>NC_072427.2:104535000-107035000 GCF_028878055.3 Symphalangus syndactylus
AAAATATTAAAGTCTCTTTCAAAAGAAATGCACTGAAAGGTCCACGCTACATCATTAAAAAAAAAAATGTAGCTCCTATGCAGTGGATTTACTAACAGACTTTGCTGTATAACCCAGAATCTTGGAGTTCTAGCTGATGACAGGGTTGAATTGGTTTTCTCTTTTTTTTAAAGGCATTAAAAAAAAAAAAAACTATTAGTGGGAAATAGACTAACTAAATAGCTTTTTAAAAGGGACTATTCAAACATAATTTGCATTTCTTATACTGACTACCCTGGTTAAGGCACAGCATTTAAGAGAGCTGGTGTTTCAACTGGGCACGGTGGCTCACACCTGTAATCCCAGCAATTTGGGAGGCCGAGGCGGGCGGATCACCTGAGGTCAAGAGTTCGAGACCAGCCTGGCCAACAGGGTGAAACCCCATCTCTACTAAAAAAAAAAAAAAAAAAAAAAATTAGCCGGGTGTAGTGGCAGATGCCTATAATCCCAGCTACTCGGGAGGCTGAGGCAGAATTACTTGAGCCCGGGAAGCAGAGATTGCACTGAGCTGAGATGGCGCCACTGCACTCCAGCCTGGGTGACAGAGCAAGACTCCGTCTCAAAAAAAAAAAAAAAAAGAGCTGGTGTTTCAAATATTTCAAGTAAATTCACTTTGTTCTATTTATTTTCTCTTTAAATCTATAGAGTGAAAAGTGGAGCATACAAAAAAGACCAGAGGGCTTCAATGACAAAAAAAAATAGAATTTCAGTATATTTATCATATTATTATCTTTTTTTCTATTTTATGGATTTAAATAGTTTTTTATTAAGAAAATTTTCAAATATATACAAAAATAGAGACGACAAACAATAAACACCATATAGTCATCATCCAGATTAAAGTTATAAAGATTTTATCATATTTACTACATTTACTTTATTGAAGAATATTAAAGCATATCATATATACCAAATAATTGTCTTTATTACTTTAGCAAGCACCACTAAAGATTAAAGACATATAACTATAACACCATTTGAACAACTAACAAAAATAATTCCTTGTTATAATTTAATATCTAGCCACATTTCCCTGATGTCTTATTTGAATCTGGATACATACTACATGTCAGCATTACATTTGCTTCTTAGGCCTTTTGATGCATGTGTTTAATCTAGCACCGACCTGCTCTTTCCTCTCTCCCCCTTTGTTTTTACCTTTCATGCCACTGACTTGTTGCAGAAACCTGGTCAGTTATTCTGCAGAAAAACCCATTTTCTGAGTTCATGCATGTGCTACCTTGTGGTGTCATTTAATTTGTACATCTATCCTTCTGTAATGAAAGTTCACTTGCTGAGAGGCTTCATTCAAGTGAAGGTCATTTTCTTTTTTTGGAGGGATGGGCAAGAATATTACACAGGGAGTGCTATGTGCTTCCAACTTTTTTTCTTTTTTGAGAGAAAGTCTCACTCTGTTGCCCAGGTTAGAGTGCAGTGGTACAATCTTGGCTCACTGCAACCTCTGCCTCCCAGGTTCAAGCGATTCTTGTGTCTCAGCCTCCCAAGTAGTTGGGATTACAGGCACGAGCCACCACACCTGGCGAATTTTTGTATTTTTAGTAGAGAGGGGGTTTCACCATGTTGGCCAGGCTGGTCTCAACTCCTGACCTCAAGTAATCCACCCACCTCAGCCTCCCAAAGTGCTGGGATTACAGGCGTGAGCCATAGCACCTGCCCTGGTCGTCCTACTTTCAATGATGCTAAGATTAATCAGTGTTTCAGGTGATAACAGACTGATCCTTCCATTGTAAAGCTCCCATCAACACTTTGTCTAATGATTTTACCCATTAATAATCATACCCTAAGTCAATTACATGCTGCAAAATGATGATTAGATTCTATTTTTTTCATTATCTATTTTCTTTGACATTCATTCACTTGAATTCTATAAAGAACTTTTCCTTCTAAGTTAAGGCTATGTGGTTACACATACATGCCTAAAAGAAAGCAGAATAGAGATAATTATTTATTTTGATTGCCAAATATCAGGGTAAGGAGTAACTGACCTAGTCAATTCTAATGGTGACCAAAGAGTGAAGACTTTTAAACATTTTATTTATTTTCTTTTTTGTATCTTTATAATTAATGCATTTTAAAATAAATTCAACATATTTAAATCAATTGCATTCAGTATATGTTTTCTCTTTTGATTCTCATCTTGCCTCCAGTTTGGCCAAAGAAAGGATTTTTAGGTTGATTCCTTTGTCCTTTGGGCACAATCTCATTAGTCTTTTGACAGCTACCTTGCTTTCTAAGTGATATGGTTAGGCTTTGTGTCCCTACCCAAATCGCATCTTAAATTGTAATCCCCATAATCCCCATCATCCCCCCGTGTAAAGGGAGAGACCAGATAGAGGTAACAATCATGGTGGCAGTTTCTCTCATGCTGTTCTCATGATAGTGAGTTCTCACAAGATCTGATGGTTTTATAAGGAGCTCTTCCCCCTTCACTTGGCATTGTCCTTCTTGCCACTTTGTGAAGAAGGTGCCTTGCTTCCCCTTTGCCTTCCACCATGATTTTAAGGTTCCTGAGGCCTCCCCAGCCACACTGAACTGTGAGTTAGTTAAAACTCTTTCCTTCATAAATTACCCAGTTTCTGGCAGTTCCTTATAGCAATGTGAAAACAGACAAATACATGAGGGCAGCAAACCATCCCAGGCTCATCTTAAATCGCCTAACCTTAAAACTGGAATCAGGTGTCCCTCCAAAGTTTCCTAGTCATTGTTAGTGTGGAATGGTATTTAGGGATTATAGTCTATATGCTAAGTATGCTCGTTTTCAAGGGGTTGTAGAATAGTTTATATTATTATCCTCAACTCCTAACTCCCTTCTCATTTATTATTGTATGATTTCTAGGGCCTCCCAGCAGGCAGAACACAATTCTCCATCCCACATGTTTGGCCACATGATGTGCTTTGACCAATGGGCACATATCATGTTAAGTAGAAGCTTTTAGAGCCTTTAAGGACAGAGCTAAGCTTTGTCCTTTGCTTTTCCTTAGGCCACAAGGACAGTCTATTCCAAAAAGGGCCAATTCCTTCAGCTTGAGTCCTGGAAAAAGCAGATTGTAGAGAAAAGACTCAGCAGCTGACCTGGAGCCACCAAAATGGAATACAAGGCAAATATATAATGCATATGGTGGCAAACTACTGAGGTTTTTGAGGTTATTCGTTACTTCTTCAAAGCTGATTGATACAGGCTGTGATGTCTTCTGGGCCTTTTTAGTAGACAGATAGGAAAAGCAGCTTTGAAAACAGGAAAGCATCATGAGTTCAAACTCAATTCAAATAGAACATTTCCAAATCAGATAGAACATTATAGGACCTGTACTTAATTTTTAAAAACTTCATACATATATCTCTTTTTTCCTACACTAAAAATCTTAATTTCTATTTACATTAGTATAAGTACTGATTTGTATTTCCTATGATATAATGTAGTGTCAAAATAACAAAATCATTATTTTAAAGTACTAAAGTTTAAAACATATTTGCAGGTATTTTTGTCCTTAAGATATATTCTACTATTTGGTGGAATATTATGTTTTTGGGTTCAGATTGAAATAATTATTTCCTTTTTGTGGTTATATCACTAATTTGATATACAGTAGGTTCATTTCCTTATTTCTTTTTTTTTCTTTTAGAGACAGCATCTTGCTCTGTTGCCCATGCTGGAGTGCAGTAGCACAATCACAGCTCACTACAGCCTCAATCCCCCAGGACCAAGCAAACCTCCCACCTCAGCCTCCTGAGTAGCTGAGACTACAGGCATGCCACCATGCCCAGCTAATTTTTATTTATTTTTCTTTTTTGTAGAGGTGTGGCCTTCCTATGTGGCCTAGGCTGGTCTTGAACTCCTGGTCTTAAGCAATCTTCCTGCCTGGGCCTCCCAAAGTATGGGGATTACAAGTGTAAACCACCATGCCCAGCTCAGTAAGTTCATTTATTTCCATTTGTTTTCCATTTTTAGGGATGGCTATTTTAGTGAATTTTATCTTTTGAAATAAAACATTTAAAATTTCAAAATGAAATCTATGTAATAAGCTACATATAGTAAAAGAAATCTGTTCCATTCCTGTTCTGCCTATCGTTAATAGTTTCATTAGTTAACAGTTTAACCTGCCAGTGTTTCTGTCATACACAAAATGTAGCATGTTGCATTAGATTGTTCTGCATCTGACTTCTTTCACTTACTATATTTTGGAGATAACAGTACAGAGAGATCACCATCATTCCTTTATATCGCTACAGTGCCTACCATTGTGTTATTTATTTAGCCAATCCCCTATAAATGGGCATTTGTTTTCAATCAATCTTTTTTATAATAGTTGTGAAATAAATAATACAATGCATAAAAAAGAAATAACAACATGCATAAAGCATGTCCTGTTTTTGCAACTACAGCTTTAAAATAGCTTCCCAGTAATGGGGTTGATGGGTCAAAGGGCAGATAGAGAATTTTTCTACATATTGCTGAATATGATGGGTTAAAGGGTAGATGTAGAATTTTTGTACATATTGCTGCTCCATAGCAGTTGTATCATCTCACAGCTCCATCAGCAGTATGTAGAAGGCCTATTTCCATACAACTTCAATAACAGTATGTGGATGAGTTTATATGATTTCGCTAAGGGAAGAAGTGCTATCTTTGGGACAATCTAATTTGCATTTTAAGTTATACTGAGAAAAGCTTCATATTTGAAGAACCATTTAAATTTTTCTTCTGGGAACTCTGGGTATTTTTGTGTGCCATTTATAAAATTTTGATTTCTGTATTTAATTTTTAGGGGCTCCTTTTATGTCAGTGATAATACTCTGTTAGAGACGTAACTTACAAATATCCTTTCCCAATTATTATCTTTTTTTTTTTTTTTTGAGACGGAGTCTCGCTGTGTCGCCCAGGCTGGAGTGGAGTGCAGTGGTGCGGTCTGGGCTCACTGCAAGCTCCGCCTCCCGGGTTCACGCCATTCTCCTGCCTCAGCCTCCTGATTAGCTGGGACTACAGGCACCTGCCACCACGCCCGGCTAATTTTTTTTTTTTTTTTTGTATTTTTAGTAGAGACGGGGTTTCACCGTGTTAGCCAGGATGGTCTCGATCTCCTGACCTCATGATCCGCCCACCTCGGCCTCCCAAAGTGCTGGGATTACAGGTGTGAGCCACCGTGCCCGGCCACTCATTTATCTTTGGATTTATTTAGGGTGTTTTATTTTTCCCATGCAGACACTCATTCGATATATAGTCCAGTTTATAGAAGAACAGACCCATGCTTTATTTTATTTTATGTTTTTGGTGGGGGCAGTTATGGTTTTATTTATTTATTTACCTACTTACATTTAGATCTCTGATCCATTTGAAGTTAATCATCATGGAGAATATCAGGTTCTGATCCATTTCTCCCTCAAATGGCTTCTCAGTTGTAACAATATTAAGCATTCTCCATGGTTTCAAAGGCTACCATTTTACACACACATACACATACACACACAATTTCTAAATGAAGTTGGCATAATTTCTGGACTTTATATACTCTTCCTTTGGTTTGTCTGTCTATTCATGTACCAAGCTCACATTATTTTACTTATAGAAGCTTTATAGAACACTATAATATAGGGCTATAACCACCTCGTTTCTGCCCTGTTAGTGTATTATTGTTTAATTCTCAACTATCTCATTCAGTTGATAATTATTCTATGTATTATATGTTTTATGATTAATATGTTGATACAGAAACACATATTATAATTTATAAATAAAACATGTCAGGACATATGCTCTTTTAAAAAATTAAGTAGGATATGTAATATAAAAAAGTTTGAAGGTCACTGATCTGATGTTTTTTGAACATGCCAATATCTTCAGATAGCTGTCCTGGGTGGGAGTAGCACAATGGAGCTGAGAGTCTTACGTGTATCTGATTTTGGCTTTGCCTAATGCTGAACGAAACTCTTGGCTGAGATGATGACTCACCTGGATCCAGGGGTAATTTTTTAAGTGCTAATGAGCAGGTGTCAAGATCCCACAAAATCATTAAAAGTAATGGCTAAAACTGCAGTTACTTTTTCACAAACCTATATAAATACTGGACAAGAATGCCTAGGAAAATCATCTTTGATTTGGAAATGAAGATCACTTTATCAGGCTCTACAATGGTTTAAGTGTGTCCCTTTGAATTCATGTATAGGAAATTGAGCTCCCAGTGTAATGGTGTTGAGAGGTGGTAGGACCTTTAAGAGGTGTTTGGGTCATGAAGACTCCGCCTCCCTCATGAAGATATTAGTCCCATTCTCATAGGACTGGGTTAATTCTCACAGAAGCGAATGAGTTCTTGTTCTCATGGGACTACCTCAGTAACTGCAAGAGCAGGTTGTTAAAAAGTGAGGCCATCACTTGTGTTTTGTCTCTTTTGCACAAGCTTGCTTGCTGCTCCTGCAGGTGCTTCCACATGTGATGCCATTCACTATGCTCTGATGTAGCATGAGGCCCTTGCCAGAGGTGGCTGCCCAATGTTGAACTTCCCAGGATCCAGAACCGTGAGCCAAGTAAACCTCTTTTGTTTACAAATTACCCAGTCTCAGGTGTTCTGTTACAGCAACAGAAATAGACTAAAACAGTCTCTATTGTCTCATCTCTCTTAATAAACTTTTGTTCATTGTGGGATATAGATTACTATTATATCAATTGAGTAACAAAGAGATTAGGCCATGAGGGGAAAGTCTGGAGATCCCCTGCTCCAGAGAGTAGAACTTTTACAACTAACATGCTGATACGGTTTGGTTGTGTCCCCACCCAAATCTCATCTTGAATTGTAGTTCCCATAATCCCATGTTATGGGAGAGACCTGGTGGGAGGTAACTGAATCATGGAGGTGGTTACGTCCATGCTTTTCTCGTGATAGTGAATGATCTCTTATGAGATCTGATGATTTTATAAAGGGCTTTTCCCCCTTTTGCTCAGCACTTCTGCTTCCGGCCATCAAGTGAAGAAGGATGTGTTTGCTTCCCGTTTTGCCATGATTGTAAGTTTCCTGAGGCCTCCCCAGCCATGCGGAACTGTGAGTCAATTAAACCTCTTTCCTTTGTAAATTACCCAGTCTTGGGCAGTCCTTTATAGCAGCATGAGAACACACTAATACGTGCTTTGTTCTAGTCTAGATTAAGCAACTTTTGAGGGGTGTATTGTTTGACTCATCTGAGTTTTTAATCAATGCTTACTAATTCAAGAGGAACTTATGTGCTTTTAGGATATAAGGAGGCATCAGGAAATCTGGAGAATTTCTTAAAATCCTATAAGGCAGACCAGTCTCTATATTTCCTTGTATCTTAGGGAGGCCACTATTAAAAAGAGAAGGAGGGAGTTTTAGGAGCAGAAATATTATGCATTCATTTGAGACTATTAATTTTACATATGTCTTGAGGTTTTTGTTACTAAAAAGTTATATAATTTTATGAAGCTACAAAACAAATAAATATTAAATTCCAGCTTATGTAATTCTACTTAATCAAGTATTAAATGTGCCAGGCAGTACTCTAGGTTCTAAGGACCTAAAGATGTGTTGTCTCTGCCCCCAATAAGCTCACAATACAGAGAGATATACATGGAAAAATTATAACAGTACAGCTCAGTAAGTGCCATAAGAGAATAAAGAATATACCAAAAGCACTAGAGTATAATATACAGTAGACATCAGCTTTGAGGAATTGATGAGTTGGAAAGAATTAAGAGAAGGCGCAAGGAATTTTGGAGTTAGACCTTCAGGGAGAAATTGCATTTGGCCACATGAGGAACAATAGCAACAACAACAGAGATGAATGGAGGTTGGGAAGAAGTACTGTATCTAGATAAAATGGCATAGATGTTCACTCGTTTACACACACACACACACACACACACACACACACACAGCACAAAAGAACCTGGCTTGTTCTGGATCCAAAAGCACTATATGGACCGTACAATAATCTCATGTCTCCAATATGCTTAGGTACAGTTTTAATGTTTTATGACATAGATGGCTGCATGTTTCGGTTATTGGACAAATGGATACTTGAGTTGTTGTTTATTCCATTGTGTCAGTTCTGCTTCTGATCAAAATCCATTCCTATTTGAAAATACATCTAGTGAATTTTTTTTTTTGAGACAGAATCTTGCTGTGTTGTCCAGGCTGGAGTGCAATGGCGCAATCTCGGCTCATTGCAACCTCTGCCTCCCACATTCAAGTGATTCTCATGCTGGGACTACAGGTGCATGCCACCACACCCAGCTAATTTTTGTGCTTTTAGTAGAGACAGGGTTTCACCATGTTGGCTAGGCTGGTTTCAAACTCCTGACCTCAGGTGATCCACCTGCCTTGGCCTCCCAAAGTGCTGGGATTACAGGCATGAGCCACGGCGCCCAGCCCTCTAGTGCATTTAAAAAAAAACATAAACACCGTTCTCTCTTTTCAAATTTAGCACTTGCCCAGAAGTTTCACATGTTCCCTTTTTATTTGTGGTCATTATTTCTTCTTTGGTCTCCTTTAAAAATAGCACCCCTTTGCACTTGTCTGTGAATCTTAGCTGGTGCTAGTGTCTCTGTCCTCTCTGGGTGCACACATGTTCTCCTTTGGACTTTTTAAATGGATCTTGCTTGGAATTTTTCCCTTTCCATATTTGGTTGCTGGTTTGGAAGTTTATTTCCCTCTGTTTTACTAATCACTTTGTTTCATTATTTTTGGTGTTTTTAGTTAGAAAATAGCTCCCATTGCATTTTGGCACAACAATTTTAAAGGCCTCTATAAGACGTTATCTTGAGTCCTGCTTGTAGACTGAGCTTTAGGTTGTAGCTTAATTACTAACATAAATAACCTTTTGGAGCAAGGTGCACAATACTATATATAATATGATTTGATTTTCTGGAAGCTATACAGCAGTAAGCATAATAAATTGTGATCTTTATTTCTAAATAAATTATAAGAGTATGCTTATATATGCTGGAACTATTTCTTTTCTAATTTCCTGAAACCATTTGCAGGAAACTTAAGGATGGGCTATCTGAGAGGTACAGGAATCAGGAAGGCTGGAAAGGAGACTTATTTCTTGTTTTGTAAACTTGCTGCTCTGTTTGAATTTGCCCTAAGCATATATTATTTTTAGTTAGACACATAAGAAAATGTGTTTAACAATTAATTCATTTTTATCTTTGGTTTTGTCTATAGTATGGATTTAGCAAGTTTCACAATGTGAAGAAAGCGAAGAGTAAAAACAGCAGGTGACTGCATTGACAAAATGAAAGCAAGCAAATTGGACAAACCTAGCATAAAGAAGATAGACCAGATTATGCATTTTTACTCCTTACAAATATAAAGACAAGCCCGTCCTAAATTATCCCAGTAGAAAATTTCGACAACTACAACAAAACAGAACACCCAGCAAAACAAATAAAAATTTGATGCTGATGACATGCGATAAAGAAAAGCAGAGCTCTCCAGTAAAAACCAAAATTCCTGTCTGTTAAGTTTACAAGGATTCTTCCTTAGGGCTTTCTGAGCCAAGACAATGAACAGCTAAGAGGGCAGCTCTTGAAATACTTTCACAGGATTTGCTTCTCTGCTCATAAAATGTAGAAACAATTCAAACTGGAGAGCATTTCCTACCCATTCACTGGCCTGAAGATTCATAGAGTAGGGTTTTGTGTTGCTGTCAGCAGGCATTTATCTGAGCACACATCCATCCATCCTCTCTCTCTCTCCTTCTCTCTCTCTCTCTCTCTTTCCCCCCACACCCCATGCATGCATACACTCACACACTTTGGAACATAGAAGGCCACTTTTCTGAACATCAGATCAAGTAAAATGACCATTCCAAGGGTGACAACTCACGGAAACTCTGGAAACACTGGAAACAAATACTGAAAATAAACTTACGTATGGGAGAGAGAATAACATTGAAAGAAGTATACATAGTAACCAAAAGAGCTACTGTTTCATGTTTATAGGGTGGGAACTGAACAGAAAATTGAAAACGCAGCATATGTGATTAAAAAAAATTTTCCTTAAAAACCAAAGAGCCATTTTTCTTAAATTCCTGATCAGATTTAATTAACTACATTTCAAATGCAGTCATGCACTGCATAATGACATTTTGGTCAACAATGAACCATATCAGTGGTCCCACATATTATAATGGAGCTGAAAAATTCTTATCATCTAGTGATGCTATAAAGCCTGTACTGCTGTAACACAAGAACTTTATTGTTTTATAAATTTAGTGCAGCCTAAGTGTACAGTGTTGATAAAGTCTACAGTAGCATACAGTAATGTCCCAGGCGTTCACATTCACTCACCACTCACTCACTGACTCGCTCAGAGCAACCTCCAGTCCTGCAAGCTCCATTCATGATACATTTCTATACAGGTGTACCATTTATCTTTTGTGCTGTTTTTACTGTACCTTTTCCATGTTTAGATATGTTTAGGTACACAAATACTTACAACTGTTTACCATTGCCTATGGTATCCAGTACTGTAACATGCTCTATAGGTTTGTAGCCTAGGAGCAACAGGCTACACCACATAGCCTTGGTGTGCAGCAGGCTCAACCATCTAGTTTTCTGTAAGTACACTCTATGATATTCACGCAATAACAAAATCGCCTAACAACACATTTCTCAGAACATATCACATCATTAGGTGACAAGTGTAAAAAGCAATTGTCAGTGGTTATATGTGTATGTGTAATTATGTGAGTATATTTATCAATAAACTATATAAAATAAGTACTTATACAAGCAATTGACTGGACTACTCCAATAACTTCTAACTGGTCTCCCCAGTTTGACTCCCCCCACCCCAATCCTTCCATTCACCATACTCCATCCAATGCATTCTCTTTAAAATGCAAATCAAACTGATATTCAGTGTCAAAATGCTTCAATGGCTTCTTCAGTTTACTAAGTGTGTTATACATGTAATTCTCCCTAAACCTCTATGAGGTAAGCACTCTTACTGGGATTATCACCAACACTGATGAGTAAACTGACATATACACAGGTGTTAATGTATAAGATCACACAGCTGGTAAGAGCACAGAGTGCAGCATTGGAGTGCATGTTCTTTACCACCATACTATACAATTTGAAATACAACTCATAAAAAATACAGCTTTAGGCCAGGCGCGGTGGCTCACGCCTGTAATCCCAACACTTTGGGAGGCCGAGGCAGGCAGATCATCTGAGGTCAGGAGATCAAGACCAGCCTGGCCAACATGACAAAACCCAGTCTCTACTAAAAATACAAAAGTTAGCTGGGCATGGTGGTGGGAGCCTGTAATCCCAGCTACTCAGGAGGCTGAGGCAGGAGAATTGCTCGAACCCGGGAGATGGAGGTTGTGGTGAGCTGAGATTGCACCACTGCATTCCAGCCTGGGTGACAGAGCGAGATTCCATCTCAAATAAAACAAACAAACAAACAAAACCAAAAAACCAACAAGCTTTATATCACCATGAGTTATACTTTAAAGGTAAAAGTTATGGTGGCTTCATGGAATCTGGAATATTCTTGGCTATAGCACTGAAAACACTGTGGCTGGGCATAACCTCATTTTGGCTGCTGTGACAGACAGAATCATAGCCCCACAAAGATGTCCACATCCTACTCCCCAGAGCCTATAAACATCTTACTTTACATGGTAAATAGGAATTGAAGTTGTAGATGGATGAAAGTTGCTAACCAGCTGACTTTGAAATGGATAAATTATTCAGAGTTACTCAGGTGAGCCCAAGGTAATGACAAGGGTCCTGATGAGTGGAAGAAGGAAGCAGAAGAGAGGGAACTAGAGAGGCGGCAGCCTGGCGTCGCAGGCTTAGAAGCTGGCAGGACAGGGCCATGAGTGGGGAGCCTCCAGAAGCTGGAAAAGCCATGGAAACAGATTCTGCCCTGGAACCTCCAGAAGGAATGCTTCATGCTGATACCTTGATTTTAGCCCAGTGAGACCTGTTTCAGCCTTCTGACTTCTAGAAGTTTAAGACAATAAATTTGTATTGTTTTGTTTTTGGTCATGTGTTTCACAGAAATAGAAAAGTAATACAGTTGGGTTATTTTTTCTGAGTTCTAGCCTCGTTAACAGTAACACCGTCCAAGAAAACAATCCCTGGTTTTAAGTTTTCTTTTGCTGCTTTTGCCAAAGGAAGCACCTGACCCAGGTTCTGATTCCCCTTTTCCATCCTCACCATCATCTTCCTCAAAACATCAATCTAGCAAGAGGGGTATACTGGAGTATTGACTCAGCAGTGTTACTACTATATTGCTATGGGATGAAAAAATATTATTTTAAGAATGGCCTTTATAGCTTCCTGGTGTTCTGACTTCAATAAAGCTAGCAGCTCTTACCTCCATATTCCAATACATCTTCTCTATGGAGAAGGCCCACGGGAGGAAACCAATGCAATGGAAACCGTGGGTGGTGAACATCCGTAAGCTCCCGCGGGCCCCTCTCATTAAACTGCTCACGTGGGAGGATAAATGAGTGTCCTCGGTCATAGGGAACTCACTGTGCTCAGGCTGAAATTTTTGTTTTTGACTTCATTCTTTCTAATATAATTTCTTTCCTAGTCTTGAAATGGTTGTTAAATCCACCTACAAGCCCATTTTAACATTTCTGTTCATCAGATAATTGAGACTATGCCAGCATGGAACCACTTCTCTCCAGCAAATTGATTATGACAGTTGCTTCTTAACAATAGATAGAGAGGGCAGCATTTTCCTAGCACCTTTTCCCTGGAGTGCTGTTTTGGGTCACTTCTGGCAAAAACGCAGAACCTTGTGATTTTACAAAAGATTCAGACCTCTCTCCCCTACCACAATCTTTATCAGTTGATGAGAGATCAGACTCAGGCTAAGCACCTGGATCAGGTTCCAGTCCAGCCCTGAGGACCAGCTGCTACTGGCTAGGTAGAATCAGGAACTGATTCATGATCAGCTCCTTGGCTCTGAGAGACCCCAAAAGGCATGACAACACCCCACCAAACACAGAATACTCATTCCTATTATTTTTTGAGATATCAGCTTAAATGATGCCTCAGAGAAATCTGACACCCCACCTACTTAACATGAAGTTAGAGCTTCATGATTTATATTGCAATCAGTTCAATCTATACACTTCTTTTACCTACCCTACCTCATCCCCATTCCATCTGCTGTGGTTTATGTCCCCCCACATTCATATGTTGAAATCTAATCACTAATGTGATGGTATTAGGAGTTGAAGGCTTTGGACTGTGATCTGGTCATGAGAACAGTGCGCTTACAAAGAGACCTTAGAACTGCCTTGCCTCTTCCACCATGGGAGGTCACCCTGAGAAGGCTCCATCTATGAACCAGGAAGTGGGCCCTTGCCTGACACTGAATTTGCTGGTATCTTGATTGTGAACTTCTCAGCCTCCAGAGCTGTGAGAAATAAACGTTGTTTATAAGCTACTCAGTTTATGGTATTTTGTTACAGCAGCCTGAATGGACTAAGGCACCATAGAATCAACAGTCATATATTTATACCTACTATTAACCAGGAACTTTGCTCAGCACTGGACATATAGTGGTGAGCAAACATCAAGAAATTCCTTTCCTAATGGAGTGGGAAAGAAAAATGTAATTCAACTAAACACACACAAAAATGTCCATATATCAACAGGGATACTGACATCATCGTTTAAATAACAAGAACAACAACAAAAAAGCAATCCTCCAGACTACTAAGAAAGATATAAAGAATGTTGATACACAGCAGGAACAAGAGGAAAGAAGGGAGTAAGCATGATATTGTACATGAGAGGAGTGGCCAAAAGAGTGGCACAGTTACATCTGGGAAGAATATTAAAAAGATGAATATGTAATAACAGCATAAGAAATCCACTAAGTCTTTAATAAATAAAATAGTATTGGATTATAACCCAAAGTATAAAATGAATATTTATCAGCCCATACTGATAGAAAAATAAATGATTAAATAAATAAATGAAGGGAAGGGAGAGACATATCTCCCATGCAGAAGAGCTCCAAATAATTTATGAAGATACTCCGCCTTCAAGGAGATGGAGCATAACTCTCCTTCCTGAAGAAGTGTGGGTTGCGTGTAGTGACTTCCTTCCAAAAAAGTCTAGTATGGAAATGAAGAAAAAAGGGTAGGTAATCTGTGGAGAAAACTGGTATGCTCTACATTAGGAGTATGATTATAGGTGATCAAGGTTCACATCAACAGCAATAAGCCATGTGTACAGTATGTTCCCATCAACAGCAGTAAGTCATGTGTACAGTATGTTCCCATCAACAGCAATAAGTCATGTGTACAGTATGTTCCCTGGAGATAATGTGATGAAAATGTCACTTTACCTAGGCTGCTTACCACTTTCTGATCTTCCTCCAAAAAACCTATAACCCCAGTCTAGTTATCAGAAAAATGTCAGAGAAACACCAGTTCGTGGTCATTCTACCAGATACTTGACCAGAACTCCTCAAACCCATTATAGTAAAAGAAAGCAAGGGAAGCCTGAGAAACTGTTACAACCAAGAAGAACCTAAGGAATCAGGACAACTAAATGTAATATGGTAGCCTGGATGGCATCCTGGGATAGAAAAGGCATTAGGTAAGAATGAAGGAAATTTGAATCAAGTGTACCATACATTAGTATGGTACTAGATATTAACAATATGGGAAACTGGGTGTGGAGTATATGAGAACTCTCTACACTAGCTTTGGAATTTTTATTTAAATCCAAACTGTTCTAAAATTGTTTTAAACATAAAAAAAAACCACCCACATACAAAGAAAACACTCTTGCAATGCCAGATCTTTTAGTATCCCAGGAACAATATAGAAAAGTCCCCACAGCATTCCGAATACATCCCCTATAGGAATCAAGCTTAGCAGAGCCAATGTGTTATATTTACCTAAAGCTTGAAGAAGTCACTCAGCCCCATTCATTTATGCTTTTGTTTGCCTCTTGGTTGTTTCTCCACTACAATTTCAGACTTGGAGTGTATTGTTTCTATGTTGGTGATTCAATAGGAATAGCACAGCAGAACGATTTTCTGTTTTTAATTAGTGACAATTCTACACTAAAAGGCACACTCTTTTCTATTTGAAATTTAGAATTTCAGCAGAATACGTAACTTTCTCAGTTGTTCTGTTACAATTTCTCCAGCCTACCTCTCTGTTGCCTTTTAGCATGAGTGCATTTTTTTTCTTCTGTGTGTTCCGTATGATACTAATTGATATTTCAGAATTGCACAAGGGTTTCATTGTGAAACTTTGGCTTTCTGGTTTGACTTTATATAATATTGGTCAGCACATGTCCCTTCCCTGAGACAATGTGCACCTTCCTCCTCCACAAAGGGACGTGGCTCACATCACTTGAGCTGTGCGAAGATCACTTGGGCAGTGAGGGCGTGAGAAAATATCATTGTATTGTGGTATTAGACACTTGTCCCGCAGGTTAAGTGTTATAAGTATTACTTTACCAGAACGTGAATAGCAACAATAACTCATTTTACAAAAGAGAGAAAGAGAGACAGAAAGAAAGAGAGATAGAAAGAGAGAGAGAGAGAAGAAAGAGAAAGGAAGGGAGGAAGGAGGGAAGGAAGGAAGGAAGAAAGGAAGGAAAAAAAGCAAAACAAAAAAGGTGGGAGAAAAAAGCAAAAGCAAAAGTAGAATTGCATTGCTTAAAGTCTATTGCAAGTTCCTCCATTTTCCTAAAAAGTTAACGCGAAGAAAACAAAATAACGGCAACGTTCCCAGGATTTTAAATCTCATGAGCCCAGAATCCGTGAAAATCCTGTTTAAAATCATCCGGTGAAATTGGCTTTGGGACGTCTCCCCAGCTACTGGATCATGTGGCTTCTGAATCTTTCTAACAATCGTCCCGTTGGATGTCCCCTGAGGACACAGCAGCTGGCTAGAGTCCCCAGACCAGACTTCTCTAAGTGAATGTAGATGTGCAGGTGGAGAGGATAAAAGTAATTCTGGCTCAGCAGCCACGAATTCCCCCCACCTCCGCCCCACAAGTGCTCTGCATATCGCCGGCTCAGCTGGGGCGCTACAGAGCCCAGACCACGCGGACGCTGCCCCCTCCCTGGGGACTCAAAGTGTGGCCGGCGCCCGCCTCCCAGTGATGCCATCTTTCTTGGGGTCTTAGCATCTTACCAGTGGGTAGTGAGTTTTTTGCATTCGAATCACGTCCCTCTGTCTGAAAACTTACCCCAACTTTGCAAACAGATGAGAACCTGCTAGTGGGAACCTTTAATTTTCTGTATCTAGAACTCACAAAATCAGACTCAATTTACAAGAAACCCACGACGTCGCGCTCCCTTGCTCCCAGCGTCCGCCCGCGGGCACCCTGGGTTTCCCGCTCGCCTGGGCGCAAGGTCAGACGCCCCGCGGCGACCTCGGCCCAGAGCCGCCCAGACACCGTCCGCGAGCGCCCCGTGGGGGGCTGGAAGGTGGGGGCAGGCTGGTCCAGGCAGGAAGGGTAGAGGAACCCGAGCAACTTACAGCCCAGGGCGACCACCAGGTAGCGCAGCAGCAGCAGGAGGAGGCGGTGGCGGCTCCTCCTCGCCATCTTCCCGGGGCGGCAGCCGGCTGCTCTGAGGAGGTCGAGGGTCCCGGCGGCAGGAGCGCAGGAGGCCGGGGGCCCTTGAACTTCTGGGGCGGGAGAGGAGCAGAGAGTCGGGAGGGGAGGAAGAGGAGGGACGGCTCTAGATGGGATGTCAGTTTCCCCCTCCCCGGGGCGCCTTCTCAGCTGGCTGCCAAGAGGCGGGTCCTCCAGCCCAGGGATGGGGGTCTGTTCTTTTTTGGGGGTGTGGGGGTGGGGGCTAGAGGGCGTGAAAACCAGGCGAGGCGTCCGCCGGGTCCTAGAGCAGCGCCCGGGAAAGCCCCGGCGGGTCGTCCCTCCGCCCCCACGCCTCCGGGATTGATCGGCTTTGTGTCTGGTCCGCGCGGGGCTGCCAGCTGTCCCCAGGGCGAGGAGCCGGGGGCGGGAGGCGCTGGCAGGCTGGGGGGTGGGGGGATTGGGTGTCTCGGGGACGGGGATGTATGCGGGTAGGGAAACGCCTCCTGTTTTGCCCCAACTCCTTTCTTCCCCTCCTTGGCTCAAAACTTCTTTCTGGCTTTTCAGCCTAGGGGTGGAGATATTTGGAAAATTTCTGCCCAACGGGCGAAGCTGAGGGGGTGGCGCTCTGAGGAGATGGGGTTCGCGGGCTCCGCCTCGAACTCGAGAAAATAAAAAAAGCAATCAAGACTCGTGCTGGAAGTCAGGTCTCAGATTCTAGCATAGCCTTGGTCCCTTCTCAGTTTAAGCTTTTTGCTCCTTGGAGATTTGAGGTGCATTCGTTTCGTGTTATTGTTCTTTGCTTTTTTTTCAGTGTCAGAGTTGGAAGTTCATCTAATGGTGTGAAATATTTATCATGTTTCTTTCAAGTTACATAACTGCTGCTTGTGGAGTTTTCCACGTGTTAAAACTCTACAGCTGCCCTTTGTCAGGTTTATTTTTGGTCTACTGTGCTTTTAAAAGGGAAACCCATTATGAATGCTCGGTTGCGTGCTTTAAAATTGCACCGCACTTACATTGGACGCACGTACACTGGCAATTTTTATATTTGTTCCTAGGGACCAAAAATGTATGGTGTATTCAACAGTATTGGCAGGTCTGGAAAAAGGCCATTCCCAGGAGAAGAAATTAGTATGCATCAGTTTTTTTGTTTTGTGTTTTTGTTTTTTTTAAAGGTTGAATAATGGATGAAGTTATGTATAGAAGATAGTTGATTTCGTGGTGTATTTATAAAGAATTCAGCTAGCTCAGTGGACAAAGGCGACCAGAGTTTAGCTGTGCGGAACTGTGAGGAATGAGGCATCCTTGCTGTTGCCGTGGTGACAGTGATGAAAACTTAGTACCCAGGGAGGGAGTGGGAGGAGAGGACCGAGGGGGCCCAGAAAGGAAAGTCAAAATGGCAAAACGTTAAAACTCGTACTCCAGTCAAGCTAGGAGAAGGGGCACAGATTTAACAACAGCTTATGCCAGTTTTTCTGGGCAGTAATGAGAAAGATTTGATGCTTGAAAAGAAAAGTTGTTGGCATCTGCTTTCTAATTCTTGCTACAACTATATGTCTTTTACTCCTCTCTAAAAATATACACAAAAATGTCATACTTAAAAAAATTCTATGCAATCCTATGTGAGTAACTAAGTTATTTATTTGCTGCCCAGCCAAGGCATTTGTCAAATGGCAACAATGTGCTGGATGCTGAAGGACAACCATGAACAAGATAGAGGCTTTCTTGCTAACAAGCTCACAGTCTTGAGGGGAGAGAGAGTCTTATCTGGAAAGATGCCTGATACCATATGATAAATGTTACAGGAGGACAGAAAATAATAACAGCTATTTTTATTGCATGCTTTCTCAGTGATGGAGTCTGAATAACGCAATATCTAATCCCCCAACAACTCCATAAAAGAGGAAATGTTATCATCCCCACTTCGCAGATGAGAAAACTGGGCTGAGAGATACTAAATGGCTTGTCCAAAGTCCATGATAAGGGGATGTTCCTTTTGTTGGGAGTGGGGCCAGGGCTTTCTTTATTAAACCTTGAAAAATGGGTCAAATTCTGAAAGGAAGGACATAAAGGAAAGGCATTCTACGTAGAGGAAACAGCAGGATCCAGAGCTAGGAAATCGAAAAATGGTTTATTTAGAAAAAGCAAGGTTCTACAGTACTAAAGTGTATGTGGGATCTGGATAGTGAGGTAGGTGGTGGTGGTAGAAACTGAAGGGGAGGTTAGTGTATGAAGAGCATTCACGCTACTGTCTAGACCTCATCCTACAGCTAATGAGCTTTTTGAAAGCAATGAGATAGGAAAAGACTCATATTTTAGAACTGTGGTGTCCAATATGGTAGCCTCTAGATCCAAGTGGCTGTATACATTTTTTGTTTTGTTTTTAATTTGAGACAGAGTCTCACTTTGTCACACAGGCTGGAGTTCAGTGGTGCAATCTCAGCTCACTGCACCCTCCGCCTCCCAGGTTCAAGTGATTCTCCTGCCTCATCCTCCTCAGTCCAGTAGATGGGACTACAGGCATGTGCCACCATGCAGGCTAATTTTTGTATTTTTAGTAGAGATGGGGTTTCACCATGTTGGCCAGGCTGGCCTCGAACTTCTGACCTCAGGTGATCCGCCTGCCTTGGCCTCCCAAAGTGCTGGGATTACAGGTGTGAGCCACCATGCCTGGCTGGCTGTATAAATTTGAATTCAATTATATTTAAAATGCAGTTCTCCACTGACACTGATCACATATGAATTTCTCAATAGTCACATGAGGGTAGGGGCTACCATACTGGAAAATGCATTTCCATCATTGCGGGAAGTTCTACAAGAGAGTGCTGCCCTAGAATGATGATTCATATTGAAATGTGCAGGATGGATTACAGATAAGAGAATCAGGGTGTTAGTCAAGTCTAAACTATTACAATATCCTGAGAAAGAGACGAAGTTGTGAAGTAAATGGTCACTGTGTGATAAATGAAAAACCAGGTGGATTCAGATGATATTTCACAAACATGGTCAGCAGGATTATGTTATCAGCTAGATGTAGGGGTGAGAAAGAGAACATGTAGGTATCAGATTTCTAGCATGGGTGGCTGTATGTGGGGGTTATAAATAGTGTCATTAAAGGAATAAGAAACATAGAGGGCATACATAATTCCTGCAGGTTTGGGATGAGTTGAGGGAGGGAAATATAGCTGGGGTGACCAGTAAACTGTTAGAATGAGTGCTCTAGAGCTCAGGAAACCCTCAGGATTGACTAAAGAAAGAAATATAAATATTAGCAGCATCTTCTAGAACAGTGATCACTGGACTATCTTCTCCCCAGAATCCTTTAGATCTCCTTCATTATTCTTTCCTTAAAATTATGTTAAAATTCTGAGTTTCAGAAGTTTTAATCTCAGCGGCCCCAGGAAGCTGTATTATTAACAAATACCTTGATTAATTCTGATGCAACTAATCTATGGATTATTGTTTGAGGACCTTTCTAGAAGGCAGGAGCAGTGAATGAGATCAATCAGACAAAGAAGTGAATGTTTATGGATAAATCTAAGGAAATAACTGCAATAAGAGGTAGGAAGAGAAAGAACCCAGAGAAAGAACACAATTACAAGAAGTTCAAGAAGTACAAGTTCAAGAACACAAGTTCAAGAAGTACAAAAGGAACTGGGAGAGAATCAGGAGCTAAAGGTGGAGGCATTTGTACAGTCCAATGCTAAAAAGAGGGTTGAGAATTGTCTCTTGTATTTAGTGTTTATGAGGGTATTGCCCACATGGATAATAGAGAAAGCAAGCCTCCAAAAAACATGTAGAAAAAATTTGCAGATTTGTGTTTTATACTTAGTAAAGCAAATAATGCATGAGATATATTAAAAATATTTTTTAAAATTTTTAATTATTATGGGTACATAATAATTTTATATCGTTATGGGGTACAGGTAATGATTTGATACAAGCATACAGTGTAGTAAGCAGGGTAATTGGAATATCCATCTCCTCAAGCATTTATCATTTCTTTGTGTTAGGAATATAACCGCCCAATGGGTTCACCTTGCCCAATGCCCGGATAGAGCTGATTTATCAAGACAGGGCAATTGTAATGGAGAAAGAGTCATTCACACAGAGCTGGCTGTGTGGAAGATGGAGTTTTATTATTACTCATATCAGTCTCTCTGCATTCAGGGATCAGAGTGTTTAAGGATAATTTGTGGTAGGTGGGGGAAAGACCAGTGAGTTGAGAGTGCTGATTGGTTGGGTTGGAGATGAAATCATAGGAAGTTGAAACTGTCCTCTTGTGCTGAGTCAGTTCCTGGGTGGGGGCCACAAGATCAGATGAGCCAGTTTCTCCATCTGGGTGGCATCCAACAGCTGATCCATCAAGTGCAGGGTGTGCGAAATATCTCAAGCACTGATTTTAGGAGCAGTTTATGGAGGGTCAGAATCTTATAGCCTCCGCTTGAATGACTCTTAAACCATAATTTCTAATCTCGTGGCTAATTTGTTAGTCCTACAAAGGCAGTCTAGTCCCCAGGCAAGAAGGGGGTTTGTTTTGGGAAAACATTGTCACCATCTTTGTGTCAAACTATAAACAATAAACTAAGTTCCTCCCAAAGTTAGTTCAGCCTACGCCCAGGAATAAACAAGACCAGCTTGGAGGTTAGAAGATGGAGCTGGTTAGGTCAGGTCTCTTTCACTGTCTCAGTTATAATTTTGCAATGGTGGTTTCAGGAACATTCCAAGAAAAAAACTATTCATGACGCTTGTTAAAGATGGTAAGGCAGACTTTATTCAAAGGGGGAGGCCATGGAGATAGGTATGGGAACCACTGCAGCAGTGGGGGAGAAAAATTGGACACAATTTTTCAGTGGAGGAGCAGTGGGGTCTTGCAGTGGGGGAGGAAAATTGGACTCAATTCCAACAACAAGGACAAGTGGACTTCTAACTCAGTAGCAGGGTTTAGGGGGGGGAGTGTCAGTGGATGAAAAAGTACTAAGAAGAAACATCAAGGATAAGGAGTTTCTAGCTAAACTGACTTGATAGGGTTCTTGCTGAAAGCAGGCCAGGGTGACAAGATATTGAAGGTCAGATACCAAGGAGGGGAAATTTTCGATAAACTGACTTAGCAGGATTCTTGCTCAAACTGGATTCTACAAAGACAGAGAGGGAAGCCTAAGGTTGGGTCTAGTAAGAAGAGGACTCAGGGGGCCCTGACTAAAGTTTTGTTCAAAGGAGAGTGTGTTTTTTTTTTACATAAGAACAAATAATAAATTCCTAACTTAAAAAACATCAGCAACAGGATGGCAAAAGAAATGGCGGTAGGTAATACTGCTTCATTAACAAGTGTTTGGGAACTGGTTTCGTTGTGGTTCTCCTTGTAGGAATCACTGCACCAGGGAGCATGGGGCAACTTGTTGGGAGGAATGGGGAGGAAATATTGTCAGAGTTCCTCTAAGTTCTGTTCTCTTCTCCATGATTATACTACTTGCCCCCACCTGTCACAATCACTTTCACTCTGACTCTATAAGCAGTTTTGTCAGGTAAATAGAAATGAGGACTTGCTGTTTTGGGACAGCTTACCATTTTTCATTCTTTCCACCCATTCTAATTCTGAGTTCAAAGTAACACTGATCTGTTGAGGCACATTTCCTAAAACAAGCAATGAAGGAAAGGGCTGGGTTTAAATGGAGTGACTTCTCACATCTCAGATTTGGTATTTCTGTGTTGGATGGTTTATTTTTCCCCATGGGTGTGGAGAAGGTGCTGGAAAGTGTGCCCACACTCTGAAATTTAGAGAAAAATATACTCCTATTTCCAGAACCACATACATTCCCAAGTGTCTCTCATATAAGTTTAAGCTCTTATGGATAGAATGTAAGGTCTTTAACGGGTTCCCGATTACCTAACTTTTTTATCCCTCACCGTTATCTCCTCAGATCACTTTTTTTTTTTTTTGAGACAGAGTCCCCCTCTGTCACCCAAGCTGGAGTGCAGTGGCACAATCTCAGCTCACTGCAACCTTCGCCTCCCAGGTTCAAATGATTCTCCTGCCTCAGCCTCCTAAGTAGCTGAGATTACAGGTGCCGCCACAGCAGCCAGCTAATTTTTGTATTTTCAGTAGACACAGGGTTTCACCATGTTGGCCAGGCTGGTCTGGAACTCCTGACCTCAAGTGATCCACCTGCCTGGGCCTCCCAAAGTGCTGAGATTACAGGTGTGAGCCACCGTGCCTGGCCCAGATCACTTTTTGAAATAAGCCTGACTTCAACATTGTGTCCTGATGAGCCCACAAGCACACTCATGCTGTGCCCCTCCCACCCTCTTTTCTAGCCAAATCAACCTATTCAGGGAAGCCCACGGTGTCTCCAACATGTAGCTTACCTTACTCTCCCAAAGTGACACTTTCCTTCAGGTACTTTATAACAATACAGTACTCAAAACGTACCTTCAAGAAAAATTAACAACTCACTAGCCTCACCTGGTTTTAATTACTACAAGCAGGAACATTCTCTTTCACATTGTCTGCTTCTAAATTACATCATTAGATTAGTTTTACCTGCCAATTAAAATCAGTAAAAGAAGCACTTATTAGTGGTTCTTTCTTTTTTTTTTTTTTTTTTTTTTAATTATACTTTAGGGTTTTAGGGTACATGTGCACAATGTGCAGGTTTGTTACATATGTATCCATGTGCCATGTTGATTTCCTGCACCCATTAACTCGTCATTTAGCATTAGGTGTATCTCCTAATGCTGTCCCTCCCCCCTCCCCCCACCCCACAACAGTCCCCGGAGTGTGATGTTCCCCTTCCTGTGTCCATGAGTTCTCATTGTTCAATTCCCACCTATGAGTGAGAACATGCGGTGTTTGGTTTTTTGTCCTTGCGATAGTTTACTGAGAATGATGTTTTCCAGTTTCATCCATGTCCCTACAAAGGACACGAACTCATCATTTTTTATGGCTGCATAGTATTCCATGGTGTATATGTGCCACATTTTCTTAATCCAGTCTATCGTTGTTGGACATTTGGGTTGGTTCCAACTCTTTGCTATTGTGAATAGTGCCGCAATAAACATACGTGTGCATGTGTCTTTATAGCAGCATGATTTATAGTCCTTTGGGTATATACCCAGTAATGGGATGGCTGGGTCAAATGGTATTTCTAGTTCGAGATCCCTGAGCAATCGCCACACTGACTTCCACAATGGTTGAACTAGTTTACAGTCCCACCAACAGTGTAAAAGTGTTCCTATTTCTCCACATCCTCTCCAGCACCTGTTGTTTCCTGATTTTTTAATGATGGCCATTCTAACTGGTGTGAGATGCAATCTCACTGTGGTTTTGATTTGCATTTCTCTGATGGCCAGTGATGAGGAGCATTTCTTCATGTGTTTTTTGGCTGCATAAATGTCTTCTTTTGAGAAGTGTCTGTTCATGTCCTCTGCCCACTTTTTGATGGGGTTGTTTGTTTTTTTCTTGTAAATTTGTTTGAGTTCATTGTAGATTCTGGATATTAGCCCTTTGTCAGATGAGTAGGTTGCAAAAATTTTCTCCCATTGTGTAGGCTGCCTGTTCACTCTGATGATAGTTTCTTTTGCTGTGCAGAAGCTCTTTAGTTTAATGAGATCCCATTTGTCGATTTTGGCTTTTGTTGCCATTGCTTTTGGTGTTTTAGACATGAAGTCCTTGCCCACGCCTATGTCCTGAATGGTATTGCCTAGGTTTTCTTCTAGGATTTTAATGGTTTTAGGTCTAACATATAAGTCTTTAATCCATCTTGAATTAATTTTTGTATAAGGTGTAAGGAAGGGATCCAGTTGCAGCTTTCTACATATGGCTAGCCAGTTTTCCCAGCACCATTTATTAAATAGGGAATCCTTTCCCCATTGCTTGTTTTTGTCAGGTTTGTCAAAGATCAGATAGTTGTAGCTATGCGGCATCATTTCTGAAGGCTCTGTTCTGTTCCATTGATCTATGTCTCTGTTGTGGTACCAGTACCATGCTGTTTTGGTTACTGTAGCCTTGTAGTAGAGTTTAAAGTCAGGTAGCGTGATGCCTCCAGCTTTGTTCTTTTGGCTTAGGATTGACTTGGCGATGCGGGCTCTTTTTTGGTTCCATATGAACTTTAAAGTAGTTTTTTCCAATTCTGTGAAGAAAGTCATTGGTAGCTTGATGGGGATGGCATTGAATCTATAAATTACCTTGGGCAGTATGGCCATTTTCACGATATTGATTCTTCCAACCCATGAGCATGGAATGTTCTTCCATTTGTTTGTATCCTCTTTTATTTCATTGAGCAGTGGTTTATAGTTCTCCTTGAAGAGGTCCTTCACATCCCTTGTAAGTTGGATTCCTAGGTATTTTATTCTCTTTGAAGCAATTGTGAATGGGAGTTCACTCATGATTTGGCTCTCTGTTTGTCTGTTATTGGTATACAAGAATGCTTGTGATTTTTGTACATTAATTTTGTATCCTGAGACTTTGCTGAAGTTGCTAATCAGCTTAAGGAGATTTTGGGCTGAGACAATGGGGTTTTCTAGATATACAATCATGTCATCTGCAAACAGGGACAATTTGACTTCCTCTTTTCCTAATTGAATACCCTTTATTTCCTTCTCCTGCCTGATTGCTCTGGCCAGAACTTCCAGCACTATGTTGAATAGGAGCGGTGAGAGAGGGCATCCCTGTCTTGTGCCAGTTTTCAGAGGGAATGCTTCCAGTTTTTGCCCATTCAGTATGATATTGGCTGTGGGTTTGTTGTAGATAGCTCTTATTATTTTGAGATACGTCCCATCAATACCTAATTTATTGAGAGTTTTTAGCATGAAGGGTTGTTGAATTTTGTCAAAGGCCTTTTCTGCATCTATTGAGATAATCATGTGGTTTTTGTCTTTGGTTCTGTTTATATGCTGGATTACATTTATTGATTTGCATATGTTGAACCAGCCTTGCATCCCAGGGATGAAGCCCACTTGATCATGGTGGATAAGCTTTTTGATGTGCTGCTGGATTTGGTTTGCCAGTATTTTATTGAGGATTTTTGCATCAATGTTCATCAAGGATATTGGTCTGAAATTCTCTTTTTTGGTTATGTCTCTGCCAAGTTTTGGTATCAGGACAATGCTGGCTTCGTAAAATGTGTTAGGGAGGATTCCCTCTTTTTCTATCGATTGGAATAGTTTCAGAAGGAATGGTACCAGTTCCTCCTTGTACCTCTGGTAGAATTCAGCTGTGAATCCATCAGGTCCTGGACTCTTTTTGGTTGGTAAGCTATTGATTGTTGCCACAATTTCAGAACCTGTTATTGGTCTATTCAGAGATTCAACTTCTTCCTGGTTTAGTCTTGGGAGGGTGTATTTGTCGAGGAATTTATCCATTTCTTCTAGATTTTCTAGTTTATTTGCATAGAGGTGTTTGTAGTATTCTCTGATGGTAGATTGTATTTCTGTGGGATCGGTGGTGATATCCCCTTTTTTGTTTTTTATTGCATCTATTTGATTCTTCTCTCTTTTCTTCTTTATTAGTCTTGCTAGCGGTCCATCAATTTTGTTGATCTTTTCAAAAAACCAGCTCCTGGATTCATTAATTTTTTGAAGGGTTTTTTGTGTCTCTATTTCCTTCAGTTCTGCTCTGATTTTAGTTATTTCTAGCCTTCTGCTAGCTTTTGAATGTGTTTGCTCTTGCTTTTCTAGTTCTTTTAATTGTGATGTTAGGGTGTCAATTTTGGATCTTTCCTGCTTTCTCTTGTGGGCATTTAGCGCTATAAATTTCCCTCTACACACTGCTTTGAACGTGTCCCAGAGATTCTGGTATGTTGTGTTTTTGTTCTCGTTGGTTTCAAAGAACATCTTTATTTCTGCCTTCATTTCATTATGTACCCAATAGTCATTCAGGAGCAGGTTGTTCAGTTTCCATGTAGTTGAGCAGTTTTGACTGAGTTTCTTAATCCTGAGTTCTAGTTTGATTGCACTGTGGTCTGAGAGACAGTTTGTTATAATCTCTGTTCTTTTACATTTGCTGAGAAGAGCTTTACTTCCAACTATGTGGTCAATTTTGGAATAGGTGTGGTGTGGTGCTGAAAAAAATGTATATTCTGTTGATTTGGAGTGGAGAGTTCTGTAGATGTCTATTAGGTCCACTTTATGTAGAGCTGAGTTCAATTCCTGGATATCCTTGTTAACTTTCTGTCTCGTTGATCTGTCTAATGCTGACAGTGGGGTGTTAAAATCTCCCATTATTATTGTGTGGGAGTTTAAGTCCCTTTGTAGGTCACTGAGGACTTGCTTTATGAATCTGGGTGCTCCTGTGTTGGGTGCATATATATTTAGGATAGTTAGCTCTTCTTGTTGAATTGATCCCTTTACCATTATGTAATGGCCTTCTTTGTCTCTTTTGATCTTTGTTGGTTTAAAGTCTATTTTATCAGAGACTAGGATTGCAACCCCTGCCTTTTTTTGATTTCCAGTTGCTTGATAGATCTTCCTCCATCCCTTTATTTTGAGTCTATGTGTGTCTCTGCACGTGAGATGGGTTTCCTGAATACAGCACACTGATGGGTCCTGACTCCTTATCCAGTTTGCCAGTCTGTGTCTTTTGATTGGAGCATTTAGCCCATTTACATTTAACGTGAATATTGTTATGTGTGAATCTGATCCTGTCATTATGATGTTAGTTGGTTATTTTGCTCGTTAGTTGCTATAGTTTCTTCCTAGCCTCGATGGTCTTTACAATTTGGCATGTTTTTGCAGGGGCTGGTACCGGTTGTTCCTTTCCATGTTTAGTGCTTCCTTCAGGAGCTCTTTTAGGGCAGGCCTGGTGGTGACAAAATCACTCAGCGTTTGCTTGTCTGTAAAGTATTTTATTTCTCCTTCACTTATGAAGCTTAGTTTGGCGGGATAGGAAATTCTGGGTTGAAAATTCTTCCCTTTAAGAATGTTGAATATCGGCCCCCACTCTCTTCTGGCTTGTAGAGTTTCTGCCGAGAGATCAGCTGTTAGTCTGATGGGCTTCCCTTTGTGGGTAACCCGACCTTTCTCTCTGGCTGCCCTTAACATTTTTTCCTTCATTTCAACTTTGGTGAATCTGACAATTATGTGTTTTGGAGTTGCCCTTCTCGAGGAGTATCTTTGTGGCGTTCTCTGTATTTCCTGAATCTGAATGCTGGCCTGCCTTGCTAGATTGGGGAAGTTCTCCTGGATAATATCTTGCAGAGTGTTTTCCAACTTGGTTCCATTCTCCCCATCATTTTCAGGTACACCAATCAGACGTAGGTTTGGTCTTTTCACATAGTCCCAAATTTCTTGGAGGCTTTGTTCATTTCTTTTTATTCTTTTTTCTCTAAACTTCCCTTCTCTCTTCATTTCATTCATTTCATCTTCTATCAGCGATACCCTTTCTTCCAGTTGATCGCATCTGCTACTGAGGCTTCTGCATTCTTCGCGTAGTTCTCGAAACTTGGCTTTCAGCTCCATCATCTCCTTTAAGCCCTTCTCTCCATTGGTTATTCTAGTTATCCATTCTTCTAATTTTTTTTCAAAGTTTTTAACTTCTTTGCTATTGTTTTGAATTTCCTCTCGTAGCTCAGAGTAGTTTGATCGTCTGAAGCCTTCTTCTCTCAACTCATCAAAGTCATCCTCCATCCAGCTTTGTTCCGTTGCTGGTGAGGAACTGCGTTCCTTTGGAGGAGGAGAGGTGCTCTGTTTTTTAGAGTTTCCAGTTTTTTTGGTCTGTTTTTTCCCCATCTTTGTGGTTTTGTCTACTTTTTGTCTTCGATGATGGTGATGTACAGATGGGTTTTTGGTGTGGATGTCCTTTCTGTTTGTTAATTTTCCTTCTACCAGACAAGACCCTCAGCTGCAGGTCTGTTGGAGTTTGCTAGAGGTCCACTCCAGACCCTGTTTGGCTGGGTGTCAGCACCGGTGGCTGCAGAACAGCGGATTTTCGTGAGACCACAAATTCAGCTGTCTGATAGTTCCTCTGAAAGTTTTGTCTCAGGGGAGTACCCGGTTGAATGAGGTGTCAGTCTGTCCCTACTGTGGGGGTGCCTCCCAGTTAGGCTGCTCAGGGGTGAGGGACCCACTTTAGGAGGCAGTCTGTCCGTTCTCAGATCTCCAGCTGTGTGCTGGGAGAACCACTACTCTCTTCAAAGCTGTCAGTCAGACAAGGACATTTAAGGCTGTGGAGGTTCTCGCTGAGCTTTTGGTTGTCTGTGCCCTGCCCCCAGAGGTGGAGCCTACAGAGGCAGGCAGGCCTCCTTGAGCTGTGGTGGGCTCCACCCAGTTCGAGCTTCCTGGCTGCTTTGTTTACCTAAGCAAGCCTGGGCAATGGCGGGCGCCCCTCCCCCAGCCTCGTTGCCGCCTTGCAGCTTGATCTCAGACTGCTGTGCTAGCAATCAGCAAGACTCTGTGGGCATAGGACCCTCCGAGCCAGGTGCGGGACACAATCTCCTAGTGAGCCGTTTTCCAGGCCCATTGGAAAAGCGCAGTATTAGGACGGGACTGACCCGATATTCCAGGTGCCGTCTGTTTCCCCTTTCTTTGACTAGGAAAGGGAACTCCCTGACCCCTTGCGCTTCCCGAGTGAGGCAATGCCTCGCCCTGCTTCGGCTCGCGCACAGTGCGCTTCACCGACTGTCCTGAACCCACTGTTAGGCACTCCCTAGTGAGATGAAACCGGTACCTCAAGCAGAAATGCAGAAATCACCCGTCTTCTGTGTCGCTGGGGCTGGGAGCAGGAGACCAGAGCTGTTCCTATTCGGCCATCTTGGCTCCACCCCCCCGGTTCTTTCTTTTATAGTGCTATTTTTTTTTTTTTTTTGAGACAGAGTCTTGCTCTGTTGCCCAGGCTGAAGTGCAGTGGCACAATCTCGGCTCACTGCAACCTCCGCCTCCCAGGTTCAAGCGATTCTCCTGTCTCAGCCTCTGGAGTAGCTGGGATTACAGGCATGCACAACCACACTTGGCTAACTTTTGTATTTTTAGTAGAGATGGGGTTTCTCCATGTTGGCCAGGCTGGTCTCGAACTCCTGACCTCAAGTGATTCGCCCACCTAGGCCTCCCAAAATGCTGGGATTACAGGTGCATCTTTCTTTTATAAAACATATTTATTATCAACTCAGTAGTTCGTGCTTTACTGAATGTTAATTAGCAATTTTATAAGAAATTAGGTGATATGAAAATGATTTTTAATGGAATTTTCTTGGGGGAGAAAATAACATTTAACAAACACTTGCCAGGATCAAACAAAGGATGGACAGGCATCCGTTAGTCTACAAGCATGAAACCATAACAATGAAAACCTTTGGGGAGAATGTACAGATACTTTCCAACTTCACTCCCCACCATTTCTCCCTTATTCATTTCACAGTTAAGGAAAATGAGGCCTATAATGGTGAAATGGTTTACTCAAGATCATTCTCCAAGATAAGAAAAGAGCCACACCTGGAATAAACACATTAGGTCTTTCCTGTGCAGTCTCCAAACCAGCATAGATCCCTCTATATGGGCAGGGAAGAGATTTGTCTTTCTGCATATAACATGACCTAAGTTATACTTTATTTCCCCCGAGAGTCCTTGTTTAGGACAGCTATGCTTAATATATGTCCTTAATTAAACAGCAAGTGGGGACAGTAGGAACTCTCCATTCTGTTGCGGGGAGCTATGCAGTCTAATGCAACATCTTGTACCTTGGGTAATATAATCCAGATGAGAGGATGCTGAAAGGAATTGAGATAGATTCAGTAATTCTTTCCTTTGGTCCCTGCTCTCCAGAGCACTCTTAAAGACAATGATGATAGCCAGGCACAGTGGCTCACACATGTAATCCTAGCACTTCGGGAGGCTGAGGCAGGCGGATCACTTGAGGTCAGGAGTTTGAAACCAGCTTGGCCAATATGGTGAACCCCATCTCTACTAAACATACAAAAGTTAGCTGAGCGCGGTGGTGTGTGCCCGTAATCCCAGCTACTCAGGAGGCTGAGGCAGGAGAATCGCTTGAACCCGGAAAGCAGAGGTTGCAGTGAGCCAAGATCGTGCCACTGCACTCCAGTCTGGGCAATAGAGCGAGACCCAGTCTTAAAAATAAATAAATAAAAAGAAGATGATGATATTAATTGTTAACATTTATTAAGGCCTATTTGGTTGGCATTGTGCAAAGCACTTTATAGGCAACATCAAGCAGCTTTGTGAGGAGGTACTATTATTATTTCCATCTTACAGATGCAGAAACAAAAGCTTAGAAAAGTCCCTAACTCAGGACCAGGCAACTAGGAATAATTGAGCCAGATTTAAACCAGATGTGTCTGACTTCAAGACCAATGCTTCTAACCACTGCTATGGTGTGAATGACTGTGTCCCCTCAAAATTCATATGTTGAACTCTAACCCCTGAGGTAATGATATTAAGAGGTAGGACCTTTGGGAGATGATTAGGTCACGAAGGTGAAGTCCTCATGTGTAGGGTTAATGCCCTTATAAAAAAGGCTTGGCCGGGCGCCATGGCTCACACCTGTAATCCCAGCACTTTGTGAGGCTGAAGCGGGCAGGTCACCTGAGGCCAGGAGTTCGCGACCAGCCCAGCCAACATGGCAAAACCCTGCCTGTACTAAAAATAGAAAAATTATCTAGGTGTGGTGATGTGTGCCTGTAGTCCCAGCTACTTGGGAGGCTGAGGCATAAGAATTGCTTGAATTTGGGAGGTGGAGGTTGCAGTGAGCCAAGTTCGCGCCACTGCACTCCAGCCTGGGTGACAGAGTGAGACTCTGTCTCAAAAAAAAAAAAAAAAAAAAAAAGACAAAAGAAAAAGAGGCTTGATGGACCTACTTTGCCCTTCAGCTATGTGAGCACACAGCCATAAGGTGCCATTTTTGAAGCAGAGAGTGAGCCCTCAGCAGATATTGATTCAGTCAGTGCTTTGATCTTGGAATTCCTCGCTTCCAGATGTGTGAACAATACGTTTTTGTTATACATTACCCAGTCTAAGGTATTTTCTTAAAAGAGATTGAGTAGTAAAAATTAAAAAAACAAAAACAAAAACAAAAAACCTTGAATAGACTGAGGCAACCATGAAAGTATCTAAAAAGATGGACTCTAATGCAATGTATTTCTCCCTTCTAGGAAGAAAAACCATCCTTAATATTGTCACTTGATCTCTGTAATGACAATGTCATCTTCACATGTTTGACACTTGATATTTGGAAAGTATTTTCGTGTGCATTTTCTCTTTAGATCTCTGCAACACCTTAGAGGGAGCTGGGGGAAAGGTATGATTATGCATATTTCAACAACCCTATCTATAACTGACGGATATCAGTAAGTACCTAATAAACTTCAGAAGCCAAACCATTAGGAGTGTCCCATTTATGTATGATCAATATTCAGGGTGCTCCAAGTGACTAGCCTGGGGATATGGGAAGCATGCTGTCGGGAGTCTGTGTGGCTGGGATCAAGTTCTGTCCCTGTGTGGCTCGTAAAGAGAATTCAGTGACTTCGTAACTTGTCCATATTGACAGTTAGTGACCCCAAGCCTTGTATCCAAAGACTCTGCTCTTCTTCATTCACTTGCTTAAGTGAGTTCCCATGTTCTAAGGACTCCTTAGTCTACCTCTCTTGACCTCCATATCTGTTTTCAGAAATGCCTACCTAGATGTGCCACTCAAAATCAATGTCTGAAATTGAGCTGGCCTCAATGCCTCCCCACCCCACCTTATTTTCCTCTACTTTTCCTCCTCCCTCTTTCTTTTCTATTCTTTCCATCTTCCATTATCCAGTGTGAAATAAGAGCCTACAATAGGCCAGCCACTCTGCTAGTGGATGGGGACACAACTGCATGCAATAACAGACAGTGTCTCATCTTGTGAAGATGTAGGTGGGAGAGAGAGAGATAAATCAGGGAAAGCGATCACTGAGGGTGCTATTAAAAAAGAACTTGCTATCAGGGAGGTCATGGAAGACTTCCCAGGGGAATCTGAAGGCTGGAGTCTGAAGGAGGTAGGAGAAGGCAGGTAGAAGAGTCTGTGAAAAGGGGACATCAGGGGCAAAGGCCTTGTCACAGGTACTAGAGAAAGAGAGTCAGAAGGTGTGGCTGTAGCATAAAGGTTGAGAGGAAGAGGATGGAGCCCACAGAGTGTCCCTGCTTAAAATCCTCAATGGTTTCCAGCAGTGTTTAGAATAAAAGCAGAACAGACAACAGGGCTTCATCTTTTTTTCTCACTGAGCTTCCACAGAGCCTTGGCATATGCTGCTTCTGCTATGAAGTTGATTTGGTTCTTCATTCTTTTATTTCTTTAGTATTATCTAACATTCACTAAACAATTGCTATGCGTTAGGCACTAGGCTCAGCTTTTTTTCATAGTGTCTTTTAAGAATTTAATCCTCATAATCATATTGAATATAATCATATTGAATATAATAATATTCAATAGGGGAAACTATTATTTCTATTTTGCAGGTGAGGACATAGGGACAGAGAAGTTGAGCAACAGGCCCAGAGTTGTGACAGCTTGTGGGTGGCTGTTATCGACTGAATGTGTCCCCCCAAAATTGATGTGTTGAAATCCTAACCCCCAAAGTGATGGTAGTAAGATGTGGGGCCTTTGAAAGGTGATTAGGTCATGATGGTGGAGCATTTATGAATGGGATTAGAGCCCTTATGAGAAGAGACACAGAGCTTGCTTCTTGTCTCTGCTTACATGCCAGGCACCGTGGCTCACGCCTGTAACCCCAATACTTTGGGAGGCCAAGGAAGGCAGATGGCTTGAGCCCAGGAGTTGGAAACCAGCTTGGGCAACATGGTGAGATGCCCTCTCTACAAAAAATTAGTCAGGCATGGTGGTGCGTGCCTGTAGTTATAGCTATTAGGGAGGCTGGGGTGGGAGGATGTGTTGAGCCTGGAAGGTTGAGGCTGCAGTGAGCTGTGAGTATGCCACTGCATTCCAGCCTGGCCAACAGAGCGAGACCTTATCTCAAGGGGAAAAAAAAAGGATACAATGAGAAGATGGCTATCTATCAACCAGAGAACAGACCCTCACAGGCACCAAAGTTGCCAGTACATTAATTTTGGACTTCCCAGTCCCACAACTGTGAGAAATAAATGTTTGTTGTTTAAGCCACTCAATCTATTGTATTATATCTATGGTATCATCTTGGACTTCCCAGCCCCCACACCTGTGAGAAATAAATGTTTGTTGTTTAAGCCACTCAATCTATGGTATTCTGTTATAGCAGCCTGAACTAACCAAGACAGTGGTGAAGCAAGCTTTGGAAGCACACCTGGCTGACTCTAGACTTAATGTGCCTAACTGTTATGTGCACTGCTCCTCATTTATATCCATCTCATCTAGTCAAAGCCTACTCATCCTTCTGCCTCTGCTCAGCTGCCATTTCTTTAGGGAACTTCCCTGCTCTTCCCAACTGGATCCAACTCCACTCTTGCATTATAGCTGGGGTTTTACACTTAATTGATCACAATCAGTCATGAGCAGGACTCTTTGAAGGCAAAGTCTGTGTCATTTTTGGCTTATTGTTATTATATAGTCTCTTTGCCTAACAAAGTGCTTGTCTGTTAATAAATGCTCAATAAATATTTGGCTACTGGATGAATATATAAATCCTTATGTCATTTTGACAGGAGTATGATTATATAATATACATAAGTTTTTAAAACTTAACAATATGTTTTTTAAGCCAAGGGTAACTTTAAGCTTCAGTATCTCAATATGCCAATCTCAGTGCCAAGTGTTCTATTTTCATTATCAACTTTGATTCTTCACATGAAAGAAATGAAGGTCAGAGTGAGATAAATTTCCAGATCATCCAGTTGGCCAACAGCAGAACAAGGAGATGATTCCAAGTCTTATCTATATCTGAAGGCTTTACTCTACAGCTCTGCCATGTTACCTTTATTCTTACAACCATCTTTCCAAGTTAACCAATCTACTGCAACGTCAGTCCTGATGGCACCATTGTGTTGACAGTAGGGATATAATAACTTGTTGAACAAACCGTATTTTATTTACTTTTAGGTCATTTTGATTTTTTTAAACATTTTAAAGCTGTGATGCACATTCTTATACATTTATACCCTTGTCTAATTATTTCTTCAGGGTACTTAGTAAAAAAGTCAGGCAGTTTTTAAAGTGTTTCATTCACGGGGCCAAATTGGCAACAGTAATACTTGAGTTTTTAGTAGCTGATTCTGTTACTTTGCCTATTCGCCAAGAGAATATTTCTCCCACTGTGCCAACAAGGAAAAACACAACTTCAAAATAATCCTTTGCATTTTTGTGAATTTGTCCTGGAGTACAGAAAAAAAAAAAAAGATTAAATCCATTGTAGCCCTTTTTTGGATCTAGACCTTAGGACATTCTTTTGAAGTACAGAATTTATTAGGTACTCCAAGTTAAGATAGATAAATAAGAGTGCGTGTAGCAACAACAGGCTGCTTATGATTTATTTGGTGTTTACTATGTATCCTGAACACATTTTTTCTCTAATGAATAGCTGTAAATATTTATATATGTATTTGTTAATCAAATTCTTAATGATGATGGAATTCTATACCTAAAATAACAGCATCAGCTGCATTCTTTCATCTTTAGAAATCTTTGAGAAGATGTCAAAGACCATGGATAAACTTGATCTCCCTTGCTACAATGAAAATTGGATGTACAAGAAACAGAATAATGCATTTTCACTTCCAAAGATTTAGAAATTCCGCTGTGTTCTTGGATCTGCCCCCTTTAAGCCAGGTGGATGGTTTTAGTCTTTCTGGAATGCTCTTTTAGGCCCTAATGAAAAGTAGCTTACTGGAACAGCAGCAGATTAATGTTTAGTTTCATAACTGATATTCTGTTAAGTGACAACATTCTGTCTACCCCACTAGCCAAGATTTCTGTTTCTTGGGAGAAGTCAAAAAAGGAGATATTTTCTCCTATCACGGCCCTTAAAATGCTTCCTTGTTTCACAGAATGATAAGGCTGGCCATGCACCTTATAGATGGGAGTGCTCCTGGGAATGGGACCAGTTTTGCAAGATATTTTCTTCCTTGAAGCTTAGCATTATAAAGAAGGCCAGGCTGTTGATTCCCTGAAGCTAGACGTCAACACAGAGACAGAAGTTCAAATGCTTGTCTGTTGGCTTGGAGCCAGGGCACACAATGGCAAGGAACAGCAGAGGCTTTGAAAATGCCCCTTGGGGTGGATGATGTTTAACAAGCAGGATGCAGGGTGAGGGCCTGTGGCGGAAGTGACCATCCTTGTCATTCCTTCCTAGGATAGGGACTCAACATCCTGGAGCACTAAAAATCAAAGGTAGAGATATACTGGCCATTCCAGAAGCAAAGAGCTTGTGCCTCAGATCCAGTCTCTGAGAAGCCACCTAGCACCTCTGGAACTTTGGTTCCTTGTATACAGAAAATGGGATTGAGATATGTGATCTTAAAGGCATTTTCAAATAGAAAACTACGCTGCTTTTATGTTTGAGTCTGCAAATTCAGAAACAAAGATTAAGCAATTAAAAAAAATTTTTTTGGGGGGACAGAATCTCACTCTGTCTCCCAGGCTGGAGTGCAGTGGCAGGATCTCAGCTCACTGCAACCTCCACCTCCCAGGTTCAAGCGATTCTCATGCCTCAGCCTCCTGAGTAGCTGGGATTACAGGCGTGCACCACCATGCCTGACAAATTTTTGTACTTTTAGTAGAGACAGGGTTTCACTATGTTGGCCAGACTAGTCTCAAATTCCTGGCCTTAAGTGATCTGCCCACCTTGGCCTCCCAAAGTGCTGGTATTACAAGCATGAGTCACTGCACCTGCACCCAGTCGGATTAAGCAATTTTTTTTTTTTTTTTTTTGAGATGGAGTCTCCCTCTGTCTCCCAGGCTGCAGTGCAGTGGCGCAGTCTCGGCTCACTGCAACCTCCACCTTCTGATTCAAGTGATTCTTCTGCCTCAGCCTCCTGAATAGCTGGGATTACAGGCATGTGCCACCACACCCAGCTAATTTTTGTATTTTTAGTAAAGACGGGGTTTCACCATGTTGGCCAGACTAGTCTCGAATTCCTGGCCTTAAGTGATTTGCCCATCTTGGCCTCCCAAAGTGCTGGGATTACAGGCATGAGTCACCGCACCCAGCCAGATTAAGCAATTCTCCTAATAGCAATACCATATATTAGGGCTGGAAAGATGTCAAAATGATAAGCGACCTGGACTCAGCTACTACAGATATTTTTTTCTCTACTGCCCCCGGCCACTGAACTGAAACACATTTTCTCTCTCTGTTTAAAGTATAATAATAATTATTATTATTATTTTGAGACAGAGTCTTGCTCTGTGGCCTAGGCTGGAGTGCAGTGGCGTGATCTTGGCTCACTGCAGCCTCCGCCTCCCAGGTTCAAGCGATTCTCGTGCCTCAGCCTCCTGAGTAGCTGGGTTTACAGGCGTGCACCACCATGTCTGGCTACTTTTTTTGTATTTTTAGTAGAGATGGGGTTTCACCAGGTTGCCCAGGCTGGTCTCAAACTCCTGACCTCAAGTGATCCACCCGCCTCAGCCTCCCAAAGTGTTGGGATTACAGGCATGAGCCACCATGCCCGGCCTAAAGTTACTTAATTTTATTTTAGTGGGTCAATAATGTTAGAATAGAAAGGGATATAGGGAGACAGAAGAAAGAGATGTCTTAATTGGGGGATATAAATTGGGGATTCATAAGATCATCTGTTTCTTTTCTCTTCTCTCTTCTGATTCTCCTTTTATCACTTTTTTCTACCCTCCCTTCCCTCTTTCTGCATTTAAAAGCACCAAAATATTAACTGAGATTCTTAGTTAAGAAAGAGCTACTGTTATTTAGCGAAATCTTTCCACAGCATTTTTTTCAGTGAGGAAGGATTTGGCTTTTGGCCCAACTTGACCACAGTTTATCAATGGTTTAAGATGAAAGAGAATTTAGCTTTCTGCTGTCAAGGCTTTTTTGGAAACACCAAAGAATAAAGCCTCAGCTGATACTTGGAACAATTCTAGCAGGTTCAAGTTCTTTTCTTGACCTTTGCTAGTAGGAGAAAAAGCAATAGGAAGAATAATGGAAGCTTTTTGCTACTGGAAATCCCTGTAGTTTTAAACTCAACAGTTTTAGTTAATTAAAACTCATCTTTTATTAAAAAAGTGACTTAAAAAAAAAACATACACACTGTAGAATTAGAGGTGAAATGTCATACTATCCATAATTTATATCAAAATACTTCAGAAAAATAAAGAAGCAGCAAAATGTGGCAAATTGCTAACCTATGTGCTGTAGTTTGTTCAGGTTGCTATAAGGAAATACCATAAACTGGGTGGCTTATAAACAACAGGAATGTATTTCTCACAGTTCTAGAGGTTGGGAAATGCAAGATCAAAGGGTTGCCAGCAGATGCAGTGTCTGGCGAGGGCCCATTTTCTGATTCATGGATAATGACTCCCATTGAGTCCTTACACCGTGGAAGGGGAGAGGGTGCCCTCTGGCTCTTTTATATGAGCTCTAATCCCATTTATGAGAGTTCTACCCTCATGACCTAATCACCTCCCTGAGGTCCCATCTCCTGGTACCAGCACATTGGAGATTAGGTTTCAACATCTGAATTTTGGGGAAACACAAATATTCAGACCATAGTACTAGGTATGAGTATCTAGAATTTGTTACACTATTTTTTCTGCTTTTCTGTATGGTTGAAATGTTTCACACATATTTTACACATATTTCAAAATTTCACATACTTAAAAAAATTAAGAAGTTAACCTCATCTTTATAAATAAGGGGCCCAAGTATATTGAGTTAATTCTATACCCCCTCCCCTTCACTAACTTGCTGGCTCTTCAAAATAGCAAAATAAAGAAAATCTCTTTATTGTGTTCCTGGGTCCACTTATTCACTTGATCCAAGAGAAATGATCACTATTAAAATAAGTTTAAAGAGGTCTTGACTGAGAGTTGAAAGTCCAATTTATTGGGGAGAAAAACAGAAATTTGTGTTCTTTCTTGTTTTTATCTTACTCTGTCCAACTGAATCTAAGGTCCCTGATTTTTAGAATAGAAGAGCACAAGGAAAGAAGCAGAGGAGCTAGCAGGGTGGAACTCCATGGGGCCTTTCCCTTGCTTGCTTAGGAGAAGTAAGTAAAATTAACCTTTCTCACACACACAAACAAAATACACTCAGGTCTAAGTTGGAAAAGTAATATTGATGACTTTTAAGAAAGAAACTTGGGGTATTAGTGAGGACTTGAGAGAAAGGGATGGGGGGACTTAAACATTGGTTTTAGGGCCTATGCCTATTTTTTTCTATTCACACTAAGTTACACTTAATGTTTCCCAACTGAGTAGGGGACTGAACTCTCAACCAGTGCTTCTCAGGCTCCAACATGCATCGGAATCAACAAAGAGTCTTGTTAAAATGCAGATTCGGATTCAGCAGGACAAGGTGAGGCTGGGATCCTGCATTTCTAGCAATCTCCCAGGTGCTGGTGATTCATGGACCACACGGAACAGCAAGGCAATATTCAAATGTAATAAAATAGCTACCTCCTTTTCTGCTACTGAAAATAACAAGCTGCAAAGAAGAGCCACATTTGAGGAAGATTGTTCATCCTACGTTTTCTTACTGTATCAAATCTGAATACCTATTTTGGGCCATGCATTCTCAAGCGGGGGCAATATTTTCCCAAGGGAAAGAAAATTATTCTGTTGAGGGTTGAAGAAAAAGCTTACTCTTTTAATCTTTAAAACACAGATACACATACAGTACATAAACAGATATATCATTGATCAACTGCATTAAAATGTCATGGGGGAAATTAGGAAAAGGTCTAAAAAAGTTACTTGGGTGGGGGATATAATGAAAAAAGCTTGAGAACCACTGCTCTAAACTATTACAGAGTGTCATGAAACTGAGGCAAGTAAAAATTAGCCAGCCGGCCTGTTTGTAAATTAAATAATCAGTTATCAACATTTGGGCCATGTGTTATATATCACCACCTAGATTCTCAAATTCTCATTGACAGAATGATGGAAATTTTTTATTCATGTAAGAGCACACTGGATTGATTTTCATGCAACTTACTTGTACCTTCAGGGCCTTCTGGTGTCAAAATATTTTAGATTGCAGAGGAAAGGGATGAGAATAAAATCCACCATGGTTATCACAGATGATTTCTACTAACAGGGAAATTCACCCAAATCGCACAAACAGCAATCAGATTGTAAGTAAGTGAAAAGTTGAAAACTGGAATTGCAAACACACTCCCTGCCTTTTTTTTTTCAATGTTTATAATGTTCACTGCCTTCTAAATGCATTTCTTTATATCCCCTTCTGAGGGCATTAAATCTACACTTCCCGAGAAAACTAGAATGCCCCACCCCGCATCCCCACCGAGGCTGTTGCCAGGTAAGACAATGCTGATTCTCCTCAGGACCCACCCCACCACCCCAAAAAGCTGCTGGTTTTTGAGTGGGGCCTAGAATGAGAAAAGGCTCTGCAGCAGGTCCAGGCTCCCTGCAAGCTTCTCTGCCACATAGACCCTATGATCCAGCAGATCCAATGGTACTTGAAGTGTCAGAGGCAGATAGAGATGCTCTTTGGAGCCTTTTCAGACCCTTAGAGGTGAATCAAAGGGAAGGCCCTTAGGATTTTAATGCAAAGCTCTGTCATCCTTCACAGATAACTAATTTCCTTTTGAGAAACAGCTTTTGGCCTGCTATTGGCCCTCAGTAGAGACCGAATGCTTAACCATGGGCCATTGTTACCCTGTGACCTGAGCTGCCCATTATAAGCTGAGTGTTATCTGACCCACAAAGCAATAATGTTGGGTGTGCAGAGCAGCACTCAGTTGTTAAATGGAAGTGGTATACACATGATCAGGCCTGTGCAGGATTTGAAGGTACAAGCAAGTCACGTGAAGACGTGGCCCAAATGTGCGTGGTCCCCACTCCTGGTACATTGCCTTCTCTCTCCCAGCCTGCACCTGTGGTCTCATTGAGAGTTCCCCCATGATCAGTTGACGAAGGAAGAGAAAACTAAGGCCTGGTTTACAAAGGATTCTGCATGATATGCAAGCACCACCTAAAAATGGCAGGGGCCCAGCACTTCAGGAGGCCAAGATGTGAGGATTGCTTGAGCCCGGAAGTTGGAGACCAGCCTGGGCAACATAGCAAGACCCCATCTCTACAAAAATAAAAAGACCCCATCTCTACATCTTGGCATGATGGCACACACCTGTAGTCCCAGCTACTCAGGAGGCTGAGGTGGGAGGATTGCTTGAACTCAGAAGGTCGAGGATGCAGTGAGGTAGGATTGCTCCACTGCACTCCAGCCCATGTGCCAAAGCAAGACCCTGTCTCAAAAAAAAAAAAAAAAAAAAAAAAGCGCTGCAGCGCCACAGCCCCTCTCTGGGCCATCCCTCAAGGACAATGGTGAAAAGAAATCATCCCAGTAACCCCAGTAGGCATAGCTTTGAACAGTGCACTGGTTGTTCACTTTACTTGGAAAGAGAAATGGCCAGACATGGGATTATGTACTGATTCATGGTCTGTGGCCAATGGTTTGTCTGGATGGTTAGGGACTTGGAAGCAATGTGATTAGAAAATTGGTGACCAGGTCATTTGAAAAAGAGGCATATGGAGAGACCTCTCTGAATGGGCAAAAATTGTGAAGATATGTGTGTTTCATGTGAACACTCACCAGAGGGTGACTTCAGAAGAAGAGGATTTTAATAACCAAGGGGATAGAATGACCTATTCTGTGGATATCAGGTTGGCCTCTTTTCCCTGCCACCCATGTTATCACTCAAGAGGCTCATGAATAAAGTGGCCATGGTGGCAGGGATGGAGGTCATGCAGGGGCTCAGAAACATAGATTTCCAGTCACCAAGGCCAACCTGGCTACAGCCACTACTGACTGCTTAATCTGCCTGCAGCAGAGATCAACACTGAGTCTACCATTCCCTGGGGTGATCAGCCAGCTACCTGGTGCAGATTGATTACATTGGACTGCTTCTATCGTGGAAGGAGGACCATTTTTTCTTCCCAGAATAGATACTTATTTTAGACACAGACTTGCCTTCAGTGCTTGCAATGCTTCTGCCAAAACGACTATCCATAGATTTATAGAATGCCTTATGCACCATCATGGTATTCCATACAGCATTGCTTCTGATTAAGGAACTCACTTCATAGCAAGAGACATGCAGCAATGGGCCCAGGTATATGGACCTTGCTGGTCTTACCACGTTCCCTACTAGCCTGAAGTAGCTGGCTAAATAGAACAGTGCCTTTTGAAGACTCAGTTACAGCATCAGTGATGATAGGTAATAATACCTTGCAGGGCTTGGGCAAGGCTTCCTAGAAGGCTGTATATCCTCTGAATTGGTGTCCAATATATTGTGCTGCTTCTCCCATAGTTAAGATTCATGAGTTCAAGAATCAAGGGGTGGAAATAGAATTGGCACCTCTCACTATTATCCTTAGTGACCCACTAGCAAATTGTTTGCTTCCTGTTCCTGCAACCACGTGGCCTTCTGGCCTAAAGGTCTTAGTTCCAGAGGGAAGAATGCTTCCACCAGGAGACACAATTCCATTGAATTGGAAGTTAAGATTGCCACTTGGCCACTTCGGGCTCCTCATACTCTGAATCAACAGGCAAAGAAGGGAACTACCATGCTGGCCAGGGTGACTGGTTCTGACTACCAAGGGGAAATTGGACTACTACTCCACAATGAAGGTAAGAAAGAGCATCTCTGGAATAAAGGAGATCCCTCAGAGTGTCTCTTAGTATTACCATGCCTTGTGATTATAGCCAACGGAAAACTGCAACAACAGGCCAGGAGCAGTGACTCATGTCTGTAATCCCAGCACTTTAGGAGGCCAAGGTGGGAGGATCACTGGAGGCCAGGAGTTCAAGACCAGCCTGGGCAACATAGCTAGACCCCATCTCTACGAAAAAATAAAAATTATAAAAAAAGAAAACGATAATAATCCAACCCGTGCAGGACAACTACTGGCCTAGACCCTTTAGGAATGAAGTTTTGAGTCACTCTACTAGGTAAAGAACCAGCTGAGGTGATTGCTGAAGGCACGAGAATATAGATGGGGTTGTGGAGGAAGGTAGTTATAAATACCAACTATGGCTATGTGACCATTACAGAAATGAGGACCATGATTATCATGAGTATTTCCTCCTTATTTTATTGTAAATATTTTGTTGTATATATACACATACATATCCATATCTATATGTGTATGTGTACATGTACATATCAAATATCATTGTTTGCTTTCCTCTCATTCCCTTATCATGTAACATAAGAATAATGACTTGACTTCCTAGTACTTAAGTACTGTTACTTCTACATCTTAGTATTTAAGTTTTGGGATATCAAGAAGAATAAGCACCACTCAACGACGTCATCTCTTCTGTGGAAGGAGTTAGTGCATTTTCAATTGTACACAGAACAGTTGAATCATGTTAGGTGGAATTATAATCTTGTTAATGTTTTTGTTTGAAGATTAAGTATGGGTTAAGGAGAAGTGTATGGATGCCAGGTTGACAAGGGGTAGACTTGTGATAGTTAATTTTATGTGTCAATTTGACTGGGTCACGGGTGCCCAGATATCTGATTAAACATTATTTCTGGGTGTGTCTGTGAGGCTGTTTCTGGAAGAGATGAATATTTGAATCAGTTGACTGAGTAAAACAGATTGCTTTCCCCAGTGTGGGTGGGCATCATCCAATCCATTGAGGTCATGACTAGAACGAAATTAGAGGAAGGGACAAGTCACTCTGTCTGCCTGACTGCTTGAGCACAGACATTGGTTTTCTTCCCTCAGACGGGGACTTACACCATCAGTCCCCTGGTTGTCAGTCTTCAGATTTAGACTGGAGCTATACCAACTCCTTTGCTGGGTCTCCAGCTTGCCAACTGCAGATTATAGGACTTCTCAGACTCTATACTTGCATGAGCCAATTCCTTATAATAAATCTCTCTGTTACAGATTTATTTCATTTATATCATCTAAATCCATATGATCTATTGGTTTGTTTCTCTGGTAAACCATAATACAGTTGTTTTTCTAAGAAGGAGGTAATAACAGTCCCTTTAGTTGATACATACTTGATTCAGAAAATTGTAAGATTAAAAAACACATATAATTGCATTTAACTATGGTTATGTGCTAACCTGCTTCCCATGCCCAGATGGCTGTGCTGCCAATTCATGGCATAGCAAAGAAGTCTCGTGCCTGTTGCTGCATTAGGGAGTCTAGTGAAGGTGACTTCTGCCATTCCCATGTGAAGCAGAGAGAGTAAAAAGTCACCCCAAAATCTGGGCTAGAATCAGCCTCCAGGGTATGAAGAGGCTAGTTTCAGTAGCAATAACCTGCTTTATTTAACGACCTGACAGTGTGCTAAATGCCTTCTATGCATTAAGTGCTTTAGTCATCCCCAAATGCTATGAAGCAGATATTATTATTAATGCAGTTTTCCATATGATTAATTGGAAGCATGAAGTGGAAATAAACTTGCCCAAAGTTACAAGGCCAAGAAGTGGAGAGCAGGGATTTGCATGTAGGCAGCCTGGCTCTGCAGCCTATGTTATATTAGACACTCAGAGGCAGTTCATGATGGTTGCATTCAGCTAGTTTTGGGTGGTCAGAACCCAGCTATGTCTTCTCCCCAGGCATGTCAAGATTGATGGGAAGAGGCAAGCGTCATGATTAACGGACTAGGAATTAGGCATCCTCTCAGAAGGCCAGCCAGACAGGTCAGAAATTTTCTTAACAGCTTTATGGAGATATAATTCACATACCATACAATTCACCCATTTAAAGTGTAAATTCAATATTGTTTAATATATTTACAGGGATGTGCAACCATCACTGCATCTAGTTTTAGAACATTTTAGTCCCTCCTAGAAGAAACCTAGCACCCACTAGCAGTCACTCCCCATTTCCCAGCCTACTTCTCCAGTCCTAATCAATTACATATCTACTTTCTGTCTCTGTAGCTTTCCCTATTAATGGAAATGAAATTATACAACACATGATTTTTTGTGATAGACTTCTTTCATTTAACATAATATTTTCTAGATTCATCCATGTTGTAGCATATATCAGTACTTCATTCCTTTTTGTGAGTAATATTCCATTGTATGGATATACCACATTTTGTTTCCCATCCATCAGTTGAGGGACAGTTGGTTGATTTCCACTTTTTGGCTACTGTGAATAATACTACTATGAATATGCATGTACCATTTTTAGTATGGACATACATTTTCATTTCTCTGTTTCTTTTTTTCTTTTTTGAGAGACGGAGTCTCACCATGTTGCCCAGGCTGGTCTCAAACTTCTGGGCTCAAGTGATCCTCCTGCCTCAGCCTCCCAAAGTGCTGGAACTACAGGTATGAGCCACTCTTCCTAGACTCTCTTGGTATTTATGTAGAAATTGAATTGCTGGGTTACACAATAACTCCACGTTCAACATTTTGAGGAAATGCCAGCCTGTTTTCTAAATCAGCTGTACTACTTTACATTCCCACAGGCAGCGTGTGAGGTCTCCAATATATCTACCTCCTCACTAATACTTGTGAATATTGGCCTCTTTAATTATAGCCATTCTAGTGGGTATAAAGTAGTATCTCATTTTGCTTTTATGTACATTTTCCTGAGGTTAATGATGTTGGGCATCTTACTGCTTTTCATGCCTCTTCCTAGTTTGTTGAATGTTTATTAGGTTGAGCAATTTCTCTTCTATTCGTAATTTACTGAGCGTTTTTTTAATCATGAAACAGTGTTGGATGTTGTAAAATACCTTTTTTGTATCTATTTAGATGATCATGTAGTTTTGTTCTTTATCCTGTTATATGGTATATTATACATTGATTATATTGATATGTTAAAACATTTTTATATGTTGCTGGGTTAAGTTTGCTAGAATTTCGTTGAGGAATTTTTGCTTCTACATTGCTAAGGACTACTGGTCTGTAGTTTTACTTTGTTCTGTTTTCTTGTTATTTCTTTGGTTTTGGCGTCAGGGTAATTCTAATTCTGGCATCATAAAGTGAGTTAGAAAGTGTTCCCCCTTATTCTACCTTTTGAAAGAGTTTGTAAAGAATTGTTATTAATTCTCCTTTGAATGTTTTGCAGAACTTATCAGTAAAGCCATCTGGCCCCGTCTTTTACTGATGGAACAGTTTGAAATGACTAATTTGTGCTCTTTATTTCGTGTAGGCCTATTCAGATTTTCTATTTCTCCCACTACATTTTTGGTAATTGCATCTTTCTAGGAATTTGCCCATTTCATCTAAGCTATCTAATTTGTTGGCATACAGTTGTTCATAGTTTTCCTTATAATCCTTTTATTTCTGTAAGATTAGTACTGATGTGTCCTCTTTCATTCCTGATTTTTAATAATTTATCTTTTCTCTTTTGTCAGTAGCTAATGGGTTGTCAATTTTGTTCAACTTCTCAAAAAAATCAACTTTTTGTTTGGATTTTCTGTATTGTTCCCCTAGTCTCTATTTCATTGGTTTGTGCTTGAATCTACATAATTTCCTTCCTTCCACTAGCTTTGGGTTTAGTTTGCTCTTCTTATTCTATCTCCTTAAAGTGTAATGCTGAAGTCTTTTAAAAGGTGGGCGTTTGTAGCTATAAATGTAAGAAGAAACGGGGACTATTTTTGTCTGAAGAAGATTTAATAGTCTGATAGAAATCTCCTGGCAAGACTAAATTACATATAGTGTTACCTGGATGCTTTGCTTATCCTCATTCTGTGGCAGAGAAGCGTTCAAAATGCACAAGTGAAATCCATAAACTCCAGTAGAACATTTGTTTTAGAAGTGACGATTATTCAAAGAGTTCATATAATTTTTAATTTTGAAGGATGAATTATTTGATGACGATTGTGAAACAGTCTCAAACCTGACACGTGTAGCAATTCTGCAGTCTGAGAAATTGCTACTGGCATTTGCAAGCATGGCAGAAATTTAATAAACTGTCGCCAAACCATTTGCTTGTTTGAATGCCAAGGTTTCCTTCCCCACGTCACATGCAGTGTCCTGTTGCCAACAGTTATCAAAATACTCCCACAGTTGTCACAGAGAGAATTGTTCAGGGAGTTATTTTTTCTTTATTCTTCTTGTCCTTATATTTCATTGCCTTACCACTTCTATTTGGGGATTTATTTGAGCAATCCAAATACCATCAGTATGGAACAGTTAGATATTAAATAATGGATTACAAAATAATATTTGAGATATAGCTACAGACATATAGATAGTACAAAAAGATTAAGAAGGAAGACTTCTATGCTTTACTCCCTAAATATTCTTAGTTTGAATTTTGATAGGGAGACTACATTGCTTGTGGAATGTAAAACAACAAAAAAAAATGTAAAAACAATTAGGAGACAGGGAATCAAGAGGAAAGTACTAAGAAAAGTCCAGCTAGATAAACTCATTCTAATTAAAGATATGCAATTGTGTGGTAGAAAAGGTAATTAACAGGATTTAGAGATAAAAATCCAGCCCTTTGGATGAGAGATTGACAAGAAGTTGAAATTACGGGCTCTGGGTTTGCATTTTCTGTGATGACCCCAGTAGATAAGTGCCAGGCTAGGTTTGACAAGGTCTTGAATATGAAACAGAAAAGGTGGAAGATTAGAGGGTGTGACTCTGGACTTCAGTCACAAACGCAAAGATGCATGAAGGTGTCGCCTTTTATCACCAGGATAATATTCACAACTGCTATCTAAAGGAAACATATTTCTGCGGTGTCTTGTATGATAATGGCTTTGATGGACACTTGGCAGTCTCTATCAAAATGTCATATGCATGTAACCTTGACCAAGCAGTTCCATTGCTAGGAACCTCTTCTGAAGAAATACTTACACCAGTGCACAGATATTACATAGACAGATGCTCACTGCAGCAAAATACTTTAAATATCCTAAGAGATATTTCTCTGATTACATCAGAGAGAGAGAGAGAGAGAGAGTATGGTTAAGTAAATTATAATTCAACTTGATTTAGGTCATAGGGCTACAAAGGGGGGAGCTGGGATCAAACCTAGGCTTTTCGCCCTCACTATACCACATTTCAGGAGTTAGTCAGTGGGTGCAGGTGGCTTTTGGGTAATCAGGACCCACCTGTGTCTTCTTCCCAGGATAGGTCAAGATTGGATGGTGGGGAGGGGAGGGAAGGCAGGCAAGTGTCAAAGCTAAGAGACGAGGAATAAGGCAGACCAGGTTGGGAATTTCAAACAACAATGAAGGAATAGGAAAAAAATTACATATAATTAAGGGGAAGGGGTTCTGAAGGAAAGTATCTTGTTTGACCAAAAGACGATACCTTAATCAACTCTAACTCTACTCCCAAGGAACCATGAGCACCCCTACCTCTAAAAGACTCTGAATGAGCTTGCTGTTAATCTAATAGGCTTTCTTGCTCTGAAATAGGATGAGGGAACAGGGAGAAGTTTACTTTTGAAGAATGTATTTGTTTCTTTTCATCAAAGAAAATCCATATTAACATGTGTTTCAGGGATTAGTACATCTTTGACTTTCTAAGAATGGGAGCCGAATTCTTGCAGTGTTCACAAAGCTATGAAATGAAGGATTTGGTATGACTGCTGCAGGGTGGGATGATTCAGAGAGTTTTTTTTTTTCTTTTTCTTTTTTTCTTTGTGTGTGTGTGTGTTTTTTTTTTTTTTAGACAGAGTCTCACTCTGTTGCCCAGGCTGGAGTGCAGTGGCGTGATCTTGGCTCACTGCAAGCTCCGCTTCCTGGGTTCACGCCGTTCTCCTGCCTCAGCCTCCCAGAGTAACTGGGACTACAGGCGCCCGCCACCACGCCCGGCTTATTTAGTTATTTATTTATTTTGTATTTTTAGTAGAGATGGGGATTCACCGTGTTAGCCAGGATGATCTCGATTTCCTGACCTCATGATCCACCCGTCTCGGCCTCCCAAAGTGCTGGGATTATAGGCGTAAGCCACTGCTCCCGGCCGATTCAGAGCGTTTTAAGGACCACATGCCAATTTCAGGAGTCCTGGCATTTTCTGCATTCTCTGGCGTTTCCAACGACCCCAGATGCTATACTAGCATTTTGTATGACCTTGAGCCAAATACTAGCCTTTCTGTGATTCATCTTCTCTACCTATTAAAAGAAGGGAGTGGAATTATGATCTGTACTATCTCTTCGAGTTGTGATATTTATAATTTTCAACACTTACCATATCATCAACATTTTAAATAAACATTATTTAGTACTTATTAATGAGGGTTGGAAACATAAAAATTAACACAGTTCATATATATACATATATGTACACACATTATAGTTTTCTATGAATGAAACAAAAATATTTTGTACAAGAAAGTCTATCTGTGATCTGTATCCTTGGTTCTCCCCTTACTATTAGGAAATTTTTGATAAGAAAGAGATGGTTTGAGGAGAAATGATAAATGATAGCTGAAGGAGTGGACTATGTATATATCTTTGTATTCATCTGCCTTTCATTTTTCCAGAACCCTCTCACCCCCTCCACCCTATGTGCGTGCGTGCGTGCGCACACACACACACACACACACACACACACACTCCATTGCCCCCTCAGCTCACAACAGAGTTGATAAGGAATAATGTTGAAATAAAAGTACTGCTACCAAAACAGATATGTAGACCAATGGAACAGAATGGAGGCCTCAGAATAACACTACACTTCTACAACCATCTCATCTTTGACAAACCTGACAAAAACAAGCAATGGGGAAATGATTCCCTATTTAATAAATGGTGCTGGGAAAACTGGATGTAGGAAGCTGAAACTGGATCCCTTCCTTACACCTTAGACAAAAATTAACTCAGGATGGATTAACGACTTAAATGTAAGACCTAAAACCATAAAAACACTAGAAGAAAACCTAGGCAATAACATTCAGGACATAGGCATGGCAAAGACTTCATGACTAAAACACCAAAAGCAATGGCAACAAAAGCCAAAATTGACAAATGGGATCCAATTAAACTAAAGAGCTTCTGCACAGCAAAAGAAACTATCATCAGAGTGAACAGGCAACCTACAGAACGGCAGAAATTTTCACAATCTACCCATCTGACAAAAGGCTAAGATCCAGAATCTACAAAGAACTTAAACAAATTTACAAGAAAAAACCCCATCAAAAAGTGGGCAAATGATATGAACAGATACTTCTCAAAAGAAGACATTTATGCAGCCAACAGACATATGAAAAAATGCTCATCATCACTGGCCATCAGAGAAATGCAAATCAAAAGCACTATGAGATACTATCTCATGCCAGTTAGAATGGCGATCATTAAAAAGTCAGGGAACAACAGGTGCTGGAGAGGATGTGGAGAAATAGGAACGCTTCTATACTGTTGGTGGGAGTGTAAATTAGTTCAACCATTGTGGAAGACAGTGTGGCGATTCCTCAAGGATCTAGAACTTTAAATACCATTTGACCCAGCAGTCCCATTACTGGGTATATACCCAAAGGATTATAAATCATTTTACTATAAAGACACATGCACACGTATGTTAATTGCAGGACTATTCACTATAGCAAAGACTTGGAACCAACCCAAATGTCCATCAATAATAGACTGGATAAAGAAAATGTGGCATGTATACACCATGGAATACTATGCAGCCATAAAAAAGGATGAGTTCATGTCCTTTGCAGGGACATGGATGAAGCTGGAAACCATCATTCTCAACAAAATATCACAAGGACAGAAAACTAAACACTATGTTCTCACTCATAAGTGGGAGCTGAACAATGAGAACACATGGACGCAGGGAGGGGAATATCACACACGGGGGTCTGTTAGGGTGTAGGGGGCTGGGGGATGGATAGCATTAGGAGAAATACCTAATGTAAATGACGAGTTGATGGGCACAGCAAACCAACATGACACACGTATACCTATGTAACAAACCTGCACATTGTGCACATGTACCCCAGAACTTAAAGTATATATTAAAAAAAAGAAATAAAAGTACCATTTAGCCTCATGACATCACATACCAAGAGAAAAAAAAAAGCCATGTGTTGCACCTGCCTATTCATCTCTTCTTATTTCACAGCAATTTGTCCTCAGGTGGAAGTAGAGGGTTTTGAGCCCTGATAAAATTGATACAAATGTGTTTTTATTATGTAGACATGTCAAATGCATGTCAAATGCTTCTGCAATTATTTGATTCCCGAAATACAGCTTAGTTTATATGCTTCATAGACCTTCAATTACAGGCAGTGTAACTGACCCAGGGCCCCAGCTGCTGGGCTCTGAAATAACATGTTTGCTTTGAGGCAAAGGTGCTTCCTACTTCCCAGGGGCTGCCCCCAGCCAAAGACTGAGCACAGTGTGGACTCTGAGGCATGCCCACTTTGGCTTTGGGGATTCACCTGATGATCTTGCTGAAACTTCATTAGACTGCACTGGTGGTCAAGAATGTGTTCATTCAATTCTCCTTCCTTCTCTTCTTCACATGGAGTCAACCTTACCTGGCCACCTTCCCCTTTTCCCTTACAAACATTTCTCCTAACAAATTCCTTGCATACTTACCTCTGTCTTGGCATCTGTTCTTCAGAGTATCTGGACTAACACAAACTGATTAAAAAGTACAGCTTTGCGAGGCATAGAACCATATGTTTGGTATCTTGCATGTTGGGTCAGTAGGAGGAACATAAAGGATATATAATGGGGTAGCTGATAGAGGCATCGAGAACTCTCAACAGTGGTATCCTGTGTGGGGTTTTGGTAAGAACTTGTGAATCAAGAAAAGAAGTGAGAGTGAAACTTTTCATTAGGCAGCTTTAAATTAAAAGACAAAATTTCCCAACAAGTAAATGTATAATGATTTGAAAATGTAAACTCAAATATTTGGATTTAAAAAGCATATAAATTTGAGAACAAAGAAAGTATAGGGTTTGGAGACAGCCAGATTTGAGTTTGAGCCTCAGATCATCTTTGCGATCTTGGGAAAATTACTGTGTCATTGGATTTTTTTTTTCTTTTGGAACAGGATCTCATTCTGTCATTTAGGCTGGAGTGCAGTGGTGCAATCACAGCTCACTACAGCTTTGACTTCCCGGGCTCACGTGATTCTCCTGCCTCAGCCTCCCAAGTACCACCACACCCAGCTGATTTTTTGTATTTTTTTTTTTTTGTAGAGACAGGATTTTGCCACGTTATCCAGACTGGTCTGCAACTCCTGAACTCAAAGGATCCACTCACTTCAGCCACTCCACAGTGCTGGGATTACAAGAGTGAGCCATCAAACCTGGCCTTGTTATTGAATCTTGATTCCAGTGATTTGTATTCCTCCTTGAATGTGAAGTATATAACCTCATTTACTGGCTCCCTGCAGGAGGCATCCTACTTGATTGACATTGGTCTTGACCAGGGAACTTGCTGGGGCCAGGGGACTGTGTGGCTGAGACACAGGTGAGTCTGAACAGAAGCTTTTAAGAGCCAGTGCACAAGGTGGTTAACTGCTTTCTTTTCCCTCTGCCACAAGAAGCACAAGACCAAGAAGGGACTGCTTCTACAGCCTGGATTCTGGGATAAAGTTGCAGAGCTGCAATTGGCTGGTAGCTGCCATCACTGACAGTCAACATAAGCAAAATAAACTTTTCGTGGTTGAAAACTACTGAAGTTATTCTCCAAAGTTTTGATGTTGAAACATTTCAGAATAAAGTTGAAGGAGTAGTTCAACTAAAATCCTCACTTAGATTCTCTAATTGTTAACATTTTGCCAGATTTGCTAAATTTGCCTTGTTCCCTCCCTCAATATAGAGCTCCCTGTTTTTGCTGAAACATTTGAGAGTTATAGGCATAGTGATATTTGGTTCCTAAATATTTTAATATACATATCTTAAGAATAAGGATTATTTACTATATGACCATGACACTATTATCATATCCAAGATGTATGACATTGATATAATATTATTTAGTATACAGTTCAAGTTTCTCTGTCACAATAACATTGTTTGTAAATTTTTTTTTCCTGAACCAAAATCCAAGCAAGGATCATGCATTGATAATAACTGTATATCTCTTTAGTCTCCTTTAGTTTAGGACAGTTTATTAACTTTTTGGGGGTTTATCTTTCATAAAAATTACATTTTTGAAGAGTTTAGGTCAGTTGTTTTGTAGAATATATCACTTTTTGGATATACCTGATTTCCTCATAATTCTTTAGATTCAGGTTAAATATTTATGTTAGGAATACTACATAGATTATACTGTTTATATCACAACCAAGAAGCACAAATAATGTCAGATTGTCTCATTTTGGGTGATGATAAGTTTGACCACTTGACGATGATATCCACTAGATTTCTCCATTGAAAAGTTTCATTTATCCATTTGTATTTTGTCAGTAATTTGTGAGGATACTTAGAGACTACGTGAATACATTGAGCCTCAACAAACTTTCTCTATTGGTTTTAGCATCTATTGACGATCCCTTCCTATACCAGCGGTTACATTGGTAGATGCAGAATGGTGATTTTCCCTATTCTATTATTCCTACGACTTTTATTATCTGGCATTCTTTTGTATGGAAAATTCCCTTCACTCTTTCCACATTCATTTATTCTTGAGTATTATTATGGATTCATGAATTTTTAGTATACATGTCATAATATTTCAGCATTATTCTTTTTGTTATGCAAACTCTCCCAAATTTGGACAACGGGAGCCCCTTTGAGCTTGGTCCCCCGTCCTTTTTTAACATGTTTCTGTTTGTCTGTATTTTATAGTTAGTTATAGGCTTTCTGGCACAGTAATGATCCAGGCTTATCTTAGATATTTACTTTTATAGACTTAATTCTTTTTATTTGGCAGAGACATTGACACAGAGAGACTAAGATTTGGGGAGCTGATTGATAAGGCAAGAGAGGGGATTCAGAGTAAGAAAATATTTGGGGGGGAATTCTTGGCCAAAGATTTACCTTGGGTATGTCTCTCAAGCTCTTAAAACCTGAATTTCTTTTCCTGGAAAATGAAGATTATTATGCCAATTGCTCAGGTAGGTTGTGAAAATTAATAAACCCAGCCCTATGATTGGCACATAGTATTTTTTGGCCATTGTCAGTAGTGACAACCTTTCAATTAGGTTAATTTCTCATGCTGGTGAACTCCAATTACCTGCCTCCAATGGGTTTTATGATCAGACTTGCTTGGGTTTATGATCAAACGTGCTGAAGTTTATGTTCACAGGCTTTGCTTAAATGTGGCTCTAAGATGTTCCAAGGGCACTAGAGTGTTTCTAGGTAAGGTTAAATGGGTACAGGCTCTAAAAGGCCGATGAAACAGACAGCTTTCATGGGAACGGTATGCAAATTTGAGGAAGCAAAAGATACACCCGCCCTCCAACACTATATGTATATATGTACATTTCGTGGTTTGAATTAGGATCTTAAATGAAATGTAGCCTGGTAAAATGTAGACTGGATGTAAATCCAAGCTCCGTCACTTACGTTTGCCATTTTAAAAAGTGAAGATACTTACACTTTCCTGGCGCCGTGGTTGCAACATTTGGGCCAAGGAGACGGTCAATCTACCGTGGCGCGGGGTCATATTTGTACCTTAGGCAGCACTTCCACCTGGTGGCGGCGCATTCCAATTGCAAGGCAAAGGACAGAGTGGGGGAAAGGCTGAATTCGACACTCTTAAGCCACAGAATTAAACTACTGTAAATGAAAATATTTCCATCCTGTACCTACGGAGTGCTTACTTCAAATAACACTCACGTCCTGGTAGGACAGTAAAATTAGACAATGAGCTGAGGTTTGCCTGCAAGGGCATTCATTCATTCATTCATTCAAGAAACACCTGTTGAGCGCTGACTGTGCGCTGCGCTCTGTTCTGGGCGCTTGGGATACATCAGTGGACTAGAGACAAAAATTCTGCCCCGGGATGCCTTCTCCTATACATCCTGTACTATATAAACTAAACTAGAAAATTTGTAAAGAGCTCTTACGAATTACAACGTCCTCTCCAAAGTCAAGGGGACGTGTTCCGAGGCCTCTGTTACCACAGCTAAGTGGAGAACCGGGGTGCAGACCCACTCCAGCCGAACTAAGAACCTACCAGGCACAATTGAAAGTTAAGCCACGCGCTAGAAGATGTCATCGCTGACAAAATAGAAGACGCCTTCCCCATTCCCCGCCCCCACCCCCAAGAAGAAATCCATATATTCTTTTAGGGAAGCAAGCGCTTCACCCGGGTGGCCGGGATCGAACCCGCGGAGGGCGGAAGGCGGAGGGCAACGACGCCTGTGGAACTGTTTCTGTTTCCCTGCATAGCCTACGTGGTGGGTGGCAGGCAGGCCGACCGCCCTGGGGGCCCTGCACCTCTGGGTAGGTGACCGCGCCCAGGTATCGAGCACAGGTAACGCGTCCCGGGTCTCAGCCACTGAATCCCCAGCGAGGCCTGACGCCTTCCGGTGGAGGCGAGCAGTCTGAGTGCTGGCTCCGGAACAGAACTGTCTTGCGGAACTCCGAGTGCGCGCTCGGTTTCCGGGGGAGGAGGGCGGAGAAGGACTTGCGCGCGACGGTTCTCACCGCTGCTATGGAGGCGCTGGCCATGGGTGCCCGGGCGCTGCGGCTCTGGAGGGTCGCACCCGGTGGCGGGATCAGCTGGAGTGAGTTTCAGAGGCCGTGGGGACAGGGAGCGAGGCCTAGAAAGTGGTGTCTGTCTGGATTGGGCCTGAGGCGGGGCCGGGGAGGTCCCGCGGGGCAGAGGAAGGAGGAGGGTTTCTTAGTCCCTCAGCGGCGGTCGCCCTTGCACAGCTTGGGAGGACAAATTTATGGGAACGAGGGGCTGACTGAGGGCAGAGGCAAGGGCAGGGGTCGGAGCCAGGCCGCGGGAGGAGCTTGGGCCGCGTCTGGGAAGCAGCGCACGTTCCGTGCACGTCTGTCCATGTCTTCCCAAGGAATACTCGTACTTGCCTTGGCAGGTTCCCTGATTTGGCCTTTGGGAAATAAACTCAGCATTTCTCATTCTGGATATTGATAGTTTTGGTGTGGGACCTTTAGTTTCCTGAAATTTTCTTGTTTTTCTTCAGACCCTGTCAAACCGACCACTTTGTTCACCTTCCCAATGACTCTAGTCCAGTTTTGACTCCGTTTCCTGGTTACTTTTTGCCCCTTATTGTAAAGCACTGATTGGAAACACGACACAGGAAATTGGTGGGAAATAGCGATCTGATGTGAAAGAGCCAAATTTAAAAGTAGAGGTCAGCTCTGTTTCTTCCGCTGGTGTTTGTTAATATTACAAATTGGTTTAATTTTACCTCTGAGCGCACTTTTGCAGGCAGTACGTTAGTCATTTCTTCAGTCTTCATATTTATTGTAACTTCTCCACAGGATTTATAGCAACATCGCCAGCTTCTCGGCTGTCACCGACAGAATTGACAGAAATGCGGAATGATTTCTTTAATAAAGAGAAAGCCAGGCAGTTATCATTAACTCCCCGAACTGAGAAGATAGAAGTTAAGCATGTTGGGAAAACTGACCCTGGTACTGTCTTCGTGATGAATAAAAACATTTCAACTCCCTACAGTTGTGCCATGCGTAAGTAACAGAATCAGGTTATAGTTTTGACCCTTTTACTTAAGCTGTGTGGAAGAACTGGTGCAGGAGACAGGATGTTGTAATTACTTCTGGTCATCTGCGGCCGTGGCAATCCCTTTATACCAAAATCCTTTCTTGAGACCTGCATGGTGACTGCTCCCACCACATCACAGCCCTAGCTAAAAAGAGCAAGCAAATCCCAGCTACTTAGGAGGCTGAAGCAGGAGGATAGCTTGAGGCCAGAAGTTCAAGACCAGCCTGGGCACCATAGCCACCCTGTCTCTCAAAAAATAAAAATAAAAATAAGTTAGCCAGATGTGGTGGGCGCAGAAGTCCCTGGACTTCCCAGAGGTTCTTTATCTGGCACCTTATTGTCTATTCACTGTCCCTGTAGCTCTGGAGGGTACTCTGAGTATTGCAAGGTTGGCACTGTAGTGCACAGATTGTCCTGCCTGGCGCTTGTTTGAATGTGGCTTTGTTTACGGTACTAGATAATTTTCTGGCAGAAAGTGGCCAGACCTGAGTGCATTGTTACTAGTGTGCTTTCTCCTTTAATTTAATTTAATTTTAGAGATGAGGGTCTGGCTCTTTTCCCAGGCTGGAGTGTAGTGGTACTATCATAGCTCACTGAAACTTCTAGCCTCAGCCTACCAAGTAGCTGGGACTACAGGCGCCCACCACATCTGGCTCATTTATTTTTATTTTTGAGAGATAGGGTGGCCGTGGTGCCCCGGTTGGTCTTGAACTTCTGACCTCAAGCTCTCCTCCTGCTTCAGCCTCCCAAATAGCTGGGATTTGCTTGCTCCTTTTAGCTAGGGCTGTGATGTGGTGGGAGCAGTCACCGTGCAGGTCTCAAGAAAGGATTTTGGTGTAAAGGGATTGCTGTGGCCGCAGATGATCAGCTTTTTTTTGCCGTCTTTTTCTTTCTCTCCTCTTCATTGTATAGCCTAACTTACATCTATCGTCTGCTTTCCACTTGGCTCTCTCGGTGTTGTATTTTTGTTTACGTTTATACGTACATGTGGTAAATGTGTGAGTGGGAATGGGCATGGGGTGAATGTGATTGGGGTAAAAGTATTTATTTATATCTTAAAGGAGACAGCCATGCCCCATGTGTGATTTGGTGTGGAAATGAAGGGAATGAGAACTTCTATATTTTATTTTTGATCAAAATGTTTTGATAGTACCTTTGATAGAACTGGTAATATTTAAATTAAAGAAGCCCCAGAACAGATACAGGCATGACTAGCTGCATTGCTTAAACTTTTGGAAAACTCAGTAATGATTCCATTTAAGAAATTAACAACTTTAGTTATCAGCTTAAACTGGCCTAGAGAGTGTACGCTCACTCTTAATCTTCCTTCACTCTGGCATTTGAATTAGTACTTATAAATATTTACTCATTTGGTTTTCAAGTATTTCTGGAACCTCTGCGATATGATAGGCATTAGGACTACAGAGGAGGATAAGACAAAACTCAGGCCCTTAAGGAGCTTTATACACATCACATGTAGTGATGAAGCTTCTGAAGCATCCTCAGCATGACCCCTGCACTGAGACGTTCTTGTCATTCATGCTTGCAGTCAATCAGTAAACTGTTATTGAATACCTGCTGTATTCCAGGCCTGGTGCTAGGCTCTGGATATACTGATGAGTGAGCAAAAGTAGACATGATCCCTGACTTTACGGGATTTATATAGTGGTTGATAATTTAGACCCTGTAGTTTGACTACTTTTGTGAATAGCTGTGTAATTGCAGAACATCTAATTGGCATTAACAGTTGGCATTGCATTCTGGGATGATGAAACAGACCACAGCTGATTGGCTTATCTGGGAATTGATACTAATTATTAAAAAATGGTAACTACTGTATTTAACTTGAAGCGTCTATGTCACAGAAATAAGAGATGGTTTGGGAGCAAGACCCAAAACCAATCTAGAACTGATTTTTGTAGGTGTGTATTAATATATTTCCCTTTTCTTTTGAGTTGTGTGTGTACCTATCCAAATATATCCATGATGCCGTTCTCTGAATATTCAAGTGTAACTTTTTTCATTAATAATTAGCAAATTAATTTCAAACTAGATGTAGCCTGAATGAATTTTGTAAATGGTTTGGGTAATTTTGTTAATAACCAATAAGACCTTGAGTATATTGGCTATTTTTTATTTATTTATTTATTTTTGAGACAGAGTCTCGCTCTGTCACCCGGGCTGGAGTGCAGTGGCGTGATCTCGGCTCACTGCAACCTCTGCCATCTTGGTTCAAGCGATTCTCCTGTTTCAGCCTCCCAAATAACTGGGATTACAGGCACGTGCCCCCACACTTGGCTAATTTTTGTAGGGTTTTTTTTTTTAATTGATTATAGACGTAATATACTTTTTTTCTCTTAAAAGGACAGTCTGCAGAATCTTGCCTTTCCATTGTTTTATTTCTAAATATAGCACTTAAACACGTAACTTTTCAGTCTGGATTTTGTTAGATAATCAGTCTGTTTTAAATTTCTAGATTTAAGTGAGTGGTATTGCAGGAAGTCCATTCTGGCTCTGGTGGATGGACAGCCTTGGGACATGTATAAGCCTTTAACAAAGTCCTGTGAAATTAAATTTCTGACTTTCAAAGATCGTGATCCAGGAGAAGTGAATAAGGTATTTCTATCTCTACATTCTTTTTCTATTTCCCCAGTATCTTCACCTTTTTATTAAGACCTGTTTATGGGGTGTAACGTAAAAATATGGCCAAGTTCAAATGTTGTATTGTACTCTTTAGTCAATGTTTTACCTGTTAGATTAGTCACTTTTGTAGTTCAAAAAATATCAGTGGCATCCATTTGTGGGTATTTTTGGTATGCTGTGTCTTTTATATTCGTATCTTTGTTCAACTTACATTCATTAATCACTCTCTATATTGTGGGTGATTCCATTTCCACTGCTACTGCTTGAATTCAGCCTTTGACTATCTTATCTAGATAATTTCAATAACTTTTTAACTCTTTCTGCTTACCCATCCCCCCACTTTTTTTTCCGGTACTTAAAAGTTGTTCTTTTACAGGCATATAACAGCTTTATTAAGTGACTTGTCTAAGGATCATGTCACTTACACCTAAAGAACTTGCCTACCTGTTAACATTCACATAGCTTTCCAGGCCCTGTATAATCTGTTCCCAGCCTGCCTTTCCAGCTTGGCCTCCCCCTGCTTCTTTCCACTTCCTCCTTGCTCTGGCCTCATTAGAGTACTTGGTCACTGTATTAGTCCGTTTTCACGTGGCTATAAAGAACTCCCTGAGACTGGGTAATTTATAAAGAAAAGAAGTTTAATTGACTCAATTTTTCATAGCTGGAGAGGCTTCACGAAACAATCATAGTAGAAGGGGAGGCAGGAACATCTTACATGGAGGCAAGAGAGAGTGTGGGTGGGGGGGGACTGCTAAACACCTTTAAACCATTAGATCTCATGAGAACTCACTCACTATTGCGAGAACAGTCTGGGGGAAACTGCCCCATGATCCAGTCACCTCCTACCAGGTCTCTCCTTCGTTCGAGATGAGATTTGGATGGGAACACAGAGCTAAACCATATCAGTCACTAATGGTTTATGCTGTGTTATCCACCTTGCTTTTGTTGATGCTTTCGTCAAATGTGAGCATTTTCTTTTCTCTCTATTAAAACCTATTTATTTTTTACAGTTCAGTTAAAAGGCCATCTGCTTTGTGGAACCTTCTAAGTTTCTCCTTGTCAAAATTAATCCTCTTTTCTCTAAGGTCTCACACAACTTGGCTAGTCTCTAGATACGATGTTTTAATTTTGTCTTGTAACATAAACGGTTGAATGTGAAGATAGGGACCATTTCCCTGATTGGACCTAGTTCTTGATATACATACAGTAGGTGTTTAATAAATATTTGTTGAAATAGTTGAACAAGAAAATGATAGAAATGAAAGTAATAGCCAACAATGAGTATGTATGTATTATGTATCAGGCAGTGTTCTAGGTGATTTACAGGTATTAACTCATTTAACCTTCATACAAACTGTGAGTTCGTGCTATTCTCCCCATTTTCCCGATGAATAAACTGAGACAAAGAGAAGTTCAGCAGCTTGACCAAGGTTACTGATTTAGGAAATAGTGGAGCCCAGATTTGAACCTAGGTATTCTGACTGGAGTTCAACAGAGATTTAAAGACATTTAGGTAGGATAGAAGAAGAAGTACATGTTGCTACTTGCCTTCAAGGCCTGGGTCTGTACTTATTTTTAGTGTAATATGGTTGCATAGAATTTATAATGGAGAAGTGATCCCACTTTTTTAGTCCTCAAATGTTAAGAAGAGCTTCTGAAAAGTATGCAGAGTAGTGTCAGCAGGAGGGGAACACAATGGACAGGTATGGTGCAGGTTTCTCCTTGTGACTCTGATCAGGTCATTGCTCTGATACCATCTCAAGCATGTCCATGAATCAAAATGTGCTGGTAAGATGAAAGCCCAGTTCCTGCTGCTCTGCTATAAATATGAGTACTTTGAACGATGTGTTAGGGTGTTAGGTATAGGATAAGAGTCACTAATAATTCATAAAAGTTGAGTTTTTCTCCGTATTTATAAATGGTATAAACAGTTACATAATTGATTATTTTACTTTAGCACAAGTTTGTTAACAAGTTAACTTTATTGTGGGTTAAAAATAAACACTTTCAGATAATAAAACTATCTGTCGGGGTTGATAACCATTATGGTGTTTGATATCTTGCACAGAAACATTGCTAAGAACCTGAGGTTCATGCTTCATTCTTTTTTGATTTTTGCTTGGTCGAGGTAATGTCATGGCCTGATGGTAACTGTTGCTACATTGTGTGAACAGAGATATATGAGAAATATTTTCTAAGTCAGAGGTTCACTTAAAATTTAATATTGTCAAAACTTTAGTGAATCTCAGTGTGTTTATATATATTTTATATATGTTTTTTTTTTCTAGGCTTATTGGCGTTCCTGTGCTATGATGATGGGCTGTGTGATAGAGAGGGCATTCAAAGATGAATATGTGGTCAATTTGGTCAGAGCTCCAGAAGTTCCTGGTAGTGTATATATATAAATATATGTCTTTTTGTGATCCTTAAATATTTTGGTACCTATTTTTGATGACGTATAGAGTTTAGTACTAATATAAATTACCATTATACATATGTTTCATTTATCATGGGTAACAAAATCTTTCTTACTATGATGAAACATGAAGTAGTCTTTGCAGGTTAATAATTAACATCATAGAATTACTGGAAAGTGTTTGTCTTGAATATGAATTTCATGGAATTCCACTATCTCAGCGTTTATTTATTTATTTGAGATGGAGTTTCGCTCTGTTGCCCAGGCTGGAGTGCAGTGGCGTGATCTTGGCTCACTGCAAGCTCCGTCTCTGGGGTTCACACCATTCTCCTGCCTCAGCCTCCCTAGTAGCTGGGTCTACAGGAGCCCGCCACCACGGCTGGCTGATTTTTCTGTATTTTTAGTAGAGATGGGGTTTCACCATGTTAGCTAGGATGGTCTCGATCTCCTGACCTCGTGATCCGCCTGCCTCGGTCTCCCAAAGTGCTGGGATTACAGGCGTGAGCCACCGTGCCCGGCCCTCAGCGTTTATTTTTTACAACTTTAAGCATATATTTCCAAATTGGATGTGTAGAGGAGGAGGAAATATGAGTATAAGTAGACTACTGGAAAGAGCTGTGCTTAGGTGGTAATATTTCACCAGACATGACCATTACTTTGGAGAGTGACAGCACTTTGGTGAAATGAAAAGATGTGGACTGTAATTTTGCTAAAACTAGGATTTTGGAATAGTAAATATGGTAGGATCACATGTCTAATTTTTTTTTTTTAAAGAAATAGATATACCTAAAATATTTGAAAGAAGCTCAAGAAATGATTCTAAGAACAAAACACCAAAAAGAAGATATTTAGGGGATATAAAAGAAATTTAGCATTTCGTACCCATTAAGTTATTTATCTACTTACTAAATATCTTGTTCTTTTGGATTTTTTTTTTTTTTTTTTTTTTTTTTTTTTTTAAGACGGAGTCTTGCTGTGTCGCCAAGGCTGGAGTGCAGTGGTGCAATCTTGGCTCACTGCAACCTGCACCTCCCAGATTCAAGCGATTCTCCTGCCTCAGACTCCCAAGTAGCTGGGATTACAGGTGCCTGCCACCAAGCCCAGCTAATTTTTGTATTTCTGGTAGAGATGGAGTTTTACTGTGTTGGCCAGGCTGGTCTCAAATTCTTGACCTCAGGTGAGCCACCTGCCTCGGCTTCCCAGAATTTTTACATCTGGTAACTGTATGAAATCTGTACAGTAATAGCATTTTTGAAGAAAACTTGAATGTTTAAAAAATATTAGTGATTTGGGGTTAACAATCTTTTGGCTAAGGGAAATTTGACAGAGTTCTGGCAAGCAGCTGGAAGAATGGCAACCATTTTATAATTTGTAGAGTTGGGAGAGAGTGCTAATCCTTCTTTTCATGGTCTAAATATTCAGTTGTTGCAAATTAGTAACTTTCTGTTGGGGCAGGTTTGACTTTGCTTTTTATTTTGGTTGGATTTACAGTAATTTCTGGTGCCTTCTGTTATGACGTAGTTTTGGATAGCAAACTTGATGAGTGGATGCCAACAAAAGTAAGTGTATTATTCTGGAATATTAATTTTAAAGTGTCTGCCTTTCTTTGTTAGAATGATTCCTATGTTAGTATTGTTGAATGGTACTGCATGTTGAGAACATTTAAAAGAATCTATCTATGTATCTATGTATCTGTCTGTCTATCTATCTATTGGTGGTGTTGCTTTTTCAGCCTATTTAAGCTAGAGGTATGTGAATGAGAGTATTTACATCAACATGGTCAGTTGTCTTGAAACTTTATGTTCTGCTTGACCTTTTCTTGATGTTCCTTCTAAGTGGTTTTAAGGTAGTGGTTTTCAAGAGGCCCAGAATATGAAATATAAAAACTTAACTATCTTGACCCATGTGGTAGTAGGGGGCCTGGAGCCATACCTGTTTGGATCGCTGGAGCACAATTTGAAAACCACTCCCCTAAACCATTTTAACTTGTTGCATACAGTGAGGTCCCTGTATGTACAAGGGTCACATTGAGAGCTGGGTGAATTAAAGAATCAGACTTTGACAAAGCTAACTCAAGCATCAACAAATGAAATACTAACAAACTAAACTCTTTGTGAATGGTTTGCCTTTGTAATGAGGATGATCCTTGTTGGTCTGGGACTTGGGTAGCAACAGAACCTAACAAGGACAGTCTAGCTCAGGTTCCCAGTAGGTAAGGAGTGCTGATGGTTATCAAAGATCAAGCCTGGAGATGTAGTTCTGATTGGGGAGAATAGGCAAATACCTAATTCTTAATTAAACAAAACTATATGTCCTATGTGTTGGGAGTCTGGAGATCTGAAAAGGGGAAGCAGTATAGCACATCATTTTATCATTTCCACTGTGTACATTCTTTTTATATTTAATATCTCTGAAAATATATAAGCCTTATGTTAGATGGTATCTTGCAATTAGAATTTGTAGTGTTTTTTTTTTTTTTTTCCCGTTAGTAATACATCTTAGATTTAGTGAAATACTGTAGTGGTTCTTAAAAGCAAGGATTTTGGAGTAAGGGCAGATCCAGCTTTAAATTTGGCCTTGGAAATTACTTTTTGTATAATCCTGCGCATATTACATAATATTGAGAGGGAGAGAAGAAGGAATCAAGAAAGAATGACAAAAAAGGAGAGGGAAGAGAGAGAGAAGAGGATGGAAGGAGGGGAGGGAAGAGATTGGAACTGTTTCTTCATGACCTCTGGGCTCCTGTCAGTGTAGCTTCTTCCTTTTCACGTATGTCTCCAAATTTAAGATTTTCTTTACGGGGCAAGTTAGGTAAAAACTGAGGTCAAGATTTAATTTTCATTATCTGTGAAACATAACTGCTTTTTTCTTTCTTTCTCTTTCTTTTTTTTTTTTTTTTTTTTTAAGAGATAGGGGTCTCACTATGTTGCCCAGGCTGGCCTTGAACTTCTGGGCCCAAGCAATCTTCCTGCCTCAGCCTTTCTAGTAGCTGGGACTGCAGGTGTATGCCACTGTGCTTGGCTTTTGCATTTTTCTTTTTTAAAAGATAAAACCTTACAAAAGAAATATGCGAGCTGACTGTATGGAGTTGGGTTGAGTAGACAGCTTAAAGAAAATAGGGGAGAGTTACATTGAAGGAATAGTTGTATAAAACCATGAATGTTGATTTTTTTATATAGTAAGTTATTCTTTATAGAGAAGTCATTTCATGCAAAAAAGTCTAATAGGATTTTTATGGAAATAATTTTATTATAAAAATTACTTGTGTAATAGTGCTTGGTCTTTTCTGTATTATTAGTAATGATTTATTGTATGAAAGCTCAATTAGAATTTTTATTAAAAATCTTAAAAACATTCTTAATGTGTATTCTTCATCATTTTAATTGTGTAAAATTGACATTTTTATTAAGCAGAAACTTTTAATATTGGACATGCTATACTTTGTACAGGGTGGGTGATGATGCTACATTTCTAGTGAAACTTTCTTAATTATGAAAACAATAACTTTTTCCCCATACATTTAATAAACAGTTTTATTCATACTGTAAACACATTTTTATGTCTTGCTATTTATTTATTGGCATTTTTACTTGCTGCATCATAGTCTTAATAAACATTTTAAGGTTGTATAATTTGGATGAAATTATAATATAATTTGGATAAAATTTCTTTATAGTTTTATCTTTAATAATTAGTATTAATGAAGGCTGACACCTTAATTACAGGTAAATAAGAAGTTTTATAGTTTATGGTCCAAAACTTCAGTTGTTGCAAATTAATAACTTTCTGTTCTAACAAATTTGATTTTGTCTTTTATTTTAGTTGGATTTGCAGTACTAAGCATAGAGTTTTGTCTCAACTGGCTTATGGAGAAACACTTTTCAGTAAATTGTTACTAAAGGTTATTACTTTCATTTTTAAGGAGAACTTACGTTCCTTCACAAAGGATGCTCATGCTTTAATTTATAAAGATCTTCCATTTGAAACTCTGGAAGTTGAAGCAAAAGTAGCATTGGAAATATTTCAACACAACAAGTAAGTGTTGGCTTTCTTTAAATCAAGGCTAACTCTCCCAGTATTATATGTAATAAAGAAAATTCAGGTCTTAAGAATTTTTATATTTGATATACATATGACAGTGTATTATTTTCCACTCTGAGACCTCTCTTTTTTTTTTTTTTTTTTTTTTTTTGAGACGGAGTCTCGCTCTGTCGCCCAGGCTGGAGTACAGTGGCGCAATCTCGGCTCACTGCAAGCTCCGCCTCCCGGGTTCACACCATTCTCCTGCCTCAGCCTTTCCGAGTAGCTGGGACTACAGGCGCCCGCCACCACGCCCGGCTATTTTTTTGTATTTTTAGTAGAGACGGGGTTTCACCGTGGTCTCGATCTCCTGACCTCGTGATCCGCCCGCCTCGGCCTCCCAAAGTGCTGGGATTACAAGCGTGAGCCACCGCGCCCGGCCACTCTGAGACCTCTCTGATCTCATTTATTTCGCTGAGGAAAATGTTCCCCATCTCCCTTGATAATTTTCTCACTTTGTTTTACTTCTCTGTTCTTGGACTAGCCTTTCTCATTATATCAACATAGTGGTGTTTCCTTTTTTTCTTTCTAGTGTGAAGTGATAACGTACGTTAAGCGACTATATAATTGTGTGTATTTGGCAGTGTTTCTCTCCTACCCCTCCACACTTAAAATGACACTGATAAGATTGAAAAGGCAAGCAGTTTGGGAGGGGGCTAACAGCTGAAGTAAAATGTTTACACAGCCAGGTCTTAATCTTCTGCATGTGAATTATTCATTTGATGGATTTTCTTTAACATTTTAATTCCTGCCTGGCTTCTCAGTTCTCAGAAAACTTTCAGTTCACCTTCGACTACCAGTTATAAGAACATGAGCTAAATTTTAACATTAATCTAATAGAATATTAGAACTAACTAGAAAGAGAAACCTGTGCTGTAAAAAAAAATAACAGACGCCGAAGCCAAAATATGCACCTACAAATTGTTAAAGGTTACAGATTAGAATTTCTTTAGGTATATAGAAGTTGAAATACAAATTCTCATAGGGATAGGTTATCATAAATATATTGGCTTAGTTATGAGTGTGTTTTAGACACATACTTTATAGCTTGGCATTTCTCAAAGCAGTCTGTCTTATAATATTCTTCTATAGGATGTTAATTGACATGTGAAACCATGTACTGTGTTAAGCTGAGTTTGAAGAACAGTGGCTTAAAAAATTTTACTCATCGCACTCAAGGGTCTCCCAAAGTGGACATTGAAAATTTCCCAAATATATCTGCCCATGGAATACTTTTTCTTGAAACATTTTTAGCATGTCCTGGAACCAGTGGACTTAGAAACCAGTTGTAATGTGCTGTTTTAACTAGAGTACAGATAGTATTGTAGAACCAAACCACCATTTATAGCATTAATTTGACAAGAAAATTCTTTGGACTATCTGAACACGTCAAGTCACTCTCTGTGCCAAAAGTCTAGGCACATGCTGCCCAAAAGAAATATAATATGAGACATCTGTATAATTTGAAATTTTCTAGTAGTTACATTGAAAAAAAGTCAAAACAAAAGTTGAAGTTAATTTTAATGATTTTATTTAAATGATACATCTAAAATGTTACTCAATGTAATCAATATTAAAATATTGATATTATTTTATATTCTTTTTCACAAAATCTTCAGAACCTGGTATGTGTTTTACACTGAAGGCACATTTTAACTAGTACTAATCACATTTAAGTGCACCATGGTACTTTACTGGACAGTGTACTTTTGACTTCCATTCAGTATACATTGAGATTTCCCATTCCTCTAACTGTCAAGGACCGGTAGCAGCTTCTGGGACTTTTGTAACTTGGTTGAGTGTGTGGTAGGAGGAAGGGGATAATTCTGGAGGAAGCTTGATAGGACAGAAGAGTTGGTTCATTGAAGGTGGGTCAGTGATTGAGTCTTTCTGCTGCAGGAGTAAGGGTGGGACCTTTTTGTGGCTTTGACTCTCGGGACAGGAGCATCTCTTGGAGGTGGGTCAGGAGGGACAAGTATTCAAGGGAATTGGCACCCTTATTAGTGCCTGGGGGACTGTAGCAGTCAGTGGGTGGTTTTGCATAAACCAGTGTTCCCTAACTTTGCTACATAATTGTGCATACACCTGTGGTGCACATACACATATTACTTGTTTAGCACCCTGAGGTAAACAGACAAAGCTCTCAATAGTAAATGGTAAAGTCATGATTTGAACCTGGGCTGTGCAGTTTCATCTGTGCCTTTAGCTATACTGACAGAATTGGGTAGATTTGAGAGACACTGGGCAGTCAAATTGACAACTTGATAATGAATTGAATAAAGGAGATATGGTAGGAGAAAGGAATCAAGGAAATCTCCCAGGTTTTTCACATGGACACCTGGGTGGTTGGTGGTATCGTACTAAGACAGGAAATTCAGGAGGAAGAACAAATTTGGGCGGGGAAAGAGGTGGTAATTTGTGCAGTTTGCAAATTTCAGGGTAAGGTGCTTGTGGAACATTCTAGAGGATGTCCAAATGGGTCTTGGATATACAGTTTGGTGGTCAGAAGAGGTAGGTAGATTAGAAGCAGAGATATAGGAGATATAACTACATAAGTTGTAGCTCAAGGGGCTGACCTAGGGAGGATGCTTAGAGTGAAAAGAGGGTGTAGGATAGAGTTCTCAAAGGGTAGAGAAAGACAAGAGTGACCAGAGATGTAAAATAACAAGCAGTAAGGAATGCCACTGATACCCATGGAAAGAGCACTTTGAGGCTGGGTGTGGTGGTTCATCGCTATAATCCCAGCACTTTGGGAGACTGAGGCAGGAGGATTGTTTGACACCAGGAGTTTGAGACCAGCCTGAGGAACATGGCAAGACCCTATCTTTACCAAAAAAAAATTAGCCCTGCATGGTGGCTCACACCTGTAGTCCCAGCTACTTGGGTGGCTGAGGCAGGAGGGTCGTTTGAGCCCAGAAGTTTGAGGCTGCAGTGAGCTATAATTATGCCACTGCATTCCAGGGTGGGTGATAGAGTAAGACCCTGTCTCAAAAAAAAAAAAGAAAGGAAATAAAAATGGAAAGAAAGAACACTTTGAGAAGTGGAGGTGAGCATTAGTATTAAGAAAATGAGGACCAAAAAATGTCCACTGGGTTGACACCAAGCAGGTCTGTGACTTTGTTGAGAACAGTTTGGCAGAGTCATGGGGCTGTGGCCAGATTAAAGGGAGGTTCCAAGTGTAACCTACTCTCAGAAAGTGTGGCTGAAGAGGAAGAGAAAGGGAGGTATCTTTAAACACCTTTTTACATATTTTGAGTTAAAAAAATGTTTTTTTCTTTGCTGCTTTTCAGGTACAAAATAGATTTCATAGAAGAGAAGGCATCTCAGAACTCTGGGAGAATAATCAAGCTACACAGGTAAGTAAAATTCTAAAAACTGGCTGCTATGTTAGAGTAAGGCTTAGCTTTATTGTTATCTGAATGAAGCATATGACCAAAAAAGATGAATTTGTATCTTATTTTGTTCTTATTACCTTATTTTTTGTTGCATCATTCATTGTTTTGATATGGTGGTAAATGGAAGCTTGAAATTATCTTCAGGAACACTTGTGGTTTCTATAATCCTCATTTTATTGTTTGCTATTTTTATTTAATTTTGAGTTGAAAACCACTGTTTAAGAATGTAATTTTTAGGAGTTTTGAAACTGGGCAAGATAGTCGTTGTGATGAGTTGAACATGGTAATTCATATGAATACTGACTAACTAGTAATTACTTATGATACTTGTAAGTTAAGCCAGAATGTGCTTTCTGATGCATGGATGAGAAAGGTCCACTGCTTATGATGACGTTCTCCCATGGGGAGCAAGTCCCAAGACAATGTATTCTGCAGAAATGACTTCATGACCTGGATCCATTTTCTCAACCTCCTGTTTTTATGAATTGGACTTCACTTTTTTCTCTAGAAACTGCCCTTTGTTTCTGAACACAATCTGTCCTACACACTGAATTCTCAGCTTCGTTACATGGGTTATTGTAAGGTTGTAGATGATCGGTTTTAGGCAATTGGATCAGCTTGATAGCATGATGTGTTGTGTGACTCTTAAAGACCTTAAAATTTATATCAATGCTAATTAAGAAAATGGTTCATTTGATTTAATTTTCAAAGTTTTAGCCTCTTTACTTGAGATCATTATGTCAGGGGTCATTAGAAACTGAATTGAACCATATATAATGTTCTTGATTAGGGATATTAGCAAAGAGAAGGAAGAGATTTCTTTTTCAAGCTCTTACAAATTATTTGATGTTGCAGTTTTGTTTATTTATTTTTAAATCAATCAGAATAGGTGACTTCATTGATGTGAGTGAGGGCCCTCTTATTCCAAGAACAAGTATTTGTTTCCAGTATGAAGTGTCAGCAGTTCACAATCTTCAACCCACCCAGCCAAGTCTCATACGAAGATTCCAGGGTGTGTCTTTACCTGTTCACTTAAGAGTAAGTAAAGCTTAAAGTTCCAGGTCTTCCAATTTGGGTATAGATATAATTCCGGACTTGATTTTATACCAGTTTGAAGAATATAAACTTTTAATTTTTCTTAAGATATATGACACTAATATTTTATAAACTCAGGTTTATGATTAAAAACAAAGTTGCCCAGGCTGTAAATATACAATTACAAAAGAAACAGTAGTTGAAAAAATTAAATCAAATTGATATAGCATTTAAAAATTTCAAGTTAGCATAGGTGAGGGTACATTGACAGAGGGGGTATTAGAGTGCGTATTGGTAAGACTTTCTGGAATGCCTTTTAAGCTTAAATTTGGCATGCTCTTCCCTCTAATTTTAATGATCCGTTCATGACCCGAAGCCTGACATTTTCCACATTGCTCCTACCCCTTGCTAATCTTTTTATTTAAATTTTTTATTTTGAGATAATTACGGTTATAAGACATAGAGAGATCCCATGTACCTTTACTTGGTTTCCTCAATGGTAGCATCTTGGAGTACTAAAATACAGTATCACCACCAGGGTATGGACAGCGATACAATGAAGATACAGAACAATTCCTTCACTACGGGGATCCCTCATGTTGGCCTTTTATAGACACACGCATTTACAGCCACTTCCCTCTGTTGCCCCCGTTACCCTGCCTGCTTACCCCTGCCAACTACTTATCTGTTTTCCTTTTCTATAATTTTGTCACTTCAAGAATATTATATGAATGAGATCAAACAGTATGTAATTTTTTTGGGATTGGCACTGTTCACTCAGTATAATTCTCCAGAGATTCATCCGAGTACATTGAGTGTATCAGTAGTTCATTCATTCTTATTGCTAAGTAGCATTACTTGGTCTGGATGTATCACGGTTTGTTTAACCATTCATCCATCAAAGGCCATCTGAGTTGTTTTCAGTTTTTGGCTATTACAAATAAAGCTGCTGTGACATTGCGTGCAGGTTTTTGTGAATATTTCTCTGGGATAAATACCCAGGAGTGCAATTGCTGGGTCATATGATAAGTGTATGTTTAGTTTTTTAAGAAACAACCAAAGTGTTCCAGAGTGACTGTACCATTTTACATTCCCACTGGCAATGTGTGAGTGATCAGTTTTTCCACATCCTCACTAGCATTTGATGCTGTCACTACTTTTTTTTTTGTTTTAGTCATTCTGGTATGTTTGTAGTGATTTCTCATTGTAGTTTTAATTTGAATTTCTCTGTTGACAATGGTATTGATCATCTTTTCATGTACTTATTTGCCATCTATGTATCTTCATTGGTGCAATGTCTGTTTATGTCTTTTGCTAGTGTTCTAATTAGATTGTTTTACTTTTTAACAGTTGAGTTTTGAGAGTTCTTTATATGTTGTAGATACTAGTTTTTTGTTAGATATGTAGTTTTCAGATTTCTCTCTTTTTCTGTCTGTACCTTGTGTTTGTATGTGTGGCTTGTTTTCTCATTCTCTGAGCAGCCTTTTGCAGAGAAGAAGTTTTTAATTTTGATGAAACTAGTTTGTCAAAATTTGATAAAATTTTTGTTTTTATAGATTATGTTTTTGGGGTTAATTCTAAGAACTCTTTGACCAGCCCTAGATCCCAAAGATTTTCTCCTTTTTTTTCCTTCCTAAAAGTTTTAGAGTTTTACATTTGTTTAAATCTGTGGTCCATTTTGAGTTAATTTTTCTATGAGTGTGAGATTTAGGTTTAGGTTTTTTTTTTTTTTGTGGTCTGTAGATGTCAGATTGCTCCAACACCATTCGTTGAAAAGGCCACTCTTCCTCCACTGAGTTACTTTTGCATCTTTGTTAAAAATTAGCTGAGCATATTTATGTAGGTCTATTTTTGGGTCCTCTGTTCTGTTCCATTGATCACATATGTTTAGCTCTCTACCGGTACCACACAGTCTTGATTACTGTAGCTCTAAATAGGCTGTGAAATCAGGTAGAGTAATTCCTCCCTTGTTACTATTTTTTAATCAAAATTGTTTTAACTCTTCTAGTTTCTTTGAATTTCCATTTAATGTTAGGATAATATTTTCAATGTCAACAGAGTCTTCCTGAGATTCTAATAAGAAGTCCATTAGACCTATATAGCAGTTTGGGGAGAAATGACATCTTTAATATGTCGAGGTTTCCAGTCTATGAACTTACTGGATCTTCTTATTTATGTTTTCTTTCATCTCTCTCATTTTGTAAAATTTAGCACACCTCTCCTGTACATTTGACTTTGACTTTTCTCCACATACCTGCTTCCTTTCCTAGCCTTCCCAATTTCAGAAAATGAGATCATCCTTTAACTCAAGTTTTTCCAACTCACAGCCCATGGGCTGCATGCGGTCCAGGACGGCTTTGAATGAGACACAAATTTGTAAACTTTCTTAAAACATTATGAGGTTTTTTTGCGATTTTTTTTTTTTTTTTTTTTTTTTAGCTCATTAGCTGTCATTAGTGTTAGTATATTTTATGTGTGGTCCAAGACAATTCTTCCAGTGTGGCCCAGGGAAGCCAAAAGATTGGATACCCCTGGTTTCCTTAGTTGTTTAAGGTAATCCTTGATTCTCTTTTCCCCTCGTAGCCATGCCCCAGCCCATCCATCCGCAAGTCCTTTCAACTTTTAACTCTGAAACATATTCTGAATCTATGCACCTTATAGCATCTCATCTGCTACTACTTCCCTTATCCAAGTTCCTCTTTGTTTTCACTCACCTTCCTTGCTTTCACTCTTGCCCTCTACAGTGCATTTTCCACTTAGTAGCCAAAGTGATCTTTTTAATACACAATCTGTTATGTACTTCCTCGGCCCCAAACTTTCCAATGGCTTCCCTTGAACAAATCCCAACTCTCTACCCTGTCTCACAAAGCCCTGCATTATCTGGTCCCTGCCCGCTTCTCTGACTTTATCTAACACCACTCCTTTCCTCACTCACTATATTCCAGCCACAGCTTAAGGTCTCTGCACCAGCAGTTTATTCCGCCTGAGTCAGGCATGGTTTTCCCTTTAAACATACCAGTCAGCTCTTTCCCTAGAAGGGTTCGTATGTCGACATTTATTAATTTTACCTTTTAGTATAGATTTTATGAGCTCATTCAGGGTGAAATAGTCACTGGCCTGCCCATATGTCTTGTTACCACTTTTAGTTGACCTAATAGAATTGATGTGGTCATGATACACTTTGCACAGTTTTCTTTAATGCATTCTGATAATCCTCTGCTACAGGAGGTTGTTATGGACTAAGGAAATTGAGTTTAAGTTTTACTATTGTCTTGGGAGGCTGAGGCAGGAGAATTGCTTGAACCTGGGAGGCGGAGGTTGCAGTGAGCCGAGATCATACCACTGCACTCCAGCCCGGGCGACAGAGTGAAACTCCATTTCAAAAAAAAAAAAAAAAAAAAAAAATTTGCTATTGTCTTTGTTGGTTTTACTTACTCTTTAGGGTAACTTGATGAATCCTCTGGTTCTGCCATTTCAATGTGAAGATGTCACAGTTGGTTTTTAATGACTGTCTTCTTGTGGTTGCTTATGATTTGAAGAATAACTTCTAGAATGTTGAAACTGGCTATTTAAGGATTGAACCACAGTCTATGGGAAAGTAGGGCAGGTTTTTGCTTCCTATTAGAAGAAATGGTTTCTATGATGGAAATGATTAAGACGGGCAAAAGTGAAAGAAGGGCACATTCAATCCTTAAGCGTTTTTTTCTTAAATGCTCACTGCAACCTCTGCCTCCCGGGTTCAAGTGATTGAAGAAAGCAAAAAACAAAGCAGCTATCTCCATGTAGCACCTTTTTTCGCTACTATGATCCACTTTTATAACCATTTATCTATATTAGTACTGCCTAGCTTTTTATTTATTTTGTTCTAAAAGCTATATAAAGACTCTGTCCCTTTTACTTTGACATTACTGCTTTATTTAGTTCATCGCAAATCTTTTCTTTTCAAGGCACATTTTACAATATGGGATAAGCTATTGGAAAGATCTTGGAAAATGGTAAGTGTTTTTGACAGCTAATGAGTACTCTTCTATAAAGAAATTCATCAAAATTAACCAATAACAACCAAAGGCGGGAAAAATGAAAGAAACAAAGAGAAAGGAAAAAAGTAAGTTGTCTCAACAGTCAAAGCAGTGTTGTGATTGTTCACTAGTGTGTTGGTAAGGGTAAAGTTGTAACTTGGCAGCTCTCTTTTGATTTTATTTGTTAATATCATGAAAATGATATTGTAGAACTTGAAGAGAAATAAGAATATTACTATGTAATAGTAATAGTTCTTAATAGTTGTAATGGTATCAGTTAGGTCTTAGGATTTTTTTTTGTAAACTTAATGAATATTTAAAGGATTAAGATTTGTCAGGTGTATTTTAAAGCCGCCTTTAGCCATTAACAGTAAATGTGCAAATGTCCTAATGTCCTGAAAAACCAGATTTGAATGTTTGTGTTTTTGTAGTTTATTCTTTGTCATTAGCATTTAGACTTAATGAGTAGGAATGATAGTATTTCTTTTTTTTTTTTTTTTTTTTTTTTTGAGACAGAGTCTTGTTCTGTCTCCCAGGCTGGAGTGCAGTGGCGTGATCTCGGCTCACTGCAACCTCTGCCTCCCAGGTTCAAGCGATTCTCATGCCTCAGCCTCCCAAGTAGCTGGGACTACAGGTGCCCACCACTACGTCCAACTAATTTTTTTGTATTTTTAGTATAGACAGGGATTTACCGTGTTAGCCAGGATGGTCTCGATCTCCTGACCTCGTGATCCACCCCCCTCGGCCTCCCAAAGTGCTGGGATTACAGGCGTGAGCCACCGCGCCTGGCCCAAGTGATTGTATTTCTTGATCACAACTATTCCTGTTACCTGTTTCATAGGCTAAGTGTGCCTCTTTTACTTAGGTTATCTGATAGCTGTCCTGTGTAATCTGGCCTCATTAGGCCTTCCTCCTTATCCTAATTTCCCACAATGCCACAAACACTGGTTAAGCTTGCAAGCACATTAAGCATCACACATTAAACTTATTTTCACGTTTGCTTATTTCTTCATGATAGTTTTTCTTTCTAGACGCCATTTCCCATTCTCTTTCTATTTACCACGCAGTCATTCTTCACTACCTCGCCTGAGTCGTACCTCCTCCATGGAACAGTCTCAGAGTAATCTCTAACAAATAATTACTCATTCATATAAGTTTGTGCTTGATTGTATATGTCCACATACTGTTTTTTGATTGTTTTCTTTGCCAGTACATTTATCTGCTGTCTGTTAAGCCTTTCAGGATTTGTTATATTTGTGTAAGCCCAAATTTTGAACACAACATTAGCACATGAAGGGGTTACCCAAGAAATATTTATTGACAATTTTTCATAATGATATATAAACCTAGTCTTTATTAATGACTATATAGATAGGAATTATTGTTTAGGGACTTCACCATAATGTTCTTGAGTAAGGGTTATATAATTTTTTTTCTCATGAGAAGAAATTACCTTTGAATGGATGGAGTAATTTTCTCTTTTTAGTTGGTCACAATGATCATTTTAGATTAAGAAACTAAAGAAAAAATGTTCAGCATGTTTACTTGGAGTTAAGTAAAATTAAAAAAAATTTAAAAAGCTAAAGAATATTAAAGAAATAGTTTGGGAAACTAAAGAAGCAATAGTAACTGAACACTTTAAAGGAATGAAAAATGTAGAAAAATGGCAGAGACAGTGTCTTACCTAGAATATCTAGTGATGTTAGTCAATACATATTTTTTCAAACATTTATTGTGGTTTAGTTGCTTTTTCCTACTGTCCATTTTGCTTTTCTGAAGGGATTAGATTAAACGTGGTTCATTGATGCAACACAGACTTACTGATTGTTTATTGTGTGCCAGGTACTGTTACGGTCTGGAGGTACAAAAAAATGAACAAAATATACTTGCTGCCTCAGGGAAGTAATGTTGGTTGGATAATTAGGCTTATAAGCAGACAGTTCAGGTGTACATGTGGGGCTCCGGCATAAAGAAGAGGACTCAGACCAAGCTGGGGAGTTGCTTAAGGAAGGCTTCCAGGAATTGGAGTCTCTTAAGCTGATTTTAAAGGGTAAATAAAAGTGGACCATGCAGATAATCTGTTGGAGAATGGGTTGGAGGTTATCTCAGAGGAAGTCACTTGCCTACATAGAGAACATGATGAATGTAAGATGAATTTGAAAGTACAGATCACATGTAGGGTAGGTAAAGAGTCAGTCCAAAAACAGAATATGAGGGGCTTGTGTTCCGTGTTGTGGAACTTGCATACCTGACTTTCCTCCTCCACCCCACTGAGATGCTAGAGAGTAACTGGAGAATTTTGAGTAGGGAAGTGACCTATTGATCAGCTATTCTTGTTTAAAAGCTCATTCTAGGGGTAGCATGGGATATAGCTGTGACTTAAGCCAAGAGTTCTGTTAGGGGGATAGAAGAGGAGAGGTCCTAAAGTTCAGCCACGATAGGGAGAATGACTGTGAGAGTTAACTTAGGCTGAATTAGTAGGACTGTTGATGGAATATGCAGGTAGGAAGAAGAGTGAATTCTTGAATGCTGTCCTTAGGTAGCTGGGTGGAGCCCTTTACCAAGATAGATGATGCAGGCAGGACAGGTTTTGGGGTGTTGAATTCAGATTTAGCTGTGTCTGTTTGATGAGTCTGAGTGACATAGAGTAGAAATAGGGACATAGAGATATCTATTTAGACTAAATCTGTAATATGCTCTATTCTAAATGGAATTATATTCCAAAAGAAAATAAACTGATTTAAAATAGCTTGTTACAGCACTTCAGGTGTTTTTTCTTACACTAATGATTTTGTTTTATGGCTGAAAAGTAAAATGGCCAACTTGAGAAGCCTAGGTGTAATATGCCTTAGATTATATTTTTGAATGGAATTATTATTCTTTACCTGATAATTTGTATTGGTTACTTGGCCTTTAAATCTTTCTTCTTACCTAACTTTCTGTAATAATTACGATTGAAGGGGAAAGATAAAGGGTCATTATAAGAGGGCTGTGGAATGATTTAAAATGGTGGGTGAAGGGTAAAACTGAAAGTGTTTATTAGGAAAGTAAAGCTATTCATGTTTTTGCAGGTAACTGAAGATCAAAGTAAACGAACAGAGGAATGTACATCTACCTAATAACTTTCTAAAATTTAAATATGTATAATAAAATAAATGTTTTAAATAGAATGTTTGTGTGTGCTTATACAGATTAACCCTTTCTCCCCAAGATTGATAGTGATCTTTACTTTTTCTTTTCTCTAAAGTATGAAACACTTCATGTTGCTCAAATAAAAACTGTACAAAAACAGGTCACTCCCTTCCTGCTCCATGGATGCAATACTTTAGCATGTTTTCTCTTTTTTTTCCTACAGATCTAGGCAGATACATAAAAATATAAAGGTAATTTCTAAAAAACATAAATAGGATCATACTATACTTGCTTGCGTTTTTTGCCAAACAGTGGCATAGTAAACATCCTTGTGCAAAAATGGCAAATGTTTGTAGATAAATAATATTGACTGGGTATTTATCATGTGCTGGGCCTTGTGCTAAGCTCATCACATGTGGAACCTTTTGTATAATCCTCACAGTGACATGTTGAGAAGATGTTTCTATTTTTTAAATGAGGAAACAGTATAGAGCTTGAAAGTGGTAAAGCGGGAATTTGAATGGAGGCAGTTTCACTCACATGCTCTTATGTTCTACTCTACGTTGCCTCACGTATAAATAATTTTGTAGAAATAGATTTCTGGCAGTGGAATTATTGACAGGTGCTACCAGATGCTGGCTTCCCAAAGGTTTTGCCAAATGTTACTCCCAATAACAGTGTCTAAGAGTGCCTGTTTCCCCACACCTTGAGTAAGCCTTGGTTATCAGTCTTACAAAAATATTTTGCCAAAAACTTTCTTCTTCTTTGTCAGCAAGTTTTCTGCGTCTTGTGCACAGGCTTCCTCTGAAGGCCGTATTATTTTTTTTTTTTTCTGGGTGAGGTCAACTTTTTCTTAGAGTCCATATCTTCCTGTTTCTTGATTAACTTTCTCATTTTGCTAGCATTTGTCTCTAAGCTCCTTTATAGGAAAAAATGTCTAAGAGGTGAGCCATTGCATGTCTAAAGTGGGTTATGCACTTATATTTGATGAACTATTTAGCTAGATACAGAATTCTAGATTGAAAAGTAGTTTTCTCTTAGAACTTTGAAAGCAGCTCAGTTATTTTCTGGCATCTGATTTTGCTAATAAAAGGTCTGATGCCAGTCTGATTCTTGTTCCTTTTTATATAACCTGTTCTCTTCATTCCTTTCTCTCAACACTCTGGACACTTAGGATCTTATTATTCTTGGTGTTGTAAAATTCGACAATCCTGTACCTGTATCTAGGTCTTCAGTCAGTTATTCTGCTTGGTACATAGGCGATCCTTTCAATTTTTGACATCTCTCTTTTATGTTTTTTTACTTTATTTGTTCTTTCTTTTCTCTGGAGGTTCTTTGTTTCCCTAATACCTTTCAGCAGTATTTGCATCTTCTGTATTGGTCCTCTGTATTTTTTTCCCTTTCTCGATTATTTTTCCTGCATTTATATTTTACTCACATTATGTCAAGCATATTTTAATGTCTGAAAGCTCTCTTTTGCTTCTGTTTCATAGAATACTTTCCATGTTTTCTGGATGTGATGTATTTTCATGAAGCTCTCTGAAGATATCAATATAATTGTTACTCATTTGTTCATTCACTTTCTAGTCCCTGAATCATCTCTTTTCTCTGGTGACAGATTTTTTTCTTAGTCTTTCATTTACATGTTTCAGGCTTTTTTCAAATGTCTTATGTTTGTTGGCTGTCAGTTTGTAGTTGAAGATGTGGATGTAGGGAGGCTGAGTGGCAGCTCTGTGGTTTGAGCAAGGTTTGCCTTCTCGTAAGCATCACCAAGGATGAGTAGGTAAATCTGGCTGGTAGGATGAGGGTTTTTAAAATGCTAGAATGAAGAGGTCTTGTCTTGGCTACCGATTTCTAAATTGACTATCCTAGTTTTACCCAGACTGTTCTTTCACTTACTTTATAAAAGATCCCTTTGATATTTTGCATGGGGCACTTCCTGGATTTAGGCCCTTCTGTATTTGAAGATGGGGTAGTGGTGCCTGCCACCCGACCAGCTAATTTTTGTATTTTTAGTAGAGACGGGTTTCACCATGTTGGCCAGGCTGGTCTCGAACTCCTGACCTCAGGTGATCCGCTCACCTTGGCCTCCCAAAGTGCTGGGATTATAGGCGTGAGCCACTGTGCTTGGCCTATTTCCTCTCTACTCTTACTGATTGTGCCATGCTTTCATGTAAAAGGTTCCTTTCAGTGCCTGGGTCTGCTTCATTGGTCCATTTATCTGTCCATGTACCACTGTAACACCGTTTTAACAACTATAGCTTTATAACAAGTTTCAGTTTCTCTTATGGTGGGTTCTCCTTTCCTATTCTTTTTCGAAATTTTCATGCTTATTGTAGGGTCAGCTTGTTAACTTCTTAGTTGTCTTAAAATCTGTTTTGCCTGGCCGGGCGCAGTGGCTCATGCCTGTAATCCCAACACTTTGGGAGGCTGAGGTGGTCAGATTACGAGGTCAGGAGATCGAGACCATCCTGGCTAACACGATGAAACCCGTCTCTACTAAAAATACAAAAATTAGCCTGGCCTGGTGGTGGGCGCCTGTAGTCCCAGCTACTTGGGAGGCTGAGGCAGGAGAATGGCAGGAACCTGGGAGGCGGAGCTTGCTGTGAGGAGAGATCGCTCCACTGCAGTCCAGCCTGGGTGACAGAGTGAGACTGTCTCAGAAAAAAAAAAAAAAAATCTGTTTTGTCTGATAATGACATTCATACGTCGGGTTTCCTTTTAATGGTACACTTTTTCATGTCATTATTTTTTAGATTTTCTCAAGAACATACAGAAATCTTTTTTTTTTTTTTTTTTCCTTTCTTAAACCCATTCTAAAATGATTGTGGATTTGGCGGTTTCTCCTTATGGCTAAATCAGCATTTCCTTATTTTATTTTAAGATGGTTTTGTTAGCACCGTGTATTCTGGTTTGGGATTTTTAAACGTGCTGATAAATTGCTTCTTTTTATCATTTAAGTAATGATCCTTTCTATCTCAGTAATATTTATTTTCTCCTTTAATCTAGTTTTCTTAATCTATTTTTTAGAAAATCAGGTTCTATTGTTAATACTAGTTTTTTGTTTTGTTTTTTTTTGTTTGTTTGTTTGTTTTTTTAGTATTTACCTGGTGTATTACTTTCAACGTTTTTATGTTGTTAGGTTTTAAGTCTGTCTTTTGTAAATAGCATAAAACTGTTATTTTCCTTTTAAATCTAGTCTTTGAATTACTGTCTTTTAGTAGATAAATTTTAATTTGTATTCACTTTACTGTGATTATCATTTCTTTGCATTACTTTTTCTCCTTTCCTGTCATATGTTGGATTAATCCAGTTTTCCTTATTTTCCCTTTCTTTTTACTTTCTGTTTTAGAAGTTAGTATTTCATTCATAGGTGTACCATTATTTAATCTATTCCCTATTTATGGTTGATTTTTAATTTTTGTTACTATACTAATACTTCAATTAGTAGCCTTGTATATATATGATTCCACACATGTGCTAGTAGCTCTGTAAAATACATTGTTGTACCTGATTCCAGGTCAAAGAGTATATGTATTTTAACTTTTAAAAAATATAGATAATCTTTTAAAGATAAATTTATCCAATAAGCAGATTTTATATGTCATATGTGATTACATATATTGAAGGAAAGGGGAAATATTTTGTTTTAGGAGTGGCTACTACTGCAGTGTTATTTTTGAAGCATCTCAAAATTGGTTATTATGTCAGGATTGCCTGTTGAGAAAAAAATTCCGCAGACAAAATTTCATATATTTATAATATATGAAATTTTTGTATATAATATTTCATATATTTATAATATGTGAAATTTTCGTATATAATATTTCATATATTTGTAATGAAATTTCTTAAAGCAAACATGGATACTGCCTTCTTAATTTGCAGGATTTAGGGAAAACCAAATTGATGCTTGAGCGTCTGTAAGGAATCCATACAAGTCAACTTGAAAAACAGTTCCTCAAATTGGGACACACATATGCCAGGTATAGACAGTGCTCAATATTAGAACAAGTTGAATTTCCAACATCAGTGGGTACTTGGATACATTTTCTCATTCAATTTAAGCAACTGAGCAAGGTCCTGAGCTGGGTGTAATACCAAAAAATTAAAAAGGATTCTCCTTTCCTACAGAAGCTCAATCTAGAAGAGAGGATAATGTATACACAAATAACAAACCAAACGTGGGGCACAATGCGAAGCACGTTTATGGAGGAGCTATAATCTGCTTTGGGAGTATGGAGGAGAAAGATCACTTCTGGCTGTAACCCTTTTTGGAGTTCTTTTACTATGTGCTTGGCCTGGGTTAAGGGAGCACATTGCTGAGCTGCTAGCAGTTGAGAAAGGACAGAATTTTCCTAAGTGGAGACTGGGTATGATTGTTGAAGCCTTGCAGCATAGGTGAGAGGGTGAGATGGGATGGCAGTGACATTTGTGACTGTCTCATTAGTCAACCCACTCCTTGCAAAGCAAGAACTGGCACCCAATTCCTTCTCACTGACTTTCCCTCTCTGTTGCACTAGGCAGCAGCTGATAGATTGGGGTTAGTTAGTATCAGGTCATTGGTTGGTTGCAGCTGGTGGTAGAACATAGGGCAGCTGGTTTCGGGGTGGTGGATGGGGGGAGTGGGGGAAGTCAGGTGTATTTTATTGAGGTGGTTAGGATGGTTTTGGTGATGAGAGATGATGAAACTTCATTGGAATTTCATTGCTGCTTATCTCCAGAGAGGTCAACCACAAGACATCTCTTATCACTTAGCCTATGTTGCAGACTCTCATTACATGGTGAATAGTGTGTAAACAGATCCATATGTTGCAGGATTTCTGCTGAGCACCATTCCTAGTAGCCACATCAACAGTAGCATCGTATATAAAACCACTATTTCCTCAGAGTTGGTTTAGGAACCACCTGAATCTGAGCTACCTGGTCAGCCTGGTAAAAATGTAGTGTCCTCAGCTCCATTACAGTATTAGAATCTCTGGGAGTGGGAGCCTGGGAGCTTGGGAACATGCATCTTCACAAGCTTCCCAGGTGAGAATCCCTTGATCTTCACTTATATGTAGAACTTTTCACTTAATTGTCTGCTGTGATGAACTTTTATTTACCAAAAATCATTTCTTTCAGCTTAGCGGTATAGTGAAAATGAAATGTTCACTGTATTTAAACTCATTTCTGTTTTTAGACATGGACTTAGAAAATTAATGGTGTGATTAAGTCAGTAAACATTTGAAAGGGATATGAATATGCAAGATGGTGTTTCATCCCTCAAGGATATCACTTCTTCTATCGCAATCATTTACACCCCAAAGTAAATAAGGATATACTACGTTAAGTGTTAGTGAACTGGGAAATCCCTGAGCATTACAGAGAAGGGCGGAAGAGTGACTGAATATAGAGAAGACACCATTGTGATGACATTTGAGGAACCCACCTAAAAAATTCCAGTACTCGTATGTCTTAGATGAATGAAGACTAATACTAGTATGCTTAGATTTGTTAAAACACTACAGTAACAGGCCGGGCGTGGTGGCTCACACCTGTAATCCCAGCACTTTGGGAGGCCGAGACGGGTGGATCACCTGAGGTCAGGAGTTCGAGACCAGCCTGGCCAACGTGGTGAAACCCCATCTCTACTTAAAATACAAAAAATCAGCTGGGCGTGGTGGTACACACCTGTAATCCCAGCCACTTGGGAGGCTGAGGCAGGAGAATCACTTGAACCCGGGTGGCCGAGGTTGCAGTGAGCCAAGATTGTGCCATTGCACTCCAGACTGGGGGACAAGAGTAAGACTTCATCTCAAAAAAAAAAAACCAAAAACCAAAAAAAAAAAAAAAAAAAATTACCAAAACACTACAGTAATAGAAAAAAAAATCCTTATGTGAACATTATTTCACTTACTCTTATTGCTGTGGGAGAATTTGAAACCCAAAGTGGAAAGTTAAACTCTTATGTGCAAGTCTTTCCTGCTAGTTTCACTGTTTTCCAGTTATTATTAGTAGAGAACCACATGCTCAGTCAGCTTTTTATGCTTGTGTCTCATCTATGGACTCTATTATTTTTCTTTAAGCTCGCTTTTCTCTTCACGTTTCCTCACTTTCTTGAGGTATTTGCTATCATCTATTTTCAGAAAATTTCTGATATTCTTGTTCTGTATATATTCTTCAGTCCTCTGACTTGACTTTTTTTCTCATATTCCTCTATTTTTTTTCTCCTTAATTTTTTAGCTACTGGGTCCATCTAACTGATGACAGTGAATATGAAGGGCTTGGTTTTGAATTCCGTAAATTTCTGGGGAAGTGGGTCAGATCCTAGATAAATCTTGTAACATTTTGCAATTTTTAAAAACCATCCTTAGTTTGTAACTTACACACACAAACACACACACACACACACACACACACACACACACATATATATATATATATATATATATGTACCTTGTTACTTACCCCTTCCTCCAATCCAAACACAGACTCAGTCTTACTCATGCTCCAAGAATTTTTGTAATGGCTGGTCAGGAGGAATCCCTCTAAGATGAGGAGATAGGCAGTCAGAAGCCTAGGTGGGCTTGGCGTGAGAGAAAACCCAGGAACCCTGGTTCTTTGGGTCGTCACCACGGGATTATAGTTAGTTTGGAGCTAGAGTGTCCTTGGGGAGATCTGTTGTGGTAGATCATTTGATTCAAATGACTGAAATGTAAAAGTTTGAAAGTTTGTGTTTAACACTTAATGCATAATAGACATTGTGCTTTTTCACATGCATGATTTCATTGAAGCCTACATCCTATGAAATATGAAATATATTCATCATTTTATTGATGAAGAAATTGAGGCTTAGAGGAAGATTCAGTAACTTTCCTAAGCTTCATGTGAGTGTACTCAAATGCTCTTCAAATAAGGCATTTCCCAGTACAGCTTTTCTTTAAGTGCCTTTGTAACTTTCATAGCTTTTTGTTGTAACAGCAGGAAGGTTATACTACAATAGTTTATTCCAGTCCTAATGTTCTATGACTTTGTGTCTTTAGGCAGCAAGCAGGATTTTGAAGAACTGGGACTCAAAGCAAGGAGTACTCTTATAGATATACAGTGGCAGATAAAATGAATTGAAGAAACACTTTTTTTTTTTTTTTTTTGAGAGGGAGTCTCACTCTGTCACCCAGGCTGGAGGATAGTGGCACGATCTTCGTTCACTGTGAACTCCACCTCCTGGGTTCAAGTGATTCTCCTGCCTCAGCCTCCTGAGTATCTGGGATTACAGGCACGCACCACCATGCCTAGCTAATTTTTGTATTTTTAGTAGAGATGAGGTTTCACTGTGTTGGCCAGGGTAGTCTAGAACTCCTGACCTCAAGTGATGCACCCGCCTTGGCCTCCCAAAGTGTTGGAATTATAGGCATGAGCCACTGTGCCTGGCCTGAAGAAACACTCTTGAATGTGTTCTACCTACATGGGAGCTCCGTGGAGCCACAAGCTCATTCCAGGGGTTAGGAGAAGAAATTTGTCTTGGCAGCACATACAACTTGAACAGAAAGTGAGGAGAAGAAATTTGTCTTGGCAGCACATACAACTTGAACAGAAAGTGGGGCAAAGCCAAATGGGTATTCTTACATGAGAATACTGTGTCCTAGGAGTCAGGAATGTTCCCTTTAGTATCCTCATAATTTTCTTCCATTGTCTTTTTTTGGCAGATAGCTTCTGAAATTATAATTTGTACTTGGCAAAAGAAAATGGGCCATAAAAATTATTTTAAATCAACTAAAGACTCATGAGATTTATTTGGTTACAGTGAATAACCTTGACAAAATGTTGAGAAGAGTTGTTAAAACAAGTATACATTAAATATACTAACAATTACATTTGGTTACATATTTGTAAGTGATGGTTATTTAGAAAAACTGCATAGAAATCCAAACCTTAAAAATTCTGCAAATCAAATCATTAGCTTTTCTCTAATAAAGTAGGGTGACTAGTTCTTGGATTAATCTAACTATAACATTAATGTAGCACTTGATTATCTTATGGAATAATTCTCTATCTCACCTAAGCCTCACAACAACCTTGTAAAGTATTATCCCCATTTTATGGAGAAAGAAACAGGCTTAGAAGTGCAAAGGTAGATTCTTTGCTCGCGCAACCGTATTATGTGGCTAAGCTATTGAACTTGAACCTAGATTTGGGACTTCATTTCAAATATGACATTTTTTGATTAAATCTTTGTATCTGTATGGAAAAATATCACATTAGCTGTCAGATGTTATTTACCCTGCTAATTGTTAAAAATATTTCATTTAAAAAATTCAGCTTCATAGCCTTTCAATTTCCCTTTAAGAGTCAAATTAAAGTATTAATTTTAAACTGAAGTTGCCTAAACAGAAAATCGTTACCTGGGCGAAAGTACCAGTTTCTAAATCTTTTAAAAAATGTTGCCAGACAATCCATGATATAACTGGAGGTTAGTAGTCCTTCTACTTTTTAACTACAAAAATATTATAGAAATTTGTGTTTAGCCCACATTTCTAACAGTTGAATCAAAGGTGTTTATGAACATTATAATGAACAAGCCAAAACCTGCAATTAAGAATGACATTAATATGTTTTCTGTTAATGATAAAAACAAACATGGGCTTGACATTTAAATGAAAATGTTTGCATTTAGGATACTACTGATAAATCTTTTAAATAACCTTACTTTTAAAACTTAGTTTAAGGTTGAACATCCCAGTGACCAGATTATGATTAACAGATTGAAAAATGATAAAGCCTGAAGTCTAAGTTTATCCAGCAGGGTGACTCATGCTTCTTTGTCATCCTCCCACGGCAGCAATTTGTTCCATGTGAATGCTAGTAACAGGCATCATACCCTGTTAATGCTAACATGTAGGAGTCAGTTGGAGGTAAAAACCCCTATCACGATTAGCATTAACAGCATACAGCCTACAGCAAGCCTTCAGCACTCAGAGGAGGAGGCATAAAGAATTTAAACCACAGATTTCCCCTTCCTGGTTTGTGCCACCTGCAAGAGAGAAAGAAATGTTTGTGTATGCACATGTGGTTGTAAAGCTGGAGTGACAGAATATAGTAAATCTGAAAGGAAAATAGTCCATTTTCTGTTGAAAGGAAGGAGCTCATTAAATCCTTGGAAGTAATTTGTCGAAAGTGGTAGAGAAATTGGCAATTAAAAGATGACATTGTTACCTTTAGGCATATTTGAAGACTTTTTGAAAATTATGTTTTAAATTCTATTCTCTAGTTTTGAATCGGGTACACATATGTATCATCTTCCTTAAATAAAAAAACAAAAACCACTCTTCAGAGTTTTCAAATGCCAAAATGCAAAGAGAGAAGCTTGCATTCTGACACAGTACAGTTTTGTTTTTTTTTTCTGATTTGTACTTCATCTGGGAGCTAGACAATTAAAGGCCCAAATGTTCAAAATAGTCCTTTATGATTTATGAAAATTAAAACCCAATTAACCTGTTTTATAAAGGTAGGGTTCAGGCTGAATTTTTCATTCTGTAATACATAGTTTTACCTTTATTCTTTCAGGAAATATGATACAAGCAATGGAGGTTTGCCTACCAACGAATCTATCTGAAAATGTCCCCGTCTACTATTTAGAGATTCCTTTGCGGAAAGCACTACCCAGTGGCTTTGGTTTTGACTACATAAAGGAAGTATGACTTAAAGAGTCCTCTGTGTTTCAAACTACTTGTCTTAGGCAGAGGGTTGATTAAAAAAAAGAACAAGACGAATTTGCTACTTCCTTTTAGAGTCTGATTTTACTCTCTCAGATAAAGTGACATTTCTCCCACAGGTTTCTGATTTCAGTGTTACTATAGCAGAACCTAGAAGTTAGAGTATCATTCAAGTATGTGGTCTCCTGCAGTACAAGAGGGGAATCACCTTTCCTTTCATTTAATAATGAAACCAGCTAGATATAAAAATGTGACTAAGTTCAAAAGAAACGTATGAAGTAAAAAATTCCCCAGTGAATATATTTTGACGGGGCAGAATATCGTGGTTTGGAAATTTCCAAACCAAGGAAATATATCATTCTTACTGATAGTATTTTTTTTTAAACTTTACTGTTTTCTGAGATGAATTAGTTGATGATGAAAAAATTTGGATTAAATGATGTCACTTCAGGAACTCAATTCATTTTACAGAATTTCAGTCCATAAAGACTAAAAATGAGGACTTTTTTTCCCCCTTACAGGGTCCTGGACACAGTAAATGCTCAATAAATACATATTAATAATCTAGTGTTAGTGCCACCCCAGCCAATATAACTCACCCTTTTCTTAAAAGATGTGTTTAATTTGTATTGAAGGTAAATTGCTGGCATACTATTCTACCCATAAATTTTATTCCTGTTCTTTAAAGATAACATATGAGCACAGGTATTAAAATAAATATATTTAGTATACTAATTAGCTTTTTCCCTCTTTTTAAATATACATATGAATTGCCTGATTAGAGCCCTCAGAAAAGTGACGGTGTTTTTGATAATGTGTAATATATATTAAAAATTCTAATAGCTTTTTTTATTTGTTCAAACTCTAGATGTATATTGAAATAAAACATGTCACACAGGTCCCCTTTTGTTCTCAAACACAACCTTATCATACAGGCGTGATGAATTCCTAACACTGCAGAGAAATGAGAAGTTTGTCTAAATATACTATAGAACCTTAGGTCATATTTAAAACACAATGATAGATGAAAAACATTAATGAACAGAATAAAGGAGAAAATATCCCAGAATATATATATATATATATTTTCAATTTAAAAATAGTAGACTTTTAAGGACATTAGAATGACTAGAAGGTCATCCATCAGTGTGGAGTCTATGTCCACTTCCAGTGTTTTTGACTGGGCTAAGCAACCAACAACAGAATTGCTGTATGCCTGAGTGGGAATTTGTGGTCATAGACAACAAAGGCCAGTCTATTAGCCAAGGCATTGGGCAGAGGGTGCTTTCATGAGGTAATAAGAAATGAAGTAGTTCTTTCTGGAATCGGTGTGGCCACCAGCTGGTAAAGTGGCAGGGGAAGAATTATACACAATTATAGGCATGACAATAAATAGTGACAGTGCTAACCAAGTAAGAACGTGACAAGCATGATGTTTAATGTATAGCAATGCAAGAGGAATTTATATGAATTATACATTAGAAATTAGATTGGGGTCTTTGACTAGGTAGTTCTGCAGATATACTTCCAGTCCCCTCACTCCACAATACTCCTTATGCCTACCACATGAAATATCCATTGTCAGTATAAGTTTTACTGTGTAGCATAGGTTCCAAGTTAAATGTTCTTAACCAATTACTACACACTGTCTATCAAAATCATTCCTTCTCACAGTGGGTAAAAATCTACCAAGAGGAAGCACTATGTGTTCTAGATTAATGATAACACCAAGTATCTTTCATTATATGACAGGCAATTCTTCCTCTCGTAGTAAGAATGAAGCTGAAGGTGGCACTTTGGGAAATTTTTCCTTAAATTATGCTTTCCTGAAGGACAATTTTTTGGGGGGGGGGCTGGAGTGTGAGCATAAGATTTAAGAATATCTGGCTGGGTGCGGTGGCTCATGCCTGTAATCCTAGCATTTTGGGAGGTCGAGGTGGGCGGATCATGAGTTCAGGAGTTCGAGACCAGCCTGACCAACATGGTAAAACCCCGTCTCTACTAAAAATACAAAAAAATTAGCTAGGCGTGGTGGCGTGCGCCTATAATCCCAGCTAATCAGGAGGCTGAGGCAGGAGAATCACTTGAACCCGGAGGCAGAAGGTTGCAGTGAGCCGAGATTGTGCCACTGCACTCCAGCCTGGGCAACACAGCGAGACTCTGTCTCCAAAGAAAAAAAAAGATTTCAGAATATCCTTTTATTCTTACCTTGTTGATTTGCCAGGAAAGACGTTATCAAAACTATATATTCAGAGCATAATATGTCCTAAGTTTGTCATTAAAGTTCTGGTTTTCCTTCAAAAATTTTTTATTGTGGTGAAATATGTAATGTAAACATAATGTAAGTTTAACATCTTAGCCATTTTTAAGTGTACAGTTCAGCTATATTAAACACTTAGTCATAATGTTCTACAACTATCATTATCATCCATCTCCATAACTCTTTATCTTGTAAGGATCTCGTTTTATGTCTAAATCATAGGTTATATTCTTCTACAATTATATATATTTCTGTATGCTGCTTATTCTCAGCACCAACCATTTAATATTTGCATACCAAAGGAACTGCACACCATAAAGTTTTCTTTAAAAAAAGTTACAGTGGTCGAATTTCGTAACCAAAGCGATTGTGGGATAGCTCTAATTTTATTTATCCTGAAATATGCAAATAATTTAAAACTATTAATTTGTTGTTACAAATCAACTGTACATCTATTTTTACTGAAGGTCATCTTATATTGATGTAGCAATACAAATTCTAGGTCGAAAGCCATTTTAGTAGGTGAAATGGAATGTAATTATGTTGTTGAAAATTAAAGTGATTTAGTTTAGGTAACTTCCTCTGCATATTTTCCCACTTTAACATTTATGTGTACCAATCAAAAACATAATCATTAAGATGGAATAATGTTGATTCCTATTTGGATCAATTTGCTAAAAGCAATTAGCATATACTTGTATATGTGGAAGCAGTATCTGGCTTTTCTATCAGAATTTATTCTGGTTCTCTATATTCTGCCGCTGCAGTTTTGGTTTATGTCATGGAAGTAAGCAGTGATTAATGCAAGTATATAAAAATCAGTATTCTGTGAAACTTTGGACTTGTCATAATCTTTAGAATAACAACGATTTCTTGGTTACCTTTTGAGGTAGGATCAAAAGTTGAAAGTGGCTGCCAACTTGATGCCCCAACGGCCTGCCTCTATAAAAACTGCATCTGTCAGAGTGTTTCCCTTCCATTTTACTTAAGACAGAATTCCTTACCATTAGAGCCATCTCCATTGGGTGGGAGAGCCAAGGTGACAGGTAAGGTCTCTGGTAGGTTGTTCTTGAAATGCAGACAGGTTATCTGGGGAAAGAGGGTTGGGGTTGAAGTTGACACATCACCTTAGATGTGTTTATTAGGTTAGTTCGTCATCTTTGAAAGCAGAGATCAAGGGCTGAGGAGAGAGGACCCGGGATAGGTGGATTTTAATGGGAATAAAGAGTAATTTAGAGGAAAGATAAGGATGTACCCCAAATAGTTTGGTAGTTCAGTAGTTTTTTATTTATAATTTAAGCTCACACTTTTCATGTCCAGCATAAAGTAGCAACAAATTAAGTATTTAGACTATTATCTGAGTTTTAGTTCTCTGAGTTTCAACCTCTCTACATGCTATAAAATGCCATATAAAGTGTTTAATTTCTCAGAAATTCTTCATGAAGACTGGCAGTGTTCTCTGACAAAAAGAAAATCCAAATGACTGCCTTTCTAAAGTGTATTCATTTGTGTAAAGTTTATCACATATTTTCTGTAGAATATGATTCTGTGTTACATCTCAATAACTGACATTAAAGATGAGTCAACTTTTCTGCTACCAGGGAATGAGGTAAAGAGTATTATGTTTCCTCTTGACTTCACATGAGTTCCATCATTAACAAGGGATTGATGGCGTGACTTACTACTGACTGAGATGGTGGCCAACTGGCGTCACGTCTTCTGAAGTACACAAACTCATCTTTAAAGGTAAAAATGGATTGTTCTGTAGGAATAACTTATATCCTGAAATCTTGGTGAATGATAAGATTACCACTTTTCAGATCATTAACTTTAGATATAAGAAAAATTCCCTGAGTAAGCCATTGGTGGGGGAAAAATTATAAACTTTTCATGTCATGATATTTTATTTACTTCCATAGAAACTTAACATCACTTCTTGATATTTCTAATTGAGAGCTCTTTATTGAAAAATAGCAACTATTTCTAAATTAAGAGCTCCTTATTGAAAATAGCAGTTTGCACACACAATAGGATAACATTCTTTTCTGTATTTTGAGAATTAAGAAAATAAATGTTTTTAAAGATATATGCCAATAGTGATATTTAACACATAAAGGTGTGATGTATTTTTGAAGTGTCTTAGAAGAAAGCCAATGTGGATATTGCAGGGTCACTGTGGAAATGTGTATCTGTGGCTGTTTAGTTGTAAATGCACAAAAGAGAAAGAATGTCAGCCTTAGAGGATTATCCTGCTTTTCCCAATTTTAGAACAAGGAAGCTTTTACTGAAATGGCTTTGTGGAACTTACTTACAAGCTAAGAAACCTTCCCAATAGTTTTATTATGGACAGTAATTAGTGCTTTCACTTTTCTGATGAAGATGTGTAAAAAAAAAAACAGGTTAGGAATTTCCTCTCCCCCACCAGACTCATTCTGTGGAATAAGCAGAAGCAGGATGACAGCCAGCTGGAGTCTGACTGCAGGGACTCGCTTCCTCAACAGCCTGACCTCACACTGGCTCAGCGGAAGGTCTGAACTGTGCTGAAATGTTATAGAACAAATATGAATAAAGCTGTGGATAGGGAGGGGAGAGCTAGTGGGAGAGATGCATTCTGTTGCTTTAAGTGGTGGCCGTTCTTTCTTATTTCTTGTTTTCACAAAACGTTTTCCATTTGCCTAACAAACTTCTTAATATCATATTTCCATAAGAGAATTTTAATACTTTTTAAAATGTATAATTTGATTTTGATGTCTTTTCTCCCTACTCCCAGGGAACAGAATATAGGGTGGCTGTTATTGCTCTGGAGTGTTTTGTCACCCTTCCATGAGGCCTCCTCTGTGCATTTGAGTTCACTGTTTATGCTCAACACTGAATTTCAACAAAATGCCTCATTTGGAACTTATTATGTGTTACCTGTTTGTTTTTTGTATCCATATGTCTCTATCATAGGAAAAAATTGCTTTTCTATTTCTGTAAGCTACAGTTTATCTTTTTCTACTTCCACACACCATAATGGCCCCAAGCAAGGAAGAATTTGTGTACTAAGAACTATTTAAGGCAAATGAGGTAAACAAAAGGTTTGGTTTTGCCTTTTAAAAAATTCATTGTCTTACACGGATGGGATACCCTGTGTTATAAGGCAAAAACCATTTACCTGTTACATTCCCATGGCATTTGACCCAATGCTTTAACAAACCAAACGAGAATCATGTTCGCTGCTCCACAAGATGTCACCATACACACTCTTAGGCACTAGATACACCTACTTCAAGTTGTTCAAGTATGGACCTGTCCTCTTTGCCTTCCTTCTCTTGCCCTCTCAGATAGCGCACTCCTGGGGGCTGGTTTCTCCTCATCTCCTGGTGGGACCCTGCTTCTCTGTCTTCCCCATGGTGGCTAGTCCTCTCTCCATCCTCTGTCAGAGCACTTATCACACTGGATGGTAATTATTTCATGTGTCTCTTCTTAGTGCTGAGGTGTATGTGATGGCAGAGACTGAGTCTTCCCTCAGTGCTGGATATACAGCTGACAGATACTCACTAAATACTTTTGAATAAATGTTTGAGAGTCTCCAAAGGCATTTCTGTCTGCACAGTGGGCTTTTATTTGGCACTGGAGCATTTCAGGACTTAACTGATATGCAGGTTCTTGGAGAATTTAGTAGAAGCTTACAAATGTGGAGATATATTAATAAGATTTGTTGGCATTGCAGATTGGCAATGGACCCTTTTTAGAAGATTCCAGGCTTGGATCTCAGTCTGTCAAGTATAAGAAACAGAGTAAAGCTGGAGAATACTGGTAGAAATCATCATCTGGACTTGTGGGTAAAAATTAAGTTTCATCCTTGATTTTTAAAATCACTCTTGGATGCCATAATCGTGTGTTTTCATTGCATAGAACCATGTACTTGTTCCTAGGAGATCCGTGCTCAAGCATTTAGAAGTTAGATGCCAGGTTTGCATATAGATATAGACAGAGAGAGAGAGAGATGGGTAGGGATACAGAGAGATAAGCCAATGTGGCAAATATTAACAATTAGCAAATCTAATGGAAAAGTAGGAGTGTTCATTGTTCTGTCGTTTTCAGCTTGCCTGGGTTCCATTCCAGACCCCACCAGTGTTACTAGCTGTGTGGTATTTGGCAAGTTAATAAACCTCTTTAAGGCTTAGTTGCTTCTCTGAAAATGGAGATAAAGATATAACCTACTCAAAAAATCTTTGTGAAGATGAAGTGACAATGCAAAACATTTAGTTGGGTGCTAGCCTCATACTCAGGGCTCAATGAATGTTAGCCGTGATACTAATGACATCAGTCATCAATGTTTAGTGAGTACTTTGTAAGTACCCTACATCTATCACGTTACACTTGCTATTTTAAAAGAACAAGCCCAGATACATTTACCACTGTATAATTGAACCATTATATAAATTAGAGGTTATCTACAAGCAGGTAAAAGCCAAGTTAAAATAATTATTTGGCTTATCCTAATCTGTAAGTCATAAAGTAACTGCTAAAAGGTACACCAAAATGTTTTCTTGGAAATAATTTTCAGAAGTATTTTAGTAGTTTTTCTTTTGGTTAAGGAGAAGGGTATGCATTCTGAAACAAAAATTCTAAAAACCAAACAACTTTTTACCGTGTCAGTGTTGTCTCTGAAAATTCATGACACAGTAAAATGTCTTTAAAACTTCTTTACTTTCTCAGACTGCATTTGTATCTCACCTTCCAAACTGATTTCTTATAATACACAAGATCATCTACGGAAACAAAATAATAGCAAACACTTACACAGAACTCCCTCTGTGCCAAGCACCTAAGTGTTTGATGTATACTAACTCAGTTATTCCTCCTCACAACCTTAGGAATGAGTATTCACATTCTCCCCATTGAAACACAGGGGCCTTGAGGCACCGGCAGGTGAAGTAACTTGCGCAAGGTTAATCAGTGGCTAAGGAGCATGCTGCTGGGATGCCTACCTGGGCAATCTGGCACCTGTTTCCCATGCTTGGAACCATTATTTGTGTGAGCATATTAAGGACCATAGCATTTTGTTAAGACAGCCAGGAACTTATAATTTGTGTAGAACACTCTTGTTTATGGAGAACTGGCATAAATGTCATTGTAGGGCACTGTTTCACCTTATCCGAACATCGGCCTCACAATTTCATTAAATCAGCTATTTGATATTCTTCACTAATCTTTCCTTCTGCCAGTGCCTTAACCCTGTCTACCCACACAAGGTAGCAATATCTGTGCTAATCCGTCCTAACAATTAGCACAGATATTAGTGATCTGTGCTAATTGATTAATATCTCTGCTAATTTTTCTCAGAATTAGCACAGATATTCACAATCTGTTTTAAACTATGGCCACTTAAGCTATGTTAAGCCTCATTTTCTGGTGAGTGTGTCACTGTGTGTAAGGGTGGTAATTTTAGGAATCATATCTTCCACATTGCTGAGAGCCTTGGACTTGTGAGTGAGGATGCTGAACTGCTCAGACATATGATGTGCTTATTTGAGGATAGATGTGCTTTTGCGCTGGTTTTGCTTGAGGCTGTGAATATTGTAAGCCCAAATAGATTGATTGATGGACAGAACTTAAGTGTTTCAGGGCAGATGAGAATTACACAGCAGTGATCATACTAAAAGCATTGCATTTCTTTAAGAGTCTGAGATAAGAAAAATTTTTTCATATATATATATATATATATATATATATAACTCATATGAAAGTTGAAGCTACTGAGAGGTAGGATAAAAAGAGGCTTTTAAGATTGTAATATTTTTCCTTGAAAAGTAGTGTTTCACAATGTTTTTATTCTATCTAATTTGAGGAAACATCTAACAGTTTTGAGTCCAGTAAGATCAGTGAAAGACAAAAATACATTCTATAGTGAATTATAGTGGTACTTACTTTGACTTACTTTGGACATAGAGGATATAAATTCACTAAGACCAGCTGTGTCTCAGGAGGTATATGAAAGTGAGCTTGGTAGTTACACTGGAATCACAAAATTTCATCAGTGTAAGGGATTTTAGAAATGGTTCAGTCCCTGCCACCCATCAACCACCCATCTTAGAGATGAGCAAAATGAGGCACAGAAATCTGCAGAGTTGGTCCTAGAAACAAACCATGGTTCTCAGGCTGGTGCTCCTTCCCCAGTATTAGGCTTCTGCAGAGTGACAGCCTGATATCAAAACAATAAGGCTGTGAAAATCAATAGCTTCAGTTAAGCAATAGCCAATGACTAACAAAAATGGAGACACCAGCTAGTTAAGGATAGAGGTGCCCAGTCCAAGTGAAGGGCAAGAGTCTACATACCACTTTCCTCTATTCAAGCTATTTATGCCCACTAGGTTTAGAATACTGATTATGAAAGTGGACCCCCGAAGAGGGTCATGGCTGAGTTTCAAGGAAGCCTCTAGCCTGCTGACATCGAATGCAAAATGGTGTGCGAGGATGCACATTAAAAAAAATTTTCTGGGAAGAGCATATAAAATTTCCATTAGATTCTCAAGGAGGTAGGAATAAAGGATTTTAATAACTATTACTCTAAAATGAAAGAATTCCTTTAAATTGAATGGCAGATCTTAGTCATGACATGAAAAGCTGATAAAAAAAAAACTTTCCAAAGTTAAAACCTAGGGCTTTTTGGGGTAGATTTTTTGATTTATAGAGGACTGGTAAGATGAGGTATTTAAAGATGAAGGTTACAAATTTTCCATGTTGGCACATGGAAAGTAAAGAATGGCAAAATTTGTAGCACATTCTAATTAGTTCAAGTATCTATGTTACCAAAATTGAAATGATATCAAATTGCACAGCAACGTCCTGATGGCCTTTCCTCTAACTTTCTGGGTTTGTAAGGGTAGGGTTGTGCCTATCCTGCTCACCTTTGTCTCTCCAGTGTCTAGCATAGCGTCCAGCACAGGCAGACTATGATGACTTTTTTTTTTTTTTGGTAAAGACCAGTAAATTACACTTTTTACACATGACTAGGTTAAAGCAAAAGTAGACATTTGTGCAGACACCACTGTTCTCCCTTGAAGTGGTTGTAGGTCTCAGACAGTGCTAATTTTTCTCTTTCTTAATGTGTGTGGTTAGGAAGCTGGGTCCTGTGGCCAGAGTGAGCTGACCCACTATGTGAGGAAACTTGCTTATCACAGCCTAATAAGGAGTAGTCCTTGCAGCAGAAGTAATTACTAAATGTGCTTTGGTCATTTGACAGAAATCAGGGAGGCAGCAAGGAGTCATGGAAATGAGCCCAAACTGAGAGTCAAAACCCTGTGGTCTGCCGACACCCCCATCCCACATCCGTACCTAAAAGCAGGCTGTGCACTAGGGACCTAGTGACCTTACTAGAAAAAACTCAAATTCTCTGAGCCACAAGTCCTCATGGGCAAAATGTGGATACCACCACCTAACCCTGCCAATTTCCTATCATTGTGACTATGAAATTAAACCACAGGCAGGAAGTTGCCTTGAAAACTTTTTATAGCATATATTACTGTTCACATAGATAAGCAATTAACTTTACATATACCCATTTTTAAAAGATCAGTCCTGTGATTAAAAGTTCGGCTGCCCTAATTCACTTCGATTATACATTAGGTTAAAGCCATATAAAAGAGGCACTACTTCTTTGGAGAGATGAATGGATATTACAAGCAGTAATTTTGGCTTTGGAATATACACATAATGTCCACTTGACCTCATCTATTTGACACAAAATGTAAACTAAATTATGAGCATCATTAGATACCTTGGCCTTTTCAAATCACACAGGGTCCTGGATCTGCTGTGTGATGCTGGAGAAGTAACTTCACTTCTCTGGGCCTCGGCTCCTTAATTTTTAACATACTTTGGATTCTTATATCTTTGTCAGCTGTCGACTTCAGTATTTTCAGGTTAAATTCTATCTGTAGTCATCCCAATATACCTGCTTTAGATGATACAAACTTCAAAAGATCCGGCTCTCCCTCGTCAAACGTGGAGGACAGACACCAAGGGGGTTTTGTGAGAGTAAAGAAAGGCAACCGCTCGGCAAAAACGCACCCTGGCACAACAGGAGCGAATAAATACAGACGCTGATTGAGCGTTTGCTCCATCTTCACTTCTGTTAAATGAAGGCATTGATATCTAAAATGCTATGAGTCTAACTTTGTAAAATTAAAATAGATTTGTAGTTATTTTTCAAAATGAAATAGAAAAGATACAAGTTTTGAAGGCAGTCTGTTTTTCCACCCTGCCCCTTTAGTGTGTTTTACACACTTCTCTGGCCGCTCCAACAGGGAAGCTGGTCCAGGGCCATTATACAGGTACCTCCCCAACCATCCAAGGAAACTTGCAAAGAAGCTCAAGTGTTAGGTTTCGAACACCCCTCCTTCCCCCTGCCTCTGCCCGCGGGAATCCATCCAGCGCAATCTCTGGTCCCGGGCGAGGCGACACCCCTGAGTCCCCAGGGGGCACCCGCAGGCGCGCGCGGGACCGAGCCGGGCTCCACGGCCACGTGCGCGCTGCCCCCGCCTTGCCTCGCCAGTCAACCCGGCGGTGACCCTCACACCGAGGTCCCCCGGCGTCCCTGCCACGTTCAAGAGAGGAAAGGCGGGCGGGAGCGCGAGACTGAAGTCGGCGTACCTGCAGTGCCAGGAGCGTCCCTTGGTTCCCCGCGCTTGCTCTGCGGGCGGCTCGGGGCTCCGCGATCCGCTCCCTTCCCGAGGCTGCAGGCGGCGCTGGGCCCGGGCTCGGCCGCGCACAGGAAGCCCGCGCCTGCGAACGTGCGACCCTTTTATAACTCACTTGTGACTCATAACCGACCAGGCGCCTTTTCTGCAACCCCCACCCCGCTTCTCCCCCCTCCTGCCTGTTCTTGGAACCTACAGCTTGAAAAACTTTTTTCTTTTTAAAGGAAAAGTCGAAAAAGCCCAGCGCCCTGGTAGTTGGTGTTTTCCCCTTTCCCTTTCTCGTGGGTCATTGCGTGTGTGTATTTTTTTCTCTCGACACACGCCATGTACTTTCCTGCACCCGCGCCGCAAGGCTCGGGCTCCAACCTTTGTTCTTGAAGAAAAGGAAACGCCTTCAAATGACGGCCCAGACGTCGCCCGAACTTTCAGTCGGCTGGAGGGGGAAGTGGCGACTTCTTGCAACTGGGTGGCAGGAGTGTCTCTACTCTCTCCTTGCAGGGAGCCCGAGAGGAGCAAGTGGGAGGTTTTTCCTCCTGGACCGAATCAACTGGAGCCAAGCAGGTCCCTAAGAGAGGAAGAAATGGTCTTCAGGCGATCCTGTATTTCATCCCTACCTCATCACCCTTCAAGAGCCCGCGTTTGGTTTGGAATATGTAACTGGGCTTTGAGAACATTTGTACTGTTTCTGGTACCTGCATTTATACACGGGATGTCAAGATATAGGACTTAAAACTTCAAAAATTTTGACCTCAACAGCATTCTCCCCCTGCCTTCCACTCCCATCTCCCGGACATATTCCTGGAGCATATGGGACTTCAGTCATTTTAATTTTTGGTTTTTTGTCGCCTCTCTCTTTTCTCCCGGACCCTGCCACAAGGGGAACATTTTCCTGGAGCAGCCATTTGATTTTGGGGGATGGAAAGGAACAAATAGATCTAAAGCCTGGCAAGTTTATCCTACAAGCCTAGTCGAGTAACTCATTCATGGGTCTCAGTTCAATAAACGTTTAGACCTTGAAGAAGAAGAAGGAAATATGAGGAAGAGAAGGAGGACAGGAATAGATCTAGCTTCATCATCATGTGACTGGGGCCTTTTTGTAAGCAAGAGGGGGCCACTGCTGGATTGCATTGCAAGTATCCAGTACTTGGACCTCCCTGTCAAGGGCACAAGACATTTTAGAATAGTTTGTATTAAACCGATGTCAGTTACATGTCAGAGCTGGAAGTCCCATAGTACTTAATTTACAGATGGCTCAGGTTGGTTGAGGAACCTGGGAGCATTTTAAAACCCTCTATTCTTAAGATACATACTTTTTCTTTCCTTATAATTCAAAGAAGAATAATCATGATGATAACAACTACCACTTATAACGCATTTACCAGATCCTGTGCCAGATCCTGTCCTAACATTCCTTATGTGCATTAACTCTTTCAGTCCTCACTACGATCGTATGAGGGAGGAGGATTATAATCTATATTTCCAGATGAGGAAACTGAGCACAGAGAGATTAAACATGTTACCTTAGGTCCTAGTAAGTAGTCAAGCTGAGATTCAAACTCAATTCTAACCCTGGAGGGCTGGCTCTGTAGTCCAGTCTCCCTGCTTTCCAGATGCATGTGACATCGAGGAGCTGGGGAAGTTGTGCAGTGGGGCATGTGGCAAGGATGCATGGTCCCCACCCAGGTGGGGCACGTCCCGCTGCTGGTTACAGATGCCTGCAATGCCTTTCTGAATTTCCCATTTCTCATTCTAGGTTGAACTATAAGAAATTGCCCATAGGCAATTCTAGGGTGACCTTTCATCCCTAGAATGACAAGTTTGTATAATTCACTTCAATAGAAACAGGAAATTGCTCAATCCTCCCTTCTCCCAGTGATGGAAGTAATTTCAGGTCATGTGCAAACCTCCGCATTTTAGGTCCCAGTTTGAGACACCCAGAATAGTGGATGGAGAAATGGGTTTTAGGAGTCAAATACACCTGCATTTTACACTAATTCTAGCTGTGGAATCTGAAGGTTAAACTTTTTATGTCTCAGCTTCCTATAAATGACAATAATGATGTCTCCCATCAGGGATTACTATAGACTGAATCATGTTCTCCTCAACTTTATATGTTGAAGCCCTGACCTCCAATGTTATCCCCATTTGGAGATAGGGCCTGTGAGGAGGTGATAAAGGTTAAACGAGGTCAAAAGGGTGGATTCCTAATCCCATAGAGCTAGTGCCCTTATGAGAAGAGGAAGAGACACCAGAATTCCCTTTCTCTCAGAGATCAGTCAAAGCAGAGGTCATGTGAGCACACAATGGGATGGTGGTTTCTTATAAGCCAGGAAGAGAGTCCTCACCAGAAACCAAACCCTGCAGGACCTTGATCTGGAACTTTCTAGCCTCCAGAATGTGAGAAAATAAATAGTTGTTGTATCAGCCACCCAGTCTATGGTATTTTCTTATGGCAACCCTAGCAGACTAAGAGGGATATGATGATTAAATAAGGTAATGGATGAAAAGTACCTGCTCGAGGCCAGGCGCGATGGCTCATGCCTGTAATCCCAGCACTTTGGGAGGCTGAGGTGACTGGATCATGAGGTCAGGAGATCAAGACCATCCTGGCTAACACAGTGAAACCCCGAATCTACTAACAATACAAAAAAAAAAAAAATTAGCTGGGCATGATGGCGGGCACCTGTAGTCCCAGCTACTCTGGAGGCTGAGGCAGGAGGATGGCATGAACCCGGGAGGCAGAGTTTGCGGTGAGCCAAGATCGCACCACTGCATTCCAGCCTGGGCGACAGAGCGAGACTGTCTGAAAAAAAAAAAAAAAAAAAAAAAAAAAGGACCTGCTCCAAATGGATAGCTTGAGAAAGTAAGAGCTGGCCACCTGCCGGGACAAGTATCCCATGGATGTTGTTGTGGGCTGAATTGTGTCCCCCTCCCCCCACCTCCCAAATTCATATATTGATGTCCTAACACCCAGTACTTCAGATGAGATCGGGTGTGTGTGGGGTGGTATGGCTGTAGACCACCCAGTACTTCAGAATATAACCTTATGTGGAAACAGGGCCTTTGTGGATGTAATTAATCAAGATGAGGTCTTATTAAAATAGAGTTGGCTCCTAATCCAATATGACTGGTGTCCTTAGAAAAAGAACATGATGTGTAGAGAAAGAAACACATATAGAAGGAAGACAGTGTGAAGAAACATTGGGAAAAGATGGCCATCTACCAGCCAAAGAGAGGGGCTTGGAATAGATCCTTCCCTCACAGCTCTCAGAAGGAACCAATCCTGCTGACATCTTGATCTTGGACTTCAGCTCACAGAACTGAAAGACAATAAATTTCTGTTGTTTAAACTACCCAGTTTGTGGTACTCTGTCACAGCAGCCCTCGCAAAGTAATACGGATGTGTCTCCAGGGCTGATGGGGCTGGTGTTCTCATCCCTCATCTTACCCTCCAGAGACCAAGCAGCTCACATCAATGACCTTCCAGATAAGAGTGGTACTTCTTGATATTACTTAATATCAATAACGATGAATAGATTGTGACAACTGGCACAGCTGCAGATCAATGACAAAGTCTTGCTAAAAACATCATAGTTTCATGAAATTCTACAGAAACCTACAATAATCACAGGGAATGGTTAGGAACCAGCCTCCAATCTCTCTCCTTAAAAAAAAAAAAAAAAGTGGTAGAAAAAAATAAAAATAGTTTCTGGAGGTTTAGTACTCAACGATTTTGAAGCTCAGCCCTTTGGAAGAATGTAAGACAGAGATGGTGACTGAAGAAATAGACCCACATTTCAGGCTTGACCAACTTATTTATTGTGGTGCAGTGTTTCAGTTCACTGTTTATCCTATTGTACAATAACATGGAGATAATTAATTATTTTGTAAACTTGTGGTTGCTCTCCATCCCTCAGGATGAAGCGGGTTGAACTGGCTTCCTTTGGACTCCATCAGTGGTGCAACCATAATAAATGCCTGAGGCTAGAAAAATGTAGCCTTCATAAGATGTTCAGATTTCATGGTGTTTGTTTTTATTTTTCACAAAGCATCAGAGAGTTTTTTCCTATCATAATTTAATTTTTATTCCTTTCACTGTTTATAACATTTGGAAGCCCGATTCTGGTCTATGTTGTTTTCACTCATGTTTCCTCTGTAAATGGGTTGCTGCTTTGGAGTGTTATGTGATACTCTTAAATGCTGGGATGCCTTTCCCTTCAGAGGGCAAAGGAGTGGCTTTTTTTTTTCTCTCTCTCTCCATCAAATAGATGAAATTTACAAATTAGAGAGAATTAACCTTTCAACCTTATCTTTCCCATTCACCCCTTCATAAGGAACACTGGAATAAAGTCAAACCTCTGCAAAGGAGACTAGTGTTTTCTGCAGTGAGTTACAGACTCTTTTTAGCTATGCTCTAATTGTTTAGTCATTTGTACCCATCAAATGCCTCTTAAGAATTCTTTTGTCTATACATACACTGCCTTCCATAGATAACTTTTTTCATAAAGTTTAAAGTTTTTGGTAAGGCAGAGAGTTTGCTCTTGGCTCATTTTCTTCATTTGAACATTTTGAGAAGGCAGGTTTTCACAGTCTTTTGAAAATTTTCATATAGTGGAGGAAAAGTTAGGTTCTGGGGAAAGGACCAAGATTCTCAAAATATTTTGGTTCATGAACAGCCTTGGAAGGGAACCATTCTGCTTCCATATAGATGTCATCATCATCACATCACGTATATAGAAAATTCCTCCACCTGCCCCCCCATAGCACTCACTTCTCTCAATATCTGACCTCAACCATATTCTTATCTCAACTGGCCTGGCTCAGTGTCTTAAGCTTCAGTTTGTGAATTGATGAGTCACCTGTAGTAAATTACTCTACGCTGTCTTTTTTTCCCCCCCTCCTTCCTCTCTGAAATAACTGGGTGACTTCTCTGAGCACCAACAGTGTCTGTTATTATTTTTTTCAACTTTTATATTCAGGGAGTACATGTGCAGATTTGTTATAAGGGTATATTGTGTGATGCTGAGGTTTGGGGTACAATTAAACCCATCACCCAGGAAGTGAGCATAATACCTACTAAGCAATTTTTCATCCCTTGCTGTGCTCCCTCCCTCCCCTATCTTGTAGTCTCCAGTCTATATTATTCCCATTTTTATGTCCATGTGTACCCCCCGCTTTTTTTTGAGACAAAGTCTTGCTCTGTTGCCCAGACTGGAGTGCTCACTGCAACCTCTGCCTCCCAGGCTCAAGCAATTCTCATGCCTCAGCCTCCCAAGTAGCTGAGACTACAGGTGTGCACCACCACGCCAGGCTAATTTTTGTATTTTTAAGTAGAGGCAGGGTTTCTCCATGTTGGCCAGGCTGGTCTTGAACTCCTGGCCTCAAGTGACCCACCCACCTCGGCCTCTCTAAGTGCTAGGATTACAGGCATAAGCCACCATGCCCGGCCCTGTGTACTTAATGTTTATTTCCCACTTATAAGTGAGAACATGTAGTAGTTGATTTTCTGTTTCTGCATTAATTTGCTTAAGATAGTGGCCTCCAGCTGCATCCATGTTGTGCAAAGGATATGATTTTGGTTTTTTAAACAGCTGCATAGTATTCCATGGTGTGTATATATCATATTTTCTTTATCCAATCCACCATTGATGGACATCTAGATTGATTTCATGTCTTTGTTATTGTGAATAGTGCTGGAGTGAACATACAAGTGCATCTGCCTTTTTGGTAGAACAATTTATTTCCCTTTGGGTATATACCCAGAATGGGATTGCTGGGTTGAATGATAGTTCTATTTTTAGTTCTTTAAGAGATATCCAAACTGCTTTCTACAGTGGCTGAACTAATTTACATCCCCATAAACAGTGTATAGTCATCCCATGTTTTCTCCAGCCTCACCAACATCTATTATTTTGGGGCTTTATAATAATAGCCATTCTGACTGGTGTGATATGGTATCTCATTGGGGCTTTGAGTTGCATTCTCTGATGATGAGTGGTGATTAACATTTTTTCATATGTTTGTTGTCTGCTTGTATGACTTCTTTTGAGAAGTGTCTGTTCATGTCCTTTACACACTTTTTAATGGGGTTGTTTTTGCTTGTTGACTTGTTTAAGTTCCGTATAGATTATGGATATTAGATCTTTGTCAGAAGCATAGTTTGCAGATATTTTCTCCCATTCTATCATCTGTTTACTCTGTTGATAGTTTCTTTTGCTGTGCAGAAGCTCTTTAATTTAGTTATGTCCCATTTGTCAATTTTTGCTTTTGTTGCAACTGCTTTTGAGGACTTTGCCACAAATTCTTTGCCAATTTCATATCTAGGTTTACTTCTAAAATTTTTACAGTTTGAGACAGCAATGTCTATTCTTGTGTTCTTTTTCTGCCTGAAGACCAACATGTATAAATCAGGCACCTGGAACCAAGCTGAGAACTCAGTGATGCTCTCATATTGCTCATTGAATTAGTCCTAGGACTGTCACAAAATACTATGACTTAACATAAATTTATTGCCCACAATTCTGGAGGCAGGAAGCCTGAGATCAAGGTGCTAAACTGATTTAGTTCTAGGTGAGCACTTTCTTCCTGCAGACAATCACCTTCTTGCTATGTTCTCATATGACCTTTCCTTGGTGGGTGCATGTGGAGAGATATACCCACCTCTCTCCCTATCTTTATAATGCCACTACTCCTGTTTAGATTAGGGCCCTAGCCTTGTAACCTCATTAATTACCCCTAAAAGCCCCATCCCCAAATTTTTATTGGTGATTAGGGCTTTATTGGTGATTGCTTAAGATAGTGGCCTCCAGTTGCATCCATGTTGTGCAATAGATATGATTTTGTTTTCTTTTTATAGCTGCATAGTATTCCATGGTATATATATATATATATCTTATTTTCTTTATCCAATCCACCGTTGATGATAGGAACAACAACGTTGTGGGGCAACACAATTTAGATCATAGCATATTGCCTCTAGCCCCCCAAATTTACTTCCTTCTCACATGCAAAAAATATGTATTTTAACTCAATAGCCCACAAAAGTCCAACATAAAGTCCAAAGTCTCATCTAAATGTCCTACAAATCCGATATGGATAAGACTCCAGCTGTGATTCATCATGAGGCAAAATTCCTTTCCAGCTGTGAACCTGGGCAAGTCAGATAAGTTATGTGCTTCCAAAATACAATGGTAAGACAGGAATAGGGTAAACATTTCCATTTCAAAAAAGAGAAATAGAAAAGAAGGAAGAGGTGATAGGTTCCAAGCAAGTCCAAAAATCTAGTGAGTCAAATTCCATTAGGTCCAAAGGCTCAAGAACAATCCTCTTTGGTTTGATGCTCTGTCCTTCAGACCCAATGGGATGGCAGCATCACCCCAATGGCTCTAGTTGGACGTCTCGCCTCCAAGACTTCAAGTGGAGACCATCTGACCTTTAGAAACCAAGGTGGCAGCCCTGATGACCTCTGGATTCCCTGCAGGGTCATTTTCCCCTCTTCTTTAAGAACAGCGTATGTGTGCAGCCAAATAGCTCTATTGTCTTGTCAGATCTGAGAAGTTCAATAGCTTTCCTTCATTTTGTTCCATCTCTGTTCCCTTCAGTTAAAAATGAAAATATTTTTAGTCATATAATCTCATTAGCTCTTTATGAGGCAATAATCCAGCTACACTTTGATGTTCTCTTCAGAGCATGCTTTCTCATTTTTTGCAATATGGGTAGGCTGAGAATTTTCCTAATATTCAAGTCCTGGTTCTTTTTTTCTCAACAATCTCTTCTTCAATTAATCTCTCTCCTTTCATATATTCCTAAAACCAGCCAGGAGGAACAAAGCCACTTCTTCAACACCCTACTTAGAAATATTCTGTGTTAACTATCCAGTTTCATTGCTTTCAAGTTCTGTCTTCCACAAAACACTAGAACATGAGCACAATTCAGCCAAGTTCCTTGCCACTATGTAACAAGAGTAACTTTTTCTTCAGTTTCCAATAAAATGTTCCCCATTTTCATTTGAGACCTCACCAGAATATCTATTAACATCTATATTTCTGCCAACATTCTCTTTATGTGTATTTACCTTTTCACTGAGAAGATTGAAGCTTTCTTTCCAACTCTCTATTTCCATATGAAACCTACCAGAAATTGCTTTTAATGTCTGTATTTCTAGCATGGACCTCAACACTCTTCTAGCCCCTACACATTACTCAATTCCAAAGCTGCTTCAACATTTTTAGGTATTTGTTATAGCAGCATTCCATTTCTTGGCATAAAAACCTGTATTAACCTGTTAGGGTTTCCATAACAAAATATGATAGATTGAGTGGTTAAAAGACAGAAATTTACTTCTCACAGTTCTGTTGGCTGGGAAGTCTAAGACTAAAGTGCCAGCTGGTTAGATGCCTAGGAAATGCTTTGTTCCTGGTTTGCAGATGGCCACCTTCTCATTATGGGCTCATGTGGAATTTCCTCAGTGTGTGCATGTAGAGAGAGAGAGATCTCTCCCTTCCTCCTCCTATGAGGGCACCAGTCCTATTGGATTAGAACACCATCCTTCTGACCTCATTTTAACCTTAATTCTAAAAGCCCTATCTCCAAATACAATCATACTGGGGGTTAGGGCTTCAACATATGAATTATGTGAGGGGAGGCACAATTCAGTCCACAACACTCACTGACTACAAAAATGGTGTTTGGCTTTCTTTTTGTATTCTTCTTTTTCATTTTTTTCAGGTTTTAAAATGTATTTATAGAGGAAACATACAGGTGTGAGGACCATCTTTGGAGACCTCAGAATGGTATCCTCTATACCTCTGGGCAATTGCAACCCTCATGGGTCCTTGCTTAGAAGCATCTCACCAGTCTCTGTAGGGGCCTCATCTATGATTTCTACAGGTGTGTATGCTTTTTGTAATAAATAAAATAATTTCAGTTTTCTTTTTACGAAGCTTTATTTTTAAGTTATTCAGCTATCCCAATGGCCTTTTAAATCCTTTTTTGCATCTCCAGGTCTGTTTTAAGAACAGCATTCTAATGTTCATTCTGTTGAATATAATTTTAAACTTATCCCAGTGCTAGGTTTAGGGTGTGGGACAAAGTGAATCCAAGGCAGTAGTATGAATAGGGTCAGTAAACTGTGAAAATGAGCTAGCCTTGAGCTTCAAGATTATCATTCGTGTAAACAAATGCATTATGAAACTAATACAAACATACCCAAGAGGTCACTTGACATTATTCTATTTTACAGAAAGCGTATGCATCTAAATAAGTTCCAGGCTCAGTTATCTCTGAAGTAACAAAATGCTTTCAGGTAGATAAACACAAAAGGAATGTCTCAGTTTCCCACATTTTCTTCAAGCCTCAAAGGAATGTGTAGTTAATTTTTTTTTTTTTTTTGTAGAAGTGACCAATATCTTTGATATCATCAGAGAACAAAACTTTAGTCATGCTGATTTCTATCCTGTATTTTGAACACAGCTCTCTTTTGGAGTTCTATATATTTATTCTTCTAAAAATATCTTCCCTGACTTATCCAGCCTTCATAGTCTAAACTTTTTGTCCAAACTCTTATGGCACTGATGGTCAGATTTCTCTATTATTATTTTGGAGACAGGGTCTCTCTCTGTCACCCAGGATGAGTGCAGTGGCACAATCATAGCTCACTGAAACATCACATTCCTAGCCTTAAGTGATCCTCCCACCTCAGCCTCACATGTAGCTAGGACTACACACATGTGCCACCATGCCCAACGAATTTTTTTTTTTAATTTTTATTCTTTGTAGAGACAAGGTTTTGTTATGCTGCCCAGGCTGGTCTTGAACTCCTGGCCTCAAGTGAGCCTCCCACCTCAGCCACCTAAAGTGCTGGAATTACAGGCATAAGTCACTGCATCTGGCCCAGATTTCTCTATTATTAACTGTTGCATTTCGTACTATATCATTTGATTTTCTTATTGTGCTGCATTATCAGTGTTTGTTTTTATCTTGCTAACATAAATGTAACATGTTCAAGAACTGGATTCATGTTTTATTTACTAAATTACTATTCCTCATAATACTTAGCATAGTATTTAGTGTTAGGTGTAAGGTAGTTAATCAATAAGTTCTGAATTAAATTAACTTTGCTAGGAAACAGGAGGCCAACAGAAGAATGGCAAGTGTATATATTCAAAGATGACCTAAACAGGGGTGCAGTTTTGACTCAACAAATTAAGGGTCTATGAATGTTAATAAATACAGTGTTTGGTATATTTGGTATATGTTTATACAGTTTGGATATATGTCCCTGCCCAAATCTCATATTGAAATATAATCCCTTTGGAGGTAGGACCTGGTGGGAGGTGATTGGATCATGGGGTAGAGTTCTCATGAATGGTTTAGCACCATTCCCCTTGGTTCTGTTCTCATGACAGTGAGTACATTATGAAATCTGGTCATTTAAAAGTATGTAGCACCTCCCGCCTCACTCTCTTGCTCCTGCTTTCACCTGTGATGTGCCTGCTCTGCCTTCCCCTTCCATTATGATTGGAAGTTCCTGAGGCCTCCCCAGAAGCAGATGCACCATGCTTTCTGGACAGCCTGCAGAACCATGAGCCAATTAAACCTCTTTTCTTTGTAAATTACCCAATCTCAGGTATTTCTTTAATAGCAGTGTGAGAATGGACTAATACAATGTTGATTAATAAAATTATATTGACTCATGAATACCCCTACTTGAAGAATAACAGAAATTGATTTTCAGGGTGGCAGTTGGTAGAACTCTTGATTTATATGGCCAAATTTATTTCTCCCTGATCTTGATCATCTCAGTAATTGCTGCCACCTTCTACTTTATTGTTCAGGCACCTGTTATTTCTTACTTTCTGTCACTCCACATATCCAATTCATTAAGAATTGTATAGACTCTACCTCTAAACCATAGCCTAATTCCACGTACATCTGTCCATCTCTACTGCTACTACCCTAGTCCAAACCACCATCCTCTTTTGCTTAGACAATTGTCATGCTTCCTTCCCTTTTCCTCCCATAATGCATACATAGCCAGGGTGGTCTTTTAAAAACCTAACTCTGATGCCACATTCTTACCTCAAATTCTGCCATAGCTTGCCATAGCACTCAGGATAAATGTAAACTCCAACCTGGTCTGCAGTTTTACAGCATCTGGGTCCCACTTTACCCTTCAGACTTCATTTGCGCATTTTTCATTTTTACTGTATTTCAACCACAGTAGCTTTAGTTGTATTCCTGGAAATTAATGAGCCTGGTTCTGTCTTAAGAATTTACATGGTAATAACCACTGTGTTCCTTCTGATTTTATATTCTCTAGGCAGTAAGAGGGCAGTTTCTGAGAAAATCAGCAAATAGAACTGTGGGAGGAATACTTTTGCTAACTCTAATTTTCTACGGTAGTAAACTTCCCTGTTGCCAGTAAAATGGAACTGCCCATAGTGGTTAAACTGGGTGAGAAACGAACCATACATGACTTAAAAGTAACATAAGCTCTTTAATATCTCTTTACAAATAATTTCACCTCTTGTTGAGGACCTGGTGATCCAAAGGAGACCAAGGATAAGTAATGAGAGAGATCTTAGGAATATAGCTTGATATAAATCAGAATCTTGTTCTACCACAGATACCTTCTTCCTCAAAGCAGAGCAAGCAAATACCCACAGTGCCGGATCATCAGGCCCCAGGGCTCAGGTCACCGCTGTTGCCAGTATGGGTCCTCCACTCTAGGAATTAGCATATATTACACAGTGGGAATATTACTGGAACCCCAAAGAGCCCTTTGATGTTCAGAGGTGTAAATTATCTTTCTGTTGGGATAACCTCATTTACATGAAGTGATCATTTCCTCAAAGTTTGGTGCCCAAGTGTTCAGTTTTCTGAGTACCATCTCTTGGGTAGTGACAAGATAATAGATGTATTACTAGCTTTCTCTCAATGCCAGCATAAGGGATTTGGGTACAAACCCCAGATGTTTCTTCTCATCTTCTAATTTAAATGCAGGTTCCCAACGTGATAATGGGAGAGCCTCCTAAGTTTGGGATATAGTTTGGATATTTGTCCCCGCCCAAATCTCATGTTGAATTGTAATCCCTATTGTTGGAGGTGGGGCCTGTTTGGAGGTGTTTGGATCATGGGGGTGGATCCCTCATGAATGGCATGGGACATCCCCCTGGTGATAAGTGAGCTCTTGCCCTGAGTTCACATGAGATCTGGTCATTTAAAAATGTGTGGCACTTCCCCTGACAACTCTCTCTCTCTCTCTCTCGAGCTTTACCATGGGATGTGTCTGCTCCCCATTTGCCTTCTGTCATGATTGGAAGCTTCCTGAGGCCTCCCCAGAAGCATGTGCTGGTGCTGTGCTTTCTGTACAGTCTGCAGAACCATAAGCCAGTTAAACCTCTTTTTTTTTTTTTTCTAAATTACTCAGTCCCAGATATTTCTTTAGAGCAATAGAAAAATGGTGAATACAGTATGTGCTCACATGGAGGGTTACAAATTATTCTGGTAGGAAAGGTCTTTAGTGTTTCCCACACCCCAACACCACACTGCTAGAATGTATTTAGAAGGCAATGTCACACACACAAAAGTTCTAATTGAGGTACATCCTCAGCAGGGTGGCTAACTGGATAGGCACTGCCTCACACAAGCTGCTCATCCCTGGAATGTCATACTAGGCTGTGACGATGCCACATTGTGTTGGCAGTTTTATAGCAGGATGCTTATTTTATATCTATCTATCTATCTATCTATCTATCTATCTATCTATCTATCATCTATCTATCTATCATCTATCATCTGTCTATCTATCTGGATATATAAAAGGCCATATCTGGATAGGTCATCTATCTGGATATATATTAAAGGCCATTTGTACACAAATGTTCAGGTAAATAACATTAAGCTTGGAAAAATGTATCTCAGATCCCAATGAAAAGATAAAGATGGTCTAGACAGGCTCCCACTCTATTTTCTCTGAAAAATAGGCCTAGATATGAAGGCCTGGCCTTGGTGCTCTATCACTTGGATGCTTTGTCCTATCCCTGGGGTGTCTTTAGCAAGCTGCAAGGACCAAAACATGAGGTTTACAGTTAAAAACAAATCCCAAGGTCCTGTAGCCATGCTGAGGAGCCAGGAGTTTTTTCTTGGAGGAAAGGAATGGTCAGAGCCTTCTTCTGGGGAGAGTGGGAAGCAGGGTCACTAGGACAAGCCCAGGCTGTCAAGTGCTACCCTGCTCCTAGTCCCTTGCTCTAATGTATAGTTGCTTTTAATTTTATAATTTATTTTACTTTATTTTGAGACAGGATCTTGCTCTGTCACCCAGGCTTAAGTGCAGTGGTACAAACACAGCTCACTGTAGCCTCAACCTACTGGGCTCAAGTGATCGTCCTGCCTCAGCCTCCCTAGTAGCTGAGACTATAAGCATGTGCCACTATGTCTGGCTAACGTTTTGATTTTTTGTAGAGATGGGACCTTCACTTCGTTGCCTAGGCTGATTTCAAACTATGGGCTTAAGTGATTCTCCCACCTTGGCCTCCCAAAGTGCTGGGATTATAGGTGTGAGCCATAGCACCTGGCCAACATATTTTAAACTAAAGTTTATTGTGTGAAAAGTTCTCATGTAATATAGTACTGTATACACACACAGACACACACAAAATTGCTTTACTGATAATAAAATAGCTTAACTAGAGTAGAAAAGAATCATAACTAAAAATGATCTTAGCCTGAGCTCCACATGAAGAATAAAGAATTATTCTTTATCTTTTATATATCCTACTCAGATAGGAGTTTCATTTTGCGTCACCTTATGAATCTTTGATTCTTCAACACTTGTTAACTTAGTGCGTTTGTGCTGCCTCTTATGATCCTGGCTTGTTTTAAGTTAAATAACAAGAACTATCAGGAAGGACTAAAATTTCTAATGATTATAATTTACTGCCTCCTTTGTTCATTTAAAAATATTGCATTGCCACTGTGATGGTTAATTTGATGTGTCAGTTTGACAGTGCCACAGGGGCCCAGATATTTTATGAAACATTATTTCTAGGTATGCTTGTGAGGATGTTCCTGGGTAAAATTCACATTTGAATTGGTTGATTGAGTAAAGTAATTTGGTCTTCTCCATGTAGGTGGGCATCATCCAATCCTTTCAAAGCCCAAATAGAACAAAAAGTGGAGGAAGGAAGAATTTGTTCTCTGACTGACGGTTTGAGCTGGGACATACATCTACTGTCCCTAGATTGAGACTTACACCATTAACTCTCTTGGTTCTCTGTAATCTGAATCTGACAGGCTTAAATCCTGAAGGCCATTGTTCTTTCTTCTTGTATCTCTAACCATTAAATGAACCACTCTTACTAAATGTACATGCCGCTTTACCATCATACTTGAAAACTGAATCCACAAATTATTCTAATTGAGAAATGACATGAAAGAATTCAAGACATTCTATCCCCATTGGGTCAATTTGTGGAAAATAGAAGAATCAACCTCATATGGAGAAAAGATACATATGAGTTAGTCTGTAAGCAACTTTGGCCTCCTATGAAGAATAAAATGTGGGCAAATACAAACATAATCTTGCAGGGAGTTAAATACCTGAGACCATGTAAGTGCCTAAGGATGAACAAGCAAATCCAGAATAGACTGCATATTATTAAATTTAAAGAATCTGTTATACAGCATGCAAACATGGTTCTAGAAACAGCTACCTGTGTAACTAATTCTGGGGTGTAGGAAGCCCAGATACCACAAGGGTAGTAAGATAATTTTTTGTTTCATCCCAATGAGAGCAGCTGGATGTAACCCATTTTTGCGGCAGCTGATTGCAAAATCAGCCTTATTGCTCCTGTCTCTCTGGGTTCTGTGAATATGGGTTCTGGATGTAGTGTGTGTGTGTATGTGTGTGTCTGTGTGTGTTTTCTTTTTTTGTGTTGTTGCTGTTGTTGTTCTCTTTGCCATCGCAGCATTACTGTCTTTTGTAACAAAACTTTTAATTTAATTTTTCAGAGTGTTAAGCACCTTCTTACCCTCACCAAAGTTATCTAATAGAGCAGGGTCTAAGCATTGTGTTTGACCATGATTGATTGCTTTAAGCACTAAGCTGTAGTTGGTTTCCATGGAGCAAATAATAGCACCACACTTGCTGGATTAACGTTTATCGGAGAAAATTGATGTGCTCAAGGACAGCAGCAGGAATGAAGTCTTGCTGTTGCCATTCACATTCTGAGGCAGGTCGCAGCAACCTGATAGGGTGAGGTGTTAGATTTTGGGATAGTGACTTCACCTGTGGACTTTGAGGCTTTTAAGGATCATGATTAGGGAAGTATTTGCTATTCTCCTGAAGTGATCAGGGCCAGGTTCCCAGCTTTATGGTTGCAGCCATATGACATGACAAACGACAGAATCCCCCACATTAGCCTTCATAGTTGGGGAAGAACACACCTCTTTCCTGGCATGTTCTGGGTGGGTAGTTTGGTAGACAGAGCAGTGGACTCTTCAAAGATGTCTAACTCCTACTTCCTGGAACCTGGGAATAGGTCATGTTACATGGCAGGTGAGAATTAAGGTGCTAGATAAAATTATGTTTGCTAATCAGCTGACCTTAACATTAAGAGATTATCTTGGATTATTTGGGTGAACCCAATGTGATCACAAGGGTCATTAAATGTGGAAGAGGAAAGCAAGAGTTTATGTCACAGTAATGTGATGTGAGAAAGACTTGCCTGGTTATTGCTTTAAGGATGGAAGGGGGCCACAAGCCAAGGAAGGTGGGCAGCCTCTAGAAGCTGGAAAAGGCAAGAGACAGATTCTCCACTAGAGCCTCCAGAAGGAGCACAGCACTGTTGACCCATTTTAGAATTCTGACTTTCAGACGGTAAGAAAATAAATTTGTCTTGTTCTAAGCCATAAAGTTTGTGGTAATTTGTTTTACAGTAGCAATAGGATACTGAGTCCAAATCTTGACAGTATTGGACAGTACTGATTGCCTCAAGTGACTGAGTTGTAATCTGTTTTCATAGAGCCTTGCAGATGCCAGCTTCTTCCTCCTGCAGGTAGCCATTCTTGGACAAGTTGATATAGTTTAGATGCTTGTCCCCTCTAAATCTCATGTTGGAATGTAATTCTCAATGTTAGAAGTGTATGTATCATGGGGACAGATCCCTCATGAATTGCTTAGTACCATCCCCTTGGTGATGAGTGAGTTCTTACTCTGGTAGTTTATGTGAGATCTGGTTGTTTGAAAGAGTGTTGCACCTCCCCGCCCCCACCTCTTGCTCACTGTCTCGCCATGTGACATTGTCTGCTCTCCCTAGACTTTCTGCCATGATTATAAGCTCCCTGAGGCCCTCACCAGGAGCAGATGCTGGAGCCATGCTTGTACAGCCTGCAGAACCTTGAATCAATTAAACATTTTTTATAAAAATAAATTACTCAGCTTCAGGTATTTCTTCATAGCAATGCAAAAATTTTTGATACAGAAAATTGGTACCAAAGAGTGGGGCATTGCTCTAAAGATACCTGAAGATGTGGAAGCACCTTTGGAACTGGATAACAGGCAGAAGATTGAAGAAGACAGATTCAGGCAGATTCAGAAGATAGAAAGATGAGGGAAAGTTTGGAACTTCTTAGAGACTGATTAAATGGTTGTGACCAAAATGCTGATGGATATATGACAGTGGAGTCAAGGCAGACAAAGTCTCAGATGGAAATGAGGACGTTATTGGGAACTGGAGTAAAGGTTACCCATGTTATGCCCTGGCAAAGAGCTCAGTCACATTTTGTCCATGTCCTAGGGATCTGTGGAAGGTTGAACTTAAGAGTGATGACTTAGGGTATCTGATGGAAGAAATTTCTAAGCAGCAAAGCATTCAGGAATAAAGTGGTGCCAGGCATGGTGGCTCATGCCTGTAATCCCAGCATTTGGGAGGCTAAGATGGGCAGATCCCTTGAGGTCAGGAGTTTTAGATCAGTCTGGCCAACATGGAAAAACTCCCATCTCTACTAAAAATACAAAAATTAGCTGGGTGTGGTGGTGCATGCCTTTAGTCCCAGCTACTTGGGAGGCTGAGACCAGTGAATCGCTTGAACCTAGGAGGCAGAGGTTGTAGTGAGCCAAGATCATGCCACTGCACTCCAGCCTGGGTAACAAAGAAAGACTCCATCCTAAAAAACAAAACAAAACAAAAACAAATAAACAAAAAAAACAATGGAGTGGCTGCTTCTAACAGCAATTAGATAAGGAAAAAAATAAATGACTTAAAGTTAGAATTTATATTTAAAAGGGAAGCAGAGCATAAAAATTTAGAAAGTTTGCAGCCTAGCCATGTGGCAGAGGAGGAAAAAAGTATTTTCAGGGGAGGGATCCTGTAGAGCAACCACTTGCTAGAGAGACTTGCATGACTAAAGCCAAGTGCCAATATCCAAAACAATTGGAAAAAGGCTTTGAAGCCATTTCAGAAGTCTTCAGGATAGCCCCTCCCATCGCAGACCCAGAGGTTTAGGAGGAAAGAATGGTTTCAGGGGCCAGGCCCAGGGTATAGGTGCCCTGCTCAGCCTCAGGATGCTGCTCTCTGCCTTCAGGCAACTCTGGCTCCAGGCTCAGCTCAAAGGGCCACAGGTACAGCTCAGAATGCTGCTTTGGAGAGTGCAAATCATAAGCTTTGATGGCTTCAATGTGGTGTTAAATATACAGGTTCACAGAATGCAAGAGTGAAGGAGGCTTGGCAACTTTCACCTAGATTTCAGAGGATGTATGGGAAAGGCTAGGTGCCCAGGCAGAAGCCTGCTACAGGGGTAAAGCCCCCACAGGGAACCTTTACTAGGTCAGTGCCAAGGGAAATGTGAGATTGGAGCCTGCACATGGAGTCCCCATTGGGGCACTGCCTGGTGGATCTGTGGGAACAGGGCTGCCACCCTCCAGACCTGAGATTGGTAGAGCCACCAGCAGCTTGTATCTTGAGCCTGAAAAAGCTGCAGGCACTCAGCTCCAACCCATGAGAGTAGCCATGGGTGCCGGACCCTACAAAGCCACAGGGTTGGAGCTGTCCAAGAGCCTGGGAGTTCACCCCTTGCACCAAATATGCACTGGCTGTGGAACATGAAGTCAAAGGAGATTATTTTGGAGATTTAAGATTTAATGACTACCTTGCTGGGTTTAGGACTTGTGTGGGGCCTGTTATCCTTTACTTTTGGCCTATATCTTCATTTTGAAATGAGAATATTTACTCAATGCCTGTACCATTATTGTATCTTGGAAGTAAATAACTTGTATTTGACTTCACAGGCTCATAGGCGGAAGGAACTCATCTCTAGATGAGAATCTGGATTGGGATTTTTGATTGAGTTGATGCTGGAATAAGTTAAGACTTTGGGGGAACTATTGAGAAAGGATGATTATGTTTTGCAATGTGAGAAGGACATGAGATTTGGGGGCTCAGGGGTACAATGATACAGTTTGGATGTTTGTCCTTTCCAAATCTCATGTTGAAATGTAATCCCCAATGTTGGAGGTGGGACCTAATGAGAGGTGTTTGGATCATGGGAGCAAATCCCTCATGAATGGCTTAGTATCATCCCCTTGGTGATGAGTGAGTTCTTGCTCTGGCAGTTCATAAGAGACCTGGTTGTTTAAAAGAGTGTGGCACCTCCCCCACACCCCACTCCCTCTCTTGCCCTGTGACATTGCCTGCTCTGCCTTCACCTTCTGCCATGATTGGGAGCTTCCTGAGGCCCTCACCGGAAGCAGATGCTGAAGCGATGCTTGTATAGTCTGCAGCACCATGATCCAATTAAACCTCTTTATTATTATTATTATTATTATACTTTAAGTTTTAGGGTACATGTGCACAATGTGCAGGTTTGTTACATATGTATCCATGTGCCATGTTGGTGTGCTGCACCCATTAACTCGTCATTTAGCATTAGGTATATCTTCTAATGCTGTCCCTCCCCCCTCCCGCCACCCCACAACTGTCCCCAGAGCGTGATGTTCCCCTTCCTGTGTCCCTGTGTTCTCATTGTTCAATTCCCACCTATGAGTGAGAACATGTGGTGTTTGGTTTTTTTTGTCCTTGCGATAGTTTACTGAGAATGATGGTTTCCAGTTTCATCCATGTCCCTACAAAGGACATGAACTCATCATTTTTTATGGCTGCATAGTATTCCATGGTGTATATGTGCCACATGTTCTTAATCCAGTCTATCGTTGTTGGACATTTGGGTTGGTTCCAAGTCTTTGCTATTGTGAATAGTGCCCCAATAAACATACGTGTGCATGTGTCTTTATAGCAGCATGATTTATAGTCCTTTGGGTATATACCCAGTAATGGGATGGCTGGCTCAAATGGTATTTCTAGTTCTAGATCCCTGAGGAATCGCCACACTGACTTCCACAATGGTTGAACTAGTTTACAGTCCCACCAACAGTGTAAAAGTGTTCCTATTTCTCCACATCCTCTCCAGCACCTGTTGTTTCCTGATTTTTTAATGATGGCTATTCTAACTGGTGTGAGATGGTATCTCATTGTGGTTTTGATTTGCATTTCTCTGACGGCCAGTGATGATGAGCATTTTTTCATGTGTTTTTTGGCTGCATAAATGTCTTCTTTTGAGAAGTGTCTGTTCATGTCCTTTGCCCACTTTTTGATGGGGTTGTTTGTTTTTTTCTTGTAAATTTATTGGAGCTCATTGTAGATTCTGGATATTAGCCCTTTGTCAGATCAGTAGCTTGTGAAAATTTTCTCCCATTTTGTAGGTCGCCTGTTCACTCTGGTGGTAGTTTCTTTTGCTATGCAGAAGCTCTTTAGTTTAATTAGATCCCATTTGTCAATTTTGGCTTTTGTTGCCATTGCTTTTTGTGTTTTAGACATGAAGTCCTTGCCCACGCCTATGTACTGAATGGTATTGCCTAGGTTTTCTTGTAGGATTTCAATGGTTTTAGGTCTAACATTTAAGTCTTTAATCCATCTTGAATTAATTTTTGTATAAGGTGTAAGGAAGGGATCCAGTTTCAGCTTTCTACATATGGCTAGCCAGTTTTCCCAGCACCATTTATTAAATAGGGAATCCTTTACTCATTGCTTGTTTTTTTCAGGTTTGTCAAAGATCAGATAGTTGTAGATATGTGGCATTATTTCTGAGGGCTCTGTTCTGTTCCATTGATCTATGTCTCTGTTGTGGTACCAGTACCATGCTGTTTTGGTTACTGTAGCCTTGTAGTATAGTTTGAAGTCAGGTAGCATGATGCCTCCAGGTTTGTTCTTTTGCCTTAGGATTGACTTGGCGATGCGGGCTCTTTTTTGGTTCCATATGAACTTTAAAGTAGTTTTTTCCAATTCTGAAGAAAGTCATTGGTAGCTTGATGGGGATGGCATTGAATCTAGAAATTACCTTGGGCAGTATGGCCATTTTCACGATATTGATTCTTCCAACCCATGAGCATGGAATGTTCTTCCATTTGTTTGTATCCTCTTTTATTTCATTGAGCAGTGGTTTGTAGTTCTCCTTGAAGAGGTCCTTCACATCCCTTGTAAGTTGGATTCCTAGGTATTTTATTCTCTTTGAAGCAATTGTGAATGGGAGTTCACTCATGATTTGGCTCTCTGTCTGTGATTGGTGTACAAGAATGCTTGGGATTTTTGTACATTGATTTTGTATCCTGAGACTTTGCTGAAGTTGCTTATCAGCTTAAGGAGATTTTGGGCTGAGACTACGGGGTTTTCTAAATATACAATCATATCATCTGCAAACAGGGACAATTTGGCTTTCTCTTTTCCTAATTGAATACCCTTTATTTCCTGCTCCTGCCTGATTGCCCTGGCCAGAACTTCCAGCACTATGTTGAATAGGAGTGGTGAGAGAGGGCATCCCTGTCTTGTGCCAGTTTTCAAAGGGAATGCTTCCAGTTTTTGCCCATTCAGTATGATATTGGCTGTGGGTTTGTCATAGATAGCTCTTATTATTTTGAGATATGTCCCATCAATACCTAATTTATTGAGAGTTTTTAGCATGAAGGGCTGTTGAATTTTGTCAAAGGCCTTTTCTGCATCTATTGAAATAATCATGTGGTTTTTGCCTTTGGTTCTGTTTATATGCTGGATTACATTGATTGATGTGCGTTTGTTCAACCAGCCTTACATCCCAGGGATGAAGCCCACTTGATCATGGTGTATAAGCTTTTTGATGTGCTGCTGGATTCGGTTTGCCAGTATTTTATTGAGGATTTTCGCATCAATGTTCATCAAGGATATTGGTCTGAAATTCTCTTTTTTGGTTGTGTCTCTACCAGGCTTTGGTATCAGGATGATGCTGGCCTCATAAAATGTGTTAGGGAGGATTCCCTCTTTTTCTATCGATTGGAATAGTTTCAGAAGGAATGGTACCAGTTCCTCCTTGTACCTCTGGTAGAATTCGGCTGTGAATCCATCAGGTCCTGGACTCTTTTTGGTTGGTAAGCTATTGATTGTTGCCACAATTTTGGAGCCTGTTATTGATCTATTCAGAGATTCAACTTCTTCTTGGTTTAGTCTTCGGAGGGTGTATTTGTCGAGGAATTTATCCATTTCTTCTAGATTTTCTAGTTTATTTGCATAGAGGTGTTTGTAGTATTCTCTGATGGTAGATTGTATTTCTCTGGGATCGGTGGTGATATCCCCTTTATCATTTTTTATTGCATCTATTTGATTCTTCTCTCTTTTCTTCTTTATTAGTCTTGCTAGCGGTCTATCAATTTTGTTGATCTTTTCAAAAAACCAACTTCTGGATTCATTAATTTTTTGAAGGGTTTTTTGTGTCTCTATTTCCTTCAGTTCTGCTCTGATTTTAGTTATTTCTAGCCTTCTGCTAGCTTTTGAATGTGTTTGCTCTTACTTTTCTGGTAAACCTCTTTTTAAAAATAAATGATCTCACCTCAGGTATTTCTTTATTGTGATGCAAAAATGGACTGATGCATTAATCCTTATTAACTCACCTCTCATGAACATTTCTAACTCAGATTTAGAACCACATGATATTAGCTTTATTTTTCTTTTTAAAATCATTTTTTATTTAAAAATATTTAATTGACAAAGATTGTATATATTCAAGGTATACCATGTAATGATTTAATTTATGTGTATATTGTGTAATGATTATAACAATAAGATTAATTAACACACCTATCACCACCCATGCTGTACATTAGATCCCTAGAACTTGTTCATTTTATAACTGAATATTTGCACCCTTTGAACAACATCTCCTCATTTTCCCTACCTGCACCAGACCCTGGCAACTATTATTCTGCTCTCCATTTCTATGAGTTTAACTTTTTTAGATTCCACCTATAAATGAGATCAAGTAGTATTTGATACTAAACCAGCACGTCTTCTCTCTGATGCTAAATATATTGGTCCTCAACAGCATCAATATAACTACTTGTTTGCCTCATTCAAACCACACACACATGCACACACACACCAGAATGTATAGCACCAATATTATTGCTGTACTATTATTACTGAAAACAGCTTAATACTTTATAATTGTTTTTAGTTCTTTTTGTCCTTAGGGTATAGTTCACAGGGATGTGCAGTCCAATTACTTTGTCTTAAAGTTACTTGAAATTATTTCTTCCTGTTTGCTGCTACTTTGATGCAAAATTAAGTTTACTTGTTTAATTTACTTTTGATTTTTAGGTATTTTTTTATTTGAGTTATTTCCGTTTTATATTTTTGTAATTCATTTGTCTGTTTTCAAAGTCAAATTTATTAAATAAGGTATTTTTACCTTCTTTCCCTGTCTTCTCCTGTTTCTTCTTTGTTTTCCTTAAAATGTTTTTATACTATATCCCTCAATTAAAAAATATGTGCATATATGTGTGTATGTGTGCATATAAATATGTATATATCTATGTCTCTCTCTATATATCTGCTTCTTTCTCTTAGATAAATGGCAGTGTGCTGTCCACACTTTTCTCCATCTTTGTTTCTTACTTTACAATATATCTTGGATATCATCCCCTAGCAGAAGATAGAGATAGTCATAATTTCTCAATAAAGTTGCATACTCTTCCATCATAGACCCCAAATTGATGGGCATTTGTGTGGTTTTAAAATTTTTTATAATTACAAGTAGTGCTATAATGACTACTTTTGTTTATTAGGTTGGCACAAAAGTAACTGTGGTTTTTTCCATTACTTTCAATGTGCCAACTTTTTGTGCCAACCTAAATGTCTTTTGTATTTTTACCAATTGTATCAGTCAGGGTTCCTCCCAAGAAGGAGAAGCAGCAGGCTATTTATTGTAAGGAATGGGCTTGTGTGATTGTTAGGGATGGCTAGACAGGTCTGAAACATGTAGGGCCGGCTGTGGGAAAGGGTAGGCTAGAACTCCCAGGCACAAGCTGAAGCTGCAGTCTACAGGTAGAATTTCTTCTTCTTCAGGGAAACTTCAGTTCTGCTTTTAGGGCCTTTGTACTGAATAAATCGGACCCACCCAGATTATCTAGGATTGTCTTTCTTACTAAAAGTAAGCTGATGATGGACTTATCACACTACAAAATACATTCACAGCAACACCAAGATTAGCATTTGATTGAATAACTGGGAACTATAGCCTAGCCAAGTTGATACATAAAACTGACTATCACACTGATAATCTTTTGGATAGATATTTAGATGTGGAATTGCTGGGTCAAAGGATAAATGCACATATAATTCTTCATGGGATTACCAAATTCCTTTCCAGAAGGATTGTATCAGTTTGCATTCCAACTATCAATGTATGAGAATGGCTGTTTCCCCACAGCCTCAAAAAGAAAATATATTTAGAATTTTATTCGATTGGATAAGTAAGATGTTACCTCAATGTGGTCTTATTTTGCATATCTTTAATTATGTGTAAAGCTGGATTTTGTTGCAGATTGGATTATTTTCAATCTATCACTACTTCTTTCTGCCATATGACTGTGCAGTGCCCTAGAGTGGGTATAGCATATTTTCCTGACCCAGTGTCTTCCTTTGCACAATGGAATGTTAATGGATGAAGGCATTTAAAGTACAAGTCATGTGCTTGCATGATTTGACTTGGCCTCTTTTGCTTCTGTGGTCGGCCATGAGAAGAGCATGCAATGAGTAGTCTCTGATCCAAAGTCAACATGGAGCTACATGAACTAGAGCTGAACCTAACCTTTAGCGTGTAGCCTGGGGCTTAGAGCCCAAAACCCAGAGTCAGGGAACTCTGAGGTGTTGAACTTAATTTGGTCATGGGGTGGCCAAACATATTACAGTTTATTTGTAGCCAACCTGCAGACCTACAAGTATGAAACATATGGTTATTATTTTAAAGAACTGGGGCTATTTGTTACACAGAACTATTGCAGCCATGACTGATTAGTATAAGCATGCTTTTATTTGTTTAAGTCTGCTTTTGAATCTCTGAGGAGTGTATTACTTTATAAGATTTATAGTATCATATACAATATTTAGAGAATTCTCTTACATATTTGTTTTCATAGCCTTAAAATTTTTAAAAATGTTTGTTCATTCATTCTTTCATTTAACAAATATTTATAGAGTACTCATATGTGCCAGACAATTTTCTTGGTGCTAGGAATACGTTGGCAAACAAAGCAAAATCTCTGCACTGATAGAGCTTAAATTCTAGTGATATTTTCATTCATTGGACTTACTTGAAGTTTGTGTGTTTCATTGGTCTTTTCTAAATAAATAGTTCTTGGATTTATTTACTAAGATTCATTCTCTCTTCCATATTTCATTACTTCCCTTTTTTAGCTTTATGCTTTGCTTCCTATTTTATTTTAGTTTATTTTATTGTCTTTTTTCTAATTTCTTGAGTTTCTAATTTCTTTCTCTATTTCTTATAAATAAACTTAAAGCTAAAATACTTCTTTGAGTACTATTTTGTCTCAATTTCATTAGTTTTTATGTGTGTTGTCCTGGTTTTATTAATTTCTAATTAGCTCATAATTAAAGCTTACATTTCTTCTTATTCAAGCACTTAAAAATAACTTCTAATACTTCTAAGTGGCTAACTTTTTGTGCATGGTTTGTTTTAAAATAGTCTGTTCTTGTGTTTTTAGGTATAATTTTTTTCTCAAATCTCTCTGGGATAAAGAACTTCCAGTTATGGAGCTGTGAAGAGTTTGGGCACTGGAAATCAACTAAAGGCAAACAACAAATTGAGAAACACTTATTCTTAAAAAAAAACTGCTAGAACTTCAAAGAGAACAGTAGGAGTTGTGTTTTTTAAATTTTATTATTATTATTACGTTTTGAGTGGTACCGTGCCTACTCCCTCTTCCCCAAGTTAGTTGGCAAGAATAAGAGTTTTACCAGCATTAGAATGATGTTGAAAACAAACAGCTTGCTGCCAGAAGGAGTGAGTTTAATTTGGTCATAAGGTGAAAGTGACACAGGATTTTCTGACTGGTGACACCTCTGCCCAGGCCTTTCTTGGGCCTGGGCTTGCCTCAGGAGACATCCTGTCTACTCAGCCCACTGGGCGACACCTGGCTTGCACTCTGGCTCAGATCCCATGGCTGCCGTGACTGTACCCTCAGCCCCAGGTGGGAGGGTGTGTGTGAGTGAGTCACTGTGGGATCCAGCTGGCCATGCCAAGTACCAGCACAGGAGCAGACTCCGTATGGGGCTTGCGGCTGGACCAGGCATGTCACAAGTGACTCCTATGGTGGACTCTGTTGTCCAGATGAGGGGAATGCAGTGGCACCCAGGCAGGGGTGCTCATGACCCCATATCCCCAGAGGGGATGTTACAGCATGCTAACTAGCTCTTTTAGTCCTGCTGTCTGTAGCCTGATGGATGGCTGCAGCATGTTAACAGCTCTATCAGTCTGTCACCCTGCTCTGGCCCAGGATTCCAGGGCTGGCTTGGCCCCACCACTGCTTCCCATCGTGCCCCATCACTGCTTGTGGAGGGCAGAGGGCCACAGCATTACAGCCTTCTTTATACCTGCATCCAATAAGAGGGGTCCAAAGTTCTTTTTCCTGCATCCAATATGAATGAGGTTACACTGACAATCAAAGGGTGAGGAGGGCAGAGAAGAATTTTGTTGAGTGATGAAACAGCTCTCAGTGGAGAGGGGATGTGAGGGTGGTCCCCCATCCAAAGTAGGGTGGTCTCTCTCTGTATGGCTGGGTCTAGGGCTTTTATGGGCTCAGAATTGGGAGTGCATGCTGAGTGGTTTGTGAGTATGCAAAAGAAGTTAAACAAAGGCACCACTCAAAGGTGGGCAAGACAGTGTAAAAAACCAACTAGGGAAGGGTAGTTATATGCAAACAGGTGAAGGGTAGGGATCAATCAGAGGAAAGCATGCCAAACAGGAAGACAAGTTCTCAATCCAGTCCATGGATTTATCCAGGACTTGTAACTAGAATTTAAACTGTCTTCAGTTTTAAGGCTGGGTTTCACTGGGGACCTGCCCCTGTCTGCCTAGGGATTTGTCTGCCTCCTGCCTCTATCAAAAATGCTTTGCTTTGTTTGAAAGGGGTAGACATGGTTTGTACCAAATGGGGAAAAGCTATATCTTTGTAAGCCTGACAGTGATGGTGGTGGGGGGTGAATTGTGGACCAGCCAGAAATTTAATGGGGAGATCCTGGAAATGAAAAATCCATAGAAAAGCTGAGATAATCTCTTCATACAGTCTCTGTTGATTAGAAATCTATACATACTTGGAAGAGGCCTGAGAGAGCCTGGTGAAATGTGAAAGCCAAGAGAGACTGGAGAATATTGAATACATTTTGCAACAACGTAAAAATCAATGGACAGAGGTGAGAGCCTTATAGAAATGAGGTATTTGAGTTCAACCTCTGCCCACAGCATTGGCTTACCACTAAGTTATGTACATAAGGGAGGAAACCTTTAGGAAAATAGCCTAAAAAACAAAAATAATTAAAAAGCAGCAGCGACATTAGTGATTTCACAGTTTGTTTAGGTAAGTTATTAAAAATACAATTCTAAGAAAAATAAAACAGAATCCAGAGTTGCTACAATATAATATTTAAAAATGTTTACCTTTTAAAAGAAAATTTTCAAGATATGCAAAGAAACAGGAAAATATATTCTATACTCAGTTAATTAAAAAGCAAGCAGTCAACAATAGAAACTGCTCTGAGTGAACCCAGATGATCTGGGTTATAGACAAAGACTTCCAGGCAAGTTATATACAAAACTTGGAAGTTTTGTATATATGTCCAAAGACTTGAAATTATGTTCAAATAATGAAAGGAAAATATGATGATGATGAATTAACATATAGGAAATATAGAAAGGGAATCAGAATGTATAAAAAAATGTAAATTCCAGAGTTGAAAAATAACTGAAATAAAAATTTACTTGACAGCTTCAACAGCCAATTTAAGATAGCAGAGGAAAAGTTAAGAGAACTTGAAGAAAGAGCAGCAGAAATAATTCAATCTGAAAAATGTGGAGAAAAAAGATTAAAGAAAAAGGAAACCTTAGGGCAACATAAAATGTACCAATAATGGGAGTTCTAGAAGGAGAGAGGAGAGAAAGAACAGAAAAAAATTTGAAAAAATAATGGCCCTCAAATGTCCCAAATTTGATGAAAAGCATTTTCTAGGAATCTAGGAATCTCAATAAATCCTAAGTAGTATAAACATAAAGAGCATCACAGATAGCTAGGCATGGTGGCTCATTACACACCTGTAATCCCAGCACTTTGGGAGGCTGAGGCAGGCAGATCACTTGAGGCCAGGAATTTAAGACTAGCCTGGCCAACATGTTGAAACCCCATCTCTACTAAAAATATAAAAAAATTAGCCAGAGATTGTGCCACTGCACTCCAGCTTGGGTGACAGAGTAAGACTCCATCTCAAAAAAAAAAAAAAAAAAAAAGCACCACAGATAAACATATCATAACCATAAAAAAGAAATAAATCTTGAAAGCAGCAAAAGAAAAGCATCTCATCACATACAGAGGATTAGCCATATATGGTAGACAGCTGATTGCTCATCAGAAGCAATGGAGGCTAAAATACAGTGAAATGTGGTGGGTGGGGCAGGGAGCTTACCTGCCCACTGAATTGTACAGCCAACCAAACTATTCCTCAAAAGTGAAGGTAAAATAGAGACATTCCAAGATAAACAAAAGCTGAGCTAATTCATTGCTAGCTGCCTTTCACTACAAGAAATGTTAAAGGAAGGCCTTCAGAAAGAGAGAAATATGACATCAGGTGGTAACTCAGATTCACAGGAAAGATGAAGACCATGGGAAATGTTAACTATATAGGTACATATAAAAGACTGTGTATGTATTTTTTCCTCTTTTCTTAAGTTACTTAAAAAACAGTCATTTAAAACACATTAAACTTATTTTCCAGGTCATTTCAATCATATTTATAAATAACATGTTTATGTTGCTGTCATGTTATCAGATTTAGACTTTTTAGCTCACTTGCACCCCACACTTCCTCTTTTCCCTCTGCTCAATATGATTCTATCATCACTTTTGATTTCTGTACTGGTTACCATTGTATCTCTTTATTATTTTTGACCTCGAAGTCATACCCACTTTGTAAGATGAATATATTACAAAGAAAAAAGAACTTTCCTTTAGGTCTCCTCCCCTCTTCACCTTTTAATTTCTTTTATCTGCATGTTTAGTTTTACACTATAATGATTGATCACATTTACTTTCTGTTTTTCAACTATATTAAATCTTTCATATTTGCTTATAGGATGAGTTTAAACTCAATAGTAAGTATTTACATTATTAATGTATATTATTAGGGATAATAGAGTTCCGTCTTTGAACAATATTGCCTTTACCATAGCTGGGTTTCTTTCCTGCCCCAAGCTCTTCATCACAATGTCTATTCTGTCAAGTTTTATGTTTAATGGAAACCTCTCCTCTATCTTTCCAATCTGTTAAGGACCAGTTTCCCCTGTCTGGTTGCCACCCAGTCACTTTTCTCACTTTTTAAGGTTAGAGCCATTGTTTGGTGGATTACATGTCCTTTCCTTTCCAGTTTTATGCCTTCACTTTGTGTATTCCATTCTCTAATAACTTTCTAAGAGTACAGATAGGTTAATTTATTAGTTCTTAAAAACTTGTAAATATATCTTAACCTTAAGGTTGCAGGATGATTTGAAAGGTTGGGAATAATTTTCCTTCAGGGCAGGGATCAGGAGACTTCTATAGAGAGCCAGATAGTCAATGTTACAGGCTTTGCCTGTCATATGATCTCTGCCACAACTACTCAACTGTGTAGCCTTTGTAGCATAAAAGAAGCTACAAACAATAGGTAAATGAATGAGTGTGGCTGTATTCTAGTAAATCTTCATTTTCAAAAGAGGCCACAGGCTGGATTTGGTCCATGGGCTATAATTTGCCAATTCCTCCTTTAGAACTTTGAAGACATGATTTATTGTAGTCTAGTGTCTAGTGTTGCCAATGAAAAGTCTGATGCTAGACTGATCCTTGTTCCATTGCATGTGACCTTGTATTTTTTTTTCTAATTGGGAATATTTAGAATTTTCTTTTTAGCTTTTTCATTCTAAAATCATGCATTACAGCTGTGGGTCATTACTCATCAATCTATTTGGCTCATAGAGGGATATTTTAGTCTGAAAATTTGAGTCCTTCCGCTCAGGGAAAGCCTCCTCTTTTAATTTGTAATTATTTCCATTTAATTTGTAATTATTTCCACTCTGTTGTCTCTGACCCTTTTTGTCCTGGAACCTTGATTGGTCTGACAATGGCTACTTGAATTAATTCCATTTCTATCTAATTTTCTCTCTCATTTTTGGCGTTTGTATCTAATCTCTCATTTTGGGGGGACCTATATCTTCATCTTCTAATTTTTGAGATGTTTCCCGAATTTTATCTTTTAAAACTTTTATTGATAGATGGTTTTTGGCAGTTACATTTTTAAAGACCTCATTCTTGCTTTCTAAATCATCTCTTCCTGTTTTTTTTTTTTTTTTGGCATAGTAGATTTACCATGAGGCAAGTGGCCCCATACTCTAGTACCAAAAGTTGCTGGAAATTGTAGAACTTCTAAGTAGAAAGGTAAATAATAGCTTAAAATCAAGAAGCATTTCTATGAAAGCTTTTCTAGCTAAATAAATCTCAGAAAAAAGGGACTAGAATCTGTAAGATTCCAGTAAATTAAATTGTGACTTTTTTATATATTATTTTTGCACCCAATTTTATATTTCTAATTTTATATTTTTCAAAGGGCCCTAGTACTGACTAAGCCTTGAACCATACAAAATGTAAATTGTCATTTTATTTTAATTTCTCTGACAGGACTAATTAGCATTTTTCTAAGTTCTTTTTTGTTTTTTTGAGTTTCATCTGTTTCCTTGAGGTTTTTTGTTTGGATTAGCATATCATTTTTGCCCCACAAATATCTGGTGATCCTTGGTATTCCATTCATATTTAAAAGTGAGAAAATAGAAAAGCTGGCTATGAGGTCTGTGAACATGGGTGATGTATTAGTCAAAGTTCCTCAAAAAAACAGAACCAATAAGATTATATATATACACATATATATATACATATACACATATATATACACGTATATATACATATATACATATATACACGTATATATACATATATACATATATACACACACATATACATATATACACACATATATATACATATATACATATATACACACACATATACACATATATATACATATATATACACACACATATATATATATACGTATTCATTCATTCATATATTAGAAGAATTGGCTCAGGTCATTATGAAGCCAAAGAAATCCCACTGTCTCTTGTCTGCAAGCAGGAGAGGCAGAAATGTCAGTACTATAATTCAGTTTGGGTCTGAAGGCCTGAGAAACTGGGGGGGCTTCTGGTGAAATCCCAGAGTCTGAAAGCCTGAGACCCTGGAGCTCTGATGTCTGAGGGCAGGAGAAAATGAATGTCCCAGCTCTAGAAGAGAAAGAGCAAATTTGCCTTTTCTCTGGCATTTTTGTTCCATCTGCACTCTTAATGGATTGGATAATGCCTACCCACATTGGTGAGGGTGCATCTTCTTTACTTAGTCTACCACTTCAAACACTAATCTCTTCTGGAAACACCCTCAAAGGGACACCCAGAAATAGTATTTTGCTGGTTATCTGGTCATCCCTTAGCCCAGTCACCTTGATGCACAAAAGGAACCATCCAGTTGGGACTTGTCAACAGACATGCTTTGATTTAGAGGATCTGGAGAGGGAGTCTGTAAGGTGCTGCTTCAGCTCTCAAAAACTGACGGTTCACTCAATTGTTTTTCATTCACCACTGATCAGAATCACTCAATTTTTTTTTAAGAGAAGAACTCCCTCATTCTTTCTTCTTTAGGAAGAAAAATCTGGCTGTTGGAAGAAGTTCGACTATTTCTCCTTTATTGTCTTGTTTTTTGTCCCTGTATTTCACTTCTGCCATCTGTCATACCAAGTCTAATATTTCTAAATTTTACCAGCAGACAGGAGGCTCTTTCCATTGGAACAGCCCCTCTGTGTGTATTTTAGGCTACTCCTTCCTCTGTTTTGCAGCACCAATATCTATTTCTTCTTGTGCTTTGTGTCTTCCAGAGATTCATTGAAATCCCATATTTACTGATAGCTGCCTCCTATTCTCTCAGTTGTGGGTTTACTGGGCTATAACAGAGCCTCAAAAGATAAAAGAGATAAAAGTGTACTCAACTGCATCTTAAACTCAGAGCCCTGTGGTGCTTTAACTTCCTCACCAACAAATTCATAGTTTAATAGATGGCTCCCATTTTTATGCCTATGCTTTTAGGTTGTCCAGGATTTCTTCTGGAAAAACTCACTTTTTTTGCTTATACATTTGTTATTTTGAGGACATTCAGTTCTCAAGTTCAGCATCCATCTTATCCCCTTTATATCTTCAAAAAATTCTTCAATGTTTCTGTCCAAGTCTTCCTGGTTTTCCTGCATTTCCACATTCATGTTTTTATAATCTGTCATTTCAAAGGGAGTTTTGGTGGGGAGAAAAGGAAATGCGTGTGCTTAGTCAATCAATCGTCTTCAACCAGAAGCCAGAATTTTCAAATTCTTTTTTTTTTTTTTTTTTTTGAGACGGAGTTTTGCTCTTGTTGCCCAAGCTGGAGTGCAATGGTGCCATCTCGGCTCACCCTAACCTCTGCCTCCCGGGTTCAAGCTATTCTACTGCGTCAGCCTCCCGAGTAGCTGGGATTACAGGCATGTGCCATAACACCCAGCTAATTTTTGTATTTTTAGTAGAGTCGGGGTTTCTCCATGTTGGTCAGGCTGGTCTCGAACTCCCGACCCCAGGTGATCCACCCGCCTCGGCCTCCCAAAGTGCTGGGATTACAGGTGTGAGCCACCACGCCCTGCCTCAAATTCTTTAATGATATAATTTAATGGCTTTTTCTCTTAATAAAAACATCATAGCCTGTAAATCAGAAAATGTTCAGAACAAAGAAGCCCACAAATATAATTATGCACACACATTGATAGAAGCTTTGAATTAACTTCTTTTTTGATATATTTGATCCTGAGGGCATAATCTAAAACTTATCAATTACATCCTATTTTTGACATTTTCTTTTCAGAAGACATTCTTATCTGTCCTTTTATCTTTTTCACTGGATATTTAACTCCTTGATATCTACATGATTCAGAACCTTACCCTTTTTCTTTCACATTTTACTGTACTTTGAGTTTGTTTTCATGCAAGACTCTTCTGCCAAAGACTGTTGATATCTTAGGTGAACCAGGATCCACTGGAAATAAGAAATAGTATGTTTACTCTGTTATTTAAATTGGAAGGAAAATATAGTGTTTTGTTGAGTAAACCTCCATGAACTAATCCAACAAGAGATTTTCTGAATACATCTCATGTATTCAGAAAACATATTTTTAGGCAGTATGGATACACTAGTGACCAAGACAGGCGAAAGTTCCCTGTCCTCTTCAGGACATAGGCATGGGCAAAGACTTCATGACTAAAACATCAAAAACAATGGCAATAAAAGCCAAAATTGACAAATGGGATCTAATTAAACTAAAGAGCTTCTGCACAGCAAAAGTAACTATCATCAGAGTTGTGGGCAGAGGATTACCTAAGTGACGAGGCAAGAGACTGAAGGCACAAACTGTTTGAGTATAATAAAAAAAATAGTTAGAATAAGAATAGTCATAATACCAATTAAATATAGAGATGATCATAGACAATTATCAATCATTATTATAAACATTATTAATCATTAGCATTTAATATTACTCTTTGTTGCATTACTAATATAACCTAGGAATAACTGACGGGTATAGGGTCAGGTGCTGAAGGGACATTGTGAGAAGTGACCTAAAAGGCAAGAGGTGAGTCTTCTGTTACGCCCGCATAAGGGCTGCTTGAGGGCTCCTTGGTCAAGCGGTAATGCCAGTGTCTGAAAAGACACCTATTAGTTAGCAGACCAAGAAAGGAAGTCTCCTTTCCTTGGAAGAGTCAGAGAACACTCTGCTCCACCAGCTTCTTGTGAAAGATTGGATATTATCCAGACCTGCCCACAATCATCTGGAGGCCTAAACCCCTCCCTGTGGTGCTGTGCTTCAATGGTCACACTCTGTCCACTTTCATGTTCCTCCCGTACTGTTGGTTCCTCTTTGAAGTTCGTAGTAGATAGCGGTAGAAGAAATAGTCAAAGTCTTAAAGTCTTTGATCTTTCTTATAAGTGCAGAGAAGAAAATGCTGATGTATGCTGCCTTCTCTCTCTCTGCTTCGGCTACTTAAGAGGGAAGGGCCCCCTGTCCTGTGATCACATGACTTGCTTCACCTTGTCAATCACTTAGAAGATTCACTCTCCTTACCCTGCCCCCTTGTCTTGTATGCAGTAAATATCAGGGCGCCCAGCCGTTCGGGGCCTCTACCGGTCTTCATGTCTTGATGGTAGTGGTCCCCTGGCCCAACTGTTTTCTCTTTATCTCTTTGTCTTGTGTCTTTATTTATTACAATCTCTATACGGGGAGAACACCCGCTAAGCCCCATAGGGCTGGACCCTACAAGAATGAACAGGCAACCTACAGAATGGGAGAGAATTTTTGCAATGTATCCATCTGACAGAGGGCTAATAGCCAGAATCTACAAGGAACTTAAACAAATTTACAAGAAAAAAACAACCCCATCAAAAAGTGGGCAAAGGATATGGACAGATAGTTCTCAAAAGAAGACATTTATGTGACCAACAAACATGAAAAAAAGCTCATCATCACTGGTCATTAGAGATATGCAAATCAAAACTACAATGAGATACCATCTCACACCAGTTAGAATGGCAATAATTAAAAAGTCAGGAAACAACAGGTGCTGGAGAGGATGTGGAGAAATAGGAATGCTTTTACACTTTTGGTGGGAGTGTAAATTAGTTCAACCATTGTGGAAGACAGTATGGTGGTTCCTCAAGGATCTAGAACCAGAAGTTCCATTTGACCCAGTAATCCCATTACTGGGTATATACCCAAAGATTATAAATCATTCTACTATAAAGACACAGGCACACATATGTTTATTGCAGCACTATTTACAATAGCAAAGACTTGGAACTAACCCAAATGCCCATCAATGATAGGCTGGATAAAGAAAATGTGGCACACATACACCATGGAATACTATGCAGCCATAAAAAAGGATGAGTTCATGTCCTTTGCAGGGACATGGATGAAGCTGGAAACCATCATTCTCAGCAAACTAACACAGGAACAGAAAACCAAACGTGACATGTTCTCACTCATAAGTGGGAGTTGAACAATGAGAACACATGGACACAGGGCGGGGAACATCACACACCAGGGCCTGTTGTGGGGTGGTGGGGGTAGGGGAGGGATAGCATTAGGAGAAATGCCTAGTCTAGATGACGGGTTGATAGGTGCAGCAAACCACCATGGCACATGTATACCTATGTAACAAACCTGCACGTTCTGCACATGTATCCCAGAACTTAAAGTATAATTAAAAAAAAAAAAAAGGTCCCAGTCTTCACGAAGTTTACATTCTAGTGGGATACAGACAATAAATAAGATAAATAAATAAAAGATACATGTGTTAGGATTCTCTAGAGAAACAAAACCAACAGGATGTTCATATATAAGATTTATTATAATAAATTGGCTCATGTAATTATGGGGGCTAACAACTCCTAAGATCTGCAGGGTAAGTGGGCATGTTAAAGACCCAGGAGAGCTCATGGTTTAGTTCCAGTGTGAGTCCAAAGGCCTGAGAACCAGAACAGCCAAAGATGTAGTTCCAGTCTAAAGGCTGACAGGCTTTAGACCCAGGAAGAGCCTGTGTTTCAGTTTGAGTCCAAAAACGCAGTAACAAGCTGAGGTCCCAGTTTGAAGGTCACTGGGCAGGAAGAATTATCTGTTACTCAGGAGAGGGTCAGCCTTTTATGCTAATCAGCCCTTCCACTGATTGGACGGTGCCCACTTGCATTAGGGAGGGGCAATCTGCTTTACTCAGTCTACTGATTTAAATGTCAGTTTAACTCCCAACCCCCGTCACAAATACACCAGAAAAATGTTTGGTTAAATGTCTGGGCACCTTGTAGCTCAGTCAAGTTGATATAAAATTAACCATTACAATATGGTAAATTAGATGGAGTGTCATGTTAAGGGAACACCAAGGAGGTTGGTGGGGCAGAAGTGGAGTGAACATAGGGGAGAGAAGGAGGTGATGATGCCAGAGAGGTAACTGCGGGCCACATGTGCTCAAACTTGGTAAACCATTTGGCTGTTAATTGCAGTGGGTGCTAATAGGAGGTTTGAACAGAGAAGCAACTTGATCTAAGTTTTAAAAGGTTTCCTCTAGCTGTAGTATTGAGAATTGACTGAAGGAGGCAACCTGCGGTGAAAATAGGGAATTCAGTTAGGATACCCACAGTGGGTTGAATGATGGCCCCCACATGATATGTCCACATTTCTAGAACCTTATGAATTTTACTTTATTTGGAAAAAGAGCCTTCATAGATAAAATTAAGGTAAGGATTTTCAGATGAGGAGATCATCCTGGATTATCTGGGTAGGTCCAAAATTCAATGAAAAGTGTCCTTATAAGAGAAAGACAGAGGGAGATTTGAGACAGAAGAGAAGGAAGGAATGTAACCAGGGAGGCAGAGACTGGAGTGGTGCTGCCATAAGTAAGGGAATGCCTACAGCCTCCAGAAGCTGAAAGAGGCAAGAAAGAGTTCTCCTATAGACCCTCTGGAAGGCAAATGGCCCTGACAACATCTTGATTTCAGATTCCTCCAGAACACTGATGGAATAAGTTTGGGTTGTTCTAAGCCATCTAGTTTGTGTTGATTTGCCACAACAACCACAGGAAACTAATACAAGACCATTGTAGTAATCCTGGTGTGAGAAATCTCTAGCCCAGCTCTTCTCCATGAACTCTGGATCCCGACTCTGTGACGAATGTCACCTGCATTACCCACAGACCACTCAGTCACAGCTGGTTCAAATAGAAAATACTATCCCTTCTGTCCTCAAAATCTGCTCCACTTCCTGAATTTCCTATTTCAGTTGACTATACCTCACAGTTTTTGGAGATGATTCCACTAAGAGTACATTTATGTACTACTAATTCCCAAGCAGAGTTAAGCACTAATTTTTGTTTTCCCACGGGATGTTGCCTATAGATTTTAAATAAAATTTATTACATTCTTTTACATGCTCACATGTTTATTTCTTCCACTACACCTTTATATTTTGGAGGGCAGAGACTGTGTTTTATTTGTTTATCTCGTGGTCTTGGCATGTGGCATATTTCTTGTTCAGAGCACATGCTTAATGTGGTTTAATGATTTACAAATTAATAATTGATCTTCCTAGTCACTCAGGGAGAAGTCTTGGAGATGACTTTGGTTTTCAATGCCTCATTAACAAATATCAAATTGGCCATTTAGTTCTATCCACTCTCAAAGTATCTTTTATATTTTCCTCCTACTCTTTATCCTCACGGTCATTGTCTTGGCTTTCATAATTGTTTATTCATCCCATTTCAAAACCTCTTGGTTTCTCCAGTTTTATCTTTCCATGGTCTATTCACCATGAAGATGAGCTTTTAAAGTATTCATTTAATTATATAATTTCCTATTAAAATCTTCTGATGACTTTCAAAATCCTGATCTGACATACAAGGCTTTTGATGATTTGGCCATTTCCTTGTATGTCCTTATAATGCATCTATATTCTTAATACATCTGTGTTGAACTACTTGCTCTTGGTTCATTTAAACTATGTATCTCTATCTTGATCACAAGGCGTTAGTGATAGGCCCTCAGAAAGAAAGATTTATAAGACATGATTTCTGTCCTCATTGAATTCCTAGTTGAATATCAGAGACAGTAATTTCAAAATTATATTTGTTATAATCGATTATAAGAGCAATACAAAAAAATTGGAAAGAAATCTAACCCAAATTGGAAGGTGGAATTGTAAGACACAACTCTGGTAGAGAGAATAGGTGACAGTATATGAGATATCTGAAGGGATAAATAGGAATTTTTCAGGTAACCAAGGAAAGGTAATAGTTTTTGTCAGCTGGAGGGAAACATATGCAAAGGGAGTGAATGCCTTGTTAGGGAAAAATGGTTGAGTGTGGCTGAGGTAGTGGGTATGAGTTGGACAGTAATAAGACTACAATTAATGGGAGAGGCTGGATTAAAAACTGGTGTATGAGGTTAAGAGGTTTGAATTTTATGTTCAAGGCAGTGAAGAGTTATTGAAAGATATAGCATATGAGTGGCATAATCACTTTAGTGTTTTAGGAAAATAATTATATTAGAAATCTAATTAATGTATTGAGTGGAGCAAGAATGGAGACAATGAAGACTGATAATGATCCAATTGGTCAGTTACAAGAACCTGAATAAAGGTAGTGTCAGAGAGTTAGAACAGGTATAAATTTGGAAGGTAGAAACTGTAGTAATTGACAACTGACAGTATGGGTCAGGGAGAAGGATGAAAAAAGAATGATTCTTAGGTTTCTGGTTTGGGAGAAGGCAAAAATACAATCTATGAAGGGAGTATTGGGAGGAAATTATGCATTTAGTTTTGATCACATTCATTTAGTTTTGAATCTAAGATGCTTATCACATATCCAAGTGGAGATATAAGACCCTAGTTGGTTTAAATGATCTAGAGCTCAGAGCATGTATTTTAGTTTTTGGTATATATTTTGGAGCTCACTGGCATATAGGCATTAGTTGATGCCATGGAGATTATGTAATATCTGCTAGGATAAGTATTAGTGTGAGAAGAGAGGCTTGTGCAAAAGTCTGAGAACCCCAAACCTTTTTTTTTCTTTCTTTGAGACAGAGTCTTGCTTTGTCACCCTGGCTGGAGTGCAGTGGCATGATCTTGGCTCACTGCGGCTTCTGCCTCCTGGGTTTAAGCAATTCTCCTGCCTCAGCCTCCTGAGTGGCTGGGATTACAGGCATGTGCCACCAGCTAATTTGTGTACTTTTAGTAGAGGTAGAGTTCCCTGTGTCAGGCTGATCTCGAACTTCTGGGCTCAAGTGATCCACCTGCCTTGGCCTCCCAAAGTGCTGGGATTACAGGTGTGAGCCACCAAGCCTGGCAGAGAACCCCAGTACCTAAGAGACAATTGAAGAGGAAAAGGTGTGAAGAGCAAGAAAGTTAGGAGGAAAATCGCAAGGAAGTCAAATCTTTTTTTTTTCTTTTGTTGTATGCCAAGCATTTCACATTTTATTCTTGCAATACTCATGTGGATACTGGAGACAGCCTAGGAGTAGTAGGTGTGGAATAATGAGACAGTGCAACTTTTCTGGAAAACAATTTGGCAATATGGGTTAAGAGCCCTCAAAATGTTCATATTCTTTGGCCAATGAGTTGTACTTTAAGGTGACTATCCCATGGAAAGGGTCACAAATGCAGTTGGTGCTTTTGTTCATATCTTTAATGGTTGTATTATATACTTTAGTATATAATGTAGCAATATTTATGTAATCACCCTTCACTTATTGGGAGTCAAGCCTTAAAACCCAACTAAGGAGGAAATTTTGTGATGCAAGGAGATGTTCTGCAAAGTCAAGTGCAATAGGGAAGTTAAGTAACAAACATTTTAAAATTTTCTTTGAATCCGGCAACAAAACGGTCTTTGGCCAGGTGCGGTGGCTCACACCTGTAATCCTAGCATTTTGGGAGGCCAAGGTGGGCAGATCACCTGAAGTCAGGAGTTCAAGACTAGTTTGGCCAACATGGGGAAACCCCATCTCCACTAAAAATACAAAAAATTACCTGGGTGTGGTGACACACACCTGTAGTCCCAGCTACTCAGGAGGCTGAGACAAGAGAATCGCTTGAACCCAGGAGAGAGAGGTTGCAATGAGCTGAGGTCATGCCACTGCACTCCAGCCTGGGCAATAGAGTGAGAATCCATCTCAAAAAAAAAAAAAAAAATCTTTGATGACCTTGGCAAAAGCAATGTTGAGAGTCGAGAAAGATGGAAGTAGAACTGTTTTACAGCAGTGGTTTGAAGTGGTTAGAAATTGGAGATTTAAGAGTGTAGACCACTTTTGCAGTAGGAAGTAGTTTGACATTAAAGAGAATGATGTAGGATAGTAGCTATGAGAAACAAGAAGGTCAAAAGAGAAGGAATTTAAAAAGAAAAACTGGTAAGAATATTGGTAAGTTGGTATGGAAAAAAGCTGGAAAAAGAGAAAAAGGTAGAGATACAGTCAAGAAAGATCATTTAGCAATATCTCTAATGATGTGGGAGGAGAATTAGATTCACATTTCAGAAAAAAAGATTTAATTAACATTTTTTTCAGGCAAAAAATAACTAAAGAATAATAAGGCCTGTTGATGAACACTCAGGTTGTTTCCAAATCTTGGCTATTGTGACTAGTCTGCAATAAATGTGGGAATGCAGATATCTCTTCGATATACTGATTTATTTTCTTTTGGGTATACACCTAGCAGTAGGTTTGCTGGATCATATGGTAGCTTAATTTTTAGTTTTTTGAGGAAACTCCAAACCATCCTCCATAGTGCTTGTATTAATTTACATTGTCACCAATCGTGTATGAGGGTTCCCTTTTCTCCGCATCCTTGCCAACATTTGTTATTTCCTGTCTTTGTATAAAACCATTTTAACTGGGGTGAGGTGATATCTCATCGTAGTTTTGATTTGCATTTCTCTGGTGATCAATGATGTTGAGCACCTTTTAATATACCTGGTTGCAAATTGTATGTCTTCTTTCGAGAAATGTGTATTCAAATCTTTTGCTCATTTTAAAATTGGATTATTAGATTTTTCCTACAGAGTTGTTTGAGCTCTTTATATATACTGGTTATTAATCACTTGTCAGATGGATAGTTTGAAAATAGTTTCTCCTATTCTGTGGGTTGCTTCTTTACTTTGTTAAATTTGTCACTTGCTGTGCAGAAGCTTTCTAACTTGATGTGATCATATTTGTCCATTTTTGCTTTGCTTGCCTGTGCTTGTGGGGTATTACCCAAGAAATTTTTGCCCAGACCAGTGTCCTGGAGAGTTTTCCCAATGTTTTCTTTTAGTAGTTTCATATTTTGAGGTCTTAGATTTAAGTCTTTAATCAATTTTGATTTGATTTTTGTATATAGTGAGAGATAGGGGTCTAATTTCATTCTTTTGCATATGGATATTCAGTTTTCCCAGCACCATTTGTTAAAGAGTTGGTCCTTTCTCCAATGGTATGTTCTTGTGTCTGTTTTCATGCCAGTACCTGTTTTCTGCTGTTTTGGTTACTATAGCTCTGTAGTACAATTTGAAGTCAGGTAATGTGATTCCTCCTTTTTTTTTTTTTTTTCTCAGGATAGGTTTGGCTATTCTGGGTCTTTTGTGGCTCCATATAAATTTTGATAAGGATTGCATTGAATCTGTAGATTGCTTTGAGTAGTAGCATGAACATTTTGACAATATTGATTCCTCCAATACATGAACATGGGATATTTTTCCTTTTTTTTTTTTTTGGTATTCTCTTTAATTTCTTGCATCAGTGTTTTATGGTTTTCATTGTTGAGATTTTTCACTTCTTTGGTTAAGTTAATTTCTAGGTATTGAATTTTATTCATAGCTATGGTAAATGGGATTACTTTCTTGATTTTTTTTTCAGAATGTTTTTTGGATTGCTGTTGGCTTATAGAAATGCTGCTGATTTATGTATGTTGATTTTGTATCCTTCAACTTTACTGAATTTATCAGTTTTCATTGTTTTCTTGTGGAGTCTTTACATTTTTCCAAATATAAGATTGCATCATCAGTAAACCAGGATAATTTGGCTTCTTCCTTTCCAATTTGGATACCTTTATTTCTTTCTCTTGTCTGATTACTCCAGCTAGGACTTCCAGTATTATGTTGAATAACATTGGTGAAAGTGGGCATCTTTGTTATGTTCTAAATCTGAGAGGAAAGACTTGTAGACTTGTAATTTTTCCCCATTCAGTGTGATACTAGCTGTGAGTCTGTTGTATCTGGCTTTTATTATGTTGAGGTATATTCCTTCTTTACCAAGATTTTTTGTTGTTGTTGTTTTGTTTTTTGACAGAGTCTCGCTCTGTTGCCTAGGCTGGAGTGCAGTGGTGTGATCTCAGCTCACTGCAACCTCCACCTCCCAGGTTCAAGCAATTCTCTGCCTCAGCCTCCCGAGTAGCTGGGATTACAGGCATCTGCTACCATGCCTGGCTAATTTTTGTATTTTTAGTACAGACGGAGTTTCACCATCTTGGCAAGGCTGGTCTTGAACTCCTGACCTTGTGACCCACCCACCTCAGCCTCCCAAAGTGCTGGGACTACAGGTGTGAGCCACCACGCCCAGCGTGTTTTTTTTTTGTTTGCTTGTTTTTAAATCATGAACAGATGTTTAATTTTATCAAATTTTTTTCAGCATCAATTAAAATGGTCATATGCGTTTTGTCCTTTATTCTGTTGATATGATGTATCACATTGATTGATTTGCATATGTTGAACCATCCTTTTATTCCAGGGATAAATCCCACTTGGTCATGATGAATGACGTTTTTAATGTGTTGCTGAATTTGGTTAGCTAATATTTTGTTGAGGAGTTTTGCATCTATGTTCATCCGCGATATTAGCCTGTAGTTTTCTTTTTCTGATGTGCTTTTCTCTGGCTTTGGTATCAGTGTAATACTGGTCTCATATTAGGTTGGTGCAAAAGCAACTGCCGTTTTTGCCATTGTGGTTTTCTGCCATTACTTTCAATGGCAGAAACCGCAATTGCATTTGCACCAGCCTAATAGAATGAGTTTGGAAATATTCTCTCCTCTTCTATTTTTTGGAATAGTTTGAGTAGGATTGGTATTAGTTTTTCTGTAAATATTTGGTAGAATTCAACAGGGAAGCCACTGGGTCCAGGGCTTTTCTTTGCTGGGAGGCTTTTTATTTGGCTCAATCTTGTTTCTCATTTTTGGTCTATTCAGGTATTGGATTTCTTCATGGCTCAATTTTTATTGGTTGTATGTATCTAGGAATTTATCCATTTCTTCTAGGTTTTCCAATTTATTGACATATAGTTTCTCATAGTAGCCTCTGATGATCCATTGAATTTCTGTGACATCAGTTGTAATGTCTCTTTTTTCATCTCTGATTTTATTTATTTGGGTTTTTTTCTCTTCTTTTTTTAGTCTGGCTAAAAGTCTTACAATTTTATTTATCTTTTCAATAAAACAAACTTTTCATTTCATTGATCTTTTATATTGTTTTCTTCATTTCAATTTCATTTATATCTTCTCTGGTCTTTATTTTTTTTTTCTTCTACTAATTTTGGGTATGGTTTACTCCTGATTTTTTAAGTTCTTAAAGACGCATTTTTGGGTTGTTTATTTCAAGTTTTTATACCTTTTTGATGTAGGCACTTATAGCTATAAACTTTCCTCTTATGACTGCTTTTACTGGATCCTGTAGGTTTTGGTGTGTTGTGTTTCCATTATCATTTATTTCAATAAATTTTAAAATTATCTTCTTAATTTCTTCATTAGCCCACTGCCATTCAGGAGCATATTGTTTAATTTTCATGTGTTTTTGTAGTTTCCAAAATTCCTTTTGCTGTTGATTTCTAGTTTTATTCCATTGTGGTCAGATAAAATATTTGATGTAATTTCTTTTTTAAAAAAATATATTTAAAAACTTGTTTTGTGTCCTAACATAGTCCATACTTGAGAATAATCCATGCCCTGAGGAGAAGAATATGCATTCTGTAGCTGTTGAATGAAATGTTCTGTAAATATCAATTAGGTCCATTTGGTCTATAGTGCAGATTAAGTCTGATATTTCTTTCTTGATTTTCTGTCTGGACGATCTGTCCAATGCTGAAAGTGAGATGTTGAAGTATGTAGCTATTATTGTATTGGGCTCTATCTCTCTCGAGGTCTAATAATATTTGCTTTATACATTTGGGTGTTCCAGTATTGGGTGCATGTATGCTTAGAATTGTTATATCCTCTTGCTGATTGACCCCTTTATCATGTTATAAGGACCTTCTTTGTCTCTTTTTATAGCTTTTGTCCTTAAATCTATTTTGTATATTTTAAGTATGGCTACTCTTGCACTGTTTTGGTTTTCATTTCCATGGAATATTTTTTTCCATATCTTTATTTTCAGTCTATGTCTGTCTTTATAGCTGAAGTGTGTTTCTTGAAGGCAACAGATTGTTGGATCTTGTTTTTTCATCCATTCAGCCACTCTGTGTCTTTTGCTTGGAGAGTTTAGTCCATTTAGGCTCAATGTTATTATTGATAAGTAAGGACTTACTTCTACCATTTTGTTATTTGTTTTCTGGTTGTTTGGATGTCTTCCCTTGCTTCTTTTCGTCCTTATAATGAAGGTGATTTTTTTCTGGAGATATGTTTTAATTTATTGCTTTATAGTTTTTGCATACCTGTTGTATGTTTTTTGATTCTGAGGTTACCATGAGGCTTGCAAATAAAATTTTATTACCTATTTGACAACTGAACACTGATTCCATAAGCAAACTAAAAAGCAAAGAGAAAACTAATAACAACTGCACACTTTAAATTTGTCTTCCACTTTTTAACTTTTTGTTGTTTTTATATATCTACATAGTACCATGTATGTTTTGAAAAGTTATAGTTATTATTTTTGATTGGCTTACCTTTTAGTTTTCCTACTCAAGATATGAGTAGTTTACACCTCACAATTACAGTGTTATTATAGTTTGTATTTTTTCTGTGTACTTTCTATTACTCATGAGATTTGTACCTTTAGATGATTTCTTATTGCTCATTAATGTTCTTTTCCTTTAGCTTGAATAACTCTCTTTAGCATTCTTGTAGGACAGGTCTGGTGTTGATAAATTCCCTCAACTTTTGTTTGTCTTGAAAAGTCTTCATTTCTCCTTCATGTTTGAAGGCTATTTCCTCCAGATATACTATTCTAGGATAAAAGTTTTTTCCTTCAGCACTTTAGATATGTCATACAACTCTTTCCTGGGCTATACAGCTTCCCCTGAACAGTTTGCTCTCATATGTATTGGAGCTCCATTGTGTGTTGTTTCTTTTCTCCTGCTGTTTTTAAAATTCTTTATCCTTAACCTTTAGTGGTTTGATTATTAAATGTCTTTAGGTGGTCCTATTTGGGTTAAATCTGCTTGGTGTTCTATACTTTCTTATACTTGAATACTGATATTTTCCTCTAGGTTTGTGAAGTTCTCTGTTATCATTTTGGATAAACTTTCTACCCCTATTTCTCCCCCTCTCCTTCCCCTTTAAGGCCAATCACTCTTAGATTTTCCCTTTTGAGGCTATTTTCTAGATCTTTTTGGTATGCTTTCTTCTTTTAAATTCATTTTTCTTTTGTCTCCTCTGTGTATTTTCAAATAGCCTGTCTTCAAGCTCACTAATTCTTTCTTCTGCTTGATCAGTTCTTCTGGTAAGGGACTCTGATGCATTCTTCAGTTGCATTTTTCAACTCTAGAATTTTTGTTTGATTCTTTTTAATTGTTTCAGTCTTTTTGTTGCATTTATTTGATAGGATTATAAATTCCTTCTCTGTGTTATCTTGAATTTTGTTGAATTTCCTCAAAACAGCTATTTTAAATTCTCTGTCTGAAAGATCATATATTTCTGTTTCTTCAGAATTGTTCCCTGGTGCCTTATTTAGTTAATTTGGTGAGGTTATATTTTCCTGGATAGTCTTGATGTTTGTGGGTGTTCATCCGTGTCTGGGCATTGAAAAGTTAGGTATTTATTGTAGTCTTCACAGTCTGAGCTTGTTTGTACCCATCTTTCTTAGGAAGGCTTTCCAAGTATTCTAAGGGACTTAGGTGTAATCTAAGTTTTGGTCATGACAGTTGTGTCTGCCTTAGGAGATGCCTCAAGCCTAGTAACACTGTGGCTCTTGCAAACTTGTAGAGGTACCACCTTGGTGGTGGTCTTGGATAAGATCTGAAAGAATTCTGTGGATTTTCAGGCAGAGATTGTTGTTCTCTTCCTTTATTTTCTCCCAAATAAATGGAATCTCTCTCTCTATGCTGAGCTGCCTGGAGCTGGGGGAGGGATTATGCAAGCACTCCTGTGGCCACCACCACTGGGACTGTGCTGGGTCTGACCTGAAGTCAGCATGGTACTGGGTCTTGCCCAACGCCCGTGGTGACCACTGCCTGGCTACTGCCTATATTTGCTCAAAGTCCTAGGGCTCTACAATCAGCAGGTAGCAAAGCAAGCCAGACTTGTGTTCTTCTCTTTAGGGTAGTGAGTTCCCCAAGTGCCAGTGGGTCCAGAGATGCTTCCAGGAGACAGGGCCTGGAAAACCTTAAGAATCTCCCCAGTGCTCTATTCTACTGTGGCCGAGCTGGCCCCCAAGCCAAAGGATGAAGTCCTTCTCACTATTCCCTTCCCTTTCCACTAGCAGAGGAGTTTTCCTTGTGTCCACCACCACCCAAGGCTCAGGGGGAGTACTGCCTGGCTACTGCCAGTGTTCACTCAAGGCTGAAGGGCTCTTCAGTCATCTTGAGGTGAGTGCTGCCTGGCCTGAGACTCTCCCTTCATGGCAGTGGGTTTCTCTCTGGCCCAGGGCAGATTCAGAAATGCTGTCCAAGAGCCAAGGCCTGGAATTAGGGACCCTAAGGGCCCGCTTGGTGTTTTACTTGGTGGTTGAGGTGGTACCTAAGCTGCAAGACAAAGTGCCTTTTATTCTTCTCTCTCCCTTTCTCAAGAAGAAGGAGGCTTTCCCCATATCTCCCACAACTTGGAATGTGCTGGATCATACGGGAATCCAGCATGTCTCTGAGTCTCACTGAAGGCCTATGGTGAGTGCTATCTGGGTACCACTGCTGACTATTCAGGGCCCAAAGGTTTTTTAGTCAGCTGTGGATAATTCTTGCCAGGACTGGATCCTTCCCTTCAAAAGAGCAGGTTCCCTTCTGCGGCAGAGTGTGCCTAGAAATGTTGTCCAGAAGCTAGGTCCTGGAATGGAGGCCTCATGACTCTGCCCAGTGCCCTATCCTATTGTGGTGGAGCTGGTATCCAAGTTGCAAGACAAAGTTCTTTTTACTCTTCCCTCTCCTCTCGTTAAGCAGAAAGAAGTCTCTCCTGGAGCTGCAAGCTGCACTGCCGGGGGTTGGGGAGGGGTGATGTAAGCATTCCCTTGGCCACCCCAGCTGGTGTCTCACAAGGTGGCATGCCACCAACATCCACTGGCTTTGAATCCAACACAGCACCAGGACTTGCCCAGGAATTGCAGTCCTTGTTGCATTTCAGGTTTATGTAGGACTTCAGAGTACTTTAACCCACAGTGGTGAGGCTTGCTGGAACTCAGGTTCTAACCACTGGGTTGGGCAATTCCCCTCTGGCTAGGGCTGGTCTGAATTATCCCTCTATGGGTGCTGACTGAGTCTAGATCAGCCCAGTATTACTTTCTGCTGTGACAGGCAGCACTGAGTTCCAATGCAAAATTCCACAGTCACTGTGCTCCCCCTCCCCCAAGCACACAGATTCTTTCTCCACCACATGGCTGCTACTGGGGGATGGGGCAGGAGTGGTGTGGGCAATTCAAGACTGTCTTTTCTATCCTCTTCAGCACCTCTTTCAGTGATATGAAGTTAAAACCAGGTACTGTGATCACTCACCTGATTTTTGGTTCTTATGAAGGTGCTTCTTTTGTGTGGATAATTGTTCTATTTGGTGTTCCTGCAGGGAGAATGATTGGTGAAGGCTTCTATTTGGTCAACTTGCTCTGTCTTTATAGCCAATTTATATTGATAAGGGGTAAAATTCATATTTTGCCATCCTTTAAAAACCTATCTATACCACTTTGTGTATGTGTGTGTATTTAGTGAGTTATTGCTGCTATGTTTTGAAGCATATTCCAGACTATTATTTTACTAATAAACACTTAATATCAATATTACTATTAATTTTTATATACTATAAACAGAATATGTTCACATAATATTAAAACATGATCACATATTGGAACACAAACTCTACCTGTTACATAAAAAGCACAAGATTTACAGGATAAAACTCTGAACAGTGTAGGAAAGATAGAAATTAACGATGTAACTTTGATTTGAAAACCAATCAGTTGGAAATTAAAAAATCAATTATACTAAGTAACTTTAACGTGTACACAAAGAACAAAATCACAATTATGGAATATTTTGAATAGTATGACAACCAGAATAGTAAGATTGTAACTTGTAACTCAAGAGTATAATTTAGAATTTTAAATATGTTATTTATTAAATAAAAAAAAAATATGAAACAGGCTGAAGGTTAACATAAGTAGTTAAAAGAAGGCAATGTAAGTAAGAATACCAGTTGGATAGAGCAAATAAAGACTAATTCAGAAATTATAGGTTTAAAAACAAATTCTAGTGTATACATCCAAAATACAGCTTATTGAAAAAAAATTGCCAGACAAACCTCAAATAACAACAAAAAGAATAGCAATGAAGAGAGATACAAATTATAAGTGAGAATGGTCATAACCACTAATACATGAAAATTCATGATTTCGGAGATAATAATTCTTCCCCAAGTCACTTATAAATATAATGCATCTCAATTAAAGTTGTAAAATTTTGTTGGGGGGCAGATTTGACAAAAATGATTCTGAAGTCATTTATAAAAGTAATGTTTTATAAAGATAAAAACAAGTAAACATTTGATTAAACATGCTGATATGTAAAAAATTATTTTACAAAGGACGGAAATGATAAACACAAAATTTGAGACAGTGGTTACTTCTAGGTGTGTGTGTGTGAGGAGAGACAGGAGAATAAAAGTGGGGAGGAAATGTAAATTTGTGTTTATATTTTCAGTCTTGGATGGGTGGTATATTAATGGGTATTTGTTCCATATCATTATTTTTAAATTATTTTAAAATAAATACTATAAAGTATATATTTAAGGTGTACACCATATTTTGATATACATATATGTAGTAAAATGATTACTATAGTCAAACAAATTTACATATCCATCACCTTCCATAGTTACTTTTTAAATAGTTTTAGTTTTATTTATTCATTAACGCTAAATAGGTAAAATAGTTCTTTTCCAATAATTATTGACTGAGGATTATGATTAATTTAATTATATGTACCTAAATTCCATTATAAAAATTTAATGAGTGAGAATAGCTAATATAAATTTAAATAGAAGAGGAATGTGTATGTTCGTGTGTGTAGAATGGTGTTTAGAAATAAGACTTACGTTTCTTGGTGTTAAAATATATTTCAAAGTAATAGTAATAAATAGTAATAAAATAGTAATAAAATAAAAATAGCAATAGTAATAATAGTAATAAAATATATTGCAAAGTAATAGTAATAAATAGTAATAAAATAAAAATGGTAATAGTAATAAATAGTAATAACATATATTTCAAAGTAATAGTAATAAATAGTAATAAAGTAGTAATAAAATAGTAACAAAAATAGTAATAGTAATAAATAATAATAAAATAGTAATAAATAGTAATAAAACAATGTATTTCTGATCTAGTAATATGCAGTCAACCTAAAAAAACAGAGCAGGAGGCACAGAAATGTGTGTGTGTGTGGTTGTGTTTATTAATTATGATAAATGATATACTGAAGAGAATTTAGCACAATCAATCTGGCCCATCTGGTTCTCAATAAATATTTTTATTATCTTCACGGTTATTAAGTTGTTATTTTAAATTATCATAAGATAGAATAAATGATTTAACAGTTATCTTGAGACAGTTTCTAAGTATTTTCAAAAAGATTGAGTTCCATCCTTGATTTCCTATTTTTTACCAGTTTCTCCCTAGATGTCATTTGCGGTATTCTTGAGTCAGAAGAGAGGAAAAGTGATACTGCCACCCCCTGTATGTATTTCCTTTTAGATGTGGGATGTGGTAGGCAGCATGTTGCCTCCCCAGACTTCTCCCCCAGAGCTGTCTATGCCCTAATCCCTGCAACTTGTGAACATGTTATGTTAGATGGCAAAGGGGACTTTGCAGATGTAATTAAAGCTACTGACCATACAATAGGGAGATTATTCTGGATTATCCAAGTAGGCCCAATCTAATTACATAAAGCCTTCAAAGCAGAGAGCTTTCTCCAACTGGAGGCAGAAGAGATGCAGCAGCAGCAGTGAGAGAAATTCAAAGCACAAGGACTCAATGGGAAGTTTCTGGTTTGATGTTGGAGGGAGCAGCATGATGAGGAATTTGGGCAGCCTTAAGAGGCTGAGGGAGGCTCCTGGCTAACAGCTAGCCAGGAAATATGATCCTTAGCCTTGCAGTCATGAAAACTGAATTCTTCCAACAACTTGAATGAGTTATCCCTTAGAGCCTTCAGATAAGAGTCCAGTTTGCCAGCAATTTGATTTCAGTCTGTGAAACCTGGACCAGAGGAACCAGCTGAATTCACCAGACTTCTGACGCACAGAACTATGAGATAATACATTGATGTTGTTTAAAGGAGCTAAATTTGCGGTAATTTGTTATGGCAACAATAGAAAACTGACACATGGAGGTATTGATATAGTCATGATTTTGATGACTAACTAGTCTGTGATCTGGATATGAAGTGTCACCATGCTACAGTGCCTGAGTCTGCTTCATATTCTTCTTCTTCTTGGCCATCTTTATTGGGGAAATAAGTATGTGAAATAAGTATAGTCTATGCCCTTTTTGAGTACCACTGGTTAATTAATTTTGTTATTTTCAAGTGTATGTGCTTTAATTCACATGGCATTAAAATAATCGGTAGTATAATTTCACTCAGCCAGATGAATCCAGAAATCTCTTGCTCATTGAATCTTCAGAAATGAGAGTGAGAGCGTTCCATGAATCTAGAATCAAAACACATTAGTACAAATAAAGATCATTAAAAATAAATATGTATGTGTGTGATGATTATTTTTATGTGTCAACTTGACTAGACCACAGGGTGCCAAGATATTTGGTTAAACATTATTTCTGTGTGTGTCTATGAGGGTGTCTCTGGAAGAGATTAGCATTTGAATAGGTAGACTGAGTAAAGAAGATTGCTTTCTCCAATATGGGTGGACTCATTCAATCTGCTGAGGGCCTGAATAGAACAAAAAGTGGAGGAAGGGAAGATTCATCCCTTTCCTGCCTGCCTGTTTGTGTTGGGACATCTGTCTTCTCACACTCGAACTGGGACTTACATCTTTGGTGCTCCTGGTTCCCAGGCTTTTGGGCTTGAACTGTAACTTATACTATTGTCTCTCTGGTTTTCAGACTTTTGAACTTTGATGAGAACTCACACCATTGGTGCTCCCTGTTCTCAGGCCTTCAGACTCAGACTGGAACGACACCATTGGTTTTCCTGAGTGTCTATCTGATAGATGGCAAATTGTGGGACTTCTCAGCTTCCATAATCATGTAAACCAATTCGTGATATTTTATCTGTCTCCATCCATCCATCCATCCATCCATCCATCCATCCATCCATCCATTCTATTGGTTCTGTTTCTTTGGAGGACCTTGACTGATATAGTGTGTGTACATATTTATATGTGCATACATATATGACATAATGTATAGTTTACCTATGTTTTAAGCTAAAAACATAGGTCAGAAAATATTTTTAATCTCTTTGCTGGGAAAAAAAGTATAAGAGCCAGTATAACTTAACTTTTAAGGAGAATACATATGGTAGCCCAAAACACTGATTTTTGTGACAAAAATGAAAATTGGAATACAAGAATGAATTTTTTGAAAAGACCTAGATTTTATTGTTTTGGCCTTTCAATTTTTTCATGCCACAAAAATTTGTCAGAACACTCATCTTATATCAGACAAAGCACTAGAATTGAGAAGTTACTGTTGAGTAAGGTAGACATTATTCCTGCCTTTTGGGTGCATTTGTGACAGCCCAGCAGAGCAGGCTTGGTCCAATTAAACCAGCAAGAGTGGGTTTGTATCGATATGAATACAACATGGTCTTGATGCTTCTCTGTACTGTTGGGCTATACCAGCATTCCCACTTTAGGGTTTACTGGCAAATCCCAGTTGTGAAACAAATGCCCTGAAGTGGAGTATACAAGCATCGATAGAAATATGCAATAGGGGATTGATATGATTTTGATCTGTGTCACCAGCCAAATCTCATGTCGAATTGTAATCTCCAGTGTTGGAGGTGGGCCTAGTGGGAGGTGATTGGATCATGGGGGAGGTTTCTAATGGTTTAACACCATCCCCCAGGTGCTGTTTTTGTGATAGTGGGTGAGTTCTCATGACAGTTGATTGTTAAAAGGTGTGTAACACTTCCTCCCTCTCTCTGTTTCTCCTGCTCTGGCCATGTGAAGATGCCTGCCCTGACTTTGCCTTCTGCCATGTGTAAAAGCTCCCTGAGGTCTCCTCAGCCATGCTTCCTGTACAGCCTGTGGAACAAGGAGCCTATTAGATTTCTTTTCTTTATAAATTATCCGTTCTCAGGTATTTCTTTATAGCAGTGTGAGAACAGACTAATATAGGGACTGAACTCAATCAGTAGCCAAATGAAGGTTTCTTTGAGGAAAGCTGTAAAATAAATGATACTTAGGAGCTAACCAGGAGACAAGGGAGGCAGTAGTAGGTTTGAAGACCTAGGAGACATGAAGAGCATTGTGCAGTGGGGTGACTGATGTTTTGTATGGTGGGAGAAACAGAGTGGAATGAGATTGCATTAATTGCTGGATGAAAGGTCAGCAGCTTTAAGGTATAACAATTTTCTCAGTCTTGACTAACTGCCATTATAAATTGGGGGATTGGGAAATAAGCCTGATTTTTATTCATTATCTTAAAATTAATATTTAAATATTACAATTTTTTCTTATTAATTATTGCTCATACTTCACTAGACATGGTTTGTCGACATTCATTAGAATGGGATAGTTCAGGGTAGATGACTGTTAAGATGAGTCTCTAGATCACTTGTCATCATTATGTTGCATGGCTGATAAAGACTTTATCTTTAATGCATCCCAAAATGTAGTTGCTGACTTCCCTGTATTTCTTTATTCACTCATTTTTTCATTATTTCCATGTTTGTCAAATGCCCTGTTTCTCCCTCTCTATTTGTTCTCAGTTCCTGAGCACTTATCTATGCTTTCTACTGCTGCCAACTCAAATTGCCACACACTTAGTAGCTTAAAACAACACGAATTTATTATTATTTTGCACTTCTATAGGTCAGAAGGCCGATACAGTTCTCACTGAGCTAAAATCAGGGTGTTGACAGGCTGCATATTTTTCTTGAGGTTCTAGGAGATAAACCATTTCCTTGACTTTTCCAGCTTCTAGAGGCTGCCCACATGCTTTGGCTCATGATCCCCTTCCTCATCTTCAAGGCCAACAACATAGAATCTCCCTGGCTCTGATCCCTTTTCACTTCTCTTTCTTGGGCTCCCTTCTTCTGTTTCCCTCTTCCACTTTTAAGAACGCTTGTGATGACACTGGGCCCACCCAGATAATACAGGAAATCTCCTTATAAAAGGCCAGCTGAATAGCAACCTTAATTCCACCTGCAACCCTAATTCCCTTTGTTACGTAGCGTAACATATTGACAGGTTCTCAGGACGTCTTTAGCAGGGGGCTTTATTCTGCCAATCACATGATCTCTATGAATCTGCTTCTTGTTTTTTTTCAATTGGGTGACATTAAATTCTGATTTCTTTCTTTTTTTTTTTTTTTTTTCTCTAAGCAGTCATCTCTCAAGAGGACTTGATCTCTTGCCTGTGACCTGCCCCACATGTTTCTTCTTGCACATCCTGACTCCCAGGCCTGCACAGGGGACTTCTGCACAGGCCTGACTCCCAGGCCTGATATCTTCTGGTCTGTCTTCGCCATGGTCTGTTATCAACTGCAGTTTTGAATTCTGGTTTCTCTTATTCTTTGTCTCTAGGCAAGTCAACAGGTTAGCTTCTTCCTCATGTTGAGAATAATGTGGTTAAAATGTAGAGAGTTAATCATAGTGAGTGATTGTATTAAGCCCTTCTATGGTTTCCAGCAGTGAGAAAGAATAGATGTTGCTCTTCTGCTTGGTGTTATGCAGTAATAGCCACTGTTCTTACAATTTCAATGTTAGTTCACTCAGTGCTTTTTCAATGAACTGTACCACAGTTAGAAGAATTTAGAGATGGGTAATGAGGAAAGAGTTATAGAGCAGGGAGTGTGAGAAGCTGTGCCCATTATTACTTTAAATTTGTACAAAGTGTGCAAAGTAACTAGAATCAAGGAGGCCATTTCTATTTGCAAGTTTACTGTATATATATATATATATATATATATATATATATATATTTTTTTTTTTTTTTTTTTTTTTTTGAGACAGGGTCTCACTCTGTCACCCAGGCTGGAGTGCAGTGGCATGATCATGTCTCACTGCAGGCTCAAGTGATTCTCCCACCTCAGCCTCCCAAGTAGCTGGGACTACAGATGTGCACCACCATGCCTGACTAATTTTTAAATTATCTGTAGAGACAAGGTCTCCCTATGTTGCCCAGGCTGGTCTTGAACTCTTGGGCTCAAGCGATCCACCCGCCTTGGTCTCCCAAAGTGCTGGGATTACAGTTTTGAGCCACTGCACCAGCCTAGGGGAGATATCTTTTTTTTTTTTTTTCTTTTTTAAAGAGAAAATGCCTGTCAAATAAGCCATTGATCATGTGAAAACAGTGAAGAAACTTTTAGCTTATACTTACATACATAAAATATTAGGTAAAACGTTTCACAAAAGTTACAAAAAATTATTGAATTAATAGCTAAGGAGTTTCAGTGGCATGGGAATATTTTATTGTGCAATTTAAGTACTTTATTGAATTCCATTAGCAATCATGAATTTATAATAAATGGAAAAAATGGCCCAAGAATACACTGATGATACAACCTTTCTGAAGTGCTAAAATGAACCATTTGATTCTATTCTATTTTAATGACATAATACCCATTTTTCTTTACTCTTTAATTCAATAGCCAAAGCAATGTTCATTCCTATTAGTTACATTTTTACACTGTAATTTTTGTTGTAGACAAAACTTAAACATCTAGAAATATGTAAATTCTCTTACTACAACAAACCAGCTTCAAGGTTCTCTAAAATATAACTATCTACCTCTAAGACTCCAAGGCCAGATTTCATGGCCAGGAAGTAGAAAGGTATAAAATCTTCAATGGGCTTTCAGTTCATATTGCCAGTTAAACAGTATTCAGGCAAGAGTTAAACTTTGAAAATGAAAATAATTGTTGGACCATGATGTCTTCGAAACCCACCCACTTGGCCTTGTTCCTTCAATAAACAGATTCTGTTTGGTGGTGGTGAGGTGGCATTTGATATTAGTGAAAATTTGAAATCTTGAGATTTAGGGAATAGGGAATAGTTGGAACAATCTGCATTATTTTTCTTTTTTCTCCTACGAATCAAAACTGAACTACAGATTTATGATGAGCTCTCTTAGGCATTCAGGTGAATTTGATTTTCTTGTTCAGTTTCATGGATAGAACTGCACTGTGGTAATACAACACAGTTTAAGAATATTTGAATAAATAAGTTACTTCAGCAATTGAGCTCCTGAAATTCCAGATCAGCCATTTGTAAAGTAATTTGCTTATAACATTGACAGCAAACTTAATTAGTAAATATTTATTTATTTAACAGGTCTAATATGCTTCTTTACAAGTGCATTATATTAGAAAGAGGAAGACTTTTATTTAGAGTCTTCTCTACCCAATTTAAAACATGCTCAAAAGATGAGTCCAGGTGATACATTCAGTGGCTGCAAATGCTTAGATTAGTTACTGAATGTATTACTTGGACTCATCTCACGGATTCTAGAATCTGGGAGATTCAGAAATCTGGGAGCAGAGAAAAAAATAAGACACGATGTGAAATATAAAGAACTATGAATGGAAAAGACAATTCATTATTTCATAAAATATTAACAAGATCTCTATTTAAAGAGTTGATATTTAAGAGGGAACATGAGCAGTAGAGACAGGGGATTTTTATTTTTTATTTTTTTTTTTGCTATGTTGCAGTAACCAGAAGAATCTAAATCACTTTCCTGTAATGTTTCAAGATTCAGTGTCATATATTTGACTTTAAAGAAAGCACATGTTGCAAAAAAGAAACCAACATGTATTCTATGCTAAGGAATGGAAGGGTTGGTTGGGGGTTTAAGGTATGCTTCAGAGAACATTGTGGGTGGGGACTTTTTAAATGAAGTATCCAACTTGCAAGGCATTCAGAAAATTTTTATCATGACAGTCCCTTGATTTTAGTAACACATGGGATTTTACACTTTCTCTGAGCAATTCAAGTTTCCTTCTCAGAATCTTTTAACTGTTCAGCCTAAATTGTATCATGTCATAAACTGACAATTTTATGGGCTTAAATATAAAATGCTTCCTAAAATACAGTAGAAATATTATTTTAGGAATGAAAATTTTTAGTAAGATTTGAAAATTCTTATTTAATGTTGTACTTTAGCAAAAGACTTTCTAGGTAGGTAAAACAGATTCCAGCGTGGAATGCATCACTTTTTCTTCCGTATTTGGGAGTGTGTATTAAAGCCTTTCTATAGTAGGAGGTAGATAATCAGAGATTTAATTTTGAAATTAATTAATCAAAATACCTTCTTTTTATGTAATTAAAAATTCAAGTATAGCAAATTGCATTTACTTTAGTAGGTATTTAGAGAAAAACATAGGACACAAAAATAATAATTGTTTAAAAATGAATTTTAAAAATCTATACAAAAATAAAAATTATAGAATTTAAGGACTCTATTCTGGGAAACCTATCATAGCTGGCCATATTAAGGAATAAGATTATGTACTGATTCTAAGTAAAATTTTAAAACATACTTAGTATAAACCAGAGTTTTGTTAGATAAAAACCCAGGTTAGTTTAAGAACCTTATAGTATAACTGGGGTAATTGGACATTTTGAATAATTTTGTTTCCACAGACCTTTATCTTCCTAAAATTTTACTGAAATGAAAATGCTTTCTTCATTTTTTCAATTTTTTTTCTTTTTTTCAAATGTAAATACATTCTTAAATATTAACTTTAGAAAAGACTATTTGAATTTTATTCATAAATAGAGTTTTGAAAGAATGTGATCTTACAACCATTGGGCATGAGTCAACACGGCTTTTTGATAAATAAATCCCATTAAATGAATTGACTTTCTAAAAGCTGAAATAATCATTATCATAAATGCACCCCCCTTCCCACTTCAAGAAAATTAAAAAAAAAAAAAAAACCCTGTCTAGACAGAGTTGCTTATGTAGTTACGGTTTGATTTTATAATTCCTGGAATATAGTACAAACACCTACTATTTGCTGGGCAGCTATTTCATGTCAGACACTTTTTCAGAAACTTTTCATGGTTTCTCATTTATTTTTCAGACAAAGTAATGGGGGCAATTATACTTACGCTTCAGATAGCGAACATGAGATCTCAGAGAGGGTAAGTGACTTGTCCCAGATTGTATTGTGAGTGGCAGAATTGGGATATAAATCTGTCTTTCTGAGGCCTCTGTTCTTTGCCTCAAGCCCCAGCTACTTCGCCCACAGCCAAGACAACACTGGTTCTAGGATGACGGACTGTTCCAGTTTTCCCGGGAAAGAGAGGTTCCTGGAATGTGAGACTTTCACTGCTAAGCCTGAGAAAGTCTCCAGCAAACCCAGATGAGGTGGTCATTTTATCTGTAGGCATTTATCTCATGGCTACTGCAGAGTCAGCAAGGCCATGCTGCTCTTTCAGAAGCTTCCTATTCCTGTGACATTATCTGCACAGTGAGATAATTGCTCAAATCAGTTGGGTCAAACTCAGAGAGCTGCCTCCTGGAATAGCTGAATAGCTGTGCTGGCCAGCGCATCACACAGGGAGAATTGAGCCTGTTACAAAGAATCAATCCCATTCTTTCATGCAACTTCAGAACTCTCAGATACAATGTTTGAAACATTTTATCACAGCCCAGGACTCCTATTAATTAAAGAGAATATTAATGAAAGGCATTATTTGTATCCTTTATCTCTAATGCAAACAGAATTGGGGTATTTGCTGATCACAATGCTTTGCTTACTAATATAATGTGTCACTTAGCAGTTCTTTACTTTTCCTTAATCTAATCTATTACCTTGCTAATATTCCCACATCTCTTTCATCTGAAAGGTTTTGTTCAGTGGAATTTTTAAGTTTCTTGATAGTTGAACGTATTCCTTTAGGTCAGCATATTATGTAATATCACAGATTCTGAGGACATACTGCTAATTTCTGGCTGTTGACCCTGAGCAGAGTTACTTAACTTCTCTTTACCTGGTTTCCTCATCTATAAAATAGAGACAATAGTAGTTCTTACCATACAGGGTTATTTGTGGGGATTAGGTGAGTCAGTTTATGTAGAGCATTTATAATAATACCTGGCACAAAGAAAGTGCTATGTAAGTGCTAGCTACATTAACAATGTATGCTTTTACTATCTTGGATGATACCATGTTGTTTTTTGCACTGGGAGCACTCAATGTTGCATTTGATGACTTGGCCAGTAGGGAGTATTTGGCATCTAGCATGTGTGCTGAAGGTTTACAGCTACCTTTTCAAAGAAATAGGAACTTGTTAGTGCTCTGTTTTCAATGTTCTCATCAATCTTGTGGTGGAACTAAGACTATAGTCAATAGTCCTACAGTAGGACTGTAGTTCCTACTGGAATTCAGAAACATAGTAGTCTTGAATTTGAGGCTAAGAATGGTCTTACCTCTATATAAACTGAGAGTAAACTCTCTGATAATACTTTTTCTCCTGTAAATTAAAAATGATTTATCAATGTTGAAACTAGTTCTATTAAAGAGAAAATACTTTCTTATCATTTAAAATATACTATGGAGGCTTAACATTTATAAGCACAATGTTAATGTAGTGGATGAGGATCTCTAAAACAGTATGAGATTGCAAAACAATGAGTCTTGGCAGTGGCCTGAAAAGATGTGCCTATTAATACATGAAAGTGCTTTCATTAAAATGTAAATTTCAAGTGAGGAAAACTACATTGTTGTAATTTTGCTATCCAGAGACTGACATGAACTTTAGGATACGTGCCTTTTTAAACTGCCACATGAGGTTTAAATATGTTCAGCAACTATCTGCCACATCCACTACATTGTTCTATGATTTCAGAATATTTGTTGACATAGTGAATCATTCTATCATTGGTTAATCAAGAGAAGCTGCAATTGATTTAAGGAGGAGAGGCATGGTGTATACATAGAAAGCAGCTGGTTTTTAGTAACAATTGAAGTGTGTAGGCATAAAAACAATAAATTGAGGTACAGATTTGAAGGAATATGTATGGATTCCAATAGCATGGCTTCTTTCCTGTTTATAAAGTGAAGTTATCTGGCTTACAATGTTAACAATTGTTTATTAAATTTAATAAGTATTAAGCATTATGTTAAATTGATTCATAATATTATTATTTGAACTCAAAGGTTGTGATTAGGCTTATGAAGTATGACTGAAAATGTAAAATACTGACAGAAATGATCCAAAAGGATTTATTTAGGTTGAATGCTTATTTGATATGTTCTGGTATTCAGCAGAACAACCATTCTAAGAAACACTAAGACAATGTGATATAAAGATTTATGATGGGAAGATCAACATATATTTACTTACAAAATAGAGCATCACCTTTTCTAAAGGGCTTCTGATCCTCTAAACTAATTTCCAAATATCTTTTGGTCATTATATTAAAAGTAATGCAATGATCTTTGAAAACAGAGGAAGTCTTTTTGCAGTGCTGACCTCAGAATATTTCAGGTCAGTGTCACTGAACTGTCCATCTTAGTGTCTAAGTATTGAGGCTTCTCCTAGGAGGGAAATGCTGAAGGAAAGCTAAGATGTCTGGGAAGTGTATCACAAGTTAGAGATGATTCAACAGCGAAGGTCTGTCTTTCTCCCCTGGTTGTCTTACATTTCTCTCTGAATACTGATTTTGTTGTTGTTGTTGTTGTTCTTCGATAGTCTTTTACTCCTTGAGTGATAGGAAGCAACTGCCCAGAGAGCTGATTATAGGGTCACTGAATTGCCATTGGAATTTTGGTGCCAGTTAACTCAGATGTCTGCAGACCACACCCGAAGTAGTTAGTAGTATGTAATAATTGGTAATGTATAAATTTGTGTCTCTTCCCAGGAAGTGGGGGAGAGCTTCCTCTATTCAACAAAGCCTATCTGGAACATGGATATGATGCTCGGGGGGTGAGGGAGCCATGTGTGACCATATGATGTTAGAAATTTTGAGATAAAAAATTATATAAATGTACATATATTATGTATTTTTTTATTTCTGTTTAGAATTTTGGTGATGTGTAAGTGCAAATTATATAATGTAACTACAGGTGGTGTCACCAGCTCTAAGACCAGATGCTTGATAGTTGTCTGGAGCTGGCAGTGGTCAGCAGCTGAAATTCTGAAACCAGATAAAATGGCATGCAAAGTATTAATGTCTGTGTGTTCCTAGACTTCCATTTCCTTCTACCTGCTAAGAAGATTCTGGTTTCTCTGGTCCATGATGTTCTCTCTGCATCCTTTGAAGGGGGCTGCTGTGACAGAAGAATTTGTGTTTTGGCTTTTGTGATGCAGAATCAGAAGTCAAGGATGATGGCAGAAAGGAAAATAATTTTGCAATTGGGTCAGGGGAAAAGGTTTTTTTTCCCTTTTAAGAAAATGTGTTAAAAGACATATGAGAGCAGTGGTGGCATAGGAGGAAAATGGATATGAGGTTCAAGAAGAGCAAATGTGGCAGGTGTTGAGGGTGAGCCATCTGACCCCCTGACTAGCTCCTTCATTCCTTGCCTTTCTCTATCTTAAGACTAGAAAACAAAACGCTCAGTATCTCCAGCTTCCTTGCAGGTAGGAGTGCCCATGGGCATGATTTTGGACAGTAAAGTATGGGCTAAAGTATACTGGGGGGAAGGTGGCAGTGGTTAAAATTACATTTTGTTGTTGTTGCTGTTTTTAGAGACAGGGTCTCACTCTATTGCCCAGGCGGGAGTGCAGTGGTGCTATTATAAGTCACTGCAGCCTCAATCTCCTGGGCTCAAATGATCTTGCCTTAGCCTCCTGAGTACCTAGGACTGCAGGCACATGCTACCACACCCAGCTGATTTTTTATTTTTTATTTTTAGTAGAGAAGGGTCTCACTGTGTTGCCCAGGCTGGTCTTGCACTTCTGAGCTCAAGTGATCCTCCCACCTCAGCCACCCAAGGTGCTGGCATAAAATTACATTTCTGAGTAACACCTTGTTGGAGAAAGCTCTCAGTCCCTTTACATTTTATTCCTCTAGAACATGGAGTATCCTGGAAGTATGATAATGAAAGTCGCTTGCCAATGATGGCAAAATAGGGAGACAGAAGGAGCAACACTGTGGACTTCTGCATTGAACCTGATTGCCTACCTTTGAACATTGTGAAGAAGAAAGAAAAACCTTACATATCATGTAGTGTTCTGGCAGACACAGGTGAAGGACCAAAACACTTAAAAAAATAGTTCAATGAAGAGACTATTTACAGAGCTGTTAACAAGAATAAGGGAACTATATTTCATGGTTCTCTGGAGAAATGGAACCAATAGAAGATTTTTAAAAAGAGGTTTATTATAAGGAATTGCTCACACAATTGTGGAAGCTGGGAAGTCCAAAGTTTGCAGAGCCAATGTCCCAGTTCCAGTCCAAAGGCTGGATGGCTACTGTAGAGCCACAAAAGGCTGATGTTTCAGCTTGAAGGCTGTCAGGAAGGAGAATTCTGTGTTCCTTGGGAAGGGTCAGTCTTTTGTTCTATGCAGGACTTCAAATGATTGGATGAGAGCCACCCACATTATGGAGGATCATCCACTTTACACAGTTTACTGATTTAAACATTAATCTCATCCAGAAACACCTTCACAGAAAACCTGGATTAAAGTTTGACCAAATACGTGGACATCCCATGGCCCAACCAAATATATACATAAAATTAACCATTATGGGAACTAACAAGAGATGATACAACACCCAAGGACTAGAAATGCTGGGAAGTGAGAAGGATTAAGGAAGGAAACAGTGTTCAGCGGAGCCAGCAAGAACTTGAGTCAGAGAAGAGTAGCTGCCTCATATAACTTGTGGCTATAAAAGAAAGTAATTGCCAGAATTACAGCTATGCCAATAAGGGCAGGAGGCATGGGAGTGGTGGGGAAGACACTATGGGAGATCAATATGTGATCCTTTCTCTTGCCACCTCTATTAGCCCATTCTTACACTGCTATAAAGGTACTACCTGAGACTGGGTAATTTATAAAGGAAGGAGGTTTAATTGACTCACAGTACCACATGGCTGGGGAGGCCTCAGGAAACTTACAATTATGGCTGAAGGCAAAGGGAAAGCAAGGACCTTCTTCACAGGGAGGCAGGAGAGAGAACAGTGAGTGAAGGAGGAACTTGCCAAACACTATAGCCATCCATATCTCATGAGAATTCACTGACTATCATGAGAACAGCATGGGGGATACCACCCCCGTAATCCCATCATTTCCCACCAGGTCTCTCCCTGAATATCTGGGGATTACAATTCACGATGAGATTTGGGTAGGGACACAAAGCCTAACCATTTCATCACCTAAGCCAGAGGGCAGAAGATCTTGAGTAAAGCTGCCCGTGAAGGTCAGCCTCTTGGGAAACAGAGCAGGGCAGAGATTTAGTACAAGTCAGTGGGGAGACTGGGATTAACCACAATACTTTAATACTTTAAACCACTCTGTACATAGTCTCTTTGTAATTTTAAAAAAGCCAGTGTAGTATAATTAAGCCACTCAATCAAATGCAATCCTAACTGATACAGCAGGTGACAAACTTGAGTTATTTCAGTTGTTGGACTTAACTCCTTGATTGAAACTCTAGTATGAATGATGGCTTTATACGTGTTGCCCAGTTAAGGCACACTGTAGTGCAGTTTACCAGGAACATGTGGTTTACGTTATGTACATAGCAAATGGTTTCATATATTTTTTAAATAAATTTTCTCATTTAAATAAAACACACTATATATATGTTTTATATAATTTTTGAGAATAGAAATTTAATATCTCCATATTCCTGCTAAGGGAATGTTGAACAAATATTTAAATAGAATTGATTTGAAGAGGAACCAAATTAGTAGCCTTATTCTGGTACCATGTCTAAGGTTCTAGTTAAAGCCTACATTATGCATTGAGGTGTTTCTACCATTCAAAGAGATAGCTCAGTTTGTGGTTGGATTACATATGATCCAGCTATTGATGGTGCTTTCCTGGAGGTGACTGAGGAAACGATTAGTTCAATTTTGCAGAAATCAGTATATGAGGCAGTGTCTGGATCTTCTAAACTCCAGCTGATTCCTGTGGACCGTGAAGTTTGGGTCAGGATCTAGAATCTCTGGAGTTGGAGATGCAGCCATTCTGCTCATGGAGAAGAAAGACTAGGTTTTCTATAATACCACCAAGTAGTTCATCTAATGGGTGGACAAATACATTGATTCAGCCTTAAATCCACAATTTCTGCTTGAAAGAAGATGTGTGATATGGTTTGGCTGTGCCCCCACCCAAATCTCACCTTAAATTGTAATAATTCCCATGTGTCGGGGTGGGGGGCAGGTGGAGATAATTGAATCATGGGGATGTTTCCCATATACTGTTCTCGTGGTAGTGAATAATTCTCACGAGATCTGATGGTTTTATAAATGGGCATTCCCCTGCACAAGCTCCATTGCCTGCTGCCATGTAAGGTGTGGCTTTGCTCACTCATTACCTTCCACCATGATTGTGAGGCCTCCCCAGTGATGTGGAACTGTGAGTCAATTAAACCTCTTTCCTTTATAAGTTACCCAGTCTTACCCAGTCTCTGGTATGTCTTTTTATTTTTTTAGATGAGACATTGAACTATGGTCTTTTGAGTTAATGCTGAAATGAGTTAAGACTTTGGGGACTATTGGGAAGGCATGATTGATTTTGAAATGTGAGGACGTGAGATTTGGGATGGGCCAGGGGTGGAAGGATGTGGTTTGGCTGTGTCCCCACCCAAATCTCCATGCTGTTCTCATGATAGTGAGTTCTCACAAGATCTGATGGTTTTATAAAGGGCTTCCCCAGCTTCACTCTGCACTTCTCCTTTCTGTTGCCATGTAAAGAAGGACATGTTTGCTTCCCTTTCTGCCATGATATGTTTCCTGAGGACTCTTCAACCATGAGGAACTGTGAGTCAATTAAACCTCTTTCCTTTGTAAATTACCCAGTCTTGGGTACGTCTTTATTAGCAGCATGAAAATGAACTAATACAGTGTGGCTAAATGCTTATCTGGCTGTGCTATGACTAAAGTTAAATATCTTTAAAACGTGTAGGTGGGATAGTCTAGGATGCAAATACGCCAAAGATCTGAATTGCCTATAGAAAGTAACAACCCCACTCTATCCAAACTTGGCAGCATTGCATATTGTTGTTAAAGAGAACTGACTCACAGCAGCTGTGGGTATTTCCAAGCCAAAATGATTGGTTAGAGAGGAAGGAATCCCACAGTGTACGATGGTCACCTCAACTAGAATGGGATGGCTGTCTGAGTGCTTTAAACCCCTCTCAAATATGTTAACATGTGGTTCTTTGAGAGACTGACATGCTGAGGAGCCCAGGTTTTGTTAACAGATATTTATAGTAGGTCCAGATGCTGAACCTGGATGTTCTGTTAAGGATAGTATACCATTTGGAGATCCTTAGTTTCTACATGGTTTACAGTTAAAGGGTTGGTGGGTAGTGGTTTTTGGAGAGAAATATGGAGCTAGCCATGGAATTTTGACAATTTTTAGTTATTTCAAATTTTATCAGTCATTGGAGATTTCTCCCCAAGGTTTATTTTCTTTTTAACTTTGCTGTATTTTTAAAAAAATTCTTTTGAATGTTAGCATGAAAATCTAGATTTTATTGCATGTGTATGAAAAGCATGATTTCTGTGCTAATTATTTCAGAACTTCTGGTTGGCATTACATGTATATTCCATAAGAAACCTATGTGTCTTTATCCACTTCATCTTAACGCTAAGCTGATGTGCAGAAATAATTGAAAAGGAAATTAATTTTCTTATAATCTCTTGAGAACACACAATAAAGAGAATATATCCATAATGCCTAGTGAAATGTCTTAAAATCCTTTCCCCATCTTTTCATTATCTATTGCTGTATAGCAAACCACCCTCAAATCAGTGACTGAAAATATCAATCACTGGCTATTATCTAGTGCAGTTCTGTGGGTTGATGAGATCAATTAAGTGATTTCAGTTCTTGTGCAGTTGGCTGGGGCTCAGTCTTTTGGAGGCTCATTTGGGCTGGAACACCCAAGATGGCTCATTCCATGGTTGGCAGTTGGCAGCCAGGAGCACAACTGAGATTGTCCATCAGAATGTCTCAGTTTTCCTTACTATGGCTACTCAACGAGGCTTGGGCTTCTCACAGCATGGGAGCTCAGTTCTAAGAAGGAATCCTCCAAGTACATGAAAAAGGCATCTTCAGATCTCTTTAGGCCCACTTTCAGAAGTTACATAACATCACTTCCCTCACGTTCTATTGGCCAAAGCAAATCTGCAAGCTATCTCAGAGTTGAAGGAGTTGAGGGATACTCTCTGCTATGGTCTGAATGTGTCCCTCCAAAATTCATGTGGGAAACTGAGACCCAATGTGACAGTATTAAGAGGTAGGCCCTTCTGGAAAATGATTGTTATGAAGGTGGCACTTTGTGGGGTTAGTTCTCTTATAAAAGAGGTTGAAGGAAAAGCCGTGTTCCCTTTTTTCCACGTTTCCTCTTGTGAGGACACAGCATTTGTCCCTTCCTTCCCATGAAAGAAGACATTGTCTATAAGGAATGGGCCTTTGCCAAACATTAAATCTGCCAGCATCTTGATCTTGGACTTTCCAGCTTCTAGAACTGTGAGAAATAAATTTCTGTTGTGTATAAACTACTCAGTCTAAAGTACTTTGTTATAGTAGCAGGAATGGACTGACACTCTCCCTCTTGGTGGATGTAGTAGCAATGTTTATGGCCATCTTTAATCCACTACAGCATGTCTTTCTCAATAGTTCATTCACGTGGCAGCTGCTCCCAAATCTCCCTCCTCTCTCACTCCCAACTCTGCCCAGACCCCATCCCTAAATTCTATCTCTCAAGTTGTTTTTCTCATATTCCCCTGCTTCCTTTCCAATTCATCATTTCATGTCTCTAGCATATCTCTGCTCTTTCTAGTGTAAATCCACTCAGCTAGCCTTTTTAGTATTTCTTTCCTACTTGTTACCTTGAGCTTCATAATGAACTGGGATTTTATTAGGATTTTAAATAGCATAATGCTCCTCCATGGGAGTGAGCAGGAGTGGAAAGTGGACATGATTATTCATTTTATTCCTGTCAATCTATGTTTGTGTGATGCACAGCACAATGGGAATTTATTTTATTCAATTACATTTGATATCAGTGGAGTCTTAGAATGTGACACAAGGGTTGTGTTAGCAGAGAATGTGGCCGATTCAGGATTGAGTACTAGAGATTGCCTGAGGCACATCACGTATCAGGATTGATGGAAATGGTGCTTATTGGGCATCATGCTATTTTTTTTAATGCTGTTACTTTTATATTTTTATTTTATTTTTTAAAAATTTAAGTTCAGGGGTACATGTGCAGGATATGCAGGTTTGTTACATAGGTAAACATGTGCCATGGTGGTTTGCTGCACAGATCATTCCATCTCCTAGGAATTAAGCCCAGCACCCATTAGCTATTCTCCTTGATACCCTCCCTTCTCTCACCCCCCACCTTCTGACAGGCCCCAGTGTGTGTTGTTCCCTTCCACATATCTGTTTGTTCTCATTATTTAGCTCCCACTTATAAGTGAGAACGTGCAGTATTTGGTTTTCTATTCCTGCATTAATTTGCTAAGGATAATGGCCTCCAGCTCCATCCATGTTCCTGCAAAGGACATGGTGTCATTCCTTTTTATGGCTGCATAGTATTCCATGGCATATATGTACCACATTTTCTTTATCTAGTCTATCACTGATTGACATTTAGGTTGATTCCATGTCTTTGCTATTGTGAATAGCGCTGCAGTGAACATACATGTGCGCTAGTCTTTATATGAATGATTTATATTCTTTTGGGTATATATCCAGTAATGGGATTGTTGGGTCAAATGGTATTTCTCTCTCTAGGTCTTTGAGGAATTGCCACACTGTCTTCCACAATGGTTGAAATAATTTACACTCCCACCAACAGTGTAAAAGCATTCGTTTTTTCTCTGCAACCTCGCCAGCATCTGTTGTTTTTGACTTTTAATGATAGCCATTCTGATTGGTGTGAGATGGTATCTCATTGTGGTTTTGATTTGCATTTCTCTAATGATCAGTGATATTGAGCTTTTCTTCATATGTTTGTTGACCGCATGTGTGTCTTCTTTTGAGAAATGTCCATCATGCTATTTTGAAGAGCAATGTTGTTGGCCCTAGGCTTAAAGAGTTTTATTGTGAACTTGAGACTTCTTGGAAATAGATTCCCTGCAGAAGTTGGTTTCTGAAGAAAATAACATTAAGCAAAAATACATTTCAGCAGTTCTGGCCCAATATTGTCTTTAGAACAAGAGTACATGTTGAAGCCCACAAACTATATATTTAAATATTTTAAAATTATAACTCAAACTAGTAATCTGTTAAATAACATCTGTTCTGTTCTCTTATCTTGACAAATATACCTTTATATTGACCTGGGAGGCTATGTGCAAATTTATGACTCTCAAGCTTCTCAGAGTTCTTTGATAAAATGTGGCAGCTTCGGGAAAACCGATCCTGGACCCTGCCTGCTCCCCTTTTCTCCCTACCACTAGGCTCCTCTTGTACTGAGAGAGGTCTCCCTCTATGTGTATGGACACTTCAGGTCATACTCCAGAGCTGTGTCCATAGGCCTTAAATACAGCAGCTCCTTAGCCACTCCTCTGGCCTGGGATGAGCAAATGACCAGTGCCATCCACTTTTAGGAGGCACACCTGGTGAAACGTTCCATTCCAACCTTGGAAGCGGATTCAAGGATGTCTGGGCAGGAAAATCCAGGGTCCAGATTCCCAGTGCGGGGTCTACAAAAGGAGGCACAACTTCCACATGACAAGTTTGGCTCCATAAGCTTCTTGCTTTCTGGTGTGGAGTGTGGCAGGAAGGGGGCTAGAGTGAGCACAGGGTGCAGAACAGGGGGACCTCTTGTCCAGGTCATGGGCAGTACTGCCTTGAGCTGTAGGTGTGCAGAAATTCAACTCGATTTTTTCTTTTTCTGCACACATTCAGCAGCCAGAGTCCTATCCTGTACTTCTCTTCACATTGCAGACATCCACAAAAGAGTGAGACTGTTTTTGGTTGGATTGAAGAGTAAATGTGTGGAATGCACCAAGGTTTGTGTGTAAATGTGGTGAGTGGGGCCAAGGAAGACTTGTGGACTTCTGCTAGGAGGAATTAGGAAGCTGCGCAAGACAGACCGCCTGGTCAGTGTGGAGGCATTGGACTGTGCTATGTGAGACTGATAACATTTGGCTCTTGTCTAATGAGCCCACCTGGCCACACTGGGAATTGAAGAATCTAGTGACTAGAGGGTACCCACATGTAGGTTATCCATAAGAATTCCCAAATATTGAAGAAGCTTAAAAAGTGTGTTAAACAGTCCTTTCTGCCCAGAGATCAAAGGAAGCAGAAAGATCTATATTGGATATCCTGATCTATTCTTGAGTCTCAATGGATTCAGCTGCCTTGGAAATGCTTTTTTGTGCATGAGCAATCACTTGTATCTGAGACTTTCTGAGTCATTGATTAGTGCAGGTTTGCATCATCAGATACAGTTTGAAACCAATCTTTAGAATGTTTCCCAGTCATCTTTTTGTGATTTTATGATGGCAAGAATTTACATTCCTTCCCCATCCCATGACTGGTACGTGTGTTCTAGGAAAAGTTGGCATTGGTTCTATCTGGATGTATTGATGCTGCTGTTTTGGGGGAATATCCAGTGCCAGAAAATGCCTGGAACACCCTGATCCAGTAGGAGGGTGTTAAACCCTAATGGGTCTATGCCATTGTCAATGTTTAGCAGGCCAGATGCCTTTGGAGGGAGAAGGTCAGGGGTTTGGACCTTTGGGGTTAACCACCACTCAATAATTTCCTACAGTCAAAGACTCACTTCTATCTACTGATTACACTCCCACTGCCATTTTGCACTAAAGTACAAGTGCAGATTAAGTGAGTTATTCAGTTGGTTGCAACAGCATACCACTACAGGGGTAGCTGGTCTTCTAAACAGAGCTTGGGATATTACTTTACTTACATTTTTTTTTTTTTTTTGAAACAGGGTCTCACTCTGTCACCTAGGCTGCAGTGCAGTGGTACAATCACAGTTCACTGCAGCCTTGACCTCTTGGGCTCAAGCAATCCTCCTGCCTCAGCCTCCTGAGTTGCTGGGACTACAGGTGCGAGCCACCAGCCTGGCTAATTTTTAATTTTTTTTTTTTTTGTAGCGACAGGATCTCACCATGTTTCCCAAGTTGGTCTTGAACTTCTGGCCTCAAGCAATTCTCTTGCCTTGGCCTCCCAAAATTCTGGAATTATAGGCATTAGTCACCAGAAACGGCCCACTTTATTTACTTCTATGATGCCTATACATTGCGTTATCAATAAAACTTGAGATTCTATAACTGAGACTGGTCTCTGATTTTAATTAATTTCTTTTTTTGTAATTCCACGGCTACCACTGAGGTTCAGATTCTGCATTTTGGGGCATCAGAACTAGTTTTTTTTTTTTTTTTAATTTGAGGAAATATGCTATATGCTGGCATAGGGATGGCAATGCAGCCTATGCATATGTGTTCATTGGAGTGTGCACACTTGTGTACATACATGCATGTGTACCATGTGGTTGCCCCTGGAATCAATAAGGGAAATTCAAGGTGGGGGTTGGGGAAGGAACTATCTGACTGGCTTACAGAGTATTGGGAAATACAGAGTTTTTCAGAATAGAGGAGGATGGCTTGCACATAGCAGCTTCCTGTCCATTCCCAGGGGAAATTAAAATCCAACAGAAGAATCAAAACATATGCCTTCTTTTAATTCTCCATTTTTTCCCTTTATTTGGACATGAAAGAGTAGAAAAGAGAATTATTTTCTATTTTGCAATTTATAGCTCCTAAATATTCAGAGTAGAGTGGACAGTCATATAATTGCTGTGATTGAGAATGAGAATATTTTTCTGATTGAAAACATCTCTCAGTTGGCAAATATAGTGCTGGAAGTTTATACCACTGTGTCACTTCGCTAGGCTTAAAGCAGAATTCAGAAGGCTCTGTTAAAATCAGAAATGTTACCTGAAAAAATTCACTCATTATTACCTATTAGAAAGGATTACTTTTTTTTACATTAAGTGAAATGAAACATAGCACAAGTAAATTTTGTAAAGATTCAAAGGAGAGGATCTGTGATGGGGAGAAGCCTGGTCTAGATGGAGTATTTTTCAGGGAGGGCTTTTAATTACCAGGGGCTAGGTTGTGTGCATTCGAGTCCTGGAGAGAAAGAGGTGGATGCACTTTGAAGAAAATTGAGGAAAAATTGAACAGAATTTTGAATTTATAATTTTGTTCAGAGTAAACCTTGGATTTTTTTTTTATTTTTTTGAGAAGGAGTCTCGCTGTGTCACTCAGGCTGGAGTGCAGTGGCGCGATCTCGGCTTACTGCAACCTCTGCCTCCGGGTTCAAGCGATTCTTCTGCCTCAGCCTCCTGGGTAGCTGGGACTACAGGAGCGTGCCACCACTCCCAGCTAATTTTTGTATTTTTAGTAGAGAAAGGGTTTCACAGTATTGGTCAGGCTGGTCTGGAACTCCTGACCTCAGGTGATGCACCCGCCTCAGCCTCCCAAAGTGCTGGGACTACAGGCGTGAGCCACCACGCCCAGCTGGATATTTAACTTATTATATTTTATTGCTAGCTATTAATGCTTTCTATATGCTAAGCATTCAAAGTCATTTACAAATATTAACTGCTTAAAACCTTCAATTACAAGGTGGGTACTATTAAAGTCATCCTTATCATGCCAGTGAGAAAACTGAGGAAGAAGGAAGTGATTTTCCCAGGTGCTATAAGTAGCCATGATTTGAATCTAGGCATTCTGCCTCTAATAGCAGTCAACACTACATACATACTTCTGTGATGCATGTGAAAATACACAGCTGTCACAAATGTCAGGATTCAGAGAGGATCATAATTGCACTTATTCCTTTCTCTTGATTGTTTTTTTCCAGAAAACCTTATGCTGATAACCAAGATGTATATTTTGGTTGTTTTAAATTTGTCTGCATGCATTCTTACCATTATCTAATCACCATCTTCACTTGTTAGGATGATATTCTTCTCTAGTGCAAAATTAATTCTTTCATTCCTGTGTGGAACATAATATGCTGCTCTGTTTGATTTAGTTTCTAATATATGAATGTGAAAGAGCTTGTGGACTATTTTGCAATGCTTCTGTTTACAAAAGATGCATATTTCTAGGCAAGATAAGACAAACTATAATTTAGTAAAGATTTATTGAGCACTTACTATGTTTTAGGCATTATGGTAATACTTTATAAGTATTTTCGTGTTTAATCCTTGCCACTAACCTATGAAGTAGCTACTATTATTGCCTTCATTTTATAAAAAGTAAACTGAGAAATAACAAAGTGAAAACAAAAGAACAAAACCCAGAAAAAATAAAACAAAATACCTAGAAATGAACTGAGCCAACATTTAAACCAAAACTCTGCTCCAGAGAACAGCATCATATTGTCTGTACTAGAATTCTGGGTTCCATTACTATAGATTAAATGAGTTAGCACATAAAAATTACATGGTTAAATATCACCTGGTAAAAAGCAAGTACTTAATAAAGATTATCTAATAGTTTGTTACCTGAGTATATTGTATAATGCTGAGGTTTGGGGTACAAATGATCCCATCCCCGAGGTACTGAGAATAGTACTCAACAGATTTTCAATCTTTTCTTCCCTCCCTCCCACATCATGTAATTCCTGGTGTCTATTGTTACCATCTTTATGTCTATGAGTGCCCAAAGTTCGGCTCCCACTTACAGGTGAGAACATGTGGTATTTGGTTTTCTGTTCCTGTGTTAATTTGCTTAGGATAATGGCCTCTAGCTGCATCTGTGTTGCTGCAAAGGAGATTATTTTTCTTTTTTATGGGTGCATAGTATTCCATGGTGTATATGTACCACATTTTCTTCATCCAAGCCACCGTTGGTGGGCACCTAAGTTGATTCCATGTCTTTGTTATTGTGAATTGTGCTGTGATGAACATATGAGTGCATGTGTCTTTTTGGTAGAATGATGTTTTCCACTGGATATATACCCAGTAATAGGATTTTTGGCTTGAATGGTGGTTCTGTTTTAAGTTATTTGAAAAATCTCCAAACAGCTTTCCACAGTGGCTGAACTAACTTACATTCCCACAAACAGTCTAAAAGCATTCCTTTTTCTCCACAGCCTCGCCAACATCTGTTGTTTTTTGACTTTTTTTTTTTTTTTTTTTTTTTTTGAGATAGAATTTCACTCTTGTTGCCTGGGCTGGAGTGCAATGACGCGATCTTGGCTCACCACAACCTCCACCTCCCGGGTTCAAGCAGTTCTTCTGCCTCAGCCTCCCAAGTAGCTGGTATTACAGGTATGCACCACCATGCCTGGATAATTTTGTATTTTTAGTAGAGTCAGGGTTTCTCCATGTTGGTCAAGCTGGTCTCGAACTCTCGACCTCAGGTGATCTGCCCGCCTTGGCCTCCCAAAGTGCTGGGATTACAGGCATGAGCCACTGCACCTGGCCCTTGACTTTTTTTTTTTTTTTTTTGAGACGGAGTCTTTCTCTGTCCCCCAGGCTGGAGTGCAGTGGCGCGATCTCGGCTCACCGCAACCTCCACCTCCTGGGTTCACGCCATTCTCCTGCCTCAGCCTCCCGAGTAGCTGGGACTACAGGTGCCTGCCAACACGCCTAGCTAATTTTTTGTACTTTAGTAGAGATGGTGTTTCACTGTGTTAGCCAGGATGGTCTCGATCTCCTGACTTCGTGATCCGCCCGCCTCGGCCTCCCAAAGTGCTGGGATTACAGGCTTGAGCCACCGCGCCCGGCCTTAATGTTGGTTTTTCATGTGATTCAGTTGCAGCTCAAATATTGCCATGTATAGAGGCTTTGTCTCACCACCCTATCTCTAGTACCCTTCCCATCACGCTAATACATGGCCTGTCTTATATGTTGTATTGATTGCAATTTACATCTGAAACAGTCTTGCTCACTTATTTGTTTCTTGCTCATTGTCAGGCCTTATTCTGCTACAATTAAAAGCTTCAAGAGAGCAAGGATCTTGCTCTGTCATTCACTGATGATCTTTGGAGGCCCAAAGAGTGCTGGTATATAGTGGGCTCTTGAAAAATGTTGTTAAAAGAATGATTAAATAAGTAAACAAATGGATGAATGAATATAGCTTATAAGGCTCTGGGGACTTCCAGACCAATAGAGATTATTTCAAGAACTCACAGTCTAGTTAATTAACTTTAGTGAAATGTATTAAGTGCTATAGTAAAGGCACATGTAAAGTGTGTTGCAAGAATAGAGATGGAGAACTGGAAGGAAGGCTCCAGTGTAATCACTTTTTATATGAGAAAGTAATTCTATGAGAAAAAGTGATTACACAGTAGGTCTTCTTGGGGTATGATGGAGAGTTGGCTAGAAAAAGAAGAGGAGGAAGGACATTCTAGGTAGAGGTAACAGTAAATGAATAGCTTATTCTTGGACATCAAAACAATGAAGAGAGAGCAGACTCCAGGTACTCAGAAATGTCATTCTGGTCTTTCATGAAGCAAATTTAAAAAATAACAGAAAAAAACATAGTATGATTCCATGTCAGGGATCCTAGCTCATAGATGACGTGGTTCAAGGGGAATTAGAAGAATCCTCCTTAATAATAACTACAAATTACCAACAAGAAAGGAGGAGGATCTAAGAGGCTGTTGGATATATTTAGATTTTAGGTAGAAAAATAAACAGAATATACATAGAGGAGACCATGCTTTTGGAGAAGCAGAATAAGGGAGATGAACCTTAAGGATTATGTGAGACCAGAACTAATGGTGGCTTAGAAAAATGTAATAGCTAAAAATGACTTTCAGACCCTCAGTTGGAAAAAGCAATATAATCCCTCATGGAAGAGGCAACCCCTTTACTTACAGAAGTTAGTATAATATAGTATTTGAGAGAAAGAAGGCAAACCTTATTCTCTATCATTTTATTTCTAGCTTTTCCATTCAGTGAAATAAATTTCAGATTGGAAAGGTTACAGGCAGCAGCAAGTGCAGGGAATGAAGATCTAGGTAGATGAATTTCATTTTATATGAATTTATGTGTCCAGACTAAAAATACATTAGAATTAATAAAATAATGGAATGATTTGCTAGTGGAGAGACTTGTTTGTGTGTTTGATGTATGAAAAATGAGAGAAGAGTATCAGAAGTAAGGGCAAGTATAGAAGAAAAGGTTGTTGCTCCATTTACGTAGGCTATTGTAAGCTAATTTTGGTTTAAGCACACACAGAAATTACCTATACTCTCCAATAAATACCCTTTTGAATTATAATGACTGTGTCTAAATCCAGACATTTCTGGCTTAGCTTAGTTGTGAAGATTTGGGTTTAGTTATTTTTTAGTATCTATCTATCTATCTATCTATCTATCTATCTATCTATCTATCTACCTACCTATTATCTATCTATCTATCTATCTATCTATCTATCTATCTATCTATCTATCTATGTAATTTTTTTCCCTAAAACTTTTCTAGATCTCAGACATTGCTCCCAAAAGTGCCCTTTGGCTGACCAGTGCAATGGAGAAAATCTCTCAGAACCATAATACTTTGGTTTGGGACACTGATCCCTTAATGAATATTTAGGAATTATTGTGAAATATTGTGTTTTAAGAGAATTGTCAACTATATGAGAAAGCTATCATTCAGCTCACAAAGACATGCTCTTCCACTCTTAATTATTTAGCCGGAAATGTATGTTCTGAATGTATCTGGCACATATGTGTATTCATGACACATAACTGGATTTTTTGAGGTCTTTAAAGGGTAAAAGGGAGAAATGATTAAAGTATCCCTGGGGAAATGTTGCAAACTCTTTGAGTCACAAAATTACCCCCAAATAGAGCATGTTCAAAGGGACTTTTTGTCTGTATAGTGAATAGGTTATTTTTTTTTTTTTAATGCGAACTACATACACTTTTGCAACTTAGGATTTAGCAACTCATCTAAACCACTGAACGTTAGGAAGTATTCCTGCCCAGTTTCTTAGAACTTTCACTGTTCCCTTTTCTTCTGAAGGCTGTTGTTGTGAACATATGTGTCAAAAATGATTTATGTGCTTCAAGATAAGTCTTGGTCCACGTTGTTAGTCAAAATCTTACTGTGCTGATTCAGGACTGTATCGAAAACAAATTTACGAATTGACATAGTCAAGCTGTAAAACACTGACATTAAAGTCTTAGATTGTTTCAGTTAGATTGTCTCGCTGAGTTCCACACCTCTTTTTCTTCAAATGGTTTTAACCTTTAATTATACATTGCATTAAGTCAATACATTTAAAGGTGTTTATTCTTGGTATTTACTAAATTTAAAATTATGAACAGAGACCGGGCGCAGTGGCTCATGTCTGTAATCCCAGTACTTTGGGAGGCCGAGGCGGGCGGATCACGAGGTCAGGAGATTGAGACCATCCTGTCTAACATGGTGAAACCCTGTCTCTACTAAAAATACAAAAAATTAGCCAGGCGTGGTGGCGGGCACCTGTAGTCCCAGCTACTCAGGAGGCTGAGGCAGGAGAATGGTGTGAAAAAAAAATTACAAACAGAAAGGGTTTTTTTTTTTGCTCTAATGAGAGTAGATAGTAATAACAATTTTAGCAGTACTAATTATATTTCAGATGATTGACGTAATTTTTTGTCTCAAAGAATAATTTTAAAATTTAGCAGCCTTTTAAGGTGCAAATTCTAAAATGCACATTCCCCAGACATAATAGCAGACATTCAAGAGATATTGAAAATTGAGTTTTTCTGTTAAGTCCAAGAGCCTCCAAATAAGAGTCTACACATCTTGGAAGAATTTGTGAACATTCTTTAACCTTTTCCTTGCAATGCTCCAGTGAGAAGACTTTACAATATAGTAAAGCAATCTTAGAAATAAATATCAAGAATTTCCTTAGAAATGTTCAAGGAAATAAAGATTATCTGAGGGAAAATATGAAATGTAAAGAGAAGGAAACTGTATTGAAGTTGGTTAAAATCAATATAAGATTTATGGTATGAAAAAGATATTATGCACCTCTAAAGTGGTTCTCTAAGACCAGTCTCTTGCTGTAGGGTAGATTGGGGTTGTTACTTAAAAGGAATAGATTGCTTTTAATATAGAAAGAGGGCAAAATAATTATCCACATCCACTTCCTCCCTCCCTGCTCTCTCCTTTCTTCCCTACTCTGTCTCTCCTTTGAACACTTACTATGTGCTCCCACTGTGGTTAAGTTTTTTTTTTTTTTTTTTTTGAGAAGGAGTCTCGCTCTGTCACCCAGGCTGGAGTGCAGTGGCGCAATCTCGGCTCTCTGCAAGCTCCGCCTCCCGGGTTCACGCCATTCTCCTGCCTCAGCCTCTCCGGGTAGCTGGGACTACAGGTGCCCGCCACCACGCCCGGCTAATTTTTTGTATTTTTAGTAGAGACGGGATTTCACCGTGGTCTCGATCTCCTGACCTCGTGATCCGCCCGCCTCGGTCTCCCAAAGTGCTGGGATTACAAGCGTGAGCCACCGTGCCCAGCCTGTGGTTAAGTTGTATTGGTCATACTATGATAGGAAGAGAGACTCCCTGCTCTTATAGAGCTTGCAGTTTAGTGGGAAACTGTCATATACAGACATTAAAACGAAGGCATTGAGGGGATGTCCCTGAATTCTGTACCACTGTGGATTCTCCAAGTGCATGTGGTTGATATTTTCTCTTGTTTATCTCATTTTCTTCTTCTTCGTCTTTTTTTTTTTTTTTTTTTTTTGGCTATTTCATCATATCGATTTTTTTAAAAATAAAGCTATTCTAGTTATTTGTAATTTTTTGTCTTTTTGATAATAGCCATCCTAGTTCGGGTGAGATGATAACTCATTGTGGTTTTGATTTGCATTTCTCTCATGTTTAGAGCATTTTTTTCATGTATTTTTTTGACCATTTGTATGCATGTCTTCTTCTGAGTAATGTCTTTTCAGATCATTTGCCTATTAAAATTTTTTTTTGTCATGGTTAAGATGTTTGAGTTTCTTGTGTATCCTGAATATGAATTCCTTGCCAGTTGAATGGTTTGCAAATATTTTCTCCCATTCTTTGGGTTGTCTTTTAACTCTGTTGCTTGTTTCCTTTGCTGTGCAGAAGCTTTTTAGTTTGCTATAATCCCATTTGTTTATTTTTGCTTTTGTTGCATGTGCTTTGGAGGTCTTATTCATAAAATATTTTCCCTGTGTTTTCTTCTAACAGTTTTATAGTTCTAGATTGTACATTTATGTCTTTGATCCATTTTGAGTTGATTTTTGTATAGGGTGAGATATTGGGGTCTAGTTAAATTCTTCTGTATATGAATATCCATTTTCCCCAGAACCATGTATTGAAGAGACTGCCCTTTCCCCAATGAGTGTTTTTGGCACCTTTGTAAAAAATCAGTTGGCTATAGATACATGGGTGAATTTCTGGGTTCTCTATCCTGTTCTGTTGGTCTAGTTGTCTGTTTTTATTCGAATACCATTCTATTTTGGTTACTACAGCTTTGTAGCATATTTTGAAGTCAGTTAGTGTGATGCCTCCAGCTTTGTTCTTTTTGCTCAGGATTGCTTTGGCTATTAGGAATCTTTTGTGGTTCCATACACATTTTAATATTTTTTTCCTATTTCTGTGAAGACTGTCATTAATATTTTAATAAGGATTGCATTGTATATGCAGATTGCTTAGTGTGGTCATCTTAATACTATTAATTCTTCTGATCTATGAGCATGGGATGTCTTTCTATTTGTATACTATTCACTTACTTTCATCAGTGTTTTGTTTTCCTTGTAGAGTTCTTTCACATCCTTGATTAAATTTATTCCTAGGTATTTTTTTTGCGTGTAGATATTGTAAATGAGATTGCCTTCTTGGTTGCTTTTTCAGCTAATTTGTTGTTTGTGCGTAGAAATGCTACTGATTTTTCTACGTGAATTTTGCATCTTGCAACTTTACTGAATTTAGTAGTTCTAAGAGTTTTTAGGTAGAGTTTTTAGGTTTTTCTGTGTATGAGATCATGTCATCTGAAAACAGACTATTTGATTTCCCCCTTTTCAATTTAGTGTGCTTTAGTTCCTTCTCTCGTTTAATTGTTCTGGCAAGGACTTCTAGTACTATGTTAGATAGGAATGGTGAGACTGGGCATCCTTGTCTTATTCTAGTTCTTAGTAAAAACGTTTTCAGCCCTTTCCCATTTAGTATGATGTTAGCTGTAGGTTTGTAATATATTGCCTTTATTGTGTTGAAGTACTCTTCTTCCATCCCTAATTTATTAGGAGTTTTTATAAGGAAGGGATGTTGAATTTTATCAAATGCTTTTTCTGTATCTATCAGGATGATCATATGGTTTTTATCCTTCATTCTGTTAATGTGGTGTATCATGTTTATTGATGTTTCATGTTTATTGGTTTGCATATGTTCAACCATCCTTGCATTCCTGGGATAAATCCCAGTGATAATGACATATTATCTTCTTGGTGTATTGTTGGATTTGGTTTGCTAGTATTTTGTTGAGGTTTTTTTGTGTCCGTATTGATTAGGAATATTGGCCTGTAGTTTTCTTTTTATGTTGTGTCCTTCTCTGGTTTTGGCATTAGGGTTGTGTTGGCTTCATCAAATGAGTTACGAAGAGTTTCTTCCACTTCAAATTTTTTGAAACAATTTGAGAAGAATTGATATTAATTCTTTAAAATTTTGGTAGAATTTAGCAGTGAAGTCATCTGGTCTTGGATATTTCTTTGCTGGAAGACTTTTTATTATGGATTCAATCTCATTGCTTGTTGTTGGTCTGTTCAGGTTTTCCACTTAATCTTGCTTTAATGTTGGTATGTTGTATGTGTTGAGGAATTTATTCATTTTATCTCCATTTTTGAATTTACAGGTGTATAGTTGTTCATAATAGTTTTAATAATCCATTGTATTTCTGTGGTATCTGTTGTGACATCTTTTCTGTTTCTGATTTTTTTTTAAATTTAGATCTTCTTTCTTTTTTCTTACATCTGGCTAATGGTTTGTCACTTTTGTTTATCTTTTCACAAAGCCAACTTTTTGTTTTGTTGATCTTTTGTATTTTTTATCTCAATTTTATTTCTGCTTTGATCTTAATTTTTTTTTCCTTCGACTAATTGTGGGTTTGGTTTATTTTTGCTTTTATAGTTCTTTGAGATGTAACATTAAGTTGTTTATTTGAAATCTTTCTAGTTTTTTTAGTGTAGACATTTATCACTATTACTGTCTCTTTTTTTCTTTTTCTTTTTTTTTTTTTCTGTCACCCAGGCTGGAGTGTAATGGCATGATCTTGGCTCACTGCAACCTCTGCCTCTTGGGTTCAAGCAATTCTCATGCCTCAGACTCCCAAGTAGCTGAGATTACAGGCACATGCCACCACGTCCAGCTAATTTTCATATAGTAGAAATGAGGTTTCACATACTGGCCAGGCCACCATGTAAGATGTGACTTTGCTCGTCATTCACCTTCTGCCATGATTATGAGGCCTCCCCAGCCATGTGGAACTGTGAGTCAACTAAACCTCTTTCCTTTATAAGTTACCCAGTCTCTGGTATTTTTTTTTCTTCTTTAGACAGAGTCTTGCTCTGTCACCTAGGCTAGGCTAATATTTGTATTTTTTTTGGTAGAGATGGGGTTTCACCATGTTGGCCAGGCTGGTCTTGAACTCCCAACCTCATGTGATCCACTGGCTTCAGCACCCCAAAGTGCTGGGGTTACAGGCATGAGCCACCGTGCTCAGCCTAAACTTGCCTCTTAAGGCAAGTTTTTCTGTCTCCCATAGGTGTTGGTATGTTTGGGTTCTATTTGTATTTGTTTCAAGGAATTTTAGAATTTCATCCTTAATTTCCTCATTCACCCATTATTCATGCAGAAGCCTGTTGTTTAATTGCCATGTATTTGTATAGTTTTGAATGATCCTCATTATTGATTTCTAGTTTTATTCTGTTGTGGTTAAATAAGATAGTTGATATGATTTCAGTAAAAAAATTGAGACTTGTTTCATATCCTAACATGTGGTCTTTCCTGGAGAATGTTCCTTGCACTGATAAGAATATGTGTTCTGTAGCTGTTGGGTAAAATGATCTATAAATGACTATTAGGTCTATTTGCTCTATGGTGAATTTTAAATCCGATATTTCTTTTTTTGATTATCTGTCCAATGCTGACAGTGGAGTATTGAAGTCCTTAACTATTAATATTATTGTATTGGGGTCTATCTGTCTGTTTCAATCTAATAATACTTGCTTTATATGTCTGAGTGCTCCAGTGTTGGGTGCATATATATTTACATTTGCTATATTTTCTTGCTGAATTGGTCCTTTTATTATTATATATTGCTGCTCTTTGCCTCTTTTTCACAGTTTTTGACTTGAACTGTTTTGTCTGATATAGGTATAGCTACTCCTGCTCACCTTTTGTTTTTATTTGTGTGGAATATCTTTTTCCATCCCTTCACTCTCAATCTATGTGTGTCTTTACAGCTGAGATGAATTTCTTATAGGCAGCATGTAGTTGGATATTTTTTTAAAAGAAATCTGTTCAGCTCATCTATATCTTTTAAACGGGAAATTTAATTCATTTACATTCAAGGTTATTATTGATAGGTAAGAACTTATTTGTGTCATTTTACTGTTTCTTTTTCTGATTGTTTAGTATATTCTTTCTTTCTTCCTGTATTATTGTTTATTTTTGTGGTTGGGTGGTATTTTGGTAGTGATAAGTTTTGATTCCTTTCTCTTTCTCTTTTGTGTATTGGCCTTCCTGGTGAATTTTATAGTTTTGCATGTTTCATAATGGTGGTTATTGTCTTTTTACTTCCAGATGTAAGACTCCTTTGAGCATTTATTGTAAGGCCAGTCTAGTGGTAAAAAATTCCCTTAGTTTTTACTCATCTGGGAATGATTCGATCCCTCTTTCATTTTTGGAAGATAGCTTTGCTAGGTATATAATTTTTAGATATCTGTTTTTTCTTTCAGTACTTGGACTGTAGCGTCACACTCTCTCCGAGCCTGTAATTTCTGCTGAGAAATCTATTGTTAGCCTAATGCATATTCTCTTATATGTGACTTGATGCTTTTTTTCTTGCTGTTTTTAGAATTTTTTCTTTGTGTTTGTCTTTTGACAATTTGACTATAATGTGCCTTGGAGGGGCCCTGTTTGATCTGAATGTATTTGAGGTTCTTTGAGCTTCCTTGATCTAGATATCCTCCTTTCTCCCACAATTTAGGAAGTCTTCAGCTGTTATAATAATTTAGTAAATAAGTTTTTACACCTTCTGCATACTCTTCTCCTTCTGTAACACCCATAATGTGAATATTTGTTTACTTACTGATGTCTAATAAATCCTGTACATTTTCTTTTTTCCTTTTTAATTTTTTTCCTTTTTTGTCTGCCTGTGTTATTTCAAAAGACTGTCCTCAAGTTCAGAAATTCTTTCCTTTGCTTGGTTTAGTCTGTTGTTGAAACTCTTGATTGTATTTAGGCATTTTATTTATTGATTCTTCAGCTCTAGGATTTCTATTTTTTTTAAATATCTATCCCATTGTTGAATTTCTCATTCAAAGTATGAATTGTTTTCCTGATTTTGTTGAATTGTCTATATTCTTTTATATTTCAATGAGTTTCCTTAAGATCATTATGTTGAATTCCCTTTCGGCCATTTTGTTTATTTTCTTATGATTGGGGTCTGTTACTGAAAAATTATTGTGTTCAGTTGGAGGTGTCATTTTTTTCTTTTTAATGTTTGATATGTTTCTATGTTGATTTCTGTGCATCTGGTGGAATAGTCAGTCACCTCTTCCAATTTTACAGGGTTTTCATAGGGAAAAATGTATTTGTATACATGAGTCTTGGGGTGTCAGTTCAGTGGGGGTGAATTGACTTTAGTTTAAGGTGGATACAGTAGTGTAGTCTCCATTAAGTTTTTTCAGTTGTAAACTAGGCTAGTGATGTTTGCAAGTGTCCCAGTAGCCTATACTAAGAGAATTTATGGTGGTGGTGGTGCAGCTTTGTTGGGGGTGGGTTTACTGAACTGTTTCTCAGGCCAGAGAAGCATTAATGCACACAGTGGTTTGCCAGCTTGGCATTGGCTCACTTGGGTTGGGGTCATGAGGCTGTTACTTTGGCCAGGAAGGGCATAGTTGTGTAGTGGCTTGGCTGGCCTGGGGGGCATACCTGCCAGAGATGGCCTATGGATTGGGGCCTGGATGCATTACATAGCTGTTTGACTATCCTGGGTGGCCCCTGGGCATGTTTCTCAGGCCTGGGACACAGGTGCATGTCAGCTTGACTAACATGGGAGCATGTCTGCTAGAGGCAGACAGTAAGGCTACAGGCCTGGGAGGTATGTACAAGTCTGCTGCATTAGCCTGGGGGCATGCCAGTCAAGGACAAGAATGCCCACTCTCACCACTTCTATTCAACATAGTACTGGAAGTCCTAGTCAGAGCAATTAGGAAGGAAAAAGAAATAAAAGGCATCCAAATAGGCGAGAATGCAGTGAAATTGTCTGTTTGCTGATGACATGATCTTATATATAGAAACAATAAAGACTCCACTAAAAAAACTGTTAGAAAGACTCCACTAAAAAAACTGTTAGAATTGAAAAACAAATCCTGTAATGTTGCAGAATAAAAAATCAACATACAAAATTTAGTAGCATTTCCATACTCTAATAACAAATTATCTGAAAAAGAAATTAAGAAGGCAATTTCATTTACAATAGCATAAAAATACTTAGGAGTAAATTCAACCAACAAGGTAAAAGATCTCTACTAGGAAAACTATAAAACATTGAAATAAATTGAAGACAAAACAAACAAATGGAGAGCTATACTGTGTTCATGAATTGAAAGAATGAATACTGTTAAAATGCCCACACTACTTAAGGTGATCTACAGATTCAGTGCAATCTCTATCAAACTTTCAATATCACTTTTTACAGAAATAGAAAAAGCAATCCTACATTTTTTTATAGAGCCACAAAAGACCCCAAATAACCAAGGCAATTTTGAGCAAAAAGAAAAAAGTCAAAATGCATGACATTACCTTATTGAAAAATGCATTGCAAAGCTATAGTAATCAAAACAGCATGGTACTGGCATAAAACAGACGCACTGACCAATGGAACAGGATAGAGAGCCCCAAAATAAATCCAGGCATTTATGATCAATTGATGTTTGACAAAGGTGCCAAGAATACACTGGGGAGAGGACAGTGTCTTCGAAAAATGGTAAAGAGAAAACTGGATGTCTACATGCAGAAAAATAAAATTGAATTCTTATCTCACCCCATATACTCAAAGTGGATTAAAGACTTAAACATATGACTTAAAATTGTAAAACTTCTAGAAGAAAACATAAAGAAAAGCTCTATGACATTGGTCTGGGCAGTCATTTCTTGGCTATGACTTCAAAAGCACAGGCAACGAAAGTAAAAATAGACAAATGGGATTGTGCTAAACTAAAAAGTTTCTTTCTGAACAGCAAAGGAAACAACAGAGTGAAGAGACAACCTACAGACTGTAAGAAAGTATTTGCATATCATACATCTGATAGGCTAATATCCACAATATATAAGAAACTTAACAGCACGAAAACAAAAAACCTAATTTAAAATGGGTAAAAGACCTGCCTGAATAGGCATTTCCTAAAAGAAGACATACAAGTGGCCAAAAAAAAAAGAAAAAAAAAAAAAGCTCAACATTTCTAATCAGGGAAATGCAACTTAAAACCACAGTGAGATATCACCTTACACCTGTTGGAATGGCTAGTACCAAAAAGGTGAAAGATAACAAATGCTGGCGAGGATATGGAGAAAAAAGAACCTGTGTACACTGTTAGCAAGAATGCAGATTAGTACAGCCATTATGAAAAACAGTATGGAGGCTCCTCAAAAAACTAAAAACAGAATTACCATATGATTCAGCAATTCCACTGCTGGATATATATCCAAAGGAATTAAAAACAATATGTCAAGGAAATGTTTGCATTCCCATGTTAATTGCAGCATTATTCACAATAGCCAAGATATGAAAAGAACCTAAGTGCCCATCAGTGGATAAATGGATAAATAAAATGTGGTATATATACACAAAGGATTATTATTCAGTCTTAAAAATGAAGGAAACTCTGTCACTTGTGATGATGTGGTTGAACCTGGAGGACATTATGCTAATTGAATAAGCCAGGCACAGAAAGAAAAATACTGCATGATCTCACTTATAAGTGGAATCTAAAAAAGTTTAACTGGGAAATAGAGAGTAGAATAGTGGTTACAAAGCCTGGAGGGCTGGATGGATGGGGAAGAAAGGGGAGATGTTAATCAAAGGGTGCAAAGTTTCAATCAGACAGGATTAATAAGTTCTAGTGATCTATTGCATGGTCTGGGGACCACAGTTAATAATATGCATTGTATATTTCAAAATTGCCTAAAAAGTTGATTTTACATGTTCTCATTACAAAGAAATAATATATGAGGCGATGGCTATGCTAATTAGCCTGATTTAATCATTCCATAATGTATGTATTTATTATAACATCCCATTTTACTCTATTAATGTATGTAATTATCTGTCAATTACAAATACAATTAAAAAAATTTTTAGCTTTTTTTTTTAGAACATGAAGTTAAATGTTGTCAGCAATGTTTCATAATTTTTATTTTAGTGGTTTTGTTTAACTTTTCTTAGGTTTATTTCTATTCCTAAGCATTTTTTATGGTGTCATTGTGAATTTCAAAAATTTTATTTTCTAATTGTTGTTAATATAGGAGACACATAATTGATTTTCGCATATTATTCTTGTAGCTAGATGTTTTATTAAGTTTACTTAATAATTCTAATGGTTTGTAGTAGTTTAAAAAATTTTCTGTGTATACAACCATGTCATCTGCAAATAATGACCTTTTTACTTCTTTCATTCCAATCTTTATACACTTTCCCACCCTTGCTTTATTGCATGTATTTGAATTTAAGTATTAAATGGAGGTGGTAATAAGTAGACATCTTTGTTATGTTTCCCTACCATATCGTATCTCACTAGAAAAACATTCAATATTTCACCGTTAATATAATAGTAATGTAGGTAATTTGTAGATGTGGTTTTATCAGATTATCAGATTAAGGGACTTTTATTTACCTGATTAGGAATTTTTCATTAAATTCCTTTTCTTTTTTTTTTTTTTTTGCTGTCAGTTTTTATCATGACCAAGTGTCACTTTTTGTCAAATGCCTTTTCTGCGTCCTTGGATATATTCATTTCCCTCCCACCTTATTCTGTCAATATGTTAATTTATATTGATCAGTGTTCAAATGTTAAAACAATCTTGTGTTGCTGAGATAAATTCCACTTTCTCTTGCTGTATTATCTTTTTTATATATTATTTGACTCTACTTGCTATTCTTTTTTTAGGATTTCTGTATCTACATTCATGAGGTATATTGATCTTTACTTTTCTTGCATGTATCATTATTATGTTAGCTTCATAAAATGAGTTGAGAAGTGTCCCTTCTTTTCCTAATCTCTGAGTGTGTGGGTTTGATATCATTTCTTCCTTTAATGTTGATAAGAGTTCTCTTGGGTCTGGAGTTTTCTTTGTGGGATAGATTTTTGTCGTTGTTGTTGTTGAGACAGGGTCTCACTCTGTTGCCCAGGCTGGAGTGCAGTGGCATGATCGTTGCAGCCTTGACGTCCCATGCTCAAGCATTCCTCCCACCTCAGCCTGCCAAGTAGCTGAGACTACATGCGCATGCCACTACACGAGGCTAATTTTTAAAATTTTGTAGAGATGGGGTTTCCTTATCCTGCCCAGGCTGGTCTTGAACTCCTGGGCTCAAGTGATCCTCCTGCCCCCACCTCCCAAGGTTCCAGGATTACAGGCATGAGTCACTGTGACCAGCTAGCTTTTGGGAAAGGTTTTAAATGATGGATTAAATCTACTCAACGTCAACATGATCAGTTTTTTTGAACACCCCTCTTTTATGGTCACACAGCAAATATTTTCACTTTCACAAATAAAAAAAAAAATTTAGTGCACTGGTTTAGTCCATTCTTGCACTGCTATAAAGAAATGCCTGAGGCTGGCCATGGTGGCTGATGCCTGTAGTCCCAGAACTTTGGGAGGCCAAGGCAGGTAGATAACCTGAGGTCAGGAGTTTGAGACCAGCCTAGTTAACATGGCAAAACCCCGTCTCTACTAAAAATACAAAAATTAGCCAGGTGTGGTGATGTGCACCTATAATCCCAGCTGCTCAGGAGGCTGAGGCACGAGAATCACTTGAACCCAGGAGGCTGAGGTTACAGTGAGCTGAGATCATGCCACTGCACTCCAGCCTGGGTGACAGAGTGAGACTCCGTCAAAAAAAAAAAAAAAAAAAAGAAGAAATACCTGAGACTGGATAATTTATAAAGGAAAGATAAGATGTTTAATTTGCCCTTGATCCCACAGGCTGTATAGGCAGCATGATGCTGGCATCTGCTCGGTTTCTAGGGAGGCCTTGGGAAATGTATAATCATGGCAGAAGGTGAAGGGAGAGCTGGTACTTCACGTGGCTAGAGTAGGAGGAAGAGAGAGAGGTGGGAGGTGCTACAAACTGTTAAACAACCAGATTTCATGAGAACTCACTATCATGACAACAGCACCAATGTGGATGTTATTTAAAATGTGGATTATAATTCAAGTGGGGGTGGTGTTAAACCATGAGAAACCATCCCCATGATCCAATCACCTCCCACCAGGCCCCACTTCCAGCATTGGGGATTACATTTCAACATGAGATTTGGGTGGGGACACTGATCTAAATTGTATCATGCAGTATTTAAAACCTCACATGTATATTTGAACCCAGCTTCCATTATGTGTCTGAATGACCTGAAAAGAGCAAAACTAACACTGCTGAGGAAGAGGAACATTTTCTCAGAATGTCTGAGCAGATTAGTTAATTAAGTCAGCTTTTAATGTATTCCTATGATGTGTCAGCTACTGTGCTAGTCGGTGGTACTACTTCTCAAAACAGAGTGAAGTCCGTAGATACTTATGCAAAATAAATTTTGAAACAATGTCACACACATACACTGGAGACACCTGTTAACCCAGCAGGGCTGAAAAGACTTTGCTGAGGAGTTACTATTTGGGTTGGACCTTGAAGGATTAGTAAGATTTCACCAGTCAGGGAAGGGAGGAAGGACTAGACAGATGGTGTGTTATATTATATGCAAAGGCATGGTCATGGGAAAAGGTAAGATGTTTGAAAAAGAGGAATGAGCTTGGTGTTAAAGGAGATTAGAGTACTTGGGGGGACAGCCATGATAATTGTTGTTCTAAAGAAATATTGGGACTTTCAGGAAAGATGTTTGTTTGCGGTGTAATAAGTTGAATTCTATCCAGCAGGCAGTGTATAGCCACCAATGGATTTTAACGAATGAACAGCCATTATTAAATCTCTGTTTTATAAAGTTACTCTGGCCATTGTGGGGAAGATATATTTGAGTGGGGAGAGACCAGTGGAAGATCAAAACATATGGTGTACAACCAAACAATGAAAATTACTGTATATCAATATCAAGGGATAGTTCATCTCACTGAAATTATATGAGAACTAAATATTCAGTACCCACTTTTTTTTTATACTTGAATGCATAAACATTTTTGTATGTTTATCTAACTTGTATTTGAGTTGATTCAGTTGTACAATGGGCTTGGAAAGACCTCACTGTTGGGATTATATTGGTCAGAGCTCAGTCAGGGAAAACGGTCATGATGATCATCATGAGATAAGGGGTTGATTATAGGATCTCTAGTAATTGTGGGTGCATTAGTCCATTTTTACACTGCTATAAAGATACTACCTGAGAATGGGTAATTTACAAAGGAGGCTTAATTGACTTACAGTTCCACATGACTGGGGAGGCCTCAGGAAACTTGCAATTATGGCAGAGGGTGAAGGGAAAGCAAGGGCCTTCTTCACAAGGCAGCAGAAGAGAGACAAAGAGCAAAGGGTGAAGAGCCCCTTATAAAACTATCAGATCTCATGAGCGCTCACTCACTATCATGAGAACAGCATGGGGGGCACTGCCCCCATAATCCAATCACCTCATACCAGGTCCCTCCCTCAACACATGGAGATTACAGTTTGAGATCAGATTTGGTTGGGGACACAGACCAAACCATATCATTCTACTCTGGCCATTCCCAAATCTCATGTCCTTTTCACATTTCAAAACACAATCATGCCTTCCCAACTGTCTCCCAAAGTCTTATTTAGTATTAACCCAAAAGTCCAAGTCCAAAGTCTCATCTGAGACAAGGCAAGTCACTTCCACCTATAAGCCTTTAAAATCGAAAGCAAGTTAGTTACTTCCTAGATACAGTGGGGTTGCAGGCATTGGGTAAATGTTTCCATTCCAAATGGGAGAAATTGGCCAAAACAAAGGGGCCATAGGCTCCACGTAAGTACGAAACCCAATGGGGCAGTCATTATATCTTAAAGCTCTGGAATGATCTCCTTTGACTACATGTCTCACATCTAGGTCACACTGATGTAAAAAGTGGGCTCTGACAGCATTGGGCAGCTCTGTCCCTGTGGGTCTGCAGGGTATAGCCACCATGGCTGCTTTCACAGGATGACATTGAGTGCCTCTGGCTTTTCCAGGTGCATGGTGCAAGCTGTCAGTAGATCTACCATTCTGGGGTCTGTAGGATGGTGGCCCTCTTTTCACAGCTCCACTAGGAAGTGCCCAAGTGGGGACTCTGTGTGTGGGCTCCAACCCCACATTTCCCCTCTGCATTGCCATAGAAGAGATTCTCTATGAGGGCTTTGCCCCTGCAACAGACTTCTGCCTGGACATCTAGGGGTTTTCATACATCCTCTGAAATCTAGGCAGAGGTTCCCTAAGCTCGATTCTTGTCTTCCATGCACCCACAGGTCCAACACCACTTGGAAGCTGCCAAGGCTTGGGGCTTGCATCCTCTGAAGCAACAGCTGAAGCTGTACTTTGGCCCCTTTTAGCCATGTCTGGAGCTGGAGCAGCTGCCTTGCAGGGCACCATGTCTGGAGGCTGCAAAGAGCAGTAGGGCCCTGGGCTGGCCCAAAAAGCCATTGTGCTCTCCTAGGCCTCTGGGCCTGTGATGGGAGGGGCTGTCTTGAAGGTCTCTGACATGCCGTGGAGACATTTTCCCCATTGTCTTGGCTGTTGATATTCAGCTCATTGGCTTGAATTCCTCCTCAGAAAATGAGGTTTTCTTTTTCACCACATGAACAGGCTGCAAATTTTCTAAACCTTTATGCTCTGCTTCCCTTTTAAACATAAGTTTCAATTTCAAACCATGTATTTGTGAACATATATAACTGAATGCTTTCAGAATAAGTCAGAATTGGCCTCTTGAATGCTTTGCTGCTTGAAAGTTCTTCTGCCAGATACTTTAAATCATGTCTCTCAAGTTCAAATTTTCACAGATCTCTAGGGCAGGGGCAAAATGCTGCCAGTCTCTTCACTAAAGCATAGCAAGAGGGACCTTTGCTCCAGTTCCCAATGAATTCCTCATCTCCATTTGAGACCACCTCAACCTGGATTTCCTTGTCCATATCACTATCAGCATTTTGGTCAAAACCGTTCAATAAGCCACTAGGGAATTCCAAACTTTCCCACATTTTTCTGTTTTCTTCTAAGCCCTCTAAACTATTCCAACCTCTGCCCATTACTGGTTCCAAAGTTACTTCCCCATGTTCAAGTGTCTTTATAGCAGTGCCCCAATTCTGGTACCAATTCTGTGTATTAGTTCATTTTTACACTGCTATAAAGGTACTACCTGAGACTGGGTAATTTATAAACAAAAGAGGTTTAACTGGTGTATAGTTCCTCATGGCTGGGGAGGCTTCAGGAAACTTACAATCATGGCAGAAGGTGAAGAGGAAGCAAGCACCTTCTTCACAAGGTGACAGGAGATAGAGAGGATGAGGAGGGAAATGCCAAACACTTTTAAAGCATCAGCTCTCATGAGAACTCCCTCACTATCACGTGAACAATATGGGGGGAAACTTCCCCCATGATCCAATCACCTCCCACCCGGTTCCTCTCTCAACAAATGTGGATTATAATTCAAGATGAGATATGGGTGGGGACACAGAGCCAAATTGTATCAGGCACTTTGATTTTACACTTCTTTCATTTTTGTCTGGAACTCAGACAAGATTTGGAGCTTTCTTCTTGTGACTTTAGGTGACAAACATATATTAGGATCACTGATCATAAAGATGGCATGAACTTGAGTTTCTGATGGCATCGTGGGGCTTCTCTTTCAGCTCTGTACTAACTACTGACTTTTCATACATCGGAAAAATAAAACCCCAAATGTGTGACTAGCAGCTGAATTTGATTCCTAACTGATGGGAGTTGGGAGGGCAGGGAAGCATTGGGAGGGCCTTTCTAAAGCAACAACACAATTGTGAGTGCCTCTCAGTTATTAACTAATAGTACCTCTCAATCATTAGTGTGCATACAAATTACCAGGGGACCTTGTTAAAATACAAATTCTGATTCAGTAGGTGTGGAATGATGTCTGAGACACTGCATTTCTAAAAAGTCTCATGTGATGCTCTTGCTGCTGGTTTCTGAACCCACTTTGAGTAGCAGCAAGGATCTAGAACACCACTATCCTGCCAGTTGAACCAACGAATGTTATCAATTTCCTGATTGTAAATGTACCCTATTTTCTTGCACCTCAGCTACTTGAAGCTTACCTGCTTTGTTTACTGCATAATTCTATCATATTTAATCGTAATAACACAAAGCAAAAAGAGTTGAAAGAATAGATCTATCTACTAAAATAAGGATGTTTCCAACACGAACCGCAAATCCATAAGGGCCAATTTCAAAGCATAATGATAGGCAGCTCGCATTCTGAGGTTAATGAAAAGGAAGCTGAAGTGCCTCTCTGTAATGTGGTTCTCTGCATAGCCTCATTGTGCACATCCTCTTGAGACAGTAATGGAGTTCTTGGAGCTAGGGTTATCACTGCACATCTGCCTTGGGAATATTCAACTTTCCTTAGCTCAAGTATATTTAGAACATGCTTTGAATGAGCAGCTAAAGTAATTTCCACTTTTATGATTGCTGGCTAGTTGTTTGAATACTCCCGCTGCTCTTCTGGAAGTAATGGGCATTTTGAGAGAAAGTAGAGGCCAATAATTGCCAGAAACATTAGACAATTAGGAAGAAAAAGGTGTCCAAGGAAATCCAGGGTTCTTCCCAATGCACATTCAGATCTTCTGATATTTCCTTCCTCTGTCTAACATGAATATTACATCCCAGCTGGTGTTACCTGCTTGCCATTGCCTGAACACAAATGATCCATTCCCACCTCTGCTCATACAGCTCATACTGTTTTCTTGACATACCCTCACCCACTAACTTCCCCTACCAGTAATCATTGCTATCCGGTGTGGGCCCTTATTATATCAGGCTCTGGGTTATATGCAGAACTCAATTTAATTCTCAAGCAATCTTACAAACTAGGTAGTATGGACTGCATCCTCAATTCATATGTTGAAGCACTAACCCCCAATGGGATGCTATTAGGAGGTGGAGACTTTGGGAGGCAATTAGGTTTAGATGAGATCATGAAGGTGGTGTCCCAACTTTTTTTTACTCCCTGTGCTTGAGGAGCAATTAGGGACTTAGCAACAAGTAAATCCACAACATATTTCAAATGCTGCAATCCTTTGGATCACTAAGACCTCCTTTGATTTTTCATGAAAAACATCATCCTATGCCAGTCAATACAAGCACTGAAAGTTGAAATTGAGAAAAATCTGATAAAATGTACATTTCAGATTTGTCTCAGATAGATACTTATCTCCAAAAGCTAAGTTTTTACTTCCTTTCTCCCTTGAAGTCAAATTGTTCTGTAATCTTTGATATGTTCAGAGCCCATAGAATCATGTTAGGTTCTCTAGCCAATGTTTGGACATAAAACCTTCAGATAAAGTTTCTGTAGTGGTAAAGGAAGAGGTAGAAGCTCTGAAACTGTGCAACATTTTCAAAAGGATGAGTCTGACTAATGAAATTTGGTGCATAATTTAAACAAAATTATGATATAATGGTGGGAGGGGATATTAGATATGTTTTTGTTAAGTAATAAAACTAATGATCTTTTTTTAATATAAGAGATATAAACATCTGAGGACAAGGAGAATATTTTTTGTCTTAATGTTTTGCTCCCAATAAAAAGCTATTTTATCATTTTTCCTAAAATATAAACAATCATTTTTGTTCTAATTGGATAAACAACTTTCTGGAAATTTATATAAAAGCACAGAAATATAAGCTTCACTTCTTAAAAATAACATTTTTGTTAGTTTATTATTACTAAGCTTATGATCATAATGGAAATGTCAAAGGATGCAGACTGACAGAAAAAAAACTACATTGTGGAGCATATGCTTTCAGACGCTTCACTGTAATACTATTTTGTTGTTGATTTGTTTTACTTTTATATGTTGATCCTTTTGTAGTTCATAAGTGTGATGCTTGGGTATTCCCATTCATGTGTGAGATGTACCTCACTCAAATGTTGGCACATTACCCATACGATGTGAAAAAAAAAAAAAAAAAACCTTTTACATGTTAATCAGTACCTATCTACAACATACTTTTAATTGACTTTACAGCACTTCATTATGTGGGTGTACCTTAACTTATCACTTTTGCTGAACATTTAGGTTGTTAGCAATTTTGCTGTTGTATCCTCTGCTATAATGACAATTTTTATAGCCTTTTTTTTTACATTTTCATATTTATTTTTATATAAGCTACATCTAACATTTCCTTAGTATGTTAACATAGAGTTACTGGGTCAAAGAGCACTACTAGAATTATTTCCTTAAAAAATAGATGTAGACCATGGAATACTGTGCAGCCATAAAAAAGGATGAGTTCATCTCCTTTGCAGGGACATGGATGAAGCTGGAAACCATCATTCTCAGCAAACTAACACAGGAACAGAAAACCAAACACCACATGTTCTCACTCATAAGTGGGAGTTGAACAATGAGAACACATGTACACAGGGAGGGGAACATCACACAGTGGGGCCTGTCTTGGGGTGGGATGCTAGGGGACGGATAGCATTAGAAGAAATACCTAATGTAGATGATGGGTTGATGGGTGCGGCAAACCACCATGGCACGTGTATGTAACAAACATGTATGCTCTGCACATGTATCCTAGAACTTAAAGTATAATTTAAAAAAGTAATATGTCCATTAAACTGTGTGTGAGTTCCTTGGGGGCAGGGTTACTATCTTATTGATCTCTGTATTTTTAATCTGATTAAAAATACTTGATGTAAGATGGACACATTCTAATCACGTAATCCTTTAAAAGCAGATAACTTTCTCTAGCTGCAGGCAGAAGAGGTACAGTAGAAGGAGAAGTGAAGGAGATTCCAAGTGTAATAATGACTCAAAGCACACTAGCTTATCTGGAGATGGAGGAATTCAGGCCACCTTACATCCTTGAGAGAGGCTCTTCGTTCACAGCCTACAAGGAAGCAAAGACCTCACCTCTGAAGCCCAAATACCTGGATTCTGACAGCCAACCTGAATGAGCTTGGAAGAAGATTCTCCCTCAGAGCCTCTGAATACTAGTCCAGCTTGCCAACAACTTGATTTCAGCCTATAAAACCCAGGCCAGAGAAAACAGCTGAGCTCACCAGACTTCTGAGCTACCGAACTGTGAGATAATAAATTTGATTGGTTTAAGTAGCCAAGTTTGTGGTAATTATAAGGTAGCAATAGGTCATAAATACATCATACTTTACATCAAAAGACCCAATTTGCTTAACAATGTTTAAAAACATTTATTCCTAACTCAGAAGGCAGGACAATGAGACATTATTATATTCTAACATTTTACCTGTCACATTGGGAAATATATAAAAAGAAGTTGTGGTAGCAAAATTCATTGCTTCATGGTATTCACCATGATATTTCAAAAGAACAAGCTAACCATTTTTCTAAATGCTACAATCTGACAAAATCATAAATATAATCAGATCTTGGCTTGATTTAACCACATATAGTGAGAGTTGGATTTGAATGAAGGTACAGATACTCTAAAGTAGCTCAGATGATTTGTCATTATAATTTGTCATTATAATTTGTTGTTATTTACTTTCTCTGTCATTACAACCTCTGTTTAAAGAATCTGGTTTTTAAAATCTTGGTTTAGATAAGCAAAAATAATACCTAGAGTAGTTAAGCCTTCAGAAAAATGAAAGCATTCTTGAGTCCCTGGTGGGCATATAAATTGGTCCAAAGTTTTGGGGGAGTAATTGGTGATACATTTCAGAAGTCAGGATAATGTACTTGACTTCTGACCTAAAATTCCACACCTATTTTTTTTTTTGAGTAATGTGTTTTATTCTACTAATTTATTGAAGTTTCATATAATACAAATAAAAGAACAAAAGGATAATAATTTAACAAAGCAAAAAGAATACTAGTGCTTTCCTTTTATTTAATGGATGGAAAATAACTTTTGGGGCATTAAAATCTTGCCCGACTTACACAATCAACATTATGATTCATTGACATCTTGCATTAATGATCTCACAACATAGAATTTCTTAATTTCATTCTCATGCTGATCTCAAGGGAAAGTTGAAAGTAAGGGAATGGACTCCTTGACTCAGCCCTGGCACATACTAATCTATTTTCTGTGTCTATATTTTACCTGTTCTGGATATTTCATGTGAATAGAATCATACAATATGTTGTTTAACTTAGCAAAATATTTTCAAGGTTCATCCATGTTGTAGCAGGTATTAGTACTTCACTTCTTTCTGTCACCAAGTAAGTATCCATTGTGTGAATACGCCACATTTTATTTATCCATTCATCAGTTGATGGACATTTGAAATTTTTCCACTTTTTTGCTATTATTAATAATGCTGGCATAAACATACAAATTTTTGAATATACGTATGGTTTTGTTTCTCTTGACATATTCCTGGGAGTAGAATTATTGGGTCCTATAGTAACTTATATGATTGACCTTTTGAAGAACTGCCAAACTATTTTTTAAACTGGTTGCACCCTTTTAAAATTCCTCCTGGAACATATCAGGGTAATCTATACATTTTTTAAGGTTACATTGTGTATCTATGCCATGGCTTTGTATATAATGGACAACTACTGAATATTGTTGAATGAACCACCAAATGATAACAATGGAAGTTAAATTCTAATATAAAATCTTCTTAAAAGTTAACATCCAACATACACAAAGTAAGTACTTAATACACTGAGTTCTACCAATACATGACAAGTGTGTTTTTCTGTAGTAAATCTGAAATATCAGTAATAGCTGCCTGTGTTAGTTTGTTCTCCTGCTGCTATTAAGAAATACCTGAGATTGGGTAATTTATAAAGGAAAGAGGTTTAGTTGACTCACAGTTTAGCATGTCTGGGGAGGCCTCAGGAAACTTACAATCATGGCAGAAGGGGAAGCAAACACATCCTTCTTCACATGGTGGCAGGAGAGAGACATGCAGAGGGAATAGGGGAAAAGCTCCTTATAAAACCATCAGAGCTCATGAGAACTCACTATCATGAGAACAGCACAGGGGAACCGCCTCAGTGATCTAATCACCTCCCATGAGGTCCCTCTCACAACCCATGGGGATTACAAGTTGGATTACAATTCAAGATGATATTTTGGGTGGGGACACAGCTAAACCATATTACTGCCTGTCTTTGTTCGAGCTGCTGTAACAAAATACCCTATACTGGGTAACTTAGAACATGTAGGCAAACCCAAACAAAAACTATCTGTGTAAAATAATAAAAATACTGTCTAATTAGTGGAGTTTCCTGTGCGACCAGTCATTTTGTTTGGTATTGTGATCTTTCTCCTCAGGCAGCTGGCGTACTTTATGTGCCTGGTGATCATTGGTTGGCCACTCATATTTAAGAGAAAAGGACTGGCTTACTAGTGCAGCTTCCCCTTCCTGGTGCAGTGGTGATGTGATGGCAAGCTCTCTCTGTGTGTGGCAGATTTGAGTGGGAAGTGGCATTCTTCACTTCAGGATGAAAAGGAGTAGGCTGCTAGACTGTGGGTCTCAAAATTCCAGATGAGGAGAGATTTACTGTGGGCATCAATATTCACCTTCAAAACATTCGCTTACCTAGACATTCAGTTTATAAAGAAAAGCCGTTTGTTTTATTTTTTACCCAGGAGACAAAAACACATGACTCTGAATGGGGTGGAAGAAGCTGATGAAGGTTGCCAGGTGGGTTAGTATTCTTTCTAGAACACCTGTACTGTAATCAGTGTACATTTTTCTTGCTTCTTATGAAACTAAAACTGAATTTCCATAGGGATAATGGTCATTTAATTGTCTTCTAAACAGGCATATTTTGAGATAAGTGGGGGCTTCTATTAATTATTCTAGGAAAATAAGTTAAAGACTGCCCTAGAAAATCATGATACAAGATGTTTCATCTATATGATTGGCTTTTAGCTTTGCAGGTACTTAGCAGTTTACTGCAGTAACTTTTCCTGCTTGTTTTATCAACCCACTTCCATTTATTTTTGATCTTTCAGAAATATGTTGACATTTCTTATTTGTTGGTAAAGTATGCACACACACCTCCATTTCTCTGCCACGTTATCTTTTTTATATGACTGTTCTATTTTATACTTGTATCCTTTTTTTAATCAGCAGGGTTTTGTGAGGTATTGGAGACAAATATGTGTGCAAAATTGCATCTAGAATTGATAGAATTTTAAATAAAATTAGTTCAACTTTGGCATTTGTGGATTTAATTGATGCCACCAGTGAGGCTGTATTAATTATGATTTATGTTAAAATTAAGGTCTGACAAAAGTGAATATTTATTAAGTATACAGTGTTGATAGTTAGAATTAGAGCCAGAATATATGCCCTCTAGGTGGAGAAGAAGACTTTAAGCCAGGATTAAAGCACTTGTATAGCATTTGTATAATAAAGAATTTTGCTAATATAACCAAATTGGGCATGAGGTCAGTACCAAATAATGAACAGTTCGAGTTGAAAAACATTAAAAAAAATGCAAATTTTAAGCTTTTACATGTGCACTCCATTGCTCTCTGAGATCATTTGGATAGCAGAGGAAAGGACATTTCAGGCAGAGGGTGTATGAAGTGCAATACTCTGAGCAAGGAACTTGCCTGCTTTGTTCAAAGAACAGTGATGAGTGATGAGCCCAGTTTAGTTACGGTGAAATGAATAAGGGAGGAGGGAGGAGGAGATGTAGTCAGAGAAGTAATGGGGCCAGCGCATGTAGGTCCTGGTATACCATGGTAAGGACTCTTAGTTTTTATTCTGAGTGAGATGGAAAGCCATTGAAAGGTTGTGAATAGAGGAGTAAGATTATGTTTTCATGGAATCTCTATGTCTGTTCTTTGGAGAATATGCTGAAACTGGACAAACTTATTATAAAACAGTAGGTTAGGTAGGAAGTAGTTGCAATAATACAGGCAAAAATTATTGTGTTGTGCACCAAGTTGATGTTTTGTGATAAACAGCCAAATTCTGGATCTATTTTGAAGACAGAGAAAGTAGGGTGCATTGACAAATTTTGTGTAGATAAGGAAAGACATACAGAATGGTGCCCAGATTTATATGTCTTAGTTAGATATGAGCTGTATGAGGACAGGAGTCATACATGCTTGCTCAGTATTTTATCCTTTTCTAGTATCTAGTTCACAGACAGCAATAAGAAGTCCTGAATGAATGAATAAAATATTCATGTAGGACACTGTATCAGAATTTGTATATAAAGCAGAGATCCCTCTTTTCTAGGCTACCAAATTCTTGATCTTTCTGAAAGTCCTTTTTCTCAGGCACAGGGATGGAAGATGTATGGATTCTTCCTTTTCGGATCCAGGTGCTTCTTCCAAATGTCCTCCTGTCAGTCTCACTCTGGTGGCTCTCACCCTGCAGGGCAGTGGTTGGTTATTCTTTATCTTTCTAGATTATGCAGAGAAAGGTGTTGTGTAGACCAGCTTCCTCTGTTTCCACCAAGATTCAGACTACTCAAACTGCATGTTCATTCTCAGAGAGAAAGAGGGGCCATATCCCATTTTCTCAAGATCCAATGCACTCACTCATTTGTTTTTTGAAAGAGTCTTTGTATTTTGAAAGAGTGACCTCTGACCTCTCAAGGAAACTTTCACAACATGAGTCTTCAGAGCCCTCAATTTGGCACTACCTGTAGCACAGAGCACCCTAATCAAGGGCCTAATGAGTCATTTTAATCCTGTTACTCTGGTAATTTTCTATTATGGGTATAACACAGTTATTTCCTTAGTAGTGCCTAGAAACAGTGTATGTTGACCTAGTTACAAACATTCTTTACATAGTACAATACTACACAGTGTGGAAAAATCTATTTGAACATATTTTAGAGTAAAATGATATAATAAAGAATAAAACTCAAAATTCTACTTTCAAAGTTTTGGCCACAGGGAAAGGTGATGAATCCAATTAATAAGGCTCATGATTATCAATAAAAAAGTATATAAAAGATAACAGAATAAAGTTTTGGGTTTTAGTTTTCAAAAGTTCATTTATCCCTGTGACAATTTTTTAAAGTTGTTGGAGAGATGGTGCTGACAAGTATGTCAGAATGCCCTAGAAATTAAGGGTATCACTTTAGCAACTGAGAGAGGTAATTCTGAATTTCGAACAGAAAAAAAAAAAGAAAAAGAGAAAAGAAGAGAAAAAGTTGTTACCTTCAGGAGAACCAAGCCATTGCAAATATGTCCCTGTTAAGTTGATCGGATTGCTGTGAAAATGTCAAGCATCTCTGTGCTAATTGCTTAGAACATCCTTCTATTTACTACTTAAAAAATGAGTAAAATGTGAAAAGGTGCCTTTGATCTAGATTTCTGAATCTGCACTGGTATGTTCATTTTAGGCATCATAATGGTAAATATGTAAAGCAGGTTTCAAATTTTTCAGTTAATCCCTCTATAAAGGCAACCTTTATTCAAGGAATCTATAGTGAGGGTGAGGTTATCATAGACTTTTCTTGCTAATTTTGGTTTGCAAATTTCTAACCAACTTTCTATAAAAAATGTAATATGAGACAAATATGAGAAATAAATGACATTTCTTTTTCTTGGTGGAATCCTGTGCTTCATAAGAAACACTGGATGAGTTTCCGTATTCCAGTTTAGAAAAACGTATTGGGGCTACAGCTTAAGAGCAACACTTAGGTGATTTTTTAGCAATCTTTGATGAACTCTAAGAAAATGGGGCTAAAATGTTTCTCGAACTTTATCACAGCTAATCAAATTTAGAGTCAAATAATATGTAGGCTGAGTAAAAGTTTCCACATAGAACAAAATCTTTTTTTGTTGTTGTTAAATGTGACTTATGGCACATTTTAATATTTTTTTCTCACTTCCCTACTTTGTTACATTCTATTCTCAAGCCTTTGGTTTAGTCCTTATTCTTAAATTCATACATGCCATGTATTGTGCTATAATTCATTCTTGGATGATGACTATACTACAGAATGATTTGAAAAAAGTAATTGTTCTTTTTTTTCATTCATTGTCATTAAACCAATCAAAAGCATTAGACTTGTTATGGGGTTTCTGATTGTTTTAGTCTGATTGGGCAGTCATAACAAAATACCATAGACCGGTTGACTTGAACAAGAAAAATTTACTTTCTCACAGTTTGGAGGCTGAGAAGTCCAAGATCAAGGTGCCAGCCAGCTGGGTTCCTGGTGAGAGCCTGCTTCCTCGCTTGCAGATGGCTGCCTTCTCTTTGTGTGCCCACATCGCCTCTCTTCAGGTGCACATGCCTGGAGAGAAGGAGAGAGGTCTCTCTCTCTCTTCCTCTTCATATAAGCCGCTGTACTATCAGATTAGGGCCCCACCCTTATGACCTTGTTTAACCTTAATTACCTCCTAAAGACCCTATCTCCAGATACAGTCACATAAGGCATTAGGGCTTGAACATATGAACTTTGGGCTTCAACATATGAATTCAACGTATGAATTGGAACACAATACAGTCCGTTGCACTGATCTGTCAACAGATCTGTGTCAGTATTTCCAGTGGTTTATTATGCTGATGGTCTTTCATTTTCTGCAATCAACATTTACAGAACTGTACTGACTCTTTGCTAGACTCGGGGCATATACTCTGTACCTGATACTATGCTAGATTTGAGGCATTATAAAAATATATAAAAGAGTCTCCTGATTTTAAGCTTATAGTCTGACAGTCCAGATTGTATATATATATATATATATATATATATATATATATATGTCCACAAATGTCATTAATAATTCTGAAATAAGTAGAATCAAATAGGCTAAAAGTAAGATTATAGTTAATACACTTTTAAAACCCACTCTGATATCAATACCCCTGTTAGACCTTTGCAAGGCTATCTTGTGGTTAATTTCTTAAATTAGGCGGTAAAAGTTTAGGAGATACCCTGAGTATATAAGCATTGAGGCTAGCCCTGTCCTGCCAGTTTCCTTGGTATTATTGTGACTGTTAGGTTTTAAAGCTGTTTCTATGTGTGTTTGCCCTTTTATTAATTTTAGTCAGTGGACCCACCTTTTCCTTTCTACACTGGTGTGTCGATGGCCTTTCCTTGTAATAACAGTTGACATAATCCTGTTGAACTGAAAGAAAACACTACTAAGGAAAACACTGGATCCTTCCAACTTTCTTAGACCTCTGTATGGAGGAATGTAGGTTTTGAGCCAGGGTCAAGCAGAGAAAGAAGATACCAGTGTACAACCAAATATTTCAGGCTCTTGGGCACTGTTTGCTTTGTTTGGGACTGACATCATTACCCTTACTCTATTCTCATACTGAATTGGAATTACAATATATATTTTTTTAACCTGTCTGACTGGCAAATGTTCAAACCAGCAATAACAACCAATGCTGGCAAATAGTCAAGGATATAAGCATTCCCTCACTTTTATGAGAGAAGGGTGAATTCCTCAATTTGTTTTGGAAAATAAATCTAGCAGCAACTATTTGAATTAAAACATCTATACGTTACACAGGAATTCAAATTATTGAATTCTTACATATTAAAATCACACTTGATATAGAACATGTATAGACATAATACTATTTGTATCATTGTAGTAACAATAAATCATAAGCTGTCTGAATGTCCGTCAATGGGTAATGGATTAAATCATGGCACTTGTGCATGTTCTTGCACACACACACGCAATGGAAAGTGATGCAGCTCTTAAAGAGAATCATATTTAGATGTATTGGGACACATAAATGTCCCAAATGGGAGGGATGTTCACAATACACAGTGAGATTTAGAAAAGCAAAATCAGAGTGAAACGAATAATACCAATAAATTAAAAAAATCAAAATCTAAAAACATGGGGCCGGGCATGGTAGCTCACACCTGTAATCCCAGCACTTGGGGAGGCCGAAGCAAGTGCATCACTTGAGGTCAGGAGTTTGAGAACACCCTGGCTAACATGATGAAAACCCATCTCTACTAAAAATATGACAATTAACTGGGTGTGGTGGCGCATGCCTGTAGTCCCAGCTACTCGGGAGGCAGAGGTTGCAGTGAGCAGAGATTGTGCCACTGCACCCCAGTATGGGAGACAGAGTGAGACTCCATCTCAAAACAAAAAACAAATAAACAAACAAAAAACACCTAAAAACAGTTTATGTGCTGACCAAAGAGAAAATGGGGTCAAGTACATACCCAGTTCTTCACATATGTAAATTAAGGGAGGTATGGGAGGATTTTTGACTTTACACTCATTTGTATATTCACTTATTATATCAGAAATGGAAAGGCACAGAGAAGAAAAGAAGAGGAACACCATCCTGTTGATGGATGCTGGGTGAGAGAAGGGCTGGACACCAATATGACAGCCAGATTCACTGCACTCCCCTAAACGCAAATGAGTGGCTGTCTCTGACTTTTTGAGCACAGAGATTTGGAGGAGGATGGTGACTGAGGAGGAAGAAAACATGGCTGGAACAGCCAAGTCACCTGCAGTTATTGACAGGGCCCTCCCCTGTACAGTTGTCTTTTATATTGGCAGGGCACCTCTCTCCCTAATTATGTTCAGGGGAAGTTCTGCCCATACTTGTGCCAAGTTCCCAAGGTGGGGAGGATGAGGGCAGAAAGGGATATTGTTGAAAGAGGGTGCATCTACTCCAGGTATAAACAGAAACTTTCAGGTGAGCCAAGAAATTCACCAGATGTCCAGGCTTCCCTTTCTTCCTCTACCCACAGAACCAAGCACCAATTTGCGTGTGGGGGTGTCACTGTCCAAAGATTTGCTAGGAGAAGAATATGGTAAGATAATATTTGAGGTTATTAATCTATGCTTTTTATTCTCTCTATACACATTTTTCTCTGCCTGTTCCTCCTCATTCAGGAAGGTAACTGGCCCTGGGAACTGTAAGATAGGTAATGTTTCTGGCTGTTAATTTTCAGTTCCTTAAATCTGAAGAAGTCAGGCAACATTTCCAGGACAGGAAACATTAAGGACGATTTGTGGGCCTAGGTGATGTGTCTTGGCCAGAAACAGGATGGAAGGTGAACTTTCCAAGGTAGGAAGAGATCCCCATGGGAATAGGGGAGTGTAGGGAGGAGGAGAGAGGAATGTCAGTGGGAGCAAGTAGATAGGGTCAGTGCCCTGCTTCCAACTACATGAAGAAAGGGATGGAAAGATCCTAAAGAGAAAGTGGATGCTTAGTGTTGAGGCAGATGAAACTAAGAGGAGCCATTCTCCCAATGGCAGACATTTTGGAATTACAAAAAAAAAAAAAAAAAAAAAAAGAAAGTGCTGCAGGGAGCATTCTTGTGTCCCTGTGCAAAAGTGTTTCTGGATTTTATGCTTCAGAAGTTGACTTGCTGAGTCCTGAATTTCCAACTTTACTAGATAGTGCAAAAATGTTTTCCAAATCATACCAGTGTACTCTTTCAACCTCTTATATTTTTCTTTGCAAATGTATGCTACACTGCCTTAGTGAAATGTCAATGTTCATTAATTATCAGTCATTAAGAATTTGTAAGTTTCCTGTCTCCCCTACTTCCTTACCATTACTTGTCATTGTCAGACTTTTGAAAATTTTCCAATCTGATGGACATGAAAGAGTATCTTGTCTTAATTTGCATATTTCTATTACCAGCAAGTGACAGCTTTTTTCCACATATCTTTGTTGGCCATATAGAGCTTTTGTTCTGTGAACTGAAGGTTTATATTTATCTATCTACTGGGCTTTTTGTAGCTTCCTCATTTATAGGATTTTTAAAATATTCTAGACTGCAACTATTTTTCAAATGTCTTGTAAATATCTTCTGTCACTTGCTTGCCTTCTAACTTGATTTATAGTGTTGAATATATAGAAATTTAAAATGATATCATTAAATTTATTCTTTTTTATTTTGTACATAATGGTTTGCTCTGTTATTTCTTTATTTCAATAGACTCAATTTTTTAAGAGCAGTTTTAGGCTCATAGTAAAATAGAGTAGAAGATACATAGATTTCCCTTATACCTACCTCCACCCCTGCATAGGCATAATTTCCTTCATTTTCAATATCCCACACCAGAATGGTACATTTGTTACAACTGATATACCTTTTTGTATTTTGATAAATCTTTTCTAACTTTAATGTTATGAGAGAGCCTCCTACATTTTCTCCTAAAATTTTTAAGGGTTACTTTTGTCTTTAATCCGTGTGGACTTCCTCTTGGTATATAGAATGAGGAGAAACTTGATTTTCTGATACATTTTAAAATCTACTTCTAAATTACATGGGGCCAGACCATCCTACTGGCAGATTCACCTGTGTCCCCACTGAAAGATTCAGGAACACAAAGCAGTTCATAGCAGGTGTTAGGACAGGAGATTGTGGTCTATCACTGGACTCTTGGATAGGTCTCAGAAACCAAAGAACATGCCAGGGTATTACCAAGATTAGTGAGTGGCATGACTTTTCCATGTCAGGGATGTTGGCTGATTAGGCAACAGGGACATTCAGATTGAAAAGAGGTATAGGCCGGGTGCGGTGGCTCACGCTTGTAATCCCAGCACTTTGGGAGGCCGAGGCAGGCGGATCACGAGGTCAGGAGATCGAGACCACGGTGAAACCCCGTCTCTACTAAAAATACAAAAAAAAATTAGCCGGGCGTGGTGGCGGGCGCCTGTAGTCCCAGCTACTCGGAGAGGCTGAGGCAGGAGAATGGCGTGAACCCGGGAGGCGGAGCTTGCAGTGAGCCGAGACTGCGCCACTGCACTCCAGCCTGGGTGACAGAGCGAGACTCCGTCTCAAAAAAAAAAAAAAAAAAAAACAAAAAAAACGAAAAGAGGTATAGCTGGCCTGTCCTCACAACTGGATATTAGGATCTGTCAAAACAACTGACAAAGCAGCCATCATAGGAGCAAATATGGCAGAACTAACACAGCCAAAGTGTTTTCCAAGCCAGTGTATGCAACCTAGAAGAGAATATTTCCTGGGAAACGTTTCATCTCTTTAAGATCATTAATTTATGCCATGTATACTGTAACATTTTTAAGTTCTTAAAAAATTTTAATGTAGTGGGATGTAGTAGAGAGAGGGAAAAATCATTTTTAATTGGTTGGAAAAATGGGATTTATATGTATTTCCTCCCCCCCAAAAATAATACAATAAAAATAATAAATTTTAATAATTTTTTTTTTTTGGAGACATAATCTCACCCCGTCACCCAGGCTAAAGTGCAGTGGCGTGATCTCAGAGCTGGGATTACAGTTGCAAGCCAACATGTCTGGGTAATTTTTGTATTTTTAGTGGAGATAGAGTTTCACCATGTTGGCCAGGCTGGTCTCGAATTCCTGGCCTCAAGTGATTTGCCTGCCTCGACCACCCAAAGTGTTGGGATTACAGCATGAGCCACCGTGTCCGGCCCAATTTTAATAATTTGAGCAAGGCTCACAGTTTTTCCTATAAAAATTCTTCCTTATAAGTAAAACAACTACATGGGATTTCATGGCTATTTTAGTATTTATATAACTCTTTAAGGAAAATAAAACTTTAGTTATATATATAAAACCTTGAGCTATATAAATAACTTTGAGTTATATGCAGTTATAATGGCATTATGTGCTCTAAAGTAAAATCTCAATGTCCTTTGTCTCACTGATCATAATTAAAAAGTATAACCAGAATCCAGTTTGTAATTTCCAAGATGACTGTCACTGTAAGTATTTGAAACATAGTTGATCTTTGTAAAAAACTTTTTTTAATGAAAATAATTAGCTGGGAATATCCCACATGTATTCTAAATCCCCCAGTTGGTTTAGGTAATTTTTCTTATTCTTCCACAACACATGGTATTCTTTCTATGAATGACATCAGTTTGGAAATACCCCGTGGTTTTCTGAGTTATAAATGGGTATCTCAGTATGAACTCCTGATTATATTATGATTCATACTTTCACTTCTGTTTTTTCATACTATCATTTTGAAAAAGTGAAAATGAAACTATGTCTCACTGGCCAAGAGTTCACAAGGGAGATAGAAAAGCAAAGTTTAATGGAATGATTTTTAAAATATTGAAGGATTGTGGTCTGAGAATATTGTAAAAACCATTTCTTAAGGAAAAGCAATGTAGTTGGGATCAAAACAAAAAAATGCTCTTTGAGAGTTTCTCTGGAACTTTAGAGTGTCTACTTTCAGAGTTTTGCTTCACGTAAGAGCATTGATGAAGTAATAATTATTATACTTATAATTATTCAATTATTAAGTATTGATTTCTTCTGGCATTTATTTATTTATTTATTATTTATGACTCTTTTAAAATTGTTTTTCTTGGTGGAACTAGGTTATGAACCCTAGCATTTTAATTCTAGAATTTGTTCTCTTGAGTATTACACCATAGTAGCAATTTGATGGTAACACTAAAGAAAGAAAGAAAGAAAGAAAGAAAGAAAGAAGAAAAGAAAGGAAGGAAGGTGTGGAAAGTCCCAGAATGACTGCAGGTCTGAGAGCATTTATTCAAACTGCAAATTTTCTTAGGGCAGGGGTCATGCTTGCTCTGGCTGTGTTCCCTGCACCTCAGTTCCTGGCACATAGCAACGCCTGACAAATATGTGTTGAATAAATGAGTACAGTAGCTTAAAAGCAAATTTTTGTACTTCATGGTTTTCTGTAGAAAGCCACAAGAAAAAAATTTCATCTGAGGTCTCAGCATTCTAGTAACTGTGAAGTATTAAGACTTGTGTGAGTTCCCCTTATGAGAGCCTTAAAGTATTAGTATCATGAGGTATGAGGTCTAAGGCTAGATGCCTAAATGGCCGTCTCATTTTTTATTAAGCTGGACTTGCAGCATGGGAACTTTGCCAGGGATTATAAGACCTTTATAAAGATTAATGTGATTTTAAAAATCGTTAGCTTAGGCCAGGTGAGTTGGTTCACGCCGTAATCCCAGCACTTTGGGAGGCTGAGGTGGGCAGATCCCTTGAGTCCAGGAGTTTGACACAAGCTTGGGTAACATGGCGAAACCCCATCTCTGCAAAAAATACAAAAATTAGCTGGGTGTGATGGTGCATGCCTGTAGTCTCAGGTACTTGGGAGGCTGAGAGGTGAGAGGATTGCTTGGGCCCGGGAGGTGGAGGCTGCAGTGAGCTGTGATTGCGCCACTGCACTATGGTCTGGGTGGCATATAGCAAGGCCTTTCTCAAAAAAAAGTTAAAAAAGACTTATTAAGAGTAAATTTACCTCCTTGGGCTGCTTGTCACCAAATGGTCATTCTTAACAAATAATTATGTCTTGTGGGTCAATACGTGTTTTTAAATTTTATTTTATGTATTTATGTTTTGAGGGTGTCACTACTGTTACTCAGGTTGGAGTGCAGTGACACATTCATAGCTCACTGCAGCCTCAACCTCCCTGGGCTCAGATGATCCTCCCCACTCAGCCTCCTGAGTTGTACAGGCATGTGCCACCATGCCGGGCTGATTTTTCTTTTCTTTCTTTCTTTTTTTTTTGTAGAAACAGCGTCTGGCTATGTTGCTCGAACTTGGTCTCGAACTCCTGAGCTCAAGCATTCCACGCTGCCTCATCCTCCAAAGTGCAGAGATTACAGGGGTGAACCACCATGCCTGGTAATATGTGTTTTTTAAATGAATAATTCTTCACCTTCAAATCTCCTCTTCCCAGACCAGTTTTTTTTCTCTACCAACCTTGCTTTGATGATTATATTTCAAATATACCAACTCCTTTAGGTTAAGGCATTGAAGAATGGTTTGTCTAAGAGAGGATATCACCTGTTTTAACTTTCATTAACATTTTAAGATGGAATAGTCCAACAAACCAATGAAGCAGTTATTCCCTGCATTTCTAAGAACAGAAGAGGTGTATGAGTATTTAAGTGTTGAGGAATAAAAAGAATGTCTGCATATCTGCAGTAGCCAATATGAAATGTGAAGAATGTTTAGTAGAGAATAGAAAAGTTACTTCTTCCAAGAATGGTCAAGAGGGCTTCAAAACATCACTTAAAAATGTTATAATATTCCAATGTCAGTTATACCAGTAACCTGATCTGAAAATGATGTTGAGAATATGCTGAGAATAATAATGATATTAATAAAAATGCTTACTATTTTGAGTAATGACATTTTGTGATCACTTATTAATCAGCAATTGATTACCAGAACAGAATTGTTGTAAGAATTAAATGGATATTAATGAAAAGAAAGTCAAACAGTGAGATTTTCTTTGAAAGCTTATGGAAATTGAGTGCAGCAAGATGGGTCATCTTAATGAGATAAAATAGTTTATGGGCCTGTAAGATTTGACTTGCAACTTGTTAAATATTTGTGAAACAAAGAATGTGTTATACAGATAGGGAGTTGGTTCACCTGGCATATGAAAAAATAAAACAAAGAATCTATGAGGTACATTATGGCAGAAAAATCTAGCAAAATTGGGTTCCAAGTTTTTTCCTGTCTGATGATTGTTGAAATTGCAGCATCAGCCATTCTTTGCTTGGTGTAATCGAGCATCTTGTTTAAATCAACCTTCCACTTACTCTAGATTCAAGTCAAGCAATCAACATTAGGTTGGTACAAAAGTATTGCAGTTTTTGCCATTACTTTGAAAGGCAAAAGACGCAATTACTTGCAATTACTTTTGCCCTAACCTAATATTTCAATTCTAATTTGACTTCCGATATAATTTTACAAGAAAGGGATGCTTTAGCTAGAGATCCCCCTTGGCAATTGTATTTCTTGTTGTAATTAATAAGATGGCTTTTTGTTTATTTGTACAGAAGTCTCTTGAATCGAGTTTCCATGAATTATAATTCCCAAGTTTGACCGAATTTGACACCCTGACGAGATTGAGTTTTTGAATTGACAAGGCTGAGCAAGAGAGTTAGGGCTGCAATGGCTTCCCAAGGTTGTTGCCACTTGGATGACTTCTCCTGTTCTCTAGCTTCTGGCGGGGACACAGTGTGATGAGTACCTGGTAATAAGCATGGCATGGGGTGGTGGTGTGCTGCCGATGTTAGTTCCCATTCCAAAGTGTTTCTCCAATAGCTTGTATGAGGATGAGGGAAAGAAAATAATTCACTTGAGAAGAAGCAAAGTAGGGAGAAAAGGAGACCTATTTGTTGCAAGCAAATTTTAGTGACTTGGTAAGCTCTGAAAGAAATCTGTCATGAGTATTTATCAGGTGTAATGGTTAATTTTAGGCGTCAACTTAACTGGGCCATGGGATGCCCAGGCATTTGATCAAACATTATTCTGGGTATATCAGTGAGGGTGTTTTTGGATGCATGAGATTAATATTTAAACTGATAGACTGAATAAAGCAGATTGCCCTCCATAATGTGGGTGGGCCCACATGGTTTGGTTCGTTGAAAACCTGAAGCGGACAAAGGCTCATCTTCCCATGAGTTAAAGGAAGCTCTTTCTGCTTGAGTGCCTTTGAGAGGGGACTTTTTTTTTTCCCCTGCTTTTGGACCCTAACTGAAACATTGGCTTGCCCTAAGTCTCAAGCCTGCCAGCCTGAGCACTGGAACCATTAGCTCTCATGGGTTTCCAGCTTGCTGACTTCAGATCTTAGGATTTGTCAGCTTTATACTCATGGGAGCCATTTCCATATAATATATCATATTTCCATATCTCCTATTGGTTCTGTTTCTCTAGAGAACCCAGACTGATACATCATATGCCATCATAATATGTCATATTACCAGGAAATTTTACTTTTGCAAATGAATCACATCTTTAATGTACTCACTGGCAGGACAAATTCTTTTCATCTAAACTAGATTTTTGTGACCCAGGGTGAATGTGTTTCCTATTTTTTTCCTTTCATGAGGATACATCTCATTAACACTTTTCAAATTTATCTTCAGTAACTGAATTAAAAATTTTTGTTGTACTCTTATGACACAGATGCCTGTGGTTCATCCCATCTGGTTTGTTTTGTTTGTGATGCTGCCACATTTCCTTTCCCTTAACAGGCTCTTCCCTCCAATCCCCAAACTAAACCTTGGACCGTTTCTCCACTGGACCACCAGCTACAATGTCAACAGCTCCACAACTTGCAAGTCTTGCCAAAGTGTTTTAAAGGATGATTTATTAAAGGAAAATCTAAATTAGCAATTGGATATATTCCACTATAGTAACTTAAGACCACTCATTAATTCTACAGTGACTTACTGAGCACCTACCACTAGGCCAGGCTGGGGAAACAAAGGTAAAATAAGCAGACTTTTTCCTTGAAGAGGGGTGGCAGGAAAACAGATATGAAGACTAAGAGGAAAAGAAAGTGCCTGATATTTATTGAGCATCTACCCTTTACCAAGCACTCTGTGAGGGGCTTTCCAATGAATCTTTATAACAGCTCTCTAAGGGAGGTACTATTATCCCTCATTTATGTATGAGAAAACCAAGGCTCAGGGAGGTTCTCCAGTTAGGAGCATAGAAATTATAGCTAGCATTCACTGAGCCTCAGTAACAGGGTGGAGTTAAAACCCTGGTCTGTCTTCATTTTTGTTCTTCTTTCTGCTTCACCTTGCCTGTCTGCTCTAGACCTTCACTGCCCAATATGATGGCCACTAGCCACATGTGATTATCCAGCACTTGAGATGTGGCCAGTCCAAACTGATAAGTGCTAAAAGCACAAAATACTAACAAGATTTCAGAAACATAGTATGCATAAAACATAAAATATCTCATTAATAATTTTTATATTGATGACATGTAGGAATAATAACATTTAACATACACTGGTGTATCAGGGCTCTCCAGAGAAGTGGAATTAATAGGAGATCATAATTACATGTTATATATTTAATTTATATATGTAATAGGATATATACACATACACACATGTATATACATTTATTTATACACACATACACATGTGTATATACATATATTTACATGTAAATGCACACGCATTATGTATATATAAATACACACATATGTGCCATATACTTACGTATATGTAAACACACATGTATATGTATATATACATATGTATGCATATACACATAATATATGTGTGTATATATGTAGGTGTATATACATGTGTATATACATAATATCCTGTTACATATATACCACACACACACACACACACACAAAGAATGAGAGACAGAGAGAGAGAGAGGAGAAAGGAATTTATTTTAAGGAATTGGCTCCTGTAATTATGGAAGCTGGCAACTCTGATATTTGTAGACTGTGTTAGCAGCCTGGAGATTAAGGTTAGAGCTGATGTTGCAGTTTTGAGTCAGAAATCCACAGGGCAGACTAGGCAGGCTGGTAACTCAGGCAGTGTTATGAACTGAATTGTGTCTCTTCCCCACATTCATATGTTGAAGTTCTAACCCCCAGTGAAATTGTATTTGGAGAGAGAGCCTTTAAAGAGGCAATTGAGATTAAATGGGACTGTAAGGGTGGGGGGCTGATACAATAGGACACCAGGGATGTTCTTGAACAGAGAAAAGGCCTTGTCTGCAAGCCAAAAAAAAAAAAAGCCACAGGAGAACCCAAACCTGCCAATACCTTGATCTTGAACTTCCAGGTTCCAAAACTGTGAGAAAATACATTTCTCTTGTTTAAACCACTCAGTCTGTGCTGTTTTGTTATGGGAGCCTGACATGGTTTGGCTCTGTATCTTCATTCAAATCTCATCTTGAATTGTAATCCCCACATGTTGAGGGAGGGACCCGGTGGGAGGTGATTGGATCATGGCCGCGGTTTTCTCCATGCTATTCTCCTGGTAGTGAGTGAGTTCTCACTAGATCTGATGGTTTAAAAGTGTTTGGCACTCCCCACCACCACTCTCTCCTGTTGCCTTGTGAAGAAGGTGCTTGCTTCCTTTTGCCTTTCACCATAATTGTAGGTTTCCTGAGACCTCCCTAACCATGCAGAACTGTGAGTCAATTAAGCCTCTTTCCTTCATAAATTTCCCAGTTTCAGGTAGTTCTTTATAGCAGTGTGAAAATGGACTAATATAGGAAATTGGTACTGGGAGTTGAGGCACTGCTATAAAGATACTTGAAAATGTAGAAGAGACTTTGGAATTGTGTAATGGGCAGAGGTTGGAAGAGTTTGGAAGGCTCAGAAGAAGACAGGAAGATGTGGGAAAGGTTGAAACTTCCTAGAGACTTGTTGAATGATTTTAACCAAAATTGTAGTGATATGGACAATAAAATTAAGGCTGAGGAGGTCTCAGATGGAGATGAGGAAGTTGTTAGAAGCTGGAATAAAGGTCACTCTTGCTATGCTTTAGCAAAGAGACTGGCAGCATTTTATCCCTGCCCTAGAGTTCTGTAGGACTTTGAACTTGAGAGAGATAATTTAGGGTGTCTGGCAGAAGAAATTTCTAAGCAGCAAAGCATTGAAGATGCCTATTCTGGCTTTTTCTGAATGTGTACAGTCATATGTGTTCATGTAGAGATGATCTGAAATCAGAATTTATGCTTAAAAGGGAAGCAGATCATAAAAGCTTGGCAAATTTGCAGCCCATCCATGTGGTAGAAAAGAAAAACCCACTTTCTGGGGAGAAATTCCTTCCAACTGCAGGATTTTCCATAAGTAGCAAGAGGCTGAGTGTTAAGAGCCAGGACAATGGGGAAAATGTCTCCAGGGCAAGTCTGAGATCTTCACAGCAGCTTCTCCCATTACAGGCCCAGTGGCAGAGGAGGGAAAAATAATTGCATGGGCCAGGCCCAGGGCCCTGCTGCTCTGTGTAGTCTTGGGATATGGTGACTGGCATTCCAGCTTCTCCAGCTCCAGCCATGCCTAAAAGGGGCCAAGGTACAGCTCAGGCTGTGGCTTCAGAGTGCAAGCCCCAAGCCTTGGCAGCTTCCATGTGGTGTTGGGCCTGCAGGTGCACAGAAGACAAGGGTTGAGCTTTGGGAACCTCTGCCTAGATTTCAGAGGATGTGTGGAAACACCTGGATGTCCAGATAGAAGTTTGCTGCAGAGGCAGAGCCCTCATGGAGAACCTCTACTAGGGCAACATAGAGGGGAAATGTGGGGTTGGAGCCCCCATACAGAGTTCTCACTGGGGCACTGCCTAGTGGAGCTATAACAAGAAGGCCACCATCCTCCAGACCCCAGAAAGGTAGATCCACTGACAGCTTGCTTCTTGCTCCTGGAAAAGCCACAGGCACTCAATACCAGCCTATGAAAGCAGCTGTGGGGGTTGTATCCTGCAGAGCCACAGGGGTGGAGCTACCCAAGGTTCCGGGAGCCCACTTCTTGTATCAGCATGCCCTGGATGTGAGACATGGAGTCAAAGGAGATTATTTTGAAGCTTCAAGATTTAATGAATGCCCTGCTGAGTTTTGGACATGCATGGGGCCTATGGCCACTTTGTTTTGGCATTTGGAACAGGAATGACTGTACCCCCATTGCATCTTGGAAGTAACTAACTTGCTTTTGATTTTACAGGCTCCTATGTGGAAGGGACTTGCCTTGTCTCAGATGAGACTTTGGACTTGGACTTTTGGGTTAATGCTGGAATGAGTTAAGACTTTGGGAAACTGTTGGGAAGGCATGATTGGTTTTGAAATGGAAAAGGACATGAGATTTTGGAGGGGCCAGTGGTGGAATAATATGGATTTCCTCTGTGTCCCCACCCAAATCTCATCTTAAATTGTAATTCCTCTGTGTTGAGGGAGGTGATTGAATCAAAGAGCAGTTTCCCCATGCTCTTTTCATGATAGTGAATGAATTCTCACTAGATCTGATGGTTTAAAAGTGTTTGGCAGTCCCCTACACCTGCTTTCCTGCTACCTTGTGAAGAAGGTGCTTGCTTCCCCTTCAACTTCTGCTATGATTGTAAGTTTCCTGAGGCCTCCCCAGCCAGGTGGAACTGTGAGTCAATTAAACTTCTTTCCTTTATAAATAACCTAGGCTTAGGCAGTTGTTTATAGCAGTGTGAAAATGGACTAATACAAAGTCCTAGCAAAGATAATACAGGTAAATTTTTTATGTTACAGTCTTTTTTTTTTTTTTGAAATAGGATCTCATTCTTTTGCCCAGGCTGAGTGCAGTGGTGCAATCATGTCTCACTGCAGCCTCAACCTACCAGGCTCAAGTGATTCTCCCATCTCAGCCTTCTGAATAGCTGGGACGACCGGCACATGACACCATGCCTGGCTAATTTAAAACATTTTTTTTTTTTAGAGATGGGAGGGTCTCACTATGTTGCCCAGACTGGTCTTGAACTTCTGGACTTAAGTGATCCTCCTGCCTCATCCTCTCAAAGTGTTGGGATTACAGGCATGAGCCACCACACGAGCCTCTATGTTACAGTCTTAGCTCTTAAGGCCTTCAACTGATTGGTTGTGGCCCACCCACAATATGGAGTGTAATCTACTATACAGATTTAATTGTTAATCACATCTGAAAAATATTTTATTCTGCCATCTAGACTTTTATTCAACCAAGCAACTGGACACAATAGGGTAGCCAGGTTGGCACATAAAACTAAACATCACAATTGGGTTCAATAAAGTATAGCTTTAAAATTATTTTCACTTGTTCCTTTTAATTTTTTAAAATGTGGCTACTAGAACATTCAAAATTATGTATGTGGCTCACATTTATTACTCACATTTTATTTCTATTGGACAGTGATGTTCTAGACATTTATGAAAACAAATGTATTCCAAGTGAGTATCGAGGAATTACAGTACAATATGCTTGAGGCAATTGGTGAAGGCTTTGCAGAGATGGTAAGATGATGAAAGCACAAATCCTTGCATCAGAATGCTTAGGTTTGAATCTCTGCTCTGCCACTTCACTGTGATGCAGGGCAAGAAACTTAAGCTCTCTGTGCCTCATTTTCTTCATCTGTAAAATGAGGTAGTAATTAGATCTTCCACATGGGATTGTGGTAAGGGTTAAATGATTTCATATACTTAAGCATTTAGAATAGTATCTGAGACAGTAAATCTCTATAAATGTTAAAGAAGGTCTTGCCTGACCAAAAACTGGACAGAAGAGGGGCTGGGCAGTTCCCCAAGGGATTATTGAAAAGGGATGAATTTCACAGGGAGGGAACTTGTAACTCTCTTCTTTGGGCTTCCCTTTGTGTCTTACCACAGGAAGATCAGCAGTAGAGTCTCAGTATGTTCTGTGGCTAAGAGTTCAACCACTTGCATTGAGTTTTGCGTCAGTTGGTGAATGACCAACATGTGTCTGGCAAAGCACTTGGCATCCCTTTTAGTCATTTTACCTGATCTCAGCAGCACCCATCCCTGCAGGACCCAGCCTCGTTTTTAATATATTGCTTTTATTTCTTAAAATGTGTGTAAGTGGAGCCAGAGAGGAGAGAGAGGAGGGAGTGAAAACACTGAAAAGGGGAAAATGAAAGACTAAAAGATATTTGCAAGACATTTGTCAGTCGCACAGCAATTCAATTTTTAAAACAAACTTGGCATTGAGATTTATACAGTTCATTTACTCAAAGAAGACTTCAAATTTTGTATTCCACTCCTTTGGGGACTAGTTGACACATTAAAATCCAAATATTACAAAATAAAATGAACTGAAGCATGAAATTAATATTTAGCATACAGATTTACTTAATTTTACTATTTAATAATAGTACTTGATTTTTAAAGACTACTGCTGACCAAAAACAATGCAAATTATTTATTGTGGGCCACCTACTTACTTCTCAAAAAATCCTGAGAGGTACTTAAATGTTTACCCTTATTTTTACAGTAGGACCTGCAGCTTAACAAAATTAAGTAAATGTTCAAGTTTATACAAACAATACATAGCTAAGTCAGGAATTTCAACTGAATACATTGAGCTCCCATATTATAACACTCCAGTTTACAATACATAGTCTGTGCAACTATCAATTTCAAAATGCATGTATTAATTCGTCACATGTTTACTCAGCACCTTCTTCTAAAGGCACCATCCTAGGCAGCATGTCCATTTGATAGTGTTTCCTTCTAAAACTGACAGTTTTGAAAATTAATTGCTTTAGAGCTAAAATGCAATTCAAATTATCACTGAATCCTCAGATGACTTTTAGTTGCTGTTATTTTAATTCAGGATGAATTAATCCAAATGAAAAATGTCCCGGACATTCTACAAAATTTTTGCCCTTAATATTCAATTTTTTTAAATCAGAAAGGATAATTTAACCTTAGTAGGTTGTATGTGTAACAAAATTTATTCATTTCTTCTATGTTTTCAGTTTTGTTTACATATAGCCACTCATAATACCTTCTTATGATCCTTTGTATTTCTTCAGTGTTGGTCAAAATGTCTTCTTTTTCGTCTCTGATTTTATTTATTTGAGTCTTTTCAATTTTATCTTAGTTATTCTAGATAAATGTTAGTCAATTTTGTTTATCTTTTCAAAAAATAACTTTGTTTTGTTGATCTTATAAATTATTTAAAAATCTTTATTTCATTTATTTCTGTTCTGAGCTTTATTACTTCACTCTTTCTACTAATTTTGGTTTTAATTTGTTCATATTTTTATAAAAATGAGTTACCTTTAGTTGAAATTTCCAGTGAAAACTTAGAAATTGATCAATACCAAATTGATTTTTGTTTTTATTTCTGCCAGTAGATTAAAGTCTATCAAAGATTTAAAAATATTTATCCAAAGTTCAAAGGCTTAGTCTATGTTTGGTGATTATCTTACACTTTGTGCTCATAAAATATTTCGACTCTAAGCTTTCCGTTGTGTTTACACAAAGCACATCAATGGATCGCTTCATTGGGTGTTTCGTCCTTCTTGTTTGATTCTTCTTTTTCTATGGAATGGAAGCTATGCCAAAGGGAAGCTCCTACCTGGTCCCATTCCTCTCCCAGTTGTTGAAAATATTCTACCCTTAAGAAGTATGAACATCAGCAAATCCATAAGCATGGTAAGTATAGCTATTTTCTTTTTTTAAATTTTGTGATTTTCTACTATTTAAACTTTTAATTTAGATTCGAGGGTACATGTGCAGGTTTGTTTTATAGGTAAACTCTCGTGTCATGGGGGTTTGTTGTACAGATAATTTTGTCACCTAGGTACTAGGCCTAGTACCCAATAGTTATTTTTTTCTCCTCCTCTCCTTCTTCCCACCCTCTGCCCTGAAGTAGGCCCTAGTGTCTGTTGTTCCCTTCTTTGTGTGCATGAGTTCTCCTCATTTAGCTCCCACTTATAAGTGAGAGCATGTGGTATTTGGTTTTCTGTTCCTGCATTAGTTTGCCTAGGATAATATCCTCCAGCTCCATCTATGTTCTGCAAGAGACATTATCTCATTCTCTTTTATAGCTGCATAGTATTCCATGGTGTATGTGTACTACATCTTCTTGATCCAATCTGTCATTGTTGGGCATTTAGGTTGATTCCATATCTTTGCTATTGTGAATAGTGCTGCAATGAACATTTACATGCATGTGTCTTTATGGTAGAATGATTTATATTCCTCTGGGTATATACCCAGTAATGGAATTGCTGTGTCCAACAGTAGTTCTGCTTTTAGCTCTTTGAGAAACCACCATATTGCTTTCCACAATGGTTGAGCTAATTTACGTTACCACCAATAGTGTATAAGTGTTCCTTTTTCTTCACATCCTTGCCAGCATCTGTAAGTTTTTGACTTTTTTATAATAACCATTCTGACTGGTGTGAGACAATATCTCATTGTGGTTTTAATTTGCATTTCTCTAATGATCAGTGATACTGAGCTTTTTAAAATATGCTTTTTGGCTGCATGTATGTCTTTTCTAGAAAAGTATCTGTTTATGTCTTTTGTCCACTTTTCAATGGGATTGTTTGCTTTTTTCTGTAAATTTGTTTAAGTTCCTTACAGATGTTGGATATTAGACCTTTGTCAGATGCATAGTTTGCAAACATTTTCTCCCATTCTGTAGGTTGTCTGTTTACTCTGTTGATAGTTTCTTTTGCTGTACAGAAGCTCTTAAGTTTAATTAGATCCCATTTGTTAATTTTTGCTTTTGTTATGATTGCTTTTGCTGTCTTTGTCATAAAATCTTTGCCCATTCCTGTGTCCAGGATGGTATTGGCTAAGTTGTCTAGGGTTTTTATAGTTTTGGGTTCTACATTTAAATCTTTAATTTATCTTGAGTTGATTTTTGTATATGATGTAAAAAAGGAGTCTAGTTTCAATCTTCTGCTTATGACTAGCCCGTTATCCCAGCACCGTTTATTTAATAGGGAGTCATTTCCCCATTGCTTGTTTTTGTCGGCTTTGTCAAAGACAGTCATAGGTGTGTGGGCTTGTTTCTGGGCTCTCTATTCTGTTCCATTGGTCTATGTGTCTGTTTTTGTACCAGCACCATACTGTTTTGGTTATCGTAGCCCCATAGTATAGTTTGGAGTTGGGTAACATGATGCCTCCAGTTTTGTTCTTTTCGCTTAGGATTGCCTTGGCCATTTGGGCTCTCTTTTGGTTCCATATAAATTTTAAAATAGTTTTTTTTTTTTTTTTAGTTCTGTGAAGAATGTCACTGGTAGTTTGACAGGAATGGCATTGAATCTGTAAATTGCTTTGGGCAGTATGGCCATTTTAATGATATTGATCTTCCTGTCCATGACCATGGGATGTTTTTATATTTTTTGTGTATGTCATCACTGATTTCTTTGAGCAGCACTTTGGAATTCCCATTGTAGAGATCTTTCACCTCCATGGTTTGCTGTATTCCTAGATATTTTATTCTTTTTGTGGTAATTGTGAATGGGATTCAATTCCTGATTTGGCTCTCAGCTAGGCTGTCGTTGGTGTATAGAAATGCTAGTGATTTTTGTACATTGATTTTGTATCCTGCAACATTGCTGAAGTTGTTTATCATTTGAAGGAGATTTTGGGCCGAGACTATGGGGTTTTCTAGATATAAAAACATGTCATTTGCAAAAAGGGATACTTTTAATTCTTCTCTTCCTATTTAAATATGCTTTATTTCTTTCTCTTGCCTGATTGTTCTGGCCAGACCATCCAATGCTATGTTGAACAGGAGTGGTGAGGGAGGGCATTCTTGTGTTGTGCCAGTTTTCCAGGGGAATGCTTTCAGCTTTTCCCTATTCAGTATGCTGTTGTTTGTGGGTTTGTTATAGGTGGCTGTTATTATTTTGAGGTATGTTCCTTTAATATTTAGTTAATTGAGAGTTTTTAACACGAAGAGATGTTGAATTTTATCAAAAACCTTTACTGCATCTATGGAGATAATCATGTTTTTTTCCTTTAGTTCTGTTTATGTGATGAATTAGATTTATTGGTTTGTGTACATTGAACCAACTTTGCATCCCAAGGATAAAGTTTACTTGACTGTGGTAGACTAGCTTTTTGATGTGCTGCTGCATTTTGTTTACAAGTATTTTGTTGAGGATTTTGCATCAATGTTCATCAAGGGTATTGGCCTGAAGTTTTCTTTTTTCATTGTGTCTCTACCAGGTTTTGGTATCAGGATGATGCTAGCCTCATAGAATGAGTTGGGGAGGAGTCCGCTTTCCTCAATTTTTGGTGGTAGTTTCAGTAGGAATGGTACCAGCTCTCTTTGTACATCTGGTAGAATTCTACTGTGAATCCATCTTGTCCTTTTTTTTTTTTTTCTTGGTAGGCTATTTATTACTCATTCAGTTTCAGAGCTCATTATTCGTTTGTGCAGGGAATCAATTTCTTTCTGGCTCAGACTTGGGAGGGTGTATGTTTCCAGGGATTTACCCATATCTTCTAGGTTTTCTAGTGTGTGTGTGTAGAGGCGTTTTCAGTAGTTTCTGATGGTTATCTTTGTTTCTGTGGGGCCAGTGGTATATCCTTTCCATCATTTCTAATTGTGTTTATTTGGATCTATTCTCTTTTTTTCTTTATTAGTCTAGCTAGTGCCCTATGTTAGTAATTGTTTCAAAATGCCAATTCCTGGATTCATTGATCTTTTTTTTTTTTTTTTAACAGCGAAAGTGAGACTTTAATGATGGTCTTGCAAGATTGGGTGTTTAGTAGCACACCCAGCACAGTTTTTTTTTTTTTTTAATTATACTTCAAGTTTTGGGGTACATGTGCACAACGTGCAGGTTAGTTACATATGTATACATGTGCCATGTTGGTGTGCTGCACCCATTAACTCGTCATTTAACATTAGGTATATCTCCTAATGCTATCCCTCCCCGCTCACCCCACCCCACAACAGGCCCCGGTGTGTGATGTTCCCCTTCCTGTGTCCATGTGTTCTCATTGTTCAATTCCCACCCATGAGTGAGAACATGCGGTGTTTGGTGTTTTGTTCTTGCGATAGTTTGCTGAGAATGATGGTTTCCAGCTTCATCCATTGATCTTTTAAGGTTTTTTTGGTTTCAATTTCCTTCAGTTTAGGTCTGATTTTTGTTATTTCTTGTCTTCTGCTAGCTTTGGGATTGATTTACTCTTGCTTCTCTAATTCTTTCATCTGTGATGTTAGCTTGTTAATTTGAAATCTTTCTAACTTTTTTACATGGGCATTTAGTGCTATAAACTTCCCTCTTTACACTGCCTTAGCTGTATCCCAGATATTCTGGTATGTTGTAGCTTTGTTCTCATTAGTTTCAAATAATTTCTTGATATCTTACTTAATTTCATTGTTTACCTAAAAGTCATTCAGGAGGATGTTGTTTAATTTCCATGTAATTACATGGTTTTGGGCATTTTTTTTTTTTTAGTCTTGACTTCTATTTTTATTGCACTGTGATCCAGGAGTGTGTTTGGTGTAATTTTTTTGCATTTGCTGAGGATTGTTTTATGTCCAATTATGTGGTCAGTTTTAGAGTATGTGCCATGTGGTGATGAGAAGAATGTATATTCTGTTGTTTTTGGGTGGAAAGTTCTGTAGAGATCTAGCAGATCCATTTGGTCCAATGTTGAGTTAAGGTCATGAATATCTTTGTTAATTTTCTGCCTCAATGATTTGTCTAATACTTTCAGTGGACTGTTGAAGTCTCTATTATTGTGTGGGAGTCTAAGTCTCTTTGTATGACTCTAAGAACTTGCTTTATTAATCTGGATGCCCCTGTGTTGGGTGCACATGTATTTAGGATATTTAAATTGTTGAATTGAACTCTTGTTGAATTGAACTCTTTACATTATGTAATGCCCTTCTTTGTCTTTTTTTTTAATCCTTATTGATTTAAAGTCTGTTTTGTCTATGATTAGGATTTCATCCCCTGATTTTTTCTGATTTCCACTTGCTTGGTAGATTTGCCTCCATTTTTTTTTTATTTTTATTTTGAGCCTGTGCGTGTCATTATGTGTGAGACTGGTCTCTTACAGCATACCATTGAATTTTGCCTTTTTATCCAGCTTGCCATTCTGTACCATTTAAATGGAGCCATTTAGCCTGTTTATATTCAAGGTTAGTATTGACATGTGTGGTTTTGATCTTGTCATTGTGTTGTTAGCTGGTTACTATGCTGGTTTGTTTGTATTGTTGCTTTATAGTGTTACTGGTTTGTGTATTTAAGTGTTTTTGTATTGGCCGGTAGCGGTCTTTTCTTTCTATATTTAGTGCTTTCAAGATCTCTTGTGAGGCAGGTCTGGTGGTAATAAACTCCCTCAACATTTGCTTATCTGAAAAGGATCTTATTTCTCCTTTGCTTTTTTTTTTTGAGATGGAGTCTCACTGTCGCCCAGGCTGGAGTGCAGTGGCGTGATCTCAGCTCACTGCTCCTTTGCTTAGGAAGCTTGGTTTGGCTTGATGTGAAATTCTTGGTTGAAGATTTTTTCCTTAAAAATGTTGAATATAGGCTCCCAACCTCTTCTTGCTTGTAGGGTTAGAGCTGAGAGGTTTGCTGTTATCCTGATGGTGTTCCCTTTTTGCAGGTGACCTGCCCTTTTTCTCTAGCTGTCTTTATCATTCTGTTTTTCATTTCAACATTGGAAAATTCTGATGATTATGTGTCTTGGGGAGAATCTTGCAGGGGTTCTCTGTATTTCCTGAGTTTGACTGTTGGCCTCTCTAGCCAGGTGAGGAAGTTTTCATAGATGATATCCTAAAATATGTTTTTTAAGTTGTTTGCTTTCCCCTCATCCCTTTTAAGGATGCCAGTGATTCGTATATTTGGCTTCTTTACATGATTCCATATTTCTTGGAGGTTTTGTGCATTCCTTCTCATTCTTTTTTCTTTATTTTTGTCTGACTGTCTTATTTCAGAGAATCAGGCTTCAAGTTCTAATTTTCTTTCTTCAGCTTGGTCTGTTCTGCTGTTAATACTTGTAATTGTGTTGTGAAATTCTTGTAGTGTGTTTCTCAGCTCTGTCAGCTCTGTCAGGTTCTTATATCTACTGGCTATTTAATCTTTCATCTTCTGTATCATTTTATTGTGGTTTTTAGTTTCCTTGGATTGGGCTTTGCCACTCTCCTGAATCTCGATGATCTTCATTTCTATTTATGTTCTGAATACTGTCATTTCAGCCAGCTCAACAGGGTTAAGAACTCTTGCTGGAGAACAGGTGCAATCATCTGGAGGACATATGACACTCTGACCATCTGAGTTACTAGTATTCTTGCATTGGTTCTTTTTCATCTCTGCATGTGGATGTTCCTTTAACTGTAGTGTAGATTGCTATAGTCAATAGACTTCTTTTCTGCATGTTTTTCATGGAGCTGAGCCTTTGTGCAGGGTCTTTATTTGTAGCCGGCTTTTTGTCTTTGGTTTCTCAAAGGAGTCCGTTAATGAGGTATTTTTGGTGTTGAAGCCTTGAGGTGTGATCGAGTAGGTGGTACTTAGGTGTATTGATCAGTTGGTGGGCTCTTGCTCAGTCATGTGGCTTCCTTATATTTTCTCACAGTTGCAGCCATGCCCCTCTCAATACTCTGAGTGTAGGCTCCTCTCCCACTTGAGTGCTGGCTATAGAGCCCAGCTTGGCACTCCTGGACTGCCCACCACAGCTCTGGGGCAATCTGAGTTTATGTTCCTTTTACAACATGGAGACAGCAGAGGAAGGAATGTTAGTGGTGGTTGCAGCCACAGTCTCCTTTTTAAAATGATGAATTTTTATCATGATTGTTTTTTGGTTTGCTCTTACCTCCCCAGATTCTCTGTCTCTGACTCCTTTGCACATTCAGTCCTTCCCTGGGTTGAGCTCAATCTTTGTCTCTCTCCGCACTCTATGCTCTCCCTGCTAGGAAATCTCTTTACACTTTCATGTAAAGCCTGAGTTAATACAGAGACTTCATAGAATTCACAATTTGTCTTTGTAGTACTGGCTTTCCTACTGAGCTCCAGACATGAATAATTAGGTGCCTGCTTGATTCTTCCACTTGTATGTCTCAGAAACATCCCATTTTCAACATGTCCCCCAAAATATCACAATCTCCAAGGCCTCCTATCACACGTCTTGTTCTTTTTCAGTGTTTCAAACTTGTATCTAGTTCCAAAGCATGAAACCTTTGAGTTACCTCTTATCCCTTCCCTTTATTCTCCACATTCAACCCAACCCATCAATACATCAGTTTTTTTTCTTATAGTTGATCTAATAAATTCAACAGGATAATAGGATAATAACTTGACTGGGCATAATTAAAAAGAGAATTAGGGGATTTGAAGAAAATGCAAAAATGTTTTCTCTATAGCGTACATAGAGAAATAGAGATTTTTTTTTTAAAAAAAGGAAGAGTAAAAGATGTTAAAAGATGAGTAATATATTGAGGATTTTTTTTTTTTTTGAGACAGAATCTCGCTCTGTTGCCCAGGCTGGAGTACAGTGGCATGATCTCAGCTCACTGCAACCTCTGCCTCCTGGGTTCAAGCGATTCTCCTGCCTCAGCCTCCTGAGTAGCTGGGACTACAGGTGCATGCCACCAAGCCTGGCTAATTTTTCTTTTTTCTTTTTTTTTTAGTACAGACGGGGTTTCACCATGTTGGCCAGGATGGTCTCAATCTCCTGACCTCATGATCCACCCGCCTCAGCCTCCCAAAGTGCTGGGATTACAGGTGAGCCACCACGCCAGGCCTTTCTTTATACTTTAAGTTCTGGGATACATGTGCAGAATGTGCAGGTTTATTACCTAGGTATACACATGCCATGGTGGTTTGCTGCACCTATCAACCCGTCATCTACATTAGGTATTTCTCCTAATGCTATCCCTCACCTAGGCCCTCAACCCCTGATAGGCCCCAGAGTGTAATGTTCCCCTCCCTGTGTCCCTGTGTTCTAATTGTTCAACTCCCACTTATGAGTGAGAACATGTGGTGTTTGGTTTTCTGTTCTTGTGTTAGTTTCCTGAGAATGATGGTTTCCAGCCTCATCCATGTCCCTGCAAAGGATATGAACTGATCCTTTTTTATGGCTGCATAGTATTCCGTGGCGTGTATGTGCCACATTTTCTTTATCCGGTCTATCATTGATGGGCATTTGGGTTGGTTCCAAGACTTTGCTATTGTGAACAGTGCCGCAGTCAACATACATGTGCATGTGTCTTTATAGTAGAATGATTTATAATCCTTTGAATATACCTAGTAATGGGATTGCTGGATCAAATGGTATTTCTGGTTCTAGATCCTTGAGGAATTGCCACACTGTCTTCCACAATGGTTGAACTAATTTACACTCCCACCAACAGTATGAAAGCGCTCCTATTTCTCCACATCCTTTCCAGCATCTGTTGTTTCCTGACTTTTTAATTATTGCCATTCTAACTGGCATGAGATAGTATCTCATTGTGGTTTTGATTTGCCTTTCTCTAATGACCAGTGATGATGAGCTTTTCTTCTTATGTTTGTGGGCCACATAAATGTCTTCTTTTGAGAAGTGTCTGTTCATATCCTTTGCCCACTTTTTGATGGGGCTTTTTTTTTTTCTCGCAAATTTGCCTAAGTTCCTTGTAGATTCTGGATATTAGCCTTTTGTCAGATGGATAGATTGCAAAAATTCTGTCTCATTCTGCAAGTTGTCTGTTCACCCTGATGATGGTTTCTTTTGCTGTGCAGAAGCTCTTTAGTTTAATTAGATACCATTTGTCAATTTTGGCTTTTGTTGCCATTGCTTTTGGTGTTTTAGTCATGAAGCCTTTGCCCATGCCTTTGTCCTGAATGGTATTGCCTAGATTTTCTTCTAGGGTTTTTATGGTTTTAGGTCTTACTTTTAAGTCCTTAATCCATCTTGAGTTAGTTTTTGTATAAGTTGTGAGTAAGGGGTTCAGTTTCACTTTTCTGCATATGGCTAGCCAGTTTTCCCAACAGCATTTATTAAATAGGGAATCATTTCCCCATTGCTTGTTTTTGTCGGGTTTTTCAAAGATCAGATGGTTGTAGACATGTGGCGTTATTTCTGAGGCCTCTGTTCTGTTTTGTTGGTCTAAATATCTGTTTTGGTACAGTACCATGTTGTTTTGGTTACTGTAGCCTTGTAGTATAGTTTGAAGTCAGGTAGCATGATGCCTCTGGCTTTGTTCATTTTGCTTAGGATTGTCTTGGCTATACCAGCTCTTTCTTGGTTCCATATGATATTTAAAGTTTTTTTCTAATTCTGTGAGCAAAGTCAATGGTAGTTTGATGGGGATAGCATTGAATCTATAAATTACTTTGGGCAGTATGGCCATTTTTACAATATTGATTCTTCCTATCCATGAGCATGGAATGTTCTTCCATTTGTTTGTGTACTCTCTTATTTCCTTGAGCAGTGGTTTGTAGTTCTCCTTGAAGAGGTCCTTCACATCCCTTTTAAGTTGTATTCCTAGGTATTTTATTCTTTGTAGCAATTGTGAATAGGAGTTCACTCACGATTTGGCTCTCTGTCTATTATCGGTGTATAGGAATGCTTGTGATTTTTCCACGTTGATTTTGTATTCTGAGACTTTGCTGAAGTTGCTTGTTTGTTAGCTTAAGGAGCTTTGGGGCTGAGATGATAGAGTTTTCTAAATATACAATCATGTCATCTGCAAACAGAGACAATCTGACTTCCTCTTTTCCTATTTGAATACCCTTTATTTCATTCTCTTGCCTGATTGCCCTGGCCAGAACTTCCAATACTGCATTGAATAAGAGCGGTGAGAGGGCATCCTTGTCTTGTGCTGGTTTTCAAAGGGAACGCTTTCAGCTTTTGCCCATTCAGGATGATATTGTCTGTGGGTTTGTCATAAATAACTCTTATTATTTTGAGATATGTTTCATCAATACCTAGTTTACTGAGAGTGTTATCATGAAGAGGTATTGAATTTTATCGAAGGCCTTTTCTGCGTCTATTGAGATAATCATGTGGTTTTTGTCATTGGTTCTGTTTATGTAATGGATTATGTTTATTGATTTGCAGATGTTGAACCAGCCTTGCATCCCAGGGATGAAGCCGACTTGATCATTGTGGATAAGCTTTTTGGTGTGCTGCTGGATTCAGTTTGGCAGTATTTTATTGAGGATTTTTGCATTGATGTTCATCAGGGATATTGGCCTGAAATTTTCTTGTTTTTGTTGTGTCTCTGCCAGGTTTTGGTATCAGGATGATGCTGGCCTCATAAAATGAGTTGGGGAGGAGTTGCTCTTTTTCTATTGTGTGGAATAGTTTTAGAAGGAATGGTACCAGCTCCTCTTTGTACCTCTGGTAGAATTTGGCTGTGAATCTGTCTGGTCCTGGGCCTTTTTTGGTTGGTAGGCTATTAATTACTGCCTCAATTTCAGAACTTGTTATTGGTCTATTCAGGGATTTGACTTCTTCCTGGTTTCGTCTTGGGAGGGTGTATATGTCCAGGCATTTATCCATTTCTTCTAGATTTTCTAATTTATTTGCATAGAGGTGTTTATGGTATTCTCTTATGTTAGTTTGTATTTCTGTGGGATCAGTGATGATCTTCCCTTTATCATTTTTTGTTGTGTCTATTTGATTGTTCCTCTTTTCTTCTTTATTAGTCTGGCTAGAGGTCTATCTATTTTGTTAATGTTTTCAAAAAACTAGCTCCTTGATTCATTGATTTTTTGAAGGGTTTTTCGTGTCTCTATCTCCTTCAGTTCTGCTCTGATCTCAGTTATTTCTTGTCTTCTGCTAGCTTTTAAATTGGTTTGCTCTTGGTCTCTAGTTCTTTTAATTGTGATGTTAAGGTATCAATTTTAGATCTTTCCCGCTTTCTCCTGTGGGCATTTAGTGCTGTAAATTTCCCTGTAAACACTGCTTTAGCTGTGTTCCAGAGATTTTGGTATGTTGTATCTTTGTTCTCATTGGTTTCAAAGAACTTATTTTTTTTCTTTTCTTTTCTTTTTATTTTATTTTATTATTATTATACTTTAAGTTTTAGGGCACATGTGCACAATGTGCAGGTTTGCTACATATGTATACATGTGCCATGTTGGTGTACTGCACCCATTGACTCGTCATTTAGCATTAGGTATATCTCCTAATGCTATCCCTCCCCCCTCCCCCCACCCCACAACAGTCCCTGGAGTGTGATGTTCCCCTTCCTGTGTCCATGTGTTCTCATTGTTCAAAGAACTTATTTATTTCTGCCTTAATTTTGTTATGTACCCAGTAGTCATTCAGGAGCAGATTGTTCAGTTTCCATGTAGTTGTGAAGTTTTGAGTGCGTTTCTTTATCCTGAGTTCTAATTTGATTGCACTGTGGTCTGAGAGACTGTTTGTTATGATTTCCGTTCTTTTGCATTAGCTGAGGAGTGTTTTACTTCCAATTATGTGGTCAATTTTAGAATAAGTGCGATGTGGTGCTGAGAAGAATGTATATTTTGTTGCTTTGGGGTGGAGAGTTCTATAGACGTCTATTAGGTCCACTTGGTCCAGAGCCGAGTTCAAGTCCTGGATATCTTTGTTAATTTTCTGTCTCATTGATCTGTTTGATATTGACAGTGGGGTGTTAAAGTCTTCCACTATTATTGTGTGGGAATCTAGATCTCTTTATAAGTCTCTAAGAACTTGCTTTATGAATCTGGGTGCTCCTGTATTGGGTGTCTATATATTTAGGATAGATAGCTCTTGTTGCATTGATCCCTTTACCATTATGTAATGCCCTTCTTTGTCTTTTTTGATCTTTGTTGGTTTAAAGTCTGTTTTATTAGAAACTAGGATTGCAACCCCTGTTTTTTGTTTTTTGTTTTTGTTTTTGTTTTTGCTTTCCATTTGCTTGGTAAATATTCCTCCCTCCCTTTATTTTGAGCCTATGTATGTCTTTGCACATGAGATGGGTCTCCTGAATACAGCACACTGATGGGCTTGACTCTGTATCAAATTTGCCAGACTGTGTCTTTTAATTGGAGCATTCTGCCCTTTTGCATTTAAGGTTAATATTGTTGTGTGTGAATTTGATCCTGTCATTATGATGCTAGCTGGTTATTTTGCCTATTAGTTGATGCAGTTTCTTTATAGTGTCGATGGTTTTTACAATTTGGTATGTTTTTACAGGGGCTAGTACTGGTTTTTCCTTTCCATATTTAGTGCTTTTTTCAGGAGCTATTGTAAGGCAGGCCTGGTTGTGACAAAATCTCTCAGCATTTACTTGTGTGTAAAGAATTTTATTTCTCCTTCACTTATGAAGCTTAGTTTGGCTGGATATGCTATTCTGGGTTGAAAATTCTTTTCTTTAAGAATGTTGACTATTGGTCCCCACTCTCTTCTGGCTTGTAGGGTTTCTGCCAAGAGATTCCCTGTTAGTCTGATGGGCTTCTTTTTGTGTATAACCCGACCTTTCTCTCTGGCTGCCCTTAACTTTTTTCCTTCATTTCAACCTTGGTGAATCTGACGATTATGTGTCTTGGGGTTGCTCTTTCAAGACTTATCTTTGTGGTGTTCTCTGTATTTCCTGAATTTGAATGTCTGCCTCTCTTGCTAGGTTGGGGAAGTTCTCCTGGATCATATCCTGAAGAGTGTTTTCCAACTTGGTTCCATTCTCCCTGTCACTTTCAGGTACACCAATCAAACACAGGTTTGGTCTTTTCACATAGTCCCATATTTCTTGGAGGCTTTGTTCTTTCCTTTTCATTCTTTTTTCTCTAATCTTGTCTTCATGCTTTATTTCATTAAGTTGATCTTCAATCTTTGATATCCTTTCTTCTGCTTGATTGATTCAGGTGTTGATACTTGCGTATGCTTCACGAAGTTCTCGTGCTGTGTTTTGCAGCTCCATCAGGTCATTTATATTCTTCTCTAAACTGGTTATTCTAGTTAGCAATTCCTGTAACCATTTTTCAAGGTTCTTAGCTTCCTTGCATTGGGTTAGAACATGCTCCTTTAGCTCAGTAGAGTTTGTTATTACCTACCATCTGAAGCCTACTTCTGTCAATTCATCAAGCTCATTCTCCGTCCAGTTTTGTTCTCTTGCTGGCGAAGAGTTGTGATCCTTTGGAGGAAAGGAGGTGTTCTGGTTTTTGGAATTTTCAGCCTTTTTGGCCTGGTTTTTCCTCATCTTCACGGATTCATCTACCTTTGTTCTTTGATGTTGGTGACCTTCGGATGGAGTTTCGTTTGGACATCTTTTTTGTTGATGTTGATGCTGTTCCTTTCTATTTGTTAGTTTTCCTTCTAACAGTCAGGCCCCTCTACTGCAGGTCTGCTGGAGTTTGCTGGAGGTCCATTCCAGACCCTGTTTGCCTGGGTATCTCCTGTGGAGGCTGCAGAACAGCCTAGATTGCTGCCTGTTCCTTCCTCTGGAAGCTTCCTCCCCGAGGGGCACCCACCGGATGCCAGCCAGAGCTCTGCTGTATGACATGTCTGTTGACCCCTGCTGGGAGGTGTCTCCCAGTCAGGAGGCACGAGGGTCAGGGACCCACTTGAGGAGCTCTGCAGAGCTTGAGCGCTGTGCTGGGAGATCGCTGCTCTCTTTGGAGCTGGCAGGCAGAAACATTTAAGTCTGCTGAGGCTGCCCCCATAGCTGCCCCTTCCCCCAGGTGCTCTGTCCCAAGGAGTTGGAGGTTTTATCAGTAAGCCACTGACTGGGGATGCTGCCTTTCTTTCAGAGACGCCCTGCTCAGAGAGGAGGAATCTAGAAAGTAAAACATCATTTTTCCAGTACATGATTCAAGGCTGCCCTGTCCCTCACCTGGATCAATAGATTAGCTTCCTGCAGCCTTTTGACCTTTTTCTAATTTATTATCTGCACTGTAGCAAAGCTAGCATTTTGAATTTCAAGCCTCATCATCTCATTACTCTTTAAAAATATTGAATTGTTTGTCATTTTATTGAGTAAAGTTCAAAAATTATTGTCCCAGAAAATCTAAGATAAAGTTTTAATTTCTGGACCCTAATTTCTACACCCTATTTCACATCTGGCTTCTCCTCATTTAGCTATACAGGTCTTTTGTCTTCTCCTTGGTCCAATCATATGCTTTCTGGCCATACAATCTTTTCTCTTTACTTGCCCCTCTCCCTCCCACCCCTCATTCTCAGGACAGTATTCTCTTTCAGAGAATTTACCATAATTGGGATTTATTCATATAATCCTTTGATTATTGTCTGTGTCCACCTGCCAGATCAGAAATGCCAAGAAGTCTTAAAGGGCTTGTGTTTCTCTTTTCCTTCACTATTGCATCTCTGTTGTAGTAAAGTGCTGGCACATAACAGAAGCTCAACAAATCAAGGCATTGTCTCAACAAATGCTCACATCAACCCTACCTCAGAAGTATTTTCATTCCTCAATTTCCATGTGCAGCCAGAGAGGTTGATTTGATTCATCAACATGCCTAAGACTGCACAATCTGTAGAAGGAAGAACTTGGAACTGAAAGCAGGTCATGCTGTTTTTACTCTTCCACTCTACATTTTAGACCTCCCTGTTTCTTAAGCTTGGGGGCGGATAACAGGAACCATGTGACTATCCTACTCCACTCCCTCCTTTTTTTGTTATTAAATTGTACTGGAAATTTGGGCTTTCAGTGATTGTATTTTTTCTGAACATGCATTTTTTTTTTAGAACAATGAACTGACTAGTTTTTTTTAAATGAAATATGATTAAGAGAAAATAATCTCTAATGAGCCCATAACCGGGAACTCTGGATATTTTTTATTAAGTGGAAGAAAAATACAGACTTTGGCAATTGAGACAATCTTCATTAATAAATAAAAGGATTGTTCCAGATGTGCTACAAAATACATACATTGAGAAGATGTGAAAAGCAAGATGGTTTGATACACAGCCAAAATTTTAGTGTCTCTATTGGTAATAATCAGAATAACTTGTTTGATTATACCATTGTGATTTAGTTGGATCACATACTATGTTGGTGTTTGGCCATTTGGGGCCACAAAACAACATTTTCTTATGGTTCAATCCCCAATAATGGGAGATTTTTCTCTCCCTCCTCCGTGTCCCAGGAAACGCTTCATTTCCCGTGAGCCCATTGAAAAGAGGCTGACTTTGGTTGAATTTGCTGACAAGTGTGTTGGTTCTTCTTTCTTCCCCATTTCTATATGTTTGTCCATCTTCCATGTGGAAGCTGTGGACTAGTTAGAGGTAATCTGCTACTTGATCAAAAAGGATAAAGAAGTTCATGAAACTTCAATGACCTCTGTACTTACAACTCTCTTTTAGAGAAAATGGCCTGAAGCAGTGTCTTCCTGCAAACTTTTGTATGACATTTACTCACATTGAGTGAAAACAATGGGTTCAATGGATTGTACCAGAAATCAGGAGGTAAATTGTACTAGTGAGAAGGAGATGAGAAATCATGCGAATTAAGAGAGATGATCTCAGTTTCTGATTTTCCAGTTCCCAATATATTTATAAGAGGTCTGGGTGTATTTTATTTTTCACTTGTGAATGTCTATGAAGTTGTCCTTTATAGTCTTCCAAAAAAAATGTTTTTATTTGCCCTCATTTGGGAAAACTTTTTTCATCACTGAATAATCCCTGACCAGCACAAAAATTAAATGGGGGTAATGTCATGTATGTAATATAAACTCTAAAGATAATGAAATACATCTACTTAAAAAGAAAAATGTTCTTTCTCTTGTGGAACTTAGGTTTCAGAATGGAAATGTATTTTATATTGGCCAATTGGACTGGCTGTGAAAGACCAGTAACCAAGCAAGAGAAGTAGATGTTGCTTTAATGAGGTATAAACTATATCTTGTTAAATAGGTCTTACCTTAGACAAGTAGTATAAATGCACACCCAAACATCATTCATTTGCAATTCAGAGGCATTTAGAAGTGATTCACATGGATTTTTTCCTTTTATTTTTGGAAAGGATTAATCTAAGCTTCTGCTGTGTATGGTCCTGTGGCTACATTACAAAATTCAGTTGTGAAGCTATAAAATGAATTAGTCTAGACCTCAAATCTTATTTCCTATGAAAAGCCTTGTACTTGTAGCTGTATGAACACATGTTTTTGGATTTTTTTTTTCTGCTAGAATGGAGAGAACACACTGGAGATCACAAATGCATTTATTCTTTTTCACCAACTGTTTCATTGACCTTAAAAAATACTAGGCTAAACTTAAGTGGTAAAGATCTGAAATAAAAAGATTCATCTTTATGTCTGAACAGCAATTTTTCATAGGTCTCTAATATCTTGCATTTCCTTATCTATGGATAAGGATATATGGAATTGATCTACATTTTCTTTAGTAATGTTTTCTCTGTTTATTGAGAACAAATATCTTCATCTCCTTCATGCATTATCCTTAGTAACAGATGTCAGTAGGATCCAGAGCCATTCTGGAACTTTACCAAGGATTAAGGATGAGCACAGATCACATCAAGAGTCTGTGAGAAGACAGTATTTCTGATTTAGACCCATAAAGACAGTATCTCATAATTGTGAGCAAAGATTGCATTTGAAGGATTATGTTTCTTTTTCCTGACAAGATGTTGCATACTATGGAATGTAAATTTTTATGATGATTGGAGAGGAACTGAGCTCCTTTCTAGCTCAGTTCCTTTCTAGCTCAGTCCCTTTCCAATCACCATAAAAATGGAAGCACAAATCTTCAACAAAATATATTCCTTAGCTGAGCTTGAGGTTTTGCATAGCCTCTCATTTATTCTTTCTAGAATCAGTAAAGTGCATTAGGACTCAGGAGACTCCACTTGTTCTATTTGCTCTCCATTGCATTATGACTTCATCAGGCACTGCTATTAAGGGGCACTGGTAACAAATGTATGTACTTTCTAAATACCTATGATGTAGTAGCTAGGTGGCTACATGTTGGGCAAAATGGGATAAGACAATATCACTTTAACATGCTTCAAGTACTATGTCAAGGCCTTACTATGTACTATTTCATTTTAATCCTAAAAGAAAAAACACTCAAAAGAAGGAATGATCGGGTATATTTTATAGATACAGAGGCTAGAGTTCAGAGACATGAACCTGCCTGGCCCCCTCTGCACATAAACAATTATTAAGTAAGTGGATGTTTCAGGAGTCAAATCCAAGTTTATTTTGTTCCAAATCTGCTTCTCTTAATTAATATACTCTACTGCTTCCAGATACCATTATTTACCTTTAAGTGACTGAGATTCTAATGATACTGGTAAACCTGTTAGTAATCAACCGAGCAGGTTACAATGAAAGAAAGTATAGACTCTAAGAGGCTATAGAGAAGGCACCTAAGCTGGGTTGACAGGATGAGACAAGGCATTCTGGAGAAGGTAATTGTGGTGGGGGAGTAACAGGCAACCCACAGTGATGGAGGGCAGCCATACTTCAGGCATTGGGCAGGGAGTGTGCACATTCTGGAAACAACACATCATTTTTGTCAAGTTGGGACCCAGAATGAGAATACGGGAGTGATTGAGGATGAGAGTAAAGGGTAGGAGCCTTGTATGGCATCATTTATAGCACCCTTAACAGGTTGGATTTTTCTATAAATCAATGGGAAGATGTTGATGATTTTGTGAATAAGAGTAATATGATTAAATCTGAATTTTAGAAATATCACTTTGGAGGCCATGTGCAGATCAGATTTGGAAGTGACCATGACTGGAGGCAGGGACACCAGAGTTTTCTGTTAAAAACTGGTCCATGCAAGAAAAGATGACTCCTGAAATAAGACAGTGATCATTAGGATGAAGAGGAAGAGAAGATTTGAGGAATACTTAGAACAGAATTTACTGAATTTACTGGTTGAATTGAATGTGAAGAGGAGATGAATAAAGAAGAAAACACCCTCAAAGATGATAACTAAGTCTTGACTGAGTGATCAAGTGAATGGCTATACAGGAGGAACAGTTTATTGTGAAAATGATGGGGTACCTCTACAGGACACCCAGAGAGGGAGGTTTAGGATTGTACATATGTATCTGGAGCTCTGCAGAGAGGTCCAAGCTAAAGATATGCTTCTGGAACTCATCAGCATAGAGGTGGTAGTTCAAGTCAGTAGAGAGGAAGAGACCTTTTAGGGACAGTGTGAAGAAAGAGAAAGGAGAAGGTGAGCAAAGAAGCTCCAACATTTAGAGGGTGGGTGGAGGAAGAGGAGGTTGTGAAAAGTATGTGAAAAGCATGTAGGTTTATTAAATGACTATAGTCAATAAAACAAAGGGAGGTGAGAACGACTAGAAGGGATGAGGAGCAGCTTCCTATTCTACAGAGAAGTGAAAAAGTCTGAAAAGAATCTTTTGGATTTAGCAACAGAATGATGATTGAGATAACATTTCTCTTCAGTTTAATAATGTTTGTTCCTCAAGCTCCTCATGGTGATAGGACTTAGTGTGGTTAGAGTTGGCTCAGAAGAGAGGTGTAAGTTCAAGGTTTATACACCACTCCAATATTCACAAAAGAGGTGGCATAGTAGAAGAGATTTTTTTTCTCTTTGAAATACAATTATAAAAATAAATCTTATTTAATGTCTTTCTCTGTTTGTGTACCCCACCAAAGGAAATCAAGGGATTTCTCCTCATTAGAAGGAATTGCCCTAGGAGTAAGAATTTATCCCTTTCCACTTTCAGAGCCCCCTCTGAGCGTACACTATACAGCAAACATTGGATGAAGAATGTGTATTTTCAGTATTAGAAGCTGTGAGTGTTCAAATTATATGTTAGTATATTAGCTTTAAGAACATAACTTCTACCACTCAAACAAAGTTAGAATTGTGTTCTTACACCTTATGACACTGAGCAATGAATCAGAAACAGAAATTTTCAGTGCATGAGCTTGAGTCAGATAGGTCTGTGTTTGGACACCACCTCACACTTTCTAGGACATCATGGGGAATTTATTTGAGTTTCAATTTCTTTGTAGGGGAAGTGGGAATGATGATATCTACCTTGTAAGGTTTTCATAAGTATTTAAGGAGATAATGTACATTCAGCATTTAAACAGTTCTTTGCAAATAATCACTGCCCAATAAATGTTAACCAGTATTATTTTTATTCAAATTTTTAAAGTCAACCTTTCTTCTCTGCTTTGGGACACATCCTTGATTGTGGCTTTTCAGACATTGCTCCCACACCTTGCCACACTCCACTCTTCTTAGGGTCCTCAGTCTTTCCTTTTTAAATTCTTTCTTGTTACCAGTCATGCCCAGGGATCACTTGCCTTAAACAAATCAACGTTTTTCTTTGGATATTGATGCTTATTTAATAAACTTAAAATTTATTTCTTTTCATGATCAACTCTTATAATGAGTAGTCTACGCTTACTGTCATTTCTTTCATTTCGTTTTATTTGTAAACTTTGAAATTGAATCTTAGCCTACTGGAACATAGACTCCTGAAATGGCTCATTGGTGACATATTGCTAGTGAAAATAAATGGCCTTTTAAAATCTTCCACCTCTTGGGTCATTCAGCTGCATGTGATTTTCTTGAGAACCTCGCCTTTGAAAAACTTCTTACTCTTCTATTATGTGTCACCACAACATCCTCAATCTTTTCTTCACGGGTCCCGCTTTTCCCTCCCACATCACAGTCATTGGAGTTTCTCAAGGATTGGTCCTTAGCTTTCTCTTCTCCTTTTTACACCAATCCCTTCACAGAGTTTTATCTACTTAGAGTTTTTGCCATGCTCTTGATGATGAAAAGCATCACATCTACATCTGTGTTGTGACCTTTTAACTTGTACCCAACCTCCGTATCTGCAAATATGGGACCCCTAGAATTCCTGTCGTTGTCTCATTGTCTTCAGTAGATAAGCTCGACTTTCACCCTTTTTTTGAGCTTAACTATTTTTCAGTCAACAAAGACTTCTACCCTTAAAAAAGTTATTTTTTGGCTGTACCATTCAGATTAGAATCTGCCTTAAACTATGTGAAAACCCTGTCATCCCTAGCTTCTATGTGCTTTGAGGTCAGCACCCACATTTATATTTCTTGTGTGAAATTCAAATACTTCACAATTAACTACTGTGTCCACTTAAAAAAAAAGTCAGTGTTGTAGATGAAAAACAAAACATAGGTAAACATCAGATTAGAAATACTATTATACCCTAGAGTGGTCTAATACTTACTTGGGAATTTGTATTTATTGTCAGGCTAAAGTTTGTTTAATAATATTAATAGACATAATTAGAAGTGAGATTTAAGTGATTAAATATTGAGGGTCGTATAAAACAGACATACTAAACAAATGTTTATTTATTTATTTTGTTAATTACTTGGCACTTGAACTTAATATAATGTAATGTGTTTCTCCATAACTGGTTAAGAAATGAATAGGAAATTTTCAATTGAAGTATTAAATGGGATATTTAGCAAACATTTTATGAGCCACAATTTGAAGAATGTTGTTAATTCTCAATATAATTACTTTCATTAAAATCCAGTAAATCTGATTTGTGTAGTTAACTAGAAAAAAATGCTTGAGTAGTAAATTCTATGTTGAAGACATATTTTGCTTTGTGTGGTATTGAGCAAAGCTTTCTTAAACTTTCATGTTTTTCATTTGAAAAGATCCAGACTAAATCTCAAACAAATGGTAGATTTGGTAAAGTCAAATAAAACACTTTTTTGGAACAGATCCACACAAAAAGGAAGCAATTTTTTCATAGATCTGAACAAAAGGACTAAATTTCCCTTATTCCTACTTAGTATACAGCTCAATCTCAGTACATAGACTTGTTTTGTGTATTTTCTGGTTAAGAAATGACTTAAATTCTATTATGGATAGGGATACTTAGTTGGCCTCTTCCGGTGGTCAAATAATAATTTTGATACTATTTGGGGCTATATGTTGGTATATCGAAAGTCCAATTTGAATTATTTTCGACAGCTGAGTCACCACAGTGATTTTGCAAATGACTTTTATTTTTTTGCTTTGATTTCTCTATCACAATTCAAAGAAGGATTTTGATCAGACACTATACTAAATTATTTAATAATGAGAAAAATTTGAAGTCATTAACAAAAGAATAGTTGAAAACTAACGAAGTTTAGCAGAAATTTTGCCAAGAGAGAGATGAGGGCCAGAAGTGGCTGACTTACAGCTGAGACAAGTCAGCAGCATCAATGTTTTATCTTAGTCTATCCAAAAAAAAATGTGTCTCCAAGATGCCATATTTCTGCCTCCAGGTATCTGTTTTATTTGATGTGTTGCTACTGTACTTTCATTTCTTCACTTCTTTATTCTATCAAAAATATGTGTATTACAATTTGCAATTGTAAAAATTTGGAACCAGCCTGAATGATATACCATGGAATACTACTCAGCAATGAAAAGGAATGAAATAATGGCATTTGAAGCAGCCTGGATGGAACTGGAGACTATTATTCTAAGTAAAGTAACTCAGGAATGGAAAACCAAATACCATTGTTTTCACTCATATGTGGGATCTAAACTATGAGGATGCAAAGGCATAAGAATGATACATTGGACTTTGGGGACTTAGGGGAGAAGGTAGGGGATGACAAGGGATAAATGACTACATGTTGGGTACAGTGTACCCCTGCTTGGGTGATGGGTGCACCAAAATCTTGGAAATCACCATTAAAGAACTTATTCATGTAACCAAACACCCCATGTTCCCCAAAAACCTATTTAAATAAAAAATTGACAAATTAAAAAAATAAAATAAAATGAATTAATCATAAAAAGCCCAAAACCAAAAAACAAAAATAAGTGTATTAAATACCAAATATGTGACCAGATACCAATGATTGGCATTGCCTCTAAAGCATGTGAAGGTGCAGCCCTGACTCTTGCTAAGTTCTTCTCATTCATCTTTACCCATACCTTATTCCCAGATGGGAGTCACTTGCAAGAATCATAAGATGTGAATGTGGGTTTTATACTTTGGGGATTGTGGGATTCATGGAAGTTACAGTTGGGAAAATATGTATCTGGCTTTTGAACCCATCATATTTCCTCTGTTGTCTCTATACTGGAAACACCAAGGAATTCAGTAAAAAGAGGTAGAACTTGGAAAGGCTGAAGCCCATTTTAAATAGATCAAGTCTTCCCAGAGTGGGGGAAGATGGCCATTGTGAATTACAAGACTAGGCTAATGATGCTGTGATATACATTTAGGTAGTAGTTGAGATGTAGAAGGTGGGAGACCCAAAAGGAAGTTAGCATAACTCTGTTTTATTATTCTTTTTCTTACTGTAATGAATCACCTAAGCTTCCTCTTTCAATTCATGGGGTAATCTTTAAATAACTACAGAAGAAGTGGGCATAATTATAGATAGGTTCATTCTTTTCAAGATATTTTTATTCCAGCTGTGCGTTTCTTGATATTCTGTCTCCTTTCCCTCGCTCATTGTTCTTTATGTTTACACTCTGCATATTTTAAAAGAGTGATTCCTTTTCTTTGTAAATAATTAGAAATCATAGAAGTTTCTAAGTAAACACAAAATAAACAATGGGATGGTGTCTCCTTTTATAGTTAAAGTTATAAGATTGTAGTGAAAAATGATTGGAAATAGGTTGATTCCATGAAGCTAGGAATAGAAAGAATAGAAGGGAAGAGGATTTGCATGGCACTTTTGTATGATATCTAAAATCCAGGTTATTTTCATCAGGGCTTGTCAGTCCTAAAGAACATTCTCTATGTAGAGAGGAAAGTCACTACTGCAGAAGAGATAACCTCTTAGGGTGTGTCCCCAGGGATCCCAGCTTCTTCAGGCTTCTCCGATCCAGTATAAGTTACAAAACTTACAATCAGTGGGGAATTTCCTTATTTGAAGTCTTGTCACTTCAGTGACTTTCTAAATAGAAATTAGAGAACCCAGAAAGGTTTTGAAAAAATTTTTAGTTCTTCCTGGCAATTGCATGTATATTTTTTTCTGTGTGTTATTTGGATGTGAGGAGCTGTCATTATTTTAGGAACAAATACGAAACAGTCTCTGGAAAATGGAATTTGATTTTGATTCAACAACAGGAGAATTCTACTGTTTCTCTCCAGCAGCTCCACGATAAAAGGTATGTTCAATATCATTGAGAAGAAAGGCTCCAAATGCTGCTTTTTCTTCACAAGTATCATTTGGAGTAAGTATAGTGAAGGCAAAATTTGAGTAATTAAGGGTATAAAATTGACATGTGCTTTGGTTTTCTTGATATTAAAAAAATGTATCCTATGGATAGTCATCTAGAAGTTTACTTCAAATTTCCACTGACTTTCTTATGTAGAAACAGATATAATATTCCTTTTCTAAAAAGTGAAAAAGGGAAGTGACAAAGAACAAATGTTTCACAGTTCATTGATTATGGGACCGAAAATAAGAAGACTGCATGTGTGGCATGTGTGTATGTAAAAGTGAACGAGAGAAAGAGACACAGACAAAAAGGTGTTTGAGGCAGAAAGGAGAGTTTTTGGTAAATAAAAAAGGCTCATCTATACTTAAAACATAAAAGCTTAAAATAATGCAAAGTAGAAAAAAATGGCTATAGGGAATACTAAGAAGAGAGAAATTGGTGAGACAGGATATTTTCCATAACAATTTTTAAAGGTCATAACTATATTTTTATTTCCTAAGCTCAAAGCTCTATGATTATAAATAACTGACATGACTAGGTTCTGATCACAACTTTGAACTTAGTTAGATTTGATTTTTGTGTTTTTCTTCATCTATCTACCAAGTTGATCACATTGTTGATAAAAAGGATTTAGTAAAATTAATGTAATCATTTGTAATAATATTAGATTAATGAATCAGACCAGAATAATTCTTTAAAATGGTTTAAAGTCATTTAAATTAAATCTATTCAAACGTCTTTATTCCAATGGTATTTTCCCAATATTCTATCTCTTTTCCCTTTTTCTTTATCATTTTAATTTAAATAATCAAAAATAGAGTGGTTAAAGGGGCCATGTCAAGATACTGGTAAATTTGAAACTATTCTACTTATGTCAGAATTTTTATTAATACATTTGTGTTCAAATAGAAATCAATTTCCCAGGATAAATCTTTGATTTATAAATTGAATATAACTATATATAAATATAACTATTAGACCTCTTTTCTGATGCTCATAGATATGTAATATATTAGCAAAATCAGACATCACTTTTCTTCCTTTCTTGTTCAGTTAGCTATAGAATACAAAAAGAATGGTTTCATGCTGACTGATTACTGTCCTTCATTCTAGTATATTTATAGACCTAGCATACATTTTGAAGCTTCAAAATGTTTTCCAATGTAATATAAATAGCAAATTTAATTTTGAACCTATTGATATTTGGAATAAACATGTAGCACAATGTTTGACCCATAGTAGATAATCAATTAGTTTTTGTAGAAAGGATGAAGTCTTCGAGTTGACTGTTCTAGAAAAATCGGCTAGCTGAAATTTGCTCCATGAAAATAGACTACTTTCCTGAACTTATATAGTATTTTGCAACTTCCTGCTGTAATTCAGAACTAAACCAAGGCCTCTTAACTATAGATGTGTCTGAACCAATCTATCACCAATTCAACAAAAATGCTTTAAAAATAGACCAAGAATTATTCCTTTGGATAAGTAACTGATATACTAGTTTGTATGTAAATTAAAAAATAATTCAGACATATAAATTGAATGCTACCAAAGTATACAAAATTAAAAGTAAAAATAAAAAACCTAACCTTAAAGCACATGGCTGTTGTTGAATTGGGAATGTAGACAAGCTACTGTTGCTGTCAACAGTACTTGCCAAGGTCAGGTTCAACTAATGTCATGAGCAGGGCATCAAAACCACCCACCTTCACAAAAAGCACTTGCAGGCACCAGGCACCATGGGCACATATTCAAGAAGAGGCTAATAACTTAGAGAGAAGCAAAGGAACTCTCATATTTCCCGTTATTTCCATATTGTTTGTGATGAATAAAGCCTTAATATTCATAAATATCCAAATAATTCTAAATAAACTACTCAAAACATACTTTTTAGATGACAAAAACACATGTAAAATGATTTTTTTTCTGGAACATCAATTCCTTATGGTTTCAGGGAAGATAAATATTAAGTGTCTTAGAGATACAGTATGAAACCTCCTGGGTTTCATGTTTGCCACTAATTGATGAATCTGTCTTTTCTAATAAGAAATGCTTCTAATATTCTTGTAGGTTATAGAATTTAAAGAGATTATAAAAATCACTCCTTCCTTCATTCTTTAAATCATTTACCAAATATGGAGAGTCTCTTAAGTTTGTAGTGGGAGTAGAGAAATAAGAAAGACAGAAATAGTCTGTCTTCATGGGATGAAACATGAAAGTTATTACACCTAAAGCTATGAAGAAAAAGCTATCATCAGTTCCAAAAGTTGGAGGAACATTTCAGTTAGACAGGAAGAATAAGTTCAAGAGATCTATTGTATATCATGATGACTATAATTAATAACAATATACTGTATACTTGAAAATTACTGAGTGTGAGGTAATGCATATGTTAATTTGTTTGATTTAGCCATTCCACAGTGTACACATAAAATTAAACCATGTTGTACACCATAAATATATAAAATTTTTATTTGTCAATTCAAAAACAGTTGGAAGAAACAAACGAGAAAAACAGAAGCACACAGCATGGTGATTTGCTTTTTACTATGGTCTTTTTCATGTTCTTCTATGCACCTGTAACGCCCCCTTCAGGCATTCGTGTTCCACTTTCTAGGCTGGGCTCAGGGAGCCATCTCTGCCTTTTTCTAGTGCCTTGTGCCTGTGTTTGTACCTCTCTCATTGTCCTCACTATGCTATTAAAATCGATCTCTTTATATGTCTGTTTCTATCAGTGAATTACACACTTCTTGAGAGTGGTGACAGATATTATCTTTCAACCCTAGCCGTAATGATGCAATTGAAAAGTGGATGAGTTGATTTGCTGAAGGTTGAATTCTTGGCAGGAGGCATGATAAAGAAAATCTTCACTTCTCTGGAGACAGGAAGTCTGAATTCTACTCTGTGGCTGCCACTTACAAGTTCATAGGAACTGAAAACAAGGACACCATGTGAACTTGTGTGACCACTTTCAATGCTGAGCCGTGGCAGATGCTTTTGGTACTTTGCATCTCTTCCTCTCGGCCCCTCTCTGATTTCAGCCACTGTGTCAGTGGACAATCCCTCAGAGTTCGGAGACTCATCTCTTGCTGGCAGCTATCTCCTGTTTTCCTGGAATTTGGCTCAGGAAATAGGACACTGGATGAGGCAGGGATTTTTGTCCTGGGGCAATCATTAACCAAGGACAATGGGAAGCTGTTGGAGAAATTTTTCAGCCTCTTGTCTTTGTCGAGAAGTGGGAGAGGTGGAAGGGGATGACTGCAGGGCGTTTGGTTTGCTTCTCAGAGGGCCTGGCAGAAACAAACCCACATTTATAAGAGCCTTATGTTTCCTTTCCTTCTTCTCACTCTTCTGCTCATTTATTTCAGCTTCCTGATATCTCCTTCCAAATAAACCACCTGCCTCCAAGTCTAAGTCCTTGTCTTAGGCTCTGCTATTGGGAAGACTCTAACCAAGACACCAGCCTAAGCAGCAGGGTTCTTAAGTGGTACTCTAATAAGGCCAGTACTTTTCTGTTTTGTTTCCACATAACATGCAATATGATTTTCCTCCCAGCCTGTGCATGCATTTTCTCATTGATGGTTAGGTCCAGCCAAGGACAACTTGACTGACTTTTTTTTTTTTTTGTCATTGTCTTAGAATATCTTCCCTCTATTTACTAGGCAAGATTTATGTAATTTTTGTATTTGTCTCATTTGTTGACAGGGAACCCTGAGCAGAACACATGCACAAACTCATGCCATACCCTAAGGGACAATATTCCCCACATCTACTTGGAAATCTTTGGGATGCTCAATGGCAAGTACTATAAGTTGCAAGATTTCAAAAATATTCAGGAAGAAGAAATTTGTGAGCCAAGTAGCTCCAAGTCATTTGGCCTTCTGAGGTTATGCTGTCCTTTCAAATACAAATTCAATAAATGAGCCCTTCCTCCACAAATTCAATAAGTGATGCAGTTGGCTAATACCCTTTCTCTTATTTCCCTGAGTCAATGAGTGAAAAGAAGTGGGTACAAGATGCTCTTGGCTTATATATTCTCCCATTTGACAAACTTCCTAGTATCCATTTCCTATATCACTGTCTTTAGCTCTGGAGCTGTTATCCTCCTGGTACCTGTCTCCTGCCTGTACCAATTCATTCCAAGCCAGAAAGGAGTACCTTTCCTTCAAAACCTCTGTATCATCAACTCAGGGCTGCTACAGAGAACTTACTTTACCTGAAGGCTTGGTCATACAGCACAAATAAGGAAACGACCTCAAATAGAATAAGTGAATCACCTTTCCTAAGTTCATCAGCCATTTCTGCTCTAGGGGACTCATATTTTTTATGCTTTTTTTTTTTTTTTGGCTCCTGGCCTGCTACTATTTTTGTGGGTCTGCTCTCTCATGCCACAGTCTTTTTTCCCTTTCCTTCAAGTCCTTAAATTCACCTCCCACCCATTTCAGACAAAACCTTTTTACAACACACATTATTACTGCATGTGGAACTTACTGATCATTTGTTAAATGGAACAATTTAGCTATTTAGCTTCCTTTGTGTCAACCTTCTCATTCCAGACTCTGCCCTAGACATTGTCTTTTGTAACAAAAAGTCCCAATAAAATGTTCTCTCAAACAAACTGCCGGTTGGCAATGCACATTTAACAATCCAAGAATTGGCAGAAACTTTGAAAATCACAGCTCTTCTTTAACTGTTTAAAGACAAAATTCTTAGGTGGTCTCGAGGTTGAAGCATTACTCATGACTGCTCTGTCAGGGGCTTTGTTAGAGGAAGCAGGATGGTGGCAGAGTTCTCTACCCCTTCTCGGGATATAAAATCTGCGGGTCAGAGTGGCCCCACCTGCCTCCCTCTCCTCCACAGTCAAACACAGCCTAGACTGCCTGATTTGGGGTGCAGTCCTACTGACAACTCCACTTTATGTCTCTGGTGGATTTCTCAGGTTTGCATCATGGTCAGGGACCAGAATAAAAGAAAGTGAACTAGGAAATTTTTAGGGTCAGAAAAGCAGTTTTAAACTCATACACACTTTTTATCAAAATCTTTTTTTTGAGACAGAGTCTCACTCGTCGCCCAGGCGGGACTGCAAGTGGCACAATCTTGGCTCACTGCAACCTCTGCCTCCTGGGTTCAAGTGATTCTCCTGCCTCAGCCTCCTGAGTAGCTGGAACTACAGGCATGTGTCACCACACCTGGCTAATTTTTGTATTTTGAGTAGAGACGGGGTTTCACCATGTTGGCCAGGCTGATCTCGAACTCCTGACCTCAAGTGATCCACCCGCCTCAGCCTCCCAAAGTGCTGGGATTACAGGCATGAGCCATCGTGCCCGGCCAAAATCTGTTTTCTTGAGTTGGGCTTAAGGTGTGGCACTGACTGCTGTTGGACTGCTGCATCACGAGGCTAATAGAGGTTTTCTAAAATTCAGCAAGCCAGGCTCTAGCTTCTGAGGATGTGTGGGGTGGAAAATGCAGGGAGCTAGTATTGCTGAGATCTTCAGATTCTTTCTCTGAATACTTTTCCTAGACCCAATCTCTTTCTCCCTCCTTTCTGGGACTAATCAGTGACACAGATATTAGATATTTTGTGATTGTCCCATAGGTCCCTGAGGCTCTGTTCAGTTCTTTTCCCAGTCAATTTGCTCTTTGTTGTTCAAATTGGAAAAGTTCTATTCTACAACTTCACCCATTCTTTTTTCCTCTCCATTCTGCTGTCGAGACTATCCATTAATTTTTTTTAAGGTATAGTATTTTTCAATTCTGAAATTTCCATTTGGGTCTTCTTTATATCTTCTGTCTCTTCACTGAGACTTTCTGTTTTTCGTTTGTCTCAAACACATTCATAAGTGTTTATTGAAGCTTTTTTATAATTGCTGTTTTAAAATTATTGTTAGATATTTCTGGCCTTTGTGTCATTTTGGTGTTGGTGTTTGCTGATTATCTTTTCTCATTTATGTGGAGATTTTCCCAGTTCCTAGTATGATAAGTGATTTTTGATAGAAACCTGGACATTTAAGGTATTATGAGACTCTGGATCTTATTTATCTGGTATAACAGTCTTCTTCTGGTAATGCTTTGGTGGGTGAAAGGGGCACTGTCTCCTTATTTCCAGGTGGGGCTACAAGTATTGAAGTCGCAGTTCCCAAGTCAGCCTCTGTTGACTCCTGAAGATAGGCAATTCTTATTACTGCTGAATGGGCAGGAGACTTCAGGCTTTTCCCTGGCTCTCTGTGACATCACCCTGGCATGGAGAGGCAGGAGTGGCTCCACTGTCACTATGAGACAAGGATGTCCTTTTTACCATGGAGCTTGTTCTAAGTTTCCTCTAGACTTCCTCTGTTGATAAGCTAGTGGGGACTGGAGGAGTGAGGCTGGAAGTCCAGCCTCCCTGCCAACACCTCAGGGATGAAGGTGAGGTCTTCTCATTGCCTGGCATCATAAAAATCTCTGCTTCCATCTGGGCTTTCTTTGATATCACTCTGGTAGGAGGCTTGGGGTGCCTCATTAGAGTTAGCAAAGGTGCCCAACTTGGCCTTTGTTTGGGAGCATACAGTTATTTTCTATAGTGCCTGGCTAGAGTAGAATGCTTATTTCTAAAAATTTTCTATCTTTCCAGGATGCTCTTTTTTGGATAATAAGAGCAAGCTTTCTTTTTTTTTTATTTTATTTATTTTTTTTATTATTATACTTTAGGTTTTAGGGTACATGTGCACAATGTGCAGGTTTGTTACATATGTATCCATGTGCCGTGTTGGTTTGCTGCACCCATTAACTTGTCATTTAGCATTAGGTATATCTCCTAATGCTGTCCCTCCCCCTCCCCCCACCCCACAACAGTCCCTGGAGTGTGATGTTCCCCTGCCTGTGTCCATGAGTTCTCATTGTTCAATTCCCACCTATGAGTGAGAACATGTGGTGTTTGGTTTTTTGTCCTTGCGATAGTTTACTGAGAATGATGTTTTCCAGTTTCATCCATGTCCCTACAAAGGACATGAACTCATCATTTTTTATGGCTGCATAGTATTCCATGGTGTATATATGCCACATTTTCTTAATCCAGTCTATCGTTGTTGGACATTTGGGTTGGTTCCAACTCTTTGCTATTGTGAATAGTGCCGCAATAAACATACGTGTGCATGTGTCTTTACAGTAAAATGAGCCCTTAGTGGCTTAGTGAGAGAAAACCAGATTGCAGCAGGATGGGGAGTGACTAGGAGGCGAGCTACAGACTACAGGGAATGCAGCCACTCCTAAGAATCTTAGTTGTCGGGGCAAGAAGAGAGATAGTGTAAGCATCTAGAAGAGGAAAAAAAAGTCTTTTTTATTATTATGCTTAAAGTTCTAGGGTACATGTGTGGAACGTGCAGTTTTGTTACACAGATATATACGTGCCATGGTGGTTTGCGACACCCATCAACCCGTCACCGACATTAGGTATTTCTTTCAATGCTATCTCTCCCCTAGCCCCCCTACCCCCGACAGGCCCCCATGTGTGATGTTCCCCTCCCTGTGTCCATGTGTTTTCATTTTTCAACTCCACTTGAGACCATGGCAAGCTTAAATATTTCTGGAAGAGCAATACTATTTTACAAAAAGTTAAAAATAGAGAAAAAGAGTTTTTCCTAAATGATGCCTCATCTGTGAATTGTGATGATTTCCAATTTGGCTTAAAAGGCAAATTTAATATACAAGTAATGACTAGGACAAGAGCCTAGTTGTATGATTTTAAAAAAGTAAAAAACCAAAATTAAGTAGTATGTATTATGGAGACACTTGGGTAGAATGGACAATACATTCAAAAGGTTACCATCTAAAAATCAACTTGGGCTGGAGGTTTAGAAATAGAAAAGATTTTGAAGCTTGCCTGCCTTACCAAAGTAAGGGAGTTACTTAGCCTTTCCAAGCCCGTGCTTTCTGTCTGTAAAAAGGGGATTATGATGCTGAATTTGAATGTTTTTATGTTTGTGAAGAAGAGGTAGTCCTTGTAAAGTTCCTGGTATGGTTGATGTACAATAAATGATAGTTCATATAAAAGACGTAATAGGGCCGGGCGCGGTGGCTCAAGCCTGTAATCCCAGCACTTTGGGAGGCCGAGGTGGGCGGATCACGAGGTCAGGAGTTCGAGACCATCCTGGCCAACATAGTGAAACCCTGTCTCTACTAAAAAAATACAAAAAAATTAGCAGGGCGTGGTGGCGGGCGCCTGTAGTCCCAGCTACTCGGGAGGCTGAGGCAGAAGAATGGCGTGAACCCGGGAGGTGGAGCTTGCAGTGAGCCGAGATGGTGCCACTGCACTCCAGCCTGGGGGACAGAGCCAGACTCTGACTCAAAAAAAAAAAAAAAAAAAAAAAAAAAGACGTAATAGAACACAGGCCTTGAAGGGCAGAGAGGCTTTTATGCTGTCATGCTTTGCACAGAACAGTTGTTCTGAGAATCAGGAATAAAAGAGAAGTGAAATGCACACTGTGAACAAAATATATGAAGCTACAGAACATATGTGGGGGAAGATATGTTGGGTCTACATGTCATGTAGGAAAGTTTAACTGTGTTCATATTAGGAAAATCTGGGAATCAGATATGTGGAAGCTAACTCATACCCTGTAATTTATGATATAAATGGTAATTATATTTTCTATCATAACAGGTACAAATCTCAGTCCAAACTAAATGAGGTGTGTAAGAAACATTATTTTTCTATATATCAATGGAATTTTTCTTTGAATCCTCCATTTCCCTAGGATATCAGACATTAAAACTCTTTCTCTTTTCCCTGGGCTGTGTTTAAGTTCAAGAGAGACTTATGTAAGTGTGAGGTATTGCATGATCTTGTCCTTGAGCCATCTGTCCACACAGATATCTGCTGACCAATCCGTGGTGCCACTTGGTCCTTGCTCACCAATCCATGCAGTAAACTGTCGAGACAATTCTCATGCTTGTCTACCTTGGACTTCAGGTCTAATGGATCACTCTGGTACTTTCATGCTAGGCTTGAAAACTGGGGCCTCATTCCATTTCTTCCATGCTATTCTCTGGCAAAGGATTTATTGTGGGACTTATCTATGACCCTATTTGCCTTGATATGGAATGTGGGGCTGTATCACTTCTTGGGGTTTATTATCTAAGAAGAGGGGCAAATATCCAAATTTATTCTCTCGCTTTAATACTAAATTGGTGTCTTGCTCCTTCACTGAAATTCTAATTTGGAGAGTGGAGTCAATGTTCTGTCTCTAAACCACCTTAATTTGTTTTTCTTCTGCTATTCCCTATATTTTGAGTCTTCTGGGAAAATCTCTTCCTGTTCACATCTTGATAGGTTCCTCCCAAATTCATTTTTGCCCCTAAAAATAAACCCCTTTTCGCTTTAAGACTTTGGAAACATATAAATCAGAGACTTAGGGGAAATTTCTTTTTTGCACCCTACCCTGTCACACCTGCATCCTCAGGAAAGAACTCAGAATGGACTATTTGCCTGAATTGGCTGAATAGATAGGAAAGGGAAAGTGGGAACTTTAGGGAAAAATAATTTATAATTCAACAATTGGTGACAATGACAATACATTGCGTTACTTTACAACTTGCTATACAATTGTAAATTGATAAAGACCCTATATCGGTCATTTCACTTTGGCAATTTTCCTCCAGCAATGCACCTCAGTACATTTTTATTCATTTGCAATCTTCATTTTCATGTCTTGGAAAAAAAAATTTCTGTACAAATTCCTTTAGTTTAACTAATCAAAATTTAGATTATTTGGCAGAAATGTTAGTGTCTGGCAATCACAATTCTGAGATTGTAGTGGCAACATTTTAATACGATCGTATGGTTCTTGCCGTTCATCTTACAAAGGAGATTACTTCAACCCAGACTTTTTTCTCCTGGAATATTCCTGGAAAATCAATATTGATTCTTGTTCAAGGTTTCTCGGTCACTTCTCAGTGACATAAAATCACTTTTGGAAGGTTTGTGCAAAGTTGTGTAGCATATACTATGTTAATATTTTATTCAATATAAATATTTTATCCAAAAGTTACCAATTCTACTGTCTTGTGTTGCCATGTTGAAATTTTTTTTGCATTTTCTTTGCATGCCAATTTTTTTACTAGTACTATTTCTTAATGTTACATGTTTACCTGTAACATGTATTTTAACTATTTTCATATGCTGTCAATAGAAACATGCACATTTTGTACATTGTGCTTTTTTTTTTTTTTGGTGGGACATATGCAGTGTGACCCAGTTGTTTTCCATCATTTCGTTGTGCTGAATTAGGAATGTTGGTCATATCAAACATTAAAAATGACCATTTTTAAATTAAAATTAACTTCTAAGTGTTTATAAGAGTATAAGCATTTAAAATAACCATGCTGTGAAGTGATCTGAGATTTGTAATATTTTTGTCATGAACTGTACTGCTCCTAATTATTGTAATAAAAATAGTTATGGTAAAAAAATTTTATTCAATATAAAAATCAATTAACGGGTTGGTAGATTTCCACTTTCAGTCAGTGCCTTCATAGAAATACATTCCTGATCTAGCTATGTAAAACGAACAACATGGATGAGTTCCATTTGGAAGGAGATTTTCTATTTATAAGTGCTTTTATTCGCCAGGGAGTTTCTCTACTAGATATCCTCTCCACACGAGCCTTAAGATAATAATTTACCAACCCCCGAGACACCTGTGGGATATGTTCTAACACCAGTATTTTCAATGACACAACACAGTATGACATGAGTATTTAATATTGCTTTTCTAAATGTCCAAATATTTAGACAAATATGTCCTAGGGTTTGGACATAAATCTTCAGTACTAGATAGAGGAATTTATAATTAATAGTAGTACCACCCTTTGGGAGGAGTTATACATGTATTCTGAGTGGGTATGATGTTATTCTTGAATAACTGATATCTTGGGGCCATCTGGCATTTTGTGGCTAGTCACTGCATCAATACCATATGGTGAAGTGTCAGGGGCAGGAAACTGTGGTTTATTTCATTTGCCTTGATAATAAAGACTCAGAAGTCAGTAACTGCTTGACAGTCTTGAAAGTGTCCTCAAGTTGGAGATCAACGAAATAATGAAAGGGTTAGACAATAAAATAATGAACAGGTTGAGCAAAGAATGAATGTCTGTGTGTGTGTGTGTATGTGTGTCTGTGTGTGTGTGTGTGTGTATGTGTATGTGTGCATGCAACACATAGAGTTGCCTCAAGGATATGTGAAGACCTGATTTTGTCTCTGGAGCAAATAAATTATAGTTGGTGTTACTATTAGGGGTAACAGTGAAATAATTCAAGCAGACAAATATTTTGAAAGGTAATGAGTTCATTTTTCTCTTTCCACCTGATGTGGAAAAGTGAGGGTGGCCTTATGAACTCTGTCTCTGAGTATGTCCAATATTAGTCCTGCAGTTAGGATTATTCACCTAGAATCTCACAGCAGGAATCCCAGATATCAGGGCTTTTATCAGAAGCATTGAAGCATTTTGGGGGATTCAGAATTTCCAACCCGCTTAGCCTAGAGTGCTTCTCAGTAGGTATCAGTTTGAATATTTGTAGTAACATCTGTAATGATCAAAATCATTGCTATATATTTGGACCAGAACTTTAATAAATACGGGTCTTACCATGTTATTGTATTTATTTTAAATTTCTTTGTCTTTTTAAGTGTTATATTATTTTAAATTGACAATAATTGTATATATTTATGGGATACAATGTGATGTTCCATGCATACATAGTGGAATGATCAAATCAGGAGAATTGGCATATTGATCACAAGTATTTATCATTTCCTTGTAATGAAAATCCTCTTTTCTAGCTTTTTGAAATCTACAATACCTTAATATTAATATTAAGTTATTAATATTCACTATAGTTACTGTACTGTGCAATAGAACACCAGAACTGATTCCTCCTATATAACTGAAACATTGTACCCATTAACTGTCTGCATCCACATCATCCCTTCATCCCCTGCCTGTAAAACCACCATTCTACTCCCTGCCTCTATGAGTTCAGCTGTCTGAGATTTCACATGAGTGAGATCATACGGTATTTGCTTCCCTGTGTCCAGCTTATTTCACGGAACATAATGTCCTTAGGTCCATCTGTGTTGTCACAAATAACATAATTTTATTTTTTTAAAAAAGGCATATACATATAAAGTGGGTTTGCTAGATGATATGATATGGTAATTTTATTTTTAATTTTTTGAGGAACCTCCTTATTGTTCCAAAATAGCTGTGCTAACTTACAATACCACCAACAGTGTATAAGGGTTTCACATCCTCCTCAACACTCTGTGGGTACATAGTAGGCTTATGTATTTATAAGGTTCACAAGATGTTTTGATACAGGAATTCAGTGTGAAATAAGCACATCATGGGGAATTGGGGTATCCATCCCCTCAAGCGTTTATCCTTTGAGTTACAAACAATCTAATTACATTATTTAAGTTTATTTAAAATATACAATTAAGTTATCATTGACTATCGTCTCCCTACTGTCCTATCAAATAGTAGGTCTTATTCATTCTTTCTAAATTTTTGGTACCCATTAACCACCCCAACCTGCCCCCCCAACCCCTCACTACCATTTCCACCCTCTCATAAACCATTCTTCGACTCTCTATGTCGATGAGTTCAATTGATTTGATTTTTAGATCCCACCATGTGATGTTTGTCTTTGTGTACCTGGCTTATTTCACTAAACATAATGATCTCCAGTTTCATCCACGTTGTTGCAAATGACTGGATCTCGTTCTTTTTTATGGCTGAATATACTCCATTATGTATATGTACCACATTTTCTTTATCTATTCATCTGTTGATGGACACTCAAGTTGCTTCCAAATTTTAGGTATTGTAAACAGTGCTGCAAGAAATAAAGAAGTGCAGATATCTCTTTGGTATACTGATTTTCTTTCTTTTAGGTATATACCCAGCAGTGGGATTGCTGGAGTATATAGTAGCTCAATTTTTAGTTTTTTGAGAACCCTCCAAACAGTTCTCCATGGTGGCTGTACTAATTTACATTTCCACTACCAGTGTACAAGGATTCCCTTTTCTCCACATCTTAGCCAGCATTTGTTATTGCCTGTCTTATGGATATAAGCCATTTGAATTGGGGTGAGATAATCTCTCATTGTAGTTTTTATTTGCATTTCTCTGGTGATCAGTGATGTTGAGCACCTTTTCATGTGTGTGTTTACCATTTGTATGTCTTCTTTTGAGAACCATCTATTTAAATAGTTTGCCTATTTTAAAAATCAGATTATTAGATTTTTTTTCTGCAGAGTTGTTTGAGTTCCTTATATATTCTAGTGATTAATCCCTTGTCAGAGGAATAGCTTGCAAATATTTTCTCCCATTCTTTGGATTGTCTCTTCACTTTGTTGATTGTATCCTTTGCTTTACAGATGCTTTTTAACTTGATGCGATCCCATTTGTTCATGTTTGCTTGGGTTGCCTGTGTTATGGGATATTGCTCATGAAATCTTTGCCCCGCCCAGTGTCCTGGAGAGATTCTCAATGTTTTCTTTTATTAGTTTCATAGTTCGAAGTCTTAGATTTAAGACTTTAATCCATTTTGATTTGATTCCAAAGTGCCGATCCCAAACTTGAGTGCCTGCAAACCTCCCACCAAGGGCCAAAGTGCTCTTAGTCCATAAGTAAACTTGAAAGGGAGTCTAGGCCTTAAGGACTGCGACTCATAGGCAAGTCCTAGGGCTAAACTAAGCCCAGAGACAGTGGATTGTGAGGGGCATGTGACATACTGAGACACCAGCTGGGGCAGCCAAGGGAGTGTGGCATTACTCCTCCTCCAGCCCAGAGATGGCACAACTCACAGCTCCAAAAGAGACCCCTTCCTTCTGCTTGAGGAGAGGAGAGGGAAGAGTGGGGAGGACTTTGTCTTTCATCTTGGATACCAGGTCAGTTACAGCAGGATAGTGCACTGGTCAGAGTCAAGAGGCCCCTGTTTCAGGCCCTAGCTCCCAGAAGAGATTTCTAGATACACCCTGGGCCAGAAGGGAAGCTGCTGCCTTGAAAGGAAGGACCCCATCCTGGCAGCATGTATCTCCTGCTAACTGGAGAGCCCTTGGGCTCTGAATAACGAGCAGTGATACCCAGATTATAAATCAAGGGACTTGGTGAACATCTGAGACTTGCTGGCTTCAGGTACTTATACCACCACAGCAGGGTAGAGCACCAAGTGGGTTCTTCGGGTCCCTGATTCCAGGACTTGACTCTTAAATGGCATTTCTGGACCTGCCCTGAGCCAGAGGGGAGCCTACTGCCCTGAAGTGTGAGTCCCAGGCCATGCAGCATTTACTGCAAGCTGATTTAAGAGACCTTGGGCCTTAAGGGAACATCAGTGGTAGTCTGGTAGCACTCCTTATGGCCAGGAGTGATGGTGGTGGTTGCTACAGAGTGAGGCTCCACTGCCTTTGGAAAGGGGAGGGAAAAGTGGGAAGGACTGCATCTTGTGGTTTGAGTGTCAGCTCAGTCACAATAGAATATCAGGTAGACTTCTATCTGTAGACTTCTATGTTTTTTGACTCTAGTCTTTGACTCTTGGACTGCACTTCAGGACCCCTCCAGGGCCTGGGGGACCTGGCTGCCCTGAAGGGAAGAGTGTTATGACATGTTTAAAGTGCTTAAGGAAAATAACTTTTACCCTATAATAGTATATCTGGTAAAAATATCCTTCAAACATGAAAGAGAAATAAAGACTTTCCCAGACAAACAAAAGCTGAGGGGTTTCATTAATATCAGACTCATCCTAAAAGAAATACTAAAAAGAGTACTTCAATGAGAACAAAAGGACATTAATGAGCAATAAATAATCACCTTAACGTACAAAACTTACTGGTAATAGTAAGTACCCAGAAAAACACAGACTATTATAACACTGATATTGCTGCATCATATGGTAGTTCCTTTTTTAGTTTTGGAAGGAATCTCCAGATTATTCTTCACTGTGGCTGTACTAATTTACACTTCCACCAATGGTGTATGAGGCTTCCCCTATTTCCACATCCTCACCAGCATTTGTTATTGCCTATATAAAAGCCATTTTAACTTGTGTAAGGTGATATCTCATTGCAGGTTTGACTTGCATTTGTCTGATGATTAGTGATATTTGGCCTTTTTTTCAATATCTGTTGGTCATTTGTATGTCTTCTTTTGAGAAATGTCCATTTAGATTCTTCACCCATTTTGAAATAAGATAATTTGATTTTTTCTATCAAGTTGTTTAAGCTCCTTATATATTCTGGTTATTAATCGCTTGTTGGGTGGGTAGTTTGCAAATATTTCCTCCCATTCTGCAGGTTGTCTCTTCATTTTGTTGGTGTTTCCTTTGCTGTGCAGAAGCTTTTTAACTTGTTTTACCTATTATCATTTATTACTTATTTATTTTTGCTTTGGTTTTCTGTGCTTTTGAGGCCTTACTCAAGAAATCTTTGCTCAGACCAATGTGTTGGAGAATTTCCGTGAAGTTTTCTAGTAGATTCAAAGTTTCAGGTCTTGGATTTAAGTCTTTAATCCATTTTGATTTGATTTTTATATATGGTGAGAAATAGAGGTCTAGTTTCATGCTTCTGCATATGGCTGTCCAGTTTGCTCAGCACCATTTATTAAAGAGACTAAAGAGACTGTGCTTTCCCAATGCATATTCTTGGTACTTTCGTCAAAAATGAGTTCACTGTTAATGGATAGATTTATTTTTAGGGTCCTTATTCGGTTCCCTTGACCTATGGATCTGTTTTTATGGCAGTACAATGCTGTTTTGGTTACCATAGCTCTCCAGTATAATTTGAAGTTAGCTAATATGACTTTTCTAGTTTTGTTCTTTTTGCTCAGGATAGTGCCTGTTCAGGCTCTATTATGGCTCCATATAAATTTTAGAATTATTTTTTTCTTACTGTGAAGAATAGAATTGGTGTTTTGGTAGTGACTGCATTTAAACTGTAGATAGCTTTGGGTAGTATGGGCATTTTAACAATATCAAATTTTCCAATCGATGAGCATGAGCATCTTTCCATTTTTTGTGCATCCTCTTCAATTTCTTCATTTATTATTATTTTTAAAAGTCATCAAGAACTATAGACAACTTATTTAATCAATATTTTATAGTTTTCATTGTGGAGATCTCTTACTTCTTTGGTAAATTCCTAGGTATTTTATTTTATTTGTAGCTATTATAAATGAGATATTTTCTTTATCTCTTATTCAGATTGCTCATTGTTGATATATAGAAATGCTACTGATTTTTGGCCAGGTGCGGTGGCTCACACCTGTAATCCCAGCAATTTGGAAGGCCAGACGGCAGATCACCTGAGATCAGGAGTTTGAGACCAGCCTGACCAACATGGTGAAACCGTGTCTCTACTAAAAATACAAAATTAGCCAGGTTTGGTGGCACATGCTTGTAATCCCAGCTACTTGGGAGGCGGAAGTTGCAGTGAGCCGAGATTGCACCATTGCACTCCAGCCTGGGCAACAAGAGTGAGACTCTGTCTTAAAAAAATATAAAAAAAGAAATGCTACTGATTTTTGTATGTTGAACTTTGTATCTTGAAACTTTACTGAACTTGTTTATCAGTTCTAACAGTTTTCTTGTGGAGTCTTTAGAGTTTTTGGGTTTTCTCTATATAAGATCATATAATCTGCAAACATGGATAATTTGACTTATTTCTTTCCAATTTTTATGGCCTTTATTTTTTTCTCTTGTCTGATTGCTCTAGCTAGGACTTCCAGTACTATGTTGAATAACGGCGGTGAAAGTGGGCATCCTTGTTGTCTTCCAGACCTTACAGGAAGGTGTTCCGTTTTTCCCCATTCAGTATGATACTAGCTATGGGTCTGTCTTATGTAACTTTTATTATGTGGAGATATGTTCCTTCTATACTAAGTTTTTTTAATCATGAATGAAGGGATGTCAAATTTTATCAAATGGTTTTTCAGCATCAATTGAAATGATCATATAGTTTTTGTCCTTCGTTCTGCTGATATGATGAATCATATCAGTTGATTTGTATCTGTTGAACCATCCTTGAATCCCTGGGATAAATTTCACTTGGGCATGATGAATAATCTTTTAAATGTATTGTTGAAAATGTTTGCTAGTATTTTGTTGAGAATTTTTGCAACAATATTCATCAGAGATATTGGCTTGCAGTTTTCTTTGTTTGATGTGCCTTTCTCTGGTTTTGGTATCAGGATAATACTGGCCTTATAGAACAAGTTTGGAAGTATTCCCTCCTCCTTGACTTTTTTGGAATAGATTGAGTAGGACTGGTATTAGTTTTTCAAATGTTTGGTAGAATTCAGCAGTGAATCCATCAGGTGCTGGGCTTTTCTTTGATTGGAGACTTTTTATTACAGCTTTGATCTCATTACTTGTTATTTGTCTATTCAGATTTTGGATTTTTTTCATGGTTCAATCTTTGCAGGTTGTATGTATCTAGGAATATATCCATTTTTTTTTCTAGGTTTTCAAATTTTTTGGCATATGCTTTCTCATAGTAGTCTCTAATGATTCTTTGAATTTCTGTGGTTTTAGTTGTAATGTCTCCTTTTTCATCTCAATTTTATTTATTTGACTTTTCTCCCTTTTTTCCCCATAGTCTGGCTAAAGGTTTGTATTAGTCCATTTTCACACTGCTGATAAAGACATACGTGAGACTGGGAAGAAAAAGAGGTTTAATGGACTCACAGTCCCACGTGGCTGGAGAGGCCTCACAATCATGGCAGAAGGCAAGGAGGAGCAAGTCAAGTCTTGCATGGATGGCAAGCAGGCACAGAGAGAATGAGAATGAAGCAAAAGTGGAAACTCCTTATAAAACTGTCAGATCTTGTGAGACTTATTCACTATCATGAGAACAGTATGGGGGAAACCGGCTCCATGATTCAATTATCTCACACAAGGACCCTCTCACAACATGTGGGAATTATGAGAATACAATTTAAGATGAGATTTGGGTGGGGAAACAAAGCCAAACCATATCATTCCACACTTGTCCCCTGCCAAATCTCATGTCCTCACATTTCAAAATCAATCATGCCTTCCCAACAGTCCCCCAAAGTCTTAACTCATTTCAACATTAACTCAAAAGTCCACAGTCCAAAGTCTCATCTGAGACAAGGCAAGTCCCTTCTGCCTATGAGCCTGTAAAAGCAAGGTAGTTACTTCCTAGGTACAATGGGGGTACAGGCAATGGGTAAATATACCTGTCCCAAATTGGGAGAAGTTGGCCAAAACAAAGGGGCTACAGGCCTCATGCAAGTCTGAAATCTAGCAGGACAGTCAAATCTTAAAACTCCAAAATGATCTCCTTTGACTCCATGTCTCACATCTGCGTAACACTGATGCAAGAGGTGGGTTACTGTGGTCTTGGGCAGCTCTGCTCCTGTGGCTTTGTGGGTACAGACTCCCTCCTGGCTGCTTTTATGGGCTGGTGTTGAGTGTCTATGGCTTTTCCAGGCACACAGTGCAAACTATCAATGGATCTCCCATTCTGGGGTCTGGAGGACAACTCTTCTCACAACTCTGCTAGGCAGTGCCCCGGTGGGGACACTGTGTGGGAACTCCAACCCCACATTTTCCTTCTGCACTGCCCTAGCAGAGGTTCTTCATGAGAGTCCTGCTTCTTCAGAAAACTTCTGCCTGACATCCAGGCATTTCCATATATCTTCTGAAATCTGGGCAGAGATTCCCAAACCCCAATTCTTGACTTCCGTGCACTGGCAGGCTCAACACCACATGGAAGCTGCCAAGGCTTGCAGCTTGCACCCTCTGAAGCCACAGCCTGAGCTCTACATTGTCCCCTTTAAGCCACAGCTGGAGCAGCTGGGAACCAGGGCAGCAAGTCCCTAGGCTACTACACACAGCAGGGGGACCCTGGGCTCGGTCCACATAACCACTTTTTCCTCCTAGGCCTCCAGGTCTGTGATGGGAAGGGCTGCTGTGAAGCCCTCTGACATGCCCTGGAGACATTTTCCACATTATCTTGGGGACTAACATTCAGCTTCTTGTCACTTATGCAAATTTCTGCAGTTGGCTTGTATTTCTCCTCAGAAAATGGGATTTTCTTTTCTATTGCATTGTCAAGCTGCAAATTTTCTCAGCTTTTATGCTCTGCTTCCCTTATAAAACTGAATGCCTTTAACAGCACCCAAGCTACCTTTTGAATGCTTTGCTGCTTAGAAATTTCTTCTGCCAGATACCCTAACTCATTTCTCTCAAGTTCAAAGTTCCACAAATCTCTAGGGCAGGGGCGAAATGCTGTTAGTCTCTTTGCTAAAACATAACAAGAGTTACCTTTGCTCAAGTTCCCCAAAAGTTTCTCATCTCCATCTGAGACCACCTCAACCCAGACTCTACTGTCCATATCGCTATCAGTATTTTGGGCAAAGACATTCAGCAAGTCTCTAGAAAGTTCCAAACATTCCCACATTTTCCTGTCTTCTTCTGAGCCCTCCAAACTGTTCCAAACTGTTCCAACCCTTGCCTGTTTCCCAATCCCAAACTTACTATACAATTTTGGGTATCTTTTCAGCAGTGCCCCACTCTACTGGTACCAATATCTGTATTAGTCAGGGTTCTCTAGAGGAACAGAACTAACAGGATATATGTATACATATATATATATATGGGAGTTTATTAAGAAACTCACATAATCACAAGGTCCCACAATGGACCATGTGCAAGCTGAGGAGCAAGGAAGCCAGTCTGAGTCCCAAATCTGAAGAACTTGGAGTCTGATGTTTGTGGGTAAGAAGCATCCAGCACAGGTGAAAGATGTAGGCTGGGAGGCTAAGCCAGTTTAGTGTTTTCATGTTCTTCTGCCTGATTTTTATTCTGGCCATGCTGGCAGCTGATTAGATCGTGCCCACCCAGATTAAGGCGGGGGGGGTCTGCCTTACCCAGTCCACTGACTCAAATGTTAATCTCCTTTAGAAACACCCTCACAGACACACCCAGGATCAATACTTTGCATCCTTCAATCCAATTAAGTTGACATTCAGTATTAACCATCACAATGTTTGTTGATTTTGTTTATCTTTTCAAAAAACCAACTTTTTGTTTCATTAACCTCTTGCGTTTTTTAAAATTTCTATCTCAGTTGTATTTGCCCTGATCTTTCTTATTTCTTTTCTTCTACTAATATTGAATTCAGTTTGCTCTTGTTTTTCCAGTTCTTTAAGATTCATAATTAGGTGCACATTAAGTTTTTCTGCTTTCTTGATGTAGGTGCTTCTTGCTATAAACTTTCCTCTTAGGACTGCTTTTGCTGTATTCCATAGGTGTATGTGATATTTTCATTTGTTTTAAGAGATTTTTAAGAATTATCTTGTTAATTTTTTCATTAACTCACTGGTCATTCAGGACCATATTATTTAATTTCCATGTGTTTTATGGAAATACTTGTGCATGTTCGTTCATATTTGGGAACTGAAGATTTATTCTAATCGTCACATTCTGGGCTTGTTTGGACTCGTCCTTGTTGAGAAGGCTTTTCATGTATTCAAAAAGAATTGAGCGTTGTGATCTAAGTCTTTGGTCACTATGTCCATATCCACACTAGGGGTTGCTCCAACCAGGTACCTTAGTAATCTTACAGACTCCTAGAGATGCTGCCTTGGTGGGCTTGAATAAGATCTGGAAAAATTCCCTGGATTACCAGGCAAAGTCTGTCATTATCTTTCCTCACTTTCCTCAAACAGAAAGAGTCTCTCCCTCTGTGCTGGGCTGACTGGAGCTGGGGGAGAGGTGACGTGAGCAGTCCCTTGGACATCATAGCGGGGACTATGCTGGGTCACACCTGAGGCCAGCACAGTACTGGGTCTCACCCAAAGCTTGTGGCAACTACTGCCTAGCTACAGCCGATGTTGATTTAAGACTCAAGGGATGATTGATCAGCAAGTGGGGAATCCTGCCAGTACTGGGTCCTTACCTTCAGAGTAGCAGGTTCCCTTCTGGCCCAAGTAGGTTTAGAAATGCTGTTCCAGGAGCCGGGCCCTAGAATCAGGGGCTTTAAGAATCTGCTTTATGGTTTATTTTACTGTGACTGAGCTGGCACCCAAGTTGCAAGACAAAGTCCTCTATTCTTCCCTCTCCTTTCTGCAAGTGGAAGAAGTTTTTCCTGGAGCTGAAAGCTGCACTGCCTGGAGTTGGGGGAGGAGTTGACGCAAGCAATCCCTTAGCCACCACAGCTGGTGTTTCACTGGGTTGTAGGTAAATCAAGCCTAGTGGCTTCAAGCTCAGCACAGCACCCGGAATGTCCTTGTGAAACCCTTATGGCCTGATTGCCTTTTATTTTGAGGTGGAGTCTCGCTCTGTCGCCCAGGCTGGAGTGCAGTGGCGCGATCTCGGCTCACTGCAAGCTCCGCCTCCCGGGTTCACGCCATTCTCCTGCCTCAGCCTCCCGAGTAGCTGGGACTACAGGCGCCCGCCACCACGCCTGACTAATTTTTTGTATTTTTAGTAGAGACGGGGTTTCACCGTGTTAGCCAGGATGGTCTCCATCTCCTGACGTCGTGATCCGCCCACCTCGGCCTCCCAAAGTGCTGGGATTACAGGCGTGAGCCACCACGCCGGGGACTGATTGCCTTTTAAATTTATCCTGGGTCCCAGGCCACTGTAGTCAGCTGGTAGCAGGGCTAGCTGGGTCTCAAACTCCTACCACTGGAGCACAGCATTCCTCTCTGGCTGGAGTTAGTGTTTCCTTCAGAATTCAGCTAAGTGAGCACTGGCTTGTGTTGTGTTCCATTGTGACAACGCAGCACTGAGTTCCAATGCAAAGTTCCACAGTCACTCTGTTCTCCCTCCCCCAGGCACACAGATTCTCTCTCCGCTTGCTGCTGCTGGAGGGTAAGGGTAGAAGTGGTATATACAGGGCAGGCCTGCCTTTCCTAACCCCATCGGTGCCTCCTTCCTTGATATGATGTCAAAATCAGGTACTGTGATCGTTCACCTGATTTTGGCTTTTCTGAAGGTGCCTTTTTGCATGAGTAGTTTTTCAATTTGGTGCTCCTGTTTGGGAATAATTGCTGGAGGGTTCTATTCAGCTATCTCACGCCTTAAAGTTTGTCTGTTTAATTGAAATTAAATGTTCTAATATAAATCCAGCCCAAGGAAAGTACAAATTTATTTCAATTAGCATTTTTGAGGACTATAATATATGAGAACTTTTTGTTTGTTTGTTTTACTTTACATATGTCCTCAATAGATATATCAAGCTTATCTGGGTGCAGAATTACCAATGGAATAATCACTTCTGTTCGACTACTATAAAGCAATTCCTACACCAAGAAATTTGCCCTGGATTTTTATATGTTTTTAAGCAGGTCCTTATAAAGGGGGTCACTTCCCCTTTTGTAGGAGAGAAGAGCAATAAATATATTTAATGTTATACACAGAAATATGAACACAAAGTGTAACTTCATGCATCCTGATTCTAACTGCAAATAACTTTCATTCTTTTGTGGTCACATCACAGATAATCAGTTGTAGTTAGAGGTCATGGATAAAAGCTAATCCTTGGCTCAGCCTGCTTATTCTCTCCCACTGTCTGTATCTTACCCTCAGGCCCTCTGTATCTGCTGCTCTTCTGTTAAACTCAAGGTCCCCATGTAGACTTTTACTTTAAGCCGGCAGTGTGTGGCTCTAGAACTTGAAACCATTCATTTTTAGAATACAGTGATACCTGAAGCCTAGATGAAATAACTGCTTCAATTAAATAGCACCTTAAATAATTTGTGTTAACCCATATGCTATTTGAGTTTTTTAGTTGAAAATAAATTTGTATGTATTCATGGTATAAAACATGATGTTTTGAAATATGTATGCATTGTAGAATGGCTAAATCAAGCTAATTAGCATAGTGATAGTAAACTTTTTTTGTGGTAAGAAAATTTAAAATCCACTCTCTTTGCTATTTTCAAGTATTCAATACGTTGTTTTTAACTAGTCATCATGCTGTACAGTAGATCTCTTGAACGTATTCCCTCTGTGTAACTGAAATATTATATCCTTTGCCCAGTTCTCCCCTCTGCCCTCAACCCTGGGTAACCATCATTCTAATCTCTGCTTCCATAAGTTTGACTTTTTCAGTTCTACATTTCAGAGAGATCATTCAGTGTTTGTCTTTCTGTGCCTGGCCATATACCCTTTCATCTATGTTGTGAGTGGCTCTCACCAAATCAACAGCGACAAATTTAAACTAGGGAAATAGATTGCCAAAAATTACATTTGCTTTATGTTTAAATGGGCAATGAACCATACCTAAATAAATAAATTAAGAAAAATCTTTTACACCAAGGGTGGCTATAAATATACCTAGAATAGTCAGCTCTAACATACATGGTGTTACTCAGAGTGATGTAATAACCCTTTGCTGCCTAATACATTCTTGGTGTCTTTTGACCTGTTAACAATAAACATTATACGGCACTCACCTGTGCTGAGCACTGTTCTCCACCTCTCCTGTGCCTCAACGCCTGGGGATAAACCCTGTATTCCCATATCGTGCCTTCCATACCCACCTGTACCCTATGTGCACCAGGGAGAAGTTTTTCATTCTCCCCTCTCCAATGGACTGTTTTCCCTGGTTTGGTAGCTACCTTTCCAAATCCCATCAGAAGATGCATGTTTTATTCTGGCAAAACATATATTCTAGAACAAGTCTTCAAATCTCATTAAAGGCCACTCTTTACTCCTTATGCCTTAGTCCAGTTAATACCTTCATTAATGATTTTTTAAAAATTCAATGATTAGAAACCTTTTATCCTTGTTCCAGGGAAAGACTTTAGGACTTAAACATTAGACTTCCTTCATAAATATCTCATTCCCCATGAGGCAGGCATCTAAAAGCTTATAGCTAGTTGGATTTTAATTGGAAGGTTAAATTACAAACAGATCTTTCTCCCTGAAATTAGTTAAGACTCTGTTTATATAGAATAAAAAATTAATTCCATAAAATCAGATATTAGATTGCAATGCTTTTTAGAGTATTTTATACAATTATAAGATGATTATACATCTTAAATTCAGAAATAAAAGAAACAATTTTTTAAAAAATGGAATATGTTCTAAGTAAGACTATTAGAAGATTACATTGCAAAATCAATCAGAAATTTCAAATATACATAAAAACAAAGATGGCTTTCAATTATCTTTCACTGGAGATTTTAAAGTAATTCTCTGAAGGAGATATATATATTATGGAATCAATTCATTCCAAGTTTCTAAAGTTTTAAAAATCCATTTAATCTCTATCTCTTCTGGGTTATAATGTAGAATGTATTCATATTCAGATTATCTCTTTAAGTGGCCTACTTGATTTAAAGGAGAAAAATATAACCTAGGCGTTGCGTTGACGGAAAAGATAAGGCATTTTAAATGGCATCAAGATTGCACTTTCTACAACATTTATGATTTTCCTTTTGATTTTACAGCAGCAGCACTGTAAAAGGTTTAATTTATTTCTCAGATTAGCTCTTTGGAACTGAGAGATGAGATGAGGCCTGGAAAACTTCCCCCAGTACAGTCAAGTTCCTGTTGACTAATTCTGTGACCACCAGTGACAGTCTATGAGTCCGTGAGGCAGAGTTGCGGCAGCACAGGCTTTGCTTGGAGTTGGATGGTTCACACCCTGCTTGGCATGGTTTCTGAGAGACATCTTCTGAGTGGATGAGGGGAGAATCCAGCAGGCCTCTAGTCACACTGGTACAAATAAATTTTGATGGTGGGAGATGGTGGTGTGAGTGGAGGGTCTGTGGGTGTGATGAACACCTGAATGACTCATTGGGAGAGGGGTGTTAACAGGACAGATGCCACTTGCTGTAATTTTCATATGATGTGTTTGGAAAGCCCCCTGCATGGAAGAAAGATAGATTGAGGTCCCTTTCAAAAGTGCTCCAGATGAAAAGGCATTTCCATTTTCAGAAACCCTGAGAATCCCCGAAAGAACCTCGAACTAGTCATTGTACTGGAGGCCGCTCCTCTACTCCAAATACTGCTATACACTGTCCCTCTCAGCAAACTGTACTGCTCCCATTGCAGCCTGAGTTTAGGAAGGCTTAAAGCTATGTCAGCTGTTTAATTATTTCTCTCCTTGGAGAAGTACCTGTGTCAGCTACCCAAGGTTAACATCTCCACCAGGTTCATTATTTTATGTTTTAAATATATTTTAAAATCAAAAGTGTTTGAAGGACTTGCTTTTTTCCCCATGATAAGGGTAATAGCTCCTCTCTATAAGAAATTTGGAAAAGTAGGCTGGGCGCGGTGGCTTATGCCTGTAACCCCAGCACTTTGGGAGGCTGAGGAGGGCGGATCACTTGAGGTGAGGAGTTTGAGACCAGCCTGGCCAACATGGTGAAACCCTGTCTCTACTAAAAATACAAAAATTAGCTGGGCGTGGTGGCAGGTGCCTGTAACCCCAGCTACTCTGGAGACTGAGGCAGGAGAATTGCTTGAACCCAGGAGGTGGAGCCTGCAGTGAGCCAAAATTGCACCACTGCACTCCAGCCTAGGAGACAGAGTAAGACTCTGTTAAAAAAAATAAAATTATTTATAATTCCAGTCAATCAAAATAAACCATTGTTAATTTTTAATTTTTTAGATCCAAACTTTCTCATTTCACACTCTTTGCCCCATAAACACTTGTCTCACCCCTTTTGGTGTTGGGTTTTATTGTATAATTATAACTTCCTTAAGAGTTATACATGTTCACTCTTGATAACAGGTAAATGAAGAAAAGTGCATAGAAGCAGAAAAAATATCTACAACCAATGTTAACATTTTGGTGTATTTCCCTAATAATGGTTAAAGAAAAAAAATTCAATGACACTTTAAAGTACTACCATACTTTAAATAAACAGGCAGTTTATCCAGGACCATTATAATATAGGGACCATTGCAGTGGGATTTTGCTGTGGGGAGAAAGACTGGGCTTAATTCCAAATACAGTACTGGCAAGAGGGAATTTATAGCCAAGGTGCAAGGTAGGAGTCATGCATGAAAAATTACTAAGAAATAACACCAGGAGTAAGCAGGATTCTGGCCAAACTGAACAAATTAGATTCCTGCTGAAGATAGACCAGGATGATCAAATATCATCTGGGGGATGGTGGAGGGTTAGGAACCTGATCAGATATCAAGGATGGAGGGTTCTTGCTAAAGTTAGCAGGCTTCTTCTAAAACCGTGTTTTACAAGAAAGTGCACAGATTGGCCTGGGAGAACTTTCACAAGCTGGACCAAAGTTTGGTCAAGCACAGAATCTTTGTCACAATCATAATTCATAAAAAGTTTCCTTTTTAATCAAAAACTTTTAATAAATGTCACTTATGGAAGCTGAATGAGATAGAACATTTTGAGGATCCATCCAAACTATTTTTATTTTTTCTTTTTAAAATTGACACACAATAACTGTGTATGTTTGTGGGGTACATATTGATATTTTGATACATATAATGTACGGTGCTTAGATCAGGGTAATTAGCACATCTGTCATTAAGCATTTATCATTGCTTCATATTGGGAACATTCAATATCCTTGTTTTAGTTACTTGAAACTATATTGTTTATTATTATTAAATATAATCATCCTACAGTAGTCTAGAACACTAGAACCTATTCCTCCTATCTAGCTTTTTAATTTTGTATCCTTTAACTTTTTAAAAACAATGTCCCCTACTTTGGGAGGTCGAGCAGGTGGATCACCTGAGGTTAGGAGTTCAAGACCATCATGGCCAAAAAAAAAAAAACAAAAAAAAAGTTAGCCAGGCATAGTGGCGTGAGCCTGTAATCACTGTTACTTGGGAGGCTGAGGCAGGAGAACTGCTTGAACCCAGGAGGTGGAGGTTGCAGTGAGCCAAGACTGTGCCATTGCACTCTAGCCTGGGTAACAGAGTAAGACTCCATCTCAAAAAAAAAAAAAAAAAAAAAGAGGCCCCAAAGTGTTTCCAATGTATTATTTTCTGAGGAAACAAAGCACATTGATCATCCTGGAGGAAGCTGCATCCCAGAGTGGCTTCTGCATAATCCTGCTTCCCCTCCCTTCCCTTCATAGGCTGTGACCTCAAACCCCACCTCTGCATTTCTTCCAGAGAACCCTACCTGTGACACTCTAATGAACACTTGAAAAACCCTTGTGTCATACTGATTTTTCCTCCAAATTCCTGCAAATGTTCAAAGATTTATAGAAAGAAATGGTAATTTGTGTTTTTTTAGTTATTTATATACTTCTATTTTATTTTTGTTTTCATTACACCCTCTGCCTTATCTGTAGTTCATTAGCAATATTCCAAAACACAGAACATAATAATTTTTCACATATGAAAAGTATTGAGGAACTACTAAGGGCAAGGCACGTACCAGAGGCATTTTCTGCTGTTGCTAAGAAATAAGACTGAGTGAGTGAGTTGTATTTATGTTATTTATTAGCAAACATTGAAAATTCCAGATTCCCCTCTGGAGTCCGGAGTTTGACTTCAGAATCTAGAGAACCTCATCATTGCATCATACAGCACACACGGAATAAGATGAAGGCAACAAAGATCCCATCTTCCAGCTGTTTGGGAAGAATCACAGGTGCAAAGAATTTCAAATTATAATCCTTCAGCTTAAAAGCTTTTGTTTAATTTTTCCAAATAACTCTGTATTTTCCCTAGATTTATTAACAAAAATTTACAGAAAAAGTGGTGTTAGTAGCTTTTCACTAACCATGATTAATGCAAGCAAAATAATTTAATATTTTAATTACACATGGAAAAGTAATGATTAATTGATCTAATTTTCTACACGATTAATAAAGCATTGCATTTACTATATTAACGTGATTTGAGATGTTTTTTCCCTCCTTTTTCTCTGTACCTCTTTCTTTCCTTCCTTCTCTCCTTTCTCCCTTTCTTCTTTCTTACTTTTCTTCCCTCCTTTTTTTACCTCATTTTCTCTTTATCCCTCTCTCCTTCCTTTCTCTTCTTCCTATTTCCCTTCTGTCCTCCTACCTTCTCTCCCTCCCATCTTCTCTTATGTCTTTTTCCTCTCCTTCCCTTCCTTTTCCCCTCAATTTCTTCCTTTTTTATTTTGTTTTTTAGTTTTTTAAAAAGGACCTTTAAGTCATAATATTAATGTTTGCTATAAGAGAGATTTTGTTACATTATTGAGAAGAGCTTGGACATTCTAAATTACCATTTCATCTATCATATTTAGCCCAGATTCAAATAAGTGTATTTCTTTTGAATAAATTTGTTTTAAAATAAGTGCATTCCAGGCTGTGCATGGTGGCTCACACCTGTAATCCTAGCCCTTTGGGAGGCCAAGGTGGGTGGATCATTTGAGGTCAGGAGTTCTAGACTAGCCTGGCCAACATGGTGAAACCCCATCTCTACTAAAAATACAAAAACTAGCCGGGAGTGGTGGCATGCACCTGTAGTCCCAGCTACTCAGGAGGCTGAATCAGAATAGCTTGAACTTGGGAGGTGGAGGTTGCAGTGAGCCGAGATCACGCTGTTGCACTCCAGCCTGGGCGACACACCAAAACTCCATCTCAAAAAATAAATTAAATAAATAAATAAATAAATAAATGCATCCTTTCCAAATTATAGAATATAATTTTTAAACAAAATGCCTTTCCTAATTCACAAGGGATTTTGTGTAGAAACCAGCAACCTCCCATTCATTTCCCAAGGACATTTACAATCTCCGTGAATCCTTATCGATTGAACAGGAGGTGCTGGGAAGTGGTTTGTTGACAATGTCAAAGACAATCAGAACTGGACAGAAGTTAGAGCATAAGAAAGCAGATTATATTAAGGAATTATTGCAATAGGAGGAAAGAGACCTCAATATAGAACTGGGCTCAGTTCTGAAAACACCACAGACAAGTGGGATTTATAGACAAACAAAAGTGTGAAAGTCAATGGGTGGATTTTACATATGGCTAGCCAGTTTTCCCAGCACCATTTATTAAATAGGGAATTCTTTACCCATTTCTTGTTTTTGTCAGGTTTGTCAAAGATCAGATAGTTGTAGATAATGTGGCATTATTTCTGAGGGCTCTGTTCTGTTCCATTGGCCTATATCTCTGTTTTGGTACCAGTACCATGCTGTTTTGGTTACTGTAGCCTTCTAGTATAGTTTGAAGTCAGGTAGCGTGATGCCTCCAGCTTTGTTCTTTTGGCTTAGGATTGACTTGGCAACGTGGGCTCTTTTTTGGTTCCATATGAACTTTAAAGTAGCTTTTTCCAATTCTGTGAAGAAAGTCATTGGTAGCTTGATGGGGATGGCATTGAATCTATAAATTACATTGGGCAGTATGGCCATTTTCATGATATTGATTCTTCCAACCCATGAGCATGGAATGTTCTTCCATTTGTTTGTATCCTCTTTGATTTCATTGAGCAGTAGTTTGTAGTTCTCCTTGAAGAGGTCCTTCACATCCCTTGTAAGTTGGATTCCTAGGTATTTTATTCTCTTTGAAGCAATTGTGAATGGGAGTTCACTCATGATTTGGCTCTCTGTTTGTCTGTTACTGGTGTATAAGAATGCTTGTGATTTTTGTCCATTGATTTTGTATCCTGAGACTCTGCTAAAGTTGCTTATCAGCTTAAGGATATTTTGGGCTGAGATGATGGGGTTTTCTAGATATACAATCATGTCATCTGCAAACAGGGACAATTTGACTTCCTCTTTTCCTAATTGAATACCCTTTATTTCCTTCTCCTGCCTGATTGCCCTGGCCAGAACTTCCAGCACTATGTTGAATAGGAGTGGTGAGAGAGGGCATCCCTGTCTTGTGCCAGTTTTCAAAGGGAATGCTTCCAGTTTTTGCCCATTCAGTATGATATTGGCTGTGGTTTGTTATAGATAGCTCTTATTATTTTGAGATACATCCCATCAACACCTAATTTATTGAGAGTTTTTAGCATGAGGGTTGTTGAATTTTATCTGAAGGAGATAGAGACACGAAAAACCCTTCAAAAAAATCCATGAATCCAGGAGCTGTTTTTTTTGAAAAGATTAACAAAATAGATAAAATGCTAGCCAGATTAATAAAGAAGAAAAGAGAGAAAAATCAAATAGACACAATAAAAAATGAATAAGGGGATAGCACCACTGATCCCACAGAAATACAAACTACCATCAGAGAATACTATAAACACCTCTATGCAAATAAACTAGAAAATCTAGAAGAAATGGATAAATTCCTGGACACATACACGCTCCCAAGACTAAACCAGGAAGAAGTCAAATCCCTGAATAGACCAATAACAAGTTCTGAAATTGAGGCAGTAATTAATAGCCTACCAACCAAAAAAGGCCCAGGACCAGACAGATTCACAGCCAAATTCTACCAGAGGTACAAAGAGGAGCTGGTACCATTCCTTCTAAAACTATTCCACACAATAGAAAAAGAGCAACTCCTCCCCAACTCATTTTATGAGGCCAGCATCATCCTGATACCAAAACCTGGCAGAGACACAACAAAAACAAGAAAATTTCAGGCCAATATCCCTGATGAACATCAATGCAAAAATCCTCAATAAAATACTGGCAAAATGAATCCAGCAGCACATCAAAAATCTTATCCACCATGGTCAAGTTGGCTTCATCCCTGGGATGCAAGACTGGTTCAACATATGCAAATCAATAAATGCAATCCATCACAAACAGAACCAATGACAAAAACCACATGATTATCTCAATAGATGCAGAAAAGGCCTTCGATAAAATGCAACACCCTTTCATGCTAAAAGCTGTAATAAACTAGGTATTGATGGAACATACCTCAGAATAATAAGAGCTATTTATGACAAACCACAGCCAATATCATACTGAATGGGCAAAAACTGGAAGCATTCCCTTTGAAAACCAGCACAAAACGAGGATGCCCTCTCTCACCACTCCTATTCAACATAGTATTGGAAGTTCTGGTCAGGGCAAAGAGGCAAGAGAAAGAAATAAAGGTATTCAAATAGGAAGAGAGGAAGTCAAGTTGTCTCTGTTTGCAGATGACATGATTGTCTATTTAGAAAACCCCATTGTTTCAGCCCCAAATCTCTTTAAGCTGATAAGCAACTTCAGCAAATTCTCAGGATACAAAATCAATGTGCAAAAATCACAAGCATTCTTATACACCAGTAACAGACAAACAGAGAGCAAAATCATAAGTGAACTCTCATTCACAACTGCTACAAAGAGAATAAAATACCTAGGAATACAACTTACAAGGGAAGTGAAGGACCTCTTCAAGGGGAACCGCAAATCATTGCTCAAGGAAATAAGAGGACACAAACAAATGGAAAAACACTCCATGCACATGGATAGGAAGAATCAATATCGTGAAAATGGTCATACTGCCCAAAGTAATTTATAGATTCAATGCTATCCATCAACTACCATTGACTTTCTTCAAAGAATTGGAAAAAACTACTTTAAATTTCATATGGAACCAAAAAAGAGCCCATATAGCCATGACAAACCTAAGCAAAAAGAGCAAAGCTGGAGGCATCATGCTACCTGACTTCAACGATACTACAAGGCTACGGTAACCAAAACAGCATGGCGCTGGTACCAAAACAGATACATTGACCAGTGAAACAGAACAGAGGCCTCAGAAATAATGCCACACATCTACAACCATCTGATCTTTGAAAAATCTGAGAAAAACAAGCAATGGGGAAAGAATTCCCTATTTAATAAATGGTGTTGGGAAAATTGGCTAGCCATATTCAGAAAACTGCAACTGGACCCCTTCCTTACACCTTATACAAAAAATTAACTCAAGATGGATTAAAGACTTGAATGTAAGACCTAAAACCATAAAACCCCTAGAAGAAAACCTAGGCAATACCATATAGGACATAGGCATGGGCAAATACTTCGTGACTAAAACACCAAAAGCAATGGCAACAAAAGCCAAAATTGACAAATGGGATCTAATTAAACTAAAGAGATTCTTCACAGCAAAAGAAGCTATCATTAGAGTGAACAGACAACCTACAGAATGGGAGAGAAGTTTTGTAATCCATCCATCTGACAAAGGGCCAATATCCAGAATCTACATGTAACTTAAGCAAATTTACAAGAAAAAATCAAACAACCCCATCAGAAAGTGGGCAAGGGGTATGAACAGACACCTCAAAAGAAGACATTTATGTAGCCAATAAACATATGAAAAAAACCTCATCATCACTGGTCATTAGAGAAAGGCAAATCAAATCCACAATGTGATACCATCTCACGCCAGTTAGAACGGTGATCATTAAAAAGTCAGGGAACAACAGATATTAGAGAGGATGTGGAGAAATAGGAAGGCTTTCACTCTGTTGGTAGGAGTGTAACTTAGTTCAACCATTGTGGAAAACAGTGTGGTGATTCCTCAAGGATCTAGAACCAGAAATACCATTTGACCTGGTGATCCCATTACTAGGTATATACCCAAAGGATTATAAATCATTCTACTATAAAGACACAGGCACATGTATGTTTATTGCAGTACTATTTACAATGGCAAAGTCTTGGAACCAACAAAAATGCCTATCGGTGACAGACTGGATAAAGGAAACATGGCATATATACACCATGGAATACTATGCAGCCATAAAAAAGGATGAGTTCATGTCCTTTGCAGGGACATGGGTGAAGCTGGAAATCATCATTCTCAGCAAACTAATTCAGGAATAGAAAACCAAACACTGCATGTTCTCACTCATAAGTGGGAGTTGAACAATGAGAACACATGGACACAGGGAGGGGAACATCACACACCGGGACCTGTCGGGGGCTGGGGGACTAGGGGAGGGGAGAGCATTAGGAGAAATACCTAATGTAGATGACGGGTTGATGGGTGCAGCAAGCCACCATGGAACGTGTATACCAATGTAACAAACCTGCACATTCTGCACATGTATCCCAGAAATTAAAGTATATATAAAAAAAGAATATAAAGAAGAGGAGTGCTATTATATGTTTAAAAGAGGATGTTTAATTTAGCAGAAGTTGCAGAATGCAATGGGGAGTAAAATCCAGTGAAAGAGTGGAGAATTGATACTATATCATTTGTCGAGGCTGTATTCCAAAGTCCAACTTCCAGAAATCTGTTATCAGATGTGGAAAAGGTAGAGACTTGGAGGAATCGTCAGACTCTGGAGGGAAGCAATCTCTACTCAGACACAGAGAATGTTCCCCTAAAATGCCTCCCCAATTCTGGTAACCTGAGGATACCAGAAAATATCTTGTGCAAATGAGAACCAATCTGTTTGGCATGGGTACAAGCACAGGAGAGGAAGACCAAGTTTGCCCCAGGTACCTGAACAGGGAAATACTGAGGGTTCCTTAAAACAACAAAACAAAACAAAACAACTCAGCCATCCTCTTCTCAGAGCACTGATATCTACAAACCAAGGACCCCAGTGGTGTGTCAGACATGACCTCTTCAATGGCTGAGACATCCCTTGGTACAGTCTGGCTGCAGCACTAGTCAGAGTTCATCTTCCCACTGCCCTGGTTTTGATTCTGTTTTCTAATCTTTTCGGCCTAGCTGAATCTATTATGGGTATTCATGTGTGATCAAGCTATAGCTACTCTTTTGCTAATAGCAGACTGGCCCCGTTGATCCCTGGCAGAGTCTCTTGCTCTCGTAGCTAAAGCACTCCAAGAAATATGCACATAATCTTGAGTCAGTGGCAGTGGGAAGGGAGAAGTAGGTTTGCATTAGAGAGATCTGGAAAGTTGAATGATCAGGATTTGGTAATAAATTGGGTGTGGCCATTACAGAAGAGAGAAGAGGCAGAGCTGAGCCTGGGTCATGGTGTTTAAACTCTTGTTTAAAGCTAAAGATACTTTTTTTGCCAGAAAAATCCAGGTAGGCACATTTTGCCTACAATATCAGGAGGCTCATAGAAGCTTTAGCCAAATGTTAGAAACCACTCTGTAGAGGAAAATCCTAGAGGTTGGATAGGACGACCTGAAAGATTCCTTCTGCTTCCTCAATATTTGAATAGTTATAGAACCCAAATATCGGTATATTTTTGGGCCTATTGGTAGCTACAAGGAAGTCAGGAAGGGGAGCTGGTGCTTTTGTGAGGCAATAGGAAATGTAGGAGGGATATGTATTTTGTTTTAGACCTGGAGGTTGAAGTGCTGGGAGGGCATTCTTGGGTAGATGTTGAGTGGGTTACCAAAGGCACACTTTGAGAAAGTGTTTAGTGCATTAGATCTGCACTGTTGAATAAGGTAGCCACTGGGCACATGTGGCCATTGAAGACTGTGGCTGACAAAATGTGGCTAATCCTAACTGGGATATACCGTAAGTGTAATGTACATCCATTTCCAAGACAGTTAAAAAATGTAAAATATGTCAATTTAAGAATATTAGCTACATGTTGAAATCATAATATTTTGAATATATTCAGTTAAATAAAATATATGATTAAAATAAGTTCATCAGCTTCTCCATTTTAAATGTGGCTACTGGAAAACTTAAAAATGTGTAGTTTTTGTTTGCAGCTGACGTATTTCTGTTGGGTAGCACTGCTCAAGGTGGTGTTTGGAGGTATTATCAGGGACAACTTGGGAACATTTGAGCTCTCTGGGAAGAGGATATACAGAGAGAAAAGCAGAAGGTTGAAAATGTACTCGTGGAACATGTCTACATTCATAGGTCTAGAATGAAGAGGAGGAGACTGGAAAGGAGCTATGGGATAAGGCCAGAGAAGGGGAAGTAGGTGACATCACAGGAATGTGGTGAAGAAGGGGCATTAGGAAAGAAATGGATAGTGATTAGGATTATGCAAAGTAATTTGGCCTTTGTTCTATTGCTATTGGAGAGCATATGGAGGTTTTTTTCCCAGAAAGTAAAATGATCAAATTTCAATTTTAAGAAGATGATTTTGGCAAGAAAATAATGAACCAATTGGATTGACAGAGAAGCTGAAGGTCAGGTGGATAGCTCGAAAGTCAGGGAATAATAACAACCAAAAAAGCCCTTAGGCATCTAGAAAGCTGAGCAGAAAAGAATTGTTTTGACTTTGAGAAAGAACTTTTTATTTTATTCTCTTGCCTTGAAAAATGAGGTGTTTTTGAACAGTGGGATTTTGGTAATTTAAAGCCTGTGTCTCTGTTTATAGAATCCAGGAAAATGGGTTGCCATAAAAATCAGTGTCACAGATGATTAAAGATGCTTTGTGTGGGAAAAATAGAAGACTATAAAGAAACCAAAGACACAAAAGTTATTGGATTTCTAAGAAACAAAGGTTGTCTTTTTGTATAATTGTCTCATGTAGAGAAAACAGAAAAGAACGTTTTTCCCCACCCTTAAGAACATGAAAGTAGAAAAGAATGGTTTCTAAAAAGGGTTTTCCTTGAGACTCTGCCACCATAACTTGTGACCATTTAAGGTATTTCTAAGTATTTACAAATTGAACATACTATGTCCTAGAATGTTCTTTGAGCAGAAGTTTTGGTACATAAAATTATTTATCTGGAGTTTGGTTTAAGGCAAAGAACAGATTGAAATATATGAAAGTACAAAATTCAGAGAATTAAGTGAAGATGAGCTGAATATTCTGAAGGTTGTATTAGTCCATTTTCATACTGCTATGAAGAAATACCTGAGACTGGGTAATTTTCTTAAAAAAAGAGGTTTAATGGACTCACAGTTCCACATGGCTGTAGAACTGTAATGCCTCACGATCATGGCGGAAAGCGAAGGAGGAGCAAAGGCACATCTTACATGGTGGCAGGCAAGAGAGCGTGTGCAGGGGAACTGCCGTTTATAAAACCATCGGATCTCGTGAGATGTATTCACTATCAGGAGAACAGCACGGGAAAAACCCATGCCCATGATTAAATTACCTCCCACTGGGTCCCTCCCTTGACGTGGGGATTATGGAAGCTACAATTCAAGATAAGATTTGGATGGGGACACAGCCAAACCATATCAAAGGTATTTGGATCCTGTTTAAATATATGTTATAAAGTCTTTGCTAGTTTAAAGGGAAAAGAGAAAAAAATGATGGCAAAAGGAAGTCAATGAAAGGGGCCATATGAGGGGACTAAACAAAAAGGAAATGGTCAATTAAAGACATTTAGAAAATTTACCTAGATGGAGTACCATAGGATTTGGACACTCTGCTGGATACTGAATACAAAGGATTAGGATAAAATCAATGCTGTTGTAGAATAACTGTAATATGCAGCAGCTAACATTTATTAAGCATTTATTATATACTCATTTATTTATTACAACAGCCTCACGAAGTAGGTATTATCTCAATGCTACAGATGGTGCAGTGAGATTAGGTAACTTGTTCAAGGTCACACAGGTAGCCAGTGAGCCCACTATATCATGCTGTCTCCTTAAGTGTTGTTAGGGAGAAACATGATTTATTAGGCAGTGTTGGCTGAGTTATGTGTGGTAACACATGACTCCAAAAATTTTAGTAATCTATAATAACACAGTTTTTTTGTTTGTTTGGTTTGGTTTTGGTTTTGGTTTTCTGTTTTTTTTTTCTTTTTAAATTTCATTGCAGGACACTTGCTCTGATTCATTTCTGGACTTAAGTGAAAGAAGCAGCCCTTATCTAGGATATTGTTAGTCATTGGCAGAGGGAATACAAAGCAATGGAAGGGTGATGTGTTGGCTCTGAAAGCTTCTGTTGGATGTAGAATATAAAGTTTGCTCACCTTTTTTAATCCAAAGTAAGTCATGCGGCAAGCCTGACAGTGGGGTTGAGGAGTGAAATGTTCCCATTAGGGAGGGTCTTTAGAGGACCCATTAGAGAGAGTTTAGGTTGTCTTTTGTTTTTGTTTGTTTTTATCACGTGAATATTTAGCTTTACAAGGAAGAGAATCAATGAATGGTTGGTCTGACTTCTTTTCACACTGAGGAGTTAATAGTATGACCCAAAAAGTTAATCCCTACACTGTCAGTGTTTTTTGGGAGTGGCAGGTGGCAGAGAGTTACGCACACAGGAGACAATGCAAGGGAGGGCGCTACCTCTCATAGTGATCAGTAAGGGTAGTGAGACAGCCAAGTGGAAAGGGGTCCGCAGAGAAACTTCAGGCGGCCTGCACACCGGGAGGAGTGTGCACTGGGGAGCCACAGAAGTTTGCACCGTTTGCAGTGGGGAGAAGGCTGACCCCTCCTCTTCCCGGGTGGAACCTGGGATTCAATCTGTGAGGAGGGAAGCATGTATAGCAGGACTCTCACTCTGCCGAGAGTCCCTGTTTCCTATTTTTTCCCTTTTGCCCCATAAATTCCATTTTTCTCACCCTTTAAAGTGTCTGTGAGCCTAATATTTCATGGCTGTGTGACAAGGACCCGGCTTTTAGGTGAACTAAGGAGAAAATCCTACAACAGTAGGACTAGGCCATAGCCAAAATCGAAACACAGCAAAATCCACACAACCAAAATCTTCGCTAAGCAAGGCACCTGGGAAAAAAACCTGTCTCAACAGTAAGTCAGGCCACATCAGACAGAAGCTAAAGGCTGGCCTGAGTGAGAGCTCATAGGGAAGGAGAGATGAAGCAAGGTGATAGGAAACAAGATCTGGTTAGGGCTGAAGGTCAGTTCAGCTATCAAGGGCGGGGGAAGCCAGTTTTTGAGGAGGTCACTTCAAGCCTTGAGTTCCTTTGTCTAATCCCCTGTTCTCCTGGCTGTTTCCCATTAGTTTTTGGGGAACGTGCTATGAACTGATGGGCACAGATGTGTGCAAAAGAGAGATGGTTATAGGCAGTCCTATTTATTCAAATGTGACAGGATGATGGACCTAGTCATATCCACAAAACCAATTATAAGCTAAACCCATGCAGGTAGTTAGCTATAACAGACACATTTAAAAATGAAGAGCACGTTAATTCTTGAATTAATGTTAAATTGAGCCTGAATTTATTGGATAAATGTCTCATTTCATGTAAGTAAATCTAACTAAAGACTTTAACTAAATCTAACTAATGACTCTAACTAAAGCTATTCCACAGAGATGTAAATTGTTCTTGATGAATACAATAAAAGCAAGTAATAATCGCTTTTTGGAGCTTAGAACAAATTCACTTCAGGTGAAGGTTAAGCACTTGAGAATAAGACAATTATTTTTCCTTTCAAATACTAAAGAGTTACAAAAACTCTGGTGATAAATTGGAACATTTGGGAAATGAAGGCAACAATAAGATTTAATTTATTGCCCATGTATAAGAATTCTAAGTTTTGCACATTCCTTATAATCTTTTCCTATATATATGTAAAAACTGTGTCATTACACAGTTTAAAGTTTCACTGTAATATAGCATGTTCCATAAACAATTTTTCAGGTTCTAGTACAGTCTTTATGATTATAATGGTTGCAAAATAGTTCACTGCATAGAGTTAACCTAATTTATTATTTTTATTATTAAACATGTAGTTTCTTTCAGTTTATTATCATTATTAATAATACTGCAGTAAATGGCCACATGGAACCTATATGTTTTTTGTTTTGGATTTTTTTCATTGCAATACATGTCCTAAATTGGGATTACTGGGTCAAAGGTTAAGAAATTTTAATGACTATGCAAACTGACTTAAAAATAACTACTAATTTATCAAAAACATGTGGGTATGTAATCCACTGAATTCTCACTTGCTTTAGAAATTATATTTAAAGGTCATATAAATTGACTAATTAATATTGTAGAAAAAAATGATACTTTGTGTTAATTTGTGTGTCTGAATACTTGTGAGGCTAAACACTGTCCTGTAGGTTACTTTAGCCAGCAGCCTTAAGGAGTCATAATTCTTTCATTCGGTAATTGGACAAGTATTTTTTGAGCGCCTACAACGTGCCAGGCAGGTTTTTTTGTTTGTTTGTTTCAGAGCACACAGCAGTGAAATAAACAAACTCCCTTGCCCTCATGGATTTTATATTCTATGGTAAAAAAGACAATAAACATAATAAGTATTAAAATTATGTAGTATGTTAGAATGTTATAACTGCTGTAAAAAATAAAGTAAGATAAAAATAATAAGAAGAAGCATTTAGCAATTAGCAGAAGTTGCATTTCTAAATATGGTGGTCATTGAGAAACAAATATTTGAACAAAGACTTGAAAGGGGTGGAGTAGGTGCCATATGGGTATCAGAGGAAAGTGCTGCAGCCAGGGACGTTAAGTTGTCGAAGACCCTAAGGGGACCATGTGTGAGGTGTTGCAGGAGAATCAGGGAGGCCAGCTTGGCTAGAGTGAAGTGAAATCTTTGATGCGATGAAGTGATGATCTTTGATGAAATCTAATGATGCTTATTTGTTTCATAGGAGAAAAACAAGGAGAGAAAAATCTAAACCCAATAGAAGAGAAAGTTTCAAGAAAGAGGTCGTCGCTAATACCAAAATTAGCTATGATATTCAGGAAGAAAAAAAGGGAAACACGATAACCACATTCAATAAAGACCAAGGCCAGCTTCCATTAGCCAGAGCTCAGCCACGCGCCACACCTGGTTAAAGAGACTCTGGCTGAAGAATTCCCTGAATATTTTAATGTAGCTCTGGTTATAACACAGAATAACCACAAGGTGGCAGAAGAACTCCATTCTTGTAAATCTCTTAGTTGCTTCTTTATTTCATCTTCTCTATTCTATCTAATGTTCCTTGAATTTTACTATTTTGTTGGTTTGAAAATATGTGTGACTTACATCCTTTAAAGGATTTGGTTCCTAAAGTTTTAAATAGACTGGAATATAAAACATTTATAGAAAAGGAAAATAACTACAGTATGATGTTAGTGAACTATTAATAATCCAATTAAAATATATTTGCTTTGGATTAATATTTATTTTGTTTTGATGTTTGCTAAATAAAACTAAGCATTAGGAGGTCAAATAGCCACAACGAACATTTTCATATTATTTAATAAGCCAGTTTCAAGGCATACATGCTAAATTTGTTCTTAAGGAAACGTTGAATTTTTGCTTTCATGAAATTACAAACTCTAAGGCAATTGTATACCTGTAAATCCAATGTGTTCTGAAGTTTAAAGTGTCAAAGGCTGTTGGATTTAAACAGATCTTGTATGACTCTCTGTTTCATCTTTTCAGAGGTTGATAGTAAGCAAGTTTGGCAGCAACTCGCATCTTCTGCTGTAACATGAGGCTAATAATGACGACTTTATATGGTTGTTGCAAAGAGTCAGTGATGCCACAAGCAACGTTCTTTATATATGCAGAATTTAAAAAATAAATAGAAATATTCCTTCCTCTATTCCCAAGTTTTCTAACGTTATTTGCAACTGGTGTTTTAATGCAAGACCGAAAGCTAAAATATAAATGTAGCTAGCAGAATCAAAACCTAGATCAGATGTTCAAAAGCATCATGCTGCTAAAAGATTTCAGAGTCTAAAACCTGTGCTCACTGTTCTGAAACATCTTTCCACTTCCTGTTAAAAAAATATTCTTTGAAGCTCATTTTTTGGGCTTCATGTGTTGTAATTACACATTTGTTATATAGGGTATATGATGACTTACGCTCTATGGTGTTATTCAGTACATTGTAGGAAAAGGAGAATAAAGAATATTGTTTGTCAGTAGGCAGCTCTGTCCTCTTTATCCTTGACTGTAATTTACTAAAGAGCCGACAAAATTACAGCACAGGCAGCAACTCACCATATTACCCTGCAGACAGCCAAGAGACTGACACTGAGACGATGCGTTTTAACTTGGGTCCATGTAAGGAACCTGATGGGGTTATATGAATTCTTTATTTCTGTTCTATGAAAAAATGAAGTTGCTTATAAGAAGGAGGCACAAAAATGTGTATTCTGTGCAAGGCTACTGATAAAGATGCTACAGGGATGCATGGAAACCCGATATGTAACACTGAAATGGCTTTTGATTCATTTGTATTTGGTCTCAGACAAGAAACATAGATTAAGAAAAGGTCTGAAAAAATGGAGCACTAGGAAAAATGATAGGAAATTTTGTGTTGTTGACTAACAGTTATCTAATATGAAATACACGTTTGTAATATTTTGACATATATGATTTAATACAACTATATTTTGTAACAAATATCTTTAATTCTAAGGATTGAAAATCTTAAAAGGATCTCAATTGTATAGATATAGCTGTTTTGTTTCAATAGGCTGATGGACTTGGAAGTTCCAGGTTTCTTAAACATATTCGATGAACGTGAAAAGCAGGGGGAGATACTTTCAGATGGCCTTGAATGGGAGTGGGGGGACCCTGGATTTCACTGGACATCTCTTTCTTCCTTTCTTCTCTGTAGTTGGGCACCTCTTCTTCTCAATTAGTCAGCAATTATAAGAATGAAAGTTACCGGCCAGGCGCGATGGCTTACGCCTGTAATCCCAGCCCTTTGGGAGGCCAAGGCAGAGGGATCACGAGGTCAAGAGATCGAGACCATCCTGGCTAACATGGTGAAACCCCATCTCTACTAAAAAATACAAAAAATCAGCCTGGCGTGGTGGTGGGCACCTGTAGTCCCAGCTACTCAGGAGGCTGAGGCAGGAGAATGGCGTGAACCCGGGAGGTGTAGGTTGCAGTGACTGCACTCCAGCCTGAGCGACAGAGCGAGACTCCGTCTCAAAAAAAAAAAAAAAAAAAGAATGAAAATTACCTTAGCAGCTATTCAGAGTAGGTCCAAAAGATAATCAAAGAAAGATTTCAATACTCTCAAGATTTCAATATTCTCAAGGCGGAAGAGACAATGTCTTTGCATCTGCAGTTGGAAAGCCTGGAGTAACCTCCTTCCACTGTGGAAATCCCTTCTGTCCTCAAAGTCTTGAGCATATGATACCTTCATGATGGATTTCCTGACTCCTGGAGTTAAAACTTTCCTTCCGTTGCCTGCACTCATGTAGCCATGAGTTTATCAGGCGTTACATCCTCAAACAGAGCTGCTAGGCCACGTGTGCTCTTTACATACAACCTCTGACATCAGCTTATGACTATTGGGCTGGCATTTTTCTCAATTCTTAAGAAAAATCAAAACCAGTTTGGTTTTCTTTTTAAGTAGTCGTAAAATAGACATCATGTAAAATCTACTATTCTAACCATTTTTAAGTGTACAATTCAGTGGCATTAAGTACACTCACATTATTATGTAATTATCACCACTCAACAGTTTTTTGTGTGGATTTTTCAGGGTTTTCTAAATATATAATCCTATCATCTGTGAACGGAGATAAATTTAATTCTTCATTTCCAATTTTATTTCCTTTTTTAGAACTTCTAATATTATGTTGAATAGAAGTCAGAAAAAAATGTATGATTATACTTCTATGAAGAACCTAGAAGTCAAATTCATAGAGCTAGAAAGTAGAATAGTCTACCAAGGGCTTCGGAGAGGGGTAATGAGAGTTATGGTTTAACGGGTACAGTTTCAGTTTGTGTTGATGAAAATACTTTGGGCATGGAATATGAGCTTTTGTCTTAGGTTCTGATTTCAGAGAAAAATGGCCAATATATGCTGCTTTTGTTTTGCTCATGGCTAGAAAACTGGAGTCTGGGAACCAAGGGATGGAAGTGGGATTGGCCTTTTTCACTGTCACTTCCAGCAATACACTTTGGGAGAATATTCATCTTCACAGCCTTAGGATCTTCCAGAATAAAATGTCTGGTTCTCATGGGTATAACACACCTATGGGAGGACACAGTAAGAGTTCCAGTGAATGAAGCTACTCTACCCCTGGTCACTCTTGAATCCCCAAATCAGAGGATCAGCAGGCAAAAAAGGGGGTGTTCTATATTGGTAGGAAAATTGAGCCTGATTATTGCATGAGGACTGATGTTGCATCATGGTATCTGGCAGGAGTAGCTCCGGAATTTGGAAATTCACTGGGTTATCTTTGGATGCTTCCATGTTCATTGACAACTATAAATGAGAAATTGAGCAACCTTGGCCCAACCAAGACGAGACAAATAAAAACTAAGATTTCTCAAGGATGAAGGTCTAGGTTATCCAACCAGAAAAGCCTCGAGCTGCCAAAATACTGATCAAGGCGAACTGAAAATAGATGATGAAGAAGATTGATGGTGGATATTAGTTATGGCCTCAGGTTGATGACAGCAGCAGGGACTGGTCCATCAATCCTTTATACTATGCCCTTGTAGACACCGGGGTTGGTTGGAGATTGAAGAGGCCTCTGTAACACTTGGGACTTAAGAGAAGCCATGCTGGACTGCTGCTTTTTGTCTTACATTGAAGGGAAATATCCGCGCTTAAGTATTCTACTTGATTTTTTAAAAAACAGCAAAGTTATCATTAAATCATTGCTTGTAATGAAATCCAGCCATTATCAGCTATGAGAGTTGCCAGGGTAGGGCGTGTTTGAGTATGTATGTGTCTGTTTCCTTTGCTCTATTTCAGTTCTAACCCTTGAATTGCTAATTGGGGGAGGGAATGGCCTCTTTTTAGATTATCCTTGTTTTGACTTATCTGCCAAGGCAAAAGAATGTCAGAGGGTTTGCCACACAGTCCTGCAGGGACCCCTGCTCTTTGCCAGGATTTTTGTATCAAATACTTTGTTCGGCCAAATTTAGAGAATAGTTTAAAGGGGGAAAAAGCTTGCATGTGATATGTCTAATTATTATGTTAGAATACTTTTTAAATAATATGCTGTGATTGGAATCTTTCTTCCTGAAGGTTGCAGAGCATGCTGAGAGAGTGCAGCTGTGTCTCTGCTCTCTGCAGTCTTGGGCAGGCATCACTGTTTGTCTCCTGATAAAGAGGGCTGAATGAACTATTTCACATTGATGCCACATTTTTAAATCTAAATATGATTAACATGTTTTAGGGTATTTATCAAATAATTCATTTTTTGCAGATATTAAATGCTAAGATATAAAAAAGAGAGAGAGAAGGCATGCCACAGACTGTGTAATACTAGAGGAGGACTGTATTGGACACAGTACCATCTTTTATTCCATATACTTCTGTGACAACCAGGTCTATGCAGGATTTGACTAGTTCTGTACAGATACCATCTGATGGAGTTTTCACCTGGTACCTTACCATGAACCTCTGACTTTTGTTAAAGTCTTTTCTGGAGCATCAGCATTGGATGTTCTTGGAAGCTTGCTCACCTCATGAGTGTGCAATCTGAACACTGGGGGAGATAATGCCCTGTGAAGGATAAAAATCAATTGATAAATGGCTTCTTCTTTCTTTCCCCAGGCAGATAGTTTTGAGATATATTCCGTGAGAGTCCTTCAAAGAGTCCAGGAGATCAAAAACCAATCACCAATTTGAAAAATCATTCTCATATTGAATTTGTCTCGTACCTTGTTCTACTTTCTTTCATTCCTGCTCTCTAGGATCGTCACTTCCCAAATAAAGTGCTCCACCTAAGACTTTGTCCCAGGATCTTTTTATAGGGATCACAGGTTAAGACACAGCAGAACCATCATATGAGCTAATTTTGATGAAAAAATCTTTGGAGGAGACTTCTGGTTCCAAAAAGGCAACATAGAAGCAAACTGGCCTTACTTTTCCCCATAGAATACCAAAAACAAATATGCAGTACGAAGATTATCACCAGCAATATCTCGGAACTCAAATATGAGGCTGAGATGTTCCTGGGGCCACAGAGAAGTGAAAAAACTCTAAGAAAACAGTAAGAGAATTGGACCTTCATATTCATGACATCCATCTTCCCATCTGCCCAACACCAAGCATGTGGAAAATTTTCCCAGCTCACAGTTTCTATACTGGAAGAAGTGAGATCAAGGTGATGACAAGCTTCTCCATAATCTTGGGTTCTTTGGCAGGGTAACTGTCCCTGCCTCAACCCACAGGAAGCATTGGGAGTACCTGAAGGGAGAAATATCCTCGAAGACAGTCAGAGACAAAGAGGAGAGGCTGGACTGCTATTCTTTTCTTTTTATTATTATACTTTAAGTTCTAGGGTACATGTGCACAAGGTGCATGTTTGTTACATATGTATACATGTGCCATGTTGGTGTGCTGCACCCATTAACTCGTCATTTACATTAGGTATATCTCCTAATGCTATCCCTCCCCCATCCCCGCACTGGACTACTATTCTTAGCCCAGGAAGCTCTGCTCTGTAACTTGGTCAAAGAGATGGCAAATCAGAGTGGCTGTTCAGCAGCATCAAACTGTGAAAGGTTTGTTCCACAGGTCACTGGGCATGAACCTTTAGGCACAGGCACACTTTTAATCCTATTAAGTATCTCCTTTGTGACCTCTCTCATTTGAGATGGGCAGCACTCTGATTGTTTCCTAGAATCAAGGGAGACTTGGGTGTAAGACACCATCTAGTACTGAAAAGAAGCAGTGACCAAGTAGAGGAAAAAGAAAATCAACAGAGAAATTACAAAGCATCTCTAAGCAAACATATCCAGTAAAACCCAAACAACTTAGACAAAAAGACTAGAATAAATAATAAATCCTTCAATGCAAAGACATAGACATCTATCCACAAGAAACAATAGCAAATAGGGAACCATAATTTCTCCAAAGGAACAAAGCCAGGATCCAGCAACTGACTCAAACTAGATGCTGATATGTGATCACTCTGACCAAGAATTCAAAATAGCAGTTTTAAGGAAACTCAGTAATCTCCAGGATAACACAGAAAAACAATTCAGAAATTTACCCAAAAGAATTAATAAAGAGATTGAACTAATAAAAAGAAACAGACAGAAATCTTGGAACTGAGAAATACATTTGCTGAATCAAAAGTTCGTTAGAAGCAGCAGAATGGCTTAAGCAGAGGAAAGAATCAGTGAGTTCAAAGGTAGCCTATTTGAAAATAGAGGAGAAAAAAGGAAAAAGATATAAAGAAATAATCACCAACAAGAAATAGAAAATTAAAAGACTAAACCTAAGAATTATTTGTGTTCAAGAGGGAGTTGAGCAAGAGCAAGCAGTGGAAACCTTATTTAAATACACAATAACAGAAAACCTTCCAAAACTAAATAAAGAAGTAAACATCTAAGTACAGGAAGGTCAGAGAACACCAAATAGGTGTCTGACCTAAATAAGACTACCAAAAGTCATATTATGATCAAACTTTCAAATGTCAAGGACAGAGAGAATCCTGAAAGCAGCAAGAGAAAAGAAGCAAACAACGTATAAAGGAGCTCCAATTTGCCTAACAAACCTCTCAAAGAAAATCATACATGCTGTGAGGGAGTGGAACAATATTTTCAAAATAACTTTCATTTTAGGTTTTGGGGTACATCTGAAGGTTTGTTACATAGGTAAACTCATGTCACAAGGGTTTGTTGTGCAGATTATTTCATCACCTGGGTACTAAGCCCAGTGCCCAGTAGTCTTCTTTTCTGCTCCTCTCCCTCCTCCCACCCTCCATCCTCAAGTAGACCCCAGTGTCTGTTATTCCTTTCTTTGTGTTCATGAGTTCTCATCATTTAGCTCCCACTTGTAAGTGAGAACATGGAGTATTTGGTTTCTTGTTTCTGCATTAGTTTGCCTAGGATAATAGCCTCCAGCTCCATCAGTGTTCCCACAAAAGACATTAACTCATTCTTTTTTATGGCTGCATAGTATTCCATGGTATATATGTACCACATTTTCTTTATCCAAACTGTTGTGGTTGGGCATTTAGGTTGATTCCACATCTTTGCTATTGTGAATAGTGCTGCAATGAACATTCACATGCATGTGTCTTTATGGTGGAATGATGTATATGCCCCTGGGTATAAACCCAGTAATGGAATTGCTGGGTCCAATGGTGGTTCTGCTTTTAGCTCTTTGAGGAATCACCATACTGCTTTCCACAATAGTTGAACTAATTTACACTCCCAATAGTGTATAAGTGTTCCTTTTTGTCCACATCCTTGATAGCATCTATAATTTTTTGACTTTTTAATAATAGCCATTCTGACTGGTATGAGATGATATCTAATTGTGGTTTTGATTTACATTTCTTTAATGATCACGGATATTGAGATTTTTTTCATATGCTTGTTGGTTCCATATATGTCTTCTATTGAAAACTGTCTGTTACTGTCCTTTGCCTGCTTTTTAATAGGGTTGTTTTTCTCTTGTAAATGTTTAAGTTTCTTATAGACGCTGGATACTAGACCTTTGTCAAATGTATAGTTTGCAAAATTTTTCTCCCATTCTGTAGGTTGTATGTTTACTCTGTTGATAGTTTCTTTTGCTGTGCAGAAACTCTTAAGTTTAATTAGGTCCCATTTGCCAATTTTTGCTTTTGTTGCAATTGCTTTTGGCACCTTTGTCATAAAATCTTTGCTCATTCATATGTCCAGAATGGTATTGCCTTGGTTGTCTTCAAGGGTTCATATAGTTTTGGGTTTTAACTTAAGTCTTTAATTTATCTTTAGTTGATTTTTGTATATGGTATAAGGAAGGGGTCTGGTTTCAATCTTCTGTTTATGGCTAGCCAGTTATCCCAGAATTATTTATTGAATAAGGAGTCTTTTCCCCATTGCCTTGTTTTTGTCAGCTTTGTCAAAGATCAGATGGCCATAGGTATGTATCCCTATTTCTGGGCTCTCTATTATGTTTCATTCATCCATGTGTCTGTTTTTGTACCAGTACCATTCTTTTTTTGGTTATTGTAGCCCTGTGGTATAGTTTGAATTGGGTAATGTGATGCCTTTAGCTTTGTTCTTCTTGCTTAGGATTGCCTTTGCTATTCAGGCTATTTTTTTGGTTCCATATGAATTTTAAAATAATTTTTTCTAGTTCTGTGAAGAACGTTAATAGAACAACATTTTCAAAGTGCTGAAAGAAAAACATCCTGTCACCCAAGAATACTGTATCCACAAAACTATCCTTCAAATATAAAGGAGAGATAAAGTCTTTCCCAGACAAACAAAAGGTGAGAAAATGCGTCACCAGCATACCCGTCTTACAAGAAATGGTAAAAGGTGTTCTTCAGTCTGAAAGAAAAATACACTAATGTGCAGAAGAAAACTTTTTAAGAAGTATAAAACCCACTGGTTAAACTAGTCCACAGACAAACCCAGGATAATCAAATATTGTAATTGTGGTGTGCAATTCACTCATAACTTTAGTATGAAGCCCAAAAGACAAATCTGTCAAAAACAATAATAGCTATGGCAACCTGTTAAAAGGCAGGTAACATAAAGGCAGGTAAATCAAGCCAACTAAACTAAAAATATGGGAGGATTGAGTTTAAAAAATGCACAATTTTTTTTCATTTTTCTTTTTTTCTATTCTTTTCTTTATGATTTAAGTTATCATCTTTTAAAAATAACTTGTTATATCCATAAGATGTTATTGGCAAGCCTCATGGTAACCATAATGCAGAAACCTATAGTAGATTTACTGAAAAAAAAAAGGCAACAAAATAAAGCATACTACCAGAGGAAAAGGAAATCACTTAACCACAAAGGAAGACATTAAGAAACATGGCAAGAGAGAGAGAAATCTCAAAACAAACAGAAAAAAGGCAAGAAATGGCAATAGTAAGTCTTTGTTTACAAAAAATAACACTGAGTATAAATGGACTCAATTCCCAAATTAAAAGGCATAGAGTGGCTGAATAATAAGGAAACAAGGCCCACGTATATGTTGCCTACAAGAAACTCACCACACCTATGAAGACACACATAGATTGAAAGTAAAGGGATGGCCGGGCACGGTGGCTCACGCTTGTAATCCTGCACTTTGGGAGGCCGAGGCGGGCGGATCACGAGGTCAGGAGATCGAGACCACAGTGAAACCCCGTCTCTACTAAAAATACAAAAAATTAGCCGGGCGTGGTGGCGGGCGCCTGTAGTCCCAGCTACTCGGAGAGGCTGAGGCAGGAGAATGGCGTGAACCTGGGAGTTGGAGCTTGCAGTGAGCCGAGACTGTGCCACTGCACTCCAGCCTGGGCGACAGAGCAAGACTCCGTCTCAAAAAAAAAAAAAAAAAAAAGAAAAGAAAGTAAAGGGATAGAAAAAGATATTTCATCTAACTGGAAACCAAAAAAGCGAGTAGCTATACTTATATTGGATAAAATAGACCACAATTAAAGGCTGTAAAAAGAGACAAAGAAGGTCACTATATAATGATAAAGGTGTCAATTAAGCAAAAGGATATAACAATTATAAATATCTATGTACCCAATATTGGAGTTCCTAAGTATGTAAAGCAAATGTTAATAAATCTAAAGGGAGTGATAGATTACAATACAATAATAGCAGAAAATTTGAACACTCCACTCTCAGTAATGGACAGAATTATCTACACAGAAAATCAACAAGAACATATGGAGTTAAATTACACACTAGACCAAAGAGGCCTGACATTTATAAAACATTTCACTCATCTGTTGCAGAATACACATTGTTTTCATCAGCACATGAAACATTCACCAGAATATACCATATCTTAGGCCACAAAACAAGTCCCAATAAATTTAAAAAGGCAGAAATCTTATCAAGTGTCTTATCTATCCACAATTGAGTTAATCAAGAAATTAATAACAAGAAGAACCTCAGAAAACATACAGACATATGGAAATTAAACAACATGCTTGTGAATGACCAAGCCAATAAATTAAGAAGAAAATTTAAAAAATTTCTTGAAACAAACAAAAATGAAAATACAACATACCAAAACCTATGAGATATGACAAAAGCAGTACTATAAGGAGAGCTTATAGCAATAAACACCGATATCAAAAAAGTAGAAAGACTTCAAATAAACAAGCCAATAATTCATGTCAAGGAACTAGAAAAGTAAGAATAAACCAAACCCCAAATTAGTAGGAGGAAAGAACTGATAAAGATTAGAACATAAATAAATAAAACTGAGAAAAAAATAAAGAAGATCAGTGAAATGAAAAGTTGATTCTTTGGAAATATAAACAAAATTGACATACCTTTAGCTAGACTAAGGAAAAAAAGAGAGAACTCTCAAAGAATTCAAATCAGAAATGTTAAAGGAGACATTATAAATGAGATGATATAAACACAAAGAATCATTAGAGGAATATTATGAACAACTATACACCAATAAATTGTAAAACCTAGAGGAAATAAATAAATTTCTGTACACATACCTCTTACCAAGATTGAACCATGAAGAAATAGAAACTTAAACCAATAATGAGTAACAAGATTGAAGCTGTAATAAAAAGTCTCCCCTCAAGGAAAAGTCCAGGACCTGAGGGCTTCACTCCTAAAATTTACAAAATATTTAAAGAAAGACTAATACCAATTCTGCTCAAATTCTTCAAAAAAAATGGAAGAGGAAGAAATACTTCCAAACTCATTCTATGAGGTCAGCATTCCCCTCATACCAAAACCAGACAAAGAAAAACAAAAAAAGAAGCTGCCGGCCAGTGGCACTGATGAACATAGATGCAAACATTATCAACAAAATACCAGCAGACTGAATTCAACAGCATATTAAAAAGATTATTCACCATGGTCAGGTGGAATTCATTTCAGGGTGCAAGGATTGTTCAACATATGGAAATCAGTAAATGCGATACATCACACAGAATCAAGAATGAAACCATATAATCATCTCAATTGATGCTGAAAATGCATTCAATAAAATTCAAAATTCCTTTATGATAAAAACTCTTAACAAACTGGATATAGAAGGAACATACCTCAAAATAATAAAGGCCATATATGACATTTATTGTTACCAAAGGTCAGAAAGGAAGGGTAGGGGAAATGGGGAGATGAAGAGAGGTTTTTTTTCCAGTGAGTACCAATATACAGTCTGATTAAAACATAAGATCTAGCATTTGATAGATCAGTAGGGTGACTACAGATTACAATAATCTTATGTAGGTTTCAGAATAACTAGAAGAGAATGAATGTTTCTAGCATAAAGAAAAGACAAATACTTAACATGATAGATAACCCAATTACACTATTTGATTTTTACAAATTATATGAATGTATTAAATTATCACATGTACCCCCAAAATAAAAAATAAAAATAAAAAATATGAATGAAAATTAATAAAATTATTGAAGAAGTGATGACATAGGTAATACCCACTCAATAAAATGAGTGTGGAAATATTGAAATTGAAAGGCCATTCTCAGGATGCATGTGAATTTGCCTTCAATATCTCTTAGTGAACTTCCATGATATATTCATTTTCCTCCATTTGGGGGTTTTACAATTAGCAGTTGGCCCAGTGATTGATTGATTGATTTAATAGAATCAAGTATGGTAAGTACAGTGAAGATTGGAAGGTTTGTGTATATTTTAAAGGTACTAACTGAAGTCTCAGGAATGAGTTGAAACAACTTTGCCACTTAGAATTTCTCCCTGATGGGTGTTGTATTAAAGAAATAACAAACTCAAGGATTAGTGGCAAGAAAAGGAGAAGAAAGTGACAATTTATTACTTGCTCTCAATACAGGCTCCTTAGCTAAGTCAAAGAAAGGACTTCTTTTCTTCTGGATCTAATACTACAGTAGTAGCTCCTAATCTGAAGTTTTGCTTTCTACAGTTTCAGTTACCTATGGTTAATTGATGTCCAAAAATATTAAATGGAAAATTTCATAAATAAACAATTCCTAAGTTTTAAATTGTGTGCCACTCTGAGTAGTGTGATGAAGTCTTGTGCTATCTCACTGCACCTTGCCCGGGGCCGGCATCACCCCTTTTTCCTGGTGATCCACGCTGAACATGCTCCCCATCTGTGAGTCACCTAGTAGCCTTCTAGGTTACCAGATCAACTGCTGGGATATTGCAGTGCTTGTGGTCAAGGAACCCTTATTTTACTTCCTAATGGTCCCAAAGCCAACAGTAGTGAGGCTGGTATATTGTTATAATTGATTATTAATTATTGTTGTTAAACTCTTATTGTTCCTAATTTATAAAATAAACGTTTTTGTAGATATATACGTACAGGAAAAAGCATCACGTATACAAGGTTTGCACTATCTGTGGTTTCAAGCATGGGGGTTTGGAACGTACCCCTTGAACGTATGTGGGAACTACTGTGTTCTATTGTGTGCTCAGAAGGAAAGAAAGGAAAGAGATTGACAGAAAGAGAGAGAATGAATTCTGGAAAGTCAGATTTGCCTGGGTCTGCTTAAAAGTAGGGAGAAAAAGCAGAGAGCTCTCGTGGATACTCCTTAAGGTACTTAGTATAATGTGCCTACGATCATCTCCATTTCTGACAACTAGCAACTTCTTTCTTGTGGAGGAGTTAAGAAGTGGTGGGTGAGGAGCAGAAGTGGGTGGGGAGAGAGGCTGGAAGTGAGAGGTCCCAAGATGCATCCTCCACTCTGGCCATAGGGAGTAGTGTGAGGAGAGGAGGGGGAGGGGAAAGGTGAGGGGAAGGAGGAGGAGGAGGAGGAGGGGGAATGGGAGGAAGAGGAGAAGGAGTGGGAGGAGGAGGAGGAGGAGGAGGGGAGGGGAGGGGAAGAGGATAGGGGGAGGAGGAGGAAGGGAGGTGGAGGAGAAAGGGGAGAAGGGGACAAGTGGGAGGAGGAGGAGGAGGGGGAAGAGGATAGGAAGGGAGGGGGAGGAAGGGAGGCGGAGGAGAAGGGGGAGGAGAAGGAGGAGGAGGAGGGGTGGGCGGAGGATGGGTGGGGGAGGGGGAGGAGGAGGAGGAATTTCCTTTGCACAGATATCAGCATTAGTTGCATTTCCCATGTGTTTGAGGTTTCATCTTGATCCCACAATGCTTGAGCTCATTATACCTGGTGTGTTCAGCAGTTTCTTGAGCCTGGAAAATGTATTTAAGGTGCTTAATCAAACATTCAATAAAGGATTCTCAGCTGAGGACAGAGAAGTCTGTAGTTCACTTATATAAGGACCTTTCTAGACCACAAAAAAAGAAGGTAAACAAGATCCTTTGAGATTTACACAAGAATGCAGGGCATGTCATCCTTTGGGTGAACATGTTTCTATTTTGGCACTTAAGTGTTGTTTGCGCACACTAAAAATAATAATGAATCTATTCCAGCCTTTTTACGAGGGAGGGTTATGTGTGTGTGCATTGTAACTGTAGAATTCTTTTTTTTTTTTTTTTTTTTTTTGAGACAGAGTCTCGCTGTAGCCCAGGCTGGAGTGCGGTGGCGCGATCTCGGCTCACTGCAGGCTCCGCCCCCCAGGGTTCAGCCATTCTCCTGCCTCAGCCTCCGGAGTAGCTGGGACTACAGGCGCCCGCCACCTCGCCCGGCTGGCTAACTGTAGAATTCTTTGAACTAGAGATTATTCAAAGTTTACTTAGGCAAAGGCTATTATGTGCTAAGTAAAAAAATTTCAACTGTGTGCAACAGTGCCTCTGTAAAAAGCAATTGCTACAAACTAATGAACTTCAGAGTCTTCAGGTACAAAGGAATTCGATCAAGTAAGGCTAAAGCCAATGATCCCCCCAATGCTGACTGCTTTGGTAGTGTCAGCTGAGTGTGACAAAAGAAAGAAGGTAACAGCATCTGAAAGAGTGAATCTCCTGTGGTTACCGACTAGCAATAAATTAAGAAGGTAAGACCCACAGAATGCCTTTGAGCATAATGTGATGGGGGGTGGGGGGTTTGTTTTAATCAGATTATGCAGGTTGACTTCGAAAAACTGCATTGTCTTGGATGTGCCTCCCTTTCCCTTCTACCTAAGGATTCTGCTAACCCTACAGTCACATCTGAATATGGAGAAATACGATCGTTTTGGAAGAAATCTGGGATTTGGTGTTAGATAAAAGTGATTTCCAATTTCTGCTATGCAGTTTGCCAACTGTGTGACTTTGAGCAATTTACACAACCCTGTTGTGCTTCCATTTTCTCATCTCTAAAATGAGGACTATTATAATATCTATGTCATAGCATAGACTATCCAATGATGTGTGTGAAATTGTTTATAAATACGCAAGTGCCATCCATCTCTAATTCACACAGCCTCTTCTTTTCCACAGCATGCGCTGGATGTCACTGATTAGAAAATTTACCTTTTCCTATGTCTGTTCATTTCTTCTGCATTATTCATTCTTGTCCCTTTTGGAGGGAATGGTGCCATCCAACTGTGCATGGTTCTATACCTCAATAACAGCTCCACAGAAACTGAACTTAATGTATGCTGCAACACGTGTCTGAAAATAAATGGGCTGTGAGACAGGAGATGCTAGTTCTGCCTCTCTCCCAATGAAGTTGAGATGAGACAGCTGTGCCTATAAATGAAGCCATTTGAAGAGTTAACATGGAAGACAGCTCCACGTAATTGCAAACTTCTGTGGAGCTACTCACAGACCATGCTCTAGAAATTAATAAAAGTAGTGAATAAGATGGGAAGGATGCACAAAATGAAAACCAAAGGAACAAATTAGTTTTCTTGTATGGTTCAACAGCACTAAATCCAAAGGCTGCCAGGCTCTGCTGGTCTATGGTTTAAATGGGATTTTTAAATGATTTACATCAAGGCTATGTAAGAAATCAAAGCAAAGCAGGATAAAAATAAGGAATGATGTCACTTGTGATTCTAGTGGGTAAAAATACACTGAGACAAGGAAGTAATTGGTAATTAAAATAATTAAAGAATTCATCATGTTTGCCACTAAATTGAAAGCTAACATGTCATGTTTGCCAATATTTTCATCATTCACTTAATTTCAAAAAAGTTTCTCATCCACCCAAGTGTGTGTTTGTTCATTCATCTATCTAGACAAAAAAATTTCAGAGATTTCTCTATATACCAGGTACGATCATCAGAGCTTTTATATGCTTTTCACTTAATTCTTATAATGATCATTCTCCACAGGTAATATTATTCCAAGATTTAAGTCAAAGAAATTGAGTTGCTTTATCACATATCAATACGATAAATTTAGCCAGAAATGAAATTGTGATTTGAATTCAGTTTTTTTTCCTTTAGTATCTGATATGATACCTTTTCCACTACAATAGAACTGCCTGTTATGCACTCAACTGGTATATTAAAGTAAATGAAAATTTTTGAATTAAAATATAAATGTAAGATCTTATTAGTAATTTCTTAATAGCCTCTGAAAATTGGAAACAACATATGGGGCGCTTACACTTACCTATAGTGTAGCCAGAGTGAGAGAGGGTGGTAATGGCAAAATTCTTTCTTTGCACTTATGCCATGAAACCTTGTTAGTTGGATTATATATATTATGGTTCATCCTGCCAGGTAGAATACAAGATCTTTATCTTATTTATTTAATTACCTCCTAGACTATGCTTTCTCATCAGAAACCTACACTGTAAGTTTTAAAAATGCGGATTTCTGGTTCCATCCCTGTCTTACTGAATCTGAACTTCTGGGATTGGGCCAGAGAATCTTCATTTCTTTTTGAGACATGTTCTCATTCTCACCCAGACTACAGTTCAGTAGTGTGATTACGGCTCATTGTAATGCCTTACTCCTAGGTTCAAGTGGTCGTCCTGCCTCAGTCTCCCAAGTAGCTAGAACTGTAGGCAAGCACCACCACACCCAGCTAATTTATTTTAAATTTTTTCGTTCAGACAGGGTCTCACTATGCTGCCCAGGCTGGTCTCTAACTCCTGGCCTCAAGTGATCCACCTGCCTCGGCCTCCCAAAGTGCCGAGAGTACAGATGTGAACCACTGCACCTGGTCTGAAATCTATATTTTTAACCAGCAGACCAGTTCATTCTGACATGCTAGAGTTTGAGAACCACTGACCAGGTGATCCTCTATACAAAGCCCACCCACAGTATTTGGTGGCAGCATGGCCGACTCTTTCAGAAGCTAATTCATCTGACAAGTCCTGACCCCCATGTCTGGGCCCGGCACTGTGCCAGGAGGCCCTTCCAGCTACACCACATCACATGAGGTCACGTCGCGTCAAAACCCATCTGTCTCGTTCATATTCCATGGCGACTGTTGGCTCACCACAGTCCTACTCAGAGTTCTGAGTCAGCCTCAGAAACACTGGGAGCTCTGGGCCACCTCCTATCAGAACATGAGTCAGAGCTGTGACCTCTGCTTCCCATTCCTGTGCTGCTGATGTGGTACTGGATTCCTTCCTAGTCAATCAACACAGACCTTCATTTTTACAGAGTTCTCTCACCCCCAAGTAAATAGACTAATTTCTTTCTGGTTGATTTAGGTATTAAAATTAAAGATGTAAAAATATTTATTTACTTGGGTAATGATGAATGAGTGCCTTGCAGGGGTAATGATTAATCATGCTCCACCTGGAAACCAGTGCCAAAACGGCTCTAATAGAATCCATCAACTGCTGAAATAAGTGATTGCACTGAAGCTTGCTTTATTGTAAGTTCCTTAATTTTACATTCTAGTTACATGTTGTCATTTCCTAATAAAAATTGTTTGGACTCCTTCCTGAAACATTTGGGTGAGTCTCGAGGAGGTATTTTGTATTAGCTAAATACTGAATCATAAAACCATATTCATTCTTCTGCCAAGGCTAGAATAATTGCCTACATACCTTGGAAAGGAGACTTTATTTTTTATAAAGGGTTACAGACTGCAGGGTAGCCATCCTGCCAGGCTGGGAAGTGTGGCCTCCAGCAGAGACTGTTAACAGGCACTTCATAGGAGTAGGGGTTGGGGCAGGAGCTTTATGCGAAACAGGTTGGCTAAACATATATATTCCACAGTTATAGGAGAAGCTATGAATGTTTACAAAGAAGGTCCTGATGCATGCAGATTGAATATACATGCATGTTACATGTGTCCCATTTCACGTTGGGAGTGGAGACTTAACCTTTAAATGCATTACAATTGGGTCAAAAAAGTGAAGCAAAAACACGAGGCACTCTAGCATGCAGCCTCTGTAAACTGGCCAGAACCATCCTGTAGTCAGTGGCCTCTTATCAGAAGAAAGTTATTGAAATCAGCTTCTGGTTCAATCAAAGCTATAGTTATGGCTTGTGGAACAGGGAGTTCGTTTGCGTCTGGTGGTGGATGAGCTATAATTGTTTTTAATATTGCTTATCTTGAGGCCGATGCTCGTTTAGCCACTATGGAAAAAGAAATCTGGTGGCAGTTAGAACAGAATTTATTCTTTAAGTGTAGGGGGTGTGTGACTTAACCCTTGCCTGGTATGGTGTTAGGTCTTTATAATTTGGTATCTTATTGCCACAAAAAGTCTGTTCCATCAGTCTTATGATCTGTTTCAGTATTAATGCTGGTCAGTTTTCATGTCTAAACCACAAAAAGGAGGTTATCATGAAGCATGTTTGAACTCCCATCCCATCATGGCTAGGAATTCAGTTTTTAACATTTCCCCAGGGTCCCATTGGCTAAAAGAGGGGTTCATTCCATCATTGGGGGCTTAGAATTTTATTGTTAGTTCTCACTTTTAAGACAGATAACTTTATGGTGCAGTATATGTCACCTAAGAATGTGTGAATAAATATTTGGAAAATTTGATCCATAAAATATGGATAGTAGTAACCATTTCAAAAAGTGACCAGAAGAACTAGGAGATGATCACATCCGTAAAGTTCCTGCCACATAGTAGGCACTCAATAAGTTCTTGATTGAATCTTTCTCCCACTCCCAGCAATGGCAGCAGCCCAGTGGCCTGTCCTGTCCCCCCAACTCCACCAACAGTTTTGTGAGCCAACCCTGCATGGTCTTTTCTCTGCTTTATGTCATTGTCATAAATCTCAACTGACACATCAGTGTCTCTGCCGCCTCAAGGCAATTTGTTCATTAGAGGGGTCTTGCCTTGGCTGGAAGCGTTGAGGTCCTTTGTGGCACTGCCAAAACAAAACACAAACCGAACAGGATTGCCTTCATGATACCGAGACACAGGTGAAAGATTGCCTCTATGCACCTTTCAAAAGCTCACCTAAACTACCTGTTGCCAAGGTGCTAAAAATGGATGTGCATGTGCTGTCTCTGCTATTCCTTCTACCCTCAGTCATGCCTCTTGGGACAACTGAGCGTTGGGGTCTAGTCGACTCATGGTCTGAACCTTTCTTATTCAAGGAAGAGGGGCATGTGGCAAAGCAGGCTTGTGGTTACAGAAACCCTTGTCCCTTTATAGAGGGCAAACAGATATCATCAGCATAACAAAGGGGAGTAGTATATTTTGATATACACAGTATTTTTATAACAATGACGGATAGGATATATTGCTGTCAATTTTTACAATCGGCCAGAGATAGAGGTGCTTTTTTCTTAAATCAGAAGGTACATATCTAGAACATCTCTCTCCAGAAAACTAGAACACATATGACAAAGAGTAGAGATAGCAGAGTCAGAAGGTGGATGGAGCCACAAGCAGAGCACTTAGGGAGAGCTGGCGTTTGGCTGGCTGGATAGAGTCTACTCTAGTTCTTGCTTATTAGTCAGTCACTGTTTAAGCATCATAAATGTGTGCAATGTTTTGCAAAAATGTGTATAATATTTTGCTAAAATAATTTGGTTAAGAGAGAATTTTCCTACATGTTTTAAAACACAACTAACTTTCAGAGGATAAGAATATAGTAAAATATGCATGACATATGAGTTGCATGGAATAGATTTGTGTTCAAGATTTGGAAATTGACTGAGATTTTTGTAGTATTTCATAGCTGTTTAGTCTAGACAGATAGGGCTTATCGGTGGACATGAAAACAAAATTTGAGGACTCACAGTTCAGTCTAGACTTGGGGTCCAGGGTTAACTATGAAATGGAAGATAGCCTTTGAGAGGGGATGTAGATAACAGAACCCCATGAGAGGGTAGCACAGCATATAAAACCAAGGTGTGAGTTTTTTCCAAAAGAAGAGGACTCTTACCAAGACCGCTGTGGTCCTCATGAGTCTGTTCTTGAGGTAGAAATTCTGGAAAGAAAAAGCCTGCTGTGACTCTGGGCTGGCATTCTTATTTTCAGAGTGCACAAGACCTCCACTGATGATACCTGCTGAAGAAGCAGTGAGTTGTACAGTATCACAAAAGAAACTTGGATCTTCCCTGGGGATGGCAGGAAGTGCAGACTCACCAGCTTCCATTTTACTGAATTACACATTTGTTTTTGATGTGTAGGAGTTTAGTGGCAGGGATTCTATCCATCCTGCACAATTTCAATGAGTCCTTTCATGAGAAAGAAAAGAATAATAGAAATAACTGTAAGAAAATACTTCTTATACTTCATATTCTGTCAGATTAGTCATGGTGTTCTCATAAAAAAAAATAGGCCAAGAGCAGACTTTGTCTGTATAGTTTATGAAACACTTTATTTCTTTTGGTTCATAAATAATCACAGATGGTCCCTAAAAATAAAAGTATAAGATGAAATGTAAGAAGAAATTTGTTAAATGATAATTTTCATTTCTTGATGAACATAAACTATACCCGAATTTTGTTTTCCACAAAAAGTTTATTACATGTTTTAAATTACTAAAATATGTTACAGATAAATCTGAAGCGCCCATAAGCTGCCATCTTTAATTTATTTTTTCTTCTTTTTTAAAGAAAGCTTTTATCATAAATTTAATGTTTTATTTTCTATTTTTTATTATTTAACACAAACATAGTATTCATGAGCAGTATAAAATATGATGTTGGTATGATTTAAAATTTTATACAAATTGTAGCATATCTTCACATACTCTGAAATATGCTTTCTCCACGTATTATACTTTTGTATTATATCCATCTTGATATGAAATTTTTATTTTTTACTTAAAGAAATCTATTATATTCTATGTCACATTTTATTTATCCATTTCCTCGCTGGTCAGACATTTTCAAAAAGTATGCCACTTAATTGCATTTACTGAGTTAGCATTTATTTACAAAAGATTTTCTGTATAACTTCTTTGTATAATATGGTGATTTTAGTAAATAACTATATATTGTATACTTGAAAATTACTAAGAGTAGATTTTACATATTCTCATCACAAAAAATAAGTATGTGATGTAATGGATACGTTAATTAGCTTGATTCAGCTATCCCACAACATATAGCTATAGAAAAACATCATGTACATAATACATACATATAATTTTTATTTGTTGATAAAGAAAAATGAATTTTCTGAATTAGTACTAGATATAGGGTATCTCAATAAAATGGATTGATTAATTTGATTAGTAAAGAACGTCTACCTATAGAAATTATGACCCATTTTTAGAGTTTTTAAAAACAGAAAGACGTGTAACCTGATATGTTTACCAAAAATGTTTCTATTTTATGTTTCAAATGATTCTTAAAGATATTGTCAAATTTTATGCGTACACCTTGTATTTGAGTAGGATGGTTTTGGGGTTTGGCAGATACTAATTCTGCTATGGACAAGTATTAGTTATGGACTGCTTTCGTTTTCCCATGGTTCTAACTTATTAGAGCAATAGACACCAGAATGACATGGTGAAGAAGCATACTGGTACCTTTAAAAAAAAATCCCTCTGCCGGGCGCAGCGGCTCACGTCTGTAATCCCAGCACTTTGGGAGGCCGAGGTGGGCGGATCACGAGGTCAGGAGATCGAGACCATCCTGGCTAACATGGTGAAACCCCGTCTCTACTAAAAGTACAAAAAACTAGCCAGGCGTGGTGGTGGTCACCGGTAGTCCCAGTTACTCGGGAGGCTGAGGCAGGAGAATGGCGTGAACCCGGGAGGCGGAGCTTGCAGTGAGCCGAGATCGGGTCACTGCACTCCAGCCTGGGAGACAGCCTTTGAGACTCCGTCTCAAAAAAAAAATCCCTCAAATTACAAGGTATTTTGCAAACATGTTGGGGAATGTGGTTTGATCCTAAGGCTGAAAAGAAGCCTTCTACTACTCTCCCACTGGCTCCTCACACCTACATACCCCAAAGTTTACATCCTCTAAGTACATTTAGAGTACTGGAGATGTTGTATTTCTTTTCTAGCTCTAGTTCTGAATTTTTACTTATGGAAGCTATTGGTCTTGGGTCCGAACAGCTATGGCTTATGAAAATGAATCCACAGAACATATCCTGTAGCTAGCCAAAAACTGTGTTAGCAAATTACAGGATGTAACTAGTTATATAATTATTGTAAGTTGAGATATAACAGGTGTAGTATTTTGTAGAGTGGACTAGATATTTTATTCAATTATCTATTTAATCACTTTGCCTTTCTTTTCTTTAAATCATAGATACACATAAAACATATGAGTAAACTTGATGAATATTTAAACTGAATCAAGAATGTCTAGTATCTTAACAACGCAAGATACAATATATAGTAATATATCCTCAAATCTGTAATTTTATAAAATTTGTTGCAATTATGAGTAGAGAGCCATTTTGAGTAATTATTTTAATGTTGTAGAAATATTCCCATTAGGAACTTATATAAGACAAAATGTTAATATTCTTTCAGAACATAATGCATTTGCAAAGTGTGGACGCTCTTTCCATTATTCTTATACACAGGAGACCTAGGTAATGGCATTATGTAGATAATTTTACCTCAACAGAAATAATATAACCATAGACGATGATAAGAAAAACTCAAGAGGTACTTTAGGCCATTAGCCTGAAAAATTGCTGCATATCTTAAACTTCTTGTGTCTGATCTAATTTGTCTGACTTTAATGGCTCCACTTTTAACAATTTCCAAAGAAAAGTTTTTGAATTTTTAATTGAGATATTTCTCATTTTACCTAAGGTAATAATCAGAAACTATATGATAGAAATTAGAAGCAATAGAATCTGTTACGTGGCTGGCTTCAAGCTATTTGCTTTCTCTTCTAAACATTAGGTTTAGTCTCATTTTATCAAGTCACGAGGATGTAACACCGACCAGCTGACCAGGTGGCCCTTTATGCCTGCAGCCATACTTCCCTCGTCAGTGTTAAAGAGATGGAGACACCTGTTTATGTGCCCAACACTCTAAGAGCCACGTTTGATTTCAATTAGAAGCACATTTGGTTTCTATACCAATGTTTAACCGATGTTTCCATGGAAAGTCCCTAATGCTTGTTTCCTTTTTTAAAAAAATCTTTTAATTTTGAAATAATTATAGATTCATAGGGAGTTGCAGATAGTATGGACGGGTCCCACGCCCCCTTCCTGCAGTTTCCTCAATGACTACGCCTTATGTAACAATAGCACATGTCAAAACCGGGAATTTGACACTGGTACAGTGTTGCCATTTTATCACACACGAGTGAGATGTCCTTTTATCAGCATTGTGGATTTGTGTGAAAACCATCACGAGCAAGATAGAGGACTATCCCATCATCACAATAATCTCCCTTATGCTACCTCTTAATAGTGTTCATCCTCCTACTCCCCACAATCTCTAACCCCTGAGAACCACTAGTTTGTTTTCCATATCTATAACTTTTGTCATTTCTAGAATGTGTTATAAACGGAGTCAATCACTCACCGTACATCGTGGTTTAATGGAAAGTCCCTAGTTCCCGCTTCTCCCATTTTTAAAGCTATGTCCCACGTCTTCTCCATTTCACCCCAGGTACAGCTATTTTTAGCTCTGGCATTTTATAATATTAGCCAAAGAATCAAGTTCAAAAAAGTAAAATGACCTAGTCACTTTGCTAATTGATAGAAAAATTTGTTTTTTTGTGGACAAAAAACCCATTAACCTATTGTAAATACATATATTATTGCTGTATTTCATTTCTATGGAGAGTTGGGCTATGTCTTCTTTCCAAGAACATGCCTCGCTCATGACTGTATCTTCATACCTAACACAGTGTTTGACATCTATCAGGTATTTAATAAATTTAGGGGGGAGGAAAAATGAATAAAGACCTTTTTACTTCTATTCAGGGCAAAGTTGATGGCTTATGAGATTCTGCATCTGTGCAAGAGGACATCTTGTGTTAACTGGCCATTGAGAGGAAAAGCAGATGATGGAAATGCTAGTAATGACTATCACCTGTTTACTCTGTGGTCCCTTTCTCCTCATTCTGCAGGTGCATGCAAGTGTCTCCCAGCCCAGCTGGAGACACAGACTTTCCCATTTGTAGCTGAGCAGTCCCTATTTGGTGGATCATGGGCTCCTTCCATTGGTTTTGGTGAGAATTCAGACTTTTTTTTTTTCAGAAAAATGTATTTTATTCACATTATTATGAAAAAAATTCACTTCCATCAGCCTTGAATTATCACACAAAAGCCTCTTAACATAATCTTAGTGCCCTAGGTACTAGGTTGGCTTCAGGGAAGAAAGGAACCTGACTGCTCTATAAATAAAACACAAAAACAGCAGACTCAGTTTGGATGAAATGAGAAAGAGGACTGTGGATTCCATCTCTAGATCAAGTCTTCAAAAGTCATTCCCCCATAAGCAAACAATTGGCCAACAGACAAGCTCAGAGAATACACTTGTTGCCTGGTTTTCATTTCGTCTTCATAACAATGTTTTATGAACTGTTCGAGTTGTCTCTGACCTAGCTCCCTTCTGCTGCAGCTGGAGGCAGCAGAGAGCAGAATTATTTGGAAGCCTTCATGGGCTGCAGCAGTGATGAAGGGCATTCTCATACTACGGTGACCTAAGCTATCACAGTCCCTGGCACAATGATCATGGGTACGACTAGTCCAACTTAGCTATAGGTATCTTTTTCCAGGCAGTCTGTGGACAACATCCTCTTCCAGTTCGGTCACCTCCCCTTCTGAGGCTCTCAAGTTTCCTCTAATGTCCTCTGACTACCCAACACAGGTGTCCGCCTCCATTCAACCCTCTTGCTATACCTATCCAGTTTTCTTTCTTTTTATGATTAGTATTATTTTTTATTACACTTTAAGTTCTGGGATACATGTGCAGAACGTGCAGGTTTGTTACATAGGTATACATGTGCCATGGTGGTTGCTGCACCCATCAACCCGTCATCTGGGTTTTAAGCCCCACATGCATTTGTCCTAATGCTCTCCCTCTCCTTGACTCCCCCACCCCCTGACAGGCCCCAGTGTGTGATGCTCCCCTTCCTGTGTCCATGTGTTCTCACTGGATAACTCAAGACACTCTTCTGGGGCATCTATGAGGGGCACTGTCCACCTCTTGGGGGCATGAGGTTTCTCCTTTAGCCAATGACTTCAGGAGGTCTTGGTGCTCAACTTTTCTCACTGGTCATTTAGGTTAGTTCATCTTGGTTGCCAAATATGAGCTATTGCCTTAGCTTAATAAGCTTTATGGGAGTATTTTTAAGATTATATAATAAAAGTATACTCTGTATGGTAGAAATAAGAGACTCTTAGACAAGGTGTTCTGTTTTCTGCTCTCTGATAATCTTTCACTAGATCTTCTGGATATCTTCCCAGGTCCAACTCACAGTCAGTTTCTGGGAAGGCAGCCAGCAAAGGCTGACAAAAGGCCATCAAAGCAGAGAAATATTTATTAAGAAAATAATTGTAAAATTAGTTTTCTCAAGTCTGTCCCCTTAGCACTAATGACTATCCCCACCCATTGTATCGACATATTTGTCAGCCTCAAAACATGGGAGCATGGGGCTATGTGGTAGGAACATGGTTAGATTGTGGGATTTTTACTCACTTTTTAGGTTATGGAGCATCACTAAAAGCTTTGCATTGGTGAAGCGCTGCCTGAGTAGTGCTTTAGGGAAGGTTAATTCATTGAGGAGCAACATGGAGGAGAGGAAGTGTACAGGTGGGTGTGCAAGTGGGTCACTTGGGCTCAAGCTAGCCAGTGAATGGAAATGTGTATGGATCACAACACAAGTGAAATCCATTTGCCAAATGCCTTTAAAAATCTTACTGTGTTCACACATTAAATATTCATAATGACTATGTGAGTTAGGGTAGGTTTTAAAGTTGAGAAAACAAAGGATGAGAGAGCAGGTGACTTGGTCTTGGCTACACTAGTGAGAAAGTAGAACAGGGCTAAATAGAGTACAGGTGGTTGCTAATCATTGTTGATTTATTTTATTTCTCTTATTAAAGCCTGACCAGTGAGCTGACCAGTGAGGGGTCACCATGTTGGCCAAGGAAGAGTGAAAGAAGGTGCTTTGTGTAGGGGCTGAATCATATAGAATTAGGATATTCCTGAAAGGTAGAAAAGAGGCCTTTTGTTCAGGGATATCTTTTGACGCAAAAGGTGTAAAGACCATTTCAGATATTCAGGTAAAATAGATAGTATTTCTGAAGTTATCATTAGGAACTTTGCCCTATGTTTTTTTTTTTTTTGAGACGGAGTCTCGCTCTGTCGACCAGGCTGGAGTGCAGTGGCGCCATCTCGGCTCACTGCAAGCTCCGCCTCCCGGGTTCGCGCCATTCTCCTGCCTCTGCCTCCCGAGTCGCTGGGACTACAGGCATGAGCCACTGCGCCCGGTGGAACTTTGCCCTATTTTATAGTGAGCCAGGTAAAAATGCATGATCCTTAATACTGTACAAATTGGCAAATGGCTCTATGGGTGCATGAGTAAGGTATGTTTTGAAAGCGTAGCTGGCATCTACACAGACTTGTCAATTAAAAATCTACCCAGAGTAGGCCAAACATAAAAAACCTCATTTCAATTTATGCCCTATTTCTGTTAATAACAGTAGCTACTAAGACCCTCTTATAAAAGGCTACAATGTTGATTTAGCAAAATGATTCCAATTGACCCATATGAGACATTTTTCCATCTGTTATGTGAATGCTGGCAACATAATAGATGTCTTAATTTAATGAGCATATTATACTAATTGAAATAAAGACCTAGGGGTGTAGAGGAGCAGAGTAATATTTGCTAGTTACCACCAAAGTATTAAGTTCCTGATAGAGATGATCACTTTTACTATTATAGAATTAAAGACAAGATATTAATTTGAAAGAAAAAATAACACTTTCTGAGAGATGGATGACAACTAAATGGAATTGATTTAAAAATAATTTTATAATTATTAAAAAACAAAAAACTTAAAAATCAAATGCCACTGAAATAAAAATAAAAACAAAAAATAAATTTAAGTAAGTATATTCATTTTAGAATAATATAGACCTAGAAGCCTGAAACTCAATAAATATCATAAACAATGTTAAAATAAAAATCGATATCTTAGAATTATCCATTTGGTAGAAATGAGAAACTTTGGATATTATCTGGCTCTATCCTGTCTTGACAAATATGCATTTAAAAAGTATTTCTGAGTACCTACTGTGTGCCAGGAACTCTGCTAATCACTGAGAATGCAGTAATATGAAAGCAGTAATTTCCCCTGCCTTCATGGACCTTATAGTTTAGCAAACCTTAATAAAATTATCATATAATCATAAATAGAAAGTAATAAAATATAAATATAAAATTTCAAGTATTAAAAGCGAAGCAGATAATGAAAGGGACTGAACTGCAAAAAGACTAATTTTATAATTGGTCATTTTCGTAATAAATATTTCTCTAATTTAGGTCAGAGAAGTACTCCCAGAAGGAGCAATATTTAGATAGAGATCAGAAGGCTGAGAAGGATCAACTAATTAACATAGGAGGAGAATATTGAGAACATTCCGGGTAAAGAGCACCAGAACTGTGGCAAGAAGGAGCTTGGCAGGCTTACGGACCTGAAAGAAAGCCACTCTCCTGGAACCTAAGGAATGAGGAAGTACAATTTGCATGTGAATTTGCATGATGGGAGGGACCAGAAAACATGGAACCTCATAGAAGACACTGTCTGGAAGGTATTTGATGGTATTTTGCTACCCCAAAATATCATTCCAGAAAACATTTTGCTACCTCAAAATACCATTCCAGAAAACATGGAACCTCATAGAAGACACTGTCTGGAAGGTATTTGAAGGTATTTTGCTACCCCAAAATACCATCAAATTTATCAGAATGGAAACATTAGTGAGCTTGGAGCTATTTGGTTGAGTGGTGGGAATGGAAGTCATATTGGCATGGGTGGGGAGAGGTAGGTGAGAAAATGAAATCAGTGGGTGAAGGCCAATTTTTTAAGAGATTTGCATTTGAAGAGTGAAAAAGAGACAGGAAAGTAGTTGGGGAATGAGAGCTTGAGTTTAACTTTCTTTTTAGGATGAGAGAAATGTGAGCCTGTTTAGAAGTCAGTAGGAGAGGTTAAATATACAAAAGGAGGAAGATACAGATAATAGCACAAATTAATGGGAAGATGAGAAAAGACAGGATCCAAGGCACGGGTGGATGGAATGGTTTTTCGATAGTCTCCTATGTTTAACATAGGCACGAGAAGAGAAAGCAAAGGAGATCAACTGGAGCTAGACTTTTGCTAAATGGGTGCAAAGACAAAGGGAGAAAAGGTTTCACAGCTCAGAAAATAAAGTACTAAATTTATGGCTCATGGAATCTATAGAAATGATGAATGGGGAGGTCTGACTGGCTGAGAGATGTTAGAGGTGTTGATAGACTAGACTTTTACCTTATCAGCTGGTATCTTTGTTTTCTTGTAGCTTCAGCTGGCCTCAAACAAATGGACCATTTTCACTGGCTTTTAAACATACACACATCTCTTCCATATTAAAGAGTTCTCATAAATATATTAGAAGTTAGTCTAGAAATGATATAGTTTTGTGATAAAAAATCAGGAGCCTTGATTTAGGGATTTTGGAGGCAGGGCAGTTGTGGGTTGGTAGAGTATGGCCATCGTTGCAGGTGACTTAAGTGGAAGATAGAGAACATCTTTAGGAGAAGGAAAATGTCTTTAGAGACAAAGATATTAAGGAGTTTGGGTAAAAATAAAACTCCTTGATGGGCCAATGCCACTAAGGATAAGGACCTAAACTCTGTGTGAATGGAATGCCTGACAGCATAAAATCAGTGGTGAGCATCAACCAGGAGAAGGACAGTGGGCGTAGCTGCATAGCAGGAGCTGCAAAGGGACATGTTTTATTTATTTACTTTTAAAGAAAATCTTTTCAGTTTCAGTTTACATAATTAGAAGATATGGGTGTGTGAAATAAATGCCATAAGAAGGAAAAGAAAGACGGGGTGAAAAGACATCAAGAAGCATATAGAGGAATCTACACCTAACAAATTCTATGCAGAAAGAGACATTATCTCTTCCCTTCCCACTCCATTGAACAGCTGAACATCTCTTGTAGCCAAAGGATGAAACCAGTTTTCACAAAGATTTGTCTTGTTGCTTGAAAACAGAGAGTAGATTAAGAATGCTTGATCATAGCTGTACACCATGGAACCCTTTTGAAATATGTAGGCTTCATTAAATACTCAAGCCCTAGTTGAGGGGCCCAGCCCCTTAGGTGAACTTTGAAGATCCCTTTGCCCTCCTCTGCTGTCTTCTCTTGATCGTCCAAAAGAGTAGTGTCTTTCTTAAACCTCTACCCCCTGGTCCTTCTCAGTCATCCAGCTGGATTTTGGGGAAGGAGAAACAAGCAGAAGATGTGAACTTTGGCTCTTATTTCATCCTCACACCAAAAGCTTCACAACCTTGTATAACAGATTCATTGTGAACCCTTGACGACTGTATTTGTCCCTTGATACAGATTTGATATTTTGTACTGGGTAAGGATAAGCTGATGGTAGAGATCTAAATGAGTGTGGAGAAACTTGAACTCCCCTAGAGAGGCAGAGGGTCGCCAGGAAAAACTTTGGCATTTGCCAGCCAATCACGTGTATGGTTTTTATTTTGAGAAACTAAGATTTTCAAAAGCTATTACTATTTATTCCTTAAAATAAGATGCAAAATTATTTGGCTTAGAGTTCCTTTGGATGGATTATAGTGGATTCATGATATTTAGTTATATGAATATATATAGATATGAATATATATAGATATGATATAGTGGATGAATGATATTTGGTTAATTCTAGCTTCAGCAGCAGAGCTCTGGGGACACACATAGCCCCCTTTTTCTTCCCTCTCAGCATTATAATCCCCGCACATATTATAAGTGGACACATTGAGATTGATAAGCCACATTTAATGTGCAAGTTCCACCTCTTTCCTTCAGATAACATTTATAGTTTATTTTGGTTTTATGATGATAATTTAATGTTTATCTGTTGCAGCAAGAATTCAAGGGTGATTGCCATTTTATAATGTAAGTAGGCTGTTTCATGTACTATTGTTTTATGTTTATCCTATTTCAAACAATTATTTTTGTTCTTTTTTCATAGAAATCCATTTTTTTCATCTATGGGATAAAAATCTCTTGATAGCCTCCTAATAGCCCAAATTAGCATCTTTTGCATTGGAATTTTAGCCTAAAACTCTGATTATAAACAAAATAAAACAAAACACTCTGCCAATTATTGAGTATTTCTATGTTTCAGAGGTTCTACGAAATATTGTCATACATTAAAATTTTTAATCTTTACAACAGCTATGTGAAGTAGGTGTTATTCATAATTTACATCTCATAAAAGTAAGTCTTTGAGTGGCTACATTGCTCAAAACATCTTGGCTGACAAATGTCAGAAACAGGAGAACCCCCCAAGACATATCCAACACTCAATTGCATTTTTTAACCACCCCTCTAAACTTCTGGGGGAAGTGGAGTACCATTTTAACTTTTTAATTGCTAGATTTTCATTCAAATGTTATTTGTTCACTGAATTTACCTAACTTCACTATATTCACAGCCTATTTAAGATTTTTTTTTTTTTTTTTTAACAATTTCAACTTTTATTTTAGGGGGCATATGTACAGGTTTGTTACGTGGGTATATTACGTGATGCTGAGGTTTGGGAGATGGATCCCATCACCCAGATAGTGAGCGTCATACCCAATAGGCAGTTTTTCAACCCGCCCTCCACCCTTTCCTCTCTACTAGTCTGCAGTGTCTATTGTTCTTATTTTTATGTCCATGTGTACTCAATGTTTAGCTCCTACTTATATGTGAGAACATGTATTTGGTTTTCTGTTTCTGCATTAATTCACTTAGGATTATGGCCTGCAGCTGCATCCATGTATCTGCAAAGGACATGAATTCATTCTTTTTAATGGCTGCATAGTATTTTATGGTGTGTACGTACCACATTTCCTTTATCAAAACCATCATTGATGGGCGCCTAGGTTGATCCCATGTCTTCATTTTGAATAGAGCAGCAATGAACATGCAAATGTATGTGTCTTTTTGGTAGAACAATTTATTTTACTTTGGATATATACTCAGTCATGGGATTGCTGGGTCAAATGGTAGCTGTGTTTTAAGTTCTTTAAGAAATCTCCAAACTGCTTTCCACAGTGGCTGAACTAATTTACATTCTCACCAATAGGTATAAGCATTCTCTTTTCTCTGCAGCCTCACCAGCATCTGTTGTTTTTGACCTTTTAGTAATAGCCTTTCTGACTGGTGTGAGATGGTGTCTCAGTGTGAATCTCAAAGAATTGCATTGCTTTGACTGGTGATATTGAGCATTTTTTATACATTTGTTGGCCATGTGTATGTCTTTTTTTGAGAAGTGTCTGTTGATACTCTTTGCTTTGCCCATTTTTTAATGGGATTATTTGTTTGTTTGCTTGTTGATTTAAGTTCCTTATATATCCTGGATATCAGAACTTTGTTGAACGCATAGTTTGCAAATATTTTCTCCCATTCTGTAGGTTGTCTCTTTATTGATAATTTCTTTTGCTGTGCAGAAGCTCTTTAGTTTCATTAGGTCCCTCTCGTTAATTTTTGCTTTTGTTGCTATTGCTTTTGTGGACTTAGTGAAATATTTTTGTGCCAAGGATGATGTTGAAAAGAGTATTTTCTAGGTTTTCTTCCAGGATTTTTATAATTTGAGGTTTTACATTTAAATCTTTAATCCATCTTGAGTTAATTTTTGTATATGGTGTAAGAGAGAGGTTCAGTTTCAATCTTCTGCATATGGATAGCTAGTTATCCCAGCACTGTTTATTGAATAAGGAGTCATTTCCCCATTGCTTTGTTGACTTTGTCAAAGATCAGATGGTTGTGGATATGCAGCTTTATTTCTGGATTCTCTATTCTGTTCTGCTGGTCTGTGTGTATTTTTTGTACCACGCTGTTTTGATTACTATAGCCTTAGAGTATAATTCATAGTCAAGTAATGTGATGCCTTTAACTTTATTATTTTTGCTAAAGATTGCTTTGGCTATTCAGGTTCTTTTTGATTCTGTATGAATTTTTGGATAGTTTTTCTAATTCTGTGAAAATTGACTTTGGGAGCATGATAGGAATATTGTATCTGTAAGTTGCTTTGGACAATATGGGCATTTTAACAATATTGAATTTTCCAATCCACGAGCATGGGATATTTTTCCATTTATTTGTGTTATCTCTGATTCTTTTCAGCAGTTTTTTTGTAGTTCTCCTTGTAGGGATCTTTCACCACCTTGGTTACCTGTATTCCTAGATGTTTCTTTTTTTGTGCGGCTATTGTAAATGGGATTGTGTTTTTGATGTGACTCTCAGTTTGAACGTTATTGGTGTATAGAAATGCTACTAATTTTTGTACATTGATTTTGTATCCTGAAACCTTACTGAAGTCATCTATCAGTTCTAGGAGCCTTTTGGCAGAGTCTTTGGGGTTTCCTAGGTATAGAATTATATCGTCAGTGAAGAAAGATAGTTTGACTTCTTCTTTTCCTATTTGGATGCCTTTTATTTCTTTCTCTTGCCTGATTGCTCTGGCTAGGACATCTTATTTTTGTTCTTTTGATGTCATGTCTTTTTGATTTGTGTGTGCATGCGTGTGTGAAGGATGTGGAGGAGGGGTCAGAATGTATAGTCAATGTGTTCCTACACCTATGCTTTTTGTATTTCTGGTTGAACAGATCTGCAGTGGTGTGATTACTATAGAAAATTCAGCTTGATGCTTTTTACCCATGGACCAAATATCTCTAGTTTTGCTTTATCAGTCAAAAATAAAGCTTTATCATGGGCGTTTCAGGGAGATATTTCTGAGATTTGGTCCTTCACCTGCAACCTGCTAGTTTTCTGACACTAACATGATGACTTACTCTTTCTGAATCTCATCTTTCTTCTTCATAAAATGGTAAAGATTCTACCTTCATCCTACATTTTTTGAGAGCGTTACGTGAGATATGTATCTGGGACATCTACACGGTGTCCAACACGTATTAGTTGCTCAACGGATGTTTGTTCTTTTCCCTATACTGGAATAATACAATTAAAAAGCTTCAACAAATTGCTTGTCACTTTTATGATACACTAGAAAGAGGAAATACCTATAGTTTTTTATAAAAATTATAATAGGAGGAGGAATTGCTTTGTGTTAATCCAATCATTCTATTCACACTTGTTCTTAAAATGTCGTGATTTATTTCAGCAGGAATTTTTTTTTAGTATCCTTCATTATGATTTCATACTGGTGGATCTTCAGTGCTGCTAACATTTATTCAGGGAATAAAGCTAAGTATTTCTTTAGTAACATCAAAAAGGAAGCATTTTGGGAGACAGTTTTATTTTTAAAAGTATATTTTTTTTGCAAGGAAAAGGGCATATATATGTGCATCTGTGTTTATACACTCCATACCATTTAAACAGACCTCAAGGATAATAATGTTTCTAAAAGCTCTTTTGAAAATGGCATGCATATTTGGTTATTTTAGGGAGTTTTTTTTTTTTGGAGGAAGAAGGGGGGCTAGTTTCCTCTCTCCTAATAAAAGTTAAAATAACCTGTTTAGAATTTTAATAAAATATAATATGATATTGTCTTTAAGAAATTTGGGATTTCAGAGTCATTATGACATGGTGGATTGAATGATTAAATTATAGCTATTTTTAAATAACATAATCTTAAATTATGAATTTTTGGGGGATAAAGAAAAGATCAGACGTTTACATTGTATTTCAAGACTTCAGTAAGCACACATTTTTATTCAGTTTCTTCTCCTTCTCTAAGCTTACATATTCCTTCAAGATAAAATTGCCCTGTTAGTTGTTGTCAGGTTTTATCCCCTAGTATTCTTATGTAACATTAGGTATTCCTTGATAAGGTTGGCTATTTTTCAGGAAACCCACTGAATTCAGAGTGAGTAGTCATGAACTTTGAGGATGAATACAAAAGCAGGCTTACCATGAATTTCTGTTTTGTTTTTACTATTCCATGCAACACATGGAAATTAATCACTGTTTTCTGTTTTCCATCACAATACCTTATCTAAATTTATACTAAAATATTCTAGAGTGCTTCTGAGACAGTTAAGATATTTTTAGCTAGCTAGAATTCAAAGAAAGCAATGACAAAACCTCTAAACGTAATAGCATGTAGAAGATTGATAGAAATGGTTCACACTAGATATTTTTGACCGTATTATTTCATATAATCTTTTCAGCACCACTGCCAGGATCAGGATTATTATCACTGCATCGATAAAAATGAGAAAGTCAGTACTATGTGACCAAGAAAGCTGTCACGTCACTGTGTTCTCCACTACTGTTAAGCTCACCTACAACCTTAAGAAACTAAACAGCACATAAAAAGCTTGCTTCCGGTCAGAACATTGTATAAAACACATTCAAAGGTCTATAGAGTGGTGCCGTGAGCTACGTTCCAAGAAAATATCAGTTAGGGTAAAATTATTAGTTGTTATTTTTCCTGTTCTTGGCTCTCATTTCCTACCCCAGGTTATGTAAATAGAGCTTGGACGATGGTTTTGCTCACCATAGCCTTGTACCATTTATTTATCATCTCTACTTAAACTTGTGAAGCAATTTTATTATAAGTTCCTGCAACCTAACAGGAGGCCGGTGGGTCAACATGGGCAGCACTGGAGAGCTTGTTAGAAAGGCAGAATTTCAAGCCCCACCCTAGACATTTTTGTTTGTTTGTTTGTTTGTGTTAGACAGAGTTGCCCAGGCTGGAGTGCAGTGGCGCGATCTCGGCTCACTGCAACCTCCGCCTCCTGGGTTCAAGTGATTCTCCTGCTTCAGCCTCCAGAGTAGCTGGGACTATAGGCACCCGCCACCACGCCTGGCTAATTTTTGTATTTTTAGTAGAGACAGGGTTTCACCGTATTGGCCAGGCTGGTCTCGAACTCCTGACCTTGTGATCGGCCTGCCTCAGCCTCTCAAAGCGCTGGGATTACAGACGTGAACCACCGTGCCCAGCCAGAAAGTGCATTTTAAGGAGATCCCTGGGTACGTGGAATGCACTGTTTTCAGCCAGTATCTCAAAGTAAGGATGGACACACCCAGGGTGTGCAAAGTAGTCCATTTTGGTACACTTCAAATTTTATTTAAGAAAGGAATTGCATTTATGGATATTTACAATACTGACTGACTCTGGCGCCCTCCTGTGGTTCTCTATGACGTGGCCAGGATACTCAAGATGTCCTGAGAGGTCCTCAGCCGTCTGTGATGGCCCCACAGCTATGGCTTCCACTTGTTCATTTGCTTTCTGTGTAATGTAATAAAGTGCAATTTCTTTGGGCCTCTTTAAGTAGAAATATCCAGTTTTACCTTAATAAATCCTCTGCAGATGGACAAACGTTAAAAGATTCTCCCACACGTTAGAACAAAGGTCACACTAAATGCCGGTGTAGATGATCAAGGACATTTTTAGGGCTGTTAATTCCAGTCCAAGTAGAAGCTCTTGGTAAGCCAATTATGTCATTAGACAAAACCTAGACCACACAATGATCTAATCAGATCTTATAATAACTCAATAAAATTAGGAATCATCATGATTATTGAAATATGGATTTACATTCATTGCCATTAGCAGTGAATGAACCATCCCCTAAGTGCATATTTGCATATTTTACATATTATAGCTTTGTGAAGTATCCTCAATTTCGACAGACATTAAAATCAGTGTAAAAATAAATGAACTTAGAACTGCATCTGTGAATAACTGGATCTCAAAGTATTAGAGCAACCAAAACCAATCACATAGTTCTCACTAAGATAATATTGAATCAATATGAATTATTTTCTCATATGATAAAATTAAGTATTTTCAAGAATTTTTAGTTGAAAACAGAAGATTTCTATGCCATTAATAAATAAAATCAATTTAAAATATAGTGTTTTTGTTATCAAAAATTCCAAGGTTTGTTTCACCATGTATATATTCAACAATGAAAGCATGTAAATATGAATTATATATGTATTTCTATATACCCCCATACACATATACAAACATATGCTTAGAAACTTTGCAGATAGAGGTGGAATATGTATATATAAAAGAAATTCCTCCTCTTTAAACTCTGGAATAAATCAAATATATTTTTTCTCCTCAAAGAACCTACAAAATAGTGAATCAAGGCAAGTAACAAAATATTTGTTTTTCAGTAGTAACCCTGGGAAACAGCATAAATGGAGACATTCATTATGAGACAAATTACTCTTGAAAAGATTTTGTTAAATTTAAAAAAATAAATACTGAGTTAATAGATGATATAATTTTACTTGTTTTCAGATTTTTAAAAATTGAGCTCAAAGAATTAGTATTCTTTCTTTCTGTTTTTATTTATTTATTTTTTATACTTTAAGTTCTGGGATACATGTGCAGAACATGCAGGTTTGTTACATAGGTATACACGTGCCATGGTGGTTTGCTGCACCCATCAACCTGTCATCTACATTAGGTATTTCTTCTAATGCTATCCTTCCCCTAGACCCCTACCTCCCAAGAGGCCCCGCCCGGTATGTGATGTTCCCCTCCCTGTGTCAATGTGTTCTCATTGTTCAACTCCCACTTAGAAGTGAGAACATGCGGAGTTTGGTTTTCCGTTCCTGTGTTAGTTTGCTGAGAATGATGGTTTCCAGCTTTATCCATGTCCCTGCAAAGAACATGAACTCATCCTTTTTTATGGCTGCATGGTGTTCCATGGTGTATATGTGCCACATTTGCTTTATCCAATCTACCATTGATGGGCATTTGGTTTGGTTCCAAGACTTTGCTATTGTGAATAGTGCTGCAATAAACATACGTGTGCATGTGTCTTTATAGTAGAATGATTTATAATCCTTTGGGTATATATCCAGTAATGGGATTGCTGGGTCAAATGATATTTCTGGTTCTAGATCCTTGAGGAATCGCCACACTGTCTTCTACAATGGTTAAACTAATTTACACTCCCACCAACAGTGTAAAAGCATTCCTGTTTCTCCACATCCTCTCCAGCATCTGTTGTTTCCTGACTTCTTAATGATGGCCATTCTAACTGGTGTGAGATGGTATCTCATTGTGGTTTTGATTTGCATTTTTCTAATGACCAGTCATGATGAGCTTTTTTTCGTATGTTTGTTGGCCACATAAATGCCTTCTTTTGAGAAGTGTCTGTTCATATCCTTTGCCCACTTTTGGATGGAGTTGTTTGTTTTTTTTTCTTGTATATTTGTTTAAGTTCCTTGTAGATTCTGGATATTAGCCCTTTGTCAGGTGGATAGATGGCAAAAATTCGCTCCCATTCTGTAGGTTGCCTGTTCATGCTGATGATAGTTTCTTATGCTTTGCAGAAGCTCTTTACTTTAATTAGATCCCATATGTCAATTTTGGCTTTTATTGCCATTACTTTTGGTGTTTTAGTCATGAAGTCTTTGCCCATGCCTATGTCTTGAATGGTATTGCCTAGGTTTTCTTCTAGGGTTTTTATGGTTTTAGGTCTTATGTTTAAGTCTTTAATCCATCTCAAGTTAATTTTTGTATAAGGTGTATGGAAGGGGTCCAGTTTCAGTTTTCTGCATATGGCTAGCCAGTTTTCCCAACATCATTTATTAAATAGGGAATCCTTTCCCCATTGCTTCTTTTTGCCAGATTTGTCAAAGATCAGATGGTTGTAGATTTGAGGTGTTATTTCTGAGGCCTCTGTTCTGTTCCATTGGTTTATTTATCTGTTTTGATACCAGTACCATGCTGTTTTGGTTACTGTAGCCTTGTAGCATAGTTTGTAGTCAGGTAGCATGATGCCTCCAGCTTTGGTCTTTTTACTTAGAATTATCTTGGCTATATGGGCTCTTTTTTGGCTCCATATGAAATTTAAAGTAGATTTTTCTAATTCTGTGAAGAAAGTCAATGGTAGCTTGATAGGGATAGCATTGAATCTATAAGTTACTTTGGGGTAAAAAATGTTAAGGGCAGCCAGAGAGAAAGGTCTGGTTATCCACAAAGGGGAGCCTATCAGACTAACAGTGGATCTCTCTGCAGAAACCCTACGAGCCAGAAGAGAGTAGGGGCCAATATTCAACATTCTTAAAGAATTTTCAACCCAGTATTTCATATCCAGCCAAACGAAGCTTCAGAAGCAAATGAAAAATGAAATCCTTTACAGACAAGAAATGCTGAGAGATTTTGTTACCACCAGGCCTGCCTTACAAGAGAATTTGAAAAAAACACTTACCATGGAAAGGAAAAACTGGTACCAGCCACTGCAAAAACATACCAAATTGTAAAGACCATTGACACTATGAAGAAACCGCATCAACTAATCGGCAAAATAACCAGCTAGCATCATAATGACAGGATCAAATTGACATGTAACAATATTAACCTTAAATGTAAATGGGCTAAATGCCCCAATTAAAAGACACAGACAGGCAAATTGGATAAAGAGTCAAGACCCACTGGTGTGCTTTATTCAGGAGACCCATCTCACATGCAAAGACACATATAGGCTCAAAATAAAGGGATGGAAGACCTCCTCAAGGAGAACTACAAGAGTTAGTATTCTAAAAATGTCTTATATATATAGCCCTACAATATGTCAAAGTATTTTCTCTATTTTATCTCATTTTAAGTCTGATTATCACAGAAATCCTGTGAGTAGTTAGGGAGAAATCTGGTCATGGTTTAAAGAAGAAAAATTGGAATATGAGCAAAGCAAATGGAAAGCAAAAAAAGCAGGGGTTGCAATCCTAGTCTCTAATAAAACAGACTTTAAACCAACAAAGATCAAAAAAGACAAAGAACGGCATTACATAATGGTAAAAGGATCAATGCAACAAGAAGAGCTATCTATCCTAAATATATAGACACCCAATACAGGAGCACCCAGATTCATAAAGCAAGTTCTTAGAGACCTACAAAGACACTTAGACTCCCACACAATAATAATGGGAGACTTTAACACCCCGCTGTCAATATTAGACAGATCAATGAGACACAAAATTAACAAGGATATTCAGGGCCTGAACTCAGCTCTTGACCAAGTGGACCTAATAGACATCTACATAACTCTCCACCCTAAGTCAACAGAATATACATTCTTCTCAGCAATATATTACACTTATTCTAAAATTGACCACATAATTGGAAGTAAAACACTCCTCAGCAAATGCAAAAGAACAGCAATAAAAATAAACGGTCTGTCAGACCACAGTGCGATTAAATTAGAGCTCAGGATTAAGAAACTCACTCAAAACCACACAACTTACATGGAAACTGAATAACCTGCTCCTGAATGACTACTGGGTAAATAACAAAATTAAGGCAGAAATAAATAAGTTCTTTGAAACTAATGAGAATAAAGACACAGTGTACCAGAATCTCTGGAACACAGCTAAAGCAAGTGTGTAGAGGAAAATTTATAGCACTAAATGCCCACAGGAGAAAGCGGGGAAGATCTAAAATCGATACCCTAACATCACAATTAAAAGAGCTAGAGAAGCAAGAGCAAACTAATTCAAAAGCTACCAGAAAACAAGAAATAACTAAGATCAGAGCAGAACTGAAGAAGATAGAGACACGAAAAACCCTTCAAAAACCCATGAATCCAGGAGCTGTTTTTTTGAAAAGATTAACAAAATAGATAAAATGCTAGCCAGATTAATAAAGAAGAAAAGAGAGAAGAATTAAATAGACACAATAATAAATGATAAAGGGGCCATCACCACTGATCCCACAGAAATACAAACTACCATCAGAGAATACTATAAACACCTCTGTGTAAATAAACTTGAAAATCTAGAAGAAATGGATAAAGTCCTGGACACATACACCCTCCAAAGGCTAAACCAGGAGGAAGTTGAATCCTTGAATAGACCAATAACAAATTCTGAAATTGAGGCAGCAATTAACAGCCTGTCAACCAAAAAAGGCCCAGGACAAGACAGATTCACAGCCGAAATCTACCAAAGGTACAGAAAGGAGCTGGTACCATTCCTTCTGAAACAATTCCAAACAATAGAAAAAGAGGGACTCCTCCCTAACTTATTTTATGAGGCTAGCATCATCCTGATATCCCATTCACAATTGCTACAAAGACAATAAAATAACTAGGAATACAATTTACAAGGAATGTGAAGGACCTCTTCAAGGAGAACTATAAAAATTAGTATTCTAAAAATGTCTTATATATATATGGCTCTACAACATGTCGAAGTGTTTTCTCTATTTTGTCTCATTTTATGGCTGATTATCACAGAAATCCTATGAGCAGTTAGGGAGAAATCTGGTTAGTGTTTAAAGAAGAAAAATTGAAGTATGAGAAGGTTACTTACTAAGTCTCATATGTTTAATAAACGGACGTACATTCAAGTCTTAAGAAAACCATCTTCTCCTTTCTATTTTCCATTAAGTTTCTGAATTGTTTAAATTACATTGATATCATATTTGGGTGATGGTCACAAAATTAGTATCCTGAAATTTGTTGCCACTTGTGTTTTCAAAGTAATGTTTTTGTGATAAGACATCAAAATGATCGCTTGTAATTATTTTTACACTTGTGTGATTTTATATCATAATTCGTCTAACTTCCTTTTAATGTCTTAAAATATTTCCCCAACAGTTACATTTGTTAGAATGGCTATGTCAACAAACATTTTTGGGTCTGTATTTTCCTACTGGACTGCTGACGTCCTCAGCTCTCCAGGATATAACTTCCAAATTTCAGAAACTTCTCCCTTCATGAATCATAGAATTGTTAGGCTGGGAAGATCTTGGAGAGAATATCTGAGTCTAGCTCCTCTCTTTCCTCCACAGTCTATGGAGCAAAGCAAATTCTTCAAAATGATGAATATTGTACGAACTCTTCTTATTTCTGAAATTTGCTGAGCACCAACAGCCCTTCTCTTCTTTCTGGCCACTCAGCAGGGCTGTATTTTCTAGCCTCCCTTGCAGTTAGTGTGTGATTTGCCTGAGTTCTTCACGGAACGAGAGTGGAAGGATTGTGCCTCCAGGCTGAGGCCATATCTCAGTAGATGTGGCCTCCATATCTTTTTCCTTCTGCCACTTAACTCGCAACATGGCGGAACAGCTGACATGATGGGGGCAATGAAAATTCCCTAGATGATGGCAGGATCCGAGATGGAGGAATTCCGGTGCTCAGAATCCCTGCAGAGGAGAGCTGCCTGCCAGCCGGGAACACCTGCCTAGACTATTACGGAGCAAGAAATATAGACACCACATCGGTTTATTTGTTATAGCCATTGAGCCTATATTAACAGTGTGTTTTAGTACATTATATTTAATGCAGTATGCTTAAGGCCATATGTTTTAATTTGAATTATTTTAAGTAAGTTCTTTCAAATTTCACAATCTATGATTGCATGTCACTGTTGACCTTGCTTTGTGACTTTTTTCAGTTTCTGGGCTTTGACTTCTGGTTCATACACTGGTAGGCAAACCCATATTTAAATCTTATTTCCCATCACATTTGATAGGCAAGCCTCTCTCTCACAGCTTTTGTCTGCCTGCTTATGGTTTTCTGCTAGGCTTGCTTAATGTATTGATTTACACAGTAGGATAAGCTAGAGAACATATTTTAAATCTGAAAGTTTATATTCTGCTGAACATAGCAAACATTGTGAAAAAAACACTAAAATGTGCAAAATCTGTCAATTCTCCACACCCCTGCATTGTAAAGTCTCTCGTTAAAAACTCAAAAATGGCAGAATACAGATTGTGTTCAGGAAAAATTGTCTTCCTGTGTACTACACGTAATACATTGGATGCTTCTGCCTGAAGAAATTATATGCTGAACATTAGCCGTTTTAGAAAATAGTCATACACTTGACCACATTCATAACTGTTTTATACTCTGGTTTGCAAGTCCCTGGTGATTATGGAGCCTTGAGAGCAATTATAATAGTTCAGAAACTATCCAAGAGTGGTTGACTTTGTGACACCTACTGGACTGCTGACTTCTCAGCTCTCCAGGATATAATTCATAGCCCATTTCCAAGGTTCAGAAACTTCTCTCCTCATGAATCATAGACTTGTTAGGCTGGGAAAATCCTGGAGAGACTATCTGATTTTAATTCCTGCATTTACGTAGACCACAGACAATGGAGCAAAGCAAATTCTTTTAAAATCCCTTGATGAATCATTTCCACACTTAAAACTATCCTTATGCAAATTACTTGAGGATAGAGATAACAGATTAACAGAAAAATAATGAGCGACAGTTAAAAAGTTAGCCCTAAATCAAATGTTCCAAACACAAGGAAGTAGTGGATAGAAGTCACTTACCTGGAATAGGAACACATATAATATTAAAAAGCTTTACATTTGACCCTTAAAGTGGTCTGTGTACTAGAATAATTTGAAGCTTAAAGAGATTCTGTAGCTTTCTTTGAAAGAACAAAGTAGCGATTCCTGGAGCTGTAATTCAGGTTTTCATTATTCTGCACCACTGCCATTTCCTCCTTGCCATGGGTGCCCCCTATAGCCTTCTCCACATGAGATGATTTTATCCTTTATCTCTTCGTCTTAACTGAAGAAACCAGAGCATGGCAGTGGCAATTCCTATTAGGGGTACATCTCTAGTTTGGCATTTTAGCGATTTTGCAAAAATAATGATCTTGAGCCCAATTATGTATTAAGTGGAGGAAGGCTGTCAACTACAGGAAAGATAAGGAGAGAAATGCAGAATCTAGAAAAGTAGCTTTTTGTTTTTAAATTTAATGGGTGTATTACTCCATTTTCACACTCACAGTTCCATGTGGCTGGGGAAGCCTCACACTTGTGGCAGAAGGCTAGAGGTACATCTTACACGGCAGCAGGCAAAAGGAAAAAATGAGAGAACTTGTGCAGGGAAACTCCCCCTTATAAAAAATACCAGATCTTGTGAGGTTTATTCACCATCACGAGAACAGCATGGGAAAGACCTGCCCCCATGATTCAATTACCTCCCATAAGGTCCCTCCCATGACATGTGAGAACTGTGGGAACTACAATTTAAAATAAGATTCCGGGTGAGGACACAGCCAAACCATATCAACAGGCAAACATGGATTTGCCAAAATGTATATGATGGACTCTAATCCCCAAAGTGTTGCTATTACGAAGTGAGGCTTTGGGAGGTGACTAGGTCATAGTGGAGACCTCATGAATAGAATTAGTGTTCCTATAAAAGAGGCATAAAGGAACCCTATTGCCTCTTCTGCCATGTTTGACTACACAGTAACAAGGTGTCATCTATGCGGCAGAGAACAAGTGCTCACCAGACACCAAATCTTGCCTTGATCTTGAACTGCCTAGCATTCAGAACTGAGAGCAACACATTTCTGTTGTTTGCAAGTTACTCAGTCTGAGGCCTTGTTACAGCAGCCCAAATGCACTAGGATGTCATCTAATAAGTGAGCTTTAAAGAAAGTGATTTGAAAAATCATTTCTAAAATTATACTTGTGATGTGGAAAAATGTGGTTCTGCATACATTGAAAATCAAAAGTGGCATCATGTTTAGCATTCAAGCAAACACATGTCTTAAATTTGATGAGTAAAATTCTTGAAAAATGAGAAAGCTATGAAACTCCTTTATATGGCTTCCCCCTTCAATGTGTAAATTAATTATATTAAGCTTTCTACTTTTATTCTTGTTTTTTAAAGGCTGACTTCAGTTGTGTTTATCCCCATTTAATTCTATGAGATAGTCTTACTACAATAAATTGTATTATTTTCTGTGTTTTGCCATCTATGGAGAGAATGCTCTGATGTGTATATTTCTAGGGGACTTGGGAACTTGCAGTTTTGGTGGCAATCCCAGATTATATAACCAGGAAATTATTCAATATTGAAAATGTGAAGCCTAAGCAAATTTTAAATCATTGCTTAGGACATGCCATCTACAAATGTCCTTTCCTCACTGGGGCACTGACTGAAGAAAGCAATGTTGCTTGGATCAACGTATCAAGAGCTTCTTAACTCCTAAAAAGTGTTCTTTGAAATTCAGACATTTAAAGGGCAACGAAGGAGTTTGGATCAGGTAGTATGTGTTCAGGAACAATCAAAAGAAACTCATTTCAAAGAGGCCTAAAGGTTGAGAAAGTTTATTGGCTCATGTAACTGAAAGTCCAGAACTTTAGCAATCCAGTGGCTCTGGCCTCCTTTTCTTGCTCTTTTCTTGGCTGCCATCACTGGAGAGGATTTTGCAGTTTTGGTAAATTGCATTATGGTATTCACAGGAAAGTAGTGAGCACTTTTTTTCCCCACTATTCTAAGCAAGAGTTCTTCAACTTACTCTGGATTAGACCATTTAGGAATATTAACTGTGGCTGGGAGAATGAAGGGAATTGTTTAGATTAAATGAGAAAGAGTCTATTCTTGGAGCAGGAGGTGGTCAGCTTCTGAACCACAGGTGCTCTGCAGGAATAAGGGAAGGATGTTCCCTTGGGATATGGGATGACTACAGGAGATTTGTTGAGACCAAACCAACACTATGGAATGAAATATATTCAGTGTATTAGAATGTATACTTAATAAAGAGTAAGGTAAGGGCTTACAAATAACTACAGGAGTAACTGTAGTGTGGTTGTGGGGTGAACCTACCAATCTTTCCTGCCTAAAGTATTTATTTCTGAAAAGTTTACTTGTGGATTTCTAGAAATACATTCTATACTTCCCATATTCTGATATATTGCTTAATTTTGCTACTTTTACAATGATTTAGATATAACCATTTTTATATTATTATAATGAAACAAAATAAAATGTGCTAGAGCCCATATTTAAAAATAGTCACAGATTGAAATTTCTATTTAATATGAGAGATTACATGTTCTTTCTTTACTTCCTCCCCCTCCTCCTGGCTTCCACTTTCATTCTTTTTTCTTTCCCTTCTATCTTTTCTCACTCTTTTTTTTCTGTTGAATGCCATATATTTGGAGATTTTACATGTTGCTGCTGTTGTATGACTAAATTAACAATTCTTTAGGAAATAATTCTGATAACTACAGATTATACTGCTTTCCAAAAAGACGTCTCTTTTAATCGCATCAAAGTTTGCTCTAGTATCTTATTTAAAAAAATAATGCATGTGAAAGATATTTTCTAAGTTCTTGCAGGTAACAATGTCTTTATTGCTTCTAAACATGAATAATATCTTCCCCAGAAGTAGATTTCAATCGTCATCTGTACTTTGTAGATGTTGAGCAGTTTGCTTGTTATATATTTAAAAAGGAGAATTTTAGTATTTATATGGTTTTCTTTTTCTTTTGTATGTTACCTGGTTTTCTGCCTGGTTGGTTTTAGGTATTTTTTTGTTTGTTTGTTTGTTTTAAATTATTGTAGTTATCAAGACCTCTTTTGTCTTTTATTTCTCATCATTTTTACCTAGCATTCAGATAGTCTTTTTCTGATTTAAATTCTTAGCTCTTTTTAGCTCAGTGAACTTGTCTTCAATTTTGTTGTCTTTGCTACTTCTCCTCAATCTTCTGCAGAGAGCTTTTCTTCATCAAATCATTGCGTTTGGAATTCTTATTATGAACATAGGAGAACTTCTGTGTCAATCGTCCTTCTTCCTATGATCTTTTCACTTACCATATTAATCCCTTTACTGTTCTAAGTTCTGCAAATATTTCTTGGGGTATGCTAGGGCATATTTCTATTTGCTGTAGCAACCAATCGGCTGCTCACTGCCGCCATTAATTAATATTTGGAAACATAATTTCAATCTGGATGCAATTTCTCATTATCCCAGACTGTTCTGTTTTACAGATGTACTACTCTTTCAAATTTCGTAAATTCAGAATAAATTTATGACTTTTTTACCATAAAAATGAGAAGTTTTAAAAGTTTTCTTCTGTTTAATTCAGTAAGGCTATTTCACAGGTGGCAATTCGCTCTGATAACTTAGATAGGTCTACATGCTTAGAAACATTTTTATTTCTTCTGCATCCTTGCTACTCAAGTTTCAGTTTATGGACCAATAACATTGGTGTCAGCTGGGAGCTTGTTAGAAATGCAGAATCTTGGGCCTCTCTTCAGACCTGAACCAGAATCTACATTATAACAAGATCCTCAGGTAAACACATCACGTCTGAAATTTTAATGTGAATACAAATCTCCCGAGAATCTTGTTCAGCAATTTTCAGATTCTAACACACACGTGGATTAGGCTGATGTTATTGGACCCTGTACCACAGTTTTGAGTAGCAAGACTATAGAGCGGCCCTGTATTCTAATGTACACTTATAATATTTGTAATAGATCTCAGGTATCCTTTAAATAATATGATTCTTGTTTTCACCAGTGTAAATATTTGTTAGTATTGTAAAATATAATCATTCAGCAGATATTTATCGATTGAAAACATAATGAGAATAAAGGAGGCTGTGATCAAAGCAAGGCTGATGGGCACCCAAGTTGGAGAGAAAATGCGTCTGAGACGGCAGTGGGCGGAGTCTGAAGGGGCCTTGATCCAGCAGGCAGTTAGACCTAGGCCCAAAGAGAAGCTGCCTTTTTCATTTTCAGTGTCCATACCTGGAATGAAGACTTGATTTTCTTGTTGTTTTTTTTAAATACTCAATCACTGAGTTAGAGCGGGCAATTTTAAATTGCCATTTAAAAGCATTGCCAATGTCACATTTCTTCTTTATCTTCTTCTTTTGATTAGTCACTCCTTAATTTGCAGTCTCAGGGGCAGCACTGTCTCCATAAGCTTATTTAGCTTTATCAAAGGGAATAGTGGAAGATACGAATACTAGACCTTAAGCACATTAAAGCACAGTTGTTAAATCCATAAGAAGATGAGATCTGTGAGTATTAAAGATACCCGGGAGCTGAATGGGAGCTTACTTTAGAAGTGTCATTGCTTTTGTACTTTGAGGATTTGTTGTGAGATTGTTTTTTTCACTTTCCATTTAGAAAGTGGGTCATTAAGGATTGTCATTTGCTAAAAAGTTAAGCCCAAGTGCTATAAAGAAAATAAAGTAGATTTTTAAAAGTTAAAGAATGTGAGTACTTTAGAAAGTATTTATAGAATGAGAAGGATTTACATTTGGTACATTCTAGAAGAGACATGATATAAGTTCACCTGCTGCAAACAATGCAGTATGCTACTGCTTTTGCTCAGAAAAACACCCTTGTCAAATTTCCTTTGTGTAAATGAAGACTCTCCCTGTAGCACTGGAATTGATTTAACCTTCCAGGTAAGACGAATTTTACAATAGGTCAGATCTGATGTTAATATTATGGCCTTCTCTGTTATTCTTGTCTGTAATAGTCTTCTTTATACTTGATATAAATACCAGGTTAAATAAAACTGTGGCAAGTGTGATGCTTCATTAAAAAAAATCTTTTTTACAGAATCCCAATATAACTGTAAAAAGGTTGTTGTTTTGTTTAGCTTGAGAATATTAACTTAGTACCTGATAGAGGTAATTAATGCTCTTCTGTGAAACACTCGTATATTTTCAATAAATTGTCATATTGTTTTGTTTAGAATTATTTCTAGCACTTACTAGATAGACATTCCATAAGTATCTGTTGAATAAATCAATTCATAAAAAATGAGCAAATTGTAAGACTGAGCATGGAAATTAGCCAGTTACTAGCTTAAAGAGGGAATTTCTATAAATAGGGAAATTCAGGGTATATTCAAACAGATTCTGGTAAAAATGGAAAGAATGTATTTTTTATTCTCATAACTTTAAACCACATGCATTACAGTAGAATGAAAACAATATGATTTATCAGTAGGCTTGTGCTTAACAATTCTTGAGCCTTGGGGTGGATAATGTAAGTTAAATCTTTTCTCTTCCCCCAACACTCTGAAACCAGCTGCACCCCTTCCCCTGGGAGATCTCTTCTGATGTTTGACATTGCACATATGCTTCCAATGGCCTTGCTCACTGGCTTCACTGAATTCACTGTCAAATAAAAATTTCTATTTTTATTTTACAAATAGAAATATTCTTCCTTTAAGGTAAGTGGGAAGAATGACAAGGCTTCAATTTGTAAAAAATTTTTTATGTAGTTCAATTTTACTATGTAATTTTCAACTTTATAGTTTTCACTCTATGAATTCAGAAGTAAGTAATCTAATTTGGTGAGCCTCACTGAAGTTTCCCTACATACAGTAAGTTCAGAGAAACACTCTCACGCTTCCATTGTATTCAGTTGATGATTTTGCTATAATGACCAGGAAAATAATTAAAATTTAATAACCAAAACTCATGTGGAGTGAAGAGTGAGAGTTGAGATAAGTCTTGATATTGATTGTTTCTACTGAGCAAAATCACCAAATTCCTGCATAAACCTCTACAGCAGTTCACCCAGGTTAACATAAAATTTATAATCTTGGAGGCAGAAATTGCTAGAAGCTTGGAGAAAAATATATACATATAATCTAGGTTTATACAAAACCTAAACTTTGATTAAATATCTTCCTATTTATATCTTAACAATGAAGAAACCATAAATTACATCTAAGCAGTCTTGGGAGAAATATATTTATCAGATGAATAGCATATACTCAAGTGTGATGTTCTGTCTTACAAATTTTAATACATCTTTATTTTAGGAGAAAAAATAATGCTTTATTACAAGCAACACTTTAGGTGCAGTAGGTTCAAGCATTCTAGTTGTTCCCTTTGTGAATATCTTATAGTTTTTCAGTTAATTAATGCCTTTTTTGTGTTTGTACAGTTTATCAAGGAGATACTTATGAGACCAAAACTAATTTTATGCCTTTGCATTTCCTTTACCATTTCACATTTTTTAAAATGTGGAATTACACATTTTCTTACTTAACCTGAGCGTGTTAGTTAATCTCACTCATATATTCATGATATGCCATTCCGCATTTTCATGGGGGAGGATGAGGCAGTGCCAAGCATTCCATTTGATCCATATTCACTTTTTGCTGAAAGCTATAAATCCACATGTTGACCATTGCCTGGGGGAGCAAAAGAGAGGGTTGTGACACCCCAATGCAATATTCAGATGCATTGATGATGGGAATTTTTCTAGATGGGAAAATCATAAGGAGTATGAGCATATACAAAGTATTTACTGTGTACATTGTGAGTCATTTTACATATATTGTGTCCTTTAGAATTAAACTCCAAAATCTTACACATCAATCAGGGTACTAGTAAGAAAGAGATGGCACATTCATTCTGGATCAGTTGAGGAAACTTTAGTACAGGTACTAAACCCTGTAGGCAGAGGTTAGGAAAAACAATTGGTACTGTACCCACAGTACAAAACCCTGGGGCTCAGAACAGAGCCCTCAGAAATAATGCCGCATATCTGCAACTATCTGATCTTTGACAAACCTGACAAAAACAAGCAATGGGGAAAGGATTCCCTATTTAATAAATGGTGCTGGGAAAAGTGGCTAGCCATATGTAGAAAGCTGAAACTGGATCCCTTCCTTACACCTTATACAAAAATTAATTCAAGATGGATTAAAGACTTACATGTTAGACCTAAAACCATAAAAACCCTACAAGAAAACCTAGGCAATACCATTCAGGACATAGGCATGTGCAAGGACTTCATGTCTAAAACACCAAAAGCAATGGCAACAAAAGCCAAAATTGACAAATGGGATCTAATTAAACTAAAGAGCTTCTGCACAGCAAAAGAAACTACCATCAGAGTGAACAGGCAACCTACAAAATGGGAGAAAATTTTTGCAACCTACTCATCTGACAAAGGGCTAATATCCAGAATCTACAATGAACTCAAACAAATTTACAAGAAAAAAACAAACAACCCCATCAAAAAGTGGGCAAAGGACATAAACAGACACTTCTCAAAAGAAGACATTTATGCAGCCAAAAAACACATGCAAAAATGCTCATCATCACTGGCCATCAGAGAAATGCAAATCAAAACCACAATGAGATACCATCTCACACCAGTTAGAATGGCCATCATTAAAAAGTCAGGAAACAACAGGTGCTGGAGAGGATGTGGAGAAATAGGAACACTTTTACACTGTTGGTGGGACTGTAAACTAGTTCAACCATTGTGGAAGTCAGTGTGGCAATTCCTCAGGGATCTAGAACTAGAAATACCATTTGACCCAGCCATCCCATTACTGGGTATATACCCAAAGGACTATAAATCATGCTGCTATAAAGACACATGCACATGTATGTTTATTGCGACACTATTCACAATAGCAAAGACTTGGAACCAACCCAAATGTCCAACAACGATGGACTGGATTAAGAAAATGTGGCACATATACACCATGGAATACTATGCAGCCGTAAAAAATGATGAGTTCATGTCCTTTGTAGGGACATGGATGAAATTGGAAACCATCATTCTCAGTAAACTATCGCAAGGACAAAAAACCAAACACCGCATGTTCTCCCTCATAGGTGGGAATTGAACAATGAGAACTAATGGACACAGGCAGGGGAACATCACACTCCGGGGACTGTTGTGGGGTGGGGGGAGGGGGGAGGGACAGCATTAGGAGATATACCTAATGCTAAATGACGAGTTAACGGGTGCAGCAAACCAACATGGCACATGGATACCTATGTAACAAACCTGCACATTGTGCACATGCACCCTAAAACCTAAAGTATAATAATAATAATAATTAAAAAATAAAGGGAAAAAAAAACAAAACCCTGGGGCTAGCAAAGGTGGTAGGCCATTCCCACCCTAAGGCTGTGGCTTTCGTAGAAGAGTAGAGCTAAACATTAGTGACTTAAGTTAAACATTAGAGTAAACATCTTCACTTTTTAAGCTATTGCTATAGTTTGGAAATGTGTCCCCACCCAAATCTCATGTTGAATTGTAATTGTAATTCCCAGTATTGGAGGTGGGGCTTGGTTGGATCACGGGGGAGGATTTCTCCTTAATGGTTTAGCACCATCCCCTTGATGCTTTCCTAATGATAGTAATTGAGTTCTCATGAGATCTAGTTGTTTAAAAGTGTGTTGCATTGACTGGGCGCAGTTGCTGATGCCTGTAATCCTAGCACTTTGGGAGGCCAAGGCAGGCAGGTCACTTGAGGCCAGGAGTTCAAGATTAGACTGGCCAACATAGTGAAAGCTTGTCTCTACTAAAAATATAAAAATTAGCCAGGCGTGGTGGCGGGTGCTTATAATCCCAGCTACTCAGGAGGCTGAGGCAGGAGAATCACTTGAACCCAGCAGTCGGAGGTTGCAGTAAGCCGCGATCCCGCCACTGCACTCCAGCCTGGGGGACAGAGAGAGACTCCATCTCAATTAAAGAAAAAAATGTGTGTGGCGCCTCTTCTCTTGCTCGCTCCTGCTTTCACCATGTGATGTGCCTGTTCTCCCTGTTTGCTCTCTGCCCTGATTGGAAGCTTCCTGAAGGCTCCTCAGAAGGAGATGCCACTATACTTCCTGTATAGCCTGCAGAATTGTGAGCCAATTAAAACTCTTTTCTTTATAAATTACCAAGTCTCAGGTATTTCTTTATAGCAATGCAAGAATAGCCTAGTATACCTACACTGGCTGAACCCAAGTGAAAAGGATCCTTTCATTGGAGTGGAAGTCAGCCTCCTGGTCACAACGTAGGAAGGAGAAGCATAGAGAGAGGGAAATAGAGGACATCCACATAGTCCCTAAGCTTTTCAAGCACAGTCTACCTCCAGCCCAGTCTCCACTGCCCAGGCTGAGGGCTTGGGCCATCTCACCCACTGTTTGTTCCATCACTTATTTTGCTCTGGCCTTTTGTATTTTTCTAAAAGTCAAGTTCCTACAACCCCTGGGACCTTTGTACCTTATGATCCACCTGCCTAAAATGCTCTCTTCTAGGGTCTAGGCTTGGCTGGCTTCCACAAACCATTTGTCGGGTATCAAGTGTCACTTCCTTTTAGATGTCATCTCTGACCATGCCATCTACAACGCCTTCCTCACTCAGTCACTTTTTTACACATCATTCCTTTTATTTTACTCATAGCTCATATCTTATCATAAAAATTATCTTGTTTCCTTCTTTGTTAATTAGAATCTACGTTTACAGGTCAAGGACTTGCGTTCTTTTTGATCACAGTATTTCCAGTGCTTAGAGCAGCTTTTGGCATATCGAAGCTATTCACTGTCTTTTAAATTATCTTATGGATAATTAAGTCTGTATGTGGGGACAAGAGTGATTCAGTTTGAGAATCCATCATGTGACTCCTAACTAACCCCAAGTTCAGGAATGCCTCCGAAATGTTAATATATTACTCTTTGTGTAGAAATACCTATTCACTGTAAGTTTTGGCTTTCCTCCAAAACAACCTTTGATGTTGTATACATCCTAGGCTGTGATGCCCATAGCAGTTACTCACACATTCCTTCCAGATAACATATACTCTTTCCTTGAGATATAAGCCCTGGGTCTGAGGTCTTTCAGTACAGAAATCTACATGTCTTGCGGCCACTCAAGACCACTTCTGTCTGTAAGTTTCCCTAATAAATCAGCATTTACTAACGAACTAGATTTGTTTGCTTCATTCTTTGGTTTCTCGGCTCCTTAGGCATCTGGGGGTCACTTTGCTTATATGACCCTTACATGTAACATCACATAAAAATGTTTTTTATTCTACAGATGAATACATGAGGGATAGATGTGCCTAAGACTATACAGCTAATAAGTGATTGGACTGAAATAGAAGCATCGACATCCTGAGCTGTAAGGTAAGAGACCTGAACTACTAAGTTATACTGCCTCTTAAAAAGGAAGCAGGAAAAACATTTGTCTTTGTTCATGGCCTGTCAGAATCAATGAAGCTTTAAACGATGAGTAACTTGCAAACTAGGAGACTAGTTTAGCAATATAGAAGAATCCGAATCAATAATAGCAGCAGAGTAGAGAGGAGAATGTAGGATCCTTAACTCCAGGTTTTGTGACTCTGTATCATGGTAGTTTCAGAATATGCCTTTGGATTGTAAACATTTTCCAACCTACCATATTTTATACAGAAAGCAACTTCTGCTCTGCATTGCTTTTCATGATAGTTGGGCAAAAACAGAAACAGCTTGTTTGCCAAAATGTTAGCCGTTTTGACTTTTAAAAAATGTAAATTCAGCCCTTGTTGAAAAGAAAAGGTACAATTTATATCCTCTCTCAATTTTATATTTCAATTAAGCTCTTTTCTCCTCTTCTTCTCTTGCTTTTTGAATCAGATCCAGTTGGAATTTGGAAGGTAATGTCATCTCTAATTGAAAATGAACATTTTTTGTATTTACATAACAATTTCCACTACTCTTCCCTGGCTTTTGTTACACAAAATGAAAACAAAAGCTGATGAAGATGTTGGTATGAGAGGTGGAAGTGGGAGGTAGCAGGAATGAGAAAAAAGAGGCAGAAAGCAAAATATGTTTTAAGCGTTTACCATGGTACTGTTTCCACATTTTTTTTTCTTTTGGGAGCAGCCCTTCTGCTGGGCGCCCTTTCTTTCTATACAGCATGCATTTTCCATTCACATCCGCTGCTCCGTGTTGTATAAAAAACTATGTGCAGAGTGGGAGATAGACACTACATTAATTATTGGAATTTCTCATCTTGACATTTCCTCCTACAATTTATAAATTTGTTTTTGGTTGGCAGTGGGAGATAAAGCATTTGTCCCTATAACTATTCCATTATATTTATTTGTGCGTCATAAGCTTTCAAGCCTATCCAACTTACTGGGATTGTATTTTTGTGTGAACTCTCACATTTCCAAGTTAGGCTATAGGTCAATCGATGTTTTCATACTCAGTGGTTGATGTAAAGACACAAAGTTGTCCAAAACCCTGTCCTAAAAGTTCATTCTGTTGAGGGTTCTGAACATCTGCCTGGAGAACCACACTTTTCACCCAGTGATTGATATTTTTGTAATGAACATGATCCTAGTTCAAGATTTCAGCATTTCTTTACTTGTTTCTTAGTGTCATTAAATGTAAAATAGTTGAGGTAATATGCTTATTGTTTTCAAACATCACAGTGATGTAGAAAATAATATTTGGCCAAAATATAGGACAGCTTGAAATAAACCCGTTAAATTTTCAGATGCAAATAAATAAAACTTCATCTCTGAAAGGAATATGCAGAGAAGATCCTTTTTATGCCACTGAAGCATCACTTATTATCATAAATATGATTTTTTTTTTTTTGAGACGGAGTCTCGCTCTGTCGCCCAGGCTGGAGTGCATGGCGCAATCTTGGTTCACTGCAAGCTCTGCCTCCTGGGTTCATGCCATTCTCCCACCTCAGCCTCTCGAGTAGCTGGGACTACAGGTGCCCACCACCATGCCTGGCTAATTTTTTGTTTTTGTATTTTTGGTAGAGACGGGGTTTCACCACGTTAGCCAGGATGTTCTCAATCTCCTGACCTCGTGATCCGCCTGCCTCAGCCTCCCAAAGTGCTGGGATTACAAGCATGAGCCACCGTGCCCAGCCATCATAACTATAATTTTTTAAAGGTTGCAATGACTTTAAATTTTTCTGGTCATATAGTAAATATAGCTCTTTGTAGTCCTGTTTTAGTGAAGTGAAATCTGACATGAAGCAAATTATTGTCAGTTGTGACTTGAGGCATAGGCTAATGCTAGCTACCTTGGATTGAGATGACCATATGTTTTTGTAAAACTCCAAGTTGGAATGAAAATTAAATAAGGAAATAACGAATTTAGAAGTTTAAGAAAAGCTTTGCTGCTTACATGTCATCTCAAGAAATGAGAATCAAAGGAGATTTGGGAAAATGAGTTACCACGAAGAGCTTTACAAATTTAAGGCATTGCTGTTACCGTGCTGACGGAGTCATTCATTGCTGGATTGTGTGACTAGAGTCAGTCTATTGAGTTTGCAGAGATAGCAATTGAGATTTGTGATATTTTGTTATTGGCGTAACTGGTTGGATGCATTTTTGAGGTTGTGTTTGCCACATACCCTTTGTTTCTTCTGCACTTGAAATAGTCCATGTGGCTAATAGGATAGAACATTCTGTGCCTCCCTCATGATTCAGTGGGGCCCAGAGATAGGACTTCAGTTGGCTACTAGCTCATGACTTTCCTGGCAGGTACTGTTCACAAGCCTGAATTGAGTGCTGTTGTTCAAAAGGGAAAGTGCACAGTCCAAATCAAGAGTTGTCTCTACTTCCTAGTGGGTTTTAAAGTTCAACTGCTAAAGGTGTTTGAGGCTATGTAGAGGCTGCTGGCCCATTTGAAGTGTTGAAACATCCATAGTTCAACATTGGCATATGACATGTAGTCAGTATACTCTTTAATTGAACTGATTTGATTTGTAAATACATATTCATTTTTTAATATCAGGTAGTAAGTTTATGAATAAAGACAATGAATCAGTGGTGAAAATTAAAGGAAGTATAACATAGAAGACATTATCATGGAAGCAGTAGGAGCAGACAAATTTAGCAGAAGTTATATCAGCCTACTTTTTGATTGTTGGAGTCTGAGTCTAAGGAGGAGTTGGTGGTGTTGAGTAGATAGGTCACACTTTCTTTCTTTTTTGAAGCCCCTCAGAATGACAGCTACTTGCAAGGCTGAGGCAAGTGGATCACTTGAGCCCAGAAGTTTGAGGGATTTATTATACTTTGTGGGAAAAAAATACTCTCCCCTTTCTGATGCAACCTGCTTGTCTTCAATTCTTCAAACAACAGAATACCAGGGGGGACACTGCGATCTTTTGCCCTGTCCCTCTGACCTTGTTTGCTTATTTGTTTGTTTTTGTTTTCACTCTCTTCAACTTCTTTAAAATTTTATTTATTTATTTTTGTACGGTTAATCTTTTTTTCCACTCAGGGTTTTCATTTGTCCAGAAGGTCTTGTCAATCCATGCCTACTCTTTCATGGTTCTTATTCCTCTGAGTGAAATTCACAAGAGGCCGTGCTCTGCTTTAGATTCTAATCCCTCTAGCTCATTCTTTGGATGGCCTTAAACAAGATGAAGTGCTATGTGCTGAAGAACTGAGTGGATCGACTATCCCAAGAGTTAGTTGGTATGTTTTGGCCTCAGAGTGGAAATCTAAGAACTGTAACTGAAATTTTTAAGTTGGAATATTTTTAGCCATGTAACCCATGACCTTTCTTACAGTTTTTCTTTCTTTTTTCTTTGTTTCTGTCCCCATTATTGTTGTATTTCTTTTTCTCACTCATCTCCTGGACACATTGACTTTTTCTTGAAGACTTTTAACCTCAATGTCCTACCTAGTAATATTAATATTCATATATTAGCCTTTGACTATCATTATCATAATAATGAGAATTAATAATAATGATAATAATGACTAACATTTATTGAACATTTAGTATGTGGCAAAGATTCTTTTTAGAATTTTACTTACAATCTCATTTAACTCTCAAACAACACTTTAAATTAGGTACCCTCATTATCCTCATTTTGCAAGTTAAGAAACGAAGCACAGAGAGGTTAATGTACTTGCTTCAAATATAGTTGGTAAGTGACAGAGAAGATTCCAAGATTTGTGTAAATTCAGAGCCTATATTCTTCACTGTGACATTGCTTTGCCTGGCCTACTAATGGAGTATTTATAACCATATCCTGATTGCTGTCCTAAGATTACAGAGAAAGAGGTAAAAAGTATGAACTACTTATTTCTCTTTTTATTTTATTATCTTTTTATATGCCAAATTGAAAAATATGTCTGATAGAGATGAGCTAACAAAATGGGAGATGAGAATCCCCTCACATGGCTCCAGCCTCACCAGGGTGGGCTTGGGAAGAGACTAGGCAGGACCACAAGCCAGGGAAATACTTGGGCAGCCATGGCTGTGGGAGTGAATTCATTTTGCTTCTGGGACCCACAATCTGGCAGTCTTTCCAAGTCTTCAGAGCAGCACATAGCCTGATGTGTGATCTGGTGCCTGCTCAGAACTCTTTACTTTTTCAGAGAGAAAATGGGACTGAAATCATTCTTGCTTGAAGTCACATTTGTAACCCAGCTGAATAAAATGATGATTCAGATATAGGTTTAATCTGATAAATTCCAATGGGAAAAGTCACCCAGATTGAGTATATGATTACTGAGAGCTCTTAAACTTCCCAGATGTTATTTCTCAACAATTATCATATCATTATATAATGAGGAAGATAAACTTCTGCATGGCCAGGATATCATGATGTTATGGTTATGGGAAAGTTAAATGTATAATCACTTTGGCATGTGATTTATTCATATTTCTACAAGTTGTCTTTCAACTCTACATTAATTATAGTCAAATATATTTTTTGGGGGAAGATACAGCAGATGCAATTTTTTTTTAGTCTTTGATTTCTGTCTTGAGAGCCCACAGCTTTGATGCCTTCTTGAAACAACTCTAATAAAGCAATGTGTTCTATTCCCTGTTTAATAAAATAAAGCCAGCAGGATGTCTTACTTTCAGAAGTGTTTGATAAAGTATCCCTCTCACTGAGCTGAGAGAAAAAGCAATGGAGTTTTTTTTTTTTTTTCATTTTACGAGCTCTAGGATGCAAAGTTCCTAAGTATAATTCATTGTTCTTTATGTAACCTTCTCACAACATCGTGTTTTCTCTCTTCTAGTTCTTACAGTTCTTGGTAAGCTGCTAATCAGTTTAGCCTGTGAAATCTAGGATGGAACAAAGTACATTACTGGTGCAGGGAGATCAGTCTTTTATTTTTAAGTAATTCAGCACGGCTATTTGATATCCTTTCTCATTTAATGAGAACTAAGATTTAATAAAATTCTAAGTAAATGGTAACTTTTCTTTGTCTTCTTAAATTAACATATTAATAATTAACATAAATTAATATTAATATGTACTACACACTGAAATAAAATATAAATCCCCTTCAGTTTACAAATGTAGGTTTTACTCTTAGGCTTTTTATTAACATATGTGAGCCACCATTAGAGATAGCTTAGTCTTGACTTGGCAAACACCCATTGCAATATTTGGGTAATACCCAGCAGGATGTTATAATAGTTAATCGTGAGTAAATGACAGCAGAAGCATTTTATCTTCACTTACGTAGTTTCTGTAATTACCTACAGCATTTGAAGCTATATTCATGTTCATCTACATTTCCAATTTGCTTTCATTATTATAATTGATTGTGGAATAATTGCTATGGATTTAGATGGTAGTACAAATCAAATCGTAAACAGTTTTGAAATTATTTAAAAAGACAAATCTATATGGCATTTTGCATAGACACCAAACTCTGCCATTATAAGTGAAGCTGAGCCTTCATCTTCAACACAACCATTTCCCTGAAAGCTAATATATGACATGTTTGATGTTGAAATATGAATTTTTGTTTGTTTGTTTGTTTGTTTTGAGACGGAGTCTCGCTCTGTTGCCTGGGCTGCAGTGCAGTGGCGCGACAGCTCACTGCAACCTCCGCCTCCCGGGTTCAAGTGATTCTCCTGGTTCAGCCTCCTGAGTAGATAGGATTACAGGCGCCCGCCACTATGCCCAGCTAATTTTTTGTATTTTTAATAGAGATGGGGTTTCACCATATTGGCCAGGCTGGTCTTGAACTCCTAACATCATGATTCACTGCCTTGGCCTCCCAAAGTGCTGGGATTACAGGCGTGAGCCACCGTGCCCAGCCAGGAGTATTTTTAAAGTAATTTTAAGAAAAAAGTATGTTACATTTTTACATATCATAGGAAGCTCTCTTACACTGTTATTATTTTAATGATACCTGATTTTCAGATCTCAGTTTCCTTCATTTTTTGCTTTATGGTGGGAGTTCACCAGTTACGACGAGAAAATGCTCTTTGTCCTTGGTAAGCATTGTTTCAGTATGAACACTCATGCTTTATGAAATGGACATGCAAATTAATCAAACATCATGATTAAGAAAATAAACAATAAAATGAGTTTGTTAAACAAGTTTATTTGAAATGAGAAACAAGTATTTGTATGGTTTGTCTTTTTCATATGGCTTAAAGGTAATTTTAAGAGGCTTCTTGACACACATAAAAATTGATCATATTTGTTTAAGGTTTTTTTTCCTCTGAAAGTTTAAGTTGAATATTTTTCTTTCATGAGTGCATTACAGTAAGAAAACACTAGAAAAGAAAAATGTTCACAAAATGTATCTTATTCAAGAAGACTTTTTGAATTAGTATCAAAGGAAACAATTGTACCTAAACTTTTGTATTCTAACTTTTGTACTCTAACTTTTGTACTCTAAGTCTAAATAATCGTACCTAACTCTAAATAATTATACCTAAACTCTTGTACTCTAACTTTTGTCAATTTTGGAAAACATAATGAAAAATATCAAAGATTTTGGATAAGTTATTTTAAAACTGGATAGTACTTGATTGAAAGTCTACTCAAAGAAAAAATCCACTTTAAACTTCAGTTCTGTCAGGAGGCAAGTGGTCTTAACTTGTGTCACGTTTTTACACCCTCTTCCTGGCTACAGATAATTTCTTTTATTTAATGCCTAAAAAAACAAACAGCTTAAATGAAATTTAAATCAGACAGTATCAACAAGAACCTCTCTGACTTCACTGGAGAGAACTCTGTTATGACCAAAATCAATATTCTTTGTCAACCTGGAGAAGGAAATGAGAAACATTTGGGTGCAATTGAGGGGAAACTGTACGAATTTCAAAAAGGAACAAATTGAAAACTCTACTCAAGCATATGTATTTTCAGGCAAAGACTCCTGAACCATATGGGGTTCAGCTTTGGTGTAAAGATTTGAACTTTTCAGATTTAATCTAAATAGCTTTGCAGGATAAACCTCCAGTGGTTTCAACGGTGTTAAAAGGCTCCTTGTGATCATCTCAAGTTTGATTTCTTTGCACTTTTCAAACGAAAATTCATTTATTTACTGAGATGCAAAGCAAATTTGGCTTCTATTTTTGATAATGACACAGTGACCACGATAACAGTTTGATTTTAATATCTTGCTTAACTCTGTGAGATACAGGCTATCATTAGCTCCATTTTCAGAAGACAAAGTGAAGAATCATGGGAGATTAAGTGATACACCCAAGCTGTGTAACTAAGAAGGGCCAGAGATGGGATTTTACTTAAGTACACCTGACCTCAGAGCTCACATTCCAAACTGCTCTCTGTATTATGTGGAGTGACAGTTATGGTATCATCTATGCTTCATTTGTTAGAATGGACAATTTCTAATTCTTGAAAATGCTTTGGATGCTTTTGAAATACTAGAGTAGAAATATATAATCTATTGATCACTTAGAAATAAACAATTACAAATTAATATGACCACCATTAAGACTTGATTCTGATATATCATCCTTTATCTTAAAAATGTAAATTTAGCCACAAATATTCTGGTCAATATGCTTGAGAGTATTAGTCGTATCTTTGATATCTTTGCTGATTTCTAGCTGATCTATTGATTGCTAAAAGAGAAATTTAACAAATCTCCAACTCTGACTGTAGAGTTGTCTATGTCTCCCTTTAATTTGTTAAATTTCACTTTTGTATGTTCCTGCTATGATATTAAAAACATACAGTTTTTAATCATGTCTTTTTAATGAATTGATCCTTTTACTGCTATGAAATAGCTTCTTTATCACTAGTAATAACTTTTGACTTGAAATCTCTGTTACATGGCGTTAATACAGCTACTTTTTAAAAATTTATCTGCTTTGTTTTTCCTTCTATTTTTTTCCTGTCTTTTTTATTGTTTAGAAATGTCAGAAATCCATTTTGATTTTTCTGTTGACCTTCCAACTATATGTCTTCTGTCATTTTTTAAGTGGTGGAAATAGAGATTACAATATATGTCCTTAACAATCTATTTACAGTTAATGTTACTTTACATAATGTGGAAACCTTGAAATCATATAGGTCCATATCAGACTCCCTCCCCAGTTTTTATTCTGTAGTTGTTATAGATAATGCATTTTAACATGTTATAAATCCTTTAAGAAAATATTATAATGTTTGGTTTGAGCAATTATATGTATTATAAAGAAATTAAGAGAAATAAAGCAAAACAAACTTTTTTCATTAACCCAGATGCCATTTCCCATGTTCTATGTTCCTTTCTCAGCATTTGAGTTTCCATATGGTTTCATTTCCTTTCATTCTGAACCTTCCTTTGTGGTTTCTTGTGTTAACAGATCTGCTGGCAATAATCTTTTATTTTCTATAAAATGTTTTTATTCTGCCTTTATTCTTTTTTAAAAACAACTTACTGAGGTATGATTGCCATATGAAAAGCTATAGATATTTAATATATAAAACTTGATGTGTTTGGAGATAAGGACACACTTGTAAAACCATCAAATATCATCACTAACAATGCCATAAACTTATACATCACCTCCAAAGTTTCCATCTGCCCACTTTGTTTCCTTTTTCCCCTTTTGTAATAAGGTTACATAAGATCTATCCTCTTAGCACATTTTAAGAATATAGTACAATACCGTTTGTTAATCATAGACCCTGCGTTTTATGGTAGATCTCCAGAACTTATTTTGCGTGAATGAAACTTGGTACCTTTGAATCAACACTGCCTCATTTCCTCCTTCCCCGAGCCCCTGGCAACCACAATTCTACTCTCTGCTTCTCTGTGTTAGACTATTTCAGATTCCATGTATAAATGAGATCATGCAGTATTTGTTTTTCTATGTCTAGTTTATTTCGCTTAGCATAATGCCCTCCAGGCCCATCCATGTTGTTACAAATGACAGGATTTCATTCTTTTTTAAGTTCTGCCTTTATTTTTGAGCTATATTTTCATTGGATGCAGAATTCTAGTTGACAGGCTTTTTTCTATGAACATTTAGAAGACTTCATTCCATTTGCTTTTGGCTTCCACAATTCCGTATCATTGAATTACTCTCCTTCTCTGTAATGTGTTTTTCCTTTTCTGCTTTCTCATTGCTTTTCTCATTCCATTTTCAAAATTACTTCTACCCAACTGATTAATTATAATACATCTCACTATGGCTTTATTTGTGTTTAATGTACTTGGGGCTCATTAAATATCTTGAATATGTAAATTTGTTTTACTTTAAATTTGAGAAATTTTTGGCCATTATTTCTTTACATATTTTTTCATATTCCTTCTCCGTTTTTCTTCTAGAATTCCTGTTAGACATATGTTTGAGCATTTGATACTATCCCATAGGTCACTAAGAAAGTGTCCATTATTTTTCATCGTGTTTTCTATTTTTAACATTGTGTAATTTCTATTGATCTGTCTGTAAGTTTAATTATTCTTTCTTCTGTCATCCCCATTTGAATACTATGTCCCTGCAGTAAAATTTTTATTTCAGATATTGTATATTTTGTTTATGGAATTTCTTTTGGTCTTTTTTATTGTTTTTATTTTTCTGCTACAATTTTCTATCCTTCATTTATTGCAAACATATTTTATTTTACTTCATTAGGGGAATTATAACAGCTACTTTAAAATTCTCGTCCAGTAGTTCTAACATATGAGTCATTTTGAGATTGAAAACATTAGATTATGTTTTGAGAATGTGTTCCATTTTCTTAGTTCTTCATAATTCTGAAAGATTATATAGTGGACATTTCGAGTGTAAGAACAGAAACACTGGATTCTGTTACATTTCTTGGATGAGTGTCCTTTCCATTGCTTCTGAAGATATTACACTGATTGGATTTGAACTGCAAACACTTGAGTGGCAGCCCTGGTCTCAGATAAGATCTTCTGTCTGTAGCTGAGCTGCTTTGAGTCTGTTTTGCACATTTTGGGTCACGAGTTGCCAGAGACTGACATGGTAGACAAATGTGAGGATTCTCTTTCTGACTCTGTACCTTCTAAGATTCTTCCACTCCTCCCAGCAGCAGTGCTTTCCTTAGATTCAGTGTTCTGCTTCTCCACATTAGAACATACTGTATTTTTCCGTAGTTTCCTCTGTTGTCCTGTGTTCCACAGGGACTGCATCTGGCCCCAGGGCAAAAGCTGCAAAAGGTTTAATCACATTGTATGGCTTCCTTTCTCTGAGTGTTACTTTTCACCAGATTCTACCTGCCCTATCCTGATAGTTTTCTTCTGGAAGTCAGCCCACTAGAATTTCACTCAGTACTCAAAGAGAAAGACCAATCAGATATATTCTTGACAAAAATTTTGATGAAGAAAATTCCTTGATTGTCAGTTTTAGGAAGGAGACTCTTTTTTATTATTTATTTATGGAGACGGAGCCTTGCTCTGTCACCCAGGCTGGAGTGCAGTGGGACCATCTTGGCTCACTGCAAGCTCCACCCTCTGGGTTCAAGCCATTCTCCTACCTCAGCCTCCCGAGTAGCTGGGATTACAGGTGTGTGCCACCACGCCTGGCTAATTTTTGTATTTTTAGTAGAGATGTGGTTTCACCATATTGGCCAGGTTGATCTCGAACTCCTGAGCTCAAGTTATCCACCCGCCTCGGCCTCCCGAAATGCTGGGATTAGAGGTGTTAGCCACTGTGTCGGCCAGGAAGGAGGAGATTCTTGATAAGTCATTGAAATTTATTTTATTTTGTACTAAAGAAATATTTAGTACTGGCCAGGTCTGGTGGCTCAGCACTTTGGGAGGCTGATGTGGGCAGATAACCTGAGGTCAGGAGTTCAAGACCAGCCTGGCCAACATGGTGAAACCCCATCTTTACTAAAAATACAAACGTTAGCCAGGCATGGTGGCAGGCACCTGTAATCCCACCTCCTTGGGAGGCCGGGGCAGGAGAATTGCTTGAACCTGGGAGGGGGAGCCTGCAGTAAGCAGAGATCGTGCTGCTGCACTCCAGCCTGGGTGACAGAGTGAGATTTCGTCTCAAAAAAAGAAAGAAAGAAAGAAAAGAAACACTTAGTACTGTGAAAGTGTTGGAGTCTGCATTAAATGATAAGCTAATGTAATTTTATTGGAGTTAGGAACAGAACAACAGCCTATATTTACTACTATACTTATGCTAGTTCACTGTTTTGAAGAGATACAAATTGAGGTAGCATCTGCAAAATATATTCTCTCACTCTGTCGCCCAGGCTGGAGGGCAGTGGTGTGATCTCCACTTACTGCAACCTTCACCTCCCGGGTTCAAGCGATTCTCCTGCCTCAGCCTCTCGAGCAGTGGGACCACAGGCACCTGCCACCACACCCAGTCAATTTTTGTGTTGGCCAGGCTGGTCTTGAACTCCTGGCCTCAAGTGATCTGCCAGTCTTGGCTTCCCAAAGTGCTGGGATTACAGGCATGTACTACCACACCCAGGTTGCACAGGGCCTAGGTTTTTTTAAAATTTAGATTTGTCTATGTTATTACATGATGATTCAATTCTCCCAATTAACTACTGTGAAACTTTTTTTTAAATAATATGACATGACATAATGTGACATTAATGTAGACTTCTACAATTGTAAATATGAACACAAAGTGTAACATGAAAAGGGAGCAGTAGAAGTTTTTAAAAAAGATATCCATTCCGGATCATCTAGAAGTTGTTTGTATTGTATGTATGTACGTATTGTATTGTATTGTATGTTTTATGTATTCTAGATTTTTATTTAAAAGAAAACACAATTTCAAAATGTTGTGACCTCAAAGTACCTTGAGATTACAAATCTGTCGGTCCTGCTGGTCTCATGTTTCAAGTTTGGAAATTTCAGATATATTGCTTTTGATTAATTAAACACCATTTGCATAGTATAGAAAGGGAAAAATGGGAGAAGAAAATGCATTAGGAGACTAAAGAGTAAAAAAGATTTGAAAGGTTGAGGAGATAAATGGAAAAGAGAAGGGGAAAAGATAGTCTTCAAGGATTAGAAAAGGGAAAGAAACAAGAGAAAAAGAAACAAAAAATGACAAAAAGTCTTTGCTGTAGGAAAAGAAAAGAGGAGGACAAAGAAGTTTATAGAGAGTGCAGAGGAAACAAAGTGAAACAGGGATAGCTTGACAGATGTGGGTGGTGGAGGGGGAGGGGAAAGAACGATTCTTATAACAACACTTGCTCCTCTTTTCTGTTTTCACAAACATAAGAAATGGTGAGTGACTAAGAATTATTTTCCCCAGTAATTTTTTTATGCCCTTTTTGATTTTCTGCTTATCCTTTCTTCTACCATCCAAGATAACTTCTCTGACCTTGTTCTCCAGTTTGCATTGTTTCTCAGAGAAAGTGGGGGTGAAATGTGGGTAAGCCGTCGAAACACGGCCCAGTCTCAAGGCTGTGGTGGATCCCAACTACATCGCCCTTTTCGTAGATTTCTTTTTCTGCTCTGAAGAGTGTAGCAGGAAAGTGAGTCAGTATTTACTGCTTAGCGAGCACTACAATGTCATAACATGTCTTTGGAAAGCATCTCTAGAAACCTGTGATTCAATTTGTTCCTGTTAAGTGTCTTTCTGCCAATAGTGAATCATTTTTCCAATAGAGAGAAGCTGGTTAGTTGAGCAGAGACACATTGGAATAGTTTATGGAGAAGAGATGCCTGAGTTGATCAATGCTAATGGAAAGACCTTTATTTTTAAAATCTAAATACACAAGGGGAGGGAATATATGTCTTGGGTACTTGCCTAAGAGAATATAAAGTAAATTGTTTTAGTTGTGCAACTAATGCTCTAAAAAACTTTTCACAATTCCTTTGCTGATAGAAAATTCCACATTGCTCTAAAGCAGAAGGTTTCAAATTTCTGATCTCAGCACACCGTTACCATCTTAAAAACTAGGCCGGCACGGTAGCTCATGTCTGTAATCCCAGCACTTTGGGAGGCCGAGGCAGGGGGATCACTTAGGTCAGGACTTCGAGACCAGCCTGGCCAGCATGGTGAAACCCCGTCTCTACTAAAAATATATTTAAAAAAATTAGCTGGGCTTGGTTGTGCATGCCTGTAGTCCCAGCTACCTGGGAGGCTGAGGCAGGAGAATGGCTTGAACCCAGGAGGCAGAGGTTGCAGTGAGCCGAGATTGAGCCACTGCCCTCCAGCCTGGGTGACAGAGCAAGACTCCGTCTCAAAAAAAAAAAAAAAAAAATTATTGTGTTCTGAAACAAGCTTTCTTGCTGTGAGATGGGTTATATCTGTAGGTACTTAACAAATAAGAAGTTAAAACTGATGAATTAAAATAATTTAAAATAATAAACCCATCACATGTTAATAGAAATGAAATATTTTTATTTAAAATAATTATTCAAAATTTAATTTTTGCAAAAAGGATGTCTTTGTTTCACATTTTTGTCAATCTCTTTAATGTTTGGCTAATTAGAAGGTAGTAGAATAATTATAATCACATCTGTTTCTGCAATCAGTCACTTGCAATACGTTTTGGTTGAAGTATATGAAAAATCTAGCCTTACACAGATGAGTTTTAGAAAAGGGAGAATTATTTTATTGGCCTTCTCAGATAATTGTTGATGTTTTCTTGATACACCATCAAAACATAATGTCTTTAGTTTTTTAAAGGTTAGTTGTAACAGAATCTGAAATCAAATCAATAAACTTTGTATACTCCTGGCTTAAAATGTATTGGTCTCTATTGCCCTTTGAATGTGTCCTATACCCCTACATGATTTTGTAAGATTATGCATTGATTATTGGAAAATATTGGTTCCTGAGTTATGCAAACCTTCTGAATTTTGCTGTATCTTATTACACAATATAAAAATCATATTTATTCATGTATAATAAATCTCATCAGAAAAGTAAGTATTGTGAGATAGCCAAGCTCATTGCCATATGCATATAAGTTTTCCACAATTCTAATTTTTGCTTAAAAGTGGAATTTCATCATTGGTAACAAATACTGTAAGTTGTTTTCCTTGAACTGACAGTCTCGCCTTGTTCATGTTCAAGAAAATGTCACCAAATCTCCAGTTATTAATAAATGTAGCTTGTCATTGTTCTTTTAAGCAAAAGTGGTATTCAATTCAAAAGGCAGCTGGTTTAGCTTGCACCCTAAACAACTGCCACCTGCTTTTCTTCGTGACACCATCACACTTTAGGATGAGTAGGAATGCTTTCTGTGTACTTCTCAGTTATTACACAAAATTTCTCAAAGGACCTCAACTCGAGGTTGAGACAGTATTTTCTACTACATCATCAACAATGTTCTTAGTAAAACTGGCTTTTAAAATTTCTATGAACTTAACTAATATATTTTCAATGACATATACAATGAATGTTATTACACTTACTGCTACTTCCTGGATTCACGGTAAGACAACAGCAGTTTTACCCCCCCATTGCTTTTGCACCATTAGTGCAAATGTCCACGCAGTAAAAAAGGCAAATGATATGTTAGTATTATTGTGAAAATAGTTTTAACTTCACGGACCCTCTGAAGGGATCTCAGGGAACCCCAGGGTGCCATAGAACACAGCTTAAAAACTGCTATTCTAAACCATGTAAACAACTATCAATATAAAGTTTAAGTTTTGTTTTATTTGCTTATAAGGCAGAGAGAAACCAGATGTTTCATAGAATTCTGAGACTTCTGTGTACACACAGGAAGAGGAAGAAGAGTAAGGGTGTCTTTGATGATTAATTTCCCAACAATGACATCTATATCCAGGGAAATGAGATCATAAACACTTGGATAATAATGTCAGACATCAAATCATTATAATAGCACAGCCTTATTTGACTTACATTTTTGTAAAATTATTCACATTAATAAGGACTGGACACTTAAATACTCTAAGAAACAAAATATTGGGTGAAAAAATGTATAAACAAAATACAAATAATAGTGGGAGAAACACAGTTTGAGTTTTTCCACATTCAAGCTGCTTTGTCAGCTTGGCTCCCACAGTGAAAACGACACGGAGGAGAATCCCCAATTGACCTGTGATGAACGTGTCCCAGGTGTGGTTATATGGCATGGAGTCCCAAACAACCTGTAACGAATATCTGCATGAGGAAGAAATAAATCTTTGTTATATTAAGCCCCTCAAAAAAAAAAAAAAAAGAAAGAAAATGCAAGTAAATAATTTAAAAAGATATCAGCTATAAAAAGCATTTCCTCAAAAACGTAAATAATTTTTCTGTCATTTCCTCATGCATCCTGAAATGTATGATGAGAGTTTTCTGATAATCAGAGAACCAGGGACCCCTAAGGTGGGAAGTAGCTATCAAGGTTATCTTGTCCAAACAATGCGAAGTTGCTTGAGTCCCAGTATGTCACCCCTTCCAAATGGAAATACCATTCCATGTTCATTACTTTCTGCTGTGATCACTTCACTACCAGTTTATTTTCACAGTGAATGCATTGCTAATACTGCCATCACTATCTTGTTCTAATGCTCATCTTATATATGCAAATATCTTGAACTATGGTTATCTTGGATGGGGGTGCTAAATCAGATTTTTAAAAGTCATTTATAAGAAGCTGTTTTTCTTGAACTCTCTTTAAGTGTCTTCATTGCCTCAACAAGTTTGGAGTTTGTAATCAGGCATTCCAAGTATATGGCTGGCCCAGAAAAACTGACTTTGATTTAAATTGCTTTAATAATAACAGTTCTTCACAAAAGAGAGCATGTAATATTGTTCTTCCACTTAAGTCACAGGAAATTTCACAGTCAGCATTGATGGTATTTTCTGAGACCAGCTTTAAATTCATGACATTTTGGCAAGTGGAACAATATGATATTCACTGTTCTAGAAATATATACTAAGATGGATGTCACCAAACCACCAATATTCCCTCAAGTCGAAACCCTTTTTGACACTTTGTGTGGGACTGTCATTGTTATTTTCATCTTTCAGTCAAAGCTTTCACCCTCACTGAAACAAGTTATGAGTTTTCAAAGTTTAAAAAAAAAACAAAACACCAAACCTCATAAAATATTTGCAGGTAATGTGCAGCAATAGCAGTCTGAATTTTGATAAATAAATTATATTTTTCTTTAAAAATGAATTATTCTCACAGGAAACAACATTGACAAAAGAGATGTCTCCCCATCTTGTGGGTCCAGGAAATCATAACATACCATGGGGCTAAAACCACCACAAGAAGAATTTAGAAATATTATAGTGAATTAAATATGTCTCTTCCAAACAGTCTGAAATAGGAACAGCACTTTCTCCAAAATAATCATGCTCTGAACTGTTTATTATTAGAAAATGTGAATTAAAATTAAAGCAATAAAAACCTATTCTGATATATTAAAGATGGCATTATATGCAACTTACTCGTTTCTAGGTTTATTTAATGACAATTATCTTTCTCTTCTGTCTTCTCTGATGTCTTTCTTATGTCCCCACATCCATCTATTACGAAGACATCAGGCCGGGCGTGGTGGCTCATGCCTGTAATCCCAGCACTTTGGGAGGCTGAGGCAGGTGGATCACCTGAGGTCAGGAGTTCAAGACCAGCCTGGCCAACGTGGTGAAACCCCGTCTGTACTAAAAATACAAAAATTAGCCAGGCATGGCGGCGGGCGCTTGTAATCCCAGCTACTCGGGAAGCTGAGGCAGGAGAATTGCTTGAACCCAGGAGGCAAAGGTTGCAGTGAGCTGAGATCGTGCCATTGCACTCCAGCCTGGGAGAAAAGAATGAAACTCCGTCTCAAAAAAAAAAGACATCGAATGCCAAGTCTGAGATTCTGTATGTTTTATCGGAATAAAGAATGAGTTAGTGAAGTAAATAACCATGCCATCTTGCTGCTTCTACCCTGGAAGCTTATCTGGTTCTAGATTATCTCCGTGATTTCCTATTCAAATTAGGATGGGTCATGGGAGTGAAATTACCTACAGATGTGGCCTAGAGGAGCCTCATAGCATTTTTGTATTTCAAGAAATATGTGGGAACTGGGTTCTGGATTTAGCCTTCTTCCTCAGCACAGAGCCACCTCTGGATGAGACCACAGAACGAATTCAGGTTTTCTAGAAGACTTTGGACTAGGGTTGCCAGGTAAAATACAGGACCCCTAGTTAAATTTGTATTATGGATAAATAGGGAACATTTTTTTTTCCTGTAGAAAGTATGTCCTAAATATTTCATGGGACTTACTTGTCCTAAGCATTATTTGCTGTTTATCTGCAATTCAAATTTCACTGTGTATCCCGCTTCCCCACCTCACCCCTTGAATCTGGCTAGGCCATTCGGGGCTGAAGGTGTCTTCGTGCTGAACTGGATCTTGGTACTGGAATAGACTACCTGAGAAGGGTCACACAATCTAACAAGTGTAGACACTGCCTTAGTGTTATGTAGGGATATGGGAAAAACACTACATCGGTGATACTCGAGGCTGGCTGTGGCCCACTGGCGTTAAGCTTGAGATTAGCTGAAAATTAAATTTGAGTTTTATGCTGGAAACCACTTGATACTTCACCCAACTTTAATTGTTTATAATTAAAAACCAGGTTATATATAATACCAAATACTTATTTGAAATGCAAGAATTACCTTATACTATGCAACAGCTTTGGCTAAGGAGTTTGAGACATTTGTGAATATGCTGCGGCTTGGTGGGAAGAACATGATGCGTAAAGTGAGAATAAGGTTTTGAAATTTAACAGGCAAGCATCTTAGTAGTCCTGAGTCTTGTATTTCACATCTATGAAGTGAGGATAGTTTAACTCTAACTTATAGAATGATGTTGAGAATCAAATTAAACAATATAGTTGAGAAGCTTGTTTGGTGCCTTCTTGTTCCTTATGAATGGAAATTTTGATGGTAGGTATCAAAGTCTTGTTGATTCAAGTTGGCCACACAGAAATTTGGACTGTTAAGGGTCTACCCTCTTCTTTTTCCTGCAACTCCTCAGACAGACTGACTCAAAGTTATCTTTTACCTTAAACATCATTTAATATTGTTAAAGTCTGACTGCTTTGCTGGAGTGGACTGGTTGATGTTATCATGGCTCAGGAATTGTGTAGAAGTTGATGGTTTGGAGAAATGACTTTTTGACAATCAAGAATGTCAATGAAGCCATTTAATGATGCAAAATAACTGACAGTCATTTTTATTTAATGTGAAAGGATTATCCTACTTATAAAAATGCTTCGTGTGTCACTGACCCCATAATTCAGCATTTCTAAGATTAAGGACATACTTATTATTTTGTATGAATTTTATCTTCCCATGAATATGCGATGGAAGGAGACTGTGTGTAGTTGCTGTAGGGTAGTGCTTTGTGTTAATAGGATTTATTATTATTCATATATGGTAATGTTAACAGATCAGTAGACAACTGCCATTGAAAAGATAGTTTGTTATACCTGCAGATTCCCAGGCCGGGGGCACACTCTGCCATGAAGGACGACATAAGGAGGTACCAGGGTGGGCACAGGTGAAATAAGTCTTATGGTTTCTGTGGGAAGGAATGAGTGAGGCAGAACAATCAGGTCTATGATTGTTTAGGTTGAATGTTTTCAGTGGGGCTCTGGGTCATAGGAGTTTGCCCTAGTTGTCTAGTACCTGGCCGTGGAGTGATTTGGTTTTCATTTAAAAATTGTGTTCACTTTTCAAAGATGAGTTGTTTACCATCTCCACGAATTGGCTAAACCTGGAAGGAAGGAGCAGTCCTTGTAGGGTCAGCAAGGCAAGCAGATATCAAAGCATCAGAAAATAAAAGAAATGGTTAATTGATGAAGAGAGTGTGGACATTGAAATCATAGCTAAATATCTCGGTTTTGCTAGATTTTTGAAAATGCTTTTTAAAAGAGACCTTATTTTTAGAGACAAATACTGAAATATTTATAAATGTCTGTGATTTGCTCTGAAATAATCTGGAGTGGAGTGAGGAGTGGGCATGGAAAATGCTTTTACATTCCCTTGTGTTCTAAAAATAATCTAAGATGATGATCTGCCATCAATGGTTCACAACCTTCCGATAATTACATAAGTTTTATGAGTCTCATTTTCCCCACCCCTCAGATGAGAATAATAGTATTTCTCTCACAGATAAGGTGTGAGAGGAGACTAAAATGTGAAAAAATTGATATTACTAATGGGTGGTCTTTGGCAATGTGTTTTGTCTTGATGTCTGATGTGTCTGTGTCTAGCTATAAACTGATGCAAGTCATAAACAAGGAACTGGTTCAACAAGCATCCAACTCAGAAACAGTACTCCAGTCTGGGTCATTGATAATGTCACCGTGTATTTTCGCTTTTATTTTCTTTCTATGTGGTGATGATTTCTTTCTTTTTAATTAAAAGTTCAACCAGTTCAGTTATAATACAAGTAGTAACTTCAAACTCTTTGCACTCTTATGGGTATGCATTTTTGATGAATCACTTTTTTTTTCTATGAGAAGCTACAGATACTAATGTGTGATAGTATTACTGAGATAGCGAGTCACAGGAAAAACTCTTTTCCCTGAAAAGGAAGTATCATAATAGGAAAATACCCATGTGGGAAGAAAAACAGAAACCAATGTAAATGTAAAACATTTTTTGAGGATCAGCAGGGGGCACTAAGATTCCACAGGAAAAACACCCCTGTAACCTTCATAAACGATTTTTCTTTTGCTTTAACTCCAAATTGATAACACCATAAACTCTATGCTTTTTTATCTTTATTATAGCTGATAGTGTATCTTTTCTTTTTAACCCTCAAAATGTAGGTGCACTTAACACATCTTTTTATCTACCAATTAAAAAACTTCTGATTCCCTTATCTGCATTCTGGTTTGCTTCTCATTCAGCATTCACATCCAATGCTATTTTCCTTCCTTTGACAAACATAAGAGTAATTAGAATTTTTCACAGACAAGTGATTACCTAATAAATGACCTTCTGCAGGCAGCTCTATTAAAATGGAGCAAAAACGATGTTTACTACAAGCGGTGGCCAAGAAGTAAGGTGCAGGGACAAGACAAGGTCTGCATAACCAAAAGCTTCTTCAGCTCTAAGAATAATGAAGGCATTTACTGAACTAGTAGATCTGTACTAAAAATAATTATAAGCCAGACAGAACACTAAACCATAAACACAAATTATGATTGGCTGTTGCAACAGTTCATTAATTCCACGGAAGTCCAAGGGTAAGGTAAAGTAATAAGGCTGGTGTTCACACGAGACATCAGCAAGTAAGAAAAAAATAAAAAAATACAAACCAGGAGAGGATGAAAAGAATACTGATTGATTTTCATATGTCTTTCCTGATTCTAGTACATTTAAAGGGTGAGAAAAAGTATGAACTCTCAGTGGAATATCTTTGAAGATATTTTTGTGAAGATGTAATTTTTTTATAAAACAAATTGCTGCAGGCATCTTGAATAGAATATTGGATATAGCCATGTATTTTTGCCTGTACTCTTATTTATATTTATAAACTACTTTTATAAAAATATAACTTAAAAATGTAGGCTTTGCTTTAGGTTATACAGACCATGGCTCTAGGTAATTTGTAGATTCCTGGTGAAGAACTTTAGATCACAAAACTTTAGACCTGTGAGGGGCTTTGTCAGTAATCTCAGACAATCCTGTAATTTTTTACAAGAGAAAACTGTAGGTAGAGAAAGATCACTCAGAAAGCTTTATAACCTGAGCTAGTCAACAGGTAGCTGAACAAAGTTATAGGTTTCCTGACTCTAGTCCAGTCTTTGCCATGCTTTCTTTCTTTTTTTTCCTCTTACATATTTTATTTATTTTTAAAATGGACAAATAAAAATACTTTTGTACAGAATGATGTTTTGAAATATGTATACACTGTGGAATGGCTAAATTGAGCTAATAACATATGTATTACCTCACATATTTTTTTTGTCGAGAACACTTAAAATCCACTCTCTTTGTGATTTTCAAGAATATAATACATTATTAACTATAGTCACCATATTGTTCAATAGATCTTGAACTTATTCTTCTTACCTAACTGACATTTTGTATCCTTTGGCCAATATGATCCCCTAACCTCTGCTTCTATGAGTTCAACATTTTTAGATTCTACATAAGTGAGATCATGCCGTATTTGTCTTTCTGTGCCTGGCTTATTTCACTTAACATAATATCCTTTAGGTTTATCCATGTTATTGCAAAGGACAGGATTTCCTTTTTTTAAAAACAACTAAAGAATATTTCATTATGTATATATACCATATATTCTTTATTTATCAGACGCTTATGTTGATTCTGTATTTGGGCTATTGTGAACAGCACTGAAATAAACATGGGAGTGCAGATATCTCTTTGGCATACCAACTTCACTTCTTTTGGATATACATTCAGTAGCAGGGTTGCTGAATCATATGGTGGTTCTATTTTTAAGTTTTTGAGAAGCTTTGTACTGTTTTCTGTAATAGCTCTATTTGTTTACATTCTCACCAACAGCGCAATGATTTCTATTTCTCCACATCTTTTTCAACTTTTGTCTTTCATCTTTTTGATAATAGCCATTCTAAGTGGGTTGACGCGATATTTCACTGTGATTTTGATTTGCATTTCTCTGACAAATAGTGATGTTGAACACTTTTTCATCTATCTGTTGGCCATTTGCATGCCCTCTTTTGAAAAATGTCTATTCAGGTTCTTTGCCCATTTTAAAATCAGATTATTTGTTTTCTCGCTATTGAGTTTGAGTTCCTTATATATGTTGGATGTAATTATCAGATGCACAGTTTGCAGTTATTTTCTCCCATTCCATAGGTTGTCTCTTCACTCTGTTGTTTATTTCCTTAGCTGTACAAGTTTTTAGTTTGATATTATCCCATTTGTCTATTTTCTGTTTGTCTATTTGTCTATTTTCACTTTTGTTGCCTGTGTTTTTGGGGTCGTATTACAAAAAATATCATCACTCAGACCAAAGTCATGGAGATTTTCCTCTATGGTTTCTTCTAGTAGTTTTATAGTTTCCAGTTTTAAGTCTTTAATCCATTTTGGGTAGAGTTTTAAAAATATGTTGAGTTGATTTTTGCATAAGGATCTAATTTCATTCTTCTGCATGTAGATAACCAGTTGTCCCAGCACCAATTACTGAAGAGAAGCTATTCTTTACTTATTGTGTGTTCTTGGTAACTTTGTCAAAAATCAGTTGACTATAAATGTATGGACATATTTCCAGGCTCTACATTCTGTTTTATTAACAGATGTTTCTGTTTTTATACCAGTACCCTATTGTTTTGATAAGTATGGCTTTGTAGTATATTTTGAAATCAGGCAGTGTGATGCATTAAACTTTGTTCTTTTTGCTTAAGATTGCTTTGGCTATTCTGGGTCATTTGTGGTTACATATGAATTTTAGGAGATTTTTGGTACTTCTGTGAAAAATGTCATTGGAATTTTGATAGGAATTGCATTAAATCTGTAGATCGTTTTGAGTAGTATGAACATTTAACATTAATTATTCAAATCTGTAAATATGCAATGTCTTTCCATTTATTTGCATCTTCTTCAATTTCTTTCATCAACAGTTTTTAGTTTTTTTTTTTTTTTTGGAGACGGAGTCTTGCTCTGTCGCCCAGGCTGGAGTGCAGTGGCGCAATCTCGGCTCACTGCAAGCTCCGCCTCCCGGGTTCATGCCATTCTCCTGCCTCAGCCTCCCGAGTAGCTGGGACTACACGCACCCGCTAACACGCCCGGCTAATTTTTTGTATTTTTAGTAGAGACGGGGTTTCACCGTGTTAGCCAGGATGGTCTCAATCTCCTGACCTCGTGATCTGACTGCCTCAGCCTCCCAAAGTGCTGGGATTACAGGCTTGAGCCACCGCGCCTGGCTCAGTTTTTAGTTTTATAGTTTATTAGTTTATAATTTAATAGTTTCATAGTTTTCCTTGCAGAGGTCTTTCACCTCTTTAGTTAAATTTATTCCTGAATATTTTATTTTTTATTTCTTCTTATCTATTGTAAATGAGTTTGTTTTCTTGTTTTTGGATAGTTCATTGTTAATGTATAGAAACACTACTGATTTTTGTAATTTGACTTTGTATCCTGCAACTTTATTGAATGCATATTTTACTTCTTACAGTTATTTGGTGCAATCTTTAGGGCTTTCCACATATAAGATTATGGTCATTTGCGAACAGGGACAATTTAACTTCTCCCTTTCCAATTTGGATGCCCTTTATTTCTTTCACCTGTCTAATTGCTCTGGCTAGGACTTCCAGTACTACATTGAATAGAAATGATAAGTGGGCATCCTTGCCTTTTTCCCGATCTTAAAAAACGTTTAGCTTTTTACCATTAAGTATGATGTTAGCTGTGAGTTTGCCAAATATGGCCTTTAATATTTCATTTGTGGTAATCATGAAACTTACACACAAAACATAGTTATAACAGGCTATTTTAAGCTGATAATCTTAACATCTGAATGTTGATTGTATAAAATAATATTACATTTTTACTCAATCTCCCTGCATTAAATGTTTTGATTCAAAATTTACCTCTTTTTGCATTGTGTATTCCTTAACAAATTGTTATAGTTATTTTTATTTTTAATAGTTTTGTCTTTTGACCTTCACAATAAAGACATGCAATTTATAACCTACCATCACAGTATTTGAATATTCTTAATTTGACCTTGTACTTATTTTTAGTAGTGATTTTTATACTTTAATGTATTTTCATGTTTCTAAGTGTCCTTTCCTTTCAGCCTGAAGAAATCTCTTTAGTGTTTCTTGTAAGACAGGTCTGGTGGTGATGAACTCTTTGTTTTTGTTCATTTGGGAAAGTTTGTGTCACTGCATTTCTCAAGAACAGCTTTGCCAGGGCCGTACTCTTGGTTGGCAGTTTTTTCCTTCAGCATTATATATATGTGTATATATATATATGTGTACTACACGTATATATGTGTGTATATATATACGTGTACTACACGTATATATATGTGTGTATATATATATATACATGTACTACACGTATATATATATATATATATATATATATCACTAGCCTTATTGGAACTCCTTATATGTCATTTGCTTTTTTTCTCTCACTGTATTCAGGTTCCTCTCCTTGTCTTTGATATTTGACAGTTTGATTATAATATGTTTGTGTATTCCTGTTTGGAATCAATCTGATAGAAGACTTTTGACTTTTCTGGAGTTGGATATGTATATGTTTCCCATATTTGGATAGTTTATGCTATTATTTCTTTAAATAAGCTTTCTTCTATTTATCTCTCCTTTGTCTTCTTCACAAACTTCTCTCAAATATTTCCTCTTTTGATGCTGTTTCATAAATCCAGTAAGCTTTCTTCATTCTTTTTTTCTTTTCTTACTGTATATTTTAAATATACTGTCTTCTAGTTTACAGTTTATTTCTCCTGCTTGACTAATTCTGCTATTGATGATCTCTATTGTAATTTTAATTTCACTCATTGTATTTTTCACCTCCAGAATTTCTGTTTGATTTTTAAAATAATTTTAATTTCTTTTGAAAGTTCCTCACTTTGGTCATTTATTTTATTGCTAAGTTAATTAAATTATTTCTCTGTATTTTCTTAAAGGTCACTGAAATTCTTTAAAAAATTATTTTAAGTTTTTTGTCAGCCAGTATTTATATCTCCATTTCTGTTGGGATCAGCTACTGGAAGATTATTATGTTATTTTGGCAGTATTATTTCGTTGTAGTTTTTGTTGTGTTTTTTGTGTTTCTTATTGCCTTATGTTGAAGTCTGTACATTTGAAGAAGTAGAGACTTATTTCAACCTTTGCAGACTGGCTTTGTTTGGGGAGGCCCTTCAGAAGTCATCCTGTCTAGAGATTCTGGGCAGGTTGTAGGCAGGCTTGAGTCTGGTAGTCCTTGGGCAGGCTGGACTGATACCTGGGTTAGCAGACAGACAGGCATGTCACCTGTGTTCATGGGGGTGGATCTGGAGTTTGATTTCACTAGATTGGACTTGTTGACTGGGTTCCCAGGGGTGGTGCTGGAGTCCGTATCCATGGGGGCTGGCCTGAAACCTGGGTCTACATTGCTTGAACTGGCACTAGCGTAGTCCTTGAGTCTGAGTCTACAGGGGCCAGCCAGACACTGAGATGAGCATGGCACCTGGGTTCACTAGGACAGGTTTAAAGGCTGAGTCCATGGGAACTGTCCCAGTGCGAGGTGGCCGGGAACCTGAGTCCACAGGGGTAGATTTGGGTCCTGAATCCATGGGGGCTATTCTGGAGCCTAGGTCTGCAGAGGTGATTCTGGAGCCTCACTTCATGGGGGCCAACTTGGCACTGTGGTCTACTGGGATGAGCTGGGACCCTGAGTCGTCTGCAGCCATATTGCATGGGGACTAGCCTCAAGTCTGGATCCACTGGGGCCAGCCAGGAGGTTAGATGTGTGGGCTCTGGCCTAGAGGCTAGGTCCATGAGGGCTATCCTAGGTCCTGGGGCTGGACATGCTGCCTTTCTGCTTAAAGTAAAGCTTATTTATTCACAGATATATCTATATCTCGATGTATCTGTATATATATATGTGTATGTATATATACCTATATATAAATATATGTCTATATATAGTTATATATGGCTAATTGTTTTTTACAATGTGATAACGACATGATCCCTAATGAAAACAGATCAGAGTAGACTCCATGTGTATTTGGGCAATGTTCCTGGAGATTACAAGTGAAGGGTGTTTTAGAGTGATTCACAAGAATGATGCTTTAGTCCATTTGGACTGCTATAGCAAAATACCATAAACTGGATAACTCATGAACAACAGAAATTTATTTCTCACAGCTTTGTAGACTGGGAAGTCCAAAATCAAGGTGCTTGCAGGTTCAGTGTCTGGAAGGGCCCATCTCCTGTTTCATACTTGGCACCTTCTTAGTGTGTTCTCACATGGTAGAAGGGGCAAATAAGCTTCACTGGGTCTCTTTCATAAGGGAACTAATTTAATTCATGAGGGCTCCATTCTCATGATACGTCTCATGTTATCTCATGAATACCTCATGATATTCACCTCCAAAGGCCCCACATCTTAATACAGTCACCTTGGGAATTAGGATTTCAACATATGAATTTTGGGGGCACAAAAACATTTGGATCATAACAAATGGGTTTTTAGAGTCATTAGGAAGTGACCCAAAGGAGTGAACACACCACTTAATTGGCTTAATTGGCTTATTTGTTGGTAAATTATAGCTCTGCTGCAGAGAAATCATTGGAAAAATGGGTCAGATATCTCGCAAGGGAGAGCTGCTTTTCCTAAGACTGGAATTGCTACCTATTAGAACACCTGAGAATGAACAGTCAGAGATGAACACTTCAGCTCCATATTTAAAGCATATTGCATTCCCAACAGCAATTTTGAGTTGTGTGCCTTCTTTGCATTTGGCTGACTGTGCTGATTCAGTCTATCCCCATCCCTTTCTCTTCAATATAATTAAATCAATTGTTTTATGCTGAGTCTGTGATGACTCAATGTGGCTGTGTTAGCAGCCAGTGGAAATGGTTTGTTCACTACATTTCATGCTGGTTCTCTTTCTATTAACAAAATTTGAAATTTTCAGCCTTCATTACAAGATTAAACTTGTGATAGAATTAAAGATTGTTGATCCTTTTTAGTCAATTTTCCTCTTGGGGGCTGCCACCCTGAAAACTAGTTCTAAACCACAATTTCTCCAGAAATGCATTTTTTCCTCTGCCCACTGAGAAAGGGCATCACAGTGTATCACTGAACTTGGCAAAGAGGGTAAACAGTGTACAAATAAATTCTTTGAAATAAATAAAAGAATCTTATGAATAAAGTATATAACCACCTCAAAATACATATGAACTACATGACATTAACTGGGATTCTAGGGATGTGAATGTTTGAGATTTCTGTGAAATGGTAAAAGATGCCTTTCTACTTTGTAAAACAATGATTTGTTTTTTTCCTTTTGAGTATTGAAGACTTTCTTTTAAGTGGTGTAGGGATTCATTTTCTTCTCCCATGTAACAAAACAATCTTCCAGAAAATCTAAAGCATTGCTTATTTATTTATTTTGGCCACATAAGTTGAGTTGTCAGTACACTTTTTTCATGGCTTATCAAAGGTTTCAGGAGTCTATGACTAACAGAGATCCTAACAAATGCAAATATACAAACTATTTATTTATCAGACAGGTTTGATTGAAGCTGTATTTTTGTTGGACATATTTTTCTTTGTGTTATATTAAAGAATGTAGTTGAATCGACGAAAATGCTTTAAGAGTTCATGCATACAAACATGTTTGGAGAAGTGATGTTACTTAATGGAACTTTTTAAATGTATTTGATAATTTTGAAGAGGAATGTTAACTTCAAAATGCTATTTTTAGTAAGTGAGTTATTTTTCTTAAAAAGCAGAAAGTATAGATCTAAGACTCCCTGTTAGGTGGAAGAGCTCTGGGCTAAGTTTTCCTGGGTTTGCCCTGTCCCCTTCATCTCTCATTACTGTGAGAGTGTAAAGTAATGCATTAAATAAATAAAAATATGATTAACATTTGCCATGTGTATTGCCTTTCATATAATACAACATGTTTTTTCTCATAATGAGTCTGTAAGGCAGGTGAGAAGTAAGGCTGGAGTGGCCCAACATTAGGTCAAAGTCACGTGGTATTAAATTTTGCAGAAGTGAAATTTGAATTTAGTTTTGTGTCATGTCAAAATCCATGCTGTATTTTCCTCTCTACATTAAATTTCCATTTATGTTCAATTCCATGAGCCAATGAATCCTTTAAAAACTAGAAGGATTTTTTAAAATAGAAATTGCTTTTATTTAAAAATGTCTGTGTATGGTTATTCTAAAAACTTCCCATCATTTCCCAAAGAATCAAAGTATGATTTTTTTCAAGTCTACATTTTTTTTCAAGTCTACTTTACAAATTATCGGTAAGACATCTGAAATTGCCAACATTTGACCATATTTTACCAAAAAAATGGCAATTTCATGTAGTTCAATCTAATAGAAGTATAGACAAGCCAACATAAAGGGAACAGAATTCTCATTTCAAAGCTGGTAGCATAGAGAAGCTTTATTTTGGTCTTGCCGACACTGAAGACACATAATAAACTGGGATTATGACAATCTCCCTCTTTTATCTTGCTCCTTGACTTTGGATTCTAACCTGGCTTTCTCTGCTGTTTGTAAATTGTAAGTAAGTTGGTCAACAAACTTCATTTGGCTTCATCAGGATATGGACATTGAAAAGAAGTGTAGAGCAAATATTTTTGGAATAATGGTGGAGGAGTGTGATTTAGTGATTACAGAAGTTTCTAGTTCAGTTCTTATTTATCATGCACTTTGCAGTGTGACACTGCAGCTTCGTTTGTCAAGAGGTGAAGTCTATTTTCCTCCTTGGATTTAGGCTATCCTTGTAACTTGCTTTGTTTAAAAGAATGTGGCAGAATGGCACTGGCCCAATTCTAGGTCTAGGCCTCAGGCAGCCTTTCAAGCTTCTGTTTCCTCTGTTCCTAGCTGCTATGAGAGAGAGCCCACACCAGCCTTCTGGATGCCAAGAGTCATGAGGCCCTGTTGCTCCTGTTGCCTCAATCATTCACCTGACATAAGAGTGAAGACATGTTAGAACAGCCAGGCCCCACCTGACCTGCACAAACATAAGCAGAACCACCCAGCCAACCTATAGATTCTTAAACAACAGTGGCTATTATATTAAGCCACTTATTGCTGAGATTGTTTGTTACACAGCAATAGTTAATTGATAACCAGGATTAAGGAGCAGAAGAGCTTAGCATTGCATAAGGTAGCAGAAAAGAGTGGAGCCAGCCTCTGGGAAGTGTAATGAGAAAGTAGAGAGAAGAGACAAAATTTATGACTGGAAACTAAGGAGCAGGTGAACTGGAGATAGAGCTCAACTAATTACTGTGTGTGTGCATCGTTAATTCTGAAGACTAAGATAGTCAAAAATAAGTATGCATATTTAAAATGACAAAAAGTAACATCTAAGATTCAGTAAAAATTGCCAAAGAAAATTAGTATTGGACAAGAATGTTTGGCTTTCTCCTTAATCGAAAAAAAAAGCACTCCTTGCCTATTACGGGAATTTAAGTGGCCTGGCCTTAAGTTTCCTGCTATTTCCTGCCATCAGTTGTTTGAAATGGCTGAATAAAATAAGTCATTTTGTTTTGGCATATGAGCATTATGTTACTACTCTTTTTAGCTGAAATGAGCAGTGGAAAATAGCATTTCTGTGAAGTTGGTCTTTAAAATATGCATGACTGTTCCAAACAGCAAGCTAATTTTCGAGTTCATCAGATGTGTATTTATATGGTGAATGTATCTGTCACATAAACATTTTGTCAATCACTGCCTTCCTTCTGCTCTGACACAGTATGCTGGAGCACCATCTAAAATGTGATGAATGTTGTACTTGCTCCAAGTGAGAATTAATTATGGCAATGACAAGAGTGCTGCAAAAGCCGCCCGTACTCTAGGACAGTGTTGCGTTAACAGAAGCAATCATTGAAGCTTCAAATTTAGAAAAATGAGTTAGCAATTAATTTAGCAAACCCTTTGTTTGGCTCTTAAATTAGTTTATCCTTTGAATGAAAATTTGCCTAAATCAACTCCCAGCATAAATACTGGTCTTGAACTTAAGGCCTGAAACTGATCATAATGGGAGAAATGATCATGAGTCCAGTGACAAAACCAGTTGTTCTGCTCCTTCTCTGTATTTTTCTTTGAGACTTATTTTTCTTAAAAAAGTCGTAATGACATTGAGATAGGTTAAGAACATGGGGATAGTTCAAAAGGTATTTGAAGAGGGTTTAGCCTTTAGATTTGATCCACGCAATTTGAACAGAAATAATGATAAACTAAAATATTTGATACGTTTGCAGCATGATATTTTAAAACACTTAATATGTCTAGATCTTTACATTTTCTTCTATCTTTTGCGCTTAAGCACTTATATGCTCCTGCAGGATGTTATCATAAAGAGGATAACAGTTTGTGAATACAACTATGTATAGATAAAATATAACAAGTAGGCCAAAGATGAAAAACACCCAAACCTGGCAATTTAAAAATGAATTTAAAATGACTATGGAATGTTGAAATTGCATCCCCAGAGGTCTCACTATAAAGTGGCTACTTGAGCATTGCACAAACACACTTGAGAATAGCTGTCATACATCAGACTCTTTTTATAGATAACACTGAATTGTTTTATATAATAGTGATAATACATAGCATATAAAAAGCCCTTATGTGTTAAGCATTTTGCCAACATTTGTCTCACAAAGTTCTCCAATTTTTTTTTCAAGTCTATATAACAAATTATAGGTGAGCCATCTTAAATTGCCAACATTTGACCATATTTTACAAAAAAATGGCAATTTCCTGTAGTTCAATCTAATAGAAATGTAGACAGGCAAACATAAAAGTGAACAGAATTCTCTACACGTCCCAAACAAAAAGTAATTAATGCTTCAATAATACCAGAGTCCTAAAGGATGCTAGGTCTACTAGATTAAAAGGAAGAGAAGAAAGACTGAGCATGGTGGCTCTCGCCTGTAATCCTAGCACTTTGGGAGGCCAAGATGGGAGGATTGCTTGATCCTGGGAGTTCGAGACCAGCATGGGCAACCTAGTGAGACCCTGTCTCTACCCCCAAAAAAATTAGCTGGCTGTGGTGGTGCATGCCTGTAGTCTCTGCTGCTCAGGAGGCTGAGATGGGGGGTCCCTTGAGCCCAGGAGGTCGAGGCTGCAGTGAGCCAAGATCATGCCACTGCATGCCAGCCCGAATGACAGAATGAGACCCTATCTTAAAAAAAAAAAAGGAAGAAAAGCAAATCAAATTTTAAAAGATAACAAGCCTGACTCAGTAAAAATGTGAAATGGAAAGAGTATATATAGCTTTCTGACCCTGTGAAAGAAAGAATGGCTACAGAATTAGCAGGCAAACAGATGGTCAGATGTAGACACAAATGGTAAAATACTCTCCAGTATAAATCAATACACAAATCTACAAATAAGATACTGTGATGGGAGATATGGAGGCAGAGAAACGCAGCATAATGCCCTCTAAAAAGCATTTACAAATAACCTACCAATCTGTCTCATTGCCCATACACCATGATCATCACCAAGGCTTGTGTTGTTCTATTTAAGAGAAATATATATTTTATTATTACTTCATTGAATTATATGAAGCATCTGAGAGCTATTATTTTATCCATCTGGAAATAACACACCATATGTACATATTACTGTTTTTTTAAATAAAGAGTAAAATGAAGTATAAGGATGACAATAAGGTATTTCCCAAACTTGAAATTATGTCTACTCTGTGTGAAATTAAGAAAAGTAGCAGCTATTGTGAAGACCTTAGAACATCTCCTACCTGGGCTTAGAGATCTGAAACCACCATTTTCTGGGAAGAAAATGGGATGTAACTGTTGCTTATTTTTCCTAAACAAAGTGAATCAAGTTTTTTGTGTTCTTTCCAAAAACAGGCTGTATTACTGTAACAGGGAAAGAGAACATATACTGTCTACTGACTATCTTTAATAGGAACTCTGGAGATTACATCCGTTTGCTTCTATTTTTATATAAAATTGAGAGAAATCTACCCTTCCTGGTCCATAGAGCCCTAAGGTATGTGAGTCATCAAGACCAAAACTTATGCTTTATTCAGAGGATTAAGACCAGCCGCAGATAAAATCCTCTGTTGCTTGCCCACCCCCATCCTCAAAGCTAGCTTTGCAGCTTAGGCCCGGCACCTTCTCTGACTGAATCTGCTGCCTTCAGATGACATCCAGGCATTAGCCGGGCACTGCATTTGGCAAATTATGTAAAAGTTGAGTTGCATGTTTGCCTTTTTGTGTCTCTAAAGTTTTGTCTCATTCTGAAAATAGGAAGTATAAGTATGATATGGTCTGGACAGATAAAATAGCTGAAGTTTGACAAATGCGCAGTACATGAATTAACTTTTGTATCCCTTTCAAACACTTAAGGAGTATGCAAAATTTTGTATGCATTTACTATATTTGTTTTTCTGGGAAAATGATCTGTAATGTTATTATATCTTTAAGGGTATCTGAGATATAAAATAAATTAAGAACTAGTGATACAATACGAAAATTCAACCATCTATAGAAAAATTCCAAAATAATTACTAATAAAATGATATAGTATTTCAAGGTATAGCAAGAATGCATTTAGTCAGAGAAGATCTATAAAAATTAAACCTCAACCAAACCAACAAATTAAAAATACCCCAAATTTAATACATTGCATTATTCTCTATTTGAAAGAAAACTGAGAACTGATTTTGAAAGTAAAATACAATAATAACTTTTCAGTATGTCTCTAATATTTGAGTCAGAAAGAAGACTCTGACTCAAAAACCCAAGAATCTGCCTATAAAAAGTTACATTTGGTGGTCAATGCCTGAGGAAATCAACATAAAGTTCACACAGCTCATTCTAATTTCTCTGTGTCCATACTCACCAAGCAATCTTTGGATAACAATTTGTCTTTCAGGGTAGACATTTATGCACACAGGTAAACAATATAATACATAGTGGATATGAGAATTTGCTTTCCTTAGTAGTTGAAATTCTCAGTGCAAATGATCAAGTTGGCGTCTGGCTTACGTATTCTTCCGTGAATTTGGTTAGCATCAGTCTTATTTCGAAGGTGATATTTTTCTGTTTCAGCCCACTCTTCTTGAAGCACAAATTCCTCAAAGCCACAGTAAGTCCAGAATACCATATGGAACAAATAAAATGTTCAGGGTCTAATACTTAGTATTAAAAATGCTAACCTAAAAATTTTTCTGCTTTGGAAAGAATGATGCAGTCATGGAAAAATTATTCACCAAGAAAATCTTGTCACTAGCTTTTTTAAAGTTTAGAATATGCATACAATTCACAATTCTCAGTCAGCTCCTCACATTTTAAAGGGGCCTCAGAAGTCGAAGGTGTTTTAATGGATTAATGCATAGATTAAAATCTGGAAACTGTTCTTCATGCACACTAAATTTTCTTGTAATTCAGCAACAGACAGTTAAGGCGATTTGTCAGAGTTATCTTAAGCTTTACAAAGCCCGGAAGATGTAGAAAATGATGGCTCTTTTGGGTGCTCGGAGCTTCCAGGAAGTGCTCTGTATCTGAAAAAAAATTTTCTAGGAAATTAGATGTTAATGAAGAATGTGGTTCTGCACAGGACAGTGTGTGAAGTAACAAGGACAGATGAGCCTCAGGGTAGAGCAAATCTGACCTGGGAGCAGGAAGCCAATCACTGTGACATCTGCATGACGGCAGGGAGCTCCAGACAACATCATATAGGCCTTAGTATTTGCATATTGTTCATGGTCAGTATACCATTTTAATGATACTTTCTTAGATTTGAAAGGGAGGTTAATAACATAACGAGGTTCAACTAAGATTAAAAAATAGACCCAGGAGGCGGAGTTGCAGGGAGCCAAGACTGTGCCATTGCACTCCAGCCTAGGGAACAGAGCAAGACTCTGTCTCAAAACAAAAAACAAAAAAAAAAAAGATTAAAAAATAGAATAGTATTTCACGGCTACAGAAAAATAAAATTTATTATCATATTCGTGTGTATGTTTTTACAACATGGTCTGATTCTTGATACATGTCATCAGTCACTTACAGTAATATGAGAGGAGTAAGAGCATCTAAGAGGAATGCCAACTTGATACCGCTACAGTTAAAGTGAATCATAAAAGTGTTGACATTTTTTAAACAGGGAGATTTATGGCAAATTTGCTTCGCTTGTTCAATATTTTAATACTTTTATGTTAGTTTCTTAATACCTGTCTCATAATGCACCTGAGACTTAGCTACTTGGGGGTGATTATTTTGTCTATGTGAACTCTGTGTAAGAAAAGAAAAAAACTGGTTATCTAAAACCTTGACTTGAGAACAGACTTATGTAAAGTTTTTGAAAGTAAATGATCTATCAGTTCCAATTGCAAGAAGCAATAAGGAGAGAACACTTTTTGCGCTTTGTATATATTAATGGTGTGGTGCAGCTATACTGAAGCGGGAGAATGAATGTTTTTTATGGTCATGACCTGGTACTTTCCTGATTGCCTGCTTCATTTTGAAATTATGTTCTATTTCATACTTTAGAGTCAGTGTTGCCAAGGGCATCATGAGTGGTAAGGGAATGATTATTTCCTGTTTCAAAAATGAACATATGAGAAGTATTGGGGAAATGGACAGAAAATTAGCACCTTCTGGAATAAAGTGAAAAACAAAATGAACGATTGATATATAATTACAGAGTAGAGATGATTCACTAATCATTCATTTATTTACTCAGTGTATAAATATGAACTTGATAGCTGTACCTTTATTATTAATGCATACATTAGTCCAGGTCATTCACTCAACTACTTCACAAATACATATTGAGTTTTTACTGTGTGATGTGGCTGCATATTTTGTATTGTAAACTTCTAGAGAATATCCTCATACTGCAACACCTGTAACATCAGCACCTATGGTTTTGTGTTTTAAGATGATAACAATGATGATGATTATAATGATATAAAATAGTGAAAAAATCCTCTTAAAGTATAATGTTGAAGAATGACACAGAAAAGAGAGTGAAAAATAAAGCTCTATATTATTTTTCAGGAGAAGGAATGATTACCAGTGAGGCAAGATCATGCAGAAGTGTAGAAATACTTTGTGTTATCTTTAGAAACTTACTAGTATAATCTTAAATGTTGCAAAATAATCCATTATATGTCTGTGCCACAATTTACTTAGTCATTTCTTTATTGATCACAATATAACATATATCTTGGGGTATAAATATTTGCCAGTTTCAGCTTTAACTCAGCATACATTCTCAGAAGTGGAACTTTGGCTCAAAGGGCATGGTTAATTTTATGGCTCTTTAGATATCACATCTCACTGATTTCTAGATATTTGCACCTCTTGGTACTCAAACCAGCAGTGTATGGTGAAGATTAATATAGACTTGAGTGACTAAGAAGGAAAAAGAAAAGTCACACCTAGTATATACCTACTGCCCCAGACACAATGTTTCACACATATTACATTATTTAAATATCACAGCTGCTTTGTGGAACATTTTGTGGTTGAAGTTAAGACTTGAAAAATAGCTTGAATGGTGCATACATTTGGAAAAGGTGAAAAGAATGAGGAAGTACCTTCCAGATGGCAGAAACTCCTGGAACAAGAAGTTGTGAACAAATATAGTCCTGTGGTCTTTGAGGTGACCTCAAAATAGCCTCCCTACTTCTTCTGTGTGTTCTGACCCAATTGAAAAGTAAGACAGCAGTAAAGCACAGAGGAACAAAATGTCCCTTGTGTTGTCAAGGGTTTTCTAAAACTAAAATCCCCAAATGAGTCAGCAAAGATAAGTGTTCCCACTCCATCCCAGTCCACTCCACTACCACTTCACATAGGGGCAGGGCCCTTTGAAATTTAAGGTATGGGATAAAAGAGGAAAAAGCATGTGTTCTGCAGGTAGCAGAAAGGAGCTGGACTGTGGCTCGCTGATTACTCCCTCTAATCTCAGCAATCAATACATTATTCCTCATTGTAAGGAAAAGGAATGAGCAAAAGGGTGAGGAAAGGCTGGGCTTCTTGTAGCTAGAAGAGTTCCCTTCATGCAGAAGGCAAAATCAGAAGTGGGGAAAAAGTTGCCATCCTACCACAGGGAAACTTGAGGAATTGTGCAAAGACTGGTCTGGCTAATGTTCATGCCAGAAGTGACTAGAGGGTTGAGTTGTGGACCATTTTAAGTGCCACCGTAAGGGATCAGCTTCTGTCTTTGGGTGCCTCTGGTGATTACTGAACAGTAGAGATACAACATAGCTTTTCCAGCTCTTTTTTATTATAATTGTCTCTTTAAAATCCTCAGCTTGTTGAATTCCATGCTAATGGAGTGTTTTATTTTATTTTACTTTATTTTTTTTAAGTTCGGGGGTACATGTACAAGATGTGCAGGTTTGTTACACAGGTAAACATGTGCCATGGTGGTTTGCTGCACCTATCAACTCATCACCTAGGTATTAAGCCCAGCATGCATTTCACTCTTTTCTCTAATGCGTTTTTCCCTGCTCCCCTGATAGGCCCCAGTGTGTGTTGTTCCCATATGTTCTCCTTGTGCCCATATGTTCTCATTGTTCAGCTCCCACTTATAAGAGAGAACATGTGGTGTTTGGCTTTCTGTTCCTGTGTTAGTTTGCTGAGGATAGTGGCTTTTAGCTTCATCCATGTCCCTGCAAAGGACATGATCTTTGTCCTTTTTATGGATGCATATTATTCCATTGTGTGTATGTACCATATTTTCTTTATCCAGTCTATCACTGATGGGCATTTGAATTGATTCCATGTATTTGCTATTGTGAGTAGTGCTGCAATGAACATATGCGTGCATATGTCTTTGTAATGGAATGATTTATATTCCTTTGGATATATACCCAATAATAGGATTGCTGGGCCAAGGGGTATTTCCGGTTCTAAATCTTTGGGGAATCACCACATTGTCTTCCACAATGGTTGAACTAATTTACATTCCCACCAACGGTGTAAAAGCTTTCCTATTTCTCCTCAACCTTGCCAGCATCTGTCGTTTCTTGACAGGGTGAGACTCAATCTCAAAAACAAACAAAAAACAAACAAAAAATAATGGAGTGTTTTAAGTAAACATTCTAGTTTATGCAAGGTCTTAAGTAAACATTCTAGTTTATCTTGGACTGGGTCCTGCCTCAGGTGGCATTCTCTCTTCCACTATGATCTGCTTCTGTGGGCCAAAATCAACAAAACAACAATTGGCAATAAAATAATTCCACTATAGAAATTATTCTAAAGATATGGTTCAGAATTATGAATAGTTAGTGGCCACAGACAAGGAAAAATTACAGATTTAATCATTAGAGTGAGGTAGCAGGGTGCTTCTTGCAACAAACCATTACTCATTTGGTCATTACTGATCTTCCCCTCTGAAAAGAGATAATTTTAAAGAGAATTCAGTTTGCCTGTCATGTACAGTTCACAGATCACAAGTTACAGATGATGCCTTCTGGGAAGAGCATCTGAGTAGGAGAACGATGTTGGCTCCAGAAATCAAAAGGAAATGATGAATTTTCTTTGACTTTTTGGTTAAAGTATAAAGCTGCCCTCAGCAGCAAATGGCTTCACATAGGTGCCCCTTAAAGGGTCAGATACAGATTCTGTTCCAATTTATGTCTGTAATAGCTGTAAAATGTTAAGACATAGTCTTTATTGCCACGGACAATCACCTGTGCTTTATGGCTTTGTTACAACCTAAACATCACCCCCAAGGCTTGGACTCTTCGCATTCTGTGAAGCAGGTCCACTGTGCACTGGTTAACAATTTTTTCGAGTCCAGTGAGACAAAATGTTCTTATATGCAACAAGCTGCATGAAGCAGATTTATTACTTACAGATGGACAGCAAGGGATAACAGAAACCAAGGACTCATTGAGAGTCAGTCACTCAAGGCTCAGGAAAGCTGCCTGGGATGGATGGAGTCTTGAGTGCACGTGCCCTGCTTGCACTGCGCATGAGGAAGCCTGAAAAGCTGCCTCTGCAGGATTATACACTTCAGGGTCATGTGACTTGCCGTGATAAAGCATCGAAGGACATCCTGTTCAAGGGTGGGGGACTGGAACAGAGCCCGGGATGTTCTGGCCAGTTCCTTTCTACCTCAAGATGTTGCATTCCTTGCACATTCTATGGTTATTCTTGAGAACTGCAAGTGAGAAAATGGGGAGAACTGGGTCTGTCCAAGGCTACCTGAAGAACAGTCTTACAAGTTCTTGTAGATAATCAGGACAATGCATTCATTAGCCATATGTTTTACAACATTATTGTTGAGTATGTGTGAGAATAGTATTTTCGCCAGTACATTAAAGAATGTTGCTCTGAATCCTTAGGATTTACGAATGTGGACCATGAAAGCCCAGGGGCTCCTGCATGGAGTCAGTCTTCCTGCTATTCATTTGGGTGGATGCAGATGGCTCAGTGGAGTTCAGTCTTGAGTTTTTCTCAGTAAGGCCAGCTGGAAGGAGAAGGGGCTATGAGTGCTTATAGCTGCCTCACTGTGCTCAAATGAAGCTCCCTGTCCTCTCCCCAGGCAGATGCCCTTCAGTAGAGGATGTGTCTGTCTACATCTGGCATTTTCTCAGTATCATTTACATTCTCCTCACAGTAGTAATTTTCATCTGCTGTCTTCCCGGTATTTTCCAGAGCCACTCTTGGGATTCAGCCCATATTTCCAGAAATCCCTCAGCGACAACTGCTCTCTATCCCAGAATATAAAGTGATGTGTGGTTTGTAAATATAACGTTCACAATTTGCTACAAAATGCAGCATTTTCCTACTCCTCCTCATTTACATCCTCCTCCTCTTTCTTCTCCTTTTTCTTCTGGTAAAAGAAGTGACAAAAATAACCACACTTCTTTTCATCTTGGCACATTGTTAAAGATTATTTTCCCAGCCTTGCTAAGGAAATGGCAGAATTTGGATGCACTGTTTTAATATGAGAAAGGGAGGATGTTACTGAAGATGTAAACCAGGGCTCTTAAAATATTTTTTAAAGCATTTTGTCAACCAGGGCTCTTAAAGTATTTTTTTCTATATTTGTGAAAAAACAGGTATATAGTTACAGAAACTACGACTGCCTGAGAAAGAAGCCCAACATGTACTCTTATTCTGGTTTAGGACAGTTAAACTCCAAAATGTTTTTAGTTGTGTTTCACTTAATGACAGGGAGACAATGCCGGCACTTGATTTTATATCCATCACATGAGAAAATCTGAAGGCAATTAAGCACTGAATTTTCCCATTGTACTGCAATTACAGCAACACCTGTGTTACCTAGCCATGCACTGAGCCCCGTGAAATGCAATGTTCCAGAGCTGTCAAAATGTCTTATTTCTTGTCTTTAATTCAAGGACCTAATTGTAGTCAATCTAGCTATTATGTTGTGCTATGCTTCATTTATAAGCATACAGCAGAAAGGCTAATAATTTTGGATTTAACTCAAAGGGATCTTGTAAACATCCACCTAGCTCTATGTACCTTTCTTTAAATATGACTTATGGTATATTTGCTAAAGAAAAATGGGGTCTTTTGTAATATAAAAATAATCCTTAAATCATGGGGATGCTTGAGCAGAACATGTTAATCTGGACTCAAATCCATGGTCTTTGATATATCTCAGCTCTGAGGTCTCAGTTATGTAGTTTGAGCTCTGCCCAAATACAAGAAGCATGGAATGTGAACTTTGTTCACCGGCAGCCTTGATATAGTTGCAATATCTGACATTGTTTTTTTGAATCCCAAATCAGATCATGTGACCTAGAAAGACAGTTGTCTGTTAGAGGAAATTATTTATATGGCCAATTTAGAAAGGTAGCTATTTTCAGATTAGATATTCAATATATAGATATTAGTTCAGATATTTTAAAATTACCTATTTAATAAATTAGTTTTACTGAAATGCATAAAATGCCTAAGAATCAACACTCTCTTGGGAAACCCCCTAAGAAATAGGATGTTGTAATGTATTAGTCTGTTCTCATGCCGCTAATAAAGACATACCTGAGACTCGGTAATTTATAAAGGAAAGAGGTCTAATTGACTCACAGTTCAGCATGGTTGGGAAGGCCTCAGGAAACTTATAATCATGGTTGAAGGGGAGGCAAACATGCCCTTCCTCACATGGTGACAGCAAGGAGAAGTGCCGAACAAAAGGGGGAAAAGCCTCTTATAAAACCATCAGATCTCATGAGAACTCTTTGACTATCAGGAGAACAGCATGAGGGTAACCACCCCTATGATTCTATTACCTCCCACTTGGTCTCTCTTATGACATGTGGGGATTATGGGAACTGTAATTCAAGATGAGATTTGAGTGGGGACACAGCCAAACCATATCATTTTATTTCCACATTTAATAGCTCTCTTGAAGAGGGTTAAGAGGAAAATGATATCAGTTGGTAAATTAGCAATAAAGCCAGATGCCATAAAGATAAATATTTATGGACAAGAACAATTTATTCCTACAATATAAGGGTGATATAGCAAAAATTTCCAATATATTTAAATGTGAAGGTAAAGGGGAAAACTAATTTCATCCTATAAATAGCGGCTGCAAGAGTATTTCAGGAAACTTAACAGAACAGAAGCAAGGAGACTATTACTAACAATACTCTAACTAAATTAAATAGGAATAAAACAAAACCCAGCAAGGGAAATTGTATGGGAGTTAGCTAAAGACAGAAATAGTAGTGGTATTTTCAATTTTTGTATTACCAATTTTATTCAACTTAGTTTTAAACATTTTCTCATTCATTGAACACTCACTTATTGATTGACTACTATCTGCCATGTAGTGTTCTTGGTGATAAGAATATGATGGTGACCAAGATGGGAAATTTGTGTTTTCAGGGAACCTGTATTCTAATAAAGAGAGAGATGATAATAAAATAATAATGAGTGCCTTATGGAAGTGATAAGGGCCATGATGAAAAGTAACACAGAATGATAGTGTGGGGAATGTACTTCAGAAAGCATGACCAGAAAGGCCTCCTCTTTGATGTGACAATTAAGTATATAGACCCAACCAAAGTGAGGGAGTGAGCCATGAATATAATTGGGGAAAGTATTTTCAAGACAGAGAGATGGTGAGCACAGAGGCCCAGAACTAGGAGTGAACTTTGTCTAGAAATAGCAACAAAGCCAGTGTAGTCTTCACTGTAAGCAAGAGAGGTAGGGAATGAACTGAATGGGTACAGGGTGGGAGAAAGGTACATGTGGATCATTACGGGCCGTAAGAAGACGTTGGATTTTATCTTATGCTTAACGAGAAGGGCAGTCTGGGGACATAGTATGATTTTATTTGCATTTTTAAAAGATCACACTGGCTGCTGTAGAAAGGGAAGAATAGAAGCAAGGAGATCCATTAGGGGGTTATTGGGGAAAAGTAAAGATGGTTGTGGTAAGAGTGGTCAGACTTTGTGCGCATTGCGTATTTATCTATCTATCTGCACAACACAGACATAAATATGTGATTGGGAAGAGGGTCAAATCTGGAATCCTGTTCTGGATAGCTTGTAGTTGGTTATCAATTAGGTATCCACGCTTAAATGCAGAGCAGGCAATTGTACATATGATTCTGCATCTCAGAGGCAAATTTGGGATTGAAGATATAAATGTAGGTATTTAAAGCCAAGGACTACATGAGACCATCTGGAAAATGAGAGTGGGTAGGGAAGAGGAGAGAGAGGGATGTAGACTGAGCTCTGGGATACACCAATATTTAGAGGACAGAGAGAAGACAAAGGGCTAGCAAAGAAGACTGAGAAGGAAGAGGCAGGCAAGTAGAAGGAAAGAGTGCTGAGAGGGGCGTGTCTGACACAAAGCGGACACAATGGGCCAAGAGGAGGGAGCGTTCAACTGCATATGATGCTGCTGAGGGTCAAGAAAGGTGAGGATTAAGAAGTATTTAATGTAAACCAGGGAGGTTTGGATATTCTTGATGATAGTGGTTTCATGCAGCAGTAGGGATGAACTCCTTATTAGAGTAGTTTTAAGAGAGAAAGGGGGCTGGGCACGGTGGTTCACATCTGTAATCCTAGCACTTTAGGAGGCTGAGGTGGGCAGAGATCGAGACCATCCTGGCCAACATGGTGAAACCCCATCTCTACTAAAAATACAAAAACAAAACAAAACAAAAAACAAACATTAGCTGGGCTTGGTGGCACATGCCTGTAGTCCCAGCTACTTGGGAGGCTGAGGCAGGAGAATAGCTTGAACCTGAGAGGCAAAGGTTGCAAGGTTGCAGTGAGCCAAGATCGTGCCACTGCACTCCAGCCTGGCAACAGGGCAAGACTCTGTCTCAAGAAAAGAAAAAAAAAAGGTAATGGGAAGAAAAGTGGACACAGTAATGTTTGGGGATAGCTGGAAGAGCTTTGGTGGATATTTTATAAATGTTCAGATTTTTATAAATATTTGATATTTGGTAGATATTCTATAAATATCTTATGAAATATTCCTATTTTCTTATTAAAATATGACTCAAAGTTATCACTTAAAAATTAGAAAGGTGAGATGTTGGAGAATAGATATGTCTGTACGCAATAATCATCCGAAAGACTGGGGAGAGACAAACTAAAGAAATGGGATTGCCAGGCACTATTGAAAATCCATGTCATATGTTTAAAGAAATTGGGTAGATTTTTTCATTTATGTTTAGTTACCAATGGATCAGATAAGCTACCAAATTCATTAAGTGAAAATCAAAGCAACATTAAATACTAGGAAAAAGAAACAAATTTACTTTTAAAAACATATATATATTCCTAGAAAATTAAAAAACATTAAGACTATTAAAATTAGTGAGTGATGTTACAATACTGCTGCCTATATGATAAATACATAAAAATATTAGTCCTTTCTTTATACCAGTAATAAGCTTTAAAATATGAAAAGGAAATTAAGTTACATTTGAAGAACCAACAAGAACTATGAAATACCCAGGAAAATGTTAAGGTTTCTAACATAAAGAAAGCTCTAAAATTCTCAGAAAGGACAAAAAACATGACCTGAATTAGACCATGTATCTTAGATGGGAAGACTTGCATGATCAAGATAGCAATATTTTAAAATCAAAATACACATTTAATGAAATTTAAATTAATATGCTAATTTGTCAAATTCCACTTAATAAATGGTTTCACAATTTTCAGTAAGCACTCCTAGATATCTTTGAATATAAGTAATAGAAACTATTTTTGACCATAAATTCTCATTATCTATATCTATACATCTATATCTGTATTTGTATCTATATCATCTACCTATATTGATATAGATATGTATGTACAGATAATATAAATATACATATTTCTTTTCATGTAAATGTAGAAAAACATCTAGGAAGATAAAAAATTATAGATTATTCCTGGAAGATGGCAACAGAGGACTGAAATAAGCATTTTGTATTTGTATATTTCCAAATAGGTTAGGGTTCATTATTTTGTGATGTTCTGCTTTTAAGAAATTAAAATTGTTCTATGAACAATGTTTTAAAAAGAAAACAAATTTCATGAAAGATTAAATAAAAGGGGAGGAGCTCAGGGATTTCTTGTCCAGCAATCTTCTGCTTAGGTTGTCCTTGTCATGAAAAATGTTTCCCTATCTTTTGGCTATTTTATACTTTATTTATGGGGGTAATTACCTTTCCATTCCTAGTAGGAGAACCAGCAGAAAAACAAGACCTGAAAATGGGACCAGGGAGGCAAGTTTTGACCTTTCATGTTTGTTTCCAGGGTGAGCTGGTTATACAGCAACACAACATGTCATTTTTTCTATATTTGAGTTTATCCAAAGGGGCAGGATAGACAAATGCCCTTTATTACTGCTGGTGTGGGGCCAATGAGTAGTAAATATTTATAAATTTTCCATTCTCTTACTGTTTGTTAAATCTTGAATTTAATTCTTATCATTTAAGGAAGGAGGCATATTTATTTATTTATTCAAATTTTAAAATGTAGAAAATGAGATATTTCAAAGATGCAAAATTGTGTATTATAAATGTCTATCTGCCTACTCATATGATTACTTATTTTAATGGCAAGTGATGATGATGGAGTACAGAAGTAACTTTGCATTCGGAAAGCAATGTATTTAAATAAAAAGCAAGTAATTTAAATATTTTAAAATATTTGGTAAATTATAGTATAAATGTTATGTAGCTTAACATAAATGGAGACAATGGTACTTATGTGTTTGTCACTTCAGATCTGAAGGGCAGAGACTGAGTCTTCTTAATCTTTGAGTTTTTTTTTTTTTTTTTTTACCTGGAACAGAGTTTGCAAATAATGGGATTTTTAAGCCTTAATTAATTAATGGTTAATATTTTGATGACTGTAAGTACAGTCATTGGAATAAAAATGTTTATTCTGTTCACTGACATAGATATTAGGGAAATTTTATGCTTAGAAGATTAATAATAGCAACGCATATATTGAATTTTAACATATTTCAACCCTTTTGTGTATGGTTTGCCAATGTTCTAGAAATGCTGTGGATTGTTAGAAAAGTTAGTCTATAAGTTTAATAAATTATTTTACAAAATCACTGTTATATTAGAAAGAGAGATAATTTCTCACCCTTATTATATTTTTTAAAGGTATTTCTATTCTTAGGTTTAGCTCCAAATCCACTTAAAAATGTCTCAGTTAAAACAAAGCCAACTGGGGCCCTGTACTTATATGATGCCCTGTTTCTGTTGCCCTCTCATCAGGGAGAGCTGGTGTCCTATTAGAAATATAAGTTAAATTAAGGCATCAATTTTCTCCAGTTTTTTTTTTTTTTTATGAAGCTATGGTGCAGTTATAACACTGAATCAGAAATTTTGTAATTTGGAGAAATTGATTCATATCGAGATTGAAGCTATGTTATTGGCTTTATTTGTACCATTTATTGATTAACAAGTTGAACTCTCTAAATGAATAAATTGGAAAATTGAGTAAATTGAAATACTTTGTGAGAACATTATGTGTTTACCTTAAATTTCCTAATACCATGGAGAATTTCAGCTGCATGTTCTTTGCAAAGATGAATTTTGAAAGTAGCACCTAAACATCATGTTATTATGCTGATTGTGGTATTAAAGGCTCTTATGCTGTAATGAAAGAAACACTCAAATATCTTTTAACTATAGAACATAACTCAGCCAGAAATAAAGTTAAATCCATGGAATAGAGAGATGATAGAAGTGATTATACAAAATACTTATATAACTAAATAAAGTATTAACAAAATGTTCTAAGTCCAACTAAAAAGACGCTTACTGTGTCCATGGACTTACTTTACGCTGGATCAGTCTTCCCTATTAAGCTTGTCATTTTCTCTTTTTTCTTAAAATGTGTTCATTTATGCCTCTTTCCATTTGCTAGTATACAGTAAGAGACAAGATAAGTCTAGAGTCATTCTTAAAAACCATGTGTTGGGTTAAAACAAATAGTAGGTCTGTAAAGTGGCTATTTGAGTTCAAAAAAAAAAAAAAAAAAGAAGGACTAACTCACTGTCATTTAAATCTTCAGGGGGGTCCCCATGGCGCCCTGGATGAGCATCAATGCTTAGAAGATTAATAATAGCAACGCATATATTGAATTTTAACATATTTCCTGCCCCCTTCTGCCCACCTCTTTTTCCTCTCTCTACCAACCCCCTTCCACTTGGACTTCAGCTGATTAGTATTTTCTGATTACCCAAATACTTCCCACTCTCTTTTGCCAGAAGCATTTGTACATATTCTTCCTGCATGGAGTGCTTCTGTCATATTTTGCCTGGTCAATTCCTTTTTAACCTAGAAGACACTTTCTCTAGGAGTCTCCTCTCATTTGTATAGTCCTAGTTAGAGTCCCCTGCACTGGACACTCCTAGATACACTGTGTTTCTACAGCTGCAGCACTCACAGCTTAAAGGAATACTGATTGTTTCTTTACTCCTCTGACTTTCTCTCATGACTTCATGTTCTTAGACAGCAAGAATAATGCCATTTGTTTTTCTATTGATCCCCAGTAGCAAGCACACTCAATGTCTAGCATTTAGAAGGCTCTCAGTAAATATGTATGGAATGAATGAATGAATGAATGCATTTAACTCATTATAACAACTTCTGAAATGGTTTCAATCACAGTTACAAGTACATTAGTTTAGCTTGATAATGTACTTAATACTTGCTATAATTATGCATAGTAATAAAGGGTTTAGAGACAGTTGTGTATCTCTTGTAGACTTTAGTTTTTATTTAATGGCTCACTAATACTGTTTTTTGAAGTAGAAAGAAAGAAAAAAACTCAAACACTACCATTTGCCTCATATTAGTAGTCAATATTAAATTAGTAAAATGAGGCCATACCTCATCACAATTCACACACTTTTGTAGTTTGCCCGAATATATCTAACAGATCTCATTCCCAAAAGCTTTCGCTCACATAGGTAATCCCCTAGCTTGGCTCCCCAAGCACTTTGATAGAGCAAAGCTTTAATACAGTTAATTTTCAAACTTATAATGGATGAGATGAATTCTATTTTTAAAATAAGGCTTTTATTACAATTTTTATTGTACGAATTTCTCTTTATAATAAAGAGAAAGGACATTTTTATGGAGATTTTTAAAAGAGGGAAGGGAACTGAGAGGCCTACGATCACTCTGCAGCACAGTAGGAAACGGTGTGAAAGACCACTTGGGCACCCATAATCCAACTTTATATTTAATGGAGTTGTTTTGACATGACCTTCTTCATATTAATTTCTTACTTCTAACATAAAAAATTAATTTCCCAAATACTTTGATTTTATGGAAAACAAACTTAGACTGAAAAGTCCTCGTGCCTACTCGCCCTTATCTTTTGGGCAAAACAGGAACAAAAAGTGTAAGCCCCGTTTAAAAAATTAACTAGTTTGAATAATTTCTTTGTCTTTACTGATGGAAACCTCTCCCCCAGAAGCAGCATTAACTTAGACCCCAGGGCCTCTGTTCGTTTAAATCTGCTCTACATTGCATAGCGTTAGTGCCCTCGGCATATACTGAGATTACCTCACCTCTCTCAGCATTCCTGTCCATTTATATCTCCTCTACACTACATCCTTGGCTTATACTGGGACTCTCTTGCTTCCTAAATGTACTCTTGTCTTGATGGAACACGCAACACATTGGCAGAAAATTTTGGTTGTATATGGGGAGGTCAGTTTGAATTCCTGCATCTCTTGCAAGTTTCCTTTAAAACTTGTCATCTTCATCTTGCATGGTGATACATTATGGTGGAACATAATTAATGGGAATAAGTAGTATAAATTAATTGAGCTTTTCATAGGTACTATTTTTACAGTATACAACAAAAATGTATTATAAAACTATAATAATTATGAGACTTTAATTTTGTTGACCTTAATTTTGTATTCTCCTATTAAATCATAGGCTCATTGTTCCTATTGAAAAGGATTATTCTATTTTAATGATCAAGAAAGCAATTCATAGTGCCAGAAAACCGGTCATTGCAACTTTATTTCCAATGGACGGCAATGACTACCTATTAAGAGTTGGAATATTCTCAGTTGAAATAAAACCTTATACTGGCAAGCATGAAGTGTTTAAAATGGTTCGTACTGAGTGTTTAGTAAATTAAGTCCTTGTTATTAGACAATTGCTATTTTGATAAAATATAAATATATTTTTAAAGGACCCAGGATACTAATTTTCTACACTGATGTATTAAACACAGGAGCGTTTCTTGAGCTATGCTTCAGGGAACACTAGTGTCCTGAGAACTACTAAAAGCTGACTTGGGAAAAAAGTGTTCCTTGGCCAAATTAGATTGTTAAATGTTGCAAGCTAATTCACTGCCTTAACAATTTACAATATGCAATAGCATTTTCGAGGACCCAAGAGCAACTAAATCAAAGAAACCTATTTAACAGTGTTTAACCTATTATTTCCTAAATTTATTTTAGAAAATTTTAATATTCTTAACAGTCAAATATTATATAAAGTCAGAAAACCACACAAAACAAATGCACAGCTTAATGAACTGTAAGACGTACATCCTTGTAACCACCATTCAGGTCAAGAGATTAAACATCCCCAGCCATTTCACATACTTTCCACGGGCCCTCCAGCGCGGTGAAACCTCACCACTGCCACTCCCAACAAAAGTAACCACTATTTGGGCTTCTTGGTAATTTATTGCTTACATTTATTTTCCACACAAATGCCACTGTAATTTAGTTTTTTTTAAATATGTATATCTAAGCATTTTAAAACCTAGTTTATTTTCTCTCTCACGATTTCTCTCTCTCCATCTGTCCCTATTCATATATATTTGTTGATTTCTTCTTCCTGTTGTAGTGTTACATGTACCTCTGTCTTCTGGTTTTTCTACTTATTGACCTAGAAGTTTAATGAGATTCAGGCTTAGTTATTTGGCAAGCTGGCTTCATAGATGGCAACATTTTCTTCCATCAGGAGAAACTTAATGATTTGATTGCCTTCCTTTTTATGACACTAGCAGTCACTGATAGACTCAATGACTAGATCCATTAATTCATTCGGGTTACAAGATGATGACTGGATTCTGTAAGTTCTCCTTCTTGACTTATTAGTTGGAATACTTCTGTAAAGAAAAAATTCACTTCATTAACTCTGTGGTTATCCAACGTTGTGTAGTTACAATAGGAAAGGCAAAGTTAATGCCAGATTCCTTTCCCCTCATTAGTTTTCAAAATAAAGGGTTGTTTTCTTAGCAAGTGTTTTTCCACAAGTGACCTTTTAACATATTTTGTGTGTTTTGACTCACTGAAGGTGGGTTCACTGAAACCTCCACCTCCCAGGTTCAAGCAATTCTAATGCCTCAGCCTCCCAAGTAACCGGGCTTACAGGCATGTGCCACCATGCCTGGCTAATTTTGTATTTTTAGTAGAGACAGGGTTTCACCATGTTGGGCAGGCTGGTCTCGAACTCCTGACCTCAAGTGATCTGCCCACTTTGGCCTTCCAAAGTGTTGGGATTACAGGCTTGAGCCACTGCACCCGGCATCTCTGTGGCTTCTTAATAAAATCTTAATAATTTTTGCAGTTTCCTTGCTATGTGATATGACAAGATGTTTCAAGTTTATCTTTTACAGTGTTGGTGTCTTTATTGGGAAGTAATATTTTAAGAACACAGTGTAAAAATTAGGGATGCTCGTTGCCACTGAATCAATCATTGTTTCTGAGTCTTTTCAGTTTGTAAATATGAAATAGTTTATGAATTCATATAGATACCTCAAATTCTTTATTCATGGATCATTTACTTGATTTAAAGTTTTTAGTATTTGTGCTGTTTTCCTGCTTGCTCTTTTCCCCCTTTTGGTGAATCCTGTTATATGGTTAATCTTTTTTGTCTTGACTTTGTCTCTTTCTATTAAAACCTTTCATCTCTTCATTTCTTTTTTGTTTTAAATGTTCTTCTCCATTTAATCTTTTATTTTTCTTAAAATATTATGTTTTGTGCTTATTCTTACATTTTTGTTTTCCTTTATTGTTTTTATTTCAGAATTTTTTTTCTTTTGTTAAAAGAAAACTTAAGACAAATTAAATTTGATGGAGTTTAACTGAGCAAAATAAAGGAGAAATGATCTGCGAATCAGGCAGCCTCCAGAATTACAGCAGATTCGGAGACTCCAGGGGTGCCTGTGGTCAGAACAAATTTACAGACTGAAAAAATCAACTTAAGTTAGGTTTTCAATCTTGTCTGCCTGTTAAGCTACATTATGATTCGTCCACAAGGACTCAAATGTAGAAGTACAGAGTCCTTCTTAAACCGTATTTAGTTCACTTTAACACTTTTATTTGTATTTTTTTCTCCAGAGATTTATCACCTCACCTCTGCATTTCTCTATTCTGATGTATGTTATTTCTACCCCTCTTGACTCATTTCTTAAGGTGTCTGATGTCTTCGCCTCATTTAAAAATTCCTGTTCATGTTTATCCCTTTTGAAGGCTTATCTTTCTGATGTGCTTTCAATACGTGTAGAGACATAATTCTCTGTTTTATTAGAATAACAATATATAATTTTATCTTTATCCTTTTCTATTGCACAGTTTTTTATGGAACGAATTTCCTGTATTTTTAGAATGGCATTGTGGGCAGGGCGCAGTGGCTCACACCTGTAATCCGGCACTTTGGGAGGCTGAGGCGGGTGGATCACGAGATCAGGAGATTGAGACCATCCTGGCCAACATGGTGAAACCCCATCTCTACTAAAATACAAAAAATTAGCTGTGCATGGTGGTGTGTGCCTGAAGTCCCAGCTGCTTGGGAGGCCGAGGCAGAGGAATCGCTTGAACCCGGGAGATGGAGGTTGTAGTGAGCCGAGATCGCACCACTGCACTCCAGCCTGGTGACTGAGCAAGACTCCGTCTCAAAGAAAAAAAAAAAAAAGAATGGGATTGTGGCTCAGCAGAGCTTTTAACTTTACTGCACTGAGGCTCCCCCTTCTGATGTTCCTATAAACTCTTTAAAAAACAGACGTGGGACTTCATGAGAACTCCTGAATCTATCTCTTCCTTCAGTTTCATCTGGACATTCTTTGTTCTTTGTGTCTACTGTTTCTATTCTCAATTTGTCATTCATTCCTTGGATTGGCTGTCAGCTGGAGCTTTGTCTTGGGCAGGAACTTTAGGGTGCTAGTTTTGAGAGTCTATCAGCCCCAGATCATTTCTTTCCCTTCAGATTTCATTTTGGACTTCTTGTTCCCATCCTGCAAAAGTACTTTGTAAGCTGAACAGAACTAAACAAATATAATGAACTTATTTATCATTATTATTGTCTTTCTTGTCTTCCATCTAAATTATTAGCTATTGGAGAACAGGAGATAAAATTGGCTTAAGTTTTGCACATCGACAGTGACCAAGACAGCTTTCACGTTCCTCTCCCCACAGCTTGACTAAACATTAGACAGGTTTCTTCCTAGCTCTAGGCCTCACCATTCACTTTAGAAAACTTGTAATTAAATTTTTTCTATTTCCCTTTGAGAATTAAATCTCTTAAAAAGTCTTTTGCCAGTTTTGCAATCCAGGACTGTCTTTCTAAAGCTCCTGGGAACCATCCCTTTGAAATGTAATAATCATGGAAGATAGAATCCCATCTCCCTTTCTCTTTGCAAAGGTAGGAGCTTAACTTCTGTGGGCATCTCATTTCAAGTTGTAAAATTACCTCCTGTCATAAAGACAGGAGAAAGTTTCTTTTCCATTGGGTAGAGCCAATTAGCAAACAGAGGAAGTCTAACATCCCCCTACCCCAGCTCTTTTTTAAATTTATTTTAGGTTCACGGGTACATGTGCGGGTTTGTTATACATGTAAACTTGTGTCACAGAGGTTTGATGTACAGATTATTTTGTCACCTAGGTCCTAAGCCTAGTACCCAATAGTTATTTTTTCTTTCTGATCCTTTCCCTCCTCCCACCCTCCATCCTCAAGTAGGTCTCAGTGTCTGTTGCTCCTCTTTTTGTGTCCACGTGTTCTCATCATTTAGCTCCCACTTGTAAGTGAAGACATGTAGTATTTGGTTTTCTGTTTCTGCATTAGTTTTCTTAGGATAATGGCCTCTAGCTCCATCCATGTCCCTGCAAAGGACGTGATCTCATTCTTTTTTATGGCTGCATAGTATTCCATGCTGAATATTACCATAGTTTCTTTTCCAGTCTGCCATTGATGGGCATTTAGGTTGTTTGCATGTCATTACTATAGTGAAGAGTGCCATGGTAAACATACAGGTGCCTGTTGTCTTTATGATAGAATAGTTTATATTTCTTTGGGTACAAACCTAGTAATGAGATTGCTGGGTTGAATGGCAGTTCTGTTTTTAACTTCTTGAAGAATCACCACACAGCTTTCTACAATGGTTGAACTAATTTACACTCCCACCAACAGTGTAAATGCATTCCCGTTTCTCCACAACCTCGCTAGTACCTATTTCTTGACTTTTTAATAATAGCCATTCTGACTAGTGTGAAATGGTGTCTCATTGTGATTTTGATTTGCATTTCTCTAGTGATTAGTGATGTTAAACATATTTTCATATGCCTATTGGCAGCATGTATGTCTTCTTTTGAAAAGGACCTGTTCATGTCCTTTCTGGCCCTTTGTTTTAGCAGAGCTGAGTGTTAGGAGTTGGTCTGTGTTCTTTCCCTTGTTGCTGAAAATGGTGTTGGAATAACAATTTCTGTTTGCTCATCTTCATGGGTGCAATTTTTCTTTAACAATAGTATTTTGTAATTGTAATGAACAACACTAATGCAGTCTGCAGCATTGAAAATTTGCATCTTGATAAACCTAGTTGAATGGATTTCTGAAACTTGAATTTTAGAGTCTCAATGGTTACTGTCAGTGATATTGTGGAATTCTGTTCACACATATAATAGATTTAGGTATGGAAAACAGACTTAGATCAAATGGTATATTAGCCCATAGGTTAAAGTAAGAAGTATATTTGATATTAGGCTTGAAAAAGATGAAAAGCTCTCAATTCAAACTCATGGGTATAAAAACACAATGACGAGGAAACAACTTCATTACTACCTGCAGGAAAGTATTTGACCTGCTTTCTTGAGATAGTAACTGTATATTGCTTTCACATAACACCATTCATTTGGGAATTCCATAGCCCTCTTAGGTAGCAAGCATTATTACTGCCATCTGGCAGGTGAGGAAAGAGAACACTTAAACCATCCAGGAACACATAATTAATGGTGGTCTTGTTCCATTTTCCATCATTTCTAAACTGACTCAATGACAAAGTTCATTTTGAAAACTATGGTTCAATGTAATATTTTGGAGAAAATAATTAGAAACATTAAGAAAATAATTTTTTGGTCAAAGGTGTAGAAAAAGTATACCTAATGCTAAATGACGAGTTAATGGGTGCAGCAAAACAACATGGCACATGGATACATATGTGACAAACCTGCACATTGTGCACATGTACCCTAAAACCTAAAGTATAATAATAATAATAAAGAAAAAGTCAATGGTAAGGACTTCAAATATATGTATGAAAAAAATTGCCTACCCTGGTATATTAGAAGTCAATTTTCTAGCTTATCATTCATACCCAAAAAAGCATTGTCTACCCTAGTATATTAGAAGTCAATTTTCTAGCTTATAATTCCCTCTCATTTTAAAACTGCTTTTCTTGATTGTTGTTTTCTTGTTTCTGCCTCATAGCACCTCTCTTTTAAGATGATTACTTAGTGGATGTTTATCCTTGTGTACACAACTTGAGAATGTTTGTATTGTTGAATGGTGCTTCTGTAGTCTTGCTTTTAATTGAGCTACAGATGTTACACTTGTGGAAGTAATAATAATCTCATTAGATTCCATGAATGCCTTTATAATGTAAAAACCTAAGAATTGAGGATATAAAGCTTTTTATATAAAATATTATTTGTAAAAACAAACAGATTTTCAGGCATTTTACAATAACTATAAACATTTTGTTACAGCCAGTGTTGCTCAGAATTTAAATCAGAATTTTCTTTACAACTTTATTTGCTTTCAAATTCTAGGAAGATGAATTATTACTAATCCAGGTTTGTTTTGCTTCAGAATGTGAGTCCTTTACCTTTTAGGTCATACTTAGAATTACTTGAAAAAGGAATTTAAAAATTCTGAAAAAATGCAGGTATTGGCTACACTACACACACACACACACACATACACACACACATATAAATTCAGTCTCTATATATTTACAAATAATACAAATAACTAAACATATTTAATGTGTCCTATTCAATGAGTTTGGACATATGCAAATATCCCTGATACCTTCACGACAATAAAAAAAATAGGCATATTCAACACCTCCCAAAATTTCCATGTGTCCCTTTGGTGTGTGTGTGTGCACATGTGGGTGTTAAGAACACTTAACATAAGGTCTATCCTCTTAACAAAATTTTAAAGTATCTTTTTATATTTAAGAACATTTGTTAGCCATACACTATATTTTGTTATGTCTTCAACTTGTATGGTAGTTTTTTTCCTCTACTTTTATAGTAAACTTTCATTAGATTTTTCCAAAGTAATTTTGTAGAATGCTTTCTGAAAAGAGAAGCCTGGCATTTTATTAAAAACCATTGTATACCACTGCAAATCATTCTGGTCCCAACTTTTTTCCCAGAAGCTGCTGCAGCAACTGGTTTTGAGCATACTCTGAAGGGCTGAGGACAGGTATAACCAGGCAGCACCCCTTCCTCAAGCCAGGTGCACATGCCTCTCACCGTGTCCTCTGGGCTCCCTTGATAATGTAAAGTGGAAGGTCTAAGAGAACACACTCTATGCTCACATACACAAATGCTGGAAATGTGGGGAAGACAATACCTGTGAGGCTACCCTGGGCCTGGAGGGAATTGATAAGTGCTTACCCCTTGCTTGCCAAGTTGTAGATTTCTTAGTCTCATTTCATAAGCCGTCTCAGAAGATCCCAGATAAACCTAGCACTAGTTACTCATAACAACGCATTTGTAGTACAAATCTTATCATTATTTTTTTGCTTATCTCTTTTTTCTACTCTTCTGGTTCTTCATACCTGCTCCCTGAGATCATTTCCCAAATACACAATCTCTGCTTTTGGGAACGACACAGCCTAAGATGTCCACATAAATACTTTAGCAAGTACTATATCTTCCTCAATTAATTCACAAAGTGCTTTAAATAAATCATAGTGGAGGCTCTGAGAAGCTCTGCAGTAAATAGACCTCTTTAGCTTTGTGAATCCCGGAATTTCTTGAAGTTAGTTGACCACAGACCCTTACTTTGCCATATAACATCTATTCATATCTTAGCACTTTGGGAAACATTGACCTAAAGATGAGAAATGAAATTCTAGGTTTAAAGCAGAGTTACCATTAGACAAGCCTTAGTTCTGCTAGTATTTCAGCTTATTATCAATCACACCAAAATATGGGAAAGGCCTACCCTGTTTGTGAACAATCTGCTTACATAGCCTAGACATTCATCTTCAAGGCTGTAATTCAAAGGGCTGATTATTCTGATTTCAGCTGTTATTGCCTGCCTCTTATAACTCAGTAAAGATGGTAATTTTTTAGATTAAATAAAAATTAATCAGTAAAATGAATGCTTAGGTGATTATGCTGTGTAAGGCATTGTGGAGAATTATTTAAAAGAGTAAGATCATTTCTGCCCACAAGAAGCTTAAAATTTTCCACTGAATATATACCCAGCAGTGAAATTGCTGGATGATAAAAATTGTTCTACTTTTAACTTTTTGAAATCAGTATCTCAAATAAATATCTGCACTGCTGTGTTCACTGCAGCATTATTCACAATACCCAAGACATGGAAACAACCTAAGTGTCCATTGATGAGTGAAAGAATAAAGAAAATGTGATGCATCCACACAATAGAATATTGTTCCACCTCAAGAAAGACAGAAATCCTGCAATTTCTGGCAACATGGTTGAACCTGGAGGACATCATGCTAAGTGAAATAAACCAGGCACAAAAAGACAAATATTGCATCATCTAGCTTTTATTTAGAATCTAAAAAAGTCAAACTCCTAGAAGCAGAGGGTAGAATGTTGGTTGCCAGGAACTTGGCAGGTGATGGTGGGAGAAATGATGAGATATTGACCAAAGGGAACAGAGTTTCAGATATGCAGGATAAATGCATTATGGAGATCTAATGTATAACATAATGACTACAGTTAATAATACTGTATTATAGACTTGAAATTTACTGAAAGAATAGATCTTAAGTGTTCTTATCACACACACACACAAAACAGGTAACTACATGAGGTGATGGTGGTTATGTTAATTAGCTTGATTATGGTAATCATTTCAAAATGTATACATATATCAAAACAGCACATTGTACATGTGAAATATATACAAGTTGTATTTATCAGTCATACCTCAATAAAGCAAGAAACCCTAAAAATTAATTAAAATAAATTTAAAAAGAGCTTAAAGTTGTAAATTAAAAAATAATGTAAGAGTCACAGCAAGCATTTTTACTATTTATAAATATTCTTCTCCATTGAATATGAAATATTCATGTTAGTCTCATTCCTCTACCTCCAGGGACATGGGGAGATTGCACTTGCATACTCCTTAATACTAGCTGTGCCTGGGTAACTTCCTTTGACCAATGACCGTGAGAGGGCGTGACATATGACCCTCATGGGGGGAAAGCATTTGGTTTTTGAAGCTCAGCTTCCCAGATAGCTATTTCTCATAAATTGTGGCAGTAACAGTTTATAAGGAGAAAACATCAGAATGAAGCAGCCAGAGGTGGTAGAGTCTACATGTGGAGGACAGATGCTCTGTAGATTCACCTAGAACCACTTCAGAATTTGGCTGGATGAGATGCTGCATTAAAATATTCTTTGGTACTGCAGCTTAACCTAGCCCCTGCTAACTAATGTAATAGAGAAGTATAGAAAGAAGTAACTAGTTAGTACCTGTCAAGAACTGGGAAGGCCCTGAGATTTTACCTTACATTCAAGCTAACAATTTAGTCAACTACAGTTTAATGGATGTGGACATGAGAGACGAGACTCCTGGGTCAGGCAAAGGACTCTTCATTCACAGGAATGGCAATGGCCAGAGTATCGGCAATTGCACCAGCTCCCTGAACCCCAGTTCCCATAGGGTAGCACAATGAGCAGCAGTTGAAATCTGCACATGTTGTGGGGTGTGTTACGGGAGAGGGATCTGGGTCTCCTTACCTAGGAGAGCTGACAGTAGAGCTCCAGTCTGAGTCCTAAGAACCAGTCGAGCTGACGGTGTAAATTTCCATCTGAGTTAGAAGGCGGAAGAAGACTCATGGCCCAGCTTGAAGACAGTCAGGTCGATAGAGCAAATTTTCTCCTTCTCTGGCTTTTTGTTCTATGTTGGTCTTCAAAAGATGGGTTGAGGCACAATCATGGTGGGGAGGGCAATGTGTTTTAAATATTTAGTCTCCTGATTCATTCATATGCTGTATGCTAATCTCATCCCAAAATACCTTCACAGACACACCCAGAACAGAATTTAAGTGAATGTCTAGGAACCTTATGGCCAGTTGACATATAAAATTAACCTTTCTACTTTTTCTGGACTCTTCCCAGAATCTTACTTCTGTGAACTCCCACAACTACTGGAGCACATCTCCTTTTAACTTTGTGCACAGCTAATGTATTGGTGGGTAGGTATGAATATGACTTCCCTCATGTTCTTGATGGTAAATACAGTTGATCCTCGAGCAACATGAATATGAACTGCACGGACCCACTTATATGTAGATTTTTTTCAGTAAATACATAGATTGTATTTTTTTAGATTAACAAAGATTTGAAAAAACTTGCAAACTGCATAGCATAGAAATATCACCAAATTAAGAAAAATATATGTCATGAATGCATAAAATAGATGTAGGTACTAGTCTATTTTATCACTTACTACCATAAGATATACACAAACCTATTATAAAAAGTTAAAATTTATCAATACGTATGCACACAAATACTTAGAGAACATACATGGTGTCTTTCATAATGGAGAACATGTAAATAAATATAAAGATGCCACATTAAATCATAACTTCATACAATTTTCTGTAGTTCATTCTGTACTAGTATAATAATTTGATAACCACCTTTTGTTGCTATTGTGGTGAGCTCAGTGTTGCAAGTATCCAAGGCGAGGCTAATCATCTCCAGGTGAGCAGTTTGCCTCTCCAGTAAATTGCCTATTATAGAAAAAAGGGATTTCTGGAAGCTCTCATGTATTTCCCATTGTGTTTAGTGCAATATCATAAATGCTGAAAAATGCCATGGGACTCACGTGAAGTGCTACCAGTGATGCTAGAAGTGCTCTCCCAAACAGAGAAAAGTCATGACATTACAAGAAAAAGTTGAATTATTTTATACGTACTTTAGTTTGAGGTCTGCAGCTGTGGTTGTCTACTATTTCAGACAGATGATTGATCTTACAAAAAGATGGTGTAAATTTACGGTATTGATAAACACAGTACAGCACTGTAAACGTATCTTTCCTTTCTTATGATTTTCTTAATAACATTTTCTTTTCTCTAGCTTACTTTATTGTGAAAATACAGTATATAATACATATTACATACAAAACATATGTTAATTTGGTGGCAAGGCTTCCTTCCAGTCAACAGTAGGCTATTAGTTAAGTTTATGAGAAGTCAAAAGTTTTACATGCATTTTCAACTGTGTTGGATGGTTGATTCTAACCCCCACGTTGTTCAAGGATTAAATATACTTAATAATGGTTATTACGATCTCTAGGCTTAAATGTAATATAAAATTCCAGGCTCTCCCTGCACCTCTGCTCAGAATGCTGTGAAAGTTTAGCTACAGTAAAAGCAGACCCTTTTTGAACAGAAGCTTAGGTGTGGGTACACACATACACAGTTTCTTGACACATTGTTCAGAGACTGGAGTTTTACTACAGGGAGGAGACATACTACTCTGTCTCTAGCCTATGCATAAACATTTGCTACTTTCAAATCCACACAGTTTTTTTAAATTAAATTTTTTGGTATCTTTAGCTCTGTTTTAATCAGTGTGAAATAACAAGATAGAAAAAGTTAACGAAACTAAAGGAAAAAGAATATATGATTATTTACTGTGAAATTTTAAAAAACATCAGCTGTCTTATTCTTACATGAGATGCTGTTTTAATGAGGAGTACAATTAAAATAACTTTTAGGTAGCAAAGAAAACCTTTTATGAAAAAAGGTGTCTAAAATTTTTTGTTAAATGTGGGCTACTGAAGTAAAAAACATTGAATCTTTGAATCACATTGACCAAAGGGTAGTTTTATGTATGAGAAGTTTCTAAATTAGATTTCTGGACTTTTGGGAGGCAACTCAAACTTGTTGGCATCCCCAATGTCCTATAAGCATATTTTTCATCTGTTTAGGTTTTGAGTTTTGATAAATAAACCTAAGCAAGTATGATCAGTTTTAAGGCACCGTATGGTAACTATCATCACACAGATTAAACAAAAGTTCCGTGGTACAACAACCGTCTACATAAGCCTGACTGTTTTGCCATCTTTGTAATGAAGATGGTTTTTAACTCTCTTTGACCCTATGACATGTTTAGCAACTTGCTTTTTGCAAATATTTAAGCTCTCATAAGCATAATTAGACAATAGATAATATAGTTTTACTCTGAGTTTCTCTATTCTCAGTTCTCCAAAATTTGGGAAAATCTTACATGATTTTGTTTCTTTTTATATTGCATGTAATCTTTTATTAGAAAGTAAGGAATTTTGAGTTCTCTTAATAAAATTAGATTCAGCACCAACAAAAGTCTTTTAAATGGAAATAAAACTGAAAATAGCTCTGAAAATGAGGGAGACTGGTAATTCTAGGTTCTTTTTTGATGTATTTACATACAGAGAAACATTGAGGAATATCACCAGTTTTCCAGCATTGTAAATACGTACTCCTCTTCAAATATAAATGTGGGAATATAATGAAAATACTTGTTTTGATTGCCTTCTCTTTTGGAGGCTTTCATTACTGATTGCATCCACTGAAATAAATGTTTGAATTGCTGACATTTGAAGTAAAAAATATCTGATAAAATAAGACAACAAAGGATTCAATATTTATCTTACTGATTAAATTAACATGCAGTTTCCCCGTTGATTTATAGGTATTTTGTTCTGTTTTTATAAGATTATTGGGAAAAATAAAAAGTTGAGATTTCAAAGCACATTTACAAAATCATTTTCTATGCTGGTTTTATAAAATAGTAGACTTTCATATATACTAGCATTTATATGTGAATACATCATTGCTGTAGGGATTTTTTTCAAAAAAACATTTGTTTAAGGAAAATAAAGGTTTTTCTTGAAATTTTGAATTTTAGTTTTTTAAGAACCTTCAGAGTTTTTAAGAACTCAGATATCTGGATAACTAGAATGTACATTTTGATGACTTGTTTCACTGGCTCTCAACTAGATTTGATTTTTAATCTTAGATACATTAATTGAAAAGCCTTTTGAGAACTGGAATTCAAATAATTTTGCGTTAGCAAAAATGATGAAAAGCAAATATAGTGTTCATATTTCCATAATATTTATATTCTTATTCAGTATGAACTAAAGTGTGCTTTTTCTACAAAATGTCCTCCTCTGAATATGAGGCAACATGTTTAAAGTTAGTGCAGCCACCTATCTTAAAGTAGAAAACTAAAGAATTCACTGCACAATATTTTATTCTTGACATGGGACTGTTACAGTTCAATTCACTATAACCCCAGGGGGGCAGGAACACTACAGTGTGAATTGTAAGCTTCCTACCTCTAAAGCCAGAAATACTCAGCTGCTGCACTGCAGGTGGCATAAAAATTATACTTTCAGATAACACATCTGCCAGAGATGAATAAGAAGTTAGATCCTGAAGACTTATAATTATCTGATACCTTTATGTGCCCACTCATTATGATCCATTCGCAGCAGGTGAGAGACAGCAGAGCAGACTCTATTGCACCTGCATTTTTTTTTCAGGAGCATGCTCAAACATAGTCCTTGACTCAGAAATTTATTCATGTGGTCTCTTGTACTAGTCCATTCAGTCAAATACTTGCTGACCTCCTTTAAAACTTTTTTAAAAAAATTCACACGTGAAGGTTTCCATTTTTAGTTCTTTTGCTATAACATTTTAAATGTTCAAATTGGAAAATGTAAAATATAATATTGCCTGTATTTTTGTCTCTAGTTTGGATAAGAACATTATCACATCTGAATATAAATCTTGTTCTTTTCTTTATCGAATTCATAACCAGTAATTATACCTGTAGTCATGACTAGAGAAATTTACCGATCATTTTCTATGTGGCAGGCACTGCTTACAGTTTCACATACATTATCTCACTTAAATGTCATAGCTACTCTAGCCTAAAGTTCTATATTTTACAAAAGAGAAAATTAAGGTACAGAAAGTTTAAAAACAGTATTAAAAAAAAAAGCATTTGGCCAAAGTTGTAAAGCCAGTAAGGGGTGGAACTGAAATCTGAACTCAAGGTTTTTTCCCAGCTTTATTGAAATATGATTGACAATCAAAAATTATATGTATTTAAGGGTATAAAATGTGATGTTTTGATATACATACTAATTGTGAAATGATTACCGCAATCAAGCTAATTAATATATTCATCATATCGCAGTTACCATTTTATTTTTGTGGTGAGATCACTTGAGATCTACTCTCTTAGTAAATTTCAAGTATATAACACACTATTACTAACTATAGACACCATGCTTTACATCAGGTCTCTAGTACTTATCTATCTTATCTATCTTCATGCACTTTGATCAGTATCTCCCGTTTTCTTCCTTCTGTCCTGTAACCTCCTTTCTACTCTCTATTACTATAAATTTGACTTGCAAATTGTTGCAAATTGTAGGATTTACTTTTTTCTAAAGACTTAGTAATATTTCATTATACATAAGACATGTATGTATGCAACATTTCATTATTCATTTTTATGTTGACAAATTTTTATGTAATTTCCATATCTTGGCTATTATGAATAATACTCCAAAGGAGTATTGGCGTTCATACATTTCTTTGAGATAATGATTTTATTTTCTTTGGAGGTCAACTCAGAACTGGGACTGCTGGATCATGTGGTATTTCTATTTTTAAATTTTGGATGAATGTTCATACTTCAAAAAAAAAATGGTTATACTAACTTATATCCCCAACAACAGTGTACAAGGGCTACCTTTTCTCCATGCCATTGCCAATGCTTGTTATCTTTTGACTTTTTGGCAATAGCCTCGCTAACAGTGTGAAGTGATACCTTATTGTGGTTTTGATTTGTATTTCTCTGATGATTAGTGATGCTGATCACCTTTTCATACACTTGTAGGCCATTTTTTGAATGTCTTCTTTGTAAAAGTGTCTATTCAGGTGCTTTACCTGTTTTTTAATAGGGTTATTTACCTTTTTGTTATGGAGTCATGTCAGTTTCTCATATATTGAATTTTAAGCCCTTGTCAGATACATGGTTTACAAATATTTTCTACCAAGTTTATGTCAAAGCACATGCTTTTAAACTCTCTTTTATTTATAATAGAGATCTTTAGTTAAAATCATATTTTTAAAAAACCTAGAAGATGAAAGTAGGAAAGAGTGGAAGAACATTTATTTACAAAGTGTGACGTCAGGTACATCGGTAAAAGGAGAATTGATAATAGGAAGAAAGAAAGCAAACACTTATTGACACCTTTTGATGTATTGGTGAAGGAGCTTCAGCTCTGGAGGTACTGATTCAGTACTTTCCATATTGAAATAACATGACATATAGAGTTATTGGAGAATAATCTTTGATTATATTTAGCAAAACTACAGATGTAAAAGCGTAATTTAAAACATTATAGGAATATGAAATTACATTATTTTTGGTCAAAGAGTTTGTTTAAAAAGATGAAAAACACTGTAAATGTCGTATATTTTGTATCTAATCCCTGTTAAAATTATTGCTAGGCTTATCTAATTTTTCTGTAGGAATTTAGAAGCAATTTCAACCTGAAATATATATGTTATCTTTTTTATCACTATTGCATCAAAAACTAAATAATATAATTTTTTTTCACAAACAGTTAACACTATTGCAGTTTCTTGCAAGAAATAAGAAAAAGTAAAAAGAATCACTTTCTACTTTTGGAAAGTAGATTGGAAAAAGCAATGCCATGATGTCATGGTACTGACAATACTAATGTAGTGACAGAATGAATGACATCTAGGGTTCTTTGGCAGGTGCAGTTATCTCAAATTGCCAGACTAACAAACTGAATTACTACCTGGACTGCAAACATATTACTCAAGCCCTAAAAACCACACAGTAATTATGAATTGTTATGTATTAGAAAAGGGAACGCTTACAATTTGTTATAATGTGGGTAATCTTGCACACACACACACACACACACCCACACACCCACCCCACTTCATAATATAGACATGGGTTAACTTTTATGTTAAAAAATTAGAAGAGGGAATTTACATTCAGTGAAACAACTGTAAATTTTGTTTAAAGAAAAAAATCACATTTTTGTGATACTTCCATGTTTTGGGTCTAAATACATGATATTGGTATCATGGGTCAAAATATTACACCATGTAGGGATCAGTGTTTGCTCAAGGAAGGGAGCAAGTAATGGGAAGAGGTAAACAATTATAGAGAAGCAAGAGAAAATTTGAGGGGATAAAAGATATACTCATGTTTGCGGTGATGGTTTCATGAGTGTTTGCATATGTCCAGTCTTCTCAAATTTTACATTTTAAGTATCTATAGTTTATTGTCAATTATGCCTCAATGAAACTTTTTAAAGTTTCTTTTTAATTTAATTTTTATGCCAATAGGTTTTGGAGGAACATGTGGTGTTAGGTTACATGAATAAGTCCTACAGTGGTGGTTTCTGAGATTTTGGCACACCCATCACTCAAGCAGTGTACACTAAACCCAGTGTGTAGTATTTCCTCATTCCACCCATTCCCCCAAGTCCCCAGAGTCCATCATATCATTCTAATCCTGTTGCATCCTCATAGCTTATCTCCCACTTATGAGTAAGAACATATGATGTTTAGTTTTCCATTCCTGAGTTCCTTCACTTAGAATAATGGTCTCCAATTCCAACCGTTGCTGCAAATGCCATTTTTTTAAATTCCTTTTTACGGCTGAGTAGAATTCCATGGTGTGTATGTATACCACATTTTCTTTATCCACTCATTGATTGATGAGCATTTGGGCTGGTTCCACATTTTTGCAATTACAAATTATGCTTCTATAAACGTGTGTGCAAGTATCTTTTTCGTATAATGACTTCTTTTTCTCTAGGTAGATACTCAGAAGTGGGACTGCTGGATCACATAGTAGATCCAATTTTAGTTCTTTAAGGAATCTCCACACGGTTTTTTATAGTGGTTTTACTAGTTTACATTCCCACCAACAGTGTAGAAGTGTTTCCTTTCCACCACGTTCATGCCAACATCTATTATTTTTTGATTTATTGATTATGGCCATTATTGCTGGAATGAGGTGGTATGTATGGCATTGTGGTTTTGATTTGCATTTTCCTGATAGTGATGTTGAGCATTTTTTTCGTGTGTTTGTTGTCCATTTGTGTATCTTCTTTTTTTTTTTTTTTTTTTTTTTTTTTTGAGACGGAGTCTTGCTCTGTCACCCAGGCTGGAGTGCAGTGGCGCAATCTCGGCTCACTGCAAGCTCCGCCTCCCGGGTTCACGCCATTCTCCTGCCTCAGCCTCTCCGAGTAGCTGGGACTACAGGCGCCCGCCACCACGCCCGGCTAATTTTTTTGTATTTTTAGTAGAGACGGGGTTTCACCGTGGTCTCGATCTCCTGACCTCGTGATCCACCCGCCTCAGCCTCCCAAAGTGCTGGGATTACAGGCGTGAGCCACCGCGCCCGGCTGTGTATCTTCTTTTAAGAATTGTCTATTCATGTCCTTAGCCCACTTTTCGATGGGACTGTTTGTTTTTTCTTGCTGATTTGTTTGAGTTCCTTGTAGATTCTGGATATTAGTCTTTTGTCAGATGTATAGATTGTGAAGATTTTCTCCTGCTCAGTGGGTTGTCTGTTTACCCTGCTGATTATTTCTTTTGCTGTGCAGAAACATTTTAGTTTAATTAAGTCCCATCTATTTATCTTTGTTCTCGTTGCATTTGCTTTTGGGCTCTTGGTCATGAAGTCTTTGCCTAAGCCAATGTCTAGAAGGGTTTTTCTAATGTTATTATCTAGAATTTTTATGTTTTTGGGTCTTAAATTTAAGGCCTTGATCCATTTTGAGTCATTTTTTGTACAGGGTGAGAGATGAGGATCCAGTTTCATACTTCTACTTGTGGCTTGTCAATTATCCCAGCACCATTTGTTGAATTGGGTGTCCTTTCTCCACTTCATGTTTTTTTTTTTTTTTCTTTTTCTTGTTCAAAGATCAGTTGACTACAAGTAATTGGCTTTCTTTCTGGCTTCTATATTCTGTTCCATTGGTCCATATACCTATTTTTATACCAGAATCATGCTGTTTTGGTGACTATGGCCTTATAGTATCGTTTGAAGTGGGGTAATGTATTGCCTCCAGATTTGTTCTTTTGCTTAGTCTTGCTTTGGCTATGTGGGTTTTTTTCTGGTTGCATATGAATTTTAAGATTTTTTTTCTTGTTCTGTGAAGAATGATGGTGATATATTGTTGGGAATTGCATTTAATTTGTAGATTGCTTTTGGCAGTATGGTTATTTTCACAATATTGATTCTACCCATTCATGAGCATGGGATGTATTTGCATTCGTTTGTGTTATCATGATTTCTTTCAGCAGTGTTTTGTAGTTTTCCTAAGGTTTTTATTTTTTTCTTTTTTTTGCTGCTACTGTAAAAGGGGTTGAGTTCTTGATTTGATTCTCAGCTTGGTCACTGTTTGTGTATAGCAGAGCCACTTATTTGTGTACATTAATTTTGTATCCTGAAATTTTGCTGAATTCAATTTACCAGTTCTAGGGGTTTTTTTGAAGGAGTCTAGGGTTTTCTACATATACAATCATATCATCAGCAAACAGCGACAGTTTGACTTCCTCGTTACCAATTTGAATGCCCTTGGTTTCTTTCTCTTGTCTGATTGCTTTGGCTAGGACTTCCAGTACCATATTGAATAGAAACGATGAAAGTGGGCATCCTTGTCTTGTTCCAGTTCTCAGGAGCAATGCTTTCAACTTTTCCCAGTTCAGTATAACATTGACTGTTGATTTGTCATATATGGCTTTTATTACCTTAAAGTATGTCCCCTCTGTGCCAATTTTGCTGAGGGTCTTAATCATAAAGGGATGCTGGATTTTGTCAAATGCTTTTTCTGTGTCTATTGAGATAATCATGTGATTTTTGTTTTTGATTCTATTTATGTGATGTATCACATTTATTGACTTGCATATTTAAAACCATCCCTGCATCCCTGGTATGAAACCCACTTCATCATGGTGGATTATCTTTTTTGATATGCTGTTGGATTCTGTTAGCTAGTGTTTTGTTGAGGATTTTGGCCATCTATGTTCATCAAGGATATAAGTCTGTAGTTTTCTTTTTTTCTTATGTCCTTCCCTGGTTTTGGTATTAGGGCGATACTGGCTTCATAAAATAATTTAGGGAGGATTCCCTCTTTCTCTATCTTGTGGAATAGTGTCAATAGGATTGATGCCAATTATTCTTTGAATGTCTGGTAGAATTCAGCTGTGAATCCCACTGGTGCTGAATTTTTTTTTGTCATTGGTATCTTTTTAATTGTCATTTTAATCACACTGCTTGTTATTTGTCTTTTCAAAGTTTCTATTTCTTCCTGGTTTAACCTAGGAGGGTTGTGTATTTCCAGGAATTTTTCCATCTCCTCTAGGTTTTCTAGTTTACGCATGTAAAGGAGTTCACAGTAGCCTTGAATGATCTTTTGTATCTCTGTGTTATTGGTTGTAATATCTCCCATTTCATTTCCGAGTGAGCTTGTTTGGATCTTCTCTCTTCTTTTCTTGGTTAATCTCACTAATGATGTATCAATTTTATTTATCTTTTCAAAGAAACATTTTTATGTTTCATTTATCTTTTGTGTTTTTTTTGTTTCAATTTCATTTAGTTCTGCTCTGATTTTCATATTTATTTTCTTCTGCTGAGTTTGGGTTTGGTTTGTTCCTGTTTCTCTAGTTCCTTGAGGCATGACTTTAGACTGGCTATTTGTGCTCTTTCAGACTTTTTGATATAGGCATTTAATGCTATGAACTTTCCTGTTAGCATTGCTTTTGCTGTATCCCAAAGGTTTTGATAGGTTGTGTCACTATTATTTATTATTCAGTTCAAAGAATTTTTAAATTTCCAACATGATTTCATTGTTGACTCAATGATTGTTCAGGAGCAGGTTGTTTAATTTCCACATATTTGCTTAGTTTCGAGGGTTTCTTATTGAGTTAATTTCCAATTTTACTCCACTGTGTTCTGAGAGAGAACTTGCTATAATTTTGATTTTCTTAAATTTGTTGAGACTCGTTTTGTGGCCTATCATATGTTCTATCTTGGAGAATGTTCCATGTGCTGATGAATAGAATGTATATTTTGCAGTTGTTTGGTAGAATGTTCTATAAATATCTGTTAAGTACATTTGTTCTAGGCTATAGTTTAAGTCCACTATTTTTTTGTTGACTTTCTGTCTCGATGGCCCATCTAGTGCTGTCAGTGGAGTTTGAAGTCCCCCACTATTATCGTGTTGCTACCTATATCATTTCTTAGGTCTAGTTGTAATTGTTTTAAAATTTGGGAGCTCCAGCGTTAGGTGCATAAATATTTAGGATTGTGATGTTTTCCTTTTGGACAAGACCTTTTGTCATTATATAATGTCCCACTTTGTCATTTTTAACTGCTGTTACTTTAATGTTTGTTTTGTCTGATATAAGGATAGCTACTCCTGCTTGATTTTGGTGTCCATTTGCATGTAATATCTTTTTCCCCACCTTTACCTTAAGTTTATGTGAGTCCTAATATGTCAACTTAGACTCTTGAAGACAGGAAATACTTGGTTGGTGAGTTCTTATCCATTCTGTTATTCTGTACCTTTTAATTGGAGCATTTAGGCCATTTACATTCAATGTTAGTATTGAGATGTGATGTACTATTCTATTCATTGTGCTATTTATTGCCTGAATACCTTTTTATTGTGTTATTGTTTTATGAACATAGATTGCATATAAGTTATATGCAGTTTTAAAACTTTTTCTGCCAACCATATACAAAACGGTACCAAATATAGTATAGTCCTGTTTCTCTTTCCCCCACCCCCGACCATGTATTCAACACCTGACATTAATGATCCGTTCATGGCCACTCTTATTTCATCTATTATTCCCCTCTCCCACTGGATTATTTTGCAGTGAATCTCAGATATCCTGAAAGGATCAGGTGTTTTTTTGTTTTTTGTTTTTTTTTGTAAACCTAAAAAAAAGATATTATAATTTTTACAGATATAAGGGCTACGTGGTGTTCACTTTATTTTGTTAAATGGGAATACGATTTAAAAGCTATGCTTATGTTTTAAAGACAAGCAATATGTTGTTTGACAATAGCATTATTAAGTGTACTGTGAACTATTTTTTTTTTTTTTTTTTTTTTTTTTTGAGACATAGTCTCGCTGTCGCCCAGGCTGGAGTGCAGTGGCGTGATCTCGGCTCACTGCAGGCTCCGCCCCCCGGGGTTCACGCTGTTCTCCTGCCTCAGCCTCCCGAGTAGCTGGGACTACAGGCGCCCACCATCTCGCCCGGCTAATTTTTTGTATTTTTAGTAGAGACGGGGTTTCACTGTGTTAGCCAGGATGGTCTCGATCTCCTGACCTCGTGATCTAAAAACCAGAATACAATAAACAACTTTGAAAACAATTTACAGATAAAATACTGGTTTAGAAATCAGCATATCATTTTTTGAAATGATTCCCTGGGGGCAATTTAAAGACTTTATTATGAAATATTTACTTTCACATAATATGGTGTTATATAAATATATTTGAGCTGTTATCGTTTAAAAGCTATAAATATTAAATTGTATCAGAAATATATAGAAACCAATTCAAATGTGATTATCTTTTTGTTTTTAAATATAATACATTTTTTTCTTACAAGCTCATAGCTGTTTAGAAGATCAAATGATTTGATCCTTTTCAGTTTTCCATAATCATATTTTCTTGGTTATAAATTATATTTGGAAATCACTATTTTGGCAATAACTAGATTTATTTTTGGAATTCAATAAAATGAATGTAATATTAGTTATAAGGAGATTTTAGAATTCAGAAATGCATAAAGTTTTGGAGTTAAATGTTTGGCCAGGATAAACTGTGGCATTTGTGTTTTAGAATATTATATATTATCATAGAAAGACAATGTATGTTGTCCAAATTGAAATTATTCCACATAGTTGGGATTTAATCAAGCAAATAATTACCTTAGAGGGCATTGAGATTTACTTTGCTTTGATATGATAAAGAGTGAGAACATTATAAACTAGTTTATTTAAAGGACATATTTCAAGAAATATTAAATCATCTTTCCTAAATACAGAACATTCAAGGAGATTTTCAAAAGCAAAAGCTTCATATTTGAATTAGCATTTCTATTCATTTTCTTTATAACCCATTTCTCATTTTTGAGGAAAAAAGAGTTCCATACATATTTCAAATTCTAAGTTTCCTCTGAGTTGTAAAATACCTATTTTTTTAAAAATCCCATATAATACCTTAGTGTAGAAATATATTCTAACATTACCTTAAACCCTTGATATTTTTTTACATGTAATTTTGATGATAAAGCATTCAATACATTTTCATTTTGGTGGTAGAGAAAATCAAAATGATGATTTTTGAAATTAGAGTAAGAGTTTATGAATGCCCTAATGAATACAATTATTTAAAAAATTTTGCTACATTATTGTTGAATCAGTTCTTAAGAGTTTGTGTTTATTGAAAACAGAAAAGATAATAGAGTAACATTAGTTTTTAAGAGTTTATGTTTATCGAAAGCAGAAAATATAATAGAGTAACGTTAGTTTTTTTTCTTTGGATTAGCTTTTTCAGATAATATGTGGATCACTACAATAAGCTATTACCAAAATCCTACTTATTGTTAAAAATGATGTTTTTATAAATTAGATCATCTGACTTAATTAAATAAACACTTGCAAGATCTGCAAATGAGAAATTGCCTAATTAAAAATTATTGATACTGAACAATGGAATTGAGGTGAGAATTAGAGATTCATTTTGTGATCTCATTATTTAGACAGGTTAAGATAAGGAATGAAAGGTTAAATTTTCATTACCATTTGTGTAAATCTGCCTTATAGATAATTAAAATAAATAATTCTTTATTGTGTTTGTATTACTTCAAACGATAGCAGTAACTATTATGAGGTCCCAAGATGAAGATGACAGGGTACCGTCATCAGAACTTATGTTATTCCAACTTACTGCTCACTTTCTAGTAACATGTACTAAGCAAAAGCAAGTTGCCTAAAATCAATAATCTTTATGTATTAGTTCGTTTTCATGCTGCTGATAAAGACATACCAGAGCCTGGGCAATTTAAAAAGAAAGAGATTTAATTGGACTTACAGTTCCACATGGCTGGGGAGGCCTCACAATCGTGGCAGAAGGCAAGGAGGAGCAAGTCACATCTTACGTGGATGGCAGCAGGCAAAAAGAGAGAGCTTGTGTAGGGCAACTCCTGTTTCTTAAAACTATCAGAGCTCATAAGATCCATTTACTACCATGAGAACAGCATGGCAAAGACCCGCCCTCATAATTCAATCATCTCCCACTGGGTCCCTACCACAATATGTGGGAACTATGGGAGCTACAAGATGAGATTTGGATGGGGACACAGAGCCAAACCATATCACTTTGCTACATGAAAGTGGTCTGTATCCAGGCCCCAAAAGAGGGTTCTTGGATTTCACGCAAGAAAGAATTCAGGGCAATTCTGCAGTACAAAGCAAAAGCAAGTTTATTAAGAAAGTAAAGTGATGAAAGGACAGCTACTCCATAGACAGAGTAGGGCGTGCCTAAAAGTAAGAGGAGGAATGCATTCACTGTAGGTAACAATGCTTGTATACATGGGGAGATGTATTTTGCTATAAGGGTGATAAATGATTAATTTTCCTAAATACTATATTTTTAAAGAATTGATATTATCTTTAAAGCAAAATTAGGAATGCCTTTGTTCTCCAGATATCGAGATATCTGAACACTCCCAAGATGGGTCTGTTTAATAAATATTACTAGTTTTTCCTTTAACAGTAAACATCTAGAGGCTAGGAATGCCTAATTTTCTGGGAATACAGCCCAGCAGGTCTCAGCCTCATTTTCCTAGCCCTCACTCAAAATGGAGTCACTTTGGTTCAAATGCCTGTGATAACTTCACTCTGGTCCTTTTGTAGACAGGTTAGTTTTTAGGTTTCTTTACCTAAAAAACTGTTGATCTGCTTTATTTGGGGTTTATTTGGTTACTTTTTTCTATATTTTACAGAAGATATAAAATCTCCATGGTACATTGTGACTGTCCTGTTCTACACCCTTATGCAGTTTGATATAGGAGGGTCATGAGGGATTAAATTGGGTCAGTGGATGGTTGCTCAAAAGGACCAGAGGAGAAAATTTCAGAGGATGAGGACAGGCATGTTGTAAGGAACACTACGTGTCCAGAAGTCAAGAAATCAATATCTCTTGTGATGTCTTAGGGATGAGCTCAGAACCAGATACATGAGATAAACAGAAAAGGATCTGAAACTGGCCAGGCACTGAGACAGATTGGTATTACAGAGAGCCCTGAGCAAAATCAAAGGTCCAAAATTGTGCTGAATGAATGTGGAAGGCCTGATGCTCATTTCAGACGCATATTTTTTCACAATATTTCTTTTCTATTGAGTAGAAATAACTCATTTTCTAAGTGGTCAGCTGCCTCTTAAGATAGCAAACTTCAAAGGCTAAGCTTTGAAGATTCACCATCATCTGTCCTCTTTCTGCCCCATTTGTTCTTTACTTGCTCGCATTTTTCAGACTATGACCCCAAATTCCAACTTTATAAACCATTTCTGAGCCCCATTACTTTGGGAAATACCAGAGCCTGGCTCCAGAGCTGCATCAGAACTGCTCTGTCCTTGCTTTTATTCTGCGGTTTTTGCCACCTTCAGCTGCTGTGAGCTTTACAGAATCTCATCTCCAGCCATCCTGCCACTCATGATCTTCCATGTCCATGGAGATATGGGCAGAAGTCAGGTGGAGACACAAGAGTGGCAAATAAGTGGCCAGGCACAGTGGCTCACACCTGTAATCCCAGCACTTTCGGAGGCAGAGGTGGGCGGATCACCTGAGGTCAGGAGTTCGAGACGAGCCTGGCCAACATGGTGAAACCCCGTCTCTACTAAAGATACAAAATTGGCTGGGTGTGGTCACGTGCACCTGTATTCCCAGCTACTTGGGAGGCTGAGGCAGGAGAATCCCTTGAACCTGAGAGGTGGAGGTTTTAGTGAGCCAAGATTGCACCACTGCACTCCAGCATGGGCAACCGAAACTCCGTCTTGAAAAAAAAAAAAAAAAGAGCGGCAAATGAGCAACATAGAGAAATGGACTGTGTTTATATTTTCCCATAAGAGATTGTCAGTCGAGAAAAATGACAAGTATCAATCATTTTAGGAAGTTTATTTGCCAAAGTTAAGGACATGAGCCTGACTGGGAGGCAGGTTTATGCCTGTCTCCAAAGATAATTTTAAGGGCTCCAAATTTAAAGGAGAAAGGGGAGACTATTGAGAAGTACACACTTTTCATGAAAGGGGGAGTAGAAAAATGGTCATTCATGCCTTTGTCTGGCTCGTGAATCTGCATTTTTACTTAAGATGACATAGACAAATGGGGCATAGGAAAAATGCAGAGTATCTGCATTTCTATATAAGATAACATAGACAAAATAGGGCAGGGAAATAACCAGATGTGCAGTTGTGTCTGGCGGGCAGGGGGGTGACTGCACCTGTAAAGCTATCAATTTACATTGCCATGGTGAAATCTTAACAGAAACACCTTAGGGTAAAGATCTTGGAGCTAACTAGGAATTTCCTTGAGAGCAAAATATGGGGTAGGCATGTAGCTTTTCATCTTGTAGCCATCTTATTTAGGAACCCAAAGAGGGAGGCAGGTTTGCGTGACTCAGTTACCAGTTTAAATTTTTCCTTTGGCTTAATGAGTTTGGGTCCCAAGATTTAATTTCCTTTCACAAGATTCTGCTAATTTTTAAGATATTTAGATTTTAAAATTATATATGCTATATTTGGATAAAATGATATATATGTATGTGTGTATAAACACATACACACGAACACGTTTACAAAAAGAATGTAAGTAGTCTATATTCCCATTGCCCAAAGGTAATCACTACGTACATTCTGGTAAAGATTCCATTAGGTAGGATTTGTTGTGTACATATACAGATAGATCAGTGGTCCTTAGCTAGGTCAGTTTCCCCCAACCCCATCCCAGGAAATATTTGGCAATGTCTGAAGAAAATTTGGTTGTCATAACCTGGGGATGTTACTGGCATTTAGTGGGTAGCGACCAGGGATACTGCTAAACATGTTGCGATGCAAAGGACAGCCCTCTCCACCCACTGTGTGAGAAAAACATCTGGTCCGAAAGGTCAGTAGTGCCAAGGTTAAGAAACACTGATATAAATAGATGGGTATACCTATATTATCAATATGCATGAAAGGATTCATAGAACTGTGTACATGTTCTTGCAGACATACCTTTTATTTTTATTGAGAAAAAAGCACAAATAATAAAAGAGCATGAATCTTAAAGGTTCAATTAGATTACCTTTGACAATTATATACATCCACATAACCACCACCCCAATAAACATATTTTTATCACAAAATCTCTTATATGCTCTTTGAGTCAATTTTCTCTGTCCACAGAAGTACCATTTTCTGACTTCCATTATCATAAATTGATTATTCTTGTAGGTCATATGAATGCAATCATGCAGTATGAATGTGTATGTGTGTGTGTGTGTGTGTGTGTGTGGATGTTTTCTTCCAGCAAATGCCTTTTGAAGGTATTTCATTAAATGTTTCTGAAATATATCTATGTCCTTGTGTGAATTAATAATTCATTTCTTTTTTTATCATTGACTGGTATTCTGTTATATGAATATAACAATGTACTTACTCTCTTGTTATGCACAAAAAGAGAGTGTAGCACAAAGCCTCCAAACAAGCAGAAAGTACAATTCAAAGGAAAATATTAACAATTATTGTGATAAACTGTTTTAACATAAAATAATATTATAATTTTTACTACATTATTAGTACAAATACTGATTATATATGACAATATCTGTGTAAAACAGATGCAATTGTGCTAATATCCTAAGCATGGTAAAAATAAAACACCTCCTTTGACATAGAAAACTTTGTTTTTTTGAAAGGAAGTAGTGGGTGATAGTAACAAGGAAATTAGATATTAGTGAAACATTCTTATCTACATGTGCATATTACAAAAATTTATTTGAAAGCATTTGAATATCATTCCTCCTGATGGACTATTAAAAGCCAAGTAAGATTAAACAGAGATACACAGAAATAAAAAAATTCTATTAAATCAGACAGCAACTTTTGCATAGAGATTTTTTTCTTACTACTCATTGAGCTTGTTTCTGCTGAGCTATCCCTTAAACCAGAATTGGTTCAGTGATATGAACAGGAACAATCTTAGATCATTTCCTTTGAAAAGTGTTTATTTACAACTAGCCAAGCTTAGAAGTGGCCCATGCTTTCAGTGTAACTTCTGGGGTAAATATTTGATCTAAAATAGAGTAACATGCATTAACAAAGATGCTGTTGGTGCTAGGGCACTATAGTAAGAAGGTTTCAAGTATACACTCTTCAATCTGACCATCTGGGGTTGAATTTCAACTTCACCATCTATTAGCTCTGGGATCTTGGGCGTTCTACTTTACCTTTCAGTGGTTCAATTTCCTCAAGGGAGTGGTAGAAATTCAACAGAGGTTTTGTGACTTTTAAGTGAGAAAATGCTTGTGAAGTACCTAAAATAATGCATGACACGTAGAAAACACTCATGAATATGAGTTATAATTAAAATTCAATAGACATTTGATGGAAAATGATGTTCAGTTTTTAAAAGGAGCTGAACATGATTCAAGTTAGGAATAAGATTTAGGTCAGCATCAGTATCTATTTACTGAACTATCATTAATTTTCCCTAGCCCACAGATTTCTTAAGTGCCAGATGACAGTTAAATTAAGAGTTAGATTAGTCTGGCCCAAATCCTTGCTTCTGAGCAATGCGCTGCACAGAAACTGGCTTCCCAGGCTCCTGTACTCTTTGTACACCTTACAACCCCAGGTCTACTGTTCCCAGCCTGACCAAAAGACTGAAAATGGAAACTCCCTATTCAATCAGCCTAGACATTTCACATACATAGATTTGAGTGCGGTTTTGAATGATATTTTGTACGAGCAACATATAGACGCTTGAATTTTTTCTCCTTCTCTTTTCTGCCCCTACTTTTCCCTTTTTGGCTTTGGCTTACTTCTGTTATGTTTGCTGTGCAGTTTATAGCAATTTATTTTCTTCTCTGTCCTCCCTTGTTGACCGTGAACTCTTAAGGACAGAATCAGCCTCTTGGACATCTCTGTATCTGTGGCTCCTAGCACAATAAATTGAAGATAGTTTTGAATGGGAAAAATACAAATTCCAAGAGTGATGTGAAACTTGAACTGTGGGCCAGCTTGAATTACAGCTTTGGAAACAGGGATGTTATCAATCTTTTATCTTTTATTTTTTGTCCATCTGTCTGTTCATTTGTCTGTCCACCCATCTGTCCATGCATCCACATCAATTTCTCATCATCATCATCATCATCATCATCATTTTCTCTCTCCATCCGTCAATTCTCTAAGTATCTATCTATCTACCTACCTACCTACCTATCTACCAATCACCTGTATGTCCATTTTCTGCCTCTTTATCTTATTGGTCTTATTGATGCATCAGCTGAAGGCCTTGACTTGTTCTATATTAGTGGCACTCTAGTTAAATATAGTCTGTGGAACAAGATGATAGGGATTTGAGTCCAGGCTCTCTCTCTTCCTAACGGTAAGAAAAGTTTACCTAACTTCTTTGTTTCTCAGTCTCCTTATCAGCAAAATGAGGAAATAATAGTACCTAACTATAGGTTTATTATGAAGATTAAATTAGATAATACATTTTTACCTTTAGGAAGAATGCTTAATAAATGTTAATTATTATTATTTGTTGCTTTTTAGAGTCAATCTTCAGCTACCCAGATGGTTCTAGGGCAACTGAATTTATATTTCTGATTATACTTTATCAAAATATTCATTGAAAATATATGTTATACAATAAATGTTTATTTATTCCTACATTTAAGATAGAAAATCTCTCATCTTTAAGACCTACCATGTATCCTGTTAATTCCTGCTACCGTATTAACAAATAGAACACTAATTTAGAAATAAATATAGATGTTTCTAAATTTAGGTATTTAAAACTTAAATTGAGTAAATAAAAAGTATTCGGGATTTTTTTTAAAAAATTGGTCAGAAAGAAACATTCACCGTTTTTACTTGCCATGCTTTAAAGAGAGTTTGAGAGAGCAGTGGACAAAGGGAGCCTGAGAAAATGAACACCCGCCCTGGGCTGATCTTAGCACATGGCTTCGCTCCACTCCACCCCTTACAGCAGAAGGATATTGGCATGATGAGGGCACATGTTCTGCACCTGGGCTCAATGTGGAGACTCTGAAAGGAGGAAATGAACACACTTTTTTGTAAACTGGCCCTGTTGTTACCTAGAAGAAAGGATAGAATGTGAAAATTGATTCCCTGTTATGTACACTTTTCCAAAAATGGGTAGGAGTAGGGTGTCTGGGGAAGTAAACAAAGAAATCTGTAGAATGATCCGGACTTTCTGTGGATAAATAAAAATATTTTATACCCACTTTGAGCATAATGGATTACTTGATGAATTTGCTTCAGGGACACAGGGATTGATGATATGGTATTGGACCACATCAATGAATGAGAAATTCTATGAAGGGGGCACCTGGAAAACAGAAAAAAAATAAAGGAAGTAGAGCTTGTGAGTTATTGGACAGTTGTATTTGTTAATGCTCTGTTGCCTGGTGGTATGACATGTAGAATCTTTCTGAGTTCTGTTTTTCATAACCCAGAACAAACTCATTTCTTCTTAAATTTTAATAATGCTTAGTAAATTATTATTACTTCTATCACAAATAAACCAAAAATTATGTTTCACAGTAACATGTACATTTCCCCCGTTTACGTTTAACAGACAACTTTATGTTTCTGTTTAACAGACAGCTCAAGTCACATATACATTTTTTTCCCCTATTAGGCAGAGTGACCTTTCCTGAGTAAGATGGTTACATTAAATTTTTTTTCCTTTGGAAATTTGCACAAACTATTGAAAATTTTCAAAACAAAATCTGTGTTCTCATTCTTCACTTTTGTTATAATCTTTGTTATGGAGGTAAAGCATGCCTAAAAAGCATTGCCCAGTCTTAACTCTTCTTTTTCCTATATTTTCCCTTTTTGAGTAACTGTCCAGTACCTGCAGGTCAGGAAGAAGTTGATAAATAAAGGACAGGATGGTAGTTATTTGCATGAAAGCTTAGAACATTTGTTATGAATGAGATCAGTTGGATCTGATGTTGTTCCTTTACATCAGAGAGTGAATGAGAGAAGAGAGAACTCATTCTTTACCCATAGGTCTACTCTTATTAAAAAAAAAAAAAAGGAAAGGAAAGATTGTGAAATCACTGTGAAAATTCTTGTGAAAGAAACTATAGGTTGGTGATTGTCAAGGAAGGGTGACGAGGTCAGACAAGGGGTACAGATGGCATTTCCTGTCCTCTGTCATCACCTGTCCTTTGAATTATGAACTGATTACAAATTTTGGTCTGTTAAGATTACTACTGTGTTCTTTTGCTTTTCTATCTTTAAGGTGTTTCTGGACTTATTTTTTTTTTTGAGACGTAATCTTGCTCTGTCACCCAGGCTGGAGTGCAGTAGCGCTATCTCGGTTCACTGCAAGCTCCGCCTCCCGAGTTCACCCCATTCTCCTACCTACCTCAGCCTCCCGAGCAGCTGGGACTACAGGCACCCACCACCGTGCCTGGCTAATTTTTTGTATTTTTAGTAGAGACAGGGGTTCACCGTGTTAGCTAGGATGGTCTCGATCTCCTGACCTCATGATCTGCCTGCCTCAGCCTTCCAAAGTGCTGGGATTACAGGCGTGAGCCACCACGCCCAGCCTGGACTTCTTGACAGTTTGAGATCATTCTACTACTCCCTTGCCCTACACTGGACTTCAGGACCCTCTGTGACATTATCTGATGTCCTTTCCCATTTCAGGCTACACTCAGGGACGGGGAAATCCGTTGATTTTGCAGCTCCTGCTGAGGCACCAGGAATTATTTGACGCTGCTCAGTCTGTCTGCCTTGATACATCCCACAGGCATTTGTCCTCTGGGGTTTCATTGCTTCTTGGAAATCCTACCCAGGAAAAAGGGCAAATCGAGAAAAATACTGCTATGGTCTGAGTGTTTATATCTCCCCCAAATTCATTTGTTGAAACCGAATCACCAATGTGATGATATTTGGGGAGGGGTCTTTGGGAGGTTTCCATTAGAGAATGAAGAAAAAATTTCTTTCACTAGAGAATGAAGACAAAGCCCTCATAGATGGGATTCATGTCCTTATAAAAGAGGCACCAGAGAGATGCCTTGTCCCTTTCACCATGTGAGGACACAGTGAGAAGGCACCAGGAAATGGTGGCATTTATGGCGTTTAGTTGCCACTCAAACAGTCTACGACAGGTAGTTTTGTTTTTTTTCTTTTGTTTATTTTTCTTTTTTGTGGTTGTTGTTGAGACGGAGTCTCACTCTGTCATCCAGGCTGGAGTGCAGTGGCACAATCTCAGCTCACTGCAACCTCCACCTCCCAGGTTCAAATGACTCTCCCGCCTCAGCCTCTCTAGTAGCTGGGATTACAGGCGCACGCCACCATGCCTGGCCAATTTGTTTGTAGTTTTAGTAGAAATGGGGTTTCACCCTGTTGGATAGGCTCCTGACCTCAGGCGATCAGCTTGCTTCGGCCTCTCAAAGTGCTGGTATTACAGGCGTGAGCCACTGTGCCCAGCCTTATGACAGGTAGTTTCTGTCAGACACCTTAAGCCCTTTCTGCCTCCCCTCTTCCCAAGCTCACATTAAAAGACTGGGTGGGCAAGTGTCCTTACTCAGGGACCCACAGCATCTACTCAGCTTTTTTTTCTCCTCTAAATTTCTGCTGCTCCTATCCTGGGAATGTTTATCACATCTTTCGAATTCAAAATCTCTCCCTCGCATTCTCATATATTTTCCCACTTATACGTATTTTCCTACACGGGAGTCCCTTTGGTTTATTCCAGAAGAGGGACTTTGTACATTTTAAAGCAAGGGCAGGCATGTTTCTTTCTCTTGCTATATCATGCTTTCCCTGAGACAAAAGCAGCCTGGACAAGGAGGAAGGGATGTGGGATAAAAGCCATTTTAGGGGGAAAAACACCACCACCAAGAACATGTTGGTTAATATTCTGGAAATTGTATACTATCCCTAACACAGAGTGTGTATTTGAACCTGCTTGCTTCTCTGCCAGCAGACTGTAAGGGAGGGAAAACTAAGTAATTGATGTTAGTAAACTGGGCCTTACTGTGAATAGGGGACAGTGAGCTGTACCTTCTTGCATAAGGCTACAGTTCCGAAATACTTAACATTGATTTTCACTTTTCCTTCTTAAATCCCAACACTTTTATTTAGTCACAGAACAAGAATTCTTATTTAAAATTTTTTTAAAAAAATACTGATTTCTTAGCTTTTCAACCAGAAGACATGATTTCAAAGGAAAGGGTAAACTGTTTAACACAGATCAATTTAATGAAAATGATTTAATCAGTCAAAAATATTTACCAATCATTAACAATATGCCATACAAAGTGTAAAAGTTCATTGGATGTTTCACACTGCCTGGGAATTGCTTTAATAGATTAGTGGTTTTTTTTAAATTTTTTAAATCGATTTAAAAAGAAAACATGTTCATTCTCATAAACCTGCACATTCATTGTGTATGTTTTGCCTCTGGCTCCTATAAATTGGATCTAAGTGTTCTCCCTCATTGTTTAGCTGAAGTTCACACACATTTTTAGATTCCAGAGAGCAAATACTGAGTTCTGCTTTTTACATGTAATAATTCACAATAGGTATTCAGTAGTGTTGATGTTTTATGATGGAGATTGCTGCACAAATCTTCCATACACTGAATGTTGAACAGCCATTACCATTATCTTGTCAAATTTTCTAAGGTATTTGGCACTAGTTTTGACAAACGGTCATGATGAAGCTGATTCAAATGGATGACAGACAGCTGTAATGCGGTTCTACCAATTGATTTTTTGTCAGGGAATAATTCAAAAAGGCCAAGGAAAGCGCTAATCCGATTTGACAGTGGGAGATCCATTTGCGCTGCAAACTGTAGGTGATTATTAACGGGCTGGAAATCCTCAGCTGAGGTTAACTTTGTTGCAGCAAATCAGGTAATTACCATCGTCAACTCCCTACATAGCAAAAAAGGCATCTGCAAAGCCTGGCCCATATGATTGTGTTTAAAATTAAATGATTAAATACAAATAAAGATAAACTTTATATTGGCTTGCTCATCATGTAAAGTGGATTAGCCACATCATTAGGGTTCATCTAAATAAGCTGTATATATAGTGCATGTGTATGTGTATGTATAAAAGCTTAGCAAATTTTGAGTGGTTGGCCGGGCGCGGTGGCTCACGCTTGTAATCCCAGCACTTTGGGAGGCCGAGGCGGGCGGATCACGAGGTCAGGAGATCGAGACCACGGTGAAACCCTGTCTCTACTAAAAATACAAAAAATTAGCCGGGTGTGGTGGCGGGTGCCTGTAGTCCCAGCTACTCGGAGAGGCTGAGGCAGGAGAATGGCATGAACCCGGGAGGCGGAGCTTGCAGTGAGCCGAGATCGCGCCACTGCACTCCAGCCTGGGCGACAGAGCAAGACTCTGTCTCAAAAAAAAAAAAAATTTGAGTGGTTGAGGAAAACAAAAGACAAAATAAAACACAAAGAAATATCTTCATATAAAATAGCTTCTGAATTATCTTTGTTTTCAGAGAAGTCATGTTTGTAAATTTTTTCTCTTTTTTCTTTTAATTGCTAAAGAGATGATGGCATAAAGGAAATGACATCTGGCTCAGTCAGAAAAATCTGTGTTCGAGTCCTACCTCCTGAATTTACATGGTTCATTTAATACAGTATTTTTCAACTTTTTTCATTGTTGCCCTTCTAAGAATTAGTCTTTTTAGATGTTTTTCCTAATTAGCTAAGTGTCATTAAAATTTTAATCATACTGTATACCTGTTTATGGACTGTAAGACATTCATAGTTGTATATTGTGTATGTTGTATTTTTTGTTTTTGTTTGTTGTTTGTTTTGTTTTTTTGAGATGGAGTCTTGCTCTGTCACCCAGGCTGGAGTGCAGTGGTGAGATCTTGGCTCACTGCAACCTCCTCCTCCTGGGTTCAAGCAATTCTCCTGCCTCAGCCTCCCGAGTAGCTGGGATTACAGGTGCCTGCCACCATGCCCGGCTAATTTTCTGTGTTTTTATAGAGACAGGGTTTCACTGTGTTAGCCAGAATGGTCTCGATATCCTGATCTCGTGATCCGCCCACCTTGGCCTCCCAAAGCATTGGGATTACAGGCGTGAGCCACTGCGCCCGGCCGTATGTAAGTTTTTAAAGACCTTCTCCCCAAGAATCAATTCTTGTCCCCTTGGAAGCAATACCACTCCATTAAAAATGCCAGATTTAATGCTTTATTCAATAATGTAAGACTCATTTACTAAGCATTTACTATCTCAGGTATTGTAATGTATGGAGGATATGAAAAAGAATATTGCATAGCTCCTGCCTAAGAGAAGCTTCCAGCCAGTAAAGAAGTTTCCACCGTGGAAGAGGGATTGTGAGACTGTGAAAGGTCAAGAAAAATATGTACATGCAAATGATGGGAGATATGAACTCTGCAGGGCGTCAGTTTGGGCTGTTATAACAAAATACTATAAATTGTGTAGTTTATAACAACAGAAATTTATTTCTCAGGGTTTTGGAGGCTGGAAGTTCAAGATCAGAATGTCAGCATGGTCCTATTCTGGTGAGGGCCCTCTTCCCAGTTGTAGATGGCTGAGTTCTCATTGTATCCTCACATGGAGGAGAGTGGAAAGAGGCAAGCTCTGTTTGAACTCTCATAAGGGCACTAATCCCATTCATGGAAGGTTCATCCTCTTTAGCTCATCTAATCCTAATCACTTGCCAAAGGCCTTACCTCCTAATACCACCATATTGCAGGTTAGGGTTTCAACATATGAATTTTAGGGTGCCATGAACATTCCATTTATAGCAATGGGAGTCAGGAGATGAATTAAGAGGAAGATAGAGTAAAACTGGATTTTGAAGCTTGAAGAGTTTGTTGGATAAAGATGGGGCTTAAGGTGTTCTAAGGGAAAAATGTGTGAATTGTGTATGCATGAGATCACAGTTTTTGAGTTTTATTTTCACCTGTAAATAAAATTAATATCTGCATTACAAGGCTATAAAAGGTTTAGAGAAATACTACGTGTGAATGACCTTTAGAGACTATAGAGCACAAGATATGTATAAGGATTTAATATTTTGAATCCTGTCCTGATTAAACAATTTGTTATATAAAATACTCATTTAACCAGGTGTTCTGTTTATAGCAAGTTTCCCTTGGACTGAAAATTAGATATAAAATCCTTTTGGTTTGATCACTTATTTAAAAATACAAATCTTAATAAATTAGGAAGGAAATGTATGTGTTTTATTATCTAAGCAAAATGCATGGATTATTATTTATGTATTTCTGTGTGTTTATTATTTTTTACTGCTGCATAGCAAACTACCTCCAAATATTTCAGCTTAAAACAGCATCTACTGGGTCACATTTTCTGTGGGTCAGGGATCTAGCTGTGGCTTAGCTTAGTAGCTCTCAGTCAGGGTCTCTTGCTCACTCTTAGCTCAGGCCACCCTTAATTTCCTGACATGTGGATCTCTCCATAAGCAGCTCACTAAGTGGAAGGTGGCTGGATCCAGTCACCTCCCACTAGGCCCCTCCTCCAAACTGCCCCATGAGATTTGGGCAGGGACGCAAATCCAAACCATGTCATAGATGAACCACATCATATGTAGAAAGAGAAGTGATAAGGAAAGTGGAACAAGAGGGAGGGAGATCTAGGTGAAGGCTTCAGCTCCAGGGTCCCGCTGGCTTGCAGTTGATCTCTTTTACTCACTCCTCCTTGCACGTTCCTGGAGAAATGACTAAATCTCTCAGGGACTAAGTTTCTTTATATATAAAATGGGAATAATAATAGCCTTACTTCATAGGGCTGGGATATGAATTAAACTTGAGACTGGCAATAAGGTGCCAGGCACAGAAGCAGGCTTAATAAATTTTTGATGTTGTTCTTGTTGTTGTTGCCACTGTTGCTGTTAAATAACCTAAGTGTCTAAAACTGTGGTGCAATGAAGGTTTCAAAACACAGCAGCTAACATCTACTGTAAGCTCAATATTAGCAAATCGATGTTTTGAATCAGTAGTTTCTGTACTAACTTTTGCTTACTGTAGAACATCACAACTTTTGCTTTTTCTAAAAAACTACATAAACCTTTTACTTTCCTGAAAAATGTGCTGTCTAAATATAGAAACCTCAACAAGAAAAAATTCATGTTGCATGTTTCACAAGTCAAAAATGTGGCATAATAATATATATATATAATTAAAAATAAATCAGTTCTTGCAGGGTCAAATAATTATAGCACACAAAAGCTGCATCTATGATAGAATTTGGTTGACTATTACAAAACATACATTTGCCAACAAATCATAGAGAATCTTAGCTTCTGGGAAACATGTATTGATCAATGCAACTTCTTGTTTTTTTTTTTTCTCTTTTCAGTGAATCTATTTTGAACCATTTTAATACACATAAGTCTTTCAGATTCTTTTTAAGTAACATTCTGTTGTATAAAGTCATTATAATTAACTAATCTATTAGTAGATATTTAGATTATTTTTATTTTGTCAATGAACAGAAACAAGAAAAACAAAACTACTACACTTTTACCATATATGTCTTTATACATGTGTCTAAACATTTAAATTCCCTACAATTTGAGTTACTATGTCAAGGAAATATAAAGCTCTTATTTTGTTACTTAGATTTCCTCCAGAAAGTATCTCCCTATTCACACATCTGGGTGTAGTTTTTCAATGGTATTTTGGAAGAAGTCCTTTTTATTATTTATTTATTTATTTATTTATTTATTTTCCTCTGGCTTTCAAATTTTCTTATTTTATTTTATTTTATTTTTTATTATTATTATACTTTAAGTTTTAGGGTACATGTGCATAATGTGCAGGTCTGTTACGTATGTATCCATGTGCCATGTTGTTGTGCTGCACCCATTAACTTGTCATTTAGCATTAGGTATATCTCCTAATGCTATCTCTCCCCCCTCCCTCCACCCCACAACAGTCACCAGAGTGTGATGTTCCCCTTCCTGTGTCCATGAGTTCTCATTGTTCAATTCCCACCTGTGAGTGAGAACATGCGGTGTTTGGTTTTTTGTCCTTGCGATAGTTTACTGAGAATATGGTTTCCAGTTTCATCCATGTCCCTATAAAGGACACGAACTCATCATTTTTTATGGCTGCATAGTATTCCATGGTGTATATGTGCCACGTTTTCTTAATCCAGTCTATCGTTGTTGGACATTGGGGTTGGTTCCAAGTCTTTGCTATTGTGAATAGTGCCGCAATAAACATACGTGTGCATGTGTCTTTATAGCAGCATGATTTATAGTCCTTTGGGTATATACCCAGTAATGGGATGGCTGGGTCAAATGGTATTTCTAGTTCTAGATCCCCGAGGAATTGCCACACTGACTCCCACAATGGTTGAACTAGTTTACAGTCCCACCAACAGTGTAAAAGTGTTCCTATTTCTCCACATCCTCTCCAGCACCTGTTGTTTCCTGACTTTTTAATGATGGCCATTCTAACTGGTGTGAGATGGTATCTCATTGTGGTTTTGATTTGCATTTCTCTGATGGCCAGTGATGATGAGCATTTTTGCATGGGTTTTTTGGCTGCATAAATGTCTTCTTTGAGAAGTGTCTGTTCATGTCCTTTGCCCACTTTTTGATGGGGTTGTTTGTTTTTTTCTTGTAAATTTGTTTGAGTTCATTGTAGATTCTGGATATTAGCCCTTTGTCAGATGAGTAGGTTGCAAAAATTTTCTCCCATTTTGTAGGTTGCCTGTTCACTCTGATGGTAGTTTCTTTTGCTATGCAGAAGCTCTTTAATTAGATCCCATTTGTCAATTTTGGCTTTTGTTGCCATTGCTTTTGATGTTTTAGACATGAAGTCCTTGCCCATGCCTATGTCCTGAATGGTATTGCCTAGGTTTTCTTCTAGGGTTTTTATGGTTTTAGGTCTAACATGTAAGTCTTTAATCCATCTTGAATTAATTTTTGTATAAGGTGTAAGGAAGGGATCCAGTTTCAGCTTTCTACGTATGGCTAGCCACTTTTCCCAGCACCATTTATTAAATAGGGAATCCTTTCCCCATTTCTTGTTTTTGTCAGGTTTGTCAAAGATCAGATAGTTGTAGATATGTGGCATTATTTCTGAGGGCTCTGTTCTGTTCCATTGATCTATGTCTCTGTTTTGGTACCAGTACCATGCTGTTTTGGTTACTGTAGCCTTGTAGTGTAGTTTGAAGTCAGGTAGCGTGATGCCTCCAGCTTTGTTCTTTTGGCTTAGGATTGACTTGGTGATGCGGGCTCTTTTTTGGTTCCATATGAACTTTAAAGTAGTTTTTTCCAATTCTGTGAAGAAAGTCATTGGTAGCTTGATGGGGATGGCATTGAATCTATAAATTACATTGGGCAGTATGGCCATTTTCATGATATTGATTCTTCCAACCCATGAGCATGGAATGTTCTTCCATTTGTTTGTATCCTCTTTGATTTCATTGAGCAGTGGTTTGTAGTTCTCCTTGAAGAGGTCCTTCACGTCCCTTGTAAGTTGGATTCCTAGGTATTTTATTCTCTTTGCAGCAATCGTGAATGGGAGTTCACTCATGATTTGGCTCTCTGTTTGTCTGTGATTGGTGTACAAGAATGCTTGTGATTTTTGTACATTGATTTTGTATCCTGAGACTTTGCTGAAGTTGCTTATCAGCTTGAGGAGATTTTGGGCTGAGACAATGGAGTTTTCTAGATATACAATCATGTCATCTGCAAACAGGGACAGTTTGACTTCCTCTTTTCCTAATTGAGTACCCTTTATTTCCTTCTGCCTGATTGCCCGGGCCAGAAATTCCAACACTATGTTGAATAGGAGTGGTGAGAGAGGGCATCTCTGTCTTGTGCCAGTTTTCAAAGGAAATGCTTCCAGTTTTTGCCCATTCAGTATGATATTGGCTGTGGGTTTGTCATAGATAGCTCTTATTATTTTGAGATACAACCCATCAATACCTAATTTATTGAGAGTTTTTAGCATGAAGGGTTGTTGAATTTTGTCAAAGGCCTTTTCTGCATCTATTGAGATAATCATGTGGTTTTTGTGTTTGGTTCTGTTTATATGCTGGATTACATTTATTGATTTGCATATGTTGAACTTCTTGTTTAAAAGATGTCACCACAAAAAGAAAGGCAATGAAAAATAATTTTAAAATCCTTATTCTTAAAATTTTAAGAACACTACATTTCTGTTTCTTACAATATCCTACCTCCTTTATTCATATTTTGGAAACTCCAAGTTACACCAGAATATATTTTTAGTCAATGCTATATAATAAATATCTTCATGTTTCAAAAGTGTCTTTATAATCATCATTTAAAATTATAAAAACATTAAAACCAATGTATAAAAGTAGAACAGAGAAAAGCCTGTTAATTTCACCATCCTGAAACAACTGGTATAATCACTTGATATTTTTTATTTCATCAAATCTAGTCTTTTCTGTCATGTATATATTGGTATTTTAAAACCTGTAGTTATTTTCCATAGAATACAATGTAGTGTGCTTCCATTTCCACTTGCTGTAATGCAAACTTGTCAGTAAAATAAGTATACCAATTTATTTCTCAGAAGTGTAGTGGTTTTATCTTATCTTCACTGGCATTGACTTTTAGGCTCAGAGTTTTGACTATTCTGAATTATGTTACATTATATTGCTCTCATTTCCATTTATATGATTGTTAGTGACGCAATATATCACAGAAATTTGTTTTAGCCTATATTTCTTACTTTGTATCAATGTTATTGCCCATCTATATGTGGGGAGTTTAGATATTTCTTGTTGAGTTTTGTGAATATTTTAAAGAATAAAATATTGGACTACCAGTAATTTTAAAAATATAAGTATTTCTTTTATAGTTAATTTTTTGGTTATTTCAAGAATAACAATTTTCTGAAATATTTATAATAGATTTTTGAGCTTATATGTTATAGATATGAAACATATGTTACATATATAAATTTATAAATAGTAGCCTATAGTAGATGTTAGCTGCTATAATTTATATATGTTTACATATATATTTATATATAAAAATATTATATACATATATAATGCTCTTCTATTACTGTCATTTCCCAAAAACGAAGACTCAATAAATTATCTTCTGCAATGGTGCCAATGATTTTCTGTAATAATGCTTAATTTAATTTATAATTTTTATTATTTTAAAGTGTGCTATTTTAAATTACAGATTTATAAAAATCTTTTGTGACAATTTCTCTTCATGAATCTTGCATCAGACATGGTGGCACAGTAATTGCTGAGCTAGACAGTTTCTTTCTAGGTTTAAAATTCTTATGACATTTCAAGTCCATTTTTAACTTAAAGAGAATAAGAAATTGCAAGGACTTCAAAATCACGATGTGCCTGAGGCAGAGATTGTACTGAATTCAGCTGGTACCATTATTCATGGGAGACAAAGTTAAAAATTGAGGTTGTAGTCTTTAAATAGTATATTAGTGTGTCTTGAGAAAAAGTTCACTTAGTTGGGGGATTAGTTTTCCTATTTTAAGCTTTCTACTAAAGTCATTATAAAATGCAGATAATTTAAATTAAAATTACATTATGTTGTCTTCAGGTTTGAGGGAAAACTTTGTTTTATTTTTGACAAGCAATTATGAGTGTACATAATTTATAGACAAATCCAGTCTATAAATTCCCATAATTTTAATTTAAAGAGAATTATGTATTTATTACACACACACACACACACACACACACACACACACACACACACACACACAGAGACAGTAAAGCAAACTAAATATGGCCTGAGAAGGGCTCTGTACTTCTATATTTGAGTCCTTGTGGATGAACTCTAACCTAGATTAATAGTCCAACAAAATTGAAAACCTAACTTAATAGTATGCCCCTGTAACAATGGCTGAGTATTGGCCAATCCCAGATGCCATACTTCAGCCGCTCGTAGACTGCTGAATGTTCAAACTGCATTCAAATAAGGCAAATGACAAGCTGTAACCAATCTTACTGTTTCTTTACCTCACTTCTGATTCCTCTGTCACTTTACCTTTTTTTGTCTATAAGTTTATTCTGACCACGAGGCATCCCTGGAGTCTCTGGTGAATCTGCTGTGATTTTGGGGGCTGCCTGATTCATGAATCATTCATTGCTCAATTAAACTCCTTTAAATTTAACTCGGCTGAAGTTTTTCTTTTATTAGATAGATAGATAGATAGATAGATAGATAGATAGATAGATAGATAGACAGATAGATAGACAGAGTCTTGTCTTGTGCTAAAGCCCAGGCTGGAGTACAGTGGCATGATCACGGCTCAGTGCAGCCTCAAACTCAAACTCTTGGGCTCAAGCGATTCTCCCACCTCAGTCTCCCAAGTAGTTGAGACTACATGAGACTACAGGCATGTGCCACCACTCCTGGCTAATTATTTTTTAATTTTTGTAGAGATGGGGTCCTGCTTTGTTGCCCAGGATGGTCCTGAATTCCTGTCTTCAAGCTATGCTCCCATTTTAACCTGCTGAAGTGCTAGTATTACAGGCATGAGTCACCACTCCCAGTTGAATTATCAATATTTTAAAACAAATGAATTTCTTAAATGTGGATTTAAATTACAACACAATCAACCAAGTGGAACAATTATCATATTTTATTATAAACCTAAAGTCTTGGAACACATGGGTCATCATGAAAATGACATTTTATAAGTCAAGGGTTGGTTAAGTATATAAGGAACTGTTTTCAGGTGATTGGAACATGACAATACATTTATTCACATGCATTCCCAGTTTCCTTTAGTAAACATAAGGCAGAAACACAGCATATTTTAGAGGTGATTGGTCGACTTCTTTCTTATGGTAATGAGTTTATTGTTACAGACCTTGCAGTTTTAGACTTGTGAGCTCTGTACCATCTGTGCCCACGTGATCACAATATGTTTTACCACGCATTGCTCTGTACAGCAGAACTCTGAAGTGCACAACCTACAAAAATACAATTCAGTTTCAGTTCTACTCTTAATCCTTTTCTTGTTTATTAAGCTCAGTGTACTATTTATCAGTGAATTCCCAGCCCTCCCCATGGGCTTCTTACTGATATTTTTTTTCCTTCCTAAGAAGCCTAGTTTAATTGAACACAGTTGGCCCAAAGGTATGAGACCTTGAATCCCATCAGCAATCTTTCTTTACTGTGTAATCCACATACTGCATGATTTAAGCCACTTCAAACGTTTTGTCTATTTAAGTACATTATCCCCAAGAGATTTTATTTCCCTGTAAGAGGGAAGCTGCTCCTTTGCCCCTCAATTGCATGTGTAGATAAGATGTGATTTAGCTTCCTGAGGTAATATTACATTTCTTTTGGAGAGACAGCTTGCACAATTGATTCACTGTATAACTGAAACTGTGAAGTCAGTTATGGCATTACTCATAAAAAGAGATATGTTACAGAAGTAAAAGCATTCAGTTACTACTTTACTTGCATCTTCAAAAAAGAAATATTTTCATTGTGATTTAAAAATATCATTTACTAATTTACATAGTTGTCACCATTTATTGAGTTTGTATCAAGCAATGTGCAAGGCAGTGGAAATACAAAAACAATGGTTGAATACCTGTCCTAAGGAAACTCAGAATCTTATTGATTGTTGTCCTTTCAACATTTATTTTATCTACTGGACTCATTTTTTTTAATTCATTCACTCATTTACTTAACACACATTGTTTGAGCACTAGCTCAAACCATTGTTTGAACTCACAGTTCGGCCTGGCTCGGGGGGCCTCAGGAAGCTTACAGTCATGTCAGAAGGGGAAGCAAACACGTCCTTCTTCACATAGCAGCAGCAAGGAGAAGTGCCGAGGAGAAGGGGAAAAGCCCCTTAAAAAAACCATCCGATCTTGTGAGAACTCACTCACTATCACAAGAACAGCAGGTAGGTAACTGCCCTCATGATTCAATGGTCCCTCTCACTACATGTGGGGATTATAGGAACTACAACTCAAGATAAGATTTGGGTGGGGACACAGCCAAACCATATCACCACCAAAACAAGTCAGACCTGCATTGTGGTCTGAAGGCTTCGCCTACAAACTCCTGCTTCCTCACTCCTTTGTCTTTCATAGGCAATATCCTCTATCAATTTGTTGTGTTTCTAACTCTGTATTGGTGCCTAGTTCTGGAAAACCTGAACTGATACAGACGGTGATATGTACAATTAAAAAAAAAAATTGGCAGCATGGAAGCGGGGACGTGGTTTACATGTGAGAAAGGGAAACGTTGGCAATTTTAAAGCATGATAAGAGAGGTCTCCCTGAGAAGTTGGCTTTTGAACAAAGGCTTAAAGGAAAAGGAATGTTCTATGTGGATATTGAGGCAGAGGGAACTGCCAGTGAAATGGCCCTTAGATGAGAATACTGTCCTGCAAAGTATGACAGATTCACATGCAGGTTGTGGATGATGGAGAAAACAGAAAGTTTTTCACTTATTATTGAAAAAGGTTTGGTAGAAGAAGAATAACTTGGTGAGTCCCTGCAATGGTGTTAAAGCCACAGATCTCAAATGTGGAGTCCAGGGACAATGTTTCCATCCACCAATCATGACTGTAGGAAAGAAACAAGCCAGGGAAAATTACTCTGCATACATTTTTAAAAGATGAACAATTGTCCTAAGATGAGTCAAAGTTGGTATAAAATTCTCTAGTGATTCTCAAGCACTTCCAAATGCTAAAAAATATGATGCAAGAGTTGTAAAAAAATTAGAATTAAACTTATTATTAAAATTACACATATATACATTTCATATAATACTCTAAATTTTTGTTCATATTTTATAGTATTTTGATTTCTTTAGGAATAATCTTTTGAAGATTTTCTATTTTATCTAATTATTTAAAAAACAATAAAAATGCAAAACCAAACCATTAGAGTACTTTGTGGCTGAGGATTAATATACTCTGTTGCAAAATATTCTCAAATCCCTGGGAAATCAGTTAAAATGCCCTCTTGAGAAGGAGCTAATAAATAAAAGCATCATGTTTTCTTCTAGTTTTAGATTGAAAATCAAATGACATGGAGGAAATACACAGGGAGAAAATGGAGAGGCTAATATGATAAATCATGGGAAATAATTCCCACCGGTTAGGTTTGCCATCTATCTATAGAGTCGTTGAAAAAGATTGGGTTGGGCTGGCTCTATGAAGCATGAGGAGACCATGCTAAGGTTACACACACACACACCCCCATACACCCCAGGCAGAGTGGATGGTGCACATATTTGAATAAGGTGTGTGCATAATGCAGAATTGGTCACAATATCATTAACTCTCCAAATGCTAAAATAAAATCCCAAACTACTACTACTTAAGATGAACTGAAGTGCAGATATCCTTAGCAAACTTTTCAATTCTGAAACGTTTTCCTCAAAGTTTCCTTTGAGCTTGTCAAAATAGGTTCCAGACGTTGAACAACGCATTTCCTTCCCCAACATCTTGTTGAATCAGAAAATATTAATTTTACTCTCTGGATGTCTGATCTCAGTCAATGCATTGTCCTGTAACTCACGATTTTTCAGGGTCTCTAGCAATAAAACACAGCAAGAGCAATGGATTCATACCAGATGGAGGCATTGCCAAACCCTCAAGGCTTTATTTGTGTCTACATTAAGTGAGGAAGGCAGAGAAACAGATGCCAGAAACAATCAAACAGTTGTCAGGGCAGGAAAATAAAAACACTGAAGGAAAGCTGTGTCTTGTGAAACAGACAGTTAAGAAATTAAAACATCTGATCACAAAATGCTATGCCCAGAGGCATTAATCTTTGGTTTCTTAAAGAAAAGAAAAATGATAGACAGAAGAAATACAGTTCCCAGAGGTAACTTAATTCCCTGTGAAACATTGGAATATACAGAAGGTAGAAAAAATAAGGATCTTTTTTATTTAGGAAGGAATAATAGTAATTACAGATGTTGACTGAGCAAATATTGAAAATAATATTGCATATATTTAGTCATTATTGTTATTATATTATATTATATTATATTATATTATATTATATTATATTATATTATTATTATATTAGCCAGCTTCTTATTTTCTTTTTAATATATTAGGGTAATGACGAAAATTTTGGTGACTAGTTTTTTAACTTGTGGAAAATTAATAATTAGTATTATGGTCATTTATTAGTGCTTTTCATCAAAAATTTCTCCTTTTGGCATCCCTCAAAGTTGGGTTTTGCTGTGTGACTTATTTTGATCACTAATACGGGTTTGGAAGTGTTGGTGTCACTTGCAGGTGGAAGATTTAACATCTAGTGCATAATTCGACACAGACCTTCTTTTCCAGTCTTGACAATTGTGGAAGCACTGAAGTGCGTTGTGGGATCCTGAATAAGGGTGATGCACAACAGGGCAAGGTGTAGCAAAAATCTTATTGTTCTAAGCCATTGATTTTGGGGTTACTTGTTTCCAAGCATAACTTAACCTCTCCCTTTGGATATCAATATTTGGTGATAAATTCCAGGCATTCCTAGGATAGCAACCGATTTCTCTATTCATGGGCTTTTAGAAAATAGTTATCATTTATGTACATTCTACAAAAAGGGCTTTGGCCAGTTTGAATACATACAATTAGCAGATCCCTTGAAAAAGATTACATCATTTTTTTTTTTTTTTTGAGATGGAGTCTCGCCACTCTGTTGCCCAGGCTGGAGTGCAGTGGTGCCATCTTGGCTCACTGCAACCTCCGCCTCCTGGGTTCAAGTGATTCTCATGCCTCAGCCTCCTGAGTAGGTGGGATTACAGGTGCCTGCCACCATTGGCTAAGTTTTGCGTTTATTGTAAAGACAAGTTTTCACCATGTTGACCAGGTTGGTCTTGAACTCTTGACTTCAGGTGATACACCTGCCTCAGCCTCCCAAAGTGCTGGGAGTACAGGTGTGAGCCACCGCACCCAGCCTAAAGATTATGTTATCTAATAAAGATTTGAGAATGTGATTTTTTTTTTCCAGCAATCTTAGCATGTAGCTATGATATTCTTTTGGGTCAAATAATTCTCTGGGAACCTGTGCATCACATGCACTAACTGAGATTCAGAAAGCAGTTATACTAAGAAGTGGTTGAATTTAGATGCGTGAGCCAAGTCTTGAGCCCATACTGTGAGAAAATCTGAGATCTGGGTCAAGAAAATTGATCCAAAGGCAAGAGACGAATCTAACAGGCAGACAACGAAGGGACAGAGAGGGTATGTATAATGCAAGTCACATTTTTCAAAATCCGTGAAAGATGAGAAGCTACAGGTCTAAAAAGACTAGATACCCCTAAAAAAATCGAAACAAAACAAAAGAAACAACAATGACAATAAAAACAACCTCATACACTTAGACACATCACTGTCAACCAGCTAAAAGCCAAAGATGAAGGGGAAAAAAACATCTTAAAGGCAGCCTGAAGTGGGATGGTCGAAGGATTGCCTAGGAAGGAACAAAGGTAAGAAACACATCAGACTTATCCAAAATTATACAAGACAGAAGACAATTGAATGGGCATCTTAAAAATGCTGCAAAAAACAATAAGAACTATCAACCCAGGCTTCTATACCTAGTGAAAATACCTTTCAAAAACAAAGGCAAAATAAGCACTTTTTCAAACCAACAAAGGCTGAGAGAATTTCTTGCCTGAGACCTGCGGTACAAGGTCTATTAAAATAAATTCTTCAGGCAGAAGGAGTATGAGATCTAATGGAAAAGATGAAAGCCATTTTTTTCACTGTTAAACTCTTTAAAAATCATTGACTTTCAAAGACAAAAATAATTGACTTTCAAAGCATTGTGAGTTATAACAAATGTAGAAGTAAAATGTATGAAGATATAGTTCAAAGCATGGGAAGAAAGAAAATTGAAGTATACATGAATAGTGTAAAAATATTTGATGGTAGAATATGCTAACATTTTGTTTATTATAAACCCTAGAGCAATCATTAAAAATTTTAAAAAGCGATTTGGCTAATAAGCCAACAGTTGAGATGAAAAATAATAAAAAATAATAATTAGTACAAAGGAAGGTAGAAACAGAGGAATAATGAGAACCAACAACAGATGGAGCAAATAGAAAAAAAAATCAACATGCTCAACTATATCAATAATTACATTAAATATAAATTATTTAAATACCTTAACAAAAGGCGCGTCTATCAATTTAGATAAAAATGACACAGCGATGTGGTATCTATAAGAAACCCACCTTATGTATAAATACATCAATGTAAAGCAAAATTATGTGAAAGCATCTAGCCTTTTAAAGAAAGATGGAAGGATTATATTAACATCAGCAAAGTCAGCTTCAAAACGAAGAGTATTACCATATCAAAAAAATTTTCTATATAATAACAAAAGAAGACATTACAACTCTATTTGTCATCTTAACCATTTTTAGGTGTACAATTTCAGAGTAATTATCATTACAACATTGTGAAACAGATTTCCAGAACCTTTTCATTTTACAGAACTGAAACTATACCCATTAAAATAACAACTCCCCTTTGCCCCTTTCCCCCAGCTCATGGTAACCACTATTCTACATTCTATATTTATAAATTTGACAACATTAAATAATTAATATAAGTAGAATCATATAGTATTTATTGTCCTTTAAAGAAAAAACTGGCTTATTTTACTTACTATAATGCCCTAAAGTTCCATTCATGTTGTAGCATAGTATAAGATTTCCTTTCTCTTTAAAGCTGCACAGTATTTTATTCTATGTACATAATATATTTTGTTTATTCATTGCTTCATGAACCTTTGGGTTACTTTCATCTCTTGGCTATTGTGAACAGTGCTGCTATAAACAGTGTGCAAATGTATCTTCAACAGCCTGCTTTCAATTCTTTTGAATATGTACCCAGAGGTGGGATTGTGGATCATATAGTAGTTCTATTTTTAATTTTTTGAGGACCTCCATATCATTTTTTATAGTGGTTGCACCATTTTGAATTTCTGCCAAAATTATATAAAGGTCTCAATTTCTCTACACGCTCATCAACACTTGTTATTTTCTGTTTTTCATGACAGAAGCCATTCTAATGAATGTGAAGTGATATTGCACTGTGGCTTTGATTTGCGTTTCTCTGATGATTAGTGACATTGAACATCTTTTCATATGCTTTCTGGCCATTTGTATAGCATCTTTGAAGAAATGTCTCTTCACGCCCTTGGCCCATTTTTTGATTGGGTTAGATTTTTTGTTGTTGAGATATAGGAGTTCTTTATTTATTCTGGATATGAATACCCTATCAGATATCTGTGATTTGCACATATTTTCTAATTTCCCCCCATTTGATAGATTGCCTTTTCACTCTGTTGACTGTTCTTTAATGACCAAAGTTATAAACTATGGTGGATTTCCATCTGTCTACTTTTTGCTTTTATTGACTCTGCTTTTGGTGTCACACCACAAAATGTTGCCAAATTGGCATGAAACTTTTCCTCTGTTTTCTCCTACGAGTTTTATAGTTTTAGATCTTTCATTTAGATCGTTAATCCATTTTGAATTAATTTTGTCTACGGTGTAATATAAGGATCCAGATTTATCCTTTTGCACATGGATGTTTAGTTTTCTTTGCTCTACTTGTTGAACAATTGTCCTATTCCCATTGAGTGGTACCAGCACTTTGTCAAATGTCATTTGATGATATACATAAGGGTTTATTTCTGGACTCTCAATATTATTCCACTGGTCTATATAGCTGCCTTTATGCAAATCCCACATTGTTCTGATTATTGTGGCTTTGTAATTTTTTTAGTAAATATGTAATTTGTAAATATTCTTGAAATATGGAAGTTTGAGTCCTCCAATTTTGTTCTTTTTTTTTTTTTTTCAAAATTGTTTGGCCCTCAGGGTAGCTAGAGATTCTATATGAATTTTAGGATAAATTTTTACATTTCTGCAGAAAAATGCCATTACAACTTTGATAGGGATTTCATTGAATCTGAAGATCACTTTGGGTGGACATATAAAAAACGTATCACTTATTTGTGTCTCCTTTATTTTCTTTTGGCAATATTTGTAGTTTTCAGTATACGGGAATTCCAACCCCTTGGTTAAATTTGTTCCTGAGTATTTATTTTCTTCCTGATGCTATTGTAAATGAAATTGTTTTCTTAATCTCCTTTTCAGATTGTTCATTGTTAGTGTATGAGACACACAGACACAACTGAGCTTTCTGTGTTGATTTTGTATCAGTCAACTTCCGTGAATTTACTTAGTAATTTTAACACCCTTTTTCTTGGTGTGTGAAATATTTAGGATTTTCTAATTCTGAGGTTTTTATCATCTGTAAAAAGAGATTATTTTACTTCCTTTCCATTTTGGATGCCTTTTATTTCTTTTTCTTGCCTATTTGCTCTGATTAGAACTTCCAATACTATGTACGATAGAAGGGGTAACAATGCAGATTATTGTCTTGTTCCTGATCTTTTATAAAGAACTTTTAGATTTTCATCAGTGAGCATATGATGTGTTAAAGTTTCTTCCTTCTTTTCCTAGTTTGTTGAGTGTTTTTTTTTTTTAACACAAAAGACGTTGAATTGTGTCAGATTGTTTTTCTGCATCAGTTGGTATAATTATGTGGTTTTTGTCTCTCATTCTGTTAATGTGGTGTATTACATTGATTGAATTTTATGTGTTGAATCATACTTGCATTCAAAGAATAAATGCATATTGATTACAGCATATAATCATTTAAATATGCTGTTGAATTGTTTGATAGTATTTTGCTGAGGATTCTTGCATCAAGATTCATCAGGGATATTGGTCTATAGTTTTTTTTAATAGTGTCTTTATCTGGTTTTGGTATAAGGATAATGCTGACCTTATGAATGAGATTGAAAGAGTTTCCTCCTCTTTAACATTTGTTTTAAAAGTTTGAGGAAGATTGGTCTTAATTATCCTTTTAATGGTTGGTAGAATTCTCCAGTAAAGCCATTTGGTCCTAAGCTTTTCTTTGTTGGGTGGTTTTTGATTACTAGTTTATTGTCCTTACTAATTATTGGTCTGTTTATATTTTCTATTTCTTTATGATTTAGTCTTGATTTATAAGGGTCGTGTATTCATCATTCAGTAGGTTGTGCATTTCTTGGAATTTATCAAGGTATCCTAGGTGACTCAATTTGTTGTCATACAATTTGTTTGTAGTAGTCCCTTATGATCCTTTTTTATTTCTTTGGCATCAGTTATAATATCCCCTTTCACCACTGATTTGTGTTATTCGAGTCTTGTATTTTCCTTAATCTAGCTAAGAAATTGCCAATTCTGTTGATCTTTTCAAAGAACCAACTATAAGTTCTGCTATTTTTAAAATTGTTTTTGTTTTCTTATTAATCTCTGCCTTAATCTTTATTCTTTTCTTTCTGCATTAGCTTTTGGTATAGTTTGTTCTTTTTTCTCTACTTTCTTGACTTGTAAAGTTGTTAATTTGAGTATTTTTGTTTTCTTTCTTCTTTTTTAAAGGTATGCATTTATAACAATAAACACTTCTCTTACCATCACTTTTGCTGCATCCCATGCATTTTCATATGCTGTATTTTTGCTTTTATTTGTTTCATGGTGTTTTCTTTTTTCTTCTTCTTCTTCTTTGGCCCTTTGCTTAAGTGCATGTGGTTTAATTTCCACATATGTGTGGATTTTCTATTTTCTTTTTGCTATTGATTTCTAGGTTCTTTCCATTGTCATCAGAAACAATACTTTGTATAATATCAGACTTTTAAACATCGTTGAGACTTGTTTGTTGCATAACATATAGTTTATCCCAGAGAATGTCAAATGTGTACTTGAAAGGAATGTATATTCTGTTTCTGCTTTGGTTGGATGGATTATTCTGAGTATATTTATTAGGTCCAATTGGTCTATAGTGTTGCCCAAATTCTCTACATTTCTATTGACATTCTATCTTGTTATTTTACACATTATTGTAAGTGGGGGTATTAAAGTCTTCTACATTTTTTAGCTATTTATTTCTTTCTTCAATTCTGTCTGTTTGCTGCATATATTTAGGAGCTCTTATTTTTATGTATAGATATTTATAATTGTTGTGTCTGCCTGGCGAATTTACTTTTTTAACTGTATAACGCCCTTCTTTTACTCTTGTAACAGTTTTTGACTTAAATTTTATTTTGTCTGATAGTGATACAGCCACCCTCCTCTATTTTGGTCACTGTTTGCATGGAAGTTTTTTTTCTCCCTTCACCGTCAGCTGTGTGTCCTTAATTGTGAAGTTAGTTCTTGCAAACCAATCTATGATTTGATTAGAGAGTTTAATCCATTTATATTTAATGTAATTACTGATATGGCAGGACTTACTATTTTCATATTTTTTTATGTCTTATAACTTTTTATTCCTCCTTTTCACTCTTTCTGCCTTTCTTTTGTTTTCATTGACTTTTTTACATGTCCTTGATTTGATTCCCTTCTTATTTTCTTTTTAATATATTCTATAGAATATAGTTACCATTGCAATTACATAAAGCATCTTAATGTTATAACAGTTCAGTTTAAACTGATGGTAATTTCAATTGCATACAAAAGCTCTACTCCTATACAGCTCTACCTCCCCCATTTTATGTTATTGTCATCACAAATTTTTTTATATATTGTATATTCATTAGATAGATTTATCATTAGTTTTAGATGTTTTCATCATTTAAATTCTTATTTATAAAAATTAAAAGTGTATTTGTGCACCAATATTATATTAATACAGGTTACCGTATTTGTCGATGTATTATTTTTACTGAAGAACTTATTTATAAGTGGGTTTGTGTTACTGTCTAGCATCCTTTTTCTCACCTGAAGGTCTCACTTTAGCATTTTGCAGAGCAGGTCTGGTAGTAATGAACTCCCTCACCTTTTGTTTATTTGGGAAATTCTAAATTTCTCCTTCATTTTTCTAGGAAAGTTTTTCTGGATGCCATATTCTTGGTTGGCAGGATGTTTTCTTCTTTCAGCACTTGGAATATGTCACCTTACTTCTCTCTGACCTGCAAAGTTTCTGTTAAGAAATCCTGTGACAATCTTATGTTATATCTCTTATGTGTGATGGGTCACTTTTCCTTGGCAGATTTCATAATTCTTTGTCTTTGATTTTGACAGTTTGATGATAATATGTTTAAGTGTGAGTCTCTTTAGATTTCTTATGGCTAGAGTCTTTTGAGCTTCTTGAATCTGTGTATCAATTTCTTTGAAATTTAGAATTCTTCAGCTATTATTTTTTCAAATATGCTTTCTTTTCATTTTTCTCCCTTTTTCTTCTGATACATCTGTAATGTATATATTGATTTCCTTGGTACTGACTCGTAAGTCCCTTAGACTGTCTTCAATTTTTTCATTCTTTTTTGTTGTTGTAGTTCCTCTGACTTGATGATCTGTCTTCAAGTTCATTGATTTTTTTCTTCTGCCTGGTCTAGTCTGCTATTGAACATTTTTAGTGAATTATTCACTTTACTTACTGTATTTTTAAGCTACAAAATTTCTGTTTATTTATCTTTATCATTTCTATCTCTGTTGATATCCGCATTTTGTTCATGCATCATTTTCCTGATTCATTTAGTTGTCTGTGTTTTCTTATGTCTCACTAGGCATTTTTATGATAGTTATTTTATAATTTTTGTCAGGCAGCTCATCGATCTGTTTTTCTTTAGGACTGATTTCTGTAGCTTTTTTTTTTCTTTGTGTCATATTTTCTTGCTTCTGTGCATGTCTTGTCATTTTTGTTGTTGCTGAGACTTGACATTAAAAAAAAATCATCTCACCCAGTCTTTACAGACTGGCTTTGTTCAGGGGGACCCTTTCATTGAGCAGTATATCTAGAGATCTAGAACCTATCAAACATCTTTGGAGTATCTTCTTTGGGCTTGTGTATATACTTTTAGTCATCACAAATTTCCTAATCAGCTTGTTCCTGCTTTTTCTCTTTTGTTTTACCTGGCATCTTCCCGTGGAATTACATCTCTAACATGCTGCCATCATTGTGCCTATTTTCATAGACTTCCAAAAAGATCTACAGCCTCATCATCGTTCTGAGTCAGGTGAGACAGATACTAGTTCTTTGGGGAGCCCCAGACTAGTCAGAACAATGGTCCACTCTTTTATTTCTGTTCAAAGGGAGAATCCCCGGTGTGGAAGGTTTCCTCTAGATAGCAGTGTGTTAGGTTGAAGAAAGGTAGGGCATATATGGTTTTGCGAAATGCTGCACATTTTCCTGCCTCTTTCACTGGAATCCCTTCTTGGTTATACATTGAACTGGGTCTAACAACTTCTTAACTGGTCTCTCTAGAGTTTTTGCAAAGTTGTTATTCTCTGTATTTATTTGCTAACTTGGTATCCCTTTGAGAAAATGAGAGCATGGAGCTTCCTAGTCCACCATCTTGCCGAGGTTACTGTGCTCTACAACTCTAAAATTTTAAGGTCTCAATAATAAAGCTTCAAAATAAATAAAGTAACATTTATAGAACTGAAAGGAGCTCTTGTTACAGACTGAATTTGTCTCCCAAAATTTTATATTTTGAAGCATTAACTCTCAGTGTGTCTGTGCTTGGAAATGAGGCCTCTATGGAAGTAAGTAAGGTTGAGGTCAGAAGAACAGGATCCTGATCTGGCATGATTCGTTTCCTTTTAAGAAGAGACACAGAGAGCTTTCTCTTTCACTCTCTCTGCACACATACACTGAGGAAAACCAGTGTGAGGACACAGTGAAAAAGTGACTGTCTTTAATCCGAGATAGAAGACTTCATCAGAAACCAACCATGCTGGCACCTTGATCCTGGACTTCTAGTCATCTGAACTTTGAGAAAATATGTTTCTGTTGTTTAATCCACTCAGTCTATGGTATTTGGTTATGGCAGCCTGACCAGACTGATACAGAATGAGAAAAATTTATCACTAGGTAGTTGGCAACTTCAAAACTCTTTTATCAATGATTAATAAGACAAACAGATAAAAATATTAGGAAGAATATAGAAGACTTGAACAACACTGTCATCCAACTTCATACAATTGGAATTTATAGAACAATCTTTGCAACGATTACTGATTTTCAGTACACATGAAACATTAATCAAGTTGACAATGTACTGAATCTTAAAGTAATTTTCAAAATTACAATAAATTGAAAGCATACAAAATATATTCTTTTTTTATTGCTGTGTAACAGGTTACCACAAGCTTAGCACCTTAAAATTCTACATAATTCCACACAAATTCCACACAAATGCTTCAAAAGAATAAAAGAGGCAGAAATACTTGTTTTTTTTTTAACTCTTATTTTAAGTTTAGGGGTATATGGGCAGGATGTGCAGATTTGTTACATAGGTAAACATATTTCTTGGGGGCTTGTTGTACAGATTATTTCATCACTCAGTTGTTAAGGCTAGTATCCATTAATTATTTTTTTTTCTGATCCTCTTCCTCCTCCCACCCTCTACCCTCCAATAGGCCCCAGTGTGCCTTATTCCCCTCTATGTGTCCATGTGTTTTCATCATTTAGCTCTTATTTATAAGAGAGAACATGCAGTATTTGGTTTCCTGTTCCTGATTAGTTTGCTAAGGATAATGGCCTCCAGCTCCATCCATGTCCCTGCAAAGGACATGATCTCATTCTTTTTTATGGATTCATAGTATTTCATCGTGTATATGTGCCACGTTTTCTTTATCCAGTCTATCATTGATGGGCACTTAGGTGGATTTCATGTCTTTGCTATTGTGACCAGTGCTGCAATGAATATATGCAGGCATGTATGTTTATGATAGAACAATTTATCTTCCTTCGGGTATATGCTCATTAATGGAATTGATGGGTTGAATGATGTTTGAGACAGGAACACTTTGAAACTCTTTTTCTGAGACTGGTATCACTTCTGACTTTTAAAAAAAACAAAGATATAAGAAATGAAAATTACAGTCATTATCCTTCATAAATGTAGATAAAAATTTCTTAGGAAATTTAAACATATTGAATCCAAAAATGTATTTTAAAATATGCATCATGGCCAAATGGGGCTTATGCCAGGAATGCAAGATAGTTTCCTTATCAAGACCAATGCCTTTAATATACCATATCAGCAGTCTTAAAAAGAAAAGAAAACATGTTCACCCCTATAGATGTAGAAAAAGTATTATATAAAACTCAACATTCATTCATGATAAAATCTCTCAGCCTACAAGGAATGGAAAGAAATGTCCTCATCCTGATGAAAGGTCTACAAAGTCCTATATGATCTGGGCTCTTTTATCTTCCCAGCTTCATCTCTCTGTACTCTCTCACTTGCTCACCTGCCAGCATGTCCCCACCTTATAGACTTTGCATTAGTTGTTTCCTCTGCCTAGAACGTTTTTCCATCAGATAGCTACATGGCTCATTTCACCTCCTCTTTTCTTGTCCAATTGTCCTGTTATTGGGGAACATTACCATAGTAATTCCTTTTTAAAATTCTAACCCCTCTCTTGGATTTGTTTTTGTACTTAAAAAAAGGCACACTTACCTCCTTTTAACATATTATGTAATTTACTTATGATGATGATGATTATTTTTGGTGTATTTTACTCTGTGTTTTTTAACTACCGTATTCCTAGTGTAGGGCAGATTTCAGCATATTGCAGGCACTTTATAGATCCTTATTAAATTAATAAATAAAGAAATCATGAATTTTAGAAGTTGTGGAATAGAGTAAAATAATAGTAACTCCTGGACTTTAACAGCTTCAGTCCTCTGGAGAATATAGTTGTGAAAGAGTATTTCTTTTTTCTTAACAAAAATATAAAGTTGTAGATTCTATAGGTCTTTAGTTTTCAGATCCTGTGATAGAGTTGGTAAGAGTCTAATTCTTGTATTTAAGAGGACATGAAATGAGAATAGGAGTTCAGCAGAGATAAGAGATGAATGCTGTAGTCACACAATAGTAACTGGGCTCCATTTCTTATTTTTTTTCCTTCTGTGTTATTGAACTTTGCCAAGGAATAGAAAATTTTGAAATGGGTCATTCCTTTTCTTCAAAGAATTGTGATTCTCATTCTTTTATCTTGGAAATCCCTGTGGGAAATATAAAATTTATAGACACCAAAAATGCTCTATTCTGCACTGTAGTGACTGAACTAGTCTCTGGTTTAAGATCTGTTTTTTTCTTACACATTTCTCTTGATGAAGACATCAACATCTAAGTTTTCTGGAATAACTTGGAGCATTGTGTGTGTTTCATCGATAAGCTTTTGTTATTACATTAAACTTTTTGGTTTAAATGGTACTTCTGGAGACATCATCTTGTGCCTACAGCTGAGAGAGATGGTTTTCACAATGATGCCAGATATTGTATGAAAAGCAGCTAGTGAAATAATTCAGAAATAAGTAGGTCAACTTCCATTAGCTTACCTTTTCCCCATGAATTCTATTTATGTTTTCTATTGTTCTTGGAGACAGCATTTGAAATCATAGACCTAATGCATAAATTTAGCAGTCTCATGCCTTAGAAAATGTGTTACAATGAACAAAATATTATTTTAAAAAATACTGACTGAGTAGAAATCCTTAAAATATAAATTAATTTTACTGAATGTATACTTGGTATTATAATAATATTATACTGCTTATGTTGTTTCATTTGAACGATAAGGGTGAGTTCTGTTTTTTTTTTTTTTTTTCTAAACCAGTCAGAAAAAATCTTCTGTGTGAGTTTGTGTATTGCTTTTAAAAGGTTATTTCACTACATGATGTTGGCTTAAGAAGAATTCATTACTTTCATATTTAAAGATAGATCGCCATGGGTTAGATTTTTCAAGTTACTATCTAAGGTTATACAAATATGAACAGACTAGAATAGTTATTTTTAGTAAGGGCAAGTGAAGAGACAAACCTGTAACTGATTTCAGTAGTGTCAAAAGGGTTTAGTTCATACTCGACCGAGATGTACTCTTTTCACTAGATATCATTTTTGAAATTGAATTAGGCCAAGATGAGGTGCATTTCTTTTATATTTTGGAAGGATAAAATTTAAATAGGTAAAAATTGGAGTCCCATAGTATTTCATTTTTTTCCCCTCTAGAGAGGAAGGGTGTTTTATGAAATGGTGATTTACTTTGTAAGAAGTAAACTAAACTTACGCAGAATTTCAGGAGAGGACAACTGAGAGTTCACTTTTTTCCTGATTGATCAATAGAATATGTTAACCCATATGACGTTTACTTAACGTCTTCTATAGGTTGAGCACTGGCTCAGTTACTTAGTAGTCAAATATAAATAAAATGAAAATCCAACTCTCATGGAGCACAATTTCATTTATAAAATATTATATATATTTTCAGATGGTATATTTCTTATGCAATTTGGTTTGTACTGAATATAACTGATTTTTTTCATACATTTCTGATTATAGACATAATTTATGAACTTCTCATAATTTTCTTTATAATAATTCCAAAGTGATTTTAGTGCAAATCACTATTAACATTATTGTTTTGCTTTGTTATTATGTGAATATAGATATATCAATAGGTTGCTTATCATTTTACATATGAGTGTACATTTTAAATAATGGTTTCAATGATTATATGATAATACAGAAATAATCTCCTATTGCTGAGCGTTCATGATGCTTTTGATTTTCTGCTATTAGGAAGAAGAGATCTTTGGGTGAAACTGATTGTATTTTTAGGGTAAATTCCTATCAGTGGTGTTATGTGGTAGTATTAAGGATGCTTTAAAAACTTTGGTAATATTTCCAAGTTGACCTCTAGAAGTGTTGAATGCTTTGAAAGAACAATCTATCTATTTTATTATTTTTAACTATTTAAATTGACAAATGAAAAATTGCATATATCTATGGTGTACAACATGATGTTTTGATGCATGTATACATGGTAAAATGATTAAGTTGGTCTAATTAACATATCCGTCACCTCATATCATTTTTATGTAATGAAAACATTTAAATTCTACTCTCTCAGCAATTTCCAAGTATACGATATATTGTTATTAACTGCAGTCAGCATGATGTATGATAGATCTCTTGAACTTATTCCTCCTGTCTAAATGAAACTTTGTACTGTCTAACCAATGTCTCCCATTTCATTACTCATGCCACTCTCCCCTAGCTTCTGATAACCACCATGCTATTCTCTGCTTCTATGAGATCTATTTTTTAATGATTCCACATATAAAAGACATCATGTAATATTTGTCTTTCTGCCTCTGGCTTATTTTATGAAGCACAATGTCCTCCAAGTCCATCCATTTTACTGAAAATGGCATAATTTCCTTCTTAAGGCTGAATAGTGTTTCATTATGTATATGAATATGTTGATATATGTATATACCACATTTTAAAATTCATTCATCTGTTGATAGACACTTAGATTGATCCATGTTCTGACTATTGTGAATAATGCTACAATAAACATGGGAGAACAGGTATCTCTTCTAGATACTGATTTCAATTCATTTGAATGTGTACTCAGAATGGAAATTGCTGGATCATATGGTAGTTTTATTTTTAATTTTTTGGAGGACCTCTATACTGCTTTTTACAATGGTTATACTCATTTACATTTCTACCAAGAGTATTGAGGGGTTTCTTTATCTCCAGTCCTCTCCAGCACTTGTTATCTTGTCTATTTGATAAAAGCCATTCTTAGAGGTGCGAGGTAGTATTTCATTGTAGTTTTATTTTGCATTTCCCTGATAGTGATGCTGAACATCTTTATACATGCCTGTTGGGCTTCCGTATGTCTTCTGCTGAGATATGTCTATTACCCATTTTTTATCAGGTTGTTTTATTGCTGATAAATTGAGTTCTCTATATAGTTTGGATATTAGCCTCATATTAGATACATCATTTATAAATTTTTTTTCTCATTCCGTAGGTTGTCTCTCACTTTGTAGATTGTTTTCTTTGCTGTGTTGAAGCTTTTTAGTTTGATGTAATTTCATGTCTATTTTTCCTTTTGTTGCCTGTGCTTTCGGGTCATATTAAAAAATCTTAGCCAAGACTATTGTCAAGAAGTTTTTCCCTTATGTTTTCTTCTAGTGGTTTTACAGTTTCAGGTCTTATGTTTAAGTCTTTATAACCTATTTTCAGTTGATTTTTTATACGGGGTGAGATAAGAGGCCAGTGTTATTTCTTCTGCATATAGATACCTAGTTTTCCCAACATCATTTATTGAAGAGACCATCCTTCAATCTCAACAACCTTTTTAAAAAGCTATTCCGTTCTTTCTTTGATTAATGACCATTTCCATTTTCCCTTTTACCCTGATATTTGTTATTGTGCTAGATATTGTTTAGTGCTCACTCTATGCAAAAAACAACATTGTATCAAACATTCTTCACTTACCTTTTTCCTTTAGGTAAAGGACTTGTGTCGGTAGATAAGTGAAATTGTATACTACAAATTGTTGGAATGAAAATCCTCTGCATGTTTTCAAATTTAGCTTCTCCATTTCTCTCATTATTGCATTTTCAGAATAAGTTTTTATAGGGTAGTATTTAAACTGTGTTCCTGAAAAACAGAAATGTTTGTTTAGCACAACTGTCTGAGGACAGCCTATACACCACTTTCTATCATGTTTTGGCACTCTACATATTATTTTTCAGCAGAGAGAAACATAAGATCTAAAAGAAATAGTAACCCTGAGCTACTTCAGCTCAATTAACAAACATTTTTGTTGTTGTTCGGTATATATCTGACTCTGTAAGAGATACAGGTCAATAACAGTGTGAGATGAGCCCTGTTCACCAAGGAGCTTTGCACTCAGTGATGAAATTTTTTCTCATACCTAGGAGAAAATTCCCAATACTTGGGGTTATGTTCTAAGTGATGCCCTGTGCTACTCTTCCTGTGATGATGAATTTATGTTTTTCTTACACAACATTCCTGGTAGCATTAAATTCAGAAAAGTAAGGAAAATATAAATGTTCATAATTTCTAGATACGAATCAACTAAAAGTTGATTAATTTTTTTTTTTTTTTTTTTTGACACAGGGTCATGCTCATAGCTCACTGCAGCCTCAACCTCCTGGGCTCAAGCCATCCTCCCACCTCAGCTTCCCAAGTAGCTGGGACTATAGGCATGAACTACCATGTCCAGGATTTTGTATTTTTCGTAGAGATGAGGTTTCTTGAATATGTCCTTAATATTGGTTAAAAGAGTGCATACATCTGAGTCTTTTTCTAGAGTCACTTTGAATCACCATGGAAGACTGTAGGGGTAGCTCCATGAGAATTTAATGAATTTTCAGTGCAGGGCAAATGTAGGAAAGAAACTCAATACTTGATTTAAGATGTAGGAATAAAATGTTATTTCAGGAACATAAATCAAAGTTTATTGTTTCCTGAAATGTATGTTCTAAGTGAATTAGGTGTTCTGCAACTTATTTAGTAGCATTGAAAGTATACTAAATCTATACATTAGGTCTATAATTTCATTGAAAGTATAAAAAATAAATTCTGAGATACGTTTGTAGCCTAATCAGATACTGGGATGCTCAACTCCCATTTACTACAGCGATAGCTAGTCATAGTGAAATATAATATATATATACACACACATACAGTAGTAAGAGAGCCTTATCATATCAGAGTTCTCTCCAGGAAGCTTGTGACAAGGGACTCTGCCAAATATAGACCGAATATGTTAGATCGAAATCTCCATGTGATTTTTGTCAGGCAACATAAAAAGTTGACAGCTAAAAAGGAGCCCACAAAGACTGCCTTTTCTTCCTTCTGTTTGCAATTTTTCCTTAGGATGATATTCTCCACCTTTGGACAGTACTGAATTCTAAATATTTCCTTCCTCAAATACCATTTTGATAAAATCCCATTCACCTTACCAGGCTGATGACCCTCTGATTTATGTGCTCTGGCCTCAAACTACATGGTAACACTTTATTTAGAGATACACATAATAACATGAATGTAAATATGTTACTTAAAATCATTCTTTTAATAGAAAGAAACGTATTGCTTCTTTCCCAAATAATTTTCAGCACCATCTTCTGTCTGAAAGTATTGTGTCTGAATACAAGACCATTGTCAAATAAAAAGATGTGTGGGTGGGTGTGCATATGTATGTGTGTGTTTTAACAATTCCCAGAAATTGCCATAATGCTAAGATTAACTCTGGCTTTGAACTAGAAAAGATAAAACCGGTTAAAGGACACACTATTGAAAGCCAACTTGTTTTTGTAGTAAATATATATATTTTTCTTCATTTCACCCACAAATGCATATCATTGCACATTTGGAGCAGAAAGAACTGAAGCAGCAGATTGAAAAAAATGAATCTTTATACTGTAACAGTAGTAAAAGTAAAAGCTATATCTTAAGGAAGTTGTGGTTTAGTGGAAAAATTTCAGGTCTCTTGAGAGAACAATAGCAAAAGGAACAAGTTATGTTTAAGTTATTTGGTTCAGTAGAAAGAATCATCTCATTGTGTTTTCACTGAAGGCATTTTAGTCAAGTCTAATATCACAGTTTCACACTGGTTTATGTTTTTCTTGAAATCCAAGAGGCTTGGGGCCAAATACTGCTGTTGTTACAGTGTTTATGATTTTGGGAAAGTTATACAAAATTTCTGAGATTTGGCTTATTTGTTTGTTAAGTATGGGTAATGAGACACTTCAAACACAGTGTGAGATTTCACATATGTGAAAAATCTCAATTGTGTTAGGTTTGAAATATATTGGTTCCCTTATTCTGTTATTTCAACTGGAGAGTTACCAGCTGGACTCTTGTCCTTCATAATATATTTACCTTTATTAAGAATTAACGAACTTCCTCAACCTGCCAAAGGGCATCTACAAAAATCCCACAAATAATATTATACATCATTATGAAAGACTGAATGTCTTCCCCTACGATCCAGAGCAAAACAGGTATGTTCACCTAATCACTTTAACTCAACCCCATGTTGGAAATTCTAGGCAGGACAATCAGGAAATAAGATGTGAAAAGGAAAGGCAGCCCAAATTGGATAGGAAGAAGTAAAAGTATCTCCATTTGCAGATGACATGATCTTGTAGTAGAAAATTGAAAGGAATTCACTAAAAAACAAATTAAAACTAATGAAGGAGTTCAGTAAGTTTGCAGTAAGTTTGCATTATAAAAGATCAATTACAAAAATAATTGTATTTCTGCACAATTGCAATGAACCTCCTAAAAATGAAATTAGGAAAACAATTTACAATTTTTCAAAAAGATTAGAGCACATATATAAATTTAACAAAAGAAATGCAAAGCTTATACTCTGAAAACTACATAGCATAATAGAAATAAAGATCTAAATAAGCAGAAAAACATCCTGTGTTCATGGATTAGGAGATTTAATATTGTTGAGCTGTCAATATTCCCAAATTGATCTACAGAGTGAAGGTAATTCTCACTAAAATCATAACTGGCCTTGTAAAAAATAATAAGCTTATCCTAAAATCTATACAGAAATTTAAGGGATCTTGAATAGCCCAAACTGTCTTGAAACAAAAAGAAAAAATTTAAGGACTCGTGGTTTCAGACTTTAAAACTTACTACAAAGATACAGTAATCAAGGTAGCAAGATACTACGTAAGTATAGACATACAGATTAATGGAATAGAATTGAGAGTCCAGAAGGAAACCTTCACACTTATGGCCAACTGCTGTGTGGCAGTGATGACAAGACTACTCTTTGGGAAAAGAACAGTCTTTTCAACAGATCCTCCTGGCACAAGTACAGATCCACATGCAAAAGAATTAAGCTGGACCCATGTTTTGGAAACATATATAAAAATTAAATAAAAATGTATCAAAGATCTAAATAAAATAGTTAAAACTATAAAATTCTTAGTTGGATATGAATAAATCTTCATGATTTTGAAATAGGCAATGCTTTCCTGGCTATGACATCAAAAGCACAAACAACAAAAGAAAAAAGCAATTCAAAATTTTTGTGCTTTAAAGGATACTATCAAGAAAGTAAAAACATAAGCCATAGGATAAGAGAAAATATTTGTAAGCCATATATTAGATAGGAAATTTGTGTCTAGAATATATTATATAAACAACTCTTACAATAAACTCTTGTAATGAAAACAACAATAAAAAGAAATAACCCAATTTAAAGCTGCACAAAATACCTGAACATATACTTTGTTAAAGAAGATATACAATGGCTAACAAACACATAAAAAGATGCTCGACATCTTTAGACAGGGAAATGCAAATCAAAAACCCAATAAAATAATACTTCACATCAAATGGGATGGCCATAGTCAAAAAGATAGATAATATGTATGAAGAAGTCACAACTGTCATGCACTACTGGTAGGAATGTGAAATCATGCAGCGTCTTATATAGCAGTTTGGAATTTCATATATATATATGAAAAGAAGTAAAAACATATGCACATGCATATCTTATACATGAATGTCTATAGCAGCATTATTCATAATAGCCCCAAAGTGGAAACAACCCAAATGTTTATAATAAATTCATAAACTAAATGTACATTCAAATAGTGAAATTTTATTTGGTGATAAATAGAAATAAACTACTGACACATGACGGACCTTCAAAACATTATGCTAAGTGATAAAAAATCACAAAATGTCACATAGTGTACGATTCAATTTATATGAAATATCCATAATAGACAAATTTACAGAGATGCAAAGATTACTGTTTGCCTAGGGCTATCAGCAGGTGGGTAGGGTGGAAGCTGGGGAAATAGAGAACAAATTGACTATGGTGATGGTTGTACAACTATCTGAATACAGTAAAAACCATTGACTTTAAATGAGTGAATTAATTTTAAATGGGTGAGTTGTAAGGCATGTCAATTACACCTCTGAAAACTATTAACAATGAGTTAATAAAAGTAAATGACCTTTAATTTGTGTGTCATGAAAACATTTTAAATCAGAGTATACTTCCCATAAGATGAAATCACATTTAGACAAGATATACGTAGGTGGAGAAGATGGTTGGATTCATGTGGGCAGGCACCAAGAGCAGCTTAATTTGGAGCATTTTCTGTTTGGCTGGAATAGCCATTTGATCTAAAAGAAAGAATGGATCAGAGAGCTAAGCCAATTTTTAACTGATTTACTAAGAACCTTATTCCTAGACTGCTAGATACATAACAGAATGAATATATTTGTGTGTGTACATACACATGCATATATGTATAGTACTATTTGTATATATATAGTACACAGCTATATAGATGCATATATACCGTACATGTAATGCATATAGTACATTTTTATATACATATATGTTTATATTTTTATTTTTAATCTAGAGAAGTTTATATTTCAGTTTTGATATTTTCAGTTACTTAAAAAAACTTTATCTATTTTTATATACTATAGTGATCCATGGAGAAAAAGTAAAATTAAATATATGTGTATTTGCATGTCTCTCTCTCCATATATACATATATATATATACACACATACACAAATATGTGTGTGTATATATATATATCACTACTGATCTATATAGCCATCTGTATAAAGTTTACTTCACATAATAAATGAGTTAACGAAATTTAATTTCCTATATTTCTTAACCATATCTTTTTCTTTCATATTTTAATACTCTCAACAGAGTATCTAAATAAAGCAGCAGAGTGAACACAGGGACTTTCAGGCATATACTAATGGTGTTCCTAAAACGATTCAATTTGATCTTATGCTTCAATATTTCTTTTCAAGGTAAATTAGGTTTGTGCTGTTGAAAAAATGTTAAATTGTTGTTTGCATCCTCTAATGAGTATAATAGCTGAGAGAAGATATAGCTATTTGCATTCAGAGGCATGTCCAAGTAGGGAGTTCCTTCTTCTAACTCTTATAGTTCAGGAACATAACCAAGTAATAAAGTGGGTAATAAAGAAACAGTGAACAGTGGTCAGGCATGGTGGCCAATGCCTGTAATCTCAGCACTTTGGGAGTCCAAGGTGGGCAGATTACTTAAGACCAGGAGTTTGAGACTAGCCTGGCCAACATAGCAAAACCCTGTCTCTACTAAAAATACAAAAAATTAGCCGGGCATAGCGGCCCATGCCTGTAATTCCAGCTACTCGGGAGGCTGGGGCACAAGAATTGCTTGAACCTGGGAGGCAGAGGTTGCAGTGAGCCAAGATCATGCCACTGCACTCCAGCCTGGGCAGCAGAGTGAGACTTTGTCTCAAAAAAAAAAAAGAAAAAAAAAAAGAAATAGTAAATAGTATATGGCTAAGTAGTTGCCAATATAAAAATTAGAAAGTGTGCAAAATAGATAATTGACTTGAAAATTATCCTTAACTAGAGTCACTGCTGAATGGCTAAAGGGCTGAGTTATAGATGTGTCTAAGCATTCAACTCAGTCTATTTCCAAATAACACAAATACTTCTACTATTTTGGAAATGCAGGTCTATGTTTCTATATGTCTGGAGCACCAAACTGTTTTAGATGCTCAAATAAGAAACTGTGTCATGCTGGTTTCTTTCTTTCTGATTTTTCTCACCATGTCTGAAAACAGAATACTGGCATGAATGTATATTAGCACACAACTTATAAGGAGACAGAGCATAAAAAAAGGCACAATGGAAGTAACCTACTCATATCCTCATACAACAAGAGTTCTGCGCACCTTCAGAGTCAAAAGTCTATCTGCAAGAAACTCAAGATTCAGGTAGAAGTTTGTGAAACCCTAGTGGAGCCCAAGACATTGGAGCATCATTTTGAGAGTGCAGACTGACACACAGGTGGCTGATTCACCAAGCTTCCTCCTGACTTAAAAAGAATAGAAAGGAATTTCTATTGTTGAAAAGGATAGAATGGAATAAAGAAAACTTTCATGATCTACGGGACAGCTTCAAAAGAGCAAATGTTTGGACTATTGAAATTAAAGAAGAAACTTTGAAAAGAGTAGAAAATATATTTTAAAAAAATAATAAACCTGGAGTAAAACATAAGTATCCAGGTACAGGAAGGTCAAAATAAAATGATTGGGGTGATTTAAAAACATCAAACTTGGAAACAACTCAGTCCTCCAAGGGGCTTGGGTACAGCCCCATTTGGCCTTGAGCATGCAACCAAAATCATCTGCCAAGGGGTCCAAAAGAAATCGTATGCACTAGGGTCTTTGTGCAAAGGCTTGTCTGTCCACTGAGAGTGGTCTTGGCAGTGAACCTAAAAGTTGCCCTGTGGCTCAGCTCCAGGACTCCCCAACCCCAACTGAGGTCCCAGCTCAGAGCAGCTCACACAAGGACTCAGAGGGAGACTCACTCATATATTGCAGCCCAAGAGTCTGAGCATCTCTGCAGGCTTACCAACCTCTGTCCCACAGCAGATCCCAAGGGGGCCCAGTTTCAGCTCCAGCCTCTTCTGTTGCAATTGAGGAACTACCTCACTTGGCAGGGGCCTGCTGGGTGATTCACAACCATCTGAGCCAAGAAGTTGGGTTCACTTGCCTCTTTCCCATAGCAGATTCCAAGAGGGCACAGTCTCAACTCCAACCTCTGTGCTGCAGTTGGGGATCAATTTCATCTGTGCAGAGACCTGCCTGGAGGCACACCCATCTGAGCCACTGGGATAGTTTTTCTAGACCCAGGTCCCTGGCCAGTGTTCCCACACAGCCCCAGCACCCTCCTTGGGTCTTCCCAAGGTCCATTTGGGCCAGAAAGCTGCATCAACCTTGGAGTCTTCATGAGATTGATGAAAAGCCTGGTCTTAGAGAATCTTTTACAGCTGACACAGCAGCAGTGGACTCAGGGTCAGGGAACACAACAATCTGCTTAGAATCCCTGGAAGGCCTGGGCCTCTGAAGAAGGACAGGCACAAACAAGGGCAGATGGCAAAGACTAAAATAAATACTCAATCCCTCAGTGCACAGACATTGTCACATGTTCCCAAGCATCAAGAACATTCAGGGAAATATCATATCATCAAACAGAAAAAATTATTTGCTAGAGACCAACCCTAAAGTGATGAAGGTGTGGGATCTCTCAGACAAAGAATTCAAAATAGCTGTTTTAAGGAAGCCCAGTGAACTTTAAGAAAACACAGAGAATCAATTCAGAAATTTATCAGAGAAATGTAATACAGACATTGAAATGACTTAAAAACATGAAACAGAAATATTAACACTGAAAAATACAAAGGATGAAATAAAAATGCAATGCATAGCATTAAGAGCAGAAATGATCAAATAGAATAAATGAGTTCAAAGACAGACTATTTGAAAATACAGGCAGAGGAGAAAGAATGGAAAAAAAAAGAATAAAAAGTAATGAAGAAACCTGAAAGGATCTGTGGGACAACTTCAAAAAACCAAATACTTGGGCTATTAAAATTAAAGAAAGAACTTTGAAAGGAGTAGAAAACGTATTCAAAGAAATAATAGAAAATGTCTCAGACCTAGAGAAAAACGTAAGTATCCAGGTTCAGGAAGGTCAAAGTTTACCAATGAGCTTTATCATGAATAAGAATACCCCAAGACATATAATCAAACTCTGAAAGGTCAAAGACAAAGAGATAATTCTGAAAAAAGCAATAGAAAAGAAGAAAATAATGTATAAGAGAGGCCCAATTGTATGACAGCAGACTTCTCAGCAGAAATCTTACAGGTCAGGAGAGAGTGGAATGATATATTCAGAGTGCTGAAGAAAAACAAAACAAACAAACTTCAATCAAGAATACTATAATCAGCAAAGTTATCCCTTAGAAATGAAGGAGAGATGTTTCTCCAAACAAAAGCTGAGGTAATTGATTGCTACAGACCTGTTCCATAAGAAATGTTACTGGAGGTTTTTCAAACTGAAAAAAAAGAATGCTAATGTGTTTGTTACACAACTGTTGTGACTGTGGCATGTAAACCATGTATATAATTACTAAGAAGACTAAAAGACAAAACTATTAAAAATAATAACTCCAAAAATTTGTTAAAAGATAGGCAATATAAAAATGTAAGATATGGCATTAAAAATTCTAAATGTGGAGATATTTAATGTGTACAATTCTTTTTTGTTGATTTTTTTTTTGTTTCTTCTTAGTGTTTTGCAATCAAGGTTAAATTGGTATCAGTTTTAAATAACTTTTTATAACTAGGGAATGTTTCTTGTAAGTCTCATGGTAGCCAAAAAGTAAAAACAGACAATAGATAATACTAAAAATAAAAAGCAGTGTATTAAAAGATACTACCAGAAAAAAATCACTGAACTACAAAAAAAAAAAAGTAAGAAAGGAGGGAAAGAAGAGAGGAGTTACAAAACACCTAGGAAACAAATAAGAAAATATCAGTAGTATGTTTATAACTACCAATAATAACATTAAATGTAAATGAACTAAATTTTCCAATTAAAAGACAAAGAGTAGCTGAGCTATATGTTGCCTATAAGAAACTCACCTCACCTGTGAATATGTATATAGCCTGAAAGTGAAGGAATCATTTCAGTGTTAGGGAAGTTTAGGGTCAGATAATACTTTAAATTAGAAACAGTAAATTTTGTTTAAGTTTTTTGGCCTTTTGAAAAAATATGTAAACTCATATAATATGTAGTAGTTTCAAGCAATCATATTGTCTTCTCATCTTAATTAACTGTTGCTATTTAGTGGGAACTTCTGAATTGTATCAATATTAATGGTGAGGAAAATCAAGTCAATAGTAATCATTCTTAAGGAACACGTATTATGCAACAAATATAAACAACATCATCACTTTAGAAGTAAATTATTATGACGGTTGCCTTTCACATTTCATGTATTAGCTTGATCTTTAAGAAAATAATACTTTCTTTGGGTTTGAAAACAGAAAATTTACATTCCTCCCATTGACTTTCCTGAAGTTACAAAATTTGTTTTCATTTTTGACCCGTTCCCTCTTTTTCTCATTAAATGGTGATAGAGTTTGATAAAAATGTCAAAAATTCAAAGTGGTACATGGAAGCCTTCCACGCTTTTATCATCTGGAAGTGTTATTAGGCAAGAACAGGGGGAGTAGGCTAAGGAATAAGAATAATAATAAGTGTAGTCACTTGGGATGTATGGAAATACTGCCATGATGGAGGGTAGAAGGAAAAGTGATGTGAGGCATGAGTAAAGCCAAACAGATAAACCAAAAAATTGGGAAAGTGTGTTAGGGTACTGAATGAACTTTGAGAGACTGAGGCCCTAAATAGAACATTATTACCACAGGTCACATTGAAAGAGTCTAATTCCTGCTTCCCTCTCTGCCTTCCTTTTTCTTTCAACCTTTTTTTTGGTGTGTTTGTGTCTGTGTATGTGAAAAGAGAAACTTTCTGTTTTCTATTACCACTACATATGCTATTTTATTATATATTCAAGATGCTTGAATCAACTTAGAAGGTTAACTTTAAAGTCTAAGTAATTGAGTACAAACATGCAGAAAATATTGGTTATGTGCCTCATGGCAACTTGGAAGTGTAACTACAATTTGACCCTTAGTTATAGGATGATTCTGTATCTTGATCAATAAACCAGAAGAAAAAGTAAATTCAGATAAAAACCAAATGATTTTACAATAATAATAACTTTTGTTTGAAATATTTCAACTTTTTAAAGATCAAAAATGATTCTTTTGACACAACCAAAATTAATGCAGATGAATGGGAAGAATTGCAAGATTAGAAAGCGTTATCCATTAATTGTGAAAGAAAAACTGTATTCATTTATTTGCTCAGGAATCACAAAGTCACTTTTCATATGAATAATTAATGGAATACATTATACATTTTAATTTGAAATCAAAATGAAATTTTTTTACTTGACTGTAGTCATCTTGAGAGTAGCCATCTTTTTCAGTAGGTGTACGCTGAGTAACAAGACTAGAAATGGAATTCTGTATTTCGTAGTAAGTTGTAAATTGACTTTTTTCCCTATGCACAGATCAGTTCAGCAACTGAAAAAATTTTACTACTTATTTCGTGTATGAAGGCGTAGGTTAGGCAAAAGTTCATTAAAGCTGTTACTTCATCTGCATATAAAATGTTAAGTGCTATCCTGCTATCCAGAAGAGAGTGCCAAATGTTCTACCACTTTGCAAATTTGCCTAATAAAGGAGACAGTGCATTCATGTACCATTAGCTTGTTAAACCTCGTTGCAATACTTTCACTTTTTATATAATTTAAAATCAAATGAAATAAAAACTGTAGCAGTTTTATGCAAAGGAAAAATATGAACTAGATTTTGCCTGTTGAATATTGTCATAGAATGCTAGAATGTTATAGTTAGTAGATAGTGAAATGTTATTCACTGAAGACAGATATGGAATTCCAGATGATAAGTAAAACACTCTATTACCAATTTTTTATTTATGTATATTTAAAAATGGTACTTTAGTAAGCAAAGCGTACAATGCATTATTGAGTGGCATCTAACATTTTGTGTTGTGCCTATAATAACTAAAAGTTCTGAAAAGAAACTGTACAAAATAGACAAATTGAAAGTAAACATGTTGGTACTGGCTTGCCATCCTTAGAATTTCAATCAGACTGTGGTTGAAAATATTAAGAAAGGATTCTTGCAGTAAGTATAGAAATGACTTAAAAAACCAGAATGGCAAGAGTTTCCACATGAGGGATGTTTTAACGTGATTCTCATAATTTTCATCATCCCTGTGAGTGGGGCAAGGTTTTATTGTTTTCTTACATTCTGTACATAATGTTAAACATTATTTTAAATAAACACTTCCTTTCAGAAAATGTGTTTAAAGAGCCAACCACTGGCAGTGTCTCCATTTTTTGTGTCGGAGAACAAATGTAAATATTTTACAACTGAATTATATGAATTTCAAATTCACATTTCCCCAAACTTAGATGAAGAATTATAGAAAGAAAAAAAGTAGTTTGACCTTATTTATCCCTGAAACTTTTCCTTCACATTTTATATCCGATCTAATAAATGTTGTGTTCTTACTATTTGCAGACTTTGTCTGGAAAATGTAAATCTTTAAACTCTGCCATCAAACAAATGTATTAATTTCTGTATTTTAAGCTAGCCAACATTAAGAAACATTTTGAACACTGTAGGTAGAATTTTAAAAGACATTTATTCTTTATTTCCAAAGTGCATCATTTTGATGCAAACACAGTGTTTAATTCAAAATACTTTCTAAGGCTTTGCATGCTTGTATGATTTTCGGTGCCCTTATTTCTTCTAGACTTTTGCTGATTGTCTTCCACTCCTATTCTCTTCATTTTGGGGCTTCTTCCACCTATCTCATAGACTGTGGTTCTGAACCAATCTAGAGAACTTTGACAACAATTAAGGAGGAATAATAGTCTGGGAGTTTCCAGGAGAAGGAAGGATCATATCAACTTTTCTATCTGGTGCCATGACCTGGGATGCATAAGAGCGGTCTCTGTTGGATAGTAAATGCAGGGAAGTGTCTACCAAAATAAGTTGGGGAAGGACAAGGTTTAGTAGAAGGTCTAAGTTTCAGGATGCCTTCTGTACTTGTTCATTTCTAGCAGAACCATTATTCCTCATTGATCCTTTAACAGTGAGAAAAGGCAGCCATTGATACTGAGAAGACCCTTGTGTTTAAGGACACCCATGGTATCTATATGGTTATTTTGGGGGGTTCTCAGTAGCAGGTTACAAATCTCTCAGCCTCTAGAATACCAGGAGCATCATGAAATTCACTAGATCTAACAATAGGCTGAGGAAGCAGCAAAGGATCATGTTAACCTTTACTGTGTACCACCCACCATTTTCAGGATAGAAGTGCTTTTTATAAAGAAACATGTAAAATCCCAGCACTTTGGGAGGCCGAGGTGGGCGAATCACAAGGTCAGGAGTTCGAGACCAGCCTGGCGAATGTGGCAAAACCCTATCTCTACTAAAAATACAAAAATTAGCCAGGCATGGTGGCGGGTGCCTGTAGTCCCAGCTACTCAGGAGGCTGAGGCAGGAGAATTGCTTGAACCTGGGAGGCGGAGGTTGCAGTGAGCCAGGATTGCACCACAGCACTTGAGGCTGGGTGACAGAGCAAGACTCTCTCTAAAAAAAAAAAAAAAAGAAACATGTAAGAAAGACGATAATACTTTTTTGGTGAGGTTTTGTGATTGGATTTCCACAAAACGCAGTGGTGGTAGAGTGAACTTAAACACTTAAACTATGGCATAGATTTAATAATGTAACTCAACTCATCTTCCTTAAGAAGAGTGTGGGGTGACAAGATGTACTCTTGAACAGCCAAAATTTCGATTACATTTTTTTTCTACTTCATTTCTTTTTGGGGTCGCTTCTTGAGGCTAGTTTGGCAAGATTACTTTGTGAAATAGATTGTAATGCATTACAGGTTAATGCAATTAAGCGACAAATATTGTTATGCAAACTTTTTAAAAAGTGGAATTGAATTGCTTAGCAATGGATATATTTTGTTTCCATATTAATTACCTTTTAAAATTTTTATACAATCCTTGCCTCTAATTTTTAAGTATCCTTCTTAGTTCAGGGACACTTATTCAGTTGATTTTAGGAATGTAAATTATCCCTATTAGGTGTGGTGTGCAATGGAGTTGAGAGCCTATTTGGACAGATCTTTATAAATGTCCATCAGTCTTACTGACTAATTGTAAGCAAAAGTTTCTTATTAAAAATTTTTTATCATATCATACAAGCTTGTCAGAGGTGATGAGGTTGCAGGATTTTGCGTGTGCATGTGTGTGTGTGTGCATGTATGTGTGTGTGTGCAGCTGTAAAGCTTATGGTCAAGCTTTGATGATTGCTTTAGAAAAGAGACACAGAAATTTGAGACTTCACATAATAGCAAACATTTTGCTACTCAAATTTGCGTTGAGAGGGGACGAAGTAACTTTGGATGGTACAATTTTACCTCGTCTCATTTCTTCCTTGATGTATAATTGTTCTTTAGTGGTCTAGAGTCATTTAAAGCTCTTGTTTTTGTATGTGCAACATGTTTCTGTAGAAATTAAAAAGAACGCAATGAACACTATTATCGCACTGTTATCTCTTTTCTATCCTTGGCTGTTTGTAACCATTTAGAAAGAATTACTTTTCAGAAAGTTGATTGATTGGCTGACCCCATTTTGAATAACGTGGGACAATTTATTTCATAGAAAAAAGGGTAACTCCAGCCTCTATTTGGAAGCAACCCAACGCTTAAAACCTAGGCATTCTTAGTGTTCAAATAATCAAAGTTAAATTCCTTTTAGAATCCTGACTTGTAGACCTTTCAGTGTGTGTTTTGATTAACTGCCTGGCTGATTGATTGATGGGCCTCTCCTCATTGAGCTGAATTGATTGTGAAGGTGTCTGCAATAGAGACCATGAGGCGTCTTTTGTGAATGGTGTGTTTTCTGTTAAGCTTTTATGTGTAGTTTATAAGAGACTGTAGATCAGTAAGCATCAGGACTCTGAGAATGTGCGTCAGCCTCTTTATTGTTTTAAGGATATATTTTATATACAAAATACATAGTATATCAAATTAAAATATCAGATTTAGATTCCTGGAAAAGCACATTAATATTGTAAAAGACATGACATAATATTCAACTATAGCATCAATAATTTATTAAAGAAGAATTAATATTCAATGGTTTAACTAGTTATTCAACTATACAATAACAATCATACTGCAGTTATGGTTTGTCCAAAAACCTTTCTGGAGCAATGGAGGAAGACACTGTTTATCTGTGACTCCTATATGTTTGGGAAAATTATTTTAAAATTCCCAATCAAACTTCCCCTGGACTCTGAAACCAGCCTCCTGAGTTCAAATTCTAACTTCACATTTCATCATTATAGGACCTTGAGCAAGTTGACATAACTACCTTGTGCTCCATTTATGCTTCTCTATAGTTGACATCATGTTATCTCTTATAGGTATCATGATAATGGCATAAGTTATTAGATACCTAGCATAAGTTTTTATTATTTTTATTTTCTCAGTAACCCTAATCTAGAGAATTGTGGTTCACAACCATAAATTTCTAGGAGAGTGAGAATGTCGGCAATATATTATTATAGAATTCCAGAAGGCCCATTATTTCTTCTGAATCTTACTATACAATAAAGCCCAATGTAATGAGATCATAAAAGTTGTGGTATTTTATCAGTTTCCACTAAATAGGCAGTTACTGAGTATCTACCAAGTGTCACACTTTGCATTACCCATTAAAGACGCAAAGACAAAATGAAATCTCTTTCTTAAATCTCATTCAAGTAGGAAGGTTCTTAGGCATTTGAGTGTCTGTGACCTGCACTGTGCCTAGAGGTGTATATGGAAGACTAGGTGTATTAGTCTATTCTCTCATTGCTATAAAAAACTACCTGAGGCTGGGTAATTTATACAGATAAGAGGTTTAATTGGGTTCCACAGACTTTACAGGAATCATGATGCTGGCTGTCTGTTCAGCTTTGGGGAGGCCTCAGGAAACTTACAGTCAGGGCAGAAGGCAAAGGGTGAGTCGGCACTTCTCACATGACCAGAGCAGAAGGAAGGCGGAGAGGGAGAGGTGCCACATACTTTTAAACAACCAGATCTCCCGATAACTCACTCACTATCATGACAACAGCACCAAAGGGGAAATCCACCCCATGATCAAATCACCTCCCAACAGGCATAATCTCCAACATTGGAGATTACAATTTGACATGAGATTTGGGTGGGGACAGAGACCCAAACCATATCATGAGGTAACTGAACCAGTGTAGGGCACTGTCAAGATAACCAACATGAAGGAAGTGCATGTAGTCACATCTTTCAAAGGTCTCTTTAAATAACTTTAAAGACAGAAATTTCATAATTGAATTTTAGTGATATTTAGGGAGCAGTTACAAGTTCCCTTTGCCTCAACACCCTGCTGGCTTGGGGCCCAGGGTGATCTCCTGGAGGGTCACGGACTTGCCTTACCTCTACCCAAGAGATGAGCGTGTTTGTAAGTGACATGAATTTACAAATTGGCCTAAACATAAAGACACCTAACTCCATAAGGAAATGGTAAATTATAGAATAAGTTGTCTTAATTGAATCACAGAGAATTAAAACCAGAGAGACATTTCTAGTTTAGAGATTAATTATAATTAATTTTTTGGTTTTGAAGTCAATTCTCCTCGTTTTATAATTTCACCTACATAGGTTGTTTGAGCATTCTTGATGGTCAGAAGAAAACTGGAGAAGACTTTAAGGAAAGACAAACAGATAGATGAAAAATGACAGAGACCTAACTTAACACTTAGACATGTGGCCAAATGTTTAATCTATGTTAGATCTGACTTTATAGATTTTGTTGGTTGAAACAAACCGGATCAACAATGGGAGTTACAGTGATTTAGAGGAGAGAGGATGGCTTTGAAGCCAAGCAAACGTCCTTAGAATGTGGGGTGATGGGGTGAATCCTAACCTGCCATTCTAGATATGTAATGTTGGGCAAGATGTTAATTTTTTTATTTCTCTAGTATTCCTTTGATATCCATAAACCAAAAGCTGTTTTAAGGATTGGTATTTATGTGCAGAACACCAGGCAAGGTAGTTGTATGCCTGGTATTTTAATGGGATCTCAAGAAAGAAGATTTGTTTCTGTTTACTTAAGTCATTGAGATGAATGTATCTAATCGTAGACTCTGGAGACTCTGCTCCAAACCCATCATCTTTGGGAAGTGTCGTGAGACCTTCCCTTCTGTGTTAGGTGACCGTGCTTGCTTGGTTGTTTTCTCTATTGGAATGTAAATTCTTTCAGGGCAGAAATTGAGCTTTTGTCTCTAATTACTCAACACTTAGTACAAAGTGTTTCTCTTAGTAATCATTCAATCAATGTGGATTGCTGAGTTCCACTCTACTTATCAATTTGGTGATCACAGATAATTCTAGATAATGATAAATACTGTTCTCTACAGAACAGAGAATCTCCAGCCAACACAGCTTCTTTCTTGTAATGGGAAAAGAAAAAGCAACATTTTAAAATGTTACTTAATAACAATATACCTCTGATTTTTCTGGATAGTTTCTGGCTGAATGGTTTTGCAAAAGATCATTTTTAAACTAATCTGATTTTGGGGGTATAATCCTATGATTGATAGGTTATGAGTAAAACACATTGAAGGGAAGTGTTTTTTCAGAAATAATTTTTAGTATAGTAGACTCTTAAATATTTTTAGTGGACTGTCAAATATTACATACTTCATTTTAGCTATAGTAAAGCAACTATGAAAGCTGGCTGTCATTCCTCCATTAAAGATTTATAAACTATAGATACTATTTAATGCAGTTATAATGCCAACTAACATGACAAGCAACTAAAAAAGTATGATTAGTAATTTAAATAATCTTGAAAGTTGAATGAATTTTTAGAACTAAATGGGACAAAGCACAGCAAATTAACATGTTTTTCCTCTATAAAAATCAATCAAAATTGCAATGAGAAAGAAATCCTTTATATATATTTTTTACTTAGCTACAAAATTCAGAGTTGCTAAAACCTTCAACTTTCATGGGGTTATGAATTATTTGTTTTACTGTCCCTTGGCTCCTTACACAACAGGAGAACATTTGGCCTAAACCCCTCAGAAGTGATAGTGACATACGCTGAGGTTATTGACTTCTAGAGGCTGAAAATAGGAGTAGGAGTTTTGCACAGGGCTTTCATGCCATTCATGTAGTTGCTTCTTTATTTTTCCTATTCTTGGCAAAATATCAATAAAAAAATATTGGATATGTAATGGGTATGTGTGTAGGATACTGAACTTGAACAGCAAATTGAATTATTTTTTCTTTATTTTCTAAATAGTGTCATTTAATTTAAAGTAGATTTGATTATTGAGTGGAACATAGACATGCTCTATTTTTTTTTTGTTTCCATAGAGATAGTTTAAAAGCAAATTAATGAATCTTCTGAACTAATAGAATGTTATTTTCTGGACTTGCTAATAGTTTTGTACTCAATAAAATATAATAATTTTTAAAGTTGTAGAGTCTTCTTTCTTAGGAAGAGGAAAAACAGATCACATGAAGAAAAAATCAATAATTAATAAGAAGATAATATTTTAAAGTTTAAGAACTGTCACATATTTTCCAAACCACATTTGATATTTCCCCCTCTTTGAATGAGAGATTTTCTTCTCTTAGGTGGATTCTCCTGGTTTCCTTTCCACTTCACTGGCCACTCAGGTTTGCCCTTGACCATTAGAACTCTAAATGTTGGAGCATCTTTTGTGTTCAGTGCTTTGCTGTCTTACCTCTTTTATCCACACAGCACATCTTCAAGTCATCCCACTCAATCCTATGTCTTTTTTTCCATCTATGGAGTGACAGTTCCCACACATATGTTTGTATTCCCGACCTCTTCAATGAGTTTCAGATGTTCATGTTCTGTAGCCTAATTAGCATTAGCTGGTGGAGGTTTAATAGGCATGCCAAATTTATTATGTCCCAAACAGTGTTCTTGATTCTCTTTTCAAATCAGCAATGCTGCAGTCTTCTTCATCTTGGTAAAAATTTCTAAAGACTGTCCCACTGAAAAGGCCAAACACTTGGGAGTCCTCACTACTTTCTTTCTTTCTGTACTATGTGACTTCTAGTCCACCAGCAAATTCTGTTTATTCTAAATGGACACTTCTCCCAATTCCTCTGCCACCACCCTAGTTTGGGATATCATCAGATTTTGTCTTCACAGTGCAATCCTCCAAGGCTTCTCTCTCTGCCCGCACTCTTACTCTTTCCCCAGCACCCCAGCCCCAAACTAAACATTCAAGAAGATCTTTTAACAATTTAAGTCAAATCCCCTATTCAAAACCTTCCACAGGCTCTTCTTTCAATTTGTTAAATCCAAACCACTTTACCATAGTTTGCAAAGCTCCACCTGAACTGACCTATGTGTAGTCCACTCACTTCATCTCCTATCCCTTTCTTCTCTCCTTATGCAATCATCTTCACTCACACTGGGCCTCTTCATCAGAAGTCAAGCAATGTTTTCTGTAAGGGATAGACAGTAAGTATCTTAGGATTTTTTTGCCATTATGGTTTTTGCTACAACTGCTCCATTCTCCCACTCTTGCATGCCAGCAGACATAGGCAATATGCAAACAAATAAGCGTGGCTGTGTTCCAGTAAAACTTTATTTATGGCCATTGAACTTGAGTTTTTTATAATTTCCATGTCACAAAATATTATATGTGTTTACATTTTTTGCAACCATTTAAGCTATAAAAACCATTCTTCACTCACAGAGTGTACAAAAACAAGCAATAAAACAGATTTGGCCCACAGAACAGAGTTTGCCAATTCCTGTTGTTGGCAATCCTTAGACATTTTTATCTTCTGGACTTCTAGGTGCCTCTACCAGATCTTTGCAGAGATTGCTTCTTAAAATCATCCACGTCTCTGCTCCTATGCCATTTTCTCAGAGAGGACTTTCTTGAAAGCTGTTCCCTTCCATCGCTATGCGTGCACCCTTCTTTGTGGATTTTGCAGAAGTTATTATATTTTGAACTAATTTTTTTACTGGTTTGCTTGTTTTGTATTCTGTCTTTCCTATGAGAATGTTGGCTCTAAATGGCCAGGAACCTTGTCTTTTCTTCACTCTTTTCCTAGCTCCCATTATAATACCTGGTACTTAGCCAGTACCCAATTAACATTTGCTGCATAGATGACTGAATAATCAGAGTCATTGCTTTTGATTAAAAACATATGTTTTATGGTAAAATGGGCTAGGGCTCAAGCTTTAATTCTACAATTTGTTAGCTTAGCAAATCTATCTACATTTTCTAAGCATTGTAAGCATCAGCATTTTCGTCTGTGATATATGCTTAATAATACCATACAGCTTGGTCAAAAGAATAAAGAAGAATACATGTATAAAGAACTTAAATGGGTGAGTGTTATAAACCAGTAGTGGAATTTACATAGTGCGAATTATTATTATTCTCACTGGACTCTAAACTTTGAGGGCAGAGACCATATCTTTTTTTTTTTTTGTCTGTTACCGTACTCTTGGTTCTCAGAACATGAGAAAGTCAATACATATTATTGATTTAATGAGTGAGTGAATGAATTAACAAATAATACAGAAAAGTGAACACTGTGTGATAAGATTTTGATATACTCTAGAAGTATTAATCAAGTAAATATGTCACATTTTATCATGTAAACATAGGAATTTGACTGTTGCATACATCTATATTCTAAATACCGGGTTCTTTATATGAGCATTACCTGGTTTCTGAAGGCTATGTGGTACCTGAGATCTGGGAACTTCAGTAGCTAGTGAAGCAGAGCTACTTAAGTTCATTTTAGTAAACAAAATCAGTTGGTTTTATAGGAAGTTAGGAGACCCGTATCATCTACTTATAAATACAAAAAAATGAAACAGTGTGGCATACCTGATATATATGATCGTTCCTGGTTGTTAGAGTAGATTTAGATTTAGTCTCTGAAAAAACTGCACAGCTCTCTACCCAAAATCAAGGATTGGCAGAGCTGCAGTTTATGGACTGGCTCTCCAAAGAAAGCTAGGTGTCATTTGAATGTGTCCCCCAAATGGCATGTGTTGGAAACTTAATCTCCAATGCAACAGCGTTTAAAGGTGGGACCTTTAAGAGATGATTAGGCCATGAAGGCTCAATTTCTGGAATGAATTATTGCCATTTTTATGGGAGTGAGTTTCTTATAAAAAGACAACTTCAATCACCATCTCTTTTTCTTTCTTACTCTTTTTTTTGCCCTTCTGCCATGAGATGAGGCAGCAAGAAGTCCCTGACAAGATGCTAATCCCTCAGTTTGGACTTAGCCTCCAGAACCATGAGATATAAATTTCTATTCATTATAAATTATCCAATCAGCTCAGAATATCCAGAATATTCAGTGATATTCTGCTATAGCAGCACAAAATAAACTAAGACAGAGCTCATTTGGGTCAGGCCACATCTACAGGTACAATGGTACAATGGCTTCTGGAATTAAGTTCCAAGGATGTTACACCTAAGAGTCCTCTTTGGAAATCCTGACTCTCTCCATTTGTATACTTACATCAACTATTTTCCTCCTTTCCAAGTACTAACCAGGCCTGACCTTGCTTAGCTTCTGAGAACAGACAATATCGGGCGCATTCAGGGTGGTGTGGCCATAGAACATCAACTTTTTTTCTCCTTAAATTACTGTGAATTTGCTCTTGATTGTCAGTAGTTTGGTCCACAATCCATGTGATTGTAATGTGATGTGAAAAGATCAATAACCTGCAGTGTTCATTTCAGTCTAAAATAACTTCATTTTTTATCTATTATCATTTTTGCCAAGAAAAAAAATACAATGCTAAGCAATTAAAACATAAAATATGTATTTGAGTCTAGCAAATGTGATTATAAATTAATCACTTAAGGTGTGTCTTTAGGACAATTTTGAATTAGATATGTTTTTATTCCTGCATTGATTTTTCAGTAGAAACATGAAACTATAGTGATCATACTCTAGAAAGAAGAGGATAATTTTGAAACCTGTTGTACTTACTACAGTAACAGAAACAAAAAGCCATTACAAATTATATAGGAGTTAGGTTATAGGTACTTTGGTGTAGTCACATTTTTACTTTTGAGCTGAGTACATTCTGAGCTGTGCTACCTAAAGTTCAATGAGGTCTGCAGAATCATCCATTTCACTAAAAGATATTTTGTACAATACATGGTTAATTTTCTTTCTTTCTTTCTTTCTTTCTTTCTTTCTTTCTTTCTTTCTTTCTTTTTTTTTATTATACTTTAGGTTTTAGGGTACATGTGCACAATGTGCAGGTTTGTTACATATGTATCCATGTGCCACGTTGATTTCCTGCACCCATTAACTCGTCATTTAGGATTAGGTATATCTCCTAATGCTGTCCCTCCCCCCTCCCCCAACCCCACAACAGTCCCCTTAGTGTGATGTTCCCCTTCCTGTGTCCATGAGTTCTCATTGTTCAATTCCCACCTATGAGTGAGAACATGTGGTGTTTGGTTTTTTGTCCTTGCGATAGTTTACTGAGAATGATGTTTTCCAGTTTCATCCATGTCCCTACAAAGGATATGAACTCATCCTTTGTTATGGCTGCATAGTATTCCATGGTGTATATGTGACACATTTATACATTTTTTTCAGCACCACACCACACCTATTCCAAAATTGACCACATAGTTGGAAGTAAAGCTCTCCTAAGCAAATGTAAAAGAACAGAAATTATAACAAACTGTCTCTCAGACCACAGTGCAATGAAACTAGAACTCAGGATTAAGAAACTCACTCAAAACCGCTCAACTACATGGAAACTGAACAACCTGCTCCTGAATGACTACTGGGGACATAATGAAATGAAGGCAGAAATAAAGATGTTCTTTGAAACCAACGAGAACAAAGACACAACATACCAGAATCTCTGGGACACGTTCAAAGCAGTGTGTAGAGGGAAATTTATAGCACTAAATGCCCACAAGAGAAAGCAGGAAAGATCAAAAATTGACACCCTAACATCACAATTAAAAGAACTAGAAAAGCAAGAGCAAACACATTCAAAAGCTAGCAGAAGGCTAGAAATAACTAAAATCAGAGCAGAACTGAAAGAAATAGAGACACAAAAAACCCTTCAAAAAATTAATGAATCCAGGAGCTGGTTTTTTGAAAAGATCAACAAAATTGATAGACCACTAGCAAGACTAATAAAGAAGAAAAGAGAGAAGAATCAAATAGATGCAATAAAAAATGAAAAAGGAGATATCACCACCGATCCCACAGAAATACAATCTACCATCAGAGAATACTGCAAACACCTCTACACAAATAAACTAGAAAATCTAGAAGAAATGGATAAATTCCTCGACAAATACACCCTCCCAAGACTAAATCAGGAAGAAGTTGAATCTCTGAATAGACCAATAACAGGTTCTGAAATTGTGGCAATAATCAATAGCTTACCAACCAAAAAGAGTCCAGGACCTGATGGATTCGCAGCCGAATTCTACCAGAGGTACAAGGAGGAACTGGTACCATTCCTTCTGAAACTATTCCAATCGATAGAAAAAGAGGGAATCCTCCCTAACACATCTTTCTTTCTTTTTTTAAAAACGGAGTCTCGCTCTGTAACCAGGCTGGAGTGCAGTGGCACGATCTCAGCTCACTGCAACATCCGCCTCTCGGGTTCAAGTGATTCTCCTGCCTCAGCCTCCCGAGTAGCTGGGACTACAGGCACACGTCACCTCGCCAAACTAATTTTCTTTTTGTAGTAAAATACATGTTTTTGAGGAAACCTTAAGTTAGAAAGCAAATGTATCTGTAGATAAAAGTTTGCTTCCTTTGCTTTGAACATTGGTAAATTGCTCTAAATGCAAATTGAAGTAGAGCAATACAATTCATAACCAGATATTATTTCTTTGAAAGCATGAGAAATAAACATAATATATATGTAATTTATATATAAATAAATACATACTTTTCACATTTATTTTTTCTCATCTATGTATACAAGCACATAGGCATATGTTTCTATAAGGATGCTTTCACTTAAAATAACAGGAAAATGTCTAAAATGGCTTAGCTGGAATTTCTTATCTTATAGAACATGCGGAGTAATTGCAGGGTTGATTAGTTCAACTGCGTAGCAATATTACCAAGGGCTCAGCAGTCCACAGAATGTTGGCTTTAGCCTCAGGCTTTTTACTCCATGGTTGTAATTTGGCTGCCACAGCTCTAGCCTTTCCTTTCCTTCAGAGCCTTATTCAAGGGGCAGGAAAAGGAATTATTCTCAACAAATTTACATTTTTAATCAAAGGGCTTCTTGGTTTTAGTTCTTTAAATAGCAAAAAAGTCACACGTCTATTAGTAGGTTAATTATTCTCAAGAGCAATGCAATTGCCAAGATAAGCTTTATCACGACTGAGGATAGGGTAACCTCCCTTGGCATGGCCAAGTAGGAGGTTGAAGGTGGTCACTTTACCTACACTGCACCTCTGCCAGCTAGGGAGACATGGGGGAAAGCCTTTCAGAGATAGCAAATCATGTCTGTTACAAATATCAGCTTTCTGTTGCCTACACATACTAACCTTTTTAGTTCTTTTATATCTGCTTTGAATTTCTTAAATCAATATTAAGCAACAAGGTGTAGAGTCTATTGATGTAAAATTATGTAGTTTCCATTCTAATCCTGAAAGAATTAACATGTTAGCATCCTAAAGCAAAAGGAAATGAAAGCAGATTTCAAATTGCTTTAAAAAGTTCAGATTTTTAAATGAGTTTCTTCTGGCATTCTCTTGGAGTGTAAAAAAAGGTATTACAGTCATGTGCCACATAACATTTTGGCTGATGAAGGACCACATTTAGAAGGTGATCTCATAAGATTATAATATCGTATTTTTACTATACATTTTCTATGTTCAGATATGTTTCAATACAAAAATATTTACCATTGTGTTACAGTTGTCTCCAGTATTCACTACCGTACCGTGATGCACAGATTTGTACTCTAAGAGCAATAGGCTGTAGTATAAGCATAGGTGTGTAGTAGGCTATACCCTCTAGGTTTGCGTAAGTACACCCTATGATGTTTGCACAATGAAGAAATTGCCTCCAGATGCATTACCTAGAATGTATCCTTGTTGTTGAATAATGCATGAATGTATACCCTGCACACACAAAGAGGAGAGGGAGAACATAAACAATGATACAGAAATGACTTTCAAATTTCAGCTTGGCCAGTCTATTAAGCATTAAACATTTTCAAAGTGTTCAGCAAAAGCATATTAAAATATAATATTGTGTAATGTATACATATATATCATGATTGTCCTCTCAATTAGAAAGTCATATTGAAAATTTTTACTTATTATTTAGCATCTAACCAATGATTAATTGAGGGAGGAAATTTATAAACTAAAAAAGTATTCATTGTGTTTTGTGTTTTTCTAATTCGTTAAAAATAAGTTCCTCTTTTGGGTGACTTAACATTCTTTGAGTCTGAATAGAAGTAACGACCTACCTCCCGGAAGCATACTTCTTTATATTGTTGCATTGGTATGTAAGAACCTGATTTTGTAACAATGACTTATTATCAAGGTTCCTATTGTTCTCACACTCTTCGTTTCAATTATATGCCTTGCTGGTGACAGGGAATCACAAGCCACTGAAAATGTCAAGAAAACAGGGATGTGGAAACAGAAGCTAGACTGCTAGGCAGGATCACAGAGTAAAATAAGAAATTTAAAAAGAAAACAATAAAATATACTGAAGGGAATACAGTCTTATACAGAGTCCGGTATAAGACAAAGGAAATTTCTTATCTCTAGTTGATGATGTTTTCTGAGCTTCCAGCGACTTTCAAAGGGAGTTCAAATCAAGCTGTTTGTTGACCTTGATACTGTGTCACAGAAGAGGAAAAAAAGAAATAAAAAAGTATAACACGGTAGAAAAAAAGTCAAAAACAAGTACGACCCAGAAGCTTTCATTTGTAGTTTACTTTAAAAGTTTTTCTCTATTCACAATCTTTCTAATTCAAATGAAAAATGGTATTTTAGATTAGCACGTTGTTTAGTAAATAAAATTAATTGAGGCATTAAGTGAATGGTCTTTACATTTCTTCAGGAAAGTAATCCGTGCAAGAAAAGGTGCTCTCTGGTGCTTGTATTTCCGAGAAATACTAGAAAGTGGTAGGAAGGCTCTGAGGGCAAATGCCTAAATTTCACTCTTTCTGTCTAACATTTACAACATTCTGCAGTGAACCTGAATGCCCCCAAATTCCCATGTCTTCAGAGATCACCCTTCTTGTTATTATGTAGATAACACATAACACAACCTGGGCCATCTTCCCATTGATGGCAGTAAATCCTTGCTTTTTATGGGGTTCTGTCCTTGGTAACTTTAAATACTACTGGGATCCTTAAATGTTTGACAAATCCATTCTATGTGGCTGCTTGTCATCTCTTGCTAGAGATTTCTGTTCAGAGCACTCCGTTGCTTTTGGCCCTCTATCTTCTCTCTGCACACTGTTAGGCTACATTCAGGGTCACACCCTCTACCCTCCCTGGTAACATAATCAAACATTCAAATTGTTCTCCAAAGCAGAAGGCTAAGAAATCTAAAACTGTAGCCGAGTGCAGTGGCTCACGTCTGTAATCCCAGCACTTTGGGAAGCCAAGACAGGTGAATCACTTAAGGTCAGGAGTTCGAGACCAGCCTGGCCAACATTATGAAACCTCGTCTCTACTAAAAATTCAAAAATTAGCCAGGCATTGTGGTGGGTGCCTGTAATCCCAGTACTTGGGAGGCTGAGCCAGGAGAATGCTTAAGCCTAGGAGGCTGAGGTTGCAGTGTGCCAAGATTGTGCCACTGCACTCCAGCCTGGGTGATGAAGTAAGACTCTGTCCAAAAAGAGAGAAAAAAAACACCTCAAAGTGCCATAAAGAATTGCAAAGACCAACCTTAAAGAGATGGAGGAAATTACAATGTGTGAAGGTTAATTTTATGTGTCAACTTGACTGGGCCAAGTGATGCCCATGTAGCTGATAAAACATTTTTTTCTGAATGCGTCTGTGAGAGTGTTCCCAGAGGAGGTTAGCATCTGAATCAGTAAACTGAATAAGGAAGATCTGCCCTCGCCAACATAGACAAGCACTGTCCTGTCAAAGGCCTGGATAGAACAAAATAGCAGAAGAAGGGACAATTCACATTCTCTTGTAGGGACGTCCATCTTCTCCTGTCCTCAACATCAGGGCTTGTAGTTCTTAGGCCTTCAAACTCTGATTGAGAGTTACGACATTGATTCTCCTGCAACTCAGGCCTTTGGACCAGACTGAAGTGCACAACCTGCTTCCCTGGTTCTCCAGCTTGAGATCATTTTAGTAAACAAAATTAGTTGGTTCTACAGGAAGTTAGGAGACCCATATCATCTATTTATAAATACAAAAAAAAGAAACAGCATGGCATATCTGAGCCAATTCCCATAATAAATCTCTTATATCTATCTATATCCTATTGATTCTCTTTCTCTGGAGAACCCTGACTAATACCCAAGGCAAAATACTCAAAACATAAGCAAAAAAAGTAAAATCCTCTTCATCAGTTATCATCACTCCTTTGAGTGCACCCAGTCTCCTCTACAGGGTTTCTTATTTGGTTTGAGTTTCCCTTTTCCCCTTCTTTTTCTCTCTACCGCAGCAGGCTGCTGCCATGCTGATTTTTCCTCAAGGGCCCTCTCAATCATTTTGCCACTCCTTAGAGTTCAGGAAATAAATGAAACTTTCCTATCCCCAACAGGTCCCACTTCCTTAATCTTCTTTCTGAATTAGTGATTGTGGAAGCATCTATTACTTCAGTCACTACGCATGCTACCCACACAGGAGCATTCTGTTGCCTGGGGCTTAAAATAGACGATCTCAAGAGTTGATGATATTTTTATCTGGCATTGGTTTGAGACTTCTTTACGAACAATGGCTACATCTATTACAACCATCTGACTCATCGTGTTTACCCAAGTGGTCTCTGCTGGTATTAACGGGGAGGCTGTCCCCAAAACAACTTCTGATTTCTATCCAAGAAGACAGAACTGGCTTCTAATCCAAAATATTGTCTTTTTTTTCCAACTGCCAAATTTTAAGATGCAAAATCACCTTTTGCAACAAAAACAAAATTGCTAGAAACTTTAAAATAATGATCGTTGCTTCTACACACCCTGTTGGAAACTAGTAAGGGTGTTTTGCTAAGTAGCAGCCCCTTAGTATGTAGTCTTGGAGCATCATCCTTTTCTGCGGGGTCACATCAATCTTATCATCAACCTATTGGCAGCTCCCTTATGTTTGTAATTTCTTGTTTAATGTCACTGAAATTTATATTTTAGGGATAGTCTGTTAAAAGAAGCAGCTAGCAGCTGATTTTGTGATAGAAATATCTAAGAGTGAATGGGACATAAGAGGAATATAATTTATATATATCTATATATAAATACAATGTATACAAACATTCAAGTTTATGAGTAATAAACTTGAATAAAATGACTATGTCATATGTTTGAAATGTCATGTTTGATAATGCATGTTTATATGTTTCTTGTACATGGAATTAATCTTAATTCATTAAAACCATCACACGCTGGCAGCATATGCATTTTAGTAGAATATCTCTCATTTGAAACAAGTATGTTTTTCTTGTTTGCACTAACATTGAGTCATTGCAAACTACTTCCTCCTACCCTGGGTTTCCTACCGTTACACAAAATTCTTCCTTACCATGTTCTGCCTGGAGGAATAACTGTTCTTTATCTTCATGAGAGAATCTATCGAAAGAACTGTGTGTCATGGCCTGTCCAGTGACAGTGTTTCAAGAAAAATCGCTTATTGAAATATACATGGTTGATATACCGTAATTATGTGTGCCAATATGTTAAATGTTTTCCATGACAAAAGAATTTATGGTATTACAGCATACATTGAAGACAGTTCAATTACATTTTTGCCATTTTTGCAGGATGTTTTACCCTTTCTTATTTCTCTTGCTTTTCATCTATAAAAAGAAGAAAAGCTTCTTTATTTTATAAGCTTACATGTATACTCATGAAAAAAACAAAAACAGAAATGATGGAGAAAAAAGGAAGCAATAAAGGAAGGAGGAAAAGATAGAAGGAAGAAAAGAAAAAAGAAAGGAAAAACCACACTAAAGACATAAGCACCCCCATACTTATTTTCATAACCATTTTGGTGTTACTTTGTAGTAACTGATTGCATTAAATTTTGAGGGTTTTTTTTTTTACCCCAACTGTGAAGAAATAAACAAGCAGAAATGTAAAAAAAAAAAAAAAAAAAAGAAAAGAAAAGAAAAGAAAATAAGGTGCCAACACATTATTTGGCATTGCTCAGGTAAATCTCTCTTTTTAATGGCTAAGGGTCACTTCCTTTCAGAGTAACTGTACACACATCCACAGAAATGTAGTTTGGAAGATGGTTCTCACCAAATGGAGCCTCTGAGACCCCCACAAGATGTTTTGAAAATACTTCTTAAGAGATCATAAAAATGAGATAGTAAATATATTCATGATCATGCCCAAAGGCTGAATAACTCATAGAATATTCCGTGGTGCTTCACCAGGGCCTTTTAAAAGTTATTCAAAATCATTCTCAGCTGAACTTGGAAAAATGTGACTTGATCTTGACAACACTCAGTTATAGAGAAGAGGCCCTTGGTTTTATAATACATCCACGGGGGATTTGACCAGAATTGTTTTTATAGTTGTGGCCTCTTAGTACCAAAAGTTTTATGCTTCTGAACAAATATTTCATTTATTTTAAAAGTTGTAAGTACTTCAATATTAATATACACATTTAAATACATTTTGTATATTTCAAGTTTTATGCTGGAGTGTTTAGGAATTTGAATATTATCTTACTTGAGTTTTATGATGGATTATTTGTCATAAAACACTTTTTTGGTTTTATCTGAAAAATCTCTAGAGTATTTCAGTTCATTTTTTCTAGCATAGTAGATATAGTATGTACCCATATTTGTTTTTTAAAAATTTTATGATTGGCCAGGCATGGTGGCTCACGCCTGTAATCCCAGTACTTTGGCAGGCGGAGGCAGGTGCATCACCTGAGGTCAGGAGTTCGAGACCAGCCTGGCCAACATGGTGAAACCCCGTCTCTACTAAAAATACAAAAATTAGCCTGACATGGTGGCACACACCTGTAATCCCAGCTACTCAGGAGGCTGAGGCAGGAAAATCGCTTGAACCCAGGAGGCGGAGGTTGCGGTGAGCCGAGATGGTGCCACTGCACTCCTACCTGGGTGACAGGGAGAGATTCTATCTCAAAAACAAAAAATTATGATTAAGGATCTTCTGTGGCCTTGTGTGTTTCCACCATAAGCACTGGTATATTTATGAGAATAATGAACTGAAATTAAATGTGTGCTGACTCGTAAAATCTTGTGGAATTGTTTCATTTTTCTTTGTTTGTTTTTTGAGACAGTGTCTTGCTCTGTCGCCCAGGCTGAAGTGCAGTGGTGTAACCTCGGCTCACTGCAACCTCTGCCTCCCAGGTTAAAGCGATTCACCTGCCTCAGCCTCCCAAGTAGCTGGGATTACAGGTGTGTACCACCACGCCCAGCTAAGTTTTGTATTTTTAGTAGAGATGGGGGTTTTGCCATGTTGGCCAGGCTGCTCTCAAACTCCTGAACACAGGTGATCCACCCGCCTCAGCCTCCCAAAGTGCTGGGATTACAGGCGTGAACCACCACGCCTGGCCAGAATTGTTGTTTTTAATCAGCCTTTGATATGTGCATTTATGTGTGTGTGTGTGTGTGTGTGTCTGTATGTGTTTTCGCTCTCATAAATTGAGTGAAATAATATGATACTTGTGGTTCTTAGTTAATTGAGGATTCATTCTACAAAAAAAATGAGAGCATCTTTTATAATTTGTAAGGCAAAATATGGAGAAAGTTTAAGCTATGTCAAATGAAAAAATTATTATGTTACTCTTTAACTAATGTTATCTAAGATATTATACTACTTAAGAGATTAAACCACATAGAGTCTATACATACATGTATAATTTCAGAATGTAAATATAATTGGGTATGCCTGTATGTGTTTGTGGTAACAGTACTTTGAGAACAGTAGTTTTCAAAGGGTTTTTAGTCTCCATGTGTCTTAGAGGAGAAAGTAACATACTGAATTAATGCAACAATGCACACATGATTAAACGTGTTCCATACAGGAATAGAATTAAGAGATTCTAGACTTACATATATGAATGTTTAATTTCAATAGAATCATAGAACATTAGCACGGGAAAGGAATCTAAAGATTATCAAATGCAAATTTCTCAATCAATATATATTGAAAGAGAGGCCCAAAGAAGTGAAATATCTTTTCCAAAGGCATTTAGGAAACCTGGGTTGTTTTCTTGCAGCTGTACATCACTGCCTCTTATCTACAACTAGACTTTTTCATATCATTACTCTTAGCCAAGAAGCTGCAGGTTGCAGTTCACTGGACCTAAGCTGTGATAGCCCTACTGGTTCATTTTCTCATCCATGGTGATGGTACTGTGAGCAATGCATTTATGCACATGGAATTAATTGTTTAGTAGCAAAATCAGAGACATTTGCTTACAGGGCATTGAAGGAAATCATCACTGAAATTTATAGTAATGGGTAAGGACATTTTGAAAAAGCATTTCATGTGGAAATTTTTTGTGTCCTCAGTCAACAGTGTCATGAAATATCACTTCTCTAATGCTTTTTTCATCTCCCTTCCCTCACTTTTCATCAATCACACCCCCTCTCTTTCCATCAGAGAAAGAGAAAGGAGCCCTTCTTTGGTTTTGGTTGGTGATTGCAGCAGATACATTTACTAGACTTACATTGAAGGAACATTTATCCCTTTACATATTTGCTCAGACCCACTAGAATTAAACTTCAAAAGGCAGGAATTTTGGACAGTTTTGTACATTGAAGAGAGGATGGCATGCAGCAGGCACTCTATAAATGTTTTTTAAATGAAATAATGGTTGATTTAAAAAAACAGGACAAATATAGTTGTTCATAGAAGAAAACTTAGATTTAAAATTCAGAATCTTGAACAAAATTCAGACAGGCAGAGTCATCTATGGATTGACATCCATCCAAATTCAAGGTCAAAATTCAAGAGGACTGGGGATTATGCAGAAGCAAGTAATAATATAAAGCAGATGCCACTCCACTCATAGAGCACATCAGTATTTCCCTTAGCCATACACAACTAATGATTTCATAAATTGCCCAGTGAGAAAGGCATGGAAATTGGATAATAAAATATAATCAGCTTATCTATAATTTAAATGTTACTGTATTTACCCAGTAAACATTTCTTCTAAAATTCACTGTTTGAATAATTCTTAACTAGCCCCAATTGCTTCATGAAATTCTTATGAAGGAACTTTTATTTTTTTTATTTTTTTTTTTGAGACGGAGTCTTGCTCTGTCGCCCAGGCTGGAGTGCAGTGGTGCAATCTCGGCTCACTGCAAGCTCCGCCTCCCGGGTTCACGCCATTCTCCTGCCTCAGCCTCTCCAAGTAGCTGGGACTACAGGCGCCTGCCACCACGCCCGGCTAATTTTTTGTGTTTTCAGTAGAGACGGGGTTTCACCGTGGTCTCGATCTCCTGACCTCGTGATCTGCCCGCCTCGGCCTCCCAAAGTGCTGGGATTACAAGCGTGAGCCACCGCGCCCGGCAATGAAGGAACTTTTAAGGTACCTTAAGAAGTCTCTAGTTGGGCTATAAAGAGATTACCTGAACTGAAGAAGATTGTGTTATGTCGGTATGAAGAACCAGTAAAGAGCAGTGTTTACTCAATGGAGGCTGCTTAGGGTCTGCCCCTACTTATGTATCACTTTTTTATACCTGCATGGACTACATACACAAATATGAATAAAAATACAGTAAATTTGAAATAACTTAGCGCATTCATTTCCTATGGCTACTGTGACAAATTGCCATAACTCAAATTGCCATAAACTCATTATTCATAAACTCAAATGAAAACAACACAAATTTATTCTCTAGAAATCAGAAGTTCAAAATGGTCTTGCTGAGCAAACACCCCATTTTTGGCAGAGCACATTCCTTCTGGAAGTTCTAGGGGAAAATTAGTTTCCTTGCCCTTTCTAGCTTAGAGGCCACCTGCATTCCTTGGCCTGTGGTCCCACTTTTGGTCTTCAAAGCCAGCGGTTTAGCATCTTCTAATTTCTCTCTCTGCTGTTACCACTTAGCCTTTTTTGAATCTAACTCTACTGCCTCCCTTTTAAATGGACCCTTGCGATTATATTGGGCACATCCAGATAATACAAGATAATCTTCTAATATCAAGATCCTTAATTCAGTCATATTTGTAAAATCCTTTTTGCCATGCCATGTAACATTCACAGGTTCTGGGTATTATGATATGAATATCTTTGTGGGGACATTTTGCAGTCTACCAGACTCAGCGAATTTTTCTATGATTAGAGAAACTCCTGCTTGTTACAAATATCCATAAAATTCCTGTCATACCAATTTATTGGTCTATTACACAAATTCTCAACCATGTGAGTGGCGATGGAGGAGTCACTCTTCATAACATAAAATTTAGGCCAGGTATGGCGGCTCAAGCCTGTGTAATCCAAGCACTTTGGGAGACCGCGGTAGAAGGATTTCTCAAGGCCAGGAGTTTGAGACAAGCCTGAGCAACACAGCAAGACTCCATCTCTAGAAACAAACAAACAAACAAACAAAACTTAGCCAGGATGGTGGCATGGACCTGTACTCTCAGCTACTTGGAAGCTAAGATGAGAGGATCATTTGAGACTAAGAGTTCGAAGCTATGCAAGTTATGATCTTGCCACTACACTCCAGGTTTCTGTTTCTTCTCTCTATGACTCTTCTCTTTATATTTATTCTCAGGATTCCCCCAGTTATGAACATCTTGATTATTTTCTGTATTCTATTTTCAAACTCTCAGAGACATAACTATGACATGCCTTGACATCAGGGAAAAATCTTATCTCTAAGAAAAAATACAGTAACTTAATATATAATAGACAATAAAACACACCACCTGAATTATTGATATTTTCAGTGGAAGCCTTGATTTTTTACTCTGACTCAAATGGGGGAACATTAAGGCAATACCGCTCTGATCTCAGTTATGATGACTGATATATGGAAAAAGGCAATGACCAGTGCAGCCAGGTAGAACATGAGTCATGTTATTTTCATCTGTGGGACCTCAGACATTCTGAAAATCACTGCTGACTGGATTAGATGAAGACGGAACTCAGAATCTGTGGCCCTTTTTTCAGGGGATTTTGAAATATGGGCTTAACTTTGTAGGCTAAAAAATAATTACTCTTCAAATTTGTAAACTTAAAAGTAATGTTAATAATCTCTTTGCATCAATCAATGCAATGAGTCCTGAGTAAAGATTTTGACAGGACAACAGAAGAGAGTACTTGACAGACAGAGCTGATTGAAAGTACATCTCATACTCGAATAATTACCTGGCAATAAAAAGATCTGCATATGCTTATGGCTTCTGGATTTAGTTTTTATTGAGCTAGAAGTCAGGCCAAGGCAGGTGGACCACGAGGTCAGGAGTTTGAGAGCAGCCTGGCCAGGTTGGTGAAACCCCGTCTCTACTAAAAATACAAAAATTAGACAGGTGTGGTGGTGGGCACCTGTAATCCCAGACACTCGGGAGGCTGCGGCAGGAGAATCGCTTGAACCTGGAAGGCGATTGTTGCAGTTAGCTGAGATCATACCACTGCACTCTAGCCTGAGCGACAGAGCAAGACTCTGTCTTTAAAAAAAAAAAAAAAAAGAAATAGTGTTGGGATTTGTAGCTCTTGACACTATGGTGAATTAAGGAAATTAATGACAGAGCTCTAAATGAAGCTTTAAAAGTTTCCCAAACCTTTTTCCAGTTCTAATATGATTTTATTTAGGTTTGCATTTTAGAATAGAAGACAGTTCTCATGCCACAAATATTTTTATTGATCGCCTCCTAATTTCATTTTGCAAAGTCTTTCTTTTTCTGGTCCACATGTATTCATGCACAACTATATATTGGCTAATCCTTGATTCAAAACATACCATCATTTAGATTTACTCAGGCTTGATGCCTGACTGAATCTTCTTTAGATATTCTTCTCCACATCTCTCTAATTTTGTTTTATCTTTTGAATCAGTGCTTCCCTCATTTTGAGTAGCTATCCTATCATTCTAAAAACGAGATTTATGTTGGAGCAAAAAGAACTGGACCAGTACTTTGGGGCACGTTGAAAATAACACTCCTGTGACAGACTAGTAAGATTAATTTCCATCTCTAACCATAAGGGGAAATTGCCAGTTTTCACCTTTGTGACCAAGCATCACTTTATGATGTCCCAAATGCCACATTTTTTTTCTGCCTTTGTTCTAACTTACCTAACCACTAATAAATATATCTTAAAGGAGGAATAAAAAGAAAGCTCAGAAATTCAGTGCAGCGTTTTAAAGTCAGCAGTTGCATTTATTAATCTATTTCTCTAAGCTGTTCGGGTTCTTTTTAAATTTAATATTCCTTTCCTATGTCTTGTGTTTATATTCATATTTTATCTGTTTATAAAAAAAGTTATGTAGAATAAAGTTATCAAAGCAGAAATACAGATATAACTGTATTATGTTGATACTAGAGTCAAGCCAGTTTCTAAGTGTTTTGTATGTATCATCTAATTTGTTCTTTACAAGAACCCTCTGAAGTAGTGCTATTTTTATCTCCACTTCATAGATAGGAAAACTGGAGTCCAGAGAGATTAAATGTTTTGCCCAATGTCATGTAACTGTCTGTTGGCAGAGTCAGGATTTAAGTATAGCTATGGCAGGGTCCAAAATCGAGCTTAACCGCTATGACATATAGCCCTGTTGAAACACACTAAAATAATACGTGTAATTAAGCATTAGGTTGAACCCTAGGCTTCTTAAAATCAAGATAAAATGAGAAAACATGACAAAAATTTCTGTTATTTATTAAACGTAATCATGACATTTCTTTAAGAAACCAACAATTTATTTTGCTACTAAATTCTATTAGATACGAATTAATTAAGACTTTATGAGGAAAATAACATTCAATAATTTTAACACATCTTGAGGCATTCTTTATATAACTTTTTCTTCTGCACTAACTTTCTTTTTGGAAAACAGCATAAATATATAAGAATTTATAATATATGTATAATACAAACAATATACAATAAAATATAAAATATAATTTAGTGAAGTGGTAGTTATGAGTATAGTCTACTAGTCAATCCATTTGAAATAAAAATAATCTTGAAAAATCTAAAGCGTTGAATAAATGGTACTTGATCATCTTCTAAAATATCATTTCATTGGCAAAGATGATGAAATTTTAATTTTTAGAGGCTACATGACTTTAGACTAGTCGATACTCTTTGAATTCTATAACCTGCAGGAGCTACTGTTAATGAGCTCTCATGGAAGCTGAGATAACACACTGATGTTCTCATTAGGATAGACCAGCCACCTTGGCACAAATGAATGTGTAGGAAATTCTGAGGGGTTTTCCAAATAGCAGCTTTGCATATGCTTTCGAGTCTAAAAAATGCTTGTTTGAAGCATCAGAGCTCTGATCTAGGGAGATTAGCAGGGCTGATTGTGACTGGATATGTAGAAGTGTACCTAGCTCCATGGATAAACTGTGACCACAGCAAAACCCCATACTGCTATTTTAGAATGATTGTGTTAATAAGAATAGTTTGGTTACAAAGGCCAGAGGTTACTGTACTCATCAGAGGTTACACTTAGAAATGAGAATTATGCCAACTAGAGGTTTTCATCACAGTAGCTGGGGAGGGGTGTTGAGCTCTGGCTGGCTTATTTGTCTTCGGCCTACCCATCCATTTATGTTTCTTCAGGAACCTGACTCAGCTCCTCTCTCTGATTGTTCTCTTTATGTTTATTCTTAGTATTCTTCCAGTTATGAACATCTTCATTATTTTCTATATTTTATTTTCAAACTCTCGGAGACATACTTATTGGCATCATTTAATCACCAACTTCCCTGACAGGCTGAGTGTTTATTGGAGGCTCTTTTTTTTAAGGCGGTTTTGATTGCTTATTTGTATTAGTGTCCTAGGCCTGCTGTAACAGAGTTACCCAAAATTAAATTGTTTCTGGCTTAAGACAACAGAAATTTATTCTCTTACACTTCTGGAGGCCAGAAATGCAAAATCAAGGTGGTTGGTGGAGTTATATCCCTTGGAAGATTCTAGTGAAGAATGTTTCTTTGCTTCTCTCAGCTTCTGGTGACTCCGCATGTTTCTTGCCTTGTAACTCTAGTCTTTGCCTCTGTCTTTACATGCTGTGTCTGTGTCTTCCTCTCTTTTGTCTATTACAGGGATTCATTATAATACTTAACACTTACCTAGATCATCTCAGATGATCTCATCTCAAGATCCCAAACTGAGTTATATCTGTAAAGATACATTTTTTCTTTTCCTAAATAAGATTACATTCACGGGTTCCAGGGGTTAGGATGTGGACATTTTTTTTTTGCAAGGGCCACCATTCATCCCATTGCAACCTTGTATGTCCTTGGGCTGGGTGCTCTCCAATGGCCCCCTCACTGGGTGGATAGGACAGGTGTAACCCATGGCCTGAGCTGCCAAGGGAAAAGCCGAGTACTGTTCCTCTTATGCAGAAATTGTGGTCAACCATCTTTTAGGACAGGTAACTAAGGACTTATTTGCAAAAGTAAAAAAGGATCCTATTGAATTACTGGAATTGGGTGGAGGGGTATCTCACTTGCTATTACCGTAATGACTATACCCACTATTATTTCCTCATCTCTGAAGTTCCCTTTTTCCTTTGTCAACTCCCTTCAATCTATCTCTGAGAGAGGTGGGGGAAAAAATACAAGGAGGGAGGCCTATTATTGTTGACTTAATCTCTTACTTTTAAAACAAGGTATAAAACATTTAAAAAAAAAAAAACCTTAACATTTTCTTTGAGACATTGATGCTAAGGAAAGCCACAAATATCTATTTTTTGAGGCAGGGTCTCACTCTGTCACCCAGGGTGGAGTGCAGTGGGACGACCATAGCTCACTGTGGCCCCAAACTCCCGGGCTCAAGTGATCCCTGCCAAACACCCGCCTCAGCCTCCCCAGTAGCTGGGACTACAGGTATGCACCATCATACCCAGTTAATTTTGTAAAATTTTTTGTAGAGACAAAAATTTGGGTCTCACTATATTGCACAAGCTAGCTAGAATTCCAGGCCTCAAGCAATCCTCTCGCCTCAGCCTCCCGAAATGCTGAGATTACAGATGTGAGCCACTGTACTCAGTCATCAAAAATATTTAAAGTAGGCAAATACTTGTAGGGATACAGAAAATTATTTTACATGAAGTATATTGTATAAGAATGTTCTTTTGATACTCACAAAAAAAGACAGAGATAATACTATAACCTGTAATATAAAGTAGAATTTTAAGTAAATATTTTTAATTGTCATACAGATATAAGTAACTCTCATGAGGTCCACCCAAAATAAAATGATAAATACACTCTTTGTGGAATTATAAACGGCTTTTAACAAGGTTCACAGGACAAATGTAGATTAACATAAAATCTTGATTTTATGAAAAAAATGAACAGTTTACTAGTTTTAAATACTGATGTCACAGTTAATCCTGGAATCATTATCACTTAATTGACATACTTCCTGGATTTAAGCTCAGGATGTCAATGTTTTTACATTTGCAAATTTAGGTTAATACGAAAATTTAAAGTTCTCTTTGCTTAATTATATTAGGTTCTCAAACTTGATGTGAAGTTTGTGTACTATAAAAAAAAATGTAAGTAGCAGAAAAATCATGCAAATGAAGAGTAAGGCTCCACATTGAACCTATTATTAGATAGGTAATCTAACCCCCGAGGAGATTCACTTGGTAGCTTTCCAGTTTTATAGTGTAGTCTATATTAATAATGTGTATTTCTTCAGGAAGCAGATTTGAATGTTCTCGTCATCTCAAATAAACTGCTAACCATGTTGCACAAAAAAAAAAAAAAATTCTGGTCAAGGACCAGCAGCTATGATCTTGGCAGGCACAAGGTTTGGCTTGAGTAACACATTGAACTTGATAAATGGTGCCTGCAGTGGGCTTGCCAAAATCAGTTTGCTGCAAGTTTTACACATAAATTGGTTCTTTAAGTGGTGTAGGATTATTTGGTATTAACTCTTCAGATCTGAAACACAATCCATCAAGAAAAGTCCAATTTTACCAAAACTAACAATGCCTTACTCAAGTGGAAACACTGATGTCGTATTCAGATAGACACAATAGAAAATGAATGAAGTTTCTTTTTTTTTTTTTTTTTTTTTTTTTGAGATGGAGTCTTGCTTGTTGCCCAGGCTGGAGTGCAGTGGTACAATCTTGGCTCACTGCAACCACTGTCTCCTGTGTTCAAGCAATTATCCCATCTCAGCCTCCGAGTAGCTGGGATTACAGGCATCTGCCATCATGCCCAGCTAATTTTTGTATTTTAGTAGAGACAGAGTTTCACCATGTTGGCTAGGCTGGTCTTGAACTCCTATCTCAGGTAATCCACCCGCCTCAGCCTCCCAAAGTGCTAGGATTACAGGGGTGAGCCACTGCACCCGGCCAAGAAAATGAAGGAAGTTTCCTTATGAGACCATCCCTCTTTCAGATAGCAGTCATGTAATTGCCATGAAGAGAAGCACATGCTCCTCTCTGCCGTGACAAAAGGCCGAGACTCTCATTAATAAAAAATTTGCACCAACTTATTTAGGTGAAATTTAAGTGGAGTGGAGGTTGAGACAAAATTTGCTTTTATGTTACCTAACTCAAAACTGTAGTCTTTCTGCTCTTGCCTTCCTTCTCTGATCCTGTCCAGGAAATACAGTTTTCTAGAAAAGACATCAGCAGCATGGGACACTGAACTCATATAACTGGATCCAGAGCTGATTTCTACCTACAGACTCAAAAGCCGTGGGTTGGTTGAAGAACACTGTAAATCTCTAAACGTAAAGTGAGCGGATACCTGCAAAGGATATCAACTTAGTACAATGCTTCTTAGTATGTACAAATACGATGCTTAGAACAGTGTATCTCCTTTTGGATTTGGCAGGAAATGTTTTGCTAACATTGCCATGGTATTTTGCTTGCCTGTTATTTGTTTCATTAAAATGTTTCAACAGTCTTTATAAAGTAAAGCTTTTATTCATCCAAACATGGCACAAAAAACCTGGTGATGTCTGCTTTTGGGAACAAAAGACTTTAAAAAGTCAGGTGGAAGAAAAAGAAATACTAAATCTTTGAATATTGCGTATAGAATTTTCCTTTATTTTTCTGAACCTTTGAATTCACCATTTTAGTTATAAGTACAAAGAAAAATAGAACAGAAAAGCTGAAGGCCCAAATAGCAGGGTAGGGTGAGGGTCTGAGGACAGTTAATGTCAGTGAAGTCAAAATTCTATTTTCTTCCCTTCAAGGTTTTTCATTGAACTTTAAATAGCAGTGATGCAAAAATCAGCTTTCAAATTGTCAGAGACAAGGCAGATCTGGCCATAATAAAGGCTGTAACCTTGATTGTCAAGCCTGCTGGAGAAAGTTGCTGGGTCTGTGAAACTAACTCTGGAGTAAGTTTTTAACAAAGGTGGCCACTGTCTAATGACTAGAACCAAAGAGAAAATAGTGAACTTGAACTTGATTCTTAAAGACACTTTTACAATTGTAGGGGTGGGACATAGCCCTGAAAACTTCTAGGAAAGAGATATGGACTTCATTGCTGTAATCCCATGTAATCAATGCATTCCATGTGAGATCAGAGCTGGTGATTAAACATTGAAAAGATTATGTTTGGTCTTTCCAAGGGAAGTAATTGAAAGGTAGGCAGGGCATCTTGGCCCAGCCAATCTGAAAACCATATAAGAATGCTTTCAGGGCTGGTCGCGGTGGCTCATGCTTGTAATCCCAGCACTTTGGGAGGCCGAGGCGGGCGGATCACGAGGTCAGGAGATCGAGACCATGGTGAAACCCTGCCTCTACTAAAAATACAAAAAATTAGCCGGGCGTGGTGGCGGGCGCCTGTAGTCCCAGCTACTTGGAGAGGCTGAGGGAGGAGAATGGCGTGAACTCGGGAGGCGGAGCTTGCAGTGAGCCGAGATTGCGCCACTGCACTCCAGCCTGGGCGACAGAGCGAGACTCCGTCTCAAAAAAAAAAAAAAAAAAAAGAATGCTTTCAGATCCGATTTATAATTTACCCCTTAGTTAAAGAATAAGCTTTGAAGTCACCAGAGCAGAAGCTGCTTCCCTCTGTCAGGGAACTTTTATCTGAGTGAGAGCCTGAGAGCTTCAAGTTCTTGTTTTTTTTGTATTTAATTCTTAAGTGCATTATTCACTTACATTCTTGCTTAGTTTGAACATGTTTCTTTCCTTTTAATCAGTGAAATCTTTTTCAGCATCGAACTTCACTAACCATCTCCTTCTCCTTCTCTTCCTTACTATTGTTTTGCATTTCAAAGTATATTATTTTATCGTTATATGACAATTTTGATATATTCATCTTCTTTTTTTAGTTTTTTTTTTCATTTGTCTCCCTTTGAAAAATAAGACATTCTTGGTTTGTTTCTATGCCAGATGCTTTAGGCTGTTGTGCTGCATGATATTCTACAGCTTTTCATTTCATTCATCTTTATTTTCATTGAGCTTTAAAATTATTATAATCATACTTGAGCTCAGAGCAAACCTGAGGCTCTGAACATTAAATAGTAGTTTGAGCCCAGACAGGGCTCAAAAGAACTATTACTGTAGCACAGCAGATGCACTTCCTGGAAAATGCAGTGTGCCCAGCCTGTGTCTTTCCACTAGTGGCTCTCTCAGTTTCTAATCCTCTTTCACCTTCTCTCATTGATTTTTTTTTTTTCAAAATGGATCTCGAACACAATGGAAAAATAAAAATGATTCTCCCATCATATTGTGTTCAGATGCCAAAAAAGACACACATTGTTGCTGGATATGATTTTTTGGCAATGACTTGAAGGAAAAACAAATAAAAACAGCTGCACATGTGAGTCTCCTAGATCATACCTGCTGGTCTCCTGTTTATCAGTTTATTTTCACGCCTTCCAGCTAACTGCACAATGCCTTCAGTACAGTTATTAGTAGTGAAGAATTTCTCCACAAGAAGATGATTTGTGCAAACTTATTACCCTTACTTCTCCACCTCCATTTCTTTTTATTCTCTTCCTGTCTCAGATCCATTAGCAATGAGAAGACTTTGAGTAAATCAGAAATCGTTAATTCTTAAGGAGATGCTTAAGGCTCATACTGTGGTGCTTGCAACGTTATCTGTTATTTTTCATGACTGGGAAATATAGGGAGGACCAATAGATTATAAGAAGTCTCAGATTTACTCAGCCTAACTCAGTGATTCCATTTAAGGTATGTTAAGATCCGAGTCACATGAAAATGAAGGATTATGAAGCTACCTCTATTAAATACAAAGTATAAAGGCTTTTTTTTATTGCTCTTTAGGCACAGATTATTAATGCTGTAATGACACTAAAGAGTATTAAATGCAAATTTACAAGGCTTTAAAGGACTTTATTTGGATAAGCAACATTTTATTGAGTCAATTCGGTTGCTATTTTAATGAAAGTCTAGAAAATAAATCTCGGTGGAAGCCACCACAGATGTTGTATCCTGTATTCTGGGGAATAGGCAACTGAACTTGGCAGAGTGGTGAGGGAGGAAAACCTGGAGGGAGAAGAGAAGGGTTAGAAGAAGTGAGATTTTATGACTTTAATATGTATTTCAGAATGATTTACCCCCAAATTACTTATTGCAGCTGGCTAATAAACAATTCCCTGCTTTCTGATGCTAAATTGAATTTTCTACCACTTATAAGTAAAAGTTGAATGGTATTGCCATTATTTTGTAGGTTAAAAAACCCACATTTTTAGTTTGAAAGTCAAATGAGAAAAGGATGAAGACAAAAGGGAAGGAAGAAAGGAAAGATGGAGCAGCAGACTTTTGGTTTTGGCGTAGTGCCTAAGAAGGCTGGTAGATAAGGCAAGAACCTAAGGTTTTAGTTATGGGATCTACTCTTTATTAAGAATGTGCTCTTAGGCAATTCACTTACATTTTGGATTTCAGGTTTTTTTTTTCTTTAAAACAAGACTGTGATCACATTCCTTTATGCAGTTCTATCATACTGTAGAGAAATAAGCACCATTGGCTACCGTATGCTAAATACCTGTAGTCCGTCTAGGTATTGGGACAACCAAAAACCTTACCACACATTTCAGAATGCTTTCTTGGCAATATTTTGGAAACCACTGGGCCCTAGTTGACCTCTAAGGTTTATTTCAGCTTTAAAAATACTACAATGCTTGTAGGCTGTTTATAGAAAACCATGTAATTTATTGTCCAAATGAGAAAACTTTGGGGAGCATAAGTCAGCGTTATCAACAATTACAGTGGGAAATAGGAGTAAAATCCAGATGTATAATTAACCTGAACATGTTAGTAATTGATTTTGGTGACTCTTTTTAAAAGCAGTTTGATTAAAATGATACAAAAGAAAGATGTGAAAATCAAAAAATATTATGAACCAATGAGCCAAGTAACCACTACCTAGATAAAAAATTAAAATATTGGCCAGGCACAGTGGCTCATGTCTGTAATCCTGGCATTTTGGAAGGCCAAGGGGGCAGAATCTCTTGGGCCTAGGAGTTCTAGACCAGCCTGGGCAATATGGTGAGACCCTGTCTCTAAAAAATAAAATAAAATAAAATTAGTTGAGCATGGTGGCACATGCCTGTGGTCTTAGCTACTCTGGGAGGCTGAGGTGAGAGGATGGCTTGAGCCCCAGAGGTTGAGGCTGCAATTAGCGATGAGCCCACCTCTATGCTCCAGCTTGGGTGTCAGGCTGAGACCCTGTCTCTGAAGAAAAAAAAGAAAAAGAAAAAATTAAAATATCAGTATTACCCACACAAGCTCTCCTCATGATCCTTCTCACATATTACTCCAATCTCTCATTCCCCCCAAAGATAGCCATGATCCAGATTTTTACACCATTACTTCTTTTGGTTATTTTTCTTTTATTATGAAAGTGATATGCATTTCTTATAAAAAGAACTTATGTTTGAATTGCATAAAGTAAAAAATTAGGGTCTCCTCCCATCGCAAATTTTATTTTTTCTGCAGAAACTACACTTTAAACTATGCTTGTACAAATAATACACACAAACACTTTTTCTTCCAAAATTGATATTATACATGTATATTATTATGCAAATTGCTATACTTATTATAGACATATTCTGGCTTCCACATATGTCAGGAATGGCAGCTATGAATATTATTAACAGTTTCAAATGTACTGCTGTTTTCTCCCATTCTGGGGGTGGGAGCATATGAACGCTGGACGAGAGACCTTGAGGGAGGGTAGGTCAAAGGTAGAGTGAGGTGAGTCCTGTTTTTTCTGAGACATCTTGTTCTTTCATAGATTTTTTTTTTTTAAATCCTAGCAGAGAAATATTGGGGCTGGTGGGCCCTTATATTCCCTGACTAAGAGAGGGACTGGGGGAAGTGCAAAGTCTAAAGGAATCAGACCTACATTCTAGCTCTGTAATTCACTGCTTCTGGGACCTTAGGTCTCTGGAATAAAATGAGGGTTATAATTCCTGTCTATAGCAAGAGGTTTTAAAGATAATTTTTATAATATGTAATAGACCTATTAGTTGTATACGATCTTAATTTGACTCAACACCCACAAATTTTGTGCTTTACTTAACGTCAACTAAGAGGGTAGGACGACAAAGAAGGAGTGATGATTTGTTATAAGTTGCTTAGGTTTTACATAAAGCTTGATAAAATTAGAAGCTATGTAAAATATACTCCAGATATACTCAGGGTTATTAAGTTAGAGGTTAAAGAAAACTAAACTTTACTCTTTATTTTGGTGTTTTAAATCAGGGCCCATGCATTTTAAAGGTTTGCTGAGGTGATAAATGTATTTTTATGGGTTTATTTAGAATGGAATGTTTCAGATTGGGTCATTAACCCAAAAACAGCTGTTGTAAGAGGGTTGTGAAGCCCAGAGGAACAATTATTATTATTTTCAGTGGTATTTGTCATGGCAATGATATAAGCCCTAAAGATAGGACATGATTTTTGGTGCTGTTGAAGTAAATTCAAGAGTAATCAGATTATAGCTGATGTAATTTAGATGTTTGGAGGTGGGGAATTTTCTGATAGCAAAATCTAATATATGTAGCTCCCAAAATGAAAGCCTCTCTCCGCAGATGACCTTCACCAAGGGAAACATTTTCAATGTGGTCCTACTGACAACTTATAACTTATAAACTTATTTTCCTGGAGGGTTTTGGTTTGAAGATGACTTTGGATTTTGAATCTGGCCTGAAATAAAAGTGAGGGTTGGGGAAAATAAAGGCCTTTTTCTCTATACTTTAACACCTTTCGGTTTAAATTGACCTCCACATCACTAAACAATACCTTCCATTTTCCATTTGTTACTCATTTCATGCGTGATAAGCGTCATTATAGACACTTTGTAGTTTCTCACATGTACTGACAGAAAAGAGAACTAAAGCCTGGAAGAGTAACTTATGCAAAGTTAATGACATGGTTAATAAATCATAAGACCAGAATTAAATTCTAGATATGAGTCAAGGGTTGATGCTTTCAGCCCCTATGCTCTGATCCCTGTTTTGTATCCCAACTACATACAAATGAGTCATTCTCCAGAGCTTGCTGGTGAGCTGTTTTGTGGCTTTTCATTTTAGTGTCCCCACAGCACCAAATAGGTATCTAAATGTTTCTTAAATCCAATTTTCCAGAGCTACTAATTCCTCATCTCTACTAGGGAAAGAATGGAGGTTTAAACTACAACTACTCAGGTTTCCAAAAAGGAGGAAGTACTTAAGCTCTTGAATTATTTCAGAAGCCTTGAAATAATCACCCTTCAGATGGCACTGGGATATAATTCCTTTCCTCCTCTTGATTTCCTCCCTCATTTCTGCAACAAAACAAAGAGGTAGCCTCTCTGTGTTCCTGATATCATTCCGGTAGGAATCTTTACTTATAATGATGTTATATTTTATTAATACTGGAAAGTCTTTTGCAAACATAATGCAGTCCATTTGGTTAACTTTGTGTTGAACTCCTAAAACTCAACCCCTTGCAAAATGGTCTGAGTATTTTCCTTCTCTTTATGAGGGCATCTTGAAACAACTTACAATGATAGGTGCAAATAGATAGAAGAACTGAACCTTATTAGTGGCTTATTACCTGACTGAATATACAGTGTGTAGGTTTAAAGCAGGTGCTAAGTTCTTGCTTTGGAAGCAAGAAATGACCGAGAGGGGTGGCTCACACTTGTAATCCCAGCACTTTGGGAGGCTGAGGTGGGTGGATCATCTGAGGTCAGGATTTTGAGACCAGCCTGGCAAGCATGGTGAAACTCCACCTATACTAAAAATACAAAAATTAGTTGGGAGTGTTACGCACACCTGTACAGTGAAGAACTTGCCCAGGTTTCACGTAACTTTCAAATGTCCTGCCTGATATACACGTAAGTGACAGGGAAGGGGATGCTAAACCTAATTATAAATAAGTGACCTTTTTGTTTTAAATATAAACAAAGCATTTTTTTTATTTGCTTGTGTCATTTTCATATGCCCTGAAATTTCCAGGATTGAAACAACCGTGGTACTTGACGAAGAGTGTATATGGTATAATTAAGAAGTTTACTCAAGAATTTCTTACTATTTTGAAAAGTTGTGTCCCCAGAGGCGGTGTTCCTTGTGGAATCAAAATCATTTATAAGCCATGATTTATTAAGTCTGTAGATGCCGTGCTCACCGTGTCCTATGTAGAGAATAAATATTCACTATAATTTTCTTGAAAATGGGCATTTGCATATTGAAGCATTCTAAAGCACCTCTTTGTTATTTCTTCTCTGTAGTTATGGTATTGTGTTATTTTCTCCATTTATGTGACTAGGTAGGTCTTAATATCTATGTGTTTCATTTGTGGATAGTAAGTGAACATGACCAAAATTCATAATGCTTAAGCTTTCAGTTAGGGCCAATTTTGTCTTCTCATGTTTATTTGAACCCTGAAAATGTCCAGTTACTATTTATTCATTAAGGGCTTGAGCATATTAGTATCTACAGGACTGACCTCTCTGCTGGGGTCTGGGCCTTTTATTTATCTGCCCCATGGCCATAATACTTAGATGTCTGTTAAGCCCTACAAAGTCAACTAATATCTGGGCTGAACAGATTCATTATACCACAAATGGGCTCCTCTTCCCCTATTCTAACCTTAGTGGGCAAGAGTCATGGGCTCTGGTGCCAACATCCAATTAAATGATACTTCCTCATCCTCACTCACCACCCTGGGCCAACTCATCGGCACCTGTCACTTGGATAGATGCCTCCTGACTTGTCACTTAACCTCCTGTCTTATTCCTTTCTTTTTATATTTTCTACTCTGCTGAGTTTAAAATTTGATCATGTTACCAACCAGTTGATAATCCTTCGTAGGTTTCCAAGTGTCCTGCTTTAAGGTTCAAATTGCTGTATATGGTTCATAAGGCCATGTACAATCTGGCCCCTGCCTACCCTCCCATCGTCATCTTCAGTTATTAACCTTCTCACCCTCTATGCTCTAAGTTGGTTGGATTCGTTTCAGTTTATTAACATGATATTTTCTTTCTTGCCTCTTGCTATTCTTCCGTATAGAATATAACTAGCCTGACTGATCGCTAATCTCACCCTTACTCATTCTTTAAGTATCAGCTTAATCCACACTTTTACTAAAGTGGTTTTTCCTTACCCCTTGAGTTACTTATGATCTCCCTTGACAACTTATGCTGTTCTATTTTCATGCTTCTTTGCTTGTATAATTATCTGCTGTTGCCATTCAATTATGAGCTCTAAAGAAACTTTGCATGTCTTTTAAAATGAATTTTACCTTCAAATGTTAGCACAGGAGGTACTCTGTAAATATTTGAGCAATAAATAAATACATAACAAATAATAAAGCATTTAAAAATGCTGTAATATCTATGATCCATAACCAAGATGAGTTTAATGAAGCAATCGTTATGTACAGTATGAGATGTATTTTACATTTTTTATTTCATTAAAACATTCTGCTCATGACCAACTAATAGGCTGCCACCTGTAGTTTCAAAAACACTGTTACGACTGCTCTGTTGATGTGAAAATCATTTCTAATTGATGATATTTTTAGTAATTGCATTCATTAGCAGATGGTCACATTCTTTTTGACTTTTTTCTCTAAATATTAAAATCACAGTGGAGCTCCATGATATTTATAACCTGCAGATAGCTGGAGTTTTCAGCTTTAAATTATGGACATAATAACTTAAAAAGTCTTGTGCAGTGTATGTAGGGGTGTGTGTTTCATGTGTAATTTACATTTGTGTTATAAATATTGGGGCACTGAAACTCAGGTACCCTAACCAGCATGGTACACTCACAGTTTTGGAACAGAACTGAAAAGCCATCTAATGCTTTAGGTGATCCCCTTTCTGAAGGTCTACACAATTCTTTATAATATTTTATATGTTCCTTGGAAAAAAACACTGTTAGAAAGATTTTCTTCTGTCAAATGTAATGCACAAATTCAGCCATTTTAATGAGGCACATACAGTGTGCTGGGCACTGTATGTGGCCCTGGTGATGCAATGGTGCGGAATGTGGTCATGGTTCCATTACCACAGAGTGTTAGAAAGTTACCCTTTCCTATTGCTTCACTCTCATTGCTTCCTTTACCTTCTTTATAATCTGAAACTTGGTTCTTCCCCAGCCTTTAAATAACGGATGCTTGTTTTCACATGAACTGCTCTTGATAACAGTAGGAGGTGGTATCAGCAGTCTTTTTTTGCTCTTCACGTGTCTTCCAAATGATTCCACGTCCATGTTCTCCCAAATCCACCTGTGCTAAATTCTGCCATTTGGTGATACAGGATTTTCATGTCATCATTTCTACTCATTCCGCCCTCTCTTGAACCTCACTGTTTCTTTCATTCATCATAGTCTTTGACACTTGATATGTCAGGGTCCCCCTTATTCTATCTCTGGCTCTTGCCCAGGGCACTTCAGTATCCCAGAGTTTGTTCACCTGCAGGCCTGCTTTATCCAGTGTCTTGATTTGCCTCAATCTTATCTTATTTTTACTTCAGCAACCAAGTACATTGAACATATATTTTATGGTTCGCTTTAATTATTTGGAGATGAGATTTTAAATTCCACAGATTTCTGTTCTTCAAATCCTTGTTACTACAATACTACCTCTCAGTCCTAGGCAAAAAGGTTACCTTTATAAAAAAAAACCCTTCTCTGCTTCTCCTCTGGCTACAAGCCTTCTGATGGCCTGAAGCTTTCATGGGGCCAAATGCAAAAGCCCACTCGGAGCCTCTGTACTTCCTTCTGAGACTGCATGCTGAGTCACAGGATGGATCAGATGTGTTGGTGTGAGATGAAGTTAGGCTGGGAGACAAGATGGCAGGCTGAGAACTTGGGCTGGCTCTTCTTGTGCTGTCCATTCTGGTGTGGTCCTCCAGCCCTTCTGGATTGTGATAAAGGTAGGTTAGTCAAGAGATGAGTAGTAGACATATTTTATATAACAGTTTGCTAGCTTTCATTATAACTTTTAAATGTGTAGGTATCTAGTGTGGGGATCATGATGTGTACTCTGGCCCTAGGCCTCACGAAGGCTAAGGCAGGGCTGGCCTCAATACGTACATTTCAGCCACACTCTGATCTCTGGTCCCTTGGCTTCTTCCATTTCATTAATGTCTGTCAGTTTTTCTTAATGCCTAATAATTTCAACTCATTTTTGTGTAAACTCAATTCCTTTTTTTTTTTTTTTTTTTTGAGATGGAGTCTTGCTCTGTCACCCAGGCTGGAGTGCAGTGGCGCGATCTTGACTCACTGCAAGCTCCACCTCCTGGGTTCACGCCATTCTCCTGCCTCAGCCTCCTGAGTAGCTGGGACTACAGGCGCCTGCCACCACGCCCGGCTAATTTTTTGCATTTTTGTAGAGACGGGGTTTCACCGTGTTAGCCAGGATGGTCTCTATCTCCTGACCTCGTGATCCACCCACCTCGGCCTCCCAAAGTGCTGGGATTACAGGCATGAGCCACTGTGCCCGGCCTCAATTCTTTACCTCCTTTTCTATTTGAACCCTCTGTTATACAAAGCCTGAACTACAAGTTGATTTTATGATCTGCCTTCTTGACTTTCGTATTCTGTCTTCTAAATCATGCTGGATAATAATTGACATTGGACGTTACTGCACTCCAAACTGGTGTGAAATTTAGATGATGGTCTAAGTCCACTTTGTATTAGCAGAAAATTAAAACTTTTTCCCATTCGCATGAGCAGGATATCAAATTTTTATTAAAACAACATATTAGATGACCCATAAATCATTATGTTTTTATTTTTTTATTTGTTAGATTTGGTAGATTTATTGTACAAAATGGTCTCAATTTTCTAGTTCTTCTATATCCATGCCATATAAAACATGACTTTGTAGCTCCTTCCATTGGGAGATAATATTAACTTCCCCATGTCTTGAATTTTGTCTATCTTAGTGATTTTCTTTGGCCCGTGGAATGTGGTAGAAGTGATTAAACCTAAGACTCTAATAGCTGTGTGCACTCCTGCTCTCTCATTGAATCCCTGCCACCACCATAAGGACAAGTCCTGAGTTAGCCTACTGAAGGATGAGAGACTACATGAAGTAGAACTGAGTCACTCCAACTAAGGCCAAACTACAGTAGCGTGCTACAACCTGTCTGTTGTGTGCAGAATCATGGGCAAGGTCAGCCAACATCAAGTGAGCCAAGAAAGTCACCCAGCAAACTTGTAGATTTGGTGGGAAAAAATAAATATTTATTTTTATTTGTCACAGTTATTTTGTGCTTGCTTTTTAATATCTTACTATTAAGGCCATTAATAATGGATATCTTATTATGATGGTCAGTTTTATGTGTCATCTTGGGATGGATACATTACCAGTCATTCATTCAAACACTAGTGTAGATGGTGCTGTGAAGGTATTTTATAGATGTGAGTAATATTTATAATCAGTTGATTCAAAGTGATTATTTTAGATAACCTGGGTAAACCCGATTCAAGCAGTTTAAGGGCCTTAAGAGCAGAACTGAGGTTTTTCAGGACCAGAAGGAATTCTGTTTGTGGATTTATAGCTTCACCTCCTGCACAAAAGTTTCAGCCTCCACTTTCTGACAGCCATCCCTATGGATTTTGAATTTGCCTAACCAGACTCCCAAATCAAGAAAGACAATTCCTTGCAATAAATTTCTTAATATATACTTCCTGCTGGTTCTGTTTCTCTAGTTGAAACCTGACAAAAAAGTGATTCCTTAGACTTAAAAAAAGAAATAGATAACAATAACAATAATAACCGTCTGTATTAGTTTATTTCACGCTGCTGATAAAGACATACCTGAGACTAGGAATTTATAAAAGAAAGAGGTTTAAAGGACTTACAGCTCCATGTGGCTGGGGAGGCCTCACAATCATGATGGAAGGTGAAAGGCATGTCTCCCATGGCGGGAGACAAGACAAGATAGTTTGTGAAGGGAAACTCCAGTTTTTAAAACCATCAGATCTTGTGAGACTTACTTACTGTCATGAGAACAGCACAAGAAAGACCCGCCCCCATGATTCGGTTATCTCTCACCAGGTCCCTCCCACAACACGTGGGAATTATGGGAGTTACAAGATGAGATTTGGGTGGGGACACAGAGCCAAACCATATTTTTCCACCCTGGCATCTCCCAAATTTCATGTCCTCACATTTCAAAACCAATCATGCCTTCCTAACAATCCCCCAAAGATTTAATTCATTTCAGCATTAACTCAAAAGTTCACAGTCCAAAGTCTCATCTGAGACAAGGCAAATTCCTTCCACCTATGAGTCTGTAAAATCAGAAGCAAGTTAGTTACTTCCTAAATACAATGGGGGTACAAGCATTGGGTAAATACAGCCATTCCACATGGAATAAATTTTCCAAAATAAAGGGGCTACAGGCCTGATGCAAATCAAAAATCCAGCAGGGCCATCAAATCTTAAAGCTCCAAAATGGTCTCCTTTGACTCCATGTCTCACATTCAGGTCATGCTCATGCAAGAGGTGGGCTCCATGGTCTTGGGAAGCTCTGGCCCTGTGGCTTTGCAGGGTACAGCCTCCCTCTCAGATGCTTTCATGGGCTGGCATTAAGTGTCTGCCACTTTTCCAGGTGTACAGTGCAAGCTATCCATGGATCTACCATTCTGGGGTTTAGAGGATGGTGGTCCTCTTTTCACAGCTCCACTAGGCAATGCCCCAGTAGGAACTCTGTGTGGGGGCTCTGACCCCACATTTCCCTTCCACACTGCCCTAGCACAGGTTCTCCGTGAAGAACCTGCCCCACAGCAAACTTCTGCCTGGACATCCAGGCATTTCCATACATGCTTTGAAATCTAGGCAGAGGTTCCCAAACCTGAATCATTGACTTCTGTGCACTTGCAGGTTCAACATCATGTGGAAGCTGCCAAGGCTTGGGCTTGCACCCTTCAAAGCCATGGCCTGAGCTCTACATTGGGTCCTTTTAGCCATGGGTGGAGTGGCTGGGACACAGGGGACCAAGTCCCTAGACTGCACACGGCAGGGGTACCCTGGGCCCAGCCTATGAAATCATGTTTTCCTTCTAGGCCTCCAGGCTTGTGATGGGAGGGGCTGCCACAAAGTTCTCTGACATGCCCTGGAGACATTTTCCCCATTGTCTTCGTGATTAATATTTGGCTCCTTGTTACTTATGCAAATTTCAGCAGCCAGCTTGAATTTCTCCTCAGAAAATGGAATTTTCCTTTCTATTGCATTGTCAGGCTGCAAATTTTCTAAACTTTTGTGCTCTGTTTGCCTTTGAAACTGAACGCTTTTAACGGCACCCAAGTCACCTCTTGAATGCTTTGCTGCTTAGAAATGTCTTCCACCAGGTAGCTTAAATCAACTCTCTCAAGTTCAAAGTTCCACAAATCTCTAAGGCACAGGCAAAATGTCACCAGTCTCTTTGCTAAAACATAACAAGAGTCACCTTTGCTCCAGTGCCCAACAAGTTCCTCATCTCCATCTGAGACCTCCTTAGCCTGGATTTCATTGTCTATATCATTATCAGCATTTTGGTCAAAGCCATTCAACAAGTCTCTAGGGAGTTCCAAACTTTCCCACATTTTCCTGTCTTCTTCCGAGCCTTCCAAACTGTTCCAGTCTCTGGCTGTTACCCAGTTCCAAAGTTGCTTCCACATTTTCAGGTATCTTTTCAGCAACACCCCGCTCCTGGTACCAATTTACTGTATTAGTCTGTTTTCACACTGCTGATAAAGACATACCTGAGACTGGACAATTTACAAAAAAAGAGGTTTAATGGACTCACAGTTCCACATGGCTGGGGAGGCCTTACAATCATGGCAGAAGGTGAAGGGCATGGCTCACATGGCAGCAGATAAGAGAGTCTGTACAGGGAAACTCCCATTTTTAAAGCCATTAGACCAAGTGAGACTTATTCACTCTTATGAGAACAACACAGGAAAGACCTGCTTCCATTATTCAGTTATCTCCCACTGGGTCCCTCCCACAACATGTGGGAATTATGAGAATTATGAGTTACAAGATGAGATTTGGGTAGGAGCACAAATCCAAATCATATCACCACCTGTTTTAGCATTTTCATATTTAATTCTTAGAGTCACTCTAAGAATTAAATAAATAATATCTCTTAAAAAGCATCTCAAGAATTAAATAATGTTAAATAATATCTCACTTTACTTTTAAGTAAATTACTTAAAATATTATTTTAAGATATTATTACTTTTAAGATTATTAGAAATTTCCTCTTGGAACTTATAACCTTTTTTAAATCCTGATATAGCTAAAAACTGGAGAGAGCAGAGACAATTTGACATCATATTTAGATTTCATTGGCTACAGGGCGTTGCCCCATGCTATGGGTGTCAAGCAATATTCTAGTCCAAGTTGCACTCAATGAATGAAGCTTTCATAGGCTTTCTAAGCACACAATTTACAGTGATGTCTCAATTTCACATTTTCATCTTCATCTTAATACAATAACCCAGTTCACTGTTTGATAAGAGAAGTGAGGTTGAAGAGATTTTATCAAAACAGGAGGCGTTCATTAGTTTATAACCTTTGCTGTCTGTCTGGGGACAACTCTAGAACTATATTGTCTCATGACCTTATCCTTAAACTAAAAAATCTTCAGATCTAACATTAGAGGAAAAATCTTAAATTTCCTAGATTTCTGCAAAACATGGTGATTTGGTTTGCCTGTGTCCCCACCCAAATCTCATCTTGAATTCCCATGTGTTGTGGTAGGGACCCAGTGAGAGGTAATTGAATCATGCGGCAAGTCTTTCTCATGCTGTTCTCTTGATAGTGAATAAGTCTCATGAGATCTGATGGTTTTAAAAATAGGAATTCCCCTGCACAAGTTCTCTCTTTGCCTGATGCCATCCATATAAGACATGACTTGCACCTCCTTGCCTTCTGCCATGATTGTGAGGCTTCCCAAGACACGTGGAACTATAAGTCCAATTAAATCTCTTTCTTTTGTAAATTGCCCAGTCTTGGGTATGTTTTTATCAGCACCGTGAAAACGGACTAATACACATTAGAATAATAATTTTTAAAATAAACTCTTTCATGCTCATCTCTCTTTTTTCCCCTGGAAATTTCTTTGTCTTTCTTTTTTTTAAATTTCCTTCCCAACTTTTATTTTAGCTTCAGGGGTACATGTGGAGGTTTGTTATATAAATAAATTGCATCTTGCAGGGGTATGCTGTGCAGATGACTTTGTCAACCAGGTAATAAGCATAGTATCTGATAGGTAGTTTTTCAGTCCACACCCTCCTCCCACCTTCCACCTGCAAGTAGGACCCAGTGTCTGTTGTTCTTTTTTTGTGTCCATGTGTATTCAATGTTTAGCTCCCACTTATGAGTGAAAACATGTGATGTTTAGTTTTCTGTTTCTGCATTAGTTCACTTAATATAATTGCCTCCAGATTCATTCATGTTGCTGCAAAGAACATGATCTCATTTTTTATCACCATGTAGTATTTCATGGAGCATATGTATCACATTTTCTTTATCCAGTCTACTGTTTTTTTTTTTTGTTTTTTTTTTTTCATTCTTGTTGCTCAGGCTGCAGTGCAATGGTGCAATCTCAGCTCACTGCAACTTCTCCCTCCTGGGTTCAAGTGGTTCTCCTGCCTCAGCCTCCCAAGCAGCTGGGGTTACAGGCATGTGCCGCCACACTGGATTATTTTGTATTTGTGGTAGAGATGGGGTTTCACCATGTTGGTCAAACTGCTCTTGAACTCCTGAACTCAGATGATCCACCTGCCTCAGCCTTCCAAAGTGCTGGGATTACAGATGTCAGCTACCACACCCGTCTGATTATCTAGTCTACTGTTGATAGGCATTTAGGTTGACTCCATGTTGTTACTGTTGTAAACAGTACTGCAATGAGCATATAGATGCATGTGTCTTTATGTAGAACAATTTATATTTTAGGGGGTATATACCCCATAATGGCATCTCTTAAGGAATTATAACTCCCTTAAGAAAACAGGAAGCTAAGCCCTTAAGGCAGGTGTTCAACTCAATCTGGTAGGAATAAATGTGGCAAAGGAAAGTTATCAGTTATTCCAAATCATCTAGCCTTAAAAAGAAATTTAGAAAAAAATCTATGTGAATGACATCAAGTGAGAGTTTTTCTTTCTATATTAAATTTCAAGCCTTTATATGATTTAGAATTGTATGCCTCAAGAGTCAAATCTACATCTGCTAACCCCACAGGCTTTGCTTTTAGTCATTCAGGTTCTACAAGTAGGTATTAGATGTTGAGTATAATTTATGTGAAAGATATGGACATCATTTATGAGATCTATTTATATAAGTTTAATAATAACTTTATAAATATACCTTGGTGTTCATTTTGTCTGCCAACCACAGTTGTCCTGATAACAGCATGAGATGCCTAAAAAATTCATATTTGCTAAGGAGAATGGCCTCCAGCTTCAACCATGTTCCTGCAAAGGATATGATCTCATATTTTTTTTATAGTTGCATCGTATTCTATGGTGTATATGTACATTTTCTTTATCCAGTCTATCATTGATAGATATTTAGGTTAATTCCATGTCTTTGCTATTGTGAATAGTGCTGCAATAAATATACACATGCATGTGCATTTGTCTTTATAATAGAATGATTCATATTCCTTTGGCCATATTATACTTAGCAAACTAATACAGGAACTGAAAACCAAATGCTACATGTTCTCACTTATAAGTGGGAGCTAAACGATGAGAACAAATGAACACGTAGAGGGGAACAATACATACTAGGGCCTTTTGGAGAATGGAGGGTGAGAGAAGGGAGAGGATCAGGTAAAATACCAAAAGTGTGCTAGGCTTTATACCCGGGTGATGAAATAATCTGTACAACAAACCCCCATAACACAAGTTTAACTGTGTAACAAACCTGCACTTGAAATTAAAATTAAAGTTTAAAAAATCATATTTGAAAGTCTGGGATTACAGTTTGGGGTAAATATATGTCAGCATGTGGAAAGTATTAATTATGAATATCTTATTTTATAGAGTATAATTTTAAAGCACTGTCCAGAGAGAAGCAATAAAAAAGGAAGAATTAAAAATAGAAGACTGAAATAGCATTTTCAAATATTTGAAAAGGAAATTACAGTCATTATTCGGATTTTGAAAAAGAGGAATTAGCACATTGGTTTATTAAATTCAAATTAGTACAAACATGAAATGAATAGAGTATAATCTGTAATGACTTTGAAAAAGATGAAATAAGAGAATCATAGCTATAAATGTTCAAAAGGAAAATGAACTTGGAAAAGACAAATTTTATGAGCTAGGCTAATTTATGTGACAACTGGGAAAATGCTCAGGGTCAGAAAACTTTCTTGTCTAATAAAAGAAAGAAAGCAAAAGTTATGAAGAAAAAGAAGCAAGTGGTAAATTAAGAGAGTGATTTTAATAAATTTCACATCTAAAGGCCTGACTTCTAGAATTTTCATTTGGTGACACAACAAGGTCAACATTTGCTTTGACATATGGCCATGACCAGGAAATGGTGATAAGGAAAGCAATAAGAAGTCCCTTTAATGAGGGTATATCTGTGATGAAGGAACAGGTGCAAAGATGACCTAGATGCCACTATTTGGAAATTTGTGTATAGCAAGGAAGCTGATCATTTTAAACAGGCTTAATGTGCATATAATATAACCCTCTGATAGATTTTGTGGATTCAGTTACTTGAACTTTTATAAATTACAAAAAATAGCTTTATTGGTTAAAAAATGTTTAAGTAGCACTTGAAAATACCAGAGGAAATAAGAAAAGGAGTAAATTATAGAATAAACCCAAGAAGCTTTGGAATGTCATCAATATAAAAAATATCAAACATAAAGTTGTAGGTCCTCAATAAATGTTTTCCAAATACTTATAGAAAAATAAAAAGCCTGAAGGCATTTTTCGTAAAGAAATCCCAGGGGAGAAAAAGAGAAAGGTTGGGACTCAGAAATGAAACTTATGAAAATATGGAGCAAAATTGAACCAGGACTCAAAAGAGTGGAAGCAAATAAAAAAAGAAGATAAAGTCACTGCTGGGTTTAGACTTAACCACAAAACCGTATGTGATGGATTATTATTTTCTAACTAATTAAATAAAGAAAAAAATCAATAAATGTTCTCCCCCTCAGAACTGTGTTTGGATACTGATTAACTCACCCAGTTTTAAATAGTTGGTGTCAAAATGAATTGAAAGTGAAAATTGCAAATGAAGTGTGAATGAGAAAGTAACATAATCTTACAATTATTAGGTTTTCTCCTTCCTTCCTTCCTTCCTTCCTTCCTTCCTTCCTTCCTTCCTTCCTCTCTCTCTCTCTATCCCCTTTCTCTCTCTTTCTTTCTTTCTTTCTTTCTTTCTTTCTTTCTTTCTTTCTTTCTTTCTTTCTTTCTTTCTTCCTTTCTTTCTTTTTTCTTTTTCTTTCTTTCTGTCTTTCTTTCTTTCTTTCTTTCTTTCTTTCTTTCTTTCTTTCTTTCTTTCTTTCTTTCTTTCTTTCTTTCTTTCTTTCTTCTTTCTCTGAGATGCATTTGGAATTTCTCTGAGTCCTCTCCATGATCTCTAGGTCTTTTGAAAATCACAGACAGTATGGAAGTTATTGCAAAAACAGAACAGTTTACAGATACAAGAAGTTAATTTAGAGGTCACTGTGGAAAGCAAGTTCCCTATTTAATTACTATGGACATTTTTCAGCTTTATTTTTTCTTAGAATTCAAAAGAAAACTTTCAAACATTTTCTAACTGGGGCTCAGAAACAAGCTGTGTCTCTGGTAGTCTTCTAAACTTTGTGATTTACTCCAAAGTTATATAAGTCTGCTTGATAGGTTGACTAGATATGTAATAGTACATACTGAGTACCTACTGGGTGCTGGAACCATGGTCTAAGAGCTCATGTGCAATAATGGGCAAATTCAGAGATGCTATTTCTGATTTACTGAATTTTGAGTCTAGTAGGGGTGGCAGATGTTAATCACACAACCACAGATGAATGTACATTTATAAATGTGACAAATGCTATGAGTAAAGATGGGACAAGAAAATTATACGTATTAGTCTGTTCTCATGCTGCTAATAAAGACATACCTGAGACTAGGTAATTTATACAGAAAGGAGGTTTAATTGCCTCACAGTTCTGCATGTGTGGGGAGGCCTCAGGATACTTACAATCATGGTGGAAAGGGAAGCAAACATGTTCTTCTCTTGGCGGCAGGAAGGGGAAGTGCTGAGCAAAGTAATGGGGGATGCCCCTTATAAAACCATCAGATCTTGTGAGAACTCACTCAGTATCACGAGAACAGCATGAGGGTAAACCCCACTGTGATTCAATTACTTCCCACCAGGGCCCTGCCATGACATGTGGGGATTATTATACAATTCAAGATGAGATTTGGGTGGGCACACAGACAGACCATATCACTATATAACATAGACATTTAATTTAATGTTGGAGGTGACAGAAGACTTTTTTGAGGAAATGACCTCTGAGCTGAGTTCTAAAGACACGTTAGAGTCATTTAGGTAAAGGTGGCTAGTGGAGAATATTCCATAAAGGTTATGCAGGTAGAAACAAGACACAATTGAAAAAAGTCTCAATGCTTAGGAAATGTTCTTTGCCTCTTTAATTATTATTCAAAGTAGTATATTTAATTATACTTCTTATACCTTATAGAAGTGGTAGGTTGCTTATTGAAAATAAACATGACTCAGTAGACAATTTGGGGTTATATGGCTTCCTGACAAGCCTCTCTGGGCTGTAGTGTCCTACCTACACAGAGAGGGAATTGGGTCAGATGATGTCTAAAGTACTTTTTTATTTGAAATTGCTGACTCTTTGGTTCATGTAAATAAATACCTAATTAACAGAAACTAGTATGGGTCTTGTATTAATAGCTGCAATAAAATTTGTCACAAGTACTACATTACTAGCTCATGAAGAAGAGTCTGTTCTTGTTGCGGCTGCAAGTACAATTCTCTAGGAATAGACACTCTAAAATATTTGCTCAGAGTGGTCTTAGTCAAGCAATGGATGCATTCATTGCTAAGTGACCTGTGGAGGAAAATGGTTGTTTGTCTGAATACTAGCTTGATTTCATGATTTGGGGATGAAGGACTTAAAATGATAGACAAGAGGTAAGACACCTGTTAGGTACTATGACTGTGGGGACTTTGATTAGAACACACACACACAAAAATCGAGTGACTAGCTTATTTTTAATGATATTTTTATTTTTATGCATACACACAAATGATAAATAAGAAGATAATGCATGTTAGCAGTTATATTTATTTCTGGAATTTTTCCTTATGTACCTGTCTTGATTATTACACAGAAATTTACTTGAAATTAGTGATAATCCTTCAATGAAACCACAGGTTTTAAAGTTCTATTCAGTGCTTCTCTTTTTCAATCCTGTTGATGAAAAAATATCTTTTAAATGTTTTTATTTTCTTGTTTTCAAATGACTAGGGGGAATGATGCCAGAATAGCAAAACAAACATCATTTTTCCCTGAATATCTGGCTCATAAAATTGGTTTTGGACAGTTTGTAGAAAAATATTTTTATGTCTGGGATTTGTCACTTTTGAAGTTGCTAATCTTGATCTGTTGGGTCTCTTTAAGGAGACAACAAAGAAAGGTGAGATGCTCTGTACTTCAGTGCCCAACTTTAGTGCCAACTACCTTCCCTGCAACAGGTGCTTGTATTGCACATTTGGTAAGCCTTAGAGTTGCTTTTCTCTCTTTTTTTGCATTGAGTAAAGGCAACCCCATGAGTGTGAGTAGGTGAAATAACACTCCAGAGATAGCAGAAATTACGTCTGGAGTCCTGTTAAGATGGCATGGTGAACATTTGTTTTTGTGTTTTAATAGAGGATTAAGAGACATCACATATAGTCTCTATTTTTCTTCTTTTCAAAAACTGTACTGAAGACTAATTGACATGTACAGAGTGAGCCACATCACCGATAGGAATCATAGTAATTGACACCTTCTAGAACAGTTAATTTGATCTTGGCTATGTTTATCAGTGTATAGAATAATGGAAGAGATGGTTCTGTTTTCCACTCATTTTGTTTTATCTTAGCTGGAACATTTTGCTTAGCATCAAGCTTTAAAAAAGATATTGACAAACTGGAAGACATTCAGAGGTTAGGGGACTAGAGTTATAAAGGGAATTGAAAACATGGCAGATGATGCTTCCTTGAAAGAATTACGCTATTGGGTCTATAGAAGGGAAGGCTACAGGGAAGTTTGAGGGCTCCTCCTGAACAAACGAAGAGCTTTCGCGTGCAAGAGGCATTTAATTTGTTCCTTGTGGACTTGCAGTTTTAGACTAGAATACGAAAGTGAAAAAATGTCCAGGAGAATTATTTCAGATTAACATAAGGAAGATTTTTCTTTTTTTTTATTATTATACTTTAGGTTTTAGGGTACATGTGCACAATGTGCAGGTTTGTTACATATGTATCCATGTGCCATGTTGGTTTGCTGCACCCATTAACTCTTCATTTAGCATTAGGTATATCTCCTAATGCTGTCCCTCCCACCTCCCCGCACCCCACAACAGTCCCCGGAGTGTGATGTTCCCCTTCCTGTGTCCATGAGTTCTCATTGTTCAGTTCCCACCTATGAGTGAGAACATGCGGTGTTTGGTTTTTTGTCCTTGCGATAGTTTACTGAGAATGATGTTTCCCAGTTTCATCCATGTCCCTACAAAGGACATGAACTCATCATTTTTTATGGCTGCATAGTATTCCATGGTGTATATGTGCCACATTTTCTTAATCCAGTCTATCGTTGTTGGACACTTGGGTTGGTTCCAACTCTTTGCTATTGTGAATAGTGTCGCAATAAACATACGTGTGCATGTGTCTTTATAGCAGCATGATTTGTAGTCCTTTGGGTATATACCCAGTGATGGGATGGCTGGGTCAAAAGGTATTTCTAGTTCTAGATCCCTGAGGAATCGCCACACTGACTTCCACAATGGTTGAACTAGCTTACAGTCCCACCAACAGTGTAAAAGTGTTCCTGTTTCTCCACATCCTCTCCAGCACCTGTTGTTTCCCAACTTTTTAACGATGGCCATTCTAACTGGTGTGAGATGGTATCTCATTGTGGTTTTGATTTGCATTTCTCTGATGGCCAGTGATGATGAGCATTTTTTCATGTGTTTTTTGGCTGCATAAATGTCTTCTTTTGAGAAGTGTCTGTTCATGTCCTTTGCCAACTTTTTGATGGGGTTGTTTTTTTCTTGTAAATTTGCTTGAGTTCATTGTAGATTCTGGATATTAGCCCTTTTTCAGATGAGTAGGTTGCAAAAATTTTCTCCCATTCTGTAGGTTGCCTGTTCACTCTGATGGTAGTTTCTTTTGCTGTGCAGAAGCTCTTTAGTTTAATTAGATCCCATTTGTCAATTTTGGCTTTTGTTGCCATTGCTTTTGGTGTTTTAGACATGAAACCCTTGCCCACGCCTATGTCCTGAATGGTACTGCCTAGGATTTCTTCTAGGGTTTTTATGGTTTTAGGTCTAACATGTAAGTCTTTATTCCATCTTAAATTAATTTTTGTATAAGGTGTAAGGAAGGGATCCAGTTTCAGCTTTCTACATATGGCTAGCCACTTTTCCCAGCACCATTTATTAAATAGGGAATCCTTTCCCCATTTCTTGTGTTTGTCAGGTTTGTCAAAGATCAGATAGTTGTAGATATGCGGCATCATTTCTGAGGGCTCTGTTCTGTTCCATTGATCTATGTCTCTGTTGTGGTACCAGTACCATGCTGTTTTGGTTACTGTAGCCTTGTAGTATAGTTTGAAGTCAGGTAGCGTGATGCCTCCAGCTTTGTTCTTTTGGCTTAGGATTGACTTGGCGATGCGGGCTCTTTTTTGGTTCCATATGAACTTTAAAGTAGTTTTTTCCAATTCTGTGAAGAAAGTCATTGGTAGCTTGATGGGGATGACATTCAATCTATAAGTTACCTTGGGCAGTATGGCCATCTTCACGATATTGATTCTTCCAACCCATGAGCATGGAATGTTCTTCCATTTGTTTGTACCCTCTTTTATTTCATTGAGCAGTGGTTTGTAGTTCTCCTTGAAGAGGTCCTTCACATCCCTTGTAAGTTGGATTCCTAGGTATTTTATTCTCTTTGAAGCAATTGTGAATGGGAGTTCACTCATGATTTGACTCTCTGTTTGTCTGTGATTGGTGTACAAGAATGCTTGTGATTTTTGTACATTGATTTTTTATCCTGAGACTTTGCTGAAGTTGCTGATCAGCTTAAGGAGATTTTGGGCTGAGACAGTGGGGTTTTCTAGATATACAATCATTTCATCTGCAAACAGGGACAATTTGACTTCCTCTTTTCCTAATTGAATACCCTTTATTTCCTTCTCCTGCCTGATTGCCCTGGCCAGAACTTCCAGCACTATGTTGAATAGGAGTGGTGAGAGAGGGCATCTCTGTCTTGTGCCAGTTTTCAAAGGGAATGCTTCCTGTTTTTGCCCATTCGGTATGATATTGGCTGTGGGTTTGTCATAGATAGCTCTTATTATTTTGAGATACGTCCCATCAATACCTAACTTATTGAGAGTTTTTAGCATGAAGGGTTTTTGAATTTTGTCAAAGGCCTTTTCTGCATCTATTGAGATAATCATGTGGTTTTTGTCCTTGGTTCTGTTTATATGCTGGATTACATTTATTGATTTGCATATGTTGAACCAGCCTTGCATCCCAGGGATGAAGCCCACTTGATAATGGTGTATAAGCTTTTTGATGTGCTGCTGGATTCAGTTTGCCAGTATTTTATTGAGGATTTTTGCATCAATATTCATCAAGGATATTGGTCTGAAATTCTCTTTTTTGGTTATGTCTCTGCCAGGCTTTGGTATCAGGACTATGCTGACCTCATAAAATGTGTTAGGGAGGATTCTCTCTTTTTCTGTCGATTGGAATAGTTTCAGAAGGAATGGTACCAGTTCCTCCTTGTACCTCTTGTAGAATTCGGCTGTGAATCCATCAGGTCCTGGACTCTTTTTGGTTGGTATGCTATTGATTATTGCCACAATTTCAGAACCTGTTATTGGTCTATTCAGAGATTCACCTTCTTCCTTATTTAGTCTTGGGAGGGTGTATTTTTCGAGGAATTTATCAATTTCTTCTAGATTTTCTAGTTTATTTGCATAGAGGTGTTTGTAGTATTCTCTGATGGTAGATTGTATTTCTGTGGGATCGGTGGTGATATCCCCTTTATCATTTTTTTTGCATCTATTTGATTCTTCTCTCTTTTCTTCTTTATTAGTCTTGCTAGTGGTCTATCAATTTTGTTGATCTTTTCAAAAAATCAGCTCCTGGATTCATTAATTTTTTGAAGGGATTTTTGTGTCTCTATTTCTTTCAGTTCTGCTCTGATTTTAGTTATTTCTAGCCTTCTGCTAGCTTTTGAATGTGTTTGATCTTGCTTTTCTAGTTCTTTTAATTGTGATGTTAGGGTGTCAATTTTGGATCTTTCCTGCTTTCTCTTGTGGGCATTTAGTGCTATAAATTTCCCTCTACACACTGCTTTGAATGTGTCCCAGAGATTCTGGTATGTTGTGTCTTTGTTCTCATTGGTTTCAAAGAACATCTTTATTTCTGCCTTCATTTCATTATGTACCCAATAGTCATTCAGGAGCAGGTTGTTCAGTTTCCATGTAGTTGAGCAGTTTTGAGTGAGTTTCTTAATCCTGAGTTCTAGTTTGATTGCACTGTGGTCTGAGAGACAGTTTGTTATAATTTCTGTTCTTTTACATTTGCTGAGGAGAGCTTTACTTCCAACTATGTGGTCAATTTTGGAATAGGTGTGGTGTGGTGCTGAAAAAGATGTATATTCTGTTGATTTGGGGTGGAGAGTTCTGTAGATGTCTATTAGGTCCACTTGGTTCAGAGCTGAGTTTAATTCCTGGATATCCTTGTTAACTTTCTGTCTCGTTGATCTGTCTAATGTTGACAGTGGGGTGTTAAAATCTCCCATTATTATTGTGTGGGAGTTTAAGTCCCTTTGTAGGTCACTCAGGACTTGCTTTATGAATCTGGGTGCTCCTGTGTTGAGTGCATATATATTTAGGATAGTTAGTTCTTCTTGTAGAATTGATCCCTTTACCATAATGCAATGGCCTTCTTTGTCTCTTTTGATCTTTGTTGGTTTAAAGTCTATTTTATCAGAGACTAGGATTGCAACCCCTGCCTTTTTTTGTTTTCCATTTGCTTGATAGATCTTCCTCCATCCCTTTATTTTGAGTCTATGTGTGTCTTTGCACGTGAGATGGGTTTCCTGAATACAGCACACTGATGGGTCTTGACTCCTTATCCAGTTTGCCAGTCTGTGTCTTTTAATTGGAGCATTTAGCCCATTTACATTTAAAGTTAATATTGTTATGTGTGAGTGTGATCCTGTCATTATGATGTTAGTTGGTTATTTTGCTCGTTAGTTGATGCAGTTTCTTCCTAGCCTCGATGGTCTTTACAATTTGGCATGTTTTTGCAGTGGCTGGTACCGGTTGTTCCTTTCCATGTTTAGTGCTTCCTTCAGGAGCTCTTTTATGGCAGGCCTGGTGGTGACAAAATCACTCAGCATTTGCTTGTCTGTAAAGTATTTTATTTCTCCTTGACTTATGAAGCTTAGTTTGGCTGGATATGAAATTCTGGGTTGAAAATTCTTTTCTTTAAGAATGTTGAATATTGGCCCCCACTCTCTTCTGGCTTGTAGAGTTTCTGCCTAGAGATCAGCTGTTAGTCTGATGGGCTTCCCTTTGTGGGTAACCCGACCTTTCTCTCTCGCTGCCCTTAACATTTTTTCTTTCATTTCAACTTTGGTGAATCTGACATTTGTGTGTCTTGGAGTTGCTCTTCTCGAGGAGTATCTTTGTGGCGTTCTCTGTATTTCCTGAATCTAAATGTTGGCCTGCCTTGCTAGATTGGGGAAGTTCTCCTGGATAATATCTTGTAGAGTGTTTTCCAACTTGGTTCCATTCTCTCCGTCATTTTAAGGTACACCAATCAGACATAGGTTTGGTCTCTTCACATAGTCCCAAATTTCTTGGAGGCTTTGTTCATTTCTTTTTCTTCTTTTTTCTCTAAACTTCCCTTCTGGCTTCATTTCATTCATTTCATCTTCCATCGCTGATACCCTTTCTTCCAGTTGATCGCATCGGCTGATGAGACTTCTGCAATCTTCTCGTAGTTCTCGATACTTGGCTTTCAGCTCCATCAGCTCCTTTAAGCCCTTCTCTCCATTGATTATTCTAGTTATCCATTCATCTAATTTTTTTCAAAGTTTTTAACTTCCTTGCTATTGTTTTGAATTTTCTCCTGTAACTCGGAGTAGTTTGATCGTCTGAAGCCTTCTTCTCTCAACTCGTCAAAATCATTCTCCGTCCAGCTTTGTTCCGTTGCTGGTGAGGAACTGCGTTCCTTTGGAGGAGGAGAGGTGCTCTGCTTTTTAGAGTTTCCAGTTTTTCTTCTCTGTTTTTCCCCCATCTTTATGGTTTTATCTACTTTTGGTCTTTGATGATGGTGATGTACAGATGGGTTTTTGGTGTGGATGTCCTTTCTGTTTGTTAGTTTTCCTTCTACCAGACAGGACCCTCAGCTGCAGGTCTGTTGGGGTTTGCTAGAGGTCCACTCCAGACCCTGTTTGGCTGGGTGTCAGCAGCAGTGGCTGCAGAACAGCGGATTTTCGTGAGACCACAAATTCAGCTGTCTGATAGTTCCTCTGGAAGTTTTGTCTCAGAGGAGTACCTGGCCGAGTGAGGTGTCAGTCTGTCCGTAATGGGGGGTGCCTCCCAGTTAGGCTGCTCGGGGGTCAGGGACCCACTTTAGGAGGCAGTCTGTCTGTTCTCAGATCTCCAGCTGCATGCTGGGAGAACCACTACTCTCTTCAAAGCTGTCTGTCAGACAGGGTCATTTAAGTCTGCAGAGATTCCTGCTGAATTTTTGTTTGTCTGTGCCCTGCCCCCGAGGTGGAGCCTACAGAGGCAGGCAGGCCTCCTTGAGCTGTGGTGGGCTCCACCTAGTTCGAGCTTCCTGGCTGCTTTGTTTACCTAAGCAAGCCTGGGCAATGGCGGGCGCCCCTCCCCCAGCCTTGCTGTTGCCTTGCAGTTTGATCTCAGACTGCTGTGCTAGCAATCAGCGAGACTCCGTGGGCATAGGACCCTCTGAGCCAGGTGCGGGACACAATCTCCTGGTGTGCCATTTTGCAGGCCAGTTGGAAAAGCGCAGTATTAGGGTGGGATTGACCTGATTTTCCAGGTGCCGTCTGTTACTCCTTTCTTTGACTAGGAAAGGGAACTCCCCAACTCCTTGCACTTCCCGAGTGAGGCAATGCCTCACCCTGCTTCGGCTTGCTCACAGTGTGCTGCACCGACTGTCCTGCACCCACTGTTTGGCACTCCCTAGTGAGATGAACCTGGTACCTCAAATGGAAATGCAGAAATCACCCGTCTTCTGTGTCGCTCAGGCCTGGGAGCTGTAGACCGGAGCTGTTCCTATTTGGCCATCTTGGCTCCGCCCTCCCAACATAAGGAAGATTTTTCTAATCGAGCTGCTTAAAAATGCTTCTGACTGCCTCTGGAGAGTCGAGACCATGGGATGTAATAATTCCTGCATCAGCAGGAGTGTTAGATGCTAGAGAAGAAATTTCAAATCTGATGCCCTTAAAGGCTCCCTTCTATTCCAAGTGTGTCTGTAAAGTCACAATTTGGTCATATGGCTACAATGGATATAGCATTCTTTTTCTCCAGTGTCCCAAATCTTTGAATACGTTTTTTTTCCTCAGGCCCTTAATAGAAGTTGAACTTTTTCTTAGCATAATTATATACAAGTGACTTAAATATTCTAGATATTTATATATGTAACTTTTTAATACATAAACGAATCCCTTAAAGTAGAATTTGGCTATGGTTTAACTTAAGGTAAATCAACTCGCTTTGGATGCGGCTAGCTAGGTGCGAGACTCTGTCTCAACAAAAAAAAAAAAAAGAATATATTGAAATAATTCCAGGGACTATTCCAGTAAAAGTAATTTCAGTGACAACATTTTAGCCCAATCACAAAATTAAATAGTGTATTTAGAACTGGAGATGGTTTTAGGAATCAACTCTATTTAAGTTTAAACCTCAGGACCCAGGAACTCACACTGATAGGAAAGTTGATGTAAGCTCAGTTATAGTCATAGTAAGTGTCACCTTTGCTGTCACCTCTTTGGCCACCTGACGCTGCTGCTAAGTGGTATTTTCTGCAATGACAGGTCATGTGTCCCATGTCCCTCAGAAGTGGGCATCATTACTGGCGGTCCTGTTCAATGAGCCCAGCTATCCCAGCAGTGACTCTGGCCTCTTTCCTCTAGCCTATATGCAGTGGCTGGCTTCTTCTCCCAGAGATTCCCTTCTGGGGCATTGCCCATTGGCAAGGCCTGAGTCTCCACCACTCCCACCACAACCACCAATCAGTGTCCCAATCTTGCTGCTTTCTACTCTTCAATCAACCCCAATAACTGCTGCCCTGGGTTCACCCACTAATCATCCTCCGATGGCCTGAAACCTAATTGCTTATGCCTGGGAGGTGAAAGTGGTTGGGAGGTTAGTGGGGAAGTTATGGCTTTCTCTTGCCTTTGGAAGCGTAGTGCTGACTTCTGCGTTCTATTTGCTTGTGTGGTGCTAACAACCTTCCCTTCCTCCCTCCTCCCCTCTTCCCCTCCCCTTCCTTCCTTCTCTTTTTTTCTTCCTGCCTTTTAATTTTTCATTTCTTTCTTTCAACTGTCTTGCATATTTTTTCATATGTGAATTATTATGTTTCATATTCTGTGATTAAATATGGTATACTTGACTTCAACTCTTCAGAGAGGCAAAAACATCACTGTGCACAGTTTGTAATTCCTACTTTTCTTGCTATTGTGAGGAAGAAATATAAATCTGTAACATAAACAATGCCTTGAAATATGTTAACACTGTATTAGTTCATAAGAATAAGAATATATTCTGGTTGTTCATCTCCCTAATAACTTTGGAAAGTTTTTCATTTATCTAGGGTTTAAACCTAACTATCAGTTTGGATGCTAGCAATAGTATCACTAGGTAGTAGTAAATACCTCCTTTTTCTCCCCACGTTTATGTAAAAAACATACCTGTCTAATATATATACCTACAGTATATATGTATAAATCGTATACAAATAATATGTAAATGAATAAATTAATAAATTAGAAAAACATGACATACTTAAATATACTTTTTAATTTATTGATTTTTTGGTTAATTTTAAAATATTGTGACTACTTAGCTAGCTCAGTCAGTAGAGCATGAGACTCTTAAAAATATGTTGTCTACAGGTTATGGGATGAATACTTGTTCCCTATGTAATCAATTTCAACTATTTGTATTATTAATATCATCACATTTAGGCAAATGTCCATATAATATCCATATTTTATTATACAATTTTTAGTTTTCTTTGATTTATTTTTGAATAAATTTCCTCTTGAAATAATAGAGTTTAATTTCTTAAAATGTAGAAGCCACAAAATTGAAATAGCAGTATACAGCATGCAAAGTTATATTTTCTAATTATTCTTTTTATAGGTTGCTGTAGCACAATTACCATTGTATTTTCTGTAGGATCTTCACTTTTAATATAAAAATGAAAGTGGTTATATGTGAAATTTAAAACTATTCTATCAAAAAAAGTGTGTGCATTTATGTTGGGATTGTCATTAAACCAATAATTTTCTGGTCATTTAGTATTTTTACTAAACTATGTACATTAGGTTATTTGAAATGTTTTTCACATTGTATTTCTCATGGAACAGGATTTATGTATATTTATGTGAATATATTAAATATTACATGATTGTAACTTATTTATAGATATTAACTATAAATGTTAATTACAACAGTTTTAAAGTTGAGCCATTCTGTGGTCCATCTCAGCACAGAATCACAATAAGAAGAAATCTATGCAAACAACCAAAATACATAGTCTGTTGTAGCCAAATGTGGATGGCAAAGTTAAACATTGCATGATGTAGAAGACAAAGAAAAAAATACCTTTTATGAATTTATCTCTCTGTAGTCTCAATCATTTTGAAAGTTGACTTTTCAGAATCTTTTCTGGCTTCTCCCCAGATTCCAAGTAACTGATGGTCTTTCTCCAAATACTCACTATTACTAGCTATTTTGTTTACTTACTCTCATTTTATACTCCTCACCATCAAACACCTCCTTCCCAAACCTGGGCTGCCAGCATATGGATTGTTCTTTTTTCTTTTTTATATGGTCTGCTGAGAGGGATTATCTGTTTCCCCTTCTGAATATGTTTCTTCTCGGGATGTGAAAATGGACCAGTACAACAACTCTATTGCGTGTCTCTCTCAGCCACATTCTGTTTCCATGATCCCCTCAACAGACATGTTTTTATAGCCCTTGGGTATTGCTCAGAGAAACAGCTTAAAAACTGAATTTTTCTTATTATCTCTTATTGCAATAAAATCTTTACTTGCTCACTTCATTCTGGTTCAAACGGTTCCTCCAGTTGCCATGCATATCATGGTCAGACTGCAAAAGCAAGGTGATTTTACAACTTTACTATAAGTCTACACTTAGATCCAGAAATTCCATGAGTTTTGAGTTCATTCATTATTTTTTAATGAAACTGTCTCAGATAATTATTTGAATTATTTGAATCAATGGAGGAAAAGTGAGTTACGATGCCAAAAGCTAATAAATCTGCATATTATTTCCATATGGCTTGCAAATGCATTCTATAACTTTTTTTTTTTTTACTTCATCCCAGAAGATATAACTTCCCCAACAAGTTTAGCTAATATTAACATGAAAGTTTCATTGTTATTAGCTGGAGAACATGACTTAGAAATGTATGGGATAATGAATAATAAGAAGACAACCAGTAGTTAAGTTGTTAGGAATAATCCATATATAACTAGCAGTCCTGTAGGCATGGATCATTGTCATCACATGACTCTAACTAAATTTGCTTCTGAACCAAAGTGGATCAAAATTTTTATTGAAAAAATATTGATTAATATTTTGTTTACAATGATAAACTAAAGCACAAATTACATATAAAATACAGGTTTTCAATTTTTAATCATGTACAGGATTTAATGAAAATCCTTTGATTTCTTCTACTTTAGCATGGAATAGAGATGAGGAGTAAAAGTGCAGGTCAATAAATTGAGCAAGGCTCTTACTTCATTTGACCATTTGAAAATTTGCATTTAGAGAAAAGAAAAATATGTGTATAATTATAAAAATTTGTTGGTCTTAGAAAATGTAGACATTTAGTCATCATACATTATTTAATAACAACATGAAAGACATATTCAAGAGATCATGAGGAAAATTATTCCTGAGAAGAAACACATTTAGACAAGAAAACAGATAATCCTTCTTAGCAGACCATATAAAAAGGAAAAAAGAATGATTCATGTGCAGGCAGCCCAGGCTTGGGAAGGAGGTGTTGGTGAAGAGTATGAAAAGAGAGTAAGTAAAGAAAACAGCTAGTAATGGTGAGTGTTTGGAGAAAGACTATATACTACTTGGAATCCAGGGAAAAGCCAGAAAAGATTCTGAAAAATCAACTTTCAAAATGATTGAGGCCACAGAGAGATAAATTCATAAAAGGTATTTTTTCAGCATTAACTCAAAAGTCCACAGTCCAAAGTCTCATCTGAGACAAGGCAAGTCCCTTCTGCCAATGAGCCAGTAAAATCAATAGCAAGTTAGTTACTTCTTAGATAAAATGTGGGTACAGGCATTGGATAAATACACCCATTCCAAACAGGAGATATTGGCCAAAATGAAGGGGCTAAAGGCCCCATGCAAGTCCAAAATCCAGGGGGCAGTCAAATTTTAAAGCTCCAAAATTATCTGCTTTGACTCCATGTCTCACATGCAGATCACACTGATGCAGGAGGTGAGTTCCCACGGTCTTGGGCAGCTCCGCTCTACGGCTTTGCAGTGTACAGCCTCCTTCCTGGCTGCTTTCATGGGCCAGCATTGAGTGTCTACAGCTTTTCCAGGTACACAGTGCAAGCTGTTGGTGGATCTACCATTCTGGGGTCTGGAGGACAGTGGCCCTCTTCTCACAGCTCCACTAGGCAGCACCCCAGTAGGGACTCTGTGTGGGGGCTCTGACCCCACATTTCCTTTCTGCACTGCCCTAGCAGAGGTTTTCCATGAAAGCCTCACCCCTGCAGCAAACCTGCCTAAGCATCCAAGCATTTCCATACATCCTCTGAAATCTAGGCAAAGATTCCCAAACCCCAATTCTTGACTTCTGTGCACTCATAGGCTCAACAGAGTGTGGAAGCTGCCAAGGCTTGAGGTTTGCACCCTCTGACGCCATGGCCCAAACTGTATCTTGGCCTATTTTAGTCATGGTTGGAGTGGCTGGGACACAGGGAACCAAATCCCTGGACTGCGTATAGCAGAGGGACCCTGGGCCCCACCCATGAAAGCATTATTTCCTCCTAATCCTCTGGGTCTGTGATGGGAGGGGCTGCCTCAAAGGCCTCTGACATGCCCTGGAGACATTTTCCCCATTGTCTTCCTGATTAACTTTTGACTCCTCACTACTTATGCAAATTTCTGCAGCCAGCTTGAATTTCTCCTCAGAAAATGGGATTTCCTTTTCTGTTGCATTGTCAGGCAGTAAATTTTCCAAACTTTTATGCTCTGTTTCCCTTTTAAAACTAAATGCTTTTAAAAGCACCCTAGTCACCTCTAGAATGTTTTGCTGCTTAGAAATTTCTTCCTCCAGTTGGGGCGCAGTGATTCACAACTGTAATCCCAGTACTTTGGGAGGCCAAGGCAGATGGATCATGAGGTCAGGAGTTCAAGACCAGCCTGGCCAAGATAGTGAAACCCTATCTCTACTAAAAATACAAAAATTAGCCAGATGTGGTGGGGGGTGCCTATAATCCCAGCTACTCAGTAGGTTGAGGTAGAGAATTGCTTGAACCCACAGGCAAAGGTTGCAGTGAGCCAAGAGAGCACCACTGCACCACAGCCTGGGTGACAGAACAAGACTCCATCTGAAAAAAAAAAAAAAAAAAAAAAAATTCTTCCTCCAGATACCCTAAATCACCTCTCTCAAGTTCAAAGTTCCAGAAATCTCTAGGGCAGGGGCAAAATGTTGCCAGTCTCTTTGCTAAAACATGACAAGAGTCACTTTTGCTCCAGTTCCCAACAAGTTCTTCATCTCCATCTGAGAGCACCCCAGCCTGGATTTCATTGTCTATATCATTACCAGCATTTTGGTCAAAGCCATTCAACAAATCTCTAGGGAGTTCCAAACTTTCACACATTTTCCTCCCTTCTTTTGAGCCCTCCAAACTGTTCCAACCTCTGCCTGTTACCCAGTTCCAAAGTTGCTTCCACATTCTGGGGAATCTTTTCAGCAATGCCCCACTCTACTGCTACAAATTTATTGTATTAATCTGTTCTCACATTGCTTATAAAGACATACTCGAGATTGGGTAATTTACAAAATAAAGAGGCTCAATGGACTCACAGTTCCACATGGCTGGGGAGGCCTCACAAAGATGGCAGAAGGCAAAAGGCACATCTCACATGGCAGCAGACAAAAGAGGAGAACATGTGCCAGGAAACTCCCCTTTATAAAACCATCATGAGACTTATTCCCTGTCATGGGAATAACAGGGAGAAGACCCACCACCATGATTTAATTACCTCCCACCTGGTATCTCTCACAACATGTGGCAATTTTGGGAATTACAATTCAAGATGAGATTTGGCCAAACCATATCAGTCATATTGGAGAATGGTTTTGCAATGCCAAAGCATCCCTGCAGCAATGAGGAACTGGAAGAACATCTCATACAGCGTACTGGCAACATTTTTACAAAGCCAACAGCACGTGGGCCTGAGAAGTAGGTAGATCTGTACAAATACAGTTAACTCAAATTCTATGTGGTCGGAATTTGTCTGATTTGCTGAAGGATACCATAAAAGTGTTCTAAATGTATAAGGAGGTATTTATTTTGGAGTTAGGCAGATATGAGTTTTAATCCTGGTTTAGTTGATTTACTGCTTTTGTGACCCAGGGAAAGTATATTAACCTCCTAGAACCTCAGTTTCCATATCTTTTACATGTGGTTGTTGAGAGAATTAGAACGATTTAACGTAAGAAGCCTGCTATATTAGATACTCAATAAATGGTAATGATTTTTTGTAAGCAAGATATGCAACCAGTTCTCTACTTATGAACACGTGACATATTGAAGAGACTCACTGTAAAGTCCAGCATCACAACAAGCAATTTCTTACTGTTACCATCATCATCTTTGGGCACATATTTGATTACTTCCTTAAGATAAATCTCAGAACTGGAGTTGCTAGTTTCAGATGTATAATATAAAACTTATATCCAGAAAAAAGGTACTATTTTATAGTCCTCTATTAATTTTATGAGTGTCTTTCTCCTCCCACCCTTGTAAAAATATGTGTTTTATGTATATTAACAGTTCTCTCTACTTTCTAATTGGGTATATAACAATTGATATCTGTTGCTTTATATTTTTAGAGTAACAAATCAGAATCCTACTATCATCTATCCTTTAGAAAGTGACCTAAAAATGTTCTCAATAGATTTCTTTTTGTAATCCATTTTGTTTCAAGTACATACAATAATAGATTGTAACTTTTAAATTTATCATTTGCTTCGTAGATGTTTAAAAGCCAATTCATACAAAGACACTTAAAGATTTTATTAAATGAAAATCCACACAACTGCTCCATCATGCTCAGAACTTCTTTCATATGATACAAATATTCAACAATATTTTCTTCCTTTACATTTATCACTTTATTTTGATATATAAATGTTTAGTCCATGTAAGATATCTATTGTGATCATATGTAAAAGAGGAATGTGATTTTACTTTTATTTTTGAAATAGTCAATTTTTATAGCAATGTAATGTTCACATCAATAAATTGCACGATATTTTATTATTCCATCTTTTCTATCAACTTGTTAGTTACGCATTCTATTTCTGTTCTTTATTGGTTACTCTAGAGATTACAACATGAGTTTGCTTAGGAGTCTTATTGTGTTTTTGTGGTTGTTGTTGTTGCCTTTTATTTGGTCTCAGCAAATGTCTTGAGCTCTGCCATGTCCTCTGTTGCTTTCTTGGTTTCCTGCAGCAGCCCTTCAGGGTCTGAAATCTAGATTCTCAGCCTCCTGCTCACACCCTATGGTTGCTGTAGTTTCATATTTGAATTTAAAACTTCTTATTCATAATTTCTGCTAAGATTACCTAACTTTTTCTAAAATATACTTTATGGGCGTGCCACCTATTAGGTTTTTATTTTTTCCACACCATACACTTAGAAGTAGAGAGCACACATTTTCAATGAAATTCCAGATGAAGAAATCCATAAAGGAGAAACACAATGCATTCATTTTATTTTGTTTTCTAGCTTGAAATCTTGAATCAATTGTTAAATCTCATATATTTTTGCATAGGTGATAATCATCATAATTTATCTGAATTATATATGTTCTCTCCACTCAGAATTTTATATATAGTCTCTCTACTAAACCTCTTAGATTTCATCTCACATATATTCTGTACCGAAGAGATATTTATTTCAAATTTTAATTAATAAAAGCTTATTATATTTATTAAGCTTCTTTTTAAAACATATATTAAAGTTTTTTCTGTGTGCATGTCTTAGTACTACTTCAAAAGTGTCTCATTCCATATAAAATCATTTTGGAAATGTAACACTTCTCTCTCTGTTGAATTGATTAGCTTGAGACTTCTTAAAACTGTGTAACTCCGTTGGATTACATGCTCTGTCTCATTAATACCTACAAATATATCTAACATGGATGTGAAGCTTGAAGGAATCAATAAAGATGCAACAGAGAAAAAGCTTTTGCCAGAAAAGCTTTGATGGGTTTTTATTCAAGGTAGTACTTCTCTCTTGTCTTATAATGCTTCATTTTAAAGAGGAAGACAGAAATTTTCTCCAAGGCAATATTGTTTTTTATTTTAACCTCATTACTAATCAGGAAGTTGCTCTAGAATTTTATTTTGAATCTTTTTGAAGAGAAATATGTTAGCCTCTGTCTAGGTAAGGCAAGGCAAATACAGTAGTGAGATAAAGCAGGAAAACTACAACAGAAGGTGAGGTATACTTTGATTTTTTTTTTATCACAAAACTTGAATTTAGTTAAGAACAAAGCACAAATAAGGGAGAGTCCTGTATTCATTTTACAAAATAATTTTAAAACTTATAAAAGATATTCATGAATATTTAAAATGTGGCTGAGGATAGAAGATCCTAATTTGAAAATTTAATAATTTAAATTTGAGTAAACTCTGATATGAGGGTGGTATTAAGAGTCATTCCAATAGGCTATATCAGATTATATTTCTATGTCTCCCCTATGGATAAAAAGTTAAAGATATAGGAAGTAGGAAAAAAATACAGAATAAAATCTTCAATCTGAATTACACTTTTTGTGCTTTGGTGAAGCAAATCCAAATGATGGTCACATATGAAGGGGAAAAAAAAGGTACTTTAATAAGTGGAGCAAGATGGCTGAGTAGAAGCCTCCACTGATTGTCCCTCTCACAGGAACACCAAATTTTAACAACTATCTGCACACAAAAAAGCATTGTCATTAGAAACACAAATCAGGTGAGCAACCACAGTACCTGGTTTTAACTTCATGTTGCTAAAAGAGGCACTGAAGAGGGTAGGAAAGACGGTCTTGAATTGCTGATGCTACTCTGCTACCATTCCTAGGCAGCAGCTGCATGGAATGAAGAGAGAATCTGTGCACTTGGAGTGAGGGGAGCACAGCGACTGGGGGACTTGGCATTGAACTCACTGCTGCCCTGCCACAGTCAAGAGCAAAGTTGTGCTTAGCTCAGCAGGCACCTGCCCATGGAGAAAACACTTGGGCTGGCCCTCGCTGAGGAGAATTGCCCATCCCAGTGGCTGGAACTTGAGGTTCTCAGCAAGACTCACCTCTGCAGGCTGAAGTGTTTTATAGTCCTGGGTAATCTGGAAAGGCAGTCAAGGACACAAGGACTGCAATTCCTAGGCAAGTCCTAGCTCTGGGAAGGGCTTACAGGCAGTGGACTAGGGTGGCATGTCACCTACAGAGACACCAACTGGGTGAGATAAGGAAGTGTTTGCACTACCACTCCCTCAATAACAGCATAGCTCACAGCAATGCAAGTGACTTTTTCCTTCTGCTTGAGGAGAGGAGAGCAAAAAGTAAAGAGCGATTTTTCTTGCATCTTGGATACCAGCTCAGCCACAGTAATATAAGGCACTGGACAGAGAGTGGTGAGGCCCCCATTCCAGGTCACAGCTTCTGGATGACATTTGTAGACATACCCTGGGCCAGAAGGGAACCTGCTGCCTTGAAGGGAAAGGCTCAGTCCTGCCAGGATTCATCACCTGTTCACTCAAGAGCCCTTATGGCCTGAAAACTCAACAGCAATACCCAGGGAGCGTACCATGGGCCTTGTCTAAGACTCTGAGATATGCTTGCTTCCGGTGAGACCTAGAACGTTCCCAGCTGTAGTGACTACAGTGAAAGACTCTCTTCTGCTTGAGAAAAGCAGAGGGAAAAGTGAAAGGGACTTTATCTTGCACCTTAGGTACCAGCTCAGTCAAGGTAGGGTAGGGCACCAAAGCAGGACTGAGGGTCCCTGAGTCCAGGTCTAGGCTCTTGGATAGCATTTCTGGACATTTGCTTGGTCAGATGGGAGACCACTGCCCTGAAGGGTGAGTCCCAGGCCAGGCAGCATTCACCACAGGCTGACAGAAGAGCCCTTGGGCCTTAAGTGAACATTGACGGCTGTCTGGCATAACTTCCTGTGGGCCAGTGTTGGCAGAAAGTCTCCTCTGCCTATGGAAAGGAGAAGGAAGAGAGGAAAGAACTTGAATTTATGGGTTGAAGACCCACTTAGCTGCAGTAGGGTAGAACACCACGTAGATTTCTAAGGCTTTTGACTCTAATCTCTGGTTCTAAGACATTACTTCTGGAGATACTCAAGGCTTCGGGAACATACTGCTCTGAAGAGAAAGATAGAAACCTGGCTGGCTTCCCCACCTGCTTGACTGTAGAGCTATAGGGCCTTGAGCGAACATAGGTAGAAGCCAGGTAGTGGTTAAAGTGGGCTGTGGGTGATATCCAGTGCTGTGCTGGCTTCAGGTATGACTCAGAGCAGTCCCAGTGGTGGTGGCCACTGGGGTGCTTGCATCACCCCACTCCCATGTCCATGCAGCTCAGCACAGAGAGAGAGAGACCCTATTTGTTTGGGAGGAAGTAAGAAAAGAAAACAAGAGTCTTTGCCTGGAAATCCAGAGAATTCATCTGGATCTTATTCAAGACAACCAAAGTGGTACCTCTGTGAGTCTTCAAGAACCACATAATTATTGGACTTTGGGCCTAAGTCCTTCCAAATACCTGGAAAACCTTCCCAAGTAAGATAGGCGCAGATGGCAAAGATTACAATAAATAGGTAACTCTTTAACGCCCAGACCCTGACAAATATCTAGAAGCATTAAGACCCTCCAGGAAAACATGTCCTCACCAAATAAACTAAATAATGCAATAGGGACCAATCCTGGAGAGACAGAGATACATGACCTTTCAGACAGATAATTCAAGATAGCTGTTTGGAGAAACTCAAAGAAATTCAAGATAACACAAAGAAATAATTCAGAATTTTATTAGATTTGAAATAATGAAAAAGAATCAAGCAGAAATTCTAGAGTTGAAAGTGTAATTGACATCCTGAAGAATGCATCAGAGCCTCTTAGCAGAATTGATAGAGTACAAGAAAGAAATAGCTTAAAAACTGGCTATTTGAAAATACACAGTCTGATATGGTTTGGCTGTGTCACCCCCTAAATCTCAAATTGAATGGTATGTCCCAGTATTCCCACATGTTGTGGGAGGGACCCAGGGGGAGGTAATTGAATCACGGTGGCCAGTCTTTCCCATGCTATTCTCGTGATAGTGAGTAAGTCTCAGAAGATCTGATGGATTTATCAGGGGTTCCTGCTTTTACTTCTTCTTCATTTTTCTCTTGCTACCACCACGTAAGAAGTGTCTTTCCCCTCCCACCATGATTCTGAGGCCTCCCCAGCCATGTGGAACTGTAAGCCCAATTAAACCTCCTTTTGTTCCCAGTTTCAGATATGCTTTATCAGCAGCATGAAAACGAACTAATACAGTAAATTGGTACGGAGAGTGGGGTGTTGCTGAAAAGATACCGGAAAACGTTGAAGCAACTTTGGCACTGGGTAACAGGCAGAGATCAGAACAGTTTGGAGAATTCAGAAGAAGACAGGAAAATGTGGGAAAGTTTGGAAACTCCTTGAGATCCCTTTGTTGAATGGCTTTGATTAAAGTGCTGATAGTGATATGAACAATACAGTTCAGGCTGAGGTGGTTTCAGATGGAGTTGAGGAACTTGTTGGGAACTGGAGCAAAGGTAATTCTTGTTATGTTTTTGTAAGGAGACTGGTGGCATTTTGCCCCTTCTCTAGAGATTTGTGGAACTTTGAACTTGAGAAAGATGATTTAGAGTATCTGGCAGAAGAAATTTCTTTTTTTTTTTTTCCTCTGTTCAGAATTATTTTTTTTTTATTATTATACTTTAGGTTTTAGGGTACATGTGCACAATGTGCAGGTTTGTTACATATGTATCCATGTGCCGTGTTGGTTTGCTGCACCCATTAACTCGTCATTTAGCATTAGGTATATCTCCTAATGCTGTCCCTCTCCCCCTCTCCCCTCCCCCCAACCCACAACAGTCCCCAGAGTATGATGTTCCCCTTCCTGTGTCCATGAGTTCTCATTGTTCAATTCCCACTTATGAGTGAGAACATGCGGTGTTTGGTTTTTTGTCCTTGAGATAGTTTACTGAGAATGATGTTTTCCAGTTTCATCCATGTCCCTACAAAGGACATGAACTCATCATTTTTTATGGCTGCATAGTATTCCATGGTGTATATGTGCCACATTTTCTTAATCCAGTCTATCGTTGTTGGACATTTGGGTTGGTTCCAAGTCTTTGCTATTGTGAATAGTGCCGCAACAAACATACGTGTGCATGTGTCTTTATAGCAGCATGATTTATAGTCCTTTGGGTATATACCCAGTGATGGGATGGCTGGGTCAAATGGTATTTCTAGTTCTAGATCCCTGAGGAATCGCCACACTGACTTCCACAGTGGTTGAACTAGTTTACAGTCCCACCAACAGTGTAAAAGTGTTCCTATTTCTCCACATCCTTTCCAGCACCTGTTGTTTCCTGATTTTTTAATGATGGCCATTCTAACTGGTGTGAGATGGTATCTCATTGTGGTTTTGATTTGCATTTCTCTGATGGCCAGTGATGATGAGCATTTTTTCATGTGTTTTTTGGCTGCATAAATGTCTTCTTTTGAGAAGTGTCTGTTCATGTCCTTTGCCCACTTTTTGATGGGGTTGTTTGTTTTTTTCTTGTAAATTTGTTTGAGTTCATTGTAGATTCTGGATATTAGCCCTTTGTCAGATGAGTAGGTTGCAAAAATTTTCTCCCATTCTGTAGGTTGCCTGTTCACTCTGATGGTAGTTTCTTTTGCTGTGCAGAAGCTCCTTAGTTTAATTAGATCTGATTTGTCAATTTTGGCTTTTGTTGCCATTGCTTTTGGTGTTTTAGACATGAAGTCCTTGCCCATGCCTATGTCCTGAATGGTATTGCCTAGGCTTTTGGCAGAAGAAATTTCTAAGCAGCAAAGCCTTCAAAATTTGGCTGGGGTGCTGTTAAAAAGCATTCAAGTTTAAAAGGGAAACAGAGCATAAAAGTTCAGAAAATTTCCAGCTTGATGATGCAGTAGAAAAAAAAAAAAGCCTGTTTTTTTTTTTTTTTTTTTAGAAGAAATTCAAGCCAGCTGCTGAAATTTGCATAAGTAGCAAGGAACCTAATGTTAATTCCCAAGACCATGGGGCAAATATCTCCAGGCCATGTCATAGAGCTTCACTGCAGCCCCTCCCATCACAGGTCTGGAGGCTCAGGAGGAAAAAGTGATTCTGTGGGCCAGGCCTAGGGCCCCCTTGTTGTGTGCCACCTAGGGACTTGATGCCTTGTGTTCCAGCTGCTACAGCCATGGGTGCAAGCAGCCAATGTACAGCTTGGGCTGTGACTTCAGAGAGTGGAAGTCCTAAGCCTTGGCAGCTTCCATGTGGTGTTGGGGCTACACAGAAAGTATTGAGGTACACAGAAGTCAAGAACTGAGCTTTGGGAACCTCCACCTAGATTTCAGAAGGTGTATGGAAATGCCTGAACGCCCAGGCAAAAGTGTGCTGCAGGGGCGGGGCCTTCATGGAGAACCTCTGCTAGGACTGTGCGGTAGGGAAATGTGGGGTCAAAGCCACTACACAGAGTCCCTACCAGGGCACGGCCTAGTGGAGCTGTGAGAAGAGGGACACTGTTCTCTAGACCCCAGAATGGTAGATCCACTGACAGCTTGCACCGTGTGCCTAGAAAAGCTTTTTGTTTGTTTATTTATTTGTTTATGCAATAGTGTTAAATTGTTACCAGTTTAAAATAATTGGTTATAAGATAGTATTTGCAAACATCATGGTAATCACAAATTAGAAAACATACGAAGGACACATAGACCCATGAAAACAGAGAATCCAGAAATATATCTACATACCTACAGTGAACTCATTTTTGACAAAGGTACTGAGAACATACACTGGGGAAAGACAGTCTTTTCAATACATGGTTCTGGGAAAACTGGATACCCATATGCAGAAGAATGAAACTAGACCCCTATCTCTTGCCATATACAAAAGTCAAATGAAGATGGATTAAATGTAAGACCTCTAACTATGAAACTACTGTAAGAAAACATTGGAGGAGATCTCTACGAGATCAATTTAGGCAAAAATTTTTTGAGCAATACCCCACAAGCACAAGTAACCAAAGCAAAACAGACAAATGGGATCTCATCAAGTTATGAAGCTTCTGCACAGCAAAAGATACAATCAACAAGGTGAAGAGTCAACCCACAGAATGGGAGAAAATATTTGCAAACTATCCATCTGACAAGGATTAATAACCAAAATATATAAGGAACTCAAATCTATGGGAAAATAATCTAATAATCTGATTTAAACATTGTCAAAAGATCTGAAAATACTTTTTTTTTTTTTTTTTGAGACAGAGTTTCACTTTTGTTACCCAGGCTGGAGTGCAATGGCACGATCTTGGCTCACTGCAACCTCCACCTCCTGGGTTCCTGCAATTCTCCTGCCTCCCCAATAGCTGGGATTACAGGCATGGGCCACCACACCTGGCTAATTTTGTATTTTTAGTAGAGATGGGGTTTCTTCATGTTGGTGACATTTCTTAAAAGAAGACATACACATGAGAAACAGGTGTATGAAAAGGTGCCCAACAGCATTGATCATTAGAGAAATGCAAATCAAAATGACAGTATCATCTTGCTCCATTTAAAATGGCTTTTATCCAAAGACAGGGAATAAAAGAAGCTGGCAAGGATGTGAGGAAAAAGGAATCCTTGTACACGGTTGGTGGGAATGAAAATTAGTACAACCACTATGGAAAACAGTTTGGAGTTTAAGTATTTTTAGCCAAAAAACTAAAAATAGAGCTACCATCTAATACAGCAATTCTACTGCTGGGTATAAGCCCTAAAGAAAGGTAATCAGTATATTGAAGAGAGATTTGCACTCCTATGTTTGTTACAGCACTGCTCACAATAGCCAAGATTTGGAAGCAACCTACGTATCTATGAACAGATAAATGGAAAAAGAAAATGTAGTACTTATACACACAATGGAATACTGTTCGGTCATAAAAAGAATGAGATCCTTTTATTTGCAACAACATGGATGGAACTGGAGGTCATTATATTAAGTGAAATAAGCCAAACAGAGAAGGACAAACTTTGCCTATTCTCATTTATTTGTGGGAGCTAAAAAATAAAACAATTGAACTCATGGAGATGGAGAGTAGAAGAATGGTCACCAGCGGCTGAGAAGGACAGTTGGGTAGGGGCAAGTAGAGGTTAATGGGTACAGAAAGTAGTTAGAAAGAATGAGTAAGACGTAGTATTTGACAGCACAAGGTGACTGAAGTCAATAATAATTCAATTATACATTTAAAAATAACAGTATAATTGGATTTTAACACAAAAGATAAATGCTGGATATTCTATTTTACATGATGTGATAACTGCACATTGCATGCCTGCATCAAAACGTTTCATGTATCCCATAAATATGTACACCTACTATGTAGCCACAAAAAAAAATAAAATTAGGCTGGGTGCAATGGCTCATGCCTGTAATCCTCTAGCACTTTGGAAGGCTGAGGCGGGCAGATCACTGGAGGTCAGGAGTTCAAGACCAGTCTGGCCAACATGGTGAAACCTTGTCTCTACTAAAAATACAAAAAAAAAAAAAAAAAAAAAAAAGTCAGGTGTGGTGGTGGGCATCTGTGATCCCAGCTATTTGGGAGGCTGAGGCAGGTGAATCGCTTGAACCTGGGAGGCAGAGGTTGCAGTGAGCTGAAATCGTGCCACTGCACTCAAGCCTGAGCAACAGAGCAAGACTCCATCTCAAAAAAAAAAAAAAAAAAGAAGAAGAAAGAAAAAAATTAAAAATGGTACTTTGCCATTCCCCAAGAAGATGTAAGAGACATAAATGTTTGGGTATCTACATCAAATTACTGTAGCTAGACATTAGAACTTTAGTGAAAAAAAAGAGAGTTAGGAAATACAGAAAATAATAAATATCTTCTAATATTTCCTGAAATGTAAATTTGTTCTTATATAGGCAAGGAAAAAAAGCAATATACTCTAAGACATTTATGGCCCCTTAAAGTAACATTTGGCCACAGCATCACATTCATCCCAATCCTGCCAGATGAGCTGGGACTATATGTGGCCCACACAGGCTGTTCATGACCACATGCCAGTCCTGGAAGGACCTTTACTACCGTGGCCTTTGCTGAGGCTGTAAAGAGTCAGGAAGGCATCACAGGTACTCTTTCAGACGGCAGGAAGTCAAGAGAGACTTACCCATTGTGAAATTAGTGAAAGTACAACCTTTGACTGCCTCTTGACATTTGTATGAAGTTCCGTCACAGTACTGAGATTGCCTATCTCTATAAATTTGTATGGGCAGCTGTAACTTGCCGTTCAAATATTTAAAATATATGAACCATGAATCTCTATTGCTTTCATTTATTTATCTTTCCTTAGACTATAACTGCAGGGTATACAGGCAAAAGCTAACAAAATACAGTAGGTGGTAATGAACCAGTTAAAATAGTAAATTTGGGGGATACTATACAAAGACTCCTGCAACTGAATATTCAGCAATATGTTCAACAATAAAATTCTAGGCAAATAGGCTGAATGTCCTAGGGAAATTAATATCTTTGTTATAGCATTTTTGTTGCCTGTAGTATGTATAGAAAGGCAATTTTAGAGCATTCTCCTAAAGCCAAAATTTATTATATTATTGGTGTAAACTTTTATAATTATATTTGCCTGAGATCCTTACTCTTTTTTGGTCATTGTAAAAGAACATTATGGTGCTATAAAAACTTGTAACAGCTTAGACAATTGCAGTAGCTTCAAAGGAAATCAATACACACTGTGGTAAATTTTACCCAATAGAAAAATTGTCTTCCAATACTTAATTGTACACAAAGCACAAATACGGCAGAAAAAAAGTATGAATTACTTCGGTTATTTGTTTTAACAAGCCAAAAAAATAACTTCACTGTAGGTCTTCTGTCTGTCAGAATGGCAAAAAAAGCCACCACCTGGTTTCTGTGTAAGATCATTGCTCTCTGTGTAATGTCACAATTTTCATTCAAAACCCCCTTTAGCTGTCAGTTTTTAAGCCAGAAAATAATACATTACCTCATACCATAGTCAAAACAAATTCCCTACCTATTTAATACTGATTGGAGAAAGCCACCAAGAAACCATTATGGTGGATTGCTTTCTTCCCAGTGCCTTGTATCTTTGTGGCACAAAACAGCTGGAGAGTGTTCTAAAATGCATTTGCTTTATAGACATATTTAAGATAAAGTGATAACAAGACTGCTGCAGCAACAACAAAAGCTACGACTGCTGTTAATGCTACCACTCTGACATGGTGTACACCTACTTCATGACAAGCTCAACATAGTAAACTGGAAAGATGACCAGTCCTAAACTTAATCCAGAGGTTGGCCTCTCAGTACATGAGTGTTGCAAAGTCACCTCATTTTATTAGCATTAAGGAAACTAATGCCGTAGTAATGCCTGCCTTTCTCACTACATAAAATTATTTTAGAGATAAAATGAAAACAAAGTAAAAGGTGTACTGGGCTAATCAACGCAGAATTAAAAACAAGTAGAGGAAATTCAATGTGAGTTCAAAGGAGAAAAGAGGAGAGATGGCTCCCAACATCAGCAACCCAAGCCCTCTATTCCAGGCCTTCAACATTATCCTCAAACTGGGCTGTGTGCCTTTCCTTTCTAATTTTAAAAAGAAAGACAGCATGTAATATACCTTACAGACACCCATAAAGTCATCATGATCAATTTTAATGATTGATCACATTTGCTTTAGAATAATTCTATAAAAAAATAAAACATTATAGATAATATTTTAACTTTTCTTTGTTCCTCCTGCAGTCCAATTTTCCTCTCTCGTTTCCCAGAAGGAAAACTGGAAGTTGATTTTCATCATCATATTCTAGCTTCTTGTAGTCAAAGAAATTTGAAGGTATAGATGTATATGTATATATTATACATATATATCCATAAATAATAATACTACATTTTCATTTCTATAAGTGCCCTTAAGCAGAAAATAAATGTTTTACTCAATATTATAATATGGTTTTCCACCTATGTTGATGCATATGGGTTTGTTTTTCCCATTTAAACTTTGTATTATTTCACCATATAAATATGCTGTATTTTATTCATCCATTTCTGTGTTGGTGGACATTTAGATTATTTTATGACAATATTATGATACAATTATGCACAAACTCTTGACAGCTTTTCTAGATTTCATACCTAGAAGTGAAATTGCTGAATAAGCTTTGGGCATTTTCAAATGTCATAGATGTAAAATTGCTCTAGAAAGTGATTATACCAATATACCTATCTACCCATAGCAAGTGCATTGTATCTTAAATTCCTTATTGTCTGGTGATATTTCTACACCACATTTCTTTCTGGTGATGGTTAAAGGATCCAGCTTCAGAGGGATGTGGGAGGAAAAAACTAGGTAAGAGTTCCAGTATTTTAGTTTTTCAGATTCTGTTCTTGTTGGAGAATTAATGTGGGATTCAGGTAGACAAGGGCTAGCCAGAGAGCTGGGCTTATAGAGGGAAGACATAGGACTGATTTCTGTAGTTCTGTTCTCAGAGGGTTACTCAGGAGACAGGGCATAGATAGTGGTTACAGGTGAAGAATTAGTTTCCACTCACTAATAGGGACAGCCTTTGATGGCCAACCTGGATCTTGGTTCTGGTTGAGGTAATTTGTGCCTGAGGTGAGTCCATTTTTTTTGTTGTTGTTGTTTGTTTGTTTTGTTTTTGAGACGGAGTCTTGCTTTCTCGTCCAGGCCGTAGTGCAGTGGTGTGATCTCAGCTCACTGCAACCTCCGCCTCCTGGGTTCAAGCAATTCTCCCGCCTCAGCCTCCTGAATAGCTGGGACTACAGGTGTGTGCCACCATGCCCGGCTATTTTTTATTTTATTTTATTTTTTGTATTTTTAGCAGAAATGGGGTTTCACTGTGTTAGCCAGGATGGTCTCGATCTCCTGACCGCGTGATCCACCCGCCTCGGCCTCCCAAAGTGCTGGGATTACAGGCATGAACCACCGCGCCTGGCTGAGTCCATTTTTATAACCATGTGTTGCCCAGGAATATGACACACAAGGGCATACATAGCCAAATGAGAGATTCTTTATTCACAGTTATACTCTTGCTCTTTGATTTCTGGGGAATTCCTGGTTTGTAAGCGATAAATCTTAATCATCACACCAATACATTTGGAATAATTCGTTAGCAACTCATTGAAGCATAAACAGCAACAATGATGTTTCAAAACACCCTGTTTACTACCTTTTCTAAAATGAATGAAATCTCGAGTTCAGTTAATTTAGGACACACTGTGATTTACAAAATTTTCAGCACCATCGCAGATACTTTTCTGTTTGCCTGGGATGAACATACTTTCCTGTTCCATTGTGTTGTATGAGAACCCTTTTTTAATGCACTCCCCTTCATGTCCACACTGTGCGCAACAAAACCACAAATATTCTTTTTATACTTTAACGCTTGAACCCCTATGTTGGAATTTTGCCTTTATGTGTGTATCTCCTTCATAACATTGCAAAAGAGGCAGGATGGAGGAGTAGGTAAGAGTGGAGCCTCTGGGTTGGTCTGCTTGGAAGTGAGCTCTGGCTCTACAGCCTAGTATCTATCTGTCTAATCTGGGTAAGATCCTTTAACTTTGTGTACCTCGGTTTTCTCATCTACAAAATGTGAACAATAATTCACTTATCACGTAGCCTTATTGTGAGGATTAATTGTCTTAATATTGGGTAACACATGAAAGCATTTGGAAGAGTTCCTGGAGCGCTGAGAGAGCTCAATGATGTTAGCTGTTCCTATGTTTATGTTCTTGAGGGCAGGGATACTCTTCACTACGGATCCAGAGAACCTTGCAGTAGATCTGGAAAGTAGATGGTTGCCCAGAAATATGTGTTCAGTACAGTAAACACAGATGTACCTATTTCTGAACAAGCATCTGTATAGCATACATTCCATTCTAGTTGGCTTGTGTTCCATTTTCACATCAGCCTTAGACATGCCTGTTAGCTATTCTTTGTTTTGACAGATTTTTAGCTTAAGTTGTCACCTTCATGCCAAGTCTGCCAGACAAGTTATAAAAAGAGGTGGAAAGCATAACTTTTAGCAGCAGGGAGCATTCCATTGGCAGAGCATCTGGGGACAAAGACATTTTGAAATGTTACATTATGTTAGTTACAAGCCTGAGAAATACATTTATTTATGGATTCCACTAGAAGGTATTGTCCTCCCTCAACATAATATATAGATACGTTTGAAGAAGACGATTGTTTAAATAGCTCCACATAAATTGTGACAGCCACAGGATATGAACAAAACAATTTTACATTTTAAAAGTGTTTATTTCCAAATCAGACATCTTTTGATTACAAATAATTTATGTTAGGACATAATTCCAAAAGAAACTTTTTTGTGTATATACAAAAAAAAATTTTTACATTGAAAAACTTTATTTCTGCTTGTCCCCCAATTAATAGAACATATTTTAAATGTTGGTTGTCAATAAATGGAATTGCAAAGGTTCTTAGAAATAAGAACCTTCTATGGGGGGCGCCTGTGGTCCCAGCTACTCGGGAGGCTGAGGCAGGAGAATGGTGTGAACCCGGGAGGCAGAGCTTGCAGTGAGCGGAGATCCCGCCACTGCACTCCAGCCTGGGCGACAAAGCGAGACTACGTCTCAAAAAAAAAAAAAAAAAAGAAAGAAAAAAGAAATAAGAAGCTTCTAGCTCTTTTCTCAGGCATTTGCTTTTCAATTAAAATGGGAATTCATGTGGATAAAATAATAAGTATCTGTGACCATCCATCTATTAGAATGGAGTGGGGAAGGTCATGTGCCTGTTGAATGTTGTAGTCTGTGTCCCATAGTCATGTTCTAAAGATAGCCTAGTATTAACCTGAGTAGATTTTGACGTACTTAAGAAAGATAATCCAGAAACAACACTTAAAGTTAAAATTTACCAGTTGATTTTATACTATGCACCAATTGCTGGATTCTGGAACTTAGAGAAAACATGTTAACTAAAAAGGGAAAAGAGAAGGAAGAAGCTCACACAGATGAAGAATGTGAGAGAGATGGAAATTAGACTCACCAAAATCCAGGTGAAATACTTTGAATGATGTATAATTAAATTTAGATATATACAATTTGTGCTCACATAAAGGTCTTATTCTAAGCTCATTAGACATGAGTAATTAAATATATAGTATATTTAACCATTATTATAGCTCATGTCTTCCATCTACACACAAAAATCCCATGGTGACATGACATGTAATGGAATCCCTATTTCTCCTTTTAAAAGACAAGAGAATTTAAAGACTGCTAACTGTTTGCAAAGTGGCTTCTGAACTATTTTTATTCATTGGTGACCTTCTTCTTCCTCTAATCAGTATCTCTCAGTACAGGTGGTGTTAGAACTCATTTTAAAGAGAGTATTTTTAAATTGTTAAAAGATTCTGGTGTCAATTAAGTATATAATACTATAAGATGGTTTTTAAGTTGTATCACTGCAGAAAACTTCATTAGAGATTTAGTTCATTGTATAAATTCATGTCAGTTGGAAAAGTATTTTTCAATTTAGCTTTATTGTTCTGGACAATCATTAGGCTACTCATGATTTGGTTATTAAAAAAATTCAGAGTTCTTTATAAAAAATGTAGATCATACTTGAAATATAGATGAAGTATTTTTCCATTAGAGCCTATTATCATTAAAAGGAATTTGATGACAACATATTTAAAAGATTAAAAATAGAGTTAATATGTATCTGAAAGTGACTTTATTATGTAATCATTTTAATTTGAAATATAATAAAAACAAATCAATATTTTTAATAAATTTACTTCCAACTAACTTAACTAAATGATATCCCGCAAGTAGACATACTATACAAGAGGTTCCATTACAAGGTTATTTTAAAATCCTTGAAGATTTCTTTACTAAAAACAAAAAGTTAATTTTTGAAGATTCCTACTTTTGTCAGCTTCCAATTTTTATTGTAATTTTATTTTTGTGCTACTCACAGGCTGACATCAAAACATAATTGGCTTCAGTTGAGTGTTAAAAAAATTTAACTTTCATGGAAAAACAATCTATTTTTAGGCATTAAGTAGAAAGTTATGAATGTTAGCTATATTAAAATAAAAAGATTTTGGAAAAAGTTAACTGTTACATACAGATACAGCCACCAGTTTTTAATTTTTAATATGGGAATTAGCTTCTCCTGGAAGCCCGCTAAATAAAAATTACCCTTTATTTGCAATATTGAGGAAAATTTGAAGGAAGTATTGCCCTTGGTAATACATATGTCTCTAGATTGTCAAAACATTTGAACAAAAGAGTGAAAAATCTCAATCCATTTTCTAGCTGTGACAATCATGATGACTCCCGATTGACTCATTGAGAGAAGGCCCCATATTCCTGTACAACATTTTAAATTCCCTAAAGAGCTCCAAGGAAACATGCTGTGATTCTAACTGAGCCTTGGTGATATGGTTTGAGTCTGTGTCCTCTCCCAGATGTCATGTAAAATTGCAGTCCTCAACGTTGGAGGCGGGACCTGTTGCAAGGTGACTGGATCACCCCACGGTGGGGGTGCTGATTTTGCCCTTGCTGTTCTGGCGATAGTGACTGAGTTCTCATGAGATCTGGTTGTTTAAAAGTGTGTAGCCCCTCCCCCTTCACTCTCTCTCCTGCTCCCACCATGTAAGAGCCTGCTTCCCCTTGGCCTTCTGCTATGATTGTAAGTTTCCTGAGAACTCCCCAGTCATGCTTCCTGTACGGCCTGCGGAACTGTAAGTCAATTAATCTCTTTTCTTCATCAATTACCCAGTCTCAGGTAGTTCCTCATTCCAATGTGAGAACGGACTAATACACCTGGTTAGAAGTGGCTAGGAGGTAAGGAGGGCGGCAAAGAATGTTGTCCAAGAGAACACTGTGCTCTGCCCCTCCCACCCTGCACACTCACTGGCCCATGCGGACATTGCTCCTGGATTTGGGGAGGGGCTGGCTGCTTCATGATCAGACATTTCTCCTGGTGATCTCACCCCTGCTAGGAGTAGCTGTACACAGATTTCGGACTGAAGAGGGCCAGACATCAATGAAGCCAAACTCTGGCCTTAAATCCTTTTCCCTCAGGTGCCCATCATTTTTGCCTGTGCCTCTAGCCATTTGCCCTTGGACTAAATTAGAGGTGCTCTGTTGGCCCTCTTTGCACAACCCCGTAGGGGTCTTTCTTCTCTGATATGTAGCACCAGGGGCAGACCCAGGGAGAAACAGAAATAAGGGCCCTCCTCATTGGCTTCCCTCCCTAGAAACTTCCCTCCAAGGATGAGTTCTTTTCTGACCTGTTGCTGAGGGAGTGGGCCAGTCTCCCTGATACCCAGGAACTGCTGCAGGCAAAGACATGGGTCACCTGCACTCTCTAGCCAGGGAGCTGGTCATGGTGGTTCCAGCTGAGTTCCCCACCAGCAGTCACTTGTGCTGGAAACCTTGTAGCTCTGTTACCTCCCAAGCTCCTTATCCTGCTGCATGTGGAACTAGCAGAGCCCAAACAATGCACTGGTGACTCTGGCTTCCTGAGGAGGGAAGCTGTTCCAGTGATGCCTTGTAGCATCTGAGAGTCTCAGAAGCTCTTTTCTAGGTTTCTCATGCCTTCCTCAGCATCGTACATCTGGTGTGGTGATCAAGGAGGCATTCCTGTTATTCTCTTTCCCATTCACTCTAAGCTTTCCCTTCATTAGTCTGGCTTGGAGTAAATTTCTCACCAAAACATACATCTTAAAGCTGGTGCAGGGAGGGACTATTAGATTTATGGCGTCTCAATATCTAAGTACTTTCACGGCACAAATGCATCTATACATAGTGACCTTGTAATAAAGACATCCCTCCATCCTTTAAATGAAGACACATGCCTCCAAGGCCTTATGGTATGTATGCAAATGAGCCTTGGGTCAAAATCATGGCCTCCAGTGCCCCTTCCCTCAGAAACCACTTTCTCCTTTCCTCCTCTCTCCTCTTTCCTCCTCTCCCACTACCTTTCCTCTTGTGCCCTCTCCTTTTTCCCCCTTCCAATCCTTTTTCCCCTTTTCTGCTCTTTTCTTCTACCCTCACCTTTCTTTTACAACCTCTACTTCTTTTTTATTATTATTAAAAAAGCAAAGTATATAGGGACATTGATGAAGCATGAAGACAGTTATATTTACAGTGAAGCTTTAAGAATGAACATCAATAATTATTTTTCATATTTATTAATCATAGACTTCAAAATATTAATGATATGTAATATATTTTAGCAGCATTGTTTTTATAGAAACAAGAGAAAGAGAATTTCTTTGAAGGAGTTCAGGTTCTAATGCAGGTAACATGAACAAAGCAAAGATCTTTAGTTACTAATGGAATGGTTCATTAGTTGGCTAAACCAGATGGATTGGGTGTTCCAGATTTCCTCCCCGTGTTCTCCAACAGACAGAATTTCAGCTTTCTGAAAACAGAAGCCAGATGTTATAAGAACATTTCTTTTTTAACTCCGTGAAATTGATTTAAGGGGACATATTAGCTCTTCTGCAATTCAGTGGAGTGACTCAGGTAAATTAAAAATTAAAATAAAAAATACCAATTCTCTTCAGTGATGCTTCGCCTTCCTTCATAGTAGGTCCACTTCTCCCATAGGCAGGTTCTTATACTAATAACGCCTCAAGAATGTGGTCTAAGAATATCCACTTGAATACAATCTATAATGATAAATGCTGTAATACATAAGCAATGGCCTGTAATAATAATAGGCTTTTAAAAGTGAAAATTGAAAAAAAAGAAAGTAAAGAATTTTCATTACCAAGACTTCCCAAAAACTTACCACTTTTGGAACTTTGTCAATACTGCTTGATGCAATTATTCATATGTATCCGTATGTAATTCTAAAAATTCTGTTGACTGTGTCTATTTACTAGGCTTTTATAAGGAAAAAAGAAAATATTTATGTCAGCTAAATCTAGTCCTTTCGGTTTATTTATTTTTATATTTTATGTCTTACTAGACTTTATTATCAAAAGATTACATGCCCACTGCTCACAGCAGCTACAATCCATTAGCCTAATGGATTGGAATTATAGGTCATCTTAGGACTTGTCTATTGTGTGACAAAATCAAATGTAAGTCCTACTGTGAAAAGCCTTGACACTATTAAATGTGAAAAATACAATGTGTTCAAGAAGATGTTAACAAAAGAGAGGTAAGGCATTGAGTTAACCAACTAGAAAGTAACATGAAGTTTATGCCAGAATAAAAACTACTTGTGCTTTCTTGTTGCTGTTATTTAGTACAGCAATGATACACTGTCATTCACCACCCAACAAAGCTGGATAAATAGTGAGTACTTACTGATTAACTTTTCCCGTTTCCTACCAAATAGTGACCACAGAATGTTTGCATATACATCTATTCTTACTCAAATTTCTGCCTCATTTAATACTTTCATTCATTCAACAAAAACATTTGAGTGTCTACTCTGTACCACACACTGTGAAGGTACGAGGCTTATTATGAACATGCGAGAGCCAGCAAATGACTGATCAGGAAAACTTATGCTTTCTCACATTTGCATATGCTGTCAGCTCTTTTCCATCATAGGGCACTTTCACTACTTGGACAACATGTAGTCCTGGAAGCTTCCTGGTTGAGGATGGGTCTGCAAGGAGAGTCTGGGCTTTGAAATTATCAAGTTCAGTTTTGACATAGAGAGAAAAGTGAGGAAAAAGTGGTCCAACTCTCCTTCCAGAGACACCCAGTGATGACAGAGGAGCAACTCTCTAGTGAGATAAGCCACCAGTGATACAGCAGGGCACCTGTGGAAGGACTTTTGTGCTGTCAAACCTGGGGGGAATTAGTTATCATTGCCACTTCTGGAGAGGACAAAGTTGAAGCAGAAGCACTTTGACTCACCTCTTAAAACTCACAGAGGTGACATAGCTCAAAAAAATCTTTTGTGACATGTCCTGTCTCTTTGTCGTTTCTTTATGCATTTCACTGATTTGTCAGAATCACTTTCTCCTGCAGAAATATATAAGTCATTTGTATAGAAAATAAAACAAATATTTGAATACAATGTTCAGTTACATATAAGTTTAATTTTCAGACAATAAGGCCGGGAGTTTGAGACCAGCCTGACCAACATGGAGAAACCCCGTCTCTACTAAAAATATAAAATTAGCCGAGTGTGGTGGTGCGTGCCTGTAATCTCAGCTACTTGGGAGGCTGAAGCAGGAGAATTGCTTGAACTTGGGAGGTGGAGGTTGCAGTGAGCCGAGATCGCGCCATTGTACTCCAACCTAGGCAACAAGAGCGAAAATCTGTCTCAAAACAAAAAACAAAACAAAACAACAAAATCAAAACTTAAAGTTTATGGGAAATGTTATTCTGAAATATACATCTTGAAAAAGACAACAAAATAGAAAATAAATTAGACACATAGGCAGCAAATGTCCAAAAGTTAAATATAAAACTTAACTTTTATAAGTGAAATACTAACTTTTTCATCTAAGTGTCTTATAAAAGAAAACAGAGTTTAATCATAGTATGCTGGCATTTAATCTTCCAGAAGAAAGCTTGTCATTTTGAATGTTGTATTACCTTCTCCAAGGGTGAACAAGTAATTCCTCCTGTCTTTATCTGTCTTTGTCTTTCTCTCTCACACACACAGACAAATTCATTCACCCATACAAACAGAATTCATACATTTATTTATTCTAATAATCTATAGTAGTGTTTTCTATATACTTGGCATCATGTTAGATGCATAGAAAAATACTCACAAAATATAATTGGTTCCTGACCTCCAGTCTGTACATTTAGAAAACAAAAAAAAAAATCACTCATTTATTCATTCAACAAGCGATTTTTCCTTTAATTTCCATAGGTTTTGGGAACAGGTGGTGTTTGGTTACATAAGTTTTTTCCTGGTGGTTTGTGAGATTGTGGTGCACCCATCACCCCAACAGTATATACTGTACCTGATTTGTAGTCTTTTATCCCTCATTCCCCTGTCACCCTTCCCCTAAGTGCCCAAAGTCCATTGTATCATTCTTATGTCTTTGCATCCTCATAGCTTAGCTCCCACTTATGAGTGAGAACATGCAATGTTTGGTTTTCCATTCCTGAGTTACTTCACTTAAAATAATGGTCTCCAGTTCCATCCAGGTTGCTACGAATGCATTATTTCATTTTTTAATGGCTGAGTAGTATTCCATGGTATGTATATATATATATATATATATATATATATATATATATGTGTGTGTGTGTATGTATATATATATATAAAACAATGTCTTTATTCACTTACTGATTGATGGGCATTTGTGCTGGTTCCATATTTTTGCAACTGCAAATTGTGCTGCTCTAAACATATGTGTGCAAATATCTTTTTTGTATAATGACGTCTTTTTCTCTGGGTAGATACACAGTAATGGGACTGCTGGATCAAATGGTAGTTCTACTTTTAGTTCTTTAAAGAATCTCCACACTGTTTTCCATAGTGGTTGTACCAGTTTGCATTCCCACCAGCAGTGTAAAAGTGTTCCCTTTTCACTGCATTCCTGCCAACATCTATTAATTTTGATTTTTTGATTATGGCCATTCTTCATGAGTAAGGTGGTATTGCAATGTGGTTTTAATTTGCATTTCCCTGATCATTAGTGATGTTGAGCATTTTTTCATTCAACAAGCAATTTTTTTCATTCAACAAGCATTTCATTCAACAAGCATTTCACATATTTAATTGAACTTAATCTGGAGAACTTTTGTGGGCCAAAACTGCTTCTTTCATCCAAGGAGCATTTGAGTTTTTGTTTGCCAGAGCTGGAGGCTTGCTTGCTGTCCTCCTGGGATCTATCTAGTTCCTTTCAGTGTTCTTGGTTTAAGGCAGGTATCTCAGGCTTAGCCTCCAAACATTTACCATATCTATAGTTTAGTCCCTTAGTCATAACTACCTACCTGGGGACCCTGGTCCCTTCTCTGTTTTTTTTCCCCTTTTCAAGTTTCTTGTTCTATTATCAGCCAAGTGTTTTTTTGTTGTATGCCTTTGAAGATTTCTGTTATTTTTGTTAAGTCCAAAAATTTATTAAAAGCTGTATTTGCTATAATTATTCCAGAAGTATTAAGCTGCATTTAATTGGTACACCAGTGGCCAATTAGATCTGCCACATAAATGTTTCATAGAACACTTAGACTTATTGCATTTTATTCTAATGCATGTAAAATGGATTAATTAGGAAATTCAATGCCAATTGCCAACTTCCACTGAACGTAAACGACAAAATGCAAATATCTTTCCTAAAAGTAGCACAGTGAATTATCATTTCTACATCTGAAACTTCGTCGTATTAGAAAACAATTTGCTTTTAGGAACAGAATATGGCTCACTATATTTCTTTTCATTCTGTTCAAGTTTATTTTTTGTGCAACAAACTAACCCATTGAGTTTTATTTGGAAAATTCCTCTAATCTGTGCACTATTATTTATTCTGCATTTCATATCACAATGCAAACTTTTAAATGGCTCATGAATCAAATAAACCTAATCGATTAAAACTTCACTCATCTTTATGAGTATGATTAGGCAATGAACATTCTATATACAAATCATTTTGTACTGCTTGGGTTCATTTAAGGTTTCTCAGTGAGATTCATAAATACATATTGATATTTCATTATTGCAGCACTTTGCTAACACATTATCTGATAAGATAAAAAGGTAAAAGATCATATAAAGAGAGAGCAATTTGATTTCACAAACAAGACCTCCTAGTCTTAATTCACTGGGCATACTTACAGTAGCTAAATTTTGAGCAATACTTCGCAATGAGCACTGTTAAGAAAGTGGAGAAAGCGTGCAGGGAAACAGCAAAGTTGTTTATAGACGTGTTTCCTAATTTCTCTACCTGAGAGTATTCAAAGTGGCTAAATCTGGGAACCAGCATATACATAAAGAAATAATAAGAGACAGTGATATCGGCACCATAGATGTAATCAATGGGGAAGAACAAGATAGAGCATCTGAACAAAGTATTTGCTTTGTCCTTTAGGTACTGTTCTTCATATTTAATTTGTAACTGCTCTATCTTCCTGATAGGTTACTATCTACCACTGTACAAGCCTCTAAGGCTTCATTCCACCAAATGGCCTGTTTCACTTACAGTCCGGACTTATCTTCTTATTGCTCTCAGCTCTGCTTCCAATTCTTTTACCTGGTAACTGCCTATGGCTCTAAGACTTTATTCACTTGACAAGATGCTGCTACTAGGACATTGCTTCAAAACTCCCTTTCATATCTTCATCAGTGAATTGTCCAGAATTCCATTGACACAAGGATTGTAACTACATGGTACACTTGACTGAAGGCTTAGGGATGACAGAGGACCTTTCAATATGGAAAGATAAAATTTGAAACTGGATGAAAACATAAAAACATACATTTTTTGATAGTACAAGGAAAAAGTACACACACACACACACGCGTATAATGCTTACTTGATTGCTTCAGTATCAATCCTCTCATTTTTCCAACTGTCTAGGGAAAATTTCCAAACTCCTTTTGAAAAATCCTATTCATTACTGACAGGTAGCAATTTCACCTTATTCATTCCTTCTTGATATCGTGACAATTCAAAAAGAAAAGTAACATTCCAGAAAGAAGAATGATTCAGTTGACAATGAAACTGTGGGGAACCTGTAAATCTATTTAAACTGAATTTTGATCAGCCATGGGCTACTTTGCCAGGGTAGATATGCTTTGTCTTTCCACTGAAAATTTTCTAGTAAATAAATTTTAGAAAACATAGACACACACACACCTTTTAAGAAGCAATAATGTTAATAAGAGGCAACATATTTAATTGCAGACCAAGAAAATATTTACTTTTTGGTTACATTTGACTTCAAATGTCCCTAGTCTGAGGTTAATAGCATGTTCTCTACTTTCTCTTTTTTTTTAAAGCTCCAAGGGCATTCCATTCCCAAAAATCTAGTGACCAGTTATATAATGTTTCACCAAAACCAAAGAACTCTCTTTACCTGATGATCATCTTCAGCGGGAGGTTTATCTTAATTCCCTGCATCAGTGTCTGGAAGTATAAAGCAGATATAATATAGATTCTTAAATATAAACATAATCTATAGGTTATAGAAAATACAGATCTTTAAAAATACAGATATAATCCTCTGGCATCCCCCATCCTCTGGGTGAGGAAATTGTGATTCCAGTTATATATGAATTACTGATAATACCTAAAAGTGCCTATAATCTTGTGGAATTGAAACCAATATAAGTCATAATTTCCAATGTACTGTTGATTTAGTGGGATGTGACAGGAAGTAGTGATGTGTTAAGAACCTGTGGGTCTCATTTCTTCATAGTTTAATCAAGTTCCAAGGTAGCTCGAGTGATTACAATAGAAGGTGTTTGTGTAAGGCCTTAGATTTAATATTCTCCAGCCATTAACCACATTTCTACACCCTGCTTATTGCCATGGGGTTTAATTCAGGATTAATACAAATCTTTTGTTCCTACAGGAAAGGTAAAGTGAAATATATATTCAATGGTTGGGATAGGTAAGGTACATCTGCTTGGGTATAAAGAAACGCACATTCAAAAGGTTATGACAACTAATGCCCCATTAGAAAGAAAATATATATTATAGTTCATAGTGTCTGTTGCTTATATCCTTTCCCCATGTGCTCTGCAAATCAAATTATATCAGACATCCACAGATGAGTTACACGCTTAAGTGGTTTATTCACATAAGGCTGAACTTGATAGATTTTCTGTTTTTAATAAAAGTGTTCTGGAACATTCTGAATGGCATTTGGGGCACTGGGCTGGCCATGACCATGGTTTTCTAATTAATTTTCCTGCCAGCAGACATAAACCAATGGAGAGTAATTTAGCCTTGGTCAACACAAATCAAAGACAGAATATTGGAAATTATCCAAATATTCTGAATTAATTCATGGAACTAGAATTTAACCTCCAAAGATTTCTCCATTGTTTTGTCCATAGAGAAAACGAACTTGATGATTCAACACTAATAATTGGACTTGCTCGTGGTTAAGAAACAGCTGATAAACTCTGCAGCTATGTGATCAAGTAAATCAATATTTTAAATATTTAAGACCAACATTAGAATTTTTTTATCCCGATTTACCCAATGTCTTTAAATCCACAGATTCAATTTCCAGGTTCATTGCTGTTCCTCTTAATGTTATACTTTTTATACTAGAGCCATTGAGGATTTCTTTCTTTTTTAGAGACAGCCTCTTGCTCTGTTGCCCAGTTGGTGAGATCACAGCTCCCTGCAGCCTCAGGCTCCTGTGCTCAACGTCATCCTCCCACCTTACCTTCCTGAGTAGCTGGGACTACAGGAGTAGTTTTTACAGACAAGTTTTTTTATTATTATTTCTTGATAAAAAATGATAATTTTATTTCATGAAGACTTGCCACACACTGCTAGATTTATTTGCCCCTGCAAAGTAAGTTGACCCCAAGAGCACTTTGAATGAATCCTGATTGGTAATCCCTGTCAGCTGAATGTTGAATTCAGTACAACTGTCACGTATTTTTTATTAAAGAAAAGCAAATGTATTGAAATTGGTATATTTTCAAAAAATATATCTAAGCTGCATTGTATGTATATTCTCAGGCCAGCAATGGAGCTTAATTTAACAGAAAAAATTTTATGGCCCATTCTGATGTTTAGTTTATAGCCTCTCTATCTTGTTTGCCAAAAGAATAAAAAGACTGCTTTATATAATCAACAAAAATAACAAGCATTTACATGGTTGAGCAAACTGGGAGATGGTTAATTGTAATTTGCTTAAGAGCTACAATTGAGAAATTACAAAACTAGTGAAATATTCATCTCAGAAAGACTGTTTGGATCATGAAATTTGCAAATGTGTATGCTCTTTTTTTAAAAGATCAGAAATTCATCACATAAGGAGCAAACATAACGAGTCAATGTGAATAATAGGAAAGGTAAAAGCCAACGATAAAGGCAAAGTAAATTGTAATTTAAAGATTAGAGATTAAATTGGATTCTATTAAGAAGCAAATTATATATGTTTGACAGATATGTCAAACTACACTTCACAGATCAATAATTAGTGTTTAATTTCTTATAGTTGCAAAAATATTATGCAAAACTTTATGAACCTCCATTCTTAATATTATAACAGAGGCATAGTCAAAATAGTCAAAGCTTCCTAAAGGCTTATTGAAAAATACTGAATTATAAAAAACAGAGTTTAAAATAAATTAAAGGGCTTACTTTCACCAATGATTATTTACTCCATGTCTCCATTCTTTATATTAATATAGCATCTTAAGGTCATACGTTTAGCACATCTTACATGGCTCTTTACCCTATTTTTTTTCCTGGTAAAACACTAAGCTTACAGTGTGTAATACATCCTTCCTTAACAAAGCAATGCATCTTCTTCATAAACCCATGCAGAGGTTGATGCTAATCATAAAAAGAGACAATTGCTGCTCCTTTAAAATTTTAAAGTAGAAAGAAATGCAAATAATGGCATCAAGTAACTATTGTGAGATAAACATGGCAAATTTAAATAAAAGCAACTATAGACCTTTATTTCACTCATCTATTTCCCATGTTAAACATTTGGTTATCAACAGTTGTGTATGATCAGAACTTTGAAACGACTTTGTTACCCCCCAAGTCTATATTACTCTGCTTAAAATTCAAGTGATTTTAAACTTTCATCTAGTATGAAGCATTTAGAACCTTCTTGGAACCACTTTTTCTGTCCCTGTTATATAATTTATAGCAGTGATGGTCTCCCTAATGCGTGATTGGCTTGTGGGGAAATTGCTATTTAATTTTAGTTTGATAATATGGACCCTAACTGCCAAGAAATCCATTTCTGTTAAGGCCTCATCCTGCTTTTACTCAACAACTGAATATATTGAAGCACAGTGTAATTATTTTTATATCGTATTTATAGCACAAAGAGAGTTACTGAGAGTCATCTGTATAGTCATCATTTAGGGATTCCAGTGGTTCTATGTTGTCTTCCATGTGGACTATTACAGATGAAAGGAGCTGAGCAAACTATAAAGGCAGTACACTACTCAGGCACTACGTGAGAGAGCCAGTACTTTTCTGACTATTTTGTGGGCTCCCCCTGGAAAGAGTCCACCTGAGGACTTATGCTCTATCATCAAGGATTAAAATTAGGAATTAAAACATCTGATCCCCAAATGGCACCAGCTTCACTTTAAAAGTAGTTCATAAATAATTATTTAACCTTAGTAAAAATAATTATCATTGTCTGTCTACATACTTTTGGTATTTTATATGTATTATTTATGTTGTACAATAATACAAGATATAATTGACATACTATAAGATGCACATATTTATAATGTACGATTTGATTACTTTGACTTATGTGTATACTCATGAAACTATCACCAAAGTCAAGATAATAAACATATCCATAACACATGTAAGTTTTCTAGTGCCCTTTGGTAATTCCCACCTCTGGCCTTTATCCAGTCCCCTCTTCCACAAGCAAGAACTGATCTACCTTCTGTTACAACAGATTACACTTTATATAATTTTATGTGAATTAATGCATGTAGTACACGCTTTTTAAAAATATAGCTTGTTTTCTCAGCAAAATTGTATTTGTTTTATTCATGATGTAACACACATGAATAGTTTATTTTCTTGTTTATAATAATGCCTTTACTGAAATAATTTACATACTATAAATTTACCCTTTTACAGTGTTCAATTCAGTGTTTTACAGTACATTCACAGAGTTGGGCAAGCATCAACACTATCTGTATTTAGAACAGTTTTCAGCACCTCCAAAAGAAACTTCATATCCATTCATAGTCATTTCCCAACAGACCCTGGAAACCAATAATCTACTTTTTATATCTATAGATTTACCTTTTCTGGACATTTGATATAAATTGATTCATACAATATGTAGCTTTTGTGAACTCATTTATTTTTATTGCTAAGTAGTGTTTCACTGTATGAACAAACCACAGATTGTTTATCCATTCATCTGCTGATGTACATTTGGGTTTATTCTGCTTCAGATAAAGATACTATGAACATATGCTTTCCTTTCTATTAGATAAATGCTATTTAGTGAAATGGTTGGGTTATATACTAAGTACACATTAAACATTTTGAAAAAACTCCAAATTGTTTTCTAAAGTAGTTGTACAATTATACATTCATGTCAGCAGTGCATGAGAGTTCTAGTTATTCTATTTTCTAATTAACACTTAGTATGGACATTCATTTTAATTTTAGCCATTCCAACAGATATATAGTAGTATTTGATTGTGGTTTTAATTTATAATTTTCTATTGACTAATAATGCTGAACATCTTTTCATTCATTTAATTGCTATCCATATACCATCTACAGTGAAGTATTTATTTAAATCGTTTGTCCTCTTTAAAATTGAGTTATTTTTTATTTTAAAAATTGTTTAAACATTCTTTCTATAATTATGCAAGTACATTCATAACAAAGGCAGCTTAATGTCTTTCTGTTCTTTTGGATATTTGATTTCTAAAAGTGAACTACAAAGAAAGGTCAAAATTTTATATGAAAGTTACAAACTATTTATTTTGCAACTTTAGGCATCTAGGAGCAAAATATTTGGAGAAGATACTCTGCTGGAGAAAAATCACACTGAATTATTACTTATCCTAATGGAGGTGTCCGGGTTCGCTATATAGCCAACTTCCCTTGCCATACATTGTTTGATAATTTCCAGATCAATTCTCATCAGAAGCAGATTGCAGTTCTCCTAGTCTCAATTTTTGCTTTATTTAGCTGTTGTGTCAATTCCAACCTATGCAGCCATTTCAGTGTATGTGGGATTGAGTGTCTACGGCAAGTCACCTGGGTGACCACAGACTCATTAAGTTACAATGTTTCTCTTATTTCCTTGACTCCGTTATTTATTCTTCTGATTTGCTCTACACTCAATAGTATTAATTATTCTTTAAATACAAATATGATCTTTTTTTCCCCTCTGTTTAAAACTCACCCACCATTGTGTGGCATGTATGTAGTCCCAGATACTTGAGAGGGTGCAGTGGGAAAAGTGCTTGAGCTCAGGAATTCAAGAACAGCATGGACGAAATAGTGAGACTGCACGTCAGAAATCAAAATACAGAATAACTCACCCATGGTTTTTTTTGAGTATAAGCTAAAGTTCTACTATACCTTCTGTTAGAGTGAACTAAATATGGCCTGAGAAGGACTCCAGACTTCTACATTTGCGTCCTTGTGGGCGAACTACAACTTAGCTTAATAGGCAGACAAGATTGACAACCTGGCCGGGCGCGGTGGCTCACGCTTGTAATCCCAGCACTTTGGGAGGCCGAGGCGGGCGGATCACGAGGTCAGGAGATCGAGACCACAGTGAAACCCCGTCTCTACTAAAAATACAAAATTACAAAAAATTAGCCGGGCGTGGTGGCGGGCGCCTGTAGTCCCAGCTACTCGGAGAGGCTGAGGCAGGAGAATGGCGGGAACCCGGGAGGCGGAGCTTGCAGTGAGCAGAGACTGTGCCACTGCACTCCAGCCTGGGCGACGCAGTGAGACTCCGTCTCAAAAAAAAAAAAAAAAAAAAAAAGATTGACAACCTAACTTAGGAGTATTTGCCTGTAACAATAGCTGAGTCTTGGCCAATCCCAGTGGCCATTCTTCAACCACTCATAGACTGCTGACTGTTCAAGCTGTGCTCGAATAAAGCAAACGCCAACCTGTAACAAATCCAGCTGTTTCTGTACCTCACTTCTGATTCCTGTATGTCACTTCACTTTTTTTGTCTGTAAATCTGTTCTGACCACTAGGCACCCCTGGAGTCTCTGTGAATCTGCTGCGATTCTGGAGGCTGCCCGGTTCGCAAATCGTTTCTTCTTTTTTAATTCAGTTAAACTCCATCAAATTTACTTTCTCTGAAGTTTTCTTTTCACACTTATAAGCCCTACATCATTTGCACCACTGCTGTTCAACTTCCCTCCCCATCCTCACCACCACTATTGCCAACGACCTGATTGCCTCTCTTACCATTCTCTCCCCTTTTCTCTTCTCCCACCACCCTGGGCTCCTTGTCACTCTCAGACATAGCAAGCACACAACCCTCTCATGAGATTTGTGCTTGTCAGTTCCTCTGCTGAAAATATTTTCTCTCAGTTATCTGCAGGGCTTGTCCCCTGTTCCCTTCAAATTATGCTCAAGGGGCTGTCTGCTGCATAAAAATAGTCCCCCAGTCCTGCCATCATTACACTGTCCAAACCTATCTCTCTTATCCTCCCTTATTTTCTTCCTTATTTCTGCCCTAATTTATGACCACACAATATCTTTCTATGATGTTGTTTAGTGTTGCTTCCACCTCTAACATCAGAGAACAGAAGCTTCATGTGAGCATCGGAATTGTTGTTTTCATATATTTATCCCTAGTTCTGGGAGGATGCTTGGTGCGTAGTAGGTACTTAATAAATATTTTTGACTGAGACCTCTCCCTTGTAACACTTTCCTTGCCAACATCTCAGTTGTGTACCTTTGTTTGTTATAGCTTCCTTGAATGGGACTCTGACATCACGTTCGACTCTTGCAAATTTTTCCTTAGGTGAGCAGGCTGTTAAACTTAACCATGCTAAAGTCTTGACTGAAATAGACCTACCAGCCAGGACCACAGTGCTATTACCTGCTTTATCACTCACTGCTTAGAAGGTAGTGCACCACTACATAAAGAACAAACGGGGCCAGGTGAGGTGGCTCATGCCTGTAATCCCAGCACTTTGGGAGGCCGAGGCAGGCAGATCACCTGAGGTCAGGAGTTCAAGACCAGCCTGGCCAACATGGCGAAACCCCATCTCTACTAAAAGTATAAAAATTAGCCGGGTGTGGTGGCAGGCGCCTGTAATCTTAGCTATTCAGGAGGCTGAGGCAGGAGAATCTCTTGAACCCGGGAGGCAGAAGTTGCAGTGAGCCAAGATCGCGCCACTGCACTCCAGCCTGGGTGACAAGAACAAGACTCTGTCTCAAAAAAAAAAAAAAAAAAAAAGAACAAATGATGGAAGTGGTAATCTTTCACAAACAGTATAAAACATTGTTTTTCAGGTTTTCAAACTTTTAATGGATTATAACATCCACATTTTTTTCAGTCACAAAGACAATGGTAGTGTCTTAAGCCATAAGAAAATAAAAATATATTACTTCAAAGATAAAAAAATTAACATCAGTTTTCTTAAAAACAACAGCAGAAGCCAGTGAACTATATTTACAATGCTAATCAAAAGTTACTTATCATTGTACTTCTAGTTAACTATTATTTTTGAGTGAGTGTGAAAGAAAGACGTTTTGGACAGAAACTCAAAATTGCCACTAAGAGTCCAAGTGAAAGAACCAAAAAGCAATGACTTCATTCGGAATGAGGGAGTAAAATATATGACACTTAAAAAAAAGCCAGTCAACAATTGGATATTTCTAAACAACCATATCCTGCTTTCCATTTGACAAATATGACAATTTTATTTACACATTGTCTTTATCTTTTTGTATTTTTTTACTTCTCTTACATCTGTCATTGGTTAAAACATAAGTAAGCTCCCTTGAGTTGTTGAGTTATGTGAAGCACTTTTTGATTACTGTGTCTGCTGATTTTTCTCTCCTTATAGAGCCTTTAGGGAGCGTGACCAAGAGCAGAGATGTAAAAGAAAAACGTGGGTTGAGTGATGCTACCAGAGGTCAAAGAGAGACATGTTTCCACAAAAAAGGTAGCAATCAACTATATTCAATGAGAAGACAAGTGAGGCAAAGATAGAAATACACACCACAGAGTTAGCAGCCTTGAATTTGTTGGTGATCTTGGCAAGTGAAGACACAGTGGAACAAAAGTTGGAATGGAATATGTGGAAGAATGGGATGAGCTTGTACAGTCACTTAAATATTTGAATTTAGCATCTCTATTCTTTTCAGACCCTATTAAGTGGAGAGTAGAGGAAATTTTAATATCAAGCCTACAAGGACAAAGAGTATGAAACAGCAGTCAAGAGACGACAAACCATTTTGAAGATAGATCTTGGCTTAGTGAATAGTGGCCATGGCTAAAATGGAAGCCTCAGTGTCTTCAGAGGGGATGACCAGGAGACCCAGGATTAGTCACCTTGGAGAAGTGGCAAAACTCAGAAATTAGGTGCAACATGGACCTCAAGTAAACAAAACGAAAGAAAGGACAAAAAAGATGACCTAGTTGAAAGTAAGCATACTAGGCAGTTGAGTTCCACTATCCCTTTCTGCAACAACATGACCTTTTCATTACAGTCTGTAGTTTAGGTTTATTACTAAATGGTTTCTCAAACACCTGGAAACAACACTTTTAGATCAGAGCCTAGAGGTGAGAAGCACTGGCTGGCACAAGATCACCATCTTGCCTCACTCAGGGTACCCAAATGCTAAACCACAACAGCCATAACAAAATCTTTTTCCATATATCCACGTGCCATAATCTTTGCCATATCCAGTAAGCTAGAGTTGTGGGAATGAGTGTCTGTGTATGCTTATCTTTCAAGATAAAAGTAATATGTTTATATTTTGGAAATTATCTCATGATTATTAGCGTTTTTAGTAATGTTACAGGCAGGTCTTTGTTCTTAGATCTCCCAAGATGGTGGCGGACTGCTCTCAAGATAGCAATGTGTCCGGAATTGGTGGGTTCTTGGTCTCACTGACTTCAAGAATGAAGCAGCAAACCCTCGCGGTGAGTGTTACAGCTCTTAAGGTGGCGCGTCTGGAGTTTGTTCCTTCTGATGTTCGGATGTGTTCGGAGTTTCTTCCTTCTGGTGGGTTCGTGGTCTCGCTGGCTCAGGAGTGAAACTGCAGACCTTTGCGGTGAGTGTTACAGTTGTTAAGGCAGCACGTCTGGAGTTGTTCGTTCCTCCTGGTGGGCTCGTGGTCCCGCTGGCTTCAAGAGTGAAGCTACAGACCTTTGCGGTGAGTGTTACAGCTCTTAAGGTGGCGCGTCTGGAGTTCGTACTTTTTGATGTTTGGATGTGTTCGGAGTTTCTTCCTTCTGGTGGGTTCGTGGTCTCACTGGCTTCAGAAGTGAAGCTGCAGACCTTCGCAGTGAGTGTTACAGCTCCTAAGGCGGCAGGTCTGGAGTTGTTTGTTCCTCCCGGTGGGCTCGTGGTCTCGCTGGCTTCAGGAGTGAAGCTGCAGACCTTCACGGTGAGTGTTACAGCTCATAAAAGCAGTGTGGACCCAAAGAGTGAGCAGTAGCAAGATTTATTGCAAAGACCGAAAGAACAAAGCTTCCACAGTGTGGAAGGGGACCCGAGCGGGTTGCCACTGCTGGCTGCCACTGCTGGCTAGGGCAGCCTGCTTTTATTCTCTTATCTGGCCCCACCTACGTCCTGCTGATTGGTAGAGCTGAGCGGTCTGTTCTGACAGGGCGCTGATTGGTGCGTTTACCATCCCTGAGCTAGACATAAAGGTTCTCCACGTCCTCATCAGATCAGTTAGATGCAGAGTATGGACACAAAGGTTCTCTCCAAGGCCCCACCAGAGCAGCTAGATACAGATTGTCGATTGGTGCACTCACAAACCCTGAGCTAGACACAGGGTGCTGATTGGTGTATTTACAATCCTTGCGCTAGACATAAAGGTTCCCCACATCTCCACCAGACTCAGGAGCCCAGCTGGCTTCACCCAGTGGATCCTGCACCGGGTCTGCAGGTGGAGCTGCCTGCCAGTCCTGCGCCGTGCGCACGCACTCCTCAGCCCTTGGGTGGTCAATGGGACTGGGCGCCATGGAGCAGGGGGTGGCGCTCGTCGGGGAGGCTCCGGCCGCACAGGAACCCATGGAGGGGGTGGGAGGCTCAGGCATGGCGGGCTGTAGGTCCTGAGGCCTGCCCCGTGGGAAGGCAGCTAAGGCCCAGTGAGAAATCTGGCGCAGCACCCGTGGGCTGGCACTGCTGGGGGACCCAGTACACCCTCCACAGCCGCTGGCCCGGGTGCTAAGCCCCTCATTGCCCAGGCCGGCAGGGCCTGCCAGCCGCTCTGAGTGAGGGGCCCGCCAAGCCCACGCCCACCCGGAACTCCAGCTGGCCCACAAGTGCCGGGCGCAGCCCCGGTTCCCGCTCGCTCCTCTCCCTCCACACCTCCCTGCAAGCTGAGGGAGCCAGCTCCCGCCTTGGCCAGCATAGAAAGGGGCTCCCACAGTGCGGTGGTGGACTAAAGGGCTCCTCAAGTGCCGCCAAAGTGGGAGCCCAGGCAGAGGAGGCACCGAGAGCAAGCGAGGGCTGTGAGGACTGCCAGCACACTGTCACCTCTCAGCAGCAAGCCTTTTGTTCTCTGACCTGGGGTTCTTGGCCTCACGGATTCCAAGGAATGGAACTTTGGGCCATGCGGTTAGTGTTATAGCTCTATTAGAAGCTGTGGGTCACGGAAGAGAACTGTAGAACCCAGCAACTAGCGTACAGCTCCGTTAGGACGAACCCGGGCACTTAGCCATGCAGGAACAATGGCAAGCCTTTAGCCTGGTTGGGAGTGGAAATGAACACGTCACTGGATCAGAAGCGCAGCAGACACCCTGCTGGATCCAGAGGGGTTGAAGTCAGCGGCGGGTCTGCAAGGGCGGCGAATAGCAGTGGTGCAGGGTGAGCGAAAGCTCAGCTTGAGCCAGAACAAACACTGACCAGAAGAGTGTACAATTGCAAGATTTAATAGAGTGAAAACAGATCTTTCATACAATGGGAGGGGACCCAAAGGGGGTTGCCCACTCCCAGCTTGAATGCCTGGGGTTTATATCCCAATCATTGTCCCGCCCCCATGCTCTCAGGTGATATATGATTTGACTATTTCTTTACCTCTCGCTTTTAGCCTAATTTGTATTTCAGTGAGTCCTCTTTACTACCTGATTGGTCAGGTGTGAGCTGAGTTACAAGCCCCATGTTTAAAGATGAGTGAGGTCACCTTTCCCAGCTAGGCTTAGGAATTCTTAGTCGGCCTAGGAAATACAGCTAGTCCTGTCTCTCAGTAACTTTGGTAACTTTTTAGTAACTTTAAAGGCTAACTGGATCACGTAGTAAAGAGGGAAGAATGTTATGTTCTACATTCAAGCAGATCTGGGTTCAAATCCTTTGTTACCAGATCTCCTTTAAATTTACTTTCTGTACCTGTAAAAAGGGGATAGAAACATCTAACACACAGAGCTATTGGAAGATGTGATCGTGTACTAGATTGAAAGTGTCTATTGTGTATTTGACACTGAATGACTGTCAACTTCCTCTGCTCTGTGACCTTACTGAGGTACCTAACTGCAGCATATAACTGAGTGTATGGGACAGTAATGCCAAGTGGCATTTGGTGAGTTACAAACAAAAATTTAGGACAAAAATATTATAGTTTCTAGTCTCAATTTTTATATAAGTAATTAGTTGACTTCTCCTTTTATAAAATAAATACTGTAATTATAATTAAAAACAATATTTTTATAAAGTGTTCTTAACTTTGTCTTCATGAGTATGCTATGCTATGAAGAGTAGGATAAATAGACCTGGTTTACATACACAGAATCTGAACACTCAAAAATAAATGTAAAACTCTTGGATAATAAAACACAGCAGTCCTTAAATAGTTTCCTAAAGGAATTTCACACATCTTGCTTATTCTCTGTTGTCATTTTATTCAAGAAAATTAAATTTCTAAAGTCTCTCATCAGCTGCCGTAAGAACAATGTACTAAATATTTATGTTGCCAAGGGCTTCTTTTTAAAAGCAACCTGTAAATTGTTTTGCCAATTTATATTGCATTTTTTTCTCTGAAAATGATGCTTTTGCTTCTCTCCAGCATTTATAGTAAGTTAGGCAATAATGGAAATAGTTTGACTCCAGTAGTGGTGAAATGGAAACTGCAGACATTTCATGTCATGACTGCAGTCCAGGGTTAAAGAATGCTTGCACATTTGATGAATTGTCTTTTTCTACAACTAAATGTGTGTCTTAATTCTGAATATAGACCTTAGGCAATTATTAATCTTCAGTAGCAGAAAAACCTAAACCCAATCTTTTTATATTACCTCATTATTCCTGTTCATAAATGAAAATTTAATTTCTGTTATGCCGCTCAGTGCAGTCAACTGTTATATTATTAATTATAGAACTGCTGCTAATGCCTAGGAATGTTATTTTAATAAGGTTTAATCTCTTTTCCACATTCTAGTGTCTTTCATAATTATGTCTCAGTTTTTCTCCTTGCTTTTATTTGCAAACAAACCTAGTAGTGCAAACTATAATTCTGAGTTGGCTGGTGTTTCTGAGACAGGCATATCATTCATAATCCAGGCTCTGTGAATTTGTTCAGAAAAAAGGGGGCAAAGAAAGACAACTTAATTTTAAATACTAGCTGCAATATGGAACCACATCTTGCTTTAAGATTTAGTTTTTCCACAATTGCCAAGGGGTGTTTTATGCACGTGGCAATCATTCAGGAAGATTTTTAGCTGCAAATTGTTTTGTGTGTATTACGAGAAACATAATTTTTATTTTCAGATATGCTTTAAGGCAGTTGGGAATTTTCCAGAGGAAAGTGTGTAGATTTGTGGTCATGTATGTATGGCAGAAAGAGGTGAAAACTGAGCTACAGTCATGTGCTGCCTAATGATGGTTCAGTTAACGATGGAACACACAAACAACAGTGGTCCCATCAGGTTCTAATTGAGCTAAAAAAATTCCTATCAGCTAGTGACAGGGTAACTCTCATGATCTCCTAGCACAAGGCGTCACTCATGTGTTGGTGGTGATGCTGCTATTAACAAACCTACTATGTTCCCAGTCATAAAAGTGGCACATGCAATTGTACATCATACTTGATCATAATAAATGACTATGTTACTGATTTATGTATTTACTACACTATATTTTTGTCATTATTTTTAAGTGTATTCCTCCTACTTATTAAAAAAAAAAGTTAACTGTAAAACAGCCTCAGGCAGGTCCTTCAGGAGGTATTTCAGAAGAAGGCTTAGTTATCATAGGAGATGACAGCTCTGTGTGTGTTATTTCCCCTGAAGGCCCTTCAGTGGGACAAGATGTAAGGGTGGAAGACAGTGATATTGATGATCCTACATATGTGTAAGTCTAGGCTAGTGTCAGTTAATCTCTTGGCAAACCGCTGTTGTAAGTTCAATTAAATATTTCTATCTTTGTTTTCAACAAAAAAAAGTTTACAAAGTATAAAAAACTGAAAAAATTAAAAACAGATTAAAGCTTATAGTATAAGCATACAAAGAAAGAAAATATTTTATATGTTTGTGCAATGTGTTTATGCTTAAATCTGTATTAGCCAGGGTTCTCTAGAGAAACAGGACTCATAGAAGCGATGTATATATTAATGGGAGTTTATTAGGAGGACTGACTCACATGATCACATGGTGAAGTCCCACAATAGTCCATCTGCAAGCTGAGTAGCGAGGAAGCCAGTTTGCATCCCCAAACCTCAAAACTAGGGAAGCCAACACCACAGCCTTCAGTCTGTGGCCAAAGGTCAAAAAGTCCCCGCGAACCCCTGGTGTAAATCCAAGAGTCCGAAAGATGAAGAGGTTGGAGTCTGATGTTTGAGGGCAGGAAGCATCCAGCACAGGAGAAAGATGACCAAAAGATTCAGCCAATCTAGTCCTTCCATGTTCTCCTGCCTGCTTTTATCCTGGCTGAGCTGGCAGCTGGTTAGATGGTGCCCCCCTAGATTGAGGGTGGGTCTGCCTCTTCTAGTGCACTGACTCAAATGTTAATCTCCTTTGGCAATATCCTCACAGACACACTCAGAAACAATGCTTTGCATTCTTCAATCCAATCAAGTTGACAATATTAACCATCACATAAGCTAAGTGTTATTATAAAAGAGCCAAAAAGTTAAAAATAATTCAAAGCTTACATAGTAAAAATGTTATAGGAAGGCAAAGTTACTTCTTATTAAAGAAAGAAATTTTTAGAAATAAATTTAGCGTAGCCTAAGTGTTGAGTGATTATAAAGTCTACAACAGTGTACATCACTGTCCTCAGCCTTTGCATTCACTCACCACTCACTTACTGACTCACCCACAGCAACTTTCAGTCCTGAAAGCTCCCTCCAAGGTAAGTGATCTAAAAAATGGTGTACCATTTGTGACCCTTTACACTATATTTTTACTATATCTGTTCTATGTTTAGATATGGTTAGGTACAAAAATAACTACCATTGTTTTACAATTGCCTCCAGTATTCAGTACAGTAATATGCTGTGCAGGTTGGTGGCCTAGGAGCAATAGGCTACACCATATAGCCAGGTATGTTGTAGGTTATACCGTCCAGGTTTGTGTAAGCACACTGTGATGTCTGCATAATGAAGAAATACTCTAATGAAGCATTTCTCAGAATCTATCCATGTCATTAAGCAATGCATGACTGTATTTCATTTCTATGCATTTGACAGCTTGTTTCTATTAAAGGAGTTGCCAACATCCTTAGGAGAGCTGTGCTGTTTTCCTCTATTAAATAGAGGGACTGAGGTCTAAGTTGCTTTGCTTAGTATGTCTTCTTTATGATCCAGAATTCACAGTATTTATTTAATTATCTTATCCTACTCCCATGGTGATCTCTCCATTTTTCTCTTTTGTTTTTAGCACACTTTAACCTCACTTTAGTATGATATATTTATATAATTGCTGTATTTATATGATTAAATCTTGAGTAACAACCTTAATAATATTCTTAGTTTTAATGTGTTATGAGGATCAGGTCATTTGGCACTTTAAAAAATTTGTTTTATTGTGTATGAAACTGGTACCACACAACAGGAAGTGAGGAGTCTAATCTATAGGTCAAATTCAAGAGGGAGACCGACTGAAAAAGATCTGTTTCCTTGTTCCCCAAATATTTACCCAGTGTTCCATATGTTTTGGTTGTTGATAAGGTACTAGGAATTTGGCCTAATGGGAAAAAGCTTTAAAAAAAGCTCTCAATCATTTTTGCAACATATTGATTTAAGTGTAGTAGGAGAAGAATGGAATGCATAGGCTAGTCAGAAATTGTGCTTGTGTTCAGGGGTTAAGGAGATTGTGTACGAAAGTGTGTAATTAAAATTTAGGTAACCTAGAGATGAAACTTTGGGAATCACCAACATTTAAGAAATAAAGAGAATGAAAAGGAACTGTTTAGAGAGATCTGAAGTGTATAAGAGTGAGTGGAATCAAGACGCAAACAAAAGAAAGTTACACACAGAGTAATGATTAATAACACAACCTGTTGGAGGGAAGACAAGTTCTGTGAAAAAGGAGATACTCTTCATGGGTTTGGCACCTTCTAAAGCTGAGTGCAGCAACGTTTTTGGTGAGGTACCAGGCTGTAAATATTTTAGGTCTTGCAGACCACATGGTCTCGTTGCAGCTACTCAACTCTGTCATTGTAGAGCATGAGCAGAAACAGAGAATACATAGATGAATGAGCGTGGCTGTGCACCAATAAAACTTTTTATATAATAACAAGTGGTGGCTCAAATTTGGGCTGTGCACCATAGTTGCCAACTATGTAAGAGAACTAAGGCAAGAGATTAAAGTTAATTGTTTGGGCTACGAGGCCAATAAGTGACCAAGACAAAATTACACTTACTCTTAGGCCCTTTTTACTACACCATGTTGCCCCTACAGTAGTAAAACTGCAAAGGCCAGTTAGGGCCAGACTGATTTGGACTTAAGCTTCTCATTGAGTAATGGATCCCACAGGCATTCAATCATCTCTTTATCAGCTCATTTGTTTTTTTGCAAAGACTTGCTTACACTAGTCTCACAGCTAGCCTTGACGACAATGGGAGCAGTAGTTTCTTATGGCTTATACTGTAGGTCATCCATCCTCTAAAATATTGCCCCTCAAAAGGTGAGAAGAAATTTGACAATCTTCCTCTAGGCGTTTCTTTTTAAAATGCGAACACTTCTGCAAGACAAAATTGGTTAGCATTAATAATTAATTTGAATAATATCAGATATTTTTAAAACAATACTGGAAACTTTGATGATAAGGGAGCACTTTAAAAAGCAGAAATCAAGGGAAAGAACAATGGAGAATAACGTCTTCAATTTGTTATACATCTCTGAAATCGCTAGAAATTAAAAGTAAATCTCTCAACCATTAAATATATATGCCAACATGTAATTTTTATACTATTGTCTTTCAAATTATGTTAACATTTGCTACCAATAAAAAAAACCAGAGGTGTTCTAAAAGTTGCATTATTTTCAGATATTAAAAATGCTGAAAATAAGATTTCTGAAATATAAGTTGAATGTGATGGGTTTCATGTGGGTCTTGGATATATATGTTACACCTATCTCATTCCAATTTTAATATACATATATTATGTACTCTCTCTCTCTCTATATATATATATATACACACACACACACACCATGGAATACTACTCAGCCATAAAAAGAAATGAAATAATGGTATTCACATTCACAGCAACCTGGATGGAACTGGAGACCATTATTCTAAGCGAAGTATCTCAGAAATGGAAAACCGAACATCGTATGTTCTTACCAATAAGTGGGAGCTAAGCTATGAGGATGCAGAGGCATAAGAATGATACAATGGACTTTGGGGACTCAAGGGAAAGGGTGGGAGAGGGGTGAGGGATAAAGGATTACACATTGGGTACAGTGTACACTGCGTGGGTGAGTGCACCAAAATCTCAGAAATCACCACTAGAGGACCTATCCATGTAACCAAACACCACCTGTTCCCCAAAAACCTATCAACATAAAAATAAATCAATAAACATAACTTTCATATGGAAAAAATAAAATAAAATAGATGATCTAGTTTCAGGTATTCTGTTATAAACAACAGAAAACAGACTGCGAAAATGACATTGCAGTAGTAGGTTAAGAGATGACATCTGCTTTGACTTTCAAGCTGATAACCAACCAACATGATAAAAGAAGCCATAAAGAAAGAAAGAGATACCTAATACTATTCAGAACCTGTTTGGTTCGCACTTTTTTATATGCTCATTTTTCTCCATCCTAGGAAGGTTTCATTGTGGTTCCACACGAATCCTTAGTACGTGGAATCTCAATACTTAAAAGAGTCTTCGAGATTATTTTGTTCAACCACTGTCTACACAAGAATAACCTCAGTATCACCCTAATGTATAGTCACCCAAATCTAATTATGCAGCTTAAGATTCCATGTGAAGGGCAATTTTGTAACTGTAGTTGCTACTTATTCTATTGATAACTATTATAGGTTACAGATAGAAAGATACATGGATGATGGATCTTATAAAAAGGTTGGTAGAAACAGAAAATTTGCAAATATTACTATTTTTGATTTCTGGTTAAGATTATTAAAAATGTGCATTTTGCTTTTCAATATTTTTCCTGCATTTGGTATGCTTTGTTTTTACAGTAAGAACAAAAAGCTATACTCATACTTTAAAAGAAAGAAAGAAAAATTTTTTTCTTTTTTAGTTTCACTCTTCCTCTGTAACAAAACAGATAATTTAAGTGTATTTTATAGATGAGAACTTTACAAATACTCAGCTGTAACGATTATTTTATATCCTTTACATTTTTCTTCTCCAAGTTAATTGTGTCTTTTCCTTCTCAATTTACCTGCTGATTTACTTAAGGATCTTTTCCTGAGGTGATTTTGAAATGGTCAGGATTATCTGATGGGCTGTTCATGTTTGGCAACATCACTGTTTAGAGAACATTTGAGCTTGTAAGTGTTTTGAAAAGATACAGGAATTAAAAAAGAAAACCACAAATAAATTGTCCATCATTAGATTTTTTTTCAATATAAATTACCTGGTTTGTATTGTGGCATTTAATTTTGCTCATAATTATCAGTAGATAAGTAGTTAACACATAAGGGCAATTGATACAAATAACTATTTGCATAAAATGTGTTTTTGAAGTAAGATTTCAAAGGCAAAAATATAAACAGTTAACCAAGCCACTAAAAAAGGGTTCTGATTTGACAAGTTGGGGGGAGAAAAAGATATCAATTATTTCCAGTAAAAATTTATGTTTTGACTTAAAAATGTTTTGTGACAATGTCAACTAAATCTACTTCCTTATTAAGAGTATAAATAATAAAGCTCACGTGTTGATGTGAAACTCAACCACATTTGTTCTAATAAACAATATACCTAAGGCAGGAATTAGCAAGAAAGCTTGGCTTCAATCACATAAAATTTATTGGCAATAACAAACAAATATAATACTGTTTAATTAATTTCCTGGTGATTGTTTACAACATTTGACATATCTGTATACACTGATAACACTTACCCAACATAACGTATTGATTATTTATGTCATTACTTGTAGATACTTATAACTATCTAATGTAGTATCACGACCAGCCAACGTGAGAAATTTTATTCTTTAAATAGAGGCTTTCATGTGTTCGTGGACTATTTTTACTTATTTATTCTCATATTTACTTGGTCAATATCACAGAGTTGATTTGCAGTATTTTTCTTGTCACTGAATTAAATCTGCCCAGTTGAGAAAGAATCAGCTACAACAGCTATAGCTCGTGAACACCTAATAGCTGTTACCATGCAATTATCATGCCTAAAATAACAGGATGGTGTACAGCAGTTGATAGGATAAGTTATCAGACATCATCCCTCTTTTTAAAGGTTTCATCTTAAATCTTGCAAAATACATTTTGACAACATCATCAGGTTTCTAATTAACTTACAATGAACTTTTCTCACATGTAATGTTTTCATATTTTCTTCTAATTGCGATTTGCTTATTTTCTAGTAAAAGTAGAGTGGTACTACCTTTGAATTTTTGTGAACATTACTTGTGTAAGGGGACTTTAGTTTCATCTGTGAATGAGGCAGGATGAAACAGACGTCATATAGCTTCTTCAGTCCTTAGATACTCAAGACTTTTCATGCAGAGACTTGACTAAGAAGTAATCTATGAATAATAATAACAAAAAGATATTTGTTGTTTACGTTTATTGAATTCTTGCTACAGGCCAGACTCTGTTCGAATCACTTTACATTTATTAATTTGTTACCAGTCAATTGTAATGGCAATAAATAGGATTTAGGGAGAGCTGAACTAATCTGATTAAACACTGGCATTAAGAAAATCAGACAAGATTGATAATCTGGCAAAAGCTTTGATACTTGAATTTTTTTTTTAACACTTTAAAGAAAGATTGAACTCTATGTGTCACCAATGACTCTAAATGTCACTTCCATTTATTCATTGCAAGTAAAGAGGCAGCATACTGTTTCTTCCACTTTCAAGAATTTGTTTTCTGTGTTACTGTTTTGGTAATATTTTAGGTCAGACCCCTAAAATAACAGTGTAGGCTCCTCAATGATTTTAATTAAATTGTGCAAAATGTGATTTCTCCTTCTGCTTCTATAGATTTTATTCATTTTCCATGTATACACTATACTACACATGGAAAATAGGCTTAGGGTACAGGGATTTGTTCCGAACAATACGGTGCAGGTTGGCTTACCCAGCATACTCTTTCTCATCACTTTTGCTTCCAGCCATTAAGACTTTGTTAACGCTTTAAGCCAGTTCCACTTTTTTATCCCTGTTCTGATACAGTCAGAGGACAATAGAACGGAAAGGCGGGCGCATATCTGCAAACCATGTGAACTCAAAGCAAATACTTGTTTTTGTATCTTATAAAAAAATAGCTCAGGCTTCCAGTGAGAATGGCTCAGAGGCAAGTTGAACATACTGATTTATTTGACCCTCTGAGGATCAGAATATTTTTATACTTGAAATAAGTAATGAATCACCAAAAATACTTTCTTAAAATCCAGCAGGCAATTTTCTTTATATTTTTTACTAAAATTATGACATGCTTTTCCTGTACTAGAAAAAATATAAAGATGTATCATTGATAAAGCTTCAAATATGAAGCCTAAAATAATGATCCAAAAATTCTAAGTAATTGAAAATACCACTTATACTGGTACATATATTTTTAATAAACTTTAAGAGATACTTTCATTATTTTAAAATTTACTTTGGCCCATTTATTTCTGTAAGTTTTCGTATCATACTCTCCTCTTTTCAAAATTCTACTAGGACTTTAATTTTCCTTCACAGTTTATAGTCATTCTACTCAAGAAGAGAAATGATGTGGAACAGGATTCCCCTGCTGCTTTCAATCCAGAAGATGCTATGTGGTAAAACCCACCTGGGGATCCCCGCTGATCTGTAATGTTCCATCATCATTGCCAAAGTGTCTCCCCTGACCAGCAGCTCATTACTTTTTCCCCATATAGGAAATACAATTCTTTGTCTCTGGGTTAGATTTTCATAAAAAAATAAAACTGCACCGTAAGACCTTCTGAAGATCATGATTAAATAATTCATTCATTCAGTCATTTATTAATTCTTATACTAACACATATATTTTAAATACAACTATAAGTGAATTTATTATACACTTCATTAGGGATCATGTTAAAATGGTGACAATATTTCTTATTTTTGATAAAATGGCCACTTTTATTACACACTGAAAATCTGAGTTTTATCTATAATAAACCCGTAATAGTATGTCAAATGTCTTTGTGAGTTCTGTGTGTTATTCCAGAAAATTACCAAACTTGGGTCGGGAATCCTGTGAACTCTGGAATTTGTAGTTGGAAGGCAAAAATATGGGTAGCCTACGTACCCCATTTATGGTTGGCCTCTGAAGTCAGGGGCACTCTTGTGGAACTGAGTCCTTAACACATAGGATCTGATGTTAACTCTGGGTAGTTAGTGCCGGAATTAAATGGAATTATCTGGCACCCAGTTGACATTAGAAATTAGTCAATTGGTATTGGAAAAGATAGAGCAGCAAATATTTGCTTGAAGTGGGGGAAAAAAACCCTCATACCCCTGATAAATAAAAAATTATAAATTAGTTTGTCTAGTAATAAAACTGCCATTGCAAAATTATAACCGAGACAGTTAAAGAGATCTGACCTAACCAACTCCATCTTGCTTTTCACTTTCAAGCTGGCCTTGTTCATTCCTGAGCATAGGCCAGACTAACTTTTGGAGTAACTAGTTTATAGTTTATAGTTTGAAACAAGGATGCTAACAGTCCTTTCCCAGAACAATCCCCCTTCTTGTCTGGGGACTAGACTGCCTTTGTAGGACTAATAAATTAGCCAAAATTTGTTAGAATTTGGATTAGAAATTACGGTTTAGGAGTCATGCAGCCGGAGGCAACAAGAGTCTGACCCTCCCCAAATTGCTCCAGAGGATGGCATCACTATCGTAAAACTTAAGATCAGTGCTTGAGATATTTTGAAGACCCTGAACTTGATGGATAAGCTGGCATCGCCCAGATGGATAAACTCACTTATCTGATCTTGTGACCCCTACCCAGAAGGTCACAAGCACAAGGTGACAGATTAGACTTCCTATGTCTTCATCTCTGACTCGACCAATTAGCACTGCTGACTCACTGGCTTCCCACCTACCAAACTAGCCTTAAAAACTCTGATCCCCGAATGCTCCAGCAGACTGATTTGAGTAATAATAAAGCTCTGGTCTCTAGCACAGCTGGTTCTGCATGAATTACTCTTTCTCTATTGCAATTCTCCAGTCCTGATAAATTTACTCTGTCTAGGATGTGCGTAAACTGAACGCATTGAGTGGTTACAGTAACTTCATTGACTTTTCCTTGAGAAAAGAAATTGTTAAGTGACCTTAATATATTTTGTATCGAAGGTGCCACAAAGTGAAATGATAGAGTTAATGCATGGATTTCTTTAGCATTTAACTAAGCCTCTACTATATGCTGAAAACACAACAAAGTCTTAGAAATAAAACAAACAAACAACAACAAAAAAACAGTCTCTGATGTTTAGAATTCACAGTGTAGCATGTGAAACAAACATCTAAGCAGATACTGTACAATGGACTGAGATAAATGAAAAGGCAGATAGGCACAAGGTTATAAGAAGCCCAGAGAAAACACTGGAGTCCTAATGGTAGAGGAAAGTCACTAGGGCATAGAGCGGAGAGGTAAATGAGACAGTGAGACAGGAGCTGGAGGTAGAGAAGATGGAGAGAAGGGGACCACAGCTCTGTCCTGCATGTAAGGTCAAACCTGTATTTTATGTAGTTAAGGGTCTCTTTAGGGTCAAAGCTTCTCTCATTTCAAAGGATAGAAAATGGCTTACTAGATGTGAGATAATTGGAAAGTAGTTCTGGTAGAAATTGGTTGGGTGAAGTGGTCTGGGATCTTGAATCTAGGTAATGCCTGGCTCCAGATTACTGGCCATCTTGGATAAAAGAGAGTGGAATAAAACCAGATAGATAAAGCCAGATAGCAAGAAGCAAGTTATTCTGCAAATGTGCTGTGTTTTCTATGTAATATATGCGGGCAATGAATTAATACAAACTCCTGGTCTTTTGAGGATGTTTGCCACATTTCAAGTATACCATACAGCATAATTCCCTAGATAATTTCCCAAGTCACTGTGACAATGCCCACAAAATAGCAACTTGATGAATGGAAGTTGCTGGGCTATTCATGACCCCACGGACTTTTGTACACAGGCCGCATTTCCCAATTTCAGATAAGATTGGACATATTCAGGGTAGTACGCCACAGACAATACACTATTTCAAATACCACACAAATTACTTTCAGATTACTTTGAAAATACATAGTCAATAATGAGAAAGACATATCTGTGCTTCTGAGGAACTATTCTACATAATATAAATTTGATATAAAATGTTTATTCCCACATCATTTAAGAATAAATTCATTATTATTAGTAAGATAAAATTTGATATTAGATGTTTGTCCTATTTAAGAATATAAAATAATCCAATATGGCATCTTACTTGTATTTAAAGTTACTAATTTTTCATCAAAGTAGACAATAGAAAAATGTGATTCTATCCATGAATGTGACTATATTTTCTATTACATCTTTAATGTTCCAAATGTTATGTGTGTATTTCACTAAACAACCAAGTAAATTAAGTAGTATATATGTGCTGATTTACATATGATGATTCTTATTAAGCAGGATATAAATGAGCCTCAACTATTGCAAAAATTATGGCTTTAATATGACAATTTTTTTTGGTAAAAACTTGCTTAATCAGATATCAAAGAGATACTGACATTTTACTCAAGTGTATTAAGAATATTGTAGGTACACTAGCTCTTCTTCTAAACTTAAACCCTCCAGACACTCTATTCCACCCCCATGGATCTCATCTCATCAATTATTTGATGTCATCAGCTTTTCCTGATCTATCGTCTTCCTTCCACTAGCGGTTCAACATATTCAAGTTTCTTTCCTTAAAAAAAATTAAAAGTTAAGAGTTTTTCAAAACATAGATATAATCTGATGCTACCTCAACTTCAGAGCATTCCATGATTCTCTCTTCCTTGAGATAAAGTGCAGTGTATCTTAGTTACTTAGTCATAGTCAGTTAGGGATGTTATAACGAAGTACCACAGCAGACCTTCATTTATAAATAACAGATGTTTATTTCTCACAGTTTGGAAGGCTGAGAAGTACAAGAGCAAGGCACTGGCAGATTCAGTGTATGATGAGGGCTGTCTTCTGGGTTGCAGGCTGTTGACTTCTTGTTGTTTCTTCACTTGATAAGAAGAGAAAAGAGAGCTCTCTGGCCTCTTCTTACATAGTCACTAACCCCATTCATGAGGGCTCTACCATCATGTCTGATTACCTCTTCAAAACCCCACCTCCAAACACCACCACACTGGGAGTTAACATTTCAATGTATGAACTTTGGAGAGACTAACCACTCAGTGCGTTGCGTTCAGTATGTGGCTTGAGGGCTCTTCAGATGTGGTGCCAGCATGCCTCTCAGTATTTCCACACTCTATGTTTCATCCCTCCTGAATGACTTTCTTTCCTCCTGTGTGCCACACTGTCTCCTGGCTTTTACCCATTTCAGCTCCTGTGTCTAGAATTCACTACGGGAATTTTCTCTTGGTTGACGTTTTACACATTCCTCCCATTTCTGCTTAGAGGTCCCTTCTAGAACACCTCTAACTCTTCACAAACTGGGTTATGCGCTTTTTCCCAGGTTACCTCATCAAAGGGGACAAAAAGAACATTAGCACCCTAAGAATAGACTTTGACATGATAGTGCCAATGATTCCTCACCACTTTCATTTGTAACCATGTCTTGTCTGTATTTGCCTGTTCCCTCTTCTAAATTGATTTTTAAAATTATGTTTTCAAGTTTAAAGAAAATTTCTAGTGGAAGTTTGATTGGAATGGTGCTAAATCTATAAATAAATTTGAGTAGGATTTGCGTTGAAAAATATGTTGTCTATTTATTCAGCAAAACAGTTTATTGCTCCATGTAATGAAGTAATCTTTTTGTTTTTTTACTGTTATTTGAAGACAAAGAATAAATATATATCTAACTATATATATACACACATAATTGGTTGTATGTGTGTGTGTATGTGTGTGTGTGTGTCTACGTATGTGTGTGTGTGTATATATATATATATATATATATATATATATATTTGAATTTATCCTAATTTCTATTGAATTGTATTTGTTACCAGGCCATTTTTAGTGAGTGCAAATATATATCTATATCATTGCCTCTAGTATTCTTAGCATCTATTACAATAAGTGACACATAGTTTTCTACGTGAAATATTTATTTTATGTAATAAATAAAGGAGACAGAAAGGAAAGAGGGAAGGAAGGGAGGAAGGAGGGAAGGAAGGGAGAGAAGGAAGGAGGGAGGGAAGAAAAGCAGGAAGAAATTCTATAAAGTCAGATTTTGGTTTACTTTACATTCAGACTACTCATTACCTTGGAAATAACTTTATTTTTATTGTTTAATCCAAGAACATGACCTGTATGTCTGTTTATTTAGTTTTCCTTTATATATATCTACACAGTTTTCTTCATAAATATCTAAACCTTGAATTTTGCTGGGTTAAACTTCTTAGCTTCTTATGTATTTTTAGATAATTCTCAAGGATTTAGGTGTAAAATTAAAACATTATATATACTATTAATTTTTCCACTTTGTCCAACTGCTTATTTCATTTCCTTTCCATATTGCTTTGCAGAAACTCTATAATAAAGATAAACAAAAGTAAATTAAATACCAGAGCCTTCAAAAATTATTAATGGGAAAGTTGGGAAAAAACAAAAGCACCGTATTTAAACATAACTACAGTTGTTTCCAAATTCAAAGACAGTGGTTGAAAGATTGCAATTATTTTATGTGGAAAGGCACTTTAGTAGACCCTTTTATTTTCTGATTGTAAAACACTTGGGCCGTGTTTCAAAGAAAATGGAATGGTCTAGGTAATGGAATGGTAAATCACTCTGCATAATGAGAGTAAATGAGTCATCCTTGGATGAAGACTGTTCAATATGAAGAAATGTCCAATTTTACTTTGCTGTTGCCAAGACACAGAGGAGTCTCTGATCTTAGAGAAGATAAGAGACTGGGGAAGAGCTGGTTACTTACTGCCATATGTGATGGGGAGTGGGTGCCTGATGTAAGAGAGGCTGAATATGGAACTCTGTGATAGATATAGCTGGGAATTGAGGAATATATGATATTTAGTGATACATTTTTCTATCTGATTTTTTAGGCCTTTGTCTTAGTCAATTTGTGCTGATCCAACAAAATGCCACGGATTGGGTGGCTTAAACAATAAATATTTATTTTTTACAGTTATGGAGGTCATAAATCAAGATATCAGCAGGTTTGATGTCTGTGAGGGCCCACTGCTTGCTTCATAGACAACTGTCTTCTCACTGTGTCCTTACATGGGGGAAAGGGCAAGGCAACTCTTTGGAGCCTCTTTTAGAAGCTACTAGTCCCTTTTACCCCCACGACCTAATCATCTCCCAAAGGCCTCACCTCCAAATACCATCACATTGGGGATTAGCTTTTAACATATGAATTTTGGAGGCATGCAGACAGTCAGTCAGTCTAAAGCAGTCTTCAATAATATCAGTTAATCACAGAGTTCTTGCATTAGTGCCAGTTTGGCAAATGAGCAAGTCATTAGGAAAAAGAAATCTGTAGAAAAAGCAGAGATAAATGTTGTTTATTCATATTAGAAAGTGTAGTTTATTGGTTTGTATCATTTTCCTATAGCTTTTGCTTCAAACTTGTACAAATAAAAGTTGATATAGTGATCACTCTAATGAAAGAGTGAAAATTATATAATATAAATAATTCTTACTTTAGGGGGCTAAGGTGGGCGGATCATGAGATCAGGAGATCGAGACCATCCTGGCTAACACGGTGAAACCCCACCTCTACTAAACAAATATAAAAAATTAGCCGGGCATGGTGGCACATGCCTGTAGCCCCAGCTACCCAGGAGGCTGAGGAGGGAGAATCACTTGAACCCAGGAGGTGGAGGTTGCAGTGAGCTGAGATTGTGCCACTGCACTCCAGCCTGGGCAACAGAGTGAGACTCCTTCTCAAAAAAAAAAAAAAAAAGAATTATTCCTTTTTGCCATCTACAATCTATATTTTATGAGACAGTGGCCAATAATGAGAAGAGTCTACTTTCATATATTTCAAGAATAATCTGTTAGATTATCTTCTGATGTAAATGACATGCAATTTAATTATTTCTCTCACTCATTTATAATCTATAAGATTTTTAATGGTGAAGTTGATAAGTTTTTTAATGATAAAGTTGATAAATCTCTAAGATTTTTAACAGTCAATAAAAATGAGATTTAAAATATATTTCTAGAAAAATGAGAAAGGACTTAACTCTTGATGAACTAAGTTTCCACTTTAGAGCTATACATTGTATTGCAGTAATCTAGTAGCCTGGACACGGGTGATAACTTGGGCCAAGTGGGAGAATTTGAGACAAATTTAGGAGGTAAAATCTGAAGAACATGGCTGTGAATGGTGATGGATGAATCTCAAGTTTTCTACTCAGGCATCTAGATAGGTGGTGTGGTCAATTATTTATTTATTTATTTATTTATTTTTGAGATGGTCTCACTCTGTCACCAGGCTGGAGTGCAGTGGCATGATCTCAGCTCACTGCAACCTCTGCCTCCCGGGTTCAAGCAATTCTCCTGCCTCAGCCTCCCGAGTAGCTGGGACTACAGGCACGCGCCACCATGCCCGACTAATTTTTGTATTTTTAGTAGAGACAGGGTTTCACCATTTTGGCCAGGATGGTCTCCATCTCTTGATGTTGTGATCCACCCGCCTTGGCCTCCCAAAGTGCTGGAATTAACAGGCTTGAGCCACTGCGCCCAGCCATCAATTCTTGTGATAAGAAAAAAAGGATGAGAAGATACTGAATTATATTTTTCAAAGGCTTGTGGTCTCTTTTTTTCTGAAGCATGACATAAAAAAGCTAAATTCTAATCTAGAAAAGGTCTGGCTTTAAAAAAAGTAATATAAATTTTCTACCTGATGTAACTTAAAGTAATTCATATATTTAATTTTGTTGACTAGAGCAAGATGTGGAGTTAGTTTGAATATTTCCTTCCTGGGTCTGTATATGTGTGCATTTATGTACATAAATAAGGACGTATGATAAGATGGCTCTTTCTTCTAGAACTGGCTTAAAAGATTTCTTTTATTTATTTCATTTTACATCTTTCACTATCAATACCCTAGATTTCTTATGTCAAGGTAAAGAAGCCTGATGAGTGAACACACTGGTATTTTTAAGACAGTGAAGTGGAATAAAAATTTTTGGTGGAACGCTAATGAACTGACTAGAAAACATACGATATTGCTGGTGTCATGCTTTCAGGAAGCCGATATAGGAGAGTCCCTGCTGTCCTTCTCCACAGTGGAGCTAATTTAAATTCACAATGCCACCTGCTACAACTGCTTTTCTTTCTATGAATTGTAATGACTAGATAGAGCATTAATCAGAGCTTGATAAATCCTAGAAATAAACAAAGAGACTGTTGCTAAATGTTTCGGTGCTATTTGTTTATAATTGAGAGCTTGTTTGGAGGTTCTAGCAGGGGAGCGCAGCTACTCACATACCCTTGAACAAAGACTGGTCCTCCTCTGTCTGGGATGGTCGTCCTCTTCAACAGAGTGCGCAGCTTCGGGACGGACACACAAGGAGTGGTGAGGCAGGAAGGGGACACCAGCCTAGCCAGCCAGATCAGCCAAATCAACCCTGGAGATCTATGGGGTGACAGATGTCCCAGCCAGATTGCCCTCACATCCATATTTTTTATAATTGTAAAAAAAAAAAAACCTTTGAACTTCTATAGTCATACAATCTGAAAAACGACATATATATGTATACATTTATATGTGGTATATAAATACTTATAAATGTAAACATATATAAAAATCATATATTTATTACATGAGGACCTGAGAACCAAATTCTATGGTAGAATAACATACATTTTAATTCTCCCCTAACACTGCTTACATCAAGCATGGAGTGAGACAAGAAATTACTCTCTATTAATTGTTGAAGATTTTAAAAATGTCACTGTAAAACTCTTGCTTCTGAAGTTCAATGACAAAATATAAACACATTACAGTTGAGTTAGAACAATTAGAATAAAAGCAATTGAATTTTCATTTTTAGATTTTGCCATGGAATGAAATATAGTGTTATAAAATACAAAGGAATTCCAAGTAAACAGTGCTGATTAGATTACTTTAGCTGATTAGCATATACAAAATGATGTCTTATGATTTTATTGTCATTTAGCATTGATGTAAAATATTTTTCCATATGTTTTCAAGTGAACAATGTGATAAAATGACAACTCTTTAGTTAATTTAGGACATGACTGCTTCGTCTATCTAATGCTTGCTGTAACTTCTACATTAATGTAGTCGCTTATATGCTAAAGCTTGTTAACTTGGCATTTTTCAGATATGTTGACAGGAGGAAATTAAAAATAAATTTTCTAAAGGTTAGTTAATTACAGATAATAAATTTTATTATGCAAATATGGAAATGATTTAATTTTCCAATATGTCATATTGAGGCAGTAAATTAAAGCTCGCCTTTTATTTATACTGTTAAACTGCCAATCAAACTGAAGGCTATCTAATTATAAAAAATTTTAAGTTTCTAAGTGTTTTTGATCTTTTCCCTTGGAAGAAATCTAGGGATCTAACTTTGGTCCTTTGAGGCAACTTTTACAGCTTTGAGTCAATGATGCATTGTATTTCTATCCTGACATTTAGCATATTAGAGGAATCTAAGGGTTTTTACTAAAACATTCAGCCCAGAAAGTTTGTTTATTTTATCTAAAAAATATGGTTCAATATAATTAGTTTTATTTTATCTTACAGTGTAAGAGAGAGAAGACAAATTTAGCTATGGGATATATATTAACCGTGTGCTGGGATCATTTATAACTACCTTTCTGTTCCTCCTTTCAGCTAGAATGATGTTAGGTTTATCATTTTTCTTTTATTTCTTCCTCCCTTTCTTTCACATCTGTCTTCTCTCCCTCCTCTATCAGCTCCAAAGGGGAATAAAAATGACATTATAAAACCCAACAACTCATATAGAGAATTTTAGACCAAAAATTTACAAGTATGAAAGGAATAGTAAATATGCAGAAAATGTAGTATCACATAATTATCATTACCCAGTATTAAGTTTAAATATGAACTTCCTTGGAGACTCACAGACACATATACATACATTCACATACACACAAGAAATTATGATTATGTATAGAATTCTTACTCTTTCACAAATCCCTTTCAGTTCCCCCAATGAACTTATTTCCCTCCTAACATAGAGCCTGACCCTCCCCTGGACTTGAAATAATATTTTTCTAATAATACCCACACAACCTTTAGAGCTCAGCTCAGTCAGTCGTGTGTCTTTGTTATATATTCTTTCTCACATTTCTTTAATAGCACTTGTATAGTTTGTAAAAATGCATTTACTTTGTAATATCTCTTACCCTACCAGGATGTAAGCTCAAAGGAGATAAAAACTGATTCTACTTTATAGTTCATTTTTTATCTCTAGCACCTCTCACACTGCTAGGTACATAGTAGACACTCAATTAGTATTCGTTTAATGAGTGAAATATAAATGAATATATGATGCATTTCCTTCTAAGTTGGAAGTGAGAAAAAAACGGGTATGTAAAGTTATTCATAACAGCTGATTTGAAGAGCCATCCTTTTTCTTATAACTGTTTCTTATGAACTACAGTGAAAGCTAAAAGTGTGATAAAATAAAAATAAAATTTAATAAGGGGCTTGTTTCAATAACTTGTGGGGTTGCCAAAGTGGCCTTCCAGTGATCAAACTTGACAAACAGAACTCGGATTACAGAGAAAAATGAGTGGCCATCTCAATCAGTATATTTAATACCAAAGGTGCACAGCACTGTTAGATATTGTAGAGATATATTTAATTTTTTATTTGCAAAGGCAAAACTTAGGTACTATTACAGCAACTTTGCATATCCTCATTTAGGTATCAATCCTGTGTAACCCAAATATCTGTAATGTTAGATACATCCAACAAACTGATGGGATAATTAAATGAAGAATTTCTTATGAAAAAGCTTACCTGAAAATAACTCAAAACATTTTATGGGGCTGGGTATGGTGGCTCACACCCGTAATTCCAGCACTTTGGGAGGCCAAGGTGGGTAGATCACCTGAGGTCGGGAGTTTGAGACCAGCCTGGCCAACATGGTGAAAACCCATCTCTACTAAAAATACAAAAATTAGCCTGGGGTGGTGGTGCCGGCCTGTAATCCCAGCTACTCAGGAGGTTGTGGCAGGAGAATCACTTGAACCCGGGCGGCAGAGATTGCAGTGAGCTGAGATCGTGCCACTGCACTCCAGCCTGGGCAACAGAGCAAGACTCCATCTCAAAAAAACAAAAGAAAAAAATAGTTCATGGATAAGTGAGCTGCTACTGTTTTGAAGTGGTAATAGTAAACTCAACCAATTTATTCTAACATTTGTGATACAGTTTGTGATAGGAACACAAACTGATTTTTCTTTAGGCCACCAAATCTTAAGCACTTGGCCACAAATTATAGGGAAGATTTCTCTACCTTTTGGCCTGGCTTGGTTTCTCTAACTCAGATGGATCCCATAATGTTATCACTTAGATATCTATTTCCATGTTGTTATTAATGTTTCTCAGATAGTTCTTATGGGTAGAACTGAGAACAGTTCTCATATTTGGGGAAGGAATATGGTTGGAACCATGCTTTTGTTGTTGAGAGGAAGAAGCTCATTTAAAAAGCATTAGCTTTTGACTTCCTTCTGTCTCTCACTATTTTTTTTCTTTATTTTCATTCATCTTCTTTAAGTCCTTTCTGTTGTAGTCACCCTACAGATACAAGATGGACTCCCACCTAAAATTTGGTTCTGATGTCAAAGCTCATGAAATCACACACACTGAGTGTATGAAAAGATTTATTACTCAGATAATGCAGATTTATGTGGCTAGCATAGGTGCGCTTCTCAAGCTGGTCTGAAAATAGCTTAAGAATGCAGGGAAAGCAGGTTGGCTTGGGGTTTTTACATGATGGGTAAGTGTGGGGCAGAGTTGAGTGTTCCCTGATGTGGGCAAAGGCATGCACAGTTTGAACCCCTTGCTGGCACCAAGGAAGGGGCACCCAGGCTTTCTTATCAATTTGCTCAGAGAGAAAGAGAAATCAGTTTTCTTAACTTTCTTATCAATTTGCTCAGAAGAGAAAGAGCAGGCAATTATTGAAAAATTGAGTCAGACTCTCTTCTGCCCTTCTTCTTTTTTCCCTCCCTGCCTCCATCTCACCCTCTCTCCCTACTTCTCTTCCTCCCTCCCTTTCTTCCTTCTTTTCTTGTACATGCATTGTCCTTTCTCTTTCTTCTGCCTTTCATGCTTTTTTCCATTCTTATTCCTGTTAAGAATTGTTCTTTATCTCTTAGAAAATCCCTTGAATTGGTAGAGAAAGCACAGCCTTTCTGAGAGTGCCACAAGGAAGATAACTTTCCCAAGTCAGCAAATTCTGCATCATATGCTTTTGTGATTCTCAGAAATTGGATTCAGTAGGATTTTTATTTTAATTTCTGAGCATCTTCAATAGACACTCAAAGGATATGTCATGTGCATAAAGAAACAAAGTTAATTTACTGACTAGAACACCCTGCTATCATCTGTTTCTGAATTATTGAATCCAATAACAAATTATAAGAGTAATAATAAAATATCACAACTAGAACATTTTCTGATACATTAAAAGCAACATTTTTTCATGGTGTTTTGGGTTTTACCACATTCTAAAATGGATATATGACTGTGTATTATAAAAATCATAAGAGGCGCCAGGCGCAGTGGCTCATGCCTGTAATCCCAGCACTTTGGGAGGCCGAGGCGGGCGGATCACGAGATCAGGAGGTTGAGACCATCCTGGCTAACACAGCGAAACCCCATCTCTACTAAAAATGCAAAAAAAAATTAGTCTGGCGTGGTGGTGGGCACCTTTAGTCCCAGCTACTTGGGAGGCTGAGGCAGGAGAATGGCGTGAACTCTGGAGGAGGAGCTTGCAGTAAGCCGAGATCATGCCATTGCACTCCAGCCTGGGCAACAGAGCGAGACTCTGTCTGAAAAAAAAAAAAAATCATAAGGGGATAAGAGGATCTAATATCAAAGGATCTAGTTATCAAAATTCAAGTGACTATATAAGTTGGTCACACATATTACAGCTTTTTCAAAGTCTAGGATATTTCTTAGGGGTTAGAAGCTGAGGGATCGTTCTTTATCTCATAATTTTAGTCATGAATTTGTGGAGGAAACAAAAATTGTAATTTCTACATTTAAAAGATAGCCAGCTTTACTTTTGTTTATCCGTGCAATTCACTTTTGTTCTCACAAGGTAGAATTTAATATTTAATAAAGCAATTAACTGGGTAATGAGGCTACGATTTCAAGTTTATGACTGATTCTTCACAGTCAGTCATTTTGTTATAAGGACTAAAGGTAAAAGGATTTTGCATTTTCCTACTTGCATCTGGGAATAATGATGTTGTTTCCTACTTTCTGTGCTATTAACAGCTCTTGCATCTCCATACTGCTCTTGTCTTTCTTTCATTATTCCTTTTCTACGTGATATTTATGCTAAAGCTCTCTCTCATCTCTTTGATTAGCTTTCTTTTGTTTTCAACATACTTAAATTACATGTTCACAAAATCTTATATGTGCTTTCTTTTGATGTATCAATCATTAACCTATGCATAATCCCATATAATTCTTTCATTACTGCTATTATTTTTCTAATATATTCGGATGCTGTTGAAAAATATTTTTTGCTGCTATTGTATCGAAGTAACCTCCTGGTTATTTTAGAATAAAGAAGAAAATTAGAGATAACTACTGTCTATTTATTGAACCACAGAGATTATATTTGGTACTTTCTAATGTTATCTTGTAATCCTTTAAACAACAACTTCAAGATTATTTTTATACTTGATAAAACTACTCCTCAAAAAGGATAAGTTACTTGAAAAAAAGATATAACTAATAAGTGCTAGGGTATAGAATTTTAAAATAATGTTTATTAGGTTTCAGATACTTTTGCTGATTTATTTTTAAACCAAATTTTATTTAGATCCTGGCTCTGTCTAAATATGCTTGTATCAGTCTGTTTTCATGCTGCCGATAAAGACATACCTGTGACTGGGCAATTTACAAAACAAAGAGGTTTAATGAATTCACAGTTCCATATAGCTGGGGAGGCCTCACAATCATGGCAGAAGGTGAAAGGTACATCTCACATGGCTGCAGACAACTTGTGCAGGGAAACTCCCCTTTATAAAACCATCAGATCTTGTGACGCTTATTCACTATCACAAAAACAGCACGGGAAAGACATGCCCCCATGATTCAATTACCTCCCATTGGTTCCCTCCTACTACACATGGGAATTGTAGGAGTTACAATTCAAGATAAGATTTGGGTGGGGACACAGCCAAACCATGTCAGTACTATATCTCATTCCTTTATTTTTTTGTGGTCACTCTAGGAATTAAAATATATGCTCTTAATTTATCACAGTCTACTAAAAATTAATATGAAACCTTACATAATATAGTATTATGCTTATATTTAATTCATCTTCTATGCTATGTTTATCACATATAATACATCTACTTACATTACTAAACATAGAAAATAACAACGTTTGTCGTTGTAGACAGATGTGTTTTTTAATGTAAATCAGACAAAAATTGAAAGTGTATTTACTGTTTCCGATGATCTTCATTTGTTCTGGCATTTATAAGGTTCCATCTGGTGTTATTATCCTTCAGCTTGAAGAATTGTCTTTGTTACAGTGCAGGTCCACCAGCAACACATTCTCTGCTTTTGCTTTTCTGTAAATATAGTAATTTTGCTTAAGTATTTGCAATTTAATTTTCTGGGTACAGAATTAAAACTTGTCAGTTTTGCTTCAGAACTGTAAAGATCTCAATCCATTTTCCTCTTGACTCCGTTGTTTCGGATAAGAAGTCAGTTATTCATCTTGTTGTTTTCTAGTAAGTAATGTATCATTCATTTTTCTCAGGATGCTTTAAACATTTTTGCTTATATTTAGAGTTTTGATATAAAGTGACAATGTGTGTGCTCACGTATGCTGTTATTATTTTTATCACACTTGGGGATTTATTGATTTCTTAATTCACCACATTTGGAAAATATTTGGCCATTATTTTTTCAAATAGTTTTGCTGCTTTATTCTCTGTAGCCCTCCCTCTGAAACTTCAGTTACATATATATCAGGCCATGAGATATTGTTTGTAAGTCCTTAAGTTCGGATTTAAAAAATCATTTTCTTTCTGTTCTTAAGGCCAGATAATTTCTATAAATCTGTAACTGATAGAACAGAACAATTATTCTGTCATCTCTAATTTGCTGCTAAGACAATGCAGTAAATTTTTTATTTTAGATATTTTACCTTTTAGTTCTAGTATTTTTATTTAATTCTGCTGAGATTTCTCACATCTTCATCCATTATTAGCATTTTTCTCCTAATTCCTGGAACTTAAATTTATAATATCTCTATACTAATTATAATTCTAGGTCATATCAAAATAGGTTTCTATTAACTACTTTTTTCTGAACTATAGTCACATTTCCTTGTTTTTCGTATGTTTAATAATTTTTATTTTATACTAAACACTGAGATGATATGTTGTAGAAATTTTGAATTCTGCTTTGTTTCAGGAAAGAGCTAAAGAGTTTGTAGTTTTTGCAGGCAGTTAACTTAGCTGGATTCATCTTATGAAACATACTTTCTCTCAGGTGAGCAGGAACTAACATTTCCTTTAGTTCTTCTATTCTTGCAGATGGTGCAATTCAGCTGTTTGGTATGCCCTCAGGCATGTATAGTTCAGGGATTAGCCAACCATTTTCAGAAAATTAAAAGCCTTAAATTCTGCCTACTGACTCTTCAGAAAAATAATACTGCAGTTTTCTGCTTTAATTCTATTTGTTCTACTCCATACATTTTGGGTAAAGGCCTCAGACAAAAATATGTATAAAAATAAATTTTACTACTACTGTTCCATTCTTTCAGGGTTCAGTTAGTTTCTAATTTCTGGTTGCTTTGGGACACTGTACATTAGTTCATTTGATGGTTCATTGGATGCAAGCTACCCTGCCATACCTGGAAGAACCTCCCCCTCATTCGCATTTATTTACCAGTTTAGAATATATTTTTAAGTCCATAAAGTGTCGTCGTTTTCTGGTAAAATTTTACCAATTTATTGTCAATGCCCTTTTATTGATAGTTTATATATAATCTTTTAAAAACAACTATGGCACTATATTTAATCTTTCACATAATTTCATCCACAATGGCTTTGTTAATGACAAGGATATTTTTGTCAATTTATCTCAGTATATACGGCAGGCTGACAAATCGTATATCAAAAAATGCCTTATTGGGGGCTAAGAGGTACTAGTATCAAATTGAATTAACTTCAATTGATTTTATTTTTAGAACATTTTGATTTATAGAAAAAAATGAGATGATAGTATAGAGAGTTTCCAATCACTCACACTCAGTTTCCTCTATTATTAACATCTTTCACCATGATGGTGAATTATAGAGACATATATCTCAAAAATGATATATATATATATATCTCTATATCATATTATCACACGGAGTTTCCAGCTTGTTAGTGTGTCATACAGAATGTGTCAGAAAGTATTCCCTCTGCTTGTAGTTTCTGGAAAAGGTTGTATAACATTAATATTTTTTATTCTTTAAATGTTTGGTGGAATTCATCGATAAAATGCTCTGTGTCTGGCATTTTCTTCTTTAGAATTGCATTGAATATTGATTTCTTTAATAGATATAATTGATGAAAGTGGCAGCCTGTCCCGGGCAGCCACTGCCATCGTGCTAGCTGGAGCAGGGGCCGGGGGAAGAGGGAGGGAAGAGGGTGGGACGTGGGCAGTGGCAGTGGAAGTGGCTGCAAGAGCAACAGTGGCAGTGGTGGGACCCCTTTGCCCAGCGTTCCTGACCCCTTGTGCCCTGTGTTCCTGAGGCAGCCGACTCTGCTGCCCCACCCTCGCACAACTAGGTAGGACCCACTCCCAGGCCTGGGGCCTCCGCTGCTCCGGACCCTGGCCTCATGTCACTGCTCTCACCCGCTGACAGTGTGGGGAGGAGGTAGACAGTCTCTGGAGCCCAACCCTAGGAGCCCCCTGGAGGCTGCCACCCTAGGGGCCACCACCAAGGGGCTGGCCAAGGCTCCCACTGACGGGAGAGCAAAGTGTGGTCAGGCATGGAGGAATGGGCAGAGGGGGGCCCAGCGAGGACCTGGAGCTCCCTCCTCAGGCTACAAGGAGGTGCACCTGGGGCTGCACACTCCGTGGAGATGGTGAGAGCCGGGGGCAAGTGGGAGCCCTGCCCCTTCTCAGTTGATGGGGCAGGAGCTCCCTGGGGGGCAGCTGCAGCCACCGTGCTGTGGCTGTGGACCCAGGCACCTCTGCACTCTCGGGTTGGGAAGGGACCCTTCCTGCACTCCACAGCCTTGAAAGTGCCTGCTCCCACTGCCTGACTTCTCCACACTCTCAGTGCCTGCTGTGATCCTGGATCAAAATCCGGGCTGAGCCCGGGCACTGTCGCAACCCGGCCAGGTGAGCACACACTTGGGGTAGTGCTGACACACCAGCCCCCTACCACTTCGGCCCCCTCCAGAGTTTTGGTGCAGACAAGCATTGGAGGGAGGCCAAGGGGATGCTGAGGACAGCCTGGCACTGGCCTGCAGGTGGCCCTTGGCATGAATAGCCTGGGTGCCATAAACAGTAGCAGGAGCCAGACAGGTTCCTGGGCAGAAGAGGGCTGGTCGCTGGTGAAGACCCACCTTCAAACGGGGGAGGACCTGAAGCCTAGGTGCTGGCCACTAGTCCCATGGTGGTGCTTTTATCTGGGCCTGCTCATGGCTGCCCACGGACCAGAGGAGCTATCCTCTCTGCTGAAAGCTGAACACTCAAGGGGTGACCTGCCTGCAGAGGGAAGTTTCCCACTCCAGGGGCTCCTCTCTGCTAGGAGCTGGACACTCATCAGGACACTGACTGTGGAAGGAGCTACCCACTGTGGGTCTCCTCTGAGCTGTTCTATCACTCAAGAAAGCTCCACTTCATTTTGCACCCTCCACTTGTCTGCATACTTCATTCTTCCTGGTCACAGGACAAGAACTCGGGACCTGCTGAATGGTGAAGCCAAATGAGCTGTAATACAAATAGGGCGGAAACATGCCTTCCTCACCACATTGTGGATGAAGAGAAAGAGAAAAGAGCTGCAGCCCTTTGGGGCCCCAGACCTGGGAGCTCCGCAAGCCAGGGCTGTGTCTCCCTCTTTGGAGACTTGTGGTTCCTAGCATTTCCAAGCTTCCAGGTGCCACTACATTCCCTGGTGCCAGCTGGGGAAGCTACTTATGGTGCACCTGGTCCAGCCACAGCCTCACAGAGAGCTGGCACCCATGCCAGAACTGGAGCTGCCCACCCCATGGCAGCAGCCAGCATGTCTGACTGTGTGCAGTGGCAGGACCCCACACTTGCTCACACACCCCTCACTGCTCCACGCTTGACTCGCTCTTGGCAGGCATGGGATCCAGGCTATAGCGTGAGCCAAGTGCAGCCTGCCAAGCTGAGTGGATGGAGAGAGCCCAGTGGGTCCAAGCAAAACTTGGGCTAAGGCGCCACTGGCCACAGACGTTTCCAGCCAGAAAAGTAACACCCCAAAGCCTAAGTCTATTCAGATCCCAAAACATAAGTATATTCAGATTATTGATTCATTGTTGTATGAGTTTGGGTAGATTGTGTCTTTCAACGGATCTGGTCTATTTTATCTAAGTTAATTTGTGGGCAGAGTTTTCTATTGTATTTTTTTATTATTCTTCTGGTGTCCTTGGGATCCCTAGTAATGATTCTTCTTTTATTTATGGTATGAGTAATTTGTATCTTCTCTCTTCATTCTTGGTAGCCTAGATGGAAGTTTACCAATTTTATTGATGTTTTCAAAAAAATTACTTTTGGTTTCATTGGTTCTTGTTTTCAGTATCATTGATTTTTGACTCTAATTTTTAAATTTATTTTCTTCTGTTTGTTTTAGGCATAACATGCTCTGCTCAGCCTTGCTTCCTGAGGCAGAAGGTTATAATATTGATTTTAGACGTTTTTCTTTTCTAATATATGCATTTAATGTTATAGATGTTCCTCAAAGTAAAACCTTAAAGGCATCCCACACATTTGAGAAGTTTTTCATTTTCATTTAGTTCAAAATAATTTATCTTCAGATTTCTTTAACCTACGTGCTATTTAAAGATGTGCTTTTAATCTCCAAATATCTTCATATATTCCTGGTACCTTTCTGTTACTGAGTTTTAGTTCTTTTAGTATGATTTCATTCTTATCTCACCTTGCATTATTTTCTCTCTTTTACATTTGTGATGGTGTATTTTTGCCCGGAATGTGGCTTGTTAATGAATGTTTCTAGTGAACCTGAGAAGAATGTATATTCTGATGTTGTTGAATAGAATGCTCTATAAATGCCAATGAAATCAAGCCATATAAAATATATCCTTACTGATTTTCTGCCTTTCTAATCTGCACATTTAAGAGACGAATGCTGTATTACAGCTTGACAGAAGAAATAAATTCTAGTGTTCTCTAGCACTGTAGGAAGACCGTAGTTAACAAGAATATATTAAATAGTTTCAAATAGCTAGAAGGAGTCTATTGAATGTTCCCCACACAGAGAAATACTACATGTTTGAGATAATGGATATGCTAATTACCATGACGTGCTCATTATACATCATAAGTATCAAAATATTGCTGTGTACCCCATAAATATCTATAATTACTATGCCTCAATTTGAGAAAAAAAAGGAATGCTGATATTTTAAACGTTAGTAGTAGATTTGTCTATTTCTTCTTTCAGTTCTATCACTTTTTTTTTTTTTTTTTTGAGATGGAGTCTCACTCTGTCACCCAGGCTGGAGTGCAGTGGTGAGATCTCAGCTCACTGCAACCTCCACCTCATGGGTTCAAGTGATTCTCCTGCCTCAGCCTGCCAAGTAGCTTGGATTACAGGCATGCACCACTGCACCCAGCTAATTTTTGTATTTTTAGTAGAGATGGAGTTTCAACATGTTGGCCAGGCTGATCTCAAACTCCGGACCTCAAGTGATCTGCCCACCTTAGCCTCCCAAAGTGGTAGGATTAAGTTCTACCATCTTTTACCTCCCATATTTACAAGATGTGTGGTAAGGTACACACATTTTTAACAACTATTATGTTTCCTTTAAAAATTTGCTCCTTTATCATTATGTAATTTCAATATCATTATGTAATTCATAATTTTTTTGAGGTCTGCTTTCTCTGAAATCAGTATAGCTATACCAGCTTTCTTTTCATTAGTGTTAGCAAGGTATATCTCTCCCTATGTTTTACTTTTAACATATCTGTTTTTATATTAAAAGTAAGTTTCACATAGACAAAATATAGTTGGATATTAATTTTTTAAATCCAATCTCTTTTAATTGATGTATTTAGATCATTTATAGTTAAATATATTACTTGATTACTGATTTGATTGTGTCTTCTCTGGTTTTAATGTAACATTTTATATGATTCCACTTTCTCTCCTCTCATCACATATTCACTATACTTCTTTAAAAATTTTTTCTTGTGTTTGGTTTGCTCTTGTTTTGTGATTGCCCTTGTTTGCGATTTACATTTGCAACTAATCTAAGTTAACTTTCAAATGACACTACTGTTCTTTATACACACTACAGGAACCTTATTACAGAATATACTTAATTTCTTATTCTCTTCTCCTGTAACACTGATGTTATTCATTTAATTTAATCATATGTCATCCAATGTATTTTTACAATTGTTAGTTTAACAAACAGTTAACTTTTAGATCATTTTAGAATAAGAGAAATAAAACATTTTATTTCAACTGTATTTGTTCCTGGTATGACCCTTTTCTCCTTTCTTTATGTAGATCCAAATTTTTGATCTATATATTTGTTTCCGTATCATTTTTTATTAAGCTTCTGTTAATAAATTATATAAAGCGTACATGTTGGTAGTATGTTTTTTTTCACTTTTTGTTGTTTGAGAAAGTGTTTCTTCTTCATGCTTGAAGAATAATTTCACTCAATATAGCATTCCAGGCTGGTTATTTTTTCTTTCAACGCTTCAAATATTTCACTCCTTGCTTACATAGATTTTTTTTGTTTATTTGATTTTTTTAACGAGAAGCCTATTGTAATTACTATTATTTTCTTCCATAGGTAAGTTCTCCTACCCTACTCCATCACTGGCTTCATTCAAGATTTTCTGTTTGTCTTTTTTCTTTGGTTTTCTGCAGTTTGAATATATTCCTAGGCATATACATATTTTGGTATTTGTTTGCTTGGTGTCCTCTGAGCTTTCTGAATATGTGATTTGTTGTCTGCCATTAATTTTTTTGAAAAAAACCTCTATCATTGTTATATCAAATAGTTCTCCATTTTATCTTTATTTCTTTCTGGTATTCTAATGATCTATATGGTACAACTTTTGATAGTATTCCACATGACGGAATGTCATGTTCTGGTTTTCTTCATACTTTTCCAATTTCAGTTTGAGAAATTTCTATTGACATATCCTCAAAATTACTGATTCTTTCTTCTACTGTGTCTAGCTTACCGACCTACTCATCAAAGGTATCCTTCTGTGTATTAGTCCATTTTCTTTTTTTTTATTATTATTATAATTTAGGTTTTAGGGTACATGTGCACAACGTGCAGGTTTGTTACATATGTATCCATGTGCCATGTGTTTTCCAGCACACATTAACTCGTCATTTAGCATTAGGTATATCTCCTAATGCTGTCCCTCCCACCCCCCCACCCCACAACAGTCCCCGGAGTGTGATGTTCCCCTTCCTGTGTCCATGTGTTCTCATTGTTCAATTCCCAACTATGAGTGATAACATGCGGTGTTTGGTTTTTTGTCCTTGCGATAGTTTACTGAGAATGATGTTTTCCAGTTTCATCCATGTCCCTACAAAGGACATGAACTCATCATTTTTATGGCTGCATAGTATTCCATGGTGTATATGTGCCACATTTTCTTAATCCAGTCTATCGTTGTTGGACATTTGGGTTGGTTCCAAGTCTTTGCTATTGTGAATAGTGCCGCAATAAACATACGTGTGCATGTGTCTTTATAGCAGCATGATTTATAGTCCTTTGGGTATATACTCAGTAATGGGATGGCTGGATCAAATGGTATTTCTAGTTCTAGATCCCTGAGGAATCACCACACTGACTTCCACAATGGTTGAACTAGTTTACAGTCCCACCAACAGTGTAAAAGTGTTCCTGTTTCTCCACATCCTCTCCAGCACCTGTTGTTTCCTGACTTTTTAATGATGGCCATTCTAACTGGTATGAGATGGTATCACAACTTGTGAATCCATAGTCAGTGAAGTAAAGCTCTCAGTAATTTCTCTTTATCAATAAATCCTCCCACAAAAGTCTCTCTTGCTCTTGAAATAATATGGGTGCTATTTTAAAGTTTCAAACAATATTTTAACCAAAGTACTTAAATCCAAGGTTTTAGATACAACTCAGTTATATTTATTTGGTGCAAAACTGTAGTTTTCCACCTTTCTATAGCATAAGCTTGGAAGTAGATTCTTTTACCTACACTCTACCCATTCTAGGGATTCTAAAAATCATAAAATTACACAATGCTAGAGATATCCATTTCAATTATTTTCTAAGTTTATCATGCATGTGAACCATCTTCAAATTCTCATTTATTAGGTTTGGGATAAAGCATAAGGATTCTTCATTTTTAAGAAGCTCCAAGAGAGTGCCAATGTTGCTAGTCCTTTGAGGTACATACCAACACTTCTCACTTTACAAAAGAAATAAAGTTTCAGAGATTCAACTGCAACTTATTCTAAATCATGTTTTTAAAAATATGCTATTCAAAGATATAAAAGTATAAATCAACAATATTAATTATCTCCAGCATTAGCTCCTTTACTTTGAGTTGGTGTGACAGAAGGAACCCTCTTTATTATTACATTTGTTTTCTAGGCTTGTTTGAAAAATAATATAATTTAAGTGCTTTTTAAGTTTTGAATTTGATATAAAATGTTTTAACACATAGTTTCACTCAAAATATGAAATAGATAATGAACAATTGTCCAAGAAGTATGAAAACTGATGCTATAGAGAAGTTGTTATACAGAGTCATAACCCTTCATATAACCTGTCATTAGCCTAATACTATTTCTCATGGTGGTCAATCCTAGTTGTCTACATTAAAGAAGGATGAGAAAAGGGAAGTGTACATAGGGGCTAAAATATTCAAAGTGTTCATTACAGATAAAGCGGGTGAGGTAACAGCTGTTCTTGACAAAGAAAACAGATATGATATATTCTTTTGAGAATATTGTGTAGAAGAAGAGTCATGTAAATATTCAAAAGGAAATAAAGCCCGAAGCAATCCTCAAACTATATGAATAACAATACATTTTGAGGATGAAGAAGCAGATATAAAATAATAATCTATCTGCCTCCAATCTATCATTATATTTTTCATCATAACTTCCATAAAAGTGAAAAAAATAGATTATGTTTTGTGGACTTTGACATATGAGGTAATATAAGTATAATAAAAGAATCATATGAACCCATGTTTCTGGTTTATTGCTCATAAAATTGGCATTAAATGGTCATCAATAACTGATGAACAGATATAGATGCTCTTTGTTTACTATACCTCTTCAGCGGGTGATAGTAGATTTATATTTGAGGTTATTGCTCCCGGTCTTTCTCATGCCTAAGGATTTGTTCTCTTAGACATTGGTTGTCTAATTTAATAGTGGTTTTCAAGATGTTGCTTCAACACACAAGAACTGTCTAATTTACCTGAGCTCAAGGTAATTTGTAATCTGCAGTACCTCTTTCAATAGTAGAAGAGACTAAAAGGATGCTATGCTATAGGTGACATTAATTTTAGTTAGGAAATATATGCACAGCAGTGACTGCACAAAGAATAAAGGTAGATTTTATATGGTACTAATGGAATTCACTTAGACACTTATTCAAATTTTTCATTCTAATGTTTTTCAATAGCTTTTTATCCATAGGCCTTTTGTTTGTTCTGTTTCATTGGAACGTCTGATTTCTCATAGTTGATTGTAGACCTTTCTCTACTTCAGATACACAAGTGTGTATGTGTGTCATATCTAATTATATAGTTATATAAATATATACGTATTCATACATGATAAAATATATGTCAAAATTGCATTTCTCTTTCAGAAAAACAAATATTCCTAGTAAGATATTTCTGGTTATATTCATGAATCAAATCTTATTTAAATGTTGATGTGTTAGAGTCCCAGCATCCCACTCACTTCTATTTTATATTTACAACTCACTTGTAGGTGAGTTCTGTAATTCACTACAAGTTCATGAAGATTAAGAAGTATCAAGTGCTTATGTGATACTCACTAGTGTGCATGAGCTGCTCTAACTGCCTTACATATTTATAATTGGCCCATCTTCACTGCAACTCTGTGGGGCAGCTTCTCCTACTGTTTTCACTTGATTGATGATGAACGAACTGTACACAACACAGGGCTAATAGCTAGTCTCAGAAAATATTGAGATTGGATTCTAGACAGTCTTCCTCTCAGTAAGTAAAATAATAGATGTAAAATTAAATTTGGACCACTGCTACCAAGAACTTTTCCACAAATATTATTTTTTTCTCTGTACTTGGTATCAATTTCTCCTTGTTCTTATTTTACATCCCTAAAATATTCATTTTTTAAATTTCATGTAAGCATAGAGAATAGAAAGAAAAATATTTAGTAGTACACTTAAAATTAGTATGTTACATAGCTTCAGTCTTAATATTAAAACTATCAATGGTAAAATCACGAATTTTATTTTTGTATTCTTTGTAGCATTACAAAAAGAGCTTTAATATTCTGTATTATGTTTTTTTTCCTGCCTTGTTTTGACTTTTTTTTTTTTAGCTAAGCCAACTTATTAGCATTCAGATTTTTTAAATTAGCAAACTATTTCTTGATAGAACGGCTGAAAAATTCTCATTGACTATGCTATTAAATATTTTGTCATGCCTTCTGACAGCAGAAATATCAGACACCTAAAAATAGCTTAAGTGTTTTTCACATGTTAAAATAAGAATAAAAATGAAGGATATAAAGAAACTCTTTAGTTACAATAAACATCAAACTATGACTTTTGGTTACTCTTGTATTCTTACGACAGGAAAGAAACTGAACAGGCCATATAATAAACTCAATTATACCTGTCTGCTTATTATTACAACTCATGATTATCAGATAAAATGCATGATGGAGTTAAATGGCAACTTAATATTTGCATAATGGCAGTTAGCTACAGTATACAAAATGAAATGTCTTTTATAAAGCTTCAGGGTCTTCTTAAATAGATGCATTAAACTAATAAGTGTTGGCACAATAGAATTATCTACTTAGCAGATTTCTTGTGTGTTTTCTTAGCTAACTCTAACACATTTGAAAACACTTGGCTTGGAATTTTCTAAGAGTTAACAGTTTGTATTATTATCTGAATTATTTAAATATTTTTCTTATTTAGTATAGCCTCTCCAGCATAAATCTGTCAGAATGGTTTACGCTTTGAAGTAAGAACTACTGTTTGACCCTCAGAATCTCATTCAAAGATTAAAAACTTTATAATTTGCATTTCAAGTGGTCAGACAGCCATTAAACTATCCAGGTGAAGTGTTTGAATAAGGAATTATTGATTAAACAGAAACCTTTGAATCACAAATGGAAGAGAAAATGATTGTCAGTCCTCATGCTTTTCTTTAAATTGTATTTTAGAACTTTTTATTTAAAAAATGTTTTGAAAGATGTCTCAGTGGAAGGAAACTGAAATTTCCTTTGCACCACACCCTGAGAATGAGATGCATCTGTTCTTTCTAGAAAATACTAAAGGACAATATTACAGTTGTTTTTCCTAATTTAAGTCATAATGAATGGAAAGTAATTTCTGCTTATCATTAACAGCTAGTTTCGTCCTTTTGTCTGGCTTACGGGATGTCTGAGGTTTAGATGCTCTATTACTCTTCTCAGGCTACAATAACAAAATAGCAGAGTCTGGGAGACTTAACAACAGAAATGTATTTTCCCACTGTTCTGGAAGCTTGAAGGCCAAGATCAAGGACCAGCAGGGTTGGTTTCTGATGAGGTATCTCTTCCTGGTTTGCAGATGGCCCTCTTCTTCCAGTGTCCTCAAAGAGTACAAAAGGAGAGGAATCTCTTTTGTTCTCTCCTTATATGACTGCCAGTCCTATTGAAAGCCCCCAGCCTTATGACTTTGTTTAACCTTAGTTACACAATTCAGCCCATAGTAGATGCTCAAATTAGTGACACAGATTGAAGAAACGTAAAAGATTACACAAGCTCCAAGAAAAATGAGAGTACTTCTGAAGTTTTAATATACTGAATCAAGCCTCTGTACCTAGCTGTGGAGATTGTTAACTAGGTATCCTATAACTGCTTGGTAACATCTACTTGATAAATACTTTGTAAATAATGAGTTTCAGCAGCACAAAAGAAAAGCACAAGAATCTGGATAAGCAGGAATGCAGAGAAGCTGTAGAGACCCCAGAGCTGATGGCTTCCTGGAGTTGAGGTGGCACACAGCTTCACTTCTCATGATCATGTTTGTGAGTCATAGGACCTTGGCTATGGTGCTGCTGAAGATGTCACAATTCCTCTCTTTTATTCTATGTATTTATTTATTTATTTATTTATTATTTTTTAGACTCTCACTCTGTCGCCCAGACTAAAGTGGTGCAATCTCGGCTCACTGCAAGCTCCGCCTCCCGGTTCAAGGAATTCTGCTGCCTCAGCCTCCCGAGTAGCTGGGACTACAGGCGTCTGCCACCAAGCCCAGCTAATTTTTTGTATTTTTAGTAGAGATGGGTTTTCACCATGTTAGCCAGGATGGTCTCGATCTCCTGACCTTGTGATCTGCCTGCCTTGGCCTCCCAAAGTGCTGGCATTACAGGCGTGAGCCACCACAGCTGGCTATTCTTTCTTAAAGCTAAATAAACTTGGTGTTGGTTGAAGCCTACTGTGCCTTGTTAGTTTGAATGATGATGTAAATCTAAGACCTCTGCTTCTGGGTGAGCAGAGTGGGTGCTGCAACTGCTAACTGTCTGAGACTATGCGAAGGGAAACATGAGAAAGAAATTTACTTGTCTTGTGTAATAAAGCAGAGGCTTAGGATGTGATGCAATTGTACAATGGAAGAAATAGGAAGGATGGTGAATTGTGGGGCTGAAAATTGGAGGATGGTAGAAATCTCTGTAAGGAAAAGTAGTCCCTTGAGCCCTGCTAGAACCCACACAGCCAGGCAACTTCCTCTTCTTTTCTGTCCTCACTGTCATCCAATCTCTGACCCCAGTTCTATCTTCTGAGGAAATCAAAGCAGTAAGGACTCCAACTGAGAAAAATAAGAGATCATGGAAGTCAAAAGTGAGTTCGATGCTGAAACTAAGTGAATTAAGTGAAAATCTGCTTGCATAATGATAAAATTCGCAATCCCCCATTTCTACTTGTTCTTCGAACACACGCAGCTAGATACAATTTTCTTCTGCCTGCTCCATAGTAAGACAGAAAATTAGTGTGTTATCCCAGGTAAATCTAGTTGCAGAGAAAATGCATGAAATCCTCAAATTTGAGGACCCACAAATAAACTTTACTTGCCACAATATTATCTTCCAACAATGCCTAATAATTGACAATTTCTGCTCATGCAAACAGATAAGGCTTCTGATCTGTTGTGTAGTAGGTACTTCATTCTTGAACATGAATGGACCACATTCCCCAGATATTTGATAAAATATTTGATAAAAAAGAGAAATAAAAATAACAAGTGGGTGAAGGATAGTTAAGAAAACAATGATAATTTATGGAGTAGAATATTTTTCTAAAAATCAGCTACAATTAGTATTAAAACGAGAAGATATATCTATGGAACAAAGACAGGATGATACAAAACACAACAATGAAGGAACAAAAATAACTTTGAAACTAAAAAAGGACAGCAGAAAACTAAACTGAGGAGTGAAACAAAGACTCTTAATTCTACTAGAATTGTATCTGCATGTTAGGTGGACAAAAGATAAATACTGTGTGATAGAAAAGACAAGTTTAAAACATCAGAAAAATGAAAAAAAATAACTTCTGCACTCTTGCTCAAAAAGCTATTACAGGATGTGTTTCATCGAAATGAAAAGGTAAACCAAGATAGAGAAAGAAACTCTTAAAAATGGGTTTTGGCTTGGCACGGTGGCTCACACCTATAATCCCAGCACTTTGGGAGGCTGAGGTGGGTGGATCTTGAGGTCAGGAGTTCAAGACCAGCCTGGCCAAGATGGTGAAACCCCATGTCTACTAAAAATACAAATAAATTATCCAGGCATGGTGATGGGCACCTGTAATCCCAGCTACTCGGGAGGCTGAGGCAGAGAATTGCTTGAACCTGGGAGGCGGAGGTTGCAGTGAGCCAAGATCACGCCATGGCACTCCAGGCTGGGTGACAGAGCGAGACTCCATCTGAAAAAACACAAAGAAGGAGGAGATTTATCACAGGAAAACATGAAGGAGCAGTCCTAGATCAACCTTTCTGCAGTAGGCCAAGAGAATAACTATTTCAAATGGGAGAAAAACAGCTCTGGGAAAAATGTCATGAAGAAGATAATGGTGGGGGTGAGATAAAAAGAACTGATAGATTATTTGCTCCATCTGACCCAGAGACTATAGTATTGAAAGCTGTGTAAGACCTCTAAGTATAAGTTTGGATAGTCAGTCGGTATTAGTAGAAAAAGAAAGCACAACTAAGCAAATGAAGAAAAGAATGCCACCATTATCAATTCCAGGGGGAAAAAGGTTTATGAAATGGAAGGATAAATTTACAGTTGTAGCCCTATAAACACTGAATATTGATTTAATCAAAACACATATGATAGGATGAGCGAGGGAGCAAGAAGGAGAATTATAAGGGAGTTAAAACATATCGTAACATGCCATGCAATAGATCACATCTAAAATTGATGTATCAGGAAGTCACGGTGGGTTGGATCATCTGTTGTCAACTTGGCAGGCATCAAACCCACCTCCTTTAAGGTCTTCTCTAGAAAGTAGAAGCTGGGAACTATGTTTTCCACATTTGCCTTCTTCTTAGGGTTCCAGTGAAAGTTACTTGTTTGAGATTTGAAAAGCCAAGCAGAAGGACAGACCTTTATCAGGTGGCAATTGAGAACTAACGCTTGACAGATGTGAGTTCAGAAAGCCTCCAGGTGAGCTTTTGGAGTCATGACCATTGGTGCTGATAACTGAGGTACTTGGCTAGCAACCATCCATAGAGTCTCGAGATTTACAGTAGCTTTGAGAACATGTGACCCACTTTACATATTTAAGCTAAAATCCTCTTTGGTTGTTTTCCACATTTTTTTTTCTCCTCAGTCTTTCCAATAGTCACATAAGCCTTCAATTTCTTGTATCAAAACCATTAAAACATACAGGCTGATTTCTGTTTTCTGAAGTAAATTTGGACTGAAGTAAATACTACAAAATTTGTATTTGAAATATGGAAACCAAGATGAGAAGAAACAGCTAAAAAATTTAAATCTTAGTGCTAGAGACTGAATTTTTTAATTTTTGCATAGTAAGTGTATATATTTATGGGTTACATGAGATATTTTGATATAAGCATGCAATGTGTAATAATAGTAGGGTAAGTGGGGTATTTATTCCCCTGACGTTCACATGTTGAAACCTAATTCTCAATGTGACAGTATTTAGAGGTGAGGCCTTTGGGAGGTGATTAGGTCATGAGAGTAGAGCCCCCATGAATGACATAAGTGTCCTTACAGAGATCCCAGAAATCTTCCTTGAACCTTTTCCCCATGTGCAGATAAACAGAGAAAAAGACCATCTATGAACCAGGAAGAGAGCCCTCCCCAGGAACCAAATCAGTCCTCACCTTGCTCTTGGACTTTCCAGACTCCAGGACTGTGAGTAATAAATTTCTGTCATTTCTAGTTAGCCCAGGTTATGGTATTTTGTTACAGCAGCCTGAGTGGACCAAGACACTTGGGAAATGGAAAGAGGGGGTAAGATAGATTTTTAATATCCATATTTATTATTATTATCTTGAACACACACACATGAGGTTTCTAACACAGAGAAAATTATTATTTACTCATAGCAAACAAACATGTGGTTTCCTGATGCCTCAACTTTTTAACCCTGGGGTAAAGCAATGAGATCCAGATGTTATCCTATACATACTAATTTGTATTGTAGGAGAGTAATTCAGAAAAAAATAATTGAGGTATTTTGCTCATTGGGAAGCATGTTTTTACTCTGACCTTTTGGAATGTATATAAATCTCTCCGAGGGAAAGATAACATTATTGTGTTCAGCTTTTGAACTTAGGAACATCCTTGAAGTCCCGTGTCTCAGTAACCTGTGCCCTCCCCCAGTTCCTCAAATATATTTTTCTAGAATTCTTTATTTAAATCATACATAATTTATCTTTCCAAACTGGCTCATGTCCCGATTTTCTGTAAAATTTACTCAGAAAGCTTTACGTATCAAAGCTGAGTTTATTAAGCTAACTATAGAAATGAAAAACTCCACATTCACCATCTCTTAGTGTCAAAAGGCGGGAAAAAGAAAATTTATAGATTTTGTCCCCTGGGCTCAAATAGATTAATATGTATATTTCAAGGCAAGAAAAATGATTGGGAGTTAATGTCAGAGTTTGTAATATATTTGTTGAAGATTAGTAGACACAGCAAGACCAGGCTCTCAAAATCAACCTTGACGAGCTGGCTATCTTCCTGATGAATGAGCTCTTTGTCCAGATGAGCAGGTTCTTGTGTGTGTTGGGGAGGTGTCTTTGTCGTGAGTCTAGAGTTGACAAATTTTACTCCTTTCTTAACTTTTATTTTTTTCTGCTTGCTCATTGCATGACTTGAAATAGTTTACAAGTCACTGCATGATATGATTTGGATCTGTGTTCCCACCCACATCTCATGCTGAAATGCAATCCCCAGTGCTGGACGTGGGGCAGGGTAAGAAGTGATTGGATCATGGGTGCAGTTTCTAATGAATGGCTTAGCACCATCCTCCTTGGTATTGTCTTGATGATACTTGAGTGAGTTTTTGTGAGATCTGTTTGTTTAAGTGTGCGCCACCTCCCCCTTCTCTGTTCCTTCTGCTCCAGTCATGTAAGATGAGCCTGCTTCCCCTTCGTCTTCCACCATGACTGTAAATTTCCTGAGGCCTCCCTAGAAGCTCAGCAGATGGCCAACAACATCCTTCCTTCAAGCCTGCAAAACTGAGTCAATTAAACTTTCCTTTACAGAGTATCCTGTCCCAGGTATTTCTTTATAGCAGCGGGAGAACAGACTAATATACTGCCTTTTCTCCAATTTGTAGCCATCTTCAATATTCTATCCAGGATTTCATGGATAATTTTTCTGTGCTCACGTATTCTTTTCTCTAGCAGGCCATAACCAGCTAAATTTCATATGTATGTTCAGGAATGTCTGTGGTTTGTGGCAGAGTGACTTATATAGTTAGCACTTCTGAAATGCTTATTATATTAATGGACTCCTATTGACAAAATTCTTAGCTTCTCTCTTTATTCTCCCACTATGATGCTTCAAATTTTGTAGAAGCTGTATTTACATAGTTGAGACTTTAAATCAGAGAGCAGAAACAATTCGTGTAAATTTATTGCCCAGAACCAAAGCTAGTATTTCAAACAGAGCTTTTAACTCTCAAACAGAGCTCTGAAACAAAGAGTTTTTAACTCTCTTCTTGCAGATCTTCTGAGGAGATGACAAGGGGCAGGAGATCAAGTTCAATGACATGGCCAATGATTCAGCCAATCATGACTACATGACTGACTACATGGTGAAACCCCAATAAAAACTCTCAACATCTAGCTTGGAGAGCTTCTGTGGTTGTCAATGCTCTGTGTATCATCACATTTCAATGTGCCATGAGGGTGACACTTTCTGATATCACAAGGAGAAGACAACTGGAAGCTTAGGGTCTGAGACTCTGCCAGACTTAGCACCATGTGTTTTTTCTCTGGCTGGTTTTGATTTTGTATCATCTCTGCTATAATGGAGCTGTAATCATAAATGTAGCACTCTCCTGAGTTCTGTGAGTCATTCAAGTGAATTCTCAAACCTGAAAGGAACCCTCAGATGTGTAGCCAGTTGGTTAGAAGTGAGGATGTCCCTGAGATCCTTGAGTATGCAGCTGGTGTCTGAAGTAAGGTGGTCTCATGGAGGACCTGTAAAATTTGGACTAACTCTAGATAGTTAGTGTTAAAAGTCATTGCACTGCTGTTTCCCTTGCTGCTAAATACTGAGCAATTCTCTGTAATGATCTCAGCCCTTTTGGGACCTACCATCATTTGTAGAATGCCTGTGGCCCCTATCCAGAGTATTCAAGTAATTCTGAGTTTCCTGAAAACCACAGGGAGCCTGGACCACTGCCTGAGGCTCATATGGCCATCTGTCATAGCTTCTGGCACGCCATTATTTTGTCTTACTGAAAGTAGCTGTAAGCACTACAGGCTAGTAACACCTGAATTTCCAGAGTGGATTTTGTGGTGTGCCACACAGACTCCTTTTTAGGACTGAAATATGTAGGTGCTCAGCTTTTCAGAATGTCACTGGCTTACTGCCCTCAGATGACAGTCTTTTCTGGAAATGCCCCATGTTGGAGACAGCTGCTTTACCCAAGTGACAACCTACATTCAATTATGATAGATGCAGGAATATAAAATCCCAGTTCTCTCATTACAATGCAGGCAATGCTGAAGGCCCGTCACAGCTTCAGGGCTTCTTGTAGGTTTGACCTTTGTTTGGACCGCATCACTGTTTAGCTTCTCCTTCTGTCCAATCCTGCCTCATTTCATTACTTTTTAAAGTTTTCAAGGACTCTGTGGTAGAATTCTTGTGTAGTAATCTTTTCAAATTTTGCTTCCCAGGGAACCCAGTCTGCAATAGTTGGCACTGACTGGTCAGAGAAAGAAGAGATAGAATTCAGAAGCTTAATTACCTGCTAGCTCACATTTAGGCCTCCATAACTTTTGTCAGATGAACAAAAATGAACCTTGTACAAGAAAGCAATGTTGTTAAGTGCTTCAGTATATTATTGAAAGGAATGCAGTAGTAAGTACAGATTATCATGATGATGAGTAATCTGAAGTAACAACTGACATAAAGTATAGAGAAAGCAAGTGGCTGTTGCTAAGTGCAATTGATGCTTTGAAGAAAGATAACCAAAGTGATTAGGCAGTAATTCGAAATTAAATTTAAAAGCCAGAGGGCTTCCTTGATAGCATAGCAAGCCCTAACTACAGCCAGAGAGCAGGTAAACCTGAGGACCAAGCCAATAACTTAATGATTAAAGCACCAGAGCTTCAAAGAAGGCTAAATGATGGACCAAGGCAGTTATCCTATGTGATGTCAAGGCGTTGATTAAGAAATGCAAACTTAGTCATATGATGAAGACATCTGGGTTGATACGCTAGAACAACCTTGATTCCCAGACTCCCCTAAACCATCTGTTCATGCAGAAGAAGCCCACTCCTCCCTGGTAAAAGCTGACATACTTCCTTCCTTAAAGACAGTGTAGAGGTCTCCCCGTGTAGGAACAGGTGTCTTATCCTGCACTCATCTCCTTTCCTAGATATTAGACCAATTATTTGGACATCACAACTTAGTTGGAGAAAGTGTTTGGTCAGATAAGGGATTGAAGGGACTATTATACAAAGGGCTTCAGGAAATAGTCTTGCTTTCCCTGGGGAGAGAAATGAACCTCATCCTTCAAGGAAGGACATGAGAGAAAATAGAAATGCATGGTACAAAAATATCGTTCATAATACATAAATTGAAATGAAAGAATGAATGACTCAGCTCATATCATCCCCCAAGAATATTCTACATCCTATCAAGGTAGAAATACTCCTTGTTGTGCATGCCAATGGCCTTTTTTCATATTTCTATTATAGAAATTATTCCATTGCTGTTATTTTTCACAGACATGTCTCCTCTGCTACTGGAGGAAATTCTGAAGAAGAGTGAGTGCATTTGATTTCTCTTTGAACACGTGTGAGATAACTAGCACGGTGTCTCGCTTTGAAATGAAACACTGAAACTTCCATGGTTGCTTGTAATTTTAAGGCCATTCTGACCAAAGACAGACAAAAAGTGAGTCAATCATGAGCCCTCAACTTTTAGGGCTCATGACTGACTCACTTTCTATCCACATGCTTCATATGTTTTTGTATTAATGAGTAAGTAGGTGGATAAGGATAATGCATATTTACTTAATCTTTTAATTAAATTCAATTGAGATGATGGGAAGCCTCTCTCTCAAAGATATCCATCCAGTTAGATGGCCTTGTACAGCAAACATCGGGCTATGTTTGAATTTGAGTTCACACTATCATATTAAAATGAAATACTAGGTGAAATATTCTTGACTTCAGTCAGATAATCTTTGAGAGGCAACTCTTCCTTGGATCACCAAAAATACATTAAATTTGAGAAATGGGTAATCCTAGCCCATTCAATTTTGTTTACACCCAGCTATAATAGTGGAAAGCTGTCAAAATCCAACCCCAGACAACAAAGTCATTACCTCCAACAAACTTATGTGTTCAAGCTGCCAATTTGAGGCTTAGGGTAAGCCCTCAGAAAGAGAGGTGATAGCAGTGCCTCTAAGTAAGTTGCAGCCAACTATCTTGAAGGCACTTAAAGATATTTTATTGGCATCTAAGTCAGGAAATGCAACAATACAACTAAATTCCAGTGGTCCAAGATAATGGTGAACCTTCATGATGCTCTGCTGCAAGTGACAGATCCAAGTCTTTGGAAGCTGTGCTATAATAAAACTGGCTGCATGATGAGAAAAAAACACAGCGATGTGGCAGGACATTCATGAGAAATATGGATTCAGCTGGTGTTGTTTACACATCATAAAAAATGTATTTTTGTGCTAAATCCAATCTGTGATGTTCCAATGAGAACATGTGGCATCCAGTAATCCACTATCAAAGCTGATCTTCTTACTTGCATAAAGAGTGATATAAAAGAAAGAGGGATTAGAGACTGTTTTTATTTCATTCCTCTGAATGTTATCTTTGGAGGATAAAGAATGACTGATACTGATACACTGAGACAACCTGTTTAGACCACGTAATTCTTGAGAGAGAAAATTGACAGACATATCTGCCTGTGCACCTGAATACTAGGAAAATACTTATGAAAGTGTTTTGAGTTTAGAATGTTCATTCTGATAGATTTTATATATATTTAATCATTCAGGAAAGAGGAGAGCTATGTGAAGTCTGTAGTAAATGGCACATTTGAAATGTCAGTTGGCATATTCATGAGTATATTTCCTACTTGTAAATAAAATTAAAAGAACTGGAAACATACTGCTACAGACTGAATACTTACATCCTCTATAAAATGTGCATATTTAAATTCTAACTTCAAGGTAAGGGTATTAGGAGGAAGGATCTTTGGGAGGTGTTTAGGTCATGAAAGCAGAACTTTCTTGAATGGGATTACTGACCTTATAAAAAGAACTTACGGAGATCCTCTGCCCTTTCTCACCGTATGAGGGCAAGCTGTCAAGATGCTGTCAATCAGTAAGCAGGCCCTCACCAGACACTGAATCTGCTGGCACCTTGATCTTGGATTTCCAAGTCTCCAGAACTGAGAAATAAATGTATGTTGTTCGTAATCCGCCCTGTTTATGGTATTTTGTTAAAGCATTCTGGATGGACTGAGACACATACATTGCAGCATCGTCTCTTAGGAGGTGTCCACACATTTTTGCAAAACAAAAGACACATTAAAATGTCCACTCAGCGTGCTGCCACAGTGAGTTTAGTACTGAAACTTTGGTTTTGGAAACAACAGATTCACTGCAGTGGGAGTCTCAGAACGGAGGACAACCCAACGCTAGCTCCGTAACTAGAAAGATGAATAGCACCCAAACTCTTACATTCTCAGACCCTAGCAAAGTAGCTGGTAAATGTAGGTATTCGTTCATGAATGACTTTTTTTCTTTAGACTTCTATTTTAGGTTCAGAGGTTACATGTGAAAGCCTCTTACATGAGTAAATCGTGTGTTGCTGAGGTTTGGTGTATGAATGATCCCTTTACTCAGGTAGTGAGCATAGTTAATTGTTGGTAGTTTTTCAATCTATCCCCACCTCCCACTCTCCCCCTTCAAGTAGTCCCCAGTGTCTACTTCCCATCTTTGTGTCCATGTGTATTCAATGTTTAATTACTACTTATAGGTGATAACATGTGGTATTTTGTTGTCTGTTTCTGTGTTAGTTTGCTTAGGACAATGGCTTTCAGCTGCATCCATGTTGCTGCAAAAGACATGATTTCCTTCCTTTTTAGTGTAGTATTTAATGGACCACATTTTCTTTATCCAGTCAGCTGTTGATGGGCCTCTAGGTTGATTCTCTGTCTTTGCTATTGTGAATAGTGCTACAGTGAACACACCACTGCATGTCTTTTTGGTAGAACAATTTAATTTCCTTTGGGGATATACCCAGTAGTGAGATTGCTGGGCTGAATGGCAGTTCTGTTTTCAGTTCTTTAAGAAATCTCCAAACTTCTTTCCACAATGGCTGAACTGATTTACATTCCCACCAGCAGTATATAAGTGATTCCTTTCCTCCACAACACATTTGTTGTTTTTTGACTTTTTAATAATAGCCATTCTGACTGGTGTGAGATTGTGTCACACTGTGGTTTCGATTTGCCTTTCTCTAATTATTAGTGATGATGAACATATTTTCGTATATTTTTGGCTGCATGTATGTCTTCTTTTGAGAAATATCTGTTTATGTCCTTTGCCCGTTTTAAGGGGGTTATTTGCTCTTTTGTTCATTAAATTACTTAAGCTCCTTATAGATTCTAGATATTAGAACTTTTCCTGATGCGTAGTTTGTGAATATTTTTTTCCCATTCTGTAGGTTGGCTGTTTACTCTGTTGATAGTTTATTTTGCTGTGCAGAAGCTCTTTAGTTTAATTAGGTCCCATTTGTCAATTTTTGTTTTAGTTGCAATTACATTTGGGGACTTAGTCATAAATTCTTTGCCAAGGCTGATGTCCAGAATGGTACTTCATAGCTTTTCGTCTAGGGTTTTTGTAATTTTAGATCTCCCATTTAAGTCTTTAATTCATCTGGAGTTAATGTTCGTAATATGGTGAAAGGAAAGGGTCCAGTTCCAATCTTCTGCATATGGCTAACCAGTTGTCCCATCCCTATTTAGGGAGTCCTTTCTCCATTGCTTATTATTGGTGACTTTGTTTATCATCAGGTAGTTGTTAGGTGTGTGGCTTTATTTCTGGACTCTTTATCCTGTTCCATTGGTATATGTGTCTGTTTTTGTACCAGCACCATACTGCTTTTCATGAGTTTAAACTGAATTTCATATCATCATGAAAGGCTGAGCAAATTACAAACTGCAAATTGTCCCAGAAAATAAAAAAAATCATGAAAGTGTAGGTGTCATAAACATTATTGATTGACTGCTTGAAGAGAGTCACTTTATACATTAAATCTTCAGTTTTATTTCTAACAGTGAATGTATTTACTTTTATTTAAATATCCATTTGCAAAATTAGTTTTCTTAAATCAAAGGCCTGTACTTTTATCTCATAATGGTAAGTAATTAGCAACAAACCCACTTTGATGTGACATCAATTTTGTGTTGATATATTCCGTCAATAAGCCATCATTATATGACTCAAACATTCTACTTAATAATACATTGTCCATTATATCAATACATTGGCTGGAAGACTTTGTACCAGGAAAAAAAATTATCTTACTTGAAGAATTAGTAGATTGCTTTTCATCAGATGATGACAATTAGATAATCGATCATGTTTCCTTTGTTATCTTGCCAGAATGCCAAGAACTAAATTTAATCGTCAATCAATGTAACTAATTAGGCATAAGTTGATATATCTTCCTTACTTTCTTTGACATATTTTTATTTTCTCATTTTATCCTAATACTTGCATATTAAACTCAGCAAACAAATGCATATAAAATAGATATACAGGTAGGTGGCCAATCTATGGATCAGACATTTGTCATTATAAAGATGTTAAATCAAATAACCTGCAAAAATCTTTTGTTGATAAGATAAACAAGACCTCAAGCTGAGTCAGTTGGAAGTAATCACCTTCAAATTAGACCACCTCACTCTGCCTGTCATCACAAGCTTACAAAACATCACACTTAAAACATTTATTAAAGCCAATAGATGATTATTATCCTCCTCTTCCAGTTTTAAAAGAAATGATTAAACAAAAATTTCTTGCCAGTTTAAGAAGATTTTTTGTCTTAGATGTAGTAAAAATAATTGGTACTTGCTTTTTGTTCCTTTTTAATCAAAATGTTGAGTTTAAACACCATCTGGTGTTGTATTTTTCCTGTAATTTATTTACATAATCAGATTTGAATACTCAAATTCATCTATAAGAATTTTTCAAATAATAAATATTATGGTTATTTGATATAGTTTGGATGTTTATTTCCTTAAAATATGATGTTGAAATGTGACCTTCAGTGTTGGAGGTAGAGGCTAGTGGGAGGTATTTGATCATGGAGGCAGATACCTTATGAATGACTTATCATCCCCTGGTGCTAAGTCATAAGCAAGTTATTGCTTAGTTCACAAGAGATCTGGTTGTTTAAAAGACCATGGCACCTCCTCCCACCCTTGCTTCCTCTTACTATATAATGCACTGGCTCTCTGTTGCCTTCTGCCATGATTGTAAGCTTCCTGAGGCATCTCTAGGAGTAGATGCTTACACTATGCTTCTTGTACAGCCTGAAGAACAGTAAGCCAAAATAAACTTTTTTTTTTTAAATAAATTATCCAGCCTCAGGTAATCCTTTAGAGCAATACTTGCAGACCAATATAGAAAATTGGTACCAAGAAATGGGACATTGCTATAAAGATACCTGAAAATGTGGAATCAGCTTTGGAACTGGGTAATATGCAGAAGCTGGAAGAGCTTGGAGGGCTCAGAAGAGACAGGAAGATGAGGGAAAGTTTTTAACTTCTTAGAGACTGGTTAAATAGTTGGGACCAAAATGCTGATAGAGATATGGACAGTGAAGGCCAGGCTGATGAGATCTCAGACAGAAATAAGAAATTTATTGAGAACTGGAGTAAAGGTCACCCCTGTTACTCCCTAGCTAAGAACTTAGCTTAATAGTGTTCATTCCTTACGGCTTTGTGGAAGGTAGAACTTAAAAGTGATGACCCAGGGTACCTTATGGAAGAAGTTTCTAAGCAGCAAAACATTCAAGACATGGTCTAGCTGATTCTAACAGCCTATGATCAGATACAGGAGCAAAGGAATGACTTAATATTGGAATTTATATTTAAAAGGAAAGCAGAGTGTAAAAGTTTGGAAAATTTGCAGGTTAGCTATGTAGCAGAGGAAGAAAAAGCTTTTTTCAGGAGAGGAATACAAGCGGGCTTAGGAGCAATCACTTGCTGGAGAGATTTGCCTGACTAACTGAGAGCCAAGTGCTAATATGCAAGACAATGAGAAAAAGGCCTTGAAGCCATTTCAGAGATCTTTGAGTAAGTCCCTCTTATCACAAGCCCAGAGGCTCAGCAGGAAAAAAATGATTTCCAGAGCCAGGCTCAGGGCTCACTACTCTATACACTCTCAGGATACTGCTTCGCATATCCTAGCTACTTTAGCTCTAACTCCAGCCATGGCCCGAAGGGCTCGAGTACAACTCAGGCCATGGCTCCAGAGGGTGCAAGCTATAAACCTTGGTGACTTCCACATGATGTTAAGCCTTCAGGCACACAGAATGCAAGAGTAAAGGAGACTTAGCAGCTTCCACCTAGATTTCAGAGGATGTATGGGAAGGCCTGGGTGCCAAGCCACAGGGGCAGAGCCCTTGCAGAGAACCTCCACTAGGGTAGTGCTGCGGAGAAATGTGCGGTTGGAACACTCACATAGAGTCCCCACTGGGGTACCACCTAGTGGAGCTATGGGAGTGGGGCTGCTGCCCTCCAAACCTGAAAATGGGAGAGCCATGGACAGCTTGCATCCTGAGCCTAGAAAATCCACAGGCACTCAACTCCAACCCTTGAGAGCAGCCATGGGGGTCCCCAAATTCATATGTTGAAACCTAACACCTCGTGTGGTGGTATGAAGCCGTGGAGCCTTTGGGGAAATGATTAGTGTCTGAGGTTGCTAATTCAGCCTTCTACCATGTGAAGACATAAAAAGTGACATCTATGAGGAATGAATCCTCATCAGACATTTGGTTAGCTGGTACCTCAATCTTGGACTTCCTAGCTTCCAGATCTATGAACAATAAACATTTGCTGTTTATACATTACCCAGTCTAAGGTATTTTGTTATAGCAGCCTGAGTGGGCTAAGACGTCAAAGAAATAAAGTTTGTACTTAAAATGAAATGTATCTCTCTGCACTGCTGAGGTGAAAAAAAAAATTGAAAGAAAAAGAAAAGAATAGAAATGAAGTTTAATGTATTCATTCTTATTTTTCTTCTTTCTGTGACATGTTGCTTGCAAAAAATATTCATTCTTATTTTTCTTCTTTCTGTGACATGTTGCTTGCAGATTTTTCAGCCTTTTGGGGACTCAAGGTTATTTTGCATTCAAATACATTTTAAAATAGAGATTTACTACAGAAAAACACACCTAGGGCAAAATAAGGAATAAACATAGAAATCTTGGAAAGTTATGGAAATATTACATGCATACAACAGACCAAAAAGTCATAGCATATGCTACCTCTTTATCCCTCCCAATTAACATGAGTGCACGAAACAAAAAAGTTTTGGACTCACCTAAGTAGGATGTACAATTCAAGCTCATTTCATAAATGTTATATGACTGAAAACTTTTGTCTTGAGTAAACTGGTGTGTTTTATTTTCATTGAAAACAAAATCATAGGCCGGGCGTGGTGGCTCAAGCCTGTAATCCCAGCACTTTGGGAGGCCAAGGTGGGTGGATCACTTGAGGTCAGGAGTTCGAGACCAGCCTGGCCAACATGGTGAAACCCCATCTCTACTAAAAATACAAAAATTAGCCAGGCCTGGTGGTGGTGCCTGTAATTCCAGCTACTAGGGAGGCTGAGGCAGGAGAATTGCTTGAACCCAGGAGACGGAGGTTGTGGTGAGCTAAGATCACGCCACTGCACTCTAGCCTGGGTGAAGAAGCAAGACTCCGTCTCAAAAAAAAAAAAAAAAAAGAAAAACAAAATCATAATGTCAGAATATAACTGCTATATAGTATTTCTTTGGTACAGAAATTTGTGGTTAAAAAACTTACTAGACAGATTTAAAAAAAGGAGGCTACCAAAAATGCACTAATTGTTTTTCATAAGCTGATATAGCTAAAAGTCAGACTAGTACAAACCTGCCTCAAGTAAAACAACCATTTAATGATAAATATTAAATTAGGTAATAAACTTAATTTTATTTTTACTTCTACATTTTTAATAACTCTTAATTTAACTATTGATACCTGATAACGTTGACATTTTATATCTCTTTGTTTATATTCTTTGCATTCAAAATTAGTTTTTCAAGACCACCTTTGTGTGCAGAATGTCTTCAGATATCTTGGCATACTCTATTTTCCCTAAATATGGTGTTTTATGTATATATTATATTATACGTATGTATTTATGTGTATATTATATACATATGCAATTACATATATACATATTATTTGCTAGTTAAGATTTAAATTGAAGCTTTAACTTTAGGCTTTTTAAAAAAATGACACATATTAAACCACTGAGCATAATGAAACCATCAGGGGAAAAATCTTGGGTTATTCTAGTTGTTTTTTTCACTAGTCATTTATAATGATCAGGAAAATGGTAATTATTATTATTTCACTTGGCAAGAACAGAATTCACACTGACACTGCTTTTGCTGCTCTTGTGTTTTGCACCGCACTGTCATTAGCATCTCCCACACCGGAAGGCTGAGGCAGGAAAGAGTTACTTTTATTTTTCTTTGTGGAACCAAGAGGCTGAAATTGTCAGAAATTCTGTTATCTCCTTATTCCTTCATTCTTCGTGGATAAAGAACAAAAATGGGAGGAAATATCATAGAGATTCTCTCACCTTTTCTAATTTTTTTTTTTTTGGCGTAGGTTAACCAATAGTCAGGAATTTGATGGAGAATATTCTTGTGAAAACTGAACTTCTAGAGACAAATTTTCAGAGTATCTGGGTTTAATTGTTTGTTTTGGGTGAGACAGAGGCCAAGAAGAGGACAGAAATAGGTGGACAGAAGTAGAATGTGATAGGTTAGTGACCATTGCTTTTTACAATGAGAAAAGCAGTTTAGGTATCCCAGCCAGTCTTAGACAGAGACCATGGTGTGAGGGATCAAAAAAGACTGAAATCAGAATCTGAATCTAAGAAATTAGATTTCCCCAGGGGCTGTTCTCAGGCCACTTGTTCCCTATATTCAGAATATTTGCTTCCAGCTAGCACTCTGTATTAGTTTGCCAGGGCTGCTGTATTACTGTCCTAGGGCTGCCATAACAAAATATCACTGACTGGGTCACTTAAACAACAGAAATTTATTTCTCACCATTCTAGTACCTGGAAGTCCAAGATCAAGGGGTGAGCAAATTTGGTTTCTCCTGAGTTCTCTCTCCTCGGCTTGCAGAGAGTGTCCTCAGAGGGCCTTTCTCTGTGACCAGTATCATCAGTCATATTGGATTAGGTCTGCCCCATTATGGCCTCATTTAACCTTAATGACTGCTTTAAAGACCCTATCTCCAAATCTAGTCACATGGGTGGTTAAGGATTCAACATAGGAATTTTGGGGGGAACAGAGATGCCATAACAAAATACAATACGTGGGATGGCTTTAACGACAGAAATTTATTTCTCATGGTTCTGGAGGCTGGAAGTCTGAGATCAAGGTGGCAGGACTCTACTCCTCTGAGGCCTCTTTCTTTGGGTTGTCCATGGCCCTTTCTTGCTTCCTCTTCACATGGTCACCCCTTTGAGCACATGCATATTGCTTGTGTCTCTTTTTGTATATCCTGATCTCCTGATACAAGGACAACAGTCAGATTGCATTATACCCACCCTAACAGCCTCCTTTAACTTAAGTACCTCTTTAAATGTCCTATTTTCAAATACAGTCATCCTGAGGCTCTTTGAGTTAGGGATTCAACATGTGAATTTTGAAGACACATAATTCAGTCCATAACAACTATTACATTATACAATATACCTTTAAGTAAGTATTAAGTAAATACTGTCCAAAGATGAATGTGACATGATGTGCTTTCTAAGACACATAAACTTATTTTCTAAACTAATCTATTTAAGGGGTATCGAGTTCAAAAGTCTTTCAGCTCGTGTAAATATTATTAAAATATTTGCACAGATGTCAAGACAAATGATACTAAATTAAGTGGATATTCATATTAAAATATTTTGTCAACCCCTAGCTAATTCTATAAATAAAATTTCTCCAAGCTTCATCATAGATTTAAGCATAAATTCTAGAGCCATGTTTTGTAAAAGAAAATATAGAAAATATTCCCCTGTGACCAGGGGATAGGAAGATCATTTTTCAGACAGGATACAAAAAGAAGTAATTATTACGGAAAACAAATGGTCAACTAGGTAAAATGAAAATTTATAATTTCTCCTCATGAAGGAAATGAATTGGTCATTTACAGTTAGTTTACAATGTTGGATACACACATATAAACATGCACACATGAACACACACATGCATATGTCACTATGGAACAGTAATCTATAATCAATAACTCTAAAACATAATACACTAAATCTGGAAACAAACCAAATGCCTATCAACAGGAGAACAGAAAAACACATTGTGGTAAACCCACATAATAAGCACTACTCAGCAATAAAGGGACTCCATCACTGAAATACACAGCAGAATGGAGGAATCTTGCAGATACTACACAGAGCAAATGATGCCAGGCAATCAAAGGGATGAACTGATAGACGGTTACAGAAGTCAGAAAGTGGCTGCCTCTGGAGGGAAAATTGTTCTGGAAAGAGACAAAAAAGAACTTTCTATGGTGACAGAAATGTGCTAAATCTTCTTTTATTTGATCATTACACAGGTCATAGTCATATATAATTGTCAAATACAATGAACTGAACATTTAAAATCCTATGCATTTTGTTAGAATAAAATTTTTTAAAAAGAAGAAATAAAACTCAAACATAGCCAGAAACTTTTTGGTAACAGTAAAAAGGCTTGGCATTTATTTTACCACTATTGGGTATCGTTGCATTTAAATTTGGGGAGAGACAGGCCTTGAATAAAATCATTTATCATTGTATGCAATATTCAATAGTTAATTGCACAGGACAAGGCAAACTGGAAAGCTGATGAGGAATGGGAGGTTCTGATAAGGGAAATTATTTATTTTTCTGACAGCAAGAAAATTAAGTAGTGCTCATATATGCAATATATAGACATACTGTCCACACACAGGTACACAGTATATGCAAATATTCTTAGAATTGTCTTAGAAGTAATGTAAACTATTTTACTATGATTTTGCTAAAGTATCAATCTGTGAACTATGTACATTTTATTCCTGTGCTATAGGCTAACCAGTGAAAGATATAGTATCAATCTCTGTCATATATAATAGTCTCTGATGACTTGTGAACTTCATGCAATTTATACTTTAATCATTCTCTTGGTAGTAGAGAAGTGACTGACTCTGTTACATAGTCCCCTTGACACATCTAAGGGTTATAAAAGAGGGAAGTAAAATATAAGCTCTATTTGGAGCCAATTTTCCTCTTCTGAGAAGCATATTCTCAGTGAGAAAGAGAGAATGCCACTTTTACAATCACTCTAATATATAGATTCTCAGGAAGAGGTTTTAGTTACATGATTAAGGATTTGAGTATGATGTTGGAGAGAAACAGTACATCTTTTGGTGCAGTCTTCAGAGAGAATGATGGACATATTCAGTCAGGTATTTGAACTGGTGTGAATATTGTGCTTTTATTTCCACTTCATATGGGATTATTTACAATTGAGTGATTCTAAGCTGCTGCTGGGAAACTTAGATTAGAATGAGTGAATGGATGAATAAATTAAATATATTAAGCCACAGAATGGAATATTTGGTGATTTCACATATCATGTTATCTTATGGAAAACTAAACATGAAAAAAATGTACATGAAAAATTAAATTGTAGAAAAAAAATTAAAACTATGACAAAATTCACAATAAAAATAACAGGTAGCATTTACATAGTGTTAACTCTACATGGCGGCAGATACAGTTCTAAATATCTTTACATATGCATCAACTCATTGAATACAACATTGTTAAGTACTAACATTTTACTTATGAGAGGTTTAAGGCACAAAGAAGTGAATTTATTTGCTTTAGGTGCCAAAGATAAAAGAGCCAGATCTGGGACTTAAACTCGAGTTGTCTGGCTTCAAGTTTCGTCCTCTATACTGTATGATTCCAAACCGTCCACCCTGCCATGCACACACGTGCACATACACACACGTACACACACACACACATTCTACCTATAAAGTTACAACACACAGCTTGAGAAAGAAAAAGTTGACAATTACCTGCAAATGGAAACATGTTCTCTTTCACCTAGGAGACAATTACTGTTTTGACAATGTGTGAACAAAACAACTTTCATCATCTCTGAGGATCTTTTCTCTCCTTTTTTCCATGGTGCTTGTGATATTACTTATTTCCATTCTCATACAACCAGACATAGCATTGTTTTCCAAGCAGAATATTCCACTGTAACATTGTTCCACAAATGGATGGAAGAATAAAATAAATGAAGCACCTTTAGATCTTTTGCCATGAAGTTATCTTGGGTAATTTTTTTCTGATATTTTATTGCTAACTTCTTTAGGATTATGTCAAAGTTATATTTCTTCGTGTAGTCACTAATTATAAAAATGTTCCTTGCCAGAAATTTACCAAATGTCTTTTAGCTCCAAACATACCATTCTCTGCCCTGGCAAATAATTCTGGAATTATGGCTGTGCAAACAATTTCCAGGATGCTTTCATAGTTAGCTCTTTTTGGGTTTTCTAAATTGGTGGAACTAGTGGGCGATTAGAAACCAAAATAAGAGGACAACCCATAAATTCTTCATCTCTGGTTCTAACTCTCTTTCTTTGTTTGTGGGCAATGTCTTATGGGACTGTGCCTCTTCCAACTGTTCAACTTCTTAGGCACCAGCTCTGTCCCTGGCCCCAGTTCCTATAAATAGCATTTCCTCACTATGCTCTCCTAGACCCAGCGATGCTAGCTATTATCTGAAGTTTCTCATCTCTGAGTTACTTTACCTTTTCCTTTTATGCCTCTAGCCTTCCAGCGTCTATGTTACTGATATCCCGTATTAAATCTCTTGTTTTTGAAATATCCAGCATGGTTTCTGTATTTTTTGACTGGATCTTGACCCAGTGCCTCCTATACAACCACACAATAAATTCGTATCAATGAGAATGGATTCAGTAAGAAGAGAAGTAAGAGAGACAGTAAGAAGAGAAGTAGAGATAACAATAACATTATATAATAAATTATATATATAATAACGTTATTATCTGACTTTATATTTTAAAAAGGTTATTTATAGATTATCTAATTAACTGATCTATGTACCTACCAATCATACTGTGAATAGTTTTCTTGAATGAATTCAGTTATTCCTCACAGCACTTCTTAGAGCTAAATGCTGCAATTAGGCACATTTTTTCAGATAAAGGCAGAGAGATTTTTAAAAACTGCTGGTAGAAATTAGAATTTAAAAAGGGGCAGAGCAGAGGAGTTGATCTGTATAGGGAAGCTAAGAACTGAAGAAGTCCTCTTGAAAAAATCACAGTAAAATCATTTGTTTTCAAGATGGGCAATATTGAAGCATTATATGCAGATAGCATTAATCTGGTAGAATGGGAAAAATTAATGATATTGCAGGATTGACTTGAGTAGGAGAGAAGGGGCTCCATACGATAGATATAGAAAGGGTGTTTCCTTAGATAGGAATGTAATTCATTGACAAAATATATGGTGCAAATAAAAATACATTGATGAAATGGAAGGAAGAGTATTTGGAAATTCATTTATGATTGCCTCTGTTTTCCCAGTAGATAAAAAACAAGGCTAATAGTTGATGATGAGGAAGAGAAAAAGAATGTTGGGATGATTAGAAAAAGAGAGAACATTATGATTTGGTTACTTAAAATTAAATGACTTGCCAAGAGGAAAATAATGGTTTGTCATGCAGCACTAAAGGAGAGATTGAAGTTTTTGGTTATAAACTTAAAGTGAGATTAATCAACATGGTTGTATAATTTTCTTTAGTCACATGCAGCTGCAAAAGTGCTAGTGTAGAAAAGGTAAATAATTTTATTTACTTTGAACTGTAGTTTTATCTGGTGATTAAAACAGGCAGAAGTCCAAGGGAACAGAGAGTAAAATGCAAGAGTGTATAATGAATCATGTCATCTTGATTGAGTCATAAAAAGACGGTACTGGGCACTGAAAAGGTATAGGATTATAGAATTGAAAGTTCTGATGAGATGGAGGAATTGTTGAGATCTGGGAGGAGAGAGGAGCTAGTGCTTGGAGACTGGGAAGCTTGAAGTTATGGAGGGGGTGCAGTAGTAGTCATGACAAGATACAGAAAGGAACACACAGAAAGAGTAGCTGAGGAAGAGTAAAGGATGGTTCAGATCTCTGCCCTTAAGTATAAATAAGGATATAAGGTGAGATAAGACTTGTGCCATGTCAATTATTTTATAAATCAGAAAGTGGTCGATGCTGTAAGGCATGTATAAAGAAAAAAGTTAGATCAGAAAAGAAAGAAACCACTCTTGGCTGGTTAACCAAGAAGAAAGTGGGATTTCAATTCTGCCGCGAAGGGTGGGTGTTATTTGTAAACATGGTGGTGGAGGAGGAAGTGTGTTCTGCATAGAAGAAATGCTACAAATAATGATCCATTGAGAGCTAGTGTCAGAAGGCCTTTAATGCCAAGGGTAGGGAATTTGGATTGAGTTGATAGGCAAGAGAGTATTAGTTTAGGATTTTAAGAAGGAATATCTTATTATTTATTATCTAAAAGGAAAAATGAACCCCCAGTATTGGGAAAGGTGAATTAGATGAAGAATGTTTGGTAAAAGGTTAGTTTGCATATGAATGCTATAATAGCCTAGGTCAATACAGTAAGGCCCTATATTAAGTCATGGTAGAAGGAAAGTATACAGATTATTAGTTGTTACAAATGATCACAAAATGATATACAAACTGTTTATTTTCATCAATTGACTAGCCAGGTGACTCTTCAGCTCCCTTGATCTTGGCCGGGATCACACACATGTCTCGTGACCACCTGGCTGATGCTGCTCTGGGATGGCCTTCACTGCAATAACTAGGGCACCCTGATGGGGAGTCACAAACCTCACATCCTCTCCCAGGCTAGACTTGGCACTTCTCACGCTAGTGGCACAAGGACAAGAGCAAAGTGGAAAATCACAAGCACTTTTTAAAAACTATTTAAATCCCAGTCTGCTAACTTATCACTGGACAAAGCGAGTCCCATGACCAATCTGAGTCAAAGACCTCACAACCACAAGAAGAAAAAACATGATGCAGGGAAGGATAAAGAATTTGGACCATTTTTGTAACATATTTACCACAGAACGGAAAGAAAAGGACAGATTTAAACAATATTTGAAATGCATGTGCACGTATATGCCTGTGTGCAGGTGTGTGTGTGTGTGTGTGTGTGTGTGTGTGTAATTAATCAGCAACTGATTGCCTATGGAAATAAAGAAAGAAAAATTCAAGACACTTAAAATTTCAAATCTTTGTCTATGGAATCATGACAGTACCATTACAGAGACAAAAAGTCATGGGGAGAAGTTGGTGTGATAGAATAATGATAAGTTTAGTTTTGAGCCATTGAATTTGAGATAAGCAAGATGCGCAATAGAGAGCTGGAAATTCTGAACAAGTATTTGCACCTATATGTAACATATACGTAACATATGTTTTATGTATGTAAAATATATGTTACATATATGCACACTATTTCCAGGGATATATAATTTTCAAGAGAGAGATAATTTTGAGGGGAGAGTATGTAGAGAGAGGTATAATTTTGAAGACTGAATGAAATGTCTGGCGTAATGAAAGATGCACAGCTATTGTTCAATAAATTTATTCGATTAGATGAATATAATTAGCAAAACCTTGAGGCTGAATTAAAGAATATTTAAGCCAGAAAGAAATAGCCTATTCATTGAGATGAATGAAGAAACAATAAAGAAAAATGACTCCTATTTGGAATTTCTACAGTGGTGGGATAATGTAGAGGTATGAAGAGGTTCGAACAGGCTAGAAAGAGGAAACCTAGTAGTGAGGTGAGATGGGGAGATGTGAAGGTACACATGCTAAAGAGCCGAGGAGATGGGAGGCTGAGGCAGGAGAATCACTTGAACCTGGGAGGCAGAGGTTGCAGTGAGCCACGATCGCGCCATTGCACTCCAGCCTGGGGGACAAGAGCAAGACTTGGTCTCAAAAAAAAAAAAAAAAAAAAGGCCAAGGAGAAATTCTGAAAGGAGGTCGGTGATTTTGGTGTTTCTCCCTCATTTGCTCCATGTTTGAAGTGAATTTACTAGTTAGTCACCAGGGGCTGCACCTGAATTCTGGGAACAGAAATATCTAAGAGAACCGAAAGGGAAGAGAGGGAATAAAATGGACATTGAAATGCATATGTCAATAAATAAATAAAATCTTGCCATACTTCCCCCAGAATTTTAAGGTCATGTTTGCTTTAAAAATTCAATGTATAAAGTTTGGAAAATTACTTATGTTTCTACAATTTCTATTAAGACACTTAAAGTTTATAAATGCAGAAACTTTAGTCTTTCTTGAAGAGAAAAACACCCACTCATTTTTTTTCATGATGTATTAAATGAATCTTTAAAATGTTTTCTGAAGGAAGCTTGATTGCAGACTGAGGGATAGAGGGAGAGAGACATTGAAAGAAAATCTGTCACTAAAGAGAGAGGCAGGAGGATTGAATTATTCTTTTAGTGACTCTATAATTGTTATTATTTTAGTGCCTCAAAATATGGCTTTGTTAATACACAAATAGGTAATTGGGAGACACTTGTTCATAGCTATATTCATAATATCTCAGAAAAATACACCCTGGACGTTCTAATGCTCCTCCCTTATATACACTCCCAACTTGAAGTTATAGGAAACAAGTAAATCTAATATCATGCATAGTTGCTTGTGGGAAGTGAGAATCTTGCCCAGACCCACTCCTTTATCTACTAACATGGCTAATGGTTCCTAGAGAAAGAAGGAGTCATTTTGTTAATATAGACACCGACCCTAGGCCGTTTTCTGCTCACTCTGCTTCCAGGAGAGGCTGATGTCAAGAGGGTTGACTTTCTGGTCTTCCAGGAACTCAGATTAATGCTGTGCATTTAAGCCTTCAGAGTTTCATGCTGTGTTCTGCTACTCACTTCCTCTGAAATCAGCTTCTGGCTCAAGTTGTACACAGCTCTTTTCCTGAAGTATTGCCACTACTTTTTTCCTTCTCTCCAATTGACTATAAGAAAACCTGTTTGTGTTCACAAAAATTAGCTTATAGTTCCTCCTTAGTGAATGGACAGTTTGACTTCACCATGGCTGATATTTCATAATACATTTATAAATCCCTGTCACATCAGGGTGAAAATGCTCTCTGCAGTCAGCTAACTTTTGTGACTACGAATTACCAATGACGGTGAAATTCCGTGACTTCCAGTGGGTAGGGGTCAAGCATATATTTATTTTTGAAAGAATAATAAAAAAATTACTGGCACAAAGGTTTTTAAAAAGTAGTTTTGTTTTTTATCCATACTGATTTCTCACCTAAAATTATTGTAGGGTGTGCAGTTTTGAAATGAAGAGCAAAACAACAATGAAACCAGTTTTTTACACTTAGCATAATACATCAAAGCTTTGCTTTTCTGACCTCTTCTGACCTTTGGCCTTTTCCACTGCAGCATCATTATTGTTGCTGTCTTTGTGAGTTTGTCTAGATAAAGCTTTATGAATGCCTGCGGACAAGAGTGAGCAACAAAATAAAGAAAGCTGATAAAGACATATAGAATCTTTAGTAAATCTGGCCAGCATCTCTTTATTGTTTCTATGGATTTCCACAAATAGTCGTTTGCTATAGTTTCGTTTTACATAAAACAAACAAACAAACAACAACAACAACAACAAAAAACCTCAGGCCGGGCGTGGTGACACACACCTGTAATCTCAGCACTTTGGGAGGCTGAGGCAAGTGGATCACCTGAGGTCAGGAGTTCGAGACCAGCCTGACCAACAAGGTGAAACCCCGTCTCTACTAAAAATACAAAAAAATTAGCCAGGCATGGTGGCAGGCGCCTGTAGTCCCAGCTACTTGGGAGGCTGAGACAGAATTAACTGAACCTGGGAGGAGGAGGTTCAGTGAGCCGAGATTGCCCCACTGCACTCCAGCCTGGGCAAGGGAGCAACTCCGTCTCAAAAAAAATAAAAAAAAATAAAAAACATAAGACCAGGCGTGGTGGCTCACTCCTGTAATCCCAGCACTTTGGGAGGCCGAGGCGGGTGGACCACGAGGTCAAGAGATCGAGACCATTCTGGCCAACATTATGAAACCCCGTCTCTACTAAAAATACAAAAATTAGCCTGGCATGGTGACATGTGCCCGTAGTCCCAGCTACTCTGGAGGCTGAGGCAGGAGAATTGCTCGAACCTGGGAGGCAGAGGTTGCAGTGAGCCGAGATCACGCCACTGCACTCCAGCCTGGCGACACAGCAAGACTCTGTCTCAAACAAAAACAAAAACAAACAACAACAACAAAACAAACTTCATAGAATTTATTTAAAATGTTTAATCATAACAAAGATATGTATTAAAACCCAGACTATCAACTCAAACATTTGTAGGATTTCTCATGAACAGATAAATTATGGGGAAAAGTAGGCTAAAAGGAAGCTAACCAGAAAAATAAATGCTATCAAAGACTGAATAGGCTTCAGTCCAAAATAGCAATTTCTAAATATAAAGTGCTTTATTGGATTTACACCTTCAACTAGACTCACTTTGCATGTCTTTACAAATTAGTGAGATGGTTTTGTTGGGAGACAATTCTCTTGTGATCTCTCACATTTCTGCAAGTCTACTTTTCTGAACAAAGCCATTATCAGCCAATTTTCTCTAGATTTTCTTTGCAAGATGCTTGTATAAGCAAGTAGTCTTGAAAGGTGAAGATGTTCTCCTCCCTGGAGCAGATTTAAATTCCAGGGTAATAAAGGTAATGTCTCTCTCTGGAGAGGAGGTTGGGCCAATTTGCAAGACAGTATCTATATAAGATCATGGACTTCCTAATATCAGTGTTCTGTAATTCATCCCACTGTGAGTAGGAAACACCTGACCCTCATCATGTTGCCCTGTGGGAACTGGGGCTCAGCAATTAAGGGCAAAATGTTACTCTGAATCCTGCTATAGCTGTGTGTAACAAACTGACCCAGAAACTTCACGTCTTTCTGCCAAGATCTATGAAGATATGACAGGCTGTCTTGTTAGGCTGCAAATAGGATAACATCTGAGACATTGTTCCCGATGTGACAAGTTTATTTGAACTTTAAGAAATGCCTTAACAGTTTTCTTCAACTGGATTATATTCTCTCATTGCTTTTCGAAAGAAATTTGCTATTTTACCTTAAGATTACTTTTCTCGTTATGCAAATAATATTTATCCACAGTAGAAAATTAGAGAAACTCTAAAATATAAAGAAGTCATTAAAGATATCCATAATCTACTAGAGAAAATTATTAACAATAATTTAAATATATTCTTAGATCTGTCCCACCTTGTGGTCATACACACACCCACGTGCAAACAGACACATTCACATACAGGTATAGAAATTTACAATTTGGGACCACAGTGCATATATTGCTTTTTGGTACTCCAATTGTAGAGCCCCATATGTGCCTTCTTACTTACAATTCCCTGTATGATACACTATCTTTAATAGGTTGTAAAAGACTTCAATTTGGTTTTATTTGTCTTATTATCTCCAATGTCCCTTATTCGTCCCTCCCAGTTTCCACATATTATATTTAAGCTAATGCTTACTGAATACACTCCACTGCACATAATCTACTAAGACCTTTATGTGTATTTTGTCAAAAAATAATCTAAAAAATTCTAAGGAGGTACTTTTTACCCTTTTTTTTTTCTAGTTTCCAGCTTTTCATAACGTATTTAGAAAGATATTTACCCTAGGCTAAAACATTTATTTTATTTTATTGCCTTAGACATTTACATTTAACTGCAATTCATCTAGTGAGTTAATGATTTAATATTTCCTTTTTTTTTTCGAGACAGAGTTTTGCTCTTGTGGCCCAGGCTGGAGTGCAGTGGCGTGATCTTGGCTCACTGCAACCTCTGCCTCCCAAGTTCAAGCGATTCTCCCGCCTCAGCCTCCCAAGTAGCTGAGTTTACAGGTGCCTGTCACCATGCCCAGCTAATTTTTTGCAATTTTTTTAGTAGATACGGGGTTTCACCATGTTGGCCAGGCTGGTCTTGAATTCCTCACCTCAGGTGATCCGCCTGCCGTGGCCTCCCAAAGTGCTAGGATTACAGGCATGAGCCACGGTGCCCAGCCCATGATTTAGTATTTCTAATAATTATGATATTTAACATTTATTAGGCATTTATTTATACTATGGTCAAGTGCTTTCCTAAGTAGTATGTATTTATGATACCGTTAAACTCTCCCAATGTCTTCAGCTGGTAGGCTTATTTTCATTTTGAAGACAAGCTAACTGAAACAGAATAAGTTTAAATGATCTTCCAAAAGTCACCGAGCTACTAAGTTACAAAGCTAGGACTCACATTGTGCTGAGAATGACGCCAGAACATTCTCTGAACTGTACTTTTCTGTCTACAAGAGTCAACCAAGTGCACTGCCACTGTTTGTTGAATCATCTCTCACTTTCTTCCTAAAGTATTTTTTGATGATATGTGCAATTCAAACATGGAATGGACTTGAGTCTGTTTCTGGGCCTTCTGTTCTGTTACACAAATCTAGCTACTTACCTTGTGCCTTACAAAATAGCTGCTACGTGGGAACAGCTAGCACAAACTGATACACACTCTTCCACCTAAGTTCTTGTAATAAACACTTCTAAGGGTCATATATGTGCTATATATAAAGAATTTTACAGAGTATTTGGAAGATATCAATATTTGTAGGGAATGAATACACATGGGAGGAAAAATATCAGGGTACTATAGACATTCTCCAGTTTGTGATGTTGGAACCCTGGAATTAATTGTGGAGAGAGACTGTTTTATAGTCCATCCCAATGTCAGAGTTGATGGCAGACTGTCCTGGATTTGCATCCAAGGAAGCCAGACAAATCAAAGACCCAGCCTACAGAGAAGGAGGAGCATAAATTCCATTCACATGAGATGACAGGGTGTCTTCCAAGATGGGATAACTTATAAAGGAACGATGTTTAATTGACTCACAGTTCTCCATGGCTTGGGAGGCCTTAGGAAACTTACAATCATGGTGGAAGGTGAAGGGAAAGCAAGGACCTTCTTCATAAGGTGGCAGGAGAGAACGCGTGCATGCATGCACGCATGAGAGGCAGAGAGAGAGATTGGAAGTGCCACACTTTTAAGCCATCAGGTCTTGTGAGAACTCATTCACTATCACAAGAAAAGCATGAGGAAACCAACCCCATGATCCTATCACCTCCCATCAGCTCCCTCCCTCGATACATGAGAATTACAATTCGAGATGAGATTTGGGAGGGGACACAGAGCCAAATCATATTATTCCACCACTGGCCCCTCCCAAATCTCATTTTATTCTCACATTTCAAAACACAGTTATGCCTTCCCCAAAGTTCCCCAGATTCTTAACTCATTCCAGCATTAACCCAAAAGTCCAAATTCAAAGTCTTATCTGAGGCAAGGCAAGTCCTTTCTGCCTATGAGCCTGTAAAATCAAAAGCAAGTTAGTAATATACAGTTACTCCCAAGATTGAATGGGGGTACAGGCATTGGGCAAATGCTTTCATTCCAAATGGGAGAAATTGGCCAAAACAAAGGGGCTACTGGCCCCATGCATGTCTGAAACCCAACATGGCAGTCATGAAATCTTAAAGCTCCAAAATGATCTCCTTTGACTCCATGTCTCCCATCTAGGGCATGCCGATGTAAGGACGGGGCTCCCAAAGCCACGGGCAGCTCCACTCCTGTGGCTCTGCAGGGTACAAATCCTGCAGCTGCTGTCACAGGCTGGCATTGAGTGCCTGCAGCTTTTCCAGGCACACAGTACAAGCTGTCAGTGGATCTACCATTCTTATCTCAAATTGTAATACCCACATGTCAAGAGAAGGACCTGGTGGGAGGTAATTTGATCATGATGATGGTCTCCCCCAGGCTATTGTCGTGATGCTGAGGGCGTTCTCACAAGATCTGATGGTTTTAAAAGTGGCAGTTTCCCCTGCACTCCCTCCATCTTGTGCTGCCACGTAAGACATGCCTTGTTTCTCCTTTGCCTTCTGCTATGATTGTAAGTTTCCCGAGGCCTTCCCAGCCAGGCAGAACTGTTAGTCAATTAAACCTCTTTTCTTTATAAACTACCCAGTCTCAGATATTCCCCATAGCAGTGTGAAAATGGACTAATACAATAGTTAATAGAAATTATTCTTGAAAATTGCTAAGAGAATAGATTTTAAGAATTTTCACCACAAAAATATGGTGTATGTTTTAATATGTATGTTAATCAGCTCTATTTAACCATTTCACAATGTACATATATCTCAAAACATCATACCGTAGGTTGGGCATGCTGGCTCATGCCTTTAATCCTAACACTTTGGGAGGCTGAGGCAGGCAGATCACTGGAGGTTGGGAGTTCAAGATCAGCCTGGCCAACATGGTGAAACCCTGTCTCTACTAAAAATACAAAAATTAGCTGGGCATGGTGGCATATGCCTGTAATCCCAGCCACTCGGGAGGCTGAGGCACGAACATCACTTGAACCTGGAAGGTGGAGGCTGCAGTGAGCTGAGATCGTGCCACTGCACTCTAGCCTGTGTGATGGAGTGAGGCTCTGTCTCAAAACAAATAAAAAATAAAAAATTTTGATTTAAAAAGATTAATAATGATAGACATAACTTATATTTATATAGGTTTAAGAATTTTTTAAAGCATGTTCTTAAATTTTCTATATTTTAAACTTCCCAACAATCTTTTTAAGTTAGTTTAAATTATATTACTTTTCACAAGTGAAGACACTGGCTCAGGGATGATGAGTGGCAATTAAGGTCACACAGACTTGGTTTGGACTTGACTTAAGACTCTAAATCCAATGAGTTTTAAATCAGTCCTTACTTCACATAGAAATTTTAAACTACCCTTTTACAAACTTTGAACATAGGTATCTCTGAGTTTTAACATATTCTCTGAATTGAGAGGAGCAATATATTGCATCTCACTTGACTTTTTGTCCCTTCTCTCAATGATTTTCTTCCACCTCACCCCTTTGGAATCATCCTGGATACATCTAAAATTCTAAGAATATATTGCTCATGGCAGGAATATAATACAATGATAATTCTTGATCCTGAATGCTATAAAAGTCTCTCAAACTCAATAAAACTAAACTGAAGAATTCCTTAGCTTTCCCCATTTCAAAAATAGTTTTACAATTCATCCAGTAGTTTAAGTCAAGAATCTTAGAGACGGGAGAGGGTAGTGTTTACCTAAGGGATACAGAGAAGACATATAGGGTGTTGGAAATATTCTGTGTGGTTCACTAATAGTGGTAAATGACACTTGTATTGGTAAAAACCCAGAGTAATTTACACTATAAGAAGTAAACCTCCCATATACAAAAATTTTTAAAAAATCAACTAGAATATTAGGAGATATCCGAATATCTTTGTTGCATATATGACATAATTTTACTGAATAGATAGACTATTTTCACTGAAAAATGTAGGTGGTAATGGTGTAAATGTTGTTTAGACAGGAGACTGTAAGATAAAAGACAAAATAACTATATATAAACACCCTACTCCTGGTTGGTAAAGTTGTTTTTCACTGTGGTACAGGTTAATAATTCTGATTCTGTTGTAATAAATATTGGAATTGAACAAATAAGTAAATGGATGGCAGATGGCAGGAGCCAGGTTTCTCTCTGTTGGAACGGGAGATTACAGATTAGCAATGGGTAGGCTAGAATAAACTGTGGAGTGCTAGATTAGAGTCAGAGATGTCCATGTGAGTTCATATTTAGCTTAATATAGATGCAGATGGATAGATACATAAACAACTATAGATGAGTATAAACATGTGGGTTAGTACACATATATACGTGCACTCCCCCCACATATATATATATATTTATTTATTTATATATACATATATTTATATATATAAATATATGTATATAGAAATAAATAAATATATATAAATATATGTATATATAAATAAATATATTTATATATATAAATAAATATATTTATATATATAAATAAATATATATATATTTCCCTAGCTTTGTTCACTGAGAGGGCATAAAAGGAATGCTATCCCAATAGCAATGAGCACAGCAGTGCCTAGATCTCGATTTCTAATTCCATTCTACAATAAAATGAACTAAGAACTAGGATTCCTTGGAGAAACAGCTGATTTTAGAGATGCGGCAGGAATATACAAGATGAATATGGTGCATGTTTTAGAGGCAAAAAGTAAGAAAGTTCTCAACAAACAAAAGTATTGATCTTGTCATAGAGACCCAGGAGCCAATGTGAGAAATCTCCCAGTTGGCCCAAACTAGAAGTATATGAGCAACAAACTAAAATTGGAGAAGATTCTACTCCAAAGTATAAAGTCAGTATTCATGAGTCCATAGTTATGTAAATGAATAATTGAATAACATATGAAAAATAGATCATTCTTTACAGAAGAATTCTCAATATTTTAAATAGATATTATTAAAGAGGTGGAGTTTAAATGACCATCCCCTTTCTGCACTTATTGACTTGTCTATGAAGAGTAGAACATGAAAGGGATTTGGGGAGGTAAACTTACAATGGAAAAATTGGGCTAACTACCTTGGCGTATGATTGAGGTCAACATGATCAATAATAAGTCATTAATATATACTCGATATGATATGATGAGAATGCCTCTTTATCTCTGTGATTGTCTTCCCAGAAAACCCATAATCACAGTCTAACCCTAAGAAACCAGGTTATCAGACAAACTCAAATTGAACATTCTGCAAAATACCTGACCAGTACTCCTGAAAACTGTCAAAGTCATCAAAAACAAAGAAAGTTCTTGTTATATATACGATAAGGTTAAGGATATATGACAACCAAATATAATGTGGTATTCCAGGACGACATCCTGGAACAGAAAAGGGACATTAGGGAAAAAACTAGCAAAATTCAGATCAACTGTGGTGTTTAATAGTATTGTACAGATGTTGGTTCCTTAGCTTACCAATTGTTAGGATGTTAACAACTGGGCAAGTTGGATAAGGGGTACACTGAAAATCTTGGTAAAACTTTTGCAACTTTTTTGTAAGTCAAAAACTATAATTTTTAAAAAGGATTATTTAAATAAATTTAAAATAGAAGCTTGTATTCATCTTTGGAAATTCTTTTTCTCTCTCTTTTCTAAATCAGTATACCAGCAAAGTTTGTTGGCTTTAGCCTTAAAGTATATAAAAATGTTTTCACTCCCTTTTCTGTACTATCACCCTGGTCAAAGTCACTGTCAGATCCTGTCTAGTGTATTCCAATAACCTCCTATTTTTTTGCTCTTGTTCTTTGACAATGCATAGTATCAGGAATATTTTTGAAATATAGATTTTTATACCATTCACACACTTTTAAACTTTTTAATATATTCCATTGCCATTTTAATACAATTTAAATACTTCACTAATTCAGGCAATCAGGCTATTTCAACAAATACATTCAGAAATTTCAGTGACTTAACACAGTTGATGTTAATTTTTTTTCTCACATAAAATCCCAAATAGCTTTCTTAGTATGCAGGTGGCTCTCTTTCAAATAGTGAACAAGTAACCCAAGCTTTTTTCATTTTACTACTCCACCCCCTTCAACAGGCCACTTCTATGTCAAACTTAGGCAAAGTTCATGGAGGATTATGTGCAGATTTTTGTGGATTAGGCCAATGTGGCATGAAACACTTATGCTTATATTTTACTGGTTATACTCAGTTTCATGACCATAATTAATCACAAAGAAGCCTGGAAAAATATAGTCCAACAGTAGACCAAAGCACAAGAGGTACTGAGTGAGGCAATCAGCTTTAAAGATAGCAGTTTCTCCCTAACTTGCCCTGGCCATTTGTGATGATCACTGTTGAGTGTCAATTTGATTGGATTGAAGGTTGCAAAGTATTGTTCCTCGGTGTATCTGTGAGAGTGTTGCCAAAGGAGATTAACATTTGAGTCAGTGAACTGGGAAAGGCAGACCCACCCTCATTCTGGGTGGGCACTGTCTAATCAGTGGTTAGCACAGCCAGAATAAAAGCAGTCAGAATAACTTGGAAAGACCAGACTGGCTAAGTCTTCAGGCCTCCATCTTTCTCTCAAGCTGGATGCTACCTGCCCTTGAATATCAGACTCCAAGTTCTTCAGCTTTTGGACTCTTGGACTTACACCAGTGATTTGCCAGGGTCTCTTCAACCTTCGGCCACAGACTGAAGACTGCACTATCAACTTCCCTACTTCTGAGGCTTTGGGATTCAGACTGGCTTCCTGGCTCCTCAGCTTGCAGAAGGCCTATAGTGGTACTTTACCTTGTGATCGTGTGAGTCAATTCTCCTAATAAACTTTTATTCATACTTACATCTACCCATTATTTCTGTCCCTCTAGAGAACCCTAACACACCTCTGTTTCCCCACATTCATGAAGCCCTGGGGTTCAAGACCATTATGCTCTTACCCATTGCTTCTCTTATTGAATATTCCAATTCTATATACCTCCTTAGATTTTTACATTAGCCATTTTCTGCATCTACAACATTTTGAGATGTTTTATAAAGTTCACGTGTCAGATTAAATGTAACCTTCACACTGAGACCTTACCCAATCTTGAATTTCATTATAAAAGCAATATATTTCTAGGATACTTATTTTTGCTTGTTATTGAAGACAAGCTGGCTTTAGTACTAATACTGTTATTGTGGAATAACAATAACAGTTGCATATCCAGTGATGTGGTTAGGCTTTATGTCCCCACCCAAATCTCATCTTGAATTGTAATCCCCATAATCCCCATGTGTTAAGGGAGAGACGAGGTGGAGGTAATTGGATAATGGGAGTGGTTTGCCCCATGCTGTTCTCTTGGAAGTGAGTGAGTTCTCATGAGATCTGATGGTTTTATAAGGAGCTCTTTCCCTTTTGTTTTGCACTTCTCCTTCCTGCTGCCTTGTGAAAAGGTGCCTTTTGCCATGATTGTAAGTTTCCTGAGGCCTCCCCAACCATGCTGAACTGTGTGTCAATTAAACCTGTTTCCTTTATAAATTACCCAGTCTTGGGCAGTTCTTTATAGCAGTATGAAAACAGACTAATACACCCAGTAACTATTCACTATTATATAATTCACTATTATATAATTTACTTGAAAATTGTTGACATCTATTATTTATTGACCCAAATATAGTTAGTTAAAAATGCTATAAACATTAAGTAAAACCTAAAGCATATTTTGGGCCCATTAGTTGGCACCAATATTGGCCAAAACTATTTGACTCATTAAAATTAAACTAAATAATCCCCAGTTCTCTATTTTAGCAAAGCCTTTCATGCATTTCCAATGCTTATCATAATCATCTTATTAATTTTTAAATTTTATTTATTTATTTATTTTTTGAGACAGCCTTTTACTCTATCTCCCAGGCTGGAGTGAAGTGGTATGATCATAGGTGATCTTCCCACTTCAGCCTCCAAAGTAGCTGGGACTAATTTTTTTTTATTTTTAGTAGAGATGTGGTTCCACTATGTTGCCCAGGCTGGTCTGGAACTCCTGAACTCACATGATCCTCTCACTTTAGCCTCTCAACGTGCTGGGATTACAGGCACACCTGGCCAAGTTTTTTTTTTTTAACTTATTTATTGTTTGCCCCTCTACAAGACTCAGCATCGAACTTTCTTGTTGCAATGCTCTTATTACAATGCTTTTTAAGTCAATGACATAACAAGGCCTGGCATGTAATGAAAAAAATTCTTTAAATGAGTGAATAAATATATGGAAATAATTGATCTTCATTTCACTGAAAATAATAGAAGGGAAAAAGCTAATTCTTTGTGGAGAAATGAAAAAGATGGAAGCATAAGAAATGATAAAAGAGTATTAAAAATTTACATAATGAGTGAAAGATCAAATGGGGACAGAACGTGGCATTTCAGATTCCTTCTCCAGGCGTCTGTTAAATCATAGACTTTGTTTTGGAATTGTGCATCAGCTTCAATTAGTAGTCAAGCATTTCCACATGGAATGTGATGTAATTTCTCAAAAGACATATCTACACAGCTTCTTCAAGGTTATACCAATCCTTGCTCAACTATTTCTCCACTCCTTTTATTTTTGCTAAGCTGAAAGACTATCCATTTGAATGAAGGAACAAACTTGAACTGTAAATATGAGGCATGCAATTTTTAATCTCCAAATGTGGTTTTACCATTCTGTTTTTTTCATTTTGCCCTGCTTTTAACTGATATGTTAGGTACATATTAGTCAGCTACGTATCAGTAAGAATGCTAATAAACAGAAAATCTTTGTTAGTTGAAATTTTGGAATAAAGTATAATAATTTGAATACTTAGTATTTTATTCACTGAGATAAAATTTTGATGTTTTATGAATAGTCTATTGAACTGTAATTTTTCAGAAAATGGTGTTTATTAACATACCTACAAATAAAAATGCATGTAGTCTTTGCTCTTCAGAAATATACACACGAAGCTCCCTATTGAGATTTAGCAATTTGGCATTTCTTGAAAAACAATAATGAAACTTCTTATAATAAGCTATGACAGATAAAACTAGCTTTAAGAAATGCTTATAAACAAGTCAAATCACATTAGAAAAATCATCTTGAATTGCCTTTTCAAGGTCTAGCTAATAACTTCCTTTTTCATTACAGTGAAATTTTGCTCTAATGAAATAGTATGAATAGCCCCAATAATTTGCCCAGTCTCTTGAGCCTTATTTAATTGAGTTGAAAACTCATTGTAATGGGATTTTCTCTTTGCACTTCTTGAATCAGCTCCTTCCTGAATTGGCTTCTCTTTCAGTTCATATATATTAGCAATGTAATTTTTGAGATGGGAGAGATTATGTGGACTATAGAGAGACAGTTTTGTGTCGTGTAAATCTAATTCAATTTTATATCTCGGAGGCTTAGACAGTATTTCATTTTTAAGTCTTTCAGTACATTGAATGTAGGTAATGAAAATTTGTGTTAGAAAAGGAGTAAAACATTTGTGTTGTGGCAAGAGTAAAAAGAAAAAAAACAACAACAAACAAACAAAAAACCTGCAGCATTTTGCAAAAGATATGCTTGCCTTTGAAAATGAAGAAAAATAATAAAGTGTATGCTGAGAACCATTCTTCCACATCAGCTAAGTTGCATCACAGAAGAATTTACAAGCCTCACTCTATCCATGCTGGAGTAGAACTGGGTTCTTATTGTAGACCATAGATGTGTGGCAGAAAGGAATGTCTACATCTTTGCAAGAAAACAAAGCAGTGTTGTGAAAAATGCCAGTGAGCCCTTTGTGGAGTGAATGCCTAAAAAATTTATGCAGGATCCGGGCGCGGTGGCTCACGCCTGTAATCCCAGCACTTTGGGAGGCCGAGGCAGGCGGATCACCTGAAGTCAGGAGTTTGAGACCTATCTGACCAACATGGGGAAACCTCGTCTCTACTAAATAAAATCAAATAAAATAAATACAAAAATTACTCGGGCATGGTTGCACGTGCCTGTAATCCCAGCTACTCTGGAGGCTGAGGCAGAAGAATCACTTGAAGCCGGGAGGTGGAGGTTGCAGTGAGCTGAGATTGAACTATTGCATGTCAGCCTGGGTGACAGAGCAAGACTCCGTCTTAAAAAAAAAAAAAAAATTATGCAGGACACTTTAGCGCTTTGTGAGACGCAGTCTCCTACAACACACTTGTGTTGAAATCATGGCTCATGCCACTTTGTATCTTTGTGTCCTGAAACAAATTATTTAAAATTCAGATCCCCAATTTTATCACTTGAAACATTGGGATAATTAAACCCAACTTAAAGACACTATTCATATTAAATTAAATATGATGGTAAATGCACTTTAAAATGTGATGGTAAGCTGCAGTGTAAAATGATAAAAATGATGATCTCTAAGGTCACATGGAGTGGAAGTCTCCTAGGAGATATATAAATGCAGCCAGTTTATTTCTTTAAAAATTTCAGTATGTAGAATATACATTCAATGTTGTATATCAATATAGCTTCATTATGAAAGCCAACATATTTCTAAGGTACTTATATTTGCTCGTCATAGAAGTTAAGCTGGTTTTAATACTAATTCTGTTGACTGTAGAATACTGCAATTGCATATCCAAGAACTATTGACTATTTTACTATTTACTTGAAAATTGTAAGCATTTATCATTTATTGACCCTAATATAGTTACATAAAGATGACATAAATATTAAATAAAACCTAAAGTACATCTTATGCCTATTAAATGGTATCAATGTTGTTCAAAACCATCTGACCCATCAACACTAATGTAAATCATTCTATGTGGCTTATTGGTCTAGAAAGAGTAAAAAATGAAAACATCTCCAGACAAAAACCACACTACAAGATAGTATATATGATTTTATCTATGTTTTGGATATGCGTATCTTTGATGTACTGCTGTATAGGCAATTGGGATTTGGTTTGTCCCTTGTTAATTTCATCAGCCATTACACAGAATGAATAGTTGGCTTAGGAGGACCATTGGCTCAGGAAATTTAAAAGTAACCCTCAAATGATCAAGCACTCTTACTAAACAAATGCTGGCAGGATTTGAGGATGTGTCCTCTCATTTCCACACAAGAAACCTTACAGAACTTTGTTGTCATCTGAGAGGTATCACAGAGATGCGTAGTCTTCTGTTAGGAAAGATGACAGTTGGTCCATAGATAAAAAGACAAAGAATCTGGAAGAAGAGAATCGAAAAGAAGAAAATCATTTTTAAAAAATGGACTAACAGATAAATTCATTTTACATATTAATATATTAATGTAGTTTTTAGTTCATTCATTAATCTATTAATTAATTCTATTGTAACCTCACTCAAGCAATTTTATATATTTTTTCTTCTATTTTTAAAATTTTGCTTTTGACCATCAATGCAGATACTTTTCTTTTTCTTTGAAGCAATAGTGACTGGAATACATGAGGATAGTTCCTGCACATTAAACACTCTTAAAAACAAACAAAAAAATTCTAGAATCTAAAGAAATTCAAATGCTATTTTTAGTACACCATTGCTCTGTAGCCTGACCTGATTCCAAATTCCACTAATTAACCAGCAAATGAAGTGGTCATAATATATATTATTTTTGTTCTAACTTTAACTTTGTAATTACTTATGTGTAATATGTGTGACTCTAGTCATAGTGGTATCTATAAAAATTTCAATTCCATCTAAGTTAATGAGTACATGAGTAAGGAAATGTTTACAAAATTATTATAATTAAGTTTCTTTAAATGGCCACGTTTTGAGAACACAAGGAAATGAGTAGTTAATTCCCTAAAGAGACAAGTGAGTACACTGTAAGGCACAAAATGTGCTTTCTTGCTTAGATCACTTCAACTTCTTTGATTGGAGTTAACTCACCTTGAGATTTCCCATACAGCCTGCATGAAACAATCACTAAACCATGCTGACAAATGAGGGAACTAAATATAACATTTATTTCCAAAGAAAGTTGGTTCTTTCTACCACATGCTTTAGAGAAAAATAAAAACTAGCGTAGTCTGTGTTTTTGCAAAACTGCTTATTATTTTTATGCTTCAAGAAGGCACAAAATTGAGCTTTAAAAAGTTTCACTCTGTTTTAAAGACCTCTTAAAAAGAGACATTAAATCCATAACACTTGAGAAGATGCTTAGGAAAGAGGACAGCCAGAAGATGAAATTTGAGATAGTTACATATGCATATCTTTATTTTCCTTCTTTGCTTTTTACTTTTCTTAATATAGGATTAGAATTTGTTGAGGAATATACTAGTTTCCCAGGAGATGTATAACTATAGGGGTGGGAATACTAGACTTAATTACGAAAAGATGAAGTTTATGGCTACAAAATTAATAAAGATATTTCATAAAAACCATCAGCATTTTACTTGTTGCCAAAATTGGAGACAGTATTTCAACATAGGCAACACTGAACAGCCTACTTGTACCTTTCTGAACTCCTCAATTTTCTTTTTACTTCTTACTGTGCCTCTGGATTTTCAGTGCTTCATACTCATCTGACTGTAAAAATAAATGAAAATTTTCTCTATCCAATCCAATTTTTTCATTTTCTTTTTCTAATTCCAATAGTGTTGGTTGCACACATTGGCATTTATTTAGTTATTTCTGGCAATTCCAACTGAAGTGTAATAAATAGTGGAGGCGGCCGGGTGCGGTGGCTCACGCCTGTAATCTCAGTACTTTGGGAGGCTGAGGCGGGCGGATCCCGAGGTCAGGAGATCAAGACCATCCTGGCTAACACGGTGAAACCCTGTCTGTACTAAAAATACAAAAAAATTAGCCGGGCATGTCGGTGGGCGCCTGTAGTCCCAGCTACTCGGGAGGCTGAGGCAGGAGAATGGCTGTGAACCTGGGAGGCAGAGCTTGCAGTGAGCTGAGATCACGTCACTGCACTCCAGCCTGGGCGACAGAGCAAGACCCTGTCTCAAAAATAAATAAATAAATAAATAAATAAATAAATAAATAAATAAATAAATAGTGGAGGCTATAGATTCTTCATCCCTCTTTATCTGAACCTTTCCAATAGTTTTCACTTGTGGACCTGATGAAATGTCAGTTTTCATGGTTCTCTTTTCTTGGCAGCAAGATTGGGTTGAGGCCTAGGCTTGTCCAATATAACATTGTATCTCTATGGAAGAAATGATTGCTTAGAGATTGGGCACAAGGATCCAGTTAGGCCAACTAAAATCTTCCTGTATGCTTTTCTGCTTCAGTCATGGCGAATACAATCTATCTTTCTTTTAGATCACTAAGTGGAAGGGCAGACTTTGGAGATTGAAGGATGCCATCTTTCTTTCTTTTAAAATTATGCTTGGGAACACTTAAAACAAGACCTACTCTCAACAACATCTTAACTGTAGAACACAGTATTGTTAACCACAGGCACAATGTTATACAGCAGATTTGAAGAACTCAGTCATTTTGCATAACTGAAACTTTATACTCATCGAATAGCAGTTTCCCATTTGTCCCTATCCCCTGACCCTGGCAACCACCATTCTATTCTATTCTCCGCTTCTATATTTTACTATTTTAGATACCTTATAGAATTGGAATCATGTAGTATTTGTCTTCTAGTGACAGACTTATTTCACTTAGCATCAATGTTGTTGCATATTGCAGAATTTCTTCCTTTTGTAAGGTTGAATAATATCCCATTGTGTGTATGTACCACATTTCTTTATCCATTTATCTTTTGATGGACATTTAGGTTGTTTCCACATCTTGGCTATTGTAAATGGAACAAACATCGGAGTGCAAGTATCTCTTTGATATCCTAATTACAATTCTTCTGGATATCAATTTGGGATATACAATCCCTACAGTGAGATTGATGGATCATATGGTAATTCAATTCTAATACATTTTTTTAGGAAACTCCATTCTGTTTTCATAGTAACATTTCACACTTCTACCAAGAGTGTAAAAAGATTCCAGTTTCTCCACATCTTCATCAACCCTTATTGTCTTGTGTTTTTTTCTTGATAATAGTCATTCTGATAGGTGTGAGGTGATATATCATTGTAATTTGGATTTGCATTTCACTGATAATTTGTGATATTAGCACCTTTCCACACACCTGTTGGCCTTTGTACATCTTCTTTGGAGAGACATCTATCTATTCATGTCCTTCCCTTATTTTTTAGTTGAGTTATTTTTTTGCTATGAAGTTGAATGAATTTCTTATATATTTTGGATATACTACTTTTCATACATATGGCTTGCAAATTCTCCTATTCCATGGGTTGCTTCTTCACTCTGCTAATTGTTTTCTTTGCTGTGGAGAAATGTTTTAGCTTGATGTAGTTCCATTGTTTGTTTTTGCTTTCGTTGCCTATGCTTTTGGTGTCATAGCCAAGAAATCATTGCCAAACCAATGTCACGAAGCTTTTTCCTTATGTTTTTCTTTTTCTTTTTTTTGAGACGGAGTCTCGCTGTCACCCAGGCTGGAGTGCAGTGGCGCGATCTCAGCTCACTGCAAGCTCCGCCTCCCAGATTCACGCCATTCTCCTGCCTCAGCCTCCCACATAGCTGGAACTACAGGCGCGTGCCAGCTCGCCTGGCTAATTTTTTGTATTTTTAGTAGAGACGGGGTTTCACCTTGTTAGCCAGCATGGTCTCGATCTCCTGACCTTGTGATCCTCCTGCCTCAGCCTCCCAAAGTGCTGGGATTACAGGCGTGAGCCACCGTGCCGGCCCCTTATGCTTTTCTTTTAGGAGTTCTACAGTTTCAGGTCTTATCTTTAGATCTTCAGTCCATTTTGAGTTGATTTTGTGTATGGAGTAAGATAAGGGTCTAATTTCATTCTTTTGCAAATAGAAAACCAGTTATTCCAAAACCATTTGTTAAGGAGACTATATTTTCTCTCTTGGGTATTCTTGGCACTCTTGTCCATAATCAATTAACTTTTAAAAATGCATTAGTTTTTCTATTCTATTCCACTTGAATGTATGTCTGTCTTTATGCCACCACAATACTATTTTAATTATCATAGTTTTATAACACATTTTGAAATTTAGAAGTGTGTTGCCTTCAGTTTTCTTCTACTTTCTCAAGATTGTTTTGGCTACTTGAGGTCTTTTGTCATTCCAAATAAATTTAGAATTGATTTTTCCTTATCTGTAAAAAATGTCATTAGGATTTTGGTAAGAATTTCATTGAATCTGTAGATTCCTTTGCATAGTATGAACATTCAAACAATATTAATTCTTATAATCCATAAACACAAGATGGCTTTCAATTTATTTGTGTCTTCTTTAATTTATTTCATCAATGTTTAGTTTCCGATGTATGTCTTTTATCTCCCTAGATAAGTTAATTCTTATCTTTTTCTTTTTGATTCCATTGTAAATGAGATTTAAAAAAATTTTCTTTTGGATAGTTCATTATTAGTGTATAGAAATGCAACTGATTATTTTATATCTGGATTTTGTATTCTACAATTTTACTGAATTTGCTTATTAGTTCTAATAGGGTTTTTTTGGGGAAATTCTTTATGGTTTTCTACATATAAAATCCTGTCGTCTGTAAATGGAGATAATTTTGCTTGTTTCTTCCTGATTTGGGTGTCTGTTGTTTCTTTTTCTTGCCTAATTATTCCAACCAGGACTTCCTGTACTATGTTGAATAAAAGTTGCGAGACTGGGCATCCTTGTCTTGCTCTTGATCTTACAGGAAAAGTTTTTGGTTTTTTAATCACTGAGTATGATGTTAACTGTGGGCTCGTCAGATATGGGCCTTTATAAAGTTAAGGCACGTTCCTTCTATATCTGATTTGGTTTTCACCATGAGTGATTGTTGAATTTTGTCAAATTCTTTTTCTGCATCTATTGACTAAAGGATATGATTTTTATTCTTCAGTCTGTTAATGTAGTAAATCACATTATTGATCTGTGTATATTGATCCATCCTTGGATCCCAGAAATAAATATCACTTGATCATTGTGTATGATCCTTTCAATGTGCTGTTAAATTAAGTTTGCTAGTATTTTGTTGAGGGTTTGTGCATCTACATTCATCAGGCATATTTGCCTGTAGCTTTCTTTCCTTGAAGTGACTTTGTCTGACTTTAGAATCAAAGTAACGCTGGCCTCATAAAATAAATTTGTAAATGTTTTCTCTTGAATTTTTTTTGAAGAAATTGAAAATGATTGACATTAAGTCTTTAAATGCTTTGCAGATTTCTGCATTGCAGCCATCTCTTCCCGGGCTTTTCTTTGTGAGAGGTTGTACTTACAGATTGAATTTTGTTATAGTTATAGGCCTTTTCAGATATTCTGTTTTCTTTCATGGTTCAGTTGTGATGAGTTGTATATTTATAGGGATTATCTGTTTTCTCTGGATTATCTGGTTTGTTGGTGTCTAATTATTCATTAAGTCTTTTCTTACCCTTTGTATTTCTTTGGCATCATTTATAATGGTTCCTCTTTCATTTCTGATCTTATTTATCTGAGCATTCTCTCTTTTTTCTTAGTCTAGCTAATGGTTTGTCAATTTTTGGATCTTTTTAAAATTATAATTTTTAGTTTCACTAATTTTTTCTATTTTTTCCTAGTCTCTATTTCACTTATTGCTCCTCTAATATTTATTATTTACTTTCTTCTGCTACTTTGGAGCTTAGCTTGTTCTTCTATTTCTAGTTTGTTGAGATGGAAAGTTAGGTTGTTTACTGAGATCTTTATTCTATATTAATGTACACATTTATTGCTATAAAATTTTCTCCCAGTACTGCTTTGTTGTGTACCATAAGTTTTGCTATGTTGTGTTTATATTTTTGTTTGCTGAAAATAGTTTCTAATAGCACTTTTGATTTTCTTTTACCCATTGGTTACTCAAAAGTGTGTTTTTAAATTTCCCACATATTTGTGACTTTTCTGCCTTTTCTTCTGATATTTATTTTTAGTTTAATTCTATTGTAGTCAGAAAAGGTACTTAGTAAGATTTCAATGTTCTTAAATTTACTAAGGCTTGTTTTTGTGACCTATCATTTGATGTATCCTGGAAAATTTTTCATGTGCACGTTGGAAGAATGTATATTCTGTTGCTGTTGGGTGGAATGCTCTCTATATGTCTATTAGTTTCATTGGGTTTACAGTAGAAGTGCCCGGCCTTTTTGGACCAGAGACTGGTTTCATGGAAGACAGCTTTTTCATGCAAAGGGAGGGTCAGGGGTGGTTCTGATTCTCATGAGAATTACAGAATCTAGATCCCTCCCACATGCAGTTCACGATATGGTTCATTCCCTGTAAGAATCTAATGCCACTGCTGATCTGACAGGAGGCAGAACTCAGGCTGTAATGCTACCTGTCCCACAGCTCACCTCCTGCGGTGTGGCCCAGTTCCTAACAGGACACGGACCAATACTGGTCTGTGGCTCAGGGGTTGGGGGTCCCTGGTCTATAGTATTATTCAAGTCTGTTATTTCCTTATTGACTTTATTTCTGAACTTTCCCTTATTGAAAGTGGGGTATTGAAGTGTCCAAATATTCTGGTATTAATGCCTATTCCTTTCTTCAGGTCTGTCAAAGTTTGCTCTAGATACTTAGGCACTCTGATGTTCTGTGCATATATATTTTTAATTGTTGTATTTTCTGGAGTGATTGACCCTCTAATCATTACATAATGTACTTCTTTGTCTCCTGTGACAGTCTTTGATTTAATGTTGATTTTGTCTAAGGACAGCTACTTCTTCTTTGTTTGGGTAACTGTTTGCATGAGACATCTTTTCCATACCTTCACTTTCAGCCCATGTGTTCCTCCAAGCTAACGTTAAGTCTTCTGTAGACAGCATACAGTTGGATCTTTTTTTTAAAAAAGATCTATTCAGCTACTCTATGTCTTTGAATTGGAGATTTTAATCCACTTCATTTAAAGTAATTATTGATAGAGAAGGACTTACTATTTCCATTTTGTTCATTATTTTCTGTCTGTCTTGCAGTTCTTTTGTAGTTCTCTTTTCCTCTCTTGCTATTTTCTTTTATATACATATATATGTCATAATAATAATTTGTTATATGGTTTAAATCATACTGAGGTTATAAATAATATATAAACAAAACTTATAAATAAGTTTTGAAGCACAAAGTGTTTGTAATTTGATATTTGTGTAGGTAAATGTCATTTAAGCATTCTATAAAACAATATACAATATTTTTCTTTTAGTTACTGACAAAAAGTGGCAGGTACAAGCATATACGGTTGTTGTTACTCTGTACCCTGAGGGTTTTCTTTAATACTTCCTGATGGCACTACAAAATGGACAATGTTAAAGATAAGCAGGGTCTTCAGTGACAGTCTTTATCCTATGCAGGACAGTGATGTCCACTAAGCTTAATCATGTTGAGATACTTCTCCATTGGCCCTTTGTACCTCTATTTGCCTGAAGCAATTTTGGATAAAATATATCTACCTGAAACATTTTTTTCAAGACAAAAATGTATCTATTAGATACAAGTAGATGAAAACCTACCCTTCTTTCTTGGTTGATTCATATTTATCCTTTAGATTCCACTTTGAATTTTACTCTAAGTATAGGTGAGAAAGCATCCTATATGGATTTCCTAATATAACATTTATAATGAAATTTAATTTAATATCTTTATTATTTATATTCATTATGAAGACTGAAAGTTCTTTGAAAGCACAGACCATCTCTACTTAATTCATGCAATGAATATTTCCTGGGTGCCTACTACATAATACGATAGGTGCTGGGGATACAAGGATGAATAAAACTCTATTTCCCTGTGCTATCAAGAAAATCTATGGGTAAATGTAATAAAGGGATAAGACCTAATTTTGGATTTGGAGCCAGGAAAGGTAACACATTCCTGTCATTTAAGGTGATCTTTAACGATAGTAAAAGAATTAGCCACATGAACAGTGTGGTGAAGAATAGCCCAGGCAAAACATACACATATATAAGTAACCTCAATTGGGAAAGAGCTTGGTGAACTCCAGAAACAGAAAGATGAAAGTTTGACTGGTGATCAAGGAAGGTGCTGGATGCAAAGTGAGCCTGGAGATGTGGTAGAAGCAAAATTACCAAGTTCTGTAAAAAAACTGTCACGAGTTACTTTAAAAAAATCTAAATTTTGAAAATATATTTTTTAGCATGAAATCTTAAGTTATACTTATTTTTAAACTTTACAGATGTTAACACCTCCTATAAATGCAGAAATTTCTTCTAACCTGATGCCAGAATTTCAAAACAATTTAGTTACTGATGATATGCATGTTATAGAGTTTAGTAATTTACAGGATATTTTAAATACAAAAGTAAGAATAATAAGTTACTAAAACTAAATACATACTATTTTAAATTTAGTTCATGTTGAAAATGATCACTTTAAAAAGAAAGGTCTGCTATTCTTTTCATAAATTAGAAGCTCTTGACTATAATTTTTAGCCTCATAGACATGATCAATCTTAATGGAGTGATGAGTTTCACAAAAAAGACAAAGGTCTGAAATGTTATACTGGTTTTGTTCAGTGAATAAAACAATTCTTTTCTCACTTTTCTTTCATCATGGGAAAGTCAATTTTTCAAACAAAAATTATTGTGCATCCCAGTGGGAGGAGCTGAAGGTCAACATGTCATTGAGGTTTGCAGCAAAAGCTGTGGGCTTTTTGGTTGATGGAGTAGTTACTGACTGAGATATAGAGAAAGAATTTTTCTCTTTTTTTTTTTTTTTTGTAGCAGCAAATCCACTAGTGTTCTCTTTACTAGGGACAGTGCAATCATGTCTGTTTGTCTCACACAACTTGTTTATCCCATCTATCTGACTCCATGATTTTCCTTTTTGAAGCAGGCAAGTCCAGTCCTCCCAACAGGGTTTCACAGTGAGTTACTCAGGTTCTACTGAATAAGACCTAATGGGGTAAGAATACTGGTTCTATTTTGTTTCTTTCTCCTCCTCTGCTCAAAATATTGGTGCAAATGTGAAGTTAAGACCCCTGAAGCTTCCTCAAGTCATACCTTCCAGAATATCAAATGCATATTTTCGAACATACTTGCTTCCAAATCGACAGTATAACATCAGTTTCTGTAACTCTCCTTAATATGTTTTCTCAGCAAGGGATAATAACATCTCCATAGAAATTTAAAGATGACTCTCCAACCCTAGACAAAATAAATAAAAAATAAAAACTCTACCAGGAAGGCAATGCAGTCTCCTAGAGAGGCCAAATACCTGTGCTCCTCAGAGAAAGTATATCATGGATGCTCAGGGGTGATTAAAAGCTATTTAAATGGGATTTTTTTTTTCCCCAAGATTCTGGAAGTTTCCTTTTAATAGATATTTTAAGTGAGTTATTCATCTGTTCGGATTCCACTGGGCACTTCATACTGGGATTTATACACCTTCCCTGATGAAGGTCTGTTCCTGACCGTCTCAGTCAAATCCCGGGGAGATCTTGATAAGGATTCTGTTTAAGTAGAAGATCCTACTTGCTCCCAAAGACTCACTGTTTAATTTCAGTCAGTCCCCACAGGGAGTGGAACGCATTTGCACAAAAAGCGTGTTAGGAGAGTGAGCACCTTCTTGGATTTCACATAATCAAATCTCTCTTTTTAATTATCTCCTTTTACATCAGTATCCCAGGCTGAAGCCACTCACGTCCCTTTTACTTCTAAAATGACAAGGCTGCCTGGTCTGCCATTCACTGGAGACAAAAAGTGTTCTGTTAGGCAGGAAAAAAATTGAAGTTTTACTTTTATTTCAACAGGATACTAATATCCTAGGCCCTTTTCATTTTCTTCTTCCTTTTTTCTAGTTGAAGCATTGCAGGATGAATGCATAGCTATGAATAAATACTTAAAGCCATTCCATTTATAGAAGTGTATTTTTCAATGAGAAAGTGAAAGCCGAATTCTTTAATTTAATTTGACAATCACTTCCGCAACTAAAAGTGTGTATGTATTTTGTACTTATTTTTTGCTGTGTGAAGATGAGAAGCGAGAGATGAGGTTTATAGATGAGAGGATTATCAATGAGCAAGGGCAACCAGATCAGAAAAATAATGTACAGTATATGATAAGCATAATCCTATCAGAAGTGTGAAAGGAAATGGTAATAATGAGTATACTCATTTTCTCATTAGCTCCTAAGACTTTTCTATCTCAATTTTAACTAGAACTTTAGGCTCACTATGTGCAAATCCTTACTCATATTATATTTTCATATTATATTTTTTTCTGCTTCTCCTCTCTTCAGTCTTGCAATCTGATTTGCCCTTTACTTTGTATTTAGTTCCTGCTTTCCTAGATTAATAGCATCAACATCTGCTTAGCATCTCAGTTAGAAATCACAAAATTGTCTGCAATTCTTCCATGTTCCACATCTTGGAGTGTCATTCATAACCATGACACTCACTACTCTAGCGGGTCAGATATATCCATCTCTTCCACTCCATTGGTTCTGCCCGATTTTCTATTTAGATGCTCATAAACTCTTCACTGTGCTATAACATAGTTTCTGGCCGCCAGCATCTCCTCAATCTGCCACTGTCATGACAGTTATTTTCCAAGACTGTATCTATACCCAGTCAAGCCACTGAGTTAACAAACTAACTGTTTCCTGAATGTTATAACATAAAAACTTTAATTCTCTTTCTGATATATGTAAAAGACTATTCAAATCCCTGTGAGGCTGACAATTTATAGTTCTCATTTCTCCAAGTCATACTCCTTTGAATCTTGTAATATAGTGCCCATCTTTATGTGTCACTATTTGTGAATTGCTTTCACTGTTTAATTTCTCTTTGTTAGTATCATATGTATTCCTGTCTCCAAAATAGCATCTGTTCCACATTTGGTATCATTTATCTTGAATTTAAAGAAATATATAAAGCACCTTCTATGCTGATTCTTTTCCAGAAATAGGAAAATATTCTCCTGTCTATAAGTTGTGCCCACCCTGATACCAATCTTTTCTAGCAACATTTTTTTATAGGTGAACTATCAGATTTTTAAAGATACCATACCATTTAAAAATCTTACATTTTCAAGACAAAACTCTAATTATTTGCTCTTTAAAAATCCTTTATAATATTTCAGGTTCTCTCCTGCAGTATACTTAAATTTTCTACATTTATTTAAATGTAAGACTCTCTGAGGATCTGCATTGTTCTTTTTAGACTTGTGAATCTTTTATGAATTTTTGAAAATTTCATTATAAAGCAACATTATATTCCTGAAAGGGCCATGACTGTTTCTGGACATCAAATTCTTAAATATTCTAAGGAGCCAGAGGCAATAGGTTTCTAATAGGCTTTCAGAGTTGTTTTTATTATGATAATTGTTCAACATTCTTGACTTAATTTCAACCTATTTTCTTTTAAAATGATTATTCTTAGTTCCTGCAAATATTCTCTTTGTCATTTGGGCTATATTTCCTGTATCCCACTGTGGTGTTTTGATAAATCTAATAATCTTTCTTCTTAACTAACACTGCAGGGTTTTAAGTTTATCACTTGATTGACATATAATTGCAATGCTTATTTCCTGAATCCCTAATTCCATCCATCTGGCTTAAGCACAGTTTTGCTCATTGTTGTATTAGAATAAAATATTTCTCATATTTTGTTTATGTTTCTAAGGCACTCAACGTATTCTCTGCCATGAGAAAATAACATATCTTCTTTTAATCCACTCCTATCTACTCCTGTCCCCCTTTGTTTGAACTGTTTCCATGTCTACAGTGGCACCTTTTTTCTTTACACAAATAGCAATTCAATATTCTGTGCTATAGCTTTTCAATTACACAGACTGTGATGGGCTAAATTGTGTCCCCTGAAAATTCATATGTTGAAGCCATAATCCCTCAGTACCTGAAAATATGCCAGTATTTAGAGGCAGGGCCTTTAAAGAGATAATTATGTTAAAATGAGGTTACTAGGGAGGGCCCTAAACCAAACTGACTGGCGTTCTCCCAAGAAGAGGAGATTTGGATACACACAGAGACATCAGAAGTGTGCGTGCCCAGAGGAACAACCATGAGAAGAGGCAGCAAGGGCACAGTTATCCGCAAACCAAGGAGAGGGACTCAGCAGAAACCAGCCCTTCCGACACCTTCATCTCAGACTTCCAGCCTCTAGAGTTATAAATTCCTGTTGCTTAAGCCACCCAGTCTGCAATATTTTGTCATGGAAGCCCGAGCAAACTAATACATAGATAAATAAATTGCCTGTAAAAACAGAAGACACAATAATTAAATGTACATACAACAAACTAATTTTATGTAAATATTTTATGATAAATCGGAAGAAAAGATAGGAGAAATGTTAAACCTGGTTATGTTGTCTGGAAGCCCCTGGGCTTCTGCTGTTAGTGCTTCTACTGAAACGATGTTATTCGAATAAATTCTGAATTCATTACCTTTAAAACCTTAGTTAATGCAGGGATAAATGGAAAATACAAACTCGATTTCTGAGGAAAGATTACAAGCACTCTTATGTTAGTTATGTTTATTGAAAAAGAAAAAATGGTTTAAAGAAAAAGGTTATTGAAAAGGAGAATTAGTATCTCCCTACTAATCATTTAGTATCTCCCTACTAGAGAATTAGTATCTCCCTACTAGATCATTTTCATTCATGTGAAGGAACACGGTAGTCAGGGCGAACACACCTGATTTTGAATTTCAACCATGCTACATCCTCTTTGGAAGACACTGGAAAACAGCTTGGCCTTGCTGCCTGGACCATAATAAACAGGAGTATCTTTTCTTTGTACATAAAGAAACCTCTTAATACCTCACAGGCTTTTTGTTAGGATTACATGTATACACCATAACCTAATAGAGTATTTAACATATGCAAGCCATCACTATGCTTGCTGATAGAGATATCATCATCTTAAAAAAACTGAATATATGCATTGAGAGAAGTCCCTGGTGGGTGTCCTTAGAAAGATTTTGAGGCAGCTTAAAGGTGGGGAAACATTGTCTTCAAATACATAGTTAAATGACTTAATTTAAAAAAGTAAAGATTTAAAAGTTCAAAACTATATACATCAGACAATTCATAATAAGCTGTGGATTTGCTATACTTACGATCCGTTATGCCACTTGTTCTTTTTGACACATTTATCTATTCAGTTGTCTTTCATCAGACAATGGCAACTCCCTCTTTGTTCTCATATTATTGCCTTGGACTTTTCTCAGATTTCAATGAGGAAGACTGCTTTAATCTTAGGAAATCGATAGCTCTACAACTGAGAAAGTCAACATTTAATTGGGCTGTATGTATCAGAGGATAAGTTTATTTTATAGAAAGAAGAAAAGTTATCAAGCTTAGTTATCAGAAATAAAGTTAATTAGTAAATTTCAGAGATACTTTGCTAATTACTGATTTTAAAAAGAGAAATAAATGGACTCAGGGGAGAGAAAAAAGAAAGAGAAAGAGTGAGGGAGAGAAAGAGGGAGAGATAGAGGAAGAGAAAGAGAGAGAGATTGGGCCCAAGCAGAATTATGGAAATTTTATCATTCTTTTGACCACTGGAGTAAGATGAATTAAGTAAGACCACAAGGGAAATTAAGTTGGTAAAGCTCAGGTGTCACCTAAGGCTGGAGTTATGTCAGTGCCACTCCTGGTACCACCACCAACACCCTTACCATAAGGTGATTACAGTTAAATGAGACAAACAAATGCAAATAGAATAAACAGCAATTAGAGGAGATGATATAAGTGGTCTAATGGGCACTCTTTGTAAAAAGTCCTGAGGAGGGGTCTAGAAGGGGTCTGTTTCATAAATAAAAGTGAGTTTGTGAAAGAAAAAAAAAAACCTCCCTTGGATATAGAAAGACTGTCATGTGCTTGAGAGAGCTTCTGGTTAAAGGTCAAGCCTCGTGCTTCTCCCAGTGAGTTGCACTGAAGTCAGTGTAATCAGTCAGTCATGTTGTATGTACTCGTGGAGTCTTTAATCTTTCAGCATCACAGGCTGGGAGGAATGTTGCGGTACAAAATGGCAGAATCTCATCCTTCTGAACATCTGTATAAGGAGATTTGGAGCATTCACAGCAATTGCAGCTCTCTTTGATTCAGCCTGGTCTCTCCCTTTGCTCTTGCCCGGGAAACCAGTTTTTATCCACAACCACAGGGAGGCAATAGAGAAGGAAGATCCCCATAATGATTTGCATTGTGTATATTTTGAAAATGACTTTATTAAAAAACAATTGTAGAAAGCATTATAGTTTTATAAAAGGGAGAATAAATATGTATATGCATTTTCAGATCAATTTTATTACTTCATGCTTATGAAATTACATGAGAACTGCCCTGCTTATAGAAATAGTAAAATGTTGACATTGATGATCTTTAAATACAGATATGCCAATTTAGGAAGCTAAGTTTCTTGTGTTGACTGACGAATTAACATGGAATTCTGGGTTTTCTAGAGTGTGTTTAGTATGATGCAATTAAAGTATAATACCTCTGGCTGGTGTGAAATAGAGTGGGCTGTTAGGGAGCGTAAGTCACGGGCAGTCATGTGAAGCCCTCAGAAACAGATGGAAGATCCTTTTCAAGCCTGGTAACCCATCAAACCTTAGATACTTGGCTTTTTTGGAGACATCTTGTTAAGTTGTTTGGTTAAATTTCAGAAAACTCCAATTCCAGTCCCCTTTATCCAGCACTGACCACCAATTTATAGTAAGAAAACTCATCTAATACTATTTTAGTGAAAGGCTGAAAAAAGCAGATTGGCACAAAGAAGTAGATTGTCAATAATTCAACAAAAGTAAAGTGGCAGTTTTCCCTTGGTGGTACATAGAAAATTTTCCAGTTACACATTGTATTGTGACCACACGTGGCTGCTGTTCATGCTTCGTCTTCAAGTATGCAAAATAATTATGGAAAACAGCAGCCTCACAAAAGCCACACTTATAAAGACATGCATTAAAAGTACCTTTCATTCATACTTTTGCCTTGCTGCTGTTTGGAGTTCCTTGGCTAAGACAACTTCGAAAATCTGTTTGGGATTCCTACCATTTCTTCAAATTCCTTAGAAGAATTGTATTCTGGGCAATATGATTAATGTCATAAATATTTTTTAAAGTGGCTACTATTCAGAAAGCTTAAACCCAGCGTAGGTATATGAAAGATAAGCATTGTGAAATGGAGATATTCAAATGAACTCACCTAAGTACTGGTAAACACTTTGAGTTTTTAATTTTCATCTTTTTTACTTTGCAAGATGGCTGGAAAGTATGATGAGACTAAAAATACATTTCCAAAAGCGGATAGATTTGCAAAAAAAAAAAAAATAGTGTTTTCTCAGCTACATGTTCAATCCTGCAAGATTTTCATGTTTATCTAAGTTTTTGCACATGCCTCAGTTTTGATAACTATGCTTCACATGCAGAGAAGGAAAAAATTCAGGGCTTAATATTTTGTTTCATTTGTATCTTTTCCTTTTTATTTTTTTTTTTTTGCTTGACAAAAGTGCTTACCAAGATCAGTCATGTTTCTCTAAAGGTGAAGACAGAAGGAAATGTGTAAACAATTGGTAGAACAAACAGGAGAGTTGCTTATTTTATTCCATCAATTACGTCGACCCGAATCATTACAACCTCTCGCCACCTGTTTCTGTCATTGTCTCCTCCCTCCTGCTTCCTCCTTCTTGGGTTCCATTGTTGGAAGGGCTACTCAAAGGTTCAGGAAACTAATCACGCTGCACTGTTTTTAACACATCTCTGCCCTGCGAGGCCTTTCAAACAATTAGTCTCTTTGCAAGTGTTCAAAGATGTAGTACATTTTGCCAAGATTGTAAACTCTCCAGATTCCTTGCTTCCTGTTCCTGATCTACATTAACCCAGTATTTTAAGGCTTTATTTCCAATGGCTGATGAGAACAGAGACAGAAGATGGCACTGTTGACTCATTATTAAAAAGTCAGCAATTGCTTTAAAGAAAAAAAAATCTTCCATGTTAGAAAAACAGTATTATTAGAAACTGGAAGTGAGACTACATATATAATGAAACCCAATTTTTGAATATTATAAGAGGAAATATCAATTAAAAATTAGAGAAAGTAAACTAAGCAGTGAGAAAGTCTCACTGACTTGAATTTTCAGGAACAGCCTGTTTCATATGGAATTCAGTTCTAGTTACATGCAGCAGAGGGATAAGACGAGGTACTTGGGGTTTGGTTCAACTCTACTCTCACAAACCATAAGGCATTAGACACGTTACTTAACCTCTCCCTGAGTCTAAATGTTCTTATTGTAAATTGGAGATAATAATATTTATTCTGTATGATCATTTTTTGAATTGAATGAGCACATAGTAAAAGTTCATTAATGCTGCTAGAATGTAAGTCTTTGATTATCTTGTTAATAACTCTATCAACACCAAATAGCACAATACCTAACCTAGAAAAGCTGTGTAGAAATTGATTGAGTGAAAAAAACAAAACTTAACTGAATTTTGTGTTAACTTACTGATGATACTTAAACAAGAAGCAGGGCACATGTAAAAAATAATTAATTGGTTACCAATTTGATCGTTACAGCACTTGGCTATTTCAATCTGTCCTTTTTCTTAGGGAAATTTAATTATTTCCAACTAAACTATTGAAAATGTCTCATTATTAATAGGGAAATTTTTATGTAGATTTTCAGAAGCACTAGCAGACTTAGCTATTTTATTTAGACAGGCAGAAATTAAAGTATTGATTTTTAATATTTTCTTCTATTTATTATTATAATTGTAGCCATTATACCATAGCCTACCTTTCCTTTGAGAAATTTAAATGGGAAAATAACATATGGTGGAATATTTTGCCCCTGTTGTTTCCCTAAAATTTAAAGCAAAGACACATTATTTGTGCTCAGTCTACACTAATTAAACATGAATATTTTACATTAAGATACATAGAAATGAAGGGCTTACTTATCCTGTAATAGTTTATGTTGTCATAATATTAACTTTAAGCGTCAGGAGTTATTTAGACATCATTAAATGTATACATGTTTATTTTCATAATCCGTATGTATGTGGTAGAGCTATTTAACAAAAGTCTATTTTCTCTTTTGGGGCACACAGCCAGCCTACATTTCTTGGTCTTCTTTGCATTTGGGTTTGGACATATGACTAAATTGCAGAGAATGGAACGTGCATGAAAGCAATGCATGCCACTTCTGTATCAATTCTTGTAGGAAGAAAGTATGCTTCCTACCCCCAAAATCTGTATTTCTTTGTACTCTCTAGACGCAAATGACAGATAGACCCTAAAGGGTGCAGAGCCACAAAATGGAAAGAATCTGGGTTGATGAATCTCCACATAAAGGAATTCATCCTTTGCTTAGTAACTACTAGGTTAGTGGGAAATCTACTTCTCTTTGTTCTATTAGTTTTTATCACCTGAAATAATATGCCTGTAAAAAATAGTGAGCTAGCAATCACACCATACCATATGATTTACTATCACTCTTTAGAACATTCTAGGCTAAAATAGGGACACCAAGCAATAAGTGCCTTTTGATAGAAGGGCCAGGATGCTCTGCTCACTCAGCTCATCAGCAATTCTATATAGTATATGCTCACTTTTCATTATCCTATTTTTTTAATAAAAAATACCAATATTAACACTGAGTGTTAATATTTGGGTACATTCGCACAGATATCTGGGCTTCACCTCATTATGTTTCTACTCTATTTCCTCCATTAATCTGTCTAATGGAGGAAAGATATTTAAAATTAAAATTGATGGAATCCACTTAAACTTTCCAAAGAGTGGGGAGTGAGGGGCATAATATTTATTTCTTATTCATTACTTTTTCTTCTTTTCTCAGAGTTTAAGTGTAGCACGAAGGGAGAATTAGAAATTCCTATTATAGTATTATTTTTTTAAACCATAGAAGAAGAGGACCCAGAGAAGTGACATGTTGAGTGAAACACAATATTCAGCCTTTAAAGGTACAGACATTCTTCATAAAGCTTGACAGATGCATCCAAATGTTTTTGGTGTAATTTACAGTGAGGGTCACATGCTGATTCTTTTCCATTCTCTGCTCCTCACTTCCTGCTCTGTGCCTCAGGAGAATGGTTCATGTAGATGCTGTCTTTCTGGCTTCCAGTTAGACTTAGCTAGTGGGAAGTACTTGCAGAAAGTGGATGATAGAAGGGGAGAGAGGGCAGGGTATCTCTTCTCTTGCTCACCCCCTCTTCTGCACAGGATTTTGGAAAGCCCTATATGTTCTCTAGCACTTGGATCTGCTGCCATGCATTCCTTTCTTGCCCTTTCAGTCTTAGGGAACGGCTTCCTTGCTTTGCCAATCTGTGAGTGTTGCTGCCTCCATTTTTGCTACCTCTAAATAGTCGAAGTAGTTGACCAGCAAATGGGCACCACAGCATAACCAAGTTGCCACATAGATGTAACTATAACATATAGCCTGAGAATCTTGGGTTTAGAAATGAAGAGCCATTTCCACAAATGAAGCAAAAGAACAGCAGGCCTTCTTTTTTCCCATGACTTATCGATAATTTTCCCTAATAATACCATCTATGTAAGCGGGGGATAAAGGAATAATAAGGTTAGAAAAAAAGCAGACTTTCTGTTAAAAATAGACCTTTTTGATAGAAATTCTTTAGTTGAGGTAACACAATGTCTTTTGTCTCAGGTATTATGGTATACAAAAATGAGTGATAACCCATTAGGGATAGCTGAAGAAAATAGGGATCTATACTGAAGGCAAACACTAATGGGTTTCAAGTATCCTGAGTGTGAGACCCTCTGCTTTCTGGCAGTTAGCAGAGGTTGTATGTTAAAGGCAGCTGGGTTTGTCATCAGTTAAAAGAAACAAGAGAACAAGAATGTGATGTATAAGGCAAGGCAAATGTTCCAGTATCAGTTCTCAAAAGTATACAGCCTAAGAATAAGAAAGTCTGTGGTTTTGAATTTTGCAGGCAAAATGGACAATTTAAACAACTTCAAGAGAGCACCTTCTATAGTTTGGGGTTTATGATACAAAATCTCAGTAGCTAACTAACTTTATGCTGCGGGGGGGCTTGAAATTTTTGGTGTTAGGTTTTCTAAAAGACCTTCACCTTTATGAGAGACCTAATAATATTTTAAGCCTTTAAAATGTTATTATGTTTGAGAAAAATAACTATGCAGTCTGTATGGCTATAAAGATATACTGGAGATCAAAATGTCATTAATAGATAAAAACTCAAATTCAATTTTAGATAGATTTTTAGAACAGTGAAGGCTCTCCATAGCAGCAATAGGAAGCTATGTGAGGTGGTGGACATTTTAGTACTATGTACGGTTTAGCAGAAATAATATGGTCAGGGAAATAAGTATGGGCATCATGGTCGAACTTGATGGGATTAGGCTAGATGATGTAAAGGTCTTACCTCATTTTAAGATTTTATAATTTTAAGATTTATATTCCCCATACTGAAAAATATGCTTATGTATACCAGAAGGCATAAATTAACATACACTTCACGTATCTCACTATCGTGATTTTTTGATATTACATATAAAGTAGGATCCATAAAGTGTAAAGTTTCAGACAGAGTTTATTTTTAGTTGCCGTACTTCTTTTCTTCATATTTGATGGCATAATTCCTATTTCAAATTATAGCCATTTAAGACTTTGCAAGGGAGTTAAGCTAGAAATTTTTCTGTTTTTAGTACACTATATGCAAACATGGAGGCTGTCAAATAAAATTTTGGAAGCTGAAAAATAAAAAAAAAACCTTTAAACACAAGGAGTCTCATGGAGTTAAAATGAGCAATTTTGTCTGTTTCCCAGGCCTTTGGACATCACTGGGTTATAAAATTACTTTTATACTTTAAAGACAGAAGACTGACACAGGGCTGTCGATGTTGTTCTTCAGCTACATCTATCTTAAAGAAAAGTGAATATAAAACAACTAAACTTTATTGCCACCATTTCATAGAAAAAGAGAATCTTAATATATAAAACCATAATTAATTCCCTGGGTTGTATTAAAAATATTAAACAACTGATATAGTACTTTATTAATTGGCCAATTGGCATAGACATTAGCTGCCATATTGGTAAATACCATCTAAAAATTAGCATTTGATAAATATAATCTCAGAATAAAGCACAACTTTTTATGTTTAATATTTTTGTTTTGTAAAAACTTATAATTCTGTATTTTTCTCCATTTTCCAGGATGCATAAACATCTTGGTAGACCTTAGGTCCAAGATAAAAATTTACAATGTTGATGTAAGATAATTTTCCTGTGGCAAGAGCCCTTAGAGTGATCCTATGGCAAGGCAGTAATGAATGTTGTGAAAAGTATAGAATTCTAATCTATTAACTCACTTTTTCAGGATTTTTAAAGGATAGGTTGATCCCTTAGGAGTCATTTATAATAATGGGTATGTAGTATTCAGTGGCTTAGTTCATTTTGTGCTGCTATAACAGAATACTAAACATTGAGTAATTTATAATGAAGAGAAATGTATTGTCTCAGGGTTCTGAAGGCTGGCAAGTTCAATATCAAGGTGCTGGCATCTTGTCTAGGCCTTCTTGCAGAATTATCATATGGCAAAAGGTAGAAAGGCAAAGAGGCAAAAGAAAGTCAATATAATGACATTAATCCCTCCCATGAGGCAAAGCCTTCATTGTCCAATGACCTCCAAAAAGTCCCACCTCTAACTCTGCCACAATGGCAAATAGATTAAAACATTAATTTGGAGGGGAACCAACATTTAAATCATAGCATTTAGCGTGGAGGAAAAATGGGCAACAGAGGACATGATTCCAACTATTGAAGAGTTTCAAACCTAACTAGAGGAATAAAGAATATATACTTGAAACTGTGAAGAAATAATTTGAACATAATTCATCAGTAAGTATATGATAGGAGGTTTGATCCAAATATAGAAATGCTAAGATAATATAAGTTAAAGAGATGATAACATGGAAGTAAATTTAATTTAAGAAGACTCCAAAGTTTTCCAATTCAAATTTTTTATTCTATAAGAATATTAATTCACTTATATGTTACAAATAAAATTTAGTAACCTATAATTAGACATTAGATGCTTACAGTTTGAGAATGTATTAGAATAAAGAATATTCATAATACATCTGTGCTTTATGCTTATAATGAAATCTAGGGGTTCTTGATGCAAAAGTTACTTGGGACTCTGTAACCTAAGATGTTATGTTTGCTCTCAAGATATCCTATGGTAGTCAGGTTGATGCATTAAATATTCAGTAAAACCATAATCACTAACTTGCTAAGGATATAGAAAAATAAAAGCAATTTTCTTTTCTTGGCTCTTGCTTGATTTTGCATTTTAAAATTAGATTTCATTCACTGCCTTTCAAATTGGTAGCTTGCATCATATTCTGCCCTCATCATCTACACTCTGTTTTTATTCACCTTTTTTTTTTAAGAAGTGGCATAGAACCAAAAGTGAAATTACTTGAATTAAAGAGGCAGACATAGTTAGCATTTTTCTAAAGCAGCACACGGAAGCCAAATAAGTTTATAAGATTTAGTTCACTCCTGTTAGAATCTGAAAGGCACATGCACTTTCTCATGAGTTAGCCAATGGCAGTTTTTTAACAATAAACTATTTCAAACTTCTCAAATAGTCAATTATAAATTGTCATGTTATGAGGTTATACTATTCTTTTCAGTAAGCTTGAAATGCAACATTTCAATATGAACTAGAAATATATTTTAGAAAATCCCAAGCCATTGTTTATGAGAAAGAAATTTGTATGTCACTATCTCAAAGCTCCAAAATTGGTTTTTGAGGTGTTTATCTACAAAAAAAAAGAACATCTAATGTACCATTGGAGAGATGACTCAGGAAATTAGGTATATCTGACCAATGGGCAAATTGTCATGAATGCAAGACAGCTGAATTTCACAGAGAAGCAGAATGAGTATAGTTTGCATTGAGGCTACTCAAGCATCTAAGTTGGATGGAGACTGAGAACCAAGACTACCTTTCATCATAATAACTATCTGATCCAGGAAACTCAAATGCTGGACTATCAGATGGCAAACAAGTAATTAATGTCACTGCTTTAGAAAATTCTTGTTAACCAAATTATTCAAGCATACAGTTTGCTCATCTGGGAAAAGAGCTGTCTTTTTAAGATAATGGTTCGTTTATCAAAACTCCCCTGAGACCCTTAATTGGTCACGCCTTCCAGTCTTCAACCCTATCATGTGAAATTTTTCAGATCCAACCAGTTTCCTACCTTGAAAAACTTTCCTTAAATTGCTCAAAGCCATGCCCCAAACTTAATAAATGTCCTATTTTATATTTTTCCTTTTGAGACACTATTGGCATTTCTCAAGGTGGAAATCTCTCTTGCTCTCATAAGTTTAACAAATCTAGGTGTGCTGTGATGGAAGCCAGTCTTCTGATGTCACGAACTCCGTGTTTGGTGACATTAAAAAAAATGGAAGCAGATCATGACTTGAGGACACCATAAATTTTGAAAAAGAGCAGAAAAGCAACTCGTAAAAACTTTCCCAAGTGGTCAATGCGGAACATCTGGAAAACATCACAGAATGGTGGAGAACAACTTTGGAATCAAATAAAACACAGCTTGAATGAAAACTCTCATCTTCAGCAAAGTCCAGAACCACTCAACTAAGAAACTGTGCAATGAGAAACAAAATGGAACAAATAGCAGGGTTGGAGCGTTCAAACACAAGAGGTCATGAAAGATAAAGGGAGCTAATTAAAATTTCTGGCTGAACCCTGCTGAAGACCATACAGTTGCCCAATTTCTATAGCGATCACAAGGATGGTGGGAACCTGGAAGTAGAGAAAATGAGGGAAGAAGAAAATGGTAATCACTGGCCTATCAGTAAGAACTTGATCTAAAGAGTCTTACTGTGGATGTTAACTTAAATAGGTCACTTAAAATGACCTATTTAAGGGGAAAAACAAGAAAGATTCAGAAAACGGTGTGAAGAAAATCAAATGAATGAAGAGCTTACAGGATAAATAGAAAGTCTCCAAACTGAGCAGGCATCTTTGCAGTCTGAAAATGTGCAGCTTGAAAGGGAAATTTGGAAGCTTCAGCTAGAACATGTAACACAACTTCAGAGAAAATCAATGAACTGCTTAGAAATAGAGAAGGAATTTCCCAAAGTGTGTAGAAACATGAACTCCACATATCAGATACAAAACTTCTACAAGATGGAGCGCTTCTTTCTTCCATTAAAATGAGACTCTGATTTGAGAAAAGAGCTTAAGAAAGTTGGATGGCTGCTCTGTTGACTGAGAGAAAGCTCCATGGACTCAGAAAAGAAAATGATCACAACAGGCAAATAAAGGCTAATATTAAGTTCAAGTTCCAGTTTTTCCCAAAGGACTGTTTTGTTTCTGCTGCTCCACATGCCGCTCATAGAGGCCTAGAGATGCCAGGGGGTCCGTTGAGTCATAAGGTCCCCCAGGGAGAGTCATGCATTGAGGGCTCTGGGGATGAGGGTCATCTGCAAGTTTGGCTCAGCTTTTATAGCATCGGAGTCCTGAACACCCACAACCACAGCAGATTTTCTGCATTGTCATTTTAAAGTAATTTTGATTTATCTCTTTTTGGTTTAGCTACTGTTATCAGGACAATTATTTTAATATTTACCTAAATAAATTCTGGTTGATTTTGAAAAGCAATGCAAACAAACAAACAAAAAACCTAAACAACAACACATCCCATTCAAACTTTATACTATTTTTATTAGCATAGCCCTAAATTTACATATTAATTTAAGAAGGTTTACATTCTGAAGCCATTTGTTTCTTGCTTTAGATTTTTTAAAAACTTTTTGTTATGTTTAATACAGTGCTTGTTGTCTAAATATTTCTAAAATTTATGCAGTCAAAATCAAACATTTATCTTGATAACAAACATACACATACATACAACACCACAATGTAGATACAGGCACTTTTTAGTTGTTTTGTCAGTATCTAAGGAAAATGTAAAACCAAAGAGAGCCTCAGATTTAATATAAAGAAAGGAAAAAAGGAAGGAAAAAGGAAGGAAGCAAGGAAGAAGGAGGGAGGGAGGAAGGAAGAAAGAAAGGAAGGAAGGAAGGAACTGTGCACATAATTTATATATATATAAATGATATATAAATTATATAGACACAAAAGGAGAATTTCCTGATTAATCAGACAAGATTCCACCAAGAAGCACCTTATCCCAAATTGTGCAATCAAAGAGACTTTGAGGAAGGCACCTCTCTAGAAATGAAAATCCAGACAGCCAGCAAAGAAACTATAACCTCTTTCTACAACCACAGAAAACCAAATTATATTAATTACCTAAATGGGCTCGAAAGCAGATTTTTCTCAGATCCTCCCGAAAAAAGACCAGCTGGTTGACATGTTGATTTCAGCACTGTAAAACCCAAAGCAAGAGGAACCAGTTGAGCTAACCCAGGCTTCTGACCTACAGAACTGTCAGATACTAAATGACTACTGGTTTAAGTTATTAACCTTATGACCATTTGTTATGGCAGCAATAGAAAACTAATACAGTGTAATTTTAGTAAGAGCAAGATATATGCTATAAAAATTATTCTTTAAAAACCTTTCACTGATTATTTCTGACTATAAAAATAATACATATTCATTTTTGGAAAATGAAATAGTGTAAGTAAATATCAAGAAGAAAATTAAAATTATCTACATTCCCATCAATAAAGATCATTACTATTTTTGTGTTTCTCTTTTCAATGTTTTTATGCACACACTTTTTTTTGTAGTACAAGTAGGTTATATATAATTGTACAGCCTTTTAATAAGTAACATTATATCGTGAAGAATTTATGTTATAAAAAGGTTGCATAATATTTCTCCAAATCTACAATGGCAAGACCTATGTCTTTTCTCCTTTTTTAAAACGTGAGGTTTGGTTAATTAATACATATGGTAAAATGCAGAGATCTTAAGTATTCAGCTTGATTGATTTTGACAAATGCATACAGTTATGTAACTCACATTCATATATATATATGAATATATATATATATGAATATATATATATATAATTTCTCTAATCTCAAAATCTCCTTCTTAGCCACTTTCTCATCAATTCCCACCCTTTCAGAAACAACCCCATTCTCATTTCTATCACCATAAGTTAGTTTTCTCTGCTGTAGAACTTCTTAAATGGAATCATACATTATCATATTACGGTTCTACAGATAAACAGAACAAATAGGATGTGTGTGTGGGGGGGCGGGTGGTGTGTGTGGAGAGGGAGAGGGAGGAAGAGAGAAAGATTTATTTTATTTTAAGGAATTGGCACATGGATTATGGAAGCTGGCAAGTTCAAAATCTGCAGGGTAGGCCCACATGCTGGAGATCAGGGAAGAGGTGATTGATGTTGAAGTTCGAGTCCATAGGTCATCTGTTGACAGACTTCCTATTGCCCAGGACAGGTCCATCTTTGTTCTCTTAAGGTTTTCAGCTGATTGGATGAGGCCCATCCACATTATGGAGGGCATTTTGCTTTACTCAAAGTCCACCAATTTAAATGTTGATTTCATCCAAAAACATCTTCACATAAACATTTAGAATAATATTTGATCAAATGTCTAGGCACTGTGTCCAAGCCTAGTTGGTACATAGGATTAACCATCACAAGTTCACTCCTGGTCAACTTGGCAACCATATGAATCTCCTTAAAGCATACTTAATCTACAAATGAATACAATAACAATGGCATACTTCCACCTAACATGATCCAACTGTCTTATGTACAACTGAAAATGGAATAACTCTTTCCCCCAAAAGAATGCAAAGTCCTTTAGTGATAGTTACTCTTCCTCTTGATATCCCATATCTGGGATATCTTAAACACTTAACATTTAACTTAAACACTATTATGTCAATTTAACAATACTTAAATACCATACTATAAAGTTAATAGATCTTATGTTACCAACGGGGATAAGAGAGAAGAAAACAAAGATTATATATGTTCTGATAAGCCCGATGTAAATTGAAAATATTCTAAGTCAAAAATGCATTTAATACACATAAACTACCAAACGTTATAGCTAGCTTACTTTAAATGTGCTCAGAACACTTATCTTAGCCTACAGTTGGGTAAAATCTTCTAACATAAATACTTCTTTTGTAACAAAATGTTTAATGGCTCATGTAATTTATTGAATACTGTGCTGAAAGTGAGAAACAGAAAGGTTGTATAGATACTTGAAGTATGAATTCTACTGAATGGGTACCACTTTTGCGCCAGTGTAAAGTTGAAAAATTGTAAGTGGAAAATCATGTCAAAGCATTGTAAGTCAGGGACCATTTGTGTGTGTGTGTGTGTGTTTATACATATGTGTGTGTATATGTATGTTTATAAATATGTGAATATGTGTATACATATATATAAACACAAGCATCTTCGTAACAACACAAGGAAGAAATACTCATGACAATCACAGTCTTTGTTTCTGTAACTGGTTACATGCTCATAACTGGTATTTAAAACTATTTTCTTCCACTGCCCATCTCATATTCCCATTGCTTTCAGCAAGTAACCCAGCTGATTATGGTTTGTTACCTGATGGGGTGACCTAAATCTTTATTCCTGAAAAGTATGGGCCATTCATAATCCTGCTTGGATTTGCTTGCTGCAGTTTTTCATTGACTTTAATCACAGAGCATGGTAATACTAAGAGACACTGTATGAATTTTCCTGTATTCCAGGCATATTCCTCCTTACCTCCATTATAAAGTAGCAGTCTAATTTCTCCTTGAAATTCAGAATCAAGCACTCAAGCCAGTACAATAATTTCCTTTTTTGCCTGTTATTCAGAGGACTGAGGTGGCAAGGTGGAAGTCTTAACTTCCGTTTCAATGGATCAATTATTGTGTTTCCTGGTGGCAGTAGCCCTCCCTTTGGAACCAAGACCTCCAGGCCAGCAGAGCATTAAGTTGTGGGCACAGTAAGCACAAATTTTGCTAGTGGGTCTTCAGGGGTAATAGTGGATGGTGTGACTCCCATTTCTACTCCTTGATTCCTGGGCCCATGAATCCTGCTGTGAGAGAAAGAGTACCATATATTTAAGGCTGATTTAGAGCATATATATTCTGTTGTAGAACCTTGCCTTGTCTTGTAAGGTATTGTACCTAGCTGTTACTATAAATGAGTCTTCAATAGGCCATTTCATCATTCTATCAAGCCAGCTACCTAAAAATCATGGGGAACATAAGATCAGTTAAATCCATGAGCATGAGCCCACTACTATAGTTTTGCTATGAAGTGAGTTCCTTGATCAGAAGCAATGCTGTGTAGAATACCATGAGGGTGGATAAGCCATTCTGTAAATCAATGGATAGTAGTTTTGACAAAAGCATTACATGCAGGGAAGGCAAATATATTAACAGTGTGTGTGTCTATTCTAGCAAGAACAAACACTGTTCCTTTCATGATGGAAGCAGTCTAATGTAATCAACTTGCCATCAGGTTGATCCCCCTGGGAAATGCTGCCATATCGGGGGCTCAGGGCTGTTCTCTGCCACTGGCAGATTGGGCACTCAGAAGCAGCTGTAACTAGGTCAGCCTTAGTGAGTGGAAATTCCTGTTGCAGAATCTATGCGTAACCTCCATCTCTGCCTCCATGGCCACTTTGCTCATGAGCCCATTGGGTGATAACAAGGGTGGGTGGGGAAAGAGGCTGACTGGTATTCACAGAACGGGTCATCTTATCCACTTGATTATTAAAATCCTTCCCTTGAGGTTATCCTTTGTTGAGCATTCACATGGGACACAAATCATCTTCAATTTTTTTTTTCTCATTAAGAAAGGTCTATTGACATGTCTCTTTCCCAAATTTCCTGGTCAGCAATTTTCCTATCGTGTTTCTTCCAAGTTCCTGAACATCAGATCCATTATTTGGTAAATAATTACATGCCTGATTATTTCTCCTTCCAAGAAAAGTAAGCAACCAATTTCAGTGCTCAAATTTCTGACACCTGAGAGGATTTCCCTTCACCATTATCCTTACGAAATGTCCAAGAAGGAAGCTGTACTGTGGCATTGCACACTTTTACATGTTGCTTCATATCCTGTGGAACCATCTGTAAACCAGGCCTGAATTTTCTTTCTCTATCAGTTGTTCACAGGGAAGTTCTCATGATGTCACAGGGGCAGGCTGGGAGAAAGAAGGCAATGTAGCAGGATTGGGAACCATGGGCATTTGGACCACTTCATGTGGCTTACTTGTCCCTACAGGGCCTGCTTGGACCCAATCACATGTACACCACTTCCATTTGATGGGTGCTGCTATGCATGCTCAACTTTATGGCTTGGTAAGTCAGATAACAGTTCATGATGGGCTCAGGTCAGATGGTAAGTGAGCAGCCCACACTCAAGCATTCAGTTTCCACCAAGACCCAGTATCATGCTAAAAAACAGAACTTTCTTCCACTGCCCAAGAAAACCCAGAACTTTTGACATCTTGATCTTGGACTTCTAGCCCCCAAACGGAGACAAAAGATATTTTTATTTTTTAAGTCATCCAGGTTGTAGTACTTTTTTATGGCAGCCCTAACAAATGAACACACAAGGCATTGTTGGATTTTTTTTTTTTATCATTACCAATGCTGATCTTGCAATTTCACTTCTAGTAACTGCAAAAAAAATTTCCCCAGCTTAGTTATCAACTACGTTGTTAGTTTTGCCCTAGGGTTCGGAAGTTCCATGGTTCACAACTCAGAAGTATTTTACATTCTGCTTGATTTAAACAAGGTATTTCTCTAAGTTTTCACAAGAACGGTAAGGTGAAAACCATAGCCTCATTTCCTAAATAGCTATACCATCAGCCAGGAAGCTCTGCAGTCCATACCCTGATGCTTGTGCATAGAATATTCCTCACCTCCTTGGTGAAACAGTGAGCCACACACCTTCCGACAAATTTGTTTGTTTGTTTGTTTATTTTGAGATGGAGTTTTGCTCTTGTTGCCCAGGCTGGAGTGCAATGGCACAATCTTGGCTCACCGCAACCTTGGCCTCCTGGCTTGAAGCGATTCTCCTGCCTCAGCCTCCTGAGTAGCTGGGACTATAGGCACGTGCCACCACGCCTGGCTAATTTTTGTATTTTTAGCAGAGACGGGGTTTCTCCATGTTGGTCAGGCTGGTCTCAAACTCCCGACCTCAGGTGATCCGCCCACCTTGGCCTCCCAAAGTGCTGGGATTACAGGCATGAGCCACTGTGCCCGGTCCCGCCACGTTTATTTTTAAGGAGACTTTTGTTATTTTGAAGTAGCATTGTGCAAATGTAAAGTGCAACAGCAGAAGATGAACGCTGATGGAATATTCTGAAATCTCAAAATACTTAATTTTTTCATTCAAAGCTCTGAACCATTTAAAGAAAGGAGTAGTGCTGAAATGTATTTATGTATTGTTGTGTGTTGTGGGGGAGTGGCAAAGAGAAAAAAATATAAAATAAAATGTAAATTGTACATGGATCCACAGGTTGCATGATGATTGTGAACATTTAAATACTGTTAATTATATTAGATTTTCATTCACTCAATACTAGCAAAAGCTAGTACCAAAATTAATAATAATAATAACAACAGCTTTGAGTCGCTTACTCTCTGAAATACATTATTCTACCCACCTTCTGTTTGCTAGCTCATGCCATTTTCACAACTGATGAGAAAGGTGCTATTATTTTTTCCTGCTTTACAAGTGAGAAAATTGAAGCACAGTGATTGTACCTCATAGGCCTAAACTCACAGTCAAGAATAGAGGATATGTTAAACCTTCAGTCGATCCAGGGCAGTCCATTACTAGATCTTCAATGCACCCAATAATATGACATACTGCTTTACCATGGAAACTGCAAGGATTTCTGAAAATAATGAAAGCATCTTCATATTTCATTGCCTCTGCATTAACTTTTGTCTGTGAGAAATTGTGAATGCTCTATTTCTAAGTATATAGATCCAGATTTATCTCTTTCTATATGTGTATATGCAGACATTTGTAGATGTATATTCATGTCATTTGTGTTGCTACTTAAAAAACTCAGTTCTTATAGGTTTTTATATTCGTCTAACTAGTAAACTTGAACTGGAATTTAGAAAAAATTTTTTTTGGATTTTTTCTTTGCATCTTACTAAATAATCCGTGTCCTAGCGTTACTCATCTTAAATTTAACAACATTTTATGTTAACTTGTAGTTAACAGGCACCTTGGAGGACAAGTGCCCCGTTTGACCTTGGGCTTCGGGTTTTATATGTTGGCTGGCCTACTTCTGGCGTCTTGCATCTCTTTTCCCTTGATTCTTTCTTTGGGGTGGGCTGCCTGTATGTGCAATGGCCTGCTAGCAGTTGGGAGGTGAGCATGCACAGTGTTTACTGGAGTCGTACACATGCTCACTTGAGTTCTTCCCTTTATCTGCAGAATCACCCTGGAAGGTCATACTCCACCATTTTTCCTCTTAATGTGCATGCTTAAGCCCCTTTGTCCAGCTCCTGAGATCTTTTTTTTTTTTTTTTTTTTTTTTCTTTTCTTTTTTTTTTTTATTATTATACTTTAGGTTTTAGGGTACATGTGCACAATGTGCAGGTTTGTTACATATGTATCCATGTGCCATGTTGATTTCCTGCACCCATTAATTCGTCATTTAGCATTAGGTGTATCTCCTAATGCTGTCCCTCCCCCCTCCCCCCACCCCACAACAGTCCCCGGAGCGTGATGTTCCCCTTCCTGTGTCCATGAGTTCTCATTGTTCAATTCCCACCTATGAGTGAGAACATGCGGTGTTTGGTTTTTTGTCCTTGCGATAGTTTACTGAGAATGATGTTTTCCAGTTTCATCCATCTCCCTACAAAGGACACGAACTCATCATTTTTTATGGCTGCATAGTATTCCATGGTGTATATGTGCCACATTTTCTTAATCCAGTCTATCGTTGTTGGACATTTGGGTTGGTTCCAACTCTTTGCTATTGTGAATAGTGCCGCAATAAACATACGTGTGCATGTGTCTTTATAGCAGCATGATTTATAGTCCTTTGGGTATATACCCAGTAATGGGATGGCTGGGTCAAATGGTATTTCTAGTTCGAGATCCCTGAGGAATTGCCACACTGACTTCCACAATGGTTGAACTAGTTTACAGTCCCACCAACAGTGTAAAAGTGTTCCTATTTCTCCACATCCTCTCCAGCACCTGTTGTTTCCTGATTTTTTAATGATGGCCATTCTAACTGGTGTGAGATGGTATCTCACTGTGGTTTTGATTTGCATTTCTCTGATGGCCAGTGATGATGAGCATTTCTTCATGTGTTTTTTGGCTGCATAAATGTCTTCTTTTGAGAAGTGTCTGTTCATGTCCTCTGCCCACTTTTTGATGGGGTTGTTTGTTTTTTTCTTGTAAATTTGTTTGAGTTCATTGTAGATTCTGGATATTAGCCCTTTGTCAGATGAGTAGGTTGCAAAAATTTTCTCCCATTGTGTAGGTTGCCTGTTCACTCTGATGATAGTTTCTTTTGCTGTGCAGAAGCTCTTTAGTTTAATGAGATCCCATTTGTCGATTTTGGCTTTTGTTGCCATTGCTTTTGGTGTTTTAGACATGAAGTCCTTGCCCACGCCTATGTCCTGAATGGTATTGCCTAGGTTTTCTTGTAGGATTTTAATGGTTTTAGGTCTAACATATAAGTCTTTAATCCATCTTGAATTAATTTTGGTATAAGGTGTAAGGAAGGGATCCAGTTGCAGCTTTCTACATATGGCTAGCCAGTTTTCCCAGCACCATTTATTAAATAGGGAATCCTTTCCCCATTTCTTGTTTTTGTCAGGTTTGTCAAAGATCAGATAGTTGTAGCTATGCGGCATCATTTCTGAGGGCTCTGTTCTGTTCCATTGATCTATGTCTCTGTTGTGGTACCAGTACCATGCTGTTTTGGTTACTATAGCCTTGTAGTATAGTTTAAAGTCAGGTAGCGTGATGCCTCCAGCTTTGTTCTTTTGGCTTAGGATTGACTTGGCGATGCGGGCTCTTTTTTGGTTCCATATGAACTTTAAAGTAGTTTTTTCCAATTCTGTGAAGAAAGTCATTGGTAGCTTGATGGGGATGGCATTGAATCTATAAATTACCTTGGGCAGTATGGCCATTTTCACGATATTGATTCTTCCAACCCATGAGCATGGAATGTTCTTCCATTTGTTTGTATCCTCTTTTATTTCATTGAGCAGTGGTTTGTAGTTCTCCTTGAAGAGGTCCTTCACATCCCTTGTAAGTTGGATTCCTAGGTATTTTATTCTCTTTGAAGCAATTGTGAATGGGAGTTCACTCATGATTTGGCTCTCTGTTTGTCTGTTATTGGTGTACAAGAATGCTTGTGATTTGTGTACATTAATTTTGTATCCTGAGACTTTGCTGAAGTTGCTAATCAGCTTAAGGAGATTTTGGGCTGAGACAATGGGGTTTTCTAGATATACAATCATGTCATCTGCAAACAGGGACAATTTGACTTCCTCTTTTCCTAATTGAATACCCTTTATTTCCTTCTCCTGCCTGATTGCTCTGGCCAGAACTTCCAGCACTATGTTGAATAGTAGCGGTGAGAGAGGGCATCCCTGTCTTGTGCCAGTTTTCAGAGGGAATGCTTCCAGTTTTTGCCCATTCAGTATGATATTGGCTGTGGGTTTGTTGTAGATAGCTCTTATTATTTTGAGATATGTCCCATCAATACCTAATTTATTGAGAGTTTTTAGCATGAAGGGTTGTTGAATTTTGTCAAAGGCCTTTTCTGCATCTATTGAGATAATCATGTGGTTTTTGTCTTTGGTTCTGTTTATATGCTGGATTACATTTATTGATTTGCGTATGTTGAACCAGCCTTGCATCCCAGGGATGAAGCCCACTTGATCATGGTGGATAAGCTTTTTGATGTGCTGCTGGATTCGGTTTGCCAGTATTTTATTGAGGATTTTTGCATCAATGTTCATCAAGGATATTGGTCTGAAATTCTCTTTTTTGGTTATGTCTCTGCCAGGTTTTGGTATCAGGACGATGCTGGCTTCGTAAAATGTGTTAGGGAGGATTCCCTCTTTTTCTATCGATTGGAATAGTTTCAGAAGGAATGGTACCAGTTCCTCCTTGTACCTCTGGTAGAATTCAGCTGTGAATCCATCAGGTCCTGGACTCTTTTTGGTTGGTAAGCTATTGATTATTGCCACAATTTCAGAACCTGTTATTGGTCTATTCAGAGATTCAACTTCTTCCTGGTTTAGTCTTGGGAGGGTGTATTTGTCGAGGAATTTATCCATTTCTTCCAGATTTTCTAGTTTATTTGCATAGAGGTGTTTGTAGTATTCTCTGATGGTAGATTGTATTTCTGTGGGATCGGTGGTGATATCCCCTTTTTCGTTTTTTATTGCATCTATTTGATTCTTCTCTCTTTTCTTCTTTATTAGTCTTGCTAGCGGTCCATCAATTTTGTTGATCTTTTCAAAAAACCAGCTCCTAGATTCATTAATTTTTTGAAGGGTTTTTTGTGTCTCTATTTCCTTCAGTTCTGCTCTGATTTTAGTTATTTCTAGCCTTCTGCTAGCTTTTGAATGTGTTTGCTCTTGCTTTTCTAGTTCTTTTAATTGTGATGTTAGGGTGTCAATTTTGGATCTTTCCTGCTTTCTCTTATGGGCATTTAGTGCTATAAATTTCCCTCTACACACTGCTTTGAACGTGTCCCAGAGATTCTGGTATGTTGTGTCTTTGTTCTCGTTGGTTTCAAAGAACATCTTTATTTCTGCCTTCATTTCATTATGTACCCAATAGTCATTCAGGAGCAGGTTGTTCAGTTTCCATGTAGTTGAGCGGTTTTGAGTGAGTTTCTTAATCCTGAGTTCTAGTTTGATTGCACTGTGGTCTGAGAGACAGTTTGTTATAATCTCTGTTCTTTTACATTTGCTGAGAAGAGCTTTACTTCCAACTATGTGGTCAATTTTGGAATAGGTGTGGTGTGGTGCTGAAAAAAATGTATATTCTGTTGATTTGGGGTGGAGAGTTCTGTAGATGTCTATTAGGTCCACTTTATGTAGAGCTGAGTTCAATTCCTGGATATCCTTGTTAACTTTCTGTCTCGTTGATCTGTCTAATGCTGACAGTGGGGTGTTAAAATCTCCCATTATTATTGTGTGGGAGTTTAAGTCCCTTTGTAGGTCACTCAGGACTTGCTTTATGAATCTGGGTGCTCCTGTGTTGGGTGCATATATATTTAGGATAGTTAGCTCTTCTTGTTGAATTGATCCCTTTACCATTATGTAATGGCCTTCTTTGTCTCTTTTGATCTTTGTTGGTTTAAAGTCTATTTTATCAGAGACTAGGATTGCAACCCCTGCCTTTTTTTGTTTTCCAGTTGCTTGATAGATCTTCCTCCATCCCTTTATTTTGAGTCCATGTGTGTCTCTGCACGTGAGATGGGTTTCCTGAATACAGCACACTGATGGGTCCTGACTCCTTATCCAGTTTGCCAGTCTGTGTCTTTTGATTGGAGCATTTAGCCCATTTACATTTAACGTGAATATTGTTATGTGTGAATCTGATCCTGTCATTATGATGTTAGTTGGTTATTTTGCTCGTTAGTTGCTATAGTTTCTTCCTAGCCTCGATGGTCTTTACAATTTGGCATGTTTTTGCAGGGGCTGGTACCGGTTGTTCCTTTCCATGTTTAGTGCTTCCTTCAGGAGCTCTTTTAGGGCAGGCCTGGTGGTGACAAAATCACTCAGCGTTTGCTTGTCTGTAAAGTATTTTATTTCTCCTTCACTTATGAAGCTTAGTTTGGCGGGATAGGAAATTCTGGGTTGAAAATTCTTTTCTTTAAGAATGTTGAATATCGGCCCCCACTCTCTTCTGGCTTGTAGAGTTTCTGCTGAGAGATCAGCTGTTAGTCTGATGGGCTTCCCTTTGTGGGTAACCCGACCTTTCTCTCTGGCTGCCCTTAACATTTTTTCCTTCATTTCCACTTTGGTGAATCTGACAATTATGTGTCTTGGAGTTGCCCTTCTCGAGGAGTATCTTTGTGGCGTTCTCTGTATTTCCTGAATCTGAATGCTGGCCTGCCTTGCTAGATTGGGGAAGTTCTCCTGGATAATATCTTGCAGAGTGTTTTCCAACTTGGTTCCATTCTCCCCATCATTTTCAGGTACACCAATCAGACGTAGGTTTGGTCTTTTCACATAGTCCCAAATTTCTTGGAGGCTTTGTTCATTTCTTTTTATTCTTTTTTCTCTAAACTTCCCTTCTCTCTTCATTTCATTCATTTCATCTTCTATCAGCGATACCCTTTCTTCCAGTTGATCGCATCTGCTACTGAGGCTTCTGCATTCTTCGCGTAGTTCTCGAAACTTGGCTTTCAGCTCCATCATCTCCTTTAAGCCCTTCTCTCCATTGGTTATTCTAGTTATCCATTCTTCTAATTTTTTTTCAAAGTTTTTAACTTCTTTGCTATTGTTTTGAATTTCCTCTCGTAGCTCAGAGTAGTTTGATCGTCTGAAGCCTTCTTCTCTCAACTCATCAAAGTCATCCTCCATCCAGCTTTGTTCCGTTGCTGGTGAGGAACTGCGTTCCTTTGGAGGAGGAGAGGTGCTCTGTTTTTTAGAGTTTCCAGTTTTTTTGGTCTGTTTTTTCCCCATCTTTGTGGTTTTGTCTACTTTTTGTCTTCGATGATGGTGATGTACAGATGGGTTTTTGGTGTGGATGTCCTTTCTGTTTGTTAATTTTCCTTCTACCAGACAAGACCCTCAGCTGCAGGTCTGTTGGAGTTTACTAGAGGTCCACTCCAGACCCTGTTTGGCTGGGTGTCAGCAGCGGTGGCTGCAGAACAGCGGATTTTCGTGAGACCACAAATTCAGCTGTCTGATAGTTCCTCTGAAAGTTTTGTCTCAGAGGAGTACCCGGTTGAATGAGGTGTCAGTCTGTCCCACTGGGGGGGTGCCTCCCAGTTAGGCTGCTCAGGGGTGAGGGACCCACTTTAGGAGGCAGTCTGTCCGTTCTCAGATCTCCAGCTGCGTGCTGGGAGAACCACTACTCTCTTCAAAGCTGTCAGTCAGACAGGGACATTTAAGGCTGTGGAGGTTCTCGCTGAGTTTTTGGTTGTCTGTGCCCTGCCCCCAGAGGTGGAGCCTACAGAGGCAGGCGGGCCTCCTTGAGCTGTGGTGGGCTCCACCCAGTTCGAGCTTCCTGGCTGCTTTGTTTACCTAAGCAAGCCTGGGCAATGGCGGGCGCCCCTCCCCCAGCCTCGTTGCCGCCTTGCAGCGTGATCTCAGACTGCTGTGCTAGCAATCAGCAAGACTCTGTGGGCATAGGACCCTCCGAGCCAGGTGCGGGACACAATCTCCTAGTGTGCCGTTTTCCAGGCCCGTTGGAAAAGCGCAGTATTAGGACGGGACTGACCCGATATTCCAGGTGCCGTCTGTTTTCCCTTTCTTTGACTAGGAAAGGGAACTCCCTGACCCCTTGCGCTTCCCGAGTGAGGCAAGGCCTCGCCCTGCTTCGGCTCGCGCACAGTGCGCTTCACCGACTGTCCTGAACCCACTGTTAGGCACTCCCTAGTGAGATGAAAGCGGTACCTCAAGCAGAAATGCAGAAATCACCCGTCTTCTGTGTCGCTGGGGCTGGGAGCTGGAGACCGGAGCTGTTCCTATTCGGCCATCTTGGCTCCACCCCTCCTGAGATCTTATCAGGAAGCTGCTGATCACCAGTTTTAGGTGTTTCCTATCTATAGGGACAGTGCCTTTTCCAGTGTCTTTGCAGGCTGCAAAATCTTTAATATTAATATTTAATATTAATTAATATTAAACTGCCTGACCTTCACTTGATGGTTGCCTGATTTTCTTGATTGGGTGTAGGGGCCCTCTCCCTGTTAGTGTCTGATTAGCCACCCACTGGAACGCTATGTCAATTTAAATTCATAGACTAGCCAAGGAAAATAAAAGGTACCTTGCTATAACATCAAACCTATTAATTTGCTTTTTAAAATTTTCATTTATTTATTTATTATTGATACTTAAAACTTAATATTTGTTCATCTACATGGGGTTCTTGGGATATTTTGTTACATGCACAGAATGCATAATCATCAAGTAAGGGTATTTGGGTTATATATTACCTCAATTATTTATGATTTCCATATGTTGGGAACATTTTAACTCCTCTTTTCTAGCTATTTAGAAATATAAAATACATTGTTGTTAACTAATAGTCACCCTACTCTGCTACCAAATATTAGATCTTTTTTTTTTTTTTTTTTTTGAGATGGAGTCTTGCTCTGTCGCCCAGGCTGGAGTGCCATGGGGCGATCTCAGCTCACTGCAAGCTCTGCCTCCCCGGTTCACACCATTTTCCTGCCTCAGCCTCCTGAGTAGCTGGGACTATAGGCGCCCGCCACCATGCCTGGCTAATTTTTTTGTATTTTTAATAGAGACGAGGTTTCACTGTGTTAGCCAGGATGGTCTTGATCTCCTGACCTTGTGATCCACCTGCCTTGGCCTCCCAAAGTGCTGGGATTACAGGCGTGAGCCACCGCGCCCAGCCCCAAATATTACATCTTATTCCTTCTCACTGTATGTGGTACCCATTAAACAATGGTTTTTCATCCCTCCCATCCCAGCTCACACACTCTTACTATTAGTATCTATCATTATATTTCCTACTTCCATGAAATCAACTGCTTTTGCTCCCACGTATGAGTGAGATCATGTGATATTTGTCTTCCTGTGCATCTAGGCAGCTTGCTTTGGTACTAGTAGTCGCTGCAGTGAGCCAGGCAGGCGGGTGGGTTCTTGGGCCCTTGGGAAGTGGATGTGGCAATGGTGATGGCAGTAGCAGTGATGAGACAACCCTTTGGTTCCCAAGCAGTTCACATTCGTGTTATCAGTGATAGTGACAGGCTGGGAGGGCCAGTCCACAGGTCTGCAGGTGGCGCATACAGATGGGTGCCACGTGTGATGGTAGCAGTAGGTTGGAGGTGCCTGACCTCAGGCCTCTGGAGAAATGTTCACGTGATGAAGGTGATGGACTGGACTGGGTATTGGAGGCGGTGGAGCCCAGCCTGGTGGACCTGTCATCTGGCCCTCTGATGGTGTGTGCAGGTACTGGCTGTGGTAGGCAGGGAGGGGGTGATCCCTGGCCCTGGTGGAATGCTTGGGTAGGGGCAGCAGTGACTATGCTTCGGCTTTGCTACTGGGGAGGGCAGGGTAGCTTTCAGTAGCAGTCCCTGTAGGCAGGAGGGGGCTGAAGAGTGCATAGATTGCTCGTGCTTTGTTCCTGGTGGTGGTAGCCTGTAGTGTCAGTGGCTAAGGGTAGGGGAGCCCTTTCTTGGGGTGTATAAAAGTGCATAGAGACTCCACTGTTGGGGGTACCAGGGTCACTACCAATGGCTTGTACTTATGCCTCAGTGACGGCAGAAGCCAGCAGCAAGGGAGGCTGTGGTAGGGTAGGCTTTCTTCAGGGTGCATGAAGATGTGGAGCCCCGTAATCAGGGGGCAGGATCACTATCAGTGACTCATGCCTTGGCCCCAGCAGCAGCAGCCAGCAGTGGCAGTGGCTATGCATGGGACATGTCAGTGGGGCTCCAAGATATGGAAATGTAGTGGCTTTTGGGCCCCAGAGCATGATGCAATCTGGTAGGGGGTGGGGTCTCAAAATATTACTGTACTGTTGCTGCTTACGACTGGGAGGTGTATGGGACTCAGTGTGAACTCCCTCTCTGGAGCAACATCATCACAGCTCTGTATCATAGTCTTAGGGCCCATGAGAGTCAAGGGGTTCTCCTGTGGTTAGGATTGTAGGAGTCTGTGATGGAAATGTGGGCCACTGGGGTCTCTCACTTACCTTTTCCCCCTATTGAGGAACCTCTCCAGGTTTCCAGCCAAGCCTGGCCAAGGAGCTGCCTCATTCCCCTCTCTTTCCTTGCTTTAAGTGTTTCTTGTGACTTCTCTGTTGAATTCCTGTTCTCTCTTGGATGATCTATTTGAAGTGTGATCATCTACTAGCTATATTAGCTCTTCTTTGTGGAGGAGGTGAGTACCAGCTGCCTGTAGTCAGCCACCTGAAGCCCCTTCTCATTTACTTTAAAAAAGTGAATTATTTTAATATAATTTTTAAATGAGAAAAAAACGTATTTGTTAACATTTATCATTTCCAGTGCACTGCAATTCTTGGTGTTTCCATCTGGTATTATTTCCTTTTATCATGAACAGCTTTTTTTTTCAATGTTTTACAAAAAGTTTCTCTTATAACTTTTTAAATAGTGTAAGTCTGTTGGTGACAAATACTCTCATGAGTTTATTGTTTAGAAATCTTTCTTTGAGCTTTGTTTTTAAGGCTATTTTTGGTGGGTATAGAATTCTAGGTTGATATTTCCCCCTCTCCCTCCCCAGAACTTTAAATACGTTATTTTTAATTATCCTTTTTTTGACTTCCTTTGTATCTGATAAAAAGTTATGAATAAATTTCATGATTTTCCCCTGCATGTGATCTGGATTCTTTGGCTTCTTTCAGTATCTTTCCCTCATTCATTAGTTTTTAGCATTTTGATGATCATTTAGCTTGAGATAGATTTGTTTGTGTTTATGTTCCCTGGGGTCTATTGTGATTCTTTGAAAAATTTTGGCTACTATTCCTTAGCTATTTTTCTCTCCTTCTTTTCTTAATGTGGCACTCCAATCACACATATGTTAGAACACTTTAAAATGTTCCACAGATCACTGAGGCTCTCTCTTCAATTATTTTTCAATATTTTCTTCTATGTTTCTACTGAATGTTTTTGACAACCCTATTTTCAAAGTGATTTCAAGTTTACTTTTACAGTGTCTCATCTGCTGCCAAGTCCATCTAATACATTTTCCATTTTATGTGTTGTATTTTTGTTAACATTAGAACTTCCCATTTGGTTGATTTCTAATGGTTTCCATCCCTTTAATGAATTTCCCTGTTTATCTCTATTTATTATTTATTGGGCATATGGTACTGATTTACTGAAAGTCTAGATAATCTTTATTACATTCCAGAGTTTCAGAATGCTATAATATTGAGTATCTCCATTTTATTGTCTTTCTTAAGGAACTAATGAGTTTGGTTCTTGCAGGCACTTAATTTACTTGGGGACCAGCATGCTAATTTAAACTTTGGTTTTAAGCTATGTTTGAGCAGTTCTAGAGTTGCCTTTACTGTAAACTCTAGAATATCTCTTTGTTTATAGTGTGATGTTTTTGGAATTTTACTCAATGTCCAGAATGTAGAAGAAGGTCTTATCTCTCTGGCTAGTTTGCACACAGATTATTTTTAAAACCTCTTCATAAGTTCTAGCAATTATTTAGCTCACAGTTCCAGATGGATGTTCTTTTTTTATTAGTTTTTGTTTTTTGCCTGGTTTCATGGAGCATCTACACTTATAAACCAGCCAAAGACTACTCAGAACTGTGAATAAATTTCTCTACAGACTTCTGGAGCTCTTTTTCTGCATGTCTTCTATAATATCATGTCTCAGAAGTCAGGTCTCCTCAGCAGCCCCAGACTTCCATATCTGTCTTCACAGATCAGCAAGATGCCTATGCCGGCACTCTTTGGACCATGTCCATAAACAATGGATGATCAAGCTATTTGATTTGTAATGAGGAAGTGATTGGTGATCTTTAAAATATAGTCTTGGAGGTGTCAGAAAAATCCTATTTCAGGTTGACAGTTTTGAAGGGGATGAGAAAGTAACTGTAGTTATTAAAACTCTCACTACATATCACCATAACTGATTTCTCAAAATGTAAGAGAGATGGATGCTGTTACATTCTTTTAGAATAAACAGAATAAAATATTCATCAGCCACAGAGTTGGTGCTGATGATCATGGCACCAGAAATAACAACAGGACAAAGCACCATCAACACTTAACGAAGGTAAAGAAAACTGCAAGGTTATTTTATTTTATTCTGAGGTTTTTTTTTGAAGTGAAGGCTTATATATTTAATAAATTTTGCACACGTTATATTTCTTTCTAACTGTGAGAATCTGTCTCTTTGATTTTTCATCCTATAGTTTATGAAAGAGGTATTCTAAGAATATCTTAATATTTACATAGTATGGACTTTCCCCCCAGGCCAAAATGAAGAGTTAGTACTTTGCTGATTTCCATAACTAAAATTGTTAAACAATAATATAGTTATATAAATGAAGATAACAGCTGTTTAGCTCTATTTTAGAAAAAGTACAAAAAATATAAATAATTAGGGAGTTATTATTTACTAGCATTATGTGGTATAGTATAGATAATATAAAATGTAACAAAACTAAAACAACTGGACTATAGTATTCTTCTGTCTGTTATCATTGTTATTCACAAGAAGCAAGAGGGAGTTCCTGGAAGACAGTTCATGATCCAAACACTTCTGGTTCTCTGTAATTCTGTGTATCTTTTTCAATATAAATCAAATCTACCATGCAGGTAAAATCAAACTGAGGAAAGAAAATATAACAGACAATAAGCTTTAGAAAGGAAGCTTAGGGTCTGAAGTGGTACTTTATAATGGTGAGAGCTAGAAAGCAAGAGGATGAATCATTTCTCAAATAGTTTTCTTGCTGCCATGACATAACCTGGGGCATTTTCAATGATTCACTGATGTCTTTGGACGTGGTGGAGAGGTTTGTACACACCCTCCCAGATATCTCAATCATCACTTAAGTAATATGATAAAGTAAATTTGTCTTTGTTACTGTAACTGGATTGGTTTTTATAAAAAATAGCTATGCTTTGCAATCTTAGATTATTGCAGCCTGACACATTTCTGCTATACTAATCTCTGACCTACTCTGTAAAATGGCTGTGTGCTGATTATAAGTTTTATTGTGCATAATAGCTGGTATTGATTGCATACCGGAGGCCAGTTGATTCTCAATGTAATCCACTGTTGATAATAATTAATGAATTGCTTGCCTGTACTTAGAAAAAGAATGCTGATAATTGTAGAAACAAGGAGAAACCCAACAAATTTTATCATTTAAAAAAGGGAAGCCTGGAAATTCAGGTGTTCTTAATAAGAAAAATAGATGTATTTCTTATAGAAAATAAACATAATGGTAAATAATAAAGAAGAGAGAGAGTAAATCAGACTTTTTTTTTCCTTTTCTACTCTTCGTACTTCATTTCTCTTGAAGTTTGAAGTTAGATTTTGTATAACCAACTAATATGTATGTATTAGTTGGTTAACATAGCAGAAATGTGTTTTTACATTCTGCTGCAGCAAAGTATCAAAGGAATAACTCTGAGACAGGAATAATCCAGGGTGCTCACAGGATAATGGAAAATTCCAAGCAGCAGTTTTGCATGACTCGCAAATAAAAACTGTTGAAATAGTTGCATAAACTAAGGGCTGCTAAGACGGTAAGAAGGCAAAAAACAGTATGTGGGCCAAGCTGGCTAACACTGACTGGACCCAACATGGTGCTGGATTTGACCTAAGTTTCACCTAGGACCTCATTACGTGCTCATTAACATACTAAATAGTATGCTCACCAGCACCATGACAGTTCCAGGAACATTCGCATTTGGTTTAAAAATGGTTGGCACCACAGTTCTCAGAAATTTTCTCCCTTTTCCAGAAATCTTTATGAAAACCTTCATGAATATTCCACCCCTTGGTGAAAGAAACTCATAAAAATAGACGCTCCAAATCCCACTGGGCTCTACTCACTTTCTTGAGTATGCCTGCGCTCCCCTTTCTTGAGCGCGTACTTTGGCTTTGCAACCAATTGTCATACTTTCACTGTTTTCTGACTGGTTCCTTGAATTCCTTATTCCAAGTTGTCAAGAGCCTTGACACTGGCTGGGATGGAAGTCCCATCAGTGTTTGGGCACCTCCCCAGCTCAGGTATCAATTCGTCTACTATAGATTTTCCTAACAAGAAACTACATGAGAAGGTATGCAGGAAACATACCAAATCGAAAGACCATGTCTAGCATGCAATCATGTTTTTAGTTCTCAGAGAGAAGCCACCATTACAGCTCTTCTAAGTTTTTGCTCTTTAATTTTTCAAACTTTATAAGAACAATGCATTTGCCAAGGTAATAGAAGTTAGTAACTCAGAAAGAGTTATAATAGCTGCATAAACTAATGTTTAAGTCACCTAATATTATAGAAATGTATTTTGTTCTTTCACAAAATGGATGGTTAGGAAAATGTATTGATGATTAGAAAATATTTAGTAAAGTAATATATTTTCACTTTTTAATGAAAACTACAGTTGCCATTGAATATATAAATATATACAGTTAAATTTTTTTTTTTTTTTTTTTTTTTTGATCGCCCAGGCTGGAGTGCAGTGGCGCGATCTCGGCTCACTGCAAGCTCCGCCTCCCAGGTTCACGCCATTCTCCGGCCTCAGCCTCCCGAGTAGCTGGGACTACAGGCTCCCACCACCGCGCCCGGCTAACTTTTTGTATTTTTCAGTACAGATGGGATTTCACCATGTTAGCCAGGATGAAAGAAAGAATTTTAATAGGTTCCCATACCAATTGCAGATGTCAGGTGTAGTTATTATTCATCTCAGGCATTTCAACAATATTGTACCTGGCATTGATCTATGTGCAACGTATAAAAAAATGTTAAAAAACGTTGTTCTTCAACTCAGGTATTCCTTCAAGGCATTATCCTTCAAATTCCCCAAATCAAATATTTTATATGGTCTTGATTTAAAAAATGATTGTAATTATATTTCTGGTTAGTGACTTGTGCGTTCACTGATTTTGGAATTCTTATTCAGTTCTTAAATTTGAAATAAGCAATTTATTTTCGTTTTTAAAACTGTTCTTTCTAATGAGTCGTTAGAGGCGATGGGGAGCTTAAACCTTGATAAAACCCTGATGAACATACATTAGTGGATCATCAAGTGTAATTTACAGAATCATGGGAATTAGAAACCTTCAAGAAGATGGCAATATAGCAATCTGGATAATTCTTTAGAAACATACTTTTGAGACTAACCAAGCACCCTGCTTGGCCTGTAGTGGGTATTTAATAAACATACATAATCAGTGAGGAGACTTTTAAATAATAATGATTTTTTTTTCAGGAAAACAAAAATGTTAAGAAATGTTGTACTTGATTATTTAATTAAGAGACAATGAAAATGAGTCCCCGTGCAAATCTGTGATACTGTGATAAGAAATATATATTTGGTCTTCATTACCAGGTTCATAGCATAGAGCTCCGGGAAGCTATATAATTTCATGAGTGATTGGAATGATAGAAGCATCTTTTGTTGTAATATTTGTTCTTTATTCTTGGTCTCTGATATAAGGCTTCTAAGACACTTGGAATTTTCTAAGTCATGGGATTGGCTTTGGTATGCTAATGAATGACTCTTGGATGCCAGGGCTTCTGGATACCTGCAGGATAGAGACTAGTCATGAAAGAGGCTTATAACGTAAGGGTTGGAACTTTCAGTTCCACCCCTGGACCTCCAGGGAGGAAAGAGGGAGCTGAAGATTGAGTTTAATCACCAACAGTCAATAATATAATTAATCATGCCTACACAATGGAACCTTCATATAAATTTCTAAAGAGTGGGGTTTAGAAGACCTCTGTGTTGGCAAGTAAATCCATGTGCCACAAGAGTGGCCCACTCCAAATCCATGGAGGCAGAAACTTCTGTGCTAGGGATCTTTTCAGACCTCATTCTATGTACCTCTTCATCTGGTTGTTCATTTGTATCATTTGTAATAAACTGGTAATAATTTTTATCCTTTATAAACTAGTAATAGTAAAGTTTTATAGCTATTGCTTATCATGTTGGCTGTTTTTGTACATTATTAAACCTGAAGAGGACGTCACAGGAAGCTTCAATTTGTAGCCAATCAGCCAGAAGTATGAGAAGCTTAGGATTTTGGATTGGCATCTGAAGTAGGGGGACTGAATCTTTAACCTGTGGGGTCTGCACTCACTTCAGGTAGCTAGTGTCAGAATTGAACTGAATAACAGAGCGCCCAGTTGATGTGTGGAGAGTTGGAGAATTAGTTGGTATAGGAAAATCTCCTATACATTTGATGTCAGAAGTGTTGTGAGTAGAAACAAATTAGAACACAGAAGTGTGAAGAAATTGAAGAGGGGTGAAGTGAACCACTTAGACCCATTTTTTGAATGAGAGAATGAAAAAAACAAAACTAAAAGAGATTGAAGCAAACAAATTCTGAAGAAAACAGAGAGAAACTGCCTAGAGAATAAGTATTCTGTGTTTTAAAAAAGGAGATAGGAGCACATACCGTGTTTTTTATTTTACTATAAATCATCCTTAATGCCTACTCAGTTTTATAAATGTTACATGTATTGTAAACCTAAATAACAAACAGAGGCTCTCTAAAACAAAATCATATTTATTCAAAAATAAGGCATTGTAAAGGGAATATGAGTATCATAGTAAACGATATGCATATTCAAGGAGGTAAAAAAGACTTTTTAAAAATGAGGATGATTATGTCATCATTTTGAGATAATTATTCTTTGCTATAAGACTTAACAACAATGGTGATGCCAATCTGAGGGTGCACAGGCAGTGGCTGGGCAGGTGTTTTTGCAGACATATTTTTGATGTAAGTTTGTGATGGCCTTTGTGCAAGCTTGTCTTTGCAGAGTCTTTTGTGGTAGTTTTTGTTATCAGGCATTTATGCGTAAGAACTCTTCTCTTTTTGGCCTTCCCTGGCTCTATTTGTCTTTTTTGTTAGCTTTTTTTTTTTTTAACAGAAATGACTTTTGATTTTGACAACTTTTACACCATGTATTCATTTATTTAATGAAACATTCAGTAATTGATTCTTTATACCTTTATTACATTCTTACAATGTGACAGGTCCTGTCCTAAGTCCTAAAAAGTATTCTGCCGTGGTTGTCATTGTTGAATAAATGTTAAAGAAAAATTTATGAAAAGAATAAGAAAGAACAGAAAAAAGAAATAATATGGATTAATTATATAGAAAATATAGATATTTATCTATGCCATAAATAAAAAAAAAACCGGAAAATTTTGCATTATCATTTGAATTCTGTTATTAAAATCATTTCATAAGAATTAAATGAGTCAGCCCCTTAAGTTCTTTGTACAATCTAAGAATAAATATAAAATCATTAAATTTTAAACACACTGAAGTTTTGAAAGTAGACTTAATTTTATATGAGGGATTCTTATTAAAATAATTAGAAGATACCTCAGTTGTCCAATGGACTCTCAAAAACTGTGCACATTTTAAAATGAAAGTTGGAATTAACAAAACAATGTCTGCTTTCAAGAAGAAATGGTGTTGTGATGGTGTGGCACTAAAGCATTCAGTGTCTTAGATATAACTTTGATCTTTAATAAACAAACAAGATATTTGAAAAAATTTGTAGCCCAGTGGTTAAGAACAGTAATGGTCATCTTCAGCTAAGTGAGAACAACAAGTTCATAAACTGTAGTGGATGAAAATAACAGTTTATTTATTTTTCACATAGTGTTTTCGGGGCTGTAGAGTTTTTCTTCTCCAAGTGTCTTTCATTATGGGCCTTAGACTGAAAGATCATTCTTCACCTAGGACATGTCATTTTGTGCCAGAAAAATAGACAACTGGTGGAAACACATAAGATTCTTAAAGCTTCTGCTCAGAACTGGAATGCATCATATCTTTTCATTAAATTGACCAAAGTATGTTATGAGGCTAAGCCAAGCCAATGGGCCAAAGACGTATACTGCTCCCCTAAGAGGCCCTGTAAGTCCCATGGCAATGGTTGGTGATAGATAGTCCTCTCACACAGTTAGTCAATAGATGAGAGCAATAATGCAGATTATCTCAAGAACATAGATCTGGAGTCAAACTTAACGGATTTTCCACATAATCTCTGTGTAAATCTTTATGCCTTAAATTCCTTATCTGTAAAATAGAAAATACTAGGCCTATCTCATAGGGTAGAAATCAAAGTCAAGAGAATTAATGTTTGTAAGGAACTTAGAATATTACTGGGTTATGGTAAGTCCTGTTTAAGCGTTAAATACATTACGTGGATACTGCAAAATTAATCATACTAGTTTATTTCAGTTACACCTTCTGATTGCACCCTAGGAAATGCTTGTCAACTGTAGGTAGTTAGCAATAAGCAAAGGAACACCAGTTTTACCAGATTAATTTAATAAATTAATTATAAATTTATTTATATAAATTTCCTCATGAAAACAAGCCTCTGGTGATTACAAAAGCTGTAAGTTAATTATATTTTCCAAGGTGTCATACTTGGTGTTTATAATAAAGATCATAAACAATGAATTCATATATAATATGTGACCTTTCATAAAACACCCAGAATAGGTAAATCCACAGAAACAAAAAGCCAGTTGGTGATTTCCAGGGGATAGGGGGAAGGGAGGGTAGAGAGTAATTGCTTTATTGTGTACAGAGATTTCTTTTGGGGAGATGAAAATATTTTGGAATTAGATAGAGGGGTGGTAGTTACACAACACTGTAAATGTACTTATGCCATTGCATTGTACAATTTTAAATGGTTAATTTTATACTATGTGAACTTTACCTCAATTAGAAAATGAATTAATTAATAAAGTCTTCATATTGGTTCTTTTTATAATATTTTTACAAATCTTAAATAACATATTAAAAATATAAGCTTATAGGAGACAGAATTTCAATTACCTTGAATGACACCGATTACCCCACAATTAAAATTAATTAAAATTAACCTTGATTTCTTTGGACTCTTCACATATTTAGTTAACTCCCTACAAAATATCTCCTCTTGGTCTACTCTATGAAACCTCACATTTGACACCCAAACTTGAATTCACAATCTTCCTAATCTTATATATCAAATACTAATTTTTAACCTCCCCAAATAACACTATCTTCTTCCTAATTTTGCAACGTGGAAACAAGGGAATCATTCTTGATAACCCTGTTTTCTTCATACCTTTTGCTAATCCATCTCCAGAACCTGTCATTTTATGTCTAACTACATCTTGATCGTATCCACTTCTGGTTCACCTGGATGACTCTAATAGTTTCCTAACAGGCCTCCCCAAATCAACCCTTTCCATATCAAATGCCCCTACTTGCTCCAACACATATTCATGTGATCCATTCTAAGCACTGAAGCCAAAGTTGCCATCTACCCATACAAACTTTTCAAATGCTTTCTGTTGGTTTTATCTTGGCCTCCAACTCCTTGTCTTCGTGTACAATTCCATTTCATGTCATTCTTCTCTTTGATCTGGCCACATCAGTTACCCAAATGCATCAGGTGTCTCCAGCCACGGGCCCTTGACCTGAAATGCTAACTACCCTCTCTGTTATGGGTTGAATTGTGTCCCTCAAAAATATGTTTAATTCTAACCCCCATATCTGTGAATGTGAGCTTATTTCAGAATAAGGTCTTCACAGATGTAATCTAGTTGCCGTGAGGTCATTAGGATGGGCCTGAATTCAATATGACTGTTGTTAGGATAAGGGGAAATTTGGACACAGAGGCACACATGCACAAAAGATAATGTGGAGATACAAGGGGAGAATGCCATATCATGATGAAGGCCAAGATTGGAACATGCTGCCACAAGCCAAGGAGCACTGAATCACTCTTGATAACTCTATTTTCCTCATACCTTTTGCTAATCCATTTCCAGAACCTGTCATTTTATGTCTAACTACATCTCAATCCTTTACAGTTCTGGTTCACTAATTGGTCTCCCTAAATCAACCCTTTCCATATCAAATGCCCCTACTTGCTCCATTGCAAGACTTCTATAGAACTGTGAGAGAATAAATGTTTGTTTCTTTAAGTTACTCAGTGTGTGGTTCTTTGTTACAGTAGCCCTAAGAAAGGAACACTCCTTTTCACTCCTTCTTTTCATCTTTTAGATCTCAATTCAATAATCCCAGGACACTTTCCATTTAAATATGTGAGTAGTTCAAATTCTCTTGTTAGGAATCTTGTATTTGCCTTCTAACACTTACCAGAATTGCAATTTTACATTTATTTGTGTGATTTTTCATTTAACACTTACTATCCAGTCCCTGTTCCATTCTAGTCTCTCTCAGTGTAAGGATATTTGCTGCTTTTTTTTAAAACTTCTTGTTGCATTTCAACACCTACATAATGGCTTTCATATAGAACACAATCAGTAACACAGACCTAAACTTTAAAAATTAATAATTTATTATTATTACATGCCTGTGTTATGGGAATGAAGTGAGATTTAAAGAGAAAATGTACACAAAAGCAACTAATAAATATGCATGTGTGTGTATATGTGTGTGTGTGTGTGTGTGTGTGTGTATATATATGCCAGTATTTCAATTTATGATTGAATGTATGTGATATTTCATGAAGCCATGAATTCAATTTTGAAGCAATGGTGAGGATATTATGTGATGAGATGGATAGCAACAGAATTCCTTTCTCTTTCTGAGCTTTATGATTTAATTTGCTTGCTATATTGATCTGAAGCAGCAACCTATTATTGAAACTAGGACAGAAAAATACTAGATTTGGTAGAGACCTGAGCAATCTGTCATCTTTGTGAATAAAACTCAAATATGACATGTTTCAGGCAGTGAAATTTCTAACGATATCAACCTCTAGAGAAATTTGACTCTCTGACCTGATACTAAAAGATACATTCTACATCTTCCCTGGGGAATCTAAGACTTACCCAGGTGATTATAAGGCATTTTGTCATCACTGGCAAAAATCTCTTTTGGTTATATAATGCATCTTATGAAATTAACAAGTGCATAGTTATTTAATTAGGATTTTCAGTAGCTTATTAAAATATGCTCTTAATATTTATCTGTTTTCCTTTTCTTTTCTGAAAATGTAAGTTTAAATCTCCCCTATCGAAAATTTCTTGCACTCTCTCTCCACAAAAACCCTCCCATATCATGCCCTTCCTCTGAATTGTGTTTTGAGTCATTATATTTTCTGCAATTATTTTGGCCCAAACATTTACATTTTCTGACTGTAGCAAGAAGATGTTACTATTTTATAAGAACAATACTGAAAAAAGTTCTACATAATAATTAGAAGATAAAAAATGTAGACTAATTCAGAAAATGTGTGTTTCTGCGTGCTTTGACAATGAAAAAAATTTGAACATAAAATTACAAATCATTTTTGGGATGTTTTGTTGCTTGAGAGATAAATGCTTAGAAAATCAAAGTATATTTGTCTACAAATATACTATATGTTAATGATTGTTTACAGATTAAAATAAGTAACATCTTAATATGTTGACATTGATTTTGGAATATGCATATTACAAAAGAATCTCAAAGCAGTTTTCAGGTGATAAGTACTTGGTTTTAGAGATCTGAGCAAGTTGACCCTGTTAGGGAAAGTGTGATGTAAACAGAGCCAAAATAAAGGTGCTACAAATGTGAGTTAACTTTGCATGGGGAGGCCATCTCTTGACATCTGCAGACTTGCCTTCTTTTTTTTTTTTTTTTTTTTGAGACGGAGTCTTGCTTTGTCACCCAGGCTGGAGTGCAGTGGCTCGATCTCGGCTCACTGCAAGCTCCACCTGCTGGGTTCACGCCATTCTCCTGCCTCAGCCTCCCGAGTAGCTGGGACTACAGGCACCCGCCACCATGCCTGGCTAATTTTTTGTATTTTTAGCAGAGACGGGGTTTCACCGTGTTAGCCAGGATGGTCTCCATCTCCTGACCTCGTGATCCGCCTGCCTCGGCTTCCCAAAGTGCTGGGATTACAGGCGTGAGCCACCGCACCTGGCCGAGACTTGCATAGAAATGTAACACATGCATTTTTGTAGAATTTACATACAGTCATGTGTTGCCTTATGATGAGAATACGTTTTGAGAAACGTGTCCTCAGGCAATCTCATCGCTGTGTGAATATCCTAGAGTGTTTTTACACAAACTTAGATTGTATACCCTACTGCAGACCTAGGCTATATGGCATAGCCTATTGCTCTTGGGCCACAAAGCTGTACAGCATGTTACTGTACCAAGTACTGAAGGCAATTATAATACAATGATAAGTATTTGTGTGTCAAAATATCCTTAAACATAGAAAAGCTACTGTAAAAATGATATGGAAGATAAAAAATGGTACACCTGTATAGGGCACTTACCAAGAATGGAGCTTGCAGGACAAGAAGTTGCTGTAGGTGAGTCAATGAGTGAGGGGTGATTGCACATGAAGTTGTAGGACATTACTGTAAACGACTGTAGACTTATAAACACTATACTTAGGCCACATTAAATTTATAAAATACAGATTTTTTCTACAATAATGTTAACTTTACCTCACTGAAAGCTTTTTACTTCATAAGCTTTTACATTTTTTAACTTTTTTGATGCTTTTGTATTAACATTTAGCTTAAAACACAAATACGTTGTACAGCTGTACAAAGAGATTTTCCTTCTTTATGTCCTTATTCTACAGGCATTTGACTATTTTTTGATTTTTTTAAAAATGTTTACACTTGTTTTGGTTACAAATTAAGATACAAACACATACATTAGCCTACACAGGGTCAGAATGATCAATGTCACTGTCTGCCATCTCCACATCTTGTCCACTGGAAGCTATTCAAGGACAGTAACAAACCTCGAGCTGCCATCTCAAGATAACAATACCTGTTTCTTACATACCTTCTGAAAGACCTGTCTGATGTTATTTTACATGTAACTTCTTTTTGTATTAAATAGAAGTGAAGTATACTATAAAATAATGATAAAACCTGTAGTATAGTAAATACATAAACCAGTGACATCATATTTATCATTAAGTATATTAGTCTGTTCTCCCATTGCTATAAAGAACTACCCGAGACTGGGTAATTTATAAATAAAAGAGGTTTAATTGACTCCCAGGTCTGCGGGCTGTACAGAAAGCATGGCTGCAGAGGCCTCAGGAAACTTACAATCACGGCAGAAGGTGAAGGGGAAGCAGGCACGTCTTACGTGGGCGGAGAAGGAGAGAGAGTGAGAAAGGGGAGGTACCACACACTCTTAAACAACCAGATCTCATGAGAACTCACCCACTATGATGAGAACAGCAAAGGGGAAGTCCTCCCCCACAATCCAGTTACCTCCCACCACACACCTTTTTCTTTTCTTTTTTTTCTGAGATGGAGTTTCACTCTTGTTCCCCTAGGCTGGAGTGCAATGGCAATCTCAGCTCACTGCAATCTCCGCCTCCCAGGTTCAATTGATTCTCCTGCCTTAGCCTTCCAAGTAGCTGAGATTACAGGCATGCACAATTATGCCTGGCTAATTTTTGTATTTTTAGTGGAGACAGGGTTTCTCCATGTTGGTCAGGCTGGTCTCGAACTCCTGACCTCAGGTGATCTGCCCGCCTTAACCTCCCAAAGTGCTGAGATTACAGGCGTGAGCCACCGTGACCGGACCAGGTACCTTTTTCAACATGTGGATTCAACTTGAGATGTGGGTGGGGACACAAATCCAAACCATATCATTAAAGATTGTGTAATGTAAATAAATGCATGTGGCATACTTTTAAAGGACTGGCTGAACAGTAGGTCTGTTGACACCAGCATCACCACAATTGAGTGAGTAATGCACTGCACTATCACATAATGACATACACTATGATTGTAATGACAATGGCTATGATGTCACGGGATGATAGGAATTTTTCAGCTCCATTATAATCTTATGGGGCCATTGCTGCATGTGTGGTTCATTGTTAACTGCAAAGTCATTATGAAGCACATGACTGTAAGTATTTGGATATGTTTCCTTGTAAATTATTAAACATGTAAACTTTCAAGAAATATACATTCACTGCTTTTACTCAACTATTAAGCAAAATAGCTGGTTGGTGCCCTTTTTACATTTGTCATGACTTTTCACCAGTCCATTTATTTAATTGATATCTATTTTATCTTCATCACTTTCTTCCTTGATTATTGTACTTCTGAAGAATATTATCTATAAACTAAATGAATACTCATTATATTGCTTTTGTGAATATATGACATAAACTAAGTTTAACTTCCTAATTTTGAAACCATGCCCCAAAGAGTTAAAGAAATCCATGACTAAAAGAAAGCCTTGAGTTTGCAGAATCGCAGATAAAAACAATAAATAACTTGCTGAAACCCTGACACTCCCTCTGCTTAGGAGATAAAATAACTGGCTGGAATTGCTTAGAACCAATATGAGAAACTGAGGTCTGTGCAGAATGAGTTTGCTGACATCAGAGCCTAAATTCCTGCCACATGTTTTATACTAACTCCCCCTGCATTTGCACATGTGACCCATGAGACAGCATGAAGAGATAAGTGCACACGCCCAAGGACTTTCCAGACCTTCCCTTTTCTATTTTTTTTTTCTTTTAGACGGAGTCTTGCACTGTTGCCCAGGCTAGAGTGCAATGTCACAATCTCGGCTCACTGTAACCTCCACCTCCCAGGTTCAAGTGATTCTCCCACCTCAGCCTCCTGAATAGCTGGGATTACAGGCACCTGCCACCATGCCCAGCTAATTTTTTGTATTTTTAGTAGAGACGGGGTTTCACTATTTTGGCCAGGCTGGTCTCAAACTCCTGATCTCAGGTGATCTACCCACCTTGGCCTCCCAAAGTGCTGGGATTATAGGCGTGAGCTATTTCGCCTGGCCCAGAACTTCCCTTTTCTTCCACTAATCACAGAGTCCACTCTCTGAACTGAACCCCACCCCTCCCCTCCCCTCCCCTCCCCTCCTCTCCCCTCCCCCTCCCTTCCCTTTCTTTCTTTTACTTTCTCCTTTCCTTTTTTTTCTTTTTCTTTTTCTATTTTTCTATTTTTTTTTTTTTTGAGACAGAGTCTCGTTCTGCTGTCGTCCAGGCTGGAGTGCAGTGGCACAATCTTGGCTCACTGCAACCTCCGCCTCCCCACTTCAAGCAATTCTCCTGCCTCAGCCTCCTGAGTAGCTGGGACTACAGGCACGTGCCATAACACCCGGCTAATTTTTGTATTTTTAGTAGAGACAAGGTTTCACGATGTTGGCTAGGCTGGTCTTGAACTCCTGACCTCAGCTGATCGGCCCACCTCGGCCTCCCAAAGTGCCGTGATTACAGGCGTGAGCCACCGTGCCCGGCCTCTGAACCTTTTCTAATAAAAATACTGTTTGAAGCCGAGAGAGAGATTTGAGCTTGACACTCTCTCACCTTGGGAGCTGACTCTCAATACAAAGCATTTTTTTTTTTTTCCTTAAAAGAACCTGGTGTCTTAGTATTGGCTTCTAGAACATTGGGCAGCAAGCCCCTTCTGCTTGATAACAATCATGTTACTCTTACAGTGTAGAGTGGAAAAAAAGCAGAATATTTAATAATCTGCCAAGTAAATAAAGAGGCCCTCTGTGGTTAAAATTGAGCATCTCTATGTAATATACCCAACTCATAACAGAAAAAAAAAATAAAACCTGAGCTCTTTCTTGGAGATACCTAAAATGTAGTATCTGCAGACACTCAACTCTCATCCTGAGGACTCTCTATATTAGTAGTGTAATATTTTACTTCTAAATATATTTCATTTGTTATATTTTACTAACAATAACTTTTTAAATTACTAACACTCCGTGATAGATTCTTGTATCAATGCTTTCTACACGATATTTTAAGACTAATCAACAAAATGCTGTAAGCAAAAACTCACAAATTATCAACTGAAAGTATCCATTGTAGCCAGGTGCACTGGCCCAAACCAGTAATCCCAGCACTTTGGGAGGCAGACGGATCACTTGAGGTCTGGAGTTCAAGACCAGCCTGGCCAACATGGTGAAAACCCGTCTCTACAAAACTACAAAATTTAGCTGGGCATGATGGCAGGTGCCTGTAATCCCAGCTACTCAGGAGGCTGAGGTGGGAGAATCCTTGAACCCAGGAGGTGGAGCTTGCAATGAGCCAAGATCACACCATCGCACTACAGCCTAGGTGACAGAGCAGGACTCTGTAAAAAAAAAAAAAAAAGAAAAGAAAATAAAAGTATCCATTGTGTTTATTCTATAGTCCAATTAACTAAATAATTATGGGCTTTATAATGACTAGGGAATACAAAATTAATTTGATTTAAATAGAGCCCAAAATAAAAGATATAGTATTGCTCTATCACTGGGCATACTGCTCATTCTAAAAAGATGGTTTAGAAATGAGTTTCCTCTCTATAAAATATAGTAAAGCACAGTAAAGCTGTTTTTATCTGAAAGTTTTGTGCACAATATTAGAAATTCAAATGTCTTTTTTTTTTTTTTTTTTTTTTAAAGATGGCTACTCCCTTTTGAGCAGGATGAGAGCAAAATCATACCTGGGGGGTATTTAGAAAAGGAAACCGTCTCTGCGTGCTTTTTAAATTTTTTCACTTAAATTTAAATGAGACTTAAAAGGACTGCTTAATATCTTTCAATGACCCATCTCAGAGTGACAACATAAACTCCTCTCCCTGCCTACAAGACCCAGTGACAGCTGGATTGTTTTTGATTTTTCCTCATCTTAGACCACAATTTCCCCCATGCTGAATAACTCCACTCACCCTGGCCTTTTCGCTGTCAGAGCAAGCCAAGCTTGTCTCGCCTTAGTGACTTTGCACTTTATAGTTTATCTTCACCCAAATCATCTCGTAATTCACTCAACAGCTCAAATGTCAGCTTCCTCAAAAATTCTTTTTAAAATTCATGTCTCAACTCAAATGTCAGCTCCTCAAAGAGACTTCTACAGCCTCTAAAGTCAGATTGCATCCATCCCTTCTTTTCTGTTTTTTTTGTAGGATGTATCAGTGTTTGGTGCTATATTCATTTGCTAGGGCGACTGTAACAAAATGTCACATATTGGATGGCTTAAACAACAGATATTTACTTCCTCACAGCTCTGCAGGCTGGAGTCCAAGATCAAAGTGCCAGCAGGGTTGGTTTCTCCTGAAGCTTCTCTCCTTGACTTGTGGATGGCTGCTGTGTTGTGTCTCTCCTCATGGTTGGCCCTCTGGGCATGGGCACCCTTAATGCCTCTTCGCACGTCCAATTTCCTTTTCTTGGAAAGGGCAATAGTCAGATGGGATTAGGACCTACCATAATGGCTTCATTTTAACTTAATCCCCTCTGTTAAGATCTTGTCTCCAAATACAGCACATTCTAAGGTACTGAGGATTAGGGTTTTAACATATGAATCAGGGGTGTTATGCATTTCAGCCAATTATAAATGTTATTTTTTTTTTTACTATCTGCTTTCTGTCTGCCCCGTCATAACATGAACTCTATGAAGGGAGGGGATACCTGACTTATTTGATTGGTCTCCCCTTAACCAGTCTGAGTTAATGATCATAGCTGGGTACAGGTGTTGGACAATGAATATTTTCTGAATGCTTGAATGGCTTCAGTTAATGCATATTGACCTCCAATGTTGAGTAGGAATCTTTTCACTAGAATAAATTACATGTACTTGTTGTATGGAGAGTCAGTGTGGAGACAGAAAACTTTCTGCCTCAAGTATTTGGAAAATTGTTCAGAGTTTAAAATAAAAATAAATTTATTTTATTTTGATAGATTTTATTTTAAAACTCTCACCCATAAAACTATCTTATGAAATATTTAGAAAAGCCAAAGAATATTCTTAAAGAACAAAGAATATTCTTTAAGAATATAGGTAAATAACTTACATAAAAAATATGGAGGTGCAACCTCCACCCCCTGGGTTCAAGTACTTCTCCTGCCTCAGCTCCCGAGTACCTGGGACTACAGGCACACGCCACCACACCCAGCTAATATTGTATTTTTAGTAGAGACGGGGTTTCACCATGTCGGCCAGGCTGGTCTGGAACTCCTGACCTCAGGTGATCTGCCTGCCTCAGCCTCTCAAAGTGCTGGGATTACAGGCGTGAGCCACCGCACCCAGCCAAGGTCATATATTTAGCTAGCTTTCTCTCTTTAAAGAAATGTGAGATGCCAGAGTGCTGCAACGACCTAGAATCAAGTAGAATTTTTTGCACGGAATACATGGTGAAGAATGTGAGACTTAAAATAGCATTTTCAAGGAATGAAGACAAAATTATAGGCAGGTTATATAATAGTAAAATTCAAATTGTGAAAACAGCTTGCCAAATTAACGCAAATTAGAAAAGCTGGGAAAGAGCTGACAAAGCTGGTAGGTGAGAGTATTGTAGCTTACAGTTAACATTTAGTTCAAGTTATAACAACTAGGGCCTAAAGGGGAAATGGTGATCAGTGTGGTCAATGTATGATCATTTCATTTTAAAAGAAGAAAGCAAGTGTTACTTCTTTTGTGATGCACTAAGATTGAGGATCTAGACTAAAGCTGTTAGATATATCATTACAAACTTGAAAATTGGAAATGAAGAATTAGCTTCTTTTTCTACCGTCATCTTTGGAAATTGGTTAAAGGGTTAATTGTGCTACCATTTGTCATATGGGAGAAGCCAGAGATAGGTCATGGTTTAGAGCCTGAAGTAATGATTTTCTTTATTCATGTGTAGTGTTTTTGTAAAATGGGAAGCAATATAAAGTAGAACTTTGAATCAAAATAAATCTAAATGAACAACAACAAAAAAAGGTAGGGCAGAGATGTGAATTTTAGAATCATTAAGGCAAAAAAGATCTCATCAAGGACAGGAGAGAAATAAAAGAGCAAAATATCTAATACTCAAGCTTGAAGAATGACCACATGCAGAACAAAATACACGACATTCAAGAGACTGTACCATCTCACACAAATATACACGAGAACTAGAAATAGATTGTGTCTCAGCTGAGGTACTTGAAATTATTTTCAGAATGGAGAAGGTGGTTGTCTTCATCAGGGAGAAATAATTTCATGCTTTTTCACCATTCTGTGTTTCGGGGAATGTATGGGAGGGATAGTGGTTTGTGCTAAGTTCTAACTGCCTTCAACTCAATTAAGGAAAGACAATCTACATTTTTATTAAGTGACTGATGGTGTACTGTGATTATGAGTTTGATCATGAAACATACAAATTTGATTTCTCTTTCCTTTATAAATTACCCAGTCTCGGGTATTTCTTCATAGCAGCATGAGAATGGACTAATAAATACACTTTCCTTCCGGTATCTCACAATTTTGTGGCTTGAAGAGATTTCTCATATAAAAAGAACCAACTCGGCTCCAGTGAACATGAAAACAAACTTCTGGTAGTATTTTGACCTTTCTAGCTAAACTTGCCACCTCCTCTTTTCACTTTTGGATCCCTGAGCCAAACTTGTATTTTCTCTCCCTATTTTCATCTTCTACTCTGAGAAAATAAGGTGAAAAGTAAACACTGAATCCCAAGACACACTGGAAACTCATTCTATTCTGTTTCCTTTTGGCCATAAGATTTCCCCACTCACTTTCAGGAATAAACAGTTACAGAAAGCAATCTTTATAGTTTAATAGCATGTGGCATTTACAGTCTCTGAAGCCCAAATTTCTCTTTAAAGTTTTCTCCTTCAATAACCTAAGTCTCCTGGATATTGTCGTTCTGTGCCTGAGCATGGTTTCCCTTCTACACTGGTCCTTGATTTTTTTTTTCCTTAAACAGACAAATTTGGTCCTATTTTGTGACAATTATTGCCGCAAAATAAAACATCAAAAATATTTCAAAGTTGTTTCATAACATACAAATGATCTACACATTTCTTAAACATATTTCTTTCATTTGCCTACATGTATATTTGATACAGGCAGCTGAAAGCCACACATCAATTTTCCTTTATTTAGTTGCTTAGAAGGTAGAACGTGGTATTATGTGGAAAATAATTCTGTAAGGGAAAAAAATTGGAGTAGATATAGGTTATTTTCCCATCCATTCACAGAGCACAATATTACCAAAAGAAGATATTTTATTGAAATAAGTTATCTAAATAATTTGACTATGAATTTGAAAATATGAATAAAAATATAATTATATGTGTTTGACATACTTGAGAAAAATGTTGTCTTTAGAACTCAGTGATACAGTTCTTTTGTCAAAAGCACACTGTTTCCAACTGTATTTTAGTTGTGTTTTTATGTGGCAATGAATGTTAATTTTTTTTCCTCTGGTAAAATAAATATACAGGGAGGTTAACCTGAAGACAAAAAGATAAATTTAAAAAATTGTTTCTAATCGGTTGCTTATCTAAATTCACTTTATTACCTGAAGAGAATTAGCTTTACTTACTGTCCTTTGATATTATGGTTCTTTGCTACTCTGGGAATACGGCCATTATTTAGTACTGGATTATATATTTGACAGTATAGCCCTCTACACACAACATTTTTGGTCATAAAGATATAATAATCAGAAAGAAACTTCAAAAGTTCAGTAATTCCTCTCTTGAAAACTGTTTCCTAGGTCATTGTTTTAGCCATTTATACATTGTACAACTCTTCTAAGAGACAGAAGATGATTTTCCCTTTTACTCTTGTAATTTGCTCATACATTGATATCATGAAATTAAAAATCTTCTCTATTCTTTTTATTGATATCTTTGAAAAGTGTTGGCATTAGGCATACTCTTTCAGACATTTCCTTAAAAAAATAGGTTTTCCCCCAGCCACCATGGAAGACCTAGTTGATCCTTTGTTTTTATTTTTTCTTAAAGTCCAATAGAGCTTTTTTTTTTCTTTTCTTAATGTCCAGTGGGGCTAATCCCTCTCTTGCTCTCTCTTCGTATGTTTAAATTCCATTGCCTTACATTTTCTGTGGGAACTTGGTGTTCTTAATTGTAAGAATCTGAGTTTTACATAATTAAAAGTATTCAGGACTTTGTTTTATAGCAATTTTCACTAGTCCTGTCCTTTATAGTATATAAAAGTCCACAGGCATCATTTATTGTGTGTAGTAACAACTGTTTTTTAATGCAAAAGTGAGCCCAGTAAATATTTTTAAATATAACAATTCAGAATAAATTTTAAGTGCAAAGAATAGCCAAAAGAAAAGGAAATACATACTACCTATATATATGTAAGAATTGAGAAATTTGGAAAAAAGAAACTATAGTATTGGAGTGAAATTTAAAGCAGGATTTTTTTTTTATCTGTTATATGAAAATTCTAGGAATGTATTACTTTATTTCCTGAAATAAGAGCTAAATTTTAAGATGTTGTTATGGCCTTAAGCATGGCCACAGGTGAATTTTCTCAAAATCTAGAGGCACTTTTAGTTTTTAAAGTGACAGACTTCTAGAATGAGCAGGGTGTTGTGTTTTTCAGAGAGATTGCAGGTTGTGTGCAGGTAGGTCACTAATCTTTCCAACTTAGTCCTAACAAATAACATGGTGCCTTAGTATTTTCTACCTGTTTCTACTCTTGCCTCCCCTCAGTCTACTCTTGTATTAGTCTGGTCTCATGCTGCAGGCATACCTGACATACCTGAGACGGGGTAATTTATAAAGGAAAGAGCTTTAATTGATTCACAGCTCCACATGGCTTAGGAGGCCTCACAATCATGGTGGAAGATGAAGGTAGAGCAATGGGACTTCTTACGTGGTGGTGGGCAAGAGGGAACGAGAGCATAGCGAAACGGGTTTCCCTTATAAAACCTTCAGATCTCATGAGACTTATTCACTGAGTCTTATTCATGAAACAGTATGGAGGAACTGCCCCCATAATTCAATGGTCTCCCACCAGGTCCCTCCCATAACATATGGGAATCATGGGAGCTACAATTCAAGATGAGATTTGGTTGGGGACATAGCCAAACCATATCAACTCCTCACCTAGCAACAAAATTATCTTTTAAAATGCAATCTGTATTACATCATTCTTCCACTTAAAATGCTCCAGTCGTGTTTCATTTCATGTAGAATGAACTTGAAATCTCTGACCAGGGCATATAAACCACTCTTTCCTCCCCAACTCATCTCACGACCTTCTCCCCAGTGCCCATTCTACATTTCAACTAGTATTCCTCTCTTCCTTGATTATTCCACATTTGATGTTGCCTTAGGGCCTTGTCACCAGCTGTGTTACCATTTGGAATATTTTCCTGACAAGTAATTTCTTAGCTGGTTCCTTCTTGTCTTGAAATTCTATTCAAATGTTACTTCCTTGAGATGCCACTCAGCATTGGAGTGAGAGGGGTAAGTCAGTCTCTATAATATTAATTAGTTTTAGTTTCTTCCTGGCACTTTCCACTCTTCAAAGATAGATTCTTTCTCTACATGCCAAAAAATAAAATGAAGAGGAAAAAGAAAAGGAAAGAAAACAAAAATAAATACCAAGTCTATGAGAAGAGAGGTCTTATCTGTTGTGATTAAAATATTTACTCTCAGCACCTAAAATAGTTCCTAGCACATGATAAGTTCTCATCCTATGTTTTGTAAATGAAGAAACAAATGGGTAAGTGAAAAGCATATGTTCAAAAATTATTTGCTAAAAAGAGTGAACTAAAAAATATACCTCAGACTGTCCAGCCTCCATTCTCTGAGTAAATGCTCGATCAATCAATCATCCTATAACTTGGCTTTCCGGTGCTGTATGATTCCAATAGTCAGTCAGTCATGTTGATAGTCAACGAACATTTTTAAAGACACTTAGGTGTCAGGCTGGGGATAGAGGAAGCGAACAAGCCAGGATTGTGTGAGTCCCTGCCTCAGGAAACTTATATTCTAGTATGAAAGCAAACTATATATGTGCCCCCTCCCCAAAAAAAAAGAAAGAAAAAAAAAAGAGTACAATGATGTCAGAAAAGTAGGGCCATGCAGAAATTGGTCAAAGACTCTGGGTTTTAAGTTTCATATAAAGCCACTGTAAAGTTGAAAACCGAAAAATAAAAATATGGAGCTACACTTTAACTTTGGCAAGATCCCACTAAGCACTCATCTACATTGTTTTACTATTGTACTGCCATGGTAATTATTTCTCTTTTCATCAAAAATGTGAGAATTGACTTGACGATCTATGTTGGATTTTGACTTTCAAAATTTCACTATTACACCTCTTTCTTCAGTATGTCCTAGCCACCTGTTGTTCTCTGATGAGTCTGTCTGATCTTTACAATTTGCCCATTTCCATTTTTGTCTGTTTTACCCTAAGTCTAACACTTTATTGAACATTTTATACCTAGAGAATATTTTATTTTATTTTATTTTTTGTATTTATGATATACTTTAAAACACATTTTAATAGTTTTAGGGGTACAAGTGGTTTTTGGTTACATAAAAGAATTATACAGTGATAAAGTCTGAGCTTTGAGTGCATCTGACACCCAAATGGTGCACATTGTACCCAATAGGTATTTTTTCATTCCTTACTCATCACCCTTGTCCTCTTCTGAGTCTTCAGTGTCCACTATACCACTCTATTCTAGCGAATATTTTAAATATATTATAGACACTTATATAACTGAAGTTAAAACTCAGCTGGTAAATACTGACATGCTGAAATAAAAGCCAAGTTAATAAATACTGACTGAAGTAATTAAATCACCAAACAAAACCATAAAGTAGCCTATATTTTTTAATTTAAATTTTAATTGATTGAATTCTATAGGTGTCTATGTAAAATTTATACTTAGAAAAGGAAGTAGAAGATTAGACATTCAAACAAGATAATTTTTACAAATTTAATCTGGAAAAATTGTGTTACTTCTTTAATTTTCATTCTCCAGTGATAAAAGGTTTATATATTTATAACCATTCTAAGCCTAATAGTTTAATATTAAGAACTGAACTAAGCTTAATATTTAATATTAAGACTTGAACTAAGTTAGTCATTTTCTTTATTTTTTTAACCAATGAATTACTTTCTTTAAACACAACTTTACTCAGATAGAGTAAAACAGGGCTGGCTGGTCCGGTTAACACAGACCATAGGACTTGTGGTGGAGGGATGGTGGGGGAAGTTTCTGCTTTCCTTGTGGTTTCTATCTCTAGATGATCCTGGGCAAAAGTACAGAGGTGATTTCTCACCTCAGAACCTAGTCTGAAAATAATTAAAATTTTTTTTTTGCCTGTCATTTTTGAGTAGGAAAATCAGAACCTACCTTGCAAATTGCTTTCTAATGATGGGATTTTTTTTGTATCACATTGTGACTAAACAGTTAACTGACAGTTTTTATGGACTTTCCTGGATGACTAAGAATGGAACATTCCTAGGTGAGCTATAGGTAGCACTGATCTCAAGAACCATGTGGGTAAATTCTAATCTAAAGAGCAAATTGAGTGGCTTTATTAGAAGTGGCTACAGAGTGAGAAGATAAGTGCACAAACAGGACTTTTATTTGAGGATACACTGTTCTTAGGGCAGGGTCCAGAATCCTACAGAATCTTTCTCATATTTAGTAAAATATGTTCATGATTAAACACAAATACAAAATATACTAAAGGTATAACATAGATATATAACATTCAGATGACAGGTAACTTATTTTTATTTTTATTTATTTATTTTTTTGAGATGGAGTCTCGCTCTGTCTCACAGGCTGGAGTGCAGTGGCGTGATCTTGGCTCACTGCAAGCTCTGCCTCCTGGGTTCACGCCATTCTCCTGCCTCAGCCTCCCGAGTAGCTGGGACTACAGGTGCCCACCACTACGCCTGGCTAATTTTTTTGTATTTTTTTAGTAGAGATGGGGTTTCACCATGTTAGCCAGGATGGCCTTGATCTCCTGACTTGGTGGTCTGCCTGCCTTGGCCTCCTAAAGTGCTGGGATTACAGGCGTGAGCCACCATGCCCGGCCAATGACAGGTAACTTTAATCAAATGAAACAATTGTAGGTGTTGTCACTGTCTGGGAGGGGTTGAGATCTATATGATTGTTTCAGGTATTTGTGGGTTTTTTTTTGTTTTTTTTTTTTTAGTCTTTAGGATAAATGTTTTAAGAGTCTCTGAAATAAATGCATTTTTGTATTTATGTGACTTGTAACTTTTTCCTTTTCTTGGAGGAAAAGTGATTTTAGATGTATGTGTAGATATCACACGTCTTATCCATTGTGTGTCATTCAATTGTTAGGTGATGTAATATTGTTCTGCCACTCAAAAGAAGCAAGTTGTCCTTAGCTACATACATGTAATTGACTCTAAAGAACGTCTGTTAGGATTGAACTTTTCCCTATTGATCCTCCTTCTTTCTTCCAGCAATCCCATTACTGGGTATTTACCCAAAAGATTATAAATCATGCTACTATAAAGACACATGCACACATATGTTTACTGTGTCACTATTCACAGTAGCAAAGACTTGGAACCAACCCAAATGTCCATAAATAAGACTGGATAAAGAAAATGTGGCACATATACACCATGGAATACTATGCAGCCATAAAAAAGGATGAGTTCATGTCCTTTGCAGGGACATGGATGAAGCTGGAAACCATCATTCTTAGCAAACCACCACAAGGACAGAAAACCAAACATGTTCTCACTCATAAGTGGGAGTTTAACAATGAGAACACATGGACACAGGGAGGGGAACATCACACACTGGGGCCTGTCGGGGTGGGGGCTGGGGGAGGGATAGCATTGAGAGAAATACATAATGTAAATGACGAGTTGATGGATGCAGCAAACCAACATGGCACATGTATACCTATGTAACAAACCTGCACATTGTGCACATGTACCCCAGAACTTGAAGTATAATAATAATTAAAAAAACCTAAATCTACAAGTAGCCTGTTATCAAAGAGAGATGTAACTTTATGTTCTGGTAGAGAATTTTCCTATTTTTATTTCAGAGTTACTTTTTGAAAAGTGCCATGGGTGGATTATTGTCCAAAGAATATTAAAAAACAGCTGAAGTTCATTTTATATAGCAATATAGGATTCATTTTAATTGGCAGTATCTAGTATTTAATAATACTAAAAACCTCCCTGGTAACTTCGATTCAGGCTATTTAGGAGTTGAAGGCATTAGAAAAAGCGTAATTTTTGTTTTATTTTCTTTTAATATTAAACTTGCAATTTTACAATTTGGAGCAATAACATTTTCAGAAATGCTTTACAAGAAAATAATTATAAAGCAGCCTCATCGTCTGGGGTAAATACCAAGGCTCTGGTCTCACAGCGAAGGAGACAGAGGTCACGGACACACACACGGACAGAGTGAGTTCGGAGCAGGAGTTTAATAGGCAAAACAACGAACAGCTTTCAGTTACAGAGAGGGGTCCCGAGTGGGTTGCTGGGTGGCAGTAAAAATGCCAGGGTTTTTACAAACGGGCTGTTGAGGAGGTGGCTGTTGAGGAGGGGATGTCTTACCCTCCTAGGGCCCAAAGGTTCAGTTGAGACCAGGTATGCTATCTGTATAGAGGAGAGTTTGTTTGTTTATCAGTTCCCACTCCATTCCTGGACCACATAGGCCAACTTTTAGTTTGTGTCTCTTTGTCTTGCTTATGTGGGAGGGAGAGTTTCTGTCTGTTCCCATATGTCTTCCTTCAGCCGCAGGCATACCCTCAGAGTCTGCTTTTAGCTTCCCTATCTTAGTGCACCTAAAGGGAAAGGCACGTGCTTATTACAGCCCACTGCTTTACCGGGACCCATGGTATAAATGTGAAGTTTGGTGATTACCGAGGAGACTTTCCCCCCTCCTTCTGTGCCCCAGCTGTCTTATCTGTGTTTTGTTGTCTGCCCTTTCAGGCTGCTTGTTGTTAGAAGAGAAGTGACATCCTTGAACTGCATGAGGTTAGAAAGGGGGCTCTGTTTGAGCTGCCTTTTGTTAAAAGGGAAGTTTTCTGCCGGGTAGTCGCTTTACCCTAACTGTCTACCTAAATAATTTCCTTCTGCCTCCTATAACATATTTCTCCCCTCTGCAATGGGATCCCTAACTGCTGTTAGGGGGAATCGGGTGATGACTTCTGGCCACTTCCTGCTGGAGAGGGGTATTGTGTGGGGACCAGCAATTAGGGCTCCTCCAGAGATCAATTTAAGGGTCCCCGGTAGAAGGGCGGTTTCATTTTAGAAGGACGGTTTCATTTTCAGCTCCATTTGCCGCACCATTTGAAACTAGATGGTTTCTAGGCAAGAAGAGATGAACTTTACAAGGAGGTTCAGAATACAGGGTCTAAATATGAGTATTAATTAAGATTACCATTATTAGTGGGGGCACTATAGACCACAACCATGACATCAGAGTTTGATGCCTGTGAGCCACGTAGATGGGTTGTGCTGTGGCACGTGGGTGATAATATTGGTTGCCTCTACTAGATGTTGCTGTACTTTACCAGAAGCTTTAATGTAGGAACAACACTCTTCCTTAAGGAAAACACATATTCCTCTCCGACTTGCCATTAGGAGGTTCTGTCCCCTACGGTTTTGCAGGTTGATACCTGCAAGTGAGTTTATTTGCCGTTGTTGTTCTTGAATGGCAGCTGTAATTTCTTTTCCTTTTTTTTTTTTCCCGAGATGAAGTCTTACTGTGTCACCCAAGCTGGAGTGCAGTGGCATGATCTAGGTTCACTGCAACCTCCGCCTCCCAGGTTCAAGCGATTCTTCTGCCTCAGCCTTCCGGTAGCTGGGATTACAGGTGTGTGCCACCATGCCCGGCTAATTTTTGTACTTTTTTAGTAGAGATGGGGTTTCACCATATTGGCCAGGCTGGTCTCGAACTCCTGACCTCGTTATGCACCTGCCTTGGCCTCCCAAAGTGCGGGGATTACAGGCGTGAGCCACCATGCCTGACGGGCAGCTGTAATTTCAGCTACAGCTTGGGTTTGCTGAAAGGATAAATGTAATCCCATTTACCTTCGGGAGAGGGACCGAACAGTGGTTCCTAGGAGTCCAGTTACAACAGCTGCTAAAGGGAGTAGAATTATATGAGCTGCCCGAGTAGAATTACGTGAGCTGCCTTTTTTACTACAATATGGGTGTTTTATAAGGAATGAGAATTGTATGGAAGTATCGGCATAGGATAGTTTTGAAAGTATTGCTGCAACACCACAGGTTCTCCTCCAATGACTTGGTGGGCTCATACACCCCAAATTTCCACATATGAAGTATAGCTCTCGTTTGCGATCTAGAGACACTTTATATCCCCAAAAGTTCAGCTCTACATGGGGGGTCTTGTGTACTTAAGTAGTTCCCACTGAGGTCCTCCCATATTGAGGCAAATTCTGCTCAAATGCTAGGGGTGAATATACGATTGGGGTGGAATTTTAAGAACATTCTCTGCACTCCCCAGGCTAAAGTTTGGGTTGGGGTAAAGGCGAGTTATCTATCAACACTGAGTACCAACCCGTAGAAATGTGGGAAGTGTTGGTGTTACTAGTAAATTGAGGTTGCCTTGAATTTGGATATTTAAGGAGAAGGAACTGGTGCTGCTTTCTTACTTTAAGGTACCATTTGAGTCTCTTTTCTGAGGGGTTGTATGGCCTTTGCTGAGCTGTCCAGCTAAGAAAGACTTCAAATGAGCAGTTGGACAAGGCTCTCAGGAAAGTTCCTTTTTTCCTTTGGGACGTGAAATAAGTAGGAAATGTGAGCCTTGAATCTACATTGAGAAAGACTTTTATAGGAGGTGGGGTTTCTGTAAAATTCAGGTCTGGGTGGCCATCCTTTATAACTTGTGAGATGATTGGGAGAAGTATATTCTTGACTTGCTTATCAGGATAAGTTGCATTGGACTGAGCAGCGAGGGTAACTGGAGTGTTAACTTTGGCTAAATCCTCCAGTGATAGTGGTAATACTCCCGCTGACAGCGAGTTTGAAGTACAAATATAACATGAAGTTAGGCTGACTACCAAGGCGAGGTGTTGGATTTGTTGGGCTCTAGGGTTTAGGGGATTGACCTGCTCTATCAGGAGGAGGAAGAAAAGTTTCAGTAGCAAGAACTTCATATTTGTCTTTTTTTCTGTAATTATTAGACCTGTTATAAAGGTGATAGTTAGGCAGAAGATTACAGCAAGTAAAATTCGTTGTCCAGAATTCCACTGTGTGAGTGTCATGGTATATAGTCCCACTGCAAATAGCAGAGTAAGTATAGCAATTCCTGCAATTGTAATGTAGTAAGCTGTTTCCATCCAAAATTTATTTACCATTTGCCAGAATATACAATTTCCCCTGGTAGGTCTATGAAGTTACAAACGTACTCCCACGGATGGTCAAAATCTCCCTGCAAGTATGCGTCAAAGAAGAGTTCTGATGTCTGGTGGCGAAGTTCAAGGGGAAAGGTGGAAATAACTGAGAGGATTTGGTAAGGCAAAGAGGGGGCTATGTGGAATGAGTAGCCCTCATTCATTTCCTTATCTTTGGTTGTTCTCAGCTTGAGATCCTCTATTTCTTCACAGTGATATTCAGGGCATTTTTCTGGGCTGTCTGTCAGGGACTTTTCCCTCAGTTTTCCAAGCTTTAACTCAAGTGTGATGTATCCAGGAGTAGATTCAGGTAACTTTTATTGTCAAGAGGGTGGAGAGAAGAACGGTCTAAGGCCCCTCCCAACTCGGGCTTAAAGACAGGAGGGAGAAGCAAGAGACTTCACCAGTAACTAATCTCCTGGGTTAAGTAGAGGTGGTCCTGTTTCCTGGTGTTGGGCCTCTGCTAGTTGTGTTAATTCCTGTTGGAAATGAGCCAGGGAGGCTACATGCTTAACTAATTCAGAGGTTTCCTGATCTAATAGGAAGTCATTTGTAAGGAAAGGCCACCCCTACAGCATATCAAGAGGGCTCAGGCCTAACCTTAAAGGGGTATTTCTTACTCATAGTAAAGCTATGGGAAGAAGAGTGACTCAAGGAAGTTGAGCTTCCTGGGACAGTTTTCTGTGGTGTCTTTTGATAATGTTTGTTTTCTCTGCCTTTCCTGAGGACTGGGGCCTCCAAGCACAATGGAGATGGTACTGTTTGCCTAGTGCCTTTGAGAGCCCCTGGGTTACAGCTGCTTTAAATGAGGGGCAGTTGTCGCTTTGGAGATACTTAGGTAGGCCAAAACGGGGAGTTATTTCATTAACTAGCACTTTTATTACTTCAGAGGTGCTTTCTGTATGGCATGGAAATGCTTCTACCCAATTAGTAAAAATCTACCCACACTAGGAAGTATTGGATGCGCTTTGTCTTCGGCATGTGGGTGGACTCATTGCCAGTCCTCCCCTGGATAGCTTCTTATTCTTTGGGTTTGAGGGAGAAGAAGCCGTTTATTGAGGGGATTATTCTTAAGACATCCCCTTCTCAACAGCCCCCCCCAGCCCATTTATGAAAACCCTGATATTTTTACTACCTCCCAGCAACCCCACTCCAGATCCCTCTCTGTAATGAAGAGCTGTTCTTTCCTTTTGCTTACTAAACTCCTGCTCCAAACTCACTCTGCCTGTGTGTGTGTGTCTGTGACCTTGATCTCCTTGGTTGTGAGGCCAAGAACCTTGGTATTTACCACAGACAATGAGGTTGCTTCAATTATACTTGAATAATAATCAAATAGCCCATACTCAAAGGTAAAATATGTATTACACAAAAATATTCAGCACACAGCTGATTCTGTTTTCAAAAAAAGAGAACACTGAGAAAATTACACAAAATTATCTACCTCAAAATTCATACATATTCGATGAATGGATTACCTGGCAAAAGAACAGACACATACATTTAATTCCCTCCTTTTAATTTTTTTATGTTTTGTTGTTTTTGTTTCTTTTTTTTTCTCTTTTCTTTTTTCATTTTTTCGTTTTTTTTTTTTTTTTTGAGACAGAGTCTCACTCTATTGCCTAGGTTGGAGTGCACACCTCCCAGGTTCAAGCGATTCTCCTGCCTCAGCCTCCTGAGTAGCTGGGAGTACAGGTGCCTACCACCATGCCTGGCTAATTTTTGTATTTTTGGTAGAGACAGGGTTTCACCATGTTGTTCAGGCTTGTCTTGAACTCCTGATCTCATGATCCGCCCACCTCGGCCTCCCAAAGTGCTGGGATTACAAGAGTGAGCCACCACACCCGGCCTTATTTCCTTTTTTAATGTTTAAAATTAATTGTTTCTTTCTTAAGAAATATTTATGTATTTATTTGGGATTCCATTTGTTTTGGGGATCCTTCTTATTTTATTTATTTTTCCTATAACTTTTTTGGAAGATTTTATTTTTGCTTTTTTTTTCCTTATTATTCTGACTGGTTCCTGTCTCTATGAAGTGGAGATAGATTCATTGATTTTCACACAAGGGAAACTTCCTGGAGTCATTTGGACTGACTTGCTGCTGTAGATAAAAATGACTTGGCAGTAAGTTACTGATAGAATATTGATGAGACTTTCTACAACAATAGAAAAGCTATAGCAAGGACTCGTTTTTTTTTTTTTTTTTTTTTTGATGGAGTTTTGCTCTTGTTGCCCAGGCTGGCACAATCTTGGCTCACTGTAACCTCCGACTCCCAGGTTCAAGTGATACTCCTGCCTCAGCCTCCTGAGTAGCTGGGATTACAGGCACCTGCCACCACGACCAGCTAATTTTGTAGTTTTGGTACAGACGGGGTTTCTCCATGTTGGCAGGCTGGTCTGGAACTCCTGACCTCAGGTGATCTGCCTGCCTCAGCCTCCCAAAGTTTTGGGATTACAGGCGTGAGCCACCGCACCCGGCCTACCAAGGGCTATTATATTAACACCCAGAGACCTTGCTAACTACTTGACTCCAGATTTTTTTGCAACAATAAATTGCATTTAGAGGGGCATAAAGCACACAGTGACTGGGGAACCTGGTTTAGGATAGAATTCAGGATGATGCTCAGTGTTTATGTTGGAAAATGATTTCCAAGTGACTCTTAAAAAGTGAGTTTTGCTTGTGCTATGAACTTGGATGAGTTCACTTTGTCTAATCTTCAGAAATGCAACATGTTTTTCCTACTACTGTGTGATGGCACTGTGTGTATTTGCCATTGTCACTTGTATTATCTGCTCCCCTCTCCTTAGTGACACTCTATTGTATGAAAATGTAGCAGGGCAAGTCAGAAATGGGGAAATGCACTAGAGTTGACAAGCCCTGCATTTAGTTCTATGGTAGTGCATCTACTTATGAAAAAGTATATGGAAATATGTGCCCCATCTACTAAGTATTTTTTGACCATCACATGAAAAAATTAACATGAGTGTGCAGTGTAACTTATAAACTGTGGGGCAAAACTAGTCTCAGTATTTGTAGCATGATCATTTTTACTGCAAACCCATGAGGGACAGAATCCCCAAAAAACATTCTCAGAACAGCTTTGTTTTTCCTTTCGTTTTCCAGAGTCAGCTGCTTCAGTTTCTCTTCATGTCTACAGAATAACATTTTGATCTGAGAGATCATTTCATCTCTGTGTGAGCTGGCTATTGCTGTCTAAGCCACCTCCAAAACTCACTGCTTGAAACAACAATCATTTATTATGATAGCTTTCTAGCTATGAGGGCAAAGTTTGGCTGATCTTAGCTGGGTTCACTCATACATCTTTGGATTAGAGGCTGTTGGCTAGTATAGACTGGCCTCATCTGGGGCAACTGGGACCATTTGGCTCTGTTCTGTATCACTTTCATCCTTTTCTGGGACCAGCAAGCAAAGCGACGTGTGTATATTATCATAGCAAGAGCACAGGGCAAGTGCAAGCAAGCCTGGGCTTGCAAGCCTTTTTAAAACTTCCACTTGTGTTATATCTGCCAATATGTCATTGGCCAAAGGAAGTCAGTTGGCTAAGCCCGGAATCAAGAAATTACAACCCTCACCACTCCAACTCTCACCACTCCATCCCTCACCACTCCATCCCTCACCACTCCAGCCCTCACCACTCCAGCGCTCACCACTCCAACCCCCCACTCCATCCCTCACCACTCCAACCCCCCACTCCATCCCTCACCACTCCCAGCCTCAATACTCCAACCCTCACCACTCCATCCCTCACCACTCCAGCCCTCACCACTCCATCCCTCACCACTCCATCCCTCACCACTCCAGCCCTCACCACTCCAACCCTCACCACTCCAACCCCCCACTCCATCCCTCACCACTCCAACCCTCACCACTCCCAGCCTCAATACTCCAACCCTCACCACTCCATCCCTCACCACTCCAGCCCTCACCACTCCAACCCTCACCACTCCAACCCTCCACTCCAGCCCTCACCACTCCAACCCTCACCACTCCAACCCTCCACTCCATCCCTCACCACTCCATCCCTCACCACTCCAACCCTCCACTCCATCCCTCACCACTCCAACCCTCCACACTCCAACCCTCCACTCCATCCCTCACCACTCCAACCCTCACCACTCCAACCCTCACCACTCCATCCCTCACCACTCCAACCCTCACCACTCCAACCCTCCACTCCATCCCTCACCACTCCATCCCTCACCACTCCAACCCTCCACACTCCAACCCTCCACTCCATCCCTCACCACTCCAACCCTCCACACTCCAACCCTCCATTCCATCCCTCACCACTCCAACCCTCCACACTCCAACCCTCCACTCCATCCCTCACCACTCCAACCCTCACCACTCCATCCCTCACCACTCCATCCCTCACCACTCCAACCCTCACCACTCCATCCCTCACCACTCCATCCCTCCACTCCATCCCTCACCACTCCATCCCTCACAACTCCAACCCTCCACTCCATCCCTCACCACTCCATCCCTCACCACTCCAACCCTCACCACTCCAACCCTCCACTCCATCCCTCACCACTCCATCCCTCACCACTCCAGCCCTCACCACTCCAACCCCACCACTCCATCCCTCACCACTCCATCCCTCACCACTCCATCCCTCACCACTCCAACCCTCACCACTCCATCCCTCACCACTCCATCCCTCACCACTCCAGCCCTCACCACTCCAACCCCACCACTCCAACCCCACCACTCCATCCCTCACCACTCCAACCCTCACCACTTTGCAGCATCCTCTACTTTACAGCATGGAGGATGCAGCAAAGTATGTGGTAAAAGATGAAACTAGGAGGGAGTGACAAATTGCAGTCATTCTTGCAATCTGCTACAGTCACCTCTCTAGAACAGTATATTCCAAAGTGAGACAATTGTATCTATGCCCATAATCACTCATACTCACAATATATCCATATGTTCTTAGCACAAATCTAATCTTAAATGAGCACATTTGTTTTTCTTTTCTTGTTTTTTCTTTTCAAACATTGTATTTAGAGTATCAGCTCCAAATATTAGCAGCTGGCACATAAAGGATATCTCGGCAGAGTGCGGTGGCTCAGCCTGTGATCCCAGCACTTTGGGAGGCCAAGGCGGGCAGATCACCTGAGGTCAGGAGATTGAGACCAGCCTGACCAATATGGTGAAATCCCGTCTCTACTAAAAATACAAAAATTAGCCAGGCATGGTGGCAGGTGCCTGTAGTCCCAGATACTGGGGAGGCTGAGACTGGAGAATTGCTTGAACCCAGGAGGCGGAGATTGCAGTGAGCCAAGTTCGTACCACTGCACTCCAACCTGGGCGACAGAGTGATATTCCATCTCAAAAAAAAAAAAAAGGCATGTTGCTAGTCAATGCCAAATATTATAAATATTAAAATCCTACATAGTAAAACACACACAACCACACACAAATACAAATATGCTCCTTTTTCAATATCAACCATATTTTAAAATTTATACCACGTGAACATCCTAAATCAGATCTAAATATAGGCAACATACAGTAATACAACTACTACTGCCAGTATCATCTATACCTACATGTTTTAAGTGTATTTTCATGCTTATCATATTTTTTACACTTGATAATTTTAAAGAACTTAGTTCAAACTATTCCTCCTTTCTAGCAGATACTATAGCAGAACAAATTCACTTTATAGCACTGCTTATAAAATTTAACCTGATTTAAATCTTATTTATTTTTGCAAATCAGACTCGCCTGATTTTATTAGAGATCTTGGGCTTTTTCACAGTATTACATTTGCTATTATAAAGTTATTAAAAGATAATTTAATAGTCTATTTTAGTAACTATTATTGCTTTTCTCTAAATGTGTTCTCAACATATTTTGCATTTATATTCAAATTGACTTTGCCGAGCCTGATGTTGTCTATAAAGGAAGGCAGATAATTATTCTCCACTGCACACTTTGTCATATTTATGCTTAGCTCATTTCATTAGGAAATAAAATTGTATTTGATTTAGTATGCTCATCATTTCCTTGTGTGTGTGTTGGTGTATATGAAGTAATAATTGTAGTAGCTCAGATTTGAGTTCATACTTTGACATAGAGGTTACATGAAACAAAACTACTTTTTGGCCAATTTGGAGTTCAGCAAAGATTCTGACTTAACCATGCAAAAAAGGTTAACAAAATGTAGGTATCATAAATACATACAAACATAGGTTTGGTTCTTTAAGAAGCAGCAGAGTCAGGTTTGTTTAAGAAAAAAACAAAACTGTAAGCATGAGTTTACAGGATCTAGTTTAATACTTATCTTCCCTCCCTTGTAAGAAAGTCACAATCTCTTGAGTTCTTGTTTTCTCATCCAAAAAAAAAAAAAAAATGAGGTAATAATAATTAACTTTCCAATCTCATACCTTTTGGGCATGTTTAAAATAAATAGCAGTTAGGACAGTGTTGGGCAAATTCTAACATAATAAATTTATGTCCTAGTGCAGATTAAGTTAAGAGCTGGTGTTATTATTGAGAGCAACAGAGACTAGAAAACGTGCTAATAATTTGACGTTCAGATGCCTGGCTAGTCAGCAACATCACGGAATGCTTCACAGTGGAAAACGGGCTGCATCCCTTGACTTTGACTATGACAAAAAAGAAGATACACTTGTCAAGAAAATTCATAGAAAATTTGGTCTTTCAGAAACAATATGTAAGTTGTAGGTAAGCTTTATAAATATATATTGAGTATCACACACACAAACACATGCACAAATACGCATTTCGTGATTTTAGAAGAGGAAGGCATTTCAGGTGGAAACAGCTCTGTAAAGGTACAAAGCCCAGTTTGAAGACGGCATTCACAGTGAATCTTCCTCCTGAAGCAGAGATTAAGGGAAGTAAAAGGATGTTTAGACAGTGTGAGAGAAATGAGGCTAATGTATTGCATGGGGCAGTAAATGAAGGGTGGGCAGCATGAAATTGACGGAGTTAGGAGAAGAAAAGGGCTACAGAAATTGTCAAAATGTGGAGGCAACCTAGACATCCTTCAATAGAATAATAAATAAACTCTGGTACATCATTAATAGATAAACTGTGGTACATTCATACAATGGAAAATTATTCAGTATTAAAAAGAAATGAGCTATCAAGCCATGAAAAAATGTGAGGAAACCTTCAATGTATATTGCTAAGTGAAAGAAACCAATATAAAAGGTGAATGTACTGTATGATTCTGATTATGTGACATTTTAGGAAAGGTAAAACTATGGAGGCAGTACATAGATCAATGGTCACCAGAGCTTTATGGGGAGAGAGGGAAAGATAAATTGGTGGAACACAGGAATTCTTTTTTTCTTAGGGCAATGCAACTATTCTGTGTGATACTATAATGGTGGATGCATGTTATTGTATGTTTGCAAAATCCATAGAATATACAACATACAGAATGAACTCTTATATAAACTCTGAACTTTGATTAACAATAATGTATTGATATGGGCTCATTTCACAATTAACAACTGGTTCACTTAGCAGTATAACAAATGCATCACAGTAATGCAAGGTATCAATAATAGAGGAAGGGGCTGGGTGCGGTGGCTCATGCCTGTAATCCCAGCACTTTGGGAGGCCAAGGTGGGCAGATCATGAGGTCAGGAGATCAAGACCATCCTGGCTAACATGGTGAAACCCCATCTCTATTAAAAAAAATACAAAGCATTAGCCGGGCATGGTGGCGGGCACCTGTAGTTCCAGCTACAGGTGGGAGGCTGAGGCAGGAGAATGGCGTGAACCCGGGAGGTGGAGCTTGCAGTGAGCTGAGATCGCGCCACTGCACTCCAGCCCGGGCGACAGAGCAAGACTCCATCTCAAAAAAAAAAAAAAAAAAAAATAGAGGAAATGGGAAGGGTGAAGGAGTATTTACAGACTTCTATTTTCTTCTCAGTTTTTAAAATAAACATACGATTGCTCAAAAAAGTCTAATTAACAAAAACAACAAAAAAGGTTGGTGCTCTTTCTGTGGAAGATGCCAACTTTGTCTTGTTGATCCTAGTTTTTCCTCTCTCTCACCCTCAAAATAAATAAAGCTTAGTCCTTTACATGCCACCTCCCCCAGGTTCAAAGTAATATTAAATTGTCTTGAAGTAAAGAGATTGTGATCCTCAAATAAGGAAATGGAGAGAAAGTCCGTCTACCTCCTTAAATAGAAAGTAGCCTAGGGAATAACTGTGAGATGTGAAAGAATAAGTGATAATGATGATGATCATGATAATAATAATAATAATAATGCTTATGCAGGGTAAGGACTCATGAAAGTTCTACCAATGATGACATAGCAGTGTAATAAAAAGAGCATGGCCTTCCAATTCTGTCCATATTATTCACTAGCAATGTGACCAAAGGTAGCTTTTTAACATTCTAATGCTCTATTTTCTCAAGTATCAAACAGTAAGAATGATAATATTTGTGTTGTGAGGTATTCAGGAGTTTAAATGGCCAATAGAGGTTACTAACCATAGTGTTTAGGCATGCAAGACAGTTTTTCTCTTGTCTCTCGGAGAGGTGACACACCATAGTCTTCTTTGCCAGTAAGGAAGTTGAAATAACATCTTGAGTAAGAGATATATGGATATGGCTCAAAGCAAAGGTTTACCCTTTGGGAACCAAGAGTTTTATGGTCTCCTTAAGACCACGGTCAACTAAAAAAATATCATCCAGGCAGAAAGCATTCCTCTGCTTGAGGCATAAAGAGACACTACTGTTCATGGTGTTTGCACTTTGGGAGACAAAGCTGCTTAGAGATACTGAGGATTGTCAGGATCTAGAAAAGATTAGTTGGGGTTTTTCAGAAGCAGAGAAGAAGGCAGAAAAGCCAAGAATCTTATGATGTATCACTCTGGGCACCAGCTGAAGGAAAATAAAATCAGCTAAGTTCCCAATCGCTTTAATATTTTGTACCTTCCTAACCAATCTGCCCTGATGGTTGGGGAAGAGGGATTTAGATAGGGTGACCTGGTCTTGAATGAATTTGGTGTGGTAGTGTAGGTGTGTAGGAAAGAAGCAGGAAAGCAGAGCATTTAGCATAAAAATGGACCATTAAAGGGATTTATGCAATTGTGTTCACTTGAAATCCAGAGATTAGGGGAAGGATCTGGGTAAACACTTGAGCTAAATCTTCATTAATTATGATTCAGATCCTCAATTTTCACTTTGGTTTCACTTTGTAGAGCTTTCAGTGACATTCAAAATAATAAATGTTTCTCAAATCCTAAATTCTACTGTTAAGAAACTTTTCATAAAATCAGAGGCATGGGGTGATTGTAATTGATGGAAGGAAGGCAATATTAGTAACCACTGAAAACATAACATTTTTAATGGATAACTGGGAAAAATACAGTAAAAACAATGGGAGAAATAGATTTGATATGTTGAGGACACCAATGCTTTATGCAAAGAACTGAAACCAACAGGAATTCCTATCTTTGTGTTAAAAAATACATCTATTGGGTTCAGGTAATTTTTCTGTTTCTATGTTATATTGAGGCCAAGCAAAAATAACTTAGTTGCTTTCCCCAGAAAATATTCGTTCCTGGAAGATAAGAGTGAGCCAACTGAAATAGTTTACTTATCCATGCTAGTAGTATGCTGTTCAAAACTCAATTCATCTTGCTGTATATACCAATTTGAAGTTTTTAAGTCACAAATTCTGTCAATTCCAATTAATTCTCAAATTTGAAAGATATGCCTTAGAAAAGCCCAGGTCAGGCCCTAAGAGACTATACCTACTTTTTTTCTAATATTCAGTTACTGAAATACTGTTAAGACTCCGTGAGGTGATATTCTGACTGCAGTAAGTCTTTAACGTTTAGTTTTGCTTGATCAATGTTTTCCTGTTTTGTTTTGTTTTGTTTTTTTCCTGGTCTTTGGAGGATTCAACAGTTGGTAATTCTGGAGGTTTTGCAGCTCCATTTGAAACCCCCTCACTACCACAGGTCAAGATGCTCAACCCTAAACAACATTCTCTGTGAAGGTGCCTGGAACATCCTCCCAGGAGCCTCTACAACTGCTGTACTGAGCTAAGTTTTGCACTGGGTCTGAGCTCTGATTTTTTTTTTTTTTCAGGTTCCTAGGCTCCAAACTGCTTAGTTTCTTTCAATTCTATGCATATTGGAATTAGTTGATTTTGTAACCAGGTTTGAAATTCCCATCCTTGGAGGGGTCCTGTCTTTAACTCGCAATACTATGCTGTGTTTTTTTTTTTTTTTTTTTTTTTTAATTTTTTATTTATTTTTTATTTTTTGAGACGGAGTCTTGCTCTGTTGCCCAGGCTGGAGTGCAGTGGCGCGATCTCGGCTCACTGCAAGCTCCGGCTCCCGGGTTCACGCCATTCTCCTGCCTCAGCCTCCCGAGTATCTGGGACTACAGGCGCCCGCCAACACACCCGGCTAATTTTTTGTATTTTTAGTAGAGACGGGGTTTCACCGTGTTAGCCAGGATGGTCTCGATCTCCTGACCTCGTGATCCGCCCGCCTCGGCCTCCCAAAGTGCTGGGATTACAGGCTTGAGCCACCGCGCCCGGCCTTATGCTGTGTTTTTAAGTTTTCTAGGGGATGGAGTGGGAAGGTCTTTGTCATATTCTGATATAAGGTTATAAGACTAAGTTCTTAGAGAAGAGATTGGACATAGACCTAATAAATCCATTCATTGAAGCTCACTCTAAGGGCTGATAAATTCAGAAAACCATGTCAGACAGGCGTTATGGAAAACGTTTGCATTGGGCTATCTGTCAAAGCCTTTTTACACCTTGCCACAGTCTTGTCTAAATTTTTCTGTGACAGTTTGGTTCAGGAAGAAACTTTTTGAAAACTCCTGAATACCAGAAGAATTATGAATTTATCAGATTGTCAGTCTATGCCGTCTCTGGGACAGATTTCACCTTCTTTTACGTGTCCATACTATAACACTAATTAGGTATTTGTCTTTCTAAATACCATAATTTCTTGAAGGATAATTAAGGATTACAATGAATATTGGGGGGGGGGCTTCTGCTGTGAAGAAAATTATTCATTTGAGAAGTGCCTTAGAACAAAACAGGGAGCAAAATTCCAAATCTCTTATGTTTATCATTTTTTATTACTAGGGGAAGCTTCCAAAAAAAAATTCAGATCCCAAAATTACTTCTGTAAAAAAATGTGTAGCTAAGTCAAAAGAAAAAATGTGAATAAAACATAAAACTATCTTTCTCTTTTATCTTCCTAAATCACATTTCAAATCTACTAGATTTCTTCCACATTTCTTTTCCTTCCATTATGATCCTACATCACACTCTGACCCCCCCTCCCCCACTTCTGACCTACTTCCTTTCTCTTCTGCTCTACAAGAAACCCTCACAACTCAATTGCCTCTTTCAAATTAGAGTAGCTTCTTAGGGCTGATTTTAAGCCCTAGTCTCATTCTTGTAAAGAACTTTCCAAAGCCAAGACATGAAAGAAATTCACAAATTCACAGAAGAATTTAGTTCTAAGAAGATGTAGAGCTTTATACTCTATACCAATTTTTGCTTAATGTAGTAGAGACCTTAAGTACAAGAAGTAGAAGCTATGAGATGGAAAAGGTAGAGTGGGAAGTTCCTGAGCATATCCTCAGAGGACTACCCTAGTCTACTTGTTACCAAAACCACTGGAATTAGCTATACATACTAGTTAAGATCTTCTCAAGGATACCTCCAATGTCTTTTCTATGAAAATAGACTTGAATCAAATTTTGTCCTATAGGTAAAGAAAGAATGAGCCCATTAGAGATAGTAGTATGCATTTTAACAACTCTAAGATTTTTTGAAGGCTACCTCCAATCTCTTCAATGAAAATAGTCTGAAATAAAATTTGGGCCTATAGGCAAAGAAAGAATGAGCCCATTGGAGATATCAGCCATAGGCAATTTAAATATCTTTGGATAGTATTAAGCAGTCGATCCTAAAGCACATGTGAAACTAGCTTTAGGATCAGTCTTTTTGATGAAGGAAACCGTCTTCAGCTTTAAATGGAGAATATGATATGCAAGCAAACACCTCAGTGAGAACCAGATCTCTCACACCTCCATGCATATTTTGAAAGAGCCATTGGACAAAAGCATAAATGGATCTAGAACACGTTTTACTGACCTTACATTAAAACTATCAGATGCTTCCTCCATTATGCACCCATAATGGTGCAGATTGTTGCAAACATAACTTTCTACAAGCTTGCACAACACAACTAAAACTAGACACTAAAGAAACACTGAAACCAATATTTGAAAATCTAAAGAAGTAGGAGCTCATCATAGCTTGCACTTATCTGTGCAATAATTTTGTCTTCCTCTGAAGAAATTCACCTGGAGAGGATATTGATGTATTAAGCACCTTAAGGACATAATAAAATAGTTATTCTACACTTGTGGTTTTGAATAAAAGTACTATTTTATCTTTTGTGTTACATTATAGTTGTAAATCTGTGTTCTGCCTTCTTTAGTGTCCTTCAGATAAACATTCATTTTTTTTTTTTTTTTTTGCCTTTTACTGGGAATGTCAACAATGTACACAAAAGCAAATAACACAGAGGTTAAAGTAAAATTCATGGCTGTTTAGGTAGAAAACCAGGAGAAAAATCCTTGCTCTCATGATAGTCCAAGAGGCCAAATATTTTGAATGGTCTAAAGCTAGTTTTGACTCCAATGTCAGACAGAAATACCAGAAAAAAATATCTTTGCAAATTGCATGAGAATAATCACTGACACTTTCAGGAGTTTGTTGGCACCAGAGAATCTTGAATAGAATCTTTCAAAAATTTTAATGAAAGCATTGACTGACTATAGCAAGGACAATTTAGCTACAGTAGTCAACTAGTATTGCTGAAACGTTTGACCCAAATTGATGATGTTGCCGCTGATGAAAATCTCACCAATCACCAGCAGCATAGTCCTGGTAAAATTATAAAGAAGAAAAATGAAAAATAGCTAAAAAATAGAAAAATGTCTCAGGACATCTCCAAATAAGTTTTGTACTACTATCCTCCACAACTGATTTTGAATATGTTTCTCAGTGTTTTCTAATTCTGGTGATGGATTGAAGCTTTTCTTTGAAAGAGCTATGAATCTGATACTAGCAAAAATACCACTTGATTTTGTTTTCCCAGTCTGGGAATTCCACCTATCTCTGCAGTAACAGAGATACCCATTTTACTGGGACCGTCACTAACAAGATTTTCAACACTTTGCTGCTTATTCAGAAACTTTACTGCTCATATTATCCCAATCTTCAGAAATGATAGAAGGAACAATGAATTCTTAAGCTAAGACATCAACAAAGCTTTCAGACATTATAGGAATTCAAAGAGTATTGGCATTGTTTTTAATGACAAAGAAATTGCCTATTTTTAGGATCTTACTGGTTCTTCCATTCTGAATTGATATTAGACTGCCTCTTACACCTAGAAATTTACTCTGATTCTACATTCTGGTCAAATTCAAGCAGACATCCCCTGATACTGCAAGGAACTCATAAAATGCACCTAGTCATCATCAATACATACAGTATTTCTTCAACATCCTCCTAAATAATGCTTACATGGTCTGAAATGTTAAGCTCTTGTCTTCTGGAAGAGATACCAGATAGGGTCATTGAACTCTAATGAAAACATCTCATTAGTACTGTAACTAGTTAGCATAACTCTAAAAGTACACTTGTTTCTTGGATATACTTTACTAGGAGAAGAGAATTCATCCTCAAATCATTAGAAAACTGTTCCAACTAGAGACCTCAAAATGAAGATTTTAAAGAATCTTTTAGAAGTGGACAATCTTTAGGAGACAGCTTCAACCCACAATCTTTTTTTTTTTTTTTTTTTTTTTTTGAGACGTTGTCTCGCTCTGTCGCCCAGGCTGGAGTGCAGTGGCACAATCTCGGCTCACTGCAAGCTCCGCCTCCTGGGTTCACGCCATTCTCCTGCCTCAGCCTCTCTGAGTAGCTGGGACTACAGGCGCCCGCCACCACGCCCGGCTAATTTTCAACCCACAATCTTTGTATTAAGTTGGCAACTGCAAGAAGTTATTGATCCAAGGCACACAGAACGATATTCAAATAATCTAAACATAGCTTGTCATATACTTTAATCTGCATGCTATTATTATTTATCTTTATATGTATTTCTCTTTTTTCTATTAAATTAAACTTAAAATTCAGGATTAAACCTATACATCATATTTAGAAAGAGGACTTTGTAGCAGCCAGCCTTTGTAACAGAACTTTCAGAAAAACAGACCCGGAAAAATAAAAGGAAATAGATAATGTATATTTAGAGGCTGTATTACTTTTACATATCTTATAAGAGAGCTATACTACATTTTCAACTTCATTTATTGACTTAGATGTACCCAAAGTTTTCTTTTCTTTTTTATAGTGAGCAAATGTCTCCTTTATCTTTAAATGTTTATTTTTTAATTGACAAATACAAATCATATATAGTTATGGTGTACAACAGAATTTTCTGATACATATTAATACACACACACATTGTGGAATGACTAAATCAAACTAACATATCCATTACCTCACATACTTACCTTATTTTTGTGCTGAGAACATTTAAAATCTACTCTCTTACCAATTTTCAAGTATATACTACAGTAATGCTCCTTATCTGCAGTTTCTCTTTCCATGATTTTGGTTACCTGCAGTAAACTGCAGTCGAAAAAATTAAATAGAAAACTCAAGAACTAAACAATTAATAAGTTTTATGAGTAGCGTGATGAAATCTTGTGCTGTCCCTCCTGGGACAGTGATTATCCCTTTGTCCAGTGTATCCATGCTGTATGTGGTATTCGTGTGTTAAGCCCTTGGTAGCCATCTTGCTTGTCAGATCAACTGTGGCAGTATCACAGTGCTTGTGTTCAAGTAATCCTTATTTTACTTAATGATGTCCCTGAAGCACAATTCAGATATGTCAAAGAGAAACTGTTAGGTATCTCCTTTAAGTGACAAGGTGAAAGTTCTCTACTTAATAAGGAAAGAAAAGAAATCATGCTGAGTTTTCTAAGATCTACGGTAAAAATGAATCTTCGGTCCATTAAATTGTGAACCAAGTATTGTTATAAGTGTTCTATTTTATTATTGTTATTACTAGTCTCTTCCTGTGCCTACTTTATAAATTCAACTTTATCATAGATATGTATGTATATAAAAATAAAAATTTTACATAGGGTTTAGAATAATCTGTGGTTTCAGGCATCCAGTGGGGATTTTGGAACCTATCCCCTGTGGATAAAGGAGGAAAGACTATACATTGTTATAAACTATAATCACCATATTGTACAATGGATCTACCTTTTCTATACTACAATTAACACTGCCTGATGCTGACAACTCTTGATGAATGACAGAAAATTATTAAAATAATATTTGACAACAGAATATGTGGTGTTTTAGCTGAAAACAAATTACTAGTCACTAATGGCTCGTATTGGATTTGAGGCATGCAACATATTGGCTGTTATCCTCACGAGATCCGTGATCTGAAGACTGTCATACAGCATCCATGATTTCACCCAGGATCTCTTTCAGCCTCTATTTTCCTCCCTACTAAAAAGATATCTTTAGATAATTTAAATCAAGAAGGAAAAAATTTGAAACTTGGACTTTGAAAATTTTAATAATTGAAAAGGGTTTTTGGCTTTTTCCTTTATTTTATGATTCTCTAAAAGTAAGAAAAATCCTGACCAGAATTCATAGAATAGAAGAACAACTAGATAATGTCACTATGGCTTTAGCACTCTGGCATGAAATCAGGCAGGGAATGGTTCAAAATAAAAGAGTCTTAGATTTATCACCGGCCTTTGAGAGTAAAGTATTTGTTGTCTTAGAGGACTATTGTGCTTCTAGCTTCATCTCTCTCAGGTTGCCTTAATCTACAAAAAGACTCACAAAACAAAGAAACAAAATTACATATCTTTGTCAACAACCAGTTAAATTAATTTGGTTACATCTTTTTCTGTGAGCAATAAATGAGGAGTTTTATTCTCTTGCTTTAACATGGACTCTCTTGACTCTCATCTTCAAAATGAACTATGGACTCTTATCATAAGCCTTCTCATAGTGTTCCCCATGGTTATGGTGCTCAAATGTGTGGTCACAGGAGGCTGAAGTCCTATTGCTCAATCATTGTCATAAGTGCTATGAAGCTGCTTTCCCAGAAAAAGTTCTAACAAATGATCATACAACAAATTGACACAAAGAGCTATTGGAACAGTTACCACCAAACACTCCAAATGTGACTCTGTCAGTTAGGGTTGAAGCAGAGAATCAGAACAAGGACCAGAAGTGTATTTAAAAATGTGTCATAAGCAATTAGATAATGGAATCATGAGGACCAGCCAGGCAAATCCAAAATCTGTAGACAGGCCAGCAGGAAGGGCTTGTCATACTCTCAAGCACAGAGTGAATTTGTTGTCCACATCCAGAATTTCTTCCTCTTCAGGGAATTTCTAGTTCTGTTTTAAATGTCTTTTGACTAATAGAATCAGGTCAACTCCAATTATCTAGGATGATCTCCAGTATTTAAAGTCAACTGATTATTCACTGTAATCACTTCTGTGAAATATCTTCACAACAGCAGCTAGATTTGTGTTTCCTTGAATAGCTGGGGACTGTAGCTTATCCAAGCTGGCATATTAAAATGACCACCAGAGTTAATCCACGCTAGTTTTCTATGGCTACTGTAACAAATTACCACACTTTTAGTGGCTTAAAACAACATAGATGTATTTTACAATTCTGTAGTTCAGAAGTCCAACATGGTTTTCACTTGGGCTAACTACAAAGGGCTGTATTTCATTCTAGAGGCTCTACTGGAGGACCCGTTTCTTCAGTTTTTCTGGAGTCTTCTGGAGGCTTCTGTCTTCTGGAGGCTTTCCATGGTTTTTGTCTCATGACCCTTTTCCTCTATCTTCAATGCCACCACGAGCAGGCTAAGCACTCCTCACACTGCATCACTATGGCTTGCTTCTGTCACCACTTTTCTTTATTCAGTTGTGCATCCTTTGCCTCCATCTTCTACTTATTTTAAGTTTTGTTAAGATCTAATTAACATAACACATTTTACTCAGTTACAGTGTACAATTCAATGACTCACAGATCTGTTCAACCAGCACAACAGTCAATTTTAGAACATTCTCCTCACCTCAAGAAGAAACTCCTAATTTTCTTTATTATCTCCTATCCTCCCACCATCCTCAGTCCTAAGCAACCACTGATATACTTTCTGTCTGTATAAATTTCTCTACTCTTCACAATTCATATGAATGGAATCATACATTATATAGTCTTTTGGGACTGAATTTTTTTACTTAGCATAATGTTTTCAAGGCTTATTTGTGCTGCAGTATCTATCAATACTTCATTTTTATGGTCAAATATAATTTTATTATATAGATATACTCATTTTGTTTATGTATTATTTTTACCTTTTGGCTATTGGAAATCATACTATAATGATGCCATAACAATAAATAACAATAAAATATTGCTATAACAACAGTCACTTAAAAATACATATTAAAATACAAATATTTCTCTGAGTATCTGTTTTCAATTCTTTTGTGTATATACCTAGGAATGGACTTGCTGTGACATAGGATACTCTATTAATCATTTGAGGAACGGTAAGACTGTTTTCCAAAGTGACTGCACCATTTTACATTTCCACTAGTAACCTATAGGGATTCTATTTTCTCCAAATTTTTGTCAACCTTTCTGATTATCTGTCTTTTTGATTATAGTCATCATAGCAGGTGTGAAGTGGTATTTCATCGTGGTTTCATTTGCATTTCCCAGATAACTAATGAAACTGAGCTTCTTCACATGTGTTTTGAGTCATTTTTTGTAGCTTCTGTGAAAAAAAAAATGTTCATTCAGATTCTTTACCTTTTCAAAATGGGTTTGTCTTTATTGCTGAGTTGTAAGAGATTTTATATATTCTAGATACATGACCCATATCAGATACATGACTTGCAAATATTTTCTTCCGTTTTATGAGTTGTATTTTCACTTTCTTGATGGTTTTCTTTGAATCTTAAAAGTTTCTTATTTTAATTAAGTTCAAATGATCTGTTGTTTCTCTTGTTCTTCCTGCTTTTGGAGTCATATCTATCAATCATTTGTCACATAAAAGCTTGTAAATATTTTCTCCAATGTGTTATAGTTTTACATTTAGTTTTTTGATCCATTTCCAGTTAATTTTTGTATATGGTGTAAAATAGAGGTCTTATTTCATTCTTTTGCATGTGGCTATCCAATTATCTCAGTACCACGTATTGAAAAGACTATTCCGTCTTTCATTGAATTATTTAAAATCAGTTGGTTATGGATGTATAGTTTTATTTTTGGTCTCTCAATTCTTATCCATTGGTATATACATCTGTTCTCGTGCTGGCGTCACTCTGTGTTGATTGTCATTGCTTTGTAGGAAGTTTTGAAATTGTGAAGTACTCCTACCTTGTTCTTTATTTTCAAGGTTATTTTGACTATTGTGGGTCTCCTGCCTCCACTTTATCGACAATTTTTTCTTTTGTAAGTGGAAAACTACTGTAGTATCTATAAAATAATACAGAAGAAGTGAGCCTAAAATAAAATAATTTTATGGAAACACAAATTCATTTTTTATTTTCCTGAATAGTAAAAGTGTTTAGAATAAGACTCATATTTGGTTTTTGGGTGTTTTTAAAAAGCATTGTGCAAAATATCTTTTCAAGCTGGTAAAGCTGCTATGTAGAAATAGACCAGTTAATGGTCTGGGAGATTTGTAATGTGTTCTATACACATCAATCTCTGTTAAGAGAGGCTAAACGTTCCAGGTTGCACAGTTTAAATACATCAGTTTCTGCAAGAGGTCAGCTGGGATTCTTGAGGAGTACTGCCATCTTAACAATTATTTAGTATCCTGATTCATGTATATAAGTTGCCTTTCCATTCAGTTAAAGAGCCTTTAATTTTCAAAAAGATGAGCTTTTGGTATGTCCACAGTCACCTTGAGACAATAGTGGGTTTGGTACGGCTTCATGCAGTTTCCAGAGTATAACTTTAGTACTACTTTGTTAAATTTATTTCTTAGCATTTTTTTATTGTATTGTAAATGGGTTTGTTTTCTTACTTTCATTCTTGGGTTGTTTGTTACAAATATATGGGATACAAATGTTTGTTGATACTACTATTGTGTCCTACCACCTTGTTGAAGTCATTTGTTATTTCTTATAATTTTTAGTGGATACTTAGGATTTTCTATATGCAAGACAACGTTATCTGAGAATAAAGATAGCTTTTCTTATTTTTTTCTAATTTGGATCATTTTATTTTTTCCCCTAATTTCCCTGGCTAGACCTTCAAATACTGTGTTGAATAGAAGTGGTGAGAGTAGGTGTCCTCTTGTTCTTGATCTTAGGAGGAAAGCATTCATTTTTACCACCAAGGATGATGTCACATGTGGGTTTTTCACAAATACCCATTATCAAGTGGAGGAAGGTTTCCTTCTATCCCTAGTTTATGGAGTATTTTTATCAGAAATGATATAGGGTTTTGTTAAATGCTTTTTCTGTGTTTACGGATATGATCACGTAATTTTTTTTTCTTTTTTTCTTTTCTTTTTTTTTTATTTTTTGAGACTGAGTCTCCCTCTATCGCCCAGGCTGGAGTACAGTGGCATGATCTCGGCTCACTGCAACCTCCGCCTCCCAGGTTCAAGCGATTCTCATGCCTCAGCCTCCCGAGTAGCTGGGATTACAGGCGCCTGCCACCATGCCTAGCTAATTTCTGTATTTTTAGTAGAGATGGAGTATCACCATGTTGGCCAGGCTGGTCTCGAACCCTTGACCTCAAGTGATTCACTCACGTTGACCTCTCAAAGTGCTGGGATTACAGGGTTGAGCCACAGCACCCGGCCTGATCATGCAATTTTAAAATTCTATTGATATAATGTATTACATTAATTATTTTTTGTATGTTTAATCAACCTTGTATTCCTGGGATAAATCCTACTTGGTTATGGTATATAATTCTTTTTATATGTTACTGGATTCAGTTTGCTAGTATTTTGTTAAGGATTTTTGCATGTATATTAAAGGTAATTTAGGTATAAAGGTATATTAAAGGTCTGTTTTCTATGTTTCTCCTGTCTGTTTTTGTTCCTTTACTGATTTCTTTTGCATTATATAATATTTTCTAATTAAGCATTTACATTTATTTATTTATTTTACTATATCTTTTGAGTTTTTCAAAAAAGTGGTTTCTTTGGGGCATACTACATACATTTTAACTATCAGATTAATTTTCAGATTTATGCTAACTTAATTCTAGTAAGATATAGGAATATTATTTCTATATAACTCTTTATGAACTGAATGCCTGTGTCTTGCCCAAATTCTTATGTTAAAGCCCTGTCCCTCAATGTGGTGGCATTAGGAGGTGTGACCTTTCAGAAGTAATTAGGTTTAAGTGAGTTTCTGAAGGTGAGGCGTCCATGATGGTATTAGTGTCATTATAAGACGAAGAGCCCAGAATCCACTTTGTTTCTGCCATGCAAAGCACAATGAGAAGGTAGCCATTTGCAAGCCAGGGTGAGGGCCCTTACTAGCACCCAACCATGCTGACACTCTGATCTCAGACATCCACTCTCAAAAACTGTGAGCAAATAGATGTCTACTCTTTTATTTTTTTGAGACAGAGTCTCGCTCTGTCGCCCAGGCTGGAGTGCAGTGGCATGATCTCGGCTCACTGCAAGCTCCGCCTCCCGGGTTCACGCCATTCTCCTGCCTCAGCCTCCCGAGTAGCTGGGACTACAGGTGCCCGCCACCACACCTGGCTAATTTTTTATATTTTTAGTAGAGACAGGGTTTCACCATGTTAGCCAGGATGGTCTCGATCTCCTAACCTTGTGATCTACACGCCTTGGCCTCCCAAAGTGCTGGGATTACAGGACTGAGCCACCGTGCCCAGCCCAGATGTTTACTCTTTAAGCTTCCTAGTCTGTGGCATTTTGTTATTGCAGCCTGAGATGCCTAAGACATCATCTCTATTCTTTTTCCCCTATTTTTGTTGTACTAGTATTATACATATTTATGTATTAATATTACAAACCTACAAACTCATGATACATTGTTATAATTATTAATTTACTCATCTGCAGTCATTTCCTTAGCCCAATGTAGGTTTGTTCTCACCCACCTCCTTTGTGCTGTCATTAGCAAATATACGACCAATTTATTACATTTCTGTGTTACAGACCCAACAACACATTGTAACATATTATTTTAAACAACTGCTTTGTAAATCAAGAGAAAAAGAAAAATATAGATTTATACTGCTTTGTGGAATTATATAACTAACTTTATTGAAGCTCCTATTTTTCTATGTGTATTCAAATTGTTATCTAGGGTTATTTCCTATCAGCCTGAAGAAACTCCTTTAGAGTTTATTGTAAGGTGGGTCTGCTAGCAACACATTCTCTGTTTTTGTTAATCTAGGAATGTTCTTATTTTACTTTAATTTTGGAAAGATAGATTTACCTGATGTAAGATTTTTGGCTGACAGGTTTTTGCTTTTTTTTTTTTAACTGAACACTTTAAATGTGATATCCTATTGCCTTCCAGCCTACATTGTTTTTGCTGAGAAGTCAGCTGCTAAATCTTATTGAGGTCCCCTTGAAAGTGTGGAGTTTTGTTTTGTTGTAATTTTCTCTTGCTGCTTTCAAGATTTTCTCCTTGTTTTGAGTTTAAGCATTTTTACTATGATGTGTCTGATATGGATATGGACATGGATGTTGATGCACTTAATGGTGTCCCAGATTTCCCTGAGGCTCCTTATTTTTCTTTTTTTTTTTTTTTTCTGTTTTTTAGCTTGCATAATCTGAATCAGTCTATCTTCAAGTTTGCTCATTCTTTCTTCTGCCAATTCAAATCTACTGTTGGACCCATCTAGTATAATTTTCATTTCAGTTCTTGTGTTTATCAGCTCCAGAATTTCCATTTTGTTCTTTTAATAATTTTTATCTCTTTATTGATACTTTGTCTTGTGTTGGACATCGTCATCATGACTTCCTTTACTTTTTAAACAAAGTTCCCTTTCGATCTGTGAACATACTTAAAATGGCTACCATGAAGCCTTTCCTGTTAAATTTGATATCTGGCTGCTCTCACAGTTTCTTTTGCCTGCTTTTTCTTTTTTCATTTTATATGTCATACTTTCCCGTTTCTTTGCATTCCTAATTATTTCGTTGTTGTTGGAAACTAGACCTCTTGGATAATATATTACAGCAACTTTGCATATGAGTCTCCTCCCTTTCAGGGCTGGAATATTTTAGTGATGTTATTTTCTCCTACCCCATACTGTTAAACCTCTGATGTTAATCTTCAATGGGGCACAGCTTTTGGTATGTCCACAGTCACCTTGAGACAATAGTGGGTTTGGTACGCCTCTCTTCATCTCTTTCCCTGACCATTGCAAACTCTTATGCCCCATTAATTGGAGGCTGATTGCTCTACTATTTTCAACTATGTCCTGGGTTATAAATTGCTCTATAGGCTAATCCAATCAGATCTGGGCTTCTATGAAGGAGGTCCTTAGATCAGTGTTGTATATGTTTTTCTCTAAGTTTTCTCTTTCTCAGGTTCTCTCCTACAAATGAACTGGCTTACTGTTCAGCCTATGTCTTGAATCTATTTTCTCCCAGTTGCTTTTCACCATGACCTCCATGTCTATAGGTTAGAATTTCCCCATGTTCTGTTGCAAGTGAAGTCAATTTCTTTGGGAAGAGACTAGGAGCTATTAGTATTATGGCCTGCTTTTCCCTCTAGTAAAATATTGAGTTAGGCCTCTGTGGTTGGGTTTGAGATGATGGGATACTTTCTCTGAGCGATGCTCCTACTTTTGAACCTGAGTGCCCAATGGAAGTGGAGACTGTAGCATGAGGTCTTCATGAGTTGGTTTTCTTGGTGTGGAAACTTATGATCCAGGGTAAGGCAACTGGGGCCCCAGTATTTTTGAAGGTGCTGTGCCCTAAATGGAGTCTCTGTTCCATGAGTGGAGGGTGGGGTGAAGAAGGGAGCCTTGCCTCTCAACTGCTCTCACCTGAAACAACCTCAGCAACAGGAGACAACTGGCAGCAGGAGGAGAAACGTGGATGTTGCATTCTGCCCTAGAAGAAAGCTCTCCAACTGGAAGCTGTGAGAGAAGATGCCATCTGTTCTTGGCTAAGGAAGTCTAGATTGGAGAAGTCAGCTATTAAATCTTATTGTTTTTAATATCTTATGATAATATCTCTGAGCTGGGAGGGCAATGGAGTGGACTTTGCTTAAATACTACACACTCCTGCTTTTCATTGTGAATATTAACAGATTTAATTGAATGGATGTTTCTTCATTTGCTGTATTCCTTTAGGATCATTTCCAGGGGTTATAAAAAGTTGTTTTTTTTTTAAAAAAATAATTTTTACCAGTTTCACTGGGGAATAATTTTTCCAACAGTCATGCTGGAAGTCCTCTTATAATTATATTTTGCTTATCTGGATAATTTTTTCTGTCTTAAAGTCAGCTAATATTTTCTGTCTTAAAGTCAGCTGATTGCAACCTTATATCCATCTATCACCTTGAATTCCCCTTTGCTATTTAATCTAATATATACATAAGCTATGGAGGCTTCAAAACGGGCTCCTATGGGGAAACACCATTCTACCTAACACAGTGAACCCAATACATCAGACAGTAATTTTGATCTGCATTGATCATATCCTCATGCTGTGATTTGGTTTGAGTTTGTTCCCACCCAACCTCATGTTGAAATTTGATCCCTGAAGTGGCAGTCTTGGGAAGTGGAGCCTAGTGAGAATTGTCTGAATCATTGGAGTAAATCTCTCCTGATGGCTTAGTGCCCTTCTCATGGTAGTGAATGAGTTCTCACTCTGGCAAGACTGAATCAGTTCTCATGGAACTTAATGAATTCCCTTGAGAATGAGTTGCTATCAAGCCAGGATGCCTCTTAGGTTTTTCCTCTTCACACATAACTGCTTCCATTTTGACCTTCTCTGCCATGTTATGTTGCAGCACAGAAGACCTTGCCAGAAATCATGGCCATGTCCTTGAACTGTCCAGCCTGCAGAACCATGAGCTAAATAAACCACTTTTCTCTATAAATTACTCATCTCAGGTATTTGTGTGTAGCAATACAAAACAGACTAAGGTAGTTCATAAGATAATGGTATATCTTAGGCATGACCAAAAGCATGACCAAAAGTGTCAGCATTAATATAAACATTTTTTTTCTCTCTGTGTTAAGTCATGCCAGGTCCAGGCATACTTTTCTGCCCTTCTGTTAAGTAATATATATGATGAACATATTTACATGTCCCTATGTCAAACAATATTGGAATCAAGCAAAAATGTCTTAATTACTTGTTGCAAGAAATATTTAATTGTTGAAGACAAGACTGTAAATGCAGCCACAAGCCTTTGCTCCCAGACCATACAAAAACATATGGCAGGCTGACATATCTGCTTGTCAAATCCCCCTTTAAGACTCACTCCTCACTGTGAGGACAGCCTGCTTATCAAATCCCCCTTTAAGACCCTTTAAGACTCATTCCTCACTGTGAGGACAGCCTGCTTATCAAATCCCCCTTTAAGACCCATTCCTCACTGTGATCACTAATCTAGATCTAGTAATTTAAAAACTATACCTAATTTCAACCAGTTTCCTCCTTTGAAACACTCATCTTAAAATCATTCTGCTCAGGTTATAAAACCCTAAACATTTCCTACCCAATGGTTGGAACATTACTGTTTTTTTTATCAAGAAGGTGTGTGTGTGTGTAGGTGTGTGTGTGTGTGTGTCTGCGTGTGTGTCCCTTACTGTAAGAAGTCTGAACAACCAAGCTCTGCTTGATCACCTGATTTTTTTGATGACGGTTTGTGAAGCTGACAGTTGAAAATTGAGTCAATCACATGAGTATACACAAGATATTGACTGTGAAATGTACTAAAAGTTAGGAACAAATGAACCATATTATGAAAATGTAGACTGCTTATTTTTGAATATTTGTGTGAACTGTCTTTTCAATAATGAAACTGGAAGCAGAGAAATAATGCTGCAATTGTTCAACTATAAAACCTCCTAAATAAGGAAATAGGGCTTGAGAATAAGAATACATAGAAGCTTTCAGATTATTGCTGCTTTATTTCTCTGTAATTTTCTATGCTCTAGCTATTGGGAAAAGAAATGCATATGATTTGTTTACTTATTTTCTTTCTATTCTGTCCATCTCTCAACAGTGAGCTAAAAGAAGTTAAATATATATTTTCTTTTTTATTTTGCCATCATGAAGGAGGAGAAGTTAAATAGTTCTGAATTTTTCTGCAAAGCGTTTCTACTAATTATTGAAATTTAATATTCTCTGAAGTAATGCTACATTATTACTGATATTTGTGTCAACTGTGTGTACAGAATAGAAATTCTTAGACTTATCAAACAGAAAGAGGTCTGGAGCTCAGTAGCCCAGTGGTTTCCAACCCTGGATGCAGGTTGGTGTCACGTGTTGAGGCCATATCTCTGAGTGTTCAGCCTTGGTTTCTCCACAGGTGATTCTGATACATAGTGTGAGCTGATAGTAGTGATATAATCCATCTCCCAAATAACAGACTTTGGGAAAAAAAGGCTGCCAGAGGTTGGAAATTTTCACTGAAGGCTAGCAAACTAACAGTGGTAGATGTGAAATCATAACCCATGATTTTTGTTCTCAAAGTTAGAATCCTAAATAAACAAATGATAAAAATAAGACTGAAGTTTTAATGCATGCCTTGAGACATTTTATGTTACCAGCTAATCTTCTAGGTAATGATTGCAGTTCCATGGTTAAATTGTTAAATTCAAAATATTCTGATTACTATGCATTATGGCTCAGGAAACTGTAGCCTGTAAGCCAGATCAAGCCTGCCATATGTTTTTGTATGGTCTGGGAGCAAAGACTTGTTGCATTTTTAATTTTTTGAAAAAAATTTCAAGGAAAATAATATATGTGACACATGAAAATTATGTGTAAATCAAATTTTACTGTTCATAAATGAAGTTTTATTAAAATACAGCCATGTTTTATTTATATATTGTCTATGATCACTTTTATGTCATAGTAGCAGAGTTGAGTAGTTGTCACAGAGACCATATGGCCCACAAAGCTGAACATATTATATTATCTGGGCTGCTATGAATAAGTTTTGCCTACCCTTGCTTTCAACAAAGAGTCAAAAATTCTGGATCTGTGCAAGTCAGTGGGTGTGTCTAATAATGCAAGATATGGAGTGGTTGAATGCATTTCTGGGCATGCTGTTCTATATATTTCTTCAATACCACTCATTATTCTATTTGACTATTGTTCTCAGGTTATATTAAAGATTAATGATGCACTCAGCTTAAATCAAGATTCACAGAGATGTGAGCATATAACAGAGTAGAAGGCATAATAGTTACAGATTTAACTTTTCTTCCTCTACAGAAATTCTGAGGAGTTAAAGTGTAAGGAATTTAAGTAATTGTAGCAAATCTCTGCCAAAGGATGCATAGCTCTGCCATATTCTTGTCATAAAGTTGACAGTACACCTATGCTATCCTATTGGGAAAAATATGGTGAGAAGATGTGCAATGTCAGTCATTTTGCATTTTAAAATAATTAGGTTTAATTGTGCAGTGAGTATACATAATATTTGCATAACTCTCTAGCTGAAAAAAAGAACTTCAAAACTCTGTGCCTAATGAGATATTAGTGATTGTCACAAAGTCACTAATATTTGTGGATCTGTGTCCCCACAAGCAAGGTATTATTTGGTAAAAGATATAAATCTTTGAAAGGCTCTCTTTAGTAGCTATTTCGTAGACATAGCTACTAAATAACAATTGCTGTGGTTAATGTGCCATGGGATGGTGAGATAACATTCCTATTGATTATGTAAACATAAGTCAACCTGTAACCCATTGGAGTGAAAACAATGGTGGCAACAACAGTAATAACAAGGGTGATAGTAGCAGCAGCAGCAAACATGGCTTTAGAACTTTCTATGTGCCTAGAATGGTTGTAGATACCTTACAAGTTTTAACTCACTTAAATCCTCATAGCAACCTTACAAGGTAGATAACTATGACACTGTACTCAGTATATTATACATTGCACTGTACAGATGAGGAATATAAAGCACTGAGGAGGTAGGAAACTTGGCAAAGGTCACATAGTTAGGAAATGAAAAAAAACTGGAAACCAGGCAATCTGGCTGCAGTCTTTGTTCTTAAATAGTATCTTTTTTTCTGCTATAGTTTATATTAAATATGTAAGTAAAGAAACAGACTGTCCACCAAATGATGTTTTAGAAAAAATATTAAGATTCTAAAGGATGGGACTATTTCTCAGGATATGGACTGTGTTGTAATCATACTTTTTAATCTCCTGATTCTACTATAGTGTATAGTACAATATATAGTTGGTGCTCCATAAAAGTTTGCCAAATGAATCAACTGATTTGTGGGAAATATGCCTCAGGCTGATTAGGAAGAAGTGAACTTCTCCCCAATTGTTGCCTTTCATAAGGCTTGCCCGCAGTAAGTCTGGGAATTGTAGAGTATCAATAGCTCTTTAATCTATCTCTGACAGCTACCTTGAGATGTAGGTGACATTTTCTCATTAGGGCTTCCCTTATCCCTAAGGAACTATTTCTTTATGTCTCTTCAGGAATATGTCTAAGGATTTTAATTTTTTTTGGATAACCATTGGTGTTCATTCTTTGCTGTGATGGGGTAGAAATATACCACTATTTTGTTTTCACTGGGTCCACTCAGTTTGGGGATTGAAGGCTTTCAACAGGCCGGGAGTCATTACAAACTCATGCATTTCTTCAAGAAATCCTCATTTCACTGAAGAGATCATTAGGCAATCAATTAGTTATCATTAGTGAGAGCACTCTGGAATTTGTCTCAGAGTCTAGAACCCCACATTTAATTTGTGTGAGGTGATCATAGGAATTCACATTCCCACTGGCCTTTCTTGCCTTATAACCTGAATCATGTGTGTTCTCCCATGCAAATTATCACATTGATTCTTTTGTTAACAGCTTTAATGAGGTGTAACTGATATACAAATAACTATATATATTTAATCTGGACCATTTGGTGAGTTTCAGTATATGCAAACACCTGTGATAGCATCAGTACATTTGAGGTTACAGATGTAACCGTCACCTCCCAAAGCTTTCCTGTGCCCCTATGTTTTTGTTTTTGTGGTGAGAACACTTAACACGAGACGAGCCTTCTTAACAAATTTTGATGTGCTGATGTGCCCCGCGCTGTATTGTTAACTGTAGGCACTATGCTGCAGAACACATCTTTAGAACTTACTTATGGGCAGTTCCATTCTCAGCAAAGATTGCGTTTGTCTGGAGGTCCAAAATCCTTAATTAGGTCTGTAATAAATAATCTCTTTCCTCTGGTCATGTCCAGTTGTTGCAGCACCATTTGTTGAAAAGATTATCCTTTCTCAATGGAATTGCCTTTGTTCCTTTCTCAAAGATTAATTAATAGTATTTGTTTGGGTCTGTTTCTGAGCTCTGTATTATTTTCCATTGACCTGTTCTTCCATTAGTCTAGCCTTTTGCCTATATCACACTGTCTTGACTAATGTACCTTACAGTAATTTATAAACTCCAGTAGTTTAGTATTATAACTTTTTTCTTTTTCTTCAGTATTGTGTTGGCTATTCTGCATCTTTTGTCTTTTCATATAAACTTTAGAGTCATTTGCTGATGTCCACAAAATGACTTTCTAGAATTTTGGGTTGTGATTGTTTGTATCTAGGTCAGGTTGGAACATCTATTTTTTTATTTAGATCTCTTTGTTGTTTTATCTGAGCTTTGTAGTTTTACTCATACAGATCTTCTATATATTTGTATATTTGAACCAAAATGCTTCTAATTTCAAATTATATTTGTTTATTACAGGCTATACATAAATATAATTTGACTATTGTGTATTTATAAGGTTGTATTATACAATCTTGCAGTAATTGCTTTTTAGTCCCAGGAGTAATTTTGTCAATTCTTTGGGACTTTTTACACAGACAACCCCTGTCATCTACAAACACACACAGTTTTATTTATTCTTTCCCAATCTCTATATGTTGTATTACCCTTCCTCTTTTAATTACATTTTCTAGGACTTCCATCATAGAATTGAATAGGAGTGATGAGAGAAAACATCCTTGCCTTATTCCCAACGACAGAAAGAAATTGTCCAGTTTCTACCATTAAGTATGCTGTTAGCTATAGGTTTTTGTAGATTTTATTTTTCCAACTTGAGTAAGTTCTAGTCTTAGTTTTCTGAGATATCTTATCACAAGTGGCTATTGCATTTTGTCAAATGCATCTTCTGCACCTGTTGATATGCTCATGTGATATTTCTTCTTTCATCTGTTAATATGGTGCATTATACTAACTGACTTCTGAACGTTGAACCAGCCCTGCAAATCTACAACAAATCCCACTTGGCCCTGGTGTATACGTTTTTATATATTGTTAGATTTTCTTTGCTCATACTTTGTTGAGAAATTTTTCATGTATGTTCATCAGAGATATTGGTCCCTAGTTTTCTTTCTTGTAATGTCTTTATCTTATTTTGAGATTAAGATAATGCTGCCTCATAGAATATATTAGGAAGTGTCCTTTCCAATTTTATTTTTTGGAGATTGTGGTTTACCATCACTTCTTTCTTAGATGTTTGGTAAGATCCAACATTGAAACCATCAGTCTTAATGCTTTATTTTTTGGAAGGTTATTAATTATTGATTCAATTTTTAAAATAGATATAGAGCTATTCTAATTATATATTCTTGTGTCAGTTTTGATAAATTGTGTTTTTCAGTTAATTGGTACATTTCATCAAAGTTATATTTGTGGTCATAGAATTGTTCATAATATGCCTTTATTATTATTTTTTGCATCTATGAGACAGTAGTGATGACTATTCTTCCATTCCTGATATTAGTAATTTGTGTCTTCTTTATTTGTTTGTTTGTTTAATTTTTGGTTAGGCTAGCTAACCAGTTTATCCATTTCATTGATATTACCAAATAACTACTAATAAATATTATAACTACTGAATCAACAAGACTTAGTTTCAAATTCTGATCATACCTCCCTTTTTGCCATATGAGCTTCCAATTAATCTTTAGAGTTTAAGTTTCCTCATTTGTAAGTCAAAATTATGATCTGTCTGAGTTGTTCTGATAATTAGAAATAATGTGTGCAAAAAGGCATTGTGTTAGTCCGTTCTTGCAGTGCTATAAAATACCATTTGACCTGACAATCCCATTACTGGGTATATACCCAAAGGAATACAAATCATTCCATTATAAAGATACATGCACACATTGCAGCACTATTCACAATAGCAAAGACATGGAATCAATCCAAATGCCCATCAATGATAAACTAGATAAAGAAAATGTGGTACATACACACCATGGAATACTATGCAGCCATAAAAATGGATGAGCTCATGTCCTTTGCAGGGACATAGATGGAGCTGGATGCTATCATCCTCAGCACAGCAATGCAGAAAACCAAACACTGCATGTTCTCACTTATAAGTGCGAGTCGAACAATGAGAACACATGAACACAGGAAGGAGAACACCACCACCAGGGACTGTTGGGAGAGGGCGAGGAGTGAGAGAGCATCAGGAAAAACAGCTAATGCATGCCTGGCTTAATACCAAGGTGATGGGTAGATTGGTGCAACAAGCCACCGTGCACATGTTTACCTATGTAACAAACCTGCACGTCCTGCACATGCACCCCAGAACTTAAAATAAAATAAAATTTAAAAAAAAGAATTACCTCTGATTGGGTAATTTATAAAGAAAAGAGGTTTAATTGGCTAATGGTTCTGCAGGCTGTCCAGGAAGCATAGCAGCTTCTGCTTCTGAAGAGGGCCTCAGGAAGCTTACAATCATGGCATCAGGAGAAACGAAAGCAGGCACACCTTACATGGCCAGAGCAGGAGCAAAGGAGAGAGAAGCAGGTGCTACACACATTTCAAAAACCAGGTCTTGTGATAACTCACTCACTCACTCACTATCATGAGAACAGCACCAAGGAGGTGGTGCTAAACCATTCATGAAGGACCACCCACATGATCCATTCACCTCCCACCAGGCCCCACCTCCAATATTGGGGATTACAATTCAACATGAGATTTGGGCAGGGTTGCAGATCCAAACCATATCGGTCATTATCACAGTGTCTGTTATGTTGTTAGAAATAAAGAGAAGTCTAGTAATAATACATTATTGTGGATGTATTTTTATTAGTATGTCATCAAAGTATTATCCTCCATGACTACTAATTGTAAAAAAAATGCAAATGAGCAAATTTCACCTTAAGATTGAATGTGTTTATTTTAATTTTAATGGATCTACCATGCCTTATGCACAATGTCTTTCTCTGGTCAATTCAGTAGAATATAATTTCATGACATCAGGGTAATGATGAAATTGTTTTATTGCCAAAAAGATTTTTTTTCTGTGAAAATATATAGGGAATGAGGTTTGTATTATTACAAAAAGTCAGCAATGTTTTACTCTTGGCCTAGTTGGAAAAACACAGTAGTAGCCATGAAATAAGAGAGAAGAATTGAGCCTAAAATGCATTTGGTTTACAAAAAAGAAAAATTAATATTTTATTTTCCTGAAATGTTAAAAATGTTGAATGTATAACTCCTATTTATTTTTGTGCTTTAAAAAAGCAAAGTACAAAATAGTTTTTTTTTCCAAGCTGATAGCACTGCTATGCAAAAATAACCATCTAATGGCCTGAAAGACTTCTAAAGTACCATCTTCAAATTGTTCTAGCGGGTGAAAGTCCAGGGCTACACATTTGTCAAGTAAATTGGCAGAGCTATTGCAGCAAGGGGATTTGACAGAACCACACACGTGGGTCTTTGCTGATTCAAGTGGCATTTATTGAGTTCAAGTTATTTTTGTTGCTGCTGTTGTTGATTTTTGTACCGTTCCACAGTCAGTAAGATTTTAAATTAATATATAAAAGCTGCATAACAATAATTTTGAACCTTTCAAAGTTTAAGAAAAATAAAACATGTCATAAGTAAATTTTTTCTTCTCTTTCTCTTTCTCAAGGCAAATGTCAGCATTGTAAACTGTATGTCTTAAGAAGTAGTGCAAAAAAGGCTCTATGAGTTGCTGTTTCTCCTTTATTTTTCTTGGTTTCTACCACTGCTCCCAGAACTCTTATCTCCACCTTCTCTCTTGGTTCAATTTTTATTTTTCAGGTTTCACAGAAGCAAGTCTTCAAGTTAGATTGAGTAATAGAAATAAACTAACGAGAACTATGATTAAACAGGAAAGCTAGTCTTCATTTTAGTATTGTAGCTTGTGTGTAGTGCTTTGAATGTCTTTTTCTCCCTTTGCTGAATAATCAAAGTTTCTCTGTACTAAGGAAAAAAAATATCAACCTCTCATCCAATCTGCAAGAATTCTTGAAATTACTTCTGTCAGTTGATCATATAGCAACTTCAAGAATGTTAGAAGCATGTTCTGGGGAGCCACTTACTCATAAAGAGACAGAGTATAGTCCTAATATTTTACAATGAGCCTAATCTGCCCTCCAATTTATTTCTGGATTTTTGTTCAACCCTTTGGGTTAAAACCAAACAATATCTTGTTCATTATTTATTAATGTAAGAAGTATTTGTTAACCATTACCAGGTACTGATTTGAGCATTGGTGATTAGCAGTGAGCAAATTAGATATAAATTCCTGCTTTTATGAGCCCCACATTTAGGTAGGTTTGAGGTAATAAAAAAGAAAAATAAGAAAAATATACACTCTATTAGGTAGAAGCAAGTGCTAAATGACACAATACAAGCAGAGAGGGAGCTAGGAAGTGTGAGTGTGCGTGTGTGTGAGAGAGAATTAGCAAGTTATGCAGGGCAACTTTGGAAGCCCTCAGTGAAAAAATGACTTCCAGTGGCTATGATAAGGTAAGCCATAAGCATATCTGGAGAAAGATTTTCAAGCAGAAAGAACAGCAAAGGCAAGAGACTTCAAAGTAGGCAATTTCATTTCATTTCCTGCATGACAGTCCCTGCACTATTTCACAGTCACCAGTATATCATCCAGTATTTCCTTTTTTATTATTGAAGAGCCCAAGTGCCTTTCTTTACTTCATGGATAAAACAATTATGCAAACTTTAATGACATACTTGCCTCTCTCTTGGGAACAGTCAATGCTTTGCGTTCACCCTCTTTTTCACATTTGCATGGGATAATACTAAATATTTTATTTTACCTGTTCAGTAGTGACTAAGAGGAATGAATAGATTATTTCTGTTTTTGCAGCTTTAAAAATAAGTACAGTTCTGACATGATTCAAAACTTTGCTGAGGCCGGGTGTGGTGGCTCACGCCTGTAATCCCAGCATTTTGGGAGGCCAAGGCAGGCAGATCACTTGAGGTCAGGAGTTCAAAACCATCCTGGCCAACATGGAGAAACCGTGTCTCTACTAAAAATACACAAATTAGCCAGGTGTGGTGGCGTGCGCTTGTAATCCCAGCTACTCTGTAGGCTGAGGCCGGAGAATCGCTTGTCCCCGGGAGATGGAGATTGCAGTGAATGGAGATCGTGCCACTGCACTCCAGACTGGGTGACAGAGCAAGACTCCATCTCAAAAAAAAAAAAAAAAAAAAAAAAAAAAAAATTGTTGGCTCTTCATTTCTCTTTCATATCTGTTTTACTCATTTATCTCTCTTATTCTCCTTCTTGTCCCGCCTTTCCATCCCCTAAAGAGCCACTAGATTAGAGATTGTACCTAGAAGTTTAATTATTCTATTATTTTTATCTGAGTAGGACTGAGGAGGCAAGAATGGAGTGTTGGGCATCTGACAAGATACACTTCCTTCATTTAACCTCTGTCCTTCAATATCTACCTTATTTTGTAACTACCAGCAGAATGGGAAAGGCTGAATAACTAACTGCTAAATTTTAACAAATCTCTGTGAAGTGTCATGTCATTTTTCTCTAAAAGTCAAAGTGATAAAATCACTGAAGCATAGGAAAATGACATTAGAGACGTCACCTTCTTTAACTGTATAAATCATCCTCTAGGTTTTAGGTGCTAATTATAAATCTCATCAGTCAGTAATACGTGTTATGTATATAACAGTGAATATATAATTTATCATTCAAATTTGGCTTTTTGTGAGTGACCATGGGCACTATTAAATAAAAATCAGTCTGCAAGGCAGGCATGAAGCAGAACTATGCAAAGGAAAACTGAAATTGTGTTTATCCTACTTATAATGATATTTAATAGAGGTAGTCACATAGTCACTAACAGATAAGGTTCTAGAATCACAGGGAATTGGGTTTGTATTCCAGTGTTCAGGAGACAGCTGTTTGACCTTGGGGACATCATTGAACTACTCTAACTTTATTCCCCAAATCAGTATAGTGTAGCTATCACTGGTTTTAATCTCACAGGACTATTATGAGGATTCATTGAGGTCAAATATATAAGCTGGTTTCTTTAGATGTTATGTATGTAATGCATTCAAATGTTATGAACATAGAGGCATAAGATTAGTGAGCCTCTTCATTTTTAAAATAACAAAGGAATGTATTAAAAATGAATGTAAAAATGACAAAGTAAAATATAAAATATGTCCACAAATATTATGGTACTAAAAATTGGTTCTAATTTCTTTCTTTTTTTTTTTTTTTTTTTTATGAGACGGAGTTTCACTCTTGTTGCCCAGGCTGGAGTGCAATGGCACGATCTCGGCTCACTGCAACCTCCGCCTCCCAGGTTCAAGCCATTCTCCTGCCTCAGCTTCCCAAGTAGCTGGGATTACAGGCACGTGACACCATGCCTGGCTAATTTTGTATTTTTAGTAGAGACAGGGTTTGTCCATGTTGATCAGGCTGGTCTGGAACTCCTGACCTCAGGTGATCAGCCTGCCTGGGCCTCTCAAAGTGCTGGGATTACAGGCTTAAGCCACCGCGCCCAGCCTTCTAATTTCTTTATGTATAAGTAAATGACTAGATAGCAGAACTAGAGATAATAATATCTTAATATATGATAGAAATGGCTTTCAGTGCTTTTTCTATATTAACTAACTTAATCCCTTCAACAACTCTGAAGAGCTATTCTTGTGGGGAAATTGAGACACAAAGGTACTAAGCAGTCTTTTCTTTTCTTTTGTTTCTTCTTTTTTTTTCTTTGTTTTGTTTGTTTTTTTTTTTTTCTTTGAGACGGAGTTTCACTCTTGTTGCCCAGGCTGGAGTGCAATGGCACGATCTCGGCTCACCGCAACCTCTGCCTCCCCGCAACCTCTGCCTCCCAGGTTCAAGCAATTCTCCTGCCTCAGCCTCCCTAGTAGCTGGGATTATAGGCATGTGCCACCACGCCCAGCTAATTTTGTATTTTTAGTAGAGACGGTGTTTCTCCATGTTAGTCAGGCTGGTCTCGAACTTCCTACCTCAGGTGATCCACGCGCCTCGGCCTCCCAAAGTGCTGGGATTACAGGCGTGAGCCACCGCACCCGGTCTTTTTTCTTTTTTAAGACAGGGTCTCACTCTCTTGCCCAGGCTGGAGTGCAGAGGCATGATCTCGGCTCACTGCAACCTCCACCTCCCAGGTAAAAGCAATTCTCCTGCCTCAGCCTCCTCAGTAGCTGGGACTACAGGTGCATACTGCCACACCCAGCTAATTTCTGTTATTTTTTAGTAGAGACAGGGTTTTACCATGTTGGCCAGGCTGGTCTTGAACTCCTGATCTCAGTTGATCCACCCACCTTGGCCTCCCAAAGTGCTGAGATTACAGGCGTGAGCCTGGCCAAGGAGGCTTTTCAAGGTCACCTAGTAGGTAATTGTCAAAGCAGAGATTTACACCCAGGCAATTTGGTATCTTAACCTTTAGGATATTCAGACTCTACACCCAGGCGATTTGGTGTCTTAACCTTTATATTCAGACTCTTTACACCCAGGCGATCTGGTGTCTTACCTTTTAGGATATTCAGACTCTTTACACCCAGGCGATTTGGTATCTTAACCTTTAGCATATTCAGACTCTTTACACCCAGGCGATTTGGTATCTTAACCTTTAGGATATTCAGACTCTCGGTATGAATAGAAATGAAACAATTCTATAACAAATTTGGAATTAGAGAAACAAATATTTTTAACAGGTTTTTAAAAAATCTGACTTCTGCTTACAGTGAAGAAAGCCAGATTTATTTTCCAATCTTAAAATAATAGAAAACCAAACAAAATATATAAAACAACTGTTTTTGTTGTTATGCTTTCATTTTTGTTTTTATATTGAACAACAGATATATGCAGTACAGTAAAGTGATTCCTGAATAAGAGAAAACAAATGAGGTAAGCCCCGTCATTGCCTCAGCTTATTGCTTTAATAGAGTTCCCAGGCTTAAATGCAAAACACAGAGAATTAAACAGCGATTAGTGGTCCTGCTGAGTTGAGGAGACATTTGGAGTTCAGAAGACCAAGGTAATTAAAATTTATAAGAAAAAATTTGGAGAGCAGAGAGATTGACAGCCCTGGATATCTGCAATGAGGAAAACCTCTTATTTTTGTCCCAATACTGAAATTTGCCTGCATGAGACAGCATTCTCTTAGGTGAAGAAAATAAGTATTGAAGAGAAATAATGCTTGTAACTCCTCAGAAGAGTTCTATACTGAGTGATATTTTTTGATCATCCTAACAAATTAACAATTCTAACTTGGAAGCATTTCTTGAAAAGGATCCAACTTGTCCCAGGTATCTTAACTGTGATCTAATGCAAAGCCCAACAATATTTAAAAGGACTACAAAAAACATTCAGAAAACAAAAACATAAATTCTACCATGCCCAACACCCAAACAAAAATTGACAGGCATGAAAGGAAGTAGAAAAATATAATCCATAACAGAGAAAAATCAATAAACAGAAGTAGGTTTTCAAATTTAAGGTATTATAGAATTAGCAGAAAAGAACACTAAAACATCTATTAGATGTATAATTCATATTTTTAAAAGGTATAAAAATAATGAGTAGTAAGATGTGAAAAGAATTAAATTGAATTTTTAGAGATAAAATACACTATCTGAAATAAAAAATACATTGGAAGATATTAACAGAAGATTAGAAACTGCAGAATAAAATATCAATAAATATAAATACGTAGAAATATAAATTATTCAGATGAACCACAGAAAGGAAAAACCAACAAATATTAGCAGGGCTTTTATAGCTACTACTGAGCTACTACTAACAGGTTACTTTTGGGTAAAACAATTTGAGGCACTTATCAATATACTGAATTGGACAAATATTAGTTGACTGTGAAAATGTAACTGAATTATGTAAAGAGAACAAATATATATATATAAATAAAATTTATTTTAACAAAATCTATGCAGCAGCTTTTGGACTCAATTCTTTGCCCTTAAGATAAGAATGTTGCCATTCTGTTTAGCATAAGAAGGCGGTCTTTACACAGGAATTATATCTTTGTGGGTTTTTAAGTGTTTTTTCTAAATAGTATGTCAGAATAGTGAGGAGTTTTGGATAAAGAGAGTTTAGTTCACAGAAAGATAAAGAGAATCGTCAAAAGGAGGAGGGGGAGCTCTGGAAAGGAAAAAAAGTTTTAGTTAGTTAGCTTTGAGACAGTATTTTGTGGCAAGGCAGTCTTTGAGTCCTGAATGGTTCTTGTTTGTTTTCTAGCCTCGAGATATCAATGAGATAAGCATATCTTGTTTAAAATGTAAAATTTTGTAGCAGCAATCTTTTATTTTAGTTTTAAAACAACAGGTGGTTTGAATGATCCCTATAATGTTTAAACATGTTACCAATCAGAGTCCCAGAAAATGTCTTGGCACGGCTTTAAACTTTCTCAGGTTGAGTTTATCCAAAGCATTAAGGTGCAGGAATTTTCCCTACAGTTTTTAAATGTAAAGCTCACCTGAGTACCTGAAGGCAGCTGGTCAGAGACCATTCCCTCGGGACATGGGTTACTCATTGCAGGGACCTGACAAAGGTGTCCCTTCTGATACCCTTAGTGTGAGCATTACAGCAAAACCTGAAATATGAGCACACCCCAGGAAACATGAGTGTACCCACAAATTGCAAGTGTACCCTACAAAATGTGAGTGCACCCCACAGGGCTCATAGAGCCTAATAAACTGGCTTCCTGAAGAAAAGTTTTCAAGACTTCAACCTAAAAATGGGAGATCTTAAATCTTAGAAAGCAGCCAGAAGATAACTGAGTTCAAGGGACTCTTGTAGGCACCAGGTGTTGGTCCAGATGTGGCTGGGAAGGAGCTTGGGGGCCACTTCTGATCCCATCGTTTTCCCCAAAGAAATGTTAACAAAAGTCATGAGATTTGCAGAGAGAGTATGTTGAATTATATGTTGAATTTTATACCAAAAATTGGTACATTTTATTCTAAAATTATGGCTGAACAAAGCTGATTTAAAAATTTAGGTAAGCATAATATTAAATATTTGGAGGTGACTAAAGAAATATCTAACCAAAAAACCCATAATAAAACGCAGAAATGAATATACGTAGAAAATTAATCATGCTACATACTTGATGAGATTATCACAAACTAGAATATTTTGATAAGAATTTGAAATTTATAGTCATGAATAGTAAATATGAAAACATTGCCTATTAAAATATGCTTTTTTAATAGAAAATACCAGTGACATTGATCCAAATAAATATATCAGGTCCAAAGTCATCATTTCTCAAATCGTAAATAAAATCATTTAAAAAGTGAAGAAATAAGCTTAAGTAAAAAAGACTTATTAATTAAAAACCCCAAATTGAATGAAATTATGAATTAGCTAAAAGAGAATATGTGGGCTTCAATGTGTATCATTAATTTTAAGTGAAAATAGAAACATTAAGTGTAATATATCACAGTACTATTTATAAAAGTGCCATCAAAATTTCTGTCATTTTGACACATAATTTGAAAATGTAGGCAAAAACGTGAAAAATTGCTTAAAACTCTTTGTCATCTGGGCAATATCAAACAAATAATACTTTTTTAAAAAAAAAGAGTAAAAGGTTAGGATATTTTTATATGTCTCTGGAATGTATAAATAAAAATAAATTGGAAGTAAATTGGAGGACATTAATAGAACTATATATTCATTGGCCTTAAAATATAAAAGTGCCAACTAACATCTTAAACTATTGACCTGTATTTCTACCTGAAATCTACAAAATAAAAAGTTGATAAATTTCTAGAGTTGAATCCCAATCACTTATTCAGCATATGTAATGGAATAGCCAAGATTGAAGCTGTCTGAGACAGTTAGAGATAGACTCTGCGGGAATGCTAATTAGACATGCTTGGCTAAGTTGAACAAAATTACAACATAAGCTTTTAATGAAAGGCTAAATTTCCTAATACATACTTATAATGTTTCAGATAGAAGAATGGAAATGGGTAAAATATTTTCTATGAAACCCTATTCTTATATTTTTTTTTCATATCATGTTCCTGGGTTCAATATATTTGACCGTATTTTCCCCAACCTTTGTTTGTTAAATGGGTAAGAGGAAAAACTAGCCTAGTTTCATTCTACATTCATTTCTCCTGAACTACTTATATACACAATGAATAGCTGGTAAACTATAGAGCTAAAGTATTAATTTTAAAGGATGGTTTTCACTGTGTAAGATGCAAGAATCCAATAACTGGTGCCCTAAACATGAATGGAATATTAGAGAACTAATGAAGAAAAACTTAGAAGTCTACTTTTCTCCATCAAAGACACTGATGTCAATTTCACCATGCTTTGAAAATTTCATGTTTGTTGTTTTTCTGATGTTTATATCTTCTCTCTTACTCCGTCCTTGCCTGGATCTCACTAGTCCTTTTCTAATACTTCACACTAGATTGTAAACTTCATGAAGACAGCTAGTGTATCTTATTCATTGCTTTCAGAGAAAATCTTAATAAAATACTGTTTTTAATTGATGGTAACAACCAGTGTCTTTAACAGAACTACCTAAGAAATGTGATTTGTTCAATGGCTATAGCTTTTGTATTAAAGTTTGAATTGTATTCTAAGAAAGTAACTATAATAATCAGATCTAGACTTCTTGATTTGTTCACTAATATGGCACATTTGGTCAATAAAATATTGATTATAGTATTAACTTGAACATTTTGAGAAAGATGATGTAATAAATTAACATTCATTTGAAATGACTATTACTAGGTGTCAATTAAATAATTGCTGATGTATTTACAGAAACAATTAGGAAATATCTTGATATATGAGCAGGTCTTATTTCTGTTAGAAAAGACACAGATTATAATCCAGTCTGTGAAAGATAATCTAGCAAAAAAACAAAACAAAAACAAGAAGAATTCACAGCTTTACACATCAAAGCTGTAAGCAACATTATAACTTCTATATCAAGTGTAATAAAGTTCTCATTTCAGGACACATTTCCACATTTCTAAAGAAAGTGACAATAAAACATCAACAATTCTTGATGTTGAAACACAGCCAAAAGTGAGACCATCTGGAGAAGGGCCTAAGAAGAACTAGATTAACAGGAAGAAGGTGAAAAAGTGATAATAAATCTTTTAATCCTGCCACCTACACAGGTGATTCTCCACCTACCAGAGGTGACAGCATATCTTACTAGGTCACTAACAGCAGCAAAGTCTCTGAAGAAGGTGAGAACGAGTGAGTAAAAGCATCATTTTCAGAAATTTGGAACTTCAACCCTCATCAAACTATTTAATATGACTTCCCATTTAATTCATTTTAATAATATCAGTGCTAAAGTATTTTGTAGCAGGTTGTCTTATCACAGAAACTGTCTCAATCATACAAAACCTTTTTTCCCCCCTTTGGAGCAGAGCTTCAATCAACTTCTGGACATCTGCAGTCAAACCTACTTCAGGATTCAAGAATGAGACATTCACAATATCCTTCCTATTAAACAGACATCCTAGTGATCATGTGCCTTCCCTCTGCTGCAGAAGAGCCCAACCTACTTTTGACTAAGTAGATTTAACATCAATATTTTATTTGATCAATCTCTGCATTTTGAGGGGAGAGGGAAGACTCATTCTCCAGGATGTATAAGAAACCATCATATAGTGCTCAGAGATGATGTTGAGAAGATGTCAGTGACAAAGATCTGGCTTATTAAAAATGTTTGATCTAGTTTGTATATCTGCCTCTGCCCAAATCTCGTGTTGAGTTGTAATCCCCAATGTTAAAGATGGGGCCTGATGGGAGGTGACCGGATTATGAGGGCATGAATGGTTTAGTATCGTCCTATTGGTGCTGTTCTCCTGAGAGTGAGTGAGTTCTCAAGAGATCTGGTCATTTAAAAGTGTGTGGCACCTCCTCTTGCACTGTCTCTCTCTCTCTCTTGCTCCTGCTCTGACTCTCTTCTTCCCCTGCTGGACACTTGCTTCCACTTCTCCTGCCCTTGGACATCGCACTCCAAGTTCCACAGCGTTTGGACTCTAGGACTTGCACCAGCGGCTTCCTGGGGGCTCTTTGGCCTTTTGGCCGCAGACTAAAGGCTACACTGTCATCCTCCCTGGTTTTGAGGCTTTGGGCTGAGCTACTACCAGCTTATCTCTTTCCCCAGCTTGCAGACGGCCTATCATGGGACTTCACCTTGTAATTGTGTGAGCCAGTTCTCCCTAATTAACTCTCTTTTATATATACACACATCCTATTGGTTCTGTGTCTCTGGAGAACTCTGACTAATACATTGTTCAAAATCAGCTGATTTTCCACAACATTTTCCCTCAATGTTAGCCCCCTTGAAGGGGACTGAGAGGTTTGCAATAAGCGTTGTTCTGCTTCACCCTATTTCAAAATGTTACTCAGAAAATAGATTTGGAATTAGGCTGGTGAATGCAAGCCCTTATATCTGTGATGTCCAGGGATCATGCTATTAATAACATTTTCAAATTATCTATGAACCAAACAAGCTTGAAGGAGAAAGCAGTTTTTTAAAATTATGTCAATACACATACAATTTGTTCTCATATTCTCTTACCAGCTATTACTGAGTATCTTCCAGGAACTGCACTAGGATGGGACATTGGAGCTGAAAGAGAATCAAGCACTCTGGCTCTCAAGGAACTCCCAGGCTAATTAGATTTATTTATTTTAGATACAAAGTCTTGCTCTATCGCCCAGGCTGGAGTACAAGGGTGCGGTCACAGCTCATTGCGACCTCAAACTCCTTGGCTCAAGTGATCCTCCTGCCTCAGCCTCCTAAGTGGCTTGGACTACAGGAACATGCCACCACACCCAGCTAAGCTAATAAGATTTAGACAATCAAACTATTGGTGGCAGTGCATCTTGCTGGGGGCCATACAGTTTATCTGCCTACTCCCACATATGCTTATATGTGATGCCAACACATGAGAGGAGTCACTACCTGCTGACCTGTGCAGACTCATTCTTTCCAAAGTGAAGGGTAAGAATATGGATGAACTTCTCAGTTCAGACTCTTCATTATTCTCTCTCTAACCGGTCTGATCACTCACTTATATAAATTATCGCCATTTAAGAAATCTAACTTTACAAAAGTGGTGGACAAATTTGGATTCAATATAAGCACTAAAATTGATCTAAAAGTAAAAGTAATGCAGATGACTTTTTAAAATGATAAATCACTTTTTCTCATGTAGCTCAGATTTGTTTAATGGTATGAGGAAAAAAGAACAGCAAATTTGAGAACTGGAGCCCCAATGCCTCCTAAAAGATCCGTGTGCTATGATAAAGCAACCTGTTCATGGCCATTCTCAGATTGTATATGCATAGAAAATACTAAAGAGACTCTCAAGCTTGGAAGATGGGTGACTCTCTTTCACATAGTACAGTTATGTCTACTTATTGGAGTGTAAGCTTTAAGGGGGCAGAAATCATATCATTTGTCTGATTCTATATTTTTAGCTTCTATGACAGCGGAATCTAAAATATACTGTTGACAGATTGATTGACTGACATATAGGAGGATCCGTACACCAAAGTAGTTAAAAAAAAGAGATTTAATAAATTATTTAACTCCTTCTTTCTATCAATGAGATAGTAAGAGCTGGGGGTAAAAGGAGACAGAAAAAATATGAAGTTACTGTACTAAAAAGAAAATGTAAACAGCCAACACAAAATTGATCAGTGAAAGGTGAAGTAGTCACGTGCAACACGGCACAGAACTAAGGTAGCTTTAGAGAAGTATATGTGAAGAATAAAAACAGGAAGTATAGGAGCATGGAAAATTTATCATATACACACAAAATGTGCATAAAAGTCTATTTAAGTAATGCAGGCTGGGCGTGGTGGCTTACGCCTGTAATCCCAGCACATGGGAGGCTGAGGCAGGTGGGTCATTTGAGGTCAGAAGTTCGATTCCAGCCTGGCCAACATGGTGAAACTCTGTGTCTACTAAAAATACAAAAAAATGAGCAGGGCATGGTGGCGCACACCTGTAATCCCAGCTACCTGGGAAGCTGAGGCGCAAGAATCACTTGAACCCAGGAGGTGGAAGTTGCAGTGAGCCAAGATCGTGCCACTGTGGTCCAGCCTGAGTGACAGAGTGAGACCCCATCTCAAAAAAAAAAAAAAAAAAAAAAAAAAGATGTAATGCAAAGGCTTTGGAATAGATAGCCTGACACTCTTTGCCAACATCAATTCATGTGATGACTTATACCACAGTCAAAGCTCTTGTCTAGTAATCCATCAGCTTCTCTACTACAAATAATTTCTAAAAAGCATCACAAAAATCTTGATCCAAAAGAATAAGTAATAAAGTATTATCTTACTTTGTAAAAACTAACCAGAAAGCCAACAAAAATGATATGTGAGACCAAGAAACAAAGGTGTGATTATGTGATTGTAAAAAAGCCCCTTTACCTGTAATCCCTGTTCCTTTGCCAATGTGATTTTGTATCTACTTCCAAGGCGAGTTATAGCCAATTTTTCTTTCTTCAATTTGAGCTGAACTTTTGCCTTATTTGGCCAGAATTATGTGGCATAAGCGATGCTTTTCCAGTTCTGAGCCTAGACTTTAAGAGACAACACACACTTCTTTTCTCTGGAAACCATGCAGAGCTGCCCTGAGCTAGATGGTGGACAATGAAAGATATGAGAGGCCAGTGGACCATGTTCCCAGCCGATCCCTCTGAAGAGGCCTTGGCTTGCTGGCTGGCTGCTGGAGGCACTTGTATACATGAGGAGCCCAGCCAAAATCAGAACTGCACAACCCAGATGGCTGGCTTGTTAAGAAGCAAAAGCTATCTTTGCTACACGGTTTGTAAATACGCTAGTATTTAAAATTTATAGATTTGTTTACCTCATCCCCCACCAAAAATAAATTCTGAGACTCTACTTGCCAATTAGAATGAAATTAATAAAACTGCTGAATATAGGATCACTATAAACTAGGCTATAAACTAGCACTAAATAAAAAACATTTGTTCTAAGAAAAATATACTATTAAATATAGAAACAAGATACAAAGTAACAGCATAAATCAAACATTTACTGGAAAAGTAGTCCACGTTCATAAACTTTTGAAGGAATCAATGTCATAATGATGTCAATGTTCCCTCAATTAATCCATACATTTAATTTAATGTATATTCATACATTCAATTCTAATTCCATCAGAATTTTTTTAAGGCACTTAGCAAGCCAATTCTAAAATGTATGTGGAAGTAAGGAGGCCTGAGAGTAATTCAAAAGCGAAGAAGCCTCAGAATAATTAAGTCAATGTTTAAGAAGCTAAAAAAGGTGGAGGCTACCCAGGTAGCTTAACTCATCATGAAGTTATGCGAATATATAAAGAGAACGGTAATGTTATTGCCAGAATAGACAAATAGACTCAAAGAATAGACAGTCTGGGAAAGATCATTGCATGTAAGGGAAAAGTGATGTTAGAAAACAATGAGGTAAAAAGGAACCATTCAATCAATGATACCAGAACAATAGGCTACCTGTACTAAAAAAAAAAAAAAAAAAAAAAAAGTTTCCTGAAGTCAGACCATATATAAAAATAATTTCCTTGCATACAAAAGACAAAACTTTAAAACCTTTAGAGAAATTTTGGATGAAAATATTCTTGTGGTCTTAGAATAGAGAATAATTTCTTACATGATATTTTAAAAATTTCAACTCATAAATAATTGTATAAATGCTCCTACTAATGCAATGTCCCCATAAAATCAGTGAAGAGACAAGTTTAGGTGGGACTATATGTAATAAATATAGATATCCATAATTAATGGCCATAATAAGACCACTATGAAGCAATAAAGAAAAGATAAACAGTATGGAAATATTAGCAAATTATATGAATTAAACATTCACAAACAAAGAAGCCTAAATGACCAATAAACGTAACAACTCACACTCATTTCATCATTATTAATATTATTATTTGAGACAGGGTCTTACTGTGTTGCCCAGAGTGGAGTACAGTGGTGTGATCATAGCTCACTGCAGCCTCAAACCTGGGGGCTCAAGTGATCATCCAGTCTCAGTCTCCAGAGTAGCTGGGACTACAGGTATGCACCACTATGCCTGACTCATTTCACTGTTAATGAGGAAAATGGAAAAATAAAATTCTTTATCAGATTTGACTACCTTGGTAAGTATGTGGAGCATGGAGACATTTATATACTATTAGGTGATGCAAAAGTAACTGCGGTTTTTGACATTAAAAGTAATGGCAAAACTGCATTACTTTTGCACCAACCTAATACTATAAGTAGTACTGAAAATTCTACATCAACATTAGAGAGCGACTGAGCATTATGTAGCAAAGCTAAATAGCTTGTTTCTTATGGCAAAAGCTATTTTACATTAGGTTTATGTTCAAGAATGCATATTGTTCTACAGCAGATTTATTGCTATATTGTAATTTTTAGTAATTGTAAAAGTTTAAGTTAGTACAAAACCAATATCTATTTATGAAAAAAATTTATGTGGTTAAAAACAGTCAATTTGCCAGGCACAATGGCTCATGCCTGTATTCCCAGCACTTTGGGAGGCAAAGGAGGGTGGATCAATTGAGGTCAGGAGTTCCAGACCAGACTGGCCAACATGGTGAAACCCCATCTCTACTAAAAACATACAAAAATTAGCTGAGTGTGGTGGCACACTTCTGTAATCCCAGCTACTCAGGAGGCTGAGGTAGGAGAATCGCTTCAACCTAGGAAGTGGAGGTTGCGGTGAGCCAAGATCGTGCCACTGCACTGCAGCCTGGGAGACAAAGCAAGACTCCATCTCAAAAAAAAAAAAAAAAAAAAAAAAGTGGTCAATTTAAACGGAATATTTAGAATAATGAAAATGTATACGATATTATTACATAAATTAGCATCACTACATATCATAAACAACCCTCATCATTACCATGATACTCTGTGTGGGAATTTTCAAAATATGTAAACAGTACCATAAGTTGCATATGGGCATAGCCAGATGTAAAAGTACACATACACATCTGAATAATGACTAAGAAGTTAAAGAATGTTTTCCCTTGGTGGTGAAGGAAAGTGAGCAGAGTAGGAGGAGTACACAGAAAGCTATAATTGTGATTTTATTTTTAACTTACTAAACTTGAAGTGTGTATGTTCAATAGATTATTATTTAAATTTTGTAGTATTTTTTAAAATAGACTTCTTGCTTTTTTTTTTTTTTTTTTTTTGAGACGGAGTTCGCTCTTGTTGCCCAAGCTGGAGTGCAATGGCATGATCTTGGCTCACTGCAACCTCTGCCTCCCAGGTTCCAGCGATTCTCCTGCCTCAGCCTCCTTAGTAGCTGAGATTACAGGCACGCACCACCACGCCAGGCTAATTTTTAGTAGAAACGGTGTTTCAACATGTTAGCCAGGCTGGTCTTGAACTCCTGACCTCAGGTGATCCACCTGCTTTGGCCTCCCAAAGTGCTGGGATTACAGGTGTGAGTCACTTCGCCCGACCAAAAATAGACTTTATTTCTTAAAGCAGTTTTAGGTTCACAGCAAAATTGAGCAGAAGATACAAAGAGGTCTCATATATGCCTTCCCTTCATACATGGACAACCTCTTCCATTATTAACATCTCCCATCAAAATGGTACCTTGGTTATAACTGTTGAACCTACAATGTCACCTCATTAGCACCCAAAGCCCACAATTTCCATTAGGGTTCAGTCCTGATACTGAACATTTTCTGGATTTGGACAAATATATAATGACATTTATCCACCATTGTAGTATCATAGAGTAGTTTCACTGCACTAAAAATCCTCTGTGCTTCATCTATGTATCCCTTTCTTTCCTAATTCCTGAATAGAAATCGCTAATCTTTTTACTGTCTCCATAATTTTTCCTGTTTCAGCGTGTCAGATAGTTGGAATCATACAGTATTCAGCCTTTGCAAACTGACTTCTTTCACCTAGTAATATACATCTAAGTTTCCTCCATGTCTTTTTATGGCTTGATAGCTCATTTCATTTTAGTGGTGAACAATGCTCCATTTCATGGATTTACCAGTTTATTCATCCACTTATTTACTGAAGGACATCTTGGTTGCTTCAAAGTTTTGGCAATTATGAATAAAGATATGAAAAATCATATGTAGGTTTTTGTGCACATTTTATGCACCTCCTTTGGATAAATACAAATGAATGTGATTGCTATATCATATGGTTAAAGTATGTTTTGTTTTGTAAGAAACTATCAAACTGTCTTGCAAGAAACTACCAAACTGTCTTGCAAAGTGACTATGCCATTTGCATTCCCATCATCAATGAATGTTCTTGTTGCCTGACATCCGCATTTGCTGTTGCTCTGGATTTTGCCCATTTGAACAGGTATGCAGTGGTACCTTGCTGTTTTAGTTTGCATTTCCTAAATGACATATGATGGGGAGCATCTTTTTATATGTTTGCAATATATTTTTTATTATCTTTTGTCTAAAATATGTCATAAACATTGTAAGAGGCAGGGTGTTGTGGCTCATGCCTGTAATACTGCAATTTGGGAGGCCAAGGCAGGAGGATCTCTTGAGATCACTAGTTCAAGACCAGCCTGGGCAACACAGCAAGACTCCATCTACACAAAAATTTTAAAAATTAGCCATGTACAGTGGTGTTTACTTGTAGTCTCAGCAACGTGGTAGGCTGAGGCAGGAGGATCACTTGAGACTAGGAGGTTGAGGATGAAGTGGGCTGTGATCACACCACTGCACTCAAGCCTGGGTGATAGAGACCCTGTCTGTAGAAGAAAACAAAAAGATCTAGAAGTATTCATATATTAAATCTTTGGAAAGAGCAGGGCTAAACTAATGTCCTAGAACAGGGGTCCCCAACCCCTGGGCCATGGACCACTACCAGTCTGTTAGGAACCGGGCCACGTAGCAGGAGGTGAGCAGCAGGTAAGCAAGTGAAGCTTCATCTGTATTTAGAGCCACTCCCATCACTCCCATTACTGCCTGATCTCCACCTCCTGTCAGATCATCAGCAGCATTAGATTATCATAGGAGCACAAACTCTGTTGTGAACTGTGCATGTGAGGGATCTAGGTTGTGTGCTACTTGTGAGAATCTAATGCTTAATGATCTGTCACTGTCTCCCATCACCCCGAGATGGGACCATCTAGTTGCAGGAAAACAACCTGAGGGCTCCCACTGACTCTGCATTATGGTGAGTTGTATAATTATTTTGTTATGTATTACAATGTAATAATAATAGAAATAAAGTGCACAATAAATATAATGTGCAGGAATCATCCCGAAACCACCCCCTCCCTGCTCCCAGTCAGTGAAAAAATTGTCTTCCACACAACCTGTCCCTGGCGCCAAAAACACTGGGGACTCCTGCCCTAGTATCAAAGGATCTCTATGACAAATAACTGTGAACAGATATATGGAGAAGTAGGGGCACTGCATGTTTAGAATAGGCTCAGGAATCTGATCATTTCATTCAGAGTAGCTTTTAGAAACATGGTTTATACAAAAATTAGCTGGGCATAGTGGTGCACGCCTGTAGTCCCAGCTACTCAGGAGGCTGAGGCAGGAGAATCACTTGAACCTGGGAGGCAGAGGTTGCAGTGAACCGAGACTGTGCCACTGCACTCCAGCCTGGCAACAGAGCGAGACTCCATCTCAAAAACAAACAAACAGGTGGAGCCAAGATGGCCGAATAGGAACAGCTCAGGTCTACAGCTCCCAGCGCGAGCGGCAGAGAAGACAGGTGATTTCTGCATTTCCGTTTGAGGTACTGGGTTCATCTCACTAGGGAGTGCCAAACAGTGGGTCCAGGACAGTGGGTGCTGCACACTGTGCGCGAGCCGAAGCAGGGCGAGGCATTGCCTCACTCGGGAAGTGCAACGGGTCAGGGAGTTCCCTTTCCTAGTCAAAGAAAGGGGTAACAGACAGCACCTGGAATATCGGGTCAGTCCCACCCTAATACTGTGCTTTTCCAACAGGCTTGGAAAACGGCACACCAGGAGATTGTGTCCCGCACCTGGCTCGGAGGGTCCTATGCCCACGGAATCTCACTGATTGCTAGCACAGCAGTCTGAGATCAAACTGCAAGGCGGCAGTGAGGCTAGGGGAGGGGCGCCCGCCATTTCCCAGGCTTGCTTAGGTAAACAAAGCAGCCAGGAAGCTCGAACTGGGTGGAGCCCACCACAGCTCAAGGAGGCCTGCCTGCCTCTGTAGGCTCCACCTCTGGGGGCAGGGCACAGACAAACAAAAAGTCAGCAGGAACCTCCACAGACTTAAATGTCCCTGTCTGACTGACAGCTTTGAAGAGAGTAGTGGTTCTCCCAGCATGCAGCTGGAGATCTGAGAACGGACAGACTGCCTCCTAAAGTGGGTCCCTCACCCCTGAGCAGCCTAACTGGGAGGCACCCCCCATTACGGACAGACTGACACCTCACTCGGCCAGGTACTCCTCTGAGACAAAACTTCCAGAGGAACTATCAGACAGCTGAATTTGTGGTCTCACGAAAATCCACTGTTCTGCAGCCACCGCTGCTGACACTCAGCCAAACAGGGTCTGGAGTGGACCTCTAGCAAACTCCAACAGACATGCAGCTGAGGGTCCTGTCTGGTAGAAGGAAAACTAACAAACAGAAAGGACATCCACACCAAAAACCCATCTGTACATCACCATCATCAAAGACCAAAAGTAGATAAAACCACAAAGATGGGGAAAAAACAGAGCAGAAAAACTGGAATCTCTAAAAAGCAGAGCACCTCTCCTCCTCCAAAGGAATGCAGTTCCTCACCAGCAATGGAACAAAGCTGGACGGAAAATGACGAGTTGAGAGAAGAAGGCTTCAGACGATCAAAATACTCCGAGCTACGGGAGGAAATTCAAAACAATAGCAAAGAAGTTAAAAACTTTGAAAAAAAATTAGAAGAATGGATAACTAGAATAACCAATGGAGAGAAGGGCTTAAAGGAGCTGATGGAGCTGAAAGCCAAGTTTCGAGAACAACGCGAAGATTGCAGAAGACTCGGGAGCCGACGCGATCAACTGGAAGAAAGGGTATCAGTGATGGAACATGAAATGAATGAAATGAAGCGGGAAGGGAAGTTTACAGAAAAAAGAATACAAAGAAATGAACAAAGCCTCCAAGAAATTTGGGACTATGTGAAAAGACCAAATCTACCTCTGATTGGTGTACCTGAAAATGACGGGGAGAATGGAACCAAGTTGGAAAACACTCTGCAAGATATTATCCAGGAGAACTTCCCCAATCTAGCAAGGCAGGCCAACATTCAGATTCAGGAAATACAGAGAACGCCAGAAAGATACTCTTTGAGAAGAGCAACTCCAAGACACATAATTGTCAGATTCACCAAAGTTGAAATGAAGGAAAAAATATTAAGGGCGGCCAGACAGAAAGGTCGGGTTACCCACAAAGGGAAGCCCATCAGACTAACAGCTGATCTCTCGGCAGAAACTCTACAAGCCAGAAGAGAGTGGGGGCTGACATTCAACATTCTTAAAGAAAAGAATTTTCAACCCAGAATTTCATATCCAGCCAAACTAAGCTTCATAAGTGAAGGAGAAATAAAATACTTTACAGACAAGCAAATGCTGAGTGATTTTGTCACCACCAGGCCTGCCCTAAAAGAGCTCCTGAAGGAAGCACTAAACATGGAAAGGAACAAGCGGTACCAGCCACTGCAAAAACATGCCAAATTGTAAAGACCATCGAGACTAGGAAGCAACTGCATCAACTAATGAGCAAAATAACCAACTAACATCATAATGACAGGATCAAATTCATAAATAACAATATTAACTTTAAATGTAAATGGGCTAAATGCTCCAATTAAAAGACACAGACTGGCAAACTGGATAAGGAGTCAAGACCCATCAGTGTGCTGTATTCAGGAAACCCATCTCACGTGCAGACACACACATAGACTCAAAATAAAGGGATGGAGGAAGATCTCTCAAGCAAATGGAAAACAAAAAAAGGCAGGGGTTGCAATCCTAGTCTCTGATAAAATAGACTTTAAACCAACAAAGATCAAAAGAGACAAAGAAGGCCATTACATAATGGTAAAGGGATCAATTCAACAAGAAGAGCTAACTATCCTAAATATATATGCACCCAACACAGGAGCACCCAGATTCATAAAGCAAGTCCTGAGTGACCTACAAAGGGACTTAAACTCCCACACAATAATAATGGGAGATTTTAACACCCCACTGTCAGCATTAGACAGATTAACGAGACAGAAAGTTAACAAGGATATCCAGGAATTGAACTCAGCTCTGCACAAAGTGGACCTAATAGACATCTACAGAACTCTCCACCCCAAATCAACAGAATATCCATTTTTTTCAGCACCACACCACACCTATTCCAAAACTGACCACATAGTTGGAAGTAAAGCTCTCCTCAGCAAATGTAAAAGAAAAGAAATTATAACAAACTGTCTCTCAGAACACAGTGCAATCAAACTAGAACTCAGGATTAAGAAACTCACTCAAAACTGCTCAACTACATGGAAACTGAACAACCTGCTCCTGAATGACTACTGGGTACATAACGAAAAGAAGGCAGAAATAAAGATGTTCTTTGAAACCAACGAGAACAAAGACACAACATACCAGAATCTCTGGCACACATTCAAAACAGTGTGTAGAGGGAAATTTATAGCACTAAATGCCCACAAGAGAAAGCAGGAAAGATCCAAAATTGACACCCTAACATCACAATTAAAAGAACTAGAAAAGCAAGAGCAAACACATTCAAAAGCTAGCAGAAGGCTAGAAATAACTAAAATCAGAGCAGAACTGAAGGAAATAGAGACACAAAAAACCCTTCAAAAAATTAATGAATCCAGGAGCTGGTTTTTTGAAAAGAGCAACAAAATTGATAGACTGCTAGCAAGACTAGTAAAGAAGAAAAGAGAGAAGAATCAAATAGATGCAATAAAAAATGAAAAAGAGTTTATCATCACCGATCCCACAGAAATACAATCTACCATCAGAGAATACTACAAACACCTCTATGCAAATAAACTAGACAATCTAGAAGAAATGGATAAATTCCTCGACAAATACACCCTCCCAAGACTAAACCAGGAAGAAGTTGAATCCCTGAATAGACCAATAACAGGCTCTGAAATTGTGGCAATAATCAATAGCTTACCAACCAAAAAGAGTCCAGGACCTGATGGATTCATAGCCGAATTCTACCAGAGGTACAAGGAGGAATTGGTACCATTCCTTCTGAAATTATTCCACTCGATAGAAAAAGAGGGAATCCTCCCTAACACATTTTATGAGGCCAGCATCGTCCTGATACCAAAGCCTGGCAGAGACATAACCAAAAGCTGAATTTCAGATCAGTATCCTTGATGAACATTGATGCAAAAATCCTCAATAAAATACTGGCAAACCGAATCCAGCAGCACATGAAAAAGCTTATCCACCATAATCAAGTGGGCTTCATCCCTTGGATGCAAGGCTGGTTCAACATATGCAAATCAATAAATGTAATCCAGCATATAAACAGAACCAAAGACAAAAACCACATGATTATCTCAATAGATGCAGAAAAGGCCTTTGACAAAATTCAACAACCCTTCATGCTAAAAACTCTCAATAAATTAGGTATTGATGGGACGTATCTCAAAATAATAAGAGCTATCTATGACAAACCCAGAGCCAATATCATACTGAATGGGCAAAAACTGGAAGCATTCCCTTTGAAAACTGGCACAAGACAGGGATGCCCTCTCTCACCGCTCCTATTCAACATAGTGCTGGAAGTTCTGGCCAGGGCAATCAGGCAGGAGAAGGAAATAAACGGTATTCAATTAGGAAAAGAGGAAGTCAAATTGTCCCTGTTTGCAGATGACATGATTGTATATCTAGAAAACCCCATTGTCTCAGCCCAAAATCTCCTTAAGCTGATTAGCAACTTCAGCAAAGTCTCAGGATACAAAATCAATGTACAAAAATCACAAGCATTCTTGTACACCAATCCCAGACAAACAGAGAGCCAAATCATGAGTGAACTCCCATTCACAATTGCTTCAAAGAGAATAAAATACCTAGGAATCCAACTTACAAGGGATGTGAAGGACCTCTTCAAGGAGAACTACAAACCACTGCTCAATGAAATCAAAGAGGATACAAACAAATGGAAGAACATTCCATGCTCATGGGTTGGAAGAATCAATATCGTGAAAATGGTCATACTGCCCAAGGTAATTTATAGATTCAATGCCATCCCCATCAAGCTACCAATGACTTTCTTCACAGAATTGGAAAAAAACTACTTTAAAGTTCATATGCAACTAAAAAAGAGCCTGCATCCCCAAGTCAATCCTAAGCCAAAAGACCAAAGCTGGAGGCATCACGCTACCTGACTTCAAACTATACTACAAGGCTTCAGTAACCAAAACAGCATGGTACTGGTACCACAACAGAGACGTAGATCAATGGAACAGAACAGAGCCCTCAGAAATAATGCCGTATATCTACAACTATCTGATCTTTGACAAACCTGACAAAAACAAGCAATGGAGAAGGGATTCCCTATTTAATAAATGGTGCTGGGAAAACTGGCTAGCCATACGTAGAAAGCTGAAACTGGATCCCTTCCTTACACCTTATACAAAAATTAATTTAAGATGGATTAAAGACTTACATGTTAGACCTAAAACCATAAAAACCCTACAAGAAAACCTAGGCAATACCATTCAGGACATAGGCGTGGGCAAGGACTTCATGTCTAAAACACCAAAAGCAATGGCAACAAAAGCCAAAATTGACAAATGAGATCTAATTAAACTAAAGAGCTTCTGCACAGCAAAAGAAACTACCATCAGAGTGAACAGGCAACTTACAGAATGGGAGAAAATTTTTGCAACCTACTCATCTGACAAAGGGCTAATATCCAGAATCTACAATGAACTCAAACAAATTTTCAAGAAAAAAACAAACAACCCCATCAAAATTGGGCGAAGGACAAGAACAGAGACTTCTCAAAAGAAGACATTTATGCAGCCAAAAAACACATGAAAAAATGCTCATCATCACTGGCCATCAGAGAAATGCAAATCAAAACCACAATGAGATACCATCTCACACCAGTTAGAATGGCCATCATTAAAAAGTCAGGAAACAACAGGTGCTGGAGAGGATGTGGAGAAATAGGAACACTTTTACACTGTTGGTGGGACTGTAAACTAGTTCAACCACTGTGGAAGTCAGTGTGGCGATTCCTCAGGGATCTAGAACTAGAAATACCATTTGACCCAGCCATCCCATTACTGGGTATATACCCAAAGGACTATAAATCATGCTGCTATAAAGACACATGCATATGTATGTTTATTGCGGCACTATTCACAATAGCAAAGAGTTGGAACCAACCCAAATGTCCAACAACGATAGACTGGATTAAGAAAATGTGGCACATATACACCATGGAATACTATGCAGCCATAAAAAATGATGAGTTCATGTCCTTTGTAGGGACATGGATGAAACTGGAAACCATCATTCTCGGTAAACTATCGCAAGGACAAAAAACCAAACACCGCATGTTCTCACTCATAGGTGGGAATTGAACAATGAGAACTCATGGACACAGGAAGGGGAACATCACACTCCGGGGACTGTTGTGGGTTGTTGGGAGTGGGGAGAGACAGCATTAGGAGATATACCTAATGCTAAATGACGAGTTAATGGGTGCAGCAAACCAACATGGCACATGGATACATATGTAACAAACCTGCACATTGTGCACATGTACCCTAAAACCTAAAGTATAATAATAATAAAAACAAACAAACAGAAACAGGGTTTATACATTTTTTTTGTGGAGTCTTAGATGCCTACTGTAAGTAGAGAGTAATGTAGAGCCACCACAGTGTCAACACAGCCCTCCTGCTTGACAAGGTGACCTGCTGCTGTATCATGAGAGTAGGATGTAGCACTTCAATAAAAAGCTACAGCATTAAAACATGGCTCCTTCACATTTCAGCAGTCCTAAATAAGGGTGAGAAACTTACACTGATCTGCAATGGTCCCCTAATTTAAATATGAATAATTTAAAACATGTCAGATTTAGGGAAATTAAAATGGAATGCAAGAACAATGTTTTTAGGACTCTGGAAATGTTTTTGAACAGAAGTCTATAAGGGTGAAGTAGATGAGGTGGGAAATATATAGGGAAAGTATTTTTAGTTACACGTCTAAAGGCTCTTTTATTATCTTCAGACTACTGGGAGTTACAAGTCCTTAAATGAAAGTTGGGAAAATGAAGCAGACAATATAACATTTCTTGGTATTCTAGGAATGAATAAGTACAAAAAAAGAGTATGATGAAGAATTTCCTAAGCTTCCCTTATACTGCTGTCTCTCCCTGTCCTACAGTATTGATCTCCAAAGTCAGCACTAGTTTTTCAAGTTATTGAAGATTTTAAATATTGCACTAGAACAAAGAAGCCAGAATCTACTTAGTATTACTTTTTGTTCACCAGTTTATACTATTTTCGTTATTACCTTAACTTCGTTTTTTCACCCTTCATTTACATACACTTACACAGGCTTTCTTTTAATTTGAAAAGAAAATAGATGAACACAAGTTAATTGACAGATTCAAGTTTGGAAATAAAAATTATTTTATTTTAAATCCCAATTATAATATTACAGATTACATTCTGTATCCCACAAGAAGGAATTAAATTTGTCTACCCTGTGTAGAACTGGCAGAAGCCGTTCATGAACGCTTGACATTAATTGAGGTCAGGGTTGGTGGTTAGTGTTTATCCTCGGTATTGGTTATAGTTTCTAGTATAGAAAATTTAAACTATTTCATTACAATTATTTTGGTTGCAAGTTGATAAACCCAACTTAAAATTTCTTAAGAAGAAAAAAAAGGAAAGCTTTTTGTTGCCTTATTCTTGAGAATCCCAAATGAAGGGAACAGTGTTCAGCTCAGTGGGATATGAATAGACTTGAATCATCTGCTTGGGGAAACCATGAATGGCAGGCACGATAGGGCTGCTTGTTGAAAAGCCTTCTCAGTACCACACTAAATGTACTGGAGATCCTCTCACCCCAAAACAGAGAAATTCAGCAAACAAAAATAATAGACAACAAATTATCTAATCTGTTGAGCATGTCTTTTTATTTTGATACCTTTACAACTTGTGGGGCTTGCTGACACTGGAGGAGACTGTTCCCCCAGATTTAGCTAAATCCTAGAGATAGCAAACAACTCATCAGGAGTGAACCTTTCTTAGGCAAATTAACCAATCCAGAGCTCACTCACTGCCATGAAGCTCTTACACTCCAGGCCAATATTTCCCTGCCCTAATCACTCCATTGCCAGGTACTAGACAACTCAGGAAACCCCTACAATCTAGAGTACACTGAAATTGTTCACACTTGCCAGTTCTAAGTTGTTTACCCTGCCTTGCTCATTAAAGCTCTGACTCACATTTTCTGCTTGCTCCCTCTGCCTCCTGGCTGACCTGGTGTTTCTGCCTATGGCCCTACATGTATGGACTAGCTCCTGCTTCTAGAGTTCTGTGCATATAAACTTCTTCCTTTGTGCCAGTCATTTCTGTGTCTGCATGTTTTACTAGACCTGATGAATACAAATCTTGGGTGCATTTTAAAATACAATCTAGTATACTTATACCTTGGAAATCAAATTAATTAACCAATTAATTAAATTAATTTACTAATTTATTAACCAATTAATTTACAAATTAACCAATTAAATTAATTTACTAATGTATTTATTTTGACTTTTAAATTAATTATAATTAATTTATTAATTTATTATGCAGTTGATACTTGTTAAGTACTTAGTTTGTCCTAATGTAAATATTATTATTTCTTTAAGTTAGGTACTAAAAACCACCTATTAGTTCAGGTTCTTCAAATGACACTTTTCCTTCATTATCTCTTGAGTACCCTCTCTCATAGCATCTTGAAATTTACAAGGTATTTCAAGACTTTGGAAATTGTAGTATATAAATCAAGTATATGAATCAAGAAAGAAGGAGGAGTAGAAAGAGAAGACACTCAAAGTCAACAGATTAATCAAATATTTTATTTTTTATTTTTACATTTTCTTAGTTTCAACTCAGAAATAAGGAGTTATAGATCACTTGAGTTTTTTTTCAATACATATATTTTAAGACTTGAATCAGATTTCATGTTTTTTTTTTACTTTGCTTTTTACCCACAATTTTATTTTAAAAAATTTTTTCATTTTAACTTTTTGTGGACATATAATACCCACAAGGTTATTTTCACGTATGTGATAGAGAAAAATTCTAAAACACACAGTCCAAATAATTCAAAACTTGGATCAAGAAAAATATAATATTCTTATATAATCTAATAATAAAAACAGACCATGGTAAAGAAGCAAACACAGGCCAGGCATGGTGGCTCACGCCAGTAATCCCAGCACTTTGGGAGGCCCAGGCAGGCAGATCACAAGGTCAGGAGATCAAGATCGTCCTGGCTAACATGGTGAAACCCCATCTCTACTAAAAATACAAAAAATTAGCCGGGTGTGGTGGTGAGCACCTGTAGTCCCAGCTACTCGGGAGGCTGAGGCAAGAGAATGGCCTGAATCCGGGAGGTGGAGCTTGCAGTGAGCCGAGATTGCGCCACTGCACTCCAGCCTGGGTGACAGAGTGAGACTCTGTCTCAAAAAAGAAAAAAAAAAAAAAGAAGGAAACACAAAAGAACACTCATCAAAAGTTACCAAGAGATTAATTTTGAACATGCTTTATTGGAAGTGAGTTTTTAATCTGAATTTAAGGACCAAGGCCATGAGTTTATAAAAAGTTTGGGTAAGGTGTGTCAGTTTGGAACTAAACAGAAAATTAAGTGCTCTCCCTGCATTCCAACTTCAACTCAAATCCCTTTGATCACAATGAAGAAAGAACAGGAAAATTTTAATGAGAGAAATGATTTTGTAGACATAAGTTTTAAACAGTTTTAGTTTATATTTTAAGTAAAGGCAACTGTAAAGACAAGGAACTTATTAATAGTTCAATGAGTTTGGGATACACCTCCCAACTAATTAGATGATATTGTTGTGGGTCACATTTAGAGAGAGAATGAATAAGAGGTCTTGCAGAAATCTTGCAGTGGGATGAGTGGCTTCAACAAAGTGAACATATAAACTCAATGTAATTATCAGGCCACTGAGAAGTAGAAGTCCCTTTATGGAGTCTCCAAAAATCAGGGTCCTTGGAAGTATTGTGAAGATTAGAAAGACATTAAACCATCTTCCCTTAAAACAAGGTGTTATAATAAGTCAAACGTAAGACACAAATATTTGTGGAGATATGCATAAACTCTAGTATGTAGAATTAGACTTTGCTTACCAAAGTCATCTAATTTTGTGGTCTACCATTGCAACATTTTTGGAAGACCATTATCAAGGAAATTCTAAGCACGTATCTATATAGAGAGACTACAGCAGTAGAAATAAAACTCCAGTGAACTACTGAAACCAAAAAGGAGACGATATTGATCATTTAATTAAATAAATCAGCCCTGTGGATTGAAAATGAGTTTTTAGAACTGCACCTTGAAACACAGTCACACATACTTTAATGAGGTAAAGACACCCAGGGAGAGAACTTGGCAGCATTGTGGCCTGGTGTATATATGCATTTGGGCAATTTCCAGGAGAGTTTCCAATGAGCCAACACATAATAAAAGTAATAGAAACAGCCTTGGCAGCATCACACTGGAAGCCAGCAGAATCTATGCCAAGTCTGGCAGCAGAGGTAAAGGCTGCAACAATAATGATTTAGGCGTACAGCTTTGCAATCTTTCCCAAACAAAGAGCGCTTGGAGGGAAATCACTCTCTGTTCAGAGTCCTAATTGAAGGAAAGTTGTCTTTACCCACCCACTTTATTCACCAAATCTCACATCCATGATTTTCAAAACTAGCTTGTAAGTGCTGTTGGGTACAATCCTTTGTCTTGCTCTGCCCTGGGAAAAAAGGTACTCACAGAGAGACCTTTCAGCAGTTTCAGACATTGCTGATCTGTAGTACATGCAGAAACTAAGTCTAATGGCTAAAATTAGTTTGCCTTTGCAGGGCTTTCAATTCTTCCATTTCACATAGCCCGCATTTGCTCAGTTTACATTGCAAAAGCCCAGTGTCCATTTCTGTTTTGTTCTGCACTGGGCTGTGTCTTTTTTTCCTCATGACTGTCCAGCACAGTCAATGAAGACAGAAATAAGTAGAATATTCCTGTTCCTCCTTGACTTTGGGATTCCTGCAAGTTGCATTTGGATGCCCCAGGTTGAGGCAGCAATACGTCTTTCCTCATCTGTGTGTTCTGCATGCAAGAACAAATGCAGAAGGGACGTCCAAAGAGAATACGCCTTGAGAAAGTACAGGTTTTATCTTCCACAAGCAAATTACATCCTACACTAGACTCCACCCCATGTGTGAATGGTAACGTGGAAGCTTGCCAAACACCTCCCTAATATGCATTGAGTCTGATGCTGCGGACTTGAGTTTTGTTACACTCTTCACTAATAATTTGTTGCATACTTGTACTGACTCACTTTAATTCTGTTTTTTTAGTTTTTCCATTTAACATGTGGACCAAAAAAGCACAACTGGACCAATATATAAAATAAACACACTCCTTTGCTACAACAATTCGGGAAACTAAATTTTCAAGGATGGAAGGAATGGTTATACGGTTAAAACCAAATGCTAATGTTGGATACATTTATTAATTCAATAAGTGAATATTCATTTATTTATTTACTGAGCTCCTACTGTGTGCCATGCACTATTCTTGGTTCTTGACATACTGCTATGAACAAAGAAATATAGAGTTTACTTTCAAATGTGGATGAGAGGAAGGTATAAACAACCAAACAACTAAGGAAATATTTTCATACTATGTCAAGGGGTGAATTGAACTAATAGAAATTAAAGCAGAATAAGAGGATAGAGTGGCATGGAAAGATACAATGTAACAATATGCAGAAAGCAATGCAGAACTTGGCCTGGAGAAGAAAATTTCCAGACAAATTATATAGATAAGCCTTTCCTGATGATTATATTATTTTTCCAGTCTTTTCCTGTGATAGTAAATTTTATATGTTAACTTGCCTAGGCTAACGGATGCCTAGACAGCTGGTAAAATATCATTTCTGGCTATGTCTGTGAGGGTATTTCAGCATGAGATGAGCATTTGAATTGGTGCATGAGTAAAGCATATGGCCCTTCATTTGCCCAAATGTATGTTTACATCATCCAAATCATTCAGGACTTGAAAATGACTAAAAGACAAAATAAGGTTAAATTCACTCTCTGCCTGACTGCTTGAATTGGGATAGCAATCTTCTCATGCCCTTGGCACTCATTCCTGCTTCTCAGGCCGATAAATTTTGAGTGGAATGTTCGCCATCAGCTCTCTGTCCCTCAGGCCTTCTAACTATACCAACGCCAGCTTTTCTCCATCTCCAGCTTTCAGAGGGCAGAGCATGGGACTTCTCAGCTTCCCACAATCATGCAAGATTGTTGTTATTATACCTTACGATAAATCTTTCTCTCTCTATATATATGTATATATATATTCTATTGGTTTTGTTTCTCTGGAGAACCCTGACTAATGTACTCCCTAAACCATGCACTTACGTAATTAAAAAGTCACACTTATTAACAAAGATCTAGAATCATTAAGAAAGGAGACAGCAGGGGAGGCTTTTTATGTTTGCCCATTTTGTTGTCTCTCCTTTAACTTTCAGTGTTAGTGCTCACAATTAAGTACTAAGCAGTCAATCTTTCAGACTCCTCACCTATGACAACCATAATCCTTTAACACCATATGTTTTCTTTCTCTTTTTTTTGAGATGGAGTCTTGCTCTGTCACCAGGCTGTAGTGCAGTGGTGCAATCTCGGCTCACTGCAACCTCCAACTCCCTGGTTCAAGTGATTCTCCTGCCTCAGCCTCCCGAGTAGCTGGGATTACAGGCATGTATCACCACGACCAGCTAATTTTTGTATTTTTAATAGAGTCGGGGTTTCACCATGTTGGCCAGGCTGGTCTTGAACCCCTGACCTCAGGTGATCCACCCACCTCGGCCTCCCAAAGTACTGGGGTTAGCCACTGTGCCTGGCTGAAACCACATGTTTTCTTAACATTCTTAATATTAATTTAATAATACTAACATAAGGATTGACATTTTCTTAAACCTCCATTTTTTCCCTCCATAATTCTAGTCCCATGATATATTTCTAAAAAAAATTCCTGATATACTACAATACAACATTTGAAAATGTAACGGTATCAGTTTTAGGACACAAACTAAAATATGCTTAACAAACAGCACACAGAAAGACTGTGAATGTTTTATAAGAAAAGCAAGTAGAAAAATTTGATGGACCACATAGGTCCAAGTCAGAATTATTTTTGAAATAAATTGCTTTTATTAAATTTACTTAAATAGATGATGAATAAATTCTACGCTTCAATTTCTCACTTATAGAATATGGCTGCATTGGTAATGCACAGAACTTTTATCTTTTATTTTTCTCTTGTATATTGGAAATAAATAGATAATGCATTTGACCAAGGATTTAAAAATATTGGTGAACTTACTGCAAAGAAAAAGCCCCTTGTCTTTTAGTCTGAGATAGTAACAACATCAATGAACTAATAAATTAGGCTCACTTGAGATTTTGTTTTCATGAAGGAGAATAAAATTAGCCTCTGGCATTCACATGGATATTTTATAAGGAATTTCACTTTTTTGTAACTTCTGCATTTTGAAACTGCTATGGGAATTTTGTATTGTACAATTTTTCCAAGAAAAGATAAATTATGTTCTAGAGTAAACATAAATATAGTTTTTTTCTTTCTCAAATCTGCATAGAAAAAATATGTCTCTTTTTATGACACTTAACCAAAAGCGAGAGACTCGTTGAGTCCCAGCACCAGCTGTACACACATATCTCATGGGAAAGAAACATTCAAAGCAAGCCCAGAGTGCAGTGCTGCCTGTCAAGAAGGTCCTGCCTGTGGTAGTGTGAGATGCTCATCGTTATGCTTCTCCAGTAGGCAATTCTCCTGCCTGTTGATGAAGGCTACTGCATTAGCCTGTGCTCTAAATCCAGAAGTCCTGACAGGCTCCAAGACATCAGCCAAGTCTGGCGATTATAAGGCAGAGGCAATATGTATTATCCCTGTCATGCTTTTGTGTTATTTAGTGATTAGCAAATTGATCTCCAGTTAACAAAATAACAAGGAAGGTTAGTTCTAATTAGTGTGTAATACCTTTAGAGATGATAATATGTGAGAGTTCAAGGAAAATTTCCTTGTGTTATTGCAAGCCATTCATCAATACTTGTGCTACTGGGGAAATTACTGCGTTTAGATACATTGATCTTTAAGATACTAAACTAAATGAGCCAACATATATCACCATAGACTTTAATAATAATATAGCAAGACTCACAAAAGTAAACAGTATGCACTGAGTGTACAGTGATAGGAATATGCCTACGAAAATGAGCAAATCTTTATAAGAGTTTTAGGCAATTTTCGCTGACCATTTATTTTTAGCCAGGCAGAAGTAGAGGTGATCCACTGCCAGCTATTGTCCCAGTTGTCTTCAGATGGTCACCTGATAAAAAGTGATCTCATGGGAATGCCAAGATTTTTTGTCATTTTCCTTATCTTTATGATTCTAAGGAAAACAAAGTTTCAGCATAGTATCCAATCTAAAAATAGAGTTTATTGCGTTTAGTACATTTTTAACTTAAACTTACTGTGAAATGCAAAAATAGAAATGCCTTTGGGCCAGCCCTGGTGGCTCACACCTGTAATCCAGGCATTTTGGGAGGCTGAGGCAGGATGGTTATTTGAATCCAGGAGTTCAAGCCCAGCCTGGGCAACATTGCAAGACCTTATCCCTACAAAAAATAAAAACTTAGCCAGGCACGGTGGCAGGTGTCTGTGGTCCCAGCTACTTGGGAGGCTGAAGTGAAAGAATCACTTGAGCCTAGGAGTTTGAGGCTGCGGTGAGCTATGATCATGCCACTACACTCCAGCCTGGGCAACAAACTAACTAAATAAAGAGAAATGCTTTTGCTCAACAAATCAAAAATATTCATATTACCTTTCAGATCAAGTTCAAAAACATATTAACAGGACATGTGACATTTCACAGTAGTTCAACCTAATCTTTTCACTACTTTTGAAAGCCTGTTTTCTTGTAGACAACAGTGTATTTCGGTTTGTCACTCAATAAACAGTATGCATTTTCTCATCTCTATATTTTCTTGTGGTTTTCTGTTTGTATGTTCTGCTGGTGATGGGTATTTTTTTTTCTTTTTCTAAGCCAATCACTTCTTAAGGTTTATATAAATCCCAGCTCTATCGTGAGACTTTCTCAGATGTTTGTAACAAATATTTTTCATTCTAATGACTATCCAGAGCACATGTTTACTGAACAAAGCATTATGCCATGTGCCTCTTAGCGTTTACTTTCAAACTTACATTCTCACCACAATTTTTTTTTTTTTTTTTGAGACAGTGTCTTGCTCTGTCACCCAGGCTGGAGTGCAGTGGCACGCTCTTGGCTCACTGCAACCTCCGCCTCCCAGGTTCAAGCAATTCTCCTGCCTCAGCCTCCTGAGTAGCTGGGATTACAAGCATGTGCCACCAAGCCCAGCTAATTTTTGTATTTTTAGTAGAGACAGGGTGTCACCATATTGGTCAGGCTGGTCTCGAACTCCTGACCTCGTGATCCTGCCTCGGCCTCCCAAAGTCCTGGGATTGCAAAAGGCAAATCTTATTTTTTCTGCTAGATTATGGATTTGATGCTCAGGTATTGCATTTCTAACTCAATAATTAACAGAGGTAAGAGTTTACCATCTTCTTATTCTATACTCCTGGTGGCATAGTATGAAGCTAGCTATATATTACGTTGTTAATAAATACTTGTTAAACTAAACAAAAAACTAAAACACCTCTTTTTGATTATTTAACATTTTTACCTAATGATGTTACTTTATCATTTTTGTCTGGCATAATTTATTGACATAACCCTTATGTGTTTTATTTCTTGTTGTTAAGGAGGTATCCTCTTGTTTTATCATTCAATTAAAATACTCATACATCACAATGACAGGGCTACATGAGGAGAAGTGTGTCATTAGGTCATTTGATCATTGTGCAAACACAATAGGATGTACTTACACAAACTTAGGTGGTATAACCTACTGCACACCTGGACTATGTGGAATAGCCTATTGCTTCTAGTCTTCAAGCCTGTACAGCATGCTACTATACTATTAATAAATTAATAATTAACTAATTATAAATAAAAACTATAGGCAATCATAATACAATGGTAAGCATTTGTGTATCTAAACATACCTAAACATAGAAAAGGTACAGTAAAAATATGGTATAAAAGATAAAAACTGATACACCTGTACAGGCAGGCCCCATAAGTGGAGGTTGCAGGACTGGAGATTGCTGTGGGTGAGTCCACAGGTAGTGAGTGAACATGAAAGCCTAGGACTTTACTGTATATACTGTAGACTCTCTAAGCATGGTACACTCAGGCTATACGAAATGTATAAGGAAAACAAAAAATGCACTTTGACATCACCAGGAGATAGGAATTTTTCAGCTTCATTATACTCTTATGGGGCCCTTGTCACATATGCAGTCCAACGTTGACTGAAACATTGCTATGTGGCACATGATGGTATAGAGATTATTGATCTTAGGAATTAATTTAATTATCACATCAGCAGCTACCATATTGGCCATATTTTTTGTTAATTTTTTTTTGTTAAATTTTCTTAAAATTTTGTTAAATTTTTTGTTAAATTTTTATATATTTCTTAAATTTTCAAATGCTCTATTATATAGAAGAAAACACAATAATGAGTAAAATTATTAATAGAGATCATAAAACAGTTTATGGTTATAGATAGTAAGTGGTAGAACTAAACTGAATCCAAACAAGTCCTAAACCATCTCCATTTATTTTTTTAAATTATATTTATTATATTTTTAAGATTTAGATCTTTTGGTAGAAAAAGCCATCATGTATGATAGTATTTAATTTGATGACATAGATTAATATTAGACCATATTAGGCCATATAAAAACATTTTGGTATAATGTAAATAGAGAAGAATAGATTTGCTCAAAGCATATCTATGGTGCAGGTTAATAAAAAACTCTAGGCTGGGTGTGGTGGCTCACGCCTGTAATCCCAGCACTTTGGGATGTCAAGCTGGGCAGATTGAGGTCAGGAGTTCTAGATCAACCTGGCCAATATGGTGAAACCCCATCTCTACTAAAATTACAAAAATTAGCCAGGTGTGGTGGTGCACGCCTGTAATCCCAGCTACTCGGGAAGCCGAGTCAAGAGAATTGCTTGAACCTGGGAGGTGGAGGTTGCAGTGAGCCGAGATTGTGCCACTGCACTCCAGCCTGGGCGACAGAGCAAGATTCTGTCTTGGAAAACAAACAAACGAACAAAAACTTTAAAGCTAATTACTTCACCGACTTCTCTATCTTTACTAATGAAATTAGACATGTTATACATATATAACATATACAAAATATTCCTTTCTATGCAGGCAAACTACAGTTCTGAGGGATTAAAGACACTTTAGCTAATAGGTGGTCGAGAACAAACTGCCTCTTGCTTGCTATTCTACTCTCAGTTCTTTTCGTTTTCTTCCACAGCATTTAGTTTTCATAAATTGACAACTAAAATTAATTTTGTTCTAATAATGAAGCAAGTATTATTGTTTTTCTAAAGATAGAAGGAGGGGAATAGAATGAAAAATTCTGAGATGATCCATAAATGTAGGGAAGGGAAGGGGAGAAAATTATACTACTATGATGTGATAGGATGTGACCGATTCTACCAATTTGTTAAAAGTGCAGTATTTTAAGGACAAAACATGCTCTCTTTGGAAAGCAATCTTTCAAAGCAAACCTTTTTCTCCAAAGAGACATTTACATATACTTTTGAGTAAGAAGGACACATACGTGATAATTACTGTGTTGTTTCAATAGGATTTTCATAGCAGAGGACTTTGCAGATGAAAGTTGCTTTAAAATGAAATGCCGTATATATTTTTTCTATTATGATAAGTATAAAGGAGATCTTAATACAGAACACAACTTGAGAAGGAATACATTGATTGAAAGGCCTAGTATGCCAATTGAATTCTCAAGTACTAATATGATCTTGTTCTTTATTATGGAGAAAATAAATTCATTGACCATAATTGCTCTCAGAGCTCAATGAGCACAATAATTGTATTGTGCAGAGAAAAAGGAAAAAGAATGTAGTATTATGATTTAATTTATGCTGGTACAGAAGTGGGTTAGCTCATCATTTTTTGGGAAAACCATCATTTTAATGCAATTAAACATTTATTTCTTAATTTTTCACGAGATTACATCTACTTATTAAATTGTGAGAGAATGTGTATTGATCCTTATAACTGAAGCATATTTACTATGTCACAGCTTACAACATTTACACTGTAAAACAGGAAATAGTATATCACATCAAGGCTGTCATCTTTGTAATTGATTTGCAAGCAATACTATTGGGAACCCAGAAAATCTGAGACAGGTCTCAGTTAATTCAGAAATTTATTTTGCCAAGGTTGAGAATGAGCCCCCAGCACAGCTAGGCTGCCAATAATAAGGGAGGAGGAAGTGAGGGGTAAAGTCTGGAATAGTCCAATTTTTTGGATATCTTGCTGATCATCGAGGTTATGAATTTTATACATTTTAGGGAGGCATGAGACATTCATCAATATATGTAAGAAGTACATTGGTTTGGTCTGAAAAGGCAGGACAACTTGAAGCAAAGGCAGGAAGACTTGAAATGGGGAGGGAGCTTCCAAGTCACAGATAGGTGAGACACAAAGAGTTCCATTCTTTTTTTTTTTTTTTTTTTTTTTATTATACTTTAGGGTTTTAGGGTACATGTGCACAATGTGCAGGTTTGTTACATATGTATCCATGTGCCATGTTGATTTCCTGCACCCATTAATTCGTCATTTAGCATTAGGTGTATCTCCTAATGCTGTCCCTCCCCCCTCCCCCCACCCCACAACAGTCCCCGGAGCGTGATGTTCCCCTTCCTGTGTCCATGAGTTCTCATTGTTCAATTCCCACCTATGAGTGAGAACATGCGGTGTTTGGTTTTTTGTCCTTGCGATAGTTTACTGAGAATGATGTTTTCCAGTTTCATCCATGTCCCTACAAAGGACACGAACTCATCATTTTTTATGGCTGCATAGTATTCCATGGTGTATATGTGCCACATTTTCTTAATCCAGTCTATCGTTGTTGGACATTTGGGTTGGTTCCAACTCTTTGCTATTGTGAATAGTGCCGCAATAAACATACGTGTGCATGTGTCTTTATAGCAGCATGATTTATAGTCCTTTGGGTATGTACCCAGTAATGGGATGGCTGGGTCAAATGGTATTTCTAGTTCGAGATCCCTGAGGAATCGCCACACTGACTTCCACAATGGTTGAACTAGTTTACAGTCCCACCAACAGTGTAAAAGTGTTCCTATTTCTCCACATCCTCTCCAGCACCTGTTGTTTCCTGATTTTTTAATGATGGCCATTCTAACTGGTGTGAGATGGTATCTCACTGTGGTTTTGATTTGCATTTCTCTGATGGCCAGTGATGGGGAGCATTTCTTCATGTGTTTTTTGGCTGCATAAATGTCTTCTTTTGAGAAGTGTCTGTTCATGTCCTCTGCCCACTTTTTGATGGGGTTAAACTATACTACAAGGCTACAGTAACCAAAACAGCATGGTACTGGTACCACAACAGAGACATAGATCAATGGAACAGAACAGAGCCCTCAGAAATGATGCCGCATAGCTACAACTATCCGATCTTTGACAAACCTGACAAAAACAAGAAATGGGGAAAGGATTCCCTATTTAATAAATGGTGCTGGGAAAACTGGCTAGCCATATGTAGAAAGCTGCAACTGGATCCCTTCCTTACACCTTATACAAAAATTAATTCAAGATGGATTAAAGACTTATATGTTAGACCTAAAACCATTAAAATCCTACAAGAAAACCTAGGCAATACCATTCAGGACATAGGCGTGGGCAAGGACTTCATGTCTAAAACACCAAAAGCAATGGCAACAAAAGCCAAAATCGACAAATGGGATCTCATTAAACTAAAGAGCTTCTGCACAGCAAAAGAAACTATCATCAGAGTGAACAGGCAACCTACACAATGGGAGAAAATGTTTGCAACCTACTCATCTGACAAAGGGCTAATATCCAGAATCTACAATGAACTCAAACAAATTTACAAGAAAAAAACAAACAACTCCATCAAAAAGAGTTCCATTCTTTTGACTTTCTGACTAGCCTTTCCAAAGGAGGCAATCATATATGCATCTACTGCAGTGAGCAGAGGGATAACTGAATAGAATGGGAGGCAGGTTTGCCCTAAGCACTTTCTAGCTTGAGTTTTCCTTAGTGATTTTGGGCACCCAAGATATTTTATTTTCACACTACATATTATGAAGTAAATTTGCTTAATTTTTATAGACATCATAAATGTAAAGAGTTTCTTGACTATCAATCATAACCAATATAGTACATTGAATATTATATATTTGAACATTCAATGTTTTCTAATTTGGAAATATTTTAGTTTCCAATTTTGTTATATTCAAGGTATAGTTCTAAGACCTCTGCATAGAAATAAAAAGTAAAATGAACATTAAAAATGTGAAACTATATCTCATGTAACAAACAGTGTAATGGTGTAAAAAATAATAATAGAATAATCATGTAAATAAGTTTACAATTGAAAACAGTAAGTACTATAAAGGAACATACAAGGTGTGAAAGTAATTAATAGGGGAATTAACATTAACTATGAGGTTGAGAAGGCTTTTCTTCAGGAGGGGAGATTTTAATGAGCTAAGATAATGGAGTAGTGTATGTAAATATTCATTGAAGTCATGTCATGAATAAGATCATCTAATGAGAAATGGTAGAAATAGAGATAGATCGAAAGAGAGAGTTCTTATGAAACTTCAGTTTTAATGGTCCAGTTAAAATTGAAAAGTCAAAAGAGAGAACTGAAAAAGAGTGGCTAAAATAGGCAAAAATTTAGAAGTTTTCATGAAGACAAGGATCAAGAGTGTTTCTAGAAGGACAGGATCATGAACAGTACTGAATTTTGCTGAGAGGTCAAGCAAGATAAGGACAAAAATTTCCCTTGGTTTAGCAATACAGATGTCATTGGACACTTTAGCAGGATCTTGGCTGAATGCTGTAGACAGAAAATGCAGATTAAAATGTTTAGAGTCATGAATAAAGACAGCTTTTCTGAAATAGTAGAAGTGGAGATGGAGAGAAGGGGGGGAATGTCATTGGTATTTAGGATACACAATTGATCAGATTTGATGGACTCCACGTGGAATGAAAGGGAGAAGACAAAATGAATTATGATGTCTAAGTGTCTGGCTTGCTGACAGTGATAGTCACTGAGACAGAAAACCCTGGAAATAGACAAGCTGTGGGGTTTTGTTTATTATTATTATTTCTTAGTGGGATGGAATATATGAAATTGTAAATTGTATTTTGGGCATATTGAGCTTCAAATGACTTGGAGTTATCTAAATACGTGAGTGGAAAAAGCTCATTGAATATGCCGGTCTGAAGATCAGAAGAACAGATAGAGAAAGGGACTGTGAGAGGCAGAAATGTAGCATGATGGGAGAAATTTTATTTTAAGGCAGTGAGAGGAACTCACTCGAGGAGAATGTAAATATCAAAAGGGAAAAGAGATCATTGATAGCTTAGAAGATAGGAGTGGATAAGAACCAATCACAGGTGGAGTAATTGGCTTTACGTAACAGGAAGAATAATTCTGCTATCGTAATAGGAGGGGAGAAGGGTAGCAAAGGATCCTGGATATGTTTAATTACAGGAAAATAAGGGGTATGCCTTCTATTTTCCCTAAAGTACAATGTGAGAAGCTGAATCCTACTTAACTGCTGAAATGGAGTGGGAATGGGAGGATGGGAGTTTGGGAGATGTGCGCTATACCCTATAGGCTGAAAAATGTGATGGACAGTTATTGTAAGGAAGACTATGGATGATGATTAAATAACAACAGAAGAAAATGAATGCCTGTTTGGAAGAGAGATAGATTCACTGGTTTGTGTTTGGTAAGTGAATACCACAGAAGGTGGGATGTGAGAGGTGGCTCAGATTTTATAGAAGGAGCAGGGCATGCATGGCTAGAATACAGAATGAGCAAATCTGTTAGTGGCTGTATTGGGTCATTCTTGCATTGCTATAAATAAACACCTGAGACTAGATAATTTATAAAGAAAAGAGTTTTAATTGGCTCATGGCTCCACAGGCTGTACAGGATGCATAATGCTGACATCTGCTTGGCTTCTGGGGAGGCCTCAGGAAACTTACAATCATGTCAGAAGGTGAAGAGGAAGCAGGCACGTCTTACATAACCAGAGCAGGAGCACGAGAGAGACGGGAGGTACTATACACCTTTAAACAACCAGATCTCACAACTCACCCACTATCATGAGAACAGCACCAAGCGGAAGTATGCCCCCATGATCAAACCACCTACCACCAGGCCCCATCTCTGACATTGGTGATTATAATTTGACTGAGATTTGAGCAGGGACACAGATCCAAACCATATCATTCCATCCATGGTCCCTCCCAAATCTCATGTCTTTCTCACATTGCAATATGCAGTCATACCCTCCCAACAGTCCCCCCAAATCTTAACTCATTCTAGCACTAACTCAAAAGACCAAGGTCCAAAGTCTCATCTAAGACAAGGCTAGCCATGTTTGCCTATGAGCCTGTAAAGTAAAAAAATAATTAAAAAAAAACAAGTTAGTTACTCCCAAGATATAATGGGGCTATAGACATTAGGCAAATACTCTTGTTCCAAAAGGGAGAAATTGGCCAAAACAAAAGGGATATAGGCCCCATGCAAGTCTGAAACCCAGCAGGGCAGTTATTAAAGTTTCAAAATAATCTCCTTTGACTCCATGTCTCCATCCAGGACATACAGTGGCGAGAGGTGAGCTCCCAAAGTCTTGGGAAGCTCCACCTTTGTGGCTTTTCAGGGTTCAGACCTCATGGCTACTTTTATGGGCTGGTGTTGAATGCCTGTGGCTCTCCCAGGTGCAGGGTGCAAACTGCCAGTGGATCTACAGTTCTGGGGTCTGGAGGATGATGGGTCTCTTCTCACTGCTCCACCAGGCAGTGCTCCAGTGGGGACTCTATGTGGGGGATCCAACCCCACATTTCTCCTCCACAGTGCCCTCACAGAGGTTCCCCATGAGGGCTCTGCCCATGCAGAAGGCTTCTGTTTAGACATCCAGGCTTTTCCATACATCATCTGAAATTGAGGCAGAGGCTCCCAAGCCTCAACTCTTACATTTTGTGCACTTGCAGGCTTAACACCACATGGAAGCCATCAAGATTTATGGTTTGCAGTGGTCCAAACTGTGCCTGGGTCCCTTTGAGTCACAGCTGGGACTAGAGCAGTGGGCACACAAGGAGTGATGTCCTTATGCTGCTCAGGGCAGTGGGGCACTGGACCTGGCACCCCAAACCATTCTTTCATTCTAAACCTTCAGGCCTGTGATGGGAGGGGCTGTCATGAAGGTCTCTAAAATGTCTTCAAGGCCTTTTCCCCTTTGTCTTGAATATTAGCACTTGGCTCCTTTTTACTTATCCAAATTTCTGAAGCCAGCTTGAACTCTTCCCCTGAAAATAGACTTTTCTTTTCCACTGGGCTGCAAATTTTCCAAATTTGTATGCTTTGCTTCTTTTTTAAATATAAGTTCCAGTTTCAGGTCATTTTTTTGCTCACGCATGTTAGCATAAGTTGTTAGACATAGCCAGGTCACAACTTGAACACTTCGATGGTTAGAAATTTCTTCTGCCAGTTACCCTAAATCATCACTCTCAAGGTCAAAGTTCCACAGATCCCTAGGACAGGGGAACAATCCAACCAAGGTCTTTGCCAAGGTGTGACAAATGTGTTCTTTGCTCCAGTTCCCAATAAGTTCCTCATTTCCATCTGAGATGTCCTCAGCCTGGACTTCATTGTTGGTATCACTATCAGCATTTTGGTCACAACAATCTAACAACTCTCTAGGAAGTTCCAAATTTTCCCTCTTCTTCCTGTCTTCTTCTGAGCCTTCCATACTCTTCCAACCTCTACCTGTTATCCAGTTCCAAAGATGCTTCCACGTTTTCAGGTATCTTTATAGAAATACTCCACCCCGATACCAATTTTTTGTATTGAATTGTTCTCACATTGCTATAAAGAAATACCTGAGACCAGATAATTTATAAAGAAAAGAGGTTTAATTGGCTCACATTTTGGCAGGCTGGACAAGATGCATGACACTAGCATCTGCTTGACTTCTGGGGAGGCCTCAGGAAACTTACAATCATGGCAGAAGGTGAAGGGGAAGCAGGGACATTTTACTTGCCAGAGCAGGAGCAAGAGAGAGGGGTGGCGGAGGTGCTACACACTTTGAAACAACCAGATCTCATGATAACTCACTCGATCATGAGAAGAGCACCAAGTAGGAAATCTCCTCCTACAATACAACCACCTCCCAACAGGCCCCTCCTCCAACACTGGGTATTACAATTGGAACTGCAATTTGTACAGGCATAGATCCAAGCCATATCAGTGGGGTAATTAATAGGGCTGTTAGATTAAGTCCGACATGAGTAGACTAGTGGCTTATTTTGGAGACAAGGAACAAACAAGTTTAGATGAAAGTTGAAGACATGTTTCTTAAAAACAGGAATTAAATTTTGATTAGCTGTGACAACTAAATCAAACCACCTTGGATGCTTGTACACAGGGACTTGAAAGTTGTGGAAATTGGGCCATGTGAAACTTACACTACCAGAAGTTTGAAAAACAATTTGGAGCTGTGAATGTTAGGAATTGGGAATACCTAGAAGGCTAGTACAGAATTCATATGAAAAGTAATGAAGACCTGAAACAAGGTGGAAATGGGCAGTCAAGAAACGATTCTAAAGTGCATTCTGAAGTACATGCCAATGTTTCTTATTCTTTATTTAAATTTTCTATTCCAATTTAGAATCAGATATCCTGGGGTTTTTGTTTTGTTTTCCTTTTTGGTCTCCATGTAGAGAAATCCAGAATGGAAAATACCATCATTAAGAAGCTTGTTGAGCCATCTGTCTGACTGGGAGGCTATTTCCCGTGGTTCTAACTAATGGCAATGACTTTGAATTTTATTTTAATTTTTAAAAGGAATGAAAAAAATTCTCACTTTTTTCACTGTACTGTATGAAAGAAAAATGTTCACAGTGGTAGGATAACTGTTTTCCTCTATTTTGAGAGCCCTCTTCATCAGTTAAGTACCACTAACCAATTTTTAAAGAAGAGTTAAGATGTTTGTCTCAGAAAAATAAAAACAATAAAAGTGTTTATCAAGATTTCCTTCTCCAAACTAAGGTTCTATTTTGCTTGTAATCTATCCAGTTTTTTCTCAGGCATTAAGCACTATACTAAAATTGGAATAGAAAAACAAAACACTTTATTTTAGAGCACCTATATCCAAAAAGCTAAAGTGAAGAACAAAACAAAACTTACTATACTTTGTGCTGTATTGAGCTTTCTTCTTGCTTCTCACTTAAATGTTTGGTTTCAGAATTTTCAGATAACAAAATTGTCTACATTAAATTACTTGAAGTTTCCCCATAGTTCTTAGGGCATATATATTACATTGTAATAATCTCAAAGTGATTAAATCTCAAAGTTTTAATAAAGTATACAAAATTATTTCAAAATTTAATGTATTTGATAATACTACTATCAGAGACTTTGCTTTCAGTCAGGATGAAGAAAAGAGGACTTGATTTACCCTCCTGACTAAAATAACAACAAAAAACTAAAATAATATAAAACAATAATTTTTAAGGCACTAAAAACTTAGCAACAAAGAGTAGTGATTCTTCAGAAATGGGAAGCAAATGAGGGGAGCCTTATGGTTGTCCATGGTTACTGCTTTATGACAGTTCTGAGGCCATGGTGAAGAAAAGATTAGCCCAGTTGGAGACCGGAATTCTCCCTGAATTGAGGAAACAGAACTGACAGGAACAGAGGACCTAAAATTTGTAGGGCTGACTACTGGCGATTATAGAACTGCAAAATTTAAAGAGAAATTTGGGAAACTGTAGAGTTTCCCCCTCAAGTGCTCAGCAGAATACTGATTAGCACTCAAGTGTAAGAAAACAATCCAAGGCTAGGGAAAAAAATCACCTAAAGGATTAATGGTAAGAGGGCTGCAAATAGTGATGTTTCCACCAAGCATCCCAGACAACCTCATGAATCATGTTGCATTAGGTAGAGGTCACAGAATGGTCTTGCCTCAATAGTAGAGAATAATTAGCCCTATACTGAGCACTGTGCCAATTCTGCCTAAAATTCTTCCAAAAAGACAAAAAGGATCAAATGACTCCCCTGATACTTGACCACTTCCTAGAAGACAATATTTATAAAATATAAAAATATCAATTACCCAGATAAAATTCACAGTATCTGAAATTTAATAAAAATCATCAAACATATAAAGAGGCAGGGAAATATGACTACTAATAGAGACAAATCAATCAAAATGAATGCAGAATGGACAGAGGTTTTAGAATTAACAGACAAGCATACGGAAAGAAATACAACTGTATCTCATATGTTCAAAGACACATAGATGCCATTAAAAAGACTCAGAACTTGTAGTGATAAAAGCAGTTGGGTAAGTGAAAAATATCCTCGGTGGTATTACAGCAAATTATACACTGCAAAATGAAAGGTTTGTGGACCTAAAAAGAGAGGTTCAAAGGTTTATAGCAAGAAAAACTGTCTTACATGAAACTCAGAGAGAAAATGGAATCAAATCAAGTGAGCAGGCCATAAAATAACTCTCAATGTATCTAAAAGCATTGAAATCATACAATGTATGTCCTACAATATAACCACAATAGATTTAAATTAGAAATTCATAAAAAATTCTCTAGGAGATATCCAGATATTTGTACATAAATAACACAATAATCCATGTGTCAAAAAAATTAGAAAGTATTTCAAATTCAATTAAAATAAAGGCACACAAAATACAACAGATTCTGGTGACATTGCGGAGAAGGCAACATTTTACACTGCTGGTGGGAGTGTAAATTAGTCTAACTATTGTGGAAGACAATGTGGTGATTCCTCAAAGATCTAGAAGCAGAAATACCATTTGGCCCAGCTATCCCATTACTGGATACATACCCAAAGGCATATAAATCATTCTATTATAAAGATTCATGCACATGTATATTCACTGTAGCATTATTCACAATAGCAAAGACATGGAATCTATCTAAATGCCCATCAATGATAGATTGGATAAAGAAAATATGGTACATATACACTCTGGAATACTATGTAGCCATAAAAAAGAATGAGATCATGTCCTTTGCAGGGACATAGATGGAGCTGGAAGCCATTATCTTCAGTAAACTGAAAATGCAGTAACAGAAGACCAAAAACCACATATTCTCACTTACAAGTGGGAGTTGTATGATGAGAACACATGAGCAGGAACAGAACACACTGGGGCCTGTCAGGGGTGGAGGCGTGGGAGGAGGGAGAGCATCAGGAAGAATAACTAATCGATGCTGGGCTTAATACCTAGATGATGGGTTGATCTGTGCAGCAAACAATACTGGCACATGTTTACCTATGTAACAAACCTGCACATCCTGCACATGTACCATGGAACTTAAAAGTTGAAAAAATTAATATAATATAATATAATATAGATATAGATATATAAAAATCTGTGAGATGTGACAAAAACTGTGTTATATTGGAAATTTGTAACACTATATACCTATACTAGGAAAGAAGAAAGTTCATAAATCATGCTCTTCTTATTAAAGAACTAAAAAAGAAGAGCAAATTAAACATAAAGTAGGAAGATAAATTATAAAGATCAGCATGAAAATTAGTGTAGTAAAAAACAGAAAAACAATAGAAAAATAAAAGAAACCAAAAGTTAGTTTTTTAAAAATATCAATTGATAAACCTCTAGCTAGACTGACCAAAACAAAAAGAGAGTAGACACATGTTGTCAATATCAGGATGGGAATATAACATTACTACCAAGATTTGATAATAAGATTATAAAATGCTTCCCCTCTCTTCCACCCTCCCATTATATCAACAGGGTTCCTGTATAATAAAAGTAGATTACAGCCGAAAGAGCTGTCAGGTGCACATTCTACTTAAGAAGGAGTTTTTAGGGAAACTCAAAGATAAAACAAATAACAAGAACAAGGATATTAGAGAAAATAAAAGACTGAAACGTATAGCTACAAGAGACTTTAAAATTAGCCCAAATCCTAGTCAGATTGATGTAACACCTCAAAATAAAGGACTGCTTACCTCTGTTTCTTTTGCCCAATACATCACGTTAGCTTTAAACAAAAAAGTTTAAGTCTTGCCAAAAGACACAAAAAAAATGTCTGAAGATATAAAACAAACAGAACAAGACTCATATGTGATACAGATTTTGGAATTATCAGACAGAATTTAAAATAACTATGATTAATATGTAAAAGTCTCTAAAGAGAAAAGTAGACAACATGTACTAACAGGTAAATAATGTAAAGATAAAGAAAATTCAAGAAAGAATTAAAAAGAGATTCTAGGAATAAAAAATGCTAACAGAAATGCAGAAATGCTTTGATGAGCTCATCAGCAAGCTGGGCATGGCTGAGGAAAGAATCAGTGAAGAAGCTGAAGATCTATCAATATAAACTTTTTGAACAGAAATTAAAAGAAAAATTAATTTTAAAAAGCTACACAATAGAAATTTCAAGATCTGCAGAATTTCTCAAAATATTCAGCATATATGTAATAGGAATAGTAGAATGAGAATGAGAAGACAGAGAAGGGAGGAAGAATATTTGAAGTAATAATGGCCGAGAACCTTCTAAAATTAATGATAGACACCAAACCATAGAGCAAGAATCTCAGTGAACACTAAGTAGGATGAACACCAAAATTAAAGCAAAAAAAAAAAAAATCCAAAACTGTACTTGATTATAGCAAATTCAGATTATTGAAAACTAACAATAAAGACAAAATCTTGAAAGCAGCAAGTAGAAAACAAAACACCTTACTATAGAGAAATAAAGAAAGTTAAAAAAATATATTATACATATATAAATGGCTGATATATATATGATATATACCATATATATCAGAGAAATAAGGAACAGTTATATATATATATTCTTTATATATATGTATTTTGAAGGCTAATATATATATTATATATTATATATATTGTATATATAATCAGCCTTCAAATAAAAAACATTCTGAAATAATTTATTCACCACATAAATATATACATATACATATATCTACACACACACACGTCAGCCTTCTCTTAAAAGACAATGGCAGCAAGAAAAATTGGAGCAACGTTTTTAAAGTGATGAAGGAAAAAATTTACCAAACTAGAATGACTATATCTAGGAAAATTACTATTCAAAAATGAAGAAATCTTTTCTCTGACAACCTAAAACCAAGGAAAATTATTGCCAACAGAAGACCCATACTATTAAAAAAAGTTAGAATAAATTCTTCAGTGAGAGGAAAAATAATCTAGAACACAAAATCAGATCTACACACACAAAAAAGAATAATGTCCCAGAAGGAATAAATAAAGGTAAAATAAATAAATAATTAAATTGATCCAAAAGATAAATTTGCATTCAAAACCATAATCACAATTATATATTGATTATAGAATATGTATACATAAAATGAATGACATCAATGTTATAAGGGAGAGGAAATGGTAATACTCTGCTATAAGTTGGGTGCATTAATGTAAAATAATATAGTATTATTTGAAGGTATACATAGATTAGTTGTACATTTACAGTATATGCAAACTCTAGAACAAACACTAAAATATTCAAAAAATAAAGCATAATTTTAAATGCTTAAAGGATAGAAAATGGAATCATTTAAAATATTTGATTAAAACCAGAGAGGGCAGAAAAAGAGCAGATTAAAAAATTAAAACTTTTGCTCTTTGAAAGGCTTTCTCATTTTTCTTAGTCGAGTGATACTTAACAATTTACTTCTCTTTCCTTTCTGAATAAATGCAGAAGTGTTTCTGTTTTTCAATTTCCAAATCTGCTCTCAGTTTTTAAAATTAATTTTTAAAATGCCTAGTAAAAATTGTATATATTTATGGTGTACAGCATTGTGTTTTGATATATGTATACAATGAAGAATGGTTAAATCAAGCAATTTAACATATGCATTACCTCATATGCTTACAAAATTTTTTGTGGTGAGAACATGGTTCTCTCAGTGATTTTTAAGTATACAATGCATTGTTATTAACTACAGTCAGTGTGGTGTACAATAGATCTCACGCACTTATTCCTGCCATCTAACTCAAATTTGGTGTCTTTTGACCAATATCTCCCCAGTCCCTTCACCTATGCTGTTGGTCTCTGGTAAATGCTGCATTATGTTCTTTTTCTGAGAGTTCAACTTATTTAGATTCTACATATAAGTGGATCTATGATGTAATATTTGTCTTTCTGTGCCTGGCTTATTTTACTTGACATAATGTTCTCAAAGTTCATCCATGATGTCACAAATAAGAGGATTTCCACCTCTTTTAAAGAGGAATAGTACTCATTTTGTACATATATCACTTTTATTTGTCTATTCATCTATTCATGGACACTTAGATTGATTCCAATATCTTAAAAATTGTGGATAATGATGCAATAAACATTGGAAGGAAGATATCTTTTCTACATAATGATATCATTTAATTTGGATATATACCCAAAAAGGGATTGCTGGGTCATATGGTAGTTCTATTTTTAATTTCTTTAGGAACATTCATGCTGTTTTCCACAATAGCTGCATCAGTCCACATTCCTATCAAGAGCATGCAAATGTTCTCTTTTCTGCAAACTCTCCCCAACACTTGTTATCTCTTATATTTATGTATAAGAGATTCTGTTAGTATGGTTATTTTTAGAGAATAGTCATCCTGACAGGATGATGCAATATGGTATTTTATAGTAGTGTCATGTGTATTAAATGGTCTTTCTTTTCAGGATTCATTAAGAGGAACAATATTCTTTAAAAAGGAGACTTGCAAAACATATAGCAGAGGAAGGAGCAGGCAGCAATCTTTGCTATTCTTCATCCTCTGCTGGTGATACCCAGGCAAATCGGGTCTGGCGTGGACATCCAGCAAACTCCAGCAGACCTGCAGCAGAGGCGCCTGACTGTTAGAACGAAAACTAACAAACAGAAAGGAATAGCATCAACATCAACAAAAAGGACATCTAGACACAGAAAGATCACTAACATCAAAGACCAAAGGTAGACAAATTCACAAAGATGGGGAGAAAGCAGCGCAAAAAGGCTGAAAAATTCCAAAAACCAGAGTGCCTCTTCTCACAATTCCTTACCAGCAAGGGAACAAAACTGGATGGAGAATGAGTTTGACAAATTGACAGAAGTAGGCTTCAGAAGGTGGGTAATACAAACTCCTCCAAGCTAAAGGAGCATGTTCTAAGCCAATGCAAGGAAGCTAAGAACTGTGAAAAAAGGTTAGACACATTGTTAACTGGAATAACCAGTTTAGAGAAGAACATAAATGACCTGATGGAACTGAAAAACACAGCACGAGAACTTCACGAAGCATACACAAGTATCAATAGAAGAATCAATCAAGCAGAACATAGGATATTAGAGATTGAAGATCAACTCAATGAAATAAAGTGAGAAGACAAGATTAGAGAAAAAAGAGTGAAAAGAAATGAACAAAGCCTCCAAAAATATGAGACTATGTGAAAAGACCAAATCTACGTTTGACTGGTGTGCCTGAAAGTGACAGGAAGAATGGAACCAAGTTGGACAACACTCTTCAGAATATTATCCAGGAGAACTTCCCCAACCTAGTAAGGAAGGCCAACATTCAAATTCAGGAAATACAGAGAACACCACGAAGATATTCCCCGAGAAGAGCAACCCCAAGACACATAATCGTGAGATTCACCAAGGTTGAAATGAAGGAAAAAATGTTAAGCACAGCCAGAAAGAAAGGTCAGGTGACCCCCAAAGAGAAGCCCATTGGACTAACAGCGGATCTCTCCACAGAAGCCCTACAAGCAAGAAGAGAGTGGGGACCAATATTTAACACTCTTAAATAAAAGAATTTTTCTTTTTTTTTTTTTTTTTTTTTTTTAGAGACAGAGTTTTGCTCTGTTGCCAGGCTGGAGTGCAGTGGCATGATCTCAGCTCACCACAACCTCTGCCTCCTGGGTTCAAGCAATTCCTCTGCCTCAGCCTCCCAAGTAGCTGGGATTACAGCCACGCACCACCACACCTGGCTAATTTTTTGTATTTTAGTAGAGACAGGGTTTCACCATGTTGGCAAAGACGGTCTCAATATCCTGACCTTGTGATCCACCCACCTCGGCCTCCTAAAGTGCTGGAATTACAGGTGTCAACCACCACGCCTGACCAAGAAAATAATTTTCAACCCAGAATTTCATATCTAGCCAAACTAAGCTTCTTAAGTGAAGGAGAAATAAAATCCTATACAGACAAGCAAATGCTGAGAGATTTTGTCACCACCAGGCCTGCCTTACAAGAGCTTCTGAAGGAAGCACTAAACATGGAAGGGAACAACCAGTACCAGCCACTGCAAAAATATACCAAATTGTAAAGACCATCAACGCTATGAAGAAACTGCAACTAATGGGCAAAATAACCAGCTAGCCTCATAATGACAGGATCAAATTCACACATAACAATATTAACCTTAAATGTAAATGGGCTAAATGCCCCAATTAAAAGACACAGACTGGCAAACTGGATAAAGAGTCAAGCACCATGGGTGTGCTGTACTCAGGAGACCTATCTCACATGCAAAGACACAAAGCCTCAAAACAAAGGGGTGGAGGCATATTTACCAAGCAAATGGAAAGAAAAAAATAAAAAGCAGGGATTGCAATCCTAGTTTCTGATAAAACAGACTTTAAACCAACAAAGAACAAAAGAGACAAAGAAGGGTATTATATAATGATAAAGGGATCAATGCAACAAGAAGAGTTAACTATTCTAAATATATATGCACCTGATATAGGAGCACCCAGATTCATAAAGCAAGTTCTTAAGAGACCTACAAAGAGACTTAGACTCCCAAACAATAATAGTGGGAGACTTTAACACCCTACTGTCAATATTAGGCAGATCAATGAGACAGAAAATTAACAAGGATATCCAGGACTTGAACTCAGCTCTAGACCAAGCAGACATAATAGACATCTACAGAACTCTCCACCCTAAATCAACAGAATATACATTCTTCTCAGCAACACATCTCACTTATTCTAAAACTGATCACATAACTGGAAGTAAAACACTCCTCGGCAAATGCAGAAGAACAGAAATTACAACAAACAGTCTCTCAGACTACAGTACAATCAAATTAGAACTCAGGATTAAGAAACTCATGCAAAACCACACAACTACATGGAAACTGAACAACCTGCTTCTGAATGACTACTGGGTAAATAACAAAATGAAGGCAGGAATAAAGATGTTATTTGAAACCAATGAGAACAAAGACACAACGTCCCAGAATTTCTGGGACACATTTAAAGTAGTGTGCACTAAATGCCCACAAGAGAAAGCAGGAAAGATCTAAAATCAACATCCTAACAGCACAATTATAAAAGAACTAGAGGAGCAAGAACAAACAAATTCAAAAGCTAGCAGAAGACAAGAAATAACTAAGATCAGAGCAGAAGTGAAGGGGATAGACACACAAGAAAACCCTTCAAAAAAAAAAACCAATGAATCCAGGAGCTGGGTTTTTTTTAAAAGATCAATAAAATAGATAGACCATTAGCCAGGCTACTAAAGAAGAAAAGAGAGAAGAATCAAATAGACACAATAAAAAATGATAAAGGGGTATCACCACCTATCTCACAGGAATACAAACTACCACCAGAGAATACTACAAACACCTCTACGCAAATAAACTAGAAAATCTAGAAGAAATGGAGAAATTCCTGGACACATACACCCTCCCAAGGCTAAACCAGGAAGAAGTCGAATCCTCAAATAGACCAATAACAAGTTCTGAAATTGAGGCAGTAATTAATAGTCTACCAACCAAAAAAAAATTCCAGGACCAGATGGATTCACAGCTGAATTCTACCAGAGATACAAAGAGGAGTTGGTACCATTCCTTCTGAAACTATTCCAAACAATAGAAAAAGAGGTACTCCTCCCTAACTCATTTTACAAGGTCAGCATCATCCTGATACAAAAACCTGGCAGAGACACAAGAAAAAAAGAGAAAATTTCAGGTCAATATCCCTGATGAACATATATATGAAAATCCTCAGGAAAATACTGGCAAACCAAATCCAGCAGCACATCAAAAAGCTTATCCACCACAATGGAGTCAGCTTCATTCCTGGGATGCAAGGCTGGCTCAACATATGCAAATCAATAAATGTAATACATCACATAAACAGAACCAATGACAAAACCACATGATTATCTCAATAGATACAGAAAAGGCCTTTGACAAAATTCAACAGCCCTTCATGCTAAAAGCACTCAATAAACTAGGTATTGATGGAATGTATCTCAAAACAATAAGAGCTATTTATGACAAACCTACAGCCAATATCATACTGAATGGGCAAAGACTGGAAGCATTCCCTTTGAAAACTGGCACAAGACTAGGATGCTCTCTCTCACCACTCCTGTTCAATATAGTATTGGAAGTTCTGGCCAGGACAATCAGGCAAGAGAAAGACATAAAAGGTATTCAATTAGGAAAAGAGGAAGTCAAATTGTCTCTGTTTGCAGACGACACGATTGTGTATCTAGAAAACCCCATCTCAGTCCAAAATCTCCTTAAGCTGATAAGCTACTTCAGCAAAGTCTCAGGATACAAAACCAATGTGCAAAAATCACATGCATTTCTATACACCAGTAACAGACAAACAGAGAGCCAAATCATGAGTGAGCTCCCATTCACAATTGCTACAAAGAGAATAAAATACCTAGGAATCCAACTTACAAAGGATGTGAAAGACCTCTTCAAGGAGAACTACAAACCACTTCTCAAGGAAGTAAGAGAGGACACAAACAAATAGAAAAACATTCCATGCTCATGGATAGGAAGAATCAGTATCACGAAAATGGACATATTGCCTACAGTAATTTATAGATTCAGTGCTATCCCCATCAAGCTACCGGATGACTTCCTTCACAGAACTGTAAAAAAAACTACTTTAAATTTCATATGGAACCAAAACAGAGCCCACATAGCCAAGACAATCCTAAGCAAAAAGAACAAAGCTGGAGCCATCATGCTACCTGACTTCAAACTACAAAGCTACAGTAAGCAATACAGAACGGTACTGGTACCAAAACAGAGATATAGACCAATGGAACAGAACAGAGGCCTCAGAAATAACACCACACATCTACAACCATTTGATCTTTGACAAACCTGACAAAAACAAGCAATGGGGAAAGAATTCTCTATTTAATAAATGGTGTTGGGAAAACTGGCTAGCTATATGTGGAAAGCTGAAACTGGATCTCTTCCTTATACCTTATACAAAAATTAACTGAAGATGGATTAAAGACTTAAACATAAGACCTAAAACCATAAAAACCCTAGAAAAAAACCTAGGCAACACCATTCAGGACATACGCATGGGCAAAGACTTCATGACTAAAATACCAAAAGCAACGGTAACAAAAGCCAAAATTGACAAATGGGATCTAATTAAAGAGCTTCTGCACAGCAAAAGAAATTATCATCAGAGTGAACAGGCAACCTACAGAATGGGAGAAAATTTTTGCAATCTATCTGACGAATGGCTAAGATCCAGAATCTACAAAGAATTTAAACAAATTTACAAGAAAAAACAAACAACCCCATAAAAAGTGGGTGAAGGATATGAACAGACACTTCTTAAAACAAGACATTTATGCAGCTAACAAACATATGAGAAAAAGCTCATCATCACTGGTCATAAGAGAAATGCAAATCAAAACCACAATGAGACACCATCTCACACCAGTTAGAATGGCGATCATTAAAAAGTAAGGAAACAAGAGATGCTGGAGAGGATCTGGAGAAATAGAGACGCTTTTACACTGTTGCTGGGAGTGTAAATTAGTTCAACCACTGTGGAAGACAGTGTGGCGATTCCTCAAGGATCTAGACCCAGAAATACCATTTGACCCAGCAATCCCATTACTGGGTATATACCCAAAGGATTATAAATCATTCTACTACAAAGACACATGCACACGTATGTTTATTGCAGCACTGTTCACAGTAGCAAAGACTTGGAACCAACCCAAAAGGCCATCAATGATAGACTGGATAAAGAAAATGTGGCACATATACACCATGGAATACTATGCAGCCATAAAAAAGGTTGAGTTCATGTCCTTTGCAGGGACACAGTGAAGCTGGAAACCATTATTCTCAGCAAACTAACACAAGAACAGAAAACCAAACACTGCACGTTCTCACTCATAAGTGGGAGTTGAACAATGAGAACATATGGACACATGGTGGAGGGGCTCACACACTGGGGCCTATCGGAGTGTAGGGACCTGGGGGAGGGATAGCATTAGGAGAACTATCTAATGTCGATGATGGATTGATGGGTGCAGCAAACCATCATGGCACGTGTATATCTATGTAACAGACCTGCACCTTCTGCACACATATCCCAGAGCTTTAAGTATAATTAAAAAAAAGATCAACTTCATTCATTATTACAGGTATAAAAGTTAAAACCACAATGAGAAACATCAATTAGATTGGCCCACGTTTAAAAAAGAACTGACCCTACCAAGTGCTAGTGTGCATTGGAACTCTCAGATACATCTGTCAGTAAGTAAAATGGGACAATCACTTTGGAAAACAGTTTGACAGTTTGTTACAATGCTAAGCAAACATTTACCACTTAGTTGAGCCATTCTATTCTTAGGTAGACTTTACCCATGAAAAATAAAAGCATATATCATACAAAGATTTTTAAAAAGTTCATAATAGCTTTATTTGTAATAGATGAAATTTGGAAGCAATTCCAAAGTCCATTTCCATATGTACCGATGAACAAATTATGGTACATACATACAATGGAATGCTAGTCATATATTCAAATGAATCAACTATACACTGCAATATGGATGAATCTGAAAATATGCTGAGTGAGGAATCCAGAAGAAAAAAAAGAATACATAGTATATGAATTCAAATATATACCAAGAAATTTGAACTAATCTGTAGCAGCAGAAAGTAGATCAGTGATTGACTGAGGTTGAAATAGAGGTGAATTGTAGGAGGATGGGATTAAAAAAGGCATGAAGAAACTTTGTGGAATTATTGACGTGTCTGAAATCTTGGTGAAATGCATTCACCAGATATAAGCATATGTCAAATTTTCTCAAGGTGTACACTGTCAATAAGTGCAGCTTAGTGTGTGCCAATTACTCCATATAATAAAGCTGGTAAAATAAAAACATATTTTTGTAACATAATGTTGACAAATAATGCTTCCATGTGTATTAAATGGTCTTTCTTTCCTGAATTCATTAAGAGGAACAAGATTCTTTAAAAAGGGGACTTGCAAAACACATAGTAGAGATAGAGAGTATGGGAACATTTCTGACTTTAGAATATCAACTATTACATCAGTAGATGTAAATCAGAGATTTAGGAAGTGAGATTTTATGTTTACTAATCTCTAACCATGAAATGAAGTTATAGCTCTACATGCCGAATTAAAAGGGCATCAGAGCAACTAGTATTAGCTATTTTCAGCCAACTGGATGTGCAAAGCAACAGCTCCATCTTTCACATTCCATTTGTATTTTATTTCTTTCATTTTTTCATCAACGTTTATTTTAAGTTCAGGGGTACATGTGCAGGATGTGCAGGTTTGTTACATAGGTAAATGTGTGCCATAGTGCTTTGCTGCACAGATCAACCCATCACCTAGGTATTAACCCCAGCGTGCATTAACTATTCTTGCTGATGCTCTCCCTCCCACTGCCCCTGACGGGCCCCAGTGTGTGATGTTTACCCCACCATGTGTCCATGTGTTCTCATTGTTTAGCTTCCACTTATAAGTAAGAACATGTGGTGTTTGGTTTTCTGTTCCTGCGTTAGTTTGCTGATTCTATTATAAAGATCCATGCACGCTTATGTTCATTGCACACTATTCACAATAGCAAAGGCATAGAATCAACCCAAATGCCATCAATGATAGATTGGATAAAGAAAATATGGTACATGTACATCATGGAATACTATACAGACATAAAAAGGAACAAAATCATGTCCTTTGCAGGGACACGGATGGAGCTGGAAGTCATTATTCTCTTTATTTTTAACAGAAATCCGTGCTGATATTGTCGCCATGCTCTCTACGATTCTTGGATATATATTGGAATTTGTTTTCCTATTACATTTAGACTGAAAATTCTGAGAGAGCCCCATAAATATTAACTTTTGTTATAAATATTTTACCAACGTCAAAAATTCGCATAAAATTTGTTTTTGCAAAAACTTTCCCATGAGCTTAATTTCCAAGTATGTGTGATTTTAAGCAATTATATGTTGTATAAAATTTTATTTTATATGTCAGTTCACTAACATAAATTCATTGCAAATAATAAAATACTGCCTCAAAATTTTTCATTCTTAAGATACTTGCGATGACAAATTTCCTTTTATCCAGTGTGGTTCCAGTTACACCCACCATATTTTTGCCCATGTGCCACGATCTACACCTACCTAGCTTGTGGCTGTACTCTGAGAATTAGAATAACCATTTTGTGTAGAGTTCAAAAAGATTTGCAAGACAATTTAAGACAAACTTTCAGTGTAAAATATCTCTGTGGGATTTAAGTCACATACTGTAGTCTGGTGGCTGCAAGGGTATATAATAAAGGAGAAAGAGATCACATTATTTCATGCTTATTGTGACACATATATAAAAGTCTTCTATTGGTCATGATAATCTCCAGGAATAAATTTAACATGTGGGACTCATATAAATACATTTAGAGTCAAAGATAGCCAAGTCATATATTTAAATTCCATCTGTTTGAAGGAGGGTTTCATAAATTGAGAATATTATGGTATTTAAATCAACGAATTTTTAGATTTACTATGATTTACATTCTTTGTCTTACAAAATGCACACTTTTATTTTCATTACGTTAACATTAACAATAAAATATCCCTGCTTACATTTTACAAACTTTGTTTTTTATGTAAAAAATTGCACTATTATAAACATTAAATACTTCTTTAATATTTATCTATTTTTTCTAGTAATTTTTCTTTAACTTTAAATCCACAGATATATCCCTGACATATTTTGGCATGTTAAAACCAATTCTTTGACTTGTCTTCTTTAATTCTTGGATAAATTATAAGAATGTGAGACCCGATATACAATTAACAAAAAAACTGTCATGTGGAATACTACAAATTACAACATAAAAAGGAACATGATATAACATTTCACAATAAGCAAATGTCAGTGTACCTGTAATTTTTTTCTAAAGCCTTCGAAAATATTTTAAAAGGTCATAGTATAAGATGACTTCAGCAATAACAATCTGAATAGAATGCAGAAAATATTTCCTTACTTTTTCTATCTAGAAAATGGAACAACCAAATTAAGCTCTCTCATACCAGAATGTATCAGATAAATGATAAATTTAACCCCATTTTTCCTCATATCATTTAAACAATGGAGCCAATTAAGTGGAACATTAAAAACTGATGAACCAAAGAGTGGCATAAAATAGCAATTAGAAATAATGAGTTCATGAAGTAAAATGACAAGGAAGAAGTCATCAAAGACAGTATTAGAACCAATAATTAATGAGAAGTGACAGTGAAGAATTGAAATGCCAAATTCAATAGCGACTATGATTGACGGTGTCTTAGATAGACTGGTAAGATAAAAACACCTCCAGAGTTTAGGGATTTTTCCACTGTTGACTTAGTATAGTTAGAGAAGAAAAAATATCCTTAAAATTAAGCTACTCTAAGGATGACATCCAAGTAAATTATCTTATATTCATAAAGAAATCATTTAAGTTTCTCATTCCAACTTTAGATATCTTTTGCTTCAAAATGATCATGGTTTCATTCTGTTAAATATAAATACTTAAGGTCTATCAAGTATATCAGGACATACGCGATGTATCAGGAACTTCATCTGTCCCTCCAAAACTTAGATCTGGTATGTTGTCAGGCTGAGGTCGATATGATATAAGAGGAATACAATGAATAATTAATAGGATGTCTGTATCCACCAGGCCAACACTGAGCCAATAGAAGGTATATATGTATATCCTATATGTGTGTGTGTGTGTGGGGAGGGCAGGTGTGTAAAAGGATATATTTCAAGGACTTGACCTTGGCTTGCATGATCATGGGATCTGGATAGGAATGTCTGAAATCTGCAGGATAGGCTGGCAGGCTGGAAACTCTCAGACAGGCTTTAAGGCTGGAATTTCTTCTTCCTCATGGAAAATTCCATTTGTTCCTGAGGGCTTCAATTGATTAGATAAGGCCCACTCATGGTACAGAGGATAATCTCCTTTACTTAAAGTCAACTGATTGTAGATGTTACACACATCTGCAAAATACAGCAACACCCAGATCAGTGTTTGATTGAATAAAGGGTGCTACAGCCAAGCCAAGTGGACATGTAAAAGTAACCCCTCCAATCTCCAACTACCCTTTCCTTCCCAGAAGCATTTCCTCTTTGCAAGACAGATTTCCGAAAGAAACTCCCATTGTCTAAACCTTAGCAATTAGGCCCTCCTTTAGGAATAGTCCTTGTGAGAACACAGACATAAAAATTGGGGGGATTAATAGGTACAAACATACAGTTAGATAGAAGGAATAAGTTCTAATCTGATAGAAGAGCAGGATGACTATAATTAACCACAACATACTGTACTTTAAAATTAGCCAGAAGATAGGACCTGAAGTGTACTCAACACATGGAAATGATAAATCAATGAGTACCCTAAATATCCTCAATTGATCATTACACATTCTCTGCATGTAACAAAATTTCACATGTACCCCATAAATGTGTATTCATGTAATGTAACAAAAATTTAAAAAGGCCTGGGGTAGACTGCATCTTTGATAAAGCTATGGCAATGGCCCTGATATCTATTGTTCACGCTTAGTGACTGATGGCCTCTTCCTTTGAATCCCACGCTGCCCAAACATACACTGGAGTATGTAGGATGACTGTAGTGTTGCTTTATTGCTTTAGATCACCTTTGCTTGGTGAACTGAGTGGGGAAAGGAGAACAGAGTGGGGAACTGATAAAAGTGGTTGAGGTAGCATATATGACCCTTTTATTTTAAATAGAATTTAACTACATAATTGTGGTCAACCTGCCAATTTTCATGAATTCAAACCCTTCAAACATATGATAATATATATTTAACATCATTAAAATTACCAAATGTTATGATTTTGAGGACATAAGACATTTTCAGTTTTTTTCTTTATCCCATGCTAATGTTCCAGACTGAAAGAAATTACTTTTTTAAAGATGAATCTTATTGAAGGTGAAAACCAAGGGAAAACTGGTAAGTTAAATGCTGATGGGATCCTATAGGAAAATTAAGTCAAATTACAAAATCAGAGCTAAGACAAAGCAGCCTGGTTACCAAAAAAACTGCAGAATAGGACAAATTGTGATAAAAGTTCAGAATCTCAACACAGACATAAACAAACAGCCACTAAATCTGCATTGGGAATTATTGCTTTATGTGAAGTTTCGTAGATTAGTCCCCCACATTTAATAATTAGACCCTTATGACATAGACCCTATGAATCAAGCCCTTTCTGAAACTGCGTGGTTCCATAACCTATATTTGACCTCTCACTATCCTCTTTTGACCTCAGGTTACTTCTCAGACACTAAAAATTTGAGTTCCTCTTTAATTTCCTTTTTCTTATGAAGGTAATTTTCATGTGACCACCTAAATCTTATATCTGACCTAAAAGGTTATTTTATTTATCTTTTTTTTTTTTTGAGATGGGAGTCTCACTCTGTCGCCAGGCTGGAGTGCCATGGCGTGATCTTGGCTCACTGCAACCTCCACCTCCCTGGTTGAAGCAATTCTCCTGCCTCAGCCTCCCGAATAGCTGGGATTACAGGCATGCACCACCATGCCCAGCTAATTTTTTTGTATTTTTAGTAGAGATGGGGTTTCATCATGTTGGCCCGGATGGTCTCCATCTCCTGACCTCAGGTGATCTCCCCGGCTCAGCCTCCCAAAGTGCAGGGATTACAGGCATGAGCCACCACACCCGGCCTTATTGCTCATTTTTAAAAGAATTTAGCATGTTACCATTCATCATTCTTCATCCCCCATCTTAACCTTGCTTCATGCACCTCCTAATAAAATATTAATGGAAAAGTTTTACTTAATATTTGATTGCCTAACTTTATATATGTGGTTCCACATAGAGATGGAAAACCATTTCATCACAGTATAAGTATACTAATTTTTAAAAAGGAAATATTTTCTATGCTATAAGGTATTACTATTTTCTGTGCTATTTGTTTTCTTGTCACAATTCAACAGCACAAGCAAGCAAATTATAATAATAAGAGATTTACTTTTGGCAACAGAAACGGCTTTCTTTTTTCTCTAATGCATGTCTTAAAACCTCCTCCCACATGGCCAAAGACATAACGGCAAAGGTATTAAAGAAAATCTACTATTGAATTTCTTACTGTGGTAAAAGCATGACACAATCACCCACCCTGAATTGAGATGACCCAAATTTACACGAATAGAACTAGAAATCTTGGGAAAGCATGCATATATATTTAATTTTCCCCTGTCAATGCACTGCTTTATTGTAGGAACTGTAATCTCCTATGACATATAACATTCCAATGATTCAAGCCATCTGAGAAAGACATTTAGATGAATGTAATTCCTTTTTGTATTGATCTGGGAAGGAGGAAAGAAATATGAGAATTCAGTGCTGACTTCCCAATATATCTTTCAGGGTAATTGGCATGGATAAACTGCCCTGAACATGGAATTTGATGAAAATCTGTTATTTTCATTTGTGTCTATTCAGAATTTTTCTTTTCTAGAAATCCTCTTTGTCATCTCCTGACTCCCCATCTGTACAGGAATAGATTCTCATGTCCAAGTTGTCCAACTCACGTACCCTATGACCTTTCACATGTTAATTCATCCAGAGATGCATGGATGGCTCAAGTGGAGTCAATCAGAGTTCTTTTTCAGGATTGGATGTGCATTCGGGAAGAGAGAAGCACTCTGCTCTTATGATCTTATGAATGGCATAAACCCTGCAAACCTAAGAAAGCTATGGACCATTTTTGACACCTTGTGTAGAAAACCTGCCTGAGAATCACAGAGAATAACAGGAAAAGAGTCAATTGTGGACATCTGTGAGTGACTAAAATTGTATCTGTGGGTGTACTTTAGAAGTAGAAAGATAGAGGTAATAAAATAGAAAAATAAATAACGTTGTTTCAAATAGTTATATTTTCATGGAGAAGTATTTATCTGTAAGAATGCACCTCAGTTTTGTTTTGTTTTGTTTTTACATTTTTGTTTGTTTTTGTTTTTGAGACGGAGTCTCTGTCTGCCGCCAGGCTGGAGTTCAGTGGCACCATCCTGCCTCACTGCAACCTCCACCTCCTGGGTTCAAGCAATTCTCCTGCCTCAGCCTCCCGAGTAGCTGGGACTACAGGCATACACTGCTACACCCGGCTAATTTTTTTTTTTTTTTGGTATTTTAGCAGAGACAGGGTTTCACCATGTTGCCCAGGCTGGTCTCGAACTCCTGAGCTCAGGCAATCCACCAGCCTCGGCCTCCCAAAGTGCTAGGATTACAGGTGTGAGCCATCACACCTGGCCAGAATGCCTCTCAGTTTTTAAGATACAAACTGAATGGTACACATCTAACTCTTAATAAGAGTTTCAGTTAATGACCATATAGGAAAAATGATATTAATATCTCAGAACATAAAAGTCCCCAAGGGGAAAAGTCTATAGGTTTTACTTCCAATACAATTGGAGGAATATCAGAATCACGTGTAAATGGTTTGAAAAGCTCCCTAAAAGTCAGCAAAGAAGTGGTACATTGCAAGTGCTACTGGTTTTGAGCATATATTGCTGTGTTGCTTTATCTGGTAGGTAACAACTACGTTAATTTTTGGTGATCAGAAAGCAGAAGTGGTGCTTTAGGCATTTTACACCTTGGCATGACTGTTTGTTACTTATATTAAAACATTTTTCTGTATATTTGTTACATTTTGAGAAATTGACAAGCGTTGTAAATAAATTGTAATTATTTCCCTTTTAAAATAATGGAAAATAGCCTCCCTATTTACATTCTCAAGCAGAATGTCTGTTTTTAGAAATGTATTACCAACATTAAATGAGATATATATAATAAACTTTTAAATAACAATAATAAATTAAATATTAAACATTTATATTTAATATATTATTAATAAATGTCATGTGATACATAAATATTAAATATTAGGTAATACATTTAAGAAATTTGAGCAGGCACAATAAGTTATTAACACCTGAAGTATTAATAATAGCTATGTATAAAAAGCCTTCTGAGAAAAGAATACTTCCAAAGAAAAAAAAAAGAAAAAAATTACAATACCTACTAATTTATCTATGTATCTGTATTATTTTGCAATTTTTTACGACACTGAAAACAGTAGCATAGATGAACATGTTACAAACTTTTGATATGCTTGGATCCCCTGCCCACACCCCCTGCCCGCAGCTTTACTCAGGTATGATTGACAAATAAAAATTGTATATATTTAAAGTATATAATGTGGTGTTTTAATACACATATACCTTGTGAAATGAGTACCATAAACAAGCTAACATATCCATCACTTTACCTAGTAACCATTTTGTGTGGTGAGAACACTTGAAATCTCTCCCAGAAAATTTCAATTATGCAACATTATTAGGTCTAGTTATCACGCTGTGTGATATGCTTGCCTTTTGAGATGCCTGTTACCAGGAACTGTTTCAGATCTGTGAATAATGTCATTTAAATATAATCTGTATGACTACATAGATATAAACTAAGTCAATGTATTTAAAAGGTAGTAAGTGAAACCTATACATGGTAGATAAAAAACGAAACAGACTGGTAGGTCAGAGAGTAAATAAAGTTGGTTTCCATTCTGCACTTTGTGCTCTGTGAGGTGGTGAAATTTCCTCCTTGCCTCTGTGTTCTGCCCAGGTGCCAGAACTGGCAGCTCTCCTGCAGAATGTTCACTTACATATTAAAAAGCATCAGTTATAACCCCTTTCATAATGCCTTTGGGTGCTTCTTGGCTGAGAAAAATTATTAAAATAATGAGGGTTTCTTACTCCTGGAGAAGCTAAATTGTTAATGGTACTTACGTTTCTTTCTACTTAGGCTGTTAAAAAAAAGATGGTTTTCTGTCCAGTAACACAGCCAAGGCTGTGGTTATTTCTCACTCTTAAATTGCTTTCTCTTTCTACTTTATCAACAGAGCAGTCTCTCTTGGCAGCTCTTTCAGACACTGGCCTTCACTAATTAAATTAAAAGCAAATAAAAGGAAAGAGAAAGGAAAGAGAAAGCAACTTTGAAGACAGCCATGATGTCTTTTTTCTCCCTCCTCAGGTCATGTTTGTTGCTCCCCAACAGTAGCTCACAGTACTACAGTATTCATTCTATTTCTATTGTATAACCCTTGTCCTGGCATATACTATAAAGGGGTAATACCAGGATGATTTGAACATGAATAATATGTCCCCAAATTTCTCCAGCACGTCTCATTAGTAATATTGGAGATGCTTTATTGTCAGCCACAACAACAGGGTAGGGGATTGGGGAGAGACACTCAAGACAAATAAAAAGGGTTTGCTTTCTTCCACTTTGCCCTTGGGAATCCACATGTAAATGTATTCAGGTTCCATTTGTTCACCTGAAAAAATTTAAGAGCATTTATGATATTGACAATGGGTAAAACAGACCCATGTGCCAAGACTGATACAGCGATCATCAGCAGGATTCTTCTAAAATATTTTGGCCCGAGATATGAATACTTCTTAATGACTTAATGACTTAAATACTTCTTAATGTAAAGTGTGGACACACTTTACAAGTCTTATGGTAGAGAAAGTTATCATTTACCTTGAATTCATTAGCACTGTTTTTTCCTAAAGCATCTGAAATGTTGAATCGGAAATTCCAAAATAACATGTTCAAGTACTATGATTTGAACCAGGTTTACATTACAAAATGTTCTGCTTATGGCCCTTAAAAATATGGCAGCTGCAGAAAAAGAAGAGCTTTGGATTCTTTGCAGTACATATAAAGTGTTAATTAGTGTACCGAGATATTTATTTGATAGATCAGATAGCCCAAGTAGTGTGATTAGACACAGGTAGAGGAGCCATGTCAGGATGGCCAGGCTCAAGACCTCATAGCACACTCCACCACCACCACCCACCTTAACCTTGACAGGCTTGCCTGTTAACCCTAGTGTGGCCTATAAATGTCACATTTTCTGTGTATAGTGATATAAACAAATTTGGGAAGTACTACCATTATGTGGTTCATGTTACATGTTTTTCAAACAATCAGAGTGAGTCAACAGAATTCCTTTCACAGGTTAACTTGGACAAACCTTGCCAAGGTAAATGCCTGGTGATGGGGTTCACAACAAGGATCTCCAGCTGAAACATCACCAGAACTTCACTAGAAAAGCCTTTTCATGGTTTCTAGTCTAATAATTAGCTATTAAGTGCCAAGAACTACCATCTTAGATCTACGTCACCAAATACTGGAAAATGTCAGCTGCCCCCACTAAACAGCTTTATAATATTAATTTATCTTTTTCTCCCTAGAAATATGACCCAAAATCCACTCCTCACTTGGACATTGCTCTGTTTATGATGGCTGACAAGAAGATCCTGGTGGTTGCTGGTAGTACATCTCCTAATTTAACTTCTTCCTGCTAACTAGTAAAATCAACCCTATATCAAAATCAAGCCCAGACTTGTTCCTCCACCATTCACAACTGCTCTAAATGAGTTTTATCCCATGCTGTGTGGTTAGCAAAGTCTTCAATAGGACAGCCTTCCTGCCTGTTTGTCAATAGCTAATAATTTATTTTCTTTCTCTCCACCCTGCCACCCCATAAACTAAGTACGGGCCTCATTTACCTTATTTTTATTCATGACATAGAACTGACTTCCTCATTATAAAAGTTTTCTTACTCGAAACAATTCAGGGACTGGGCAGCATTGCTAATATTACCTCCTCTATGGAAGAAAACCAGCCAAATAATTATCAACAATAGTTGTGCCAGTAAGCAAATAAATGTCTTGGGAGATGCTATTTGCTGTATTGGTTGAGCTGAAATTTCTGCTCTGAACTATTAGTTCAGAATTATTAAAGAATAAGATTGCCTCCACCTAAAGCAATAGGCATTACCTCATTACTGTACTGCAATATTGTCTAAAGAAGTACAAAGATACATTTAGTTAATTATTTCCCTGTTATCAACAGACACAGAAAAATTATGTTTCTATTACTTTTGCCATTACTTTCAATGACAAAACTGCAATCACTTTTGCATCAACCTAAATAAATGTCTGGTTTACTTATACTGCTAAATTATAATAAGAGGAAAATGCCTAGGGCAGATGACAGCTCCTGGTATGACAGGTGTGGCACTTGGATAGCTGCAGTTGAAAGCCAGCTTAAAAATTATTAGTATTAACCAGCTCTATGTTCCACAACATGGTAATTTCCTACTTTGCACTATTCATTTAAAAATTCTTTCCCTTTGAAGTCTCTTTCTCTCTATTACTGTGTTCTTGAAAAAGAGGGTGCCTTCATCCATTTGGGCTGCTATAACAAAATACTATAAACTGGGGAGCTCATCAACAGCACACATTTATTTCTTAGAGTTCTGGAGCCTGGAAAATTTGAGAGCAAGGCACCAGTAGATTCTATGTCAAGTGAAGGCTGCCCTCCTGGTTTATAGATAGATGTCTTCTTGCTGTGTCCTAACATGGTGAGAGGAGGGAGCTCTCTGAGATCTCTTTTATAAGGGCACGAATCCCATTTATGAGGGTTCCACCCTCATGACCTAATTACTTACCAAGGGCTGCACCTCCTAACACCATCACAATGGAGGTTAGGATTTCAACATATGAATTTTGGTGGGATGAAACCATCCAGTCTATAGCACTGGGTTTACAAACCTAAGCTGTATTAAAAATTAAATTCTTACAGTTTATAACGTTAAGACTGTAAAGTTTTATCTTTTTATAAAATGTGTAAAACCTGGGTTTATTTAGGATTTCTAGGCAATTCATATAACTCATATATTATAGATTATGGCACCCAGCCATTAATTATCTCCTAGCTTTCCTTTTGGAAAAGATCCACACATCTAGCCAGGCCATGAAGAACCACGATGATTCTACCACATGGAGTTTCTTGCTCTGCCAGAGAGACCAAAGTCCTAGTTAACATTTTAGGACAAGTTGGCAATCATAAGGCTAATGATAAAGTCACTGGGTGATAACCTTTAAAAATATCAATTTATACAATTGCACAAATTAGTTTCTTTTTACCCTGCAAAAGAGTGTGTTATCTTGGTAAGAATTTATCATGTGCATTTTGACAAATTGGATTTTATCCATAATTGTCAAGTCCAATAGCCAAAAAGAAGTCTCCAAATTATGCCAGACTAAAACTGGGCTGTATTTTCATGGGCTGGTGGCATTTAAAAAATTTAAGGCATAGATATGTGTAGAAGGTGCTTTAATGGCACTGAGAATGGTAGAAAGTTTGTCTTTAGTGGGTGCTAAGAAAATATTACATAATTTTTAGCTATGAAAGAGTGCATGACAAATATTACCACCCGGATCCTAAAGAAGCAAAGCCCACTATGAATTTAGATAGAACATGAAATCTAAAAATAATAAAGGCTTTATCTGTTAATATATTATTAATAAATTTAAGATAGTCAGCATATGATGCAGTGAAAAAAGGGCTTTACGTTCCCCATATTCTGCTTCTAAAATCTCTTCTTCACTTTTCTTTTTCAGTATTGTAAGTATAAGCTTCTCAGGCCTGCTGTTTTCTTCTGATGCCAAATGCTGAAATCACAGTACTTAGAAACTTAAGAATTCTGCCTGTGAAACAATCTCAGAAAAATAATATGGGGAAATTATGAGAGCTCATATGTCAGTGTTTTAAAGAGCACTTGGTATTCTCAAATTTTGGTGGTGTATTCTTATTACTTTATATTTTGCTGATTATCAGTCAGTAAAAAACTTCTCCCCACTAGAGTTAGAAACAACCAGTGTGCAGACAGAAGAATAATTTACTGTAGAATGTGTAAATAATCGTTATTTAGAAATTATTCTAAAAACAAATTATGGAGCAGAACTTATTCTAAAAACAAATTATGCAGCAGAAATAATTTATCTTCAAGATAATAAAAATATCACGTTTTTCTAATTTTATTAAACTTATCTAATTTTATTTTCTAATTTAAGTGTTTGAGAAGTTTGTTTATTTGGTTTGTTGTTAAGATTTGGTGTTTCTGTTCTCTAAGAAAAAAATTTAAAACTTCATAGTGACATTAAACAATCCATATACAGATCCCCATTAATAGTTGCTTCTTTATAAAATTGCTCATCGAGGAAAACAGCTACTTATTTAAATTAGATTTACAGAACTCAAACATAAGTAATTCATAGAAATGGTCTGTTAACCTGCAAATTTGCAGAAACCATTTCTAGAACATTATCAGTAACTCAGATATGTACAGTTCCAAAATCAAGTAAACTTCGAGGCAATTAAGTAAAACTCTTTTTATCTAACAGCTGTACAATGAGCTGCTATGGTTATTGAGACAGTCTGATTAAAGCAATATTAGAGCATATTTTAAAAATCACACCGAGAGTAATTTAATGTGGTTTAGTAGGCACTTCTATATTTTGCAGTGACCAAGGGATAGATAAATGAGTGAATGACATGCAGTAAAGCAGACACAAAAAGGTAAAAGATTACATTTGTGATGTATTGACATGGCAAATTAAATCTCCTTTACCATCTGATATGGTTTGGCTGTGTCCACACCCAAATCTCATCTTGAATTGCCATCTAACTTGTAGTCTCTACCTGTCACGGGAGGGACCTGTGGTGGGTGTTTGGATTATGGAGGTGGTTTCCCCACATGCTGTTCTTGTGATAGTGAGTGAGTTCTCATGAGATCTGATGGTTTCATAAGCTGTGGTTTCCTCTTTCTGTCTCTCTATCTGTCTCTCTGTCTATCTATTTCTCTCTCTTTCCGTCTCTCTCTCTCTCTCTCTCACCCGCCACCCTGTAATATGTGCCTGCTTCACCTTCTGCCAGGATTGTAAGTTTCCTGAGGCCTCCCCAGCCATGTGAAACTGTGAGTTAATTAAACCTTTTTTCTTTATAAATTACCCAGTTTCAGGCAGCTCTGTGTAAAAACAGACTAATACACCATCTTAATGTCAACTGATTTTTCTGAAAATTTTAAAACAGAATATAGTGGAGATGGTGATTTTCCTGCTACTTAAGAAATGGTTTTATGAACTTGAATTTTGCACATGCCTTTTTAATGGAAGAAGCTATAGAGTAGAATAATATTTGTGATGTAAATTCTCTGAGCAAAATCCATTTTGAATATCTATCTAGTATAAGAAAATATTTACAAGTATACATGTAAATACACATATGCATACATGTATTATGTATATGTACATGTAATATACTGAGGTCAACTACATGAAGGTCATTAAGTGTTTTATATATAACATGTACTTAATTATCAAAACCCTATTCATTTAATAATATTTTACAACAAATATGAGGCTTAGGGGGACTGGCTGAATTTCTGAAAATTACACTCCTATAAGTGGGAAAGACAGAACGAACACATAGTTTATCTAACTCAGAGGATGAGCTCTTAACGCTATAGCATTCCTCCTCTTTCCCAGGCTCGTCAAATAACTTCCATAGAATTTTATTTTTTTAAGATCTGTCCGCTAAACACAAAAGAAGACTAGCAGTTCTTCACTTAATTACACATTAAGGTTGACAGATGCAGACATGTTAGCCAGCTCTTCCTCATTCTTATAAATTATGAATTAAAGCAGCAATGCTATCAGATGCATGGCTTCGATAGCACTGTTAGAATTATATGATGTTAGTTTTATTTTAATCAAACTTTCAACCAACTCTTCATATTTCCATTGCACATTTGTACAGTGGACCTCATTTTCTTTTATAAGTTTTTGAGTTAAGTTACATCATTGGAATCCAAAGAATACAGAGTGGTAGAAATCATCTTTTGCTTCATCTAACTTCATCTACCTCCACAGAGAAGAGGAAACAAAAATTCAGAGCTAAATAACTTACCATGTCAATAAATAAACTTCTCTGGTAAGAATGTAAGTCTGTGGAAATAACCCTGGACTTTAGAAACCACTGTTCCAGATGTATAATGTTTTTTAGAAATACCTTACTCGAATATTAAAACTAAGCACTGTCTTTCAGCCTAGAATTCTAGGAATGGATAATTAGCAATGAAACCAAATTTTTAATTACATGTTTTGTTTTATAATGTTAGCTGATACTCACATTTAGGAAGGAACCCAAAGAAATATAGCCAGTATTTAGGAGGGAACTCAAAGAAAATAAAAAATATTTTAAATATATTGAACTTTATTTATGCATTGTGTGTAGAGTTTGTACTTTAAGATTTTCTTATCCTGCTATTTGTTTTTGAAGCCAAAGATTTCTTGTGCCAGACTGATGGAAACTGTGGTACGAAAAAACTGGGGTAAAAAATTTGAAAAAGTTTTGAATCAAGAGGCTTTTCCTTAGAGCAGAAGCATTCCTGATTCACAGGTGATGCTAATGCTTTCTGATCACTCATAATTTGATCTTTCTAAAGGTCCTATGATTACAGGTTTTTCTGTGATAAATTCAATCTCAGATTACTCATATATCGAATTAGAAACGCCAGATGCATCTTCTCTTTTGGACAAACTCTTGATGTATAATTGCGTTTCCAATAATGCATGTCTCCTTATATCAGTATTTATATTCTATGAAAAAAGATCAGCCTTTGTTTGTATGTTTTAATTATCTGGTTTGGCAAGAAATTCAAACTGAAGCAATCTTTGCCTTTGCACAATAAATTTATTGCTTTGTTAAGGAAAACATTATTTTTTCTTTTACTTAGATAATAAAGCACAATAAACAAATCTGAAGTCATATTAAATACTATACTATATATCTATTTAAACAGAATTGTGTTTTGTACTACAACTGCTCTTAAAATAATAAATTAGAAAAATAAAATGCATTCCAAGCCCAGATTTCAGGGTCAAGTTGCTTTTCTAATGGTAATAAGTTGTATATATGCAGCAGCTTCTTTCTAAGACTCTCAAAGGGCTTTATCATGCTAAGGTTGAAATTCAATTTATGTAATTTCAAATCAAATATAATTATCTCTACATTTGAGATGAGAAGACTGCTTTGTTTTATAGTACTTTAATGAATAATTATAGCTTTGTTTATAGCTTCAACTTCTAGATTGCTTTTAAAGCTCAACAATTATATTTAAAAGTCCAGACTCTATTTTTTAACTTCTATTAACTTCATCTAATTCACTAAAGACTTTGTTCCCCTTTCCCTGAATGCCTGTCATTAATCACTTTGAATTCCACCTCTGCAGAGCTTAACTATCTAACACTCTACTGCCTCAGTCTGTCTTGTTATCATTTATCTTTCCTTCCCCTCCAAGTTACCTATCTATCCACTGCCATGGACACTGTTAAGGTTTGAATGTTGGTGTGTCCCACAAATTCTTATGTTGAAATGTAATAGCCATTGTGATAGTGTTAAGAGGTGGAGCCTTTAGGAGGTGATGAGGGCATGACTGGAATTAGTGGTCTTGTAAAAGATGCTTCAGAAACCCTGTTTGTCACTTCCACCATGTGAGGATGCAGCAAGATGGTGCCAACTGTGAAGGAGAAAGCAAGCCCTCAACAGACACTGTGTCTGCTGGCAACTTGATCTTATACTTTGCAGCCACCAGAATGTGAACGATACATTTCTGCTGTTTACAAATGACCCAGTCTAAGGCATTTTGTTACAGCAGCTCAAATGGACTAAGAGCCCGCTGCTGGATATATCATCTTCAGGTTTTCGGCTACCTTTGGAATTTTATTTCTAGAAGTTTGTTTCCCAGCTACAACCTCTTATCTTCCATAATACTTGCTTAAAAATCTCAGTATCTCAATTATTTAATTTCATTGTAAGTTTTAGGCCATTATTCTCATGCTATTTTCATGATGATTTAGTATCTTCTGACATTCCTTTTTTCTTTTGTCTAACCTAGAGTCCATTATGCAACATTATAATTCCTGTTGTAAATATCCTTGGCCACTATATATTACAATCACTATTACTATCACAGTTGTTCTCCCTGTCTCCTCACAAATTTCATCTCCACTCCCCTAGTGAAAGCCACCATCAGCTCTCTTATCTTACTGTGACAGCCATGGAAAGGGTCTTCCCACTTCTTATATAACTCTCCAATATCAACACAGCAAACTGAATGACTTTTCAAAAATATAAATTGCACAATTTATCTTTTATGTTTACGAAGGGCCAACGTTTGCTTATTACTTGAAATAAAATATGAATTCACGTCTGTCTTCAATATCATCCAATGTGATCTACTCTGAAGCTAAACTGAACCTCTCTTAATTTCTTCACATTAACCAAGGGCTATCACACTTTTCTGGACTGCTCTTCCCCCCGTGGTTCCTATGACTATCTTTTTCTTGATTTTTTTTTTTTTTTTGAGATGGAGATTTGCTCTTGCCCCTAGGGCTGGAGTGCAACGGTGCCATCTCTGCTCACTGAAACTTCTGCTTCCTAGGTTTAAGCAATTCTCCTGCCTCAGCCTCCCAAGTAGCTGGGATTACAGGTGCTTGCCACCAGGCCCAGCTAATTTTTGTATTTTTAGTAGAGATGGGGTTCGTTATGTTGGCCAGGCTGGTCTCGAACTCTTGACCTCATGTGATCCACCTGTCTCAGCCTCCCAAAGTGCTGGTATTACAGGTGTGAGCCACTGCGCCTGGCCATTCTTCTTGATTTTTAAATCTCCCATTCAATACTGCTTCCACAGAAAAGCCAGTTCCAGTCACCTTTCTAAAGTAAACATGTGCACATTATCCACTATTTGTTTTCTCTGTTTATTTGAATTTTCTATTCATTTGTTTTCTTTCATAACATATAAAACAAATAGTAAACATAAACTAATAAACTGGGATAATGTGTACTTCTGTCATCTTCATATTCCCCATGCCCAGCATATTGCCTGGTAAAAAGAAACATCCAAAAATATTTGTTTACTAAACATCACTAAAGCAATTTTAGGATGGCTCAGAAATTCTAAGCTGTTGGGTTCATGCTATGATCATTTAGCATTTAAGACCAAATCTTACCTCATGGGGTCAAAATAAAAAAAGTATAATAAATTTCCTACCCTTTATTTACCTAGAATAACCAATACCATGTTTTCCTGCATTGTGATCCATGATAATATTTTCGCCTGGAGTATCAAATCAATTGTGTCAGAGTATTATTAATACTTTAATTTGATCTGCTTATGTCCTCATGAAATGAGCTATTTAAGTCTGTAATCAGCCCCGAATAAATTTGCTTCTGCATGGTTTACATAGACTGCAAAACAGTATTTATTAAAATAAATATTCACTGTTTATATATATTCAAAGCATACAGTCACATTTAGGTTATGGAAAATAGTTGTTAAAATTATAGATTTTCAAATTTTTACCTAAAATATAAATGAATATTATATTTTTCCACTTTTATAAAATTGAGAGTAGAAAATCTAACTGTGCTATCAGTAGTAATTTAAAAAAAACAGAGGCATAAGAATTTAGCACTGTCATCAAAATTACTAATTCCACAATTACATAAATAATATGTAAGCATTTTATACTGCATGCTCATTAGCCCTAAAATGGTAAACAACTTAAAAAATAAAAAAAGAAGTGGAGTTGGAAATATAAAAAATAAGTACTTGAAATTCTTGTTATCTTAAGTTTAATATTTCTTAAATTTATGTATGTGCCATGCACTTGTACAAAATATGAATACTAAAAATACTTTTTTAAAAAATACTAAATCAATACATTTTAGTTAGGAAATTTAAAATATATATATTAAGAAATAAAAGAATGTTGATGATTAAGTTGCTCAGATCATTTTAATTATAATTTAACTGTGGAGTAATCTATTTGACTGATTTTTCTGGTTAAGAGAGTGAATTGAGGCCAGACGCAGTGGCTCACGCCTGTAATCATAAAACTTTGGGAGGCCGAGGTGGGTGGATCACCTGAGGCCTGAAGTTCGAGACTAGCCTGGCCAACATGCTGAAGTTCTCTCTCTACTAAAAATACAAAAAATTAGCTGGCTTTGGTGGTGGGCACCTGTAATCCTAGCTATTTGGAAGGCTGAGGCAGGAGAATTACTTGAACCTGGGAAGCAAAGGTTGCAGTGAGCAGAGATCATACCACTGTGCTCCAGCCTGGACAGCAGAGCAAGACTCCATCTCAGATTAAAATAAATAATTCTATTATAAAGACACATGCACACATATGTTTACTGCGGCACTGTTCACAATATCAAAGACTTGATACCAACCCAAATGCCCATCAGTGGTAGACTGGATAAAGAAAATGTGGCACATATACACCATGGAATACTATGCAGCCATAAAAAAGGATGAGTTCATGTCCTTTGCAGGGACATGGATGAAGCTGGAAACCATCATTCTCAGCGAACTAACACAAGAACAGAAAACCAAACACCATATGTTCTCATTCAAAAGTGGGAGCTGAACAATGAGAACACATGGACACAGGGAGGGGAACATCAACACCAGGCCTTGTCAGGGAGTGGAGGGCTGGGGAGGGATAGCATTAGGAGAAATACCTAATGTAGATGATGGGTTGATGGGTGCCGCAAACCACCATGGTACGTGTATACCTATGTAATAAACCTGCATATTCTGCACTTGTACCCCAGAGCTTAAAGTATAATAAAAAATAAATAAAAATAAAATAAAATTAAATTAAATTAAAAAAAGAGTGAATGGAAAGGACTAAATTTGGAGACTCAGAATGAACACAAACAATGGAACATTGGGTTAGTCTATTATAATAGATTAGCAGTGTAGCTTAAAGTGCTTAAACTGCTCAGGAAGTTTAAGCTGCATTTAATGCAATATAATGAAGACTATAGTATATTCAAAAGTTGGATTACATTGACTGACAACCATTAATGGTTGTTTGAATTGACTAGTCAATGTAATCCAACTTTTGAATATACTACAGCCTTCATTATATTTAAATATGTAGAATACTCTTTTAGCATTATGCCAAAATAGAAGTTATGGGAGATGCGGAAGATATGAAGGGGCTTAAACTTTTCTCAACAATAAACGTCAGCCAGTGAGGAGGTTCGATGTCTTCACTTTAGTCTCTTCTAGTCTTGTTTTCATAAGAATAAGAAATGTATGCAGCCAAAAAACACATGAAAAAATGCTCATCATCACTGGCCATCAGAGAAATGCAAATCAAAACCACAACGAGATACCATCTCACACCAGTTACAATGGCCATCATTAAAAAGTCAGGAAACAACAGGTGCTGGAGACGATGTGGAGAAATAGGAACACTTTTACACTGTTGGTGGGACTGTAAACTAGTTCAACCATTGTGGAAGTCAGTGTGGCGATTCCTCAGGGATCTAGAACTAGAAATACCATTTGACCCAGCCATCCCATTACTGGGTATACACCCAAAGGACTATAAATCATGCTGCTATAAAGACACATGCACATGTATGTTTATTGTGGCACTATTCACAATAGCAAAGAGTTGGAACCAACCCAAATGTCCAACAACGATAGACTGGATTAAGAAAATGTGGCACATATACACCATGGAATACTATGCAGCCATAAAAAATGATGAGTTCATGTCCTTTGTAGGGACATGGATGAGACTGGAAACCATCATTCTCAGTAAACTATCACAAGGACAAAAAACCAAACACCACATGTTCTCACTCATAGGTGGGAATTGAACAATGAGAACTCATGGACACAGGAAGGGGAGCATCACACTCTGGGGACTGTTGTGGGGTGGGGGGAGGGGGGAGGGACAGCATTAGGAGACATACCTAATGCTAAATGACGAGTTAATGGGTGCAGCAAACCAACATGGCACATGGATATATATGTAACAAACCTGCACATTGTGCACATGTACCCTAAAACCTAAAGTATAATAAAAAAAAAAAAAAGAAATGTAATAGGAGAATTTGTGGGTTAGGAAAGTTTAAAAAATAAAATAAAATGCCTCCCCTACCTTTGAAAAATAAAACAGTTGACTCTGTCTTATTCTTTATTTTTCCTATGTATTTTTGATTGAAACATATCTACTACTAAGTAATGCTAAAAAATTTTTAGTGTTTTGAAATAACGAACCAAGGCACAGGTGTGAGAATTCAGTTAGACAGATCTCTTTATTAACAGGGGATTTACAAATCTACAACTTGCCATAGTGCCTGATAAGAACAGAAATAGGAAAAGTCCTATGGGCTGAATGTTTGCATCACCCCCCAAAAATCAAATGTTGAAATCATAAACCCCAATGTGATGATTTTGGGAGGTGATGCCTTTGAGACGTAATTGGGCTACAAGGGTGGAACCTTCATTAATAACATTAGTGCCCCTATAAGAAGAGACACAATTGTCTGCTCTTGCTCTCCCCTCTCTACCATGTAAGGATGCAGCAAGAAGACAGCCATGTGCAACCAGAAGGAGGGCTCTCACCAGACACTGGATCTGGTGGCACCTTGATCTTGGACTTCTCAGCCTCTACAACTGTGGGAAATACATGCTTGTTGTTTAGCTATCCAGTCTATGGTATTTTTGTTACAGCACCCTCAACTAAGACAAGTATAGGGTGCCAAATAGCTTAAATTACTATGTTGGTGGGAGCAACTGAAATCTTTATCTGCAATTCCAACTTCACTCTTGACCTGTTGATCTATATCCTGAACATCATTCACCCACTGGCTATATTTTTGTTGTCCGTAGGCTAACCTCCAAAGGCAGAGAGGGAAGAGCCTTTCATAATCTTTTTTATTAATTTTCCTTCACATTCCTACTCTGGCAGTTGGACATGCCTGGATTCCCAGATTTTCTCTTTTTTTTTTTTTTTAGAGACAGTCTCTCTCTGTCACCTAGGCTGCAGTGCAGTGGTATGATCTCGGCTCACTGCAACCTCCACCTGCCTGGATCAGACTATTATGCCTCAGCCTCCCAAGTAGCTGGGATGACAGGCATGCGCCATCATACCTGGCTAATTTTTGTATTTTTAGTAGGGATGGGGTTTTGCCATGTTGGCCAGGCTGGTCTTGAACTCCTGGCCTCAAGTGATCCACCTGCCTGGACCTCCCAAAGTGCTGGAATTACAGGCGTGAGCCACCGCATCTGGCCCTCCCGGATTTTCTTGGCAGTTGGAAATTTTCCACCCACATAAATGTTTTCAGGAGGCTCATCGGTAACTTTTCCACTTTTGGACCCTCTGTTCCCTAGCTTTTCCAACAAATGTGTGCGCTGTTAATACTCAGAGAAGTTATGTTTCCCTAACTAAACACTCTATGATACAAACAATGATACATATTGGGAAAAAAACCTCTATATTCCTACCTCGTCATATTCAGCCATACATCTGCCAAATGTTTTACACGAGTAGGTCCAATTAGAATATGGTTGCCACATTTCGCAGATGAAAACCTTAGTTAAATTTAATGCTGAGAAGAATAATAAATAATTTATAGTAATATATTTCCCATGCAATATTTAGGACATCCTTGTGCTAAAAAATATCCATTGTTCATTTGAAATTCAAATTTAACTGGGTGTTCTGTATTTTATGTAGCAACCTCAAAAATGCAAGAAATCTAAGCAGTTCTAGAATTAATGAAATCATGGATGTTTTCTGATGCCTCATGAAATGCATCATTGTTACCGGACTTCTCTTCTCTCTCAACCTTACCCTACATATATAAACATGGTTCTACCTATTTATGTTCCAACTTCTTCTTCTTAAGCAGACAGGCTATGGTGCTTAATTATTTCTTTCAAGAATAATTGGAAGTATTAATTTGATAATCAGTCTACCGAATTGATTCACAAAACCTGTCCCACAGAGTTTCCTGATCTCCTTTAATTTGTACTATTTTCTTTAATGGAGATACTAATATGATTTAGCATTCTAAAAATATAATAAGGATTAATCTATGGTCAAGTGATGATTTCATTCAATATTTTATTTCTCATACACAATTGAGGAAATATAATAAGAACTTTGGTCAGCAGCTTAATTTATACTTAACAGAGTTGGTAAATTACTAGAAGTTGGCAAAAAGAACGGGTAAGCCCTAATTTATTATATAAAGCTAGGTTTGCTCTGAAAACGGGGGAATGTTTAATATTCCTTATTATTCCGGGTGTTGCAATATGATCGATTCTTTAATAGTAGCGATGATTAATGGTTCTTAAAGTGATGCCGAGAATAGCATCTTTACCATTACCTGGAAACTTGCTAGAAACACAATTGCTTGGCCCCTTATAGACCCATCGAATCAGGAATTCTGGAAGTAGGATTCAGCACTCTATTTTTGAACTCAGCACTCCATTTTTTAAGAGGCTCTTCAGGTGATTTTGATAGGCACTAAACTTTGAGAACCACTTTTCTATGTGAATGCCAAATCATAATCATTCGGATGAGTTCTGTTTCCACGAAAGAAGACACGTATTACCTGGTGAATGGAAGGAATTATAATTTTAACTGAATCCTTTACCTGTGTGTTTGTCATATGATTTGGAGAAGAGAGCAACTCAAAGGTGAATTTAATCACTATAGATAACCAGCTGCGATAATTGCCTCACTCTCTGCATTACTTATTCTGCATATAAATTGCCTTCAGCCACATTCTTGTGCATCTTTGCACAAGACTATCAGTTGGGGGATAAGAGATTAAGAATTCAGGTAATTCTGAAATTATGTGATGCTTTAGGTCAAAGCATTATGGAATCATATCACTAAGCAAGTACCTAGGAATTAGATCCAAAGAAAAATATTAAAAATGCATTTGGCTAATGGGGCAGAACTTACGGCAGGAGTTAAGTTAGTTTATATTGAAATAGCACTAGAACATTATATATATATATATAATTATATATTATAATTATATATTATAATTATATAATATATATAATATATAATATATAATTAATATATAATATATAATTATAATATATACATATATTATTATATATATAATTATAATATATAATTATAATATATACATACATATACACACATACATATATATACACATACATATATATATATACACATACATATATATATATTTTTGAGACCGGTTCTCACTCAAAATAGTAGATTAAGTTATAGATTATTTTAAAGTTACACTAAGAGCTTTGCTATGATCCTTAAACAAAATAAGATATTGAAGACCTTTCACTGTGTACATTTTATTTCAAAAATAAATTGTAAAAATATAAATGTGTAAAAGGGAAAAATAATGAATAGAAAGTAGTACACATGATGGTGGGGAAAACACCCTAAACCTTCTAGTAAACACAATAAATACAACGGTACTACATTTATCAGTAAAGGCAGAGTTTGTAATAATATATTTTTTAAAAAATTCATCACATGCCATATCCAAGATATTCATTAGCAAAGCTTTTGTTTTTATTTTTGTTTCTCTGTAATAGGCCACATAGTATAAATAATACAGGTTTTGAGGACCACATAAAGACTTCTATTACTTCCTTGAGTTTTTTTTTTCTTTTTAAAAATAACCCTTTACAAATGTAAAAATGATTTCTATTTCAGGGGCCATAAAGAATCAGGCCACAGGCTGATTTTACAGTGTGTATTTTTTTTTCTTTTAATTCCTGGACTAGCAGATGTGAGTCCACAAGCTAAAGGATTCCAATATATCAGTATTTAAGCCACCTCAGCCTTCTCCACTATCCCAGACATCCATAGTTCTGTCACTGAAATCAAATCGCAGTTCTTTTTCACTACAACGTTTTGGAGGTTAGTTGTTACCCAGTAATAGGTAACTGGGACACAATGAAAGTAAAAATATGCATATATTATGGTGCAGAAATTGCTTTTATGACCAAGTATAAAGGAATACATCCAACAGCATTAATGCTGCTATATTTGAGAATGTTCACAGAAGTATTGTTTCAAGCACCAGCAAACTGTAATGCATATACAAGAATAATAATAATAATAATAATAATAATAATAATAATAATTGTGCTCAAATAACATGGTTCTATTCAGCATTAAATGTATAAATTCTTGGGACTATTTTTTAGTAAGGCTAAATATCACAAATATATTTACAAGAAAAAATTAATAAAAACACAGCAGAACCATTTATATAAATTATAAAATAAGTCGACACTACTGCTTAAGGATACAGGGCTTGTAATAAACTGTTAGAAAAGCTTTAAAAATGAGGAAGAATAACTTTAGGATGGTGAGTTCCTCTAAATAGCATGAAATGCCACCAGGAAGGGATATACAAGGATCTTCAACTTTTATTTTCAAGTTTAATTTTTTAAGCTCTGTAGTATGTGTATACCTACACTATTCTTTATACCATTGTTGTCTTTTCAGACCATTAATTAAACATGGTATTACTTAGTGTTTCATCATCAAGTCATATTTTTTATTTTTATATTTGTTTAATTTGTATTTTTATAAAAATAATTTTGCTACATCAAAAAGATTGAAAACCTACCATGATGTTGTTAGGTATTTTGGGAGAACCAAGAAAGAACACAATGCTCAAAGCAGTCATGAATGTGCAAAAAGGAAAATAAGAAAACAACCAATTTGACTGCAAAACATGAACACATCCTAAAATAGTAAAAAAAATTCATCACTGTATATTTTATCTACTTTTCATAATATAGCATTTCTTAAATTGAGATATATGAAATATAATTCAGGAGGATGTGAATAAATCTTAGCGGATGGGGAAAGCTTCCATCATCAAGTACATCAGAAAAACCTAGACTAAACCAAGCTAATTTGATTTATTAATTCTGGCAATTTCAGGACTCTTAGGAGTGAATCTGCCTTTTCAATCTCTACAAGAGGAGTTGTAGTCTATAGTACTTTCCAAACTTAATTGAAAATATAATTTATAGAAAACACATCATTGCAAGAATCAGAACGTTCAATGGAGCAAACTTTTGGAAACCATGCCATACTACCCGAAGAGGAGAGATCACTTTTTGAAGGAGTGCTCTTGCAAGGCTTTATGGCAAATGAGGATTTGAACTGGATATTGCCTAAAAGAAAGAAAAACACTACGCACAAACTCACCTACATGAAGAATCTAAAAATGCGGAACTCATAGAAGCAGAGAGTAGAATGGTAGTTACCAAGCGTTGGGGGTGGGCAGGAGAATGGTGTTAGGAGGATGTTAATCACATAATAAAAAATTTTGGTTAGGCAAGAGAAACAAGTTCCAGAGACAATATATAGTGAATTATAGCTAATAACAATATATTCTTGAAAACTGCTAAAAGAATAGATTTTAAGTGTTCCCACAAAATGGTATGTGAGAAAATGTATATGTTAATTAGTTTGATTTAGGGATTCCACAATGTATGCATATTTCAAAACATGTTGTACCTGATAAATATATACAATTTTTATTTATCCATTTAAAAATAAATAAATTACCAAAATGAAATGAGGTACAGACATTAGGTAGCTAAATCCAATAAAATCTATGGTCCTAATTGATAGACTAAATAATAAAACATTTCACAAATGAGGGAGGCATCAATGTCAGGCAACTCCTGTTGCCTAAATGTTTTCATATTTCTTTCAGTAAATTTGGTTGAAAACGTACAATTTTTGTCTGAATTCAGCAGAAACAAAGATCCTGTTATATTCATTAGTAAGCATTTGTGTGAGAGAAAAATCTTCATGAACATGATCATGATAGGAAAAAGGCATATATTTTGTCAAAATCTGGGTAATATAAAAGCAAAAATAACTAATTTGTTTTCTTAAAGTATCAATTTAATGATTTATTGATTCAATCTGTAATCTGTTCTTTCCACTCAACTGAACATCTGTTCTGATAGGCTTGTCTTCCTCTAATAAGGAGCCTGAATTTAGAAGGTGATGATATGCAAAAACACCAAATGTTCAGAAGCCATCCAGGCCTGCTTTGGATGTCTTTTGGGACAAGAGAGCATGTGAGGGTATATCCAGGCTGCAAATAGCACTGAAGATGTCATCTCTGTGGCTGTTCTACATTCTACTTCACTCCCAAAGACCATGAATTACTTCAAAATATGCCTGATCTGATTTTTTTCTAAAGTACTGGGTAGCTGTGCAAACAATATTAAAATAGAAAAAATATTTTGTGTCATGCACTGCCTTGATTGTACGTGCCGTTAAAATAGGAAACATAGACTCTTTCTACAAAATACAATTATATCAAGACCTGCTTTTTAAATATCCAAAATGTATTATTATCTTTTGTGTTTCTGTTCAATAAGTATTATATTCACTGAGAGTGATTTGACCAACAATAAAAACAAAGATATCATCATTTTCCTATTTACTTTTTAATTTTAAGGTTGACTTGATTGAAAATAAAATTATTATGGTAGGTTTGGCTGTCAGGTTATTTATTTATTATTACTACTTTTATTTCATAATGCATTTTTATTCTTTGGAAGTTTAATTTTTTAAAATAATTCATACTTTGAAATAATTTAAAATGTATACAAATTTACAAGAAAAGTTTAAACCATTCTCTCACTCAGATAACCAATTGTTAGCATTTTATTACATCCAAACATCCCATAAACTTAAATTTTAATCAATTCTTTCAATAATTTCTCTTTTTCCATTCTGACCAGGATCATAATTATGTGAGTGCACATAAAAGGAGAATGCTTGGGAGACTCTGCAGTCCATAATATATGGCCAAACCGATCAGCATGGGCTTCTTTATTGTGGTTTAACTGGTTTCTCCAATGATTTGCAATCTTTGCTAAGTGGCTTTGGAGTAGACTAAGCTAATTAATTTGCCTGAGACAAACGCTGCCAGTGGGTCTATAACCATGTTGCTACCACTTGAGTAAACATAACCTCAATGTTCTATCACTGGGGTGACTATTGTTATTCAATTTCTGATTTATATTCTGCAATAACCTTTGTGGCATTTTACTAGACTCCTCTGTCAGATCTGCAAGGCCAGATTTCTTCTGGACCAACTATTGTGCAACATCGTCAACCAGCAATTACTAGTGGGTCTTCATGGCTTTGCTCCACACTGAGTTTTAATAGATTGGATTTTTTTTCAGTGCAGCAGACAGTGAGAAGCAGACAGAGTAACATAATGGCCTCCATATTAAAATTCATTAACCTTGCAAAAGCACTTAGTATCATCAGTAGATAAAAACGCTGTTAACTACTAAGCCTTAAATATTCATCAAGATACAAAGACTTATTTCTGTATAAAATTGTGGTGCTCATATATGGAGTTAGTGTACTGAATGATGATAATTAAAATATTTTTAGCAAATCTTTGAGGGGTAAATAGAACACTGAAATTTAGTATTTACTAATGTTAATTATCTGGGAGGTTATTCTAATTGCAAAGATAACTCAGATTTCCTCATAGTCTTGATCTGAGTGTTTAACACATTGAGATGTCCATGATCAAAACATTTTATATATATAAAAGAAATTAGAGAAACTGGGATTTTTCTGCAGAGGCAGCATTAAAGACCAATATGGTTTGGCTGTGTCCCCACCCAAATCTCATGTTGAATTGTAGCTCCCATAAGCCCCACGTTTCATGGGAGGGACCTGGTGGGAGGTAGTTGAATCATGGGGGTGTGTTTTTCCTGTCCTGTTCTCATGATAGTGAATAAGTCTCATGAGATCTGATGGTTTTATAAAGGGCAGTTCCCCTGCACACACTCTCTTGTCTGCCACAATGTAAAACGTGCCTTTGCTCCTCCTTTGCCTTCTGTTACGATTGTGAGGCTTCCCCAGCCATGTGGAACTGTGAGTCCCTTAAACCTCTTTCCTTTATAAATTACCCAGTCTCAAGTAGGTCTTTATTAGCAATGTAAAAACAGATTAATACACAGACCTATGATCTTGAAAATAAATACTGCTGAACACTACTACTCCAAACAAATAAGGTGTAGGTGTTCTGAAGGGCAGAAGACTTGCCAATATGCTGGCTTCTCTCTCCTCCTTTAGTCATAGACAGAGACCTGCTTTCCTCCTAAACCTGCTTAATTGTCATTCTTTTTAATGCTTTTTTTCTTATATTAGTTTTCCTCTGACCCCTTTGTTTCTCCAGTTACAGCCTTTGAAGAAATATACAATCTCCAATATCATATCTCTTCCCTTAAATAGTGTTAGCCAACATATGTGACTAAATATATGTACCCATCCACTCATCAAGGCTAAACAACATTTATCTAATATGCAATTTCTTTTTTGCATAACTAGTGTCCACTGTGGAAGAAAAACTCATACTAATTTTAAGTGTCCTGCTAAATACCTGGAGCAGGAACTAGTAGAAATTCAACAACCAGATTTTAATAATTAATTGGCTTTCTTGTGAATTAAAAAATATTTCAAACTCCCAAAGAGGGGGAAGGATAAAAAGGAGAAAAGTTCAGAAGCTCTCCTACTTATGATGGAGTTATGTACCAGTAAACACATTATAAGTTGAAAATATTATAAGTCAAAATACATTTAATACATTTAACCTGCTGAACATCATAGCTTAGGCTAAGCTACCTAAAGTGTGCTCAAAATACTTATATTTTGCCCACACTGTTGGACAAAACCATCTAACACAAAGCCCATCTTATAATAAACTGTTAAATGTTTCATATAATTAATATTGTACTGAAAGTAAAAAACAGAATGTTTGGCTACTCAGAATACAGTTTCCACCAAATGCCTACCACTTCACATCATCATAAAGTCAAAAAATCATGTGGACCTTCTGTGTGTGAATGATACATTTATAAGCAAACATCAACATTCTATGACTACTTATCACAATAATTATTTTGTTTGTTGTGTTATATAAATCATCATGTTACTACAGTTAGATTTAGTTTTGAATCCGTGAGAGAAAATAGTATAACACTGGAAAGATGGACTGATAAGATCTAAGAAGAAGCTACTATATTTTTATTGTTTCTGACTTGAGAAGAGTTCAATAAACAGATAAACCACTAAATACACTGCAGGAGAAAAACAAATGCCATGTATATTTCAGGGGTATTGTGCTAGTCTGTTTTCACACTGCTATGAAGAAATACATGAGACTCGGTAATTTATAAAGGAAAGAGGTTTAATTGACTCACAGTTACACATGGCTGGGGAGGCCTCATGAAACTTACAATCATGGAGGAAGGCAAAGGAGAAGTAGCCACCTTCTCCACAGGGTGGCAGGAGAGAGAATGAGTGCAAGCGGAGTAAATGCCAGATGCTTTAAAAGAATCAGTTCTCATGAGACTCACTCAGTATCATGAGAACAGCATGGGGGATACCACCCCCATGATCCAAGTACCTCCACCTGGTCCCACTCTTGACAAGCGGGGATTATGGAGATTACAATTCAAGATGAGATTTTTGGGTGGGGACACAGCCAAACCATATCAGGTGTCTAAAGAGATGTGATTATCTTGATTGGTAACATAGCTTCACAAAGAAAGGACATTTCAAGATTTCTATATATTTAATTATTTTTCATTATTTTTAAAAAGGTGGGAGAGCAGAGAAATAATAACAATAGTGTCAGTAGTAGCAACCGGTTACAGCACTTCTACTAAGTACCAGATACTGTCCTAGGTGATGTTCCTCTGTTTTCTCATGCAATTCTTACAGGAAAGTGGTTATTAGCTCTGTTTTCTAGGAAGAAGCAAAGGCTTCCAGAGAAGGATTTCAAACCCACAAGAAAGCTAAAGTTTAAATCCAGGACTTCTGAATCTAAAGCCCTTGTTTCATCTATTACATAAATTGAATGTCTCTTATATGCCCAGGACTTTGCTATGTCATGGGAATAAGGCTCTCTGGTAGAATTTGACTTACATTTTGAGTAAAAAGCCCACAGAGATAAAGTTATCAACTAAATCTTGAAAAATGACTATGAATTTGGTAAACACAGTAATCAAAGGTGTAAAGAGATGGGGAGGAAGAAGAATATATTTCTGTGAAATCAGCAACTTTACAAAAGTTCTTTTTTTTTTTTTTTTTTGAGATGGAGTTTTGCTCTTGTTGCCCAGGCTGGAGTGCAATGGTGCAATTTTGGCTCACTGCAACCTTTGCCGCCTGGGTTCAAGTGATTCTCTTGACTCAGCCTCCCGAGTAGCTGGGATTACAGGCATGCACCACCACGCCTGGCTAATTTTGTATTTTTAGTAGAGACGGGGTTTCTCAATGTTGGTCATGCTGGTCTGGAACTCCCAACCTCAGATGATCTGCCCACCTTGGCCTCCTAAGGTGTTGGGATTACAGGGGTGAGCCACTGCCCCAGGCCAAAAGCTCATATTTTTTAAGGGGACATAGTGAAAAGTTCTGTGTGAATAAATTATAGAGCTCATGCCACCCGGTTTCTGGAGCTGTATTTCCAAGCTGCAAATAGACTGAGGTACATTTCAGAGATCAAAAAGATAATCACTGAGCATATGTTATAAAAAGCAAATATATAAGGGTTTCAAAAAAGTGATATGAATAGTTTCAAATATTTCAGAGACCATACTGTATGAAAATTAAAGATAATTTTATATTTTGTAAATAAAAGCTTATTAATTATCTTTGAGATGTGATTTCATTGCAGTGAGAGTGGTTTATAAAGGAGTGACGTATGTTAAAAGACAGCAAGATAAGTAAATTATAAACAACTATTTGTTTGCCATACTTTTAAATCATTCGTTCTATGACCTTTATTAACATTTCAAAGATAAGAGTTCCCAGTAGATTGAATTTTCTTAAGCAATTTTCCTAATGTAGGAATATTACTTAGTACTATTTGACCTTTTAATATTTGATGAAATACCCACCACTTCTTACAGATTGATTGTGTTCTTTTAATCCTAACAGGTTTTACATTTGTAACAGTTTGAATTAAAAAGTGGAATCATGATACCTGTATTTTCTCCAGCCAAACTGGTTTCTCCCAATATAGGCGGACAAGTTGGGAACAATGACTCCTAGAGTTTAAAGTGTAACAGAAAGAGGACTGGACTCAGAAATCGTTGTGCTGAAGCTGAGGCCAAAGAATGGATTAAATAACTGAACCTCATAGAATCCAGATGTGAAAGCATCATTTATCCGGTATTTTAAATTTCTCTACCTCCACCATGAGATATTCATTCAGTTTCTACTTGAAACTCCCTGTGGGCATATGTCTAAGATTTAAGTAAGTAAATGTCAGATACTATATTTGTTGCTACTTAGCTCAGTAGAGATACTGTGTTTGGTATGAGAGAGCTTGTGCAATCTGCAGGCTGAGTAATCTTTCACAGGTTGGTTGCTCTATGGGGAGCATTTTTATAGCAGATCAACACAGCAAACTCAAGCTTTAGCCAATCCCTAAGCAGGTGAAGATAGTCACAGTGCACATAAGCATTTTGGCACTTCTTTGGGGTCAGTTCCCTTCAGGTTATGAGTATTGACACAAGAGAATTCCCCAGGATGATGAAAAAGGCAACTAACTTAAGTGCCAGATGAGGAGGGTAGATAGACAAAACAGTGCAGAAGGAACAAATAAAAATATTGCTTTGTGCAGAGGATTCTAGACCATAAATATACACTTGTAAACATTTGTCCTTTATAAGTGTCTGAGTAACTACACATATTGATTTCCTTAAGCCCATAGTTCATCAATGAATACAATGATACTGTGGATTCACTCACTGGATCCAGCTTGAGTAATCAAATCTTTGGATGAAAAGGCAGATCTAACACTCTCCATTAAGCCAGATCTTGCTTTCTCTTAAAACAATCCCATTCTATTTCTTTAATAGCTCTGAAGTACACAGATAAATATACAACACATATTATGGGTGGTTTGTCTACATATGTGTATACGTGTGCGTATCCTCATCATAGTCACATATTTACATTTTCATGTATATTTAAACTTATCTTTGAAATCAGTCTCCCTGTGACTCCATCCACTGGGTTTCTGTTGCTGTTTAAAACAAATCTGATAGGTTATCCAAACAGCCATTGAAGGGAGCTTCTTACCACCTTGAATAACTTCTCTGGTAACTTAAAATATTGCTACGATAGTTTTTCATTCAAATAGTAGGGTTTTAAATTGTTACTATTAGTTGCCTAATTTTTAGTATATTAAAAAATATGTGTATTTACATATTTTAATGTGTATACATATTTTAATATGTATGTTCAAGTACTGAATTCTGTATGTTTTTTACACTTCTAAAGGAAAGATTCCATGTGATAAATGTGCAGAAGACTTACGGTATCATATCATTCACCCTAGTAAGAGCAGTAAAAAATTAACTATGCCACAAACTTCAGACATGAATTAGTCTTCCATCAGGGTGTAAAAGCTGCCCTTGCCTTGATTCTGATTCCACAGAGTTGCAAATCTCAGTCATGATTTCTCCTTGACTACAGGAGAGACTCTGCTTATATCATGGCAGGCAATAGACCAATTGTTTCTTTTTTTTTTTAACCACTCTTGGTAGTTCACAGTTCTTATGATACCGTTGAATTCATATATAACTGATAATAGATCCCACATTCTTCTCATCATAATCATCTGCACACGTACATGGTGCATGTCTTTTTTGATGATACAAACATTTTCTACCTCAATCATAATATCTCTTCAATCGGGCCGGGCGTGTGGGCTCATGACTGTAATCCACAGCACTTTGGGAGGCTGAGGCGAGCCGATCACCTGAGGTCAGGAGTTTGAGACCAGCCTGGCCAACATGGTAAAACCTTGTCTCTACTAAAAATACAAAAATTAGCTGGGCCTGGTAGCAGGGATCTGTAATCCTAGCTACTTGGGAGGCTGAGGCAGGAGAATCGCTTAAACCAGGCGGGTAGAGGCTGCAGTGAGCCGAGATTGTGCCACTGCACTCCAGCCTGGGTGACGGAGTTACTCAGGTGGGATTTTCTGGCTGAGAGTTTCATGAGGTCCCTCTTGAGGCTAAAATCAGAGAGTAGCTGTGGTTACAGTCATTTCGAAGACTTCTTCACTTATCTGGTGCTTAGCTGATGCAAATGTGAACAGCTAGTGGCTGTTCACATTTTTATTTATATGTATATATGTATAAATATATATATAAACATATATAAAATATATATAAACTTATAATAAATAAAATAAATATAAATAAATATATATAAAAATATATATATGAGGTTTCACCATGCTAGCCAGGCTGGTCTCAAACTCCTGACCTCAAATGATCCACCCTCCTCGGGTTCCCAAAGTGCTGGGATTACAGGCATGAAACACAGCACCCAGCCTATTTTCCTTTATTTTAAAAGGATATTTTCACTGTATATAGAAATCTGCAGCCAGCCACCCTAATGCCAAAACTTTAAAGATATTGCTCCACTGTATTTTGGCATCTATTGTATATCAGCAGAAGTCAGCTGAGATTATTTCCTTCCCTTTATGTAATGGGCTGTTTGATTCTGACCGTTTCGAGGTTTCATGTTCATCTTTGGTTTTTAGCTGTATAACTATGATGGGTCTAGGGGTGTGTGTGTGTGTGTGTGTGTGTGTGTGTGTGTGTGTGTGTTTGAGGTTCGCTGGGTTTTTTTGTTTGTTTTCAATTTGTAAGTTTGCATTTTCGAATTTAGGAAACTTTCAGCCCCTCTTTCTTCAGTTTTTCTTCTTCTGTATTCTATCTCCTGTCCTCATAGAATTTCAGTTACGGATATGTTAGATCTCTTGCTAATGTCCCAGAGATTACAGAATTCATGACTTTGTTTTTTTTCTGTCTTAGATTAGACAGAATCTGTTAGATTGAATGTGTTGATCTATCTTCAGAATTGTGAGAGGATTCTGGTTAGATAATTTCTGTTGATCTGCCTTCAAATTCCCAGACCCTTTTCCTGGCATCTCCAATATGGTGTTAAGAAGCTAATCTAAGGCCGGGAGCGGTGGCTCACACCTGTAATACCAGCACGCTGGGAGACCGAGGCGAGGCAGGTGGATCACCTGAGGTCAGGAATTCGAGACCAACCTGGCCAACATGGTGAAACCCTGTCTCTACTAAAAATACGACAACCATCTGAGCATTGTGGTGCATGCCTGTAATTGCAGCTACTCGGGAAGCTGAGGCAGGACAATCACTTGAACCTGGGAGGCAGATGTTGCAGTGAACCATGATCGTGCCACTGTACTCTAGCCTGGGCAACAGAGCGAGCCTCTGTCAAAAAAAAAAAAAAAAAAAAAAGAAACAAAAGAAAAACACCACAAACAAAACAAAGAAGCCAGTCTAGTACATTTTAAATTTAAGATATTGTACTTCTCTTATAGAATTTACATTTACTCTTTCATATAGTTTTCATTTATCTGCTGTTAACTCTAAATGTGTTCACTCATGATAGTACATTTATCCCTGTGTTTACGAATATATTTATAAGATACTATAAAATCCTTGTCAGCTAATTTCTGAGGACTTGGAGAAACTGAAACTCTCATGCACTGTTGGTAGGAGTGTAAATTGGTACAACTCCTTTAAAACAGGCTTTGGCAATATCTATTCCCATGAAGCATACACATCTTCCATGACACAGCTATTTGACTTCTAAGTGTACACTGAAAAGAAATAAATATCTCTAAAAGAAGACATAAGCAAAAGTATTTATACCACCATTAATTATAATTGAAATCTGAAAAATCTCAGATATCCAATTTATCAAAATTGTAATAATGATATAAGCTAGTATATTAAAGCAATGTATATTAAACATCAAATAAATGAACATACTGCTTCTACATGCAAGGTTTTGGTAAACATTGAAAACTTTGATTTAAATGAGCCAGATACTGACTAATCTATATTGTTAGAATAAATTTAGAAGTCTGTGGATTTTTTGATCTTGGAAATTTAGAAGTTTGTGGGTTTTTTTATTGTTTTTGTTTTTTTTGATTAATATGGGGAAGGCATAAACAAAGCTTCTTGGTCGCTGCTACGGTTTAGATGTTTGTGTCCTTCTCAAAATTCACATTGGAATGTAATCCTCATTATGGTGGTCTTAAAAGGTGGGATATTTGGGGAAGAGATTAGACCATGAGAGTGCTGTCCTCTTGAATGGAATTAATATCTTTATAAAACGAGTGTGCGGGAGCCGTTTAGCCCTTCTTGCCTCTCTACTTTCTGCCATGTGAGAATGAAGCAAGAAGACCTTCACCAGACACTGAATGCTGATGCCTTGATCTTGGACTTCCCAGTCTTCAGAACGGTCAGAAACACACTTCTGTTGTTTATAAATTACCCAACCTGTGATATTCTGTTATAGCACTGGAAAAAGACAGTTGCTATTAGTATTTTAGTAATCTGGGAAATAGTTACGTGCATTTTTTGTAAGAAATTATCAAGTTGTACATGTAAATCTGTACACTCTTCTGTATATCACTTATCTTTGTTATGAAAAGGCTGACATAAAAATAAAAGATAGTCCACATCTTTATTCACCTCTTCCCCTTTCCCGCTGCTGGAATGTGAATGAGATGGTTGGATCCATCTAAGACCATGTTATGAAGTATTAAGTATCAAATAACAGTAGATGGAATATGTGGACATGCATAAACTAACAGATTTATATTCTGTGCGAGAGAGGTAAATGTCTATCTTATTAAAAATAAAAATACATGTACCTATCAATGGAACAGTTGTGCTATCTAAAGTTAGTTGATAATATTTTGTAAATAATTTATTACCTGATACAGTTGCTAACTTAGGGAACTGAAATTGTTCCATGTCCAGAGATTTTATGATAAGACATAAATCCTGCCTAAGTCTGCAGTTATTTTTTTAACACAGAAAGATGTATTAATACTCTTCTTACAATTGTACTTCATGGTTCAGTGCATATATCACATCCACCCTTACAAGGTGTCTTCTAGCTGGTGTTGGAATTGTCTGCAGTATTCAAACATATTATTTTATAAGGTCATCTATACCAAAGTGATAGAGGATATGATAATATCAATTAATTCTGTGAGAATCAATTTTGCTAGATGGCAATTTTTTTGGTATAAAGCAACACTGCTTGGTCCATCATGATTGCCAAAGAGACACTCAGTAAGTCCAATAGTATTTTGGGGAAGATAAACCTATGACCCACCTAAGTGATTATTCCACTATCAAAAATGTAAAAAAGGTGAAAATATCTATAAATCTCCATTTGACATATATGTTTTATCTGGACAGAAAACAGTGGGAACTGAGGAATAACACTTGATTATCCTTTCACTAGGATCATTTGTAGCAATTCCATTTCATATTGGTCATCTGCTTTAGCAAATCAACACAACTCCCAGCAACTGAAATATAGCTTCTGATCTAACAAATGTATATTTCTTACAAAAGATAGAACTTTGGAAACGATATATCACCTAAAGATGAAAGTATCCTGCAAAAATCTCTGTCACATAATTAGTCTCAAACCAGAAGTCCTATTTATATAGCCCAAAGGATACAATTTTGATCCTCAACATTGATGTCTATATTTCCATATGATTACGAAAATATCTACTTATGAAAAAATATATGCTTATGAAATGTTCAATTATGAAAATATTTTAAAAGCCCAATGTGATTTTTAAAAGTCCTATAGGTAATAATTTACTATATCCATGTAGTTGTCCCCAAAAGGAGAAATTGTGTGCAGAGAAGTCAATGGTGTGAGAAAAAACTTGGACTTTCATGTATATTTTTTGCCTAAAAGGAAAAGTTGAAGCATTAATATTTACTAATGTTCAGAATAAGGATTGACACTACTACTTTCACTCATTACAGATGCCAGAGGGCCACACAGCCTAGATTTAGGATTCTGGAGGAAACACAGGGAAAATCACAGTGCAAGGGGTTATAATTGACACCTTCACACGTTAATGAGCTTCCTTCATATTGCAATGCATTTTTATTTCTGTACTGTGGAACAGATGTGTTCTTATGTTTTTAAATATAAGATTTTTACCCTTTCCAGACTGTGAGATAGTGGAAGGGAATAGGTGGGGTGGTTAATAGATACAAAAAATAGTTAGAAGAATAAATAATATCTAGTATTTGATAGCACAACAGGATGATATGGTTAATATTAAAAGTAATTTAATTATACATTTGGATTGTTTATAACACAAAAAATAAATGCTTGAAGTGATGGATACCCTATTTACCCTGATGTGATTATTATACATTGTATGCCTGCATCAAAATATCCAATATACCCCATAAATATATACTTACTATGTACTCACAAAAATTTTAAAAATTAAAAATTAAGATTTTATGTATGAGACACTTTAAAAGATAATATAAAGAATAAATGATGAGTATAAACTATTTTATATCATATAGTGATTATTCTGTGGTGAGAAATTTTTAGATATCAAATGAAAGTAGGCACTTTTTAAAATATATTGTAAAAAGAAAAACCCAATTATTTTGATTTTGTAGGCACTTCTATAAAAAAAGGGTCAATAGCATTTTGCATATATTAAATCACACATACACATACCCAACTTTCAGGCACCCACAAATACACATACACAAACCCCATTTAAGGCAAAGCCAACATCTTAACAATAATTAAGAACATAACTTTCTTCTTGAAATAAACTCATGCTATAGATATAAACTTCTGTTTAAAATATTTTTATAATTGTACTTTTTAGTTGCCATAAACACTATGGTGAGTTAAATATACAAATCTTATACTTAAAATTTTAATATTTGAAATGAGTTTTAGTATAATAAAAATTCTTTAAAAATAATTTGTTATTTTCTTCTTTTTCCCCAATAACATACAGTTGACTTTAGAGAATGTTGACATTTAATTGTGTAAGTTCAACAAAATCATTTGTAAAGCCAGTAGGTAAAATTGGTAAATAAATTAGTATGCTTCCATAAGCACAGACAAGGAGGAGGTTTCTTGGATCTCTGTGTTTGCTTGGTTTTTTCCCCAGTTCCTACAGCTTTAACAAAGTTCAAATCACTGGATTATAAAGGAATTTTAAAAATTAATGAAGTATTTCAAATCAAGTGTTTATGCTTATACATAGTATTTAAAATCATTGTCTTTATCTCATTACTTTAAATCTGATTTTTGAGCATATATTACAGCATATATAAGATTAAAAAAATTGTGCAATCAGAAATGACAACAGTGATATTACAGCCAATCCCACAGAAATACAAAAGATCCTCAGAGACTATTGTGAACACCTGTAAGCACACAAACTAGAAAATCTAGAGAAAATGGATAAATTCCTGGAAACACAAACTTCCAAGATTGAATCAAAAAGAAATTTAAACTGTAAATAGATTAATATCAAGTTCCAAAATTGTATCAGTAATAAAAAAATCTACCAATGAAAAAAAGCCCTTTACCAGATGGATCCATAGCTGAATTATTCTAGATGTACAAAGAAAAGCTAGTACCAATTCTACAGAAACTATTCCAGACAATTGAGAAGGAGGCACTTCTCCCTAAATCATTCTACAAAGTCAGCTTCAATATTATACCAAAATCTGGCAAAAACACACAAAAAAAACTACTGGACAATATCCCTGATGAATATAGATGCAAAAATCCTGAACAAAGTACAGGCAAACCTATTCCAGCACCACATCAAAAAGTTAATTTGCTGTAATCAGGTAGGCTTCATTCTTGAGATGAAAAATTGGTTTAACATATGCAAATCAATAAATGTAATTCATCACATAAACAGAATTTAAAACAAAAACCATGTCACCTCAACAGATGCAGAAAAAATCTTTTGATACAACTGAACATCTCTTCATGATAAAAACCTCAACAAACTAGGCACTGAAGGAATTTACCTAAAACAATAAGAGCCATATATGACAAATCTATAGCCAACATTATATTGAGTGAGCAAAAGCTGGAAGCATTCCCTTTGAGAATAGAAATAAGACAAGAAAGCCCACTCTCACCACTGGTATTCAACATTCTATGGGTAGTCCTAGTCAGAGTAGTCAGGCAAGAGAAAGAAATAAAAGACATCCAAATAAGAAAAGAAGTCAAATTATTTTTCTTCACTGACAGTATGATTCTATGCCTAGAAAATCCTAAAGATTCTACCAAAAAACTCCTAGAACTCATAAATAACTTGAGTAAAGTTTTAGGATACAAAATCAGAGTACAAAAATCAATAACATTTCTACACACCAGAAACATTCAAGCTGAGAGCCAAATCAAGAACACAATCACATATACAACAGCTACACGTACAAAATACCTAGGAATACATGTAACCAAGAAGGTGAAAGATCTCTACAAGGATAACTACAAAACATAGCTAAAATAAATTATAGATGACACAAACAAATGGAAAAATATCCCATGCTCATGGATTGAAAGAAGCAATATTGTTAAAGTGACTATACTGACCAAAGCATTCTACAGGTCCAATGCTGTTTCTATCAAACTACCAATGTAATTGTTCACAGAATTAGAAGAACCCAGATTGCCAAAGCAATCCTAAGTAAAAAGAACAAAGACAGAAGCATCACATTAGCCTACCTCAAACTATACTATAAAGCTACAGTAACCAAAACAGCATACTACTGTTACAGAAACAAACACACAGACCAACGAAATAGAATAGAGAATTCAGAAATAAAGTGACACACCTAGAACCATCTGGTTTTTGAAAAAGATGACAAAAATAAGCAATAGGAAAAGAACCCCAGTTCAATAAATGGTGCTGGAATAACTAGCAAGCAGAAGAGTGAAACTAGATCTTTACCTTTCACCACATTAAAAAAATAACTCAAAATGCGTTAAAGATATAAAGATTTAAATTAAAGATCTCAAACTATAAAAACCCCAGAATAAAGTGTAGGAAATATCACTCAGAACACTGGCCTTGGAAAAGGCGTAATGACTGTCCTCAAGAGCAATGACAAGACCAAAAATTGACAAGTGGGGCCTAATTAAGTGCTTCTGAACAGCAAAAGAAATTATCAACAGAGTAAACAAACAACCCATGGAATGGGAGAAAATATTCACAACCTATGCATCCAACAAAGCTCTAATATCCAGAATCTATAAGGAACTTAAACAATTAAACACACAAAAAAACAAATAACCCCATTAAAAAGTGGGCAAAGGCCATGAACAGACACTTCTCAAAAGATGGCATACACGTGGCTGGTAAACATATGAAAAAATGCTCAACATCATTAATCATCAGTGAAATGCAAATCAAAATTGCAAGGAGATACCATTTCCCACCAGTCAGAATGACTGTTACTAAAATGTCAAAAAATGCAGAGGCTTGTGAGGCTGCAGAGAAAAGATGATACCTACATACTGTTGGTAGGAACAGAAATTAGTTCAGCCACTGTGAAAAGCAGTTTGGAATTTTCTCAAAAAACTTAAAACAGTGCTACCATTTGACCCAGCAATCCCACTAGTGGGGATACACACATAGGAAAATGAATGGTTCTACCCAAAAGACACAGACTTCTATGCTCATTGCGACACTATTCACAATAGCAAAAACATGGAATCAGCCTAGGTGTTCATCAACTTGAGTGGATTGGATAAAGAAAATGTGGTACATATACATAATGGAATATTAGGCAGCCATAAAAAAGAATGAAATTATGTCTTTTGCAGCAACATGAATGTAGCTGGAGGCCATAATTCTACAGGAATTAACACAGTAACAGACAACCAAATGTTCTCACTTAGAAGTAGGAGCTAAACATTGGGTACTCATGGATGCAAAGATGTCAACAATATACACTGGGGACGACTAGAAGGGAGAAGAAGAAAGGGGAGTAAAAGTTGAAAAACTACCTAACGGGTGCTATGTTCACTACCTGGGTGACAGGATCATCCAGACCACAAATCTCACACACAATATGCTCATGTAACACACCTGCAAATGTACTCCCTGCATCTAAAATAAAAGTTGATATAATGTATTAAAATATGCATATTTTAGTTGTTAAATTAATTTTAATTTTATATTGATATGGATGTATGGGCAACATCATTTTGCAATGGATACAGTCTTTGTCACCCTACGGTACACATATCAGTTTGTTCAACAAGAACTTTTAATTGCCTATTATAGAACATTGTAGCACCACTATTGGCTTGGCACAATGGGGAGCAATTCTTCTACAACAGATCTAACAATGAATTATATATTTATTTCTATATTTAAAAATTTAATATGTTGCATTTTATTTATTTTAAAGATCATAATTAATATTAAATCAAAGAATAGTTATAATCATAAAATTTAAAGGTTAATATTATTATTTTTAAATTTAGAAATATAAATTGAACACATTCTTTGCCATGAAAAGTATAGAAAAATGTGATTTTCAGATTTATATTCATAGAAACCAGGATTATGGCTTCCTAAAATACAAAGATTTAGTTGATATTGGATCTTTATTTATGTGAGAGTGGCTTATATATTTTAAGTTAGCTAATGCTACCAGGAAAGAAGGAAACTTCAGTAAGACATGTGAAGCCTTTCTATATTGCTTGTGATCTTGTTTATATTTAGTCTGCTTTCTAACACATATATCAATATGTTTTTAAAAATTCAGATAGTAATATTTTATCCTTTGTGTGCCACACAGTCTCTGTTGCAGCTGCTCAATGGTGCTATTGATATGTAAAAGTAGCCACAGACTATGCATAAGTGAATGAGTGTGACTGTGTTTCAACAAAAGTTCATTTATGAAGGTAGGCAAGGGTCTGTATTCCAAGACAATTCTTCATGGATCTCTAATATTTCTGCCCCATCTTGTTGGCAAAAGCTTTATCAGCTAATTTTCTCCAGGTTATCTTTCCAATGCCATTGGCATTATTGGAAGAATTTGAAGGTAAAGATAATGTGCCCTTTTGGAAAAGATTTGGTTACCTTCCAGGATCATAAATATTAAATAACTCTTCTTCTAGAGATTGGGCAGGTTTGCTAACAGCCCTTTTAATAAGATCACATCTTCCTAATATTCTTCCCCAGTAATGTACCTCACTGCGTGTGCTGGCACTTCTGACCCTCATTCACGTGAAAATTGGGGTTGAGTCAACCCAAGCAAAGATGTTAATCTGTTTACCGCTACTGTTGTGAATAAAAACTCTAGGCTGGGCGCGGTGGCTCACGCTTGTAATCCCAGCACTTTGGGAGTCCGAGGCAGGCGGATCACGAGGTCAGGAGATCGAGACCACGGTGAAACCCCGTCTCTACTAAAAATACAAAAAAATTAGCCGGGCGTGGTGGCGGGCACCTGTAGTCCCAGCTACTCGGAGAGGCTGAGGCAGGAGAATGGCGTGAACCCGGGAGGCGGAGCTTGCAGTGAGCCGAGATTGCGCCACTGCACTCCAGCCTGGGCGACAGAGCGAGACTCCGTCTCAAAAAAAAAAAAAACACTCTAATGGGCTCTGCCAGTGTCTATAAAATTGCGGTAGGTTATTTTATCAATAGAAAACAGGCTAAAATCTCAGAGCCTCCACAATTCTTGACAAACCATATCTAGACAGAAGGGAAAGTTGAATGATTCATGTATTAAGTAATTCTCTTGGTGTCTTTAATAGCTGGTTTTGCTTTTTTCCAGAATGAACTGCCTATGACTTTTTTTTTTTTTTTCAAGCTGTTCTAAGATTTTACTCTAAGTAGCTTAGGACATCAAGTAAAGTGTTGATTACATAGCAGAACCTGTGTAGTTTGACCCAAGGGATTTTCAAGTGTAATGCAATAAGATTGTGATTAAGAAAAAAGTATTTACATACTAACATGCTGCAAAATTTCCATGATCCTATTTTTTACCCTTAGGTAAGCAGACAATCTCCAACTTGCAATGGTTTAAGTTAATGATTTTTCAACTTCGCATTGAATTTATTGGGTTATTAAGCGTAGTTTTGACTTAGGAAATTTTCAGCTTACGGTGGGTTTATCTGGATGTGACCCTATCATAAGTCAAGGAGCATCTGTGTTTCAGTGTCAGTAACTGCTTTCTTTACTGGCATAAATAACTGAAATCTATAAACTTATTCCTGCAACAACTCAAACATATGAAGGCAATCCTGACAATATTTAGGTATCTAGCACTACAGGTAAGCAGAGTCCGGAGTTACCGCTGATTGCCCGACAATTTGGATTTCTAGTCACCAGCATCAGAATTGAGCTGTCACTTTCATTTTAACTCCTAACTGCCACACTTAACTTAATGTATCATGGTATTTCCAGATTTTCTAACATTAAGTCATTTTTACAGTCCTATAGCAAATCCTTCTCATCACCATGGATTATCCTTTTAATATATATTTGAACCAAATTTGATAGTATATTATGTCAGGTTTTTGCATGTCTCTAAATTAAATGAATCCAGACATTTTATTATGTTATTATTGTTAATGTCTTTGGGTTGAGTTTAGAAGAGTAATTGAGCAGATTTGTATCATGTAATCTTAGGATCACTGAATAACACGAATATTTTTCCTTCTTTATTAACTTTTAAATACTCACATAAAAGCATCTGGACCTGAGATCTTGGGGATATAGGTGAGGGTGTTTCTGTGACTTTTGTTTTTATGGGTAGGTTTCTCTTTGACATTTTTATTTTTCAGTAAAATGTAGGTGTTCTACTTTATCAGCCAATGTTTATAATTTATGTTTTTTAAATGAATCAAATCTGTGGTTCTTGTTATTGAACTTTTCAAAATTATCTTTATAGACTAGTACAATTTTTAAAATATATATAATTTTAAATCACCTATTTATTATAAAAATTGCATACCTATAGTATTACTTTTATTTTTATTACACTGCTTAAATAACAAAATTAATTTTATATTTTTTTGAAATACATTTATAAAAATTGCAGAAGATGCTAATATGTCCCTTGAGTCGGCTTATGTACCTTATTTACCTTCCCAGAATTAGCCAGTGTCATCATTGTGGTGTAACCATGCAAACTTGGATATGTTCTTCTGGATATTTTCTGTTCAATATTCTTTGGCCAGTTTTCTAATTGGATGTCATGTATCTATTAGTAGAAACCTTTTATTATGAATAGTAAATGTCCCTTATAACTGAACCAAGTTTTTCCTCAAGTTGTCAACTTTCATAATTGTTTTTCTATTCTTTTTTTTGACAGAGATGACTAAAATTTTAAATAAGTAAATTGTATCATCCTGTCAATATGGCTTTTTAATTGTATTTTTAAGATATTTCTATACCAAGAGATGATTATTTTTCTAGATTTTTTTCTTTAAAGGTATTGTCATTTTTTCTCTCTCATACATCTTGACTTTAATAATTTGCAATTTACTGTTGTATTTTAAATTTTTATTGTGGAAAGTTTCAACCAGTCAAAAACAGACAAAATAGTACAATGATCCTCTGGGCCCATCATTCAGCTTCAATAGTTATCAACTCATTGTTTTTTCTTATTTCATCTTTTTCCCCAACTATTTCCTTTCTGTCATTTTATTCACTTACTTTTATTCTTTTTTATTTTTCATTTGCCTCTTTAAAAATTTAACAGACCATAGAAAATTAGTTATTGGTATATTACTTAGAAAAATGTAAATAATTAGTATATTTCTTGGTAACCTTTATTTTTTGGAGTACTCTACAAAGGAGTCCATATGTAATTGTTATTCATTACAGTTGACAACATCTTAAGTCTGTTCTTCAGTTTGTTTTCAAAAGGCTCCCATATGGACAACAAAAACATGTAGTTTATTGAGCATATAAAACAGGAAGGGAATTTTAGAATCTATAAATAATCTGAGATATTTTATGCTTGATTTACTGTTCTTGCTGTCATACAAAAATTAACAGGATTTACACAGAGAAAATTTTACGCTGACATAGTTGTTATTAAAAAAACAGAAAAACACACTTGTCCTATGCTAGTGTCAATATGGACTGTAGATTTTCTTTTTAGATTTTCTTTTTTCAGCTTTACTGAGATATTAATGACAAATAAAAGTTGTATATATTTAAGGTATGCAGCATGACAATTTAATATATGTATACATTGTGAAATTGTGACCCCAAACAACCTAATTAACATATCCAATCACCTCACATAGTTACTATTTTTTGTAGTGAGAATATTTAAGATCTACTTTCTTATCAAATTTCAAGTGTACAATACATTATTTTAGCTATAGACAGTATGCTGAACATTAGATCGCCAGAATGTATTCATTTTATAACAGAAATTGTGTATCCTTTGGCCAACATCTTCCATTTCCCCCAACCAGCAGCCCCAGCAACCACCATTCTACTCATTGTTTCTGTGAGTTCAACTCTTTTATATTCTTCATATAAGTTAGATCATGTGGCATTTGTTTTTCTATGCTTAGCTTAGTACACTTAGCATGATGTCCTCCAAGTTCATCCATGTTGCTGCAAATGGTAAGAATTTCTTCTTTTTAAAGGCTGAATAATATTCTGTTGCGTATATGTGCACCATATTTCCATTATTCAGTCATCCATTGAAGAGCAGTTAGACTAGTTTCATGTCTTCACTAACTTAGTTTCATTCTTTGTTTCTTAAGGTAAAATTTTTATTGAGTAAAATTCACCCTTTTTGATGTGCAGATCTCTCAGAGGGTGAGGCATTTTAGCATTGTGGTTAAAAGCTGCCACTCCATAATGTCTGTACTTCTTTATCATTTACCAGTTTTACAACTGTGACTACTTAAAATCTCTGTGAGTTTATGAACAAAAGATGTATTAGGGAATAAATAGAATATGTACTGGATTCATAGTTCTCTTGCTGGCAAAAGTTGAGTCTCCATGAAGCAGACTCTAAGACAGTGTTCAACATACAGAATATTGAATTTGGAGTACTTTGGGGATCAATACCTACGGAGAGGGCGTGAGGGAGACCACGTCCCTAACTTGGTCTCGCTGTTACTTAACCCAAGGAATAGGGCTAATGGCAGGATTCAGGGTGGGATCTTGATTCAGGGTGGGGGTACATATTGGCTTGCTAGGGAGAAGCCTTTGCATTGTCTTCAACAAGGAGTGGCAGTGATGGGGGTGAGAACTCCATGACAGCACTCAGTGGTCTTGTGTGCATCCATATAGGCCACATGGAAAAGGCTTGAGCCACCACTGATCTGAGTTTTGGTGTGACACCTTTGTGATTCTCTTGGAACATAAGAGCATGTGAGGCTTATAAGAAGCTTCCACAAGGCCATTTTTTCACTTGCTTCCCCATTTACCAAAGAGATGACCATGAGAGATGTTTTCACTGCCTTCCATTTTCTGATGAAGCATGAGGATTTCTACCATCCCTCTTGAGATGAAGCTTGCAGGCCATGAAACAAGTTGGTTGCAATCTAGAATGGCCTCAGCAAATTGCATTCTATCACCCATGTTGAATTTTTCTCCGCCTTTTCCTTAGTGTTTTCTTGTACAAGGGCCCTGGGAAGCTAGCACCTTTGGGCACTCTTTCCTTCACTGTCTATGGAAATAATAAATTATCTGAATGTTAAAATGGTTCATTGTTCCTTTATTGGTCTATTTTTCAGAACTTTGTCTTCCTTGTCTTGTTCTTGACAAGCAGATGCTAATCCTTAATAGAAATGAGAACACATGGACACATGGAGGGGAACGACATACACTGGGGTCTATAGGAGGGTGGAGGGTGGGAGGAGGGAGAGGATTAGGAAAAATAACTAATGGGAATTAGCCTTACTACCTAATTCCCCCATGGGTTTACTACCTAAACCCCTATGACTCAAGTTTACCTCTGTAACAAACATGCACATGTACACTTGAACTTAAAGTTTAAAAAAAAATGTGCCACTTCTGCAGCTTCAGAGGGTTGGCAGGAATATAAAGTTTTAATGTTTTCAGGAACATCAACCAAGAAGTCTCTGTTCCAGACTAGATTTAGACATTGTAGTTGCATGACTACTTAAACTCAGAGTTTAGCTCTCTTGTCTATATTGACAAAAAAATCATGGGCCTTGGCGTCTACTTTTTCTGCTCTTCTGCTCCAGGAGATAATAGATTCATTTTAAGTTACTTTTAGTTTCTAAAATTGACATTCAATTGCCTGTTAATTGCCATATAAAGCAGTATATCAGAATAATCTGGTAGGCATTTCTCTAACATGGACCACAGGGCCCCACCTCCATAGCTGTTTAGTGTGTTTATTTGATTTTATTATTATACTTCAGGTTTTAGGGTACATGTGCACAATGTGCAGGTTTGTTACATATGTATCCATGTGCCACGTTGGTTTACTGCACCGATTAACTCGTCATTTACCATTAGGTATATCTCCTAATGCTGTCCCTCCCCGCTCCCCCCACCCCACAACAGTCCCCGGAGTGTGATGTTCCCCTTCCTGTGTCCATGAGTTCTCATTGTTCAATTCCCATCTATGAGTGAGAACATGCGGTGTTTGGTTTTTTGTCCTTGTGATAGTTTACTGAGAATGATGGTTTCCAGTTTCATCCATGTCCCTACAAAGGACATGAACTCATCATTTTTTATGGCTGCATAGTATTCCATGGTGTATATGTGCCACATTTTCTTAATCCAGTCTATCGTTGTTGGACATTTGGGTTGGTTCCAAGTCTTTGCTATTGTGAATAGTGCCACAATAAACATACATGTGCATGTGTCTTTATAGCAGCATGATTTATAGTCCTTTGGGTATATACCCAGTAATGGGATGGCTGGGTCAAATGGTATTTCTAGTTCGAGATCCCTGAGGAATCGCCACACTGACTTCCACAGTGGTTGAACTAGTTTACAGTCCCACCAACAGTGTAAAAGTGTTCCTATTTCTCCACATCCTCTCCAGCACCTGTTGTTTCCTGACTTTTTAATGATGGCCATTCTAACTGGTGTGAGATGGTATCTCATTGTGGTTTTGATTTGCATTTCTCTGATGGCCAGTGATGATGAGCATTTTTGCATGTGCTTTTTGGCTGCATAAATGTCTTCTTTTGAGAAGTGTCTGTTCATGTCCTTCGCCCACTTTTTGATGGGGTTGTTTTTTTCTTGTAAATTTGTTTGAGTTCATTGTAGATTCTGGATATTAGCCCTTTGTCAGATGAGTAGGTTGCAAAAATTTTCTCCCATTCTGTAGGTTGCCTGTTCACTCTGATGGTAGTTTCTTTTGCTGTGCAGAAGCTCTTTAGTTTAATTAGATCCCATTTGTCAATTTTGGCTTTTGTTGCCATTGCTTTTGGTGTTTTAGACATGAAGTCCTTGCCCATGCCTATGTCCTGAATGGTATTGCCTAGGTTTTCTTCTAGGGTTTTTATGGTTTTAGGTCTAACATGTAACTCTTTAATCCATCTTGAATTAATTTTTGTATAAGGTATAAGGAAGGGATCCAGTTTCAGCTTTCTACATATGGCTAGCCAGTTTTCCCAGCACCATTTATTAAATAGGGAATCCTTTCCCCATTGCTTGTTTTTGTCAGGTTTGTCAAAGATCAGATAGTTGTAGATATGCGGCATTATTTCTAAGGGCTCTGTTCTGTTCCGTTGATCTATGTCTCTGTTGTGGTACCAGTACCATGCTGTTTTGGTTACTGTAGCCTTGTAGTATAGTTTGAAGTCAGGTAGTGTGATGCCTCCATAATGTGAGACTTGATTATTGGCATTTCTTACAAATTTCCAGGTTCATACTCTGAGAACCATTGTTCCAGAGTACCACCAGAGATTAGCCAAACATATCCAATTCCTGGACAGTAGATTGCTTTCGACCCATGCCAAGTTAAATCACCACCTGAACAACTGGAAATTCACCCTTTACCAGGGTTATTTGTGCTCTACCTACTAGCACTGATGGAAGTCTTCTTACCAACCAGTCATCACAATTCAGGTCTAAGACTTTATCTTACTGCCTGGTATCTTGGACCACTCTTGGTACCCAGTATTGCAGGTTGGATTCTCTAGGAAGAAGACACCAACAGAGGTGGTGAGTAGTGTGCAGGATATTAGATAGTGCCTTTGGGATATGAACATGTGGAAGGAAGGATAGAAAATCAGGATTAGGCAGAAGGAGAAATCAAGCTCTCATACAGACTCCATGACAACTTTGGCAAAGTGCACTGGGAACTCTGGAGTTAAAACCAACCACCCACCATAGTTGTCCCATAGTGGTCTAAAATAGCTAAGTGTTTTTACCAATGCCTCTATCCATCAGCAATTTGATATGGGCCACTCTTTAAAAGGCAGGACTTTTAACAAGCTGTTTCTCTGTAGCTGAGGCACCTGACAGCTGAAAGCTGCCTAGAGCTCTCCAAACAACTGGGACTAAAGCCCTTTTCTGAATAGCATAACACCTCTTCCACCTCACAGAATATAATTGGTGGCTGTTATTATGTCCTTTAAAAAAATTCACATATCTTGACAGGCATATTCCTGGGTATGTTTTGATCATGCTGCCATTGCAAATTAAGTCATTGTAATTATTTTGTTCTAAATGCCATTTCTCATAGAGGGTAAGGCAATTGTTTTCTTGTAAATTGATTTTTTATTTGGTCATCTTGCTAAACTATTCTATTTTTTTGTTTTTTACTATTTGGGTTTTATCTTGCTTGGAAACAGTAGTTTGGAAATAATAAGGGTTTGTTTTTCTTTTGCAATATGTTGTTTATATTTTACTGCCTTTATGGATTGTGTTGATTAAGATTCAGTAAAAGATAAACAGTTTATGTGACAATGAGCTCTCATGCTTCTTTCTATTTTCAATAGGGATGTTTAGCATATTCAATATTAATGATCATGTTTAATGTAGGGCTTTTATTAATATATCTTTTCAAACATATGAAGATAAAGAAATTTTGTTCTATTTCAAATCCACAAGTAATTTTATTGTGAAGACACACCAAACTTTATTTTTTTTGTTGCTTCTATTGGCTTTTGTAACCCCGAAAGATTAATAGATTTTTCCTTAAAATCTACTGAGTTAGATAATAGGCTTTCTAATGTGAAATTACCATTTTACATTAGAAACCCTAATGGCACAGTAATCTTTTTAACACAATGATAAATTCTACTTGCAAATATACAATAAGAAAGTTATATCCTTCTTACTTTTCATTTTTGAGTCATTTGTTTTTTAATATTGGACTTATACTGGCCTCATTAAATAAATTGTGAAGCTCTCCATATTTCTATGTGATCATATTTTCAATATAATACTATGTTGCAATAAAACCTATTTTAAAAGGAGCTATTTCAGTTTTAGTTTGGCCCAAGAACCCAAAGTATCAAATAAAGCATTTCAAAATATAGGTTTTGCAGGAACCAATGTTAACAAAACAAAACATGTATAATAAGAAGAAGGGAAATCTGTTGGATGTTCAGTTTCTTAGATTATGTTTTATACAATTGTATACAATGTATTTTACATGTAGTAAAAAACAGAATAATTATAAAAATATTAAACTATTCTGAATTTAACCTTACCTTTTTAAAACTTAAGGGTTATAGGTAAAATTATGAGGGGTCATAAACTCTACATTTATTATTAAAAACAGCTCTATATTGACCAATGTTAACAAAAAGAAACCACAAACATTTGGTTAGCATGAAATGTCATTTATTGTACACTGTACAGAAATAGTTCCAGTCATTAAATACCAGATATTCAAGAATACGCCTTTTCAAATTGAATTTATAATTGTCCCTAGATGCAACACTCATATCAAATCTAAGGAAATATTGTTGCTTTTATTACAGAGTGCTTTGCCTTTGACTAAAGAACAGAGAAAGAACTGATCACAATTGGCATTCCCTTCACTCTGCACTGTAAAATAATTGCAACTTGAAACCACAGTACATTAATTGAAAACTCTAAAGGAAATGTTCAGGACATCTGTGTGTTATTAATAATGCATTTTGTATCATAGTGTTCTATTGTACATTTTTGGAGTAACAAGAAAATGTTTCCAGAGGTTTGTCCAGTTGTGCTTTAAATAGGCACCAGTATTTCCATTTATTTAAGTAAAATAAATAAAATAAATGAGCTCAGTACCAGCTCTAAAAACAAGTGGGACCATTAGAGTTTCTTTCCGTAAGTTTGAGTCTGATCACTTGTAGGACAGGGGCAGAAAAATAGGTGGACTATGACTCATTTATTTGGCCTTTAGATAAACAAACAAACAAACATACACACACAAATAAAAAGGTAGATTAGGGTATCAGTGAGGGATTGTAGAACATAAAATCTGTGGTATTCTTCTAGTGCTTAGCGATATGCTCTGGACGGTTTACATTACAACGAATCGAAAGTCAACTCAGTGTGTCTGAGAATAGACAACTAACTTGTTTTGACAGTCCCATTTCTCATTCCTACTTTTCAACAGTCATACTGTCTTAGATTGCTTAGGCTATTATAATAAAATACCATAAACTGAATAGATTATATACAACGGAAATTTATTTCTCACAATTCTGGAGCCTGGAAAGTCCACAATCGCAGCAATGTCAGATATGGTGTCTGGTGGTGCCCTGTTTCCTCATAGACAGCTATGTTCTCACTGTAACCTCACTTGGAGAAAGGGGTGAGGGGTCTCCCTCCATTTTCTTTTATGAGGACTTTAAGCTCATTCATGAGGATTCCTTCCTAATGAACTTATCACCTCCTAAAGATCTCACTTCTATACCATAATATCGAAAGTTAAGATTTCAATGTATCAATTTGAGGGAGATGTATATATTCAGTCCACAGCACATACTAAACTAAGAATACATAAGAATGTGTATTTTATGGTATTTTAACAGAACAAATACTCTAACCTTTGGAATTAAAATATTTTTTATTTATATTTGTAATACTTCTAGCTCCCAGGAAAATATTTACATCAACTTTGAATTTTTTATGTAGGTCTGTGGCACTCCTCCTTATTACAGGCATTTTAAATTCCTAATACAGTCTTAGTGACAGATTATCTGACACAAAGATGTATACAAGCTTTTGAAGAAAAAGACAGTTTTGGAAATGTTTGGTTTGTTTGTTGTGTCTTTTCACCATTTAATTTTGTCTCATGCATAATCTGATGTCTCTTGAAGAGGGCACACATGAAACATTTCAGTTTCAGGTGCTCAAACAAAATATTCCACTGTGCTCATGACAAACCTAATAGATTCTAGAACTAAAATGTAGATATAAGGGATGTTTGTGAGCTTTGTTTATTAAGTCAGGTTTAAATTAAGTCTGATTATCTAGATCTTTTTCCCACAAATTCTAATTTTGTTCCATGTTGATTTGGATTGTTATATTATACCCACTTTACCATACATCTTCTAAGTGCCTAGTTAAGTATGAATGGTTCATCTGCTGAATGGGATGATAAATATGAATTTAATATCTGGTGATAACAATATCAGAACTTTAGTCTTTTGGGGACTCAAAACACTTTTTCCGCTTCAATGTTTAGATCATGAGAACTCTTTTTTTTTTCCTTAGCTGGCAGAATACGTTTTTGGTTTTTTTATTGAAGTCTTCTCTTTCATTGCTTTTACAATATCACCTCTTCCAAAAAGCATTCTTTGGTTCTGTCACGTAATTTTTGCCTGAAGAGGCTTTTATTATATCATGCCAGCTCCCACCATGAGGTTTGGGGCTGGGTTTTACTCCTCTGTATCAGAGTATTTCACACTTTGAGAGTATCTGACACATTCAACCAGCTCAATGTTTGATGATAAATGAGTTAGGTTTTACTTTCATTTGACTGCTTTTAAAATGGTTAATAGCTAAAGTTTAACTATATTACTATGATCAATTGCTTTATAATCATTTTTGATTTGAAGATAAAACAATAAAACTCCATGTGTCACCCATTTTCATATATTTTTGAAGATTATTTTAACAGTAAAATATTGAAAAAAACCTTAGAGTATACTTTTGGTTGCCTTCCAAAAAACCATTTATGCCCTATATCCCTTGAGGCAAAATTCCTTTTTGTCTCTTCATCCCTAGTTTATTTAAAGAAGAGGACGTAGCCCTCTTGTCTTTCTTTAGTAAAGCTTGAACATGTCATCCTAATGATCTAATTTCCTTTGTTATTATTAGTTAGGAGTGAGAATGATTTTGGTTTCCAGCTACTGGAGCAAGAGAGAAAGTCCATTGGATGTTTCTGAGATGGTCTTCTGGCTAATCAAAGAATATTTATAGGAAGACTCAGTGACATTTTACGGTTCAAAGTTGGCTGTTATAAATGCAAATTGTGGAATTATGCTGGCCAGCTTCATGAGGAGAACTAAGCCAATTTACTGAAGATGACAGAAAGGTGAAAAGCCACATTTTAAAAATGTCATTAAGACAATAAACTGAACAGCTCTGTGATTTATCTACCTAAAAACTGAAGTGACATAATGAATATTTTCTAAATTTTAGTTCACTTTTATTTGGGTTTTGTTTCTTGCAGCTGAGATATAAATTATGAACTTCTAAAAATTGTTATTGAAGAATTTTTAATGAAATTGTGTTTGAAGAGTGATGTTTTTAAACCTATGAAATGGCTGTGAATGGTAAATTTATATAACTTTATTAACTTTTATTTTAAGTTCAGAGGTACATGTGCAAGTTTGTTATACAGGTAAACTTCTGTCATTGGTGTTTGTTGTACAGATTATTTCAACACCAAGGTATGAAGCCTAGTACCCATTGGTTATTATTTCCTGATCCTTTCCCTCCACCTACCCTCATCCTCTGACAGGCCCCAGTGTGTGTTGTTCCCCTCTCTGTGTTCATGTGTTTTCATCGTTTAGCCCTCAATTGTTAAGTGATAACATGCGGTATTTGGTTTTCTGTTTCTGTGTTAGTTTGCCAAGGACAATGGCCTCCAGCTCCCATGCAAAGGACATGATCTCATTCTTTTTCATGGCTGCATAGTGGTGTATATGTACCACATTTTCTTAATAACTTTTAATTGTCCAACATGTGGTGAGTCTGGCTTTCAAGGTTCAAGCAGTGAAAATATTCTCAAGAAGTTCTTTTTTAAGAAAATGCTATGTGGAAAAAAAGGAAACAATTCTTCAAATGAGCCATGAACTAGCCAAATATTATCATTTGATCAGCCCAGCTGATAGAATTAGCAGAAGAACAAGAAGCTTCTCTGACAAAAAGGCACAAAGAAGGTGTCATAAACAGAGTAGAAGATAAAGATAGTGACACAAAGCAAACTAGACACAAGCTATTACTCTCATGAAGAATGAACAGATCTATTCTCTATGTATGAGATTTTAAAAACGTGAGAAATATTCAACTAAAGTGACCAATTATTAGCTTAGGAACTCTGTACTCAGAACCTGGGGATTTAAGGATGCTACCGTCACTTTATACATGAGTGACATGAAACATATTTTATACTGAAAAAAAATCTGTTTCCTTCTAATGCCCTACTAATAGCTTCCCAGTGATGTAAACAAATGTCTTCACAAAAAAAGATAAGAAGAAAGTTTTTCAGAAATACGGAATCGTGATTTCCAGACTGACACTGTTTCAGTTCCAATTCTAGCTCTGCAGATCCTAGGTGTGTCACTGTGAGGATTAAAGTACATGATGCATTAAGCCATTACACATGTAATCATTCATTAAATGCTAATTGTCATAGTTCTTGAAAAATCTGATAATACTTGAATAGTTAATGCCTTATGTATTCATCAGACAAATAAGCGTATAATTATAGATATGATAAGAAATACTTAGTTAAGTGATTTGCAATACCCTGTAGAGTCACAGGAGGATGCCTTAAGGAGGTGGTTGCCGAGCTATGACTTGAAGGGGTCAGGATAAGCAAGAGATAAGAGCAGGGAGAAGGTATAACAATAGCCCTCAGGAACTTTCTATGCAGAGACCCTGAGGCAAAGAATTTTGACAACGACTGGTGAACACTAGTATATTTATGTGTGTGTGTATATATATATATATATATGCATCTAATATAGATGTATGTGTGTGTGCACATATAGATGTACGTATGTGTGATCATACACACATATTTGTAATACTTCTAGCTCCCAGAAAAAAATATATGCACACACACATATGTACATCTATATCAAACTATATTTTCAATGAGAGCCTCCTCATTGTTAGTTTTATGGCCATGGGAATAGTGATCACTTATACCCAACAACCAGTTGAGATTTTAGCAGAAACTTGTCACTCCATAAATATTCATGGAAATATAATTTTATACATATATATATATATATACACACACACACACACGTGCAAGTATGCTAATTGCCTTAGGCAATAATATGTGAACATTTAGAAAGAAATTTTGGCTGGGCATGGTAGCTCATGCCTGTAATCCCGTCACTTTGGAATGCTGAGGCAGACAGAATGCTTGAGCTCAGGACTTTAAAGCCAGCCTGGGCAACATGGTGAAACCTCATCTCTACTAAAAATACAAAAACTAGCTGAGTGTGGTGGCGCGTGCTTGTAGTCCCAGCTACTTGGGAGGCTGAGGTGGGAGGATGATCTGAGCCCAGGAAGTCAAGGCTGCAGTGAGCCCTGATCACACTACACACTTCAGCCTGGGTGACAAAGTCGACACCCTGTCTCAAAAAAAGAAAAAAGAAAAAAAAAATTGTACATTTGGCTGCTTATTTAAAACAAGCTGCTGTTGAGTAGTTGTGGTCAAGGAAGGTAAAATTAAGAAAGGACCTGTGTAGGCTGAATATTTGGATATAACTGAGGTACAAGAAAATAATTGTTTAGAAAACATAAATATAATTACAGCAAACATTGTACATTTCAACTTCCTTTAATATTGTATATAAATTTACATATTATATTGACTTTTCATATATATATAAACAAATCATTATTTGTGAGGCAGATTTGGAAGTATTAAGACTTTGAAATGCCCATATAGGTCAAAAAACCTTTCTTTTTCATTCTTTTCTTCTCTTTTTTTTAGTGGCAGGGTCTTGCTATGTTGCCCAGGCTGGTTTCAAATTCCTGGCCTCAAGCAATCCTCCTACCTTGGCCTCCCAATGTGCTGGGATTACATGTGTTGCCACTGTTCCTGGCAAAAGACATTTTTTCTAAGTGAACTGATCTCTAGGATAAGTCATTATATGTAGTTGAATAATTTTTAGCTGGTTTTTATAGATTCAAATTGACCTTCTGAAAGTGTTTTAAGGAAGATGAATGCTTTACATGTAACTAATTTTGACTCCTTTATATTCCTGCAATTTTGGCTAAGCCCATTATTCTTAATGAGTGTTAAGGAATAAAATAAATCCTTATTCTAGATTTAAAAAAATACAGAGATAGAAAATAAAAGAAGACTTTTCTCTTACTTTATCCCATTATGTAATGTTGTGTTGCACTCCTGACCCTAAGTGTTTGGCATTGGTAACCTGGTAATATGTTGTGCTATTTAAAGATTCACTTACATCACATAGAATGCTTTTTATTAAATGAGGTTAAGAAATATTAATTTTAATATGACAGTTCATAGAAATCACCTGCTTTTAAATAGGCAAACTTGCACATATATAGTACTCTGTAAATTGTAATTCATAAAATAAATGAAATATGAGCTTGTGCTTAGAAATTCTATGATGATTTAAGATAATTTTACAAATTCTAATTGGAGACAAAGACAATTATGTTGCTAGTCTTTATTCTTTTATATGTCTATTTTGGTAAAAATATTTTATTTACCATATGTCAGGATACAGAAAAGGTGGAGCTGATTATAATGAAACAATTTTGCAAGCAAAATAATCAAACCTAGCCATATTAAAAAAGAATACCTGGGAATTTCCACAAAGATTAAAGCAAGCCAAACAATATACTATCCAATATTTTTTCTGTGGTTCCTATAAATTTAAATAATGAAGAAATACCTTAGCAACTTAAAATACTTTTGAAGTTAGTTCAAATTATATTTCTTCAATAAGTATAAATGTTACGACAAAAATGCTATATGTTATATATAGCATATATACATTATATGAAATGTTTTTCATTATTTCTGATTAATTAAAATGTAATCAAGTAGGAAGCATGCTACATAAATCATGTATACATTTCAAGGTGCGTTGAGAGTCACTGAAAGCCATTTACAAACTGATTTATTTGCTTGCACCTTCCAACAACTAATCAACAAATTTATACTACATTTATATTCTTTTTTCTTTTTTTTTTCTTTTTGTAGATGGAGTCTTGCTCTGTCGCCCAGGCTGGAGTGCAGTGGTATGATCTCGGCTCCCTGCAACCTCTCCCTCCCGGTTTCAAGTGATTCTCCCTCCTCAGCCTCCCAACTAGCTGGGATTACAAGCCCCTGCCATCATGCCCAGCTAATTTTTGTATTTTTAGAAGAGACAGGGTTTCACTGTGTTGGCCAGGCTGGTCTCAAACTCCTGGCCTGAAGTGATCCACCCATCTCAACCTCCCGAAGTGCTGGTATTACAGGCTTGAGCCACTGGCACCTGGCCCTGCATTTATATTCTTAAAATAATAAAAATATAGTGCATGTCAAGACAGGGATGCCCTCTCTCACCGCTCCTATTCAACATAGTGCTGGAAGTTCTGGCCAGAGCAATCAGGCAGGAGAAGGAAATAAAGGGTATTCAATTAGGAAAAGAGGAAGTCAAATTATCCCTGTTTGCAGATGACATGATTGTATATCTAGAAAACCCCACTGTCTCAGCCCAAAATCTCCTTAAGCTGATTAGCAACTTCAGCAAAGTCTCAGGATACAAAATCAATGTACAAAAATCACAAGCATTCTTGTACACCAATCACAGACAAACAGAGAGCCAAATCATGAGTGAACTCCCATTCACAACTGCTTCAAAGAGAATAAAATACCTAGGAATCCAACTTACAAGGGATGTGAAGGACCTCTTCAAGGAGAACTACAAACCACTGCTCAATGAAATCAAAGAGGATACAAACAAATGGAAGAACATTCCATGCTCATGGGTTGGAAGAATCAATATCGTGAAAATGGCCATACTGCCCAAGGTAATTTATAGATTCAATGCCATCCCCATCAAGCTACCAATGACTTTCTTCACAGAAGTGGAAAAAACTACTTTAAAGTTCATATGGAACCAAAAAAGAGCCCGCATTGCCAAGTCAATCCTAAGCCAAAAGAACAAAGCTGGAGGCATCACGCTACCTGACTTTAAACTATACTACAAGGCTACAGTAACCAAAACAGCATGGTACTGGTACCACAACAGAGACATAGATCGATGGAACAGAACAGAGCCCTCAGAAATGATGCCGCATATCTACAACTATCTGATCTTTGACAAACCTGACAAAAACAAGAAATGGGGAAAGGATTCCCTATTTAATAAATGGTGCTGGGAAAACTGGCTAGCCATATGTAGAAAGCTGAAACTGGATCCCTTCCTTACACTTTATACAAAAATTAATTCAAGATGGATTAAAGACTTACATGTTAGACCTAAAACCGTTAAAATCCTACAAGAAAACCTAGGCAATACCATTCAGGACATAGGCGTGGGCAAGGACTTCATGTCTAAAACACCAAAAGCAATGGCAACAAAAGCCAAAATTGACAAATGGGATCTAATTAAACTAAAGAGCTTCTGCACAGCAAAATAAACTACCATCAGAGTGAACAGGCAACCTACAGAATGGGAGAAAATTTTTGCAACCTACTAATCTGACAAAGGGCTAATATCCAGAATCTACAATGAACTCAAACAAATTTACAAGAAAAAAACAAACAACCCCATCAAAAAGTGGGCGAAGGACATGAACAGACACTTCTCAAAAGAAGACATTCATGCAGCCAAAAAACACATGAAGAAATGCTCATCATCACTGGCCATCAGAGAAATGCAAATCAAAACCACAGTGAGATACCATCTCACACCAGTTAGAATGGCCATCATTAAAAAAGCAGGAAACAACAGGTGCTGGAGAGGATGTGGAGAAATAGGAACACTTTTACACTGTTGGTGGGACTGTAAACTAGTTCAACCATTGTGGAAGTCAGTGTGGCGATTCCTCAGGGATCTAGAACTAGGAATACCATTTGACCCAGCCATCCCATTACTGGGTATATACCCAAAGGACTATAAACCATGCTGCTATAAAGACACATGCACATGTATGTTTATTGTGGCACTATTCACAATAGCAAAGAGTTGGAACCAACCCAAATGTCCAACAACGATAGACTGGATTAAGAAAATGTGGCACATATACACCATGGAACACTATGCAGCCATAAAAAATGATGAGTTCATGTCCTTTGTAGGGACATGGATGAAACTGGAAAACATCATTCTCAGTAAACTATCGCAAGGACAAAAAACCAAACACCGCATGTTCTCACTCATAGATGGGAATTGAACAATGAGAACTCATGGACACAGGAAGGGGAACATCACACTCCGGGGACTGTTGTGGGGTGGGGGGAGGTGGGAGGGACAGCATTAGGAGATATACCTAATGCTAAATGACGAGTTAATGGGTGCAGGAAATCAACATGGCACATGGATACATATGTAACAAACCTGCACATTGTGCACACGTACCCTAAAACCTAAAGTATAATAATAATAAAAAAATATATAGTGCATGTGCATGGTACTTAACGTACTCTAGGATGTTTTCTCATATATTGAATCCATTTATCATTTAACTTTTTTAACCAATCTTCCAGGAAGGTATTAATAGTCTCATTTTGCCTATTAAAGAAGCGGTTTGTAGAAGCTCAAAGCCACATAGATCATATGTGGTAAAGCTTGCACTTGGAGCTACTTGAAGCTGTGTTTTCTGATCATCCTTATTGCTTCCAAAAGTCACATATATTTTACAGTAGTTACATAAATACATTATTTTTATATGTCCATTTGGAGATATACTTGAAAATGAGAGATTATCGATACATGCATTAGACAGTGAGCTTTGAGATCCCACAGATGTGTTCAAATTTGGCTCAATTGCCTCCAGCTATGTAATCTGCCACAACTTACATAACTGGCAATAATAATGAGATACATTTGTACATTGAGAAGAGACTGAGAACCAAGTCTTGGGACATTCCAGCATTCACATATTCATTTCTTCATACATTCACTTTTGAATTCAATATTACATTATTCTCCGATCCAGACACTGCAACTATAGTCCCAAGGGGTAGAAAGTAAAAAGTCAATAACTTGATGTTGCAATATATTCACATCCATGGAACCTATCTATATATCTGTATGTATACTTCAAGTCTCATTTAAAATATGGAATGACTGCTCTCTGCATTGCCCCCCACACACAGCTTTTGGTTTTTCACAGCATGTAGTCTCAAGGTAGTTTAATATTTTAAATGACAATTCAAGGCTATGAAATTAAATTTTCCAGCATTAAAACTGGAGGTCGTGCAATCTGTTATAACCTAGCTTCAAAAGTCATTGTTAAGAGCTGAAGCGCACCCCTCTGCCCCCAACCAATTTATATGTTGAAGCCCTAACACTCAATACGACTACATTTGGAAATAGCGCCTTTAAAGAGGTAATTAAGGTTAAATCAGAACCTAATGGTGGGGTTCTAATCCAATATGAGTGATGCCTTTATAGGAAGAAGAGACACTAGGGAAGGAAAAACACCAAGGAAAGGCCAAAGAAAGACAGAGAAAGAAAGAAAGCAGCTGTCTGCAACCCAAGGGGAGAAACCTCTGGAAAAGCCAAATCTGCTGGCAACTTATTTTGGAGTTCTAGCCTCCAGAACTAAAAGAAAAAATAAATTTCTGTTGTTTAAGCCATCCACTCTGTGGTATTATATTATGTCAATAGCATAGTCAACTAAAACAATCATCCGGCATAACTTCAGTTATACTCGAATGGTTGAAATAGTGACTAGCCCATCAGATTTTAGGAGATGACAGTCTTAATGAGAAGACTGTTGAGTAATTTGCAATCATATTCTAAAGTCACCACATATTATTTTTTTGTTGATATGGAATCTCTCTGATATCTGACCTATATTTGCACTCATGTTATTGCCTTTATGGAGGAGAACTTTACCTGTAATCACTTGTGATCTTTTGATGATATAACCCATGGTGATAGGTTTGTAGTAACTATTGCTCTGTGAGACAATACACCAGCAAACTCTGAGTTCTATGTTTTTACCTTAATCACCATGTTTGTCCTTGCATTTGTTGTTGCAATAGAATGTAGCTATACCCTACTCTACCAGGGACAAGCAGTTACTCAAATTAAAAAAAAAAAAAAAAAAAAAAAGAAATTTGCTAAGGACTTTGGTAAGACTGAGTTAGTGTCTCTTGAAATCTCTTTATGCCTCAACTCAATCCTCTTGGTTTATCAATTTTTCTTTTTTTTTAAGGTAACTTAGAAGAAGAAATCAATCCTCATTTATTTTCTAAAACATTGAGAGTTAGGGTAGTGCTTCAATACTACTAAAACTTTCATATTTTAGAAAAAAATCCTTGGGTGCTGTCAGACGAATGGTAGGCAAATTCAAGAGATAATACGTCAAGAGAAAGAGGAAGCTGTTTTTTTTTTTAGTCTTCAAAGGCTCTGTGTTTCCCAGCATTTTTTTTTCAGGGATGTATTTCATTTTTATTTAATTTTTAAGTTATGAATGACCTCCTTTCTTGCTTCTATTTCCCTATTATTACTATTTTTAATGGTCTGGGAAGAAAGAGTCACTTATTCGGGCCATTAAAAATGAAGTTTAATGAAAGCCTGTGCATTAAAAAAAATTCCTTCACTATTAGAAGCCAATCTGAAGAAGAGCCTCTTCTGGTTTCTAGGGGATTTACTGAAGAAACTGCACCCAAATGATGCATTCATCACATTTTACACTTAGAGCCTAACGTATGTTCATTTCTGAAATTCAATGCAGATACATCTAAACGAGCTGCCAATGAACAAGAATTTTTTTCCTCATTATTTTCTGTCACATTAAACTAAGTAGGGGTTCCTGTAAATTAAGTAAAGTTTGTCTACTTCTAAATATCACCAGAGTGTTTTTTTTTTCTTTCTGCTTCCGTTGGTTATGTGGAAACCAAATGTATCTTGATGGGAAGTGTTTCCCCCTAAGAAATAACGTCATTCACATAGATTGATATAGTGAAGCAATGGAGAATAAGGAAAATTCTCCAAAATGAATTTTCCTAAAAATGAAACATGTTGTGAACTGAATATAAGAAAAATAGGAGGAAAATAGCCCTGTTTTCCTACAGCAAACAGGCCCTCAGCCAAAATACTGTTGCATTTCTGACTGAGTTTGGGGCTATTACTAAAATGGAAATAAAATGTTATTTGTAAAAGATATTTTTTATACTCGAATCTGCATATGTATATTCTGTAGCTAACATTTACTACTTATATTCCATGGAAACAGATGCTATACAAATACAAGGATGTACCACTTGTTCATGTGGTAGGCAAATTAGGAATTTTATATCCACGATGGGAGTTTTTAAACATAATCAAAATGAGCATCTTCAAATTTTTTCTTTTCAGAGTGTTATAATTATGCTACATAGTTCCCTCTCAACTTTAACAGCCAGGTACTTATATTTTTGGCCCAAATTTTGGTCTCAACAAGGCTGGTAAATATACTTACAAAAAGCATATGGAGCAAAATTGACGCAGTCAAATGTTCTCTCTGTATTAATGTGGTTTACTCATACTAACCACACTTTGTCTCTCCTTCTCATATTTTGATAATTTTACCTAAGGGAAGGTACAGAGGAACTGTTCCTGTGGGAAAAGAGAGGGATAGTAGTAGAGGACTCTGTCTATACCTTTACGTGAGCAAGGATATGACAAGTCAATGGGTTAAGCATGAGCTAAATACTTGGACAGGCAAAATGCCATGAAAAATACCTACATCACTTAAGAAAGGGTTGAAACTAGAGAATTATAGTCTCAATCCTGGAAAATACACAGTGAGAAGAAAGAATAAAGGAAGATATGTATCATGGTGCTTAGGAATAGGGAACTGAGGCAAAGTTAGTAAGATAATTAGGGTAGAGAGAAGCTTTGAAAGGTCCTTCCTACAACTTGTACTCAACACTTCACATAACCAGCATGGAAAATGGGCTATATTATATATTGCCCCAGACATGCATTTGCATAAATACACATATATAGTTCACTGAAATCTTTCACAGTGTAGTACACTCAGTGGTCTGCTGTAGCTTACCTACAGGGTTCTAGATTCCAGGGTCAAAGTTTCCCTGCAAACTTGAATGTGTGCATGTCATTTTAATTTTTCTTTGGAGACAGGGGCATCTTGGTCCCAGTTCTATTCATCTTTCTTAAAGCATCTGAGGCTGGGGTAGAAGATGATCACATCAGTAGAGAGTGGCTTGCAGCTAACAGGCAAGGTACATTTACTTTCAGTTTCCAATGCCTCAATCAAACAGACTTTAAATGTGTCTGGTCCATCAGGCTGTGAGAATATCATGACTGACACTATCTATGGCAGTTCTGGGAATCCCTTCTCTCAACAGTGCCAGTCACACTGCTTTCTGGGTTGGGGCCAGTGGATGTGCTCCCTCTGAATGATTCAAGTTTGACTCACACAGCCATGACTCCTTTAAGGAGTACACCTAAATCCACGGCATCTCCTGCACCATTACTAAGATAACATCTCTATAATTCTTCCCAGTTCTCTACATAGTATCTAGTGAAGTTTTCCATGGCACACAAGGATAAACAAAAAAAAATACCTAGATTGCTTTGTTTCACATTCTCCAGTGGGATAAAGTCACAGCTACGTAAACCCAATCTAAGGCTATAAAAACCTTGGTACTAGTTAACGTTTCATTGATATTTTTTCCCATGGGAATTCATCCCTTTGAAGGAACTATCTCCTAGAGAGCCAAAGCTCCATTATTACAGTCAAGACCTACTGTACAGGTGGTCTGAGATCTTTTACTGTCCCATCCTAACAACTCCAAGAAATGTAGGAAGGTCTAAGCCCTAAGATGTCCCAGCTATTGCCATTTTTCCTTTATAAGCATTACACCCTTTACCTTTCCAAAGAGAACCAGTGGAAATTTAATAATTTGCCCGTTTTCTGCCCAGAGTAGTTGTAAATTGCTTCTTTTTCTGTCCAGTTTTGGTGTGCATCTCTGTAAACTGCATCTGAAAAAAATTTATATTTTCTATCCACCTTGCACAGATTTAATACTAGTTGTTAAAGTGAGGTGGACCAGAGGCTGCCTGCCAGTTAATGAGTAACTCTCCCTCCCCAGAGGAGTTAGTAATAACCAGATGCTATTCAGTATTTTATTCTGCAATCACCCATCCAATTCATCCTTGATTATAGCAATAAAATGGAGGACCACTTATAGAGCCGTTGACCATAAAATTTGTCATTTTCACCATAACGTACACAGGCTTCCCTCAAATCTTCTCAATCCATCCTCAAGGACCTTAGTTCTCTTCTTCGCAACACATCTGTCACTATCACATGTCCATTGCCAAAATTGTCAAGAATGATGAAGAGTCTGAGATTTTATCTTATTTGTCAGTTAACAAATTATGAACACTGCCTTTTTCTGGTGTACAGTCAATGTAATTTCTACAAATGTCTGTAATTATTTGAGGATATCACATAGATGTCTCCAGCAGATGAATACAAGCCACAGCATAGAGATGACTAATCAAATTACAACCAGACAGGGTTTGTCTACTTGATCCTGATATTTTAGGAAAACCAAGCTTATCTGTTAGTGTTAGAATTTATGCATTATTTAAATTGGATTTGGAACACACAAATCTCTCTCTTTAAACAATACATGCTGGGTAAGTCAAATTTTCAATTAAATAACTTAATATTGCATTTACCTATAGAAAAAAAGCACGATCTCTGTAAGGAAAATCACATAAAATTCATCCTTATAATGTATAACTGATGCTATTTGCTAAGTAGCTTTCTATAATATAAACATATCTGGTATTTTCCCAATAATAATGATTTAAATTGCTATCTTCTAGCTAGCAAAATGATTCTGTGTATTTAAATTTCCTCATTTTCCTGCATCAAAATGGAAATTTGTTTTTTGAAAATGCATAACTATGTATAAAATCCTTTTAAAAGCATTCATTTTATTTGATGAGCTGTCTATTTGGTACTATACCTATGGAAGCAGATCAATTTTAATACAGGCATTAATAAGACATGTTACCCCCTGGTGCCTGAAGGTGAAAATATAATAGGTTTGCCTTCAGAGAAACATTTCTGAATTCATCTGGTGATTGAACCAATTGTTCACTTGAAGACATTTTACCTAATTAATTCCTACGTAAGAATTGTCCAATGTATCACTTCTGAAAACAAAATGCTTCCTTAGTATATTGGTCTTCATTTTTTAAACGAAAAAAGTTAAACTCAAAGGACACTCTGATAATGAATCTAGAAGATAAATGCAGTGCACTGAGTTAACCATTCACTGTGTTATTTACATTCTTTCCAGGGCAGATTCTGCTGCAATCAGCATATTTGTATCCTCCAAAATAAAGCATCTTAGGTAACTTAATCTCTTCAATGCACATAAAGGAGATGAATTGGCATTCCAAAAAAATTGTTAATGTTTAAGTTACATTATTAACATAGATTTAAACATTTTTATCTTGGGTGGATGCAGAAAATTCAATATCAAAATAATAGTGTCTTGGAGCTATCATGAAAGAGGTGGCTGGTTTTTTGGAATGTCTGATTCTATTTCAATATACTTTGGAAACTCTTGTCTCAGATTCAACACATGACATCTGAGCATGGCAACTAATCATTTTATAGGGGGAAGTGTCCAGAGAAGCAAAAGCAACACTAAAAAGAGTAAAAAGCCAAAAATATATTCATTTAAGGAATACCTACTTGTTAATGAATAACACTGGTTTCTTTTCCTTTTATTTAGCAGACTGTGACCTACCTGTTTTGAGAAATGCTTTTTGAAATATTACTTTATGACATTTTGAGAAGACACATCTGATCATATTAATTATCAAAGAATATTGTGATCATATAGTAATCACCCTTTTAACAGATAATAAAAATTTTGCCTATATTTTGTACATAAACATGTTCTGCAGAGAATTATTAGTATTTTAAATTTATGATATATTCTTCTCTTTCTGAACATAACAAATCTAAGTTTGATCTTCTGATGCAAAGAATGCTGACAGCACATTCTGGCTAAGCAGGTTTATGAACTCAATTTACAATATGCTGTACACTAAGTAGGCACTGACCAAGTGTTGTAGAGACGAATTGTTTTTGGAAAGGAGAAAATGATTCTTTAGGACGTCTGACTCCTTGTAGAGGGCTACCAGGAAGGGAAGTACACTTGAAGAAGAGAAACCCCTAAATGATGGAATGCCTCTGGTCCAGTGTGGTGGCTCACGCCTGTAATCTCAGCACTTTGGGAGGCCAAGACAGGCAGATCACGAGGTCAGGAGTTCTAGACTAGCCTGGCCAACATGGTGAAACTGCGTCTCTACTAAAGATACAAAAATTAGCCAGGCATGGTGGCTGGCGCCTGTAATCCCAGCTGGGAGGCTGAGGCAGGAGAATCGCTTGAAACCAGAAGGCGGACATTACAGTGAGCCAAGATCGTGCCACTGCACTCTATCCTGGGTGAAAGAGCGAAACTCTGTCTCAAAAAAAAAAAAAAAAAAAAAAAAAAAAGATGGAATACCTCCACTTCTTTTCTAACTCCAAATACAAAGTTAGGCTCAGAAAACTAAAACAATCGAATGCTTTATTCCATAAAAGCACTTTCCTCAGAATTGTTACACATTATACTGTTTTATATAAGATATTCATATATAGTTCAATGAAATACATATCAATCACAGGAAAAACATGGCCCAAGTTTAACAAGCCTCAGGCTGTTTGAGAAGCATTTACCTATTATACATGCCTTGATATGTTGTCAATCTAGACCAAAACAGATGAGAACTTCTTATCTTACTACAGTCAAGAAAACGGTTTACTAAAGAAGAAAGTTTAGCAAAGATCCTGAAGAGGTGTACCGTGGAGCCACATGGCTATGTTGGGGGGAGAGTTTTCATGTTTAAGGAAGAAGAGCAAAGCCATGAGTCACCCATGTGTCTGTTGGGTACAAGCATGGAACCATTGCGGCTTCTATGGAAATAAGGAAAGGAGAGAATACTAGAAAGTATAATAAAGAGGAAGTCAAACTGTCGCTGTTTGCTGATGGTTATGATCATATACCTAGAAACCCTAAAGACTCATCCAAAAAGCTCCTAAAACTGGTAAATGAATTCAGCAAAGTTTCAGAATACAAAATTAATGTACACAAATCAGTAGTTCTGCTACACGCCTACAGTGGTGGGCAAGCTGAGAATCAAATGAAGGACTCAACCTCGTTTACAATAGCTGCAAAAAATTAAATTAAATTAAATTAAATACCTAGGAATATACCCAACAAAGGAGGTGAAAGACCTCTACAAGGAAAACTACAAAACATTGCTGAAAGAAATTACAGATAACACAAACAAATGGAAACACATCCTATGTTCACGGATGGGTAGAATCAATTATGTGAAAATGGCCACATTGTCAAAAGCAATCTACGAATTCCATGCAATTCTCATCAAAATGCCACTGCCATTCTTGCAGAACTAGAAAAAACAATCCTAAAATTCGTATGGAACCAAAAATAGCCCACGTAGCCAAAGCAAGACTAACCAAAAAGAATAAATCTGGAGGCCTCACATTACCCAACTTCAAACTATACTATAAGGCCACAGTCACCAAAACATCATGGTATTGGTATAAAAATAGGCACATAGACCAATGGAACAGCATAAAGAACCCAGAAACAAAGCCAAATAGAGCCAACTGATCTTCAACAAAGAAAACAAAAACATAAAGTGGAGAAGGGACACTCTATTCCACAAACGGTGCTGGGATAATTGGCAAGCTACATGTAGAAGAAATGAACTGGATCTTCATCTCTCACCTTATACAAAAATCAACTCAAAACTGATCAAACACTTAAATCTAAGACCTGAAACCATAAACATTCTAGAAGATAACATCGGAAAAACCCTTCTAGGCCTTGGCTTAGGCCAAGATTTCATGACCCAGAACCTAAAAGCAAATGCAACAAAAACAAAGATAAATAGATGGGACTTGATTAAACTAAAAAGCTTCTGCAAAGCAACAGAAATAGCAGAGTTAACACACAACCTACAGAGTGGGAGAAAATCTTCACAATCTATACATCTGACAAAGAACTAATATCCAGAATCTACAAAGAACTCAAACAAATCATCAAAATAAACTAACAATCTCATCAAAAAGTAGTAGGCAAGGACATGAATAGACATTTTTCAAAAGAAGATATACAAATATCCAACAAGCATATGGGAAAATGTTCAGTATCACTAATTATCAGGGAAATTCAAACCAAAAACACGATGGGATACCACCTTACTCCTGTACAAATGGCTATAATAAAAAAATAAAAAAAATAGATGTTGGTGTGGATGTGATAAAAAGGGAAGACGTTTACAACGTTGCTGGGAATATAAACTAGCACAACTGAAAGGAGTTAGCTTGCCTTGGGTAGATAGCAAAGGAAGGGTCCCAGAGAGCCCCTGGCCCATGGGTCAGTGCCTCATCCTCACATAACATAAAAAGCAGCCTGGGAAAAAAATCAAGCTGCAGACACCATAAGGGAACTAGCACATGGTGCCGTGCCTGAAGACATGGCTAGGGCTGCATAGACAGAAAAACCTCCAGCCCATTTGGATAAACACTTGCACAAACCTCTGGCTCACTCAGATTAAAAAAAAAACAAGGCCCAGCGTAGAAATGCCTTTGTGCCTTCTATAGTCAGCGGGATCCCAGGAAAAAGTTTCTTCTCTTTTTGTGGGCATGGCTACAGTGGGCTCCGGTGGGTTCCAGTGGGTTCTGGTGGGCACTCTCCTTTCTTTTTTTGATTGTGAGCCCGGCCTCTATGAATCATCGCTTCAGCCCGATTGGTCCTGAACCAAGGTCTCAAGCCAAGCTTTTACTTCAGCTCCTGATAGGTCCTGGGGCAAGCTGAGTAGCCTCCATAAATAATCCCTTCAGCCCCTGATTGGTCCTGGGCCAAGCTTTCTAATTGGTCCCAGGCCAAGGTCCTTGGCCAAGCTGAGTTACACATTCTCTAAGACAGTCTATGTACTGAGCACATTTATTCCCCTTCCCAGTCCATAAAAACCCTGGACCCCAGCCTCATAGGGGGCACCCCCTTCGGGCTCCCCTCTCCACTGGCAGAGAGCTTTCTTCTTTCGCTTATCAAAACTTTTGCTCGAACCTCACTTTTGTGTCTGCTCTCCTTAATGTTCTTGGAGGTAGGACAAAGAATTCCAGGTATTACCTCAGACAACAAGAGACTGCTACATCTTGGTGCATTGCTGAAACTAAAACACGACCACTATGAATAACAGTGTGGGGAGTCCGTAAATAACTAAACATAGATCTACCATTCAATCTAGCAATCCCACTACTGGGTATCTACCCAGAGAAAAAGAAGTCATTACATGAAAAAAAATACATGCACATGAATGTTTATAGCAACACAATTTGCAATTGCAAAAATATGGAACCCGACTAAATGCCCATAAATCAATGAGTGGATAAGAAAACGTGATAGATAGATAGATATATACACACACACCATGGACTACTACTTAGCCATAAAAAGGAACAAAATAATGGCATTTACAGTATCCTGGATGGAACTGGAGACTATTGTTCTAACTGAAGGAATGGAAAATCAAACCTTGTATGTTCTCACAAGTGGGAGCTAAGCTATGAGGATGCAAAGGCATAAGAATGATACGATGGACGTTGGGGACTTGGGGGAAAGGGTGGGAGTGGGGGTGAGGGATAAAAGACTACGCATTGAGTACAGTGTACACCGCTTGGGTGATGGGTGCACTGAAATCTCAGAAATCAGCACTGAAGAACTTACTCATGTAACTAAACGCCACCTGTTCCCCAATCACCTATTGAAATAAAAAAGTACATAAAAATATTTAAAAAAAGAAACAAAGAAAGTCTAATAAAGAGGTAAGCACAGAGTGCTTTGTATACAATTCTAAGGACTTTAACTGTTATGGTGACTGAAACAGGAAACCAATGGATGGTTGTGAGAGACAAGACAAGTCTTCTGCCTTAACTGAAGATTTCTTGCTACTTGGAGAAAATACACTGAATAGACAGCAAGGGCAGAACAGGGAGACAAATTAGGAGGCAACTGAAATAAATGTGATGATGTCATGGAGTATGTAGTATAAATGAAAGTAATCATATATGGACACATTTTCAAAATATTTTAAAGGTAGTATCAACAGGGTTTGTTAATATATGAAACATGGAGTAAAAGATAAAGAGAACAGAGAAGGAAGCTAAAATATTCTTGCTCTTTGATTTTATGTTGAGCTCTTTTAAGAAATAAATTCAAAGATCTTGAAAGTTGTACCCATGTCATATTCCTGCAAGTTACCTTAGACCTTTGTGGTGCCCTGAGTCCCGAAGTGTGTTAAAGATTCACTATCTCTTTTTTGGGTCAAGCTTCTTGTTTATTCTTTCTGTGTTCTCTCAGAGTGTTGTACTTAAAAACCCATCAACTTCCCCCGTTTTCCCAAGTGATTCCGAACTCGTATAAGAGGCGATAATCCCCCAATTCCTCTTTATCTATCTATTCATCTAAATATAGATGCTCCTCAATTCATGATAGGGTTATGTCCCTATAAACTCATGATAAATTGAAAGTATTCTAAGTCGAAAATGCATTTACTATATGTAAACTACTGAACATCAATCATAGCATAGACTAGCCTACCTTGAACATCCTCAGGACACTTACATTAGCCTGCAGCTGGGCAGAATCATCTGACAACACGGTAAGCTGAAGAATGTCGGTTGTTTATCCTACTGATTTCCTGGCTGACTGCATAGCAGCTGGAGAGAGCATCATACTGCATATCACTAGCCTGGGAAAAGATCAAAATATAAAATTTCAAGTATAGTTTTACTAAACATATATTGCTTTCACAGTATCCTTTAATTAAAAAAACATAAATTGAACTATAGTTTAGTTGGGGGCTATCTGTACTTACGTAATGCTTACAAAATGCCAGCCACATTCTCTACTTTATATAGAGCTTTATCACTCATTCAGTTCTTACAGCAATACTTTAAGGTAAATGTTACAATGACCTCTAATTTAGAGATTTAAAAACTGAGACACAGAGGCTTAGAGTGAGTCTGCAAGGTTACTTAGTGATAATTGCAGAGCCAGGATTCAAATACTATGGGAAATCCCATGCTCCCAACTGCTCCAGATTCTCTATGTTTTTATATCTATTGGACTTATTTAGAAAAGTTCCTGGGCATCCCATATACCTCAAATAAGCATGGAAAATAAAAGTACTGTAAGAAACTCAAGAGTATAAATGCATTTTTGAAATTAAAAATAAGTTTTGGGAGATTATATAACATTTATAATTTTAGGTTCTTGCTTTTCACTTATGCAAATTAATGTCAAAATAAATGTATTTTTGACATTGTATATTCTACATTACTTACAACTTAAATTCAGTTATCAGTTCAATGGCCATATAACTTATTGTCAAACTGGAAAAATGTTGACAGTGAAAGAGAATGGTATTAATAATTATGCCAGGACAATAGGCATAAAGGATTGTCCCAGGCAGTTCCCTTAGAGATGGGTCTACGCAGATACAATGAAATGGCTTTGCTTCTTCAACATAAGCTGCTAGATTGATTCTCTAATTAAAATAATTAATTCAGGTTTTCTATGCCATACTATACATTTTTGGAAATGCACTTTTTTACTTTACACAGGTAAAAATCTGCCACTCTAGTAAATGAATACTCATAATTGTAAGTTTGTTTCCTATTGTCTTGTTAAATTTTCTACTGTTGAAATTGTATTCATTACTCAATCATTGGGTGGTGAATATAAAGCATTTCCATGAAACACCAGGCTGTGAAATGGGAAAATGACCTCCAGCTTGGAAAATCATGGCTTTAGGATCTTTATGTTTGTTTCCTAAATTTTTTTAAGCTTTTCCCAATGTTTACATTAAAGCAGGAGACTAATAACTTAGCACTATGTTTATAGTGCTGTGTAAGCATAGGCATATAAACAGATGCCCTGTTTTTCTTTTCTTTTCTTAGCAATATGATCCCCAAACTCAAAGAAACAGAAACTTTTTCCCTTACTGTCATTCCTGCTGTTGGGGGAAGGTAATATATCCCAGTGCATAAAACCGTCCTCATATTCTGGAAATACTATCCTCTCTTATAAGCATCCCAGTAATAATATCAACAACATGTTATGATCATGTTATTCCCCTACCATAACAAAAAAATAGAAGGAGTTTCCACTGTATACAATCTGAAGTGTGACTTCTTACCATTGCTTAAGGGTGTTAATCTACTCGTTTTTTTTTTTTTTATTCTAAAATACTTATTTCTCCTCTTCACCCCCTGCCCATTTTAACATCTCTGAACCTGAGAAGGGAATACCAATCACAGCTGGTCTGGTGGCAGTTGTGGTGATATGCTACTGTCAGATTGCTCTTTATGAACCTGGTTAATAAGTGTTCATGTTATTAGCACTTCTATTATTTAAATAAAAACAAAATAAATTTTTCGACTTTTGTAACATTTCTAGTTGTTAGAAAGTTATTGCACTGTACTTTTCATGAAACCATTTTTTTTCTTCTAAATATTGCAGGTAAATTCAATGAAGCATCTTATAATCAATACGTCTTAAATTTGATGGAGTACAGAAGCTTGCAGAGATTACTCCTAAATGCTTTTATTCATGTACCTCATATTTTGGAAACATGGTCCTCTCTTATAAATATCCCAGTAATATTATCAACATCAGATACCTCCTAAGGCAATAATAACACAGCATAATTTCTGTAGTGTATATTAGACAATGCAAATTGATATGTATTCTACAAAATGACTAGTAATCTTCAATAGTTTCAAAGTCAAGAGAGAGAAAATATTCCATATTAGAGGGAACTATGGAAATATGCCAACTAAATTCAATGTGTGAGCCTGAATTGGATTCTGGAATTGAAAAGGAATATTAGTGATACAAAGAATAAAAGTTGAATAAAATCCCTAGATTGGCTAGTAGTATTGCATTAATGTCGACTTGCTTTTTTTTTATAATTACATTTTTTGATTATGTAAGTAAACACCATTTGAGAAGCCGGATAGGTAAATGGGTTCTGCGCTATTTCTGCAACTCTTGTAAGTATACATTTATAGCAATATAAAAAGCTAAAAAATAAAAATATAAAAAGTAAAATGCATTTTATTTCAAAAGAAAGAAAAGCCAAAGTTATATTTTATAAAGATATCTATGGTAACTGATAAAATTTGATTTTATGGATTATATTAGAAAAGTAGAGGATGTGAACTGATGAACTTAAACAATGGGACTAATTGAAGAAGCATAACACACGGCCACGCCCACAGTGCTACTTCCTGAAAATTAGATTTCTGAATGGCGCCAATAAACTTCAGGTACTTTTTATGTTCCTGGGATTATATTACAGGAGTTATTAAGAAATTATTTTAGGCAGCTAGAAAGGGTAAAAGAGTCCTCGGTAAGGCTTTTTAATAATAAAGCAGCCCCCAAAACATTTCTTTTCTAACAGAAAGCAGTCTGAAAAACCAGACCTGCAGGCATTGATATGCAAGCCACAGGCTTGCATACGTAAATGCAGACGGCTCAGAGCCAGGTACACCCAATGTGGCGGTTCCCGCAACTTTTTCTTTGTTGCTACGTGTGCAGACATCATGACAGTGAGCCATGTAGAGGCCATGTGTACAGGTATCATGGTGACCAGCCAAGTAGTCATATTTGCACAATCAAAGTTAGGGTGGGAGGGACTTTTTTTTGGGGGGGGAGCTATTTGAATGACACAACTGGTCAAGTCAATCCCTTGGGCCCTATGCAAATCAGACACCGCCTCCTCAAACCTCCCAGTGTAACCTAGTGCCTTCCGCCCCATGCGGGGTTATTCTGTTTGGAGCCCTCCTCCCTCTGTAAGGAAGAACTGTTCTTTCCTTTCTTGCTTACTAAACTTTCCAGTCCTTAATCCGCTCCACGTGTGTCCGAGTCACTAATTTTCTCAGCACCAGACCAAAAGCCCTGGATGTTTCCCCAGACAATGGAGCCATATTAATTGGACCAATAATCATGTGGCTCACTGAAAGACATGACTTTGACATGTGCATTCATTTAAATTACTTTACATCTTTTTTAATTTGAAAAAAATTGATTCACCTTAAAGATAATCAGTATTTCCATTTTAGTCCTACTTAAAGAAGAGTTTTAAGATTAACTTTTAGGAGGGACTATTGTCAGGAGATTCTTGGGCACTTATACACAGGATTAACAACATTTATTAAGGTCTATGATAAGGTAGCCCTTATGATAGATGATCAAACCAAATATAAACACAAAACCTGTCATAGTGAATTGAAAATATAGACAAACTAGCTGAATAAATATGTATACATTAAACATAGAGGGAACACGAATAATTAACTCCAATGACAGTGGAAGTTAGGAATGAAGACATTATTTTTTAGAGGGTAGAGAATTCCAAGTAATTTGCAGTTAATTACCTTTAACCATTATAATTTACCTTGTCTTGTTGCTGTTGTAATGTCAGCTGTAAAGCTTAGTACTGCTATTTTGTAGGTAAAATTTCCTTTACCTCCTCCTATTGAGAGGTGAAAACGTGCGAGCCCTTGCTCGCTCTTGGCTCTCGGTGCCTCCTTGGCCTCGGCGTCCGCTCTGCCCGCGCCCCAGGAGCCCTTCCGCCCGCCGATGTGCCCTAGGGGCCGTCCTGGGGCTGGCTGAGGCCGGAGCCGGCTCCCTCTGCTGGCGGGGAGGTGTGTGGGGAGAGGCGCGGGCGGGATCCAGGGCTGCGCGCGGCGCTTACAGGCCTGAGCGGGTTCCGGGTGGGCCCCGGCTCGGCGGGCCCCCGCACTTGACGCGACAGGCGGCGCCTGCTGGGCTTGATGGGGGGACGAGCTCCCTCTGGGCTGCCGGAGCTCCCGGACTAGGTGCCGCAAAGTCCCGGGCGAGTGCCATTGAGAGGTGAAGCCGGCTGGGCTTCTGGGTTGGGTGGGGACCTGGAGAACTTTTCTGTCTGGCTAAAGGTTCCTAAACGCACCAACTGGCACTCTGTGTCTAGCTAAAGGTTTGTAAACGCACTAATTAGCACCTTGTCAAAACGGAGCAACCAGCTCTCTGTAAAACGGACCAGTCAGCGCTCTGTAAAATGGACCAATCAGCTCTCTGTAAAATGGACCAATCAGCAGAATGTGGGTGGGGCCAGATAAGGAAAAAAAAAAAAGCCGGCCACCTCGGCAGCGGCGCAGTCCTCTCGAGTCACCTTCCATGCTGTGATAACTTTCTTCTTTTGCTGTTTGCAATAAATCTTGCTGCTGCTGACTTTTTGGGTCCATGCCCCCTTTATGAGCTGTAACACTCACCCCAAAGGTCTGCAGCTTCACTCCTGTGGCCACACTCCTGTGGCCAGGAAGACCATGAACCCACCAGAAGGAGTGAACAACTCCAGATGCGCCACCTTTAAGAGCTGTAACACTCACTGCGAAGGTCTGCAGCTTCACTCTTGAAGTCAGTGAGACCACGAACCTACGGAAGGAAAAAACTCTGGACACATCTGAACATCCGAAGGAACAGGTGGGTCCGCGGCTTCATTCATGAAGGTGGGTCCGGGGTCCGCGGCTTCATTCATGGAGTCACCGAGACCAAGAACCCACCAATTCGGGACACACACTATCTCTACTCTCATCTTGACTTCTGACTGTTTTTAAGTTTTTCTCTACATCTTTAGTTTTCAACAATTCTTTTATACTTTTTGATGTTTTGTGGTCTGGTATTTTTTAGTTTCCCCCACTTAAGGTTTTTATTATTTTTATGTCTGTGGCATTATGTCACTTCCAGGTTTTGACAGTTCTCAGACATGACCTATTTGATAATTGATTCCTAATAATTCTCAACTCTTTTCCTCTAATTAAATATATGTTAGAACCTTTTACCATGTTACATGTGCTCTTACCCTCTAGTCAACATTTTCCTTCTTTTGTTATTTACTTTATTTATTTATTTTTGAGACATGGTCTCCATCTGTCCCCGAGTCTGGAGTGCAGGGGCACCATTTCGACTCAGTGCAACCTCCGCCTCCCAGGATCAAGGAATTCTTGTGCTTCATGAGAAAAAATAGCTGGGCATGGTGGCACATGCCTGTACTCCCAGCTACTTGGGACTCATGCTCAGCAAAATTTTTGTATGTGTTTTTGGTAGAGGGGGGGGTTTCACCGTGTTGGCCAGGCTTGTCTCGAACTCTGGGCCTCAGGCAATCTGCCCATCTTAGCCTTCCCAAAGCATTGGAATTACAAGCATAAGTCACCACACTTGGCCCATTTTCCTTCTTTCAATTGCTTATGCTTCTATCTGGGTGTTTACTTTTGACCTTTCTGCTGATTAATTTTCTCTTCACCTGTGCCTAATCTGCTGATTAATTTTCTCTTCACCTGTGCTTAATCTGCTGTTAAATACATAAAATGGAGTTTTCATGTCTATTTTCTTTTTTTGGTTTTTGAATAAACATTGGTTTATTTGTTAAGTAAATCGTGTTGTGTATATTTAAGGTGTAGGCAACACGATGTGAGATACACATAGACAGTAAAATGGTTAGTATAATAAAGCAAATTAAAATGTCATCATCTCACATAGCTATTTATTTTTGTGTGTGCTAAGAACAGCTAAAATCTATTCATTTAGCAAAGATCCCGAAAACTACAATATTATTAACTATAGTCTTTTTCACATCTTCATGTTGATCTCTGGCCTTCTACATCCTATGTATCTGCAACTTTGTATCCTTTGACATACATCCCCCTCTTTCCTTCTCCACTCAATCCCTGGTTACCACTGTTTTATTCTGTGTCTGTATATTTGCCCTTTTTAAAGAAATAGATGCCACATATGAGATAATGCAATATTTTTCTTTCTGTGTTTGGCTTACTTAGCATAATGCCCTCCAGGTTTATCCATTTTGTGGCAAATGTCAGGATCTCCTTTTTAAAGGCTGAATAATATTCATTTTATATATATGATTATATGCATACACATACACACACACACACACACATACACATGTACCACAGGTACTTTACGCGTATTTTGTCAATTGACATTAAAGTTGCTGCTGCTTTTTTTTTTTTTTTGAGAAGAAGTCTCACTCTTGTCCCCCAGGCTGGAGTGCAATGGTGTGATCTCCACTCACTGCAACTTCTGCCTCCCGGGTTCAAGCGATTCTCCTGCCTCAGCCCCTCGGGTGTCTGGAATTACAGGCGCACGCCAACACGCCTGGCTAATTTTTGTATTTTTAGTAGAGACGGGGTTTCACCATATTGGCAAAACTGGTCTCGAACTCCTGACCTCAGGTGATGCACCCGCCTTGGCCTCCCAAAGTGCTGGGATTACAGGCATGAGCCACTGCGCCCGGCCTAAGTTGCTTCTGTATTTTGGTTATTGTGAGTAATGCTGAACAAACATGGGAAGGCAGATATTTTTACAAAATGGTGATTTTTATTTTCTTTGGGTATACACTCAAGAGAGGAATTGCTGGGTCATAAGTTAGTTCTATTTTCAATTTCATAGAGAACTCCATATTGTCCATAAGTTTGCACTAACTTAAAGTCCAATCAGCAGTGAGTTCTCTTTCCTCCACATACTCACCAATAGTCATTAGCTTTTGTCTTTTTGAGAATAGCTGTCTTAACAGGTATGAGGTAATATGTCATAGTGGTTTTGATTTGCATTTCCCTGATGATTAGGGATGTCGAGCATCTTTTCATGTAACTGCTGGCCATTTTTAAGTCTTCTATGGAAAAATGTCTCTTCAGGTTCTTTTTCAATTTTTTAATTGGGTTATTGTTTTTTGGCTATTAAATTCTATAAATTCTTTATAAATTTTTGATATTAACTTCTTATCAGAAATACAATTTCTAAATACATTCTCTCTATTTATAAGTTGTCTTTTCTTTTGCTGAGTGTTTTATTTGATGTTCGGAAGCTTCATAGGTTTATTTTATAAACATATATATCAAAATCAATATATAATGGTTGTTTTCATTCAGTCTGTATTTCCTTATGGTTTTCAATCTTTTCTGATCTTCTGGTATGCCTGATAACTTCTGATTTAGTGACAAATTGTGAAAATTATGTACATGGGAGATGGGGAGACAGTGAAAAAGGTTGAAAAATTAACTATTGCGTCCTATGCTCACTACCTGTGTGCCAGGATCTCTCATATCCCAAATCTCAGCATCATGCAATATACCTATGTAAAAAATCTGCACATGTGTTCCCTGAATCTAAAATAAAAGTTAAAATTATTTTAAAAAATAGTAATACCAATACTAAAGGTCAGGCATGGTGGCTTATGCCTTTAATAATACCAGCACTTTGGGAGGCCAAAATGGGAAGATTGCTTGAAATTAGTCAGGTGTTTAAGATCAGCTTAAGCAACATAGTGAGATCCCATCTCCCCCGCCAAAAAAATGTAGCTAGATGTGGTGGCAGGTGCCTGAAGTCCTAGTTAATGGGGAAGCTGAGGCAGGAGGATCGTTTGAGCCCAGGAGTTTGAGGCTACAGTGAGCTATGATCACATCACTGCACTCAAGCCTGGGCAACAGAGTGAAATCCTTTCTCTAAAAATACAAAATTTTTAAAAATATATAATTAAAATAAATACTGTTTCATGTTAATGGAATCATACACATTCACAAAGTAAATTTTGACCACTTACTGGGCTCAATGAATGAAAATACATACCAAGTTTTTTCTTTGCTATTGAGGTGTTTGGATCAGAATACACAGGCACATATTTATATAATAATATATTAGGTTAGTGCAAAAGTAATGCTGGTTTTTTGCTGTGACTTACTTTTTTTTGTTTTTTTTTTTGAGACGGAGTCTTGCTGTCGCCCAGGCTGGAGTGCAGTGGTGCCATCTCAGCTCACTACAAGCTCCGCCTCCTGGGTTCATTCTCCTGCCTCAGCCTCCCAAGTAGCTGGGACTACAGGTGCCCACCACCACGCCTGGCTAATTTTTTTTATTTTTAGCAGAGACAGGGTTTCACCATGTTAGCCAGGATGGTCTTGATCTCCTGACCTCGTGATCTGCCTGCCTCGACCTCCCAAAGTACTGGGATTACAGGCGTGAGCCACCACACCCGGCCTTTTGCCATTACTTTCAATGGCAAAGACTGCAATTACTTTTGCACCAACCTAATATCTCATGTATATATTTTTATGTTACCTCAGTTTCATCTGGTCAATATAAATGTGCCACTATTTGTTAAGCTACAGCTATATATTATGCTTTCAAAATTTACATTTCTCCAATTTTAATCTTTTTCTGTACATATAAAATTTATAGTGCCATTTCTGACTTGTATACCTTTGCTTCTGTGAATGATTCTAAGTCTATACAATGGATGAAATGGAATTATGAACCAGTCCTTCTGGTGTATCTTGAACATAGCTTTTAGGCATTTTTTTCAGGATGCATTTCATTTCACTTCATCAATAATGACTTTTTATAGCTTTTATGATTTTTATTTTTTAAATTAATATATATTAGAGGGACATGGTTCCAGTGTACATGTGATAATTTTATACATGCATATTACCAGAATAGGGCAATTGATATATCCATCATCTTAAAAATTTATCCTTTCTTTAGGCTAGAAATATTTGTATTTTTCTCTTCTTGCTATTTTGTAGTGGTTAATTGATTAGTGATGACTATGGTCACCGTACTGATCTATCAAACATCAAGTCTTATTTCTTCTATCTAAGTGTATATTTGTACCCATCCATCAGCTGCTTTTCATCCTTTTCAGCTTTTGATTTATGTGTTAATGTATTTGTTTTAATTCTCTTGGTTCTTATCATCACACAGTTATTTGCTTTGTAATTTGCTTTATTGTTAATTGTTTTCACTTAGACAGATCAAGAGACATGTGGACCCAGAGACCAGTATTTCGTGTTATAATTATCACCTCAGATCCTAGAACAGCACTGACTAACACTAGGAGGAGTTATTACTTGTTAGTCCTTGATGGATAATACTATAGAGCCGCCTCATAACCTGTCAGAAATTCTACCTTCTTTTACTATCTAGAAATGATAGTTTGTTACTAAAATATTGTAACCAAGTTGTTCCTTAATCTATTTAATTTTATATATGCCTGCACAATGGCATCGCATGCTCATTTCAAACTATTATGATAACAAATTCACAAGTCAATCCAATATACCATACTGTGACACTGAAATATCTCACAGTATTCTCTATTCAAACTGAAATGTAGAATATATTACATTGTAGTAATTAATTCATTCATTTAGCAAGTATATTGAGTACTTAGTTACTCCATACTAAGCTTTAAGCGAAGTACTTACTTCATATAAAGCTTTAGGCAAAGCACTCGCTGTACAATTGTGAAAGCACCAAAAACATCTGACTTTGTAGAACTTGTATTCTAGTCGAAGAAAGAAGGTATTAAGCAATTAACATTTAAAAAGCAAATTATATTGAATGCTATGAAAAAATACAGCAGGGTAAGCAGGGTCAGTGTGGGGTTGGGGTACTAGATGTAGACATTTTAAAATAGGAAGGTCAGGTTAAAACTCATTAAGAAGCTGGTGTTACCAAGTGCTACAAACTGGATGGCTTAAACACCAGAAGGTTGTTGTCTCATGTAAGAGACAATAGTGGCTTGGCACAAAAGTGGAGTGCAGAGAGAGGTGGCTTAATTTTGATATATTTTGAAATAAATAGTATATGCTCTTCAATTAAATGTGGGGCTTGAAATAAAAAGAGGAAACAAAGATGTGTCAGATTTTTGAAACAGAATTTCTCTCTTGCAGAACATTTTATTTAATTATTCTTTAATACCTTTCAAATATATTAATTACAGGTACAAATGTACCTGTAATTTCCCCTGAATGCCCCTTCTGCAAAGAAAGAATGTAAGGATATTTATTTAATTTAGAAGCAATTTTTGATACTCATTTTCTTTCTTATCTTACAAGGATCTTCTCTCAGTCCTTGTAAGATACTTCAAAATACAATAACATAGTTCTCGTTGTTTTATTTCTCTGTTAGATATTTTGATACTTTGTATAAAGCTCTCAATATCAAAATGAATTGAGTTGGTTATAGTCTTTATCACAAAAAATACTTTTTTTAAAACTTTCATTTTAGGTTTGGGAATACATGTGCAGGTTTGTCATATGGGTAAGTTTTGTGTCATGGGGGTCTGGTGTGCAGATTATTTTGTCACCCAGGTAATAAGCCTAGCACGTGGTACTTTTGACTGAAATGGCAGTCAGTAGATAACTATGTTGGCTACTTCTATACTCCCAAAATGGCATCCATGTATTTTTCTTTGGGAGATAACATACAAAATGACATAATAATTTAGATCGCTACTATTACTTTCAGCTACCTTCACTTTGGTTTCAAATAAAATTATTCTTTGCCCCATAGTAGTAAAAATTAAGATTTATTTAAAAAATATACCATAACTTATAGAAATCCGTCCAAATCCTGTTCCATATAAATAGAGTAACTTTAGATGTAAAATCTAAAAAAACGAAATGAACAAATATTACTTGGGCAGTGTTTAGTTTCCCAGAGCTGCCATAACAATGCACAGTAAACTACATGGCTTAACACAACAGAAAATTACTCTTTTATAGTTCTGAAGCCTCAGAGTCAAAAATCAAGATGTCTGCAGGGCCATTCTTCCTCTGAAATCTGTAGGGGAGAATTCTTCCTTGCTGTTTCCTAAATTGTGGTGGTTTGCTGGCAATCCTTGTAGTTCCTTGACTTACAGCTGTAACACCTCATTTTCTGCCTCCATTGCCAATGGAGATCTCTCCTCTTGTGTTTGTCTTTACCTTGTTTTCACTTTTCTTATAAAAACACTTGTCATATTGGATCAAGGGATCACCCTACTCCAATATGACTTCATATTAATTTAACTGCAATGGCTCTATTCCTAAACAGCATCTCATTCCGAGCTGCTGGGAGTTAGGGGTTCAACCTATTTCTTTGGGGAGTATAATATCCATAATAAGTAGTAAATGCCTTTTCTCTGGAGATTGTAAATTTCTTCTACTAAGTTTTTATTAGCCATGCTGCAGTTTCATTAACAATAAAAATCCATTAATGATTTTAATAATTGTTGAAACGAATGGAATACAAATTCATTTTTAGGAGGCCTATATTGGCATGCAAAATTGAAGAGCCTGATTTTTTGGAAACTCATTCTGTTGCAATGAAATGTGTACCTTGAGAAGTAGGGCTTTGCGTAGTCAATGTTCTCCAGATAAATAGAATCAAACAGAGCTAATAGGGTGTGTGTGTGTGTGTGTGTGTGTGTATGTGTATGTGTACACACACAAATTTTTATTACAAGGAATTGTCTCACTCGATTATGGAGCCTGACAAGGCTGCAGAGTGAACTAGCAGGCTGGAGACCCACGAGGGCCTATGGTGCTGTTCCAGTCTAAAGGCAGCAGGCTTGAGACCCGGGAAAAGCTGATGGTCCAGGTCATTGATATTGGCTTCTGCTTACTGGAGCTCTGATATTTGAGAGATAGACTAATAATAAATATATCCCTCCTCTATTGATTAGCTACTATGTTTTCCAGGAATATTTCAGTTTGCAAAAAGTAAGAGGCAGCTAAAACTGACTTACAAAATATAGAAACATTTTTTTTTTAACTAACAAAAAAGAATTTATTGACTAATTCCAACCATATGGTAAACTTGTCTTCTGGAATGACTGATATCACTCTTGGTCTTGCAGCTCGCATATGTTTTATTCTTTGAGTTGATTTCATCCGCAAACAAATTTTCAGAGTGGTGGAAAATAGGGCCTCCCCACTAGCTGGGCCACTCCATGGCATACAGAATGTCTCCTCTGCTAGTTCTTGCAAAAGTCACAGGGAGAGTGCTCATAAAGCTGGTGGCCTAGGCATGTGGCATTGCTCAAGATTGCTATAGATCACTTGCACTGTCTAAATAGGGAGTGAGGAAGATGTGGCTTCTTCAAGAAAAACCAAGGCACTGATATCAAAAAGAAGAGAGAGAAACATAAGTATGGTAAATAGAAAGACCAAGCACTGAGTTATTTGCCCTACTTATGTTCCCTCTAAGTTTCAGAATCATTACAAGATTCTTGTTTTATCACCTTTATCCTGACAGAAACTCAGCCAAGTTAAGTAACTTGTCCCAAATTTAGACAGCTAAGTAATTTCTGACTTAGGGTTCAAACTTCGGTTGCTTAACTCCAAATCAAATTTTCTTTCCAAAACATCATACTAACTCTATTAAAAATCAGAGCCAGGTTAATGGATGGGCCATCTGGGAAGCTTATTTGGCACCAAAGTAGAAGCAATGCTAGAACATTGGTCTAAATTTGAATTATGATACCTGGAATCTCAGAATTTTATATGTGACTCCTTATATATCTTATAAAATACACCTGGTCACATTCTTTCAACAGGCAACAAAACCTTGGAATAGAAACAAAAATCACTCGTCATCTGAGTTGACTGATCTCTCCTGAGTATTTTTGTAATAAATATATATAAGGTGTGAGGGGGTTTTGTGGTCCTGACCATCAAACAAAACATGTTAGATCGAACTTTGCAATCAAAGATTAACAAAAGAAGATACTTATTCATCATTTTGTGTATCTCTGAACATTTCCACACGGTAAATTACTTAATTACTACAACAATGCTGTAAGTGAACTATTTTTACCATCCCTATTTTACATATGATGCAAGCAGGGCAAATTGTTCAGTAACCTCCCAAAAAAGGTTACTGAATTAGTGAGTAGAAGGACAAGTGCCATCTAAATGGAAAAGAATGATCTATTCACAGTAGCTAAGATATGGAAACAACCTAAGTGTTCATTGATAGATCAAGAAAATATGGCGTGTGTATACATATATATGTATATATGCACAAATATACACATACATACAATACATATACACATATATTGAAAGTAATGGCAAAAACAGTAATTACATTTGCACCAAACTAATATATACTGTATAGATATACATATATAATTTAATATTATTCGGACATTTCAAAGAAGGAAATCCTGCCATTTGTGACAACTTGGATGAACCTTGAGGACATCATGCTAAATGGAAAAGCCAGATGCAGAAAAACAAATACTACATGATCTCACATGCTGCTCAAAAAGTAGGAACTTTCAGTTATAAGATGAATCAGTTCTGGTGATCTAATTTTTATAGTTAATAATACTGTACTGTTTACTTGAAATTTTCAAAAAGAGTAGATCTTAAGTGTTCTCACCCTCCACAGACACAAGAGTAACTGTGTGGTGATGGATGTGTTAATTAATCTAATTGTTGTAATCTTTACACAATGCATTTGCACACCAAATTATCACATAGTACTCCTTAAAATATATGATTTTTATTTGTTAATCGTACCTCAATAAAGCTGGAAATTATCCTTTCAACTTAGTTGTGTTGCTGCAAAAATATCCAAAACAAAACTGTATCTGTTAAGGTAAATTATAATGTTGCATTTTACGTAGACTATTAACCTTTTATTACAGTTATTTCAAATTTAAAGGAATATGAACATTTATAGAAGAAATTCATAGAAAAAGGTTTCCTCTCCAACTAAATATTTATTTCTTATCTTTGTTTTAACTAAGAACTAAATTATTAGGCTGCTCCATGTGCCCATCAGGCTCTGTCCAGACCTGATAGAAAGCTGTAATGACAGGCAGTTCCTAATTGAGTTAAGGACATTTTCCTGAATTTTCACGGAGCTGCTTTCAATTTCTATGCACTTGCTTTCTATTGAAATCCATTACCCTAAGGGAGAGTTATTTCTGAATATGAAATTCCCTTTTCTTACACCTTTATATTTAAGCAATGTTTATCACTTTCCTCTGTTTTCTCCATTTCGTCTTCACATTTGATTCACACACTGCTTATGCTTTTTTTTTTCTTGGCCTGCAAATATCTTGTCAAGTTGGTACTGTTATTTCATGTGTTAGACAATCTTTCATTCCTTCACTTGCCAAATTATGGAAAACTTTGATAAAATAGGAAAAAGTAGTTAACTGTGTTTAAAAACAAGATGTGAATCACCATGGATCCGAATCAGAGTAAAAAAAATTAGTTATGTTTGAGGCTGAGCCTGCAGGCCCATTGGGTTCCAGGACAGAAACTAGGAAGTATAACCAAGGCTTCCAATTTTTTGTTCAGAGCTTTCATGGTGTTCATTCTGCTGGACCTAGTATAGTATAAATCCTGAACCTTGAAAAAATTAAGCTAGAATCTTGTGACTACTGAGAGGCTGTTTCATCCACTGAGCTGCTTCTGGAGACACTGGAGGAAACAGTGACCCAAGGCTGGGTCTTGGCCTGGTGGTCTGCCACTGGGAACATGATCTGCAAAATTGCCAGTGATAAGAGCCCCAAGACACCAGATTAAGATTTGGTGCTGCAACAGAGAGCTCGTGTGTTCAGATAGACTAAGCTGACAGACAGGGATAATTATAGAGGAAGGAAAACATACTCACACACACACATACACACATACCCAAAACTGCTATGCATTTTTAGCACTGCAATAATGCATTCTATGTATTTATGATTTTGTTCAAATTTGATTTTAGCTTTACATTATTTAAAAGGAAGTCCTATAAAAAGGTGGAACTTCATAATGGTATTTGGAAATACCTTAGGAACATATAAGAGGGTATTAGATAAAATAATGAATTTATATAAATTAATCCTCATTCAGACAAAAATGAATCTTATTTTTTATTGTTTTTTGATATCTCACCTGCTTACAAGTGAACAAAGCAACAGCTTCTTGCTTGTACTAAACTTTCATGTGCTAGAATTTTTAATTAAAATTTTTATTATTGTTTCATACAAACAGCAAATCATTAATATGGCTTAGTTTAATGCCAATAAAATCTCAATCGTCTGTGGAGAAGTAATTCTTAAATGATTTCTTTCATACTAAAATGAAATAATGACTTTATCTGGTTTTTATTCACTTTCCCTGTATAAACAGTTACAGATGATATATTACTATTGTCTGGGAATAGGAAAAACTTTAAAACTTAGACATGTCTTGCAAATATTAGCCTAGAAACATACATACAATTCTAAGGTCCCTATTCACTAGACATTTAATTTACCTTGATAAGATCAAATTTTATCTGCCTTTGTCTATAATGACAAGTATTGCTGAGTGCTCCCTTTTGGTAAACATTTTAACATGTATGTCTAGAACTACTGTACTTATTACTCTGATATTTACCACTGACTTTTGAGTACATCTGCTCTTCCTACATTATGCATTAAGGCCCATCCAGTATAGCACAGTGAATTCACAGGGTTGTTTTAACTTTTTAAAGTGTCATATTAGATTATGAGTCATTTTTTAAATATAAAAGCAAAGCAAATTAATTTTTAACTCACATTCATCTTTTGAATAAGATAAAGTCATTTCGTTTTCTCTGAGGGTAATGAAGAGGAAAACTTTTTTTTTTTTTTTTTTTTTTGAGATGGAGTTTCGCTCCGTCGCCCAGCCTGGAGTGCAGTGGCAAGATCTCGGCTCACTGCAACCTCCGCCTCCCGGGTTCACGCCATTCTCCTGCCTCAGCCTCCTGAGTAGCTGGTACTACAGGCGCCCGCCACCACGCCCAGCTAATTTTGTTTTTGTATTTTTAGTAGAGATGGGGTTTCACCATGTTAGCCAGGATGGTCTCGATCTCCTGACCTCGTGATCTGCCTGCCTCAGCCTCAATTTTTTAATAAAAGAAGAAAGTCATTTCTTAAGAACTCTGAGCCATTAAATAATCACGTGAAAAGTTGTAAGTGGGCATACTCAATATATCCACAGCAAAAAAATCCTGACGATGTAAGGCTCTTTTCAGTGGGATGCTATATTAGGAAGCACACATAGGTAAGGAGTACTAGTTAACTTGCACTGATGATGTGTGAGTTTCAAATACCTCTCCCAGATTTTTCATCTGTAATTTCTCTGAATTCATCAACTACCTAAAAGGACTATTATATGTCAATAAGTTAATATTCCTAACTGAGAGAACCTGGAATATAACTCATCATATTAACTAATGCTTAACTATAAACTATTTCAAGCTAGTAGTTTTTTTTGTTTGTTTGTTTGTTTTTTTGAGACGGAGTCTTGCTCTGTCACCCAGGCTGGAGTGCAGTGGCGCAATCTCGGCTCACTGCAAGCTCCGCCTCTCGGGTTAACGCCTTTCTCCTGCCTCAGCCTCTCCGAGTAGCTAGGACTACAGGCGCCCGCCACCACACCCGGCTAATTTTTTTTTTTGTATTTTTAGTAGAGATGGGGTTTCACCGTGGTCTCGATCTCCTGACCTCGTGATCCGCCCGCCTCGGCCTCCCAAAGTGCTGGGATTACAAGCGTGAGCCACCGCGCCCGGCCCAAGCTAGTAGTTTTTGAGAAGCTGCTGTGTTGCCTTGAAAATTTTAAAATTGTCATACTGAGATTAGGAGTCATTTTAAATTTTCAAGGGAACACAGCAGCTTCTCCAAAACTACTCGTTTGAAATAGTTCATAGTTAAGCATTAGATCACTGACTCTACTTATAGTGATGTCTTATTATTGCGAACCTGGGTTTTCAGAGACAGCTAGCATAAAAGGCAAGTACTTTGAGAAAAAACAGTGGAGAGCAGAAAATGCAGGTGACAGAATCCAATCCGATTTGGAAGTGTGAGACGTTGTTCTATGCCATAGGTGTTAAGTTGTTAATAAATAATACTTAGTAAGTTGTTGGGCTTAACTACTACACGTGAAACCATTAGATATTTCTTTTAGCTTAGGATTGCTTTGACAAAAAAGTAAAAAATAAAAATATGAAAGGATTCCATGAACAGAGAAAATGTAGGAACCTCTGAAATATGTAGTATTTCATTTGTAATGCAAATACATTTTAAAATAGATGCTTATTTTCATATCTATCCAAAATGAAAACAAAACATTTCCTTAGTGTTAATGTAGTGGCTGGTATTCTATGTTTAAATCCCATGAATGTCCCTTTTAAAATAAATTGACAGCAGGTATGCACCAAAATGTGATAAGATTTCTACAGAGAGATACTTTGTGATAAGACATTGATATTATGTAGTCACACACATACATGCATACACATACACCCACACACACAGTCACACATACAGAATGATACTGAAACCATTTGCTGTGGCCTCTTAGCCTCCTGTACTGTGGAGAAAATAACAATGTATGACTAGGAAATCAAACCATCAAACTCTATACAGAACTATGTAGCTAATTATAAACACAAGAAAATAACTTTCTCTAGTTCTGCTTCCACTCGCTGTACTGGGATTCCAGCCAAACACTTCTCAAAAAAATCTGGGAAATTCAGGGATTGTTTTGAATCTTCTCTATAAATTAGTCTCCTTGGACATTTCCTGGCAACTGGCAGTTTTCTCTACTATTCCACCTGTGCTTTTGTGCCTGGAGAAACTACTAAGGCACTCATACCTGGCAAAGGCATTAGCCTCACCGTGGTGGGGCCTGGGCTGCCATCTGTGCCCATGACAGTAATGCCTGAACCTGCTGTCTGTGCCGAGGACTGTCTTCCTGGAAGTGCTAAAAGCACTAGTGTGACTTCCGGATCCAGCCAGGGTCAGTGGCTGACTTTGTACATTTCACCATGTACTCTCAAAGTCCCATTATAATGTTAATATATTTTTTAATGAGTTTTCTCCTTCATTAAGTGGAAACCCAGTACTCTAAGGGTCCAGGAGGAGTACACTTGGTATAAGGTAAAATTTGAGTAATGTGCACTGTATTCAGTGTTACTCCCCAACCCTCAGCTGTTTCTTTATCCTCAAAGAATATTTTATTTTAGTACTCAGTCACTTTTCTTGAGATGAACTATTTTCTGGAATGAACTTCTCTTTCTCTCTTTGTTTCTCTACATATATGCGTGTGTGTGTCTACACATATACATAAGGACTGTGCTTAAATATAGATGGTAGATCTCTTTGTCACTCAGAATAGAGAAAGATAGATAGATGGCTGATAGATATGTAAGTGTCTGTATGTGTATGAAAGCATAGGCCTTCTGAACAAATATGAAATACTTACATAGCATGCCTATGCCTCAGAATAAGCTTATCTCCAGCTTGCATTTTAGGCATGCATGCACACACATACTTACACACACACATGCACACATACACACAATATATAATTAATATGCATTTTTAAATTTAAAAACAAATCACACTAAATATTGAATGGTCTGTGACTGTGAAGATGTGTGTTTGCAGGGAGTCCTCTGTGTCTTGCTCCATTACCCGGTTTCTGGCAGGTTGTGTGCTTCTACCTCAGTCTGAGTGCTTCTGTCATGAGGATCCTTGTAATTGAGTGTTCAGTCAAGAATAAATGTAAAATCACATGTCTTCCAGGCATTCATTTAATTCAGTGAGATTATAATTATGAAGAAGAAAATTGCTTTTAATTATTGCAAGAAATATAGTAACTTTAGTCTTAAAAAATAAAAATTCAAAAACAATAAACTTTTAAAGGAAAAGAACAGAAACGTACTTTCTGCCTGAGAAAAACATTTTGAAGACGTTTAAACAGAGATTATAAGCCTTTAGTGGTGTTTAAGTGACATTTCTAAGAGCCACTGGCATGATGTCACTCAGAACATGACTGTACATCATCTCACATGCGTAAAAGGGTAGTTAAGAAGCTTCTAACTACATCTGACTATGGCCTATCCCTTAGATAATTAGAAAAACATTTATCTACAAAATGTATGCAGAGTTAGATAATGGTATGATCAAAACATATGTATGAAAATATATTTACATACATAAATATATTCATGTTTCTAACAATAATGTCAAAACATGTGTAAATACATTTATACACACACACTCATGTACACAAATATACTCAACTACAAGATACAAGGCTTTGTTCGAGATACAATGAATAGGAAATTCATTATTGTTTCAGTATTTTGAGCATCATTATATTGCTAGAGATTTCCTACAATAAGTTCATCATCAAAAAGAGGACACCGGGACTGAGACATGGAAATTGCTTCTTTATAGACTTTGGGACCTCCAGAATTACGAGAACATTGAGTCATTAGAGTCATTTTTCCTTCTTCTCAGAAAATTATTTAATGGAAGCTTAGGTCTGCTGTATTCTATCACGTGGGAATATTTTGGTGTTTTTCTATACCTAATACATTGCTATGCTCCATTCAAAACTGCAGAAGGTTCAGTAGTAACATGACATATTAATCTCCTTATATTACCTGATTTTAGGAGTCTGTCTCCAATTTTACATTTTCCAAATTTATATTAGAGGAAAGAGCCTCCCAAACCTAAATTTTTAACAGAATATAACTCATCTAGTCACATTGTTGAGGCGTGACTACCCCCATAAGATTGGTGCAAATTTGACCTCATAATAGGAGAATCCCTCCTAATCTGCCTAGATGTGTTTGGTGACATGAAGGCAGTGGATAGAGAAAGGTATCATTGGCTGCAAAATTCTTATAAAGATCCCTGCAGACATCCCAAAGAGTTCAGAGATTCTGACCAACCACCTTTCAAGAAAAGTGCCCTGAGAGTTACTTAATTTGTGAATGCAAAATTAAGTCATGTATTTGTAATTTTAGTGGAAAAGTAGAACTGAAAAATATAGAAGATTACCAAACTGACCTCCTGTCAGAGCCTATAGATCACAACTGTGATTTTTCACTGCCAGGTAGAAAATGAATTACCTAGGCTAATGAGAGTCACCACCTGCAGCCTTATTTTCATGTCTAGGAGCAAAACAGAAAGCTGGAAGGCCTAGCTTCTGAAAGGAAAAGAAACTTCAATGTAGTCCTCTGTACTTACATTGACTGTGAAATTGAAGTATTAGGTTACTTGCTAATTCAACTAAGAGCAGTGTCGGACAATGACAGGAACCCTACCCCAACCCTCACTGGAAATTTGATAACTGACAGATTAGGTGGCGAACTCTTATTGTTGCCATGCCCTCATTTGAACCATGGAGAAATGGCAAATCAGAGGCATGGACAAAATCATAGAGCTACTTGAGACAGAATTAAGATGAACATTTTGTATATTTCATTAAAACTGTTCTAGGAGCAATTATTCCATTGATTAGCAGGAAGGAGCCCAGCCTACCAGTATGAAGCCACCTCACTGTAGCTGATCAGATGGCAAAACTGTACACAGGAGCAGTGACCTAGGTTCAGTTGCAGAAGCCCTAAATGACACGTGGTGGCTGACACCACAGCCAAGAACCATTTCTGTTCAATAATAGCTTTCTCATAAAAGTAATTAATTTTCACATACAGCATATGGAATTTGTGATAAAATCAATGCTATTAATTATTCAATGGTGGTGCAAGAGTGGAATACATAAGAGTAGCAAGTTAAATATATTTAGCCTTAGGAAGTGCTAGTAATTAGCTTTGTTTTGTAATTCAACTTAATATTTGTATATATAGCAAAGCAGATTGCAAAGCTGGCCCTAATTTTGTGGCCATTCAACCAGCGACATGATGGAAGTTGTCTCCTGAGGAAGAATAACTCCACCCAGTCACAAGCAGGGACAGAGAAAGTGCTGTGATTGGCAGGTACAGAGAGAGCTGGGGGAAGTCACAGGGAAACAGAGCAGGCCTCTTCAGAATCACTTATTCTATAGAAAGCATCAATTTAAGAGACCTTAATGCACGTTGAAACAGAAAGTGAAAGATAATAAGTGATTAGCACTTCGTGTTTTGGTCATTCTAAGGCTGCCAGGTGTTGAAAATCACCCAATAGATACTCCAATATCGAACTGTCCGTATTAGCTTCCCTCTTCCCATGGGAAAACACAAGGAAGGAGATGGGCACAGCTGTGGCACTATCCTTCCTAGCACTCTCCCACCCAAGAGAACATAATCTTCTATGAACCAAAATGCATCTACGAGAGGAACATCAAATTCTCCCTTCTTCATCAGACAACTCTAGAACACAGAAGACAACAGGAATGTTAAATCTGTAGAAACTAATCAGACATGAGAACATGACTCCAACCTTCAATTCTAAGCAAATGGAATTCTGAGGTGAAGGCCTAATCTGCATTACCTGGTGCTCTTCACAATTTTCTTTATCCTCAATAGGCACAACTACAATGCTCTCAGAATAATGACCTACACTTAAGATGGTCTCTGGCTGTGAGAGGATGCAGCCATAAAGAAGAATGAGATTGCGTACTTTGCAGGGACATGGATGGAGCTGAAGGCCATTATCCTTAGCAAACTAACTCAGGAACAGAAAACCAAATACCACATACTGAAAGTTTGGCTTAAGGTTCTAAGGGTTTAAATTGGGGTTTCTTAACCTCAGCCCTGTTGACACTTGGGACCATGTAATTCTTTGTTTTGAGGTGCAGCACCATGCTTTGTGACATGTTCAGCAGCATCCTTGGCCTCTACACAGTAGACGCCAGTTGTAACCTCCTGTCTCTGCTTTGACAACCAAAAAGTTTCCAAACATAATCAAATGTCTCCTGGGGGAGCAAAATTGTTCATGGTTGAGAACCATTGGTTTAAACCAATTTTGGCACAAGATTTTTGGTAGTGATTCGTGATTTAGCTCATGAATACACAGGACTCAGAACACTCAGGGCACTAGGAGTCAGTTGTGTCCCAGGAAACACATTTAACAGTGTAAGCAGTGAAGGAACTATGGCAGTATCCCTCAAATATTCATAGTGACCAGCACAGGGATCTGGGCCAGCACTAGACCAGTTTTCAGGATCTACACTATGTGGCAAAGTGAAGCAATGGTAAACACAGGCTGATCATACTTTAGCATCTACCCAACTAGAGCCTGGAGGTCAGTCCAGTCTTCTCCCTTTGGGAAATCCCTTTCAGAGATCACGAGCCGTGATGGGGAGGGGGTGTCTCCCAGAAAAAAACAAGCAAACAATAACAAAAACTAAATGCATAATTTGGCATTTTGAGGTTTTAGATGTAATTTATTTCAGTTACACTCTGACATTCCAATCTTAGAATGGATCATGGTGAATTTTATAGCTGCTGTCTGAAAGTTATGTAGCCTGTGGTTATAACCTTGAGGGATGGTATTCAGAAGAGATTCCATTGGCTACCTAGCTAAATTCCAGAGTATTCCAACCTCAATAGCCTATTAAAGGGATAGTTAAATTCAGACAAACAGCAACCACATAAAGGAAATGTTATGAAATGTAAAATCTAATTCCAATTTAAACTTCAATGCTTTTAAAATCATTTTTCTAAGGGCTGAAACAGAGGATATTTGGGCCCTAAAAATACTCAGGCCACAAAATTTCGTAACAGAGAACTGAGCTCAAGTCTTCCAAGTAAGATTCTACTCATCTGAAAGAAATTACTCTCTGGAAACTCCATTCTAAATAAACAGAGATCTACTGTTTTGTGGTGAAACAATAATTCAAGGAAATGAGTTGTTAAATGCTTTCTGGGTTCTTCCTTACTTACCCTCCTCTCAAGATACAGAATAGACTGTGCCCAACTCTTTAACTGTAGTATAGAGTAAGTGGGAAGGGTTTCAAATAATTCATCTGCAATATAATTAAAAAGATAGATGGATACCTAATAATACACTAATAGGACAATGGCAATTATGGAAAAAGAACACCTAAAATGAAAAAGAACACCTAAAAGATTTTTAAAAAGTAAGAATTATAGCAAGTAACAGGATGAGAAATATTCAATGAAAGGTAGATAAAAATCAAATAATACTTTTATCTAAAATGAAAAGCTGAACTAAAGGACTTGATCTGGTATGTCCGAAATGTGCTTTATAACAGAGCATCTCAGTATTAGTGTGACCCCCTGGTAGGCACAGGATCTTGGACAACCATACCCTACAGGGACGGAACTTTTACTATTCGGAGTACTGCACATCCAAGAGCCGTTGAAAACATGTCATTTTTGAGCAGACAATTAACAGAGGAAAAAGAAAAGAAAAATGGATATGGGGGGAGTAAATAAGGGAGTGAAAAAAGAACAAGAGTGCCAAGTGAATAGAGACTCTTACACCTAGAAGAAAAAACATTAGGGCTGGTGAATAAGTAGCCACCTCCCAATCCTCCATCCCCTGCCCTAAGCCAGAACAGGTGCTCTCAGGCAGGCTTAACTTGAAAGGAGAAAATCACCTTGTTTAATGCCTATGGGAAGTCTAAGAGGAGATCATGAAATATACAAAATATGTATCATATATCAGACTGTGTAGAACAGTTTTCAGCAGGATAATTAAAAGCAAGATGCATCCCCACTCATTGCCTAAACCAACTTAGCTTAACTCTTTCATTTGGGATGTAACTGGTTACCAGGGCAGATGAACTACAAAAACCTAGAGGTGTTCAGAAAATCCAAGAGAGGAATATTTGCTGCCTGTAAAAACATTATTGTAGTAATACATTTAAATTTAAAAGTCGTAAAAAGTTTAATTTAAAACTTCAAAACATGTTTATATATATTTTAAAATGATTTTCATGCTGAACTTATGGGTCAGATTATACTGTTTAAACATGTACTAGAGACAGATGTATATATCTAGATTCCATATTAAGTTTAAAAATCATTGAGAAGTAGAATCTATAGATTGTATCTTACTAAATTTCGTATATCCTATATATAAAAGCAACATTTTGAGTGTTTTAAAGTTAGAGCATATGCAGCTCTGGGGAGAACGGTGCTAACCTGTGGCCAGTCTAATCCATCATAGATGAATATTATATTGCACACTGCAAATTTGTGTGTGTGTGTAAACAATACATTGTATATTTAGCATCGACTAAGAAATGTTTTACCCTCTTGCTAGCTTCAGGAGCTTTAGGTGGCTTGCCAGCAGTTGCTTGTGCAACCCCTGCTTACAGAAACTCAGTAGGCATTATGATTAAGGATACGGCCTTTACAAATAAACCGCTCTTCTATTTATTATGTGTGCACTCTTGGGCAAGTTTTTGTAACCTCTCTGTTTCTCAGTTTTTCCACCAGTAAAATTGTAATTGTAGCATAACTACTATTGATATTATAGGACTAATGTGACAAAATAAATTACTTACCTTGCTACCTACATGGAATAATTTTTAACCAGTGCCTGGCATATAGTAAGCACTCAATACAGTTAGTTATTATGTTAGGAATGAATGTAACAGTATGATTAGAGAAGAACAGAACAATAATGTCGGTCTTATATGTACTTTGATAATGTTGTTAAAATGAGAATGTGGGCACTTTTCCAGTCATAAATGAATTTACTTTCTTGAATCAATAGTAACTTGTCAGTATCTTAAAACTCCATGCTAAATGGAAAGAGATTTACTCTTTTGGTGTGAAGCAGTAATTCAAAGAAATGGGTTGTTAAGCACCACCTAGGTTCTTCCTATCAAATAGCAGAATAACCTCTGTCTTGGGAAAAATAGCTATTTTAACCTAAATAAACACCGTTTCAGGTTCTAAGTATTTCTAACATTACAATGCAAAATGTCCTTCAAAATTGGATTTAGAAGAGTAGATGCATATTTATGTACCTTTGATTCTGATCACTAGGCTTCAAAAAGTATACACATTTAATTTAACCTTTATAGAAGTGAATTTTAGAGTATTAGTAAATTTATCAATTGAAAAATTTTGTACTTTGATTAGGATATTTTGAAAACAAAGAAAGAACATACTGCATGTACCTTCAGATGTTTATGCAAGTGGGGGAGAATGCATAGCACTAAAAACAATATATATTAACGAGTAAAAAATAACTAAATTCACAGTATTGCATCACTATCCCATGGCCACTGTAACAAGTTACTACAAATTTGCCAACTTCAGACAACAGAAATTAATTTTCTTACAGTTCTGGTGACCAGAAATGAGTGCTGCGGGACTAAAATCAAGCTGTTGGCAAGGCTGTGCTCCCTTCAGGGGCTCCAGGGCAGAATCTATGTCTTGCCTTTTCCTGCATACAGAGCTACATTTCTTGGCTCATGGTGCCCATCTGTCTTCAAAGTCAGAGGTATAGCATCTTCTCTCTCTCACTCTGCCAGTCTCTGTTCCTGTCACATGGCTGGCTTTTCTTCTATCTGTAGTCAACTGGCCCTGGACTTTCTTTTGTACAAATACTGTGATTATATTTAGGTTCAACCTGAGGATAATCTCTCTCTCTCTCAATATCCATAATTTAATCACAATGGCAAAGACTCTTTTTCTTTTTCTCTGTGCTATAAGAACCACAGTCTCCGGGATTAGGATCTGTGTATTTTTGGAGCCACTATTCAGCTGACCACTAGCATAAAAATACTATGGGGGAAAAAGCTAATTTCTCAGACATTACAGTAAAATTATTCCTCTGGTTAGCATAAGCTATTTTTAAAAAGGCCAAGAATTTGAGGGAAAACCCATATAGTTATAGCTTGTGCTGCATAAATCAATAGCAAAAAAGTTTTATTCAGGGGCATTATTAAAACAGCCAACAAATATAAATTGCTATAATTAATTTTGTATTATTTATTTCTGTTTATTTTATTTTTAAAGTCTATTCGTTTTTTCAATTTTCTGTATTTTAACATTTGCAAGGATAATCACAGCAACAAAAACTTGAAATTTGTTATCATTTCCGTAGTATATGACTAAAGTTCAAGAAAATGGTATTTTATACTTGCAAACATTTCTTTGTTTAACCATCCTTTTGGGGGTGCTTAAGTTGTTTATACACGCAAAATAAGTTCTAGCAAATTAGAAATTAGAGTACCAAGCAATCAAGAACAAAAGTTTGCAAATTAGCCTTGAATGTGATGTTTACGTATGAGTGGTATGTTAGTCCGGGTTGCTATCATAGAATAACATAGACAAGGTGGTTTAAACAACATAAATTTATTATTATTATTATTATTATTATACTTTAAGTTCTGGGGTACATGTGCAGAATGTGCCGGTTTGTTACATAGGTATACATGTGCCATGGTGGTTTGCTGCACCCATCAACCTATCATCTACATTAGGTATTTCTCCTAATGCTATTGCTCCCCTAGCCCCCTGCCCCCGACAGGCCCCCGTGTGTGATGTTCCCCTCCCTGTGTCCATGTGTTCTCATTGTTCAACTCCAACTTATGAGTGAGAACATTCGGTGTTTGCAAACAACAAACAATTTTTTCTCATAGTTCTGGAGGCAGGAAGTCCAAGTTTGGGGTGCAGCATGCTCAGGTTCCTGGTGAGTGTCCTCTTCCTGGCTTGCAGATGGCTGTCTTCTCCTGTGACCTCACGTGGCTAAAGCGAGGGAGCCCTGATCTCTCTTCCTCCTTTTATAAGGACACAAATCCCATCATGAGGCCCCCTGCTCATATGTCCTCAGGTAAATGTGATTACCTCCCAAAGGCCCCATCTTCAAATATCATCACATTGGGGATTAGGGCTTCAACATAGGAAGTGGGGGCAGGGATACATAAACATTCAGTCTACAAGTGGAAAGCAAATACCTCCTAAAATGTTTGCCTTCACAAAGTGTATTATACCACAGATTGCTTAGAACAGTGGTCCCTAACCTTTTTGGTACCAGGAACTGGTTTCATGGAAGACAGTTTTTCCATGGACAGACGTGGGTGAGGGATGGTTTTGGGATGAAACTGTTCCACCTCAGATCATCAGGCATTAGTTAGATTCTCATAAGGAGCGTGCAACCTGGATCCCTCACATGTGCAGCTCAATCTAATGCCCCTGCTGATCTGACAGGAGGTGGAGCTCAGTGAATAATGCTTACTCACCTGAGGCTCACCTCCTGATGTGCCTGATGTGCCACCTGTTTCCTAACAGGCCATGGACTAGTACCAGTCTGCGACCTGGAGGTTAAGAACCCCTGGCTCAGAATATGTGGTTAGAATTAAAAATATTTGAAACCCATTCTTAAACCTTCAATAATTAGCATCCAGTTTGTGCCATTTCTTGAACAGTAATAAAAACAGTTGACTTTTTTATTTTTAATTTTTGAGGGAAATCAATGAGTCATAAAGAATGACAAGAACAATAACAACTATATTCTTAAAGTTATAAGAATGAATATATTCAAAATTTGTTTTCCATCACAGGGAATAATATGTTCAATATTAATAATTATACTGAAAAATTGAAATGGTATACATCTGTTCATTACAAAATTGTAATATTAGCCAAGTGCTAAAAGCTTAATAATTGTATTTCTGAGTGCACTGTAAAAAAATTGAAAAAAAAGTAAATTGTTTTTCTTTTCATAATGAGGGTGCTTTGATTGAGTTAATTCTTGTTGCTGGTGGTCCTGATATTAGTAACTTTTTTCTATAGAGTAATTAAAGAATATAAATAGGTGGGTAACTATTATATTAGCTATGATTTTTCAAATTAATCTGTTAATTTAACAAGGGATAGCTACTTCTTAACAATTATCTTAAAATATGTAATAACAATGGAATTCTTCATAATACTTCATAAAAACCCAGCCAACCCTTGTGAATTAATTTAATTTGCTTAGTGGAATTTAGATGACCTTCATAAAATATCCCGTAAATTTATCTAGTCATGTTCTAAATAAGAAGCTTAATCAAGCTGTAATACAAAAAAAATCATTTTCTTTTCTTTCGAATTTCACTTGGTTAGGAAAGGTAAAAAGATACTACACAATGTGCAGAGCACTATGATACGAAAGCTCCTTCATTTAGGCCATGCATTCTGCTGCTTTGATTCGTTTTTAGGATGAAGCTTATAAATAAATATATATGTAAATAAAATACAGCATTTTCACTTAGATGATTCTAAAGTTGTCTAGTTATCTAGCCAAAAATGGCATGCATATGTATGCATATATGTATATACACACGTACATGTACTGTATGTATGTAATATTAATGTATTCATATACATAGATACAACCCTAACAATTTACATAAACTTACTGTCTGTTTAATAACAAGTTTTTCATGAAAGAATATTATAAGACATAGATTAAAGATAGACTGGATACTGCAATACAGCATCTCTCTAACATGTATCATTAAAATAAAAGCTATGCTCATGAATTTATAAATAGATCTTCATCAAGAATAGATAGGTAGATGAAATGCATTTGAGTTTCCAGGTATTTTGGAGTTGATAGTGTGATGAGAGTGTCTTAAATGTGACAGTCACACATAAAGGATGACACTAACCCCATCATGAGGTCAAGTTATTAGAATTAGAGTAAAGATTTTCTCATTTTATACGTAAAATAACCTAACAGCTTACACTTGAATAAGACTGCTTATGAATCTGTTTGGGCTAGTTTATGACAGTTTTTTCATAGGACATAGCATTAGCTAAGGTTCTGCATCAGTTAATAGAGTATTGAGTGGTTTAATTTGGTCTTTTCACTGAGAATGATTAGAAGGCTTTACAAAATAAATAAGGCATCTTGGTAGTCGTATAAGATACACCACAATTACCAGGGAAAATTCTAGACTAAAAACTGATTCTGCCAAGAGAGCAGGCATATTCTGATCCCAGAAAAAAAAATGCTGCAAAAATTAGCTCTCTTTTCGACGTCCTCCTGAGGCTAGGGAGATTTATGTGCAAGATTAGGGAACAGCAAAAGAAGAAATTAAACCATCATTCTATCCAAAAGAGACTAAGGTAAAGATTAAGCAGAAACTAAAGAGCTCTAAAGTGCTGACCTATTGCCTTAAGTTGCATCACCCAAATGATATGGAAATCTTTATTAAAATTAAAATAATATAGTTCTTGATGAAGAGACTGTCCATATGACATCTGGAGAAATAAATTTTCTTTTACAGGATAAAAATATATAGTTCTATCACTTATTAAATAAGAGACTTGAAACTGCAATAAGTGATTTCTCCAAGATTATTGCCAATGTCTGGAAGTCTGAAGGGATTGAGGAGGTGAGGCTCTTTACTGTGTCTTTAGTATATGTAGAGACATGTGTGACCTTGGTTTATATTCTGAGTGTCTGTGAGTCAAGAGATTCCTAAGGTGGTAACCTTTGATAAAGAGTTATCATCACTGCCATTGGCTTGACCCAGAAGGCCAACCATTGTTAACACCCCAAGATTCTATATGCTGAGGCTAATTGTTGTCCAGGACATCCAGTGGTAAGATGACTGCCAAATGTACTGACCCTTGGATCTTGTCCTTTATCATGGATGTCCTAGTTGAGGTGTGAAAAGTAGCAACTCTCTCCTGGGTTCCTCTTGCATAATACCAGTAATATCAAGTGTGATGTGTATGAACCTCTGTTGTCACTTGCTGTCATCACAAGGATATTCCCAGGTAGCCATGGCATCAGAAAGAAGGATGACATTTTCTGGCAACAAGGCATCTGTAAAGAACTGAGTAAAGGTGTAGCTACCTCTTCTTGCTTATGGGATACGTCAGAGTTTGGCTCCGTCCTGCAGGAGAGTCCTCAGTAGCTGTGCTGAGCTTGTATGGTGCTGCTTCTATGACCCAAGGCATAACATGCAACTGGAAAGATAGGATCAAAGACCCAGAACCTGTGAGATCCTCGGTTTCCAGGAGATCCCAGCTTGTGACAAGCAATTGCTGCTCTAATTATATATAGCATGGAACCAACAGGGCTAGTTTTGTTTGTTTTTTGATTTTTTAGAGAAGGAGTCTCGCTCTGTTGCCCAGGCTGGAGTGCAGTGGTGCAATCTTGGCTCACTGCAACCCCTGCCTTCCGAGTTCAAGCAATTCTCTGCCTCAGCCTCCTGAGTAGCTGGGATTACAGGCGTCCGCCACCACGCCCAGCAGAGACGGGGTTTCGCCATCTTGGCCAGGCTGGTCTTGAACTCCTGACCTTGTGATCCACCCGCCTCAGGCTCCCAAAGTGCTGGGATTACAGGCGTGAGCCACTGTGCCCAGCCAACGGGGCTGATTTTTTTCAGAACAAGACTATGGACAACATATGGTCATCACAGGTGATTCAGATACTCCAGAAGATATGAAAGTAGGTTTCTAAAACTTCTACAATGAAGAGTGTCTGAAGAAGCAAATGGGAATGCCTGTTGTCTTGCAATTTTGACAGAGTCTAGAAACTTTTGTTGGGAAAAGCTCCATTTCAAAGCTAAGTAAATTTAAAAGTAACAGTATAATTTGGCTTAAGTAAAATTTTTATATGAGGGATATATGTTGCACCCAAAGCACAATAAAAACCTAAAATATATTAGGATTATTTTAACATTGCGGGTGTTTCTTGATACTATCAGGGATAAAACAACCGTTAACTTGTTTTATTTATTTATTTATTCTTTTGAAACGGAGTCTCGCTCTGTCACCCAGGCTGGAGTGCAGTTTCGCGATCTCGGCTCACTGCAAGCTCTGCCTCCCGGGTTCATGCCATTCTCCTGCCTCAGCCTCTCCGAGTAGCTGGGACTACAGGCGCCCGCCACCACGCCCGGCTAATTTTTTTGTATTTTTAGTAGAGACGGGGTTTCACCGTGGTCTCAATCTCCTGACCTCGTGATCCACCCGCCTCGGCCTCCCAAAGTGCTGGGATTACAAGCGTGAGCCACCACGCCCGGCCTAACAACCGTTAACTTATTAAAATAATTCTCATGGATTTGATTGAGGCAACTGGCCCATGAACTATGTGTGGAGCAATGGCCCTTTCTCTTTTTTTGTGAGCTTCCTTGTGAGCATGTCAAATGAATCTCTTTGGGTAAGGATGTCATCAATATAATGTCATGCCTATGCTATTGAAGAAAGCTAGATGCTGTGAAGATCTTGCTTATGATGGTTATGCATAATTTCAAGGCCTGCATCCATACCCCATTGATAGCCAGGTAAAGGATTATTGTATCTGTTTGGAGGGAAGGGCAAATTGTAGATAGAGAGCTGTTGAAATAAGCATTGATCGGGATATATTATTGAGATGTATAATAGGAAAATAATTTTGCTGATTCAACTGTGTTGGTAATTTTAATAATATTGAGTATCAGGGTCCAATAGATGAAGCCCTAGCATTAAGACTACAATAATATATTGTGAGATACCATTCATTTGTTCAATATTTAAGAACCGGCAAAATTGGGTTAAGTGAAAATGAGTGGAGATAATCATTCCTCTAAATATCTCTTCTACAATGGGTTTCAATCTGTGATTGTCGTATCTTAATTTACATTGGGATGTATTAACTATTTTAACTAGGAAGAAGGGACAATATCTGTGGGGCCCCATTTTGTCAAGCCAGTTTGTAAATGCCAAAGGTTTCATTTAATTTTAATCTGTTGCATATTGTATCAGAGCAATTATGATTACTAGAGGTATTTTAGGGCAATAAATACTATGTCCTCGGGGAATTTAAGCAAGGCAATAGTCAGTGTAATTAAGATGGATTATAACTGTCCTATATTTTGTGTTCAAGAACTACCCTAAACTTACAGGTTAAATCTTGTTTAAATTAGATTCTCAGCTATAACTGTAATTTGAATTCTAGTATTAAGGCCACGAAGGTTTGCAAATTGGCGTAATTTAGCAGGTGGTAAAGTTATTTCAGAGCCTTTGCTGTAGAGGTGCAAAATACAATCAGTGCCTTTTATCTTTCTGTTACATAAGTTCTTTTAGCAAATTTTGGTTTTTGAGTTAGGTCAAATTCGGGACCTCTGTTTCATTGTTTTTGTTTACTTTTCCTATATCCAGACTTCTTCCCCTGCCTCCCCCTCTCCCTTCCATTTTCTTTCTGTCCTTTTTCTCTCTCCCTCCCTGTCTCTTTTTGTCTCTTTCTCTCTGTCTCCCTATCTCTGTGATTACTTGATACACTTTAGGGTGGTAGGCTTTCTACCCTGCTCATATTTCTAAGTTCCTTCCTCCAAAAAGCCTCAGACCAGTAGTATTGCCATCTTTAGGGCCTCAGCCATGGCAATAATAGTTGTTTTATTGGCCATAAGGGTCTGAGCTTAAGTGGCTGTACCACAGGAATGTTATGGATATATTTCCCTATAGTCCTGAGAATCATGATCTTTGTCTTAACAGAGGCAGAAACAGCAACAGCAGCATTTTGTAGGGTCCAACTGAGCCATTCACCTTTAGGAGTATAGATACCAGTAACTCAAATCTTTAAAGAATTACTGTTTCTTAAATAATGAGTGCTTTTTCTCCACGTATGTTACCATCCAAAGGGCCCATGTACCACGTAGGGTATATAAGTTGTTCCCCTGAGTATAGCATCGGTCACGGCTTACGCTGGAATTGAGAGACGTGATTCATGCTAAGATACACAGATAGGTGTGGAATAAAGACAAAAGACCCTTGGGGGCCGAGATGGGTGGATCATGAGGTCAGGAGATCAAGATCATCCTGGCCAACATGGTGAAACCCCGTCTCTGCTCAAAATACAAAAACATTAGCTGGCGTGGCGGTGTGGGCCTGTAGTCTCAGCTACTCAGGAGGCCGAGGCAGGAGAATTGCTTGAACCTGGGAGGCAGAGGCTGCAATGAGCCCAGATCACGCAACTGCCCACTCCAGCCTGGGCAAGACAGCAAGACTCCGTCTCAAAAAAAAAAAAAAAAAAAAAAGGAGAGACTTTAAGAAGTTTCCAGTCCTGTAGTCCTGTCCCAAAATGTGAATTACCCAAACTGTTGACTTAGATCTTTTTTTTTTTTTTTTTAACAGAGGCTTGGTGTAATTCAGCAAATGAGGCACAACATAGCACAGTTTAAAGTGCAAGCTAACCAGCAAGCAGCAGCTCAAAATCTATGCTTACCTGCAGATAACAGAGTCAATTAACAAGCCGACGCAAGAGAAGACAGACCCCTGGTGACAGTGGTCATTCTCTAGACACCTTGCTCAGTGAAGCCATTGTTCGGGCCATCCTGCAGAGACATTACCAACTCCCACCTATAATTTGTTTCAGATGTCAAGGCAAATGATACCATAAGCACACACCAAATACTTGGAAATATGGGAAGTTTATTATTTACACAGTAAGGCTTTATGAGGACAGCAGGACAGGCCTCTCAAGATGGTCCAAAATGTCTTGACTAAAAACATAGAAGTAGACAGGCTTGGGATCTTTATTGTTATAAGGGGGTGGTGCCAGTGCAAGGGCGCCTGCATATGGACAGAGAATTGCATAGTTTAAAAGTTGCAAAGACACCAAAGGAAGTGGCATCTAGACTTTCTTATTAGAGTTACAGAAGTGGAGCAGAAGGGAAAGAGCAAGGTAGTTGTGGAGCTTAAATGTTGTCAGCGGTAAGATACTAAAATTGAATTGAGGGCTTTTTATGCCCTGAGCTCCATGTCAGGTCAAAAAAAGACAAGTCCTGCAAATGGAGATTTTTTAGGGAGCTGTTGGGCCAAATAGGGACGATAGGAGAAGGGCTTTTTGGGGAGATCCAAACATGGTCTGCTTCCTTAAGTTGCTTCTAGCCTGCTGGTTTTGACAGCTACCATGTTTGGGAAGCTGTTGGAGCAGGCAGTTTGTGCATGTGCATAGGAATAAGGAGACTTAAATACTACAAACCTCACTGTTCCTACTTGCAGTTCCACCAATTTTCTTTTTTGTGGAATAAACATTCCTTGGATGGTTGCAAGCATTTGTTTAATTTCTAGAGTTCTGAAAAACATTGATTTTGACAGTGTTGTCAGTGTTATTGTTGTTTTTATGGAAAAGTGGATTTTTGGAAGTTCTTGCTCTACTTTTCCGGATGTGTTCTTCCCTTAATCCTTTCTTAGCATAGGCATGTAGAAGTATAGGTCAGTCTTCTGAACTTTGAAAGATCTAGAAGTCATATTTGAAGTAAATTTTTAAAACTAAACATGTTTAGAAATCTTAGAAGTCAATAATATATTTTCACAGATGCTTCATAAGATATTACTTTTGCTTCATTAAGGTTGAGATATCATAATTAAAGAAAATAAGCAACTTAGATTGCTAATGATAATCCAGAAATCTTACTTTTGTCCATTAGATATTCTTTATTTATAAAGACTAAATTCTTCCCACTCTTCAAAATCATTTGTGCCTAGAGATGAACTGGAAAAATAAAATAATACTCAGGAACATATATAATTTTATTTATGTACACATACCAGAAATTCTATAGGATAGTAAATTTCTAACAGAAACTCAGACACCAGTTTCCTTCAAAGAAGCATTATGTGAAATGAATTGATCTCATTTGGAATTGTTTTTTTCTTTTTCTCACAAAATATTTATATTAAATTTGTAGTTGTCAATTTTATTTTGTTTTTAGGTCAGAAATAATTCTGTATGAGTGCACAGAAGTATATACAATCTGGTACATTATTTGACATTTCTGAACTTATTAAATATACTCATCAATACATAAAAATGATGTAATCATTACGAGTGTTTTGATCTTTCTTTTCAGTCTTAAGCTATATCCACAAGTAGAAAGTGTTATTGAGAAATAATGTACTCTTTTACAGTTAATGCTTTTTAAATTTTGGAGGTGGCTGGACTTTTTGTGGGTTTTCTTGCAATCAGTCCTTCAACTGTGGACATCACAGTTTCAATGTATTTGAAGTCAGTCATTTCTTGACTGTTGATCCTGCACCTATGAGGATGTTAAGAGTAGTACTAACCCTCCTTTGATCCCTAAATTCTTAATTTTCAGATCAAAGTTATGACTGAACTGGCATTTTCCTAATGCGCCTAGTAGATTGTTTCTGGAATGAAGTATAAAAGGGAGTAGGAAATGTGCCAATACTTTCTAGCAGAGACCCAAATCCTCTGCTCTTCTATAGTCATCACCATACACGTAAAATAGCAATCCACGATATGGACATATGGGCTTGTTAATAAACTTGACTCATCCTCTGGGCAAGGGTTATGATAGTCCCTTGCACAGTTAGTTTTGGCCACATGATTTGGAAACATTATTCCTGGTCTTAATTTTTCTAAAGTATAAAGTGAATTGCTGCAGGCATGATTGAATAAGTTAACTACTGTGGTGGCCCTGGGTCAGAGACACAGTATATCGTAAGGTTAGAGAAAACCGTTTGCCAGTAGGGTGATCGGAGTGACATCATCAAGCATTGGGACTTGATGAGTTATTGAAAATTGATGATTACAAGCAGAGCTAATGTTTTCATCTTGGTTGGCACATTTTTAAAGGAGGAGAAGAAGCTCATTTTCCTTGCTCATATTATTAATTCTCAAAGCTAATAATATTTTCACAGTTAATATGAAATAGTTTGGTCACATTTGTAAAGCAAAGCCCTCATATGAGCATATTTTTAGTCTTAATAATTTCCTTTATGAAATAGAGGTTAAATTTGTTTAAACTTGTGATATAGTTTGGTTACGTCCCCACCCAAATCTCATCTTGAATTGTAGTTCCTATAATCCCCATATAATGTGGAAGGGACCTCGTGGAAAGTAATTGAATCGTGAGGGTGCTTACCCTCTTGCTGTTCTTGTGATAGTGAGTTCTCATGAGATCTGATTTTTTTGTTGTTGTTGTTGTTGTTGGTTTTTTTCTTTTTGAGATGGAGTCTCACTCTGTAGCCCAGGCTGGAGTGCAGTGGCGGGATCTCGGCTCACTGCAAGCTCCGCCTCCCGGGTTCACGCCATTCTCCTGCCTCAGCCTCTCAAGTAGCTGGGACTACAGGCGCCCGCCCATGCCCGGCTAATTTTTTGTATTTTTAGTAGAGACGGGGTTTCATCATGTTAGCCAGGATGGTCTCGATCTCCTGACCTCGTGATCCGCCCTCTTCGGTCTTCCAAAGTGCTGGGATTACAGGCGTGAGCCACTGCGCCCCGCGGATCCGATGGTTTTACGAGGGTTTTTTTCACCTTTTTGCTGGGCACTTCCCCTTACTGCTACCATCTGAAGAAGGATGTGTTTGCTTCCCCTTCTGCCATGATTTTAAGTTTCCTGAGGCTTCCCCAGCCATGCTCAACTTTGAGTCAATTAAACCTCTTTCCTTTATAAATTACCCAGTCCCAGGTATGTCTTTATGATCAGTGTGAAAATGGACTAATACAACCCGTCTGACTCTGAGCACCTAGGAGAGTTCAATAAGTAGTTCTAGTTGAATAATATTATAATACGTAGGACAAGTTGAGCCTTCCTCACAGAATCATGGCAAATATTTCTAGGCAGGAAAATAGAAATTCATTAGCCAAACTTTCATTTTTTTCATATGATAAAACTGTTTCAATAATACAAAACTTTTTCAAGACATCATTGATGAGGATGAAAACTGAGATTTGAGATTTTGTCTGCTAGGGCTAAATTGAATTCTGGTTCTCAGTCCTCTCTATATCCAAGTTGATGCTATTTTGTCTGCATAATGGTAAATTAGTTTATTTACCTGTGTTATGGAATGTATGTGTGCGTAACTGTGCATTTGTATGTAGGTGCTGATGGTTATATTCAATGTCATGAATCCATCAGAATAATTTCACTGCTCTAAAAATCCTGTGTTTCACCTATTCACCACCCTCTTCTTTCCAGCATCTGCAACCACTGATCATCTTACCATCTCCACAGTTTTGCTTTTGCGAGTGTCATAGGTTGGAATAATACAGTATGTAGCCTTTTCAAATTGATTTCTTTCACTTAGTAATATGCATTTGATGGTCTGCCATGCCTTTTAACGGCTTGATAGCTCATTTCTTTTTAGTGTGGAATAATATTTCATTGTTTGGATGAGCCACAGTTTATCCATTCATCTACTGAAGGACATCTAGGTTGCTTCACGGTTGTGGCAATTATGAATAAAGCTGCTATAAGCATCTTTGTGCATGTTTTTGGGGGGACGTGAGATTTCAGCTCCTTTGAGGAAATACCAAAAAGTGTGATTGTTGGATCACATAGTAAGAGTGCATTTAGTTTTTTAAGAAACCATCATACTGTCCTCCAAGTGGCTGTACTTTTGTATTTCCTCCAGAAATAAATAAGAATTCCTGTTGCTCCACTTTCTCTCCAGTATTTGGTGTTATCAGTTTTCTGAATGTTGACCACTGTACAATTGTATAGTGGTATTATATTGTTTTAATTTGCAGTCCCCTGATGACATATGGTATGGAGCAACTTTTTATATACTTATTTGTCATTTATACATCTCCTTTCATGAGGTGTAAAGGTCTTTGGCCATTTTTTAATTGATGTATTCTTTTTCTTGTTGAGTTTTAAGAGGATATATATATATATATATATATGTATCTGAGATTTTTATATATGTGTGTATATATATATACGTTTGTGTGTATATATGTATATACCTCTGTTATTATAGCTTGACTTTCCATTCTCTTAACAGTATCTCTTGCCGAGCAGAGATTTTTAATTTCAATAAATTTCAGCTTATCAATTTTTTTCATGAATAATACCTTTGGTATTGTGTCCATAAAGTCATCATCAAACCTACAGTCATCTAGATCTTCTTCTACGTTGTCTCCTAGGAATTTTGAAGTTTTGAATTTTACATTTAGATCTGTAATACATTTTGAGTTAATATTTGTGAAGAATTTAATTTCTGTGTTTAGATTTATATTTTTGTCTGATGAGGTCTAGTTGTTTTAGCACCATTTGTGGAAAAGGCTATCTGTTGTCCATTGTATTGCTTTTGCTTTTGTGTCAAAGATCAGACTGTATTTATGTGGACCTGTTTCTGTGCTCTCTATACGGTTTCCTTGATCCACTTGTCTATGCTTTTGCTAATACCAAACTGTCTTGATTACTGTAGCTTTATCATGAGTCTTGAAGTTGAGCAGTGTCAGTCCTTAAACTTTGTTCTTTTCCTTTAATATTGTGTTGGCTAGTCTCAGTCTATTCCCTTTCCATATAAACTTGAGAGTCAGATTGTTGATATTTACAAAAATAACTTGCTGAAATGTTGATGGGGATTATATTGAAACTATTGGTCAAGTACGGGAAGAACTGCCATCTTGACAATATTGAGGCTGTGTATCCATGAACGTGAAATATCTCTCCACTTATTTAGTTTTTCTTGATATCTTTTATCAGAGTTACGTACTTTTTCTCATACAGACCTTGTACATATTTTGTTTAATTTATATCTAAGTATTTTATTTTGGAGTGTGCTCATATAAATGATATTGTGCTCTTAAATTCACATTCATTTGCTCCTTGCTGGTATATAGGAAATCAGTTGACATTTGTGTTAATCTTATATCACACAATTTTGCTGTAATCACCTCATAGTTCCAGGAAATTTTGTTGTTGATTCTTTTGGATATTCTACATAGAATATCTTATCATATACAAAGAGACAGTGTATTTCTTCCTTCCTGATAACTGTAACTTTTCTTTTTTTTGTATTATTACATTATATATGACTTCCAGTACAATGACAAAAAGTCGTGGTGAGAGGGAACATCCTTGCCTTGTTCTTGATATTAGTAGGAGAGCATCTATTTTCTCATTATTAAGTATGATGTTAGCTGTAGTTTTGTTGTAGATAGTCTTCAAGATGAAGTTCTCCTCCATTCCTAGTTTGCCAAAAGCTTTTATTATGAATATGTATTGAATTTTGTCAAATGCTTTTTCAGAATCCATTCACATGATTGTGTAATTTTCCTTTGTTATCTTATTGAGTGATTGAATATTTTAATTGATTTTTTTGAGTGTTGAATCAGTGTTACAGATCTGGGATAAGTCCCACTTTTCTGTGGTATATAATTCATTTGATAAGTCATTGGCTATGATTTGCTAATATTCTATCAATAATTTTTGCATCAATGTTTATAAGAGATATTGGTATGATGTTTTCTTGTGGTACCTTTGTCTGGTATTGGAATTAGTGTTATACTGACTTCATAGAATGAGTTTGTAAGTATCACCTCTCTTTATATATCCTGAAAGAGATTGTAGAGAATTAACACAATTTCCTCCTTTAAGGTTTGTTAGAAGTTATCATTGAACTCATCTGGATCTGGTATGTTTTGTTTTGGAAGGTTATTAATTATTGATTCAATTTATTTCTTAGATATAGACAGATTCAAATGGTCTGTTCTTGTACGAGATTTGACAGAATGCGTGTTTCAAGAAATTGGCCCATTTCATCTAGGTTATCAGATTTGTTCATAGTTATTCCTTTCTTACCCTTTTAATATCTGTGGCATATTTAGTGATGTCCTTCTTTCATTTCTTGTATTATTGATTTATGTCTTCTCTCTCTCTCTCTTTTTTTTTTTTTTTTACCCTTACAAGAGTCTTATAGATTTTACTGATCTTTGAAAAGAGCGAGCTCTTGGTCTTACTGATTTTCTTTATTGATTTATTGTTTTCCATTTCATTGATTTCTGCTTCAACTTACATTGTTTTTTTTTTCCTTTGCTTACTTTGGATTTAATTTGCCTTTTTTAGTTTTATAAGGTATACATTTAGATTTTTTACTTTATATATCCTCTTCTCTGATGTATGCATTTCTGGGGTTTGAATGTTTGCCCACTGCAAAACTCAGGTGTTCATTTAATTGCTACTATAACAATATCAAGAGGTGAAACCTTTAACAAGTAATTAGGTCATGAGTATTCCACACTTATGAATGGGAGTGGTGCCATTATATAAAGATGAGTTCAACCCCTTTTTGCCGTCTCTTCTTGCTCCTCTTTCATGTAATGACACAGCAAAAAGGCCCTCACAAGGTACCAGAATCTTGATCTTGGCCTTCCTAGACTCTAGAAATGTGAACTAATAAATTTCAGTTCATTATAAATTACCCAGTCTGTGGTATTCTGTTATAGCACCACAAAATTAACCCAAATATGTATCAAATGCAATAAATTTCACCCAAACACTGCTTTTACTGCATCCCAGCCATTTTTAATCATGAAATTCACTTTTATTATAGGCATGTTTAACTTAGCAAGATTAATTTAAAACACACTAAAACCACATTTGCTCACTCTCCAATATTCCAGGTATTCTCTCTCTGAAGTGTCAGTCTTTATACTGTATTTCAGAAGCAAGTTCTATTTTTATACTTTCAAATGTTTAAATCCAAACCTTGGAAATCATTGATGTACTTTTTGTCTCTATTTTCTCTGTAAATGTAGATTAAACACTTACACCTTTTCCCCTAACACTATTTTCTAATATTTTTTCCATATTTAGTCACTGCCTTGGCCTTTTTTTTTTTTTCTTTTCCCCTTCTTTCCTCTGTTTTTTTCTTCCTTCTGTATTCCTCCCCTTCTCTTTTTTATTAAACTTGTGTTTTTTACTGTCCCATTCGTTTCTCTTTAGATCCTCCCAGTGAGTGTTTTATATTTCAATCACTTCCCAAGTAGTCATCACCCATTAAGAAAATCATTTCTTTCTCTGAAATAGACCATCCTTTCCTCCATGCTTTTTCTATTTTCCCTTTCTCCACACCTCTTCAGTTTACCTACTACCCCTCATGCCAAAATCCACTTTTCAAAGGTTATTTTCAAAGGGTCTTTAAATTAAGTGCAGTTACTTTGACTCATTTATTAATTTTTCTGTTTATCTTTATTAGTTGCTAAAATCCCACTATTAATCATTCCACACTAATACAGAGGCCAACATTTTAACAAGTTCACGTGTTTAAGGAGTCTCTTTTTATATTCTACCAAAAAAATGCAATTTTGCCTTTGCTAACACATAATGTTATAGTTTAATTAAGTGAAATTGTATGGTTTTGAAAGAACAAAGCCCACCTTAGATTGAAAGGCGAAAATCTGCTTAAACTTAAAAAGAAAAAAAAATAACAGTTTCAGTGTTAATAAGGGTGGGTGACAGAATTAAATCCAGGACAAAATTAGGAGGAAACATTATTTCTCTCTGCTCGTGCAACAACTATAGAATGGCATAAAGACCTCCTTTTTGAGTGGTCTTACAAATGGCGTATTCTAATCTGCTTTATTGTTGTTATCTAGTCATAGGGATACCCAGTTGCTAAACTGCCTTTAATTCATAGCAGCACTCAATCCCTCTTGAAACTCTCATTTCTCCTAATCTTGTCTCAGAAACAGCAACCAATATAGAACTCAGCTCTACTTCCCTTAGATCCCTTCCCATCATCCCTTAGTGGGAACCCAAATTTTATACAAGACACTTCCCTCCCTCATCAGGAGTAGCAGTATTCCACTGTTCTGGGATGCCTTCCCTTGGTTCACTGAATCAATACGTTTGATTTGTGTGATGGTCTTTGGCGAATCAGGTTTCACACTTATAAGAACAGAGACCACTGGTGTTTGCTCCACTTTGAATCTTGTGCAATGTGAGCTGAATAGGGTAGTTATGCTTCCAATGGCAGCCACTGTGGCACTTTAAAGTCTAGGAATGCAATCAATTCCTTTGCTTTACAGAGCCGCAATAAACAAATATTGGTATTTTCTTGCTTACTGAAATTTGATTATACTTTGCTGTTGTTTTTTCCTTTGTGTTGTCACATTTTATATAATTTTGCTTTTGCAAGACACACACACATGATATTAGAAAACATTCCCATTTTTACCACAAAAGTTATCTTACATTTGTTCTTAAAAATGATAGGAGAGTTCCACAATTCCAACTGACATTGCGTTAGTGCTAGAAAATCATGTTAATATGTAACCAACAATGTATGAAAAGTACAAAGATAAATAGCTGTTATTATTCAGTACAATATCATTATAGTCATCCTGTTAAGAAGCAAAATTATACATGTGCATGTGGGGTGCCCCTAAGGAATAAAATGATAAATGTTGATAAAATGATAAACTTTTACAGGTTTGTTATTCATAAAATTGTTTTGATGTATCTATAATTAGCTTTTTCCATTTTTTTGTGGTTTTGATGTATCTGTAATTAGCTTTTTCCATTTTTGTGTGTGAAATATAATGGATTACAATGATTATCCCCAAATTCCAAAATGTAATCCCAGACCTTACAATTCCTGTCTCTGTCTCTATCTCTATTTCTGTATTCTCTATGCATATGAATATCTGTATCTGCAACTACATCTATATCTTTGCTATGAGTATGAATTTATTTAAATAGACCTGCTGATTATATGCATTTATAACATGCTATGTCTAAATTAAAAATAAACATGCAATATCTCTTAAGTTATTAAGTTTTCTATCTCTTAAGTTAGTACTAACTTAATCTGGTTTGGGAGCCAGACTACCTGAGTTATGAAACCTGGAAACCCTCTTAATTGCTGGATGACATTAAGAGATTTACTTAATCATTCTGTGCCTTGATACCATCAAGTGAAGATAAGGCAAATACTAGCTGATTCATATAATGTTTTCTGAAGAGCAAATTAATTTAGGTAAAAAACTATGTGAAGAATGGTATGATATACTCTATTCCCTCAAAGCATGTTGTTTATGGTTAATAACTTAATACTGAAAATGTGTGTGCGTGTGTGTGTGTGTGTGTGTGTGTGTGATGAAAATAAATTCATATAATTCCGGGCTTAATAATAAGGTTTACAAAGATGTTTAACAACAAAAAGCCCACTTATATTCTTTAAAAATTTAGATGACCCAACAGAAAATTATTCTGTTTTCCTATAGTTGACTTGCAATATTCTGCTGTGCTTTGAAAATCACGATAATAGGATTTTCCTATGTTGATGAATCAGCATACATAATAATCAATTTATGTTCTCATTGCTTAAAGAGTAAGTTACAGTTTACTGAGCTTTAAGAAAACTCCGGGGACTGTTGTGGGGTAGGGGGAGGGGGGAGGGACAGCATTAGGTGATATACCTAATGCTAAATGACGAGTTAATGGGTGCAGCAAACCAACATGGCACATGGATACATATGTAACAAACCTGCACATTGTGCACATGTACCCTAAAACCTAAAGTATAATAATAAAAAAAGAAACATCACATATTCCAATAAAGCTAAAACATTTCTGAGTCATTAGCAAGGTATTTTACAAAGAAGCTTTAACATTTCCAGAATTATTAAAATGTGATTACAGATAACTAAATACTCAAGCTATTTCTTGCTTTTACAGATAAAAATATTACAGGATAAGCCAATGAAATAGGTTGGAAAACGATATAAGTGTAAAAGTAAGTGGTGAAAAATGATAAGGATGAAGTTGTGAGCTTCGAAGCCTCGGTTCTCATGAACCTCTGCTACTGGGCTTGGCCATTCTGAGAGAATCGATTTCTGCTATGAGAAACTACAATTGGGACTATTACTCTACATTCCAGAACGAGTTTCTTCATTTCTCATCTTTTGTGTAACAACCACTTGGGATATGCCATTAATTCTACTTTACGTCAAGCAACACTGGCTTTATTAATTGATTATCTTCAACACAGCACATTGTTTCAACAGAGAAGAGGTGTGTGTAGGATATGCAGCAGCTGCTGGGGAAATAATCAAAACATTTCAGACCTTAAATGTCTGTGAATTTTGAATTTTCTAAATTATTTTACTTAAAATAAAAATACCCTTTCTATACTGTGCATTCAGAGAACAGGCTTAATGTAGATTCTACAGAGAAATAAAAAATAATATTTGAGGAGACCAAGATGGGTGGCTCACCTGAGGTCAGGAGTTCAAGACCAGCCTAATCAACATGGTGAAACCCCATCTGTACCAAAAATACAAAATTAGCTGGGTGTGGTGGTGCATGCCTGTAATTCCAGATACTCAGGAGGCAGAGGCAGGAGAATTGCTTGAACCCGGGAGGCAGAGGTTGCAGTGAGCTGAGATCGCACCATTGCACTCCATCTTGGGCAACAAGAGCGAAACTCCATCTCAAAATAAATAAATAAATAAAGTAAGATTTGATATTTCTTAAGTATTCTGTGGTTTTTACAGAGATAACTTCTACATGGCTACTTTAGTTTAAAACCCTGGGTAAGAAAATGTAGGACATAAAATGTTTCAAAGGTTAATCAGGACAAAGATTTATTTTGCTTTTGTGCTTGTGGGAAATGAGAAATGGAATATGAAGTTCATAGGCCATTCAAGACCTTAGATTCCAAGAGCTAAAATCATTTCTGTCCTTAGGATAAGTAATGCGACAGACACTCTTTTACTGAGCTCTCTCTCTCTCTGGATTTCATTTGCTTTATTTCTCTTTGTTTCTTTCTCTGTATGTGTCTTTGCCACTCTTTCTCTTTTCCTTAAATATTTTCTTAAGATACTAAATTAAACTCCTCTGCAAGTCATTATTATAAAATTGAATATGGAGAAAAGAACTGTGAAGTAATTTGCATGAAGGGAAATTCTGTCCAATAGTTATTGATTTTTTTCATTTCATAGTTTATTTTTTTAATATATCAGTAAAGTCTGAGGCTGATCTTTTCTTATTACGTGAAATCAGTGTTTTTGTTTCAGATCATGATTAATTTAGTAAAGACTTAGTTTCAGTTATTCTTTTAAAGAGAAATCACTAGCCGTACATAACTCAGTTTATCATAATTTGTCAATGAGCATTTTATAGACTTTTAAATTCCAGTATGCAATACATATTTTCAGAACCTAATTTTTTAAATTGAAGAACTATAATATCTACTCAAGAATGTACTCACTGAATCACTTTATGTGTAATAACTGAAACCGGATCTATAGAATTAGACTACATTAGCAAAAAATCAATACTGATTTATTCTAGATTCATGAGAATTCACAAAAGTTTCATCCTGGTTCAGTGCTTTTCCCTAAAGACCATTTTTCAAATATGTTTGTGAATATGTCTTGATTGTACAGTTCTTATGAGACAAAGAGATAAGTATTATGCTGAAACACTCTTGTTGAAAACAATACCATTATACTTTAAAAAAAAAATTGTGTATTTTTTTCAAGCATGTCTATTTTGCTTGAACTTTCTTTTTTTTTTTTTTTGAGATGGAATCTCGCCCTGTCGCCCAGGCTGGAGTGCATTGGCACGATCTCGGCTCACTGCAAGCTCCACCTCCTGGGTTCACGCCATTCTCCTGTCTCGGCCTCCCAAGTAGCTGGGACTACAGGCACCCATCACCACACCCGGCTACTTTTTGTATTTTTAGTAGAGACGGGGTTTCACCATGTTAGCCAGGATGGCCTCGATCTCCTGACTTCGTGATCCGCCCGCCTCCGCTTCACAAAGTACTGGGATTACAGGTGTCAGCCACTGCGCCCGGCCTTTGCTTTAACTTTCTAAATGAGAGAATAACATATCTGTTTTTATTAGGATTATGAATTAACATATGAAAACATTAGCATAATCCAGCTTTCTCATTCTCCCTGTCAGTGTACATCACCTGCTGTGTGTCCTGCAACTTATTAAGTAACAAATCCCACCAGGGCAGTGTGCTTACTTCATTTCAGTTTTTGGTCCCAGTTAAAATCACTTTGTCTTATAAATCTGCACAGTAGAATACACTGATATTTATAAGTGTCTTTAACTGGAATCATCAGCACAGTTAACACTAACTGTATCATGCTAGAAAATTGTAAAGAGTAAAATTGACCCTCAAAAATGTTTCACGAAATAGATAATTATCACATACAGATACTTCTAAAAAACACCTGGGAACTCATGTTTTACTATTACCACCATTGTTTATTTTGTTTATTCTCAAGGTCTAGTTTTTAATTAAGCATGCAAAATATATAACCTCATTATATGAGTGATCAATGATAATGTTAATTAAATTTCCTTATGAAGAGAAAAAGAATTGCTGAGTGCCAGAAGACACCTATGTAACTAACCCTGATCTTTGACTATATGTGTGTGCTTATATGTGTATGTATCATAAAATAGCTCCAAATATTTAGATATTTATTTATATGTTTATATGTAAAATACACACATATTCATATACAAATATATAGCATTTGTACATATCTATTCATGTTCCCTCTATATATATATTTACATATTCCCTCTCTCTATATATATTTAGAGATTTACATGCTCCCTCTATATATATATTTACATATTCCCTCTCTATATATATTTACATATATATATATATATAATATTTGTTGGATATAGTCAAACCAGAATTTAACCACTGAGGTACTCATTTACACACTGAAACACACATTTATTTGATTTTAATAAGGAAGCAGAAAAAGGTAATTCTTCCATTACAAAACCACAGTGGTAGTTTTGCCCTGTGTCAATGTATCTAACCTGGAACTAAGTTTTCCTGAGTCCCTTTTTCTGTGTGGTTCTGAGTTAGAGTTGGCCACAGAGGCATTTCATGAGATTTGGAAATTAGAGGTGAAGGAAGACCCATTGCTTTTTGAAGGTTTTATGATTACACAAGGTGACAGCCAGATGCAGAAAGGCCAGCAGGGTCCAACTTGTCCTGGTTCCCTCCCACTAATTAACCCAGTTCTTCTTCCCTACTTCTCTGCTGACCCACAGTGATCTCAGGCCCACTGAGAGGCACAGAGCCAACAGCTCCCATTAGCTCCCCTTCATGGTTCCACTGTGGTATCTGGACCAGCCTGAAAATTCTGACTTGTCTCCAGACCTCAGTGCTTCAGGAGGGCTTACTGGTGACTTCTCTCTGAACTTCTAGGTGCCCTTTTCAGGCCTTCCCTTCCCATATCCTCTTTCAAGGGTATATGATTTACGTCCTGTAGTCCTTTATTTGGTAATATTCACAATGGTTCTGCTTAATTTCAGGAAATGAAGGCAATAATTGATATCTAAGAGCCTTTCACGAGAGTCTCTTGCTTTCCACAGGGATGGCAAAAAGTTTGTTATTGTAGCATTAAATCTGAAGTAAGCTCTAAGGAACACACCAGTAGACTCATTTCTTTTACGCCAACTAATAATAGAATCCCAATAAGTTATCTTATAATCTAGATTTTATAAACAATCAGAGTTCAGAGCAAGAATTACAAAATAACTACCATAATAATGTTAGAAGGGAAACTACCGTCCTTACATAAAAAGGCAATGCCAAGTCTGATTGATTTTTGACACCAGTTAGTATACATTGAATAGTCTTTCCATAATTGCCATGGTATTTGATGCCCGCAGCAAGGCTAAAGGACAAAGCTGCTCATTTCAGTAAACATATGTTTGTAGAGCTTTAAGTAATTGGTTTTGTAGGAGAAAAAGTAGTAGAGCTCATATGTGCGCTTGACTAAAATTCTGGAAAATCATAATAAAGAACATTTTAAAAATTAACAATACCTTGAAAAAGGTAAATTTCCTTGCCCTTTATCTATGTGGTTTGTAATTTCTAAAAAAATCATCTTAATTTATGTTCATTTGAGAATTTCTTAGATGGGTCTTGCCATGTCACCATAGAGATTTTAATTCACAGGATATTATGTTTCCTGCCCACATGAATTGGTAATAAATGGAATTCCCACATTAATAAAATACGTACAAAAAATGTAAGCTTTATTCAGTATTCGTTAAGAATTACTTCTCTACATTTTGTGTTTTAGAGAAGACTTTGAGCTCAACCCCTAATGTGGCCATAATAAGCCTTAAAGCAATTATGCCACAAGGGGACTAGAGCTGGAAGTGAGGAAGGATTCTCTGCTGGTTATTTTGCGGTGATGGATTTTATTTTTTTCCCTTCCATCTCTCAGAGAAATCGTGACACCCTCGAAGGTTGATCAAAGGTTCTCTTTCTGAAAAGACTTCTGTAGGTAAAATGAAGCCGATGGAATTTTAGTCTCACTTGGGGGCTTGCCCTAATTCTAGTTGAGGTTTATTATAAGGAGAAAAATTACGTGTAGGAGGAGATTCAGATTCACTACAAATCTCAGGTTCACTGACACTATGAAAATCTCTTCTGTAAATGCCTTATACAAGATTAAAGCTACCATAAGGCATTTTTTTTTTTTTTGCAGGCTGTGTATCATAGGTGAAATTGATCTCATTTCAGAACCATGATAAAAGCGGCTTTTTAGTCACCAACTGTGGACTGAGAACTAGAAGACATAGTATCAGTTGTATTTTGAAGCAGTGATCCCTGAATATGTAGGACCAGTATCACCTGGGAACTTGCTAGAAATGGAAATTCTTGGCCCCACTGCAGATCAATTGGATCAGATTTTCTAGGAGTAGGATTTGGCTATCTTTTTTAAAAAGGCCTCTAGGTGATGCTGACACATGTTGAAATTTTAGAACACTCTTCAAGGGGAAGAAATATGAATACGTTTTAAAATATGTACTCTGTGTGTGTGTGTGTGTAATGTTAGGTGTTAACTGTTTTTTTTTTTCCACATTATGGTTCCTTATTAAGGCATCTACTGCCATCTGCCCCAGAATGAATTTGTCAGCTAGCACCAGAGAAGAGAGGTGGCCAATTCTTGGCTTTTAAACTCAAACATCCAAGTTCAATTTGTGAGAATAATTATTTTATAAGAAAATACAAGAAGGAAGGATTAATTTGGATGTTTGGTTTGAATCTCCTCTCCATCCGATCTACAGTAGGAAGTGACCCTTTGCAATATGGTAAGGATGAAAGGGCCAGAATATGTTCAGTATACTTGTCAGTTCCCTCCCTGTCATGGGCAAAATCCTGAGGAAGCCATGAAGGAATTCCACTTGAGACTGCCGTAGATAGAATGTTACTGCCACAGCTAGAGGGAATACTTGCGTGGCATATTTGAATTGGGATTGAAATTTTAAGCATTCTAGATATAAAAGAGGTATATTTTGAATTTTCCAGTGTGTGCTGCTTGTGCTGGTGAACTTTCTTCTCAGAACAAAGTGCTGCTTATCTTCTCAAACGAAATTGCTTTATTATATGACATGAAGGTAGGCTGAGTAATGGCCCCTGGAGATATCCATGTCCTAATGCCTGGAACCTGTGAGCATTTTTATGGCCAAAGGGATTTTGCAGTTGTAATTAAATTAAGAATCTTAAAATGGAGCGATTATTCTGGATTCTCAAGCAGTTGGTAAATATAATCCCAAGTGTTCTTTTAAGATTGGACTAAGGGAGATTTTACACAGAATAAGGCAATGCGATGACTTAAACAAGGTGCTGCACTGTTGACTGGCTATGCAAGAAGGGGCCGTAAGGCAAGGTATACAAGAAATACAGTCCTAGAAACTGGAAAAAGCAAGCAGAAGGATTCTCCACTAGAGCCTCCAGAGAGCGCATGGCCCTTCAGACACATTGATTTTGACTCTGTAAAACCCATTTCTGAATTCTGGCCTCCACAATTGAAAAAGAATAGAACTGTGCTGTTTCAGAAAACAGGGATCTGACAATCTTTCTCTTGGCCAGTCAGGTAAAAGACAACAATAATTAGTATGTTTGGTGAGAAATCTGATGTAGAATTGTTTCATTAATCCTCATTTATAGCCTAAAAAATATTGTTATCATTGCACTTCTCTCCTTGATAATCCTCACTTGCTAAGCTACTTTGTGCATACTTAACTAGAATTCCAGCATAACCGATATAAGGAAACAAACATTTTAATTAGCAAAATTGATTGTGCTAAAATGTATGATATTGAAATGGCATGTTGTTGAGTTAGAAGTATACATACATACATGCATATATGGGTATATAATGAGTTTTGTTGTATGCTAATTGGTATTGTATGATAAATGTTATCTTTCAATGCATAACTTCAGGAAACAGTATATCAGAGAAGAGGGTTAAGACTTACTTAATTATAGCCAGACTTTAGTAAGAGATAGAAAGTACAATCAGTCAGGCTATCATGTCATTGAGGAGTCATCACCTGGACAAGGGTATTAGAAAAGGCTTTTTAAAGAAAGTGTATTTGAGATCTTAAAAGAAATCTTGAATTTCAAAAACCTAATATAATGTTAAAGGGTCCTTCAGGTAGAGAAATTGCCACGAACAAAAGTTGGGAGTCAGGGAGGGTCTGCCCCCACATTTTTCTTTCTTTTTCAAATAATTTCAAATCTTATTTTAGATTCGAGGGATACATGTGCGGGTTTGTTATGTGGGTATATCATATGACATTGGGGTTTGGTAGTGAGTACAGTACTCAACAGGTAGTTTCCAGCCTTGTCCCTCACCCTCTATCCTCCCTATAGTAGGTTCCAGTATCTATCCTCACACACCGTTGTAGTTTGGTTCCTTCTCTCCTCAAGTCATGATACATTTTTTTTTTTTTTTTGAGATGGAGTTTTGTTCTTGTTGCCCAGGCTGGAGTGCAATGGCGCGATCTCAGTTCGCCGCAACCTCCACCTCCTGGGTTTAAGCGATTCTCTTGCCTCAGCCTCCCAAGTAGCTGGGATTATAGGCATGTGCCACCACCTCCAGCTAATTTTGTATTTTATTTTTTTTTAGTAGAGATGGGGTTTCTCCATGTTGGTCAGGCTTGTCCTGAACTCCCGATCTCAGGTGATCCGCCCGCCTCAGCCTCTCAAAGTGCTGGGATTACAAGCTTGGGCCACTGCGTCGGCCAGAATTATTTTTTTTAATTGAGACCTTCCCTGACTTATTTTAAAGTACAATTCCCCTCCACAATCCTCCCGTAGCCCGGATGTTTGCTATCCTTCTTTCTTAATTTACTTTTTCTTCAATACACTTATTGCCAGATAACATAATATGAATTTCCTGAGTCATTTGTTTACTTGTTTCTTCAGCTGAAGTATAGAGCCCATGAGGGCTGAAAGTTTTATCTGACTTAACTCTGGTGTCTATGCAATTTAAATATGGTTGGCATATAGTAGGTCCTCATTAAACACTCGTTGAAAGACCAAATGATAAGATGTAATGTAAAAACAAGGAATGGAGTAGTTATATGGTCAAGAAGTTAATTCTAGGAGAAATATAATATTATATCAGATATAGAAAGAGGGAAATTTAAAGTGGATTATATTTACTTAAGAGTAACCAAAAGCTCATCATAATGGTGGGTAAGGACATAGCAGTTTATTTATTTTTCATGTAAATATAATGCTCTATGCCTGGTACCGTGGTATACAGTTTCTCAAAGCCAAGTGTGTTCTATATCCCCTACAGATAGATCTTCATTCCCAAGGTCACCAAATGTGTCTCCCCAAGTTCCATCAATAACATAAACATTGCAGCCTAAAAAAAAAAAAAAACAGGGAAACAAAAAAAGTAAAGGAAGAAATTTGCATTGTATCTGTCTAAGGAGACTCCCTAGAAGTTTTCTCACAACACTTCTGCTCATATACGTTTGACCAGGATTTTTTTTCCACCTCATACATACAACAGGGATGGTAGAAACTATCTTTATTCCTACTGAAAACCAGTGTGTGTGTTACTATAGAAGAGGGGAGAACGAATCCTGGGAAATAGCTGGTGTTCTCTGCCATACAAAGGCAGAGGGAGTACAAAACATTTTTCTGAGAGTGTAATAATTGGCAATGCCAAGCTTAACACTTAGAGACAGTGGGTAGAATAATTATACTAAGAAGTAATGAGGACAAGAATCTGCATATTGGTGGTAGGAAGAGAAAAGTCATATTTATATAATATATAGTTTTGAAGTAATATTTAAAAGTGATTTTTTAAATTGACTCAGAATGTCTGGAAAAGTCTAAAAGTTGAATTAAATAATAAAACTGGGTCAACAGGAACAATGCTGAAACTTTAAGAAATAAGAACGTCAGGTGGATAAACTAATTTATGACATGATCATGAGTTTGGTTTAGGTCATGATGAATTTTAGGAATGGAAGAACATTTAGGTATTTGAGAAGCAGCTTTTGTTCTGCGAATGTGGACTTGAGAGTCATTCAATTGCACCTTTATGGTTGTCTATGTTTTACACACACACACACACACACACACACACACACACACACTCCATTAAAATTTAAGTATATTATGGAACAAGATAGTGTTTTATTAATCTTTGTGCTGAAGTTATTTCTCAATGAATATTTTTTGCATAAACAAGCAGAAGCATTAGCTTTATTTTAAGCAAAGAACCTTTACTTGAAATTATCTCATAAAGTGCTTCACATCTTGCCTACTCATTAGACACTTGGAAAGTATTTTCAAAAATACCAGTGTCCCAACATCATCCCAGATCGAAAATTTGGAATCTCTGAATTGTATGGGTAAGGTGTGTTGCGTAGAAGCACATTGAAAATATCCATTATTGCCTCATCCTTTAAAACAATAAAGAACTTTAGGACAATTTTAAGCAATAGAACCTGGTTGATATTGGGAGACACTAAAACTTGTATATATGTGGCTTTGACAGAAGAATAAAAATAATTCAAGAACTGAACTGGGTAAAAATATCCAAATTATAAAATTCACTTTTTATGGTTTTTATATTGAGTCTAGGACACAGGTTTAGTATTTTTATTGATGAAAACCTTGACCTTAGGATATATATAAATATATTGCATTTTGGCCAAGTTTGGCTTTCTCACATAAAAAGTGAGCAGTTTTTTCTAACATACTTTTCTAACACATTTAAAATAACCCCCAAGGTTCTGTAGCAAGGCACAACTTGTTAGATAAATCAGCAATTAGATTTCAGAACTGAAGCCTACGAATATTTGCTCATTGCTTTTCTTTCTTTCACCCTCTCTCCCCACCCCTTTCTTTCTTCTGTGGAAACAGATAAATTATTTCGGCTTTTACTTTTACATCCACCTTATTTATTTTTACAAATCCAAAGATTTAATTACTTTTAACTTAGGAAATAATTTAAACCATATAATAGTTTTCTCTTTGTTCATCAAGGAGAGTATTCTGTTACAATTGTAAAATGTTAGTCCACATTTTTGCTGTTGATTATTCAAGTTTCTATTTTATTTAGAAAGAAGAAAAATATTTTAATAATAAAATAGAGAACTTGCATCTATGATCAAATGAAATAACATGTTTCTAAACTTACATTATTTTGGAAATTGAATGACTCTCTTTGTGTTAACAAAAGTTGTCATAAGTTGTTGTGACATTTCATAAGCTTCTGTTGCCTTTCTTTGGCTTACTTGGGAATCAAACCCACCTGGCAACTCTTTTAGTCAATCACATTTATTAATAATCTCTCATTATTTCAGTTATGATGTTTAAAGTCTTTCAGACTTGTGAGGATTCAAAAATATCTACAAATGATGTTTTGCATTCTTCATTTAAAGATGATGACAAAGAGCTCTCCTGGGAAATGATCACCTGTGTCCAGTTTAACTGCTCCTGGTCACCCAGATTTCCCAGTGGGACAGTGGAAATATGTTCACACTTCATTTCCTGCTTATTAATTACAATGGCCTCCAACTTATTTGACTCTATTTCATATAAATAAAACACTGATTGTAACTGATATTTAGTAAAAACCAACACTCTGCACTTCACGTCTTTTCACTTTTGAATTATATGGACCCAATGAATTAAATACTGTATCTCTATCAATAGCAACTGAAATATCCAAACACACATATAGGCAATAAAACGGTCTTCAGATTTATGTATTTTATAGTTAACATTAAAATATTACCTGTTATTGACTATTACATGTAATACTGGCTTACAAAATATTGTAAGCCAATATTTTCCTTACTCATTAAATATGAATATTATGGTATAAATTAAACCTTGATGGATATTCCTGTTACTTTGATGGGGTAGACATATATATTCAAACTCATCAAATTTTATATATTAAATATGTATAGTTTTTTGTATATCTGCTATAGCTCAATAAAGCTGTTTTTAAAAATCATTTAACTCATGTATGTTAAAGAGAGGAGTTCCTACATTGTAAAAAATATGGATAAATTTCTTACAATTATTCGAATTTCACAGAGAGAAAGTGTTAGTACTGGAAATAATTATCCCATACCAAGAGCATAAAATACTATTTTTGTTTAATTAATGCCGTCTTTGTACGATTCTAGTAGTAGTCATAGAAATCTGAAGGTCTAACAAATTCAACTCAGGTTGAAGTAAAATTCTTAACTCCAATTCATATTTAAGTTTTTTAAACAAATATTAGCACCTTAAAAATTTTAAACATATTTCAAAGTATTGTTTTAAAAAATATCATATAACCCCAGAATATCTGAGGGGATAAATGTGATTCATATAATAATTTTTTTAAATAACATTTTTAAGCTCAGAAATTATAAATAACTTTCTGAGAATTGTATTTCTATTAAACTCTAAGTCTAATTCTTCACTAAGCCATTTGTCTCTCTCTGGTATTAAAAAATAGTCTTAACAAAACCTAATGATTACACTAAACATGTAAACTTCAGACACATTTTTTATGGGTTATCTTCAAGATGACATTGACTTTTCTTAATTTAGCCTCTATCATAAAACTCTGTCCATAAAATGTTAAATTATTAAAACATAAAACTGGCTTTTATTAATTCTTCAAAGTCATTATAGTTTTGTTGTTTTTGGTAACTACACATGGTAAAAAACTTATTTCCTGTAATAAAGAAAAAATAATTTTGATAATGTTGACAAAAAGCATGTACTAAGAAATGGTGTGCTTGAAATTACATTTTTACAGGTTTTCTTAGTTATAACAAAATGCAATTAATAAAAACAAGCATTTTGGAGAAAAAAAATTGCAAAAATTTTGATAAGATAAAGTGAGGATGCTGTAGCTTTTTTTTGTTTTTTTTTTTTGCTCCTAATACCTTTCCTTTGGAATTTTTCCAAAACTTCTTTATGCTTAGTCCAATATTCATTCAATTATCTTAGCTGAACATAAGATCATCCAGGCATTAGAATTAAAAAGTTGTGCAAGGGCAAGCTATTAAACTTTTCTTTGTAAACAATCCGTCCTCTTGAGAAGGGAGAAAATATTTGTTTATTTATCTCCCATCATTATTGTTTTTGTGATTCTGTATTTTATGCTGTTACAAATTTCTCATCACTAAGTTTTCTATTTCTTAGTAAACTTGACAATACAGAGGAAATTTTGTTTTACATGGGTACTATCAACGTTTTTACCAGTGAGAGCATGCTTTGAAATGAGAGTCTGTATCTTCTATCCTTTTCATTAATTTCTATGCTAATTTGCATGAACATATAATTGTTATTATTTTTTTCTCCTTACACTCTTAATTTACAATTTAGTACATTCATCTAAAGAAATAAGACACTATTATTTTTATACCAGATGTCAAACTATTATATGTTAACAAATAATCGTCTTCATTGTGACAGTATGTCCAAATTTTGAACAAACACCTCAAGCTCTTATGCCCTGTACATGTAATAGACACTATGCTGCAATAAAAGCTTTTCTTATTGTCTTTAAAATTTTCCTGGGTGCATAAAACTATGTGGTAACTCTTTCCCAATTTTTAACTTTTACATTACAAGTCATTTTCAGAGTAAAAAGTTATTTAACAAAGGCAGATAGAAAGACCTCAAATCCCTGAGGACCAAAAATCCCACCACATTTTCAAAGGGGAGAAAATTTCTTTAAACTTCATGAGAAAAGTATTTTTAACATAATAGAGAGGCTTTATGCAGTCTTTGAAAAGATGATACTTTTGGAATAGAACAAGAAGAGGAAAATATTTCATATTATAATATTACTGTGTCAAATTCCATGTTGTCAAAAAAGTGACTATCTCTAATGAGAAAAAATTTGTATTGAATTAACATCCAAAACAATCTAAGATTAGAGAGATCCAGAAAAACAAAAAAAAATGAAAACCTCATGCAAAAATGGCCATCCTGAAACAGGCCTCATCAAAGCTCTCTGCCAATATTTAACTAAAAGCTCCTGTGAAACTCCCTGGTGAGTTCTCTTTAAGATTGCTCAATTTGGCCGGGCATGGCGGCTCGTGCCTGTAATCCTGGCACTTTGGGAGGCTGAGGTGGGGAGTTTGAGACCAGCCTGACCAACATGGAGAAATCCTGTCTCTAGTAAAAATACAAATTTAGCCAGGCGTGGTGGCACATGCCTGTAATCCCTGCTACTCTGGAGGCTGAGGCAGGAGAATCACTTGAACTTGGGAGGCAGAGGTCTCAGTGAGCCGAGATTGCACCACTGCACTCTAGCCTGGGTGACAAGAGCAAAACTCCGTCTCAAAAAAAAAAAAATTGCTCAGTTAGATGATATAATAGTAATTTTGTGTGTGTGTGAGTGGGTACACTGGAGTGATTCAGAAAGGATGTTTGCCAATGAGTATTTCTCAGTTTAATTCTATTCATAAAAATCCAAAAGGAAGAAAAACTGCAGATGAAAGTACAAGAAAGATAAACTTTTTAAAATAGAACATTCATTATGCCTATGTGAGGAAGAGAAGGTAATTGGATCTGGAAGAAGCCATAGGTTTCTCTAAAATGCTTGTAATATTGTAATAATTTTAAATAGTGGGGTATCCAGGTATTTCTTATTTTTATTTTTACTTCATGCACTACACAAAATTTAAAATATCCTTTCATATATTCCAAATATACAATTAAATAATTTATGAAGCATAATGAATGAAAAGGAGTTTATAGTCTATGGCCTATTTCTTATCTTCCCTTTTCTTCAAACTTGGTACTTTAATTTATCACCCTTTTTTAAAACTCCTTTAGAGAAAGCACAATATATTCTACATGAAAAGCACATGTATTAAAGTACTGTTGATGTAATAAATAAGATATATATATGTATATATCTGCATTTATAAATGTGTGTGTGTACGTGTGTGAGTATTCATGTGCTGTGATCGGGATGTTTATATACCTCCTAAATTCATACATTGTAGTCCTAGCCCCCAAAGTGAAGGTATCAGGTATCAGGGCCTTTTTACATGTGACTAGGTCATGAGGGTGGGCCTTCATAATGCAATTAGTGTCCTTATAAAATAGGCACAAGTGAGTTTGTTTGTCCCGTGAGAACATATGAACAAGGAAATGGGTCCTCACCCCATATCAAATTTGTTACTACCTTGATCTTGGATTACTAGCCTCCAGAACTGAGAGAAATACATCTCTATTGTTTACAGATTACCTAATAAATGGTATTTTGTTATTGCAGCCTGAATGAAATAATATATACATTATTTATTTATATACATATGCATAAGCATACATAAATATAACTATGTACGTATATATATACTATGTGATAAATTAGATAAGCTTAGCTTCTCATTATAAATGTGCAATGAGTTGTTTGGTTAGAATTTCTAAGCTTACAATAATTTTATTTTTAAAGGTAATCAATTTTAATGAGGAAATCCTTCTTTAAATAATGACCTGTTCATGATACTCTTTAATTCTTACAAACACTTAACTTTTATATAAATCCTAGGTGAAATAGAGGAATATGATTTGGCTAATTAAATCAAAATAAATAATAGCCTTTGGGTCGTTGTTGAGAATAGCATTGAAAATAATTTCTGGCCGGGCCCAGTGACTCACGCCTGTCATCCCAGCACTTTGGGAGGCCAAGGCGGGTGGATCACAAGGTCAGAAGATTGAGACCATCCTGGCCAACATGGTGAAACCCCATCTCTACTAAAAATACAAAAAATTAGCCGGGCGTGATGGCACGTGCCTGTAGTCCCAGCTACTCAGGAGGCTGAGGCCGGAGAATCACTTGAACCCAGGAGGTGGAGGTTGCAGTGAGCCGAAATTGTGCCATTGCACTCCAGCCTGGGTGACAGAGGGAAACTCTGTCTAAAAAAAAAAAAAAGAAAGAAAATAATTTCTGAGAAATCATTACGTAGGGGTCACTTATTAACCCATTAATTCATTTGTTAAACAGTTGACGCCTTAGTAAACGACTCAATTGAAAAGTGTTTTGTGAGCAATTTTTGAAAACAGATAAATTGTCCAATAGTATCGAATATTCTTTCTCTCATCACAGTCTGTAAAAAGAAATGTCCATTTCCTTATGAAATATTTCCACAAATTATATACTTCTTTTTCTCCTCTTATTGACTTCGTTTTTATATTTAAATTTTTCACTAAGTCATTGATTTTCGTATGTACATAATCAGCAATATTGTAAGCCATGACCCAAAACTGCTTAGTTGCTATTTCTGATGTAAATAGTATTCATTTTTCATTAGCCATTTATGCTTCCTTTATTATTTTCCATATAAGAAACAGCAATGAACCAACTTCCACTTTTCTCAAAAAATAATTAATTCTTTCTCTTGAATTCTGCCCCTTAATTTTAGAGGTCAACAGTGATAGAAATTACATATATACACATACACAAATACACGCACAGTCGGACACCTACCTCTATCCTATGGCTGTGAAAATACAGTAAAATTATTATCCAAATACTTCTGAAGTGTAGATAAAGCATTATTAGAAGTAATGAATGTCTGTCTACATGTGAGAAAATGTTCTTGCTCTCCTTGGTCAATAACTTCTTTTATTTGAGTTTGTTTGTTTGTTTGTTTCTTTATTAAGGTTAATCAGTAACAATTGTGGAACACATAAGCATACTTTGTTATGGACATGCAGTTTGTTGTTTGACAATTTTTACATTACAGTTTACATAGTAAAGATATGATAAATATAGCTATTGCCTTCAAGGACTTACTTAAATATAGCATATTATTCTGATAGCAATCAACATAATTTAATCTTATGCACTTTAAATGCTTTTGCTCAGGAGGATTGTAAACATAAGATTTATTCTTTTGCAAACTTTATACTTGTTACTGATAAGGGCAGTTAATGTAATCCAGTTTCCACCCCCCAATACATATAGCATAATCAATACCTAGTTCATTTAAAACCTCTCCATTTTCTTATAAGATTCGAATGTTAGCTTCTTGAATACTGATTGCTTACTTATTATTTATGTTTCTTCTTTCTCAGATTTTAGTTTCCCACAAACACCTTGTTGAAAAACCTATTGCCATACAAGCCCCTGGAGAAATCAGCTCCAGAAATCAGAGTTCTTTTCTGTCCTATTACCACCTTAATAGCAACTCTTAGACTAACACCTGAACACCTGGCATGTTGGAGTTCTCACTAAATATTTTTCCTTTTCTCTCTCTCTTTTTTTTTTAGACGGAGTTTTGCTCTTGCTGCCTAGGCTGGAGTGCAATGGCATGGTCTCGGCTCACTGCAACCTCTGACTCCCGGGTTCAAGCGGTTCTCTCACCTCAGCCTCCCGAGTAGCTGGGATTACAGGTACCTGCCACTAAGCCCGGCTAATTTTTTTTGTATTTTTAGTAGAAACAGACTTTGACCATGTTGGCCAGGCTGGTCTTGAGCTCATGACCTCAGGTGATCCAATTGCTTCGGCCTCCCAAAATGCTGGGATTATAGGAATGAGCCACCGTACCTGGCCACACTAAATATTTTTCCAGGGAACAAATACGCTTAAAATTTCTGATAGGTTGAAAGTGTTAAATATTTCTGTTATATACAGTTTTGAAATTATCTTTTAAGGTACAAGCACATTGAATTTTACTCTTTTAAAGACCTTATTTCTCAAGTCCTTTATGGCTGCTGCAAAGCATTTGTTTAGTTTCTGTCATCTCAATTATATTCTCACTCTGTTCTCTATAGCTAATTCTATTCAAGGACAGAGTACTTGTTTCTTCTCTTCTTAGTGAAAAATTGAACAATGGAGAGTGAGCAAACGCAGGATTTGTCAAAGCAATCAATGCCGCAAGGCTCTTTAAAGAACTATATTTAGCTTATTCATAGATCATGCAGCAGATAGACGTGGTCCACTTAAAATTTCCATTAGAAGACTATCAGAGCAGCTAAGCAAAAATTATTTTCACTGTGAAGCTGACAGTATTTGAAGAAGAAAAATCTTTATGCATTTAAATAATAAAATGGGTAACAATAATTTACATAATTTGTAGACTGTAATGTAGTTTGTAAACACTATACTTCATTGAAACTGTTTCTTTGTTAGCAAGTGGGATCTATGATGATATGAAGTTACTATCATTGCTTTGTTCTCTATACATAAGGGGAAAGCCAATCAAAAGTTAGTTTTTTGCGTGTTTCTTTCTTTCTTTTTTTTTTTTTTTTTTGAGACGGAGTCTTGCTCTGTCGCCCAGGCTGGAGTACAGTGGCATGATCTCAGCTCACTGTAAACTCCATCTCCCAGATTTAAGCAATTCTCCTGCCTCAGTCTCCAGAGTAGCTGGGATTACAGGTGTGTGCCACCACGCCCAGCTAATTTATGTATTTTTAGTAGAGACAGAGTTTCACCATGTTGGCCAGACTGGTCTTGAACTCCTGACCTCAGGTGATGTATCCACCTTGACCTCCCAAAGTGCTAGGATTACAGGCATGGGCCACCGTGCCTGGCTGAAAGTTAGTCTTATTATTAGGAAAAAAAAATTGTTTCTCATATTTTTCAGATACTAGGTAAGAATTTAGCTGTTTATAACTTGGATCTACATATTTAATCTGAACTATGTTAGCTTTTTTTTTAATTTCAGAGGTTAGGAATTAGCATTCAAAAAGGCATTAATAACATACAATTCTGACCAATGTAAACAAAAAAACAAAATATAGTTAATCATGTAAAGGCAGTCTCTGACTTTTAAAATCACAATATTTTATCTTCCTGAGTGTAATTATACTTTATTTTATTTTGACAAAAATAATTACTCTTTCAAATATAGTAGTACTAGTTACATTTGTAATGAACGACTATTTACCAGTTAACTTGGAAACATTGTACTTCAATATTAAAAAGTTATAATTCAATATTGAGAAAATGGCTTATTACATTCTATTTATGTAATAATATTGACTAAAATTAATCAGTACATTAATAAATATATTTAATATTTTCTACGATTTATGGCAAGTATCCATTTTTTCTCCCTTTTGGAGTATCTTTTGGTCTTCTGGACATTTAATTTTCCATAAGAATTTTAGAATATTTTTGTTTATCACCACAACTACTATCTCACTATAAATGATATCAATCAACAGTCTGCATTTAATCCATGTAACTTCTTAATGATTCATCAACTAAGTGAGTGCTTGAAATTATAGCATATTTAGCCTTTTCAGAATTGCTGATAAATATATTTAAATGCCAGATTGCATTTGCCAAAAATTATACTGGTTGTCTTAAAATATTGCCTCATAGCCACCAGTTGAGAGATACCTGTCTGAGCCACCTGGATACGCTTGCCAGCTTTCATTCCATGACGTATCCTGAAGGGACCCTGTTTCAGCTCCAGTTCCTTTTGGCTGCAGACAGGGAGAAATCTTGCCTGTGCAGGAAATAGTTGGGAGACTCTCCCATCTGTGCCACCATGACAGGATTACCAGCCTCTGTCCTACAGCAGATTAAGTGGTGCTGAAGCTCAACTCTAGCCTCTTTATAGTGCAGCCTGGGAACAATTCTGATGGCACAGAGAGATGCTGAGAAATATGCCCATAAGCACCAACTGGACAGGCTTGCTGGCATCCATCATAAAGCAGATCCTGACGGGGCCCTGTCTCAGCCTCAACCCTTCTCTGCTGCAGCCTCAGACGTACCCGACCTGTGTAGGTAACTCATGGGAGAGACAGTCCGAAAGGCATGCTGGCTGTGTCCCATTGCAGTTCCAGAAGGTGCCCTGAATTTTAGCTCTGGCCCCTGTCAACTGCAGTCTGTAAGCAAACCTGTCCATACAATAAACAATAATATTGATAAATATAAATAAAAAATTATTTTTTCTGATGTTCAATGTTGAATATCATTTCCACAGCTTTTGTTTCCTTTCTATTCAAGCTGGCGACTTCTCAGCTACAAGAATTCTACAGTGTTTTGCAAACATTTATAGTTTGGAGTTCATTGAAACCCTTGCCATGTTCCTGGTGAATTCTCCCTTTGACAACCAGGAGCTGCAATCTCAGTATTGCAGAGACAATGTAAAATCCCACTGAAAAAGTGAGATACCTGGGTGACTCCTGCTTTGAGCTACAAAGTGTAAACCTTTGGACAGAGGTTAGGATTGGAGGGGCTGATGTTGATATTACACTTTTTATTTAAATATATTCGCACTGTTTGAAGTTTTAATTTTTAATTTTTATTTATTAATTTATTTTGAGACAGAATTTCTCTCTTTTTGCCCAGGCTGGAGTGCAATGTGCAATCTTGGCTTACTGCAACCTCCACCTCCTGGGTTCAAGCGATTCGCCTGCCTCAGCCTCCCAAGTAGCTGGGATTACAGGTGTACGCCACCACGACCAGCTGATTTTGTATTTTTTAGTAGAGACAAGGTTTCTTCATGTTGGTCAGGCTGGTCTCTAACTCCTGACCTCAGGTGATCTGCATGCCTCAGCCTCCCAAAGTGCTGGGATTTACGGCGTGAGCTACCGCACCTAGCTAGTTTTATGTTAATCATGAATTTACACATTTTGAAAATTTAAAACAAATTCACAATTTATTACAAAACAGCTTTTTTTTGGTTTGTATTTATTTATTTATTTTTAGAGGAACAGCAATTAACTCAGTGTTCAGGATATTTCCCTTGCCCACCTTACAGTGATGATGCAAAGTCAGACATACACAAAAAGCTTTAAGACCATAAGGCATTAAATATTCTATTAAAAAGTGGATTTGGCTATATGACTTTAGGGGTGCAGAAAATTAATTATATGTGAAGGCACCGAGAAGGGAAAGAACTTGGCACTTTTCAAGAACTGGAAAAATAAATGCTTTTGTGAATGAAACAAGGAAAGCAAAAGAGAATAACCTAAGATAAGATTGTAAATTTCAGTCATTGTGAGTTCACAGAAGGAATTTTACTGCATAATAATTATTTGGCCCTTTTCCTATGTGTTGGAAGTTATTGCAGAATTGTGATAGTGAAGGAAAAAATAGGATTTTTTTTTTTTTTTTTTTTTTTTTTGAGACGGAGTCTCGCTCTGTCGCCCAGGCTGGAGTGCTGTGGCGCGATCTCGGCTCACTGCAAGCTCCGCCTCCCAGGTTCACGCCATTCTCCTGCCTCAGCCTCTCCGAGTAGCTGGGACTACAGGCGCCTGCCACCACGCCCGGCTAATTTTTTGTATTTTTAGTAGAGACGGGGTTTCACCGTGGTCTCGATCTCCTGACCTCGTGATCCGCCCGCCTCGGCCTCTCAAAGTGCTGGGATTACAAGCGTGAGCCACCGCGCCCGGCCAAAAATAGGATTTTTAATGTTCACTGTGTCCGAGACTATTAAGTGTTACAAAACTGTCATTGGAAGCTATGTCCCTTGCATGTGACTAGCATTTGTGGCAAAGTGAATATTTCTAACAGCACTGCCTCGCTCACTCCTTGCAAAAATATCTATGTCCCAATCCCCAGAATCTGTAAATGTGTTACCTTATGTGGAAAAGGAGCTTTACAGATGACTAAATGAAATATCTTGAGGTTGGATGCAATGGTTCATGCCTGCAATCCCAATAATTTGAGAGGCTGAGGCAGGAGGATCGCTTGAGGCCAGGAGTTCAGACCAGCCTGAGTGACATAGGAGATCCCATCTCTACAAAACACACAAAATTAGGTAGGTGATGGAGGTGCATGCCCATAGTCCTAGCTACTCAGTGGCTGAGGCAGGAGGATTGCTTGAGCCTAGGAGTTTGAGGCTACAGTGAGCCATGATCAAACCAGTGTGCTCCAGATTTTATCCTAGATTTCCCAGATTGCCCCAAAGTAATCATAAAATTCCTTATAAGGTGGAGGCAAAAATATAAAGATTAGAGAAAAGAGATACGGCACAGGAAGCAAAGTGGAGTGATACGTTTTGAATTCAGGAAGGAATACAACAGGAGCCAGTGAATGCTGGTGGCCTCTAGAAAGTGGGAAAGGCAAGGAAACTCTAGATTCTCTGCTAGAGCCTCCAAAAAGAACCCATGCCTCCTAACACCTTGATTTTGGCTCAATGAGACCCATTTTGAATTTCTGACCTCCAGAACTACAATGAAATGTGTATTTGTTATTTTTGCTGCTTTAAGCCACAAAGTATGTGGCAATTTGCTTCTGCTTATTTATTCCTAAGGGCATATTGCCTTGCTTAATCTTAACCATTTCAGAGGCATGTTACCCTCTCTGAGCGGGGAATGGAGAAGTAGGGAAGGGATGAAATAGCCGAGCCTGATTCTTGAAAGGAGGGTAATGGCTGCCCTGTGCTTATTGAAACACTGATTTCTTGACAGGCAGAAATACACAGTGGGTCTATTTCTATGGTTATTGCTTTGCCATATTGTTTTCATCATTGATCAGTTTTCCATACTGAAACTTTCCCTGTCTTTTAGGCATTCCGACTATTTGATCAGAAATATATGGAGGAACAATCAATCATCAATACATTCCATAATTCTTAACATAAAAATTGTCAGACTAAACTCTTTGATGTGTTTAAATAAGTTATTTACCCAAATTCAACAACACCAGAGCAATAGAAACTTTAATGAAAAACAAACAAAATATTAACCGCATTTACGAGATTTCAATACAGTGATGCATATGCAAAAGTTCTCCTTTTCTCTAATGATCGGTGATGTAGCTTTTTTTCACACGATTGTTGGCTGTATGTATGGCTTCTTTTGAGAAGTTTCTGTTCACATCCTTTGCCCACTTTTTTTAATGTGTGTGTTTTTTCTTGTAAATTTGTTTAAGCTCCTTATAGATGCTGGGTAATTGTGGAAGACAGTGTGGCGATTCCTCAAAGACCTAAAGACAGAAATACCATTTGACCCAGAAATCCCATTACTTGGTATATACCCAAAGAAATATAAAACATTCTGTTATAGAGACACTTGCACACATATGTTCATTGCAGCACTATTCAAAATAGCAAAGACAAGGATCAACCTAAATGCCCATCAATAATAGACTGGATAAAGAAAATGTGGTGTATATATACCATAGCATACTACACAGCCATAAAAAAGAACAAGATCATGTTCTTTGAAGGGACATGGATGGAGCTGGAGGCCATTATCCTTAACAAACTAACACAGGAAAAGAAAACCAAATATCGCATGTTCTCACTTATCAGTGAGAGCTCAATGATGAGAACACATGGCCACATAGAAGGGAGCAACACACACTGGAGTCTTTTGGAGGGTGGAGGGTGGGAGGAGAAAGAGGATCAGGAAAAATAATAGTTACTAGGCTTGATACCTGTATGATGAAATAATTTGTCCAACAAACCCCCATGACACAAGTTTACCTATGGAACATATCTGCATTTGTAGCCCTGAATTTAAAATACAAGTTAAAAGAATTCTCCTAAGTGAGGTCTCTGTATAGTAACAAGTCATTGTTATCCTGTCCTACCAGACAGAATCAACACAGTCAAGGGGTAGTATTGGCCAATCTGCCCCTTAGATTCAGTCAATAAAAACAAAGCCAGAGTGGTACAATATGCACTCTCACTAAAAACAAAACAAGAATAAAATAGCAAAATAGCATTTACCTTTGGATAGAAAAACTGCTCTAAGAAATAAAGTCTATTTTTGGCCAGGCACGGTGGCTCATGCTTGTAATCCCAGCACTTTGGGAGGCCAAGGCGGGCAGATCACCTGAGGTCAGGAGTTTGAGACCAGCCTGGCCAATATGGTGAAATTCTCTCTCTACTAAAAGTACAAAAAAAAAAAAAAAATAGTGGCATGTGGTGGCACACGCCTTATAATCCTAGCTACTTGGGAGGCTGAGGCAGGAGAATCCCTGGAACCCAGCAGGTGGAGGTTGCAGCAAACTGAGATTGCACCACTGCACTCCAGCCTGGGTGACAGAGGGAGACTCAATCTCAAAAAACAAAAGCAAAAACAAAACAAAAAAATAAATAATAAGATTTAACCAGAAAATTTATTCTATCACATCCATTAAACAAAGCAAACAAACAAAAAAGGCTGCTTAATTTAGAATTGAAAGGCTGCTTACATTATTGCTCACCAAGGTCTTTTACCCTGGTATTTCAGGAGCTGAAAATGGTGGTGAGATTTGATCTCAGATCTTCGATACAGGGTCTGAGAAGACACAAGAATTCTAAAGGTAGATTAGTTCTAATACAGTCTGTTCACCTCCGCAGATCTTAATACGAGGCTGTAGTAAGGTCAAGGACAAGCGATGACTTTGGAAAGAAACAGGAGCAGTGACAATCTTCTTGATGTGTCTCTTTGACAAGAAAAGATTTTGGAGTCTCTTTTTTTCTCTTTCCTTTCCTTCAAGCAGACCATTATCAAAACTGAAATATGTAGTATGGTGGTGTAAATTTCATACTAATTTTAAACGTTATAAATAGCCTCAATTACAGTTGTATGTAAATAAACTGATTTGTTTATTGTTAAAATTTCATCTCCATCCTGAAATCCACTTATACTTTTATTAATAGCAGTTCACCTAGCATGACCGTCAACTCACATCACATGTTCACACAACTCAAGTCACATGTTCCTCTTATTTTAAAATATGAAACATGCATTGTAATATCTACAAATGGCAAATACTGGAGCTGTAGATGGCAGTATTGTGGCATCTTTTATGAATATGTTATAAAGCTATTGCTTGTCTTTTCCTTCACCCAACAGTTTTTATTACTTTATACTAGTTTAGAGGTCAATGTATAAAGACATTGAAATGTCAGTTTGCAGACTTTTTTTACAGTAGGCAACTTGGATTTGCATTTCCTCTCTGTTTAAAGGACTTTAGTTGGAGAACAACATGAGTGATGAATAAAAGCTTTCTATTTTTCATCTACTTCGTATAGCTAAGCCACAAGGCCAGGAAGTTGTGAAACTGGCTCTGTGAATTGCTAAGGACTCATGCATTTCCTCTTTCTTGATTTTATGAAGTTCTCAAGGGGCTTTCAAACATGTATTTTATAATAACTATTTGGCGTTTAAAATTTCTTTGATTTCAACATATCCTTTGATGTTGAGTTTAAATGAAACTTATCTATTTTCACATAACTTGTTCTCATTCATCCTGTAAGTATTTTTAAGGAACATTTCTCAGTGAATAACTAGATCTTATAAGGGAGAGATAAGTAAACTGTTCATCTTTTGAATAGTACCAAGGAGATGACTACAGGTAATGCATAAGGAAAGGCTCTAATAATGAGGCTGTGATTAAGTAAGCTGTACATTTTGAAAGGAGGGAATAAAAAGCAAAATGAGTACTGTGTCATCCAGTTACAATTTTTCTCCAAAACTTCTGAGTGGAAGTGGAGCTAAAGGGCTAAACCTACTACACTTAAGCTTTTGCTGCACCTGGAGTAGTGTTTGATATTAAGGCAAGGAAAGAGATTTTCTTGCTGCATCCAATTTGTTTAGTTGTGTTGAATCTTTCTTCCAAGTGTTATTAGTCCTCAGAAGGGGAAAAAAACCATTGAAAGTTATACTTTGCCTCCTTTCTTTCTATAAAAAGATCAAATATCAATTGAATTTAATAGCCAAAGTAAGTAAAAAGGTACCAATTTAATCTCATCAAATTTTTATGAGCACTTTTAGCAATAAGAAGGCAATATTAAGGTGTCACATTTAAGTGATGTGTTATCAATGCTCTTTTTGAATCTTCAACATAATATGGGAGAATTCTGTAATGCGCCATAAATAGCAACCAATGTGGGAACAAGCTGAGCTGCTCTGTACACTTTATAACATAATTAAAACACTGTAGAGAGTTTTTCTTTTGAAATACCCAAATTTGACCAGATAACATAAAATGATCAGAATCAAAATCCTCTTTGTGATACAATTGCTTTCATTTTTCGTCTCTCCAATTTCAATACACTAACCTCAGCAAGTAACAATGACACTTCATTTTTCTCAGTCAGTGTTAATTTGAAAAAATTTTGTGACTTTCAGTACGTCTTTATCCATTCTACATAATTTTATTCTAGAAACCACCCTTTCAGAGAGTTGTCACAGTTATTGCAATTCCAATTGCCTTTTGTGAACAACTAGATACAGTTTGATCAATTCAAAGAGCCTCAAGTCAAATAACAAATAAATGGCAGAGACTACAAAGGATACATTCTGAGAATCTAACAGGCACTTTCTGCTATCTTGGACAGCTTACAATTATGAAAATTAGTTAGCATGTTGAAATTATTCCTTTTAGAGGCACAAAGTTTACTGGAAAACCTTTGATGTTAAAAAAAGATAAATGTATCAAGAGGTCATTTACTGTTTTTCAGAATGTTAGCATATGAAGTAGAAATAACACCTAATTAAGTAGAAAAATATACTTAGTATTTGTGTCCATACAGAATTCTATGTCTATTGTTTAAGAATAGACTGCTATATGATAGTGATTTATAAAAATCATGAGCAACTTTTGAAATTCATAACAATATTTTTCAAATTATTAAAAAATGGAATAAAGCGTATGAATATAGCTTGCGTTTAAACAAATGAAATTGCTGAATGTGGCATGAAAAAATGTCAATAAATTCTAATAATAAAGGAAAGAGGCCATTTCTCAGTCAAGTTCCTTTAGAAACATAATATCATGTATATGACTGTATCTTTAGCTAAATCTTTCTACTCTCATTTCCTAGTCCAGATCACAAAGTCTATATAACAGCCATATAACACAATGACACTATAATAGATATTTTGCATGACAAATTATATTGTCTTCTGTTCTGAAATAAATACAAATTAAATAAACCTGTTCTCACTTAGACTTAGCAATAAGAACATAGCATACTTTGAGAATTGAGGCTGGCATAAATTAGTAGGCTCAGCATTTACTTCCAGTTTTTAGATAATTCTTTTGTCAGATCAGTTTTCAAATATGTGACTTGAGGGGCAATTCAGTTCTAAATGGCCCAAAAGTTTGCAGTGATACAATAAAAGTTCCTACATATGAATAAATTGAATAACCATCTATATAATGTATTTTCTAGTGATTATTTTTAAGTATGTCTTCACTAACATCATTTATTTATGTAATTTATGTAATATGGTTATAGAGACCAGATCCCAGAATTAATAAAGAGAATTAAGTACTCTTGCATCAAATCATATCACCTTGCACAAATCATATTACCTTTTTTTAGTTCTACATCCTTATAGTTTAATTGAGACTACCTTGATTTAATGATTATCAAGAGTCTCTTTTAGTGCCATTAATAGATTAAACAGCCATTAAAATTGCCCTAGCAGTTCTTTGACAGAAATGAATAATTCTAATTTATCTTTAGATCTTTTCTATTAAAAGCTACATTTGCTTTCAGAATAATATATTTTTCTTTTTTTTCTGGAGCCTGTCGCTTTCATTATTTTCAATAATTCATTTTGAAAATACATTTTATTAAAAATTTCTTTGTACAGTGACAGCTCTGTCAAACCTTAAGTGAGACTTGGTTCTACTTGATCCTGAGTCAATAAAAGTTTTTAAGAATAAATGATCTCTGAGAGCGAATGTCCTAGATTTTCCATCAGCAAAGCCCAGTTTAGTTACTGGTTAGAGAAAATTTCCAAGCTGCAACATAAGGAGTAGTAATCCAGGTCAAGCCAAGGATCACTGAGTTGAGCTGGAACTGAGTTGGAAATCCGGAGAGACCAAGGCAGTTAGAGTTCCCAGGGCAGACCACCAGAGAGTAGAGTACTTTACAGAGAGAAAATTATGGAAAGAACTCCCCAAAAAAATTACAGGCAAAAATAACTGGAGTCAATATAAGGCATAGTGCCTATTCTTACAAGCTAGACAGGAGACCTGATACAGTTTGAATATCCCTTAGTCTAAATGCTTTGGACCAAAAATGTATCTGATTTCAGATTGTTTTAGATTTGGGATGCTGAACCTATAATTCATGAGCCATGATACAGAGTCTATTGAAAAGTTTTTTTTGATATTCTTAAAATATGATAATTATTCAAATTGACTGTGGAATAAATGTTATTCTAGTCCTTAACAAACTTAAAAACTAATACGGTGAGTAATACATCATATTTCTTAATTACATACTGGAGCAAAGCTAAATATTTTTTATAGGAATATAAAATATCCAGGACCCCAAAAATGCCAATTCTTAATATATGTCATTCAGTTGAGATTTACCAGTAAGGTAAAGAAGGAGGAAAAGATAATTCATAATACTGAAAAAAATCAATAAATTATGACCCAGAAATGATGAAGATATTAAGAGCAAAATTATTAAAATAGTTATTATTATATCTCCAAGAAGCCAGCAAAAAAGATTGCTCACGGTAACTAAAGACATGGATATTTAAAAAGTCCCAAATCACACAATTTATAAATAAAAGCTTTAATATCTGAGGTAAAAAATGCACTTATCTGGAAAAACAAAAGCATAAACATTGAAGGAGGAAGCATTAATTAATCTGAAAATAAATAGAATCTATGGTAAAAATCAAAGAGAAAAAGACTGGAATAAGGTGAAAAGCATCAGTGAGATACGGAGTAACTTCAGGTTGTTGGCCTGATTTATATGTAATTGAAGCTCCCAAGGGAGAGGGAGAGAAACAGGACCAAACACACACAGAAAATTGAAGAAATAATAGCCAAAATTTGTCCAAGTTGAAGAAACACTAAACTCCAAAATCAAGGAAGGTTAAGAAACTGAAGGCCGGGCGCGGTGGCTCAAGCCTGTAATCCCAGCACTTTGGGAGGCCGAAGCGGGTGGATCACAAGGTCAGGAGATCGAGACCATCCTGGCTAACACGGTGAAACCCCGTCTCTACTAAAAATACAAAAAATTAGCCAGGCGAGATGGTGGGCGCCTGTAGTCCCGGCTACTCGGGAGGCTGAGGCAGGAGAATGGCGTGAACCCGGGAGGCGGAGCTTGCAGTGAGCCGAGATCATGCCACTGCACTCCAGCCTGGGGGACAGAGAAAGACTCCATCTCAAAAAAAAAAAATAAACTGAAGCACAACAAAATGAAGAAAATTAGACCAAAGCCTATCATACCCAAAGTGCTTAAAATGTGTTTGTAGTTCATTTTAAGAAAATCTTTTTAAAACCTTAAATATCTTTACAAAATATTTAAGAAAATCTTAAATGCAGCCAGAAAAACATACATATTATACACAAAGTAATTTTTTTAAAAAGACCATTTGTTATCATATACAATACGAGCATATTCAGATAATGAAACAAAAAGTTTAAAGTACTGAAGACAATAACTATTCACCTAGAATTCTTTACCCAGTAGAAATGTATTTTAAAATGTAGATGAAATAAAGACATTTTCAACAAAGGGTTATTGACAGAATTCATAGCCAGTAGAAGGAAGTGTTTGAAATGGAGGCCAGATAATACTGGATAGAAATCTGGATCCACACAAGAAAATAAAGAAAATCAAAAAGCATAAATAATAATTACATAGTTAAATGTAAAATAATTTTCTTATTTAAATATGTTTGAAGGTAATAGCTATTTAAAAATAATTGTAATGTATTGTGGACCGTATGGACACACAGTACATGGGAACGACAGTACAAAGGTCAGGGGATTTTAAATAAAAACGTATCTTTGTAAGGTTCTTTCGCTACACATAAATGGTATAATATTATTGGATGTAGATTACAAAAAAAGATATATATTATAAATCATAAAGCAACTACTAAGATAACACACATACACACATATACATCCTAGCTCACGCATACACATCCTAGCTCACACATACACATCCTAGCTAATAAGCCAAAAAAGTTGATAAAACGGAATCACAAAAAATCACTGGGGCTACTCTGAACATACTTCCTATGGGTGGCCCTTCTCTGCAAAGAGCAGTTAAAAAAATCATTGATTTATACATATAAGGCACTAAAAAAAAAAACAAAAACAAACAAAACGAAACGGGAAAGATGATACAAACTACAAGTAGGACAAATAGAAAAGAAATAGCAAGATAGTAAATTTATTTAAACTCGAAGATGTCAATAATACATTAGATTAAGTGGTTTCAATGCCCATTAAAATGCAGATTGTCATATTGGATAAAAAGGACAAGGCCTACCTATATGCTGTTACAAGAAACTCACTTAAAGAATAATTAGAACTTTTTTATTTAGCAAATATAATTAAAATTTTGCTAACAACAATCAAGAGAAACCTGGGATGGCTATATTGTTATAAGACAAAGTAGATTTTGAATAAATAACATTCCTAGAGGGTCATTTTAAAATAATAAAGTTATCAACTCAATAGGAACACAGGAACATCTAAATGTTTATAAATCTAGTAACTGAACTTCAAGGTATATGGCACACAATTGATATCTGCAAGGAAAAGTAGAAAAATATAAAGTCATGCTCACAGATTTCAACTCTCCTCTTTAATTAATTGAAAGAGTAGACAGAAACTTAGCAGACTTGGAAGGATGCTATTAACCGACTTGTCCCTGTTGACATTTATAGAACAATAACATCTAACAATAGTAGAGCAAACATGAAATCATCTTTAGCCCCAAAATAGCGTGGGAAAATTAGAATGTTGTATGCCAAATTTGCCTAGAACTTATCATTCCACATTGTCTTTAATTAATCTGATTTGCATCTGCTTTTTGTCTGATGCAATATATCTTTCATTAAATCACCTGCTGACTTGGCAGTTCAATAGTAGCTATTATCATTCTATACTGTATTATAGCCTCTTAGTCTAGCTCCCTCTTCCTGAAGTATTGGTCACTGTGTTAAGAGGGAAGTAACCCAGTGCTAAGGAAGGTACTAAGCTAGGATCCAAAATCAGAACTCCTGATTATGAGATACCATCTAAGTTGAGACCAAGACAAAGACATATGGGATGCTCTGCCAATGTAGTTCTTTATTATACACCCTCTTGCCTTACTTGCAACAGTCATAGCAAAATTTCCTGGAATTTTATAACAAGTATGTTCAGGAGTGGCTGGCTACCAAGAACATCTCTCTTATAATTTTAAAGAATATTTTCCCAATTAGCCAAACCCTGCTATCATGATCAGCACAAAATTTGTATGACAAAATTAATCATAAATTTTGCTTTTTTAAATTTCAAAATCAAGCACTCAATTGTTATTTGTTAGACACAAAGTATGTGCAAACTAATATGGGGCACATTTTGATTCATCAAATTTTTCCGTAAATAATTTAAAATCTACGCGAGGTAAAACATAGATACATATTTGAGGTATCAAGAAACACAGGATACCTAAATTTGTCACTTATATACCTACGCTTCTTATTAACATCTTCTAATTGAGGAAACAGAGGTGATCATCACAACATAATTGAAGAATTGGCCCACAGCCCCACAGTGAGGTCTTGGCTCTGGTTGAGATTTAAACCCAGGTGTCTGTGTTCTAAGTTCATGGTCTTGACCGATACACTATGCTGCCATTCAAACTAATTAGAACATTTTAATTTAACAAACATATTTTAAATTTTGTAAAAATTATTATTACCTGTTATTCTTCCATATAGATCATTTAACATAGTGATTTTATTCCTTGAAGTGCTATATAAAGTTAAGACACCACTAAGATTAAAAACAGCTTTATTCTGAGGCATCTACCTTTTTCTTTTCAACTAATGTCCTGTGATGAAGGTTAAAGGAGAATATAGAGTTCTGAATCACACTGAAAGCTTTCAGAAGCCAGTGGTTAAAATGACAGACAGAGGCTCCACGCAACCGTTCACTCACAAGAGAAAAAATGGCACTGATTGGATTAGAAGTAGAAAGACTAATGCATTTTTGTCCTTAAGGGTTAGAAGACAAATGGGTCTTTCAGCTCTGCAAGTGAGTACAACAAGCAATCCAAAAGCATTATTTGTGCAAGGTAGTTTGTAGAATCTGTTCCATTTGTCACTAGAACTAGTGGTCAAGGCTCAGAAAAATTTGAATTATGGCTCAGGCCAGGATTGGTGGCCTCATGTTCAGAGCAACACCATGGGTTTCAAGGTGATTCACATTCTCAAAAGCACCCTGGAGCATCATCTACCCCAAATGATTAATTCTTCAAGTTTCAGTGTAATTTGAAAAGAAGAGTTAGGCTTGGTTAACCTGAAAAAATGGGGAAGAAAATAAATTCTCCAAATTATGTTCCCCAAAGCAGATGATAAGCTATATTATTGCTGATAAAAAACATCAACTGCTGTAAAAGTTCCTTTTACATATAATTTCTACATTAATTGGAAGGCGAGGAATGTTTTTTTCTTTGAGTATTATTCAGTTTCTATGTAGTTTCTCAAGATATTTTTGAAACCTAAAAAGAAAAAGAAGAAAAAACAATAAAATGATACAAATACAGACTTTCTACAGCTATTAAGCTGTATCAGCAACTAGGAAAAGATGGCTTCAAAAGCATGGTGTTTGTCACATTAATAGAAAATGCAAGATAGGGCCTATATGTTTTTATGACACATTGACAACATGAAAGTCTGGAGACACAGGCTAGGTTTGATCTTATCAACCTTTCAATATCAACAGTAATTAAAAATTAGGTGACTCTTTGGTGACCTTTGTAGAGCTGACACTTACCACACAATCACTGAGTGTGTATGGATCATTCTGAATATAAATAATATCCACCAATATATATGTAAAATGACTTCAATATTTAAACTATTTTTTCAAATCTAATTGTTTTGCTTATCTAAGTGATGAGGCTAATAAGGTAAATTCATTGTTATGAATTTACAAATGTAAATTGGCAAACGTAAGCCAGAATAACATGTTACGAACATAGTTTAAGGAACTGGGAATACACTTTTTCTGATCTCAAGTGCTTTCCACTTAAATGGGAGAAATAGAGGAGAAATAATATATCAGCCTGTGTGCACTGCCATGAGGCGGACTCTCATGGGTAGGATATTGAAGGAGTTTAGAACATGCCACCCAGCGTCTTAAAAAGATTGTATTCTTTTCTCCTGTTAATATGTTTTATGTCAGTTTAATTCTTAGGCCCAGCCAGAGATGCCAACAGGATACGGGAGAAACATTTCCTCCCTGACAACGTTGAAGGAAGGTCTCCCTGAGAAGGTGAGTACGGATCTGTGATGAGAAGGGGTGGTCTCACAAAAAGACTGTGTAGAAAGCATTGCAAAGAGTATCAAGGGCCTGAAGGTGAGGGAGGTCCAGGTTTTGGAGGAAGAATTAGAAAGCCTTCATCGTAAAGCTGAGTAAAGCACAGCAGGCCCCACGGCTGGGAGCAGTAGGAAAGCAAATCAACAAAGCTAGAGTGGGAGATGGGGCCACTTGGGTGTGATGCCACAGTGTTTCTACATCATGGAATGCTTTAAACAGCTGAAATTATCTATAAAATGTGAGTTAGAATCTGCTGGCCTGGACTGACCACATGCTAGTCTCTAGAACTGCCTGGAGAATTCTGGGAATCTGTGAGGAACACCATGGAATATATAAACTACATATAAATGATACTTGGTTACCAGAATTTCACTAGTTATGTTGGGGCATGACATATCAGCCTCTCATTATTATTTAGAAATAGTAATTGGGTTTATAATCTGTACCTGGTTTTATTTGGCCCTTGAGGGTTTTGATGTTTAAGCAATTCCGGTAGCTGGAATGTGCCTATGAGACCAGTTCACTGTAATAGACTCCCACCAGAATCTAGCTATCTTCCCAATCTACCAAAGTTAATTGCACATAATATATATATTATATATATATATATATATTATATATATATATATACACAAAAAAGAGGCTAGTTAAGCAATATTTTTTTGATATTGAAATTAATTTTGTTGCATCAAAATTGATTATGTGTGCAATTCGAACATTTCACAATTATAACCCTTAGGGACGGATTTTAATGTTTTATTCTTAGATATGTTTATTAAAAATGCATTCTCTTTAACTTTTCTTATTACGTTAACTAGAAAGAAAAATGTGTCCCTCTAACATCAAAACACAAGAAAATGGAGAAAAATTATTGTCTTGTGATAAAAACAATTTACATAAATATTAATTAAATATTTCAGAAGACTGTGAATGGATTGGATTTTAGTAACTATGCACTTTAAAATACTTCCTGCATGAGTGTCAGAAAAATAGGCATACATTATAAAACTATTTTAGTTTTTTTGTAAAGAGAAAGAAAACAAACATTATAAATTTAAAAATAAATATTCATTAATATAACTATTAAATATTTTTTCAAAATATTTATTCTTTAAATTGTTGTGTTTCATGTTTTATCAGCTTATATTTTTTCATCCCCAATATGTTCATTTGGGTGGAATTTACATTCTTGATGCTAACCCAAAATGGCCATTTTTGGCTTCAACAAGAGTGAAAATAAACTTGCAACTTTTATTTTACAGCAAGATCCAGTATCAGAAGTCCTATTTTTTGTACCACTTGTACCAACTTCTATTACTTCTACTATAAAAAAGAAGTACTTAGAGTAGTGAAAGAAGTACTTGAATTGAGTAGTGAAAAATGGTGAACTAAAATTTAATGAAGAAGACCAACTCACAAACCTCATTTTATCCATCAAATATTCTGCCCTGCGGATCCTTCAAACCCTTCAAATATATTTTATTATTTTCTTTTTAAAAAATTAAATTGTCAGTGGCTTTATTTAATATGACCTTAAAAACACCTATAGTATTATTAAGAATTATTGAAAGGCTGCTAAATCTCCAAGGTCTTACTAATGATCTGAACATTTATGGATGCTCTTCAGGGAATTCATGGAACCAAGTGAAATATTCCTTCTGATGGCAATAATTCCAAAATATGTATATTTCAATGCATTTCTTAAACATTTTCTCAAATAAAGAAGACTGATGACTATAAAATTTTTAAATGTCCCTCCTCTTTAAGAGCTGAAGGATAAAGGAAATAAACACACACACAAACACACACACACAGGCACACACACACACACACACGAGTTGTGAGCATAATTCTGAAAATAAAACCTTATATTTAGCATTGGACTTTCAAGTAAATAAGTTATATAAGAGAACTGACAACTGCAAATTAGTATGGTCACTAATCTATTAGATCTATACTGCTAGCAGTAACTAAGATACACAAAGCCTCAACCAAAAAGCTGTTTCACTTATAAGGCATAGTGAATAAATAATCATAAGGGTTTTAGGGTAAATGAGTGAGCTAATTGTGCTAAAAACAAGAAAAATACTAACCCAAACTTATATATTTATATTTATTTTTCCTTTAAAATATTAACTTTATAGGTACATATTTAACTATATTGCATCACTGGTATTGTTAAAAGCCTGTGCTTATTTTATTAAAATACATTTTTTTCCATTAATGTCTATTACTTTTTGTTTAGCTTTTAAAATATATGAAGCATTTCAGAGATTTTAGAAACAGGCCTGCATCTCATTCATATTGGCTGTTGATCATCCTCAAATTGTTTCTCAACATATGCACATAGTAATGTTGCATTTTTTTGCACAATAGGTCAATGTTTTAAGCAGTGTCAATGTTTTTGGCATGATGAGAGTCTTGTAAATACAAGATATTTAATTGTGCTGTTGAACTATTGTTTTAAACCAATTCCACAGAAATGATATTAAGGACATCACACAGTGGAACATTGCACAAGATGCAGTAAGAGGCATCTATAGCTTTAAATGTTTTCTTTTCATCTTAATACATGAGTGATTAACACGACAATATTAGTATACTGGTATTTCCGTAATAAAATACCACATACTGGTGGTTTAAATCACGGACACTTATTTTCTCACATTTCTGAAGGTTAGAAGTTCAAGATCAAGATGTTGGCAGAACTGGTTTGTCCTGAGTCCTCTCTCATTGACTTGCAAGTACCCACCTTTTCACTGTGCCCCTAAATGGTCCATGCAGTTCATACAACCCATAGTACTATGAGTGATCATCATCACCAGGATCTTTTTGTTTGTTTTTCTGAGACGGAGTCTCGCTTTGTCCCCCAGGCTGGAGTGCAGTGGGGTGATCTCGGCTCACTGCAAACTCCACCTCCCAGGTTCACGCCATTCCCCTGCCTCAGCCTCCCAAGTAGCTGGGACTACAGGTGCCTGCCACCAAGCCCGGCTAATTTTTTGTATTTTTTAGTAGAGACGGGGTTTCACCGTGTTAGCCAGGATGGTCTCGATCTCCTGACCTCGTGATCCGCCTGCCTTGGCTTCCCAAAGTGCTAGGATTACAGACCAGGATCTATTTTTTATACAGAGGGTTACTTCTTATTTACAATATAAATCTCCAACCTAAATACACCTTCCTTTTATCGGTATTATATCATCAAGAAGACTAGGAATTGATTTTGTGATTATGGTTCTAAGTAAGTGAAAATAAACACCTCAAAATTATTTCTATTTCATTTATATATTTTTACCACTTTTCATAAGATGAAGAGAGTAGCCAATTCTAAATTTACAAAATTTACCATTTTCATAGTTAATAAAGACAACCTTCCTCATTTTGAATGCTATTTGCATACCTGTGTTATTTTTTGAAGGAATGCAAGATGATGTTAGATGACTTTTTGATTATTTCAGTTTAGCAACAGGTAATCCATTAACTAACTAAAGAAAATTTTCTTTTTCCCAGTTTTATGCCACGCCTACCATAATATGTTTGATAGTTTCATTCCTTCCAAAACACTGATCAATTTTCAATATACACCAAAAGAAATGCAACATTTTATTTAGAATAGATATTCTTTTGATCATTAATGTAATTATTATAGAAATAGACAAATGCCTTTGCATTGATTTTCTTTGAACTTTCTATGTAATGATTTCAAATTCAGATGAAAATCTATACCCTTAAAATAAACATTATAGTAAAATTTAAAAATACAAAAGGAACAATATAGATATGATTCCTTCATGTTCAAAATAATTTTTCCTGCTTTAAAAAATATCTCAACAAAATGCATAATTAAATTAATGCATAAATTTTCACTATTTTTTAAATGTGAATATTATATATATATGCAAACCTAAAGTTTTAATGCACTTAAACCATAAAAACTGTAATAATTATATGACACGAAGAATTATAATTTGAAGATATGATTTTTCGAGGCAACTTTGAGTTCTCTATCTCTATCTCTATCTCTATCTCTAATTCTGAGGCTTTATAACCGTACAGCATGTCAATAGAGCTTGACAGTATCAACCGCAATAATACGGTTGATATTAGATGTGTTATAGTCATCCCAACATCCCTTTTACAATGTCTCTCCCTTCCTCCCTCTAATGATTTTCTATTGCTGTTTTAATAGATTACTGCAAGATTAGTGGCTTTAAAAATATTATTACTTAAATTCTGCAAGTCAGAAAGCAGCATGGGCCTCACTGGTCTAAAATGAAGGTGTTGGGAGGACTCATTCTCTTCTGAAGACTCTAAAAAGAATTTTTTTTTTCAGCTTCTAGAATTCTCTCTTTGGCCCTTCACAGGTTCTGGAGATTAGAGATATCTTTAAGGTCATTATCCTGCTTATCATATTTCCCTTGTCCCCCACACATGTGACCATGAGTGTCATGTCAATTAATTTGCTATTCTGTCTGCTAAGAGCAGATGATTAATCCAAATATGGGTACCTGATTTAATCTGGGCCAAGGAGTGCCTCCATGGGACTTAGATTTGGGACTGTCTGCTGGTCTTTCCCTCTCATGGTGCCCACAGCTATGAATTTTACAATTAGGAAACTGTTGGCAGACATGTTTCTTGCCATGTGGTGAAAATATGCCAGTATAGAGAATCACTCACGCAGAGAGATTAAGAGAGAAAAGCTAGAGATAAAGAGAACCTAGTATTTTTGAGTTTTCAGATGGCCTCTGAGATCCAGTTCTATAGCTGTCATTTCTTTACCTGAATAGTTAAATTGCACCTTACATTCCAGGAAAAGTCAATGTTGGTTTCTCTTCTTGCATTCAAGAGTCCTAATTAAAATGTAATTAATTAGAATTACATAGAGATTTAGATAAAACAACAATTATTGACCAGCTTGCTCCATCTTGATTTTGTCTCTACAGTAAGTTACATAATTAGACTGGCTCCCTTGTACCCTCTGTCAGTATTATTTCTTTACTGCTCTGAAGCTCATTTGCTCAATATTCTTTAAATTAAAAAAAAATAGCTTTACTTACTTCTCGACTTGAACTTTTTCTAAAGATAAATCTTAAGTCTTAGAAATTACTTATTCCAATTATTCACATATTTTTCCTCCTTTATTTAAAGATTCTCTCAAAATTTATTTATATACTTAATTCTTGAGAAAATTATCTTGCCTTAATTAAGGATAATTGTTTTCCATAATAGATCTGCATAGATTTTAGCTTAAGAAAGCTGCTATACATGCATCAGATAAACCAGTAATCTCATGGGTATGCAAGGGCAGGAAATACAGCCGAATGCAGAAGCAGAAATCACTCTCTCTGATGGGGCCATCCATCTCTCTCATCTTTGCTATTTTCTGTGCATTTGCTCTATTCTCATGCTTCTCTCTGTGGAATCACTGCCTTTGGTTACTTGTGGAATCACTATTTTCTCAAAATGTTTCCTTACGTGTAGTTTTGGCTGGTGCAGGCAATGACTCCAGTACCATCTCTATACAATATTTTGGCACACGTGGCCATATCATCTGATTCAGCTGCAGTGCCACAGGGCGTACTTACCTGGGAGAGTCATTGCCTGACACAGCTAAGATTTCATGTGCTAAGCAAAAAAGAACAAAGCTGGAGGCATCACATTACCCTACTTCAGACTATAAAGCCTACAGTAAATAAAACAGCGTGGTGCCAGTACAAAAACCAGTACATAGACCAATGGAACAGAATAGAGAACCCAGACATAAAGCTACACACTTACCAAAATCTTCTCTTTGATAAAGTTGACAAAAATAAGCAATAATAAAAGGATTCCCAATTCAATAAATGGTGCTGTGACAACTGGCCATGCGTATGTGGGAGAATAAAACTGGACAACTACCTATCACCATATACAACAATTAACTTAGGACAGGTTAAGCACTTAAATGTTAGAACTCAAATCAATCCTAGAAGAAAATCTAGTAAATACACTTCTAGATATCAGCCTTGGCAAATATTTAACTAAGTCCCCAAAAGCAATTGCGACAGTTAGGAAAATTGACAGTCAGGAACTAATTAAACTACACAGCTTCTGCACAGCAGAAGAAACTATCAACACAGAAAGCAGACAACATACAGAATTGCAGAAAATATTTGCAAACTATGCATTTGACAAAGGTCTAATATCCAGAATCTTCCAGGAGCTTAAACAACTCAAGCAAAAAACAAACAACCTCACTGAAAAGTAGGCAAGGCCGGGCGAGGTGTCTCACACCTGTAATCCCAGCACTTTGGGAGACCAAGGTGGGCAGATCGCTTGAGGCCAGGAGTGGGAGACCAGCCTGGCCAACATGGTGAAACCCTGTCTCTGTTAAAACTACAAAAATTGGCCAAGTGTGATGATGTATGCCTGTAATCCCGGCTACTCAGTAGGCTGAGGTACAAGAATTTCTTGAACCCGGGAGGTGGAGGTTGCATTGAACCAAGACCGCACCACTGCACTCCATGTACTCCAGCCTGGGCAGCAGAAAAAAAAAAGAAAAAAAATGCAATGGGCAAAAAACATAAACAATCATTTATTAGGAGAAAACTTACAAGCAGCCAGCAAACATATAAAAAATGCTCAACATTACTAGTTAAAACCACAAAATTCCACCTTACACTAGTCAGAATGACTAGGAAAGAAAAGTAAAAAAAAATAAAAATAAAAAAAAAACAGATACTGGTGAGGCTGCAGAGAAAAGAAAATGCTTATACATTTCTGGTGGGAATGTAAATTTCCAGCCACCATGGAAAGCAGTTTAGAGATTCCCAAAGATCTTAAAATTACCATTTGATCCAGCAATCCCATTACTGGGTATATATCCAAAGGAAAATAAACCATTCTACCAAAAAGACACATACTTGTATGTTTATCACAGCACTATTCACAATGGCAAAGACATGGAATCAACCTAGGTGGCCATCGATGGTGGATAAAGAAAATGTTTATATATATATATATATATATATATATATATACACACACACACACACACACACACACACACACCATGGAATACTACAAAGCCATTACAAAGAACAAAATTATGTCCTTTGCAGCAAAATGGATGCAGTTGAACACTGTCATCCTAAGCAAGTTAAAACAGGAATAGAAAATCAAATACCATATGTTCTTATTTATAAGAGAGAGATAAACATTGGGTACACATAGGCATAAATATGGAAACAATAGACATTGGAAACTATTGGGGGGCAGTAGAGGGGAGAGAAAGGGAGGAGGGAAGGACTGAAAACTGCCTCTTGGGTACTATGTTCATTACCTGGGTGACGGGATCATTTGTACCCCAAATGTCAGTATCACACCATATATCCATGTAACAGACCTACACACATACTCCCTGAATCTAAAATAAATTTGAAATTAGAAAAAAAATGTTTGAAGCTATTGCTGTTAAAAGATCAGAAAAAGACGTGGACTATATTCAACTTCATAGACCTGAGAAGCAACCACACCTGCCTACACCTTGATGTTGGATGTCCAGCCTCCAGACCTGTGAGACAATAAATTTCTGTCACTTAGTTAGATAAAAATGTTATCCACTCAAAACTATAGTAAACTATACCATAAAAAGAATGGATAAAGTCATAAACTTTACTTGTAAAATAGAATAATATTGAGAAACTCTGGTTGAATTAAGACAGGAGAACCCAGAGTCTCTATGCTTTTGTGTGTGTGTGTGTGTGTGTGTGTGTGTGTGTGTGTTTTGAGATGGAGTTTTACTCTTGTCATCCAGGCAGGTAGTGCAATGGTGCGATCTGGGTTCACCGCAACCTCCGCCTCCCGGGTTCAAGCAGTTCTGCCTCAGCCTCCTGAGTAGCTGGGATTACAGGCATGCACCACCATGCTCGGCTAACGTATTTTGAGTAGAGACAGGGTTTCTCCATGTTGGTCAGGCTGGCCTCAAACTCTTAACCTCAGGTGATCCACCTGCCTCAACCTCCCAAAGTGCTGGGATTATAGGTGTGAGCCACCGCCTCTGGCCGTCTCTATGCTTTTTGTCTCTTTTTTAATCAACTCCCCCCTACTAGGAGTTCCCAAATTCTCAAGAAATTCTCTAGTCATTTTGAAAACCACTAGGATAGTGAATAAGGCCCAGGTCCAAATTTAGAAGACCAGCATTATCCTGATACCACTTCTACATAGCTAACTGCATGATATCGGTCTCCGTAGCTCTCAGCTTAATCATTCTCAGATAAAGCAATGATGATAGGAAGTAGACGACTTTTAAATTCTGTCCTAGTTGAAATTTTTACAGTGTTTGATCTACATTTAATTACTTACAGAAGTGGAAATTCTTAACCGTTTACAATTAATGAATTTCTTTTTTTTTTATTATACTTTAAGTTCTAGGTTACATGTGCACAACGTGCAGGTTTGTTACATATGTATACATGTACCATGTTGGTGTGCTGCACCCATTAATTCATCATTTACATTAGGTATATCTCCTAATGCTATCCCTCCCTCCTCCCCACACCCCACAACAGGCCCCGGTGTGTGATGTTCCCTTTCCTGTGTCCAAGTGTTCTCATTGTTCAATTCCCACCTATGAGTGAGAACACGCGATGTTTGTTTTTTTGTCCTTGCTATAGTTTGCGGAGAATGATGGTTTCCAGCTTCTGGAGTCTGAAATGATAAGGTTCCCAGAGGAAATGTATCTATCAATCATCATTCAGATACTTTAAAATAACAAGCAATCTTTATTCTTTACATTTTAGAGCAATTTCAAATTGCATATAGAACCCATATGACTTTCTGTGATCATAAAAATGAATGACTAGAATGGAACAGATGAATGGCCAATGGCTATAATACATATTAATTGAATTATTTTCTAACTACTTCATAAATATGAATTTATAATGGCCTATTACAGGAAAAGAAATTTCTCTTTTTAAGATATAAAACTTGGCAGTGCATTTTAAGCACCTAGTATTCTTTTTTCCTAGATTCTTTGTGTAGAGACAGAAAAGAACAAAAAGGGAAGTTCTCAGGGCAAAATGAAGTAGGTTTTGAATTTTCTTGTGTGTCAGTTGAATTTTTTAAATTTAAAGTATGTGATGTAATGTTCTGTTCATTATGAATAGTCTGACTCAATCACTAGCCTATACTAAAGAGATCTAAATTTAGAGGATCCAGATTTATGGAAAAGCAAATCATTTTTAAAATAAACAAAACACGAATGAGTCTCTTCTATAGAATGCCAATAAGCAATTTATTAAGGTAAATATGTAATCAAAGACTTTAGAAAAAAAAATGGTGCATGTAATTACCAATCCTTCACTGTGAGGAGTGTGGGGCTATACGCTTCCTTACCATCCACTTGGCTCCTAAAGCTATGTTTCACCCTTCCGAATGTGAGGCTGAATATGAAGCATGAGAAGAATTCTTCCAAATGTGAGGGGAAATTCTTCACAGGCAAGATTCGAATGATTGATTGCCCTCTGGATTCCAGTTGTGTTTGCCCAATGGTCTGGAGAGGGAAGGAAGCTGGAATATGTATTTCCCTTGTTTTTTCATCTGCGGCCCGTAGTGTCCTTCAACTAAGATTAGTGCTTCCCTTTAGGTGGCCTGTTCTAAAAGACTTTCCTCTGGGTCTAGGTAATGCTCACTCCCCTCCTATTTAGGACATATGAGACACAACACTTTGATCCTTCTGGTTCTGGATTGAGGCATTATTCCTTGTGGTTTTTCCTATGCTCTGCTAAAATTTTTGTAAATAGCATGTAAATGAAACTTTTTCTGGAATTATGCTATATGCATGTGCCACCTGGTTCTTGTGAAACACTGATGAGTATCTGCTATATCTTGTAGCAACAAGTAGTAAAAACAATATCTTAGACATGATCCTTTAAAAAGTTATTTTGTCTTTTAAGAAAATGCTAAATAAGGGCTCATATACAAGGCACCCTGCAAAGCAGCATACGCAAGGGACTCTGTTGGACAATGAGAAAATAATAGTGTTATTTGGCTCATCCTATTCTGTTGCTAATAATATCTCTCAATGACTACCACCTCTAAGGTCTCAGACTCGTTGTACATTTTTTGAAAGGCTTCTTTCAAATATACAAGACCTTCACATTAATTCCTGCTTCAACTAAAACTTGTATTTTTATCTTTTGTGGTTATTCTTTTTTTTTCCGTTTCAATTTAATTTGTGCATTCAAATCTCAAGCAGATACTCATCAATAGGCATTGTTGTCCAGATGCCACTATAAATGCCTGTTTACAGCAGCAAACAAAACTTAACAAACCCCCCTGTCCTCCAAGAGTTCACATCCTCGTATCAGTTCTTTATATCGTACTGTTTCATGGACACTTCTTTAATCTAGCTAGGAAAACATATAAATCTCCTTTTATCTTTTTCATTCCATTCTATTACAACATGTCCTAGTCAGTTCAGGCTACCATAATAAATTATTATTGACTGGATGGCTTCAACAACAAATATTTATTTCTTATAGTTCTAGAGGCCTAGAAGTCCAAGATCGAAGTGCTGGCAGATGCAGTGTCTGGTGAGGGTTTGCTTCCTGGTTTATAGATGGCTATCTTCTTGCTGTATTTTCACAAAGCAGAGAGCAGAGAGTGGAAGCAAGCTCTTATGTGTCTTATAAGAGTACTAATACAAGAATGCTAATCCCATTATGAGTGCTCTGCCCTCAAGACCTAATCACCTCTGAAAGGTCCCACCCCCTACTACCATCACAGCGGGAGTTAAGATTTAAATAAATGAATTTGGGGTGGAGTAAGCATAAACATGTAGCCCCCTAACACAATGCATTTAATTCCCCTAAGCCATGGGAAACTTCAGCTTCTTTCTTACACTGTGTTTGTATTTATTCCTCAGGCCTTAAAACTGCTTCTGTTTCTTTTTTTTTCTTTTCTTTTTTATTATTATTATTATTATACTTTGCGTTTTAGGGTACATGTGCACAATGTGCAGGTTTCTTACATATGTATACATGTGCCATGTTGGTGTGCTGCACCCATTAACTCGTCATTTAGCATTAGGTATATCTCCTAATGCTATCCGTCCCCCGTCCCCCAACCCCACAACAGGCCCCAGTGTGTGATGTTCTCCTTCCTGTGTCCATGTGTTCTCATTGTTCAATTCCCACCTATGAGTGAGAACATGTGGTGTTTGGTTTTTTGTCCTTGCGATAGTTTGCTGAGAATGATGGTTTCCAGCTTCATCCATGTCCCTACAAAGGACATGAACTCATCATTTTTTATGGCTGCATAGTATTCCATGGTGTATATGTGCCACATTTCCTTAATCCAGTCTATCATTGTTGGACATTTGGGTTGGTTCCAAGTCTTTGCTATTGTGAATAGTGCTGCAATAAACATACATGTGCATGTGTCTTTATAGCAGCATGATTTATAATCCTTTGGGTATATACCCAGTAATGGGATGGCTGGGTCAAATGGTATTTCTAGTTCTAGATCCCTGAGGAATCGCAACAACTGGATCCCTTCCTTACACCTTATACAAAAATTAATTCAAGATGGATTAAAGAGTTACATGTTAGACCTAAAACCATAAAAACCCTAGAAGAAAACCTAGGCAATACCATTCAGGACATAGGCATGGGCAAGGACTTCATGACTAAAACACCAAAAGCAATGGCAACAAAAGCCAAAATTGACAAATGGGATCTAATTAAACTAAAGAGCTTCTGCACAGCAAAAGAAACCACCATCAGAGTGAATAGGCAACCTACAGAATGGGAGAAAATTTTTGCAACCTACTCATCTGACAAAGGGCTAATATCCAGAATCTACAATGAACTCAAGCAAATTTACAAGAAGAAAACAAACAACCCCATCAAAAAGTGGGTGAAGGATATGAACAGACAGTTCTCAAAAGAAGACATTTATGCAGCCAAAAAACACATGAAAAAGATGCTCATCATCACTGGCCATCAGAGAGATGCAAATCAAAACCACAATGAGATACTATCTCACACCAGTTAGAATGGCCATCATTAAAATGTCAGGAAACAACAGGTGCTGGAGAGGATGTGGAGAAACAGGAACACTTTTACACTGTTGGTGGGACTGTAAACTAGTTCACCCATTGTGGAAGTCGGTGCTTCTGTTTCTAATAGAGAATCCTTCCATAGAATTTTAGAATGAGTAACTCTTCTTCTAGTGTTTTAGGAGCCCAAGGTGGGAGGATTGCGTGTGCCCAGGAGTTTGAGACCAGCCTGAGTAACAGAGCAAGACCCCAGTTCTGCAAAAAGTAAAACTTAGCTGGGCATGATGATTCATGCCGGTAGTCCCAGCCACTCTGGAAATTAAGGTGGGAGTATCCCTTGAGCCCAGGAGTTCAAGGCTGCAGTGGCTGAGCTATGATCACACCACTGCACCCCAGCTTTGAGCAGCAAAACAAGATCCATGTCTTTAAAAAAAAGAAAGAATGGTTAACTCTTCTTGATCTTCAGGCTTTGAATTACATTTTTGCGTACTCATTTGTTTCTCCTTCCATATGAAAATGTAATTTTCAAGATAAATTTTCACTATCTACTTAAAGAGATTTTCCTTCTTGTTTTTTTTAATATAAACATACACCTGAATTAAATAGTTCAAGATTTTAGTGTCTAACAATTTCTTTGCTTATGCCAGAAGGCAAGTTAAATATGGAGCTTCCTGAGAAAACTGTCTGGAGAAGGCAGGACTCTCCTTTTCATATCAAGTCTTTCTAGTTATGTTTGGCTAAACACTTTGTGTGCTGTGTATTTTAGATATAACTTCAGAACTAAGTAAAAAATGAAAAAATTTCTGTTGCCCTGGAACACATTTCTCTTCTTATATGAATTTCTGGAATCCTCATTGAGACTTGGGAATTTTATACAGAATTTGAATTATGAGCCATATTGCAGCTGCAGAGTATATAAATATTCTAGAGCCACCAAGCTCTCCAATTAAAAAAGATGTTTTCTAATTTTATTCCTATGTGCTAAAAACAAAATTCTCCTGAGTGTGTGTGTGGCAGTTTCCTAATTTCTTGCCATATACCCAGTTTCTAGTTGCTGTGTAAATCTGATGCATAATACAAAATCAAAATAAATATGAGTTGGGGATTATTTTCTTTTTGATTTTCCACCAGTAGATAAATATTTACCAATTTTCTCACAGTAGCCTTGATTCCGATTTCAAGACACTGATTATGGAGATTTCGTTGAATTCAGCAGAAAGCAGTAAGTAGTTCCACCAGGTCACATAGAGATTACTAGTTGGCTGAAACCCTTTGAGACTTATTAATAGGAAACTGCTGATGAACTTCTCTCTACATCATGTCACTTGTGGTGTGCACATACTTTGTTAAATCTCTTCAAGCTGGGCCTTAGCCTCTCAGTCTTGATCTTAGATAGATTTGAAAGAGAAATCCATGTATTAGACTGATATATCCATGTCTTCAATGATTTCTACTTACATTCCAATATAGAATTTTGCAATAATAGAAATGGAATGACTCTAAATTTGCATATCCAACCATATTCAAAATAAATAACATTAGATAAATAATTTTAGGATTATATTGTTTCATACTTGGTATATACAATTCGATTGTGAGCAGAAGCAAGATTTTATTTGTTCTTTACTGTGTGCTTGCTTATTTAACATTGAAGGCTGTGATTAATCCCCAAAAAATGGGAGAAGAGAGAAAATACAACTAAAAATATTACCTTAGCCTAAATCTTGGTATAGTTACCTCTTCTATACCAGGTTGCTGGCATCAGCACATAGTAAGACTATACCATCTCTTTCTCCATGTGGGTTTCTTGCAGAATGTTGGATTCATTTCTCACATCCATCAGCCTCCCTGTTACTTCTGTGGCAAATCCAATGTGTGAAAGAAAATTCTCACCAATATAAATATTATCCCATATTGTTATGAATACTTCCCACCTCTTAAAGTCAATATTAGTGAGCTTAGACTAGACGATATTGCCAAAAAGTTTTGTTTCTTCTTCAGGTTTTATATCTGGTAGTAGTTATGACTTAATGACTATTCTGTTCTGTGTAGTCAGCCATTCAGGGACCCAAGATGTGGGAGACATTTCACACTGGAAAACGGTTCTCCATTGATCACTTGTATTTCTGCATGTCTTAAGAAAACACATTAGCAAATTTTCTTCTGAATTCTATATCCGAGGATCTTTTTGAAGAAAGTTCACCATGCACTGATTACCGATTTGTTTGGATTTGATGAGACAGAACACACATAGAGGTAACAAGCTACACGCGGCAGGTTTATTACTCATAGGAACAACGGGAGCCTGGGATTCACTGTGATCCATCCCGCAAGGCTCAAGAAAGCTGTCTGGGACAAATGAAGTCTAATCTGTTCTTGTCTATGTATGCCTCACTTACACTGCAGCTGAGGGACCCTGGAAAGCAACTAGCTCTGAGTTTTGTATTCTGGGGGCAAAATGACATGCTGTGTAAAACACTGAAGGATCTTTGTTCAAGACGGGACTGGAACGGAGCCTGATCTATTCTAGCCAGTCTTCCCCTATCTCAAAATATTTCATTCCCAGCACATCTCAGTTATTCTTGAGAATTACAAATGAGAAAGGGAGGGGAACTGAATTGTCCAAGGCCACCCAGAGACCTGTCCTGAATCTTTGACTAGCAGTCTTTCAACAGAGGCAGCACCCTCCTGCTGGAGAGGGAAGATTTGTTTCCTGATCAGGAAAGTGAAAATATTGTCTCTATGTGGAACAAAGCTTGAACAGACCTTCTAGTAGCCCCTTTAAAATTTGGGGGGTTTTCTTAGCTCTGGGTCCCTCAGGTGTGACCAAACCCACTGTGTACAGCATTCGCTGGGACATTCCTCACAGCCCCCTGAGTCTTGGAGGGCCCAGAAGAAACTTAGTAAAATAAAAGTCTATTATTATTTCTCCCAATATATTTTTATTATGGATACTAAAAAATTTTAAGGTCTATGAAAATATTAAAGACAAGACCTGTATGCAACTTTTATTTGGCCGTATAGTCAGAAACCTCTGTGAACATGGAGCTCGTGTTTTCTGCTCTACTTTAAGGAAAAAAGCCATTTGTCCCTGACCCAGGAGTCTCATGTGCTCTTCCAGCATCGAAGAATCTGTGTAGAAAAAATGTGTAGAAAAAAAAAAACTGAAATCCCTCAAAGGTGATTACAAAAAGAGAGTGACTGAGATTTAAATTAAAGTATTAATTAGTTCAGAGTCTTGCCAACAACATGAAATTTACTTAAATAGCAACATACAAAATGTATATTTATTGTAAATTATATTATTAAATTATAATCTTAAAATATTAAGCAACATCAATTTATAAATTAAGATATTTAGTTATTAAAACCCAATATATCTAGTAACTATCAAATTGCAATTTATTTTTTAAAAAACATTAGTAAAAAAGAAATCTATTGTTATTTCTATCAATATGTTTTTCTTATGGATACTAAAAAATTATAAAGTATACAAAAATATTCAATATAAGACTTGTATATAACTTTTATATGGCCTTATAGTCAGAAAGGATATTGATCTTATTTTTGACAGTGTTAATGAATTTGTATATTGTGCATTTAAGAGGAATTTTTTTTAATTTTATAGGATTATTTGTAGGTAAGTAAATACAGTTGCAGAAAGGTGTTTCATTGCTTTAATCAAGTAAATGTTATACTTTACTATATATGGATATTAAAAAATTATAAGGTATATCAAAATTTTCAAGATAAGACTTGTATGCAACTTTTATATGGCCAGAGCTTTTATATAGTCGAAACCAATGTGAAAGTGAAGCCCATGTTGTCTGCAATACTGGATATAATATATACAGTTATATATATTGGTTTATCTAAACAATGTTCTATAAAGCAAAAAAATCAATCATTTCAATTTAACCAATAATGGTTGGAATTATATTACCTGGCAGGATAGCTGCCACTGGTTGATCAATGACTGGATGAACAATGTTGGCCTCAATTATTTCTGACAGGTGGCAGGCTGGTTAGTTTAGGGGGACTTAGTCAGGATGAATGTTTTCTGATCTATATTGCCTAACATTCCAACAGGTTATACAAGGCTTCATCAATGGCTCTTCTTTGTTCCACATTGTCTCATCTTCCAACAGACTAACCTGGGCATCTCCAAATAATAATTGAGGGCTCCCAGTGGTAATGAGTCAGCACTGATGTGCAAGTCTTTTCAAATATTTATTGTGTTATATTTGCTATTGTACCATTGTCCAAAGTAAGTCTGTGATCAAATGCAGATTCAAGGTGTCAATAAAGTTCACTTCTAGAGCGGCATATTAGACAGAATTCTTCAGAGAAAAGGAAGCACCACTAAGGCCCACTCACATTTAGAAAAACCATCTGCTTTACTCAGTCAACTGTTTCAAATGTTAATCCCATCCAGAAACACCTTCACAGACACAACCAGAATAATGTTTGAATAAATGTCTGAGCAGCCTGTGACCCAGACAAGTTAACATATAAAACTCATCATCACTATGCGTAAAATAATAAAGTCACTTTAAAAAGGGGCATGCATAGATATAAAGAAATAATTTCTGACTCTGAAAGAGAACATTCTAACATTAAACATTCTAAGCAAATTGTCTTGCATTATCAAATATAGATGATGAAATCTGTATTAAAGCTTTTATATACGTTTAAAATATTCATAAACCAGACATGTATTACATGTCTGTATAGAGCAGTTGCAATAATATATAATTTTCTAAGAGTTTCAATATTCAAAAATTTTCTGACTCTACAAAGTAAGCATATAATTGGACTACTCATAGGACTCCTGATAGTGCTGATGAAATGATAAATGATTATACTTCTCCATTAAACATATATGGCCAAACTGTAATGAGTTAATGAGTTTACTTCTAGTGTACAGAGAAATGTATTTCTGTGCAAAGATTAGTGTTGTATTTCATTTATTTTATTTTCTTCACATAGCTAGATATGTTCAATCTTCTTTACAGCAATTGAGGTCATTGAATCCAAGCATATTTACTTTTCTTATCACTAAATAAGATTCTTATTTTCAAATTCTCAATAATATGTAGTTGAAGTAATATGACCACTTTGGGGCCATGATGTCGACAAGTTCTAATTTTTGAAAATGCTGTTGACCTTCCAAGCCCCAAGTGTATCATTTTTATACAATGAGTGCTGATTTCCTAAATAATATCCAACTGACCTTTTTGAAACACAACTTCCAAAAGTGTTTCTTAGTCTCCCTGGTGTAGTTTACACAGTGAGAAATACAGTTAACTATGTCACAAACTGCATTATTGGATGGAGCACAATGGTTGCAATTATATTTGTGGTTGTTTTAAATTAAGTAATTCTAATAGAAGTGTATCTCTAATAATACAGTTAAATTTGCATGCTGATTTGTAATATTAAAAGAACGTTTTCCAATTTCATAAGTTTTACTAAAAATGTTTGTGTTCATCTACAAAACAATTTTAAGACTACCTTTAGGATACAAATGAGTGTCAGAGGGATAGTCCATATCAGAGCAAATTTCTTTAGTGCACACAGAATGATTTTCATCATCTCCTATTGCTCTCTAAGGCCCATTTCCACTTCTGCAAACCAATATTTTGTATTTTTAAAGCTTAAACAGCAAATGGAACATATTATTTAGTCCAATAAAATTATATTCAGGCAAAATCCTACTTGTCTTGAATAATCAGCTATTTCAACTTTCTTACAGAAAATTTTTTTATAGAAATCATTCCCTATGCAATGAAAAAAATCTCTGATTTATCCAATTAATAGGGAAAGCATACTCAAATAAACAGCATATTATGCACAATGTGTTAGCATAATATCACAAACATATTAACCTAGTTTTTCTCCAATGCACTAGTAAATAGGTATCCTGCTTATAAATGAAGAAAGTCTTTCTTGTCTTGTTTTCTGTATTGATTTTATTCTCACACATAATCTAAAATAACATAAGCTTTTTCAGGGTTATACTCCTAATTAAAACTGGTATTTAGAAATTTATAATAATTAATCTTTACAATTTAATTAATATTTTATTGCCATAAAAATATGTTGGAATATAATTAAATGCCTGTAATTCTATATGAGATTTGGAGATGAGTATGTTCAGAAGCTTTCCCCCACATGCTTAGTTTAAAAAATTCCACAGACATTTGTCTTCTCACAATTTCACCCGGGAAATATGACTTCATTATAAAAATATGAATTTGTCATGATCAGTTTATCAAAGGATAAATATGCATCATACTATGTAGGATGAACCAATGCTTCTCAACCCATAATGTGCATAAGGGTCACCTGAAGATCTTGTTTGAAGTGTAGATTCTGATTCAACAGGCCTGGCCTGGATGGGAAATAAAATTGTGCATTTTTAGCAATGGTCTCAAGTCAGGTCAACGGTGGTCTAGCTATATATGCATGAAGTGTGTGTGTGTGTGTGTGTGTGTGTGTGTGTATCCCTGCTCCATTGCCTTATATATATTATACATTATATACAAAGCAATATTTAGTCCATAAATGCTTAGCATCATTAAATGGCCTTAATTTTTTTATTTAATCAACTAATTGGAATTATTACAAATAGAATTTTAATAATAAGAAGCATTTTTCCATTATTGAAGTCAGTTTGAAGTGGCATAAAGCCATGATATAATAAAGTCCAAATTTCACACTAGGAAGATGTTACTTAATGTTTTATAATTAAATAACAATAGCCATACACTCTATTACAAACTTGAAGTAACAAGTTTACATTTAGTAACCTAAAACCATTTTTTCCTAGAGCTCAAATTTCTGTTAGCAGCTCTGCATTAAAAAAAAGAAACTTTTGTTATTTTTACCTTAATTAGCTTATGTTATTACCAGGAGATCTGAATGGAAGATACATACTGAATTTGTAGCATACTATGATATATAAATTTCTGAAGCAGGTCAAACAGTAATGATGAGCAAAAGCAAGATTTCTTTGGCATTTGGGGAAATCAAATTGGGTGGGGCAAAAGTTTTATGTTGGTGGAATATCTATAATTTGATTATGTTGACAAGAGAAATATAAAATGATGGGATATGAACAACTCACAGAATAAGCACATAAACACATTAGGTATGTGTATCTATTTCATGTACACATATAGACAAAAAGTTATCCTAATAACTAATATCTATAGAAAATACTATATATATCCAAAAGTATACCAAGAACTCTATGTGAATTGTCTTATTGACTTTTCAAATGGCTGTTGAAATCAGTACAGTACTATATACACATGTTTTGTAAATGTAGGTAGTCATGTTTTATAAATTAAGGTAGTAAACTCACTTGCGTACCACAGCACACCTACTAAAAGCTGGAGTGGAGATGGGATTGGAAATAATCTTAATTTTTCTTATTTCTCATCCCTGAACAACAAAGATAATTCCATGTATTGGGGATATTTTTTTCATCAGACAGCAACATTTTGCTACCCAATTTTATAATGGTCATAATGATGTTAGGCTGTGTTAATGTAAAATGAATTTTAAAACCTCAGTGTTCCAACACTGAAAAATAATGTATCCCTCAGTAATAAAATATTCAGATAGGCAAGTGGCTCCCCTTAACGGCATGTGGAACATTTGTTTTCCGAAGTTGATGTGACAGTGGAAGAGAAAAATGAAAACAGTTGACTGGCTCTTAACTGCGTTGGCTTGGAACAAAAACACGAATCACTACCACTCACACTCCTTTGGCCAGAAGAATGTTTACGGTTTTAATCCAAGAGCAAGGGAGAATGGAAAATACCAGGCAACATGTACATAGCTGGCGAGTGTGATTTCTCCCACACAGTGTTGACACAGATTTTTAAATCTTACAGGCATTTCTTATTATATGTCATTTGTTTTAGATTGGGTTCACTCTAAAGCAGATAACTAAGACAAGGAATTAAGTGTGAGTAGTTTATTCAGGCGGTGAATCCAGGAATCACCGGTAGGGGAATTGGGAGTTTAAACAGGTAAGGGATGAAAAGAAAACACAGCTTCAACTATAAAGCAAGTCGCAACTGTGGAATACTACAGCTTACTTCTGCCTGGGAACTCTGGGAATCAGCATGAAACACAGGCCTCAAAATCAGCAACAGAAAGCTCAAGGAAATGAACCACTTCAGTGCTTCTGTCCAGCACTGGCTAAGGACATTAGTTCCCAGGTCCTTCTAGCCTGCCCCACGTACAAGATTGAGGGTTCCATTAGTAAGAAAAATCTCCTTGACAGAGAGATAGAGACACTGCTTTTGGAAATTACAGGAAATGAAAATTTGGGTAGAGAATCTACCATGAATATGTACACATATACAATAAAATGCCCTTAATTATACACACACACACACATATATGTATACATGCATACATAAAATGTATGTCAATGAATATATCTATACAACAAAAATATAAGGAGTTTGCTGTTATATGAATCATTACATTTCCTTTCAGATCAAAAATCATCTGCAAGCAAGATAAATTCAGTCTCAAAGCCCCAGTTGAGAGCATTATTATTGCATGAACTTCAGGAAGTTCAGGAAATGGCAGGATTTGAGGTGCACACCCTCTAATTCTCACATCTCAAGTACTGCTACAGAACTTTAAGCTGAACATTTGAGGATCAACTTTTGTAGGTGAGAAAGAGCATATTGGAAGATATGAGTTATATGAGCTGTGCTGTCTCTGAATGGGGTTTATGCTTGTGTTATTGCCTGCACCTCTATGTTTTAAGTTACTTTCTTTCAAACAAACAAACATAAGTGTTATTATTTTGCCTTACTCAGCGATGAGTATAAAGAATGCACTAGTAAACGTGAATTAAATGAAATTGAATTAAAAGGAGGAAAATTAAATGTTTTATATCATTTTAATTAAAAAGTTAATCATTTATATAGTCTCTCTTAACTTTAAAATTATAAAATTATAAGTTATATTTTTAAATTAGCTTCATTTCATCTGTTCTAAATATATAGTACGTTATCAAATGTTTTTTATTACTCTTTTTTATTCTATTATTTGAAATGCTTTTAACTCCAATTAGTTAACATTCTGCATATACTAATTTGAAAACAGATATAGCCTCCAATTTATGTCTTTAGAAGAAAGAGAAACATTTAAAGAAATTACTATATGCATCTCCAGATTTTTTACAACTTTCTTCAAAGCCGTAAATGATTTGGCTGTAGGATAACTGCAGTATCATGTCTTGCCTCTTGACCTTTGCTTACTCCTCCTTACTGGCTCATTTTCTTCTCAGATATGTTAACAATGCAACAGACTCAGCCTTTTCATTTGCTGATTTCACTGAAACCATCTCTCCGGACATGTGCAATGTTCCCTCAATATATTCAGGACTCTTCTAAAACGTCAAATCATCAAACATGCCTTTCCAGAGCACCCTACATAGCAAGCCACCCTGATTTACTATGCCTTTGTCCTGTCTTATTTTCTTAAAAATGTGTATCATTCTTGAGAAAATACACATATTTAGTTTATTGGGAATGTGTATCTCTTATCCCCAGTTAGAGTGTAATCTTCATGAGGGTGGGGTCTTTACCTTAGTCACTGTAAAATTTCCAGTGTTTAGAACATTGAAATATAGGACATATTCAACTGATATTTGTGTAAGTAATAAATGGAAGAAATAGATTAATTAGTCTTAATAAAAATGTAAGTAAGACCTAAAGTAATTATAACATGAAATAATTACCTTCAACACAAATCATGTGAACTATAATATTATGTATGATGGCTATGATTTTTATAGGCCATATTTGAATTGATTGATTTGTTCCTTTCAAAAGCCCAAGGAGTTGGGTTTTATTATTACTCCTGCATTGTAGAGGGACAATAGTTAGTAGCTATTTCCAGATTCAGTTTATACAGATAGATAAGTTCACTGTTTTCTCCAACACTTTTGTGTACAAATTTGGCAAAACAGTTGTTTAACTAGATGATATATTTTTTGAAACACAATAGAGAAAACTCGGTATCAGGAAATTGGTTCAGGGTTTTTATTTTTTGTTTTGTTTTGTTTTGTGGAGCTTCTTAGTGACGGTAGTGAGGTTTTTGGTTTTGAACTTATTAGAAGTAAAATTAACATATTATAGTAATAGGAGGTAGCAAACAAGTTGCATTATATGGTACGTAGGATCTTAGGAAAACATGGAACAACCAGAAAGAGAAATGCTGAAGCGATTTATTGTTATGAAGCGGCATGTAAAACATTGACTTAGGCTTACCATCAGGGAGAATAATGTCTCATCACCCTCAAGTCCTTGCGATGTTGAGCGTCTCCTCCAGCAATTCTGTTTCGTAGCATGATTTCTTTATGCCCAGCCTATCTACTGCCTGAGGTAGAACCATAGGCCAAGTTTTATTTCATGAAGTATGATAGTGAATCAAGAGTAATCCAGGTCAAATATATATTATCCAGTTTACCTTATCCCAAACCAATATCTGATTTGTCACATTAGGTTCTATTCCATTGGTTTATGTGAGCTTAATAAGTAGCTTAGACATTTTCTTTCTTAGATTTTCTCATGGATTTCCAAAAATCCGTGAGATTGAGTTTTGATTAGTAGGATTGATTGTTGATTATCTGAATGTTCCATAATGTGTGTGTGCTTTTGTGTGTGTTTGTATGTGTGCATGTGTGCCCATGGTTTCCTGGAAACTAAGACCAAATTGCTTGATATAAGAAAAGGATACTAGAAATAAAAGAGATTTTTAAAAGGGGAAAACAAGGCATTGAAGATGGACAGTTTATATGGGGTGATAGAGAATTTATAAAAAAAAGAAAATTGTGATTCCAAAGAAACACAGCTTCACTATCGTAATTGTTGCTATGTACATAATGCAATTTTTCTATTTCCCTCTATTTTTTTCTTTATTAGAGTCCTCTCTGGGCAAAATCGGCCTCCATCGATCTGAAATATCAATATATCAGGTGTGTAAAGTGATGGGTGTTAGGGGAAAGTAGAAGTAGAATAAATTAGTGGCCTTGAAACCTAGATCTTTGTTAAAATCATTTCTGAGAACTTAACAAATGTAGATCAAGTGGACATGTTATCAGAACTGGGACCCTCTATCCTCGCTACCATCTCCCATCTTAGAATAGGGGAGGTTGCTGGCATAAATGGATACAGTTAACCAGCTCCGCAGATTGTTACAGCGATCGATCAGGATGGGAACAACTTCCATCATGAGGCTTTGTCCCATGCACAGTCTCATTCTTTTCTCCATTGGCTGTGGTGAGAATAAAATAGCTACTTTCCCTTGACAATGATTCCCACCTCTGTGTGCAGCTATAGCCGGAAAGAATGTGCTCTCAGCACTCTTTCTGCCATAGCTAAAGACTGCAAAACACAAAATTGCCTTGAGAGCTTTTGTTGAAATCAACTTAATCCGATGATAGCCCAGGTCCTTCCTACCTGCAGTTTTCTGGCAGGCTGGGGATGTGTGGCATTACTTTAAGTTGTATTTCAGGGTTTCTGGGAATGATTTATTTCAGGGTATATTTCCTCCAGTCCCTTCACTCTGTCTTTAGTCTTCCCATTTTACTCCATCTTCTACATAGCTGCTTTACTGTGTCTTACCAATTGAGCATCAACTATGCGATCAGTATTGCTAAATGGTATTAATATGTGACATTGGCAAAGTGATTCTGTTTTTGTCTTGCTGTTGCTGAATCTGTCTTAATGTCAATACTTTGCATGAATGATAACGAAGGTGAAGACATGGCATAAAAAAAGCCAGTTGTATTAGATCTGAGTCTTAGAGCTTTGGTGCCATGATTAATATATACACTTAATTTAAGTAGGAATCAACACTAAAAGCCCAGACTCCACCAGTATGCAATATATCCATGTAAGAAAACTGCACTTGTACCCCTTGCATCTATAAAAATAAAATATAAAGCAGTAAATAAACAAATGGAAATCAAGTAGTGTATCTGTATCACAAAATTTACCCTTGTCTCATTCAGTTTAGTTTGTTTATTTAGAGTTAAATATATTTCAATAGAAAAAGGAAAAGTACTCAGTGATTATTTTAAGATTATAATTATAATTTCCTGTGAAAATTCCAGCTTAGTGTTCCATTTCTCTCTTGCTTGTTGGTGACTTCAGACTTATTTTACATGGTGATCCAAAGCATATCACTGAATCTGCAAATCAATTCAAAACTATTATAATTTACTTGTGCAACTGTCTTATGTTTTCTGTTATGTTAATGATGCAGATGGCAACAAGAACTTGTGAAGCAAATAATACAACATAATTTAGACAAAAATATACATGAGCATATTTATGTCTGATATTGAAAAATGAAGATTGTATGATGTATTGTGATACAACTTAAACTTTTGGAAACAAGTTCCAAACTTTTGGATCTAGTTGTTGGATCTACATTCTCATTGGTAATATGGTGACAATAAAAGCTACCTTTCTAAGATTTTTAAAACCTAGGGAAAATATCTCTGGAGTATGTGGCTCATAACTTATACATAATCAACTCAAATCATAAAATCTTTATTATTACATCCTTAAAGTCAAAACAATGAAATTATCACAATAATAATCACCTTTCTATATATATGGATAAGATTTCATTATAATTAAAATGACTTAAAAGCTTCAGGTTTTGGGAGGCAAATATTTTTTCTCATAGATATTTTCTAGAAACTTGACCTACTGCTTAATCACGAGCACAGGCATAACCTACACCATATACTTATTTACTGTTTGAACAGTGTAATTCTACTAAGGTTGTGGTTTTTTTTTTTTTTCTTTTTTCTTTAAGGTATTTCCTTGTTTATCTGTTAAGTTTCTGCTGGTCATTTAGCAGTTCCAGATGGCATGATTTCCTGTGGTCTGAATTCTTGCACATAGTGCATTGTTTTAGTTCTCCTCATTTGTGACTCACATCATGAACAGGCTCCACTGCTACATATGATGAAGATCTAGCAGGCCATTGACAAATGTCACCTGTGCTAAAATCTTAAAATGGTTTCTTCAGACTTGTTTGACTGCTGCATATGTACATTCACCCTATGAGAAGAGGAAAACAACATTCAATTTCAGTAGAGTAGGAATCAATTCATTTATATTCCAAAAGAAACACTCAAATTATAATCCATAATAGCTGTTCTATTATAGATGAGAGTGGAGTGTGTTCTCATAAAATGGTAAAGAACTGGTTGATAAGAGGTCATCCCAAAGTGTTCTTGAACCTCTTTACTGATATTTTCCTGCATTATGTCTCTCTATTAGTCGTGCAGGAAAAATTACCTAGAGTAGTGTATAAGGTTCCTTTGTGTTGAATCCATGCATGACGGCTTTCACATATTTGTCTCACCTGAGATAATGTCTATAGCTATTTACATATTACTGCTTCTTGGTTATCATTAGAGGACACAAAGCAAGGATATTTACTTTAAAAGGTGACAAAGATAAATCACTGGTTGAAACGGAAGTGTGCACTTTGGGGTGGAAATATAACCAAGTCGGTAATTTTTAAAGGAGAAATTTAGATTTTATTACAAAGTGTTTAAAAAAACTAAAGCTTCAAATTTCATATTGTTGGTACTGGGGTGATGCCTAGAAGTTAAAGATAAATCTTTAGATAATTCAACAAAATGCATGCCAATTTCATGTTTATATACTGAATTTGACAAAATTGGGTAAAATTAAACTTTAGCTACGTTGGTAAATTTAGTGATAAATGATGCTGATTAATCTAAAAGTCTACCATTTTATTCACACATGCTATTTGATAGTATGTACACATTGACCTCATGGTCAATCTTCTTCATAAATGTCTATTTGATTAATTCATTAATTATCTCAACATAGACAAATGTATTCTAGGAACTATGAGATACACAAATATAAAAAAGAATGTGTTCATATTGAGGAAATATACAAGTTAAACAGTCAATTAAAATATAGAAGAATGTTCTGAGGAGTAAGCCATATACTTTATACTGTAAGTTAAAAATCTAGAACTTCAAACCTTTGTATTCCCCAAACACACACACACACACAGACACACACACACAGACACACAAACACAAGTATATTTTGTATGCTTCCTTTAGAAGTTAGAATTTACATATGAGATAAGAGCAAAAAATAAAATAAAATCAGCTATTGAGAACAGACCTAGTTAAACGTATCAAGAATTGTAATTCATATATTTATATAAAGTGTTTCTATAAGAATTATATGTAAAAAAGGTCTGGAGCAGCTAATTTCTAAGACGCTGTTTTTTTTTTTTTGTGTGTTTTGGAAGAGGGTTGTCTTATTCTATTTTTGCTGCTATAACAGAATACTTGAGTCTGGGTAATTTAAAAACAATACAAATTTCTTGTTCGTGATTCTAGAGGCTTGAAAGTCCAAAACCAAGGTGTCAGCAGGTTTGGTGCCTGGTGAGGGATGCTTTCTGCTTCCCAGATGGTACCTTGTTGCTGTGTCCTCGTAGAGGAAAAGCAAGATAGAATGAGGGAAGGAAAACAGGTGGCCCAGGCTTTTGCTTTTATAATGAATCCAGTCCCATGATAACTGCATTAACCCATTCATGAGGGTGGAGCATGCATGGCCTAATCACCTCTTAAAGGTCCTTCTTCTGAATACTGTAACAATGGCAATTAAATTTCAGCATAAGTTTTGGAGGTGAAAAACATTTAAATCATAGCAAAGGCATAATATTTTAACTTCTGCCCCAGGACATAGGGAACACACACACACATGCACATACACACACATGCACGCACATACCACGTTTGAATCTTTTTGTGTCTCTTCTTCCTCCAAGTACTTAGTACTGACACTTAACTTCAAGGCTAGTAAAAAAAAAAAAAATAAGACAATCTTTATTTCTGTTTTCTGAATATTGCCCTAACCTATCTTCCATTCCTCCAAATACCGCACTATTCTCTGTGGCTTCTCTAAACATTCCGATACATTGTAAACAGACTGAACGTTACACTCTCCGCAGCATTCTCAATGTGAATACAGCATGTGTTTAACTATGGTATCCTGACTGATTTAGAGGAAAATGTTCTATTTTATATGCTCAGAAAGTAAGCTCATCCTCATCAACATCTCTTAAAGAGCACTTCTTATCATGTTATTTTGGTTCCAGACATTCCCTTTTATTAAGTTTAGTAAGCTAGAATTTTAGGAACGTATTCAATTTGTCTTTTCCCTCACTCCCAGCAGCAGAATGCTGTAATCCTCAACAACTCTCCAACTTTTGATTTCCTATCATCTGGCTTTTGATCTATTGCTATACCCTTATTTTATTCTATTTCAAGAGGTGACCCTCATCACAATGAAGGCTTTGGGGGCTCCCTTGCTCAGCTTTTTCAATCATGGGCCAACCCCATCCACAAGTCCTACACAGTCTTAGCTCCAGAGACTGCAGTTAGTTAGGGAGACCCATTTCCTATGCAGCCTATTATGCACACGCTACTGGTCTGGAAAAATAATTCAGCATATGTGTTTTTAACAGCATATTTATTGATGAAATTCTAAGCCTGTCCTATGAGGGACCGTTAGTGTCATTGTAATAAGCCTGTCCTCTATCTCAAAAGCAATTAATTATTAAAAATAGTTTCTTATTCTTCCAATCAGCTCAAGGTAAAGGGGATAAAGATTTTAGTCCTAGTCAATTCAGACTCATTAATGGACCTTTCCTGAGGTTGTTGAATGGTTCATGACTAATAATACGTTCTGAAACTTTCTGAGCTACCATCACAACCAGAAGGCCAAGATCATTTTCTAATGGGAATTATATGAAAGTAGTTGTGGAGGCTCTAATCAGAGATCAGAGTCCAAAACACCTACATCTAACAGCAGTGCAGTTGCCTCATTCCATATGCTGCTTGCGATGGTCTGAATGTTTGCATGCCCCTTAAACAATTATGTTGAAACTTAATCCCCAATGTGATAGTATTAAGAGGTGAGGCATTCGGGAAGAGATTAGGTCATGAAGGCAGAGTCCTCATGAATGAGACTAGTGCCCTTGTAATAGAGACCCAATGGAATTTGTTTGCTTTCCACCACGTAAAGATGGAGCAAGAAGGGGGGTCTTTGCCAGGCACCAAATGTGCCTACACCTTGGTCTTAGACTTTTCAGCCCCCGGAATGGTGAGAAATAGATTCCTGTTGTTTATAAACTACCCAGGAGAAGGTATTTTGTTATAGCAGCTTGGATGAAAACACTTGGCTTTTAGGTATTATCTCTGTGCCAAAATGGCTAAACTGAAGTTCTGTCTCCCAAAGACAATTTCTTGAATATTGTATATTCCTACCAGGTTCAGACTTTAGGCCTACCTGAAGTCTCTCCTGCATTAGTTCTATTTACTACCCAAAAAAACCACACAAAAACAAAATAACTTCATTATCTCCTGTGTTTAGAACATAATTTGTAAACAATGTGTTTGCATAAGGGTGAAGAGTTAAAAATAATAACAGAGAAATTGTAAAAAAAAAAAGAGGTTAGATTGCAAATGATAAACCCTAAAACATATTTACGACAGTGGCAGCTTTTAACACGTTTGTCTCTGTTTAGTAAATTTCACTCCATCATATTGCTTTTATTTCAGAAACATCAACATGAATATTATCACCTAGTCAATGTTAATGTCCTAGGAAACTATATAACAGAACTGCGGTTCACTATTCACTGCCTACAGGAATTTTTTGTTGAGTATAAATAAAATGAAACAAAAAAGAAAATAGGCCATCAATATGATAATTTTTGTTTCTATTAAAAACTGCTCTAATTCAAGAGCATTTGACTACTTGCAACCAGGGGAACTAAAAACTATGGAAACCTTTAATAACCCCATGTCAAATATTAAAAGAATGTAAAATGATCTGATTTTTACTTATAAACATTTGGCACATTTCTACTCTACAGCCACAAAATCATAATATCGAATATGATGTTTTTATAAATTGTACCTTTAAACTTACCCTAAATTTTTAATGGAATTTATTACCAAGATTTCTCAGTACTCTCATACCTAAAAATATTAAAATGTTCATCATCCCAGTAATTCATATAAAAATGAAATATAGATTTAGTTCGGTGAAATTGTGCTCAATTAAAAAAATCAGACTTCTTTTTACATTTTTCCATCTGGTTATGATAGAAAAAATTTACTTTAATATTTTCAAAAGAATTTTAAAGCAATACTAATTTTGTCATTGTGTATTTGATTAATAGCTCTTTTGGGAAGGAATTACCCTAACAATTACTGTAGGTATTCAAGTAAGATTTTTCTAGTTCTATTTGAATATTATGTTATGATAAATTTCTTTTACTCCCTTTCTTACTTTTATAAGAGGAATTATTTATCTTCAGAATTCATAACATAAACCTCAAAATATGGTTCTATATGAATGATAAAATGAATTTCAAACTGTCTAAAGTGAAATGATCTGCTGTTCTAACTGGATTTTTATACTTGTAAAGATAAATAAATAGATGCATTGTTTCTAATATGCTAACCATCCAAACACACACACACACACATCCACATATATATAAACACATATATACTATATATATATATAGTAGGAGAGTAGTTTTATTTTTCTTCAACATCCTTCTCATCTATAAGCTGACAATTGAAACCATATTTCTCTAGGCTTTGTTCTCATATTGAAATCCATGTTAAAACTCTAGCAGCACAAAGGCATGGCAACAAAACAAACTGTTGAATATAAAAAAAAATTACTTTAACCAAAATAATCCCAACTGAAAATGCATTTGAGAACTCTGTTCCTACAACAGTTATTATTAAAGGTTGAACTCTTACTGGGTTGGTATAAAATAAGTGAATAAAATATCATCATTTTAGTTTGAACATTTCATTATCTCCAGTTAAATATTTCCGTCTTCTTGAAATTACCATTTTTTGAAATAAAATAAATGGTTTAATCTATTCATCCATATGGCAGGTAAAGTGAAATCAATGTATTTTTGAAGTTTTGATTATCACAGAATTATATTTGTTATCTTGCCACAAATATTAAAAGTATATGGTCCTCATGGCCCTGTGGCCATGAGGCCACATTTTTTGCGACATATTAATATCATTAGATTATTTTCTATCACTGTTAAAAAGAAAACACTGGAACTTATTTACGTTAATGCATAACTCAATACCGTGTGTGTGTGTGTGATATATATAGAGACAGACAGAGAGAGAGAGAAGTTGAGATATTTTCAACCCTAGATTCCTTACTTTACATCCAAATCTCTGGATCTAAATTGCAAAGAGGCAAAATAACATTCCATTGTTCAAATATCTTGTGAATGACGATGTGAATGCAGAGTGTGAATGAAGTTAGAACTTCAATCTTCTGAACCTTAGACTGGTGAAATTTGTTGTTTGTTTGTTTGTTTTGAGACACAGTCTCGCTTCTTCACCCAGGCTGGAGTGCAATGGTACAATCTCGGTGCGCTGCAGCCTCCGCCTCCCAGGTTCAAGTAATTCTCCTGCCTTGGCCTCCCCAGTACCTGGGATTACAGGCATGTGACCACTATGCCAGGCTAATTTTTGTGTTTTTAGTAGAGAGGGGATTTCACCCTGTTGGTCAGGCTGGTCTCGAACTCCTGACCTCAAGTGATCCACCCGCCTTGGCCTCCCAAAGTGCTGGGATTACAGGTGTGAGTCACTGCACCCGGCCTGTTTTTTGTTTGTTTGTTTGTTTGTTTTTATATACATATATAGGAGAAAAGAAACCTAAAATTGAAGTTAAGGGACTCAAATCCTAGTCCCACTTCCGTTCTTTAATATATTTGTAACTGCAGCAGGTCTATTATATTTTGTGAATTTCAGCTTTCTCGTTTACTTAATGAGTATGTTAGTAATTATTTAGTGTCGTCATGGATATCTGGTGGTTTAATATATATGAAACTACTTTTAAACTGTTCTAATGACATTAAGAATCAATTGCTTCAATTTTATAAATATTCTTCTATTGTATATGTTTCTCATATACAGCTAAAAATATGAAAGTATTGCTCAGTGTCTTATTTAATTAATGACATTTTAATTTTAGATGTATCAGTGTAGCGGTAGGTCATGTGATCTATGTATATCTCAAAATCATATTAGTTTTCATAGGTTTAAAACTGAACTTTGTATTAAGATTTAAACACTGTATCTTATTGGAGCTGGAAGAGATAATATCCCGCTTTTTGACTTCTTTGCTTCTTCTTAAGCATTAGATTGCCAACTCAGCAAAATAAAAAATTATTCCTCTAAAGATGGAAACCTCTATGTCTGTCTGTTTCAAAAGTATTTCTCACTGTTATTATGGGTCTCCTTGAGGGACACTGGGAAGTGTTAGATGAGTAAGATTTTCACTATCTCTTGCGCCCACACTTTTAAACCTTCTGCTCCCTGAGTTCTGCCTCTGGAGATGCCATGAAACTCAGCCAAATTCAGGCTCTGCAACCGAGCCTGCAAAGCTATGCTCTGTGTGGAGTTTACACACTGTTGGTTTGTCCCTGTGGGTCTGTGTCAACACTGTGTTTCTTGTGGCACAATTAATTAGTTATTATACAAATGAAATAAAGAAAAAAATAGTTTCTCTAATGTGAAAAAAATATGTTGCATACATCACGAAAGTGAAATTGAGAAATAAGGCGAAATAAACTTCTGGTAGCAAGCAGTGAATGAGAGAAACAGCTGCAGCAAAGATGGCAATAAGAGAAAGCGTAATTAAACCAGATGTTGTAAAACATACAATTTAAAATGATATACAACATTGATTTTAAATATAAATGTAAATAAAAGGGATGGATCAGAAGCATAATTAACACCAAAAGGAAACAAAAATAAACTTGGTAAAAAATAAATTAGAATGATACACCAAAATGGACTTTGCTCAGACAACAAAATATTCCTTCGTGAAGGGAGATTTTTCCTGATTTTTAAATTCCATGCTGTTCAATCAAATATGCATTTAGCAGAGTCTCGGTAGGCACTTCAACGATGATAAACTTCAGAGACAATAAAACAGGGAAAATGTGCTTTCTTAACATTTAAAAATACACTCCAAGCTCTTCTGTCTCTCTCTCTTTCTCTCTTTCTCTTTTTTTTATTTCTTTCATTTTTTTTTTTTTTTTGAGACAGGGTCTCGGTCTCTTACCCAGGCAGGAGTGCAGTGGCACCATCAGGGATCACTGTAACCTCTACATCCCCAGGCTCAGGTGATCCTCCCACCTCAGTTTTCCTGGATAGCATTAGGAGAAATAGGTAATGTAGGTGGCGGGTTGATGGGTGCAGCAAACTACCATGGCACACGTATACCTATGTAACAAACCTGCACATTCTGCACACGTACCCCAGAACTTAAAGTATAATAATTTAAAACAAGAAGAAAATAACAGCAAGAAATGTGTTTGCTTTCCTTAATGAACCAAGCTTTTTATAAAATCATTCCATCCTATTGCTGGTTGCTGACTTTTATCCTGATGAGTTGACTATCTCACTCAGATTCCCAGTGGAGACAGAATAAGAGTGTTCGCCTTGACCTACGTATCTCTCTCATCAGGTTTAGCTGCAAGAAATCTTAAGCCTAAAGTTGTTTTATAGCTTTGCCACAAAGTTTTAGAGAAAGACCTGTTTTTTATTTTTCCACTGTTTAATTTACTTTGTCATACTTGGAAATGTAGGTTTTATGGGAATAAACTCTGTGAGGAAAAAATATCATCGCATCCCTTTAAACTTGTTTTCTTTCAATTTATCTGGCTTTATTTATTTCTTTGCTTGTTTATTGTAACAGTAAGTCCAACCTTGGGCTTCAGGTAATATTTAACTGGGTAAGGCACTAGGGCGATTTCTTATTCCCAACCCTGATTACATCTCAGGGAATATTAGTGCTGACCTGCAAAGTTTCCCTGGCAAGGCTAGGGCTATCTCCTGGACTGTAAAACTAGGGCCTTTATCTTATTCCACAAATTAAACCAGGACCTTTAAAATGCCTAGAAATAGTTTCTCCCTGCTTGTTCCTAACAGGTGTTCTGTCTAGAACATTTGATGTAGAAATAGTGTATAACGTCTTGACCTGTGAAAAAAAATGGGTCAGATTTGTCTATTTCAACTGTGTATCTTTGCCTAATTATATAAAATGGCTGAGAGACTTTAAGATTCTTCCTCCAAGTTCTTATATTTAAAAGGTGTTATAATAAGTGCCAAAGCCAGAAAGCCTTGCTATTAAATTTACACTCTTCCATTCAATTTCTTCTTATTTAACAAGTTTCACTGCCATCATGAGATATTAGGGTGCCACTTTCAAGACCACAAAGTTCATTTATGGCAAAAAGAATCTATAGGTCTCTACTTCCTGGCCACTGCTGTTCCCATTATGTCACGTTAGTTTTAGGACAATCTTTTTTTGGACAATAATTCCTGAACTCAAATCCTTTTATTTTAAGTCAAATATTTAAAAAATTAGGTGTGTCATTACTTTACTGAAGCTAAAATTAGAAAAATCAAACTATATTAGATGTTAATGCATAATCACTGCAGTATTTCAATTCTGCATCTACCATCACATGAATTCATTTGTTGATAAGGAAATATTGACAGAGCAAAACATTAGGAAAACTCCAGTGCTAACCAGCTAGCACAGATATTTTTTTCATAGATAAAGCAACAATTTTTGAAAGACATTTGAATGACATTTGAATGAGCTTATCTGTAAAAAGAGGCGGCCATTTAGATTTCAATATACATTCTGAGTTTCTTTTCCCAAGATAGTGCTTTTGTTTAAGACGCTGTTCAATTTGCATTTCTGACAAGAATTTTTTTTTTTTTGAGTGGGTCCAATTCAAGTTGGAGAATCATTTACATGAACAATTTCATTTGACTAAGAAATGTGGCCAGCTGAAAGAATATAAATCTAGCTTTAATCACATATTGAGGAAAGGACAAAAACGCACAGATACTAATTGCTTTGGTTTATAAAGATGCTAATGCTCATTTAAATCCTTTTCAAGAGAGGACAATCGAATGGCCTCTTTTTGGGACTTTATAGGACAATTATTCCCATATAATACTTCTATGTAGTTTTCTTCATGGCAAAAATAAATATATTTGCCTGATGAATAGTTTTTGCTGATTATTAGAATAAAACCAAAAATATTGTAGTTTTGGAGGGGGTGAAATTATACTGTAAATTAAAGTCATACAGAGTCCATGTCTCTGTGTATATGTGCAGTGTTAAAATATACATAAAATTACATTTCCCATCTTAATGTTTAAATGTACAGTTCTGTGACATTGTGTACATGCACATCGTTGTACAACCATTACGCTATCCGCCTCTAGAACTCTTTCATTTTCCCCGACTGAAACGCTGTACCCATCAAAACACTAAGCCCATATATTTCTTCTCCCAGCTTCTGGCAACCACCATTCTATCTGTTTCTATGATTTTGACTACTCAAGGAACCTCATACAAGTGGAATCATGCAGTGTTTGTCCTTTTCTAATAGGTTTATTTCACTTGGCATGTCATCAACGTTCATCCATGTTATTCCGTGTGTCAGAATTTGCCTTCCTTTTTAAGGCTGAATCACATATGTTGGCCTGGCGCAGTGGCTCACACCTGTAATCCCAGCACTTTGGGAGGCCGAGGTGGGAGGATCACCTGAGGTCAGGAGTTCGAGACCAGCCTGGCCAACATGGTAAAACCCCGTCTCTACTAAAAATACAAAAATTAGCTGGGCACGGTGATGCGTGCCTGTAATCCCAGCTACCTAGAAGGCTGAGACAGGAGAATCATTTGAACCCGGGAGGTGGAGGTTGCCGTGAGCTGAGATTGCATCATTGCACTCCAGCCTGGGTGACACAGCAAGATCCATCTCAGGAAAAAAATACATATATGTGTGTGTGTGTGTGTGTGTGTGTGTATACATATATACACACATACACACATGTATTTATATATAAATACATGTATATATGTACATATACATATTATATATATATAATATGTAACATTTATATGTCATAATACATTTGGTTCACCATTATGTATTATATGTAGCAAATTTTGTTCACCCATTCATTCCTCAGTGGACACTTGGGTTGTTTCTACCTTTTGTCCATGAATTGTTTTGACCTTTTGCCCATTACAAATAATCTGGCTATAAACATGTGTATATAAATGTCTGAGTCCCAGCTTTCACTTCTTTTAAGTATGTAACCATAAATGGAATTGCTGAATCATATGAATATTTTGAGGAATCACCAAGTTGCTTTCACTGTGATTTTGATTTGCATTACCTTAGTAAGTAGCGACATTGAACATCTTTTCGTGTGTCTATTGGTCGTTTGTGTATCTTCTTTGGATAAATGTCTATTTAAGTCCTTTGTTCATTTTAAAAAATCTGATTGTGTTTTGTTGTTGTTGACCATGCCTGTAGATAAGGAAATAAATACTGGGAAAGAATCCAATTTTACAAATAGATAAGAATTACATCTCAACAACCAAGTTTTCTCAATATTTAGAAATTTATCTAATGTAATATGAATGATACTTTCTAAGTGAAAATTGATAGATGAGTACTGAATATTCCCTGTATTCAGCACAATGTAGCAGTTTTCAATGACCAACTGAAAATACAAGTGACACAACTATTTTGAAGAAACAGCTGGAAAAAGAAGCAGCAGGGATGAGTTCCAAACCAACCTGTGTACCATGGAAATTTTACTTTACACTTTAGTTCATTAATATATTCATGAAAAACGTTGGCTGGTTGCAGTGGCTCACACCTGTAATCCCAGCACTTTGGGAGGGCAAGGTGGGTGGATCACCTGAGGTCAGGAGTTCGAGGCCAGCCTGGCCAACACGGCAAAACCCCCATCTTTACTAAAAATACAAAAATTAGCCAGGCATGGTGGCAGGTGCCTACAATCCCAGCTACTCACGACGCTGAGGCAGGAGAATCGCTTGAACCCAGGAGGCGGAGGTTGCAGTGAGCCAAGATTACACCACCATACTCCAGCCTGGGTATGGAGACTTCGTCTCCAAAAAAAAAAAGTTTAACTTATAGAACTTTTGCCTGCCCAAATGGCACCTGCTGCACCTCATCTCTGCTTCATAACATTACACCACTTATGAAAACCTTTCAGACGTGTTATTCAAAGTCTCTTCGGATATGAATTTGATATAAGTAATTCTCATTTTAATATTTAAAGCATAGAAACTCTTTCAACATCTTGAAAGCCTTTTGTTTTCATTTGAAAAAAATGAAGTTTTAAGTGTTAAAATTAATTTCTTTGAAAGTAAATGAAAATATCAATAAAACTACACTGTATACTTTGCTCCAGTTACAAGTCTGGAGACAATCAAGTAGTTCATTCCATAGTCTTTATAACTTTCATTTTGTATTAAGGAAAATGTTACCTGATTGCCATCACCTTATTATAAATTAAACTACTTCAATTTGAACTGTAACTAAAAATGTTGTTAAGTCAATGAGTGACTCATATGCTAAAGCTTGTCCAATATTTGGCCTGCGAATGAGACATCTGGGAATGGTAAATTCTACTTTAGAGGGCATCTACCTAGAAGGCTGTCTCTTTTTATCATTTATTCTTATTGTTTATTCTATTATTATTATTCTCCATTTGAAAAATAATTTTCACGTTGTATAAATCAGTCTTAGAATCAGTACAATTTGCACCTTGGTATTTTTGCCACTCAGATCTTTGGGAAGCTATTTAACTGATAGAAGTTGGCTTGTTCATCTGTAAGACCCGATGAGTATTATAAAACATTTAGATACAAGCAAAATCTAAACATACATTTTATGACGACTTTGCTCTTAGCTGGAATAAGTATGTCATCCTATAGCATGTAATATGCAACCTGTTTTTACTGCTTTATTTATAACCTTCAGTCGTTTTCAAATTGTATACGGCTACTATACTTAACTGTAGTGATTAGAAAAATAAAAACAAAAAGAATAATCGTACCCATCTCATCTTATTCAAATGTTAAGTGCAGTAGATCATATCCTGAGAACAAAATATGTAGGAAATCTAAAAATGGATACTTTTATTTGAAATTTCCTGAGAATAGGTGTTGCCAGGGGTATAAGAGCAGCAGTATTAAATCTTTTCATTACAGATACCATGCCAATGTAGTGACTACCCTTCCTTTTGCTTTCACTTTCTCAATAGGGATTTGATTGAGATAGAATTTGCTTTTCAACTCAGCTCTGGCAGCTCAAAACTTCTGCTGAAATTGCTACCTTAACACCCTGCTGAGAATCTTCATTAACTGTTAACGCAGAGGAGATATAAAAGACCTGACAATTTTAGAAGTGAAGTGATGAATATCTCAGAGTTTAAAATAATCTCTGAATATGATGCCATTTTGAGAATGTAGCAATAGAAGTATGTGTAGGAAGGTGGAGGAAAAAACGAAGGCAAAATTGGCTCTTTTATAGTCAGGCTTCAGAATATTTTAAATTACAGGTGAATTAGTAATTTTAATAATGGCTAATGTGTACTGAATGGTCGTTATTGGCTAGTCATTGCGGTAAGAGCTTTAGATGCGTTCGTTTAATACCTTCTAGAAGCTTGCTGCTGAGTAATTCAATTTCCGTAAATTAAATAGTTTCTAAAATATATAAATAATAATGCCTTGAAATTAAAAGAGAATATAATGCTTGCCCAGGAAAAAGTATTTCAGTAAGTTATTCAGGACTTTTGGAAGTAATTATTTCAGGAAAGCTAACCATAAGCTAAATTCCTAGGATGTGAAATTTGCATTTTAAAATTGTCCAGGTAGTGTCTTTAAATTTTAAAGTGAGATACTCACTGTTGCATAATGGTTCATCGTCACCATCTTACAAACCTAAAATGTATTCCTTATAGATAACTCTAGATGATTGATATATTAAAATAAACGTTAGAGAAATTACATTACTACAGTATTAGGTTCATGTGCAAAGAGATACATCCTGTGCTTTGCTTAAATATTCTTACTTATTTCTTAGTTTGTTTTTCATGAAAACTAATTGACAGGAACAAATCGAGGAAGAGTAGTGGACTCCAGTAACAATGGCAAAATAAAACAGCTAAATGGAGTTGATGACATCCCATTAAGACCTAAGCTGTTAAAAGTTAACCGATACTGCTAGTCTAGAAAAACATAATTCCAGTTTTTCTTTCAATGTTGCTAATGTAGGAAATGATATTTTGTGCAAATATTAGCTCCTTTATCCAAACCAAAATGATATGGTTTTATTTACAATACAATGTTTTCATTTAGTATGGATTGTTAGAATCACTACTGCTAATCCCAAGTATAAGATTTGTTTTAGGAACTTGAGATATTCAAATTTTCTAAAATCTGACTTAAATGATGAATCTAGGCGGCTATAAATTCTACTGTTACCATTTGTTATTTTAAGTGTTAATATCTTGTATTTACAGGAGTATATTTTATTTACATTCATTAGACTGCTATATCTAGCTTTATTAGAGTTAATATGACTTAAAAATTAGAAAATTACAAAAAGTAAATACTGTGGAAGTTTTTTCCAGATTACCTTAAAAATTGTATTATTAAATTCAATTTTAACCCAAGTTCATAGCATTTCAACATAGTTAAATTATTAGACTAAATCTATTGCTTTCTAGATTTACATTATCAAAAATTAAATGTGGTTTATGACTTAGAGTCTTAAAGTGATTTAATAATCCTATTTTATTGACGAAAAAATTAAATTTATTTAGTGATGATGGAACTTGTGACAGAATTATAAGGGTTCACATTTTTGTTTTTGTTTTTAATCAAAATATTGTTTTATATGTTTGATTTGTTTGTGACATAGTCACTTGGATGCGCTATTCCAGGATACCATTTACTGGGTTTTTAAACAACAAACATTTATTTCTTTAAGGTTGGAAGGTTGGGAAATACAAGATCAATGTACTAGCAGATCTGGTGGTCCAGCTGGCTTTCTTCTTGTATCCTCATGTGGCACAAAGAGAGAGCACTCTGGTCTCTTCATTCCCTTATAAAAACACTAATCCCAGCATGGAGGCTTCACCCCTATGGTCCCAGTTAGACCTCCAGTTACCTTCCAATGGCCCCCACCTCCAAACCTTACCACACTGGGGATTAAGGGTTCAATGCGTGCATTCTGGGAAGACAACAATTTTCAGTTCAGTCCATAGCAATTTGTTTCTAATTTCATCTGTTGAATGTCGCACCTCTAAAATCTTCAGTTGAGCAACAGTCTCCTTTTCCTGTTTCCTTGTCTTTTCTCCATTTTGTTCAATCCCTAGTGTTGACTGGGGAAGAGCACTTCAGACACAGGGCTGAAGACAGGGTTTGTTTATTACGATGAACAATTTTTCTGATATCATAAAAAGTGCACTAATCAACTGCTACAGAAATTACTTACTTATACTTTGAAAATTGCATTCAACAATCTCCCAAAAATTAATGTAAAAGGAATATTCTTTAATTCATTCACAATTTATCTCAGCAAAGCTTATGAACAGATAAATTAAATACACTTCAAAAATAGCATTACATTTTTTATGATTCAAATATGGACATTTTCAGATAAACTTATCTTTTTGAGAATAGTGAGTTCTATTCAAAACAGCAGGACCCATTAAAAAGTGGCAAATCTATATGATTCAAATGGAAATCAGTTAAATTAAAATTATAATAAACCAGTTATTCATAAGTTATAATAAATTTATTACTTAGTGAGTTATTATGGGCTGATAATTTGGTTTATTGGCGTTTAAACAAACATACAACTCTTGATTTGAACAGAAGTTTATGTATTGTATTTTATTCAATTAATCAATTAAATAGTAAAGTATTTCCTCAAGCTTGGATTGAAGTTGCTAAAATCAAAATATCCTGTCCACTTTATATTTTTATCATGGTAATAAGATACTAGGTTCTTTGGGTAATGGAAAGAAATCATATAATGCTTTTAGTACACTTATCCATGTAATACTTATAAATATTTTTATGAATTATTAGAAATAGAGGCTGCCCTATAACACAAATAGTTACAAATATTTGTATGAATTATTGGAAATAGAGGCTACACTATAACATCAACCTCCAACTGAGCTTGCCTCTCTCCAAAACTTTTTAGTACAGTATATTCTCTACTAGTCATATAGGAACAAAATCAACAACCAACCAATAAAACTATCCAGCTTATTGTTTTATGAAAGAGAAATTCAAATAACTGGGCAAAACTTTCTGAGGTATTATGGAACAGAAATAATACTGGAAAGATAACTTTCCTACTTACATCCACAATGTATACATTTTCTCATTTTAACCTATAACACACTTATGATTTCTTTCCATTACCCAAAGAACCTATTATCTTATTACCATGATAAAAATATAAAGTGGACATGATATTTTGATTTTAGCAACTTCAAAATGCTTTTAGTACACTTATCCATGTCAAACTTCTAATAGCCTATAAATTGTGACTAATAAATTATGTTAGTATTATATAAAATTACACCTCATCTTTTGAAAATGTGTTTATTATAAAATTTTGTAGTTAAAACTGTCAAAGATAGCTGTAGTTTACCTTCCTGAATATAAAGTTTGTGTTCTCTTGCTTAAGTTTTTGATCTTTCTCTTTTATTTAATACATTTGAGTGGATATAGGTATAATTCAAATTGATATAAACCTTGGCATCATTCATTTTTTTAATTTTAGGTAAAAAATTCTGCATGTAAAATTTCCTGACTTCCATCTGTCTTTTTTCTTTTCTTGTTTTTTTTTTTTTTTTTTTTTTTTTGTTGTTGTTGTTGTTTTTGAGACAGAGTCTCGCACTTGTTGCCCAGGCTGGAGTGCAATGGCATGATCTTAGTACACTGCAACCTCTGCCTCCCGGGTTCAAGCAAATCTGCTGCCTCAGTAGTTGGGTTTACAGGCATGCCCGCCACCATGCCTGGCTAATTTTTTTGTATTTTTAGTAGAGACAGGGTTTCACCATGTTGGCCAGGCTGATCTTTGTCTCCTGACCTCAGGTGATCCACCCACGTCAGCCTCCTAAAATGCTGGGATTACAGGCATGAGCCACCGTGCCCGGCCCCATTTGCCCTTTTATATTATCTTATTAAATTTAAATTTAGTATAATTTTATATTCATATGTAAAATATATTCTTTTTTGAGAAAGCACTTATGATATACAGTTTTATCCAAAAGACTAATGATGATAATTGGAAATAACCATTGATTCCAGGTAACAGAAACAAGCATACTCTTATATCACTTAATAACTGAAATTCTTGGGGATGATCACATAAAGCAAGTGCCTCTTTTTATTGTGTAGATAGAGCCACCCTGGATTTTGCTGGTGTCAGTCATCAAATATTTCTGTAATACACTAAGCTTTCAGTGTATACTATTTTTTCTTTACTGTAACTACCTTTTTACTCTGCAGTGAAGCAATTAACAAGCTTTACACAGTAGTTGCCAGTTTCATAATTAAATAAATTTATTAAGGTAGAAATACTCCTGTCTCTTATATTTTCATGTGATAATTGTCAAGAAACTATGATGGTGATGTGATTTAAAATTTATGTACAAACATCCCTGAAGATTATGGTAAGTTCTAAAAATTAGTGAGTATTTTCAATAATACTTTTGCTCTACTTATTTAAAAAAAGAGATTGTGACTTTGGGAGGCCAAGGCTGGCGGATCACGAGGTCAAGAGATCAAGACCATCCTGGCTAACTTGGTGAAACCCCCTCTCTACTAAAAATAAAAATTAAAAAAAAAAACTTTTACACCTGAAGTATTGGCTAAAATTCATTTAGAAAACCATCTATGCATTATCTTTTTTTTTGGTGGGAAGCTTTTTAATGATTTCAAAATTTTGTCAGCTAAAAGATTATCCATATTTTCTACTTCTTCATGGACATATTTTACCAGAATGTATGTTTTATGTTCATGTATGTATTTATTTCTAAAGTGATTTGATCTTCTTCTTTTGTTACTACAAAAATGCAAACTAATTGGAGTAGAACATTGAACCATTAGCAGGAGATTTTTTCATGTTTTAGTGTCTCTAAATATTTTATGTTTTTGGTTCATTTATTTTCAATTAATTTCTACACTTTTATCTTTCTTCCTACAGTCTTTAGATTTTTTTATTTTAATTTTGATCACTCTTTGAGTTATATTCTTAGCATATCAATTTAGGTTTCTTATTTTTTTCTAAAATGAATATTTACAGTTATTCATTTTTTCTAAGACCTGTGAGGAATCCAGTTTATGGCAAAAAATTTATGTGTGAGTGTTTTGTTTTGTTTTAAGGCCTGACCAAAGGCAATTACAAAGGCTCTTCCTGGCAATCCACGTGTGTGTGTGTGTGTGCACATATGCATTTATGCACATATATATATACACACGTATGCATTTATAGCCCAGGCTCTAATTTATTTCTATTCTGTTTTTCTGTTTGCTTTAGGCTTAAATGTATCTTCTTTCTCTATTTTTCCTAGGCAGAAGCTTAGAGTGTTTATTTTATTTACTTCTTTTTTGATACAGCCATTTAATGCTTTAACTTTACCTCAAAGCACTGATTTTGCTGCATCCCACAAATCTGAGTTAAGTTGTATTTTATCTTAACTTAGTTTAGTATATTTTAAAATTTATTTTCAGATCTTTTCCTTGATCAATGTATTATTTAGAAGTCTAACTGCTTAAGTTCCAATACCTGGGAATTTTTCAGCTATCTTTCATTATAGATTTCTAGTTACATTGCATTAAGATTTAGAAAATACTTTGTGTGGCTTCTATTTTTATACAAAATTGTTAAAGTGTGCATTATGGCCAAGAAACTAGTCTGTCTTAACTAATGTTCCATGTGAACTTCAGAAGAATGTGCATTCTGCTTTTGCTGTGGTGGAATGTTCTAAATGTATCAATCAAATTAAGTTGATAATAGTGCTTTTCAGGTTAACTGTATTCCTATTTTATGCTTGCTTGTCCGTCAATTACTACTAGAGGACTGTTGAAGTCTCCAATTACAATGCTGGTTTTATCTACTTCTCCATTTTTAAATTAGTTTTTGAGTCATAATTATTGATGCTTTGTTCAAGTGCAATCACATTATGAATTATTATGGTTTTTTTAAGAATTAATCATTTTGTCATATAATGTCTTTCTTCATCCCTCATAATTTTCCCTTTTCTGAAGTTGTTTTCTCTGAAATTAATATAGATTCTCCAGCTTTCTTGAAGTTATTGTAAGGATATATATTTTTCTCTATTGCTTCATTTTTGCCTATTTGAATCTTTATATTTAAAGTGAGCTTCTCGTAGACAATAAATAGTTGGGCATCTTTCTCTCATTTAAAAAAAAATCTATTCTGACTTAAAATCTATTTTCCAAAATCTAGTACCAAAAAATCTATTTTCTGTCATATTTCTGTCTTCAACTTTCTTCCAGCATTTGTTTTGATTATTTTCTTTAGTATTTCATTTCATATCCACTAATGCCTTATTAGAGATATCTCTTTATATAACATTTTAGTGGTTTGTCTACAGATTGCAGCTGCATCTTTAACATATTATCATCTACTTTCAAATAATATTATACAACTTAATGGATACAAACATCCCTTTTATCCTTTTTGACATTTTTATTATATCTTTAATTTCTAAATTTGTTTAAAATCCTATAACACATTTGTTTCTTTCTTGTTTAAAGAAACAAAATTGTGAAAAAAATTATATTTGGTTACATATTTACTATTGACTTTGTGTTTCCCTTCTGCATAGATTGCCTTATATTATTTTCTTCATCTGAAGAACTTACTCTACTTGATGTGAAAGTTTTCTAGTGTCCAGTTTTAGGAGTTTTTCCATATTTTTAAAAGTCTTGTTGTCTCTTTCCTTTTTGAAATATATTTTAATTGAAATGCAGTCTCGATGAATCAGTAGTTCTCTTTGGTTCTTTTAAATGCTGTTTTATTGTCTTCTGTTTTAACATGTTGCAGCAATGTTTCTGATCTCACTTGTATTTATTTTTTACTGAATATATGTGTTTTCCTCCTAGCCATGATCATAAAATTTTCTCACTGATGCTGGTATTCAGCAATTTGATTTTGATGTGTCTTGATTTGACTTTTTAATATATTTCTAGTGTTTGCTTGTTTTTTAAGCTTTGTAGATTTTATAATTTTCATGGTTTTATAATTCTCATTAAATTTGAAATGTTTTGCCATTATTTATTCAAATATTTTCCGACGTCTATCTCTTTCCCAGTTTCTGTTTCTACTCAGTGTTATAATATTCCTTTACATACCATCAGGCTCTTTCATTTTTAAAAAATATTTTTTTTTCTGTGATTTCTATTGTTATATCTCTAACTTAACTAACATTTTATTCTGATTTGTATGTCTGCTTATATATTAATCTGATGATTTATTTTCTTATTGCATTATATGTATCAACTCACAAACTTCCCTTTAAAAGTAATTTAAATTTATTTTCTCATCATGTTCAGTGTTTCTTTAAAAGCTTTGCGTTAATAAGTTTTTAATGAGCTTGTGTGTTAATTCCATCATCTCTGACATTTCTGTGTCAATTTCTATTGACAGATTTTTCTCCCAATTATGGATAACACTGTTACTTCTTCCACATGTCAACTGAACTTTATTTCATGCCACACATTATGAGTGTTACTTTGTTGAGTTTTTAGATTTAACTGTCTTCCTTTAAGAAGTGTTCATGTTTATCTTGTCAGTCAATTAAATTTCTTGCAGATCAGCATATGTTTCAGTCTGGGCTGCAGTAACAGAATACCATAGACTGGATGGTTTAAACCACAGGAATTTATTTCTCACAGTTCTGGATTCTTGAATGCCAAGATCAAGGCCCTTAGTAACTGATGAGGACCGCATTCCTGGTTTGCACATAGCCATCTTCTTGTATCTCAACATGGCAGGGAGTAGAGAGAGAGAGATCACTTCTGTTTTGTCTCATCATATAATGTCACTCATCTATTCATTAGGGCTTCACCTTCATGACATAATTATCTTCCAAAGGCTCTACTTCCAAATACCATTGCATTGGGGATTTAAGCACCAATGTACACGATTTGTAGAAACACAAACATTCAGTTCATAGCAGCTTGATTCTTACTTAGAACAACTATAAAGTGGCCTTAATTCTAGCAATTGTTTAGCTTTATTATTAAGACTGGAACCCTTTAGCCTCTTTATTGACTGTCCCATTTATTCTAATTTCTTCTTTTTCTTTTTCTTTTGAGACAGGGTCTTGCTATGCCATCTAGGCTGGAGTACAATGGTGTGATCATGGCTTATTACAGCCTCAACCTCCCAGACTAAAGCAATCCTCCTGCCTCAGCCTCCCAAGTAGCTGGGACCACAAGCAAATGCAGCCACACCTGGCTGATTTTTGTATTTTTCATAGAGAATGGATTGCACCATGTTGCCCAGGTTGGTCTCAAACTCTTGGTCTCAAGCAATCCACCCTCCTTGGCCTCTCAAAGTGCTGGGATTACAGGCATAAGCCACCAAGCCTGGCCTGTTCCATTTATTCTAAATGTTCTCTCTCCTCTGCCTGGAAAAAGTCAAGTATCTACCAAAGTGTGAACTCTGAGAATCTTCAGTTTATGGTAGTTCTGTGTTTCCTTCATTGCCACATAGTTTTATTCTGTGCATATACAGATTAATATTGAGCAAAAGATCCACATGGATTCTGCCTGTGAAGAATCCTGGAGCTCCTAATATCATATTCTAAGGTAATAAACCCAAAGATGTCTGCCCAGTCTCCTTTGGAGACGTTTGTTTATATTATGAGATTAATTAAACCCAGGGATTATCCCTTTCCCTCACAGACATGATTTGTTCAAAGGTCTTCTTTGTCCTTCTTTCTTTAGAAGTGAGGACAGGCCGATGTGCCAGCTTCCCTAGATAAACTCCAAGTCTCATAATTTCAAATTTTCTCCCCCGTAGTGCAAACCCCACTACATACAGAGGTGAATATCTTCATTTTTTCACCTAATGAGAAACTTGAGTGTAAAGAACCAATGCAATGCAAGATGCTACTGTGGCTACTTATTTTGCTGGGACTAATAAAACATCTGTTTTCTGATCCAGACATCTCATGTGTCCTGTCAGAATATGAATATAAATGTAAACTTAATCCTGGGTATGACGGTTACATCATCCTGGTTTGTGCTTCTTCTCTCTGCCAGAAGCACAAATGAGTCCCAATATTACATACATTTAGTATTCCATAGATTCCAGTGTTGTTTGTTTGTTTTCTCATTTTTATTGCGTGGCTCATCCCAAAGCCTGAACCTATGATAGGCATTTAATGCATAGTTTGCTAATGAGCAAATATGTAATTAATTAACTGAATAAATTTACACCAATACTGTGCTAAGAAATCATCTTGTACATTTTTTCTTCCCCCCAAATTTTTATTAGTGATGACAGCTTCAAGTCAGGTTCTTTTCTTCGACTTTCATAGCTGTAAAAGCACTATATTTCCAGTCTTATTTTCTGTCTATGTTTCCATTGATAATTCTAGTAATCACTCAAAAATACCTTATGCTTTATTTATTCCCATTAGAATGCCTATTCTGGAGTCGATTTTGAACAATACTATTGAGTTTAAGAAAGCAGGCTCAGCTGTTTGTCTGAGTTTGCATCCTAGCTTTGTGACTCCATGTCTTTGTCCCTTTGTGTAGGGCATTTTAAGGGCATAGACGTAAAATATTTACAATAATGTCTGACAAATTATAAGCACATGGGTTTATCATATATGAATTTGTAATGCATTGTGAAATACAAGACCTTACCAAACTTATTTGGAAGCTTCAAAAATTTGAGGATAGATTATGTGTCCTACATATGTTCAGTCTCTCAAAATGTGTAGTATACTGTCTTCAAAATAGATGTTATAAAGCAAAGCAAATTTCCTAAATAGTATATGCATGAAATAACTTTATCTGAGTTTTGCTTTAAAAATAATTCAAATTTCATGTAAAAGGAAATATGCAGATATCATATTACAAACATTCATAAATAAATGTCCTTTAATTTACTAATCAGACTCTAGGCCTTGAAGATATTCTGGTGACATTTGTCCTGAAACATGTGTCACCCTTTATATCTCTTTTGCCTTCTAACTCACTTTCCCCTCCCCTATCTCTATTGTGTGTCTTTTGATATTTTTTGTTCGTTTGTTTTGTTTGAGACAGAGTTTCACTCTTGTTGCCCAGGCTGGATGCAATGGCACTATCTCGGTTCACTGCAACCTCTGACTCCCGGGTTCAAGCGGTTCTCCTGCTTCAGCCTCCCGAGTAGCTGTGATTACAGATGCCTGCCACCACACCTAGCTAGTTCTTTGTATTTTTGGTAGAGACAGTGTTTCACCATGTTGGCCAGGCTGGTCTTGAACTCCTGACTTCAGGAGATCCACCGGCCTTGGCCTCCCAAAGGGCTGGGATTACAGGCGTGAGCCACCACACCTGCCATTTTGATATTTATTACATCAGTTAGCAACAGATACAAATGGTGACGCCTGTATGTCTATTGTCAACTGTTATAATGATAACTTTAATGACTTTTAATAGATATCCAAATGTATGAGATAGGTGAAGTAATTAATAAATTGTTTTCAAGTGATTGATGATGTATCCCATTGCAAACTCAATTAATTACTGATAATTTTCCCAATTATATTTCAGAGGATATAAAAATGGATAACAGTTGATTTATTTAAGTAAATCCTAATCTGCTCAATTAAAGATAATGGGTTATAGAATTACATGCTTTTATATCCCTGTGTATCATACATTTCAATACTTCAGTTATACCATTCTGCTTTGTTATATGTGATTTTAAAATTTTGTGTTATAGTGGGAAAGAAAATTAGTTACTGAATTAAAATGTCGATTTTTTTCGTTCTAAAACATTGCTATCATTTTCGAACAGACATTGCCATATTTATGAAATGCACCAAGGTTTGTTTAAAATCAAAGAACCAATTTGTCTATGAGAAACTTTGCTTTATCAAAGCAAAGTATATATCAACAAGCTATATACTTGTTGTTTATAGCTACTATTTAGTCGAAAGACCATGTAACAAGTGGCTTCAAAAGGCAATTATTTAGCTCAAGGAGAGAGACTTGACTGCTGTTACACACTGTCATATTTCCATGCCATTCTAGGCCTGATAATTAAAGGGTGCTTGCATTCCTCAGATAGAAAGCTTCTTTTCTTTCTCAATCCATTTTTCCTATAGAGTGAGAAGATACAATTTTTTTTTTTTTTTTTTTTTTTGAGACGGAATCTCGCTATGTCACCCAGGCTGGAGTGCAGTGGTGCAATCTTAGCTCGCTGCAAGCTCCACCTCCTGGGTTCACGCCATTCTCCTGCCTCAGCCTCCTGAGTAGCTGGGACTGCAGGCGCCCGCCACCACGCCCGGCTAATTTTTTGTATTTTTGGTAGAGAAGGGTTTTCACCGTGTTAGCCAGGATGGTCTCTATCTCCTGACCTCGTGATCCACCCGCCTTGGCCTCCCAAAGCGCTGGGATTACAGGCGTGAGTCACTGCACCTGGCTAGAAGATGCCATTTTTATCTGGAGAGGATATCCCAGCAGGTAGGTACTTTATTATTGGTATAAGCCCATGAAATACTGTACTGTACAGCTGGGAACATCAATATTTAATTTGCCTAATGTGTTTCTTATTTTGTGTCCAAGAATCACAATGCATCAAGGGCTACTATAATGGAAAGAAGATAAATTGGTAACTAAAAACTTACAAGATATCTTAGTTATATTTGAGTGATGTATCTTTATACTCAATTGTAAATGCAGGTACATTAGGACATTTAAATGTCTTCAATAATAAATTAAGTAGAAAGGAATAGATTAATAAATAATAGTAAGTAATAAAAATAAGACTACTAGTACAATAAGTACATACTATCCTGTATTTAACTTTTTAACAGAAAATAATCATTTGACTTACATGTATCACTGAATTATTCCTTAAAATACAGCACATATTTTAAGCGTTTGAATTTTTCCAATAAAATGTTTATTGCAGTAGCTTTCACACAATGCTGCATTTGAAAACAGTTAAATAAAACACAAGAATTGATAGATTTGTAAAATGTGCAGATTTATCACTTTGTCAGTTACAGTTTTAGCAATGTCTCCAATCCCTAAAAAGATACAGAAAATAATTGCAACACTGATTTCTGTAAATTGTTTTACTGAGGCACTAATCATCAGAAAACACAGACAAGACACCAAGGGCCATCATGCAAAACTAGAATCAATGTTGATTGCTTTTATTGTTGTGTGCATCTGTTGGTCTCATTATTTGTTCATTTCCCTTAATTTGTTTCTAAATGTTTATCAGATTTTACAAAAGCACTCATAAAATTATTAATGAAACATCTATTTGTTTATTTTGACTTTACTGGAAAGTCTGTGGAAAGAAGGAGAATAAAAGAAAAAGTGATCACATTTTATATTCAATTTGGTGCCTTTCTTACCTACTGTAGCAGGGAAAGGCGAGTACTTCTACTGGTATTTTGAAGAGCACACATAATACAATATAATTGCCAAAGAAAACAGAAATAACTTGATGTTTTTTCATAATTTCTTTAAACAGGCTGATAATCTGTTTCAAAGTAATCTCAAGATCCCCAGTGGTAGATAATGTTTAATTTTTCATTCATATTTTCATTTCCTACAGCAGCATTGATGTATCAGAGGAAAGCTTCCTCAAAAAATAAAAACATAAAATAAGGTTTTGGTCATATATTGTATGTCAAACTATGGTTAATGTATTAAGGGCCTCACATAGAACAAGAAGAAAAAGTTAAAGCCATATTTTCAACTCAGACCATTTGTTAGTTTTTTCTACTGCTGAAGCAGCCAAATTCCCTGGTTATCAATTCCTCTGTAGATGGTGTTTTGCAAGGCATGGAAAACTGCATTGCTCTTCAACTCTTTAATGCCTTTCCCAATGTTGATGAAACTGAATATTTCCCTGAACTCTTTGCAGGCAGGAACTGAAGTGCATGGGCACAGCAGGGATGAACTCCACCCACTAGCTGCTCCGTCCCTCGCGGGAGGGGCAGTGCAGGTGGGCAGGTGCAGGAGCCAAGCCAAGAGCTTTTGGGCGCTGGCAAGAGTGAACTCCATGCTGGTCCCATGGCAGTGTCTAGGGCAGAGTGCCCACCAACCTTGAAGCCCCAGCGGAAGTGTTACACTGCCCCTTTAGCTTTGCCATCCACAGATGGCTTCAGTGTTAACAGCTCAGTGGAGAGAGTCAGTGTGACAGCCGTTAGCACTCACACTTGTAGCCCCTGAGTTCTTGCCCGGTGTCCAGGAAGAATGAGGTCACATGAACAAATTGAAGATGGTAATTGCGGGGGATTTTATTGCCAGTGAAACTGGCCCTCGGCAGGAAGGGGAGCTGAAAAGAGGATGGAACCAGAAGGTAATCTTTCCCTGGAGTCCAGCCCTCGCCAGCCCAGCTCCTCTTTGAAGCTACACTGTGAAGCTGTCCCTCTGAAGTCAAGCTGCTTCTCTCTGATGTCTGACTGTAGTTTCCGATGTCCAGTTGCTTCTCCTCTCCATGTTGGCTGAGCTCGGAGGTTTTATGGGAACAGGATGGGGGCAGGGCAGGGCCATGGGTTGTTTTGGAAAAGACAACATTGAAGCAGAAAAACAGGGCTGTAAGTTCTCCCTTCGGGCCATGGTTCCAGGCTTTTCAGCTTGAGGGTGGGACCCTTGCTGGGGACCTGCCCTCTTCTGCCCAGAATTTCCCTGCCTTCTCTCCCTATCATATTGGATTGAATTGTATTCCCTAGAAGTCATATACTGAATGCTTATCCCACTGAGATTGTATTTACATATGGAATCTTTAAGGAGATAAGATTAAAGGCGGTCACAGTGCTGGGCCTTGATCCAATAAGACAGATGTTCTTATGAGAAGAAGAGACACCAGAGATCTCCCACTCTCTCTCCATGTGTGATTACACAAAGGAAAGTCCATCCCAGGACATAGCAAGAAGTCTGCAAACTAAAGAGAGAGGCCTCAGGAGAAACCCTACTGGCACCTTGAACTCCGAAATTCTGGCCTCCAGAACGGCAAGAAAATACATTCCTGTTTTTGTAAGCCACCAAACCTATGGTATCTTGTGGCAGCCCAAGCAGATTAACATACTTAATATAACTTCCACAATAAGGATATTTTTCATCTTTATCTTTGAACATTGAGATTTCTAACAAAAGCCAAGATCATCTGAACCAGACCTCTGCCCCTATTTTATAAACTGCTCAACAGGCAAACACAGAGACAAGATCTCGATTCTCATATCTTTTCAGTCAAAGAATCAAGGATGCTTATGAGAAGTAGTCAAATCTATAGCTAGAGAAGACAAAATACAGAATGAACATGTTATATCCTGTAATGGTAGAAGGCAAGGAAGTAATCAAGAGACAGAAGGATGAGAGTACGTTGCATGGACACCAGAGCCAAGCTGAAAAGCTCCCAATGCCAAAAGCGTGAGAAATTTGAGCAACAAAATAAATAAAGAAGTATAGGATTATAACCCAGTATAAAAAGTTAAGATATATAAGCCCATAGTGTTATATGATTTTAAGTGAATAAATGAAGTTAAAAGATACATGATCCTTACAGAAAATTCCAAATAACAGGTGTAGATACTTTCTCCTCCAGGAGATTGACTAGAATCCCTCCCATTGTGGAGTATAGGCTGGACTTGCTTATTTGCTTCCATAGAGTAAAGGGTTAAAATAGGTGGCTTTATATTGGAAAAAACCTGATAAACACTGCCTTAACCAAGTGACTGAGTAACACAATCTGTGTTAAATCATTTTGATATAATGTGTACCTGATAAGATGTGATAAAAATGGCACTTTCTTTCTGTGATATTTGTCACAAAATTCCGTAAATGCAGTCGACTATGAAAAAAAATTCTCAAACTCAAATTTAGGAGCTTCTTCAAAATACCTGACCAGTGATTCTGAAAATTGTCAAGGTCTTTTAAAACAAGTAAGGACTCAGGAAATGCCAAAGGTACAGTAAATTATGGAGACAAGGTGTGGCGTCCTGGACTGGACACTGGAATAGAAAAACATCATCATTGAAAAACTGGTGAAGCTCTAATAAAATCTGAACTTTTGTTAATAGCAATTTTCCAATATTTATTTCTTGGTCGTGATAAATTTCTCATAGTAACATAAAATGTTAATATTAAGGGAGACAGAGAGAAGTATTTGGGAACCCTATGGATTGTCTTTGCAACTTTTCTGAAAACTAAAATTATGACAAAATATAAAGTTTTTTTAAAAAATAATAATATACAGTTAGAGTTGTGGGAAGAAATGTTCCATGACAAAGTTTTGTTACTATGACAATGCAAAAAAAGTAGAATTTATCAGTTATCAAAGGATTAATACAATGTTCAATGTACAATAAGCAGAATACAAATAAAGATTGCCATAACTAAGACATTAAGAGAAACCCTTACAGAAAAAGTTTGTTTGCACACACACACAATTTGAAAATTGATAAGATGGTGTTGGAGATGAAGACTTCAGAGTGCAATCTCTCTTGCAAAACTGACTACAGAAACTGGGGTGAATTGTGCTAGTGGAAGTGGCTTTCTGCATTTGTTTTGGTTCAAGAAGCAGGAAGATGGAGCCACTCAATCAATCTCACAGGCCAAGTTTATTGAAAGCAATCTCTGTGCAACGGAGAACAAAGGAGTGTTTAGGTTGTGAGGATTGGAAGGTTAATATGACCCTTGCTCATACCCCAGGAGGCTTCCTCATTTTCCTAGTCTGACAAATTGAAGCTTCATCACTAATGAGCAATATGAAAGGAACTTGAACTGTGCTGGCACATAGAGGCATTCAGAAAAAAAAGGGGCAAAGTGTACTTACAAATTATTACTATCATGTATCAGAGGAGATGAAACAGTATTAGTGTGTGCATGTGTGTATTTGTAGACATATACACATATGTAAGGTATGTAAGCTACACACACACATATACATTTCTGTGGATGTGAAATAAACTCATAAATGTGTATGTACATACATACACATATACATACATACATATAGAGACATATACAGTTCAGTATTAATATCTGTATATATATGAAAATAGGTGGCCATGTGTATTCATGTATGAATACACATGGCTCTATACGTGTATATGAATTCACATTTGTATATACATATGCATATATGTACAATGTATATTTAATTAGTTACACAATACATATTATATGTATGTGTATGTTTAAGTATGTATAAAATTACAGCTTTGAAAGAGCACAGCAAACCAGAAATTAAAAAATTCAAAGACAAAATAAAACTACTTAAAAAAGTAAGAGCTAATAGAATGTCAAAAAAGTATAATTTGTTTTAGATTAATAAAATGCTCAGAGTATTATTGTCATATAATGTACTGTAACCTGAAACACAGACGTTCAATACCAAAGAGAGTCTACAGAAGACAGAATAAAAATATTAATGTACATAGTCCCAGATGAAGAAACCACGGCAGAAATGGCAGAAAATGATCATTTAAAATTATTCATAAAACCTCCCTTGAAATAAAATACACTAACATATTTCTTCAAAGACACACTTACCAAGAAAATACACAAAAATAGTAAGTATAAGTCAATAATTTTTCATCAAAGTAAACTGCTCTTCAAGTATGAATCATAGGGAAAAAGTGATTTAAAAATGTGAGCATACAGAAAATATTTTTTTCTATTAGCTGGGAGGCTGAGGCAGGAGACAATTGCTTGAACCTGGGAGGCAGAGGTTGCAGTGAGCCTAGATTTGTGCCATTGCACTCTAGCATGGGCAACGAGAGTGAGACTTTGTCTTAAATAAAGCAACTCGGTCTCAAATAATATATATATATATATTTTTTCGGGTTCTTAGAAATTTCTAGAATTCTAGATAAGACAAACAAGGAATGTCTGTAGAAACAAGGCAAAAATACTGGTAGTAAGTTTAAGATATATATGTGTGTGTGTGTGTGTGTATACACACACACAAAAATACATATGTATTTACCATGGAACTAAGAATAAGTTACCATGGAACTAAGCATTACCATGGAATTAAGAATAAGAATGTAAATATAACGTAACTGTAAAAGTTATTGGTGAAGGAAAAAAAAAGGCTGCTGGGTAAATAATTCCTCCTTCCTCTGATAGAATGGGAAGTTGAAGGATATTTACAGTTGAAAAGTCAAGTAATATAAGCATATTTACTAATATATAAAGATAGTTATATCCACTAAAATCATGTAGTGGAGAAAAATGAGGAAGAAGAAAAAAAGAGAAAATTTATTCATTAATTATAATAAGGTTTAATAAATATCTTCTAAAAAATTAACTAATGGTATTATTGAAATTGTAATTATAAGTGTAACCACTAGATCAAACTTTTAAACTTTCTTAGGTATCAGGAAAAAACTATACACAATAACGAACAAATGAAAAACAACATACATAACATGTTATGATAGACATATAAACAGAAAACATAATTCATAACAATACGGCACAACTCAAGCTAACTATAACTTTCTTTTCAGTCACTATGATGTGGTTTAACTCACTAAATTAACAGTATTTTCAGATTGAATCGAAAAGCCAAACTCAACTATGCATTGAATAAAAGGATACTTCTTTAAAAAGTTGATTCAGAAAACCCGGGTGATATGCTTTGGCTATGTGCCCACCCAAATCTCATCTTGAATTGTAGTTCCCGTAATCCCTACATGTTGTGGGAGGGACCCTGTAGGAGGTGATTGAATCATGGGGGTGGTTACCTCAATGCTGTTCTCGTGATAGTGAATGAGTTCTCACGAGATCTGATGGTTTTATAAGGGGCTTTATAAGGGAGAATTCATAAAGAAATATGGGGAAATTCACAATGGATATGTATGGTCATGAAAATCTGTGCAAAAACTAACAAGACAGAAACATTCTAAACCCTAACTTAGAGATGATACAATGAGAAACTAAGACATGTATGTGCACATGTGCCCCCTGACACACACACACCTCTGTGTTGCGAAAACTGACCATGTGAAGGGCAATTTAGAAGTATAAAACCAAATTACAAATATATTATAACTGATTTACCACCCGCGCTTGTGATAATTTGCCCTAGGGTTAATATGTACACACAAAGAAAGTAATATGTGTACAAAGATGTTCAAAACAGTAATGCTTGCAATAGCAAAAAAAAAAAGGGAACCATTTACAAATCTAAGACTTGTAGAATAATTATACAAAATGTAGATATCCATACAATTAAATGATACGCTGGAGGGAGAGAGAGAGATAGAGAATGTGTTACATAAAACACATATATACTCATATCTGATACATAATACATATATGTGTTTATATTTTACACACACAGTCTATGAATTAAGGAACCATTTCCACCATATTTTGGTAGGGGTTTAAATATCCAGAACTTTGGGCATTATAAGCTACATTTGCATAGAAGAATAGGAATATCAAATATGTTACAAAGAAATTCTGAATGAACACAAGGAAACTAGTAAAGTCAGCTGCTGCCACACTGGCTAGTGTATGTGAATGGGACCAGGACAGATAAAAAGTATAGATCCCAAACAGATCTTTTGCCATTTAACTTTTTAATGTTTTTAACATATATAAGTATATTATCTTGTCCAAATATATCAACGCTTAAAAATTAATGCAGTCAGAGAACTGTTCATGGAAATAACTCAGAAAAACAATTTTTGTGGAATAGTAAAGGATTCAGACGGCATTTGCTATTTTTTTAAATTTTTGGTGAGGTAATTATTTGATTGATCTTTTTTTAAATTCAGATTTAAAAATTGGTTAAGTTCATGAGATAATCCCTTATATTTATAAAATGGGTTAACTTCATTAGATAATCACTATGTTCCTTCTAATTACAAAGCTTTTTAGTGAAAAATACTCTACACCCAGTAATGGCTTTGGTTTGCCATTTCATAATACATATTCTGTCTTGAGACTTTTCAATGGTTTTGGCTTACTGATAGTTCACCCAGAGAGATCCAATTAAAAGAGTCATGACAAGAAATGCTAATGCTAAATGACGAGTTAATGGGTGCAGCACACCAACATGGCACATGTATACATACGTAACAAACCCGCACGTCGTGCACATGTACCTTAAAACTTAAACTATAACAATAATAAAATTAAAAAAAAAAACCAATATAGAGTTAAAAAAAAAAAAAGGAAATGCTTCCTATTTTCTCTCAGTTATAACACACCTGCAGATACATGAGGAGACCCTCAGTAACATCAGATTTAGTCTAGAACACAACGACTGCAATATCCTATTAGGGACGCAACATAAGTAAGTAGGAGAAAAGATACAGTTTGGACATCCCCTACTGTTTTAGTTGCTGGTTACCATGAATATTGGAATGATCTGCTGATAGGCAGTGATCAATGCTATCAAACTTCTCTTGTGCTGAGCTTTCAGCCAACAAGCCTCCTGCAGTCTGTAGGGAAGCAAAGATCTTTCCTTGTTTTTTGGGCAGTCAAATACTTAATTTAACATTGGCAGGTAAAATTGGTCTATTATAAATTGAAGGGACAATAACAGCCTTGTACTGTTTTTATTATAAGGTAAAACAATGGTCAAGTTTAAATAAACATAAATCAAATAGAATATGTTTGCCTTCCTGCTAGTCAAATGTTCAGGTTACTATGGAAAACAGCCGTACTTAAAAACCACGTAATCATTAGGTTGAATTTAATGAACACTGACCGAACTTTATGGAGCTAGTTCTTCTCAAACAAATTTTACAGCCCCTGACATTAGGAATTTGGATTTTAAAGAAGCCAACAATAAGTTTGACTGTAAAATTATGGTGTTGGAAATAGAAAAGATAGGATATGGGGAAGAGAAACAGAGGGATGTAGTGGCATAGTGGACATCATGAAAAATATCACTGCATCTTAGCTGACCCAAAATTTTTGGCAACTGCAGTCAAAAGTATCTCATCTTATACATTGTATATTTGTGACAAAAAAATACAGACCAAGGTTAAGGTACTCTATGACACAGAGCCATGTTGAGGTATAGGAGATCCTGAAAACTGAAGTCAAATAACTTTTTGGATGCAGGCATGAGTTTGTAATGACCCGTTTGACACATATGGTGTTATTTCTCTTTTCTAATAATTATGTCTTGATGGCATGGTTCCTTGTATTTTTACAAGAATAGGAGTTATGAAACTAGCCATTGACGCCTACGATATGAAGAGGCACTTGGGAGTCTACAAACTTGAATTTTCGATTTCTAAATATTTTTCTAAGAAGAAAACAGAGATAGCATTGCCGAATTTTATGTATGTATATATATCACAAAGTTTTTTAGTGAATATATATGTTTAAAATATATATATTAGAAGATAGAAAATTTAAAAAAAGACCACTGAAGGCAAACATATCATTATACATGAAGTTTTTCTGCAGAACCTCCCTTACGTATTTATTGTTCCACTTGAATTGTATGTCTACATTACAATGAAGGTCAATGAACATTGACTATGAGTTGAGACAAATCTCAATAGGCCTTGTGTTTCTGCATGTCTTCTAAACAGAGTCATTGATGGCATTTATCCTATTACATATGTTCAAATATGTTCATATAGCCTTAGAGGATAGAAATGGTATCTTCCTTCAGGACAGAGGAAAGGTGTTTTTGTTTTTGTTTTTCCTCCAGAATAAAAAAGAAAACGGCTTTCTTTAAGGTTCACGGATGGCCACGTTTGTTAGCATCTGCTTTTGAAAGATTGGGGGTTTCTTATTAGTAATGTAAGCTTATTTTGTCTGCAGTATGTACCTGGGCTGCTCTGTGTTGCTTAGTGGGACATGGGGATAACAGGAGTCAACCAGAATGTGAAACTTATGCTACATGCTGTGCTTTAATGTAAAAAAGGCCATTGTGTCTAACCCAGGAGTCCTGTGTCCTCTGCCAACATGTACGAAGCTGTGAAAACTACCTCGTTAGCTTGGAAGCAGGATAAAGTCGTAGCTGCTTTTCAGTGCTTAAAGCCATGGCTCTATTAGTCGATGAATGATTAAATTTATGTCAGAACTGGGGCAGATTTTGACAGCTAAGAAGTTGAACCTGCTGCCTCCAATTTCCCAATCTGCCTCTTATATATTTCTCATTCATTTGAATCTGCTTCATCTTTTAATCAAATTGAAATTCCTTCTACTATTCTATGACAATTTTCCATAGTAAAGATCAGATAATCTACTTGCATTTTAAAAATAAAAGATAATACTGTTGTAATGAACATCTCTGTTAATCACATGGGGATGATGAATGAGGGTGTGTCTTTGTGTATGACTTTATATGTTAACTTTATGGAGAAATAAAGCATTCAAAAAGAGTGTTTTTGACTCTCATAATGTATACTTATGCTCTGCCTAATCCTTCCTCTTGATTTGTCCATTTTGTAAATAATGTGATTTGAAAGGGGACTGTGAGCTTGGTTTTGTCCTGGCAGAAGTTTACTGAATAGTCTGGATTGATGTAAAAGTGGTTATCACTATTCATGGTTCGGGTGTCTTTTTTTTTCAGCTCTACTGTTATGGCACTATTAAGATGGTTTCAGTCTCTCAAAAGTTGGCTAATATTAGGAAAATTCAAAAATTGATATAAAACCTATCAGTTTGCTGAATTATAATGAGTAGTATAAAATCCATTAGGACAACCAGCAAATGTCTTAATTACAGAAAAGAAATGAAAGATACATTTTAAGCAGAAGTTTGCCTGGGGAGAATGACATCAGATTAAAGGAAATAAATTATATTAATATAACATTTAATGACATTTGGCTGTCGATGGTGCTAAATGCCTCTGTCTCTGATTTGGGGATATATGCCTGCTAAGAAGACCTCATGTTAAAATAAAAGAATGAAGCTGCACATTCCCTGGATCTCGCTAATTGAGAAATACCGTTTTCCCAAGATCTATGTCCTATATTTTGATTCCCTTTTTAGATATTCTACATCAATCGTTGGGAGACTCTCCCTTCTGTCAAATTGTTCTTAAGATGTGGGTATATTTCTAGCAGTTGCTTTATTAATTTTCTTTCGTGCATTCCTTAGAATGTGATTCCCTAAAACTTCTACAATAGCTGTGGATAACCCTTCCTCCACTAGCCTTCAAGAGAATATTCATAGCAGTTATATAAAGTATATAAGCTACTCATGCTTTGAAGACTGTTTAATCATCTGGGTTTCAATAATTTTCACCATTTTAAAATAAAACCGTATAATAGGAACTTGTGAATATGAACTATCTGTGCCAGAACATTCCTTAGAGATTCATGCCTCAAATTTTGACTACTTTGCGATGCTTTCAATTCTTCATTAAGGCTGAAGAGTGGGCAGAACTTATTTGCCTCTTCCAAGAATAATTTGAGGAGGAGTAATCCTATTGATTTTATTTCCAGCTCGTCACTTCAAACAAAGAAAGCAAAACAAGGTCTTTCAAGAATCCTAGATACTTTGAGGGAATGGTTTTATAAATAATTGAGTTACACATCCTGGGAGAAAATTATTCTTCTTTTCTTTTGTTTGACTTTTCTTTGAAATTTTTACTTTTGTTTACTTCTAAATAAATTATTTGAATGAACAGGATTCTGAAAAAAAGAGTTAACTGTACCTGATAATATATAACACAGATAAATATTATTAGCTGATTTATGGCCTATTATATTTGGAAAGGTCTATAATGAAAACTTACTCTCAGTTTCTAACTGGTTTTGTAATTGATTATTGAGTGGTTTCAAGTGAAGGAAAGCAGAATATACCATCCTAAAATAATATACCACTTTGACATAGGTTTATTTTGAGCTAAAGGCAATTGAGACGTAGACACAAGAAAAGTCTGCCTTCCCCCATTTGCTTAAAAGCAGGATGAAAATTTATAAAGGTGTCCCCTACTCTGTATGTAGAAGGAAAAAAGTTAATCACCGATCACCTGTCATCTGCGACAACTCTCAACCCTTTCAGCCCAGATATAGCACTACAAGAACCTGCACGAGCCCTTTCTTCTATTAGTTTCCTCCATGTATTCACCTTTCTCCTGTTTGCTACCCTAAAAACTCAGTCTTGTTTTTTATCTTGTCACTTCCCTAAAATGTTACAGTTTGTTGTTGTTGTTAGGATGCTATGTAAACTCCAATTATAATCACCCTTTGAGTTCCTCATCACTAAGTGTTCCCATGTGTAAGTGCAATATGCACACTAATAAACTTCATGGTGGATTGTTTTTTGTTAATCTGCATTTTGTTAATCTACGTTACAGAGCCTCAAACTTGTAACTAAAATGGGTAGAGAAAAAAGATTATTTTTCCTTCCCTACAGAAGCAACTGTGGATTTCTGATACAACGTCTTATTCCTACCTTCCCAATAGGGAAAAAAGAGAGAGGCTTTTGAAATCTGCTAGCGTGATATAAGTAGAATTTATATAACAATACAATGATACTTAAAAATGCGTAGATTCACAGGTCAGAAAAATTGCTGCGAGTATTTTGCCAGTTGACCAATGAAATAATTTTATAGCCATTTCCATTTTCAATTTGCTTTCTTTTTAAATAGATCATTGATTTTCATTAGTACATAAATTTTCTTCTTCGGATTTTATGCATATGATAAATTTATATAAACGTCCGTGGTTAATTTAGAGATTTTAAAGCCATAAAACCCAGCTCTTGTGTAAGTCTCCAAAGAAACTAAACCAAATATTAAGAACAATGAATAACAAGAGTACATAAAATCAGGAATAGGGATAGAGAAAGAAAATAACAGTTTCATTAGCTGCAGATGCACATGTTTTTCTGTTAGATGATTCCCAGTGACTTCAATAAATGTGGGGTCCCATTCTTTGTGATTCGGGTCATCTGTCTCCTTTCCTTCAAGTCCCATTGCGCTTTGTTATATGTCTCTCTGTTAGAGTAGGTAGCTAGGCAGACATGAGCACGGCAGGAAAGGGCCCCTCCAGGAGTGTCAGGCGACCATCAGGTGACGGTCAGTCCATTGTTAAATTGTCCTTCTAAAATAATAATTGGTCGCAGCCAGCGCCAGTGAAAGGCAGTCTCTCAATAGATAGAAAACGTCTTCCGAAGGCTGAGGGAGGAGAATGGCGTGAACCCGGGAGGCAGAGCTTGCAGTGAGCCGAAATCGCGCCACCGCACTCCAGCCTGGACCACAGAGCTAGACACTGTCTAAAGAAAAAAAAAAAGAAAGAAAGAAAAAAGAAAACACCTGAAGCTGGTGATTAGCAGCTTCCTGATAAGATCGCAGGAGCTGGGTGAGTGGGCTCAAGCATGTACACTAAGAGGCAAAAAGGCAGAGCTTAACTGGTATATAACCTTGCTCTAAGAACACTTGACAGGTAACGGAAAAGCACCTCAAATGAGCATGTGCAGAACTTCAGAAAACCCTCTGTGCATGGAGCCCCTCCCAAGGGCTGGCAGGCCACTGCGCATGTGGATAGCCCACTCCGAGGGAAGAATCGGGGGGGAAGAACTGCAAACCCCAGAATGATACCAATGTGTAAAACCCTAAGTCAGGGGTCAGACGAGGCGCTTGGATCTCTAAGGTTGCTCACTTGGCCTTTTTTCAAGTGTACTTTATTTAGTTTTTTTTTTTGCTTTACAACTTTTTTTTTTTTTGAGATGGAGTCTCCTTTGTTGCCTAGGCTGGAGTGCAGTGGCACAATCTCTGCTCACTGCGCCCTCCACCTCCCAGGTTCAAGCGATTCTCCTGCCTCAGCCTTCTGAGCAGCTGGGACTACCGGCGCGTGACACCACGCCCTGCTAATTTTTTGTATTTTTAGTAGAGACGGGGTTTCACCGTGTTAGCCAGGCTGGTCTCGAACTCCTGACCTCGTGATCTGCCTGTCTCGGCCTCCCAAAGTGCTGGTATTACAGGCGTGAGCCACCGCGCCCAGCCCGCTCTACAACTTTTAAATAAACTCTCACTCCTGCTCAGAAACTTGCCTCAGTCTCTCACTCTGCCTTATGCCCCTTGGACGACTTATTTCCTTTGAGGAGACTACAATTGAGTTGCTGCATACCTGTATGGATACACTGCTGCTAACACCTCCCCTATGCAGTCTCATGTGAGGGCATATCTGTATCTTTTCACTTAACATTCGTTCATTAATAAATAATTTCTTTTATGTTCGGCCTTTCTGGATGACATTCATTGTGGGGTTATCTCACTCGTTTTTAAATCCCAAGGTCTAACATAATTTATCTAGTAGCTTTTAAATACATCTAAACTTAATGAACATATTAAAAATAGATTATACTGGGGAAATTTAGATAAAATTTAAAATCATTCTCAATTTTGGCTTTAACAGTCATAAATTGGTAGATCTTAGGTAAGAGTGAACTTTTGTAAGTTTTAATTTGTTTATTTGTAGGTGAAGATGATTAAACTCACCATTGCACTCACACACCATTCGATGCGTACTCATTCCACCTTTGTATTTGATTTTCATCCCATCTTTATCTTTAACTCAAGGCTCCCTCTCAGAAATTGACTGAAAAGAATAAGTGAACACATTCTCGTCATTAAAATAAGAGGAGAAATCTGTTCTGTCCTAGAAAACAACTTGGGGGTTTCTTTTTAAGTAAATAGTATTGGACCTCTGAAGTTATCACCTAAGTTGGCAATTTTTGAAATTAGAGGTAATATATTCTCTATATTTAAAGCCAATTCTCTATATTTTAAGCCAATTTGAGTCATTTTTGTTACATCTCAAAGTCTATAAAAATATACTTCTCACCCTTTTTCACGAAGATTTAACATGGCTTAAAAAATATTTCAGTGCTTAAGCAGGCCACACATCCAGTAAATATTCAAAATTTTACATAGAGAAAGCAAGATCATTATTACTATATTCTTTCAAAATCTTTTAAAATTTCCCTGACCTAAACATTCAAAAGGATGAATAACTAAGAAGATTTGTACCTTAAAGACTGTGTTAGAGCCTGAGGGATCAGTGGAAACATTGAATGCCTTTTCATTTGATGGCAAACTAATGGTTGTTTGTTGCAGCTGGCACGGCTTCTAATGAATATCATATTGCCTCACAATTCAAGTGGCTTAAACGGTAGTTTGGAAGACCTTCACATGTATCCACCACAGATCTTTTTTTCCTGAACAGTGCTACATTATAAATTAATGAAAGTAGATTTTTATTCTGTCCTTATATTGCTTTTTTTCTTAATTTGCTAGTAGTAGTAATGCTAGATTCTCTCCTAGGAATCACTGAGGTGCAGAAAAGTTCTACTAGGAAAATATAATGCTGCCTACCTAATTGCCTCCACTAGGTCTAAACCACCAGGAGTGGCTTATGCAGGCAGCATTATATTTTATATCTATCCTTCAAATGTGAACATATGAGGAGAACAATATAAGCAGTGAAGAAGGGGCTAGGACTGGGTCTTATAGTGAACCATCAAGACTTAGAGCTATCATACAACCTCAAGGATAAAAAGAGCAACAGGAGACAAATTGAGTCCTCTTTGGTCACGTTGGAAATAGGCAAATACTGGCAATTTATTTTAACGATCCACAATTCTGTAAGTAGATTGGCCTGGCTTAAATTACCTAGGTAGAGGATGAATACCAGTATGTTTTAGTGACATTTTGAAGAGCGTGGGTGGGCCTTTGATTTTATTTATTTCCCTTAACAACATCTTTTCACCTTAAAGTTTTCTTATCAGTGGACTTCCTCCTCAGAGAACCTCTGGGTTCAACATCTTATTTTCCTCCTTGCCAAAATTTAATACAACTTATTTCCTCTTTCAATATCCAAAACATATAAAAACATGCCAGATAAATAAAAATCATCATAGAAGGCTAAAAGTTGATGGAAGAGATACGATGTTTAAATTTCACCTAGGGCCAGGGGTGGTGGCTCACACCTGTAATCCCAGCAGTTTGGGAGGCTGAGGCAGGCAGATTGTTTGAGGCCAGGAGTTCGAGACCAGCCTGGCCAACGTGGCGAAACACTGACTCTATTAAAAATACAAAAAAAATCAGCTATGCACGGTGGCTGATGCTTGCAATCCCAACTGCTTGGCAAGCTAAAGTGGAAGAATCACTTGAACCTGGGAGGTGGAGGTTGCAGTGAGCTGAGATTGTGCCACTGCACTACTGAGTGCAAGACAGAGTGAGATCCTGTCTCAAAAAATAATTAATTAGTTAATTTAATTTAATAAATCTCACCTAGAAAAACCTCTAAAATATTAATAACTAAGATAGGGAGAGAGGATTCAGTGGAGATACAATTTATACAAAATGGCAAAATAGATGTAATTATTGAAACTATATGATAGAGAAATTAAGATTCTCTTTAGAATTTCTACACTATATATTTAAATTTGCCAAAAAAGTAGCATAAAAAAGTAGTATAATTAGATGTTTGATCTGAAATAAATTGCATAAAATATAGATTAAAAATCTGACAAAAAAATCCTGGATAGACTTTTGAAGCTGAGGGCATGTGTAGCCTTTCAATAACAAAAGTAAACATGTTTCTCAATGTTTTCCAACTTAAGAAAAAAAATCATTTCAGGTTTTGCTAATATTTGTTTCATAATTAAAATACCCTTGAGAAAATAAAGTTCCCTTATTATTCTCATCTTTGCTGAATAGATCATCAAACATTACTTATTCATTGAAATTTCAGGTATGTCTCTTGCATAATTTCCATTTATACCCGTAACTTCTTACACTGGAATAAAAACTTACCCAGAGGCAGCAGGCTGGCAAGCTGGCTTTGTCACAGTCATCTTAACTCCTCCTGGTTCTTTAATCTCCAATCGGTTTTTCACAATACTAAATGATCAACTTTTCCTAAAATATAAGCTTTTCTCTTATTTCATACCACAATTTAAAAATATTCACAGTTTTTTTTTAAAGGTATGCATTGCTGAGATTGAGATTTTCCTCGTCCTTTCCAAGGCTTTAACAATCTCTCTCACTGAGTCACCCAACTGTGTTCCTCCATAAGTATGATTTGTAGCCTTAAATTGCAAACAATTCCTTTTGGAGCAGGCATCTCTTAGAACATTTAACACATCCCGGTCTTTAATATTTTCAAGATCTTGTTTCATTTTCTGTTCCTTGAAATGCTCTGCTCCTTTTGTTGCCCCTTCTCCAATCAAATCATCGAATTAAGGCTGAACTCAATGACAGTCTTCACTATGCAGCATTTACACAGGAATCTTTGTTCTCAGAATTCTGTCTACTGTTTTCTTTGGACATCACACATTTGAGCATATTAATTTGATTAAGTTGTGTACTTAATAAGGAGGATCCAATGCTATCATGGGTCATGGGTCTAAAGGCTAAAGCTCTGGGGCCATAACAGATAAGGCCTGGACACAAATAGCTCCGCAAGATCTGTGAGCATGGAGACATACTTTGGGTAGTATTTATTTGTTTGAAATACTGGGATGTTTTGGGCAAATGCAATTCAAAGAAGATTATGGAGGAAATAAAGCATGTCTACTCTATCTCATTCAAGTAGTAAACACTCATTGCTTGTCTGTGCAGTATCTGATAGCATGAATCATTTCTCGTTTTCCAGGACTACTGGCAGGGAGCAGTTCAGTTTGTAGCCTAATGCAACTGCACTGAAATGTGGTCTTATTAGAGCTAATGTCAGTGAATCTGTCAAATTCGACATGAGTTCTTGTCATTGTCTCCAGAGCAACGAGGTATTATGTTGATCAATCTGCATAGTTGCCAACTGCTTGACATCACTCAGTTTTCCCTGAACTTTGAATGAGTTCATGGCTATCAATCAACATATATATGGGGAATTCTTTATTTGGAAAGTCTCATGGTATTTATATTACCTAATCTTTTGTGATTTAAGCGAAATGTATTGGTGAGCAGTGCATCATCCATAATATGGAGAAGGTATACTTGCACTTTAAGTTAAATTTCAGATTTTATTAAGCTATAGACATTGAGCTCATACTTTAAGTAACCAAACATAAAGCACACTGTATTCGCTATTTAATTTCCAAACTTGTGACTGTTGCCTGCCTATATTTATAAAATTGTAATTATCAAAGTAGGTTTTAGATTACCAAGTAGTTTACTGAAAGCTCATGATTTAATATTGGCAATTCTACATAAAGCAACTGTTTAGAATTATCTTGATGATTTCTAACTCAAGGGCATGCATTTTTTGTGAAGAGGGAATTTTTAGCTGGTTTTTATGGGGAATAATTGTAAAGAGAGTATTAAATGCACAAATGAATGATTGACTAGGAAGTATAATTACCTGACGGGTTCATCTTGCCCACTGTTTAGAAAAGCCAATGCACTGAGAATAGCAGGTTTTTGGCAGCAAAGACAAAGTTTAATAATCACAGGGCCAGCCAAGCAGAAGAATGGAAGTTAATTTTCAAATTCATCTCCCCAGGAACTCCCCAGAGTCTAAGGTTTTCATGGATAATTTGCCTAGTGGGGGGCTGGGAAATGGGTGCTGCTGGTTGATGGGGGATGAAGTCATAGGGATGTGGAAAACAATCCTTGTGGCTGAGTCAGCCTCTGGATGGGGCCACAGAACCAGTCGAGTCATGAGTCCCGGGTCCAGGTGGAATCAGTGAGCCAGAGCACAAAAGTCTGAAAAACATCTCAAAAGACCAATGTTAGCTTCCACAGTAATGATGCTATCTACAGGAGCCAACTGGAAAAGTCACAGACTTGAGACCTCTGACCACATGACTCCTGAGCAGTAAGGGGTTATAGAAAAGCAAGCCGAAGTGCAATAGCTGATTATTGTATATCTACATTTTAGTTGAATTCAGGCTCCTCTTGTAATCCTGACCTTGTAGCCTTCAATAGTTTTGCCAAGACAGTCTCAGTCCCCAAACAAGGAGAGAATCAGTTTTAGGAAGGGACTATTATCATTCTTCCTTCAACATTAAATCAAAGCTAAATTCCTTCCATGGTTAGCTTGGCCTACGCCCAGGAATGAGTGAGGACAATCAGCCTACAAGGCCAGAAGCAAGATGGAGTCAGGCAATTAAACTAATCTCACTGTAATAATCCTTACAAAGGCAGACTCAGGTTCGAAAATAAGCTTTAAGGTTGGAAGTTAGAAAAAAACCTTCTTGTCACTTTCCTTGACTTCTTGTGAATCAATATATGACTACATGCCTGCATACAAATACGGGCACCTTTGAGTCCACTACCATCTGTTAATCCTAACGTCTCCTCGTTAATTTAATCACCAAGTTCTAGGCACTTCCTTCCTAAATTTAGCAGCTGACACAACTTTACTCAACTCTTGTCTAACACAAATGACTTCAACAAATTCACACTACGGGGGCAGGATATTGTGTAAGCCAGTTATTTAACAGTTGGACTGGAAGATATTTATCCTTATCTCTCAGAATTTCTCATCAGAATTTGATGCTTGGCTAAAATAAGGGGAAGTAGTTTAACTAATTAATTAAGTTACTAATTGATTAATGATTCATCATGTTCCGCTTAAAGTCCAAAATTCTCTTGGCGACACTCAGGCCCACTATGTTTATGGATAGTTTTCACCTACAAATTAGACAAGAGACACATGAAAGAGTCAGCTGGAAGCTTTTGCCAGAAGTCCTCCGAAACCAACCCTTTTCAACTTTTCAACTCATCTTGACAATTCATTTCAGAGCCTATGTACGTTCTTGTGTGAATAAAAACCCTCTGGGGTGGGTTAGTCCTGGTTATCTCTCACATCTCAGATGTTTACCTGTAATCTCTTTCTCTAGCTCTAACATATTCTTTGCCTTTGTTAGAAGTCTTATGTGAGTATCCTCTGTGGAGTCTGTGAACTCTTCTGCGTTTTTGAACATGTGTGATCATTCTAGTTATCAAATATGATTTTCTATGCACATCAGTTACTGTCTGTACACCATCAACCTTGGTGTAATTTGAAACTGTAAAACTTTCAATAAAAAGATCTCACCATATCTTCTTAACACTCCATCTTTTTTGCTGAAATCTATCCTTTTGTCTGGTTTATTAAGCACTGAAGTGCTTACTCCTTACCTAGCAAGACAATTCTGAATTTGCTTTCTAATGTTTTATGCATCTGATATTTTAAATTCTGTGATGCATTGATTCAAGCAATCTTTTGGCAACATTCAACTGCTTTTTCTGTTTTCCTTTGTCAAAACTACCTGAAAAAAATTTCAGGTAGCTGGGCACAGTGATTTATGCCTGTAATCATAGCACTTTGGGAGGCCTAGGCAGGCATATTGCCTGAGGTCAGGAGTTCGAGGCCAGTCTGGCCAACATGGTGAAACCCCGTTTCTACTAAAAATACAAAAAAATTAGCCAGGCGTGGTGGCATGTACCTGTAATCCCAGCTACTCGGGAGGCTAAGGCAGGGGAATTGCTTGAACCAGGGAGGTGGAGGTTGCAGTGAGCCGAGATGGCGCCACTGCCCTTCAGCCTGGGAACAGAGTGACACTCTGTCTCAAAAAAAAAAAAAAAAAAAAAAAAAAAAAAAAAAAAAAAAAAAAAAAATTCAGGTCTAGATTAACCAAAGTATGTACTTCATAAAAAAAAAAAAAAAAAGATGATTGGCTGATAAAACAAAAATCTGGTAAAAATGGAGATGTTTCCTCTTTTGTTATTTCATGTTTAGCCATCTCAGCTGTGTCTCAAAACTGCCTAGGAATTTTATTTTTCTAATAGTCACTGGTATTTATACTTTTTTCTTTGACAATAGATGGATAATTCACAGGATAATAAATGTCTAGGGCTTTAAGAGAATGTTTCTTGGGTAATACATCATCTTAGAGAAGAGTGAATAAGACCTACCAATTTTTTCATTAATATTAACTTGGCCATCAGAGGGAAGTAACAAGTTTAAAAATGTCACTAAAATTGTTCCCAAGACCAGCCTTAGTGAACTTTTATCTGACTTGGTGGTAGAACCTGGGGTTCAGGGCTCCAGAAAATAAAGGACCAACAATTGAAAAAATTGTTTAGAAAATTTAAGATAGAAAGGTAGGACTGTTTTGAGAATAAGGTCAAAGAGAAATACACTTAAAGGAGAGTGGAATTATTTCTTATTAAGCACAAAACACAGAATAGTCTCTTCACACTGCAATTCCAAGGAACTGAGTCCAGTTGGTAAATATATGCTAGGTTTCATCAGCATTAAGAACACTTCAAGCTGGGGCTAATGGTTTACACCAAAAATCCAAGTACTCTGGGAGGCGGAGGTGGGAATATTGCTTGAGGTCAGGAGTTAAAGACAAGCCTAGGCAGCACAGCAAGACCCTATTTCTATGAAAAATATAATATAAAATATAATATAAAAAACATAGCTGGGCATAATGTAACATACCCATAGTCCCAGCTACTCAGCAGGCTGAGGCAGGAGGATTGCTTGAGCTGAGGAGATCAAGGTTACAAAGAGCTATGATCATGCCATTGTTCCAGCCTGGGTGACAGGGCGACAGAGCCAGACCATGTCTCAAAAAACAAAAACAATAAAAACAAAACTCCAGGCCCAGGCCTGTCATACCTACATGAACCTAGAGCTAGTGCTTGTAAAAGCTATGACAGTGGTCAGCTACAGTTCCGAGAACATCACTTAATGGCACAGGTTTCAGTAGCATGATGAAGCAGCATTGGCTGTATCAAACTCAAAGGACAATAATTTTGAGAGCAGAAGGTAGGAGTGACAACTGCACATATAAAATTCTTTGGGCTGGGCTCTGTGGCTCATGCCTGTAATCCCAACACTTTGGGAGGTTGAGGCGGTTGAATCATGAGGTCAGGAGTTTGAAACCAGCCTGGCCAATATGGTGAAACCCCATCTCTACTAAAAATACAAAAATTAGCCAGGCATGGTGGCATGCACCTGTAATCCCAGCTACTCAGGAGGCTGAGGCAGGAGAATCACTTGAACCCAGGAGGTGGAGGTTGCAGTGAGCCAAGATCATACCGCTACACTCCAGCCTGGGTGACAGAGCGAGACTCTGTCTCAAAAAAATAAAAATAAAAGAATACTTTGGACAGTGGGCAACAGAACTCACAGTGAATTATCTGAATATGGTGGAAAGAGATTTAGAAGTAGGTAATAAACCCAAAAAGGATAAATGGGTCCAAAAAAAATCAAAGTTATTTTCTTACGCTTAGTGTTACCTCCTTTGTCATTCTAACCATTACATAAATATTTATTCACTCTATATGATTACACAAATTAATCTGAAAAGGAAATATTACTTCCCCCAAATTGTGCATTATTCCTTAGTTCTCGTTATTTCTCACAGTATGGCTATGTGATATGATACAAAATTAAATACTGAACACATTCAAAACATTAAAACACAAATATAAAAAGAACTTTCTTATATTTAAAATGCAGCTGGACAGTGGCACACACCTGCAATCCCAACACTTTGGAAGGCCAAGGAAGATGGATGTCTTGAGCCCAGAAGTTCAAGACCAACCTGAGCAACATAGTGAGACTTGCATCTGGGCAACAAATTTAAAAATTAGCCAGGTGTGGTTGCACACACCTCTAGTCCTAGCTACTAGAGAGCCTGAGGTGGGAAGATCACTCGAGCCCAGGAGAACAAGGCTGTCAACAGACTTGAAATTTTCTCTCTTGATGTACCCTAGCCTGCCACCAAGACACCTTCCATGGCCACTTCAACCTCTGGCTCATGGTTGTGTTGATGTGAATGCAAACCCAGCTCTCTGCCTGCAAAGGATATATGTGGCCAGGACAGCAAATCAAACATTCAGGCACCAGGTCTTCCCAAGTTCCCAAACAGACTTTCCATAATTTCCCAAAGATATTGAGACTCATCTCCTTCCAGACCCCACCCCTAGAGCATCAGAGATGGGAATCTAGAAGTCATCCAGACTCTCCAGCCCATTCTCTAGTGAAATTGGACTTGAACCCAAAGAGGCAACCCACTACCCACAAGTACACCATCCCAGATGGCTAGCATTGACCTTCTGCCTCCCCTTGAAACACCTTACCTGAGTCCCGTCAAAGCCCACACTGTTCCCCAACCTCCACCATCCAGACATGCTCCAGAACAGCCCCTCAGAAATGCTTGGATGAGATGGGACAAAGGATGATGGAGATCCAGGTTCAGAATGACTGCCTCATTCCTCCCTCCTGAGAAATTTGTACCTTCTGATCAGAGCCCCCACCCCCTAGGGCCCTTAGCTCTTGTTTCAGGAAATGCCCCCTAAGAGGATTTTCTGGTCTTTTCCTCCTCTGAGAAGAGTGCCCAGGAATGAGACTTCTATGCTAGGTAATGTATGGTCTATTCTCACATGACTTGATTGACTGATTAACTCATGCCCTGAGAAAGAAAAAGATGCAAGAATATCCTGTCTGGTGAATCCCTGCTTCTTAGTTGTGGTTCCTGTGCCAATGGTGGAACCCCAAGGAATATCAGGTACTGGACACACAGACACTGCCTAATAAAGTTGTATAAGTTTAAGTTTAATATAAATGGAATGTATAATATCATATAAAAGTTTTGTCACTTAATTTGATAAAAAAACTGAGTTAAATTTTGTAAGGGTATTAAAATATCATTTTAAAGGGAAGCTGTGAGAAGTATGTGCAATTGACGTGTAAATGACTGAATTTGAGGTAATTCTGCAAAGGCCACCTATGAGTATGAAGAGGGGTCTGCTACTTACTTAATAAGACATCTACTTCCAAATCTGCTACTGACTTTATAAGACATCTACATCCAAATCTTTGCTGTTTTTAGCTATTGCCCTCTCATACTATTTTTTTGTACTCTGAAGGAGCATTTCTATGGAAACCATAATAGGGATTTTGCTAATTTTAGATTAAAATCATTACAAAATTGTTTCATCAGTTCATGTTATTATTAACCACATGCTCCTACAGATGGCATATTGCACATGTGTGTTGATTTGTCCTTTCACCTGAGGTCAATTGTTCTTAATTTTACGTATTTCAGATAGAAGAGATCTTTCAGTTACCATGTGCTCCATGGATCTGTACCTTGTTAGACATACATATTCTCAGGAAAAACCTAGATCTATTTTATCAAAATCTGGATTTTCAATAATATTTCCAGGTGATTTACAAGCACATTAATGATTGCTAATACAGGTAATTCTATTTTTTAAAGGGGAAAAGGTCACGGGGGTATATTAATTTGTTAAAAATGTTCAGTTAAGGTTGTAGATTTTGATGCATATACATCTTATCTCACAAAAAATAACTAGAAAGAACAATAAAACAGGGGTGGGGAATGGGTTGAAGTATAGATGAAACAAAAATGGTACATGATTAGTAATTGCCGAGGCTGGGTGTCAGGTCTATTATAATATTTTGTTGATTTTACATATGTTTAAAATGTTCTGTTAAAAAACACCTGTATAAAAAGACAAAGTTTATCTACAACATTAGTTCTTAAGATTGTGGTTACCTTTGGGAAGGAAGAGGGAGAAAATGGTTTTCAGGGGCAGAACAGAGCTCATTCTATTTCATCATTGCAGAAATGTATTTCCCTTGTAATAATTCATTGAGTTTTACATTAATGCTTTGTGCATGTACCCCTGTATGCACATTATACGTCAATAAATATTTAAATACTAATAAATTAAATTAAATCAAAATGCCAAGCCATTATTTATAAATGCCTGGAATTTTAGATAATGTCAAAATATTCATTAAAATACATTTATGCACCTTTAAGCATCTTTTATGAAGTTATAGGGTTTTTTGACATTAATATTCAATTTGATGTAGACTGTAGTAAAATGACTAAATTGATGAAATTATGTATAACTGAAAGTCTGTATATTGGTAGCTGATTCAGATAAGTTTAAATGATGGCATGTTTTGATATAGTGGTATTACTTAAGCACTACTTGCAATGTGTCTTAAAAGATGTTTTTCACCGCATGCAGTGGTGAGATTCAAAGATACTTTCTGTCAGAATGCCATCCTGGGAATATACCTTTTGTTTTTCTATATAGTGCTGTTTTTTCTTTATAAGCATCAGTGTCTATCTGTTCCCTGTTCACTCTTATGAAGTCAAGTGATTTATTCTAGTTGCAAATGAAAACTAACTCCCTTGAATTGTCAAATAATTTGAATCCTATGGTTCATGCGAGAAAATATTTGCAACCTATAGTAAGTAGTAAGTAATGCGAATGTTACCTGATAAAGTATAAGGTCAATAGTATATCAAACTAATTAATATCAAATATGATAACATTTTTTCCCAAATTATTTCTTGGTGATCCCATTTGTTCCTATTAGCAAAATTTGAAGCACTCTATTTTCTTCTCTTACTGCTACATCTCCTTTCTCTGACCCTCTAAACTGACTCAAAACCCTAAATATTTACCCAACACTAAAGAGTCATTGCTGTGACTAAATGTCAGGGAAGGGAAAATTTTGGTATATTGTGAATCTACCTGTCTACTTTCAAACCATAAACTCCAGTTCTTTTCACTTTGACCATTGCACAATATGACTTTGTTAGAAATTAAGACCATATGGCTTCACTGAACTTGTCAAGTGCCACAGAGAGTGTCTTCTTCTGTTTTGTGCTGCTATAACAGAATACCTAAGACTGGATATTTATAAAGAACAAAGATTTATTCCTTGTAGTTCTTGAGACTGGGAAGTCCAAAGTTGTGGGGCCTGCGTCTGGTGAGGGCCTTCTTGCTGTGTCATCCTATGGTGGAAGGTAGAAGATCTAGAAAGCACACATGCACATGTGTACAAGAAAGACAGCAAGAAAGGGAGAAGGTTAAACTCACATTTTTAGCAGGAACCCACTCCTGTGATAAGCTACCCTCACTCTCTTGGTAAAATCAACAGTAAGAATGAGCTCTGCCCTCATGACCTAATCACCTCTTTAGGGTTTCACCTCTGAACACTATTGCATTGGGGATTAAGTTTCCAACACATGAAATTTTGGGGACCATATTCAAGCCATATCAGAATCCCTCACTTATCCTAATCACTAAATTAGCAGCAGATGCTTTTAGAGGAATAATAATTCTACTGTTTCCAGTGTTATGATTGACAAAGTGTGTCTAACATATAAAATTGCAGGTTTCAACTTAATTTTTTACAAGGTTTTAATATACAAGCCTATGATCACACAATCTTTCCAAAATGTCTTAGTTGTCTGGATTTGCAGAGTAAAGAGGCACTACCAGCCTCCTTGTAATTTTGTGCCACAAACAGATTTACTCCACAACAAAGTAAACCAGAGCTACTCAAATTACGCTTTGTTACCAGGCTACAATGTGATAAGTAGAAAAGCTGAGAATACACTTTTATGTGAATATATTATTGTGACAGTACACAAGTGCATTAGCAGTAGATTCCTTTTTCTGAATCTTGAATAGACTGTGTTGGGTATAGGGAAAAACATTATGAGTTCCATGAGATGTGCTAAAAATGCATGGTCGGGATCTTTTTTTAGTTTAGTTTGTTAATTGTATACATGTATTATAATCTGAGGAAATGTAAGCATTTTTTTAACTTTTTTCACAAACACTTAATTTAAATCATCTTTTGTTTATGATTTAGCACTATCATTTGAGAGGATATAAATATTTGTCTTTTATATTTTTAATCTTAATTTACAGATGCAAAACTACTTTCATGTTTTTTTCTGTCAATAACTCATTTTGTTCCATCATTAAACCAAAGATATTACAAGAAAAATTGAGCATACTGTTATTCTAATTAAATTTTAACTGAATGCCTTTTCTCAGATGTAAATTGACATGATTTTCACTATTCCAGAACACAAAGATGATGATAAATCTGCACAAGAAAAGATTGTCTAATCAAAGTCAGAAGTGACATTTAGAAATATGAGGTAATCTAAGAAACATTTAGAGTGCATTTTAGCTTTGGCAGTGTCAATAGTTCAAATAGCTCTTATGACACAGAGCAAGTTTTCTTGATTTTTGAGCTGCAATGGAATCCAGATTTTGAAACTACGTAGTAGTGGGACACATACAGAGGTTCTATTACTCAGCTGTTTGAATTTGCCCCTTGTCTTCACCTCCTGCTAACTGTGTGACCTTGGACAAGTTACTTACTCTCTCTGAGCTGTACTTTCAATATCTGTAAAATATGAACTACTTATAGTGCCTTCATGGGCTTTTGTAAGGAGCAGCTAGATAATCCATGCTAATGCATGTAAGTCAGCACCTGACAAGTGTGCTCCAAATATTAACTGTTATTATTGTTAATAACAGTTAACAATAATACTTAACTGTTATTAAGTACTTAAATTATATCATTCCTTAATATTTCAGTTCAAAGTTATGACGCCCATGTCCTTGCATACTCTCCTGTTCTCTCGTGTTCCCTAAGGTAGCGATTTTGTGGTGAGACTTGATGAAGGGATCCAAATTAACTAGGAAAAGGTTAATTACGGGTAATACTTGAAGCTAGAGGGGATGTGGCACGGTAAAATATGAATTTTAAAGGGCCAGTAAATCTGGAACAGACAGGGCAATAGAAGAATAATCGTATTGTGGGGAAAGTGGAAGATATAGCAAAGTTCGTGGAGCCATGACCAAAAAAAAGTTGTTATATGGCATGTGAGGTCCAGAAAGCCAGCAAAGTAGTTTAAAGCTAGGAAAAGTCCTAATCTGGTTTGATTTTTAATCAAAACATTTGGTCTGCAATGAAGATAATGGATTGAAGGGGAATGTCCCTTTTATACAAAATTGAGATGACAACAGTTTAAAGTATAGACTTTGAAAACGTAATGGATTAAGTTTCAGATGGCACCTGTGAAAAGATAGGTGTCAGAAGGAGAAACTTAAAAGGCTGCTCAAGATTTGGAGGGTGATGTCATTAACTAACATTAAGGGTAGAGGGGAGGGAGAGGGCTAAGTTGCATTTGAGTTAAGATGACTTTGTGGCATCACTGAAGAACAACTTCAAGCAATTTCATATATGTATCTGAAAAAATAAAAGGTCTACACTCAAGATGTAAGTGTAGAACCACTGGTGTATAGTATTGGGGTCATAGCCATGGGCGAGAGTATAGAATAAAAAAAGAATGATATTCCCAACATTGAACAACAAAGTCGAATAAGTGATCTGAAGAAAGAAAAAGAAAGAAAGAAAGAAAGAAAGAGAAGAAGAAAGAAAGAAAGAAAGAAAGAAAGAAAGAAAGAAAGAAAAGAGGGAAAGAAAGAAAGGAAGGAAGGAAGGAAGGAAGGAAGGAAGGAAGGAAAGAAGGAAGGAAGGAAGGAAGGAAGGAAGGAAGGAAGGAACATTATCCATATTAAAGTAACTATCAATACCTATATTGAAAAACAAGAAACTGAGGCTGGCGATAGAGTCAGGGGCCAAGGATGGGGCTTAAAGAGCAAATGAAAGAGCCAGGAAATAGAATAATTAAATTTTCCTGATTTTTTTCTTTCACATTCTGTTTTGTTGGGCACTGAAAATTAATTTGAGAATGTTCTTGTTCATACAGACAAATAGATGCATGTCTAATTTATAACAATTGACACAAAATAACATGTATAAAAAGGAGACGACTATGTAGATATACACACAATATTATGATATGATTGAACATTAGAATGAGGAAACTCCAATGTCCTTATTTGCAACCAAGTGATTTGAATTTCTGGTTCTGTATATCACTGCATAGCCATTAATTATAAACTAAATTGATAAATTATTGTACATATGATTTTAATAAAAAGGGAAAATAATAAATGCACTTTATTAAAGAAATTAAAATAAAATAAAAGATGTTAATTCCCATTTCAGGAAAAGAAACCATTTAACTAAGACATGGCAAAAATGTGATGGAGTGATTCAGAAAGGCAATAAAGATCACAATAAGAAAGACATCAAATCCTTATGGATGAAGTTTTCTCATAATTAAAATAATTTTTCATTATTATCATAGCAAAAGTTTAATCAAGGAAGAAATTAGAGCCCTTCAGCATGAAACGAGAAATGAGATCAGAAGGATGGTAAAACAGCTGAAGTATTAAATGAGTATTTCCTAATGCATTTATAAAGAATAGCATTAATGGGTCAAGAACTGAACATTCCTAATTAATATATCTTTTACTAATTCTTAAAAGATCAGCTTTTTAAGTTGGCATTCTAATTTGCCTTCAGCAAATTTGACAATACTAGAAATTAAAACCCAATAATTTTTACTGATCCTATTGGGCTTTATTTTTTATCTAAAAATATTAAAATGCCATGACAGATTTAGCAAAAGCTATTTTAAAGCCTCAATCAATTTGCCTGTTAATGCCAACAAAGTGATTCCAATAATTGCTTTATGACCTCAATAAATAGAGAAGGCTAAACTATTTTTGCATGTTTTTCCAAATTATTTAATAACTTCTTTCAATAATAAGCAATGCATATGCAAGGTAGAAAATGTGGAAAGTACAGAAAAACATATAAAGGAGACAAATATAATTATCCCTAATCTGACCATCCAGAGATCATCATTAATAACATAGACAGTAGACATGCACAGAGAGAGCGTCATAGTAAAGAAAGCTGTAAAGGAAGTGGTACTTTTTGGCTGGGGAAACAGCAACAATAATAAAGATAAGGAAGTTCAGTAAAGAGTTCAAGTTGTAAGGCCATTTTGTTTATAAAACTTGAAGCTTTGCACAGATAAATTTAGAAATGTAAGGGAAAAAAAGATTAGGTGTAAAAGCAGATCATGAATAAAAGCACAGAAAATAAAATAAAGGATTATAAGTACATATTTTGTTTACTAAAGTTCCTTCTGCAGGTAAAATGCATATCCTCCTAAAGAAATTAAAATTCCCGGTGGATGATGATTCTGAAATTTGCAATTTGAATTATGTGAAATGTATCTTATGTGAGAGGACTTGGGAACTGCTTTGGGTTTATGGTTGTGGATAAACATACTCCTTGGTGGTATTACCAACGTAATGTTGAATGAAGAAAATCTACACAGGTTGTTGGAGGCAGAATAATCTGCATTAGTCAACTACCTCTGTCTATAATAGGCAACTTCAAAGTCTTCATGATATTTAAAAGGAGAAATTTTCTTTTCACTAGAGGTCTCCACTTCAGTTGGTCTGGGCTGGGCCCATTTAGGTGTCTATTCTTCGGTTGGTCCTATCTCTAGGCTAGATATTATGGTTTTCTGCTACGCATCTATTTATTTTGGGGGCCAAGCTCAGAACAGAGGCCATCTGAGGCTGGTCTTCACATCTACTAGAATTCCATTAATCATAGCACGTTCTACAGCCAAACCTACCGCCAGTGTGGTGGGCACCATGGTAGAATGAATATTTACTGAACACTGTGTCTTTATTTATTTATTTATTTTTGAGACGGAGTTTCACTCTTGTTGCCCAGGCTGGAGTGCAATGGTACGATCTCGGCTCAATGCCACCTCCACCTCCCGGGTTCAAGCAATTCTCCTGCCTCAGCCTCTGAGTAGCTGAGATTACAGGCATGCCACCAACCCCGGCTAATTTTTGTATTTTTAGTAGAGACGGGGTTTCATCATGTTGGTTAGGCTGGTCTTGAACTCCTGACCTCAGGTGATCCACCCACTTCAGCCTCCCAAAGTGCTGGGATTATAGGCGTGAGCCACCACGCCTGGCCTTTTTTTTTTTTTTTTTTTTGAGATGGAGTCTCGCCCTGTGGCCCAGGCTGGAGTGCAGTGGCAGGATCTTGGCTCACTGCAAGCTCCACCTCCCGGGTTCCCACCATTCTCCGGCCTCAGCCTCCCGAGTAACTGGGACTACAGGTGTCTGCCTCCACGCCCAGCTAATTTTTTTGTATTTTTTTAGTAGAGACGGGGTTTCACTGTCTTAGCCAGGATGGTCTCGATCTCATGACCTTGTGATCCGCCCATCTCAGCCTCCCGAAATGCTGGGATTACAGGTGTGAGCCACCGCACCTGGCCTTTTTTTTTTTTTTTAAGAATGTAGTTCAATGGTTTTATTTTGTGTGTGTGTGTCTTTTTTATTTTACATTTGTATTTATATTTTTTATATATTTAGGGGGTACAAGTAAAGTTTTGTTACATAGATATATCATATAGTGGTGAAGTCTGGACTTTCAGTGGCGCCATCACTGGAATAGTGTACATTGTACCCATTAAATTAAATTTCTCATCGCTCCTCCCACCAGTCTCCCACCCTTCCAAGTCAACAGCATCTATTATTCCACTTTCTATGTCCATGTGTACACTCTCATACCCTTACTCGGGCGTCCCTCTTGCTGGCTTGTATGTGGATATGATGGCTTGAATTCAGGGTGTCATCTTTGCCTTTCTGGACTATGAGGTCATTGCTGAGAACAGGATGGCAGAATACCAAGACAGAAGGATGTACCTGCCCTGGAACATCTCCCTTCAGACATCTTTTACATGATACAAAGATGTATTCTATATTTTTTAAGCCACATGACTTAGCCTTTGCCACCTATCCCAGGTAAACCCAATCTTGACTGTCTCAGATCCTTTTAAAATAATGTGTGGAGCAGAAATTAAAGATGTCATTTTATCTTTTTCTAGTTATTTTGCCCAGGCTGGAGTGCAGTGGGACAATAATAGCTTATTGAAGCCTTGATCTACTGGGCTCAAGAGATCCTCTCATCTCACCCTCCTGAGTAGCTGGGACCACAGGCATGTACTGCCACTCTACTTTTTTTGTAGAAATGGGGTCTCACTATGTTGCCCAGGCTGAAAGATGCTCCTTTTTTTTGAAGTGAGGTTTAAGTTACATAATGTGTTATAAGATTTAAGTCACAGAAAGTATTTCTTTTGGAATAGGTATTTATCCCCATATTTGCCTAGAACATGGCAAGGCATCTAGTGTCACAACAGCACTAGAGTGGTACAAAGCAGTGGCACAGCAGCACTTAATTGGTCCATTAGGCAACTCATTGCCTAATAGTACTGGTGAAGGAGCAACTCAACACATCTTCAAAGATGGCACTGTTCGCCTAAGCGGTGATGAGACTAGGCAATGGAATTACACACTGGTGCTAAAGAAAATGGAATATGAAAGACATCTAAAAACAGAATGTGTGTGAGATCCTCATTTGTGAACACAAAGAGATAAGAGGAAACACTGGGAAGTGGGAAGGAATTGAGATCCTACAGTTTTGAAGGTGAGGATAGTAAGCTAATTAATTTTTAGTATTAATGTTATACAACATAATTGGTGGTCTGGGCTGGGGAGTCCTGTGCTCTTTCCTATTAGGTAGCAACTTTGGAAATTAGCAGTAAACCTCTGAGGACACAGCCTGGGGAGAAAGCGTGCATGCTACTACTTTATCAGAGAACACAAGCTCTTGGTTATCAGAGAGGGAAAAAAGGGTGAGGTTTTACATAAATAGTTAATTCTTTTTTTGAATTTCAATTTTATTAGCCCAACTACAAAAAGCAAATATTATTATAAAAAGAAGAGAGGGCCAGGCACGGTGGCTCACACCTGTAATCTCAGCACTTTGGGAAGCTGAGGTGGGTGGATCACAAGGTCAAGAGTTCGAGACCAGCCTGGCCAATATGGTGAAACCCCTTCTCTACTAAGAATACAAAAATTAGCTGGGCGTGGTGGTGGGGGCCTGTAGTACCAGCTACTCAGGAGGCTGAGGCAGGAGAATTGTTTGAACCTGGGAGGCAGAGGTTGCAGTGAGCTGAGATTGCGCTACTGCACTCCAGCCTGGGTGACTCAGTCTCAAAAAAAAAAAAAAAAAAGAGAGAAATAAGACTAAAAGACTTATTCTAAAAGGAGAGCATTGTGTGGTAGATACAAACAAACCTCTGTTCCATGTTGTTTAATTTAGTTTAGTTAAGTTCGAGTTCGTTTGACCCTTGCAGGAAGTGTAAAAAGATATTGTCTTTGTAGTAGGAGATGTGTTAGAGACAACCGCTAAATATAGCTAAAACCTTAGTTTACACAAATGTAAAAGTAAAAATAATTGATGTCATCTAAAGCACACAACTTCAAACAAAATCCACAAAGACACAGAACTAAGGATTAAAAATGTTAGGTGAAACGAAGACACAGAACTAAGAATTAAAAATTTCAGGTGCTTATAAATAGTCTATATTTGGCATATTAAACTTTTGTAGTAATTTTATTTTGACATAAAAACCCATCATGTATGGAAACAGGAGAGCCATTTAAAAACATGAACTGTGTGAATATAAATAGCATTCTTAATTATTTCTAGAAAAGACAGAGAAAACGAATTCCAAGTATGACCGAAGTTGAATTTATCATTAGTCTGGTAAACCTTGACTTGCTTAAAAGTTAAAAGGTTCATTTGGGTTAGAGATTTTTGTTTTTGTTTTTCTGTTTTTTGTTTTTTTGAGACGGAGTCTCGCTCTGTCGCCCAGGCTAGAATGCAGTGGTGTGATCTTGGCTCACTGCAACCTCCGCCTCCCTGGTTCAAGTGATTCTCCTGCTTCAGCCACTACGCCCAGCTAATTTTTGTATTTTTAGTAGAGACGGGGTTTCACCATGTTGGTCAGGCTGGTTTGGAACTCCTGACCTCATGATCCACCCCTGTCGGCCTCCCAAAGTACTGGGATTACAGATGTGAGCCACTGCACCTGGCCGGGATTTTTGTTTTAAGTAATATATCTCATAAGTTATAATTTAACTATTTATCACCTGGGTTTGCTAAGAAATTCGTACAGGAGTGAGTTGCCTAATGGACCAATTAAATGCTATGGTGTTGGCTTCCTTTATCTTTCTCCTTCACTCCTTCTTTCCTTACCTCCTTAATATTTCAGGTCAAAATTCATTAGATAAGGGCAAGAAAGGTAAATTTCTTAGTTATCAGAAATTTATGTATATGTCTGTAGGGGGGATGCATCACCAGAATATAATTATGAGAACATATATGATAAGTGAACATTTCAAGACATTCTTTAAAACATATTTGTCAAATCAATTAAAAGCATATGTTGCCTGCCTTTAGTTACGAGCAGATGGATTAGCACGTGTTACACCAAGTATAAAACAAATAACCTTAAGTCCATACTGACATAAAAATCTTTGAATAAGTAGAGTGAGAATAAACAAATTCCCCATGCAAAAAGTTCTGAATAATTTATGTAGATATTCTTCCTTGAAGAAAGTAGAGCTAACTCTCTATTCTTTAAATGTGCATCGTGTATAGTGTCATGCCTTCTGAAGAGTGCAGTATGGCATAAAATAAAACAATTTGTTTTAAATCTGTTCCGATATTACTGTATCACAAACTACCACAGATCTTAAGACTCTTAAAAACAGAAATTATCATTTAGTTGACTTTTGGTCAATGCATTAGAAAAGTTTCACATATTTAAAGACTGCAAATATTGACCCTGTACTCAATGGGGTGTGCCAATATCTCAAAGTGAGAAAAGCATGTGAGATGGAATATACATCAATATGGTTTTTATTTGCAAATGCCTTGATCATTTATATAAGAAATCCTATAAATTCTATTTTAGAAATCTACTAGCATAGTATCAAAATTAATAATCAATGTGCCAACACTGTATATCTACATGCTAGCAATGAACAATCAGAAATTGAAAAAATGCATTTATAACTGCACCAACAATATAAAATACATACTAAGAGATTGTACATATGGTTTGAAAGAATCGCACACTACAAATAAAATGTTACAAAGAAAAAATAAAGATTTAAATATTAATAAATATATGTTTATGGATAAGAATTCATATTATTTAGAGTGCTATTTGTCAAAATGTGATGTATATTATAGCTTCAACTCAATCCTGAGCAATATGCCAGCAGATAGCCCAGCAGACTTTTTTTGTAGAAATCTATGAACTAATTCTAAAATCAATATGAATAGAAAAAAAATACAAAAACAGAAACAAACTAGCACTGTCAGAGGCCTTTGAACAAGAGCAACAAATATCTTAAGTAAGAGTTGGGTAAAATGAGGTTGAAAGCTTCTGGGCTGCACTCTCAGATGATTAGGCATTCTAACTTACAGGATGAGATAGGAGGTCAGCAAAAGATACAGATCATAAAGACCTTGCTGATAAAACAGATTGTGGTAAAGAAGCTGGCTAAAACCCACCAAAACCAAGATGGCGATGAGAGTGTTCTCTGGTCATCTTCACTGCTACACTCCCACCAGCACCATGACAGTTGCAGATGTCATGGCAATGTCAGAAAGTTACCCTATATGGTCTAAAAAGGAAAGGCATGAATAATCCACCCCTTGTTTAGGATATAATCAAGAAATAACCATAAAAATGGGCAACCAGCAGCCTTCGGTTCTACTCTGTCTATAGAATAGCCATTCTCTTATTTCTCTACTTTTTTAATAAACTCACTTCCACTTTACTCTATGGACTTGCCCTGAATTCTTTCTTGCTCATGATCCAAGAACCATGGCTTGGGGTCTGGATCAGGACCCTTTTCCCCTAACAGTACAACCTAAACACACTGATTACAAAGCAGAGAAGAATCATGTTCTCATACTACCTATTTCTGTGTGTGTTTGCCTCTGTTCTCCCTAAAATACCTTGCATATTCTTAAAGTTTGTCTGAACTGGCTCCTTTACATTCTCTCATTTACATTCATTCAAGTCCTCCACTCAGAGTGGGTGAATCATCTTTTCTTCGCTTGACCCCAAATCTACCATAAAATAGCCATGCTCACAAGAAGGATTCCTCCACGAATGTATGAGCTTGTTTATATCTTGAAAGCAGTCAGTTATTAGTTTTTGATATTTAATCTTTTATTTATGAAAGAAGCAATTAATTAATTTAGAAAATCCATTGTTGACAAAAAAGTCAAACTCTGTAAAATATTTAAAGAGATTTATCCTGAGCCGCATATGAGTGACTTACGGCCCAGACCTCTCAAGTCCCAAGAGGTCTTGAGAACGTGTTGGAGATGGATGGGTTACAACTTGGTTTTATACATTTTTGAGAGACAGGAGTTACAGGCAAAGACATAAATCAATATGTGTAAGTGATCCACTGGTTCAGCCTGGAATAGGGGGACATCTCAAAGTGAAAGAGGCTACAGGACACAGGTGGCTTAGAAGACTTTTGGACTGGCAATTGGTTCAAAGAATTAAGCTTTGCCTCATTAAAGTCAGCAGAAAGAAATGCTTGCATTAAGATTAGATGAGTTGTGGAAGCCAGGGTTGTTGTTACGTAGATGAAGCCTCTAAGTAGCCGGCTTCAGAGAGAATAAATGGTAAATTTCTCTTATTGGATCTTAAAAGGTGTTAAAGCCTTAGTTAAATCTCTCTTGGATTCAGAAAAGACCAAGAAAGGGAAGTAGAGTCTCTATAGAATGCAATTTCCCACATGAGGGATGCCTTTGCAGGGCAATTTCAACATATTTCAAGGAAATATATTTTAGGGTAAAATACTCTGATTTTTTTCGTGACCTTTTATCTGTCATGAGATGTTATACCAGAGTCAGGTTGGAATTTGGTATCTTATTACTATAAATAATCCATTTTGTCAGTGTCATCATCTCTCTTTTAATGTTAATGCTGGTCAATTGTGCCTAAACTTCAAGAGGCAGGGATTACAATGAGACATGTCTGATCTTCCTTTCCATCATGAACTAAACATGTTTTTCAGGTTTGAGATCCCCTTGGCCAAGAGGAGGATCCACTGAGTCTGTTGGAGGGCACAGAATTTTACTTTTGATGTACACCTTTCTTACAAAATGTCTGTATCAATGCACATCAAATGCTTACATCTACCGGAAAGTTTATGTCTCTTGAACTAATTTCAAAAGAAAACAGTTTCTTTCTTGTGTTTCCCCCAAAACATGAAAGGTATACAAATTCTAATTCTTGATCAGCCCTTCTTTCCCCCACATCTATCATCTTTTCTTAAAAGCCTTAGTTGTTCCAGCATACCTCTCCTCAGCCCCAACCCCCAACTGTGTGGAATTTGCTATTTCTGTAATCATCCTGTGCTCAGAATGAATTTAGTCTTTTAAAAGTAAACACTTCTTCCCATAATTGACATTTCTATTCTCTTACACCCAATTTTTGTGCTATTGTTTTTTTTAGGAGTTGAGAAGAATGCCTCCAGGAGTTGGGTTTTGAAGAAGTCAAGATTCTAAATCTTCTTTAGGAGGAAGAAGGCAGGGAAGAACTTGGGATAAATGCATTATATAAAGGTATTCATGCACACGTACTCACTCAGGTTTATAGCCTTAATCTGCAAAAAGTAATTGAAATGAGATTTAAAATGAAATAGAATATTTGCATCATATTATACAAAAGCATTCAAATACTTTATAAATACATACAAAAAATTATTATAATTTGCTTTAAAGGAAATGACATCTAATAGGCCAGTTCTGCAATTTAATCTTAAAAGAGACATTTTACAGGAACAAAGTATTCATTTTTAGGTTACATCAAAAAAGAAAGTACTGACCAATAAATAGTCATTGAATTCTGGATGGACAGCTGATAGAGTAGATTGTGGTATTGTAGCAGGACGAGCCGCAGACAAAACCTCTCAGACACGGAGTTGTAGAACGAAGGGCTTTATTCAGCTGGGAGCATCGGCAAGCTACTGCCTTAAAATCTGAGCTCCCCGAATGCACAATTTCTGTCTCTTTTAAGGGCGCACAACACTAAAGATTTCACATGAAAGGGTCTTGATTGATTTGAGCAAGCAGGTGGCACGTGACAGGGGCTGCATGCACCGGTGGTCAGAGACAAACAGAACAGGGCAGGGAGTTTCACAATGTTCTTCTATACAGTGTCTGGAATATATGAATAACATCAGTTTCTAAGTTATGAGTTGATTTTTAACTACTGGGTTTAGGCCAGGCAGGCCCAGGCCATGGTTTCGGGCCTGGTGCCAGGCTGCCGGTCTTTGGTTTTACTTCCTTGTTTTTTCTTAAAACAGGTACTGAGTATAAAACAATATAAAACAATATGAGAGGGTCTCTCTCTCCCCTCTGTGTTACCACAAAAAAAGTTTAAATAGCTTTAAAAATTTTAAGAACAATCTTTATGTATTTATCAGAAGCATTAACTTCTTTCCAGATGGTGATTATGGATTAAATGGAACCAAAAGTTTTGTGTTAGATTAGCTTGAGGGCCTTTTTTTAAAATATTGATTGGATCATGAAATATAGGGTAGCCAAGGTGAGGACTGCAGGTAAAGTTAAAATGCAAAATGAGAATACATGGGGGGAAGATGGGGATATGGAAAAAGAACAATGAAAGAGCCAACTGAATAGTGGAACTGCTCTGGGGTACTTAGTAACTCTTCAGCTTTTGTGAAAATGGATTTGATTGTTCAGAGCGAGGGATGATTGACAGTTATGTTGTTCCAGCATCCCCTGATAGGATAATACTACCACAGAATCCCTGACCCAGGAGAAGAATGTCAAAATGCTTTTAAATATTTACTCCAAGTGCTGGTAGCTGAGATAAAGCAGACTATGTATGGTGTGAATGTCGGGATTTTAGTATTCGATATTAAAATATAAAATATTCTCTTTCTTAAATTTTTTCCTATATTTTTTGAGAGAAGAAAGAAAAAAACCCTATCCCTTCCTGATTCATGTAGACAGAACTAAAAAGTCAAACTAAAGCAATCCTCTCAAATGTTAATAGTGAATAAAACAATTATCACATTTTAAATTTCTCAAACATTGATATAATTTCAATGCAATATAATTTCACGTGACTCTTAAGCATTTTATCATAACTGTTAACTTCCTTCCAGATAGTGATTATGGATTAGATTACATCAAAAGGTTTTGTGTTAGAGTAGCTTGGGGGCAGTTTTCTTAAACATTGATTGAATTAAAAAAATATAGATTCGTCACCAGTCAAGGCTCCAGGCAAAGTTAATATACAAAACGACTATACATGGAGAAAAAAAAGAAATGGAAATATGGTAAGAGAAAAATTGAGCAGCCAACTGAATACATCAAATGAAAAACATATCTTCAAAACAACTTGAAAGAAATAAAAAATAAAAGCATTTTGTAATACAAAATATACAGTCAGTAAACTTCCCCAGGAGGCAGATGACTGCTTTCTCAGAGTTATAATATGAACATATAGCAATTGTTGAAATGCTTCCTTTTTTTTTTTTTTTTTTTGATTTAAATCTGTTGAGATGCTGCTGCTAGACTAGCTACCAAAAATAAAGACTAAAGCCATAATGGTGAAGAAAATCAAAACATTTTACCCCAAAATGCATTTTTTGACATATTTTTAAATGGCTGCTGAAGAGCCACCAGACAGAGTGGCCTTGCAGAGGTATCTTTTGTGGGGAATATTTGCATTATAGAGAATCTCCATTAATGCAGCCAGGGCTTGCTTTTCAGGACCTTTTCCATATCTAGGAGAGATTGACAGTCTGACACTTTCAAAAGTCTGAAAAGAAACTTCCACCATCTATTCTCTCTGAGGGCTACTACTATAAGGCTACACAACAAGGCCCCCTTTGCTAGCCAAACCTCTTCTTTTCTGCCTCCTTTAAACTGCCTTGCCACTAGAACCTGTTTTGGGCCATGCTCTGAGCCTGCATTCTTTCTGTAACCTCAGGATGGTATATAAGCTTCTGTACCTTGTTGCGGGGTTGGGTCTTCGTTCTGAAGACTTCTGTGTCTACATGCCAAATAGAATTTGTATGCCTTTTCGTGTATAAATCTGCCATTTGGGAGTTGATTTTTTTTTTTTAGCACAACTTCAGAGGACTAAGGAGAAAGCTCTTCCAAGGCCCTCACAATGGATTTCCTCATTATGATCACAGAACACTTACTAGTGATTTCTCTAAGTGTCAGTCTTTCCTGGAAAAGTCAGGAGAGAAGGGTTTTTAAACTCTGGGGTGAGCTAGTGGAAAAGTTGTGGAGGACGTGAGGTAAGAAGTTGATCCCTGGGATACGTCCCGGCACATTATGTTTGCATTATTTGCAAATGTGTTTTATTTTTCTGTAAACAAGTCATGCGTATTGGCTAATTGGCTTTACTCCAGCAAAAAGTAAATTTTCTTCTATCTTTATGACAGAATGTCTTGCAGCCTTGCTCCAAGTTACACTGACGTTATATGTGCCTACACTCCCGGAGGGACTAAGAATTAGGACTGCTTTTTCCTGATGATTACGTTTCAAAGGGACAGGTCCCAGATCTAGAGAAAGACATTCCCGGGTTTTAAAACTGGCTTTTTAAAAGATTTACGTCTCAAAAGAGTAAAATATATATATATATATACACACACACACACACATATAGATATATACACACATACATATATATATATAAAATTAAAAATATGTTTTTAAAAAATAAATCAGTTAAGGGATAAGAGGTCAGGGACCTAGGTGCAGGAGGAAGTCTGCCTAGAATCCGGTCTAGCTGACAGAAATGTTAAGGCCCTCTTTTTCAAGCCCTAGAGTTGATCAACTGCATATATGCTACTAAGTTTTCCATGCTTGCTTTACCTTTGCTCCACAAATATTAACATTACTATTTGCTCAATAGTTTGTGAATAAATTGCAGGTACCGTTGTAACCATCCACTGGGTTCAACTTGCCTTCTGCCTAGACAGAGCCAATTTATCAAGATAGGGAAATTGCATTAGAGAAAGAGTAATCATCCAGAACCAGCTGTGCAGGAGGCTGGAGTTTTGTTATTACTCAAATCAGTGTCCCCAGTCATTTGAGGATCAGAGTTGTTAAGGATAATTTGGTGGGTGTGGGGGGCAGCCAGTGAGTCAGGAGTGCCCATTGGTTGAGTCGAAGATGAAATTATAGGGAATCATAGCTGTCTTGCACTTAAGTTATTTCCTGAGTGGGGGACACAAGCTCAGATGAGACCGTTTATCCATCTGAGTGGTGCCAGCTGATTCCTCAAATGTAGGGCCTGCAAAATATCTCAAGCACTGATTTTCAGCTTTACATTAGTGATGTTGCCGGGTGCATTGGCTCATGCCTGTAATCCCAGCAATTTGGGAGGCTGAGGCGGGCGGATCATGAGGTCAGGAGATCGAGACCATCCTGGCTAACATGGTGAAACCCCGTCTCTACTTAAAAAAAAAAACAAAAAACAAAAAACAAAAAACATTAGCCGTATGGGCTAGGTGGCGGGCACCTGTAGTCCCAGCAACTGGGGAGGCTGAGGCAAGAGAATGGTGTGAACCCAGGAGGCAGAGGTTGCAGTGAGCCTAGACCGTGCCTGAGTGACAGAGCGAGACTCCGTCTCAAAAACAAACAAACACACAAAAACAAATAAACAAAAAAACAATAATGATATTATCCCCAGGAACAATTTGGGGAGGGTCAGAATCTTGTAGCCTTCAGCTGCATGACTCCTAAATCATAATTTCTATTTTTTTGGTTAATATGTTAGTCCTACAAAGGCAGTCTAGTCCCCAGACAAGAAGGAAGTTTGTTTTGGGAAAGGGCTGTTATTATCTTTGTTTTAACCTATAAACTGTAAACTGAGTTCCTCCTAAAGGTAGTTTAGCCTAGGTGCAGGAATGAACAAGGACAGCTTGGAGGTTACAAGCAAGATGGAGTTGGTTAGGGAAGATCTCTGTCACTGTCTCAGTTCTAATTTTGCAATGGCAGTTTCACTAAGACCCTTTATGTTTTTGTCAAAAGGTCCTGTAATATTCATATTTTCTTATCTATTCTCAAACCCAGGAAACTTCATTGCATTTATTAATACTTGTCATATATTGTAGTATTCCTTAATTTGGTAACAATTTCTCGGCAGTATTATTGAAGAATAATAGATGATAGTTGAGTTCGTCTGATTGCTTTCCCATGATTCACTCTAGGCTATATATAACTATCAGGGGTAATACCTAGATGATCTTCTGTCACATCTGGTGACACGTATTGTCAGTATAATTTATTATTTTATTTTATTTTATTTTACTGAGGCAGAGTCTTGCTCTGTCACCTAAAATAGTGTTCAATGGTGTGATCTCAGCTCACTGCAACCTCAATCTCCTGGGTTCAAGCAATTCACCTACCTCAGCCTCCTGAGTAGCTGGGACTACAGCTACTGTGGTGTGCCACTATGCCCATATAATTTTTTTTTTTTTGTATTTTTAGTAGAGCTGGTGTCTCACCATGTTGGCCAGGCTGATCTCAAACTCCTGACCTCAGATGACCCACCCACCTCAGCCTCCCAAAGTGCTGGGATTACAGGAGTGAGCCACCACATGCAGCCAGTATAACTTATTACTGTATTATTATAATCTGGTCACTTGGATGAGATAATTTAAATTTCTCTGATATCATTGCTTTTCTTTTGTATGTAGGAAGTAATTTACATGTAGACACATTGACCTTGTATTCAACAAGTTGTATCCAACTCTTTTAGCATCCATCTTCTACCTATGACAGTGAATTTTATGTGATAAATTGGGATGTGTATTTGTATGAGATTATCATTTTAGTGAGTGAACTTTGAGTAAAGCAGATTGCACTCCTTAATGTAGGTGGGCCTCATCAGATCAATTAAAGGCCTGAATAGAACAACAAAAAAAAATTGGCATCTCCCCAGTCATTCAACTCCTCAGCACAATGCCTTCAGACTTTGTCTGCACCATCTGCTTTTCTAGGTCTCCAAACTTCCAGCCTTTGGAATTGCACATTAGGTCTCCTGGGTTTGCCTGCTCACACTCCCATGAGCAAGTTTTCTTATATATTAAATCTCTTTCTATATATACACACATCCTGTTGGTTCTGTTTCTCTGAAGAATCCTTATTAATACAGATTTTATTAATTTTATTAATTTTATTAATACAGTGTTATATGTATGTTATAACATATAAGTGTTATATATGTTATAACATATAAGTGTTATGTGTTATATATGTTAGTTATAACGTATATAACGTTATATATGTTAGTTATAATGTATATAACGTTATATATGTTAGTTATAACATATATGTGTTATATATGTTAGTTATAACGTATATAACGTTATATATGTTAGTTATAACGTATATGTGTTATATATGTTAGTTATAACATATATGTGTTATATATGTTAGTTATAACATATATGTGTTATATATGTTAGTTATAACATATATGTGTTATATATGTTAGTTATAACATATATGTGTTATATATGTTAGTTATAACATATATGTGTTATATATGTTATAACGTAATAAATGTTATTCATGTTATAATATATAATAAATGTTATGACATATACAATAATGTTATAACATAATAAATGTTATACTATTATAAAATATACTTTCATGTTATATATGTTACTTATGTAATGTATGTGTAATATATGTTACTTATGTAATGTATGTGTTATATATGTTACTTATATACTGTAAAAATTACTTTTGTAATATGTTACAAAATATTATACTTTTATACTATGTTATAAAATATACTTTTATGATAAATGTTATGTATATGTCACTTATGTATAATAAAATACTTGTATATTACTTGCACATGTATAAGTATACATCAGTAATTTGTAAAATGGACAACTTTATGATCATCTATTTTCTGCAACATGGGTAAGGAAGACAATCCTTGACTCAATTTCTTTTAGAATAATTTCCACTTAATGGAATTAATGATTTCAACTTCATAGAAATTTCTTAATAAAATTTATGGTAATTGCTACTGATCTTATTAACTTTTGCTCTCTCTCATGGGTAGGTTCTGGGTTGGCCTTATAAATTAAAATGTGTGCTGAGGAGGTAAGACCTGTCTTTACACTTGGGGTATAGGTGAGCAAATTCGGACTAATGCTTTAGCTAATGTAGTCTTTTGATTGACAAGTGATCATCAAAACCATGAGGTATAAGTAATGAAGTGTGAGTTGTATTAGTGTCCTGTTGCAGCTATAGCAAATTATAAACTCTTTATAGTGAAACGAAACATATTAATATTTATCATCTTACAGTTCTGAAGGTCAGAAGTTTAAAATGAGTAAGCAAAGTTTTATTCTGTCTACAATATGTAGGGAAGAATTAATGTACTTGCTTTTTCTAGATTGTAAAAGTCACTTGCATTCCTAGCCTCCTGTATTCTTTCTCTCATCATTCTGATCTCTGCTTCCATCTTCATATCTCCTATTGACTCTCATCCTTCTGCCACCCTCTTTTGTTTACACTAGGTTTTCTATTATACAATGCACACCCAGATAATCCAGGATAATCTTCCCATCTCAAGATACTTTCTTATTCATATCTGCAAAGTCCATTTTGCCATGTAAGTTAACGTATTAAAAAATGTCAAGGGTTACAACAGGGAGATCTTTTGGGGGATAAGGGGCACTTTTCTTCCACACATAGCCTTCTGACCTCCAAATATTCACATTCATCCCACAAACTATATTTACCTATCCAAACATATTCAAAAGTCTCAACCTATTACAACATCAACTAAAGGTGCAAAATTTCATCTAGATCTCACCCACTCAAAAGTTTCAAATTTCATCATGTAAATTATCTAAATATGAAATATGTGAGACGTTGGATATGATCCATCTTGGAACAAAATTTCTCTTTTCTTGTGGATCTATAAAATTAGAAAGCAAGTTGTCTTCCAGAATCCAATGCTTGGGCTAGCACAGGATACAGTTACAGACATTCTCTTTTCAAAAAAGAAGAAAATAGAGAAAAAAAAAGGAATCATAGTTCTTGTGCAGTTTCAAAATCCAGCAGGGAAAACTTCATTAGGTTCCATGGTCTACAAATAATCCTCTTTAAGTCTCAGCTATTTCTCTGAGCTTTTGGGTCTGTTGCCCCATCCTGTGAGTCATCCTTCCTTTTTAATGAAAGATAGCATGTGTTCACAGTTAAGTAATTTTACCTACCTGTTTCCTGTCTACAGAACTTTGAGAGTTCAACAGCCTTCTCTCATTGTTTCTTCTCTCTGTTCCTTTTAGCTTAAGCTGGCAATGTTTCTGCTAATGCAACAGCCGTAAGAACCATGTGGATTTCCAGTAAGTGTCTTGGGGATTCACTCCACTGGACAATAGGTTTCACTACAGCTATTTCTGCATAAGATCATCTCTGTTCTTAGCTCTGCTTAGTGGAGGAGGGATCTGTAAGTCACATGTCTAATTTCTTCAGAGAACCCTCTGTGTGATGGAATATTCTGGCATTTTGATTCTTTCCACACATTAGCAAAAGGTTGTAGAGCCACACCCTGGCTTTCTCTTCACAGCCGACTTTCTTGACAGTGAGTTTTCTAATTGCAGTGTCTTTTGCGATGTGAAAATTACCCAAATTATCAAGCCTCCGTTTCTTGTTTTTCTTTTCAGTTCTTTCCTCAAACGACCTCTGTCCTTTCACATTCTCACAGAAGCAGCAAGAATAAACCAGTCTACACATTCAGCACTTTGCTTGGAAATCTCTTAAGCTAAATATACAAGTTCACTGTGAAAAATTTCTGCTTTCCGCATAGCTGTAAGACCCAATTCTCCAAAGTTTCTGCAACTGTATAGCAAAGATTTCCTTTCATCCAATTTCCAATACCATGATCGTCATTTCTTCTAGCCCTCACCAGTGGTTACTATTATGTTCGTATTTCTACAGTCAGTGTATAGTCTACACACTCACACCCTTATTTATTTATTTACTTATGTATTTATCTTTACTATGCTTCTCACATTGAGAACTCCAGCAGATTTGTGAACCGTTTCTACAAATAATCTGTTTAAGGCAAGCTAGGCTTTTACCATCATGTTTCTCAAGATTTTCTAGCCTCTGCCCACTACCCAGGTCCACAATTACCTCCACATTTTTATTATATTATAATATGCAAATCATATACTAAGTATACATTTATTATATCAGCACACCACTTTCAGTATCAAAACCAGTTTCTTATTGCTAATTATCATAAATGCAGTGACTTGAAACAATAGAAATTCACTATCTCAGTGTTTCAGGGATCAGCAGTTCTAAAATCAAGGCATTGCGTATGCTGTGTTTCTTCTGGAAATTTTTGCCTTTGCAAAATATTTGCCTTTTGCAGCTTCTATATATCATCATTTTGCCTTTGTGAAATTTTTGCCTTTTGCAGCGTCTATATGTCATCTGCATTTCTCGCCATATCACTCCTTCCTGGCCTTAATCTGACCTCTGCTTTCATCATCAGATCTCATCTGACTCTGACACTCCTGCCTTCACTTCTTAAGGATGCTTGTGGTTGCAGGGCCTGCTGGTATAATTCAGGATAATTTCCCTTAACTTAATCACACCTGTATACAATTTTTTTTCCACATGAGGCTACATATTCATAGCTTTTGTAATTAGTATACAGACCTCTCTGGGGACAGCTATTCTATCACAGACATATCTATGTTACTATCATAACAGCTATTTCATATCGATATTTGAGATAGAAACTCCAAAGGTAAATTTAAAGCACCTACGGGTCATGGAAAAAAAATTATCAATAGATAAGTAGATCATCTAATATGGAGAAAAGAGTTAAACTGAGCTATTTATGTAACAGTCTTCCTGAATAATATTTAAAACCATGAGATCAGATTCTATGCGAGAGAAAATGCTTCAAATAGTTAAAGAAACTGAAGAAGATCAGAATTTAGAGAAACTAATATGTTGATGCATTTGGACTATAAAACGTATTGACACTGGGGTAAATTAATTTAGAAAATGTAAAATATAAGGCAGAGCTAATCAAAGTCTTGGACACAGAAGAAGAAAATTTTAAGAACAAGATGCTTAACTTATAATCGGTGGTAAATGTAAATAAAGAAAATTAAAAAATCATTATGTTTTGATATTGTTTCCACTGGTGAACTGAGCAAGACAGTTTCTAGAAAAGATGTATTAGGCAGAAATCTGGATAAAATACACTAACGAGTGAGAATATACAGATGGTAGGACTATATTAATATTTTATCATTTTTGCAATAAAGAGATTGGCTATAGTATAGTGAGGAGATAAATCAATAGAAAATAAGGAAGGATGCCTGACCATATTGTAGACTAAGAAGTAGTTTCAAATGGCAAGAGAGAATGAAGAAATTTTTAACAAGAAAACAAAAATATAATAGAAAATAACATTTCTTAGAAAGCAGCAAGGGATGAAATCAAGAGCACAAGGGGAGGTCTTAAGAGAGAATAAATATAGTTCCTTTCCCCACCTTCTATAATTAAAAGAAAAGGTAAAGATATATATAGATATACAAATGGAAAAACAAATAATAATTTTTAGAACTTTCTATGCTTGGGTTAAGAGAACAAGGAAATTAAGCTACACATGGTTTAAATAACTTGCCCTAGATCTTATATTACAATGCCAAAGATGGGTTTTAATTCAGGCCCATGTGATCCCAAAGTTTTTTAAGAAGTTTGCAACAGTATCTGAGATGGAAGACAAGATCAGCTGCTGATTGGGAAGGCTTGAGGCACTATGGGGAGATTGAAAAGATTACTTTTAGGTTTGTATCACTCATTACAAAGAACTGAAAGAAATCACCTAAACAAAAGTCAAATCAAATTTGTATACATTTAAACCATAACCAATTAGATTGAAGCTCTGGTTTGTTTCTTTTCTTTCACCATACTTCATGTTCACAAAATCTGTAACCGCAGACTGAATAGTTAACTAATCTGTAGGAAAAGGTATATTCCAAGAAGATGTGTGTTTATTTTCAGATCAAGACGCTAGTCTCAATAACCTATTTATCATTTTTCTAATTTGGGTGAACAAACTGATATTTAAAAGATTGCTAGACACTTTAATCATTCTCCCCCTCCACACTTTCACCTGGGAAGCAAGATTAGAGCTGTGCAGGGTATTTTTTTTCGACGCGTCTTTCCCTCTGGTTTTCTTAGGTATTGATGCCTTTTACAAGAATTGGGATATCTGACAAAGAGTTGATAATTAAAATTGATTATGCCAGTTCAAGCTCATGGAATATTAAACATACCAACATATCCCTCAAAAGAAAGGGGTAAGAAGAGTGATTTCTTACCATTATCCTTCAAGCACACACGCTTTCATTGCCTCATTCAACCTTATAGTCTGGCCACATGAGAGAAAGAACAACTCAAAAAGAGAAAACAACTTATGTATAATGAAAATTTTAAAAATTCATATATACGTGTGTTTATAGATAGATACAGATGTATACACATATATGACTTGACCTCACTATATTTGAGGGAAGTATATAGTATTTGATATTTCATTAATTGAAATAATCAAACTAAACATCTTAAGTGAGAAAAATACTAAAAACTAAAGAAATCTATCTTTGAATCTCCAGATCTTAGACCAGGGCCTGGACTCTGATAAATAGTAGAAATTCAATTATATTTGCTAAATAAATAAGGTAATTAACTCACCTGAGATAATACTTGCTAGCAAGTAGTAAAATTAAAGTATGACAATAGTTGTACTGACTTCCGCTTTCTTAAAAAAAAATCCATGTCGTTTCCTGGGAAATTGAATTATTTTTCCTTTTCTTTTTTAAGAAATAGTCTCATTCTGTCACCAAAGCTGGAGTACAGTGGTGATCATAGCTCACTGTAGCCTCAAACCCAAGCGATAGCGATTCTCCCACTTCAACCTCGTCAATAGCTGGGACTACAAGTACATGCATATGCATTACATCCTGCTTATTTGTTTGTTTGTTCGTTTTTGGTAGAGATTGGGTTTCACTATGTGGTCTAGGCTAGTCTTGAACTCCTGATCTCAAGTGATCCTCCCACCTCCACCTCCCAAAGTTCTGGGATTACGGGAATGAGCCACCATTCCTGGTTTATTTTTCTATTTTATTCCTTTAGGAGGCAATTCTTAGTCTCCATACACACACTCAGAACAATCTCTTCTTTTTGAACTTGCTTTATAATTGGCTTGATCCTCTTTGCAATCAACTCGTTAATTTCAGTGATCTCAGTCTTGCCAGGTTGTCGACTGTTATTGTTGTGATGACGATTTTAAATGTCCTTCTTCTCTTCAGATCATAATTGTGCACTTCAGTATGTGTATGTAAATTTGAAAGCATGGAGGAGTATAGAATGGAATTAGGACAAACTTCAGGTTGAAGAATCAATTACAAGCATACCCAGAAGATATTGCATGTTCTGTTCCACACCACGTCAACAAAGTAAATATTGCAACAGAGTAACACAAATTTTTGGCTTCCCAGTGCATATTAAAGTTATATTTACACTATATTATAATCTATTATGTGTGCAATAGCATTATGTCTGCAAAAATCATGTATATACCTTAAAGAAAAATAATGTTTTACCAAAAAATGCTATCATTTGGCCCTTCAGCTAGTCTTAACAATTTGGCTGCTGGAGAGTCTTGCCTCAGAGACGATGGCTGCTGACTGACAGGGATGATGGTTGCTGAAGATTGGGGTAGTTGTAGCAATTCTTAAAACAAGACAACAATTAAGTTTGCCACATTAATTGACACTTCCTTTTATAAAAAAATTCTCTGTAGCATGCAGTGCTTTTTGATAGTATTTTACCCAGAGTAATAAATAACTCCTCATCTGTACAAGTTTTATCATGAGATTGTAGCAATGCAGTTACATCTTCGTGCTCCACTTTGAATTCTAGTTGTTTTGCTGTTTTCACCAAATCTGCAGTTACTTTCTCCTTTGAAGTTGTGAACCCCACAAAGTCATGTGTGAATGTTGCAATCAAACTTGTTCCAACTCCTATTAATGTTGATATTTTGACCTCTTTCCATGAATCACAAATGTTCTTGAAGGCATTTAGTATGACGAATTCCTTTCAAAAGCTTCCCAACGTATTGTGCCAAGATATGTCAGAGGAATCACTGCCTATGCCAGTTACAGACTCATAAAATGTATTTCTTAAATAATAAGACTTGAAATTTAAAATTACTCTTTGATCAATGCACTACAAAATGGATGTCGTATTAGCAGAAATGAAAACAACCTTAAACTCCTGGTATCTCTGTAGTGAATAGGTGTATTATGAACAAGCAGTAATATTTTGAAAGGAATTGTTTATTTCTGAGCAGCAAGTCTCAACAGCGGACTTAAAATATTCAGTAAACCATTGCTGTAAAGAGGAGTACTGTCACCCAGGCTTTGTTGTTGCATTTGCAGAGCACAGGCAGAGCAGATTTAGCATAATTCTTAAAGGCCTTAGGATTTTCAGAATGATAAATGAGCATTGGGTTCAACTTGACCAGCTGTATTAGCTCCTAACTAGAAAGTTAGCCTGTCCTTTGACGTTTAGAAGCCAGGCATTGACTTCGCTCTAGCTATGACAGTACTAGATGGCATCTTCTTCCCATAGAAGAATGTTTCATTCACATTGAAAATCTATTGTTTACTGTAGCCCCCTTCATCAACAATCTTAGCTAGATCTTTTGGATAATGTGCTGAGCTTCTACATTAACCCTTGCTACGCTAGTTCACCTAGTACTTTTATATTATGGAGACTGCATGAAGAATTTCGATTTTTTTAAAAAAATCTAATTAACCAATCTCATGTAGCTACAAACTTTTCTGCTGAAGCTCCCTTCCGTCTCTCAGCCTTCATAGAATTAAAGAGGGTTAGGGCCTTGCTCTGGATTAGCTTTGGCATAAGGGAATGTTGTGGTGGTTTGATCATCTATCCAGACCACTCAAACTTTCTCCATATTAGCAACAAAGCTGATACTATTCATTGTGTTTACTGGAGAAGCACTTTTAATTTCCTTCAATAACTTTTCCTTTACACTGACAACTTTGCTAACTGGCCAAAGACTTCTAGCACTCATTGATCTTAACTCTCAATGTGTCGTCCTCGTTACACATAGTCATTTTTAGCTTTTAATTTAAAGTGAGAGACACACCAGTCTTTCTTTCACTTGATCACTTAGAGGCCATTGTAAGGTTGTTAATTGGTCTAGTTTCTTTTTTTAATTTTTTTTATTTTTATTTTTTGAGATGGAGTCTCGCTCTGTCACCCAGGCTGGAGTGCAGTGGCGTGATCTCGGCTCACTGCAACCTCCACCTCCCGGGTTCAAGCAATTCTCCTGCCTCAGCCTCCTGAGTAGCTGGGATTACAGGTGCCCGCCACCACGCCCAGCTAAGTTCTATATTTTTAGTAGAGACGGGGTTTCACCATGTTGGCCAGGCTGGTCTCGAACCCCTGACCTCATGATCCACCCGCCTCAGCCTCCCAATGTGCTGGGATTACAGGCGTGAGCCACCGCGCCTGGCCTAATTGGTCTAGTTTCAACATTGTTGGGTCTCAGGGAACAGAGCGGCCCGATGAAAGGGAGAGAGATTGGGGAACGGCTGGTCAGTGGAGCAGTCAGAACACATACAACATTTATAAATTATGTTTGCTGTCTTTTATAGGCACAGTTCATGTTGCCCCAAAGCAATCACAATTGTAGCATCAAAGATCATTGATCACATATTACCAGAATAGATGCAATAATAATTAAAAAGTTTAAATTATTGTGAGAATTACCAAAATTTCACAAGAGCCATGATGTGAGCACATGCTATTGAACTAATTGGTACCCATAGACTGGCTTGACACAGAGTTGCCACAAACCTTCAATTTGTAAAAAAAAAAAAAAAAACATGGTATCTGTGAAGCACATCAAGCAAAGCACGATAAAGTAAGGTATGACTCTATCAGATTATTGAATGATCTAGTTTAAACAATGAGAAATTTAACTAAGACAGTCACAGTTGATACGGAGAGACATGGAGTAATTTGTGACATATAATGAGTGTACCAGAATGAATACTGAATATTAAATAGGAATATGACTAAAAATGGGGGTTAAACATGAGAAGGATTTAGCATCCTGCTTATGATTTGGCTTGGCTGACTTGCTCTATGGCTTGGGATAATATTAACAAATTCACAGGGCACATATTAACTGAAGACCTTAATAACAATCAAGTAATATAATCCCCAGAGAAAAATGTTTATGTCCAGTATGTACGTTAATGACTGGAGAACATTTATGTAACTAAACAGATACTGTGTAAAATACTAAATATTTGAACTATAGAAACATTTCCTCACTAAATGAGCCCATTACTTAAGCTGTTATAACAGTCCTTACTTGCATATAGATTCAGTTTTATAAAAGAGCAGTAATTTCAAAAGCAAGATTGTTCATAGCCCATGTGACGCTACACCTTAACTTATTTTATCTAAACTGGAATTTACTTTAAGAACAAATAGGCCGGCCGGGCACGGTGGCTCACGCTTGTAATCCCAGCACTTTGGGAGGCCGAGGCGGGCGGATCACGAGGTCAGGAGATCGAGACCACGGTGAAACCCCGTCTCTACTAAAAATACAAAAAAAATTAGCCGGGCGTGGTGGTGGGCGCCTGTAGTCCCAGCTACTTGGGAGGCTGAGGCAGGAGAATGGCGTGAACCCGGGAGGCGGAGCTTGCAGTGAGCCGAGATTGCGCCACTGCACTCCAGCCTGGGCGACAGAGCGAGACTCCGTCTCAAAAAAGAAAGAACAAATAGGCTTTTATTGCTGCTGATGGTAGGTGATTGTTTGATTGTTTTATTTTTATCACTCCTCAAGCTACCCAGGATGGCTGTGCTGTTTATCTAACTTAGAGATTGTTTTACATATGTAAAAAATGAATTATTTTCGGATCTTCTGCAATATGCATATAGGACAAAAAATAATTAAGGTAGATTGCACCGTTTAAATATTCTCATGTAACACATGTAATAATAGATTTGAAATCATGAGCAAATTGTGATTCCAATATGAGGTAAATACATAGCAGTGTTTCACAGTATATGGTGAGAGAAAACAAATTTTAATAATAGATTAATTAAAATGTAATCTACATTGTTCCTAACAGTTTCCAGTCAGTTCATTATGTTTTTTCTCTAACATCTTATAATACTTTTTAATGTGATTTGAATGTAATTAAATGCATTTACAGTGATTATGCAGGAGGCAATATTGTACAAATGTGCAAATGCTAAAATTTTGAATCACAATAAATTCTAAAATTTATTGTGAAGTAACCATGTGGAAATGAAAACACATTTCTGAGTTTTATACCTTCTTAAGAAATATAACTAAGATTTTATTAGATTGTATTTTTCTGCTTGGTTTCTGACCTTAAAATAGAATGATTTCCATACCTGAAAAATTCTGTGAAAAATCAACTTAATTTGTTTGCAATAATGAGAACACTCAACCATTCACCCAACAATATTTATTGCTTCTTCCTATTTGCCTGGCATTGCGTTAGTCATCTGAGTGCAATGATGAGAGAAATCGACAGAGCACTTTTTCATGGAGCCTGGGGTTTCTTCTAGAGAGAGACAGATAATGTCAGCGTGACATTTAGAAAAATTATAGCTATAAACTTAGAATAAAAACAAGAAAACCAGAATAAATAAAAAGAAACTTTCCATGAATTTAGAGGTATAACGCAAGTTTCTGTTATTTTAGTAAATTCTAAAAGGCTTCTTAAGTAACTGAATCCTTGATTACATTCATGAACCACTTTGGAGGATAACAATACCTGTCATTTCAGAAAAGTACACCTCTCAAAGTGCCACCTCTATGAATTATTCATAAAATAACATGATCAGATTAGGCTCTTGTTGGCCTCTATATTTTTTTAAATTTTAGTAAAATATACACTTATTACTATTGAATTCTCTATAAGGATATGAGTGTTTTGTATGTTAGATTATCATGGTACATTAAAAGCAGAACAAAAATATAAGCACAAAATAAATGAAAATGCAAAAGAAATCAAACAGCTTCTAATACCTTTTGATGCCACAGAAAATATTTTCTTTTAACTTTACAGAATACTTTCATAAGAGAGCTTTTAAAAACTGTACATTAGTATTTTTAAGGCTGTGCACTTAAATTCTAATTTTAAGTTTTATTTCAAAATAACTTGACTCACAGGAAGTCTCAATTTATAAAATAAATTGTTACTTCTTTTAAAAGTTGACTATTCATTTTATTGGGATGGAGGATTCCAGAAAGCGTTTAAGGAGAGGGTGTTCGTTTCCATGAAAATTGAGTATAAATGCCCTAAATGCATCTAGGAATATAGTCCATGTCATGTGCCCTTAAGCAACAAGATATGCTTTAAAATTTTGAGAATTTTAGAGCTATTGTGTTCAAATAATAATAATAATAAAAAATTATAGTCATGCTGTACTAATCACTTTTTATATCTAACAACTACCCTCTCAAGTCCATAAAGCTAAAACTGCTTATGTTAAAAATTTGGGGCCTGGCGCGGTGGCTCACGCCTGTAATCCCAGCACGTTGGAAGGCCGAGGTGGGGAGATGATGAGGTCAAGAGATCAAGACTATCCTGGTCAACATGGAAAAACCCCATCTCTACTAAAAATACAAAAAAATTAGCCGGGCGTGGTGGAGGGTGCCTGTAGTCCCAGCTACTTGGGAGGCTGAGGCAGGAGAATGGCGTGAACCCGGGAGGCGGAGCTTGCAGTGAGCCCAGATCGCGTCACTGCACTCCAGCCTGGGTGACAGAGCAAGACTGTCACAAAAAAAAAAGAAAAGAAAAAAGAAAAAAAATTATAAGAGTGTAGCAGGTTCATTTGAGGTAAAGTTTTTTCTATTTTCTTTTTGCTTTAAACTCATATTACACTTAGCTCATTGGACCTTTATGCTGTTCTCCTTCACTGGAAAATACTTCCTTCCCCTTCATCTGATAAAAAGTTCTTAAATTTTCGTTTCCAAATTCTACCTTTTCTAGAAAGTCCACATACTCCCCTTGTTTTCTGAGTTTTTATTAAGTTTATCACTAAAACAATGTAAGGGTAAAGCTTTTTTAATTTTTTTTTTTTTTTTGAGATAGGATCTTGCTTGTTGCCCAGCCTGGAGTGCAGAGGTGCAATCTCAGCTCACTGCGACTTCCACCTCCTAGGTTCAAGCAATCCTCCCACCTCAGCCTCTCAAATAGCTGAGACTACAGGTGTGTGCCACCACACCGGCTAATTTTTTTGTATTTTTTTGTAGACATGGGATTTCACCATGTTGCCCGGTCTGGTCTCAAACTCCTGAGCTCAAGTGATCCACTCGTGTTGGCTTTCCAAAGTGTTGGGATTACAGGTGTGAGCAACTGTGCCCGGCCTACATTTATTTAATAAAAGTTTTATGTGACACGGGAACCTTCAGACATTGTATTTTTATGCGTAGGTTTGATGAAGAATAGAAAGCCGTGTAGAAATGTGATTGAACAAAAAGGCTGTGCCCTAGTGGAAATAGACCAGGGAAGACTTACCAAGCCCAGTTTGTTGGAATTCTTGGCCTCTTTGTGTAGCATTTCTTCCCCCCAGGCATAAAGCAGGCCACTACTAGAATGAGGGTCTTATGGCCCATTTTCGGGGAAGGCAGGTGCGAAAGTGTCCTCTCTCGCTTTTATGGCTTGCTTTGGGGAAGAGCAATTCTAGTTTCTATAATCGGCTTAAGGAAGCAATGGGGAAAAAGAAAGGAGGATGAGAAAAGATCAGATAACTTCTTGCATCTGAGGCCCTTCCAGTCTCCTTTAGTTTAAAGCACTAAGTGTGCCAAAGCACCAAACTTTGGGGTTTCATTTTATGAGCTCAATAGCACATTGTTGTACATTCATTTTTTTCTTCTTCACTAAAAACGTTAGTTTCTTTGGTTGCAAGCTACTAAAGAGCAGGAGAAAAATAGGTATTTTGTTTTGTTTTGTTTTTTTCCTTGATTCTTAGCAAACTTTTTTGAAGCAAAATAAATACACAATTATATACTAGTGTCTATTTAAGGTTGATAGATTGAAAGAGGTCAGGATAAGTCAGCGTAATTTGAAGTTAGCTTATGTGAATGGAAAACATAACTGGTAAGAATCAAGCATTGCTTACCTTGAATTAGATTCTTAGCCATGTAGTGACTTCACAAAATTAATAAGCAATTCTTATTTATGTAAGAGGTTGCTAGACAGCTTTGTTTAAAATTTAAAAGAAAGTTTGGAGAGAAAAGTTTCACATCAAATCCCTTTTTATAAAAAAAAAACCCTAATTATATGACCAAAATATCCATTCACTTTATATATGCACATTTAATTTTTCTGCTATTGAAATTATTTCTGTACTGGATTCAGGGCATCTGCTATGCCATTGGATAGTAATCAGTTCATTACAATTTAAAGATCTCATTGGTGTATCTCTATAATTATTCAAGAGGTAAACAAGGAAATAGCTAATAAGATATGATAAGTAGACAGCTATCCCTGTTAATATTAATTGTGGAAGCTCCGGACTGACTGCCATTTGACCTTCTTAACTGAGCAGCTTGCCTTCAACACTCATAACCAATGTACATACATGATCACTTGGCTATCAATACACATAACCATCTGTTATGATGGCAACATGCCTGCTCTTAAAATACTGTGATAGTTTAGTCTGCAGGTGCCAGCTAAATCGATTGGCAGCCTGAAATTTTGAAAGCACTTTCTCTTTTTCTGCAGAAAGCAATGCCACATTAACATCCACATGGCTTCTTACTGTCACACCACCTGTTCATTTTTTTTAGGCCAAAATTTTTATGGCAGGGACAAGAGAGAATACTTGAGAAAAATTAGTAAGGACCTGTTATGAAATAACTATATTATGTTACATACTGACCTGTTTTAAGGACTGATCTTATATATTTAAGAGCATAAAACAACTGTGCTTATGAAAAGTCATAACATGATTTTAAGAAAATAAAATTAATATGATTGATATCTTTTTTTGGGGGGCGGTCAGGGTAAGTCTGCATATATAAAACCAGCAACTCATCCAGCACATAGGTCAGAGGAAGTTCCTATGCTAAATATACTCTTGCTTTAGAACCCCAAAGCAAGGGACAGGAGAGGGCTGGAGGAGGTAATTGTAGTTCTAAGATTCTACTATTAGCAGGCTTTATGATGAATGACATATGATTACATTTTCCCAATATTCTCTTCTATTTCATTCTCTCTGTTCATACACAATATACCAGATAAAAATTATTATTATCCTGAAGTTTTTGCCATCCCACTATGCTTGTAATTGGAATCTGAAATGTTAATATTCCCAGTTTCGTCATAGAGGGAAGGCAAAAAATTACCCTTCACAAATGTTTCATACGTTCTCCACTCTATTCAAACTGCATTCTTCCAGGAAACAAACAGTTCATCTTTTAGATTTACAAAGCTGGTAAGCAGTAGTAGACTCTGCATCAGAAGCAGTCCTGTGCTTTGCGTCTGGTCTGTGAGGGTAGATACGCTGACATGTTTGGAACAGTGACGGATCCCAGAAGCAGTGGCAGGAATTGAGCTGTGCACCTTCGCCAGCTGCCTGTCTGTGGTTTTCCAGGTGGAAGCCCCAACACCATCACTAAAAACAACACAAGATTCATCAAGAGGATTATTGACCAGGTGTTGACAGTGGCTTTGAATTCTACCCAATGAGGAAAGTAGGCATTCCCCACTTAGCTTCCAACTTGATACTGCTGAAGACTACACAGAAGAGTACAGAGTCTCTCCAAAAACAGAAAAAAATTTTAATTTTTCATGAAAAGCTCAAATGTCACTGGACCTATGCTTTCCATGTTCTTGAATACACCATTCTCATTTGACAAGTGAGAGACGTTAAACGTGTCCCACTCTGTTATTCATCAAATAAGAGTTCACCTGCCCCAATGTGGGAAGAGCAGGCCAGAGTCACAGGATCTTTGTTAGTCTGCGAGAATTTGTTGCTAGCAAATATGCCCTAAAATAAATAATAAAAGAAGTTCTTCAGGCTAACAAGTGACCACAGATAGTAATTCCAATTCATACCAGACAATCAAGTAATAGTCATAGCAACTATATAACTACAAAACACTATACAGATACGTATTTATTACACTTTCTTCTCTCAACTGACTTAAAAATCAATGGTATAAAACAATATGTATATGACTGTATTGCTGGGCCCATAACATATAAAAAGGTTATATATTTGACAATAACAGCACAACTAAGACAGGTGGGAGCAAAGTTACATTTGAGTTAAGAAAATGACTTCACATTACCACTTAAATCCACAGAAACAAATGAGGAGAAAGAAAATAAATAAGAAGATTAAGATAATAAACACTATGCATATATTCTTGTTCTCTTATTTCTTAACTTCTTTAGCAGATATAAAATTATAAAGTAATAATACAATAATATATTTTGGGATTATAACATATGTAGATGCAATATGTGTAAAAGGAGTAGCACAAAAAGACAATAGAGAAGATAGGGCTGTAGAAGAACAGCTTTTCTATGTCTCACAAGAATAAAGTTGTGTAAAACTTCAGTAGTTTCTCGTAAGTTAAGAAGTCTATTGTAGGCCGGGCACCGTGGCTCATGCCTGTAATCCCAGCACTTTGGGAGGCCGAGATGGGCGGATCACGAGGTCAAGAGATTGAGACCATCCTGGCTAATATGGTGAAGCCCCATCTCTACTAAAAAAAATACAAAAAATTAGCCAGGTGTGGTGGCGGGCACCTGTAGTCCCAGCTACTGGGGAGGCTGAGGCAGGAGAATGGCGTGAACTCGGGAGGTGGAGCTTTCAGTGAGCTGAGATCGCGCCACTGCACTCCAGCCTGGGCGACAGAGCGAGACTCAGTCTCAAAATGTATAAGTTGTAGTGTAACCACTAAGAAGTTAACTCAAGAATATAGTGAAAAAATTGTTGAAATAATTAACATGTAACACTAGCAGCTATTCACTTAATGGAAAAAGAAAGCATTAAAGGAGGAATAGACAGGCAAAAAAAGATATGGAAAATATAGAAAGACTGTAAAATGCAAAGGCAAATCCAACTATATCTATAACAACATTAGATGAAAACGAATTAAACAACCTCATCAAAATGCAGAAATTGTCAGACTAGAGAGTTAAAAAGCTCCAACTATATTCTGTCCATATGATGCAAAATTTATATTCAAATAAAGAAATAAATTGAAAGTAGCAGGATGGAAAGTGATATATCATGCAAACAGCAACCTTAAAACATTTGGAGTCACTTTACAAATTTCATATAAAATAGACTTTAGAGCAAAGCTTGATACTAGAGATAAAGAAGAACATTTTATAAAGATATAAAAATCACTACAATTGAAGATATAGCAATTATAAACACATGTGCACCTCAGAGAGCCCCTGAATGCATAAAATACCTAACAAAGTGAAGGGAAGTATAGACAGCTCAACAATAATAGTCGGACACTTTAACAGTGCAATTACAAACAGAACAATTTTGCAGAAGCTTTTATAATGTCAGAACCAAAGATATCACAAGAAAAAAAAACTACAGACCAATACTATTTATAAATATAAGCAAAAAAAAAAATGCTCAAAAAAATACTAGCACTCTAGTAATGAATAAAAAGGATTTTATACCATAACCAAGTTGAATTTCTTCCAAGACTGCAAGGATGGTTTAATATCTGAAAATCATTTAATATAATTCATTATATCAATAAAATAAAAAATAAAATATAAAGGATCATGTAAGACAAATAAAAAATATTTGACAACTTTTGATATCCTTTCATGATTTAAAAAACTATTTAAGTAAACTAGAAATAGAAATAAACTTTTTGAGGCTGGTAAGAGACTATCTAAAAAGGCATTCAGATTGGAAAAGATGTAAAACTATTTCTATTGTAGATGGCATAATCTTGTATATAGAAAATTTTAAGTAGTTAATTTAAGAATGTACTAGATAGAACCATTAAATAAATTTAACAAGGTTGCAGGATGCCAAATCAATGTGCAAAACCCAATTGTGCTTTTACACAATACCAATAAAAATGCAATTAAAACAATTTAATTTTAATAGTGAAAAAACATTAAACAGGAATAAATTTAACAAAAGTATTAAACTTATATTATGAAAACTAAGATATATGGTAGAAAAAATATTAAAGATGACTTAAGTAATTTGAAAAATATTCCATGTTCATAGATCAGAAGACTCAGTATTGTTAAAATAGAAATAATCTCTAAATTGGAAAATATCTATTAAAATTCCAGTCATCTTAGTTGCAGAAATTAAAACTGATCCTAAAATTTATATGGAAATTCAACCTACTCAGAATAGCCAAAGCTATTTTGAAAAACAATATTAGAGAACTCACAATTTCTGATTTTGAAACTTGAGACAAAGCTACTTTAAGCGAGACAGTATTTCACTGACAGAAGGTAAACCTAGAGATGAATGGAGCAGAATTGAGATTTCTGAAATAAAATGTCACATTTTCAGTCAACTGATTTTAGATAAGGGTTCTAAGACAAATAAATAAGCAAAATAATAGTCTTTTGGACATCCATATGTAAAAGAACAAAGTTGGGCACATTCCACATAGCATATACAAAATTTTGTTCAAAAGGAGTAAAAATTATTAATCTATGTGCTTAATTTATAAAATTATTAACAGAAAATATAGGATGAAATATTTATGGATTTTTAGGTTAGAGATTTGAAGATAGGACATCTAAAGCAACAGTAACAAAAAATAAAATAGATAGGTTGGATACCAACAAAGGTCATTATCAAGAAAGTGAAAAGACCCCCCACAAAATGGGAGAAAATGTTTCCAAGTCATGTATCTATCTGATAAGAAGCTTATTTCTACATTGTATAAAAATACTTCTGCAACTCAATAATAAAAAGACAACCCCAAGAGATCGAGACTATCCTGGTCAACATGGTGAAACCACGTCTCTACTAAAAAAAAAAAAAAAAAAAAATCAGTTGGGTGTGGTGGCAGGCTCCTGTAGTCCCAGCTACTTGGGAGGCTGAGGCAGAAGAATTGCTTGAACCCAGAAGGCAGAGCTTGCAGGGAGCCAAGATTGCACCACTGCACTCCAGCCTGGCAACAGATTGAGACTCCCTCTCAAAAAAAAAAATTAAAAAATAAAAAAGGAAAAACAATCCGATTTTTTTAAATGGGCAAAGGGTCTAAAAACACATTTTTCCACAAAATGTGTTATAAAAATGTGATATAAAAGCATTTATGGCCAAAACATTAAAAGATGCTCAATACCAGAGACACGAGGAAATGTAAATTAAAACCACAATGAGATTTCATCTCATACCCACTAGGGAGCCTATGATTTTTTTTTTTAAAGAGCAACAAGGTAATTAAAAGTATTGGTGAATATGTTGATATAGTTTGAACGTATGTCCCTGCATAGATCTCATGTTGAAATGTAATCCCCAATCTTGGAGGTGGGGTCTGGTGGGAGATGTTTGGATCATGGGGACAGATTGCTCATGAATGGCTTGGGCCATCTCCTTGGTGATAAGTGAGCTCTCACACTGAGTTCATACAAGATCTGTTGCTTTGGTCTGGCACCATGGCTCACGCCTATAATCCCAGCACTCTGGGAGGCCAAGGCGGGCAGATCGTTTGAGGTCACGAGTTCGAGACCAGCCCGGCTAACATGGTGAAACCCTATCTCCACTGAAAACACAAAAATTGGCCGGGCGTGGTGGTGGGTGCCTGTAATCCAAGCTACTTTGGAGGCTGAGGCAAGAGAATCGCTTGAACATGGAGGTGGGGAGGGTTGGGGAGGTTGCCACTACACTCCACCCTGAGTGATAGAGTGAGACTCCATCTCAAAAACAAACAAACAAAAAAACAAAAACAAAAACAACAAAAAACAGATCCGTTGGTTTAAAAGCGTGTGGTAGTGCGGGGTGCAGTGGCTCACTCCCATAATCCCACCACTTTGGGAGGCTGAGGCGGGCATATCATCTGAGGTCGGAGTTCTAGAGCAGCCTGACTGACATGGAGAAATGCCGTCTCTACTAAAAATACAAAATTAGCCCGGTGTGGTGGCATACACCTGTAATGCCAGCTACTCGGGAGGCTGAGGCAGGAGAATCTCTTGAACCTGGGAGGCGCAGGTTGCAGTGAGCGGCGATGGCACCATTGCACTCCAGCCTGGGCAACAAGAGTGAAACTCTGTCTCAAAAAAAAAAAAAAAAAGTATGTTAGTTTCCACCCCCTATGTTGCTCTCTCTTGATCCCGCTTTTGCCACATGACGTGCCTGCTCCTGTTTCACCTTTGGCCATGAGTAAAAGCTCCCTGAGGCCTCCTCAGAAGCCAAGCAGATGCTAGCACTATGCTTCCTGTCCTGCAGAATTGTGAGCCAATTAAACTTCTGTTCTTCATAAATTACCCAGCCTCAGGTATTTCTTTATAGCAATGCAAGAATGGCCTAACACAGATGTGGAGATATTGGAAACCTCCATCACTCCTGGTATGAATATTGAATGGTGCAGAACTGTGAGAAGTAAGTTTCTGTTGTTTATAAGTCACTTTGCTGATGGTATTTTGTTATAGCAGCCTCATAGGATTAAGACAGTTCTAAAATAGATCCTGACAATCATTACAAAACTCTGTGTATATATTTTTAAAAACAATAACTTTTGTACTCTAAGTGGGCTTATTGTATACTGTGTGAATTATGTCTTAATAAGGCTATTTTTAAAAATTATACTAATCCCACTAATCCCAGCACTTTGGGAGGCCAAGGCGGGTGGATCACGAGGTCAGGAGATCAAGACCATCCTGGGTAACACGGTGAAACCCCGTCTTTACTAAGAATACAAAAAAATAGCCTGGTGTGGTAGCAGGCACCTGTAGTCCCAACTACTCGGGAGGCTGAGGCAGGAGAATGGCATGAACCTGGGAGGCGGAGCTTGCAGTGAGCCGAGATCACACCACTGCACTCCAGCCTGGGCGACAGTGCAAGATTCCGTCTCAAAAAAAAAAAAAAAATTATCCAGCTTTGATCTATAAATTCCTCTCTTTCTGAGCACATATTCACCCACAGTTCAATGCCCCAGTAAAATGCCAAGACCTTTCCTGGGAGAGAAATCAAGAAAAGGTGAAATGAGAAGAGGGGCTAGGTGCCAACTCAAAGTTTGTGAGAGAGACACACAAACACAATATGCAAAGAAACAAACACAGGCCTATTTCAGCAAGTTTTTAGCTAGAAATTGTGTCAGTGATGATTAGTTTTATTTTGTAGGTAAGGATGCTATAGAACTACCCATTTAAGTGGCTTGGTCAGGATTACATGACTGGCAAGGTTCAAAGTCAATTTTAAGAGCTGATTCTACCGACTTTCTGACAAGTGCTTCCTTAGCTTCTTTAGAATGAATCCACTATTAATCATGAGAAGATAAGAATAAAATTAAAAACTTTTCTATTAGTTCACCTCCCAATGCTATCTAGTGCATATAGCAAAAGGAGTCATTATCTCTTTTCTACTGTATATATTTAAATAATTTTCATCATCTACTCTCCATGTATTACTTGTATTTGTCAGCTATCATTTCTTCAAATAGAAGCTGACATTTCAAATATCAATCTAAGTTTCCATTCTAGAAACTGGTATTTTAACTGCAATCAGTCATGATTAGTTGGGAACTCTGTTCAGTGAAGCAGTGAATATTGCTAATTATAATTGAGAGGAAATGGCTACCATTATAGATGTCAGGTTGGTGAGTGTATCCTGGAGTCAAAGGCATGCTGCTAGTTTATTTCTGCCTCCATCTTAAGAATAAGAATGTTTCACCCTGATGTAGTTTCATAATCACTTACAAAAGTGAGTGTTGAGTTTATATGCATAGCAGGTTTCCAAAACGTACACAGAAATTTATCAATAATGATTGTATCTATGGAGAAGGACTTAAGTGATTGCCATGACATTTTACTGTATCCTTCTTCTTAAGTGTACATATGTTCATATTTGCAAATAAATGAAATTACATTGCCAGTTGATGGAATGAACCCTGGCATACAGATCTGCTAAAATAATCAGCATGTTATCTATTTGCTGTTCTAGATCCATGTCTCTCAGATTATGGTCCTCCAGAAAAATTGCATTTAAAATATCTGAGCTGCTTTTACAAATTTCATGACAGAACTACAGACATTCTTATTTAAAATTTCTAAGGAGAGGCCAGGCGCGGTGGCTCACGCCTGTAATCCCAGCACTTTGGGAGGCCGAGGTGGGCGGATCACGAGGTCAGGAGATCGAGACCATCCTGGCTAACACGGTGAAACCCCGTCTCTACTAAAAATACAAAAAATTAGCCGGGCGAGGTGGCAGGCGCCTGTAGTCCCAGCTATGCGGGAGGCTGAGGCAGGAGAATGGCGTGAACCCCGGGGGGCGGAGCCTGCAGTGAGCCGAGATCGCGCCACTGCACTCCAGCCTGGGTGAAAGAGCGAGACTCCGTCTCAAAAAAAAAAAAAACAAAAAAAAAAAAAAAAAAAAAAAAATTTCTAAGGATGTGGAACCAAAATTTGAATTTTTACCAGAAGCTCCTATTAGATTCTTTTGGCATACTGAATCTTAGTAGCTACTTTACTGGATTATCTATTAAACCTCTAGGAAATTAGTTAATCAAAAAGTATCTGGTCTAAAGATATCTCAGGGTCTTGATGCAAAGCTTTCAGTTAGCTAATAGCAAGGAGGGACATCTACTCCAAATTAATTTGTGCACTCCTTTTCAGACAGTTAATTAAAAGTAATGTCTTTTAAAATCTTCAAAGTGAAAAATAAGCATATAATCTCACATTTAGGTCCCTGATAATTTTACACAGATTCTACATTGTTTTTATTTTGAAAGTTTGTGTTAACTGTGCTTTTCTATTTGACTTCGATTACACAAGCCAGTCCAAATAATTTTAGAAGTTTTCATGTGGAAAGACTTGAATTTCAGATATGTTTTCTAAATGCAGCAAATATGCACAGTTTACTTTTATGTATGTAATATCTTATTAAATAAATATATACATAGAGGTAGACTTTATGTAGAACACACTTTGAATTTTCAAGATCTATATTATTTGTTATACTGTCACGTATAATGTATCATAAAATATCTTTTAATTTGCAAGTAACATTAAGCAAATTAAACCAATAAAGGGTATCTTGGCTCTCATAATGTTACAAATAGAGGTTAGCTTCAAGTAAGTCTCTGTCCCGTGATTCAGTACTATTGCACTAGACCTAATTTCTGATTGCTACTCTCTATAATTGGCTTCACCTTCAGAGGGGTTTTCCTTTTGATGGAAAAATCATGACAAGCAGATCTTAGGTTATATGCATTCACCTTTATACCAGGCAAGAAAGACCATCATTTATAGCATTGCTAACAAAAACCCTGAGAGGCACTATGTTTGTATTAATTTAAAATGTTTGATGAGTCAGGATACAGTTCATATAGCCAGAAGGATGAAATATGGTGACTTGGCTTAGTAAACTACATACTCAAAGCTGGTGTGTGATGGATGGTTATCAATATTCCAGACTCACATGAACCTCAAAAAGAATCTGGAGGTCTGGGAGAAGGGAAAAGGGAACAGACAATTGGAAAGACATCCCCAAATATCCACTGAGTATTTTAATTCCGTAACAAAGTTATTAAATAAAACAAGTTTTTTTTTGTTGCTGTTGTTATTGTTGTTGTTCTTATTGTTGTTGTTCTTGTTGTCGTTGTTGTTTTAAACAGGGTTTCATTCTGTTGCCCAGACTGGGGTGCAGTGGCAAGATCTGGGCTCACTGCAACCTCTGCCTCCCAGGCTCAAGCCTCCTGGGCTCAAGCCACCCTCCCAACTCAGCCTCTCTCCCGAGTGGCTGGTACACAGGCCCGCACCATCCACTAGGCTAATTTTTGTATTTTTTGTAGAGATGGATTTTGCCACGTTGCCCAGGCTGATGTTGAACTCCTGAACGCAAGCAATCTGTTCACCTCGGCTTCCCAAAGTGCTGGGATTGCAGGTGTGAGCCACCATGCCCAGCATAAAATGTTGTCTCAAATTTCATTTGTTATAAGCAATACCAAGGTTTTGTTTCATTTTGTTTTAAAATAATCCAACTATTCTTGTTCTCAAGAAAAATATTTTTATATAAAATATCGCAACAAAATAGTTATAGTATTTTCAAATTATTACTTAACTACCCCCTCCCCAAATCTCATATAATGATTGGTAACATGTGCATATTTATTTGGCATTTAAGTAAAATATTCTTTTAGCACGACACATATAGAAGTGGAAGATATTGGCTTAAAAACATCTATGATCCCAAATGTTTGTCACAGTGTTAGTGGAAGAGTTATTTTATTTGAAAATATTTCATAATAGTCTTACTTATATTTATTTACTTATGATTATAAAATGTATTAGGCCATTCTTGCATTGCAATAAACAAACATTTGAGGCTGGGTAATTTATAAGAAGTTTTATTGGCTTACAGTTCTGAAGGCTGTACAGGAAGCATAGTGGCATCTGCTTCTGAGGAGGCCTCAGGAAACTGCCAATCATGGTGGAAGGCAAAGAAAGAACAGGTATGTTGCGTGGTGAAAACAGGAGCAAGACAGAGAGAGCGAAATGCTACACACATTTAAATAGCCAGATCTCATGAAAGCCACTCACTAGCACGAGGACAGCACTAAGAGAACGGTGCTAAATTATTCATAAGAAACCCACCCACCCCCATAATTTAATCATCTCCCCAGGCACCACCTTCAATTCAGCAGATTATGATTCAACATGACATTTGGATGTGGACACTATTCAAACTATATCACAAAATTAATAAAAGGACGTATAATAAAATGTTGATAATATAAGTGAAGTTATGAGAGAAAGGTCATCAAATGATTCAGAACTCCCAAAACAGTGAGTTGAATAAATAAATTTAAGAGTCATATTCTCCTGAAGAATTGATCTCCTTCAACTATCATGCCCTTTTTATAGTCAGTCTAATTGAAGAAAGAGGAATAATGGTAACATTTGGTTTTGTATGCGTGAAATGTTATATAACAACAAATATATACTGGAAACAAAAGCAATAGAATAAGAATAATGATGAGCATGGGCCAGAGACGATTACCTTCTAAAACATTTTGGAGGTCTACTATGTGGGCATATGCCTTTCCTGAATTCCTTGAATAGAATATAAATGTATACTTGACCTAACAAACAGAAAAGACAGTTCAGAGCCATGGTACAATCGTCAGAATAATTCATAATAGTGTGATGCCTGTACCAGCAGCATCAGAATCACTTAATGACTTGTTAGAAGTTTCAGTCCCACCTACAGAAAAGAAACTCTGGAATTAAGTCCTAACAATCTATGTTTTAACAATCTCTTCAGATGATTCGGGTACACATCAGTTCAAGAACTAATGACTTACAATTTCCAAATTCTCAAGTTATTTTTTTTTCAAAAGAATATTTGAAGTTTATTGAAAAAATATGTATTTGGGTATTGACAGAGTCCATGGGAAGTTTTCAACCTTTAGAGCTCTTTTTTTTTTTTTTGAGACAGAGTCTGGCTCTGTTGCCCAGGCTGGAGTGCAGTGGTGCAATCTCGGCTCACTGCAAGCTCCACCTCCCAGGTTCACGCCATTCTTCTGCCTCAGCCTCCCCAGTAGCTGGGACTACAGGCACCCGCCACCACGCCCAGCTAATTTTTTTGTATTTCTAGTAGAGACGGGGTTTCACCGTGTTAGCCAGGATGGTCTTAATCTCCTGACCTCTTGATCCGCCCCCCTCGGCCTCCCAAAGTGCTGGATTACAAGAGTGAGACACCGCGCCTGACCCCATTAGAGCTCTTTATAAATAAATCAGTACACGGCTGTAGTTCAGCAAGAGATAATATGCAAGAATTGTGAACTTGTGATCTGGCTTCTACTTTTGATTCTTGAAATAGCTTCATGTTTTGAAACTATTTCTTCTTATCACTATACAGCTGTATGTCAGGAGCTGTGTTGAGCATTATGCAGACAGTATCTTTAAAACCCACAATTATGTACTATTCAGTGAGATATTAATTTATCATTTTATAGCTGAGGAGCATTACTGATCATATATCTGAGAAAGCAAGATTCCTACTTTGGGCTGCAAGCCTCACAGAGTTCCATATTTACGAGTGTCTTCCTGAAAACAATTTAAGGTCCTTTTTGGTATCTGACAGAGTTGGAGACCAGGGTATTTTGTGGGTAGCGAGTCCTGAGCCCAGGCTGATTGGGCCCAGTCTCCAGTCTCCACGTCTCTCCTTCAGGCACTCTGACTCCCGCACATCCTCTCTCAAGTCATCTCAGATGCTCTCATGAGCTTTGAGATTCATGCCTCTAGGGGTATCCCAGGGCCTGATGACTGGTCCTTGATTTTGGGAGGGCAGCCTGGCAAACTGATCACTCTCAATGACCAGTATGCCATTTCATGCATAGAATAGTGCAAGACCGGGCTGCCACAGAGTGGTAGGTATGCTGGGTTTGAAGCACTCAGATTACTTATCTAAACAGGGTTTCTGAAAACAAACAAACAAAAAGGAATGCCTGTCATCTCTACACCCAGGTGTAGGTAGAGTGTAGGGTGCCCCAAGCTCAAAAAATTCAGGTGATTGCTTAAGCTCACATAGCTAGGAAGTGGTAAAGTCAGGATTCCAAACACATTTTAAGTCTTTTTCCTTATACATGATTTCATATAGATTTACAAATGTTTCTGGTTTTGAACATGTAAGTTTGAAAAGGGCATTAAACCTTAACTAACAGAGTAATATTAGTAAACAATCCATAAACTGCAGATGGCTTCATGAAATCATATATTTAATAAACATAGCTTTACCAAAATTGAAAATCAATAGTATATCACTGCAATGTGTGTATTTTGGGTTTGTGTAGTCATGGGTGTATATTTATAACAGTAACCGTAATAATAATCATATTAGAAACTAGAGCAGCAAATATGTAGGGGTACATATTAGACAAAGGCAAAGTAAAAATGGCTTTCTTTATGTGATCTATCTCATTTATTCTTCCTAATTATGTTACCAATATTGAGACAAAGCTGCTTACAGAAGTAAAGCAGCTTGCCCATGTTCACACAGCTATTTCGTGATGGAGTCAAGATTAAAATCCTTGCTTGTTTTCAGAGGCTCATTCTCGTATTAAGGCCTTGCTGGTTTGGAGTGGTTGGGAGACAGACAGTAACCACTACTTGTGTAAGTGGATTTGCTAAATGTACGAACCTGTAATTTTATGCAAGTTTGCTAAATTTTTAACTTTTGATTATATATTTTAGATAGTTATTCTCATTTTCTAAAGATAATTCAGTATTCATCGTGATTCAGACTGTTTTAAAACTTCAGATGTGATCCAGTTAAACTGCATATTACTTATATACTTCAGAATTTTTTAAATTTAATTTAATTCTGTTTTAAGTTCCAGGATACATGTGCAGGACGTGCAGGTTTGTTACATAATTATACATGTGCCATGGTGGTTTGCCACACCTATCAACCCATCACCTAGGTATTAAGCCCTGTGTGCATTAGCTATTTATTCTGATGTTCTCCCTCCCCCTGCCTCCCTGACAAGTCCCAGTGTGTGTAGTTCCCTTCCCTGTGTTCTCATTGTTCAGCGCCTACTTATACATGAGAACATGCAGTGTTTGGTTTTCTGTTCCTATGTTAGCTTTCTGAGGATATTGGCTTCCAGCTCCATCCATGTCCCTGCAAAGGATATGATCGCGTTCCTTTATATGGCTGCACAGAATATTTAATATTAAATTAAAATGTATACTTAATTACAATAAACTCATGCCTTAAATAATGCAATTCTTAATTTTTTAAAAGTGTACTTCAAAGCTGCCATGTGTTTTGTGCATAATTAACATTACTTCCACCTCCAATAAAGCTCTGTGACAAATTTTACTTTATTATCTAGACAATAGCCTCTCACTGGAAATAACTAGCAAACTCATTACCAAATGACCATCAGTATAAAGAAGAGGGTTTGGAAATATGATGTCAATTTATTACAGTCTTCAACATTTACTGAAAGTGATATACTGAAGAAGGAAGCAAAAAGAAATAAGGCAATTCATCACTTCATTACGAGAAGGACCTATGATTTTAATGTCCATTCATACTGTTATATTCTGCCAGAATTCAAAGACAGCTGTTACTGAGATAAAATTTAGGAAGTATTAAGCCACAAATATGTCAATGCTGAAGTCAGTTCTTAGATTCTAAAAATACATAGTGTAATACTATTTTTGTTTTCCACTGAAGAACTTTTATTTAGACTTTTGTGTTTATTATATCTGGTTATACAGTCATTGAATTGTATTTATCCTGTGAGTTGGGAAAAAAACTTAATAATGCTAGTTTTTATATGTATAAAGAATAGAGTTGCTTTCTTTCTTAATTTTTAAGGACACTGAAACAATAATCACATTTTAGCCTTCCTGTTGTATTAAGAGTTGAAACGTTTGAAAAAGAGAGTAGGAATAACATGGTGAGAAGCGGAATTCTCACCATTAATGTTCAGAAATGTACTTCTATGACACTTAATTAAAATGCATTTCAACTGTTTACCTGACTATTTTTCATAGTTGGACTATGGGATTCTTTCTTTTTCATAGTACTGAAGACTACAAGAAGTAGCCAGCCCACATCAACATTCACAGTTCTCCACCATAGTTCCTTAAGTCTTGTTTACCTAACTATGACTCCCAAAGCCCGGAAAGTTGCAGTTTAATTAGCGCCTTATCTTCAGCACAAAAAGGATTTTCAACAATTCCTCTTGAAAGCAAGGCTGTCCATCTTAGTTCTTACGTTGAATCAACTATGTTCACGTTTATAGGGTCTGTCACTTGAAAAAGCCTATGTCAAGTGTCACCATCTGTGAACAATTTCACTGTTTGAATTGAAAATGATAAATTTTTGTAGTTTTGTTTACATCTGTTCTAATTTGTTTTCTGCTGCCATAACAGAATACCACAGACTAGGTAATTTATAAAGAAAATAAATGTATTTCTCACAGTTTTGGAGGATGGAACATCTAATATCAAGGTGCTGGAGTCTTGAAATGGCTTTCATGCTGTGGCTTCTCATAGCAGAAGGCAAGCAAACACACTTCATCCTTTCAACAGTAACTCACTCCTGACATAACGTCTTGAAATGGCTTTCATGCTTGTGGCTTCTCATAGCAGAAGGCAAGCAAACACACTTCATCCTTTCAACAGTAACTCACTCCTGACATAACTAACCCACTTTGGTGATATCACATTAATCCATTTATAGGGCAGAGCCTTCACGACTTAATCGTCTCCTAAAGTTACCACCTCTCAACACTGTTACGATGTCAATTAACTTTTAATATGAATTTTGAAGGGGACCTGAGAACCACAGCATTTTCCCCCAGACCTCTGCCTCCTGCCTTTCATCAGGAACCCACTCCCCGCATGACAGCATTAATCCATTTATGAGGGCAGAGCCTTATGACTAAATGACCTCTTAAAGGTCATGCTTCTCAACACTGTTACAATGACAATTAAGTTTTAACATGATTTTTGGAGAAGGCATTCAAACCATAGCAAAATCATTTGCAAAACAAACAGTAAAATCTAATATAGACGATGTTAAATGCTACCAGACTATTAAACATTTCAGGTATAAAAATAAAATAATAATAAATAACGCAATACAATTCTAAGGTAACAAATACATAAATTAGTTTCAGAAATGGTTGGATACAGAGCCTTGGCAATATTGTCAGAGTTTTTAATCTTCATTTTTTTTTTTTATCCAACAGCCTCTCTCTGTCCCTTTTCCTCATGTGCATCTACTGCAAAAAGTTCGTTCCCTGTGATAACAGGAGGCTCATAAAACTTACCGATAGGACTAGATCGTTAATAGTGAGTATTCTGACTGGTTCAGTTATCCATCAATGTATCCAAGCCTGGATCATTTGTCCTATAGGTTGGCTCGGATAAATCAACACCTTTCAAAGCCTTTGCAATAGAGGAGAGGTTTTAAGGGAATTTTGACCACAAGATAAATGTAATACAAATAATAAGTATGAGACTTGAGGTCATAAGGTTTATTTGACATTTGTTTATCAATGAGTTATTTCAATATTACATAAAGTGAGAAGATAATGGCATGATTATTTTATACTGAGAATAATGAGAGGTCCTGCCACTAATACAGCTGAAAAGTTGTCACATTCTCTCCACTCCACAGATATTTTGTCCTGACCTCAAGCCAAAAAGAATCAGAATTAAAATCTTAATGTTTTCATTAAGTAACTATAATTTAAATATCAATAAGAGCATTTTTTCATAATCACAGAAAAGATTAACTATTAATTAAGGTTTGCTTTAGCTTTTACTACAAGAGACCCTTTGATAGAGATGATGAACTTTTAAACCTAAACAATTAAATAGAGTAATTTTATCATGAAAGGAGGACTATTCTAGTAATTTACTGCCACTTTATCTTGAGGAAACATAATGGTTAATTTTACGAAAATTAAAATGATAATGACTAGCAGTTATTTTTGCTCAAGTTAAAATGATAAAAAGAAATGCAGCTGAATTTTATATGTTATATTATTCTCTAAAAGGATACGTGGGAGACTAAAAAGCCAATATGAAAGCCAGTATGAAGGCAATGTAATTTATTCACTATCCTCCTTTTAGAAAAGGGATTTATTTCTCCTGTGTTAGCATTTTCTTAAAATGCGTTGGCTTACTCTTCAATTCATTTCAGCATTTCAATTTCCTGTGAGTGCTTTCGATTTGTCACTACTTACTAAAAAAGATAGTGATAATAAAAATGGCTTAAACGTAATTGTAATTTTCATGATGACACTAGAGTATTTTAAAGAATGAAAGGGAGACAATCCAGTTAAATTGCTATTTTCGATCCCAATTGGAATTTTTAGATATAAATGGTTTTACATAAATGGCAGAACTGTCTTGGAGGTAAGGTCATTTAAACAGTTGATTTCAGTAGAAATAATTTTATAACAGACCAACTTGTCAAGCAGTAAGGCACAGAATTGATGCTATGATCAGTAGCCTTCATCAAGATATTTGTCCTTGTTCAGATTTCATAAAAAATGTAAATGAGAATATTTAATTGTAAGACATTATGTTTAATATATAGGCAGTGGATCATTAGTGTATATATATTTGTTCAAAGTTATTGTTTTAAAGGGTGAGGAGGGTTCTTGGTGGGTGCCTGTAATAAATAAATTATACTTTTTTTCCTGTAGATCTTGATTGGTTGGCTTAACAGGAATGTGTTTGTGGCAGAATAAAGTAGGTGGGAAATGAGACACAAATGTAAAGCAGTGACATTATTGTTTATACTCTACTCCCAGTTGGTTTTAATGGGAAGCATTTACTGTAGTATGGGTTGGGGGTTTGATTGGCATCAGTCTTCACAAGGGGTACAAGTAAGAAAATTGCCCATGCTGCATGAGTTATGTGTATGAGGAAATATATAATGCTTAGTAGAGAATAAAAACATAGACAAGAATAATTATTCCAAACCTGATTTACACGTATGTTGAGCATAACTAAAGCTTCTTACAGACTGAGAGGAGTGAAATAGAGTGAAGCAAAAATGATTTACTGATAGACACAGCAAACTTAAACATCATTTTTACATATTTGGAGCATGGAACTGGTATATGGTATCATGACAGCACAGTGTTTTAGTAAAAATAGCAAATAACTGTTTTTATTTTAAAAAGCTTAGATTATTTTTTCTACTTTAAATGACGTAATAATGATCCTTGTCAAGGTGACTAAACTACCTGAAAAATTTGCTTCTTTTAACAATAATAACTTTTCCAAATGTAATTTCAAATTTCCATGTTTTTAAAGGTAAACATTTTATAGTTAGTGTTAATAGATGTTTTTAAAAGGTCTTTTAGTTCTTCTAGAATTGTGAATATATTCTAGTTTATTACAAACTTTCTCAAGCAAAATTACATTTTTTGCCATTAGAATTTGTAGTATAAAAACCCCACAAGTATTTAGATGATAATTAAATTATTTGACTACAGATACAAACAGAATATACACCAAGTCACATTTAAATGGTACTAATTAACAATCAGACATTTAATGACAGAACAAAATTGATTTTTGGAATCATAGTATTTCTGCTTATTTTTAAGTAAAAATTTGAAATTATATGAGTACTTCCATTGATGACTATAATGCTGAGCTTAAGGCATCATTTAGAAAATAGCAGATGTTTTAAGAGCATTCTTCACTAACTATTCTTTATAGAGAGAATTAATGTTTTTATGCAGTAAGTTTCCACATAAGAGTTGAAATTAAAATCAATTTAGGACACGAAAACAGTCACAGACTTTTGTGTCACAGGATGAAGTAGTTGAGTGTCTCTAAACAATTTTAAATGTCTTCCACCTATTCAGTACAATGATGAATTTCAAAGATCCCTGTCTAACTCATGACTAATTACTTGTCTGTGTATTTGCTGTTTGGATGATATGTATGCATCAAAATACTGAACAGTTAAAGATAAATATTTTCCAAATGCCTCTTTCTCCTAGGATATTTTAACACTGTATTCATCTTCAGTGATAAACAGTCCTGTCTGTCTCAGGAAATCTTAGCTTTGGTTCTTCAGTTTATCTCCAAACTTCTGCCGTATTGGATAACTGTTTTTTTGACCATGGCTTCAGGTTTTTCTCATTGTAGTCAATATGAAAAAAAAAAAATGGTTCCATTGGCCATGAACTTAAAGTCTGAATAAAATGGATGAGATGAGACTTTATATTTTTTTAAATAGTTTTGCTTAAAAATGTAGGATTCGCTCTTAGAAGTGTTATGTTGCAGTGTTTGATTAAAATGAAGAGCTGAGGGAAAATTACACTATTGAAAATTTTAAAGTAGATATCCTTTTTAAAAGAAATTTAAAAAGAGAAAAAAGAAGAAAGCTTACATCACAGTTTGTGGAAAACCAGTAATGTTTAGATAATTCAAAATGCTGATATAAGAAAAGAAAAAAACAGAAAAGTATTGAGATGGCAGAATTGCTTATAAGGATGATTATTGAAATGGAAGGGAGAAAGATATCAAGGTTTGTTCACAGTGATCAAATATGTAAAGCTAATAAATTCAGGAGAAATATTGGAAATCATCAAGATCCTGTGAAAAAAATAAAGAGAATGTGGAATTGGGTAAAAAAAGGAAGTTTGTATTTTAATATATATGTGAAAAATATAAATGAACTAAAAACAAAATACATATAAATATATACATATTATGTATTACTTTTGTATATAAAATTATGTATTTGCATACATGTGTGCATGTATGTGTGTACAATGTAGGTGTATATAAATAATATATAATATTTATTTCATTAGTGAACACATTTCAATTATGTAGGGCTGGATTCAAATCACCCTACCTGGTAGTTTCTGAGGATGTAGTATCCTGGTATTACCCCTCTGACTTTGGCTGGATTCCTTATAGATAATACTGTAGTCAATTGTCTGTATTATCTAGTTTTTTTATGCATTATTGTGTAAGTTTTCTCAGCCTTTCTTAACAAAACATAACCAATTAAGTGGCTTAAGAAACAGAAGCTTATTTTTTCACAGTTCTGTAGGCTGGAAGCCTAAGATCAAGGTGTCAGCAGGGTTGATTTCCACTGAGACCTCCCTCCTTGTCTGTAAGATGGCTGTCTCCTTCTTTTCTTCATGTGATCTTCCCTCTGTATCAGTCTGTGTCCTATTTTTCTCTTCTTATAAGGACACCAGTCCTACTGAATTAAGGCTTACACTAATAACCTCATTTTAATTTAGTTACCTAATTAAAGACCCTATCTCCAAATATAGTCATGTTCTGAGGTCCTAAGGGTTAGGACTAACATATGAATTTGAAAGGTGGGAATAATTCAGCACATAGCAGTTGGCATTACAGCCTGGGAAGCACTTCGTGTTGGGAATATCTGGAAATTTTTATCCTGTAGACTCACTTTAGTTGTTTGCACCCAACCTTTATGTTTTTCCTCTGAGTCAATTACTATGCTTGGGTTTGGCTTATTTAGAAGGAATATTAGGAGTAAAAGCAATAACTCAGTGCAGGTTTTTTTTTGTTATGTAGAATTTTTTGTAGGATAAAATAATTTTATAATTTCTGAATTTTTAATTTAACATGAATTAATATTTGTGAATTAACATGAATTACAACATTTGTAATTAGTATTTAGGAAATCTGTTGCGTGTCCTCACTTTACATATCTTTGTTATAAGATTTAGAGAGTTAAATTGAATGATACAGTGTGTTCAGCAAGTGCTAGGATAAAATTTGTATCTTCAAATAATTTAAAAGTGTTTATTTTGAGATTCTTGTAACAAATGTGGGAACGTATCATTCATTTTCAAAAATGAGGAAAAAATAACACAAAGAAGTTGAAATGGATAATTACAAATATAACCTTCATTTTGAATGCTTATAGGCCTATTTAAAATTTAAAAACATGATTTAGTTGGAAAACATTCATCTAACTTATCACTTTTATAGTGAGTATTACCATTTAAATGTCACAATGAACAGAATAATTGTGTTCTTTGAGTGCCATTTCAATTTAATTAAGTTTAAATTACTTTAAACTACTTACAAATGCTGTCTTAATATTTACTATTTAGTGTTTGGCATTTTGTATCAATGTAATGCAATTAATTAGGGAAATGAAGCATAATTTCTCTCCTAATAGTATACCCAAGATTATAATATAGTCTATTGTATATCTGAGATATTTTGGGGTTATTGAAATTTGTTGTAAGCCTCTTGCTTTAACATCTTGCTTGTTTTTACTCAGCGTTTACATATTTAAAATGCTCTAATCAAGGCAAATGCCTAACCCTAGTGTATTCATTGCTAAAAAAGAAAATAAGAAATTCTAATAAAAAGAAACCAAATTAGATTCCTGGGATGGTTAAAGCTAAATGCATTTCTACTTACAAGTAAGAAAAAAAAAATATTGTATAAAAGTGAGTATATGAAAATCTTGATTGTAGTAATTATCCTTAACTTAAAAAAATTAATTCAACTTTTTATTTTTAGGCACAATAATTTCTCAAGAAACAGGAAATTCTTGCAGGATTATATCATAAAATAATTAATAGTTACTTCTGCATTTAATTATTACACTTCTGTATAATTCCTTCAATTAAAAATATTTTAAGATGTCTATTTCATTACAAAACACAAAATTTGATTAGTCCAGATTTTTAAAAAATAAAGATTCGATACCTATGTAGAATGAAATTTATACGACTTATAAATATTACTTCTGCACAAAATTAAAGTTATCAAATATTTTATTAATAACATTTATCTGTAAATCAACTTTCACTGCCTTATTCACTCATAGGTCATCCTTCTTATTTAACTCATTTGTGTATACTATGATTGAGAGTTGGATTCAATCAAATTCTTTAACTGGAATCACACCCTTTTCTAATACTTAAATTAACTTAAACAATGAAAATAATGGATCAAATAAGAAACATTACCTTTATCAAATTTAGGAAAGTATTTTAAATTCAAATTCTTAATACTAAAAAATCTAGAGTTATAATTTGAATTAAGTCAAAGGGAAAACACAGAATCACATGGTTAAATGCTTTTGAAAGAGCAAAATTGTAAAGGGATCTGCTCATATCTTCTTACTTGAAAAAGTATCTGGAAGATTATAGGGTAAGTGGGGCACTATTTCCAATACAACTTTTCTGCAGCAGCCACGAATCTGTAATCAATAACTCACTGCTAAACATTGGCATTTGTCCTTCTTATCATAATCTTCCCCTGTCCCTCAAGCTTTCTTCTCCTTCTCTGTGACGGTTAATTTTAGGTGTCAACTTGATTGGGTTGAGGGATGCCCAGACAGCTAATAAAATACTATTCCTGCATGTGTCTGAGAGAGTGCTTCCAGAAGAGATTAGCTTTTGAATCCACACACTAAGGAAGATCTGCCCTCACTAGTGAACTCAGATATCATTCCATTTATGAAGGGCTCAAGTAGAACCAAAGAAGTGGAAGAAGGGCAAGTTCTTAATCTCTCTGTCTCCTTGAGCTGGAGCATCTATCTTCTCCTGCCCTTGGACATCAGCACCCCTGGTACTTGGGCTTTTGGGCTCTAGGACTTACACCAGTGACACCCTCACTTCCCTATTTTTCAGGCCTTTGGCCTCAGATTGTGATTTTTCTTGTTGGCTTCCCTGGTTCTCAGGTATTCAGAACCAGACTCAATTATACCACCAGCTTTCCTGATTCTCCAGCTTGCAGATGTCATATTATGGAACTTCACAGCTTCCATAATTGTGTGAGTCAATTTCCAAAATAAAAATCTTCTTATATGCATCCATATATATCCTATTGGTTCTGGTTCTCTGAAGAATCCTGAAGAATACATCCTTTTCTTACTCTTGTCACCCATCTTTTTTTTTTTTTGAAATCCCTGTATTGACTAATAAACTACATGGGGACATACATGTTCTGAAAGAGAATGATATTAAAATTAAAAAGGAATAAATGTTCAGTGAAAAAAATATATACCTTTTACCAAATAACCTATGAGATAAGATACTAATATCCAGATCTCTGAACTGAAGTGATGACTTACTCCAGCAAAACCAAACCTAATGGCATTTAGAATGTCAAAGGAGGATAAAATGAATAATTTGGCAAATTAATATGAAATAATGGAACACACATACCCAATTAACATAGTCTGATTACCATCTTGCTCTTTTCAAAGTAAATAGCAGATTATGTCAAGATTTTGTGAGCCATAGTAGTGTGAGGTTTGCTTTCTAAATTCTGGCATTTGTCTATTCATAATTCAAGCCAATAGTAAATAAGGGATCTGTGATTAGCTAAAGGGAGCTATATGAAACATACAAGCAGAAACTCTGATATCAGTTAGTTCGAAATTATGATGGTACCTCTTGCCATCTAAACTAAATGGAACAGAGCCTGGACAATGGGGCGACCTTATTTCTCAATTATAGACAGAGAATCTAGAATGGCTCCCTGCTTCCCAGTCTCACCCCTATGAAGAAATCCTCATAGGAAAAGAAAACCCAGACCTTTCTTATAAACACATGTATTAGTCCATTCTCATACTGTTATGAAGAAATGCCAAAGACTGGGTAATTTATAAAGAAAAAGAGGTTTAGTGGACTCACCATTCCACGTGGCCAGGGAGGCCTCACGATCATGGTGGAAGGCAAAGGAAGAGCAAAGGCACATCTTACATGGTGGCAGGCAAGAGAGTGTGTGCAGGGGAACTGCCCTTTGTAAAACCATCAGATCTCACGAGACTTATTCACTATCATGCGAACAACATGGGAAAAACCCTCCACCATGATTCAATTACCTCACACCAAGTCCCTCCCATGACACTTGGGGATAATGGGAGCTACAATTCAAGATGAGATTTGGGTGGGGACACAGCCAAACCATGTCAACACACAAGGCAGGCAGTCAAAAAGGCCATAAGCTCCTGCTGGAGTGTGAGATAGATGTTCTACATCCATGGGTCATGCATGCCCCAATCAGATCACTTACCCTTGCCTTAGCAGATAGGAAGAGATGGAGAGGGGAGAAATTCACTCTTAGAAGTTCTCTGAGGATGTAAAGGTAGATTTTTTCTTTTTTCTATAAATTAATGTTCCATTTCACTTTTCAAAATTGTGTTATCTTAGTCTATAGAATTTCCAAACCAAGTCTATAATCAGTCAAGGAAAAAGAAAAACCAGTAGCATATGAAGGCATTCCATATCTACGTTCATAAAGCCTTTCAGCCAGTACCTGCCTCGGCTTCTCCAGTGTTCTGAGACCAGTTAGGTGAAATTCAATTTTGCCTGAGATCACTTCTTAATTTGTCAACCATTTCCCAGCTGAAGAAGTTGAGGATGATAAAGTTTTATTCTGCAAGCTAGCAAGTTCTGCATTACAAAATTGTCTTCTAGATTCTGCTTGAAAATGTAAAAAGTTCAGTTTGTCTTTTTCTCTGCCAATTAATAGAAGAAACCAATAGGCATTTTTAATATCCTGCTTGAAGATCTCTTCATATATAAGTTCATTTAATACATTTCCCATCTTCTGTGCTACTGTAGGTAACGATGTCATGTAACATGTGTCTCCTTTTCTCCCAGTTATCCCAGTGTCAAACAGCAATTTCTTTTCGCCTGCTCCACCCTCCACCAACCATTAGTTTACTATTACTCTAGTTTTCAATTATGGCTTCTTTATCGTCTTTGATGTTCTTACTCATTAGCACTTCCAAAAGCCAGTGCCAAATATTACAGGTTTTGTTGCAACAGCCCACTACTTGTGGCTCTAATTTCTGATTATTTGTTTATGGTGATTAATAATTTATTTGACGTGAAAAATCATCACAAACATAGTTTCTTGAAACTAAGTTTACTACTTTTCATGCTTCTGAGGATTGGCTGGCAGATACAGTGTTCGCTGTGACGACTGTGGGACTGCCTTCATCTGGGAGTTCAGCTGGGCTGAAATGTCCCAGGAGATCTTTCTCACATGTATGGGGCTTTAGTACAGGCTATTGACTGGATAGCTTCAGTTCTCTTCATGGAGGCTTTCTCATTGCACATGGTCTCTCATCATCCAATAATTTTGCCCATCTTTCTGCAAAAAGTTGATGGCTTTGAAGAGAGAGTTATTTTAAAATGTACATGAGAATTTACTTTATTTAGGTATGGTGAGGCCAACAGATCAGGAGATTACTGTAATTAAAATGGCAATTGTGGACAGGCAGGGTAGCTCATGCTTGTAATCCCAGCACTTTGGGAGGCCAAGGCAGGGGGACACATGAGGTCTGGAGTTGAGACCAGCCTGGCCAACATGGTGAAACCCCATCTCTACTATATATATATATGTATATATATATATGTAAATTAGCTGGGCATGGTGGTGGGCACCTGTAATTCCAGCTACTTGGGAGGCTGAGGGAGGAGAATTGCTTGAACCTGGGGGGCAGAGGTTGCAGTGAGGCGAGATCACGCCATTGCACTCCAGCCTGAACGATGAGAGTGAAACTCTGTCTAAAAAAAAAAAAAGAAAAAAGAAAAAAAAAAGGCAGTTTGTAACTCACAGTTTCCAAAAGAATGGGGAATACCACACCATGCAGGCCACATGGAGAGGCACGAGGGTCAGTTAGGAGTCTGAAAAAGCAAATGAAGAGCATGGCTGAAAACTTGTATTGTGGTTATTTTGGGAAGGAAAAAGTGAGGAATGGTAAGTAGGTTTAGAATTGGACACTGAATAATTTTGGTAGGCTCTGGATTTTAAGGGTGGTCCCTAGTTGCTAGTACTTGGTGCTGGACTGATTTAGGGCAGGGAGATAGTGTCCCTGGACAGCAAGAGCCTGATAAAGCAGATGATGGAGTTTATGAACTCAGATTTGGTTGGTTTGCATATCAAAGGCATAACCACAGGTAAGTTGTTTGCTATGTCCAGGAATAAGCTAATTCTGGGGGAGGCAGCCTTTCCCAAGGTCTACAAGGCCCCAACATGCTAAAGAATCATAAAATGCAGAAAATTTAAAAATAATAAATGAAAGAGTGTTCCAAAAGAATTAAAAGGAAAGAGGCAAACAGATTTGTTTTGTTTTGTTTTGTTTTGAGATGGAGTCTCGCTGTCTCCCAGGCTGGAGTGCAGTGGCGCGATCTCGGCTCACTACAAGTTCCGCCTCCCAGGTTCACGCCATTCTCCTGCCCCAGCCTCCCGGGTAGCTGGAACTACAGGCGCCTGCCACCAAGCCTGGCTAATTTTTTTGTATTTTTAGTAGAGACAGGGTTTCACCTTATGAGCTAGGATGGTCTCGATCTCCTGACCTCGTGATTCGCCTCGGCCTCCCCAAGTGCTGGGATTAGAGGCGTGAGCCACCGCGCCCGGCCAGCAAACAGATTTTAAAGTCTAGCCTGAGAAGTCATACGTTATGGTGGACATAAGAATATATCATCCATATTCTTCTTCAAAAAACATGTTGCCTTGTGGTTGGAAATCCTGTTAACAAAAAGTTTTTCCATGTGAGCACTTTCAAAAGTTGTGTCAGTTACAGATATTTACTGCACCTGGGGTAACCTAGTGCCAAGGACACCCATGTTCAATAAATGATGGTAATTGGGCATAAAGAAAGACTTGGCCATTTTAACTAAATGAAGGATGACTCTGAAGGACGTTTTAGTTCCAGTGCTCCATGGCAGATCGGCTAAAGATATAGTAAGTTGTTTGCAGGTCAACTTCCTCCTCTGTTAAACATTGCTTTCTTCCCCTGGTCTATGTAGATGTTAATACAAAGCACATCCCCTGATAAACATCATGCACACTAAGCTCCATTTCAGGCTGTTTCTGGGAGAATTCGAACTATGAGAAACAGCATTATTTCCATCACATTTATTGGTTTATGCAATCCACAAAGCCATCCCAATTTCACATGGGTGGAAAAATGAACTCCACTTTTTTTTAAAGGAAGAGTATCAACAGAAATTTTCAGCCAAATTTACAACCTTCCCTAGATACCAAGATTCTAGAGCAAGGTTATATCTTCTGACACAGAGAACTATTTGCCAATTAATAACAGTTTCTGAAATGTAACTGGAGCCTAGTAGAATCAGAGAGACTAACAGTAGATTAAGTAACTGAGCTTGGTTACCATGATGTATGGTATTGTCAGATCCACAAAATAATTAGATAAGCAGGGATACTAGTAATTAGAACATGAAGGAAATGATATATTTTGTGTAATTCAAATAGCACCAGAGAATTCAGTAAGTTATTCAAAGAGCTGACTCAAACTCCCATCTCATCTACCTCTTTTTAGACATAGTTTTGCTCTTGTTGCCCAGGCTGGAATGCAATGGCATGATCTCAGCTCACCACAACCTCCACCTCCTGGGTTCAAGTGATTCTCCTGCCTCAGCCTCCCAAGTAGCTGGGATTACAGGGATGTGCCACCATGCTCAGCTAATTTTTTTTTGTTGTTGTTATATTTTTAGTAGAGGCAGGATTTCTCCATATTGGTCAGGCTGATCTCAAACTCCCAACCTTAGGTGATCCACCTGCCTCAGCCTCCCAAAGTGCTGGGATTACAGGCACAAGCCACTGTGCCTGGCCCCCTCATCTACTTCTTTTGACCTATTTTCTCTCCTCAGTCTACATCTTTCTTACATGTATGATTTAAATTCATTTAATAGAGTGAATTAAAAGTTCTGAGTAGGTCATAAACATTGTGACTCAATATATTAATTACAACAACAGCAACAACAACAAAAAAACACTGACACATTATTGCCTTACTTAACAGTGACCCTAACAAACATCAATGGTAGAAAAACTTCATAATAAGCTGTATTATTGATATTCAATTCTGTATATATGTGTATATGACCTGATGAGAATAGACGTATGGACTCCCGGACAGTGGTGAATGGCTTAACTCATAAGTTAGGGGATTAGAAAGGACAAGACTAAATGTTGGTGTCAAAACAGTCTGGAAATGATTAGCATTGGACCAATTAGAGTAGGAAAAAAGGTATGTAGGTCTTTGAATCATGTATCAATTCCCATGGAAAAGGATCATTTAAAATGAGTTATTTTATTGAACATATCTCACAGGTATGTTACTATGAGCAAACGAGTTAATCTTTACAAGGTAAAAATGAGTTAGTTCACAAATAACAGGTGGATGTCAGCTACTCTCTCTTCTTTGTCACATGAAATTTGTATGAAGGATCCATGAACAGAGTTTCCAAGATTTCAAGGATGAGTGTGACGTATGGACACTGCAGTGTGGCCTTCCTCTCACCCACAGGGCATGCTAGTGTTGAGTTCTTAATTTATCAACCACAGAAACCTATGCTGCTATTTCCCAGCATCTCTTAAGGAGGCCAGCTAACCATTTGGTGTCAAGTCCATTTCAGTAGAATCATTGACCTTTGAGAAATTATAAATGTATTATTATGGCTACTCCCACCTATATCTGATGTGGTTTTTCCCTTCTTGTCAATGATATCTCTGTCATCACCAGTAGAAGAGCTCCAGATTTAATTACAGGAGATTTTGTGTTACAGACCTCAGACCAAGAGAGGCGTTTAACAGGAAAGTAGTTGCAATATGGGTGAATGATCTGGGCTCCCCTAGTCCCACCAAGTAGCACACCCCTCATCAGCATCTGAGGGTGACAATATCAGGATAGACTGTCAAAGCACAAGATAAGAATTCAGCTTGAAAACAATGCTTAGCAAATCTCATTTACTGTTTTCCAGGGACTGTTATGTCATCAAACTAATGGCAGAATATGGTATTGGATCTTAAATAGCTAGAATACACGAGTTCACAAAGCAAAAGATGGAAGTAAGATCGGCCCTTCTCGCTGTTTCCAGCGATTCACTTGGAGAATTGTGCTTCCTATCATGGTAAAGTTAAGGTCTGTTGCACTAGAGCTCTTATTCCTAGGCAGGGGTGGTTTTACCATGTGAAAGTAGGGTTTCCATGAAATGAGAAGCTAAGACTGCCTCATGGTCAACTTTGGAATTCTCATGACCACAAAATAACAGGCAAAAGCAAAAAAAAAAGTTAATCGGAGGAGTTACACTTCCTGCTACAAAATGAAATATGTCTAGAGCACAGGGGTTTTATTGTTGATTCTCTGCCAAGTTATAACAATAAATTAGCAATTGCAATAATGAAAACCTCAATAGGGCAAGAAAATTAGTGCCTCATCTCCCTCAGGGTTAAGCTCTTCTTGATTAACCAATCAACCAAGCAGCCTCATCTCCTGAAGTGCTGTAATGGGTGGTGGAGGAAAGATATAATGATCAGTTATGCGCTCTGGTGAAAATATATTTCAATTATTCTTCTGCATTTCATAATTTTTTTTATTTTTTAAATTGAACAACTACCTTGAAAAATAAACAACAGAGAGGACTTTAAGGATCACAGAAAGCTTTTGAAGTTAAGGAATATTTTTACTTTTAAAAGTAAAAATCAGTGATGCTGTGATTTACCACTTTATCCTCCTGTAGCCAGTTGTGCAAAGGCTCTCATGCTCCTTGTCGCGGTAAATGGTGTGTAATATGTGCCGCCTACTGGAATGTCATTACAGCATTACAACAGTGTCTGTTTAACAGTATGTTTAAAATAACGTGTAATGTCTTTCCCTTGTTAGTGAATTCATCAGTGTTTCTTTAAAAGTATATATATTATTACTTTAAAAGTATATATGTATGAAAGGTATATATTGTTTTGATTATAATCATAGTGCCATTAGTGTATGCAGATATCAAAATTATTACATTGAACTATTTAAATGTGTTCATTTTACTGTCATCAATAATAACTCAGTGCATCTGTTTATGGATGAATAAGTTCACAAAGCAAAAGATGGAAGTAAGATCGGCCCTTCTCGCTATTTCCAGCGACTCACTTGGAGAATTGTGCTTCCTATCATGGTAAAGTTAAGGTCTGTTGCACTAGAGCTCTAGAATACATCATGTACATATGTAATGAATTTTATATATACAGAGGTGTGTTTAATGAATTTTGTTCATCATTACATGTTGTAGATAAGATATTGTGGCATAAGAATAACTCACTTGACTTTATTATATCATGCCACATATCTAGAGACCTGGCATTGTTGTTCAGGCTCCTTTACTGAAGCTTATAAATAAAAATCAGTGGCAATGCCACTGAAAGAATTGGCTAATGAGGCTTTATTTTGGCTTCATGGTATTCAAACACATAAATATATTGTGCTTCAGATTTGTTCCTTCCTCAAAAGTTGTACATGATAAGAGATGAAGATAAATGGAATCAAATGAACTTCAAAATCAGTAACATTCCAAAAGTAATCAATCACTCTCTCACGATTCAAAGAGCAAATTATGCCACAGAAGATTTAAACGGGTTTCAGTAATTAAACAACAGGACTTAAGATGTTCTATCAACTGATCTTTCACTACTTCATACAGATAATATTATTTGTATGACTTACAACAGTGCAGCCATATAAAATAAACAGTTTTTCATTCTACTGAATGGAGAGAGAAGAGAAAGGTTGATGTATATTTTGAAGACGGAGAGGCTGACAGAAGTATTCAGAGATGAGTAGTTTTGCCTGTCATCAAGAAAGGTAAGCCTCATTTGTTTCCTTCTCTATTACTCTCCAATGTAAGTTAATATCCTTGGGTATTAAAAATTGTAGAAAAGAATTTAGCTAGGATTTCGTTGAAATAAACGGAATGACACGCATAACTACAAGAAATTAAGAAATATATTTTTGAATGTGATTCCAGAAGTCGGACATTTCTACTTGCTTTTAATAGAAGAAGCTCAGTTAGATGGTAGATTTTAATTAGAATACTACTGAGCAAAAGATAATTGCATGCACAGCACCTTAACATATCACTCAAAATGCAGCAGGTAGATGAGAAACACTGCAGCATGCCAGTGAGAAGCAACATTCTACTGAACACAAAGGCATAGACCATGCAAGTGAATTAAGACACGTGAAAAGACAGCGTGAGTGTAGAAGCTTCAGTTTTGTTAATTAGGCTACATTCATGCTTCAGTGATGCTGCAATTTACCACTTTATCCTCCTGTAGCCAGTTGTGCAAAGGCTCTCATGCTCCTTGTCGCAGTAAATGGTGTGTAATATGTGCCACCTACTGGGATGTCATTACAGCATTACAACAGTGTCTGTTTAACGGTATGTTCAAAATAATGTGTAATGTCTTTCCCTTATTAGTGAATTCATCAGTGTTTCTTTAAAAGTGAATGTAATTTTTACCTAATTTATAATACCTGCCACTAAGACTTAAGCTACTGAACTTGTCTTGTTATATTGTCTAGGTATATTGCTTAGTTATCTTCAAATTATACACAATTTCCACTTATAGCATCTTTTTGCAACTTAAATGCTGCAGGCTGTCTCAACATTTGTATATGGATATTTGTTTAAAAGAAGCACAATACTTTAAAAATTTAGAAACATCAGATATGATTTAAAAGCATAGTATGACTAAAATTTGGTGATTGTGCTGTTTATGACAGAGTATATACACAAAGTTACTTTTTCTGTCTGTATTTTCTATTAACATTCTGATAATAAGCACTTGGCATATTTTTAAATATACTTTAAATTCTGGGATACATGTGTAGAACGTGTAGGTTTGTTACATAGGTATACATGTGCCATGGTGGTTTGCTGCACCTATCAACCCATCATCTATGTTAGGTATTTCTCCTAATGCTATCCCTCCCCTACCCCCACCCCCCGAACAGGCCCCACTGTGTGATGTTCCCCTCCCTATGTCCATGTGTTCTCATTGTTCAACTTCCACTTATGAGTGAGAATATGCAATATTTGCTTTTCTGTTCCTGTGTTAGTTTGCTGAGAATGATGGTTTCCAGCTTCATCCATGTCCCTGCAAAGAACATGAACTCGTCTTTTTTATGGCTGCATAGTATTCCATGCTATTTATGTGCCACATTTTCTTTAACCAGTCTATCATTGATGGGCATTTGGGTTGGTTCCAAGCTTTGCTATTGTAAATAATGCTGCAATAAACATACGTGTGCATGTGTCTTTATAGTAGAATGATTTATAATCTTTGGGTATATACCCAGTAATGGGATTACTGGGTTAAATGGCATTTCTGGTTCTAGATCCTTGAGGAATCGCCACACTGAGTTCCACAATGGTTGAACTAATTTACACTCCCACCAAAAGTGTAAAAGCGTTCCTATTTCTCCACATCCTCTCCAGCATCTGTTGTTTTCTGACTTTTTATTGATCACCATTTTAACTGGCATGAGATGTTATTTTATCATGGTTTTGATTTGCATTTCTCTAACGACCAGTGATGATGAACGTTTTTTCGTATGTCTGTTGGCCACATAAATGTCTTCTTTTGAGAAGCGTCTGTTTATATCCTTTGCCCACTTTTTGATGGGGTTGTTTTGTTCTTGTATATTTGTTTAAGTTCCTGTAGATTCTGGATATTAGCCCTTTGTCAGATGGATAGATGGCAAAAATTTTCTCCCATTCTGTATGTTGCTTGTTCACTCTGATGACAGTTTCTTTTGCTGTGCAGAAGCTCTTTAGTTTAATTAGATCCCATTTGTCAATTTTGGCTTTAGTTGCCATTGCTTTTTGTGTTTTAAACATGAAGTCTTTGCCCATGCCTATGTCCTGAATGGTATCGCCTAGGTTTTCTTCTAGGGTATTTATTTAGGTCTTACATTTAAGTCTTTAATGCATCTTGAGTTAATTTTCGTATAAGGTGTAAGGAGGTGGTCCAGCTTTAGTTTTCTGCAGATGGCTAGCCAGTTTTCCCGACACAATTTATTAAATAGGGAATCCTTTCCCAATTGCTTGTTTGTGTCAGATTTGTCAAAGATCAGATGGTCATGTATGCGTAGTGTTATTTCTGAGGCCTCTGTTCTGTTTCATTGGTCTATATATCTGTTTTGGTACCAGTACCACGCAATTTTGGTTAATGTGGACTTTTGTAGTATAGTTTAAAGTCAGGTAGCATCATGCCTCCAGCTTTGTTTTTTTTACTTAGGATTGTCTTGACTATACAGGCTCTTTTTTGGTTCCATATAAAATTTAAAGTAGCTTTTTCTAATTCTGTGAAGAAAGTCAATAGTAGCTTCAGGGAAATAGCATTAAATCTATGAATTACTTTGGACAGTATGGCCATTTTCACGATATTGATTCTTCCTCTCCATGAGCATGGAATGTTTTTCCATTTGTTTGTGTCCTCTCTTATTTCCTAGAGCAGTGGTTTGTAGTTGTCCTTGAAAAGGACCTTCACATTCCTTGTAAGTTGTATTCCTAGGTATTTTATTCTCTTTGTAGCAATTGTGAATGGGAGTTCACTCATGATTTGGCTCTCTGTTTGTCTATTATTGGTGTATAGGAATGCTTGTGATTTTTGCACATTGATTTTATATCCTGAGACTTTGCTTAAGTTTCTTATCAACTTAAAGAGTTTTCAGATGATGTGGTTTTCTAAATATACAATCATGCCATCTGCAAACAGAGACAATTTGACTTCTTCTTTTCCTGTTTAAATATCCTTTATTTCTTTCTCTTCCCTGATTGCCCTGGCCAGAACTTCCAATACAGTGTTAAATAGGAGTAGTGAGAGAAGCCATCCTTGTCTTGTGCCGGTTTTCAAAGAAAATGCTTCTAGCTTTTGTGCATTCAGTATGATACTGGCTGTGGGTTTGTCATAAATAGCTCTTGTTATTTTGAGATATGTCCCTTCAATACCTAGTTTATTGAGTTTGTTTAGCATGAATGCGTGTTGAATTTTATCAAAGGCCTTTTCTGCATCTATTGAGATAATTATGTTGTTTTTGTCGTGGATTCTGTTTATGTGATGGATTATGTTTATTGATTTTCATATGTTGAACCAGCCTTGCATCACAGGTATGAAGCTGACTTGATTGTGGTGGATAAGATTTTGATGTGCTGCTGGATTCGTTTTGCCATTATTTTATTGAAGATTTTCACATCAATGTTCATCATGGACATTGGCCTGAAATTTTCTTTTTTGTGTGTGTCTCTGCCAAGTTTTGGTATCAGGATTGTGCTGGCCTCATAAAATGAGTTAGGGAGGAGTCCCTCTTTTTCTATTGTTTGCAAAATTTCAAAAGGAATAATACAGGCTCCTCTTTGTACCTCTGGGAGAATTCAGCTGTGAATCTGTCTGGTCCTGGTCTTTTTTTCGTTGGTAGGCTATTAATTACTGCCTCAATTTCAGAACTTGTTATTGGTCAACTCAGGGATTTGACTTCTTCCTGGTTTAGTCTTGGGAGGGTGTATGTGTCCAGGAATTTGTCCATTTCTTCTAGGTTTTCTAGTTTATTTGCATAGAGGTGGTTATAGTATTCTCTGATGCTATTTTGTATTTCTGTGGGATTGGCGGTGATATCCCCTTTATCATTTTTTATTGTGTCTATTTGAATCTTCCCTCTTATCTCCTTTATTATTCTGGCTAGTGGTCAATCTATTTTGTTAATCTTTTCAAAAAGTCAGCTCCTGGATTTACTGATTTTTTAAAAAGGGTTTTTCATATCTCTGTCTCATTTAGTTCTGCTCTGATCTTAGTTATTTCTTGTCTTCTGCTAGCTTTTGAATTTGTTTACTTTTGCTTCTGTAGTTCTTTTAATTTTGATGTTAGTGTGTTAATTTTAGATCTTTCCTACTTTCTCATGTGGACATTTAGTGCTATAAATTTCCCTCTAAACACTGCTTTAGCTGTGTCCCAGAGATTCTGGTACATTGTGTCTTTGTTCCCATTGGTTTCAAAGTACTTATTTATTTCTGCCTTAATTTCATTATTTACCCAGTAGTTATTGAGGAGCAGTTTGTTCAGTTTCCATGTAGTTGTGCTGTTTTTAGTGAGTTCCTTAATCCTGAGTTCTAATTTGATTGCACTGTGGTCTGAGACACTGTTATGATTTCCATTCTTTTGCATTTGGTGAGGAGTGTTTTACTTCCAATTATGTGGTCAATTTTAGATTAAGTGCAATGTGGTCCTGAAAAGTATGTATGTTCTGTTGATTTGGGGTGGAGAGTTCTGTAGATGGCTATTAGGTCCACTTGGTTCAGTGCTGATTACAAGTCCCTAATATCCTTGTTAACTTTCTGTCTCATTGATCTGTCTAATATTGACAGTGGGGTGTTAAGAGTTTCCCACTATTATTGTGTGGCAGTCTAAGTCTCTTTGCAGGTCTCTAAGAACTTGCTTTATGAATCTAGGTGCTCTTGTATTGGGGGCATAAATATTTAGGATAGTTAGCTCCTCTTGTTGCATTGATCCCTTTACCATTATGTAATGCCCTTCTATGTCTGTTTTTGATCTTTGTTGGTTTAAAGCCTGTTTTATCAGAGACTAGGATTGCAACCCCTGCTTTTTTTGCTTTCTATTTGCTTGATAAATATTCCTCTATCCCTTTTTGAGCCTTTGTATGTCTTTGCACATGAGATGGGTCTCCTGAATATAGCACACCATTGGGTCTTGATGTTTTATCCAATTTGCTAGTCTGTGTCCTTTAATTGGAGCATTTAGCCCATTTACATTTAAAGTTAATGTGGTTACGTGTGAATTTGATCCTGTCATTATGATGCTACCTGGTTTTTTTGCCCGTTAGCTGATGCGGTTTCTTCATAGTGTCGACGTTCTTTACAATTTGGTATGTTTTTGCAGTGGCTGGTACCAGTTGTTCCTTTCCATGTTTAGTGCTTCCTTCAGGAGCTCTTGTAAGGCAGCCCTGGTGGTGGCAAAATTTCTCAGCATTTGCTTGTCTGTACAGGATTTTATTTCTCCTTTGCTTATGAAGCTTAGTTTTCCTGGATATGAAATTCTGGGTTGAAAATTCTTTTCTTTAAGAATGTTGAATATTGGCCCCCACTCTCTTCTGGCTTGTAGAGTTTCTGCAGAGAGATCCACTGTTAGTCTGATGAGCTTCCCTTTGTGGGAAACCTGATCTTTCTCTCTGGATTCCCTTAACATTTTTTCTTTGGTTCAACGTTGAGGAATCTGACGATTATGTGTCTTTGGGTTGCTCTTCTCGAGGAGTATCTTAGTGGTGTTCTTTGTATTTCCTTAATGTTGCCCTGTCTTGCCAGGTTGGGGAAGTTCTCCTGTATAGCATCTGGAAGTGTGTTTTCCAACTTGGTTCCATTCTCCCTGTCACTTTTGAGTACACCAATGAATCGTAGTTTGGCCTTTTCACATAATCCCATATTTCTTGGAGGCTTTGTTCATTCCTTTTCATTCTTCTTTCTCTAATCTTGTCTTCATGCTTTGTTTCATTAAGTTTATCTTCAATCTTTGATATCCTTTCTTCCGCTTGATCAATTTGGCTATTGACACTTGCGTATGCTTCACAAAGTCCCTGTGCTGTGTTTTTCAGCTCGATCAGGTCATTTATGTTCTTGTCTAAACTCGTTATTCTAATTAGCAGTTCTTGTAACCTTTTTTCAAGGTTCTTAGCTTCCTTGCATTAGGTTAGAACATGCCTCTTTAGCTTGAAGGAGTTTGTTATTAACCTCTTTCTGAAGCTAACGTCTGTTAATTCATCAAACTCATTCTCCATCCAGGTTTGTTCCCTTGCTGGTGAGGAGTTGTGATCCTTTGGAGGAGAAGAGGCATTCTGCTTTTGGGAATTTTCAGCCTTTCTGTGCTGGTTTTTCCCCATTTTTGTGGATTTATCTACCTTTGATCTTTGATGCTGATGACCTCTGGATGGAGTTTTTGAGTTGGCATCCTTTTTGTTGATGTTAATATTGCTTTCTGTTTGTTAGTTTTCCTTCTAATAGTCAGGCCTCTCTTCTGCAGGTCTGCTGGAGTTTGCTGAAGGTCCACTCCAGACCCTGTTTGCCCGGGTGTCACCAGCAGAGGCTGCAGAACAGCAAAGATTGCTTCCTGTTCCTTCCTCTGGAAGCCTCATCCCAGAGGGGCACCTGCCAGATGCCAGCTGGAGCTCTCTTGTATGAGATGTCTGCTGACCCTTTCTAGGAGGTGTCTCCCAGTCAGGAGGCATGGGAGTCAGAGACCCACTTGAGGAGGCAGTCTGTCCCTTAGCACGGCTCAAGCACTGTGCTGAGAGATCTGCTGCTCTCTTCAGAGGTACCTCTTTGGAGGTAAATAGGTGAAGTTGTAATTGGGAAACATAAATTTAGTGGAGTTTTCTGAGTGTTTGTGGTTAACAGTAAGGTCCCTCCATTGAGCCTAAAGAGCATCCTTACATGGCTGTTATTTCTAGTAAACTGGATCTCTGGGCTGAAGGTCATGCAGAGTGTTTTTAGGTTTTATATTTGAAAAAGGCACATATACACCATGGAATACTATGCAGCCATAAAAATGATGAGTTCATGTCCTTTGTAGGGACATGGATGAAACTGAAAATCATCATTCTCAGTAAACTATCGCAAGGACAAAAAACCAAACACCACATGTTCTCACTCATAGGTGGGAATTGAACAATGAGAACACATGGACACAGGAAGGGGAACATCACACTCCGGGGACAGTTGTGGGGTTGGGGGAGGGGTGAGGGACAGCATTAGAAGATATACCTAATGCTAAATGATGAGTTAATGGGTGCAGCACACCAACATGGCACAGGGATACATATGTAACAAACCTCCACATTGTGCACATGTACCCTAAAACTTAATGTATAATAATAAAAAAAAAGGCCACAGAACCTATTGTTGATAAGCGTAGGCATACAGCAACATACTTGTATATTATTTGGCTTTATCAGACTATTTAAAGAGCAGAATCAAAGTTAGGGAGTGAGAAGTCCAGATGCAGAGTATATTTAGTAATGCGATCCCATGGCAACGCATGTTTCTGTTGGAGTGGACATAATGGCCATGAGAACTCAAAGCAAAGCCTTTGACCCTGAAAACCAGTGTTTCTCAAATAGGTTTGCAAGTATCATTTCAAATGTGCTATCCATCCCTTGATATTTCCTGAGTACTGAGTATAGCCAGTACAGCGAGACTTCTTGGTGATAGACAGAATTTTAAATAATACATTTTTTTGATGGAGTGTTGCTCTATCGTCCAGGCTGGAGTTCAGTGGAGTCATTTTTGCTCACTGCAACATTCCCCTTCCAGGTTCAAGCGATTCTCTCGCCTCAGGCTCCCAAGTAGCTAGCACTACAGGTACCCACCACCATGCCCAGCTAATTTTTTAAAATTTTTATTAGAGAGAGGTTCCACCATGTTGACCAGGCTGGTCTCAAACTCCCGATCAGAGGTAATCCGCCCACCTCAGCCTCCCAAGGTGTGGGATTACAGGCGTGAGCCACCGTGTCCAGCCAGAATTTTAAGGAATTTCTTAATTACTATTCCAATGAAATACAGACCCTATTGTGGTAAGCTGAATAATTCCTTCCTCTCCAAAAAATACCCTTGTCCTAATCCTGTTCAGATAAAAGTACACATTTTAATATTTAAAAAGTTATATGATGGATAAGTATATGTTGCTATGAAATAAGTATATTACAATTAGGCATCGTGGCTCACACCTGTAATCCCAGCATGAGAGGTTGAGGTGAGACAATTGCTTGAGCCCCAAAATTGGAGACCAGCCTGGAAAACAAAGTGAGACCCTGTCTCTACATTAAAGAAAAAAACATGCAGGTATTGTGGCTCAGGTTTGTAGTCCTAGCTCTCTGGAAGCTGAGGAAGAATTGCTGGGGCCCAGGTGATCGAGGCTGCAGTGAGCCAAGATTACGCCACTGCACTCCAGCCTGGGTGACAGAGCAAGACCCTGTCTCAAAAAAAAAAAAAAAAGTATATTTGAGATTTTTGTTTGTTTGTTTTTAACTATTGTTTAAACAATTTTCTAAAGCAAATACTCTAATGCTTAAAATAATAATCGTTTCTTGTGCCTATAATTTTCAGATTGGACAATGCTTGTTAGAAATAAGCTTATTGCTTCTCAATATAATGTCAGCAGGAAGATCCCAGCTGGAACTGGAGTGTTTTCCAATATTGCCCCCTCACATCCCTAATGGATAAGGCTGTTTTTAAATTGTAAGCTCAACTAGACTTTTGATCAGAATATTTTTTTCCTCTTCATGTGAGCTTCTTCCTGAGGTGTCATATACTCCTTTAGATTATAGTAACTAGATCCATAGAGCACATTAAAAGACCAGGTAGGAATCTGTAAGACTTCATATTATCTGACCTCAAGGGCCATGCAGTGTCACTTTATTATATTCAGTTAGCAAAATCAACTATAAAACCACAGCTCTAAGACAGTGGACAATATGGGTGAACTGTTGCTGAGAAGAGTATTTCACCGGGGCCACTTCAGTTTCTGCTAAGGAATAATTGATTAAGTCTATGCTTTAAAAATGAGCATAAGTTAGATTGGCAAAGTATGCCAAGGAGAGTTTTCTCATTGAATAAATAATGTGTAAATGTCTTGAAAGAGGAATTGTTATTTCATTAAAGGAACTTGAAGTCTAGTGTGATTAAACTGTTTTAGATGAAAGAGAAAGTAACATCCTTGCAGCAAGCTGGTAGCAAATTATGTGGTTTAGTTGTGTCCCCACCAAATCTCATCTTGAATTGTAGCTCTCATAATCCCCACGTGTTTTGGGAGGGACCCAGTGGGAGGTAACCCTATCATGGGGATGGTTTTGTCCCTGTGCTGTTCTCCAGCTAGTGAATAAGTCTCAGGAGAACTGATGGTTCTATAAAGGGTACTTCCCCTGCACAGGCCCTCAATACCCGCCACCATGTAAGACGTCCCTTTGCTCCTCCTTTGCCTTCTACCATCATTGCAAGGCCTCCCCAGACATGTGTAACTGTGAGTCCATTAAACCTCTTTCCTTTATAAATTACCCAGTCTCAGGTATGTCTTAATTAGCAATGTGAGAACAGACTAATACGGCAGGTAAAATATTTAGGAAGCTATTCCAGTATTTCAGGTAAGTTATGATACTATGATGATTTTGGCTAGGGTAGGGAGGAGGTAACATTAGAAACAATATTTAGTGATAGTTTGGATGTGAGGATTAAGAAAGAAGGAGGAATGAAACATAATGTTCTGATTTGTATTTACAGCACCCAAATAAATAGTGGTATTATATAATGAGATTGGAAAGACTGAGTGAGAACATGGAGAAAGATGAGGAGCTCAGTATTTGACTTTCAGTTTGTAGATAGATAGCATGATGATTAACTAAAAGTGTCAACTTGGCTGGATTGCGGGATACCCAGACAGCTGGTAAAGCATTTTTTTCCAAGTCTGTCTATGAAGGTGTTACCAGAGAAGATTGGAATTTGAATTAGTGTGCTGAATAAGCAAGATTGGCCTTCACTCAATGTGGGTGAGCACCATTCAATCAACTGAAGGCCCAGAAATAACAAAAAGGCAGAGAAAAGGCAAATTATCTCTTTCTCCTCTGGAGCTGGGACACCTTTCTTCTCCTGACTTTGGACATCCAATCTCCAGGTTCTCTGAACTTTGGACTCTGGAACATAGACCAGCAACCCCCTCACCCCCAAGTTTATCAGGCTTTTGGCCTCAGACTAAGAGTTATTCCATTGTCTTTCATGGTTGTGAGAGCTTCAGGCTTGGACTGAGCCACACCAACTTCCCTGGTTCTCCAGCTTGCAGACAACCAACTGTGGAACTTTGTAGCCTCCATAACCATCCGATATAATTTCCATAATAAATCTCCTGGCAGGGCGCTTTGGCTCAAGCCTGTAATCCCAGCACTTTGGGAGGCCGAGATGGGTGGATCACGAAGTCAGGAGATCGAGACCATCCTGGCTAACACGGTGAAACCCCGTCTCTACTAAAAACACAAAAAATTAGCCAGGCTTGGTGGTGGGTGCCTGTAGTCCCAGCTACTAAGGAGGCTAAGGCAGAAGAATGGTGTGAGCCCAGGAGGCAGAGCTTGCAGTGAGCCGAGATTGCACCACTGCACTCCAGCCTGGATGACAGAGCGAGACCCCATCTCAAAAAAATAATAATAATAATAAAATAAAGTAAAATAAAAATAAAAAATAAATCTCCTGTATATTTATAGATATGTCTATATCTAATTGGTTCAGTCTCTCTGGAAAACCTTGACAAATTAGACGAATAGATAGACAGATAGATAGATAGATAATTGGTATAGACTGAGTTACATATAACACTCAGAAGAAATACATTAGCAGAACATTGATTCTTAGAAGGATCTAGCCACTGGCAAGGAGGAAATCTCCTCAGGAAACGGTTTGGACCTTGAAGCAAAGTAGATCCCAAGAACACACAGGAACTTTCAATTTGAGATGCCAGGTATGGAAGAACAAATCAGTAATGTACACTGAGATAGTCCAATCCCATCTGTATGAGTAAAACCAAGAGAGTGCAATTTGTGGTAGGTTAAGTGCAGATAGCATTGCGGTTTTAGGTTGGATGGTCAAATGTGTTTAATACTGCATAGGGCTCAAAGACTGATGAGGAACAAAAATAAGTACCTATTGAATTTCGTAAGCAGAATAATTTTTTTTTTTCTTTTGTGAGTAGTGGGGAGGAAGGTTGTTACTTAGAAGTATGGATGGAGCAGAGCGTGATTGAAACCAGATAGGATTGTAAACGTTCTTCTCTGGAAGGTGTGTTGTGTGTGTTTTCACATAGAGTAAAACATCTAAGAAACTTCCAACAAATGCAGTTGGTGCTAGTTTCATGCTACCTTTTGAAAACTATTCTTCATGAATTTTATCATATTTCTGCCTGGTCCAGGCTTTTGAGCATAGAACACTGAAAATCTTGGTTCACAATTACTGAATGACAAGCATATATTGGAAATTAGAGATAGTATATTTTTCTGAAGATATGCCTGGATTTATTTTCTTTGGAGGTATTTGCTTCTAAGATAATGAAACTTAGAGCCAGTTTCCCCTTCTCCCCTGGAGGCAGCTGTTTACATTCCATAGGAAAGCTCTTCTCAGTGCAGAAAGGAAGATGGCTAATGTGCAGGCACCCTGTAGATTAAACACCTCTTATAAACATAAATATATAAATCATTTGCATTTGTTTCAAAAAATTTTATAGGCAACAACTAAAGCCATATATTTTGTATGTAATGAGTGACTACTGAACTAATGATTATATCAATTATATTGTGGATCACGAAGGGAAGTTCTTCTAATAGAAAAGTTTTGGATAGATTTTAGTCCTCACATCAAGTGAAGCCTGCTCAAAATGGTCTATCTTCTTCAAGGTATCTGTCTCCCCAGACAGCAAGAGTAGAAACAAGAACTCAGATTTCTTATAAAATGGACCATCCTTTTATTACTTTTTCTTTTATGGTAAAATGTAACACTAGGCACCTACATGGGTTAGCAGATACTGGTAAGTCAGTTTACTTTATCCACTTTGATTTTATCATTCTAGTATTTATAATACAGAGCATCTCTGACACTTCATGCCTTTTATCATCTACCAAGGTGGGGAAATCACCAGCACATTTTTCAACATTTCTGTTCTAGCATAGGATTTATCATAATAAGACTAAGGTAAAAGTTAAGAAGATGGTGGCTGACCAAAAATTTCCATTAGTTTGAGGCTCCTTTCCAAAATGAAAACCTTGTTTAAAAAAATATGAGTCACTGGCCTGGCGCAGTGGCTCACGCCTGTAATCTCTGCACTTTGGGAGACCAAGGCAGGTGGATCATGAGGTCAGGAGATCAACACCATCCTGGAGAACACGGTGAAACCCCGTCTCTACCAAAATACAAAAAATTAGCAGGGCGTGGTGGTGCATGCCTGTAGTCCCAGCTACTTGGGAGGCTGAGGCAGGGGAATCACTTGAACCCGGGAGACAGAGATTGCAGTGAGCCCAGATCGCTCTACTGCACTCCAGCCTGGCAAAAGAGTGAGACTCCGTCTCAAAAAAAAAAAAAAAAAAAAGAAAAAAAAATGAGTCACCATCACTATGACCTCCATTGATATCAAAGTCATTGGGAAGGGAGATTTCTATAATCTATGAAATTCGGACATTGTTGGTCATATGCATCTTTTAAAGGCAAATGGCTTCAAGGCTCATTCTTTATTAATATGGTGCACCTAACAACACACAGCTGGCTGTTTATCTTTAAGAGATATTCTCCCTGTCAAATTAACCTACAAAATTTGAGTGCCTAGGTATTTCAGTCTTTACTTTGTGATGCCATCAGACTGAATCCAATATACCAATTGATTAAATTATCTTGAAACATTCTCTTATGGCAATGCTGTGTTTGGTGATTTTGTTTCAGAGTTCTTTAGTTGTTTTAGTAATTGTCTTTACTTTTTTGACAAGACATGTGGTAATATTTATAAGACACTTGATATTCTGCCAAATATATCATTTGCCGTTTTTTGGAAAGCCCAGAAAATATTTCTTGATCATTCTTCTAATCTTCCTTCCATAGTTAATTCAAATTTAAAAGAAAGTCATATTTATATATGATATTTTTAAATAGCAAGGGTTTAACGTATTTGGCTTTCAGTTTCAATAGTCATTTCCAAATCACTCAATATCTTGTCTTTGGCTTCTTTCTTACCACTTCTTAGTTTACTATTGTTTTGCTACTTTAAATTATTTGCTAACTTCAAATAATCTTTTGTTTTCTGTTTATATCTAAGAATATTATAAGAATAGGCTAATAACAAAATATTAATATCTAGATTATAATTTTTTGGCAAGTAACAAATTTTCTGATATGTACATGTTTATATGTCTCTGTGTGTGTGTTTAACGTGCAATTTTATATCACACAATAAAAATGCCTTTATTAAATGGACAGGGTATCTGCCTAAGTAATGTAAATGTATACCTAGAGCTTATTGAATGTTATGCTAAAATTAAATTGTATCTTATAGATACCATTGTGACTTCCTGACATGACATTATAGACATATTTTATAAATGGCTAGTTATATGGAATAAATGTTAACCTTATATACCTGATAAGCTAAATTTGTCATGCCTTTACTCCTTTTTCAAAACTCAGTTAAAAGTAAACATTACGAAAAAAAGTTCTTGCTTCTATGGGACTTCATACACCTTTCCTTTGTGTTTGTTTGGTGGCACCGTGTGCATTTGCCTACAGTTGCTTATAACACATGGGATTTTTTTTTTGAGACTGAGTCTCGCTCTGTCCCCCGGACTGGAGTGCAGTGGTGAGATCTCGGCCCAGTGCAAGCTCCGCCTCCCGGGTTCATTCCATTCTCCTCCCTCAGCCTTCCCCAGTAGCTGGGACTACAGGCGCCCGCCACCACGCCCGGCTAATATTTTGTATTTTTAGTCGAGACGGGGTTTCACCGTGTTAGCCAGGATGGTCTCGATCTCCTGACCTCGTGATCCACCCACCATGGCCTCCCAAAGTGCTGGGATTACAGGCGTGACCCAAACATATGGGATTTTAATGTTTGTCTCCTTCACTAAAAAATAAGTTTTACTCTAATTCCTTATTGACATTAATTACCTGACACTTATAAGAATGGATGCAAGATGAAATATCAACAAATATTTACGCAACGGGTGGGTGAATAAACAAAGGAAGACGACCTGAAAATCAAGTCTAGGCATAAAAAATATGGTCAGTGTTTTTCTTTGTTTGCAGGTTTAGCTGTAGGCTACTCACAGCAACAACAAAAATGATCTGACAGAGTAGCCTCAGAATATATCTTTTCATGTTGGTAGTCCTTGATCCCCTGCCTTCTCATGTGCATCACTCATGTGATCAATCTACTGTATTTGTGTCAGTCATTTGACACTTTAGGCATATTTCTATAACCAGAATGTATCTTTTTTTTTTTTTTTAGTTTATTATACTCATATGGTTAGGCTTTGTGCACCCACCCAAATCTCATCTTAAACTGTTATCCCCATAATCCCCACATGTCAAGGGTAGGTCGAGGTAATTGGATCATGGCGCAGTTTCCCTCATGCTGTTCTTGTGATGGTGAGTTAGTCTCAGGAGATCTGATGGTTTTATAAGTGTCTGGCATTGCCCCTGCTTGCACTCATTCTCTCTCCTGCTGCCCTGTGAAGGGATGCCTTCTGCCATGATTGTAAGTTTCCTGAGGCTTCCCCAGGAAAGCCATGCCGGACTGTGAGTCAATTAAGCTTCTTTCCTTTATAAATTACCCAGTCTCAGGCATTTCTTCATAGCAATGTGAGAATGGACTAATACATATACTTTGTTCTGTTTTAACACGTTTATTCCCTTTGGATTTCCTCATATATATTTATGTATCTTTTTCTCTTTCACTGTTCAGATTCCTACCTTTCTGATAACTTATCCTTTTGATGACTGTCCATGATTCTGAACCATGTATATGGCATTGCAGTGTACATATCAGAGTTACATTTTTGTTCATCATCATAGAGATCGATACACACAAATCTTCATTTATTTTGGATTTTTTTTCAACTCCCTGTTTTCATTATGTATCAAATATGATAATAGAATTATCTTCTTTGTCAAGTTAATCAGTTTGGGTTGTTGTAAGCCATAGATTGAATGATTTATAAACAACAAGAATTTATTTTCCACAGTTCTAGAGAGTGAAAATCTAAGATCAGAGTTCCAAATAATGGGGCTCTGATGAGGATCCACTTTTTGGTTTTCAGATGTCTTCCTTTTTATTAGGTACTTTCAAAGCAGAAAGCAGATGAGAGAGCTCTCTGGGATTCCTTTGATAAGGACACCAATGTTGTATAAGATGGCTCAGCCATCATAATCTAGTTATATCTGAACCCCCCCCCCCCTTAATACATCATATTGGGAGTTAGGATTTCAACATATGCCTTTTGGAGGATACAAATATTCAGCCCATAATACAAACATAAGTTGTAATAACTAAATATTGTGGAAAACATTATGCATTACATATGAACACCCCTTTACTCTGTAATTTTACTCCCTCTTCCAGTTCATTCTATAATATGCTAACTCAAAATAAATCTATGCCATAATAAATTTTTTTGTATTTCATCAGAAATATCTTTATGTACCTGGAAACTAATACTGTTTTTAAACATCCGTTTGCTTTTTAGAATATATATATTCTAAGACTAAGAAACCTTCATCCAAAGAATATTTCAACATGGTTTTCAAGAAATGTTTTATTCTCAAATATTAACTTACAGACTTTTAAGTGGGCTCAACAATTCTATCTTTTTCACTAACTCTTATAATGTATGAGCTATGTCCTTTTTGTTTTGATAGGCAGTTTCATGAAAATGTTGATAGATAGATACCGTACATGTGTAGATGAATATTGAATTTCAAATCAAAAATATTTTTTACTATTCATTTATTCTATAATTGCTTCCTTAAAATATTCCTCAAATGTTTAAATTCACTCTACCACTATTTTCAGGGTCATTATTAAAGTTTAACTTTGTTGTAATGCATAAAATATATTTTTCAGTATCTTTGGATATAATTGGAAAAAATAAAAACATTCAGGAAAAGTCACTAAGAAATTAGACAACCACCTCTAAACCAGGATTGTGTGAAAACTACTACACATGATTTGAATGACATTAGAAAGAACACAGGTTTGGAAATATCCAGAGGTTATTCCTTAAATGAATAAAAACAATAATTTATTCAACTTGAAAGTATACCCAAGGTGTTCCAAAATATGACATTAATGTGAATTCAACTTTTTGCAGTCATTAAAAAGTCCATGGGTTCTTTTTATCTTTAACTAAAAGCAAAATACAACTCACTAAGGACCTACATGTTTTCTTTTTGACATTTTGGTTTGCAGTGAATTTCTGCATCATTTCAGGTTGAAATTCTGCTGTTGATGTCGACACAGCCTTTCCCCATGGAAATTAAATCTACATCTTAAAGAACTTCAATGTGAAGCATTTGTTTTGTCAAGAAGGTTCCTCTTGTGGTTGTATTCCCCTCTTTGCTGGGAAGTGGCGTGTAGTTCAGCATCCACATTCAGGCTTCCTGCTGCCATTATAAATGTGTATGAGGCCAACTCCCACGCAGAAAAATGGCTCTAGGACTGACATATGACAAGTAATATAAGAAGCTAGTGTTCAAGGAATTGCCACAACAATGAAATATTTCTTCCTCAGTCACCACTTCTCCAAATAAGAATGAAAAAAAAAAAAAAAAGGAACAGAATGTAATGTAGCTTAGAAGGGATCCATTCAACTTTAAAATGTACAGTTTTGTAAGTAGTATGTTTAGCTGTATCTGCATACCCTACAGAAAATTTAATGCAAATTTTTTATCATAAAATATACTTGACAAGAACTTTAACAAAAACTACATAAATACATCTATTCATTCCGGAGCAGAGTCCAGAAAAAAAGGGGGCATCAAGATTGGGGCAGGGACAGGATAAAAAATAATGGAGCTTCTGGAGCATTAGAATACAGATTATCTAGATATGTCTAAGTTTATGTCGGCACGTGTTTACCATGTCACAGATCTTGCCACAGTTGCTTTCTTGTTTTCTGCTCAGAATAAGAAAAGAGATAGACCGGCCACAGTGGCTTAAGCCTATAGTCCCAGCACTTTGGGAGGATGAAGCCAGCAGACAGCTTGAGCCCAGGAGTGAAAGACCAGCCTGGACAACATGGCAAAACCCCGTCTCTACAAAAAAAAACAAAACACAAAAATTAGCCAGGCGTGGTGGCGCATGTCTGTAGTTTTGGGTACTCAGGAGGCTGGGGCAGGAGAATCGCTTGAGCCTGGGATGTCAAGGCTCGCGTGAGCCATAATCACACCACTACACTCCAGCCTGGGTGACAGTGTATTTTAAAAAACACATTGAAAGCTGTGAGCTGTGTGTGCTAGTTTACAGAATTCTCTTTACATCTTGACCAGTGTCATCATTAAATCCATAATGATCTAACAATATAGAATATTTCAGATGCTATTCTTTGGAATAATTTAGTTGTGCATGGAGGCAGGGATCTGAAGCTCAGAATTTAGAAAACTAAAATTCTTCTTTATGTTTTTTTCCCAAAAATATGCCATGAGACAGAGTGCTTATTCTTCATAATTACCTAAAAAAGGATGTTGATTCATGTTTTAACTTTATATATATAGTTTGTGTGACAATTTAGCTGAGGTCATTTTAATTAATTTATCTATTTATTTGGCCATTGTTTCAAACAAAAAGTATTAAGTAAGCATATGACCAAACACAGCATAAACCTGCTCTTACCTTTCCTTTCTCTAAAAAAACTGGCCCAAAATGCACACACACACACACACACACACACGCAGACAAACACAGACACACACACCAGTAGGCTTAAAATGTCTATAATTGAATACTATTAATTTTGTCTTACTAAAATTACACTAGGTTATTGGAAAGAGAAGAATGAGAGCTGTATATATTGAAATATTTGACAGATCTAGTACTTTCCTTAGAATCTCCAGATGTCTTCTGGTTTTAGCCTTGGAAAGGTAAACATTAAGTGAAGGAAAAACTAGGCACTAATAATGTGTAATTGAAGAAAAGCCTTTAATTATTGTTTTCCATTTTATGCCCACATTATTTCATTAAAATGCCATTTTAACCAAGTTCAAAAAAAGTCAAAGAACTATTGCTTGACAAATATGAACGAGATTGCTCTGGTCAGAGAGGTTAAATAAATGAAAGAATCCTATACAATTTGCAGTTAATGTTTCATTTTCATATTTTGAATATTTAATTTTGTAAATTCTATATGTGTATGACAATTACTTTGGTTATTACTTTGGTAAATGATTGAATAAATTTTAATAAAAACATTTTATGACCTTTAGTAGGGTTAACAATAATTTTGAAGATGGTGTTTATAACAACCTAGTTAATTTTATCTAAACATGCTTCTTTTTTGTAATGCATGGAACTTTGCACATTTATTTCCAGGTACTTTCAGCTAATATTTTCAGGATGTGGCATCAATTCCTGAAATCAGTACATTATATTTTATTTATACATTGTTTAAAAGATTATCTTGACAAAGTTAGAAAAAATGTTATGTGTTAATTTATGTAATGAGTTTAGTTAGAGTTTTAAACATTTTGCCTGGATCCAAGAAAATACAAATTGTGAGACATAACAAATGTAAATGGAATCCTTTATTAGTTTTTATCTTTTATCCAAGCTGAAGAGCTTGTTGACAATAAAGATGCCTTTGACACTTTCTGTCTAAAAATATTAAAATTCAAGACTTTCCTAGAACTCAGTGGATAACGAAATTTGATCACTATAAACTTGAGAAACACTGTCACTTGTAGCAATAAAAAAGTACATACTGTGTTTTATGTTTAAGCAAATATATTATTTTTAACCAAGAACTTAAATCTATAAAAAAGTGTCTAATTAAAATTCTGCAACTAAAAATAAGAATTAACACGTATCACATACCCAAGTCTACCCATTCCAGTAATATCACACTTGTCAGACAGCTTTGTATTTGACTACCATTTGGGTATGTGTCGTATAGTTCACTGCAATCTGTCATCATGTATTTGATTGTTGTGTGGCCAAACAAGTGACTTAAATGAGAATACAGTAGAAACTGTGCCTCTGCAACTTTTTAGGTTTTTAAAAATGGCACTGATCTCTTCTATTATATCTGGAAGGCAATATTGCTTTATGAAGTCTCTTGGCTGTGGTTTAAAGACATTTTTCAGTCTTTTCCTTGACCTTTCCTATGACAATTATTATTCATTCACATTTCAAGGAACTAGAGTGAGTGTTCTGCCAGTTACTATGTATGTACATCTAAATTATGAATTCAGGAAATAAAGTTTTATTGTGCATATATGGACTCACTGGACCCATTGTGAAATGAATTTGTGGTTAAACTAAATTTATTACCTGATTTTCATATGTACCCACTCTTGAAGGGAGGCTATGGTAAAAGTTGACTCTCCTTCAGTTCACACACTGTATCAAAAAATGTGGGTGCTCCCTTTTCCATATGTACCTATGGCTATAGACACTTTGAGTAGAGGAAGAGAATTATCTTTACAGTATATATTTGCTCTGCCATCAGATCACTTCTCAGAAAAACACAGCTTCTGCTTTAATTATTGGACTCTCAGTCTGAAAGTTGGCTCAAGCTTGGAAAGTAGATGAGTGATTGAAATTTCCACTGGAGTGGCTGACATCGACCTTCTGCTTCTCCACATATATATTCTACTTTCTGAATATATATGTACATGTACAAAAATCCTTGTTGGAAGCCTTTCTATAGTTCCCTAAAAACTGTGATGATAGCTTATCCATGATCTTAGATTCCTACTTAATAGAGTTCCTTAGTTGTTGAGTTGCTGATAACTGGCATGGAAATTATGTTGGTCCTTATCTCTTTGTACTGATTACAGGCTACCACCTTTCCTTTGCTCTTCTAGAATTGTATATCATCTTCAACATTTGTTTCATAACAGCATACTTGCTAATCCTTCTTGGCCTATAGACAACAGCCACTGTTAAGCCTGTAAAAAGTTCAATCTTTATGAACTTAGTGAAACTAATGTTTTTGTTGATCCTGAAGTGCACAGTCACTCTAGCTTGTCCAGTGACTCCGTCTTTATATTGGTTCCTTAACACTCTATCATGGAAGGTCTGGAAACTTGACATTATGTAATGTGGTCTGTCATATTTCCAAGAGCCATGCCTAAAGCACACTAGGGCTGATGTCAGATGCTCTTGCGATCCACTGAGTTCGGTGTTCCCTGTAAACCCTAATACTTCATATCATCAAATTCTCTCCCATCCAGCTTTATATTCTGGTCTAGTACTTGCAAGATGTAGCCACCAGGACTGCTTTTTCTGTTTCCTTTTGGTACACATTAACCAGGTCCGGTGACTCCAACCATGAATGATCTCTTTTCTCATGTATGAGGTCCAGAAGTTCTAAAGGCCATGGAAATGAACTTAACCTTATCTTCTTGTTAAGTTGCCAAGAGGGAATGTGGGAAGAGGTCTCATGGTGGGAAGTTTTCTTTTGCAAAATACCTGCCTCAGGGGAGTCCAGTAGGAAGTCTCCAGGGGTCTGTTACAGTCTAAAAAAGAAAAGGGAACCACTTCTTTAGGTTTAGAGAGCTCGAGGAGATCTGGTTCTTTAATGTTCCTGAATCACTTCTCTCTGGGTCCTGTCCCTTCCCTTTATGACACTGATTTTGACTTGCTGAGAAAACAGTTCAATTTGAAATTCGGCTCCTCTTATAATCAGATCTTGGACCAGATCATCAGCATCAATTACATTCCACTTCCAAGAAATTATGGTCTCTAAATAATTCAATGGATACATTGTAACTTTCCTACCATGCCTTCAATTACCAATTGGCTGATTTGAGTCTGTCATTTTCTCTGTGAAAGGCATTAGTGATAATAGCAACAAACAATAAATTCCATTGTCCTTGTATTAGGTTGATGCAGAAGCAATCACGGTTTTTGCCATTAAAAGTAATTTACTTTTTTTTTTTTTGCCAATACTTGTAATAGCAAAAAATAGACTATACAGAGGCCTGAAATGTCCAGTATAATTTGACCCTGCATTATTTTTCTTACTTATATCCTACTATTCTCTCTCTTGCTCCTCTTTTGATGCCTTTGTATAATGGAAAGACATGACCTCAGCCCAGAAACTTTGCACTTTCTTTTTTATTTACTTTCAACATTCTTGCCATAGAACACAACATCACTACCTTTTTTCTTTGTTCTTTGATTAAATATTATCTTCTTAGTAGATATTCTCTTATAACCCTACTTAATATTGGAATAAACTCTCCAAGTTCTGGAAAGTTTTTCTCCTTCCCTGCCTTGGTTCTGAAGTATTTGCAAACTGAAAGTAGTTAAAATATTTACTTTGTTCAATATTTGCCCATTATCACTAAAAATAAAAGTTCTAAGAGCAATCGCATATTTGCCTCACTGCTAGAATCAGAGTCCAGAGCAATGCTGACACATAGGAAGCACCAAGTCACTATTTGTTGAACAAATGAAAGAATGAGTGAAAGGAATAAAAGATTAAAAAAAACTTTGTATTTTAGCACAAATTATGATCCAATAATTATCCAATTACTAGTGGATTCACTGATAAATATCTGAGTGATTTCAATAGCATAAATCACTAATGAAATCACTCAGATATTTATCAGTGAATCCATTAAGTGAAACCAATTGTTTCTGAATAATGCCACACCATCATCAACAACAAGGAGTGCAATGTATACATGAAAATCAACAAATACAGAGCAAGTAAACTTTGGACTTTATGTTTTAGATACGTTTTATCATGGATTATCTTGTTATTTACTTTGAGTCTCTACGCAATCAAAATTTTGAAAACTAGTTATGCTAGGAAAAAGCTGTTTATTATAACACTAGCAATGTAAGACCACTTTGGAATGATTTAATTTAATTGGTTTATGGGTTAAAAGTTATCAGTTTAGGTTAAAAGTGTATAGAAAGTATATTTATGCATGCTTAAATACATAATCAGTTGTTCTGATAAGTTGCCAAAGAGGAAGTTTCTCACATATCCCTCTTATTTGAATACTTTTTAAGGTGGCATCTTTTTTTAGAAGCTTAAGAAGAAACTATTTTTGTTCCATCTGACAACATTCTATTTGATGTGATTAAGTAAGGTTTTTACATAAAATTGTGTGCATTGCAAGCCAGTTATCTTTCAAATTTATTTCTTTCAAAAAAACAATGTGTCAGTAGAAATCTGTGATTTTGCTCCATCATTTAAATATAATGGGAGCACTGGAATGTGTTAAATGCACAGAGTTGAAGCATGATCTATAGATTTATAGGAAAATCTGCAGATAATGCCATCTCAATATGATGCTACCTCATCCTTGTCTTCATTTTAAAACATATTTCATATTTTAAAGAAAAGCAGCATATTCTGACTTGTTATGGAACGACAATTTTATCTTTTGTATAAAATATTGTTCCAATCAATACCACCTGCAAAAATGTACTTATTAATAATCTTCTCTTCCAGAGTATTTTTCATACAGAAAGTAGTGCATAAGCTTCTAACTGATATAAGAGGAAAAAGTAATATAATATCAAAACTTAATTCCGTAAAATATCCTTTTTCATCCATAACAAACAGAGACAAACTCATAATGCTTTGAAAAGATTAGCAAGTATATTCTTAGGAAGAATTCTGGGATAGTTATTTCAATTATTTTGTTTTCTGTATGGTCTGTGGTCCAACAGGATCTCAGTGTCTCCTTTATTATCCCACTCCTATCTACCTTATTTTTTTCCCAGACTTCCTGCTAATGCAACAGAAGCATCTCAGACAATATAAAGTAAGTTGCCTTAAAAATTGTTATTCCATAATCTAATTTTAAATGAAGGGAAATTCAGTCAGATGCCAAATTTATTTTCAGTTGTTACAGCTGGGACCTACTCCATTGGTAAGAGTCAATGATTTTGAGGCATGTTGTCAGGCTGTACCACGTAGTGGGATGAAGGAATTTAACCTGAATGAAAGATAGGATGATATTCAAATGTGAGAGAAAACCTAGGGTTTATACCAAACGGACTTTTCTCTAACACTCTCAATTTCACATTAAAATTCTGACATTTTAAGCCTGTTTTTGAAGTGACTTTATATATCTGTTTGCATATGTAGTGGAACAACCTGTGTTCATGCATGTCTTAAGAAAGACATCCTAGAGAAAAATATTATAAATTCTGATATTCTAGTATCCACAACATGAAAAACACAGCCCTTATGCTACTTTTACTTGCTATATTTTTTAAATATCTTCACATTAGACTTCAATAATGTGCACCTGCACACACACACACATCCCAAACTTTTATAAATTTAGAGTAAAATTATAACAAACCAAAAATTTTATAGTACTAGTTTTTAGTTCGCTGATATAGTTACCTTTACTGGAGATTCTTATTTCTTCATATGACTTCAAGTTACTGTCAAGGGTTCTTTCATCTTAACTTGGAGGACTCCCTTTAACATTTCTTGTAGTGCAGATCTAGTAGTAATCAACCTTTTTGTCTTTATTTGTCTGGTAAAGGTCTTTCTCATTTACTTAATTTTTTTTTCTTTTAATACTTTAAATATGCCGTACTACTTCTTCTGCTCCCATGGTTTCCGAAGAGAAACTGTTAGTTTTATTGAGATTCCCTTGTAAAGGGTGAGTCACTTCTTTATTGCTCTTTTCAAGATTTTCCTTTCATCTTTGTCATCCAACGGAGTGATTATAATATGTCTCAGTATGTGTCTATTTGAGTTTTTCCCTACTTGGAGTTTATTGAATTTCTTAGATTTGTAAGTTTATGTCTTTCAACAAATTTTGGAGGTTTTCGTCATTGTTTCTTTAAACATTCTTTCTTTCTTTTTCTCTCTTGGTTTACTTTCTGGAACTCTGGTGATGTGTATTTCGTTCTACTAGATGGTGTTTCACAGTTCCTTAGGTTCTGTTCAATTTTATTTTTTTTTTCTGCTCTCAAAACTCAAATGTTTTTACATTCAGCCAACCGAAGATTAATTTGAAGATTTGTGTTGGTTCTAATCTGCTTTTGTACCCCTCTAATAAAAGTTTATTTAAGTAATTATATTTTGTTACCAGAATTTTTGTTTTGTTCCTTTTTGTAATTTCTATCTTTATTGATATAGTCATTGTGTTTATACCACTTTCCTTATTTCTTTTAGTCCTTTGACCATGCTTTATATAACTCTTTGAACACATTTTAAAGTTATTGTAATATATTTCCTATAGTTAAAATGCTATTTTCACCTCCAAAATTTATGTTGAAACAACCTCCAAGGCAACACTATTGGGAGATATGACCATTTAAAGGTGATTGAGTCTAGAGGTTCTGCCTTTATAAAAGGGAGTAGGGACTTTTTTAACAAGTGTGAAGGGAGTTGATGGGGAGGAGTTTATTCTTCTTTTGCCCTTCCACCTCCTGCCATGTGAAGACACAGTGCTCTTCCCATCCAGGGATGCAGTATTCAAGGTGCAATCTTGGAAGCTGAGACTGAATGCTCACCAAACAAGAAACCTGCCAGGGCCTTCATATTGGACATTCCAGCTGCCAGATTGTGATAAATAAATTTCTGTTTTTCATAAATTATCCAGTGTCAGGTATTCTGATATAGCAGTATAAAATTGACTAAGAAAAAACTGATACCAGAGAAGTGAGATGCTGCTATAACAAATGCCTAAAAATGTTAAAGCAGCTTTTGAGCTGGGTAATAAGTAGAGCTTAGAAAAGTTTTGAAATGAGTTATTGAGAAGCTTGTTTTGCCATAAATTGAAAATGAAGAGTGATTCTGATGAGGGCAGAGAAAAGAGAAAACTTCAAATAAAGACTGAAGCATTCTTAGATATTGTTTAAGTAGTTGTAAATAGAATCTTTGGGGAAATATGGACAGTAAAGGCCATTCTGATGTGGTTTTATATGGAAATGAAGAATATATCATTAGAAACTGGATGAAAGACCATCCTTGCTACAAAATGGCAAAGCACTTTGCTGAATTATATCCATATCCTAGGACTCTGTGGAAAGCCGAATTTAAGGACCGTGAACTAGGATACTGACCAGAAGAAATCTCTAAGAAGCAAAGTGTTTAGAATGCTGTGTGGCTTCTCTTAACTGCTTACAGTAAAAGTTGAGAAGAGAGAAATGATTTAGAGATGACCTTTGTAATGAAAAGGAGTGCTTAACATACAGATTTGGAAAATTCTCAGCCAGGCTATGTAAAGAATAAAAAAGCATGTTTTGGAGGGAAGAGCAAGGCGGCAGCCGAGTGCCTGTTTGGTAAGGAGATTAATGTGGTAGAAGGAAGCTACTTGCTACTTATCAAGACATTAGGAGAATGACCTCGAACACATCTTGAAGATCTTTGAGGATACTTTTCCTAACACATCCATGGCCATCTCATGTCTCTGCTCCCCACATTCCTACACAGTGCTTCTTAACTATCCTAGCTATTTCTCAAGTAGGCCCAAGTAAGTCAAGAGCTGCACCTCTAGAAAGTAGAGCCATTAACATTGGCAGAGTCCATATAGTGCTAATTTTGCAGGAATGCAGAGTACAGGAGCTGTGGAGGCAGGCTGCCTCGACCTACATTTAAAAGTACACCTCAGAGAGCCTTGAGGTTCAGGAATAGACCTGCCACAGGGGCAGCGCCACTGCAGCAAGTGCCCATTAAACCTATACCTAGTAGAGTCTTGGTGGCTGGGATGTCCCCAGTACCCAGTGACTATGGAGCCACTGGTAGGCAATGCCACTGATAAAGAGCCACAGGCACCCAACTCCAGCACACAAGAGCTGTGCTGTGGGCTATGCCTAACACAGTCATGAAGGTTGTGTGCTTTTGGACCTTGGAGACTGAATTCATAGCCCAGTGTGTTGAGGAGGTAAGCCAGGGAGTCAAACATTATTCACAAACCTAAAGATTTAATTTTGTTTGCCGTATTGGGTTTTTGGCTTACTTGAGATCTATTTCCCCTTCCTTCTTTTCTAGTTTTCCATTTTGTAATGGGAAAATCTATCCTATGCCTGTTCTACCGTTGAATTTTAGAGGCACATAATTTATTTTCACAGGCTTCTCAGTTCTAGAGGGAATTTGCCTCAAGATAAATCTTATAAAATAATATTCTAATCTTACAAAATCTTATAAGTCTTATAAGTATCTGATTACATGAGACTGTATATTTTAGACTTTTATGTTGGTACAAAAATGAGTTAATATTTGGGATGAAAAGAATGTATTTTTTATTTGAAAAGGACCTGAATTTGGGGGGACTAGGGACACAGTGCTATGGTTTGAATGTTTTTGTCACCACGAAAATTCATGTTGAAAGGTAATCCTCCATCCAACAGTATTGGGAGGTGTGGCCTTGAGAGGTGATTGAGTCAAGAGGGTTCCACCTTCATGAATGGGATTAGGTGCCCTTATATAATGAGGGAATTTATTCTTTTGCCCTTCCGACTTCTGCCACATGAAGACACAGCATTCCTCTCCTTTAGAAGATGAAGCATTACAGGTGCCATCTTGGAAGGAAGGACGGGACCCTCATTAGACAATTAATCAGCTGGTGACTTGATCTTAGACTTCCTAGCCTCTGTAACTTTGAAAAATACATTTCTATGGTTTATAAATTACCCAGTCTCAGGTATTCTGTTATAGCAGCACAAAATGAACCAAAACAATCTCTATTTAATCTAATGTCTATTTAATTTCTGTCTATTTAACCTAATGTTTGTGTTGATTTACTTTGTTCCATTAAATGACACATAGTTGTGTGTTTCTTTGTATTCCCTGTGGTTATTTGTTGAAAACAGCATATTTGAATATTAAAATGCGGTAACTCTAGAAATCAGGTTCTTTGCTTTTCCCAGGGTGTGTTTTTTGTTTGTTTGTTTGTTTTTTATTTTGAAAGCTTTCGTAATCTATTTGTCTAGTAACTTTTCTCAACTATTTTGCAGAGATTGTATTCACTGCTGTGTGTTGGTTACTGAAGCCTTTGTTTGGTAGCTGTATGCGTATAGTGTTTCAATATACATTTCTTTGAACACTAGGAGCTAGAAAACAAACTATCAAAACTTGTGTTTCTTACTTTTTGCCAGTGGATTTCATGCTGCAGCTCTCTTTCAACACGTTTAGCCAGATTTGCACTGAATCTAGAGATTGGCCAAAGGTGAGAGCCTCTGACCTTCCAAAACTTTTTGATCATGCATCTTATCCTCATCATGTGTATAGCTTTCTAAGTTCCCCCATCTACACAGGTGACTTTGAACACCCTAATTTCCCAAAGAACTGTCTAGCAGATTTTCCTCCCTGGTTTTGAGAATTCTATTTTATGTCTGTCTCAGCCATGATTTTTAGCCCCAGACATCTGTGGTTTGTTATTCACCAACGTTTTCAAAAAATGCCTACTGCTTTTCTGGCCTTAGGTGAGTTCAGTGAAACAGAGATGAGTACATTTTTATTAGTCCTTCAGCTTGTCTCCAGGTAGCTAAGAACAGATTTACATGATAATTTATGAATAAGGCATCCTTTTTTTTTTTTTTTTTTTTTTTTCTGAATCCAAGGACCAGGATGGCACCCTAGCAACACGGAGAGTTGTCTTCAGGACTAGGACTGCCACCAAACTGGGGAAGAGGTGTGACAAGAGCAAGTAACGATGCCACAGATCTTCTCTCTCATTTTAAAGTTGCCTTTTTCTTGATTCAGTGTTCAGTTGGTTGCTATAAATCTTTGGCTGTTTTTCAGAGTTCTGACAAAGTTGGTTCTGACGGTTGATCGTTGTTCTTTAATGTTTTAGTTGTGAGAAAAGGAGCTTAGAGCTGCCTACTCCACCATTTTTTTTTTTTTTTTAAATCACTTCTGTGCGTGTCATATTTTATCCTCACTTAGAAATATCTCAAAATGCTACACAGGGGGAAAAAGGCAATCTCTCTTCAAAATCACTGCTTTTCAGATGTTCAACAGGCCTGGGAATAAGTGTGACCTTCACTGTGACAGGAATAAGTCTATCTTTCTAAGAAAATTGTTGGCTGTCTCTACATTTCCATGTTGGTAGATAGTTCCCAGATATAAGGTACAGGCAGAATTCACAAGAAGTCATTTGCAATTGTCACAAAAATATTATTTTGCTATTGTAAACATTGGAATTAGGGAAATATTATAATTGTACATGTTTTAAATATATTACATTAAATACAAACCACCCTGTAAGAAAGAAAAGGGACAGAAAAAAATACATTTATTCAAAATCATATCAGTCAAATGTAATAAACTGGGTCACATAATAAGGTCCATAGGAACAAAAGAAATCAGTGAGTGGATGGGGATGGAGTGAAAGAGATAGAAAAATAGCTAAACCTTATGGATTTTGAACCAGAATGCTAGTTAGGAACAAAACCCTGTTATCAAACAGGACATACCCATCAATGTAGCTTAGCTGCAGTGCTTTCATTGTTTCACCATCTAATCAATCCTGTCACCATACTTTGGTTCCTGTATCAAGGCAAATCATTTGATAAGCCTATTTAATAGCCATCACCTCTATTCAAGCAGAGTCTCCTACAATCATATTTAGAAGTTTCCAGGATTACTTTGAAATTCTTCAAAATTGCATCTTAAAATTTCTAGTGATGTCCACTTATCCTTTAAATTATAGATTAATCCCATTAAAGTCTCTTTTTAAATTTTGCAAATTACTTAACAAATGTTTAGTTCAATCCAAATACAACCTCTTAAAAATACGTAAACAAGCTGGCAAAAATAGCATATTTTTAAAGAATTAGAAAAGCCAAGAGTGATAGGGTAAATAATTCATCAAATTGAATATCCAAATTTAAAGAAACAAAAAAAATTTAAATACAAGTGGAAACAAGTTTTTATTTCTGAAAATGTTTATGGGGCATGGCTGCTCTTCATCCCTACCTTTTAATACTGACTTTCCATGTTGCCTTAGTTTGTACTCAAGAGCTAGCTGCTGTTCTTTGCCTGGTGATCAAAACTAAAGCTCTTTTCCAGTCATGAGGGTTCTTGAAATGTGTCTATCAGCATGTACCATTTAGTGAATTCATTTAATGACTGAAGTATTTTACGTGCATTTTTTCATTTTTACCTCAAAATAGACCAATATGGTAAATATTAGTTACACAAAAATCTTGGAAATATTTACACGTACAATTTTCACATAACAACTATTCTCTATTTTCATAGGTGATATGGTTTGGCTGCGTTCCCACCCAAATCTCATCTTGAATCGTAACTCCTACAATTCCCATGTGTCATGAGAGGGACTCAGTGGGAGGTAATTGAATCACGGGGGTGGGTCTTTCTCGTGCTGTCCTCATGGTAGTGAATAAGTCTCACAGGTCTGATGGTTTTATAAAGAGGAGATCCCCTTCACAAGTTCCCTGTTTTTGCCTGCGGCCATCCATGTAAGATGTGACTTTGTTCCTCTTTGCCTTCTGCCATGATTTTTAGGTCTCCCTAGCCATGTGGAACTGTGGGCCAATTAAACTTCTTTTCTTTCTAAATTATCCAGTCTTGGGTATGTCTTCATCAACAGCGTGAAAAAAGACTAATACAATAGGTATGTTCCTATTCATATAGTGATGCAACACATATTGGTAAACAAGTTTTCTCTTTAAATATTATCATTAAATAATTTTAAAAAAGGTAATGTTAAATAATTTTAATGTAAGTTCATTTTATTTTCATATGGAGCACCAATGCATTACTTTCTTGGAAATAAGAAGTAATTAACTTCACTTTAAATTCCTATCATGATCTAAAATCATGTTAGAGAAATAACCCATCAAATCTGAATACATTAATTAACAACACCATAACGTCTAACATAATAATCTGCTGAGGATAAGTTGGAGAAGTTATGGGGTAAGTTGATTGATTGCAATTGATCTGAAATTATCTGTTCATTACCACACTACCTCTTTGACAGCTTAACATGTAAACCTTCATAATGATAGTGAAGCCTATAACACTACACTATACATAAAGATGTGGTTTGACAAAATTCGAGGTGTTTACTCATAAGATACTAAAGCTTGACTATAGTTTTGAATATAGTTTAGAAAACTATATTCAACTGCATGTTTATCAGTAATTGAAGCTGTGTTTTTTTAACTAAGCTAAAATGTGAGCATTCCTCTAAGAGCATATATTTATGATTTTCTAATATTTTATATATGCATAGATTTGAATATTTAAACAACTATTTAAATATAATTTGATAATATTGCACAATGTCTGTGAGTAATTAAATACTGAAAAAATATTTTTAAATAATTTAACGGAAAATATTGCAAGTATAATCACAGTGAGAAAGAGCTATTACTATAACTTCTTGGGTTTTAAAAATGTTTTGGGTATTTGTTACATTTGAGTGTATTCTATCCCTGCAGTAAATCAGTGTGTGATTAAAAATTTCAGAACAAAATGTATTTTGAAAACTTTAGTAAATTTTTATTTACTTTAGAAACTCTAGGATTTCTGAAGAAGCCATGTGAATCTTGTTGTAAGTAAAAATCATTTAATTTAAGAAAGACTCCAATAGGCTTTGTTGGAAATGACATGTTTGAGACATATAATGGAAACTTTGTTTCAATTCATTGCTGTACATTGCTGTTCTTTTTGTAATGTGTTGGTGGATGATTCGGGAGGCATTAGAACGTGAAACAACATGAGTAAGTATCTTAAATACTTCTCACTGTTCTTCTTTAAGAATGAAAATAGATCTTTCTTTGCTGGGTGTGGTGGCAGGCACCTGTAATCCCAGCTACTCGGGTGGCTAAGGCAGGAGAATCCCTTGAAGCCGGGAGGTGGAGGTTGCAGTGAGCCGAGATTGTGCCACTGCACTCCAGCCTGGGCGACAGAGCGAGATTCCTTCTCAAAAAAAGAAAATAGGTGTTTCCATAGATTTAAACTTTCTTAGAAGTCATTTTGTTTCCATGCTCCTACTGCCAAAATAACTTAGTTTAAATACTGAATTTAAAAAATCAAGAAAAATGTAAAAGATACAAAAGTCCCAGGATATGTATTTTCTTTTTGGAAGCATGCAGGTTCATAGAATTGATACTGTCTATAATCAGATGATTGTAAGGAAACAAGAGGTAAGAAACTATTTTAGGTTTATAAAAGTAGAAACTCACTAATGCAACAGCATTTCCTTAAATCAGTCATACAATGTTAATGAATTTTGCGGCCATAACTGAAAGAAACTAGGAGAGATTAAAAGTGAATCACTTCTCAAAATACACTTGGGTGTACCGAAATTGCCTAATGAAAACATGAACATTAAAATAAAGAATTAGCCAGTGCAGTGGCTCATGCTTGCAATCCCAACACTTTGGGAGTCCGAGGAGGGTGGATGGCTTGAGCTCCTGGGTTGGAGGCCACCCTGGATAACATGGCAAAACACTATCTCTACCCAAAAAGATACAGAAATTAACTAGGCATGGTGGTGTGAGTCTGTGGTCCCAGTTATTCCAGAGGTGGAGGTAGAAGGATCGCTAGAGCCCGGGAGGCGTAGGATGAAGTGAGCCCAAATCGCACCACTGTACTCCAGCCTGGGAAACAGGAGAATTTGTCTAAAAAAAAAAAAAAAGATAAAGTAAAAATATATAAATTATAAACATAATTTATAAGAAACAAATTTATATAGGTCTACAACATAAGGACCTCTATAGCTGCTCCTAAATAGAATAACAATTTCTGATTTCCTCAGTATCCTTTTAATGCATCAAATTATTTTTAATTGTCTAAACATGAAAATGGTGAACTAATTTTTCCCACAGTGTTTTGTATGAGGCTGTGTTTCAACAGACTATCGCAAGAAGTTGCTTTATTCAAAACATTTTCAAATAATTGATATGCATTTCCAAATGATTGCTCTAGCAAAATATAAACTTTTGATACTGATGATAGTGAAAACTATGTATTTTTCAATAACAAAATACAAAATTAAAAAATACCAATTAGAGAAGCAATGTATCTATTTCTAAATCTTTCAAATGTTTAATGAAAAGTGATCAGGCCTCTTCTGTATAAGGTAAAATAGAAAAAAAAAAAGCTAGCCATAGAGATTATTAAGAATATAGGAGAGAAATTTGTCTTTTATCTACTTCATGCTCGTATCTACCACCATAACTCAAAATACTATGACAGGAGGGAATAGTAATTGGCATATGGCTCCCAAATGACTCTATTAAAGAAGTACATATAATTGGTGCTGTTGGCACCAATCCTATAATTAATAAGATACGAGATTTATGATGCAGCTGATATTGTGGATGAGAAAAGACCCTGATGCCTGAGGTTGCTATGGAGCCTATGGATCAATCAACCTGCAGATACTTGTTAAAATCATACATTTTCATGGAAATGTGAAAGGTCATAATTGACCTAAAATAACAGATATGTTCTTTGAATATTTACATTACTTATGTTGATTATGCCACTGAAAATGATGTGACTGATTTTAAACCGTTCTAGATTTAAAGAAAGAATTAGCGATGTTGACCATTTTTCATATTTGTGGTTTGCCGTTTGTATGTCTTCTTTTAAGAAATATCTATTTGGGTACCTTGCCCACATTTTAATCCAAAATTTGTTTGGATTAAAACAAACCATTATTTGTTTGTTTTCTTTCTATGATTTGTTTCTTAGAAAGAAACAAATTTGTTTTCTTTGTTTAGAAAAAAATTGTTTTCCTTCTGTAGAATTGTTTGAGTTTTATAGAATTTGTTTTCTTTCTGTAGGATTGTTTGAGTTCCTTATATATTTTGGATATTAATCCCTTATCAGACATATATCTTGCAAATATTTTCTACAAATTTGTTTTCTTTGTTTAGAAAAAAATTGTTTTCCTTCTGTAGAATTGTTTGAGTTTTATAGAATTTGTTTTCTTTCTGTAGGATTGTTTGAGTTCCTTATATATTTTGGATATTAATCCCTTATCAGACATATATCTTGCAAATATTTTCTCCTGGTCTGTAGGTTTTCTCTTTATTGTGTTGTTTCCTTTGTTGTACAGAAGCTTTTTATTTCTATGTAATTTCATTTGTCTGTTTTTGCTTCTGTTGTTTGCACGTTTGGGGTCAAATCTAAAATACCATTGCCCAGATTAATGTCATGTAATTTTTTTCCTTGTGTTTTCTTATAGTAGTTTTACAGTTTGAGGTCTAATGTTTAAGTCTGTATTTCATTTTGAGTTGATTTTTTCTGTATGATGTGAGATAAGGGTCCTTTATTTTAGCCTTCTGTATATTTTCAATTTATATTTAAAAATTTAAAAATAAATATACTGATACATGGTACAGAAAGGATGAAAACATACTAATTTAAAATGCCAGTTACAAAGGACCATATATTACATGATTTATAAGAAATGTCCAGGATAGGCAAATCTATAAAGACAGAAAGCAGATTAGTGGTTGCTTTAGGCTGGGTTGTATGAAAAGGTTTTAGAGGGTTTTTTGGAGGGAAATAATTAAATGCTCCAAAATCGATTGTGGTGATGCATGCACAACTCAGAATATACTAAAAGCCATTGAATTGTACACTTTAAATGAGGGAATTGTATGGTATAGGGGATTATATCTCAAAGCTGGCAAACATTTTTAAAAATAAAGTAAACGACAGTAAGTAATGAAGAAAACGTTCTAGAAGATTTTACTTTCTGAAATTAATTATCATGCAGTATTAACAGTCTTATAATCATTTTGGGGTCATTGCCATGACTAACTCAATCAATGAGTCTAAATCTTTCCTACAGAACCAAGAAACAACAAAAGAGAAAACTGGATCGAAGACTATATAAATATAGAAGTCATTTAAATTACTTTTCTCTGTTTTATGTTAAAATATTAATATTACATTAAACTAGAAAATAGAAATTTGGGGTACATATGCAGAAGTAAAAAATAAATAAATAATAAAAATGCACTAAAAAAAGAAAATATAAATTTGAGAATTTTGTGCTGGATTAGGTTAAATGCATAGTAGTTCTGGGTATTGTTGACACAAAACTTCTCTTATAATCAATTCTCTATGATTCCAGTGGATTTCTTATTCAAACAAAATCTGTTTGTGTAACCTCCCCTGTTTAAAAGCTTTATTGGTTCTTTTTACCTACCCATAGTTGGACCCATTTTAGACTCATTTTACAGTTTACCCGCCCACTCAATATATAACTTTGTTCAGAATTTCACAAATCTTTTTGGTGAGATAATATTATTTATTTTAAGTATTATAATGACACAGTATCTGTGTACAAAATACATACACTTACCTTTAATAATCTATGTGAAGTACATTTCATTTTGCTTTCATAAAGTAGTAGCAAAGATGATTGAAAACTCATATTAATGTTGTGTCAAATGTTTTGTGTGATTTTACCCTATTAAAGAACACAAAAAATAAATATTAATTAATATATATCACAAACTGCTTAACAAATCCTCTTCTCTTTTTACTTTGCTTTTCTTATCTCTTCTCCTAGGTAAATTTCAATAGTGCATAGGGCTTATGTTTTTTAAACATAATTGTGTTTTAATCTCCAGTCTAGTTCCTTGCTTGAGACAGGATGTGTTGATTCAAGACATAATCACAAGATATGTAAAGATTGCCATACCTGAAATTGTTGTTAGTGGAAAACCCGCATTTTCTAATCTTATTCTTTTATTTGAATGTAATTATTTTAGAAATACTAGGGACCTGGGGCCTTTAGGGAGTGTGGTGGGAGGGAAAGCATCAGGATAAAGAACTAATGCACGTGAGGCTTAATACTCAGATGATGGGTTGACAGGTGCAGCAAACCACCATAGCACACATTTACCTATATAACAAACCTGCATGTCCTGCACATGTATCCTGGAACTTAAAATTAAATTAAATTGAATTAAAAAAAGAAATACTAGGAAATATTCTTTCCCTTAGCCCTCCTTTCACTCTTTCCTCAGGAGAAAAGACAGGATTTGCATGCTTCCCTTTGGTTTCTTAAAGACAATATTAAATTCTCTTCTTGAGAGTCAGCAGCTTCACCCGATTCCAGTGTCTTGGCCAGGGTCAATTCCCTGCTTTGTGGTCAGGGTCTGCATGCATGGGAGGAGCCTGCTGTTAACCAGATTTGCCAGTAAACATTTGAAAGTGATTTTTGCAAACTCAGGGATAAAATATTGATTGTCCTGGTAAACACAGATTTACAGACATATTTTGTAGTCAGTATCAATGGCCAATATATCCCTACCATATTTTTTGGTTAGTTACACATAAGTTCTGTAGTGATGTAATCATGATGAGGAACTGAGGCCTCTCCCACCAACCAGCATTAACTTGCAATCATTTGAATGAGTTACCTTAAAAGTGTACCATCCACACCTGTTCAAGGATTGAGTGAAGTCCCAGACAACATCTTAACTGCAACATTGTAAAAACTTAGAGGCAGAACTACCTAGTTAAGACACTGAAATTCTTGGCTCTAATAAATTGTGTGAGACAAATATGTTTATTGTTATTTAAAGACACTATTTTTGTGGTTAATTTTTTACATAAAAGAGATACCTAATACAAGTGTGTTATTAATTGAAAAGAATATTTATTTTTGAGATACGAATATTCAGGATAATTTGTTATATAGCAATGGTTATCTATCTACACAGGGGTGTCACTAATTGCCCTTCTCCAAAGCCCAAATTCAATACCCCTAACTTTCATAAAGGAAAAACCAATCTACCTTTCTCATCTCCATAAGTAGAGTCACCAGTGAGGTTCCTCAAATGTATCTGAGACTTCCTTTTGTTCTTCTACTGTATGTATATGATCAGTCATCAATTCATTCATGTTGTTTCTTGTAATTTTTAATCAAATTTTTTAATATACTGAACCTCTTGAAAAGCAATCTATGTTAAGTCGCCCTAGATTATAATTTATGTGCTAAGTCTCACTTGATTTCTTCAAAAACCTTAAATACATTCTCTGCAACACAGTGAATAGGAATATTTATGAATTTAAAAATGCTTCACTTATAAACACTGTCATATTTAACACCTCAGGGTCTTGAAAATGTAGATTGCATCACATGATTTATATATTTGTCCATGTTTACGGTTCTGCTTCCTCTTTCATCATTATCTTCTCTACCTTTTGCTTCATGAGCTTAATCAGGTGGTGCTCTATATGGAATGTATCTTCTAGGTATTAGCTCCTAGTGTGGAACAATTAATTTAGTGCTTGGTTCTGGATTCTCACCTCTTGACTTAATGAATTCATTTCTTCAATTTTTATAAATAAAAACATCAGAATATATTTTATTTTACATCACTGAGACAAGAGAATACTTTTGCTATTCAGTCTAAGTAGTAATTTTTTCTTCTCAAGAGATGTGCTGTATGTGGAAGTATTCAGGATATAGATCATGTTGTCTACAATGTCTTTCAAATGGTTCAGGAAATAACTCTTTTCTTTTTCTTTTCTTTTCTTTCTTTCTTTCTTTTTTTTTTTTTCGAGATGAAGTTTCGCTCTGGTTGCCCAGGCTGGAGTACAATGGCGCAATCTCAGCTCACTGCAACCTCTGCCTCCAAGGTTCAAGCAATTCTGCCTCAGCCTCCCAAGTAGTTGGGATTAGAGGCATGCGCCACCACGCCCAGATAATTTTGTATTTTTAGTAAATATGGGGTTTCACCATGTTGGTCGCGCTGGTTTGGAACTCCAGACCTCAGGAGATCTGCCCGACCTCGGCCTCCCAAAGTGCTGGGATTACAGGTGTGAGCCACCGCACCCTGCCCTATTTTCTTAATATATATAGAAATAAAGAAGGCAGAATTTTAAAAATTAATGAATCTAAGCAAAGGGTAATTAGGTATTGATTATAGTCTTGAAAATTTACTATAATTTTATATTGTTCAAAATATTTTAAAGATAAAAGTAAGTTCTTATGCAATAACAGGGACCAAATTCCCATCTGAAACAACTGAAAACCAACATAAATATATGAAAAAAATTGTTCAAAGATATTGGATAAATAACAAGTAAATCTAATAATCGCTAAGCATCAATGAGCAAACCAACCGAGACCTAAAATTTTCCCAGCTTACTAGACAGAAAGAATCCAGGCTATGACATACAAAGGAGGAGCCCAGGAAGTACTCCCTGAATTGAGGAGACTGATACAGTAATCCAGGGAAGCCAATGTGTCTCGAGTTTGTAGGTCAGAAAACCAACATGCCAACGAGCAAAAAGCTGTGCAGAGAAAAGACATTGCGGATGTGCAAATTTCTCATCATACCTTACAGATCTGGGTATAGATTAGGATACATGTAAGAGAAATTCACCTGGGCCAGGGAAAAATTGCCTGAAATGCTTAGAAGTAACTGTGCCAACATACACACGTGACAAGTAAGAAGGGCCTTACTTTGGTATCCACAAAAAATTAGCCAGAGACAAATTTAACACTGCATAAGCAAAGCATAAAGACTCGAGAGAATCAAATTGGTTTTAAGTAACTTAACTGAATTCCCCAATAATCTCAAGAATATTTATCTAGCAAAGCAAATATTTAGCACCCAACAGGGTAAATTCACATTATCTAATATGCACTCAAAATTACCAGACATTCAAAAAGGCAGAGAAATACAACTCATAGTTAAGAAAAATATAAAATTAACCAAACATAACCAAAACGAAATGACAGTCATAACAAATTAGTAGAAAAATCTTAAAATACTTTAAAAATAAGAATTTTGAAAGTCTAAACAAAATGAAACATAGCAAAATTATTATTTCATCCAATTATATCTGCATCATTAAAAAGCCAAAATAAAACCTGTTTTCCTGTATTTATTTACCCGGTGAACATATATTTCAAAAAGAAAGTGAGAAACTTTGCTTAATATATAAAAACTTAAAGACTTAATCACCAGTGGATATGCACTATAGTATATTTTAAGGGAGTCCTTAAAACAGAAGAAAATGGTAGCAGATAGAAACCCGGATATATAAAGAGTACTGTCAATGGTAGCTACATGGATTACTATAAGAACTTTTACCTCTTATCCTTAATTGAATGTTTAAAGTAAAAATACTAATGGTATTTTTAGAGTCTAAAACATATGTACCAGGAACATCACAAAACTTGGTAGGGAGAAATGGAAATACACTGTTGTAAGAGTCTTCATGCATAACTTGAAGGTATATCGTGACAACTTAAAGCTGCATACTACAAACCTTAGAGTAACCACAAAAATAATGCGAAGTGCTATAGCTAATAACCTGGAAAAGGTGATGACCTAGATAAAATGAATAGAATAATATTTAAACCCAAAGAAGGTTACAAAAAGAGGAAAGAAAAGAAAAAGGAATGAAGAGACAAAAAGAAAAAAATAGCAAAATGGTAGACACAATATTTGCTTTACAAAGATGTGATGTCCTAATTCCCATAACCAGTAAATATGTTATTTTACATGGCAATAAGAACATCCCATATATGTCTAAGTTAATGATTTCAAGAGAGGGAGATTATCCTGAATTATTAAGTTGAGCTCAGTGTAATCACAGGTTTGCAAGAGAGAGGGAAGTTCCAATGTCAGAGAAGTAATATGACAACAAAAGCATAGGTATGTGTTTGTGTGTGTGTGTGTGTGTGTGTGTGTGTGTGTGTGTGTGTGTGTGAAAGAGCGAGAGAGAGAAAGACAGAGAGAGATTTAAAGATACTTTACTTTTGTTCATTTAACTTCATTTTTTAAATCTTCAACTTTTAAGTTCAGGGTACACGTGCAGGATGTGCAGGTTTCTTATATGAGTAAACACGTGCCTTGGTAGTTTGCTGCACTGATCAACACATCACCTAGGTATTAAGCCCAGCATTCATGAGCTATTCTTCCTAATGCTCTCCCTCCTCCCACTCCATCCCGGTGATAGGGCCCAGTGTCTGTTGTTCCTCTCTCTGTGTTCTCATTGTTCAGCTCCCACTTATAAGTGAGAACATGTGATGTTGGTTTTCTGATCCTGCATTAGTTTGCTGAGGATAACGGCTTCCAGCTCCATACATGTTCCTGCAAATGACATGATCTCATGCCTTTTTATGGCCGCATGGTATTCCATGGTGTATATGTACCACATTTTCTTTATTCAGTCTATTATTTATGGGCATTTGGGTTGATTCCATGTCTTTGCTATTGTGAATAGTGCTGCAATAAACATACACATGCATGTATCTTTATAATAGAATGATTTATATTCCTTTGGGTATATACTCAGTAATGGGACTCCTGGGTCAAATGGAATTTCTGCCTCTAGATTTTTGAGGAATCGCCACACTGTCTTCCATGATGATTGAACTAATTTACACTCCCACCAATAACATAAAAGTGTTCCTTTTTCTCCACAACTGAGCCAGCATCAGTTTTTTTTGACTTTTTAATAATCACCATTCTGATTGGTGTGAGATACTATGTCATTGTGGTTTTGATTTGCATTTCTGTAATGATCGGTGATGTTGAGCTTCTTTTCATATATTGGTTGGTTGCCTGTATGTCTTCTTTTGAGACATGTCTTTTCGTGTCCTTTGCCCACTTTTCTTGTAAACTTGTTAAAGTTTCTTACGGACTCTAGGTATTAGGCTTTTGTTAGATGGATAGGTTGCAAAAATTGTCTCCCGTTTGCAGGTTGTCTGTTCACTCTGATGATAGTCTATTTTGCTGGGCAGAAGCTCCTTTTAATTAGATCTCATTTGTCAATTTTTGCTTTTCCTCCAATTGCTTTTGGTGTTTTTGTCCTGAATGGTATTGCTTAGGTTGTTTTCCAGGGTTTTTATAGTTTGGAGTTTTACATTTAAGTCTTTAATCAGTCTTGAGTTAATTTTAGTATAAGGTGTAAGGAAGAAGTCTAGTTTCAATTTCTTTTTGCGTATGGCTAGCCAGTTCTCCCAACACCATTTATTGAATAGGGAATCCTTTCCCCATTGCTTGTTTTTCTCAGATTTGTCAAAAATCAGATGTTTGAAGGTCTGTGGTCTTATATCTGAGTTTTCTACTCTGTTGCTTTGGTCTATGTGTCTGTTTTTGTAGCAGTACCATGCTCTTTTAATTACTGTAGCCTTGTAGTATAGTTTGAGGTTGGGTAGTGTGATAACCTCCTGCTTTGTTCTTTTTGCCTAGGATTGTCTTGGCTATTTGGACTCTTTTTTGGTGCTATATGAATTTAAAAATTTTTTTTTGTAATTATGTGATGAATGTCAGTGTTAGTTTAATGGGAATAGCATGGAATCTATAAATTGCTTTGGGCAGTATGGCCATTTTAACAATACTGACTCTTTCTATCCATGAGCATGGAATGTTTTTCTATTTGTTTGTGTCCTCTCTAATTTCTTTTAGTAGTGGTTTGTAATTCTTCTTGAAGAGTTCCTTCATTTCCCTTGTTAGTTGTATTTCTAGGTTTCTTATTCTTTTTCTAGCAATTGTGAATGGGAGTTCATTCATGATTTTGCTCTCTGCTTGCCTGTTGTTGGTGTATAGGAATGCTAGTGATTTTTGCACATTCATTTTATATCTTGAGACTTTGCTGAAGTTGCCTATCACCTTAAGAAGCTTTTGTGCTGAGGCGATGCAGGTTTCTAGATATGTCATCTGCAAACAAATATAACTTGACTTCCTCTTTTCCTATTTTTTTCCTTTATTTTTTTCTCTTGCCTGATTGCCCTGGCCAGAACTTCCAATACTATTTTGAATAGCAGTGGTGAGAGAGGGCATTCTTGTCTTGTGCCAGCTTTCAAGGGGAATGCTTCTGGCTTTTGCCCATTCAGTATGTTATTGGCTACAGGTTTGTCATGTATGGCTCTTATTATTTTTAGCTATGTTCCTTCAATACCTAGTTTATTGAGAGACTTTAACATGAATGGATGTTGAATTTTATTGAGGGCCTTTTCTGCATCTATTGAGATAATCATATGGTTTTTATCTTTAGTTCCATTTATGTGATGAATCACATTTATTGATTTGTGCGTGTTGACTCAATCTTGCATCCCAGGGATGAAGCCAACTTCATCATGGTGGATAAGCTTTTTGATGTGCCGCTGTATTCTGTTTCTTAGTATTTTATTGAGGATTTTTGCATCAGTGTTCATCAGGGATATTAGCCTGAAGTTTCCTTTTTATGTTGTATCTCTGCCAGGTTTTGGTATCAGGATGATGCTGGCCTCATAAAATGAGTTAGGAAGGAGTTCCTCCTTTGTAATTTTTTGAAATAGTTTCAGAGAAATGGTACAGCTTTTCTTAAGATATTTTATTTAAGTGATGGATTTGAAAATGGAAGACAGAGTCATGAGAGAAGAAGTACATGCAGTCTCTAGAAGGTGGAAAAGCCAAAGAAACATTTTCTTAGAACATCCAGAAGGAATGCAGCCCTGTCAACATGTTGTTCCCATGACTTCTGACTTTCTGAATATAAGATAATAAATTTGGGTTGCTTTAAGGTGCCACATTTGTGGTGATTTGTTATAATAGTAATAGAAAATTAATACCCATGTCAATAATCACAACAATGCAAATGGTCTGAACATCTCAATTAAAGGGCATAACTTTTCAGACTGGATGAAAAAGCAAGACTTAGCATATGCTTCCTCCCACTTTAACATATGAAACAAATCGGTTAAAACAAAAAGATAAAAAATATATCACCTGATAACACTATGGAAAAGCAAGCTGGGATGACTATATCAATATAAGAGAAACCATTTTCAGAACAAGGAAGATTGTCAGACAAGAGAGTCTTTTGATAACAGGCATTTATTAATACTTATCAATCTAAAACAGTTTTAAAATTAAACAAGGAAAATGATACAAAATCTAAAATTATAATCAGATTTTAAACATCCTTTCTCAATAGAAAAATTATGAAAAAAGTTACTAAATATGTAGAAAATTTAAACAATACTATCAATTCGACCTAATTGATATTTATGAAACACTTCACTTAGGTACAGTAGAAAAGCACTGTTTAAAATGTAGACCAGATTTTATTACCTAAAACAAATGTCAGTAAATTTAAAAGTATTCAAGTCATACACAGTATGTTCTCCAACTACAATGAAATTCCATTTAAATCAATAGCAGAACAATATCTGGAAAATCATCAAATATTTAGAAAGCAAATAATGCTTCTAAACAATTCAAGGGTCCAAGTAAAAAATCAAATGGGAAATTAAAATGTATTTTGAATTGAAAGAAAATTAAAATTCAACATATCAAAATTTGTGGGAAGTAGAGGACACAGCACTCAGAGGAAATATCGTAGCACTAAGCACTTGGGAGAAAAAGAAGAAAGCTCTTACATTGTTGAGCTCAGTTTACAAATTGAGAATCTAGAAAAATAAAATCAAATAAATCTCAAAGTAGAGTGAGTAGATAGAATAATAAAAACAGCAGTTTAACCAAATCAAAACAAGGAAAAACCAGAAGAGAAAACCAAGGAAATCAAACAATCAGATTTATCTGATCAAACAATCAAGCTTATCTAGCACTTAGGATATGAAAGAGGAGAAGAGGAAGAAGGAAAAAGAGAAGGAGCTTCAATGCAAACAAGATCCTGTCTGTCTCAGGGAGTTATTTGCAGACACTTTTGGAATCATGTATGGCCCATGGCAGGAACTCAGTAAGTAGTAGGTGAATAAATTAATTAATATTTCATTGAATATATTCTTATGAGCATCCTTTTTCTGATTAAATAGCATGAGACATTAAATAGAAAGCATTCTGTGTTCCCAGGTGTGGTGTTGTGGCAAAATATTTTGTGATTAAAAAAAATACTCTCCATAGTTTTTGACATAATGAAACATCACTTTAAATTTTTCCTAGCACAATGTATTATGTAAATGTAGAGAACACGCAAAGCAAAACGAAGGCTAGTTTTAAGTATATGCTACATGAGAAGAGTGAACACTGCATATAGAACATCTATCCAAACTTTAAGCAAGCAGCAAAAGCATTCAGGTGTATTTTAAAATTTAATTTTACTTTTATGTAATGTTTCGCTTGTACTTGCCTGTTACGGTGATCACATTATGAATGTGTCTAGCAAAAAAAAATGCTATTTCTTATACAATACACCTGGGCAGAATCACAAGAATTCATGCTACTTCTTTGAAAATATACTATTCAAGGAATATATAATATTTTACAAATAAGAATATTTTCTTACTGATTCTTATTTTAAAATTCTACATTTTAATTATCTAGGGACATTTTACTTCCAAGAGATAAGTTTCTTCAAGGTATTTAATGTCTCTAATCTATGGTTGCTAATTTATGCTAACAGTGTCCCAAATGTGCAAAACTTCACTGTATTTAGCATTATGTGAGCAAACCTAAATACACCTTTATTAAAACAAATGCACACTTTAGATGAAACGTTCTCTCATACTGTCTTAAGCAATACTAGAATACTAACGAATATTTTAGCCATGAAAATTATCTTCAGCCAGTCTGTGGAGACAGTAGTCTATTAGTTTTTCCCTAGTCACATCACAGTAATGTCTATTTCCTTGTGAAAGTGCTTAAACTGTAAAAGTAAACAGAATAAAGTGCACAGCAGTTAAGAACCTAACAGATGCATAATTTTGATAATTATTGCACACTTCATTTAACCATAACACAATCACATATCAGCCTGGTCTTTTCTAAAAATATTTGAATATGAAAATATTTTGCTTTGAGCAGCATGTTTTACCACTAGGTGGTAGTATCTCCCTTATTCTTCATTGAAATTGCATTCAGCATCTGAAGATCGCAATTTCTGTTTATAGATTTAAATAGTGATGAATCAAAGAAAACGCATTATTTGCAGTGAAATTTTGCTTCTTAACTCTCGATATTCTGTAAGACATCGGCTTTCTTTTATTTCATGTTTCCAGGAGTCCAGTAAAGACGTATGAGCTAAATGTATTTACAATGGTTATTGTTGAGGTTTGTTATTATTAAAAGAATAGGAATGTCATTGAGTTTCTTAACATCTTGAGAGTGGTCTAGACAATATGTATTGCCCCAGATTGAAATAACATCACTCTGTACAGCTGGATTATTTTGATACTTAGGTTATAATTTACAGACTTTCTATCTCGCCACCCCTACAAAAATAATTGCTCTTCTATAAATGTTCTACTTGGTGAGAAGGATCAACATTTCAGTAGTTTCAAAAGAGCAGAAAACACAATGTAATATAATTTATTTTTTAGTTAAGTATAACAAAAGATTTTACGGGGATATTAGTGAGCTATTTCTCTTCCCTGCTCTTTTCTTTTAATCGGTATTTATACTGGTTCTAAAGAAGTCCTGAGCATACCTATAACATTGTTATTTTCAATACTTACCATCATACATTTTATGCAATGTTTTTGGAAATGTGATCTATTTCTACAGATTTACTTATTATGACAAATTAAACATTCTTAATATGAAATATTGGTAAATTTTTAGAGAGTTATGCTTCTCAAATACAAATGATGTATATGTAAACCAGGATAAACAATCTGGAGGACAATTGGGCAATATGTTTGTATTTTGAAAAGATAAATGAGTACTGAATATATATTTCCAAAGAAATATTCAGAGTGAACAAATCGGCCATAAAGATGTCTAGTATAGTACTATTTATAGCAGTAAAACATTTGATACAATCTCAATATTCAGTAATAAGAACTTGTCAATTTTTCATGATACATCATATAATGGGAAATAAATATGAAAATACTATTAGATAAGAATATTTATCAACATGAAAAATTTATGGTTAAAAATCAAGGTAAATTTTTTAAAACATTAAGAAAATTACTTTTGTAAAAATATACTGATGTATTTATACCTATGTGTGTATCTAAAACTGTATGTATAACATCATGCCTCCAAATATTTTTTTTGGGTTGGCATATCTGGAAAACAACATTGGCCTTCAGATTAGCTACAATAATAAAATGCTTAACTAAATACAGGCATTTCAGAAATTTATTTTTAGAAAATCAACATCAATTAGATTTTCAGAATACTTTAATCAATGATATAGTTCAAACATGGAATAAGAAAGCACATATTATATCATATCATCCACATTATATCATATCTTATATCATATTATATCATATATCATATTATATCATATCTCAGATAGTTAATATAGGAACTGCGAAGTGCAAATCCGATATACAATAAATTAGGTAATCTCAATCTAAAAGTCGATTTTTAGATGCACATAAGTCCATTTGTCTTTCTTTTGGTACTATGACTAGCAAACACTTCCTAAGCTACTTTTAGGTAGAGAACACTGGACATGATGAAAATCTATTATGCATTTTGCAGTACAAGAATCTCAAATAATAAAGTTTACTTCAGCATTCCTAGTAGACACGGAAGGGGCTGCAAGCAGGTGCCAAACTTCATTTGACAATTTTCAGAGTAGGAAGGAAATGAAATGTCAAGGAAAATAATTATTCTTGCAACTTCCAGAAGCATATTGTCTCTCCTTATCAATTCTTATTTCTAATTACATATGAAGTGTGTACACAAACTAATGTTTACGAAAGAAAACTCTTGAGTATAAGGCCAGTTTCATGTTTTTTTCATTGTTGTTAATTATTTTTTGATAACCTGTTTAATCTACCCTTATGAGTGCTCACTTGAAAAACAGAATATCTCATACCACCCTTTTTATATTCATGTTCTTTTCGTAAATTGATGTTAGGTGATTTCTATTTCATTTCACAACAACAGTCTTAGTTTCAGTTTTCAAAGATTTTTTTTTTTTAATTTGGTACCATTAATCCTCATGGCATCCACTTTTTTTTTTTGAGACATAATCTCACTCTGTCGCCAGGCTGGAGTGCAGTGGCTCAATCTTGGCTCACTGCAATCTTTGCCTCCTGGGTTCCAGCGGTTCTCCTGCCTCAGCCTCCTAAGTAGCTGGGACTACAGGTGTGCACCACCACGCCCAGCTAACTTTTGTGTTTTTAGTAGAGACAGTGTTTCACCATGTTGGCCAGGATGGTCTCGATCTCCTGACCCCACGATCTGCCCGCCTTGGCTTCCCAAAGTGCTGGGATTACAGGCATGAGCCACCGCGCCCAGCCCATAAGCATCCACTTTTATGACAAACAATTTGAACATTTAGAAGTCAGTCATGATATTAAAGACTTTACATTATCTCATAATCTATACATTATCTATTTCTGTTTTATTAAAGTAATTAGAATGTTGTTGCCTATTTTAAAGGCATAGGATGATTTTTTTTTCATAAAATTTTGTAACCTCTTTAAACCACATTTTAGTTGACAAATTACTCTAGGGAGCACAGGCTCTGAGTGAATAGAAAATATCAAGTAGCAAAAGTTGTAACTCATTTGTTATCCTTATATTTCAACTAAGCAATTATACTTGATTGAATTACTGTCTATTCACTTAGAATATGACTCGATATAGTTGCCACATTTTGAACCAAATTCTGGTTCAAACTATATAGAATTTTTATTTTTGAGACAGGAGTTTCTGTTTAAATAAAAATACACATTGCATAGCTCAAGTACCTATGTCTCATTCAAATCTCATATAGTTAACAGGTATCCATTTCTAAACAATATTTTTACAAAATAAATGCTCTTCAGATGACACCATTTCATTTCAGGATCTTCGCTAATGAATTTGTCAGCTGTTGTTTTAATTATTTATGAGCCATTAGCTCAATGTTGTTACTACATCCTGACAATAGTGTCATTTTAAAGAGCTTTGGATAATAAAATACACTTCTTACATACAATGCAATGTATTCTCCATTATCTTTATAACAACATGTTTCTAGAAACCAGAATTCTAATGTCTCCCCATACAATCGTTTGCCACGAAGCAGCGGTTCCTTCTCAAAGTGTTTGTTGTGCCCCAACCAGTAGCACCAGCATAACCTGGGAAGTTTCTAAAAATAAAACATTATCAGGCCCCCCTTTTACTGAATTCATCAGAAGCATTGGCAATGGAGCTCAGCAATCCATATTTTAATACTTCTTCCAGGTGACTATGATGCATATGGCAATTTAATAGCTATTGTTATATATTTAAAAGAGAGGCGAATAGTGTTTAATTATTATGTTATTAATGTATGCTTTATGAGATACTCAAAGTTTTCACTTTAAATTACAAAGGATCTATTAAATCTGTGAATGATTAACCTGTAGGTTCAACTGTCCAGTATTAGCCCAAATGCTCAACTGTAGAGAATAATAGTGCAGGGGGTGTCACCATACTGCTTCTTCCAGAAACATAGCACATAGTTGATGCATGTAATAGAGACACATGTTTGAACTTCAGATTTTTATTAAATGGGAAACATTCTAAGGTTTTCTAGAAAACCATTCAGAGTAGATTAATTTTTTCCCAAGACAATTATGCCTGAAGACATTCATAAGTAAAAGCAATAATCTTCTGATAATGATTTACCAGGTTCTCCTTGGCAGGGTAGTCTGATGGCCACATTTCAATTAGGACTTGGTGGTACAGTCACGACCAAGAAATAAATGTCACCTGTAGCTTTACCAGTCTTCACTTCCAAACATCCTCAATTCTTACTATCTAAGTAAGATAGTCTGCCTTCCATCAATGGCAGTCTTCTTACAGCCTTCATTCTTTTCAGGGGTGTCCAATCTTTTGGCTTCCCTGGGCCACATTGGAAGAAGAAGAATTATCTTGGGCTACACATAAAATACACTAACACTAATAATAGCTGATAAGCAAAAGAAAAATGCAAACTATTTTCATAATGTTTTAAGAAAGTTTACTAATTTGTGTTGGGCTGCATTCAAAGCCCTCATGAGCCACATGTGGTCTGCGGGTCATGGGTTGGACAAGCTGGTTTTAAATCTTCCTCAAGCTATTTAGTTGGTGTTTTCAAAGGTACTGGATTGTCCTTCAAACAATGCATTACTTCTCTATATGTTCATATTTCTAAAGTTGTTAAGGCCTCTTAGTGATTCATGATCACATATCCAGGAAAAAAGAGGATAACATGTTTTGTTTTAGTATTAAGAACCTGTTGTATTTTAACGCCTCTTAGTGTGAAATAATAAAGCTTCCACAGCATGTAAGGGGACTTGAGTGGGTTGCTGCTGCTGCCTGGGGTGGCCAGCTTTTATTCCTTTATTTGTCCCCACCCACATCCTACTGTTTGGTCCATTTTACAGAGGGCTGATTGGTGCATTTACAATCCTTTAGCTAGACACAGAAAAGTTCTCCAAGTCCCCTCTCAACCCAGGAAGTCCAGCTGGCTTCATCTCTCATTAGGATTTATAGAACACTGAAATCTAAATAATTATGTATGTTTAAAATGGAAGTTATAGACTTAGAAATCTAGTTATTGACCATGTGATGACTTTGTAAGAGTTTACAGAACAATATTTAACTTTTGTCAGTAGAAAGATTTCTACCTGTAAAATTAGAGTACTCACAATAGTTTCTACTGAAGAGTAGGCTATCCCATGGGGATAATTTCTATATATCTGGAGACAGTGCTGTCAAAACTACTGCAAGTGATCCTCTTTCTTTCTCCTCTTCTCTCAAAATAACAGCCAACAAATAACTGAGCCATAAATCAGATTGCTCTATTTGTTAAATCAGCTGAAGCAAGCTGGGTGACTGCTTTGTGAACCATTTATTTTAGTTGAATTCTACTCAGTTCTTCACATGCCCTAGATTTTACATGTATAATGGGTCAGTGGAGTTTTCAGAGTGTTCTGACAAAAGACCTAAATATATATGTTTGTTAAAATTCAAAGATGTGTGCTAATATGTAAAATATTTTGATGACCTTACCGCTTGGAAAAAATTTGCTTATAATTTATTTAACAACCAGTCAGTATTAGAGTATGGCATAAATAGTCGTTCTTTACAATGCACTGTGGTACAAGAGCCTTGAAAATAAGGTATACAAAATCCTTTCTTTGTGTGTTTAAGTAGAGGCATAAACATGGTAATACCACGTGAGAGATGACAAGAACCTTAAGAAATCAGAGTGAGCAAAGAACTGAGAAAATATCTATAAACATACATTGGTAAAATATGCAAGTTTTCTTCTACAATATCCTGCTAGAGGCTGGAGTCTAGAACATGTAACACTGCTGAAACACTTTGAAAGTATTCTGAACCACATTACAGTTCACGTCTTTCCCAAAGTTGTTGCATTTCCAGAGTAACCACAAGTTAGTACAAATAACACAATCTGAAGTGATATCTGAAGGTGGAGTTGCTGGATATAAATTTCTTACACCATGTCATGTTACTGAGGTGGGGAGGGGACCGGATATTCGTGAGCATAATGAGCAGAGCATTGTTTTGGTTTTGGTCATAAAAAATAAATTGTCTGATTTTCTTTGAAGTGAAATAGAAGTAGGAAGTAGGATGAGATCTGTGAAAAATATACCTAATAACTGTTTGGAAATAAGGGAAGAAATGTTCATTGGAATAGGAATCTAGTCTCCAAGTAGTTGAGGAAATGTTTACAGCTATCTCTTTAGATACCAAGCCTTATTTTACTTATAAAATAAAATTAAATTGTGGTGATAGGGAGAGGGCATAGGTGAATGGAACAATATTCAGTATAACCACTTTTCTTTTGGTCCTAGCTTGAAGGTCTTACTAAAAATACTTCAAGTCTGTGACTATAGAAAAAAATAATATGTCAGAGGCATGCAGAATAAAATTTACGGCCAGGAGCAGTGGCTCACACCTGTAATCCCAGCACTTTGGGAGGCCGAGGCGGGTGGATCACGAGGTCAGGAGATCAGGACCATCCTGGCTAACATGGTGAAACCCATCTCTACTAAAAAATAAAAAAATTAGCCAGGCATGGTGGTGGGTGCCTGTAATCCCAGCTACTTGGGAGACTGAGGCAGGAGAATGGCGTGAACCCAGGGGGCAGAGCTTGCAGTGAGCCGAGATCATGCCACTGCACTCTAGCCTGGGCAACAGAGTGAGACTCTGTCTCAGAAAACATAAATAAAATAAAATAAAATAAAATAAAATTTATGTATCAATGAGAAAGCAGCACTTCCAAGATGAAGAACAAAAAATAATTCAGAGTAAAATGATGTATTAAGTAGACAAATTTAATCTCTATCCTAATTAGGTGACATAGTTGAAAGGATTAGGTAGAAGCTCAATATAAACTTTAAAAACTCAACTCTACTAACAGAATAATGGCCCTCCGATGATGTTCACATCCAAATCCTCAGAACTTGTGAATATGTTACCCTATATGGCAAAAGGACTATAAATATGTGATTCAGTTAAGAAAATTGGAATGCAGAGACTTTTCTGGATTTTCTGTAGAGGCCCGATGTGATCAAAAGAGTGCTTTTAAGAGGACTTAGCCAAGAGCCACGTCACGAAACAACTCCCATTCAAAATTGCCACAAAAAAACAAAAAGAATAAAATATTTAGGAATACAGCTAATTAGGGAGGTAAAAGATCTCTACAAAAAGAACCACAAAACAATACTCAAAGAAATCAGAGATGACACAAACAATTGGAAAACCATTCCATGCTCATAGATAGGAAGAATCAATATCATTAATATGGCCATACTGCCCAATGCAACTTATGGATTCAATGCTATTCCTATTAGACTACCTTTGAGATTCTTCATGGCACTAAAAGAAACTATTTTAAAATTCATATGGAAGCCAAAATAGCCTGAATACATGAGGCAATCCTAAGCAAAAAGAACAAAGCTGGAGGTGTCATGCTACCTGACTTCAAACTATACTACAGGGATACAATAACCAAAACACCATGATACTGGTATAAGAACAGACACATAGACCAGTGCAACAGAATAGAGAACCCAGAAACAAGGCCACGCACCAACAACTATCTGATCTTTGACAACCTTGACAAAACACAAGCAATGGGGAAAGGATTCACTATTTAATAAACGGTGTTGGAATAACTGGCTAGCCATATGAAAGAAATTGAAACTGGACCTCTTCCTTACAACATATACAAAAATTAACTCAAGATGGATTAAAGACTTACATGTAAAACCCAAAGTATAAAAACCCTGGAAGACAACCTAGGCAATACCATTCAGGACATAGCCACGAACAAAAATATTATGACACAAATGCCAAAAGCAATTGCAGCAAAAGCAAAAATTGACAATTGGGATCTAATTAAACTGAAGAGCTTCTGCACAGCAAAATAAACTATCAAAAGAAGAAACAACCCACAGAATGGGAGAAATTTTTTGCAAACTATGCATCTAACAAAGATCTAATATTCAGCATCTGTAAGAAACTGAAACAAATTTACAAGAAAAAAAACCTGATTTAAAAATGGGCAAAGGATATGAACAGACACTTTTTAAAAGAAGAAATTCATGTAGCCAACAAACATGAAAAAAAGCTCAACATCACTGATCATTAAAGAAATGCAAATCAAAACCACAATAAGATACCATCTCACACCAGTCAGAATGGCTATTATTAAAATGTCAAAAAATAACAGATGCTGGTGAGATTGTGGAGAAAAAGGAACACTTATACATTGTTGGCAGGGGTGTAAATTAGTTCAACCATTGTGGAAGACAGTATGGCAATTCCTCAAAGACCTAAAGACAGAAATACTATGGAACTGGAGGTCATCATCCTTAGCAAAATAATGTGGTAATAGAAAACCAAACACCACATGTTTTCACTTGAAAGTGGGAACTGAATGATGAGAACATGTGGATACATATAAGGAAGCAACACATATTGGGGCCTGTTGGAGGGTGAAGGATGGGAAAAGAGAGAGGATTATGAAAAAGAACTAATGGGTACTATGATTAATACCTTGGTGATGAAAAATCTGTACAACAAACCCTCATGGCACAAGTTTATCTATGTAACAAACTTGTGCGCATACCCCTAAACAAAAAAATAAGAGTTAGAAAACAAGAATAGAAGAGGAAAAAAAAGAGTAAGGCAGGAGATACAGAGTTAGAGAAGAAGCTGAGACCACGGAAAAGTGGTCAGAACGACAGCACTGCTGGAAGGGGGCCACAAGCCAAGGAGTGTGAACAATCCTTAGAAGCTGGAAAAGACTAGGATCTTTCAAAAAAACAAAAAACAAAAACACACACACACACAAAAACCACAGCTCTGCAGACATCTTGATTTTAACCCTGTAAAGCCCAATTTTGAATTCTGACCAAAAAGTACTATGATAAATTTGCATTGTTTTAAGGCCCTAAGTGTTTGGTAATTTGTTACAGCAACAGGAACCTAATATGCCTGCTTAAAAATATATGTAATAAAAGTCTCCATAGAATTTTAGAAAGAATCGGAGCCTCATAACAATATACTGAGGATATAAACCAAATTAATCTGGCATATAAAGAACCAGGCAAATGTCAACTTGCATGGTAGAAGAAACCAATAAGATATAAAGCATAGCCGGGCACGGTGGCTCAAGCCTGTAATCCCAGCACTTTGGGAGGCCGATTTGGGTGGATCACGAGGTCAGGAGATTGAGAGCATCCTGGCTAACATGGTGAAACCCCGTCTCTACTAAAAACACACACACAAAAAATAGCTGGGCGTGGTGGCGGGCCCCTGTAGTCCCAGCTACTCAGGAGGTTGAGGCAGGAGAATGGCGTGAACCTGGGAGGCCCAGCTTGCAGTGAGCCAAGATGGCCCCACTGCACTCCAGCCTGGGCAACAGAGCAAGACTCCGTCTCAAACAAACAAACAAAAACAGCCCCCAAAAACGAAACAAAAGAGATATAAAGCCTAGATGTAACATATACTAGACTAACCAGAAATTAGTTTAAAACCTATTACTCAAATGTCCCAAGGAGTAAGGGCAGTTCTTGAAATAAATGGATACCTGGAAAGACTTAAGGAAAGAAATATAAGTTATTAAGACAAAACCACCAAAAAAAAAGACAACTGAAAAATGTAGTAACAAAAATTAGAGATTCAAATGGTTTGAGTAGCAGAATAAAGATAAGTCAGTGAATTTGAAAATACATTTAAACAAACTAAAACTATCAATTTGAATAATAGAGGACAAAAGATTGAAAAAAATATGGGCAAAACGTCAAGAACCTGTGTGACAATTACAAAATGTCTAATATTCATGTCATCAGACTTACAGAAATAAAGAGGGGAGTGTGACATGCACAAATATTATTTGAATAAATGGTGGATGAAAATTCCCAGATAAACTGAAATACACGTAACTAAAGAATCAAGAAACTCCATTATCCCCAAACAATATAAGCACAAAAGAAATCCATTCTCAGACATATAAAAAGCAAACTTAAAGACAAAGGAAAAAGTCTTGAAAACAGCCAGAACACGATGATACATTACTTTAGGAGGGCAATAATTTTAAATACTGAGCATATCTCAGGAAATATGGAAGCAAGCAGAAATGGAACACTGTTTAAATATTGAAAGAACTGTCAATCCAGAAATTGGTATCCACCAACAATATATTTTAGGAATGAATGTAGAATATAGACATCTTATAGTAAAAAGAAACTAAGATAATTTTCTCCAGCAGTCCTGCTCTAAAAAAAATTCTATAGAATGATCTCCAGACAGGAAGGGAATTATATTAGAAGGAAACAAAGAACATCAGAATTAAGAAAAAAATTCATAAATAATGGCTGAATAAATATAATTGACTATTCTTCCTCTCTTAAGTTCTTTAAGATATGCTTTATAGCTGTAAATAGAATTATAAACTTGTCTGATAGTGTTTTCAATATATGTAGAGTCAATGCATAAATAGATAACTACATCATGAACATCATGAAGAAGAGAAGTAGGCACACCAATATGGTGATAAAGTTTCTATATTTCCTAAATAAAGTGATAGAATATTGATTCTAACTAGACTGTAAACCTTAGGTGTGTATATTTTAATTTTCAGAAAAAACACTAAAAATAAAAACTAAAATATAGGTGAAATAAAAAGAAACAAAATAGACGAAATAAAAATAGATAATAAAATATGTACAAATAATCTCAAAAAAGGATAAATTGAGAATTAAAAAACAGAGAAAACTGACAGAATGACAAACAATAATATGGTAGACATGAATTCAAACATGTATATAATTGCAATACATTTAAATGATTTTGATACTACTATGAAAATATTGAGATCGACAGACCTGATAAAAAAGACACAATTATATACTGTCTACCAGAAATTAATTTCAAAAAATAAAAGAATTAAAATTAAAGAAATGGAGATACATTATATAAAACCTGGTTTTAAAAAAATGTCTATAGTGGTGATACTAATACCAAAGTAGAATTCAGAGCAAAGAAAAGTACTAGGAATAAAGAGAGACATGAGATAATTGTAAAATTGTCTATTTACAAAAGATACATAGCAATCCTAAATAAGTAGTATTATATACTTATTATATAACAAATAACAAATAAACATTTTAATAGATCTTAAAATACTTAAAAGCATGTAAAGTATGTACTCTGGCCATTCAACTAGAAATTAATACAAGAAATATTACAGAAAGATGTACAAACACTTGGAAATTAAACACTACAATTCTAAATAATCTAGGAAAGTATTAAAAGAAAATATGGTCTTGAGGGAAATTATAAATTATTTTAAACTGACCAAAAATACAATGAAGTACATTAAGTTTCTGTGACACAATTTAAGCAGCTCTTGAAGGGGAATTTGTACTGTTGAATCTGTATCTTAGAAAAGAAGTCTTAAATCAATTACCTAAGCTTCAATTTGAAGAAACTAAAAAAGACCCACACACAAAAAGAAGAAAATAGCATCACATATGCAGAGGAAAAGAAATAAATATAGAGGCAGAAATCAATGAAATGTAAAACTGAAAATCAACAGAAAATCAGTGATACTAAAAGTGGTTCCTTGAAAAGATCAAGAAAACTGGTAAACTCTAGCAGTAATGACAAAGATAAAAAAGGGACACATGCAGTGACAATAGCAGGAAAGAAACAAAAGATATTAATACAAATCCAACCAGTAATAAAATGATAATAAGGTAATGCTATAATTGAGGACCTAAATAAAGCAACTTAGAATAGACCAGTTCCTAGAAAACCGCATTGTCAAACCAATGTCAACATTTAACCAAAATGAAAAAGTTAACTTGTGTATACCTACACTTTAAAAGCTTGAATTTGTACTTTAAAATTTTCTAATGATTAAGTATCCAGTTTCAACTGGTTTTATGATGAGTTACACCAACCTTTTAAAGCACAAGTGACACAAATAAACACAGGTGGGGCACAGTGGCTCATGCCTGTAATCCTAGCACTTTGGGAGGGCGAGGTGGGTGAATCACTTGAGGTCATGAGTTCAAGACCAGCCTGGCCAACATGGTGAAACTCTGTCTCTGCTAAAAATACAAAAATTAGCTGGGCATGGTGGCATGCACCTGTAATCCCAGCTATTTGGGAGGCTGAGTCAGGAGAATCACCTGAACCCAGGAGGCGGAGGTTGCTGTGAGTCAAAATTGTGCCACTGTACTCCAGCCTGGGGGACAGAGCAAGCCTCTGTCTCAGAAAAAAAAAAAAAAAAAAAGAGAGAGAAAAATAAACACAAAGCTCTTCTGAAACATAAAAGAGGTGGACATATTTCTCAACTTATTTTAGGAGGCCAGGATTGCTCTCATATGAAAAACAGACACATATAGCTCATGATAATAAAAATGTAGACCAATTGCCCTCATGTAATAGACATAAAAATCCACAGCAAAATATCCAAAATATGACAGCAATGTATTATTGAAGTGATATTTATCCTGTGAGTGCAAGACCGTTTCAATACTTTCAAATCAATCAAAGTGACAAATCATATTAAGAGCCTAAACAAGAAATAATCACGATTCTATCAATTAATTCAGTAAAAGTTCTTGACAAAATTCAAAATACACAGAATCAGTATGCTGTAAATGACATAACACTGATAAAATAATTAAGATAAGATGTGTAAATGAAAATATATATCACAATCATCTATTGAAAGAACAAACATGGTAAAAATGTCAAATCTCCTAAAATTAATCTATGAATTCAGTATGTTCCAATGTATAAGCAATCCCTATTCTCCACAGCCTTGCCGGGCATTTGCTATATTTTGTTTTTTTAATAATAGCCATTCTGACTGGTGTGAGATGGTATCTCATCATAGTTTTGATTTTCATTTCTCTGATGATTAGTGATGATGAGCATTTTTTCATGTTTGTTGGCTGCTTGTAAGTCTTCTTTCTAGAAGTGTCTCTTCATGTCTTTCGCCTACTTTTTAATGGGGTTCTTCGTTTCTTGCTTGTTGAATTAAGTTCCCCATACATTCAGACCTTTGTCAGATGTATAGTTTGTGAATCCCCATTCTGTGGATTGTTCACTCTTTTGATAGTTTCTTTTGCTGAACCGCAGCTTTTTTTTTTTTTTTTTTTTTTTTTTTTTTTTTTTTTTTTTTTTTTTTTTTGTGATGTAGTCTCACTCTGTTCCCCAGGCTGGAGTGCAGTAGCAGGATCTCGGCTCACAGGTTCAGGAGATTCTCATGCCTCAGACTCCCAAGTAGCTGGATTACAGTTGCACACCACCATGCCTAGGTAATTTTTGTAATTTTTAGTAGAGACAGAGTTTCACCATGTTGGCCAGGCTGGTCTCGAATTACTGACCTCAAGTGATCTGCCTGCCTTGGACTCCCAAAGTTCTGGGATCACAGGTGTGAACCACCATGCTCAGCCAGAAGCTCTTTAGTTTAATTAGGTCTTTTTTGTCATTTGTTGTTGTTGTTACAATTGCTTTCAAGGAATTAATCATAAATTATTTCCCACCTGATATCTGGTGCTCCTATTATTGGATAAATATTCAAAAGAAAATAAATTGTTCTACCAAAAAGATACATGCACGCTTACGTTTGTTGCAGCACTATTCACAATGGCAAAGACATGGAATCAACCTAGGTGCCCATCAGTGGTGGACTGAATAAAGAAAATGTGGTACATATACGCCACAGAATACTATGCAGATACAAAAAATAATAAAATCATGTTCTTTGCGGCAACATAGATGCTGCTGGAGGCCATCATCTAAGCAAGTTAACAAGGGAACAGAAAACCAAATACTGCATATTCTGTGTGTTTTTTTTTTTTTAAATGGAGTCTTGCTCTGTCGCCAGGCTGGAGTGCGGTGGTGCGATCTTGGCTCACTGCACCCTCTGCCTCCCGGGTTCAAGTGATTCTCCTGCCTCAGCCTCCCGAGTAGCTGGGGCTACAGAGGCCTGCCACCATGCCCGGCTAATTTTTGTTTTTTGTAGAGACGGGGTTTCACCATATTGGTCAGGATGGTCTCGATCTCTTGACCTCGTGATCCACCATCTCGGCTTCCCAAAGTGCTGGGATTACAGGTGCAAGCCATCACACCTGGCCTGCATATTCTTATTTAGAAGTGGGAACTAAACATTTGGCAGTCATGGACATAAAGACATCAATGATGGATACTGGGGACTACTAAGGGAAGTGGGAGGAATGAAAGCAAGGGTTGAAAAATTATTGGGTACTATGCTCAGTACCGGGGTGACTGAATCAGTTATACCCCAAACCTCAGCATCATGGAATATACTTATGTAACAAACCTGCATATGTACCCCCTGAATCTAAAATAAAAGTTGAAATTATATAAAAAGGTAAATGTAGATAATGAAAATTGTATTAGACAATAAAGAATAAAAAAATCTGCTTATTCTTTTCAGGAGCTTAGATAAATAGTGTGCTTTATCAGGCTTTGCCCTTTTGAAGCTCCTTTTCCTCTTTCATGGAATATTTTGATTTTAGAATTACAGGACTCATGAGAAAATTGATAAAACTATGCTGGAATTCAAAATGTAATTAGTAGAAGAGCAAAGAAAACTGAGTAGGGATGAAGAGGATTGGTATAGTAGAGACATACACAAGTGATGGTCACTACTGAAAAAACAAAATTATCTCACTTGGTATTTTAAAAAATTGGAAGATAATTACATGAAAATTAAAAACAATACAGATAATTTTTGTATATTCTTCACTGAATTTTCTCTAATATTAGTATTTCTGTATGAGATACTATTGAAAAATCTTAACTAAATAAGCATTAGACTAGTTCTATTAATTAGACAGATTTATTTACAATTTGCAAATTTTTTTCATATTGTTCTTGTTCTGTCCCAGGTTTAATCTCTGGATACCATATTGCAGTTAGGAACATGATAATTTTAATCATATACATGAGAAGATATCTTCACTACATCTTAGTTTTATAGAATTCGTAAATTCAACTAAGTGCAAACTTTTTTTTTTGAGATGGAGTCTTGCTCTGTTGCCCAGGCTGGAGTTCAGTGGTGCAATCTCGGCTCACTGCAAGCTCCGCCTCCTGGGTTCATGCTATACTCCTGCCTCAGCCTCCCGAGTAGCTGGGACTACAGGCGTCCACCACCACGCCCAGCTAATTTTTTGTATTTTTAGTAAAGATGGGGTTTCACCGTGTTAGCCAGGATGGTCTCCATCTCCTGACCTCGTGATCCCCCCATCTGGGCCTCCCAAAGTGCTGGGATTACAGGCATGAGCCACCGCGCTGGGCCCAGTGCAAACTTTAAAGAAGTGATGGCCGTTTCCTGTTATGTTAATCTTAGGAACTAACCTGATTCACCAAAACTTCCTCAGAGATTATGTCAATGAGCAGATTTGTACAACTGGATTCAGGTACAACTAACAAAACAGAAAAAAATAATTTACATCTGATTTCCATTTATCACAATCTAATAAGGTACATTTTTTGCAGAAAACCCCATATTTATTATGTTTCTATAATAAATATGACAAAGAGATTATATTTGGTTATACATTTTATTTTCTAAATTTTTATTCAGATCATTGTACTTAGTAATTCTGGAAAACCTCTTTAGAAGTCAGTAGACTAACCATGCAGGAAGCCTTGGTGGGCATTTGAATAACTTTACAAATGTTTTTTAAAAAGTTATATGGCTCTTAAAATTACAATTTTCCTTTTAGCACTTACCGGAAAATAGAAAGTGGCTGAAGTCATTGGTTACGTTCTGCTTTTATTAAAACATTGACATTCAATTTTTCTGTGGGCTATATGCAGTAAAACTGATTTCAATTATATTGATGATTTTATGGATAAAGAGTGATCTGCTCATTAATGCATAATCTAAACCATCATATAGAATTTAATTTGGAATGGGTATCAAAATAAAATGCTTATTGAACTACTTTGAAAGTTGGATCTCCTAATGTTAAAATATTTTTATTAATCAAAACTTTTAGAAAATAGCTGGACGTGGTGGTATGCACATGTAGTCCTAGCTATTCAGCAGGCTGAATTGGGAGTATTGCTGGAACACAGGAGTTCAAGGCTAAAAGGAGATATGTTCACACCACTGCATTCCAGCCTGGATGACAAAGCAAGAACCTGCCTTTAATTGTATATATATTAAATATATATACACATACGTATATACTAAATATATATATAATATATATAGTATACTAATATTAAATACATACATATTTAATATTAGTATTAAATATTACATATAAATTATGTATTAAATATTTATTTTTAATATTTAAATATATTTTTATACTTAAATATAGTTAAGTATTTTAATAGTTAAGTATATTTAATATTTAAGTATATTAAATATATTTATTTAATACTTAAATATATTTAAATATATTAAATATATTTATTTGATACTTAATATATTTAAGTATTAAATATTACATATAATTATGTAACTAATAAATATTAGTATTAAATATATACATATTTAATATTAGTATTAAATATATACATATTTAATATTAGTATACTATGTATTATACTAAATATATATATTAGAGTACTACATATTATACTAAATATATATTAATTAATCGTTATGTCATACCAACATTCTCACATCAAAAGACCTTTAATGTAGTGGTTAAGTTAGAAGCGTGAAGTCAGTGATTGACAAGACTTTCAAGCTAGCAAGCTCACCTACCACCGTTTCGTATACAACATACGCTGACAGAAAACACAGGACCCTTCCTTAAAAGACAAAGACTGTTCATTAGTCATGATAAAAGCCAGCAGCCACAAGAATATGTTGTGCTGATTCTGTGAGCCCCAATTCCCACAGGGCTATGCAGTAAAGGTCAGAGTTATTTTTCAATTTCTTCGAGAAAATATTTCTAAAACAGCCAAGTACAGTTCAGTGAAACATTATTTTAATTTATAAACAAGGTATAGAGGTGCTTGAGTTACTCAGAAAAATAGATATTCCTGCAGTGCTTTGCATTTGTAACTTGTTTTCTTTTTTTTGAAAGACATGCTTGGGTCTCTAAATACTAAGTGTTTTCAAAAGTTAAGACCTATTAACGCTTAGCTTTTAATAGTATTTTCTTACAGTGCGATGAAGAAATTGATCAGGAAAAGTCAGGCTGGAAAGCAGAATTTAAGGCCCCAAATAGGAAAAACAAGATGAATAGAAAATAGGAAGAAGTTCGAATGTATACTAATGTCTGATTGTGCATGTTCTGACCCCTTAGAACACTACTAAGGTGTTCTCTTAGTCAATGTATTTACCACATTCTACTACCAATTAGAGTATTGTGAACTAAAGTATTATAAATTTAGCAATTAAAAAATCACACAATACCAATATTAATATATGTGATAAATGGTTTCCTCATGCCTGGATTCCTGCTTGGTATTCAAAGAGCATTCTGTTCATATAATTTAATCCCTTTTCCTTCCAAGCATCTGGCTTCCAATTTTCTCCTCCTTACTTTCTGTTTATTTGCCATTAATATGCTGCCTACAAATGAGCAGGTAAAACCTTTCCAAATTGGCATCTTTTTACATTTGAAACATTTTGATGCACTGCTTATTGGGCGTTTCTTAATCTCTATTAGAAAAGCCTAAATCCATCTCAAGATCACTTGTGCATTCTATTTGTATATTTTCAACTACTTTTCAGTTTGCCTTCTAGATAACATAGAAACTTGTATAATCCAAATTGGCATTGTCTTGTTTTCTCAATCAAACCTCTTGATTTGATTCTGTAATCCATTGGTTCTGTCTTTCCAGTCACCAGAACTACAACTTTAAGTACTTCCTTTCTTCTTATTGGCCTTTATAGTAAATCTATAATGAAGTTTTAATATTTTGTCATTTTGTTTATATGTTCCTGTCTGTCATATATATCCAACAACATAATCTGGGGCAATTTTTATCTCATAACTGCGTTAGAGAAATTAACTGTAATTTATATTTTCTAAATGTCCTCTCATTGCAAAGTGCAAAATAAACTAGATTAATTTTCCTTTAGGACTGATTTTATAACAAAATCCCAAACTCAATCTTCTGTAGAAAATAAAGACTAATTGCTGTAATCTGATATGAGAGTCCTTCATAGCTAGGGTTCCACATTACTGTCAACTTTATTTCATCTAAATATAGTATATAAATTTTAACTGACATAGTAATTTTTAAAAAGTGAAACAATATAATTTTCTCTATTTTTTCCTAACTCAAGTTTTCATTCTATGTGAGTGTCAGAACACTCTGAGTAGGTTTGAAATTCCATGTTGCCGGCATCTGTCCTTGAGTTGGAATTAGTTCTAGGTGGCGTATTTACTGCCAAGGCATCAATGTGGACAAGCCCACAGTCTCAGATATCTGATTGAGTTTTTCAACAAAGATATTTCGATTTTTCTTCCTGAGTCTCAGTTATTAGTCCATGTATATTTCTGCTAAGATAACCCTGATTCCCAAGAACATGTTCCCTTCTGGTCCAGTGGCAATCTCCGTGCCTTATTTTAGTGTGTGATCTGCAGGTCCAATGTCTCACTAAAGCATGAGAGTCACTGAAGTTTGTTTAAATATGTGTCTGCTTCGATCGAATATACAGCCTTTCTTTATTAGACTTCTTGAATGTTCAGGGTTCTTCTTCTCTCCAATTTTGCAAATTTCTTTTGAGTACTACCATTTCACTCAAGCCAAGACTAGAAGCAGCATATATTTTTCCTCCATATATGACTCGATAAATTTAAACTTCATTGTCATTCCTTCTGTCCTCTTCTCCTGCCCTAGAAATATCTATACTTCTATATCTGTATCTATATATTATGTTTCTTTTTTTTATTCGGGGAAGGGAAGGCCAAACCTAATCAAACCATATGTTAGCAAACCGTTTGTTTAAACTTCTTTATTTCCTTAAGGATATCTACTCATAGAGTTCCAGGGGAAAAAATATTTTTGTGATCATCCTTGAAGTAATGAACATAGAATAACCCTATTTGTCTATGGGAAAGGAGAGAAACACAAAGAAAAGAAATACATGAGAAAACAATGAATAAGTAAAAATATACTCCAACATCAATTCATGTACCAGAATCTAGTGTACATTAAATATTTTTCAACTTGACAAACCAGTATATATGATGGTCCACATAACCTGCATTGAATTTTCCCATTTCTCATTTGCGCTTACGCAACTCCTTTTACCTGTCAGTCTCCTTCAAATTTAAATTATTCTGTAAAAATTTTCATGACTAAATCAGACGAAAGTGGTTTCTTTTTGTGGTTGATCCGTGCAATAAGAATGTACACCCAACCAAACATTTAGTCAAGTAGTCGAGACTGATAATACCATACACAGACATCAAGAGGCTATGAAGCAGTTTATTACTCAGGTAATGAGGCTTTGTGGGATGAACATGGCTAGTTCTTAAGCAGGAAGAAAACAGTTTGAGATAGCAGAGGTTGAGATGGGGGTGCAGCCAGCGGCTTGACTTTTCTTATGGTTAGGGAGAAGAATCAGAGTGAGGGTTCGCACATGCAGGCCTGAATTTGGATCTGCATTTGCCAACAACCAATATCAAGAGAATGAGATAGACTTATTTATAAGCTCCTGCTTTGCACTAAAATATTCCATAGTGTGCATAGATGATGTGACCCCAAAAATAATACATTAAAATAAAATTAAATCTTTGGCACTTACAATCAGCTTCACAGAATTGGACCTCATGGGTTGTCCTCTCTGGTCAAAATACTTAATATGGCCACATACAAAGTTAAACAGAGCCTTCAAAGATCAAAACACATTATACAAGAACTATTTAGAGAAGGGGTAATTATCCCCACGGTTTCTCTTTATTTAATAACTGTATTTGGTCTATTCTTAAAACTGGAAATAATGACTAACACTTAATGATGGATTATTGCAACCTTAATGTCATAATCTCACCCATTAAGTCTTCTATACCCAATATTACTTAAATTACTGACTCTATTCAATCCAATCGGAAACCGGTAAGTACTTGTCAGTCACAGATTTAGCTAATAAATTATTTTCATTGCGTATTTCAACAGCTTCTTAGATGCAGTTTTTCTTCACCTTCAAAAAGACAATACATCCTTATGCAGCAACCCAGGGTCATCGCAACAGATTTACTGTTGCACACAGCCTTTGAAGGTAAGAACATAATCGCATTAAAATTTTTCTAGGAACATATGTATGACATTATATTGATGTCATCCTCCTCCTAGGAGACTCTATTTACACATTTATTCAGGACAACCAAACAGTCACAACAGAGCTCACCAAAATTAGTGGACTATTGACTCACACAAAGCAAAAGGCCTCACCACCTCAGTAAAATTTCTCACTGTAATTTAATTAGATGGAGGGTGCTCCGTTCCTGACATGGTAAAGAAACAGTGGTTCACTTTGTCATCACCCACAATGTTAAAACGAATTCAACATCTTTTCGACCTTTTGGATTCAGAAAGAAACATATTCCTTATTTACATTTATTTAAGCTCATTTATGTTGTTGCTCACAAATTGACTTACCCTGAATGGGTCACCCTACAACAAAAGACTCTAGAATCTATCAGTATTTTAATACAACAGAGACTTAAGTTAGTGTCCCCCAAAGATTGTTCACTGTGGAAGCTTTGGCAACCTCCTCTTATGTCTTTTAGAGGTTCCAGACTACCCACGTGACATGGTTAGGCTGCGTCCCCACCCACTTCTTTTCTTGAATTGTAGTTCCCATAATCCCCACGTTTCATGGGGGGACTGGTGGGGGATAATTGAATCATGGAGGTGGGTTTTTGCCATAGTGTTCTTGTGATAGTGAATAAGTCTCACTAGATCTGATCGTTTTATAAAGTGCAGCTCCCCTGCACACTCTCTCTTGCCTGCCACCATGTAAGACGTGCCTTTGCTCCTCCTTTGATTTCCACCATGATTGTGAGACCTCCCCAGCCATGTGGAACTGCAAGTTCATTAATACACCATGACGGATGGAAGAACTGCCATTACACATAATAGAGCCCACTGCATAACAGCCACTTTCTGTTGCTTAAACAGAATGTCCCTGATCAAGAATGAGACCCAAGACTCAGTGCAACTGGCCAAATACCATGCAGTAATCTTAACAATAAATGCTCTGGCCAAGAATCGGCCACACCTGCATAATTTTACAGAATATTTATCTGTGGGCAATGGTCTGGCCATTTGGGCAGGCCAATGGTAGCAACAAAATTTTCATGTCCATCATCCTCTTGTTTGGAAAAAATAACTCTGAAATTTTGTGAATTACAAGTATCCACTATATAACCAGGGTTGCATGTCTTTTTACATAATGATGCCACAATACAAATCTTTATCAAATTATTCCTTACCCCTTCAGGGTTCTACACATTAATAATAATGAGCAATTGATTGTGAGCAAGGAACACATTTTACTTCACAAAATACACAATGCTGGGCTCATGTACTAGTTGGAATTTTCCAGAAAAAAAAAAAAAAAAAACAAGAGAAGGAGAGAGAGAGAGAGAGAATGAATGAGATTTATTAAGGAAATTAGTAATATCATGGAAGTTCATGGAGGCTAGCAGGTCCCAAGGTTTACGGGGCAAGTCACAAAACTGGAGACCCAGGAGAACAAATGAAGTAGTTCCAGTCCAAAGGCTGGCAGGCTTAAAAACCAGAAAAAGCTGATCTTTCAGTTTGAGTCTGAAGTCAGGAAAAGAAGCCAATGTGACAGTTCAAAAAGTGTCAGGTAGGAGGATTCTTTCTTACTTTAGGGCGATTCAGACTTTTTGTTTTATTTAGATTTCCAACTGATTCGGTAAGGTCCAACCACAATACGGCAGAAAATCTGCTCTACTCAGTTTACTGATATAAATGCTAATTGCATCCCAAATACTCTCACAGAAACACCCAGAATAATGTTTAAGCAAACACTGGAACATCCCATCATCCAGTTAAATTGAAAAATAAAATTAACCATCACATCTGCTGACCAAGGTATTCAATGGAAGTTTTATTTCCTTACCGTTCTCATGCTGTGAGCCTCATAGGTAACCATAATGGCTTACTGTAACAACTTCAAATGCAATTAAATAAATCATAGCACATTTTAATCCTCAGTCAAACATTGGAATGAGTTATAATAAAGAGTCTGGATTGATTTTTATTGCCCTATTGTTAATAATTTTTATGCCTTACCACCCGCCCTTCTGTTTTGTTCTACATCTTGGCAAGCCAGTTATATATCTTAGATCTCTACTTCAGTGCCAGTGGAAAGTTCAAACCATGTAAACTTCATCCCAAATGCATAACTCCCAACCCCAAGCAAAATAACAGGCAAGCTACTCATCCCTCCATATTATCTTAAGCCATTTTCAGACCTGTTTTTGAGCTTGCCATCATCTGTCCAGAAAGTCTCATTATGTGAGAAATAAATCTTTTCATACTCTCTTTGTGTATGTGTGATATAATCAGCTTAATATCCAAATTAAGTTTGGCTCACGGGTTTATTCTTCTATCATACAGTACTCACAGATTCTCCCTTTCTTCTGCCTTCCTGTAAAATCACAAATATCACTTTCTAATCTAGAATTCTTGCCTTTATATCCTTACCTTTGCAACTAGTGATTAAAGTATGACCTTATAAAATTGGCATGAAGATGCTATATGTACCTGAAACTCAAAATTCCCAGAGAAAGTGAGGTGATTAAAAATGTGATTATTAAGAAAATAAATATGAAGCATATTGAATATGGTATTTTTTTTTCTGAGAGATATAGTGAAAAGTGTTATATGTGTTATCCAGATAGGCAACTTTTTTTGGTGTTACCTGTTAATCGAATTTTCCTGCTGGAAAATGTGTGTCAATGTGTTGTAAACTAATGATGATTAGTATTTTCCTTATTGCCTACTTTTCTGCCATATTACTAAATTGTATAAAGAAAAAAGTAAAAAAAATATAATGGAGCTTATTGAAGACTATATATAATAGTTATGGTTAACAGCAAAGTGGCTCCAGATGAAGCCCTTAAAATATAAAATAACCTAAGATTATAGAGCAGAGCAGTATTGTAACATTCATTATCAAGTTCAAAATGTGTTCGAAAGTAGATCACTTATTTTCTTTCCTTAAGAAGCACAGACTGTGTAGGTCAGGTAGTCAAGCAAAATCTCCACAGCAGGATACATAAATTTGAAATCTTTCAAAAGGCAATATTTTTATTCCTTATAATTAGGCAATTAATTCTATTGGCATTTATAGGCTGCATGTGGTGAGAGAATAAGAGATAAAGAAAAGTAGTAAAATTAAATATTTCAATTTTACTTTAAAGGTCACTGAATTATATGACCCACCTTAGGAATATTTAACTTGGAATAAAGAAGTCGGGAAGCAAATGAGTTGAAAAACTCAGGTTGTGAATTTTGCTACTTTAATTAGAACATAAAAGATTTCCTTTTTAAAGAACTTACTGGTGTGTTTGAATACATGATCTCTTTATGTCTTGAACTAAATCTTATTTACTCCCCATTGTTTTATTCTATATATGCATATTCTGTATTCCATATCTGGTTCCTCTTTTATGATACAAAATACAGAATTAAAATAATAGAATTTAATTTCTCTCATATGGCAGAAAATCATATTTCCACAGAGTATAAATGAGCTAGTGGAAGTTTAGATGTCATGCTCTTGGAGCAGAATGACTTTATCTGCTAATAAATCATCAATATTTATAAATTTATTTATTATCATTCTAAAAAATTCAGGTAATAGTGTTAATAAATTTGCCTCTTTATTAATGATTTCTCCTTTACTGGAAAACATAAATATTTCTGTAATATAAATTTTGACTCATAAAATAATTCAAGAGAGATATCTACAAAGGTTTTGAATATGATGCATAATAGCTCTATGTGAAAAATGTTTTATAAAAGAGATATGTTTTCTTTGAAAGCCCCAATAGGACATAGAGGAAATATACATTTATTACATATTAGGCCATAGTAAAAATCTGAATACATTTTTGAAAGGGAAAAAAAAGTACTGACAACAAATAACTCATCTTCTATGAGTAATAATTTATGTGGTAATTACAAATTAGTGCATTTAAAAATACTTTTCTCTTTCCTTTTTTTATATATACAGGGTCTGTTTATACACAAGAATATAAGGATGCAGCAATCTTTAACCCAGAGATAACACACATAAGTTCTCAATAACTTGATTATCCACATGAGGTGCTCTTTAAATGCTGTCTGTTATCATTATTATATTACAAGCTTTAATTTAATGCACTGAAGTTTTACTGGATTAAAATGTAAATTTCAAAGTATTTTTCCTCTGCCCAGAAATATATTTTTTTATTACGCTTAAGTTCTAAGATACATGTGCAGAACGTGCAGATTTGTTACATAGGTGTACATGTGCCATGGTGGTTTGCTGCACCCATCAACCCGCCATCTACATTATGTATTTCTCCTAATGCTATCCCTTCCATTGCCCCCAACCCCCAGACAGGCCCTAGTATGTGATGTTCCCCTTCCTGTGCCCATATGTTCTCATTGTTCAACTCCCACTTATGAGTGACAACATGCGGTGTTTGGTTTTCTGTTCCTGTGTTAGTTTGCTGAAAACGATGGTTTCCAGCTTCAACTGTGTCCCTACAAAGGACATGAACTCACTCTTTTTTGTGGCTGCATAGTATCCCATGTTGTATATGTGCCACATTTTCTTAATCCAGTCTATCATTGATGGGCACTTGGGTTGGTTCTAAATCTTTGCTATTGTGAATAGTGCTGCAATAAAGATACGTGTGCATGTGTCTTTATAGTAGAATGATTTATAATCTTTGGCTATATACCCAGTAATGGGATTTCAGGGTTAAATGTTATTTCTAGTTCTAGATTTTTGAGGAATCACCACACTGTCTTCCACAATGGTTGAACTAATTTACATTCTCACCAACAGTGTAAAACCATTTCTATTTCTCCACATTCTCTCCAGAATCTGTTGTTTCCTGACTTTTTAATGATCGCTGTTCTAACTGATGTGAGATGGTGTCTCATTATGGTTTTGGTTTGCATTTCTCTAATGACCAGTGATGATGAGCTTTTTCTCATATGTTTGTTGGCTGCATAAATGTCTTCTTTTGAGACGTGTCTGTTCATATCCTTCACCCAGTTTCTGATGGGGTTGTTTGTTTTTTTCTTGTAAATTTGTTTAAGCTCCTTATAGATTCTGGATATTAGCCCTTTGTCAGAAGGATAGATTTCAAAAATTTTCTCCCATTCTGTAGGTTGCCTGTTCACTCTGATGATAGTTTCTTTTGCTGTGCAGAAGCTCTTTAGTTTAATTAGATCCCATTTGTCAATTTTGGCTTTTGCTGCCATTGCTTTCGGTATTTTCGTCATAAGGTTTTTGCCAATGCCTATGTCCTTAATGGTATTGCCTAGGTTTTCTTCTGGGGTTTTTTTTGGTTTTAGGTCTTACACTTAAATCTTTAATCTATCCTGAGTTTAATTTTTGTATAAGGTGTAAGGAAGGGGTCCAGTTTTAGTTTTCTGCAGACGGCTAGCTAGTTTTTCCATCAGCACGTATTAAATAGGGAATCCTTTCCCCATGGCTTGTTTTTGTCAGGTTAGTCAAAGTTTCGATGGTTGTAGATGTGTGGTGTTATTTCTTAGGCCTCTGTTCTGTTCCCTTGGTCTATGTATCTGTTTTGGTACCAGTACCAAGCTGTTTTGGTTACTGTAGCCTTGTAGTATAGTTTGAAGTCAGGTAGCATGATGCCTCCAGCTTTGTTCTTTTTGCTTAGGATTGTCTTGGCTATGCAGGCTCTTTTTTGGTTCCATATGAAATTTAAAGTAGTTTTTTCTAATTCTGTGAAGAAAGTCAGTGGTAGCTTGATGGGAATAGCATTGAATCTATGAATTACTTTTGGCAGCATGGCCATTTTCATGATATTGATTCTTCTTATCCACGAGCATGGAATATAAGAGTATTTTCCTTGGCAGAGACTGCCATTTATCACTTAATGTAAGTTCTCAACTTACCTATTAACTGTAGATTTGGATGGAACTCTGTCCAGCAACTGAAGACTACTTTAATAAGCCTCTCTTCCATGTATATGGAATTGGGCCTGGATTCTGACCCATCTTAAGAGGGTAGAAGTGGTGTGTACAACTGTTAGGTTCTGCCATTAAAAGGAAAGCACACACCACCACTCTCCTCTTTCTTCTTCCATTTGCCTGCAGTGAGAATGGGATGATGAAAGCAAGAACAGCCGCAAGGATCGTTTGCTGGACATGACAGAGTAACAAGAGAGAACCTGGAACCATGACACTGTAAACTATTTCCAGCACTGAACAAAACTACTTGGATTTTTACGAGACAGCTAGCAGACCTTCAATTTTTCTACACTACCATACCTGAGATTTGTATTTCCAGTTGTAACACTGGCGCTTTCCACTACAGGAGAGGGAATGCAATGCATTGCTATATCTACTGGAATTCATTTCTTGCCAAATTATTATGTAAATTAAAGTAATAACAGTAAAAATTATCACTTTAAATTAGTTCATTTGTTTGGAAAATATTTAACTGCAAAATAAAAATAATTTAAGAAAATAACTGTAGACTTATGAAGACTTTCAAAAATGCTATTAATTATAAAGCAATTAAATGGTGATATACTAGAACAAACTGAAAGACTAGCTATAATAAGGACTGTGGTAACAAATCTTATAAGGAATTTAATATATGCAAATTTATTGATGGCATTTAAACACTTGACAACACATGTGAACAAAATAAAGTTAAAACTCCTACTTCATTGAATGTTTGCAACTTATGAGATTCACTCAGGAATAAAATTTTCAATAAAAAAGATTCAGAAAAGAAAAATCTACAAGAAAAAATAAGCAATTGGTAAAATATTTTTAAGAGACATACACCTATGTATCACAAAAGATGAAATCAAATGTTCAATTACACTAATAATCAAGGCAATATAAACAGAAATACTAGGTTAATACTTTCCAAGCTACTAGGGGTTTCCTAATACACTATTAGACAGCATCTGGGGTTAGGGTGGGATTACCTGAATCAGCATTTTCTAATGCGGTTGGGAAACACCATGTTTGATGCAACGGGGGTTGGGAAAAGTTTGCTTTTCCTACATTTTCAATATAACTAACTCATTTGTTACGTAATAATAATAATACAGTAGGGCACTCAAGCTTAAACTCAATTTTTAACATTAATTTTATGAAAAAATAGACTTGTCAATTAGCTTCTGCATTTAATTTATTCAAATTCATGGTGTATATGACATATTTAACATTTGTTGCCAATGTCAATGCTATATTAAAAAGGTTAAGTGGCTTATCTACGTAGTATTGCTTTAAACGGAACTGATGCTGGCTTGTGTTTATTTTCACTTTCTTGATGAAAACTCTACAATTATTTTTAAATTATCCACTCAACAACAATTGGGCAATCTCGAGGTTATTATGCCTTATAATACAGAATTATCCTTTTGCCATTTTAAAAGGAAAATAGACAGGACATTACATACAAAAACCCAAACAGAACACAACAGGGGCTGATAAAGTAAAGTCTTTGACCTTTTGTCTAGATGATAATATGAGCTGCTAAAAATAAATGGAGATGACTAAAAAATAGGTGAATAGGAACTGACATAATGGGGAATGTGAAAAGAATTGGAGAAGATATATGCAAAATAGTTGAGAAGTAGATTCAGGATTCTTCTTGCTTTAAAAGGTGATACTTTGTGAAGCATGCCTAGCTTAGCTAAAGATTCTGATGCTACATAAAATTTAATAAATAAATGTCTTTATTTTGGGTTTTGGTTTTTGGATTTTGTTTTAGAGACAAGGTTTCACTCTGTGGGCCAGGGTGGAGTGCAGTAACACGATCATAGCTCACTGAAGCCATGAGCTACTGGGATAAAGGGATCTTCCCCTCTCAGTCTCCAGAGTAGCTAGGACTACAGGCATGTGCCACCAAGCCCAGCTTATATATATATATATACATATATAGATATATAGATAGATATATCTATATATAGATATATAGATATATATATACTAGAGATGGGGGGTCTCACTATGTTGCCCAGGCTGGTCTCCCACTCCTGGCTTCAAGTGATCTTCCTGCCTTGGCCTACCAACATTTTGCGATTACAAGTGTAAGCCGCCACACCTGGCCTTTTTGTTTATATTGACCAACTATTTTCTATTTAACACTGCACAAAAATCTATGTTTATAAGTGTGTTCTACATTTTAAGACTATTGTTGCCACATTTTTGTATTTAAGTTACTCTAGCTTCAGAAAATGATTGAAGTAGTATTCTTTTTTTCATACAGTAGAATAATTTGTACTATATTATAGTTATTTATCAATAGGACTATTCTATGAATTGATCTATTCTATTCCCATTTCCAATGTATTCTTAAATTCATTGCATTGTTGATAATTGTTGTTTTTATGATATACATATAGATTGATATAGATGTAGATATAAATATGTAGATATATTTTATGGTGTATAAACTTATGGCGTATTATGGTATATATGCTTTTGATTCTCATTTTCATGTATTGCTTATTGGCAAATGCACTTACTTGCTAAAATTTGTTTGCAGCTTGAAAATCACTTGCTGTACTTTCATGGTCATTTATGGATATCTGCAGAGAGCCAAAAATACAAGTTGCACAGTGCATACATTCCCAAGTGAGATTAAACACAGTGACACTTTGCCTTTCTGTTTCAGCTCACTTACTGCAAGGAAATGTCCTTTCTGTGCTTTATTTAGAGCTGTGTTTTTCACATTTTTGTGGTTTTCGTTGAAAATTTCACTGTTTAAGATGGCCCCCAAATGTAGTGCTTAAAGTGCTGTCTAATGTTCCTAAGTGCAAAAGGTGGTAATAAGACTTAAGGTAAAATTATGTGTGTTAGATAAGCTGTGTCTAGGCATGAGTTGCAGTGCTGTTGGCTATGAGTTCAATGTTAACGAATCAACAAAATACATTACATAAGTTATCTTTAAATGGAGACATAAAACAAAGGTATGTGTTGATGGATTAACAAAATAATGTGAACAAAGGGTCACACATCTAACTGTATTTTTGTCTGAGTTCAGTATTGGTTAATTCAGTGTTTGTGGGGATTTATAAAACAGAAATACTGCAAATAATAAGAATAAACTCCAGGTATATGTAGTTATATTTTAGCTATACATATAGGGACATAGAGATAGAGATGTAAATAGAGATGTGTTGTATGATATATAGTGTAATTTTTATATTTCTATAATTAAATGTATACATATTTTTACGTGTCCAACTTTGATACTCATGTTTCTAGTCTCTGCACTTTCTTCCCTCATTTATGTTATTATTTTTTTTTTTTGTAGAGATGGACTCTTGCTCTGTCACGCAGTCTGCAGTGCAATGCCACAATCGTGGCTAGTTGCAGCCTTGAACTCTGGGCTCATATAAGCCTCCTGAGTAGCTAGGACTATAGGCATGTGCCACCATGCCTAGCTAATTTTTTATAATTATTATTGTAGAGACAGGGTCTCTCTATGTTTCAGAGACTAGTCTGGAACTCCATGCTTCAAGTGATCCTCCCCCCTTGGCTTCCCAAAATGCTGGGAGTATAGGTGTGAGCAACCACACCAAGCAGGTATTCTTAACAATGTGTATTCATGTGTTTTTTTTTTCCCCGCATTATTCTCACTAAAGATTTGTCAGTTTTATCTCTTCAAAAATTATCTTTTGTTTTTTATATATTTCAGATTTATTATATATAATTTCTGATGATAATGTACAGTTTTGTTTGTATTCTGTATTATGTTAATTTTTCCAAGTTCTTGAGTCTTAAGTTTGGTTATTGGCTCATTCACTTTCAGTCTCTCTTTTTTATAGTATAATCAATTAAAGTTAAACATGTTTTATGTAGGTGTTAGTTTTGATATGTAATATTTATATTTTATTCAACTTTATGTGTTTTCTGTTTATTGTTACAGTAACTTTGGCCCATAAGATGTTTAGAAGTGTCAGGTTTTTTTCATAATTTCTACATATAAGGGTTTTTTTTCTCACTGTTTAAACTAACATCTAAATTTTATTGGAGTTTTAGAATATATGACCTACATTACATCAATGTTTAAAATTTGAGATTCAATTTCTGATCACTTTTTAGGCAGTTTCCATAAGCTTTTTAAATAAAAGTAATTAGCAACAAAATCACTATGAAGTATTGTTGAATACGGTTTTCCATTTATTTCTGTTTAATCACCTAGCTTGTCTTCTACATTCTTATTATAGAGTCTGGTTGATTTACCAGTTTTGAAGAGAAGCAATTTATACTATACCTCTTAAAATGATAGTGAATTTTTCCCCTTTTTAAAATTGTATCAGTTTTTCTTTATCTATTTAGACCTAGATTATTAGATACATACAAATTTATTAGATGCATACAAGTTTTGATGTAATTTTATCAATAACATTCATATACTTATCTATATATATAGACAAAGTAGGTAAATCTTAGTAAGATAGAACTATTTAGCATCATACATTTTCTCCTACATTAATTTATGGATTTAATAGAAAATGGTAGCTATTTAGTTGCCAAAGGAATAACATGTGTATGATGACATTGATGCTTTTTGTTTTTGTTCCTTTGTTTCATTATTTTTACTTTTATTTTATTTTATTTTATTTTATTTTTGAGACAGAGTTTCACTCTTATTGCCCAGGTTGGAGTGCAATGGCACAGTCTCTGCTCACTGCAACCTCTACCTCCCAGGTTCAAGCAATTCTCCTGCCTCAGCCTCCCGAGTAGCTGGGAATTTCAGGCATATGCCACCACGCCTGGATAATTTTTGTGTTTTTAGTAGAGGTAGGCTTTCACCATGTTGGCCAGGCTGGTCTCAAACTCCCGACTTCAGGTGATCCACCTACCTTGGCCTCCCAAAGTGTTGGGATTATAGGTGTGAGCCACTGTGCCCAGCCTGTTGCATTATTTTTAAAAGTCAAGAATAGACTGTGTTTCAAAAATGAAGAGAAAGTTATCAGATGAATTTCTGGAGGTAAGTAGATAAAATTAAGAACAGGAATATAAGTATTGGGCTTAGAAATAATTTGTACCAACATATCCATTGCAAATAAGGGATAAAAGGAAAGAGTATTTGCTAATCCAGCTACATTAGCAGTTCATTTTTCAAAGATAAGATGAATTTTCTATATTTTGTATGTAAAGTCAAAGTGACAATATAAAATTTGACTTAGATGGAAGAAGGGTAGCAAGTTTAAGAAGAGTAAGGAGAGCGATGATAGAAAAGGGAGAAATAGACCAGGCTTGGTGGCTCACGCCGTAATCTCAGTACTTTGGTAGTCCAAGGCAAGCAGATCACCAGGTCAGGAGTTCAAGACCAGCCTCGTCAACATGGTGAAACCCCGTCTCTACTAAAAATACAAAAAATTAGCTGGGTGTGGTGACGTGCAGCTGTAATCCCAGCTACTTGGGAGGCTGAGACAAGAGAACTGCTTGAGTCCGGGAGGTGGAGGCTGCAGTGAGCTGAGATTGCATCACTGCACTCCAGCCTGGGTGACAGAGCAACTCTGTCTCCAAAAAAAAAAAAAAAAAGGAAATAATTTCCTTGGGTAGTTCAGCATCTAGTCAGATTAGAAACCATAAAATTGTGAACAGCATCATTTAGTAAATTTTCTTATTCTCTCAATAGTGTTCAACTTTTCACTTGTAGATTCATCGTAAGAAAAAAATTTCCAAGGAGATGAGGAAGTAGAGAAGGTCTCCAAAAAAAAAAAAAAAAATTGTTGGGATTAAAAAAGGAAAATCTCAAACAATTGAGGAAGTAAGGATGGCCACTTAGTTTAAATAAAAAGGTTCAGGTCACACTGGAAAAAGTCCTTATGAAAAAAAATACAGGTTCAGGGAATAGATTTCTTTACAGAAAATACAGGTATAGTTATATAATTATTAAAAAATGTAGAAGATTATGGTCAAATAATAGGATACCTCAATATCCTATAACACTGAAGGTTAAAACTACTAGTAAATTCATGCGGTATGAAGAAACTTCAGTTTGAAGTAGAGGTGAATTAAAGTATCTGAAAATGTGAGGTAAAGAACTCGTCTAGAGCAGTGTTTCTCAAGAAACAGGAAAAAGAGATTTTTCTTTCATTTCAAATTTTTTTCACAGCAGTGCTTTTATCTAAAACTAAACCAATGAATTTGGCAAATTATTATATGCAGGGATCCTGTGGTTTTAAGGTTTCTAATGTCTTACTTTCAATTTCTGTGCTTATCTCATAGTGGACAAATTATAGTTTTTTGACTGGAAATCATACTTTCAGTAATACTAAACAGTTGGAATATCAACATGAAAAATCAGACTAGTTAGGATGTTGGAGATAATTTGGAATCGAAAGAAAACAAAAACAAAAACAAAAAACTCCATTCGGTTGGGCACTAAGTAGAATAAATGGGGCATTAAAATGTTGGTTGAAAACCAGAGGAGAAACAGGTGAAACATGGTAAAGCCAAGATTTTCAAGAGTAAGCATATTTTCTGGAGGTTAGCAAGGTAGTAATGTAACTTATAGGATAATGGACGTGGTATAGGATGCAAGAGAGATGATATAATGGAAATACAGTTAGTTTTTAGTTATTTAAAAGCCTTTAAAAGTGTTTAAGTTTTGTTGATGTTTAAACAAACAAAGTAAAAACAAACAAGTGTTCCAGCAAGAGAAATAGGTATCCAGCTGGTAAGAAGAGAAAACTAATGAACAGTCGGGGGTGGAGTACAGTGGATGGCTACCCAGAGGGGAAGCAAATACGACGATGACCAAAGATATGGTTGTATTGATGGGGTTAGTTGATGCTACATTGTCACAAGAATTTTGATTGAGCTGATAAATGGCTGGGGAAGGAGGGGCAGGCAGGGTTTAGGGTAACTCTGGTAAAAGCCTATTACATGGCCTTGTTTCAGAGTGCCAGGAAAATGTTCTTTTCTTACTAAGATACCATTTTTCTGCATTTTTAGATTTTATTTTTCTTTCATTTTTTTCCTCCTCTGGTCTCTTAATGCAGACTTATGCTAAAACTGATTACAAATGAAATCAGATCAATGACCTACAAAATTAAAATTAAATATTATACCATTGTTGAATTGAGTAATACTACTTAAAGTTAATGAAAGATTATTAACTCTTTTGTAAGGTAGAACAAAAATGTGTATAGTAAATAATATCCAAAAAAGTACCTGATGAATTCCTCAGTTATCTTAGTATCTAGTTTTGATTCCTGTTTCACAAAATTGTAATTTTTTGGGAGATAGATTTGTAGGTCAATGTTCAAATTAAAGAGTTTATTGTTATATTTGCTTACAAAATGTACACGGTTTAGGTCCGAATTTTAACTTTGCAAGTGATTCGGAATTACTATTGCCACTAATAATCATGTTTACTTTTAAGGTGACAGATTTCTTCACGAGATCTTTATCTCTCAGTTTTGATTTTAGATTTCTTTTATGTAAAAGATATTGGACATTTTGATTGGTATAGGGAGGAATAGAGGATTGGCAAGAAAACTGCATACAATAAATTTTATAAATATTCAGCACGCAAAAATCTTCTGGCTAACATGGTGAAACCCCGTCTCCCCTAAAAATACAAAAAAAAAAATTAGCCGGGCGTGGTGGCACGCTCCTTTTGTCCCAGCTACTTGGGAGGCTGAGGCAGGAGAATGACGTGAACCTGGGAGGCAAAGCTTGCAGTGAGGCCAGATCATGCCAGTACACTCCAGCCTAGGCAACAGAGCGAGACTCCATCTAAAAAAAAAAAAAATCAGCATGCAAAAATCTGTTTCTGTAGTGCATGCTTATGCTATTGTTTCCATGTGAAAATTACTCTGTGGGGGGGAAAATAGGCTTTTGTTTTTACACATCTCAGGAAAGTGATTGGTGAAGATAAAAGTGTTGTATGATTGATAAACAAAAACTCCACACACTTAATATACACTATTTGGTGAGTTTTGACATATCTATATACCCATGAAACTATCATTAAAATCAAGATAATAGACATATCCAAAACATAACACATTCAGCACTTCCAGAATTGCATGCTTCATTTGTGTGTGCATGTGTGTGTTTCTGTTTTGTGGTAAAAACATTTAGTATGAGATTTACCCTCATAATAAATTTTTCAATACACAGTATAGCATTGTTAACTGTAGGCACTATGTTGCAGGGCAGATCTCAGGAACTTACTCATCTCACATGACTGAGACTTTATACTCATTAAACAGCTTCCCTTTTTCTCCTTTCCCCAATTCCTGGCAGCCACCGTTCCTCTTTCTGCTTTTATGAGCTTAATTATTTTAGATACTTTGATAAGTAGTATCATGTAATATTTGTCCTGTGACTGACTTATTTCATCTACATAATGTCCTCCAGGTTCATCATGTTGTCCCATGTGGAAGGATTTTCTTCTTTTTTGAGGCTGAATAATATTCCATCATATGTATATACTGCATTTTGAAATCTATTGTTTCCATGGGTGGATATTTAGGTTAGTTCCATATCTTAGCTATGGTGGATAATTTAAATTCTTTAAACAATCATAAATGCTGATGGCTTAGAGCATGTTATTTAATGTTAACTGAAGATTACAAAATAGAAAAATAGTAATGAAGAGCTTAATTAAAAGCTACTACATTTTCAACTAAGTTAAGAAAACTCAAGTGAAATTTATTGTTTTGCATCAGTTAAATGATGATGATTTTATGTGGCAAAAATAGTCCATGCTTTTAAACGTTATACTTTAGTAATATTTTATTTATATAATAAAATAAGAAAAAATGTAACTCATTCAAAATTTCCTGTAATTCTTTGGCTTGATATATACCAAAAGAAAAATCTGGTTTTAACTGTTAGTAGGTACTGATGGGGTTGGCTATTTTCCATTATCTCTCAGTTTCATACTAAACTTTCTGTGCTCAATCACAACATTTGCAGAGTACACTTTTCAGGCTCTTTTTCTAATACATAAAATTTTTGTTTTATTCTGTCAGTAGGATGTAAATAGGCATACAGAAGATAGTATCTTTGTAGTTCTGGCTTGAACACCAAGGCGGTTACTGGTAGTTGCTGAAGGTTGAAGAAGCAGCAGCAGTTAGGTGATTCTGGAATCCAGCAGCTGAGCAAATGTAACATTATTTTGACAGTTCTAGCTTTGGTTGAAAAAGCACCTCTTCTTCATCTCTATATAAAATGCAGCAGCTGGCGTAGGCTTATGACTTCCAAATTGGGGGCTTTAGCTGCTTCAAATCTCTGAGATTAAAATATTTTTCTTTGTGTTCCTCCATTTCTTTTCACATAAACGATTCCCTGTTTCTCTTTTAATTAACTGGTTTGTAAGATTACTCTACATTAAATTGCCTCTATTTGAAAAAAAATTTATTTCTGTATTCTAGTTTTTAAAAAAGCAAAATGAGAATCTATTTTCTTAAAACATATTTTAGAGCATTTTGTATAATATTTCTTCCATATAAAATAATATTGAGGTATATACCTCGTATGTTCCAGAAATTATTTGATGCCCTTAGGAGATTAAACATCAACAAATAAGAAAGAGAAGGGTCTTTTCAATGATAGTGCTTAAATTATAGCAGCACAAAATAAACAATAAATATGAGAAGTATGTTATCTAATATATCAGGTATTAAATGTTATTCATACAATGAAAACATAGAGATGGCTCAAGGAAATGGGAGGGCTAATTAGAAAGAGAAACTTAATGATTATCATTGGACATCCAAGAAAGAGCCCTCATTGTGAAGGTGACATTTGAGCAGATTTCAAAGAGATGTGAGTGAGTACTGGGAAGAACCAGTGCAAATCCTACAATGCCACATGGTGCTTGGTTCATTGATATCTGGAAGGGACTCAGGTGGCTGTAGTGTGGTGTGAAGGGAAAAGCAATACAGAAATGAGCTCACTGAGAAAGTGAGTGGAGGACAAATCACAGAGAGTGAAACTGTGTAAGGACTGTGTCTTATCTCTGAGTAAAATCCAGGACTACTTTTGGATGACGAGCTGGGTATTGACATGATCATATCTTCACTTTGAAAGGATCTTTCTGTATCAGAGAGCACATGAAGAGGTGGAGAAACTTAGGAGGCTTTTGCAGTAATACCAGTGAAGGTGGCGAAAGAGGCTGAAATAGAGATGGTAGCAATGGATGTAATCTAAAGCAATTGAGTGTTGAATATATTTTGATGAAATCAGAAAGAGAATATTCCATTCCTCAGTCAAGGTAGTAGAGACCTGGAGTTCCTCCTAATTTCAAAGATGTATCCAGCTTTGATCTGATGAGTATAACAAAAACAAGGTCCAAGGATAAGAAGAGTGACTCTCATTTTGCATATATATTTTTTAAACTATACTTTAAGTCCTAGGGTACATGTGCACAACGTGTGGGTTTATTACATATGTATACATGTGCTGTGTTGGTTTGCTGCACCCATTAACTTGTCATTTACATTACATATTTCTCCTAATGCTATCCCTACCCCATCTCCCAACACCATGACAGGCCCCGGACTGTGATGTTCCCCGCCCTGTGTCCAAGTGTTCTCATTGTTCTATTCCCACCTATGAGTGAGAACATGCGGTGTTTGGTTTTCTGTCCTTGCGATAGTTTGCTCAGAATGATGGTTTCCAGCTTCATCCATGTCGCTACAAAGGACGGACATGAACTCATCCTTTTTTTTTCTTTTTGAGATGGAGTCTTGCTCTGTCGCCCAGGCTGGAGTGGAACTCATCATTTTTTATGGCTGCACAGTATTCCGTGGTGTATATGTGCCACATTTTCTTAATCCAGTCTATCATTGATGGACATTTGGTTGGTTCCAAGTCTTTGCTATTGTGAATAGTGCCACAATAAACATACGTGTGCATGTGTCTTTATAGCAGCATGATTTATAATCCTTTGGGTTTATACCCAGTGATGGGATTGCTGGGTCAAATGGTATTTCTAGTTCTAGATCTATGAGGAATCACCACACTGCCTTCCACAATGGTTGAACTAGTTTACAGTCCCACCAACAGTGTAAAAGTGTTCCTATTTCTCCACATCCTTTCCAGCACCTGTTGTTTCCTGATTTTTTAATGATAGCCATTCTAACTGGTGTGAGATAGTATCTCATTGTGGATTTGATTTGCATTTCTCTGATGGCCAGTGATGATGAGCATCTTTTCACGTGTCTGTTGGCTGCATAAATGTCCTCTTTTGAGAAGTGTCTGTTCATATCCTTTGCCCACTTTTTGATGGGGTTGTTTGGTTTTTTCTTGTAAATTTATTTAAGTTATTTGTAGATTCTGGATATTAGCTCTTTGTCAGATGGGTAGATTGCAAAAATTTTCTCCCATTCTGTAGGTTGCTTGTTCACTCTGATGGTAGTTTCTTTTGCTGTGCAGAAGCTCTTTAGTTTAATTAGATCCCATTTGTCAGTTTTGACTTTCATTGCCATTGCTTTTGGTGTTTTAGTCATGAAGTCCTTGCCCATGCATATGTCCTTAATGATATTGCCTAGCTTTTCTTCTAGGGTTTTTATGGTTTTAGGTCTAAGATTTAAGTCTTTAATCCATCTTGAATTAATTTTTGTATAAGATGTAAGGAAGGGATCCAGTTTCAGCTTTCTACGTATGGCTAGCCAGTTTTCCCAGCACCATTTATTAAATAGGGAATCCTTTCCCCATTTCTTGTTTTTGTCAGGTTTGTCAAAGATCAGATGGTTGTAGATGTGTGGTGTTATTTCTGAGGCCTCTGTTCTGTTCCATTGGTCTGTATCTCTGTTTTGGTACCAGTACCATGCTGTTTTGGTTACTGTAGCCTTGTAGTATAGTTTGAAGTCAGGTAGCATGATGCCTCTAGCTTTGTTCTTTTTGCTTAGGATTATCTTGGCAACGTGGGCTCTTTTTTGGTTCCATATGAACTTTAAAGTAGTTTTATCCACTTCTGTGAAGAAAGTCATTGGTAGCTTGATGGGGATGGCATTGAATCTATAAATTACCTTGGGCAGTATGGCCATTTTCATGATATTGATTCTTCTTATCCGTGAGCATGGAATATTCTTCCATTTGTTTGTGTCCTCTTTTATGTCATTGAGCAGTGGTTTGTAGTTCTCCTTGAAGAGGTCCTTCACATCCCTTGTAAGTTGGATTCCTAGGTATTTTATTCTCTTTGTAGCAATTGTGAATGGGAGTTCATGCATGATTGGGCTCCCTGTTTGCCTGTTATTCGTGTATAAGAATGCTTGTGATTTTTGTACGTTGATTTTGTATCCTGAGACTTCGCTGAAGTTGCTCATCAGCTTAAGGAGATTTTGGGCTGAGACGATGGGGTTTTCTAAATATACAATCATGTCATCTGCAAATAGGGACAATTTGACCTCCTCTTTTCCTAATTGAATACCCTTTATTTCTTTCTCTTGCCTGATTGCCCGGGCCAGAACTTCCAACACTATGTTGAATAGGAGTGGTGAGAGAGGGCATCCTTGTCTTGTGCCAGTTTTCAAAGGGAATGCTTCCAGGTTCCATATTTTCTATAGATCACTGACCCTGCTTGGATCCTTCTTTCAGAATACTTTAACTGAACTTACTCAACACTTCAATGCATTTAAATTGACATATTGATTATATTTGACAGCACTTTTTCTTGGCAATTGTGTTTTTAAATATGTAAAGTAATGGTAGACTGTATGCATAAGTAATATAAAGTATAGCTTTGGGAAAGTGGATTACATAAAGAAGACATTTTATAGAGTATATGCTCAGTCTATTGTTTGTATAAGTAAACTAACATGGGCAATCTTCTATTATCAGTCACTATGATTAGCTGAAGGAATCCAACATGTTCTAGTGTGTATTTTAAGTAAAATAATGGCTAATGTAATTGAGTTTTGCATATAAAAATTTAATAGAAAATACTTGAGCATAACAGACTTTTCTTATTACAAAATATAATGCTTTATATTTCAAATGCCATACTTATGATAATTGTAAAGGGACGACTGAAAGAAATAAAACTAGAAAAATTATATCAATAATTTAACATTTTCTACCTTAAAGAAGAAGATTGGTATAAAAATTAAATGGTTTTATGTGTCAAACATAATTCAGTAGAAATAAACTGCCATCTGTTCCATTTAAAATCATTATAAAAAATAAGGCATATAGTGCATCTCATTTTGTGATCTTATTTAGACTATTGAGAATAATTTTTTCTCAATACTTCATAGATTGAACAGTCTGCATAAATAGCAGCCTTCTTCATTCCTTATTTAAAGTAAATGGAGCCATTTAAGTTAGATGAAAAAGATTACGGAGCGAACTAGTTTGATTTAATAATATATATTAGCATCCAAATGTAATGTTTCTTAGTATTGTTCTAAGCTATGAAATGGTGCATATTTATATCATTTTTCTTGCATAAATTTTAAAGCATTTATTCTTTATTAGTTATGAAAGTGTGAAATCAACAATAAAGCACACCTCTAACAATTTATATAAGAAACACACACATCCATATGCACACACATACATACTCATATGTTAAAGGTTGTTTGTATAGTATATTCGTATTTTAAATAAACCGTTCATGCATACATATGATTATATCCAAATACACACATGCATATGCACTGAAAAAAATATTCTTTGAAGTCCTACATTAAGAATGTACAGCCAGGGTTAGCCAGGGCATGAGTACCTATTCTGCTCAAGAGAAAGATAATTTTAAAATAAATTGAGCAGAGTGATCAGAAATGCAAATAACCTAAGTAAATGCAAAGTCTGGATAACAGGTGGCACATCTTTAAATTCCAAGGGGCCACTCAGACTGATGAGGTGGTAAAGTATGTTAAATTAAGTAAAGTACATTTTAAGTGTGGAGGGAGGTTGCGTGGTGTGTTTTTCTAGACAGTGGTCTATGGAAGGCCCAATTTGCCTGTAAACTTAAGACCTGGTGTCTCTGTCTCCACATTTGGCATAATCCAAACCTTTACACCTTGCCAGATATTAGTCCAACCCTGTGTGGTTTAGCCAAGGCAGGCTTAAGAACAAGCCTGACTGGATAAATAGCTAACTCATTTAGAAAAAGAATGAAAACCTGGTGGAGATTTAGCTCCAGGACTCTGAATCTTTATAGTTTTTGTTTTTATTACAAGTTTAGATTCTAAAATCAGGTAAAAACAAAGCTACGCGACATAGCATTTTTCAAAAGCATTGTCAATTATAAGCAGTTAATTTCTATTTAATGATACAAATGCATCATTTGACTTATTATTACTTCATCTGTTGATTATGCAATTAGCACTATTCTTCATACTTTGCAAAGATAGTCACTGTTTTCAGCCTTCTGTAATGTCATAAATTATGTTTCCAAGTTAATGAAGAACTGTCATTTATTAAAAATATATAACTAAAAATGTACAACATTATTATAAGATATCACTTCCTATAGTTAGAGGGTGCCCATTTAATTTTTGTTCTTTCATTTGAGTGCTGCAGAAATATTTAGTCTCGAAACTTATTGTAAGTTCTGAAACTTAGAAATTAAGCATTCTTCAGCTACTTACATTAGGTTATAGCAGGTTATCTAGAAACAATCCTGGGGCAATACACTTATTTGAAAATATTTATTCCATTCCTTTTAAAGGAGTATTTTATATAAATATCCAAAGCAAATAAAATTCTTTAAGATTAAATTTAATGTTCGCATTTTATAAGAAAAAAGATATACTTGAAATAATTATACCTGACACATGCAATCTTTACATTCATTTTCTTAATCATCTGTCATTATATAAATAGAATTTGATGCCACCTAAAAGCATAAATACTAATAATGCATAAAACTGTTATTAAATGATATATTCAAAGGCAGTGATATAATTGGAAGTGTTAGCCTTCAGGGTGATTTCTGTGAGTTATCATTTAGTATAGCTACCTCATATAACTACCTTATAAAATCATCATTTGCCTGAAACAATGAAACAAAACATTTCCCAAAATATCATGACAGAAATGTTATTGTGAAAGCTGATATTAGTTGACGTTTAGATTTTCTGGTTAATTCAGATATTGAAAAAAATAACAATTTCACATTTGAATTTAAAAGGTAAAATGTTCCTTTAATGTGTTATGCATGATTGCTTAACAAGCTGATTTTTAAATCCATCTCACACCAACCAGAATGGCTATAACTAAAAAGTAAAAAAAAAAAAAAAAAATAGCAGTTGTTAGCTGATGGGAATGTATATTAGTTCAGCAACTTTGGAAAGTAGTTTGGAGATTTCTCAAAGAACTTAAAACAGAATTGACCCAGCAATCTCATTACTAAGTATCTACCCAAAGGAATGTAAGTTATTCTACCAAAAAGACACATGCACTTCTATGTTCATAGCAGCACTATTCGTAACAACAAAGACTGGAATCAACCTAGATGCCCGTCAGTGGTGGACTGGATTAAAAAAATGTGGTATATATTCACCATGGAATACTATGAATCCATTTAAAAGAAAAGAAATCATGTCCTTTGCAGCAACATGAATAGAGCTGGAGGCCACTATCCTAAGCAAATGAATACACAAACAGAAAACCAAATACTGTGTGTTCTCACTTGTAAGTCGAAGCTAAACACTGAGTACACATGGATACGAAGATAGGAACAATAGACATGGGGTCTACTTGAAGGAGGAGGGTTGGAGAAGTGGGAGGGTAGAAAAACTGCCTATCAGGTACTATGCTCACTACCTGGGTGATGGGATCATTTGTACATCAACCTCCAGGGACAGACAATTTATCCAAGTAATAAATCTGCACATGTAACCCTCTAAACTTAAAAGTTAAAAAATATCCAATTTTTAGAGATAGCTAAATTGTCATTGGATCTAACAAATTACAGATGTTTAAAATCAAAATCTCTGATTTTAATATTACGTAGTTGAATAATTTGGATTTAAACTCATTTTACATTGTCCTAAGCTTCTATAAGTCACCTTGATAGGTAAAGGGGAGAACAAAGGTTGATTTTCTAGGCCCCCAAACCACACTTCCTTCTGTTTTCCTGGTCAGAGGAACCTGAAGACAGAATGTTAAGAGGAATAGATTTTAAATAATAAATGAATCATTAGCAAAACTGGAGGAAAATCAAAGGTTGCTGGCTTCCTCCCTTGTACTACAAACATCTGATGTCTTTCTCAAAAAGCCTCTTAATATTTTCTTTGACTTAATTTGAGATCCCTTGAAGCCCGGTTATTTCTGTCTTAGTTGCTATTCTTTGCCCTAAATCCGTCCATGACTTCACGTGCCACATACAGTTTTTTCAAATTCTTTTACTTACCGATTCTCTTATTTCACTCAAAACACAAGCTAGCTGTTATATCAGCAAATAATGTTGAGATTAATATTTTTTATTTATCGTGACAACAGGTTTACAAGAACACAGAGCTTAGAGTTTGTCCAAAAGCTTTAACAATAAATAGGATTCAGCAAAAATTTACCACACAGTCTTAGATTGTGAGGTTATAATTCACCAGTAGGTTCAAATACTAGCCTATTTGACCAAGTAATCATGCCAATACAATAATATATATTAGTATTCATTAGTCACACTTGAATTCATCAAATATTTAAAAATCGGTCCCGTCCATTAAATACACAAGACTGGAAAAGTCGATAAACTGAAAATGATTAACACTAGAAAATTGCAGAAAATACATGAAAAGAAATAAATAAGAAGAGATATCATATTCAAAATTATAGAAGAGTAAAATTTAAAAAATGACATTTTTCAAGTAACAGCTTGGAAAAAATGTTCACAGTTTGCATTACGAGCTTTTTGCAGTATTGGGGGAGAGGTAGGTGTAATGTGAAGTTGTTATTTGTTGCCTCAACGGCTTCCTGAGTGCCAGCACCTGCCATTCTTGCTTTGAACTATTACACACTTATTGCCCATTTCTGGGTACCCATCTCCAACATGTGTCTTCAAGTGCCAAGCCTCATGATGACTTCCCCATTTTATCAGTTCCTCCTTTGCATGTCGACCCAGCTAAATTCAAATTACTCAGATAGAGTGCCCCCCATGTGCCACAAACTACCCCTGCTATGAGCCTCAATAAAGGAACTAGCCCAGGAGTCCTCACTCCATTTTCTCTCTGCTTGCCATGACTTTGTGTGGCCCTCTGGACTTGCCGTGCCTCCCTCCCTAGGACCTGTGAGTATAATAATTCCTTCAATTTCATATGCCTCTCAGAGTGTAATTTCTGCGGTTAACACTGAAGTGATTCTTAAAGACTGCACAAGAGAGAATAGCTCTCTCATTGACAACACAGTGCGTAAGTATAAATCCTATACTATTTACAGGAATATGAAATAACTAATAAATGACATAACTGATAAAATAATTGTTAAAGATTTTTGGAGGAAAATGCGAAAGTGTTAATTTAAAAGGTTATGCACATGTTACGTTTCTTTCACAAATTCCAACCTTAGGGCTTCACTCTTCAGGAGGACTTAAGAAAATGTTAGGCTATAGGTATAATGTATTTACTATTGGCTACATTTGAAATAAAATAGTAGGAAATGACATTTATATTCATTAGTAGGAAACTATTTTAATATGTGGTGATTCATGCACAAGATGAAATAATTTGTAGCCATTAAAAATTAATGAAATACACCAGCATGTGATACATGGAAAGTTCTCCAATACATATTTTTAAGGTAATTAGAGCAAAATTCAAAGAAAGTATATGTGAAGCCTCTGAAGAAGGACTGTCTGAAATTGATATCCTCATTTTGAGGGTTATGTTACACTATTTCTATCTCTATTACACAACAAAAGTTTCAAGACAGTTATAGAGTTATTACTGATTGTTTTCTAATGATACTTTATTTTCCTTCTATTCATTACAATAAATGTAAATATTTGGCTAAATTATTGTTTAGTAAATTATATACTTTCATTTATATTGGTTTTCAACTTTGGACTTTTTGGGAGAATGGATCTGAAGCACAGAAAACATTGTTCTTTCAAGTAGTAAATCTGTTAGTTCTCAGAGTTCTCATTTACAAATTATATTTTGTTCTAAAATTTGTCTATGAACATTTGTTAGATCAATAAAATAAACAATGTTTCAAATATTTATACCATCATTTTTAGCAAAATGCACCATGAATTTACATGTAAGTCACATTTTTTGATGGTCGCATTTTTTTTCCACAAGTTGTCCATAAAATGTAGTTTCAGCCCCCACCTACTTGTTTGTCATTCAAGAGACATTTTTCCAAAATTCCCACAGTTTTCATTTCCACCAGCAATATATTAAAGGTCCTTATTTTTCACATCCTCACCAATGTTAGTTATTTCTGATTTCTGTCTTTTTTTTTTTTAGCTAGACATACTATTAGTTTGGTGCAAAAGTGATTGCGGTTTTTACCATTGGAAGTAATGGCAAAAACTGCAATTACTTTTGCTCCAACCTAATAGTATGTATGAAATGGTATCTATGTTTGAAATTTACATTTCCTTGATGACTAAAGATGCTTTTACTGGTAATATAAATCTCTTATTAGTAATTTATATACCTTAGTTAATAAAACATCTACTTTTATATTTGTCCATTCTAAAATTAGGTTGGTTATTTTCTCATGGAGTTTCAAGAGTTGACTGTATATCCTAGATAAAAGTCCTTTGTCAGATATCTGTATCTTTGTACTTCACAAACATAGTCTCCTAGCCTCTTGCTTATAGTTTTATTTTCTTAATACTGTCTTTTGAGATGGAAAAGTTTTGAATTTTGATAAGGTCCAAGTTATGTTTTGTTTGCTTAACAAATCATGTTCTCAGTATCAAATTTAAGAAACTATTACCTAGCCCAAATCTGAAAGATGTCTTTCCACATTTTCTCCTAAAATTTTTAAAATAAGCTCTCACATTCAAATATATCACCCATTTTGGGTTAGTTTCTGTGTGTTGTGTGAGATAAGGATTTAAGTTCATCTTTCTGCATGCAGATAATCAAATGTCCCAGCACCATTTGTTGAAAATGACAATATGAACGCTAACATACCCTGATTTTGTGACTGTGAGCAGGTTACTCAAGTTCCTTTGTTTCAGCATGTTTTTTTTTTTGTTGTTTTTTGTCTTTGTTTTTTGTTTTTTTGAGATGGAGTCTTTTTCTGTTACCCAGGCTGGGATGCAGTGGCATGATCTCGACTCACTGCAACCTTCGTCTCCCAGGTTCAAGCGATTCTCCTGGGATTACAAGTGCCCACCACCACACACGGCTAATTTTTTGTATTTTTAGTAGAGATGGGGTTTTGCCATGTTGCGCAGGCTGGTCTCAAACTCCTGACCTCAAATGATCCGCCTGCCTCGGCCTCCCAAAGTGCTAGGATTACAGGTGTGAGCGACCGAGCCTGACCCTTTTTTCTTAATTAAAGGGTTGAAGAACCCCAAATATACTGTGGAAGCACATACATGTGAAAGCTCATATGAAGACTCTTACTGGGTACTGACTAAGCAACACTTAATGATATTTTGCTTTTTTAACAGAGCCTTGATAAATATAATCCATTTTTGTAATCAAAAATTAAATATCCTTCAGACATCTATATATGTTGGTAGACAGATAAAATATTTTCTCCTAGAATAAAAAGCCCACTAGTAACTATGATTAATTTGGGGAAGAAAAATTTGGACTGAGGGCTGAGAAGAGCTTTTAATTTTATTTTATATTTTCATCTACATTTTGAATTTTTAATTAAGTTTTTTATCATCAGCACTTTTGTAGTTTATGAGCTGTTTACCCATTTCTCTATTTCTTTATATGTTATTGTGTTTTTACAGTGTACCAATCAAATTTCAAAAACTATATTTAAATGTGTACCTTGTTAAAAGGTGAATCCATTGTTTCTAGACTGTTGTTAACTTAATGTATGATTTCTCACGAATTATGCTAGCTTTGATTTTAAATGGCATAATGGTAATATTAATATCAGCCTAAGTGTAAATCAGCTATTCGTTTATACTTTGTGATCTGCATATAAAAGACAATACTCACACATTCAATAGGCCTTCTAGATTAGAAGATACATTTCCAAAGTACAAACATAAGAATCTTGTAAATATGTATTGTTGGAAGAAAAATATCATTTATTTATTTATTTATTTATTTATTGTTTTGAGATGGAGTCTCACTCTGTCACCTGGGCTAGAGTGTGCAGTGGTGCGATCTCAGCTCACTGCAAGCTCCACATCCCGGTTTCGCACCATTCTCCTGCCTCAGTCTCCCAAGTAGCTGGGACTACAGGCGCCTGCCACCACGCCCGGCTAATTTTTTGTATTTTTAGTAGAGATGGGGTTTCACCGTGTTAGCCAGGATGGTCTCGATCTCCTGACCTTGTGAGCTGCCTTGCTTAGCCTCCCAAAGTGCTGGGATTACAGGCATGAGCCACCACGCCCAGCCAAAAAATATTATTTTTTTCATGGTGAAATCATCAATTGCTTCGTAAGTTGAATATGAAACTGTCAGACTAGTTATTTCTGTTCAAATCTTGGCATTTCTGCTGACATCGAGCCAACTGAGAAAAATTTAAATAAAAACCAAATAGTATCATTGAGAAAGCTAATGAAAATAACCGTATACCTCCACTTTTCTAGAACTGAAAACAGTTTAATGCCTCAGCAATCAGAACATTATATACTAATCTTAGATAAAGATGCAGTGTTGATGTGGAACTTTAAAAAATATTCAACTTCTAGACATATGGAAAGAAACTTCTTAGCAATAAATAAAACATAAAACAGGCTGTGGGTTGAATATAAGAGATTTTTTTTCGACATTCCCTGAAATACACCAGGGGGTTCTTTTTTTCATATTGTGCCTTAGAATTCTTAATAGCTCTGTAAGGGTCTCTGAGTGAAGGCAAAATGGGCTCTGAAGGTCCTTGTGCCTCTATCAATTAGAGAAGACCAAGGTTATATGTTGTAAACAGTTGTGTGTTTTATAATATTGCACTTGAGATAAAGTTATGCTAGATAGAATAAAAACCTATAAAAAGACGTCTACGTGCAAACAGTAAATGATATAAGTCTGAACCTCATATTCAAACTCTCAACGACAACAGTAATAAATGAAAAAGAAAGTTTAGGTGGGAGATTTCATTAGGGTAAAGGATGCCTACAAAATTGGAATCTTAATATTTAGAATGCCAAATTGACTCCACTTTTAAATGTTATCGCTCCCTGAGTTTTACTGTTTAGCTCAGCATGCTCTTCCTATTTCATCCAAAGGCCAGTCTCTTTCAGGAATATTTGTAGCTATGCCTGTACCATTAGTATCACATCAGACTTATGGTCATGCTCCCATATGCATTTGATGGTGCCTATGACCATGTTTCTTCATAAACATAACTCAGTTTCTACTTTCTTTGTATATCTTGGTAATTGGTTCATCAAATGTTTGTTGTTGTTGTTGGTGGTGTTTTATGTCATGGTTATGTGTCTGTTACTTTACTAATGAAAACATGAGGGAGAGAACCAGTATTTTTATTAGTTATCTGTCTTAAAGGGGAAGACAACTGGGTGACAAGTATGTGCACAAATAATTACATCAGAAGAGTGGTAAAGCTTAATAACAATACATATGGAAAGCTGCATGGCTATGAGTTGATTTAAAAAGGTTTTAACATTTAGAATCACACTGATGTGGGAGCTATTTGATCAGTAAGCACACTCAACTTATATGTGATATACATACAAGTATGTACTTTCTAATTTCAGGGCTAGTGGAAGAGTAGATAATTACAAGAAATCTGGGGGGCATAAACAGCATTCTTTCACCTTACAAGAATTCTAAATCAGTTTAAAAATGAAGACAAAAAAACCTATACAGGTAGAACAAAAGTATCTGTTTAGTATTGTCAAACACTAAGGTAAAAGGTATAGCTTGATTAAGAGACAAAAACACTTTGTTGATGCTTTAATCCTGGAACACCTCGGGACATCCCACTGCAGGGAAAGTTGGAGCTCTTACTCTATCACATCATCAGGCTGCAAATTTTCCAAACTTTTGAGGTTTGCTTCCCTTTTAAACATAAGTTCCAATTTCAAATCATCTCTCTCAAGTTTAACGTTACACAGATCTCTAGGGCAGGGGCAAAATGCCAAGAGTCTCTTTGCTAAAGCACAGCAAAAGTGACCTTTACTCCAGTTACCAACAAGTTCATCTTCTCCATCTGAGATCACCTCAGCCTGGACTTCATTGTCCATATTAATATCAGCATTTTGGTCAAAACCATTGAACACATCTCTAGGAAGTTTCAAACTTTCCCACATCTCCCTATGTCCTCTGCGCCTTCCAAACGGTTCGATCTCTGCCTGTTACCCAGTTCCAAAGTCACTTCCACATTTTTTGGTATCTTTATAGCAGTACCCTACTCTCCGCAGTGCCAATTGACTATATTAGTTTATTCTCATACTGCTATAAAGATACTATCTGAGACCGGATAACTATAAATAATAGAGGTTTAATTGACTCAGTTCCACATGGCTGGGAGGCCACAGGAAACTTACAATCATGGCAGAAGAGGAAGTAGACACATCTTACCTAGCAGGAGGTGCTAGAGTGTGTGTGAAGAGCGAAGGGGGAAGAGCCCCTTATAAAACCATCAGATCTTGTGAGAACTCACTCACTATGATGAGAACAGCATGGGAGAAATTGCCCCATGTTCCAATCACCTCCCTCCCTCAAAACACGAGGATTACAATTCAAGATGAGATTTCGGTGAGAACACAGAGACAAACCATATCATCTGTAGTCATAAGGCTCTTCATTTGGTAGGGCTCGATGGCTTACGCCTGTAATCTCAGCACCTTGGGAAGCCAAGGTGGGTAGATCATCTGAGGCCAGGAGTTCGAGATCAGCCAGGCTGAGATGGCAAAACCCCATCTCTACTAAAAACACAAAAATTACCTGACCGTGGTGGCGGGCACCTGTAATCCCAGCTACTCTGAAGGCTGAGGCAGCAGAATCGCTTGAAACCAGGAGGCAGAGGTTGCAATGAACCAAGATCACACCATTGCACGCCAGCCTGGGTGGCAGAGCAAGATTCTGTCTCAAAAAAGAATCTTCATTTATTCTCTATCACAAAAATTAGCATTGCTAAAAATTATAAAGAATACATTACTTTGCTCTCTCACTGTCACCTTGTCCTCTTACACCCAGCACTGTGCTAAGGTTATGAAAGCACCGTGCTTCCAGAATAGATGTGTACATACAAACTCCTATACACAGAGTTTGGTTACTTCCGCAGATTTTATATTTGATTAATAAGTTATACACCACCATTGTTGTTTCTTTATTTCCAATATATGGCTATCTGTGTCTTTGTAGAATTAGGCAATGTTTAATGAATTACAGGCTTGGGATTTTGAATAAAAAGTATTTGTTTCAGTATGGCTTACTACATGCTCATAGATACATGTTTACTTTTGAAATATAATCTGAAATTTCCCTGTTTTTCCAAACTCATACAACCTTATCCTTGCTAGGCAATGTTTGCTAGGCTTTTCCGATTGTCAGACAAAATTCTAAAATGTTCAGCTTTACTTCAGTAATTATGACTTTATTTAAACCACACAGGAAGAGCAGCAAAAAGACTATAAAACATTAACAAAAATCCTGCATTCTTATATCACACAGAATAAGTTATCATGCAGAAACTAGAATAACCTTCAGGATATAACACAAACTGCATCTTGCTCTCTTCACAAAAGACACAAATTCAATTTTCTCCCTTTCAGTATTTCTCCTTTGTAGCTATTTCTTCTTAGGCTCCAATAAACTAAAGTTATTCTTTCCTATATATTATGGCTCATGCATTTTACTTTATCTTTGTGTTTCTGTAGAATACTATGCCATTTACTATTCTGTTTCAGTTAATGACCACAAAGAGGACCCAGTTACAGAGATATCTGGAATCAGACCCTCTCTTAGGGATTTAATAGCCATCCAATAGCTGACTTAGAATTAGGTATCTATCTTTATTTGTTGTTGACAGCAACACGCTTTTACAATTACAAATATAGTACTCAGAGTATATATTTATAGTAATATTTATATGTGTACTTATTTTTAAATATATACGTATAGTTATACTTATTTTTATATTTGAATATATGTATTTATAATATATATGACAACCTTTGAACATGGTAACACTTCCCAACAGTTGCATCACAAGGTGGATGAATATTATAGGATTGGCGACAAGTTGGGAAACTCTAGCATTATGTTTATTCATTATCTTTTCTGAATGAACCAAGTGTTATTTTCCTAGTTTACAATAATATTACAAATATTTCAGTTTGACCTGATCGTTCTTCTGAATGAGGAAGGTTTATGTGTGTGGGTGCATATATGTAAATGTGACGTTGGCTGTATGCATAACCTCATATGTTTCATTTGTTAAATGATAAATAAACTTTCCATAATAAAGAAAATATAAGGCCACATTAAATGAAAATACTTAAGAAGTCTAATTTTAACATAGATATTTTACAGGTCATTGTTTCATGTCACCATTCTGTGATCATTCTCAAATAATTTGGGGGTATTTACAGAGAATAAATATAAAAAAATAGAAATCATTCTCAATATCAAAAGAGAAACAGAAATATGATGGCATATATCATGAGTTTCTGACTCCCTTACTAATTTAATATAGGAATTACAAAAAAGAAAAGGGAGAAGTTGACAGACCCCAGACTCTCATAAAAGTATTAAGATACCTCAAGGATACAGAAGGTGCTCAGCCATTGCTGGGTGTATGGACTAAAGAGGAGAGTACACTGAGAGCTAAAGTTTGTGAGCTCCAAGGATCAGGGAGTCTTTTCAGGAGCTTTACGTTTGTTCATTTTCACTTTTATCACATGTCCTGTTTTATTTTATTTCACTAAGTTTAATTTTAGCATTTTCCTTTGAGAATGCTAATACATGGAAATGATTTAAAAATGCGAACTATAAAATATTTACAACTGAAGTAATTTGAGGGTTTACACAAAAAATGCAGCCATCTGTTTGTATCATTCTCATAGCTCATGTTCTCACTTCCTTTAAGTCTATTTCAGTGTTGGAACACCTTAGATAAAACAGCATCTACCACTGTTTCTCTGTCCTCTTTATATTGCATTATTCTTTTTCATAAGTGCATCTCTTACTTGAAATACCAGTATTGATTGCAGGTTAGCATCTATCTCTCTACATTGGAAGGTATGTTTAGGGATATCAGTATGTCAAGATCAGTGAAGGGTATGAAAACTTACTTTATCTGTAAGCTTGTGAGTTAGTATGTCACAGCTTTATAGATGCTGGCAGAAGACACAGGCTCCTGGTTTAGAGCCAAAGGCATTTTTTTTGTCCTCACAGCACAGTAGGTAGCATACATTTGCAACTATTCCCCTTTCCCTGAGGACCATGTGGTTGATGTGAAGTAGCACAGGATGGTACTGAAAACACAATGAATTTATGTCACAGCTGAGGAACTTTAGCTTGGGAAGCCCATAGCCTTATAAGTGTGTTGCTGGAAAACCGGCTCAAATTTTTCCCTGAACAGGAGTATCATCTTTATTACCCTGGTTGGGAAACAAATCTGCCCTCCTGAAACACACAAGTAAGGGAAATTTTACTTATATCTTTCAAAACTGTTTGATATACAAAATATTCTTCAAAAGACAATCCGGAATAAGGTTGTCAATGTCCCTTGCTCAGAAAACAGGCAGTAGTGCGAGAGACCCATGGAAAATTTCCAGTCCCTCTCCAAAGTTTTTCCCTTATTTCCCCACTGTTTTGGCTTCTGGAAAGTTTTCTCATGAATACGTCATTTCATCAGCTAATTTGACTGATGTGTAATGGGACAACTTTGTTAAATTTGATTCATGCATCATTTAATTGAGGCCACTATCAACATACTGCAAATAGCAGAATGATGCAAACCTTCAGTGTTAACTTAGTCATGCCCGGACCTCACCAGCTCCAGTTGCCTAGCTTAACTAATCCAATAAACTATCACAACCTACCTTAGAAAGTTGAGTGTCTTTCTTTTAAGCTTCCATATTCCACTTGCCAAAATGCAAATGTTATTTTTTTCACATGCAAAATGGTACAGTCATTTTTGTTTTGTTTTGACTTTAATTTAAACCTTCAATTACCAAATGACTAAGTATTTCTACTCTATGTGTACACTAAAGAGAAATAAAACTATATGTCCACACACACTTGTAAATTAATACTCATAGAAACTTTATTCATGAGAGTCCAAAAAGGAATAAGCTAAAATGTCAAAATGATAAATGGATAAGCAAACCTTGGTGTATTCATACAATGAAATACTGCCCAGCAAATAAAAAATAAGCAAGATACTGATACAGCAACCTTGAAACCTCTAAAAATAAACTAATGATAAGTAAAAGAAACAAGTCTCAAAAAGGACATACTGTGTGATTCCATTTATATGAAATTATTTAAGAGGCATAACTATAGTGTCAGAAATCTAGTCAGTGCCAGTGGCCAAGGATCAGAGGACAAATTGAAAGCAAAGCAACATGAAGGAATATCTGGGAGAGATGGAAAGTTTTCTAAAGCTATATAGTGGTAGTGGTTACATTTCTTATAGTTTTACCAAAACTCATCCAACTGGATACACAACATGAGTGGATTTTCTTGTATGTAAATTATACTACAACAAAGCTAAAGAAAATAACCTTAGATGAAGGCATATACATTGAATTATGTTGAAACATAACTATGAAACTGATTATAGTAGTTGCCTTGAGGAGAGAAATGGATAGACATTAGGGCTGGTTTCTTCTCTATGCAACTGACGAAGTAAGTAGGGCTTGGTGGTGGCTTGAGTACCATTAGTTACAGTCTCATATTCCACTCCCAGCTTCCACTCCAATCTTGGAGCAAGATTGGGGCTGGGTCCAGATATTGTGGCAACCTGGCTGAGTGTGAAAACACTTGAGGCAGTGTTGACATGCCAGCCCTGTGCCACCTCAACCCCTCCAGATTTTGGATGTCAATAAGCATGGGAGGGAGGCCAAAGTGGGTATAACGGAAAGCTTGGCAATGGCCTGCAGGCACCCCATGGCACAAACAGCCTGGGTGCCATGAACTGTGGCAAGTGGTTGACAGGCTTCTGGGCAGAAGGTGGAGGGTCCCCAGTGGAGCTCTACCTTCAAGCCAGGGAGAGCCTGAAGCCTGGGGGCCAGGTGGTGGGCTCCGCACACTGGAGCAGAAACTTCTGGTCCTTTTTCCAGACCAGCCCATGGCCACCCATGGACCAATGGGCACTCACTTCCTCCCCTCTGAGGCCTATAAAAGCCTGGGACTCAGCCAGACTCAGAGAGTTGATGGGACGGCAAACTGGAGAGGAGCTACTCACTCCAGGGTCTCTGTCTGCTGAGAGCTGAGCAGATCATGGAATGACTCAACTGCAGATAGCAGCTACCCACTCCATGGTCTCATTTGCTGAGAGCTGAGAGCACCTACCTGCTCCATGGTCTCCTCTTTGCTGAGAGCTGAACATTCGTTGGGACAACAAGTCTGCAGAGAGGAGCTACTCACTGTGGGTCTCCTCTGAGTTGTTCTGTAGCTCAATAAAACTCTTTGCCTTGCTCCCCATCCACTTGTCCACATACCTCCTTCTTCCTGGATGCAGGACAAGAACTCAGGACCCACCAAATGGTGGGGGTAAAAGAGCGGTAACAAAAACAGGGCTAAAATACAATCCCTCCTTGCGCACCACAAGGTTCTGGGAGACAAGAAGGAGAGAAGGGACAAGAAGGGAGACAAGAAGTAGAGAAGGACAGAGGAGCTGCAGCCCTTTGGGGAGCCCTGACCTAGGAGCTCTCCAAGCCAGGACTATACCCTCTTTGGGACTTTGTGGTCCCTGGCTTCTCCAAGCTTCACCACATTCCCCAGTGCCAGCCATGGAAGCTGCTTGTGGGACACCTGGTCCAGCTGCAACTTCACAGTTAGCCAGTGCCCATGCCAGAGCCTGATGCTACCCACCCTGCCACATCCAGCGTGCCCAGGCTGTGTGCAGAGAGCAGACCCCATGCTTGCTTACACACCCCTTGCCGCTTTGCACTTGGCTTGCCTTTGGCAGGCATGGGATCCAGGCCAGTAGCACAAGCTGAGCACAGAATGCCATGCTGAGTGGGCAGAACAAGCCCAACAGCTGAGCAAAACTCAAGCAATGGTGCCATTGACCAGAGAGGTTTCTGGCTGGTGAAGCAATACGCCAAGATTCCTGTAACATAGATATGAATGTTTTGTTAAGATGCCATTCCAGAAAATTCAGGAATGCAGTTACTGGTAATTATGGCTATTCTAAAATGAAGTTAACAATAGAAGAAAAAATTAAGGAGAGGCCAGGTTTTGTGTATAAAGGGAATGTAACCATTCTAACCTTAGGTATTAAAGCAAGAGGCTCCCAATTATATTCATCAGAATATCAGGAATATTTAGAATAACAAAGATCCAGACAATACTTCACATAGGTTTACAACATTATATGATTTAGTAGTGAGATATTTTATGTTGAATTTGTCACTTTAATCAGGTTTAGTGGTAAACTCACAATTACATATGCATCATATTTATTCTACTTGTTAACTCATGAGCAAATGCTGTTTATGACCAGATACTGTCTTCCAAAAGGTGACTGTTGCACTGGAGTAACTGACATATTTTGCAACAACCAAACATGACATAGTAGCATAATTTTTGAGTAAACTTACCATAGGAAGAGTCTACACTTGCTTTAAAAAAATGTGCACTAAATTGTTCTAGTGCCTTTTGAATTCCTCTTATCAATAAACATTATTAATGACAGTATGTGCTAAAATAATATTTTAAGTCACTAACTGTATAAAATATGTCATGTAAAATTGGCAAATGAGTCTTTTCTGTAGATAAAGATTAAGGTTGCTATTCTGATTAAGTGAAAAATTATAATTATGTCTTTAATTAAATTCACCATGGTGTGACTCTTCTGATTGCATGACAGTTAGCCCAAGTGAGCTTCATTTAAAATAATGATCTAGTGTAAAACTGGAATTCTAGTCATCTGTTTGAAGAATGAGGAAAGAATCATTCCTGATGGTTATAATTCCACATATTCACAACACAACGGCATTTAGTAACCTAAAAATGAGACAATCCATTTTACAGCCTGAGTATAAATAAAAATTCCAGGATTGATTGTCTTTGTATTAGTTCAAAATTAAGTCGAATATAAATAAATTTATCCAAATCTTATGTTTTACCCTAATTAATTCAAATGATCTAGAAAATAAGTCAGGTAAAAGATCTGTCAGTTGCTCTAGTTCTGACTTTATTTGTGTCAAATTTTTTAATACCACACTAATGTTAGGTCACTTTTGTAATAAAACAAGCAATGCCCTTAAACCCTTTTCCAAATATAGAATAACTCCTCTGCAGGCTTCTCTGGAGTTAATACAAAAAGAATGAGCTTGAGCCATTTAATTAATTATGAGAGGTCATGTGCTCATAGGCGAAGTAATTTAACATCTGATGTATTCATTAAATTTACCAAGCATAAATTTAATATTTTATAACTATTACTAGAATTTATTTTTAAATACAAAATGGAAGCAATCAATAAAATTGCATTTAGAGGGCATCTATTACAGACAAACTACCTAGAATAGTGGAGTAATTTTTTGTTGCATCCCGGAGTTTTGTAATTACTTGTTTGCCAGTTTTCAATCAAATGTTTCCTAAAGGTAAAGAGCTATAACAATTTATTACACAACTGCTTTAAGAGAGCTAAAAATGTCTAGCAAATTTAAAAAATGGGGTAACAGCAATGGAAAGCTTAAAATCAGAATTTGCTTGAGATGTGTTCGATGAAAAACAAAAGTGAATGTTTGAGGAGAATAAATCATGCATGCTATTTTTACTGAGTGAAAATAGATCTAGAAAGTTTCTTATGGACAACTGCCAAACTATTGTCTTATGTAAATCTCCTGCATAGAATAGTTCTGTCTGATTCAACATGCTTTTTCTTAATATCTGAATTTAGACATATTAGATATATTTGTCTCAATTTAGCTTATTTGAAATTAGAATCATAATGTAGAAAAAATTGGTTTTGGAAATGTAATAGAAAGTAAGAGAATAAGAGTAATTCTAACATTTAGGTCAAAGCTAATGAACTGTAACAATACTGGGGTAGGCAGGGATTTAATTGACTCAAATTTACAAATCAGCAGACACACTGTGATTAGAAGTGTAGTGTTCAGAAACAATAGAGCTCTACTCCTCAGATCACACCTTACCTAGTCTATTTTTAAGATCAATTTTCAATGAGGGATATTGACAAACTGAAGGATAACCAAAAAGATTACACATTTAAAAATTCATGTGTTATATAGTGGAATTAATTATTCTTCAGTGTGGGAAACTGCAAACCATAATAAGTTAAATATATATTTTCATTTAAAAAATTGTCTCATGAGGAGGAATGCATCCCACATCATACAATTCAAGGATCAAAACCAGGACTAAAGGAAAGATGTCATAGAAGTTTCTTGATCATATCAGCACTTTTGCAATGGTGAAAGCTATTATCACACTGTGATAAAATGAATTCCCATAATGGTGAATGCTAAATTAAAGGACTGATGACCCTATGACCTTTCAAGCAGCAGCAATTACTTCTAATTTTGGTGTAGGATTGTGCCGAATGATCCCTATTATCTATTTATAATTTAAGACCGTAATTAATTTCATCTACCATGCTGTATTATTCTAGTTGGTGGGAGTATATTTGTATACAGCTTCCTGTTGATGTCCCACTAGGATGTTTTTAGAATATATTATGATATATCCTATATAGAACATATCATGCAATAAAATGCATAGATTAGTGTACAGCTCAATGATTTGTAGTGTAAGCTCAATGACAAATATATTTGTTTCTGTACTCACCATTTCAGCAAAGATACAGACCATTATCATCACCTTAGGAAGATCCTGTTTTTCCTTTTAGGAAATCTCTTTCATGTCCTATCTAATGCAAACATTGATCTGACCTTCACTATCATAATTGTGCATGTTCTAGAGCTTCTTATAAGTGAAATTGTACAATATTTTCTGTTTGACTTCTTTCATTCAACATAAACTGAGATTCTTCCATATTGTTGCATTACTGGCAATGACTATTAGCAACATTTATTTTTGTTGTTGTTGAGTAATATTCCATTGCATGGCTATACTATCACTTGGGTTGTTTACAGTATTAGATTTTTAAAAAATCAGAGCTCTATGAACATTAGTATAAATTCTTCCTGTGCTTATATACTCTCATTTATCTTTGGTGAATAACTATAAGTTAAACTTCTTGGTGAAAGAATGAATGTGTGTTTAGCTTGATAAGAAATTGTCATGTAGATTGTAAAATGGATATACCATTATATGGTCTTTTCAGTATAATGGGTTCCGGTTGCTTCTTGTTCTCAGCAACATTTGGTATTGTCGTTCTTTCAAATTTAAGCCATGCTAGTACACTGAATAATAGTAGTATCTTGTTGTTCTTAATTTGCATTCCCTTCATGACTAATGATATATTGAGCATTGTTTTACCCACTGGTTTTCCATTTACATAAGTTTTGTTGTGAATTGCCTGTTCCAGTCTTTTTGTCTATTATTTAATTTTAATATCTTCTCATTATTGAGTTGTTGGAGTGCTTTTTTGTACTCTATTTAAAGGTTTTTAGTTATGAATATGTTTCTTTTTTTGGTTAATTTTTGTATTAGTGCCATTTCTTTTTCTACAAAAAAAAATATTGTAATGAATAGATATTTTTAACTTTGATGTAACCCATTTGTCCTCTATTTCATATGTAGTGCTTTCATGTTCTGGCCAAGAAACATTTACCTCCCCTAGGTTTACAAATATTTTTGTACTTTTAAAATATTTTTTTCTATGATTGATTTGCAAGTTAATTTTTGTATAAAGTGAGGTTGTGATCAAGGTATTTTGGTATTATTGTTATTTTATTTTTTTAAAATACAGATAATAGGTTATCCTAGCACTAACCAACAAGCTAAGGGTCATTTTATTCTGTAACCTATTTGATTAATGCTTTCTTTTCAGGAGAAAATAAAACATTATTTGTATTCCTGTGGGGTTGATTCCAATACGTGTTTATTTTCACCCCCAGAAATATTAAAATTATATTTCTTATCACCACAACCTGGGAAGTTTTAGATTTTTATTTAAAATATTGTCATTCATTATGTTTATGATATAATGTTGATTTCTCCCTGGACTCATCGTTTGACAACTGGGGGTTAACTAATAAATAGCTGGTTAAAATACTGGGACAGCAAAATGGTGAAATTATTAGAAATTACCTGAGTCAGAGATACTAGAGCTCTTACACACACACACACACACACACACACACATACAAGTTATTCTCTGCAAGCTCCAAATTCAAAAAAGTGCACAAAACTAATTGGATTTTTGGTTTCTAGAGAAATTTCATACTATATTGAGGAACATACTAACCTATTATTCAAACTATTTTTTTCTTTGTTTTGTGTTTACCAATTTATTTTTCTGAATGTTAACTTGCATGGGACTCTGAGCAAAAGCCATCTCTTTTGGAGCTTCAAAGAGTCCTAACCCAGCTAATTCCTCTGAGAATGCAAAACAGGCTCAACGGTATTTGAAATGTCAGCCACTGTACTCACATTACTAGGAATTTTGGAATAAGTTCTTAACTGCCACCCATGACTGTTAAGATTTTACTAGAAAGTGGCTTGAGGCTGCTACTAAATACATTTCTTTGAAAGTCAACTGTTATTCTGGGCTTTATTTAAAACTGCTTTTATTATTATTATTTTTAAAATTCTTCATTATAAGAATGCATAAATTATTATTTGATATCATATACCCATCATGAAATGGACTATGTCAGAACAACATTCCAGTAGGGAGGGAAATGTACAAACATGTTTCCACATCAAATGCTCAAGCACCTGTGTCAGAGGATGCCTGGAGGCACATATTGCCTACATGAAGAGTTTCTTCCACGTCTTTGAGTCTTGTTATTTTGGTTCCTCCTGAGGAGTTGCCCTAACTTCACTGCCAAATGAGTTCCTACATATGATCAGTTACTGGAGGTTGCTAAACAAGCAGTAGATTGGCCAGGCACGGTGGCTCACACCTATAATCCCAGCACTTTGGGAAGCTGAGGCAGGCAGATCACCTGAGGTCAGGAGTTTGAGACCGGCCTGGCCAACACGGCAAAACCCTGTCTCTACCAAAAAATACAAAAAATTAGCTGGGCATCATGGCGCCCACCTGTAATCCCAGCTACAGGGAGGCTGAGGCGGGAGAACCCAGGAGGCGAAGGTTGCAGTGAGCCAAGATCGCGCCACTGCACTCCAGCCTGGGTGACAAAGTGAGACTCCATCTCAGTAAAAACAAACCAACTAACCAAAAAAAAAAAAAAAGACACAGCAGGGTTTACTTTTCAAGGGTGGAGAGCTGGCCTTCAATCTGGAAGCAGCTGTATTACAACTGGTGGATAATTGCACGTACTTCATAAGGGATAAAGATAAATCCACTCAATGGGAAGAAAATGGTGTTGCCCATGCTATCAGAGAAACTGGGGAGTGATAATAATAATAGTGTATGGATTTATATCAGTTTTGGATAGTAGCCAATAAACTGGCTATGTGGTCAAAAAGTGGGCCTTAAATGACTGGAAACTAAAAGGAATCACAGTGTCGAGTGCTTATTATGAAAAATTATCATGCAGTTAGAGAAGGAAAAAAAAGCATTTCTTACTTCAGCAGGAGAATATAATAAACAAACTGATGACCTCATTCTTTTATTGGAAGTGGCCTTTTAGGTAGACATAATGAGAGGTAATTAAGTCATTTGAGCAATGCAACAATAAGCAGAATAAAAGGAGAATACTCCACTTTCTTTTTCAAAAATTTAACTTTGAATAACAATTGGCCTTTAAGCCTAAAGACAGTTATGTTTCATGTTACCAAGAGGATCAGGCTGACCCAAAAATGACAAATCTATCACATTTACCCACCTTCCAGGATTCTAACTCAATAATTTGGGGATACTGACTTAAATTATATTGATTCTGGATTTGGACTTGCATATCTGATATCTGGTACCTGAACAAGATGCCATAAAGATACTAGGGGTCTTTGGCTAAAAACATTATTTCAGTTTGGATCCACTGCTTTGTCAAATGATGAAGAGATCATTTTTCTGCACGTGCACCATAACACTTGTTTAAGATTAAGAAACATGTGCAATGAAATTATCATTTTCCTTACAAGTCACAAGATAGTGGACTGATTTTTTAAAAAATGGACAATTGAAACATCTGTTTGAAAAACTGAGGTTTCAGAAAAGACCGAAGAGATGAGTCACATGATTGAACAAATGTATGTAGAAGTGAAGAGGTCACCATCTAATCAATGATTGAGATAAGGTAAGGAATATAGGAAAGAGATAACGGGGAATGGCATAGGAATTTACATACATTTTCACTTCTTCTATTTTTTTTCTCTGCCTAAAATTGCAGTGGCAGAAAATGGATTAAATTTATGAAATCCTAAGAAAAGCTTGGTCACTAAACATGACATCATGATCATACCTTTAAATGTTGCTGTGAAAAAGAGACTTAAATATAATTGACATAAAAATAGGATTCCTAGAAAAGGATAAATGAACCTAAAAAAGAGTCATATTGAGGAAAAAAACGTTGATTATGTTGGCTAATTAGAAGAGATGATATTTAAAAAGTGTCAAGAAATTTGAACAGATAATATAGATTACACAAACTCAACAAACAGTTGGACAACATGTTAGAGGAGGTCAAATTTGGGAAAGATCACAGACACTGATTCAAGATGAAAAATGAGACGTATTCCTACAGATATTCAAACAGACAGGTGAAGCATCTTGTTAGTAGAAGTACAGTAAATCGATGTATGGGATAATTATTACCCCACCAATCTATGAGAATTTAAACAGGCAGAGTATAATTTACACTTGGTTCCTCTGCCAACACCCAATGCCCAAATTAAAAACTGGCTGTGGGATCTCCTCCAAAACGATTTCTACCTGTTAATATCTGATACTGATATTACTTTACATTGTATATGGAACTTTGCGGCGGTGATTAGTTGATGATCTTTAGATGGAAAGGTTACCGTGCATGTGATCACAAGGTCCTTATAGGATGGAGCAAGAGGATCAGAGTCAGAGAAAGAGATGTTATGAGAAGACGTAGAATTTGGAAGGATGTGGAGACACAAGCTCAGACATGCTGGTGGCCTCTAGAACCTGGAAAAGTCAAGGAAATTGTTCTTCCCTACCTCTTCCAGAAGGAATGCAACCTTTCCAATCCATTCTGTACAGAATATATCCAGAATGCACGTTTGCATCTGATGACTGTTTTGACCTATTTCTGCTATTGAATATGGCCATGCATCCAGAGGGGTAAAAAATATAAAAAACACCCCCTCGAGTATGAATGAGTCTTCCCCAAGCCAAGATATTATACATTTTTGGCAGTTCATGATCTGGAGACAAATTACATCCTATGTGATTGACAGTTAACCCTGGAAGATATGCCTCAATGTCTCAATCATCTTAGATGTTTGTCTGTATTTTCTTTCTACTGCTGTATTTTTTCCTTTGACCATCGTAAAAATCTTCACTACTTCTTACAGTAGTATCCCTTGTTAACATCTTGATTAATTGCTATAACTGAAACCCTGTGTTGTCTCGAAATGCAGACACCTTGCAGTACCTGAATCTTGAGTGAGGGTCTGCTTATTCATGTGATTCACGTTTAATTTTTACCGGTTCTTTTAAATCACAAACAAGCTGCTGTTGTCCTGCAGATCCTGAAGAAATCAGATTTGCTAAAATCTATATTTTTAATTTATTTGTATAGTTTTTTAAATTTGTAGAAAATACTCATTTATTCTAAGTTTTGTGTATTGCTTTAAATGTATACGTTATGCCTATAAATTTAAAATACCCACATGGAACATATACAAATGGAAAGCACATATAGTTAAAAATATGATTAGTTTTTTAACATTTTTGCTTTGCAAAATGTTATATGAATAACCTGTGAAGTAAGAACCTCCTTGGGAATAAAATGAAAATTTAACAAATAACCAATTAATGTCAATATTTCTTGAGAACTTATGCCATGCTTAGTGCTAAGTACTAGAGATATAAAGAACCCCAAACCAAAATTCCACCAAGCTTACAAGTTTGAGGGTTAAATGAACAAAACCAAGTTCAATAAAATTTGAAGAATTCTAAGATTATGAAAACTATAGATTGACATGAAAGTGCTGGTTTCATGGGTTATGTTTAACACATTTAATCAAAATGCATGGAGTGGGGTAGTGGTCAATAAATATATTCTGGAAAAAATTGAAAACCAACGAAGATGCCAAGAATAGGTGTTAACCAGAAATCTCTGGGCCTGGGGAAACTGCACTGGGTAAGTGAGATTGAATGAACATCACATAGCAATAAAGAAAACAGGTGAAAATGCCTTTTTTGAAGAAGAAAAATATTTCCTGTTGGCAAATAACAGAGTAATTGTGGTGGTAGAGTGATATGGTTTGATTCTGTGTCCCCACTCGAGTTTTATCTGGAATTGTATTTCCCACATGTCAAGGGAGAGACCTGTAATCCCCAAGTATCAAGGGAAGGAGGTGATTGGATCATGGGGATGGTTTTCTCCATGGTGTTCTCATGACAGTGAGTGAGTTATCATGAGATCTAATGAATTTATAAGTGTTTGGAGGTTTCTCCTTCAGCCTTCTCTTTCCTGCCCACTTGTGAAGAAGTTGCCTGCTTCCCCTTCCACCATAATTGTAAGTTTCCTGAGGCCTCCCCAGCCATGATGACCTGTGAGTCGATTAAACTTCTTTCCTTAATAAATTACCCACTCTCGTTCCATGGATGTGAGATATGGAGTCAAAGGAGATCATTTTGGAGCTTTAAGATTTAGACTGTCCCACTGGATTTTGGACTTGCATGGGGTCTGTAGCCCCTTTGTTTTGGCCTATTTCCCCCATTTGGAATGGGAGCATTTGTGCAATGCCTGAATCCCCATGGTAATAAAATTACTAACTTGATTTTGATTTTACGGGCTCATAGGTGGAAGGCCTTGTCTCAGATGAGACTTCAGACTGTGGACTTTTGAGTTAATGCTGGAATGAGTTAAGACTTTGGGGGACTGTTGGGAAGGGATGATTGGTTTTGAAATGTGAAAAGACATGAGATTTGCTAGGGGCAAGGGGCAGAATGATATGGTTTGGCTCTGTGTTCCCACCCAAATCTCATCTTGAATTTAATCCCCATGTAACAAGGGAGGGACCTGCAATCCCCAGGTGTTGTGGAAGGGAGGTAATGGATTATGGGGGCAGCTTCCCCCATGCGGTTCTTGTGATAATGAGTGAGTTCTCATCAGATCTGATGGGTTGTTATGTGTTTGAAAGTTCCTCCTTTGCTATTCTTTTTCTTGCCAACTTGTGAAGAAAGTGTCTGCTTCCTGTTCCACCATAATTGTAAGTTTCCTGAGGCTTCCTCAGCCATGCCAAATGGTGACTTAATTAAACCTCTTTCCTTTATAAATTACCAAGTCCCGGGTATTTAAAGCAGTGTGAACATGGACCAATACATGGATTGTAGAAATGGTATCAGATCACACCTCAGAGGTGCAAGAACACAAGTTTACATAGTTAACAGTGGGGAAGAGACCCATAAGGTAGAATTCTAATGGCCTCTCATGCCCATGCAGCACCTAAATGGAGAAATCATTCAATGTAACAATTTCCTGTTTCCAATAATATGCTCCACCTATTGATCAATATTGGCTTCACAATGTCATTCTGGGTTTTACACTTGCCTTTCCATTTGAAATCTTTTGTAATAATCTCCAGGTGATATCCCATTTATCTCTTGAAAATGAGGTGATATCTGTAAATTAAATGAGCAAACCATTTCATCTTCCATTTTATTGGTGGATATTTTAAATAATAAAATAAAACATGCAGCAGATGTATGTTCCACTTATTCTGCCTGAATTGGAACCAGTGCTGAAATATTTTTATGATTTATTTTACAGTCTTCAGTATTAATGAGGCTCTTATATAGTACATTTGAGAAAATGAATATATGGACACACACACACAAACACAAACACACATATGACCACTTTTGCATTCTTGGAGTTTCCTATAGAATTTCAGATAATGGCAAAATGATCACTGATATTTTAGAAGTAAAATATTTGCTTCATGTACAGAATTGAATAAAAAATTATTGAAAACAAAACCTGTGCATTGTTTCCTACCTTTCTGAAAATCCATCAGTTTTCTTCATTCTGGGATTCAAGCCAGAAGGATGGTGATATTCAAATAATGTTGTTTCCCTATTGTGATATTTATTATTCAATTAATTTTTGATGCTTCCATCTCCTAGTTGCAAGAGTAATAAGAATTCCCCTAATTACTTTGCATTGCACATAAAGCTGTTTTGAGTGTTCTCAGAAAGCAAATTCTAATTAAGAAACTTAGAAAAAAAATGGGAAGTAATTTTACCTTATGATTTTCAGTGACTGTTGAAATTAAGGGTCAATATAGCAACAGTCAAGATTATAAACAAACCAAAACTCAAGTCTGTATCAAATCCTTTTTAACTTTTTTATAGTTTACAGAATTTTAATGTACTTTGTATATTTATTATCTAGATTAAGTCTGTGATAATGAAGTATGAGATTCAGAATTATTTACAATGAATTTAGATTTAATAAATATTCTGAAATGATTATATCCTTACATTACCTGGATTTTTTTTCTGTTTTTGGTATTTTGATGACTGTGCTTAATGTTTGCATAGTGGTTATTGTGCAGCTGATCAGAACTCTCCATTTTAGTCTGCTGTTGTTATAAACATGAACAAATATGGTCACAAATACATTACTCCAAGGCCTTTATAGCAGAGATACTTCTTCATTTCATCATATAAGCCATTTTAGAGGCTGGCATCACTATGAATTAAGTATACAATCAAGTATTCAGTGCATTTGTGCACATATATCTATAATTTTTCCATCAGATAAAATGGCTATGTGAGAAAAAAGAAAGATAGCTAGAAATCAGATCTAAATTCTAGTCAAGAAAGTGGAAAAGTCCAGGTAAGCACACAGGCTCTAAAGTCAAACTACTTCATTCTAATCTCAGCTCTGCAATTTACCAGCCCTGTGATACTTTGCTTTTCTGCTCTTCTTTTTCATCTATGTAACAGGTTTAATGATATTTCCTTTTTCACAGAGTTGTTTGAAATATCAGTTATTTAATCAATAAAATCACATAAAATAGTCTTGAAAATAGTATGTGCTCAATTAATTCTTGTTTTTACTATTGTCATTGGTTACAGAAAACAAGGACATAACTCTACTTCTTGTAACGTTAACCAAAAAATGAGATGGTAAAATAAGCAAGTACAAATATAAATAAACAAATAAATTTTATTTCCAAACAATAGTTTATTATTATCTCAGAATTCTATAGTATCAACCTTCTGCCTTAACAGTGTTTCCTTTTATTTGCTCTACTTCACTCCTATTTAATTGCCTTGTCCGAATCATAGTTTCTACTACCTTTTTACTCTCTAACCACCAAATGCTCTCACTTTCCATTTTCCTAAACTTAAATTCTGTGGCCTATCATCATAATCTTCATCTTTCACATACCCACAATTCCCATTAACATCCTCATTTTATGCAAGTGGGAAAAGTACAGGTTAAAGCCAATTATTTACTTGTTCACATCTTCTCCTCATGCAGGCGTGAGAGGACTAGTGAAAAAAAATCATTATGAATGACTTCATTTTAATTTGATCATCTCCAATAGGCCCTATACCTCTAGGGAATCCTATAATCTTTCCCTGGACTAATTACTCTTCAGTTATCTTAAATAAATATTTAAGTATCCTATTTTCTCAAACTTCCAATGTGTAGTACTGCCTCCAGACATATGGAGAAGTAAATAATTAAACGGTTTCAAAATCATAGATAGGGATTAAGACGCATCCAAATATGGGTTCCAGAACAATAGACACATTAGAAGAAGCACATAATTCAACCATCTTTGAGACTGTGTTGGAATCAACAGTCCTCTTTTGCAACTCTGGCTGCACCAACACCATTATTACTTAAAATCAAAGAATTTGATAAATGGCATCTGTACATCATAGAATATCTGAAGCTGTCATTGTTTTCTGCACCTGCAGAAGCAATCCTTGAGTGTCAGGAAAATGGCTGTTGTTTTACTTCACCTTTCCAAGTTGTTTCAAGTTTATTTAATGATCAGAATCTCATTTGAATTCCCCTCCTTCCCCACCACACACACTTCGACATTCCGTCCCCCTTACTTCTATGTCTATGAAACTTACCACATCAAATGATGTGCTGTGTGCTTTGTTCACCTTTGAATCCTCGTGCCTCAGAAGATGCAACCTGAGGCCCCTCATCTTCTGCCTTCACTGTGCACTTTTGTCTTGACTTATGGCTTCCTTCTTGACCCTGGTGTGGGAACTTGTTCTTGTGAAGGCATAGGCCTATGCAGACAGGAAGTGTGGGGGAGTTAATTCTTCATAGTGTGAACTTTTACCAGTTGGAAGCCAACTAGCTTTATTTTCCTGCAATCATACTTTTTGAATTTCACCAACTCTGCATTGTACAGGTTGAATATTGTCAATATTTTTTCATCTTTCTCCACAAACATCTGTAAATACATATAACTTTCTTTTGTTCTTCAGTTTAATAGCATGTACTCACAATTAAATGTTGTGCTTAGATCCATCAAAATTATCAAAATTCAAAGTTCAAAGAATCTTTGTGGGCAGTAGAATGTATTCCTCCTTCTTTCTAACTTCTGATAAGTCTCAAGAGATTACACAATAAACATGTTGCTCCTATGATGGTGTCAGCAGTCTCAGAAATTCATCATCTTGGTCCATTTTGTGCTTCTATAACAAAATACTTGAAACTGGGTAGCTAATAATAATCAGAAAAGTATTTCTCATAGTTTTGAAGGCTGAGAAGTTCAAGATCCAGGCTCTAGCAGGTTTGGTTGTCTAGGAAATGGTTGCTCTCTGCTTCCAAGATGGTTCCTTGTTGCTAAATCCTCCAGAGGGGGAAATGCTGTGTCCTCACATGGCAGGAGGCAGAAGCACAGCTAGAACCAAATGGTGTGTGAAGCCTCTTGTATAAGGACCTTAGTCCAACTAATGAGGGAAGAAGTCCTCATGACCTAATCACCTCCTTAAAGCATCACCTCTTAATATCATTGTATTGGACCAGGCATGGTGGCTTATGTCTGTAATCCCAGCACTTTGGGAAGCCAAGTCAGGCAGATTACTTGAGGTCATGATTTCAAGACCAGCCTGTCCAATATGGTGAACCCCATCTCTACTAAAAACTACAAAAATTAGCTGGGTTTGGTGGCACGTGCCTGTAGTCCCAGCTACTCGGGAGGCTGAGGTAGGAGAATTGCTTGAACCTCGGAGGTGGAGGTTGCAATGAGCTGAGATGGTGCCACTGCACTCCAACCTGGGTGACAGAGAAGGACTCTGTCTCAAAGAAACAAAACAAAACAAAGCAAATCATCACATTGGCAACACCTGAATTTTGGGAGGAACACATTCAAACCACAGCATTCATCTAACACTCATTGTCGTGAAAGACCCATAGAAAGTTATAATTTCTGTGAGACGAACAACACGAGCGCTATGAGTTGAATTGTGTCCCTCCCCCCAAAATTAATATGTTGAAGTCCTAATCTGTAGTACTTCAGAATGTAACTGTATTTGGAGATAAAATATTTAAGGAGCTAATTAAATTAAATTAGGGTCATTAGGGTGCAGATTTAATTTAATATGACTGGTATCCTTGTAAGAAGAGGAGATTAGATTGTAGAACACACAGACAGAGGGAGACAGTGTGAGGATACAATGAGAAAGCACACAACTGCAAGCCGAGTGGAAAAGCCTCAGGAGAAGTCAAACCTGCTGACACCGTGTTCTTAAACTTCTGGCCTCCAGAATTGTGTGAATATAATTTATGTTGTTCAAGCCATTTAATGTGCCTTATTTTGTTATGGCAGTCTCAGCAAACTAATGCAATTAGGTATTCACTAAAATACTTAGCAATCATTTAAAATATTTTTCCAGTGTTATTTTTGCATTTCATTAAGTATATTTGCCCCCTTTCCATTTAAACAAAATACCAAATAGCTAGTCTCATCAAATAAAACATTATAATTAAGTACTTTAAGAAATATCTCACCACATATATCAAACAACACACATTTAAGCTATTTTTAGAAATGCAATTAAAAAGGATATTTAACCGAGAAAATTCACTTTTGTTTAAAACTTTCAAAGTAGATAATTTTAGAATCCTTTTCTCTATTTAATGTGTTAGACTTTGGACATGAAAAATACAGTCACGCACTTCCAGTATTTTCTAACACAGTAGTTTACCTACCTCTCCAGAAATCTAAGTATGTAGATGTTGGATAACAGCTACTGGACAGAGGTGATCCTACAATTATATTAGTTCTTCATCACATTGCCTTGTCCAAATATATATATAAGCTGTTTAGAGTCTATAACAACAGGGCCTCAGTTAAATACAGAAATAAAGTGATTATATGAAGAATAATGTTTGTATCAAGATGCAAGATGTTAACAAATAATTCATCTAAAGGTTAAATTATAATCATCAATAGAATATATCCATTCTCTATAAATTTTATATTTGGAGAAATTCAAGCTAAAATAAAATATGTTTTATTGGAAAATGTGTTCAGTATACTATCCCTTAAAATTTTTAGTTGAGCTGTGTATCCTCTGTAAAAAGGTTTGAGATGCAGAACTCTTGACAATACAACCATGAAATGAGAGTTCACAAAGAATTCTACGCAGCCACCTCATCTGGCTGCCATGAGTTTCTACCTCTGGTCACAATGCTTGCCTGAGAATATTGGAATTTCTTTCTCGCTCCCTTCCAACATTCATATGATTTAATCCCATTGGTAAACTCTAACCTGGAAAGAGATTCTTGAACATGTAGCTTCTGCATTCTTCTCTTGATTACAGAGGAGACCTTGGATGCAAACGGTAGTCATGTAACTCACAAAACACAATTCTCTTTCAAGGGTTTCAATAATGTAGGTTTGCCATCAAGAGACCAGATAGTCTTTGAGAAATAGTGATACATGACATTGATCCCTGTTAAATATGCAAGGATTGTAAACATTAGTAAATAAATTGGTCTTGGTAAGTATAAAAGTCTCTGTTCTTGGAACCATGCTTAACCCTATCTCTGCCACTGTTATGACTCTGTTTATATTGGTGTGTACTGGGGTGTCCAAAAACAAATATAGTCAGAGGCTGAGGCAGGAGAATTGCTTGAACCTGGGAGGCGGAGGTTGGCAGTGAGCTGAAATTGTGCCACTGCACTCCAGTCCGGCTGACAGAGTGAGACTCCGTCTCAAAACAAACAAACAAACCAAATACAGTCAGCATATGAACAATCTGTTGTCCACTTTGTTATGTATGCTGCCTCCATATTCCTCTAACACAGTACTCCTTGTCCTTGAAGTTCCAGTACTTGTACTTACAGGCCCTGTCATCCCCATTAAGATGCTAATATATTCCCAGTCCTTCCTGCTGCTATAGCTCTTACTGTTGGTTACTCCAACTGCTAAGAACATCAATCCCAGCAGCGCACCTACTGGACCTCATTTATTATATGGTCCCTGTAATTCCAGACTGTAAAAGGGGATCCACAATGAGACTTTGGGTATCCAAATTGTAACTGGTCCAGGAATAAAGCAAAGAACCACGATTTTTATTGGGATGACTCTCATCACCCTCTTACCCTCTTCTGATTGTAGATATTAAACAGAACCTTATTTTTTACTTCTAAAGAAGGCAGCTTCCACTGTCACTACAACTCCCAGTGTCTGGCTTTCTGACTTTGCCATTTCTTATGAATTCTGTGGTTATGTGCCACCATCTGGTCTCTGTTGATCCAGGATCTCATGTTCTCCATCACTATTAACAAACTAAACCCTGTGACTACCTCTTCTACCATCAGTCCTGATCTGCAAAAGATAGCTAATCTTTTATGATGTTGGTGCCCTAATTAACAGCATATTTCTGATGATCTTAGTAAATAGTGGGTCCTCTGGGACCTCTCATATATGACAATCTTCTGGTAAGTTTCATGGCCTCACACAACCTCATTTTATCACAGCTACTTTTCTGAGCTTTTTAAAAATTCCTTCCTCTACCATCTGGCATAGAAACATATATTTAAACTTCATGCAGCATAGACGATTACATTTTCTAGGCTTCTACTTAACTGTGCAGTGAATTTGCCCTACACCCTAAGGTTGTAAACCAAATGTTAAATCTTGTGTTTCATAAAAGGCCTCTAGTTAGTGATTTATTACTTATCCAGTTTACATTCTAGGTCCCTTGACAAAGAAGTCTCAAAATATACTTTAGTCATATTTCTCTTTTAGGCCCAGCATATTGACAGATGGCTTATACTGGAAATTAATGGTAATTATTGATTAACAGCTAGGAAGCAAGGTAGGCCACATTCCTATAGGAAACATCTATTGCCCTATGAGGGAGTGACTTGTAAAGGGTCTTTTCACATGTGATATAGTTTGGCTCTGTGTTCCCACCCAAATCTCATTTGGAATTGTAATCCCCATGCGTCTACAGAGGAACCTCATGGAAGGTGATTGGATCATGGGGGCGGTTTCCCATGCTCTTCTCATGATAGTGAGGGAGTTCTCACAAGATCTGATGGTTTAAAAACGGCAGCTTCCCCTGAGTTCTCTATCTCTGTCTCTCTCCTGATACTGTATGAAGATGATGTCTGCCTCCTCTTTGCCTTCCACTATGATTGTAAGTTTCCTGAGGCCTCCCCTTGCAGAACTTTGAGAAAAATAAACCTCTTTTGTTTATAAATTACCCAGTCTTAGGTAGTATCTTTATAGCAGTGTGAAAACAGACTAATACAACATGGTAGAAACGTGAACTCTTACTTAAGAAGGGTGGGCCAAAAACATGTTGCACATATTAAATATAAACAATTTTTTTTTGAGACAGAGTCTTGCTCTGTCACTCAAGCTGGAGTGCATTGGCAGGATCTCGGCTCACTGCAACCTCTGCCTTTCGGGTTCAAGTGATTCTCCTGCCTCAGCCTCCTGAGTAGCTGGTATTATGGGCACCCGCCAACACACCTGGCTAATTTTTGAAATGTTAATAGAGACAAGGTTTCACCATGTTGGCCAGGCTGGTCTCGAACTCCTGACCTCAAGTGATCCACCCGCCTTAGCCTCCCAAAGTGCTGGGATTTCAGACATGAGCCACCACACCCAGCCAACAATTTTTTTTTAAAGGGTGAGTCAGTGTTGCAAGCTGGCATAGATATAGCATGCCATATTTTAGAGTTTCAGATTTTCTCAATTAGGACCTGATTACAGCATGACAGATCTAATTTAGCTAATCATTTCAACATATTTGGAGCTCTGTGACTCTACTAAGTCCTGTACTTGCTTCCCAGCTGTATCCTTTCTTATACTCCTTATAAGCTGTATAAGAGGCCAACTTTCATTGTTAAATATTATTTGTGCGATGGCATCAGTTTTTTTTCATCATTTCTTTGTGGTATCTCAATACACCTTAGCCTTTACAAGTTAATTTCATTATCCTAACATGCATACGCTATTCATTGCCCTGGTCCTTTCAAATGTCTAAATCATCTCACTGGGAAGAGCTTTCCCTTATATCAGGCTGTTTTCCTAGGTCACCACTGGTGAAATATTTGTAAGTTGGGTCACCACCTAGTTTCAAAAACTATCTGCATCCAACCCAACATGCTACTTAGGATGCAATATTGATTGCCATTCAGAAGGTGGTAACACAATTATTTTACCTAATCTTACCGCCAGCTTTTTCAAGCAACTTCAGTTTCCAATTGTGTCAGCTTATGTCTTCTGGGATGCACACTCCAGGATAAAATTAGAAGAGCGGTGATTTGGAGGGAGCAATGCCTATGAAATCTGAAAGAGGAGCGAGTGCAAAAATAGGCATGTCAAGTCTCAGGCTCTGAAGTAAGTTGACACCTGTGAAGGGAGAGAGAAAAGGAAGAAAGATTGGAGTAAGAAGAGCAGAGAAGCTCTGAGAGGTTTTGCCAGGTCTCCAAAGAGGTTAAGAGAAGAAAATACCCAATAAAGGAATTCCACTTTTGACAAAAACGTTTTAATTCTGTCAATCTTGCTATGCTGAGGCATTGGTTAATGGCATTTCCACTAAGAACATGTTCTTTTTTGTTTGTTTGTTTCGGCGGGAGGGGGACAGAGTCTCACTCTGTCGCCCAGGCTGGAGTGCAGTGGCGCGATCTCGGCTCGCTGCAACCTCCAGCTCCTGGGTTCAAGACATTCTGCCTCAGCCTTCCCAGTAGCTGGGATTACAGGTGCATGCCACCATTCTCAGCTAATTTTTTTGGTATATTTTTTAGTAGAAACGGGGTTTAACCGTGTTGGCCAGACTGGTCACAAACTCCTGACCTCAAGTGATCTGCCCTCCTTGACCTCCCAAAGTGCTGGGATTACATGTGTGAGCCACCATGCCAGTCCTAAGAACAAGTTCTTGACATGAATGGTGCAGTAGGTCCCCAAAGGTACAGCAGCTGAAGGACTTCAGAATGTGCATTTTTTTTTTTTTTTGAAATGAGGTTTTCCTGTGTTCCCATGGCTGGAATGCAGTGGTGCAATCATAGCTCACTGCAGTGTCAAACTCCTGGACTCAAGCAAGTGAGCCACCCACTGCATTCAGCAGTGTGCTCTCTTGATGGGAGATACAAGAAGCATACTCCACAACTGCCACACTATTAACAATATATTTTCATTGTTAGGGGCTATCATAGCGACTTTACACTTTTGATATAGCATTTATTAAAATATCAGTTTTAGTCCAATATCTTTCTTATAAACCACGCTTCTCCAATATTTGTGTTCCTTAAGAGAAGCATGCTGTTTTATATGCTGTTTGATTTATATCTGTGCTTCCTTCATTTCACATGCAAACACCTAGCACAGTAAATTGTACATACATATATATTTAGTATTATTATCCATTTGTGGAAGGATGGAAGAAAGGAAAGAAGAAAAGTAGGAAACAAGTAAAGAAGAAAGAACAAACAATGAAAGAAAGGCTAGAATATAGGTTAACCTATTTTCAAGAATTAATAATTTACCTTAAGGGAGGACAAGGCTTTCTATTTTGTTCTTACTCAATAATGAGTATCACACACATCACAAATACAATCATTATTGAGCAGTACTCATCCAGAAACTCAGGGAGGTCAGGGTGAATGATGAACTGGCACAAATGAATGTGAAAGAAAGTTTAATAATCACAGTGCAAACTTCAAAGGAATTCTCCAAACAGGAGGGCTCCTATTTAAGCTAGAACAAAACAAAGGAGGCTGAAGTGATGATGGCAGCTCTTTCGCATGGGTGTGTGTGGTTAGACGGTGGGGTTAGAATGATATTTTGCAAAGGCACAGTTTGTACGTGACTTTATCTAGTTTCAATTTACCTGTGGGTGCCATGCCAGGGAGTTGGGCTTTCTTATTGCCTTCCTTAGATGTGGAGCAGAAAAACAGAAAGCAGTCAGCAATCAAACAGAAAAAAATGGAATCATCTACTTTAGTACTCATAAATAAAGTATATTGTACAATAATCTGATATTTAACTGTATATTAAATGAATCGATTCATAAGTATAAAACTAATTACACAAACTCTATTCATAATTGTGTGTACCAATTGCACCAAGAACAGCAAAATGTACTTTTAAAGAGCCTTTAAATATGTTACTTATATATACAACTCTATGGCATCATGAATTAGATATACTTTATTAAACTATTTATAGTAAGCATTAATTACATAAACAAAACTAATAATCTTACTTGGCCCCTCAGAGCCAGAAAGGACTTGCAGAGGTGGCCTAAATGATGAAAGAATTTTGCACAGTTAACATGGAGAGTTAGTGGATGCTGCTTTTTCCCATGAAAGAGTTTTCCTTAAAAAAAAGAGACAATCTTTACGACTACATTATTTTAAAATTATATCCAAAATATTATAGTATATAATCAATAGATGTTTGAAATATTATAACTATGTTTTAATGGGAATCTTGACGAAATGTTAGGGAAGAATCCTCATGCTGAACAAGATTTTACTTCCCTTCTTAGTAACAATTTTAAGACCATACTTTCAATGCTTATAATTATGTAATAACGGTTAATAATTGGAGATGTTTATAATATTGCACGCTTTTTCTTGTTGTGTCTTCTTTTTTTGAATCATTTTTAAAGTTTGAATAGAATTCCATGCTTCTTGTCTTCTTATATCAGTGGATAATGCAAAAAAAAAGTTTTATCTATTCCGGCTCAAAGTTTATTGACATAAACTGATCCCAGATTCACACCTATGAAAAGAAAATAGTTAGGCCTCATTTTTAATCAAACCATAGAAGTAGAAAAACTATATTGTTTAAAACAAGATGTGGGCTGGGTGTGGTGGCTCAAGTCTATAATCCCAGCACTTTGGGAGGCTGAGGCAGGTAGATCATGAGGTCAAGAGATCGAGACCATCCTGGCCAAAATGATGAAACCCTGTCTCTACTAAACATACAAAAATTAGCTGGGCATGGTGGCACACACCTGTAGTCCCAGCTAGTCAGGAGGCTGAGGCAGGAGAATCGCTTCAACCCGGGAGGTGGAGGTTGCAGTGAGCCGAGATCGCGCCATTGCACTCCAGCCTGGCAACAGGGCGAGACTCCATCTCAAAAAACAAAAAAACAAAAAACAAAAACAAAATAAACAAGATGTGAATAACATGTTTGAATATCTCATGCATTTGTTTCTACTTACTTCTCATTTATAAAAATGGATTAACTTTATTTTTATTGAGCAGTGTTAGGTTTACAGAAAAATCATGTGTAGAGTACAGAGCTCCTATAATTCCCTCATACACATCCCAGCTTTCGCTAATACAAAACCTTGCATAAGTGTGGTACATTTGTTACAATTGGTGAGCCAAGTTTGATACATTATTGAGTGAGGATTATAGTATACATTAGATTTCACTCTTTATCTTGTACATTCTATGAATTTTGACAAATATATAATGACAGATATTCACTATTACAATATCATACAGTATAGTTTTACTGCCCTAAAACAATCTCCTGTGTTCCACTTATTTGTTCCTTCTTTCCTCCTCCCAAAGCCCTGGAAACCCCTGATCTTTTTACTGTCTCCATAGTTTTCTATCTCCAGAATGTCATGTAGTTGGAATCACATTATGTAGCCTCTTCGGATTGTTTTTGTTTACTTAGCAAGATGCAGTTAATTTTTCCTTATTTTTTTATAACATTATTTCTTTTTAATGATGAGTAATTCACTGTTTGTATGTACCAAAGATTATTTATCCATTGGCCTATTGAGGGACATCTTGGTTGCTCCCACATTTTTGAAATTATAAATAAGAGCATTATAAATATTTGTGGGAATGCAAGTTTGCAGTTCAGTTAGGTAAATACCATGTAGCATGAATGCCGGATAACATGGAAAGAATATGCTTAGTTTTCTAGGGAACTGCCAGACTGTCTTCCAAAGTGACTACCGTCTTGCATTTAAACTGGCGATGAATGAGAGTTCCTGTTGCTCCACATCCTCATCAACATTTTCTATCATTCATTTTTGTTTATAGAAACTATGTCTTAAGTGTGGTTCTGTTCAGGTGTTAATAGCTTCTATATTTTACACTGTTTTAAGAATAGGAAAGTATTTTCACAGAACAAACATCAAGATTTTCTAGGAATCCCCTGGGCACCCACTACTGCTGGTGTGGTCTTTGTGCTAACGGTTATTTTCTAAAACACACCACAATTCTCACATTTATCATGCTTTTCTGGGTCCAAATCTAGAAATTGTAACTGCCAATTTATATAAGAATAAGCCAAAAACTGTGATCATCTTTGAGACACTAATCGATTTTCTGGTATCAGCAATCAAAATATTATTTCTTTATAAATACTTCTAGACTATTGTCATTTCATTACTGTGATGTTTTAAAAGTTTCCTTTGTAAAATTACTAAAATTAGCCTTTAATAAATAGACTAGATTTCCAGTGTTTTATACACATGTAGAAATTTAGTTATAAAGGCTCTGAGAAGCATGTTTATAAATTACATATATGTAGAGAGGAGAGTGCTACCTTAACTGAGCAAGGTTGAATATGCCTGGGGTACAGGTGAATTCAAGACAAATCTAATCTCAGCTTTCAGGGGGTTTACATTCAGTGCAGAAAAAAGAGAAAACATTATTCACAAAACACATAACTAAAAATAGATTAGCAAAATCAGAAATTACAAATTCTTAAGGGTTGTGGAGGAACCCAAAACTAGTAAAGTAATTAAAAAATGAATTTCTTTTTTAAAATCTGGGCCCAGTGAAGTTATTTTTTCTAATTTTTTTTCAGAAATTCTTCTTTTATCATCATCATTGCCTTTTGAATGTCACAAGTCTGAGGAAGCATTAGCAAAAAACCATATCCCATCTGATGCCCAATTAGCCTAATATTCTTTTCTGCTTGTTAAATTCCTCTCATATAATTTCAGTTCTAGAACAAATATTCTTCTAATGACATTTCTTCTAAAGTTCAATTTTTGGCTGATGGATCAGAGAAAATGCATTTGAGAAAATAATGCTCATTTTGGTGAATAGTGTGTGTACATATAAAAACATAATCACAAGTGATTCTCCAGGGAATTAAAAACAGTGATTCTGCCAGGGCTTTGGGAGGAGGAAAGGAGGAACAAATATGTGGAACACAGGAGTTTTTTTAGGGCAGTAGACTCAACATATCTTTATATTATATTTTCAAATAGGAGACTCCAAGGCTCACTGCCTGACTGTTGAATATTGGAATATTTTCCTTAAAAGTTTAGATTTTTTTAAAATGACTTGAGTATAATCACTAAGCTTATAAGGCAAATATTTTAATAGCTATATTTGACAGCAAAGCAGTGCCTGGTTTAGATTATTCTTTTAAAACATAGCCTAACATGGAGTCTATATCTATAAATAATATTTATAAATTATTGATAAAGAAAAAATCTTGTTCAGTTCTTTTAGATTTCATTTATCTGTTCCCACGGAAGTGTCCTAAACTGTCTTTTTATTATTATTATTATTATTATTACTATACTTTAGGTTTTAGGGTGCATGTGCACAATGTGCAGGTTTGTTACATATGTATCCATGTGCCATGTTGGTGTGCTGCACCCATTAACTCGTCATTTAGCGTTAGGTATATCTCCTAATGCTGTCCCTCCCCCCTCCCCCCACCCCACAACAGTCCCCAGAGTGTGATGTTCCCCTTCCTGTGTCCATGTGTTCTCATTGTTCAATTCCCACCTATGAGTGAGAACATGCGGTGTTTGGTTTTTTGTCCTTGCGATAGTTTACTGAGAATGATGGTTTCCAGTTTCATCCATGTCCCTACAAAGGACATGAACTCATCATTTTTTATGGCTGCATAGTATTCCATGGTGTATATGTGCCACATTTTCTTAATCCAGTCTATCGTTGTTGGACATTTGGGTTGGTTCCAAGTCTTTGCTATTGTGAATAGTGCCCCAATAAACATATGTGTGCATGTGTCTTTATAGCAGCATGATTTATAGTCCTTTGGGTATATACCCAGTAATGGGACGGCTGGGTCAAATGGTATTTCTAGCTCTAGATCCCTGAGGAATCACCACACTGACTTCCACAATGGTTGAACTAGTTTACAGTCCCACCAACAGTGTAAAAGTGTTCCTATTTCTCCTCATCCTCTCCAGCACCTGTTGTTTCTCACTTTTTAATGATGGCCATTCTAACTGGTGTGAGATGGTATCTCATTGTGGTTTTGATTTGCATTTCTCTGATGGCCAGTGATGATGAGCATTTTTGCATGTGTTTTTTGGCTGCATAAACGTCTTCTTTTGAGAAGTGTCTGTTCATTTCCTTTGCCCACTTTTTAATGGGTTTTTTTTTTCTTATAAATTTGTTTGAGTTCATTGTAGATTCTGGATATTAGCCCTTTGTCAGATGAGTAGGTTGCGAAAATTTTCTCCCATTTTGTAGGTTGCCTGTTCACTCTGATGGTAGTTTCTTTTGCTGTGCAGAAGCTCTTTAGTTTAATTAGATCCCCTTTGTCAATTTTGGCTTTTGTTGCCATTGCTTTTGGTGTTTTAGACATGAAGTCCTTGCCCACGCCTATGTCCTGAATGGTATTGCCTAGGTTTTCTTCTAGGGTTCTCTTTATGGAAATGATGTGCTGGAATTGATTCTGTATACCTCAAGCTTCCATTTACTATAGCTACATTCTGAATGTAAACAACCTGCCCAATTAATGCCTGTGTGTTAGAAATAAAGGCAGTAGAGTAGTAATTCTTAGTAAAATTTCATGGTATATGTTTTCCCACCCAGGAAGGTGAACAACTTTCAGTACCACTGAATCTGACAAGAAAATGGCTATGATGGTCATGTGTGCCATGGTTTTTTTTTTTTCCTCCTTTCCAGCTTTCCTGTCTTTTAACATTTCATAGTGGGAGCTGGCCATCTTACCCCAATGAATGGGGAGAAATATCTTTCTAAATTGTTGACATAGCAGTTGTATTAATAAAATGTTTTAAAAGTATTTTGGTATATATTTTTTGCCTAAAAATATTTAGTAGGGCTTACTTGTTAAATAGAATTTCTGAGTTATTCCAAAAATGTCTTGAAGCAAGATATTATCACATAACTGAAAAAAGTTTCACAGTGACATCCCACAACAGAATAGTACACCGAGAAAGATTCTATTGAGTAATGCTTTTTAAAATATAGCATTTTAGTCAGCTTGGTTAGACATTGCCCTAAAGCATGCCAATGCTTTTCATTTGTTATAAAAACATTCTGGTTACTGAGAAGCAGTTTAGTCATGGAAGAGATACTTTTTTTTTTTTTTTTTTTTTTTTTGAGAAGGAGTCTTGCTCTTTCACCCAGGTTGAAGTGCAGTGGCATGATCTCGGCTCACTGCAGGCTCCGCCCCCTGGGGTTCACGCCATTCTCCTGCCTCAGCCTCCTGCATTGCTGGGACTACAGGCACCCGCCACCTCGCCTGGCTAATTTTTTTTTTTTTTTTGTATTTTTAGTAGAGACAGGGTTTCACCGTGTTAGCCAGGATGGTCTCGATCTCCTGACCTCGTGATCTGCCCGCCTCGGCCTCCCAAAGTGCTGGGATTACAGGCGTGAGCCACCGCAAGCTGAGATACTTTTAAAGTATATTAGGAACAGAACATTGTTAATTCCTCCCATAATTTTGCTTGTTTTTGCCTCAGACATGAGAAATTGTATTGTTTGGAAATAATATAGTGTTTTGCCCTTAAATTTTGGTAATTTTCCACTAGAAATCAGTTTGCCATTCAAATAGACATTATAAATATTATGGTTTTATATAATTAATATCATTAAAGACTATTTTATTCAAATAATTTATAGAAAAAGAAAATAAGGGTTTATTAATAACATTAATTGATAGTTCTATTATGAAGCTATCTATCATCTATTTATTTGTATCTATGTATACTTGTATTTTTTTGAGTAGTATCTTCATCTGAATCTGTTAGTTTCCTCCATTTCAACTGATTTTACTCTCATCCAACACACTATTATTCTTCTATTTACTCTTTTATATTATTTAGTTTAGTATCTTTTCTCCCTAAATTAGTGTTTCACGCTTCCTTCCCTAGATCTGCCTCATGTATTCTCCACCCAAATAATATCACCTCTAGTAAAACACAAACCTGATAATATCACCAAGGAACTTCAGACTATCTTTGTGCTTCCCATTGCTCTTAGTCTAAAGATCTACATTTTTTATACTCTTACAAAAACCCTGCACATCCTGGTTTCTCATCCTGAATTTCATTTTATTCCATACATCCCCTTTTTTTAGTGATTTTGCTACTTGTCTACCTGTAGTTCCTGGAACAAGAAAAGCATTTACCCAGTGCTCTCCCTCCACTGTATGCACATCAGTAAAGTGCTCACACGTGGAGGTTGCACAGCTGTGTCTAGAGCGTTCCTGCAGCCGTAGCATACCTAAACATCAGAGAGAACTGACGGGAAAAAAAGTACAATCCATGGCCCCAGGTGAGGCACTGTTGGGTTGCAACAGTGTTAGTGAGACTTGAAAAAGCCTCCGGCACAAAGTGGGTGCCTCAGCAGGGGCTGAAATAAACGAGCACAGAGCAGAACAATTGTATGTGGTACCAGAAGTGTCCCAAACAATGGGGATAATAACAGTACTTACCTCATAGTATCAGTGTAAGGAATGACTCGGTTGATATAACAAGATATAATAACAATCGATAATAAGATATAATTTAAAAGGCAACATCGGCCTTATCGTTAAAGCTAAGTCAGTGTTAGACATTTTAATTACATAATTTGCCATTTCTACTAATTTGTTTATCAACTTCTTTTTTATTTATAATTGACTTCTGGAATATACATATATATAATATTCTGGACATTAAAACTGATTATTTAGATGATGGAAATATTTTTCATAAGTTGTTAATTTATGCTACAAATTTTTATATGGTTTATTTTACATTATGATATAAATGCATCCATTCTTTTCTGATTGAGCTTTTTAGAATGTTTTCTAATATTTTAGGCATGTACCATGTTTTAAAAATATTCCTCTAATTTTCCTCTCTTTTTTATTCTTATTTCATTTATAATTTATTCTTATGATATAAGGTGGGTAATAATTTGACTTTTTTTATATGGAAATCGAATTTGGGCAATACCAGTTCTTGAAGAATACATTTTTATCAATTAATATTGAATGTGACTTATGTTATTTAGCAAAGTGTCAGAGACTTTGGTTTATATGGAAGTAGCTATTTTGCTCCATTGATGCCTGTATATTAGTCCTGTTCCAATGTCAGTTTGCAAAATATTGTTTCTTTTTTAAAATAATTACCATATTGCCTCAGCTGTATCTTTTGAAGATATTTTAAACCAGTTTATCAGGTACCATTGTTTGAAATGATTGGATTTACAGATTTATTTCTGGATAATTGTATCTTGCCATTACTGACCCTTTTCATTCTTAAACATAGCATATCCTTCAATTTATTTGAATGATTTTTAACGTGCTGCAAAGAAATACTCTGATTTCTCTGCAAAGAAATCACTTGAGTTTTTGATCCCAAGTAGTGCCTATCTAATTCACATGCATTTTGTCACTGCAATGCTAAAAGCTTACTTTGAGGGTTCTGATTTCAAGACAACTGGGAAATCTGGTATGTGCAGTACAGTTTTGATTGAGACACTTAACTTTATTTGTTCCAAATAGTAAGCGTCCCTGATGATCTTTATTGTTGTCATTAAAAGAAGAAAATCCACTCCACATCATTGATTTCCTTTTTGTATGTTTTACTTGTAGGCATGGTTTAACTGAACTGTCTCTCTTAAATTTACTAATGTAACTGGTTAATTTAATGCCTTTTCCTCCTCATATTAAATACATTCCTCCTGTGATCAATACTTTTCTCAGTAGTCATATTCCATTTTAGAGGGTTACTTTAGCCTACTTTTTATTATAGTTTGGAAAAAGAACTTTATCCTGTAGTTCAGAACAAACAATGTAGGTTAAGAGTGTAGAGAGGTTGAAGAGAGAAATGAAGAGAAAGGAAGATAACCCTCTTCTATGATTTTCATCAGTTTCTTTTCCTACAATTTCCAAGTTGAGCCAAGTTTCCAAGTTCTTAGGGCTGACGTATTAATGGTGTACGTTAATAACCTTGGTTGGCTTCTTTAGTTGTATTGAAAGGTGGTTGAAGAGCTTCTTACCTGAGACAGTTTGTTCTACTGGGTTTTTATTTTTGGTTCAGTTAGTACAACCAGGACACACTAACACAGAGTAAAAGTAGGTCTTAGCAAAGGAATACTTAGAGGCTTCCTTATATCACATTTCCTCAAATCTAGGGTTTCAAAATCCTGGCTCAATTTCATAGTTTAGCCTTCTACAGGGAACAGTTCTGATAAGATTCAGTGCTACTAAAGTCTGAATTCTTCTTGAGAGTAAAGCATGTCAAAATTAATTCTGTTTTCCAGTGTACCTCTTTCATTTTCAATATAAAATCAAAACAATTTTTTTCTCCAGGGAAAAAGGAGGACAGAAATCGATAACACTTTATTTGAAAAGCAAAAAGAAAAGATATATTTTCTATGACCACTCAAAGTTTGATTCTTAAAACTGTCAATAAGCTCTAGCTAATCTGTTAAATGGAACTATTAACTTTTTGGATAAAGTTACCATCCATACGAGTACCAAGCCTTATATAATTTTTGTAAAATGTCTACATTACTGAAGAAAAATTTCTATTTTCTTCAACATCTTAATAGATTTATACCCATAAGAATCATCATTTAATTATTATAAATGGTTTTAAGGTCTATTTGATAATGACATGAAAAAAATGTTATACATTTATTTATGATTGCTTATTGTCTTGGATAGGATTAGCTACGTATGGTGTCTCAGGCAGAGTTTAGTAAGGGATTTGTAAGGGGATTTAACCCCAGGCAATTGTGAGAGCCAGTTAAGCAGTCTCTGTAAGAATGTTGTCTTCCTAGTATACAGTCCCACCAACAGTGTAAAAGTGTTCCTATTTCTCCACATCCTCTCCAGCACCTGTTGTTTCCTGACTTTTTAATGATGGCCATTCTAACTGGTGTGAGATGGTATCTCATTGTGGTTTTGATTTGCATTTCTCTGATGGCCAGTGATGATGAGCATTTTTTCATGTGCTTTTTGGTTGCATAAATGTCTTCTTTTGAGAAGTGTCTGTTCATTTCCTTCACCCACTTTTTAATGGGGTTGTTTTTTTTTTCTTGTAAATTTGTTTGAGTTCATTGTAGAATCTGGATATCAGCCCTTTGTCAGATGAGTAGATTGCGAAAATTTTCTCCCATTTTGTAGGTTGCCTGTTCACTCTGATGGTAGTTTCTTTTGCTGTGCAGAAGCTCTTTAGTTTAATTGGATCCCATTTGTCAATTTTGGCTTTTGTTGCCATTTCTTTTGGTGTTTTAGACATGAAGTCCTTGCCCACGCCTATGTCCTGAATGGTATTGCCTAGGTTTTCTTCTAGGGTTTTTATGGTTTTAGGTCTAACATGTAAGTAAAATGGTTCAACCATTGTGGAAGTCAGTGTGGCGATTCCTCAGGGATCTAGAACTAGAAATACCATTTGACCCAGCCATCCCATTACTGGGTATATACCCAAAGGACTATAAATCATGCTGCTATAAAGACACATGCACACGTATGTTTATTGCGGCACTATTCACAATAGCAAAGAGTTGGAACCAACCCAAATGTCCAACAACGATAGACTGGATTAAGAAAATGTGGCACATATACACCATGGAATACTATGCAGCCATAAAAAATGATGAGTTCATGTCCTTTGTAGGGACATGGATGAAACTGGAAAACATCATTCTCAGTAAACTATCGTAAGGACAAAAAACCAAACACTGCATGTTCTCAACCATAGGTGGGAATTGAACAATGAGAACACATGGACACAGGAAGGGGAACATCACACTCTGGGGACTGTCATGGGGTGGGTGGAGGGGGGAGGGACAGCATTAGGAGATATACCTAATGCTAAATGATGAGTTAATGGGTGCAACAAACCAACATGGCACATGGATACATATGTAACAAACCTGCACATTGTGCACATGTACCCTAAAACCTAAATTATAATAATAAAAAAATAAAAAAAGAATGTTGTCTTCCTGTCTGATTGATGGTAAAGCTCAAATATCATAGGGCAAGCATTTGGGACAGGAAGATAAGACATATGCATGACCAGAGCAAGAACAAGCTGGCACCCACAAGTGTGAGCTGCAGCCCACAGATATAGGCGAACACTCCTTTAATTCTCATCTCATTGCCTCTGACCTGAGTAGGGTAGGGGCCCTGAATAAGCCCAAGGCCATTTATCATGGAGCCAATGCATGCACACAGACACACACACACACACACACACAAACACACACACACAGAGAGAGAGAGAGAGAGAGAGAGAAAGCTTGAAGAAGCTGAAGAAAGATCCAGTAAAGACTTAGAAACTAATGATAAAATATTGTGATCAGCCTCAGATCATATTTTAGCATTCATTTGCTAAGTGAATGGAATGATTATAAAACAAATGTCTCATTTGCCACTAGAAAAGGAATTAATTGCATAATAATGGACTCAATTATATTGCTTGTCTCACTGTCTTCCCATTTTCCATTTGGGCAGCATCTCATATATTTTATTTATATCCTCTTCTGGTATGCAAAATAGTTTGATCTGCTAGCATTGTGATCTCTGTGTTGTTTTTGTTTACAATTCAGCTTTTCAGCATCCATCAAAGGCAAAAAGGAGGCATAAAAGCAGAGGTTAGAAAACGTGTTTGCCTTAGGTATTGGTTTTCACATTCACTGTTTGTTTTTCAGTTTAATGGAGTGTTTCCTTTTTAATGGTTCAATTCATTGTTGCTTCAAATAACACCACTTATAAAATCAGTGAGAATGTTTTATTTTTCCTGTCAACAATTGATGTAAAGGGCTAGGGTTTAGTTTCTATCATATGTATTATGATTTGTCTTTTATACTTCTTTTATCATTATCTGATATGTTATGTATTTATATATTTGTTAATTTATCACTTGCCTTCTTACACTAAGTGGTGAGCTCAAAGTCAGCAAAGAGTTTTCAGATGTGTTCACTATACTGTACTCGGGCCTGTCATCAAGATGACAATAATTACTTATTGAATGAAAGTGGTGTTAAATAAAACATATTATTGCTTCAAAAAGTATCTCAGAAAAACTGAGATGGTATTATAGTTTCAAATTATATGCTTAAAAATGTATGTGCTGATTTTAGCAAGGAATGTTTTACATCATCAATATAAAGTAATGTTAATACATGATACATAGATATATACCAATTTCTACCACAAATTCCCATTTACTGCTTTAAAGTTTCATTTTTTAATATAAGATTACTATATATTTCCACTTAAGAAAAAAAGCCCAGTACTTAACTGAATACAAATTACCAAAGTGTGACATTTCAAAAAGCATTACATTACGTGATATATCCCAATGTCGATTATCTGAAGATTTTTAACATTGAAATATCTATATATTAGTGTTAAATAATGCAACACATGGAAACGTAGGAATATTGAATTTCAATATTTAAATTTTGATATTTCTGTTTATCAATATCTGCTGCTGCTCCTTGGGAAATTTTACCTCACTACACCAATAAAATTAGGCTAAATTCCATAACTTGAATCCTTCCAAATAATTCTTATTGATATTTCCTTAGTGATTACATGTATTAAATAATTTAGATATATGTGACTTTTCAATAAGAACATGATATACCTTTGCTTTTTTTTGATGTTTCAATTAAATTGTAATGCTATTACAGATCATGCACATCTTGTAAAAATTATTTTTTCTAAGTATGTTACTTTTTATTTTAATGGAATGAAATTTGGTTTACATATTTTGAGAAGTTATTGTTTAAAATAATATTCAATATTTTGCTACATTTTTAAAGAAACTGTTTTTTTCTAGTTTCGTGATTAACATTTTATTTTTTTGAAATATTTCAGACATCATTTATTTTCCCTAGAATTTATAAAGATATTTTGTTAAGGCCTAATAAATGATTCATTGTTATGTCCGTTCCATAAAAACCAAAAACAGTGTTTTGTTTTACTATTTCATGTAGATACATAAATATACACACACATATGTATGTGTGTGTATATATATACATACATATGTGTGTGTGTATATATATACATACATATGTGTGTGTGTATATATATACATATGTGTGTGTGTATATATATACATACATATGTGTGTATATATATACACACATATGTATGTGTGTGTGTGTGTGTATATATATATAGATGTATATATAAAATATATTCCTGGAATAGTAAAACAAAACTATATTTATGTGTGTACATATACTCTCTAGCAATATGTATATGTATATATACTCTCTACCAATATGTATCATATTCTCTCTACTAATGATCCAGTAACATCCATGCATATACTAGGTTAAGTATGTCCCTCCAATGATTCTTCTGTTAACAATAACAAAATTTAAAGACATGATTTTTTAATTAAAATGTTTATCTAGAAAATACATAATGCTAGATACAGATATTTATAAACTTGTATTTATATGTAAGCCAAATATATATTATATATATCTGTCTTAATAATTATTGTCAATTTTTAATTGTTTTAATTGATTCTATGGACTGAGAATAGCAAATCAAAGTGTTACACTTGAATGTGTTTCTGTTCCTTGAAAATGGAAACCATTTTACACTAAAAAACTTTTATGTTGTTCTAGCATGCCTAGGTTTTGTGGTATAAATTTTCCAAGTTACTGGTCACTGACTCTTCAGGGAGGTTTACCATCTCATTGGTTTGTATGTTGAAGTGTCAATTGTATTTTGTTTGTTTTCTTTCTTGTTAGCTCATATTTAAACAGAAATTATTTAGTTATATTAGGACTTTTTTCAGTCTGTTGTTTGGAGCTTATAAACATTTCTGTGCAGTTAGAAGCTCAGAATCATTGGAAATAAGAGAGCAAGCTACTAAGGGAAATAATGAAAGCCCACTACTCTGTAATTCATTGAGTCATTCATTTTGCATTTTCTCAAAATCTTTGCTGGTCTTTAACTTCAAGTACAGAGAATGGGAGATTTTTCTATTCCGGTGAGAAACTGATATATTTTCGAAATCTCGAATAGTGCACTGGTTGAGACATCTTAGTTTCATACTTCATTTCCTTGTCTTGAATAATTTCTAAATGTTTCTCACCTGCAGTTTGCATTCTTCCCTGCTCTCCACTACAAGTGGAGTAAAGGTGTTTGTTGTCTGCTTTTAATGTTTCTATTTTAATGATTGTTTTATTAGATCATTTTATTAGAAGTTCAGGAAAGAAGAGAGCTAATAACATGAACCTGAATGGTTGTGATGTAACAGGCATTTGATGAATATCTTCTGTATAATATTCTGTTATGATGAATGGAAGATAATTTTGTCCTGATTTCTATACCTTATTGATGGCTTTTGGTTCACCTTTGCTCCCTGCATCTTCTCTCTACCAGTGATCTGGTAACATCCATGAATATACTATATATATATTTATGAACAAGAAAGTGTTCCTTCTTGGTACTACTTAGATCACAGTTGTGGATGATTTAGTTAATCTCAAGGCTTGCCATTACCAAAATGATATAAATATAAATATATGTATATATATATATACACATATATAACTTTTATATGTATATATTTACATATATAATATATTTTAGGTTATATAAATATATTTTGTTAAGGCCTAATAAATGATTCATTGTTATGTCTGTTTAGGTTTTATATATATATATATATATATATATAATATATTATATATGTAAATATATATGGGATATGTAAATATATATGAATACATGCATATATATACTCTAACCTTTGGCAAAAGAAGAAGATAAGGAGTTGCTTTCTCTTTTACTCATTTACTAGATGATAGAAGGGAAATCTCAGTGTAATTGATATTTATTTCCAGTTCTCTCTACAGGTTCTAAGTAAATTTTATTTTTAGGTTGATATATTTAAGACATTTTTGAAAAGCTTAAAATTAATGAGCTTTTAAATTTAAGATATATGCAAAAATAACTTTCAAGTAAACATGTATTAAATTATTTTCTATTTCACATATGCTTTGTATAATCAAATTGGTAAAAGTTTCTTTTGCTTTTAGGATTGATGAAAACACTCTAAACAGAAAAAGCTACATCATTTTGCTGGCTTAACGGGGACAATTCACAGCGCACATCAGCAGAAAGTGACAATTTTATTTTTACGACTAATGTGATACTCAAAACAACATATAAAAATTCACAGAAAGTTAAATTTATAGTTATCTGCTCAACTGATTAATGCCACAATAAGTGCATTAAAAACGGGGAATTAAGAGCATATTTACATTTATATGCTAAATAAAGCCAATGCATAGGTGTGGTTAAAATAATCAGAACATTGTCATCTCCTTGTTATTGGCTGACTCTAAATTAAAACAATAAAAATGTAAAAAAAGAAACCAACATTCCACCTAGGAAACAAACAAAAAGAAATGTCACAGTTTTCCAAAATATTTTCTCTTTTTTCTTTTCTTTTTTTTTTTTCCACAAATAATGCATGTTTATTGGGAAAATTCAAATTATAGCAAAAAGGCCAAAAAAGGTAAAAATTACTTAAACTCCCGTGAATCAGAAATGACCGTGGTCAATACATTGATGGAACATCTTACAAGACATCTCTTTATGCACATACACACACACGCACACACACACGCACGCACACACACATAAATAGCTGATACTGAATAAGCACTTACTTTATACAAAGTACAGAGCGACAAAAAAAAAAAAAAAAAAAAACTTCTGAGAGTTGGAAACCCACACAGGCTGTAGGAATATGTGCATTCACAACAGCTAGTTCTTTAATGGCTTGTGCCTTAGTTTCTTCCTTTATAAAAAGGAGAATGATAATGTTGGTAACCATGACTACATTGTAAGGTTATCGTAGCATTTCTTTTTTCTTTTTTAACTTCCTTTTCAACTATGTTATGTGTCTCATTTTTCCATCTTTATTTTCTAAAATCAATACTAAACAATTAAATTAGAATATACAGATTTTTTAACATTAAACGAGACATTTTTAAATAATTAATAAGAAAGAGCTAGTTTCTCACTACAGGAACAAATTCTGAAGTATTAATCCCAAAAGACTGAACTATGTTGAAGTTACTTACTAGTAGTATTGAAGAATAAAGCTAGGTTAAATTTATAACCACACTAGTCAATTGCTACAAATATTAATGTTAGCTGAAATCTGAGTCTTATTAATTTAAACCTAGATTAGCTAACTTTTTATTGTAGCTACAGTGAATTACCCAGGGAGCTGAACTTTTACACTAGCTTAATAATACCAAAGTCGTACATCCAATAAGTGTCACTGTATTTGTCCATTCTCACACATCCAATAAGTGTCACTGTATTTGTCCATTCTCACACATCCAATAAGTGTCACTGTATTTGTCCATTCTCACACATCCAATAAGTGTCACTGTATTTGTCCATTCTCACACATCCAATAAGTGTCACTGTATTTGTCCATTCTCACACATCCAATAAGTGTCACTGTATTTTTCCATTCTCACACTGCTATAAAGGACTAACTGAGACTAGGTAATTTACAAAGAAAAGAGGTTTAATGGCTCACAGTTAGCAGACTGTATAGGACGCATGGCTTGGGGAGGCCTCAGAAAACTTACAATCATGGTGAAAGGCAAAGAGAAAGGAGGCATTTCTTATATGGCTGGAGAAGGCGAAAGAGAGAGTGAAGGGGGAGGTGCTACACATTTTTAAACAAGCAGATCTCCTGAAAATTCACTCATCATAATAAGAACAGCAAGGGGGACATTTGCTCCCATGATCCAATCATCTCCCAACAGGTCCCACCCCCAACGCAGGGGATTGCGATTCAACATGAGATTTGGGTGAGCCAAACCATATCAGTTACATTTTTGTTTTATATAAAAGCTATACAGGACTGTTCTACTTTAAAATCAAGAAAATATAAACAATAATTTAGAATTTGGAATTTTGGAGTCGCAAAAGTTACGAATAGCCAAAGGCAACTCTGCTTCTGTTGCCATGAGAAAGAGTGTGAATGTTACAGGTCTTGTCTATAAAAAAATTATTAGACTTACACATCTTGCTATGCCACTAATTATCTGTGAAAATACAAATCTTTAAAATATTTCTGCTTGCTTCAAGAGACAGATTAATGAAGAATATCACATTTATTTAAAAAGAAAATGAACTCCTTTGTCAATCTATAGATTACTTAAAATTGTTGGCCTTCAGCATTAGAAACTGTGCATTAAAAGAAATATATTTTTCAAAACACTACATAATTTACTAATGCTTTCTTGAGAGACAAAATGGTTCTATATGATTAAGGCTGTAACCTCTGGAACCAAGCATCCTTGATTCAAATTGCTTCTGCAATTTACTAGCTCTGTTAACATTGAGTAAATGACTCGCTCTTTCTGTTCCTTGGTTTTCTTATCATTTGAAATTAGAATAATATTAGACTTTATTCAAATCAAAGGGTTTTGTGAGATTATATGAGCTACTTTACGTAAAGTACCCACAAGAAGATCATCTAATGCATTGCATGTACTCAGTGTATGTAGCCATTGCTGTACTGTTGTTTGTTTTTTGTTTGTTGTTCCTGTCACTTTTGGAGTCAGTTAGTGTGGTACAAAACCAAACTCTTTTGCAGCCTACATGAACATTTTCATTTGTAGCTATGCATTTCTGCACCAATTCCTACTGCTATGATTCCCTGAGAAAGTACCATCAATTGCAACAGTGGATTTTGTATCTGATGAAATTGTAATGCTACAATAAATTTTATAGTGAATATATAATGTTTTGCATATAAACTTAATAGACATTATGTTACACATAATGTGTGTATATATATACATACACAAATATATACACATCGACATCACCCAGCCTCTCCAGCATCACCCACCCATCCATTCTCCTATATATCTGTGAGAGAGTATTCTTTTCCACTGATCTTTTATTTTCTTAGAGCAATAGTCAACTTTCTTGATTATTGTAACTTTATAGTAAATGAGTAAATAATATGGATTTTTTAACATAGTTTTTCTTTTCTGAATTCTGTGGACAAAAGTTCTCAGAAGAGGAATTTAGAGAAAAGACACCTATTCCAGGGAACAGTTTGCAAACAGGGGAGATGCAGTCCTTGGTGTAAAATGAAATATTATTTCATGTTAAAAATAAATGAAGTATTAAGCCAGGCAAAGACAAGAAATAATGTTAAACGTTTAATAACATTAAACATTATTTTTAATAATGTTCATTAGTGAAAGAAGGCAATCTGAAAGGGTCATGTACTGTATTATCCCAACTATATAACGCTGTGAAAAATGCAAAACCATGAATATAGGAGAAAGATAGGTGATTTCTAGAGGCTGCAAGGAGAGAGTGATGAATAGGAGGCATACAGAAAATTTTTAGGGCAGTGAAACCATTCTATATGATACTATTGGTGGATATGTTGCTATATATATATATATATATATATATCTCAACCCATAGAATATACACCACAAAGAATGAACTGCAATGTAAACTATGGACGTTGGATGATAATGACGGGTCAGCGTAGCTTCATAAGTTGTAACAAAAATAGCACTCTAATATGGGATGTTTATAGTGAGGAAAGCTGAGAGTAGGGAATGGGGGTATTTAAGAACTTTGTACTTTCTCCTCAATTTTGCTGTGAACCTAAAACTATTATAAAAAATAAAATCTACTAAAAAAGACAAACCACAGACTGGGATAAAGTATTTGCAAGATCTGTATCTGATAAAGGATTTGTATCTAAATATATACTAAGAACACTTAAAACTCAACACTAATCCAGCACTTTGGGAGGACAAGACAGGCAGATCACCTGAAGTCAGGAGTTCGAGACCAGCCTGGCCAATATGGCAAAACCCTTTCTCTACTAAAAATACAAAAATCAGTGTTGATGCATGCACGTAGTCCCAGCCCAGAAGGCTGAGGCAGGAGAATCACTTGAACCTGGGAGATGGAGGTTGCACTAAATGCACTGAGCTGAGATTGCACCACTGCACTCCAGCCTGGGAGATGGAGCAAGACTCCATCTCAAAAAAAAAAAAAAAAAAAAAAATCCTCGACAATAAGAAAAAAAAAAAAGAAAAAATTGAGCAAAAAGATGTGAATAGATACTTCACCTAACAATATATACATATGGCCCATAAGTTTATGAAAAGATACTCAACATCATTTGTTATTATGGAATTGCAAATTAAAAAAAGCAATTAGATACCACTACATGTAACTCAAATGGCTAAAATTCAAAAAACACTGACAATAGTAGACACTGGCAAGGATGGAGAGCAACAGAAACACTCATTCACTGTTGGTAGAAATATAAAATGCTACAAAAATTTTGACAGTTCAGGAGTTCCTTTTTTTTAGAATAATATCTGCTTATTTGTTTATTTATTTATTTACTTTTATTTTAAATTCAGGGGTACAAGTGCAGGTTTATAACATAGGTAAACTTGTGTCAAGGGGGTTTGTTTTATAGATTACTCCATCACCCATGTATTAAGGCTAGTACCCATTAGTTATTCTTTCTGAACCTCTCCCTCCTCTCACCCTCCACCCTCCAAAAGGCCCCTGTATATGTTATACCCATCTATGTGTCCATGTGTTGTCATCATTTAGCTTCCACTTATAAAAGAAAACATGTGATGTTTGTTTGTTCCTGTGTTAGTTTGCTAAGGATAATGCCTTCAGCTCTATCTATGTCCCTGCTAGGACATTATCTCATTCTGTTTTATGGCTGCATACTATTCCATGGTATATATGTACCACATTTTCTTTATCCAGTCTATCATTGATGATCATTTAGGTTGATTTCATGTTTTTTGCTATTGTGAACAGTACTGCAATGAACATGTGCATGCATGCGTCTTTATAATAGAAGTATTTATAGTTCTTTGGGTATATATCCAGTAATGAAATTGCTGGGTTGAATGGTATTTCTGTCTCTAGGTCTTTAAGGAATTGCCACACTGTCTTCTACAATGGCTGAACTAAGTTACACTCCCACCAACAGTGTATACGCATTTTTTTCTACACAACCTATCCAGCATTTATTATTTTATGACTTTCAAATAACACTCATTGTGATTGCTGTTAAATGGTAGCTCATTGCCACCGACCCCACAAAAATACGAACAGTTAGAGAATATTATGAACATCTCTATGCATATAAACTAGAAAATCTAGAAGAAATGAATAAATCCCTGAACAGATAAACCCTCCCAAGACTGAACCAGGAAGAAGAATCTCTCAGCAGACCAAGGGCGAGTTCTGAAGTTGAAGCAGTGATAAATAGCCTACCAACCAAGAAAAGCTCAGGACCAGACAGATTAAGGGGTAATGGCAAAGGCCGCTATTAGTTTTGCACCAACTAATAATCAAACTAATTATTAATAAATGATTATTAATTAAACTAATTATTAATCAAATATTAAATATTAATTATATTAATTGTTAACAATTATTAATTAAACTAATTATATAGTTTAATTATTAAATTAATTACTTACTAAATTATTAAATTTGGCACAGCCAAAGAAACTATCAACAGCATAAACGGACAACCTACAGAATGGGAGAAAATTTTTGCAAACTATGCATCTGACAAAGGTCTAATATCCATCCAGCATCTTTAAGGAGCTTAAACAAATTTACAGGATAAAAACAATCCCATAAAAAGGCGGTCAAAGGATGTGAACAGACACTTTTGAAAAGATGACATCCATGTGGCTAACAATTTTATGAAAAAAAGATCAATATAACTGATCATTAGAGAAATGGTATCTCTTTTACAAGGGCACTGATTACATTCACAAGGACTCCACTTTCCTGACATAATATTTTCTCAAAAGCACTACCATCCATCACATTAGGTGATGGGACTTTAACATATAATTTGGGGGGTGGGTAGCGGCACAATTATTCAGATCATAAGAGTATTGAGTGGTATTTTGACCACGGACACCAAGATAATGTAAACACATCCCAGCCATTACATGTCTTCCCATAATGACTCCAAAGTAAATGAACAGGCAAAGTTATAGTAAATAATCTAGCCCCACCAGAATTAGCTCTGTGATCCCCTTCCCACTGCTTCGTATCTAATGGTGAAGCCAACCCATTTAAGGTTTAGGGAACCGGAGAAACTACTGTCTCTTCATTGCCAAAGACTTTATATTGACTAACTCTTAGTTAAGAGCAGGAAGTTATGGTGCATAGGTGGTTAGAAAGTAGTCATTTTACCTGAAGATTTGAAGCGCATTATATTTTCTAAGAATTGGTCCCAGCTTTAATTAACCTATTGACCTGCTAACATGTAATAAAGTTAACCTGCACATGGAAGAAAGACACTTGACTCTATCTGGTTTATCTTTATTTGTTCCTAAATAAAGATTATAAACCAATCTTCTAATAAATAAGTGATCTTTCTAGAAAATATTTTTTAAAATAAGTAAAAAATTGCACACAGTGATTTAAGCAAGTATTAACTGAAGCTCTTTTCTTTAGTACAAACTCTAATAGTTTAGCTATGTTTTAGAATATAATATTTGGGTCATTTCAGACCAATATAATGATGAAAAAAATCCTCATCAAATGACAATCTTCTTTGTCTTTGGCATAACATAAAATTATAAAATGCAGATAAAAGAAAGTGTATTGTAGCAATGTTGAAAATTAAATGTCCTACTGTAATTTATAGATTTTTTCAACAATAAGTGTTCTTTGAAAAAAGTATTTCCTATGAATCTGCCAGATTAAGATGAATTGAAGATATTAAGCACTGAAAATCTAAATTTTGTATATATGAGAGAAATATATTAGGTAATGAAATCCAGAAATATAAAACGCTATTTTTTACAAATGCTGTTAAAACAACTCATAACTATTCTAGAATGCTCATTTTTCTTACAAGAAACATCATTTCTTTTCAAATATTTATTGTTTAAATAAAAAAATTAATATTTCTAAAATAAGATTTTCAATAGAAAATCTCATGTATGCGCAGATTAGAAATTTCTTTTTCTATAAATCTAGTGATTATTTTGAGCTCCATTTCTACCTGGAAAAAGAAAATGTAATCTTAAGCATCTGATACAGTTTGAGTGTATTATGTTGGTGCAAAAGTAATTGTGTTTTTGCCACTGAAAGTGATGGCAGAAGCCACAATTACTTTTGCACCAACTTAATATCTACCAAAAGTTTGTGTTTGGAAAACTTGGTCCCCAGTGCAATAGGTGGCACCTTTGGGAGGTGGTCAGGTTATGAGTGCTCTACTCTCAGGAATGGATTAGTCCATTTATATATTGGTAGATTAATAGAATAATGAGTTACCAGGGGAATGGGTTAGTTAGCACAAGAGTGGATCTGTTATAAAAGCCAGTTTTTCTGTCCGGAGCCCTCTCACCATGTGATATCCTGCCCTGCCTCAAGACTCTGAATGGAGTTTCCACCTGCAATAAGGCCATCATCAGATGTGGCCCTTCAGCCTGGGGTTTCCCAGCCTCCAGAACTGTAAGAAATACATATATGTATATATATATATATATATATATATATATATATTTTTTTTTTTTTTTTTTTTTTTGAGACTGAGTCTTGCTCTGTTGCCCAGGCTGGAGTGCAGTGGCGCAATCTCGGCTCACTGCAAGCTCCGCCTCCCAGGTTCACGCCATTCTCCTGCCTCAGCTTCTCCGAGTAGCTGGGACTACAGGCACCCGCCACCACGCCCGACTAATTTTTTGTATTTTTAGTAGAGACGGGGTTTCACCGTGGTCTCGGTCTCCCGACCTCGTGATCCGCCCGCCTTGGCCTCCCAAAGTGCTGGGATTACAAGCGTGAGCCACCGCGCCCGGCCAGAAATATATTTTTATTCTTTATAAATTACCCAGTCTCAGGTATTCAGTTACAGTAACGTAAAACAAACTGACAGTATCTTTAGTTAAACTCAGACACTCTAGGGAGATTTTTCTTCTCCTCCCCTCTTCAGAGTTGACTTTAAATTGGAGAGTTGATGAAATCCTGTGGTGATTATGAAGGGGCTGATTACTTGTACAAATTATCTGCTCCTGAGTTATACTATTCATATCTGTTTCTTAAGGAATATCATCAAAAATATGGCACATTTGGCATCTAGTGAGAGATTTACATCTTAAATTGATGTATAAATCAGGACCAAAACTAAAGTCAGTGAGTCACCTAGAACACAAAATAGAAGGAACACTCACACTTGGGTTATTTGAGTACTCTCCTCTGATGTAAATATATGCTTACACTATATTAAGTTGAGGCTTCTCATTTTCTTTTTTTTTTTTTTTTCTTTTTTTTGAGATGGAGTCTTGCTCTTGTTGCTCAGGCTAGAGTGCAATGGTGCCATCTCAGCTCACTACAACCTCCGCCTCCCGAGTTCAAGCGATTCTCCTGCCTCAGCCTCCCGAGTAGCTGGGACTACAGGCACCCGCTGCCACACCCAGCTAATTTTGTACTTTTAGTAGAGATGGAGTTTCTCCACGTTGGTCAGGCTGGTCTTGAACTCCTGACCTCAGATGATCCGCCCGCCTCGGCCTCCCAAAGTGCTGGGATTACAGGCATGAGCCACCGCGCCCAGCGAGGCTTCTCATTTTAAAAATTAGAAAAAAAATTAAATCAGGCCTTAATCTCTATAGTGCTCAGTGAACTATTGATCACTTTAATGACAAAGGTAAGTTCTGTTACTTTCTTATGATTTTACTTAGGCTAAACTTTAGTGAACTCTTCCAAAAAAAAAAAAAAAATACTTTCTACTATATTGTAATCTACACTGGTGGCTTGAAAACATCTGCAAGCTTGCCATCTCTTTAAAAGAAGCTAGCCTCACAACAAAAATTCAAACTGTCACCCTAAAATTCTATACTAAGCATAACTATTTTTCAGAAATGAAGGTGAATTACAGACATTTAAAAGCTAGAACAATTCATCAGCAGCAGAACTATATTACAATACAATCTTACATTAAGACAATCAAGGAGAAGCAAATTGTTGTCAGGTTCAAATCTAGATCTACTGAAAAAAAAATGATGAGAATCCGAAAGTAACTGCAACAAAAGCAAAAATTGACAAATGGGATCTAATTAAACTAAAGAGCTTCTGCACAGCAAAATAAACTATTAACAGAGTAAAAGGACAACCTACAGAATTGGAGAAAAATGTTGTAAAATATGCATCTGATAAAGGTCTAATATTCAGCATCTATAAGGAACTTCAACAAATTTATGAAAACAAACAACCCCATTAAAATTGGGCAAAGGGCATAAACAGATACTTCTCAAAAGAAGACATACATGTGGTCAAAAATCATATGTACAAACGCTCAACGTCACTGATCATTAGAGAAATGCAAATCAAAACCACAATGAGATACCATCTCACACCAGTCAGAATGGCTGTTATTAAAAAGTCAAAAAATAACAGATGCTGGCAAAATTGTGGAGAAAAAGAAATGCTTTTACACTGTTGGTGGGAGTGTAAATTAGTTCAACCATTGTGGAAGACAATATGGTGATTCCTCTAAAACCTTGAGACAGAAATACCATTCAACCCAGTAATCCCATTACTGTGTATATACTCAAAGGATAATAAATGTTTCTATTATTAAAAACACATGCACGTGTATATTCACTGCAGCACTATTTACAAGAGCAAAGACATGGAATCAACCTAAATGCCCATCAATGACAGACTGAACAAGGAGAATGTGGTACCTAGACACTATTGAATACTGTGGAGCCATTAAAAAAAGCATTAGATCATCTCCTTTGCAGGGACATGGATGGAGCTGGAGGCCATTATCCTTAGCAAACTAAGACAAGAACAAAAAAATCAAATACCACATGTTCTCACTTATAAGTGGGAGCTGAATGATGAGAACACATTGACATATAGAGGGGAACAATGCACACTGGGACCTACTGGAGGGCAGAGGATGGGGGAAGGGAGAGGATGAGGAAGAACAACTAACTGATACCAGGCTTAATACCAGAGTGATGAAATGTACAACAAACCCCCATGACACATGTTCACCCATGTAATAAACCTACACATCCTGCACATGTACCCCTGAACTTAAAAGTTAAAATAAAGAGAGAATCAAAAGCAGTAAATATGTGGGCAAATATAAAATATGTATTCTGTTTGGACTCTCCCTGGCCAGAGACCAGAGGACCAAAACTAAAGAATCACCATCTTGGCACTATAATTAACCATGACAGGCAGTAAGAAATAGAGTTGCTATTAACATTATGGGGCCAGGCAGGAATGCCTTTTGGACTCAGATGGTCCTGTTGCATTACTCTTTTTACTCTCTCTTTCTCTCTCATAATTGTGAATGTGAATGGATATGTGCAGTAACCTTTCTAATAACAGGGCTCTGATGTCTCTGGAATGAGAATTTTTACCACACCACAAGTCAAATACTATGAGTAGCAGGTGTGGTTTTGTAAGAAAATGATCAGTATCAATCTTGAAGTTATCTTCATTGATAAGAGCTGTAGTTAATTCCACCAATCTCTATTTTATGTTTGTTTCCTACCAGCCTCAGAGAAAAAGGACCACAGGAATCTTGGGCCTCGCCTATATATGAAAAAGAAGTTTTATGTTGTGCAAATTATGGATGGTGAGAGTAATTTGTACAGTTCAGATAACTGTTCACAAATGAACATGCTGATTTACAAAAGAACATGCAAGGAGTGTAGCTAGCTGGCAGTCTTCAGTTCTTACAGACTTCTGGATCAGACACATCTTTCAAACTGAGGCTACACTCCTTCAAGGAAGCCCCAGCCAATGATTGAGCTGGTATTGAGTCTGCCCATTATTTTTCAACATGGGACTCCTCTAATAGGCAGTATTTGCTCTAGAACTCCGTGTTGTACCTCTGCACTGTGGTCTGAGTCTCTCTTTGCCTTTTCTGCTTTTCTTCCTTTTCTTACATGTATCATATATGCATTGCAGTCGAAGAATTTCTTTCTTCAACTCCAATTTGTCTTCATTTTATCTTTCACAGGTATTAACCCCTAATAAGCCTCTTGGACACCTCACTCAATCCCAGCATTTACTACTCATAATTACATATATCCAAAAAGTCAATAAATCATTATCTGCAAATGTACACTTTTAAATATATATGTGGAACAATTATCCCATTAATTTGATGAATGTAAAACATAATTATAGCTGATTGAAACTTTAAACAGTTTTTTATTGTTGTTGTTGTTGCTTTGTTTTGCCTTTTTTTCTAGTGGATGCATACAAATTGTTTTATTTCAATTATTTGGACCATTTTCTTCTTTTAACTTTTAACATTACATATGAAGGAATTTAACCAATTCCAAAAGTGAGTCTTGTAAATAAAGTCCTCTCTATTATGGACTTTAACTTTGTTCTTAAAATATCATCATAGGGTATTTAAACAAATGCCTTGATAATACTACCCTTACCCAAGGGAAAAGGGTAGTAACAATACAACAGTTAACTAAACTATTTATTTTTCAAGTGTGCTATTTACTGTAACATCCTCTCTGCTTGCATTCTAAATGATCCATTTTTGGATATTTTTACTGGTATCTTCCTTTCTGTCTCATCTTTGTCTGTCTATTTATCTTTTAGATGCTGATGTTTTAAAGTATAAGTATTAAAGGGAACTTTCCGTTATATCCCCAATTCTGTTACATATTACTACAGAGGACTTTTTTTGCCTCCTGCTAATTGCTCATATATTATGATTATTTACTCATCCACAAGTTTCATAATATATATCTCAACAAGGACTATCACTTTAAAGTTTAAATTTACTTCTTAAATCTATGTATTTACATGAATCACTTTAAGCTTCTGTATTTGTTTTAAAACATCTCTATGTATTTTTTCATTTTTTTTTTAAGGGGTGAGGTCTCGTATTGTTGTCCAGGCTGATCGCGAACTTCTAGGCTCAAGTAATCCTCCAGCGTCGGCCTCCCAAAGTGCTGGAGTTACAGGCATGAGCCATTGTGCCTAACCATAGAATTATTTGTACGTTTTTGTTATGAAACATTAGGGTGACTGTAAATAAATAAACTGTGTGGTTGTAGTTCAAGTTAGTGTTACTGATTGTGGTAAGCAGAGTTCTAAAGATTCCCATTTTCAGGTAATTAATCCAAACACAAATCTCAGTACTGCTGTCAGGGGACTTTGCAGATGTAACTAAAGTGATTAATCAGCTCCCCTTAAAATAACGACATTATTCTGAATTATTCAGACGTGTTCAACATAATCACAGAAGCCATAAAAGACAGATAATTTTTCTTTGGTTAGGAGCTGAGAGATGTGTCAGAAGATGAAGTCAGAAAACACAAGAGGAAGAAAGGAAGGTGAGAGAGTCTTGAAGTGTGAGGAGGCAGGAGTCCTCTGTAGGCTAGATTCACCACTGGCCATTAAGGAAACAGGGACTGCAGTTTTACAACCACTGACCACTGAATTTGAGCAACAACTTGAATGAGCATAAGCGCCAGTTCTTTCAAGAGTCTCCTGACAAAGAGCCAAGCCAGCCAACAGCTTGATTTTGCCCTTGTGAAACTGAAGCCAAAGAAACCAGCTGAGCCAGCTTGGATGTTTGGCCTACAGAACTGAGAGATAATAAATCTGTGTTCTTTAAAGTTACTACATTTGTGGCAACCTGTTATAAGAGAAAGAGGAAACTTGCAAACTGATAGAGGACTTTTTCTTAGATTTTATATTGTAAATTTGCATATAATACGAATACCAAGCCTTTATAATATCAGATTGGTGGAAAAATAATTACTGTTTTTGCAATGTAAAGTAATAGTGAACAATTACTTTTGCACCAACCTAATAGAATACCCAGATTCAGTCTGAAGTTTCCACTGGGCTTCAAAGATATTTCATATTGTTTCTTCCCTTTCTGTGGTGACCATGGGGTCACATGCTGGAAACAGTGGCATCAAAGAGGTAATGAGACTGTAAAAACAGGTTGTTACTTCAAGGATTGCCACTCATGTGAAATATACAATCTTCACTGAAGTGTGCCACGAACGAGAAATAAAACATATAGTGTTAAACCACCGAGATGTTTTTGTTCCCTTGTGTGTGGGATGGATGAGGAGAAAATCATATAAGCAACACGTTTCATTATTCTGCTTCTGAGATGTTGGGAGGTACTTCACCCCTCGTAAGGGGCTCAGTGAATGCATTTGATGAAAAGAGTATGCAAAGAAAGTTTTGACTTACAGTAATTTTGACTTATTTTCAGATGATGGAAATATATATGAGACGACCAGAAGCAGGCATCATTGTTTTTTTCAGTATTGACATTAAGTATTGTATTAGTCCATTTTCATGCTGCTGATAAAGGCATACCTGAGACTGGGTAATTTATAAAGAGAAAGAGGTTTAATGGACTCACAGTTCCACATGGCTGAGGAGGCCTCACAATCATGGCAGAAGGCGAAAGACACGTCTTACGTGGTGGCAGCCAAGACAGAATGAGAGCCAAGTGAAAGGGGAAACTCCTTATAAAACCATCAGATCTCATGAGACCTACTCACTACCATGAGAACAGTTTTGGGGAAACTGCCCCCATGATTCAATTATTTCCCACCAGGTCCCTCCCACAACATGTGGGAATTATGGGAGCTAAAATACAAGATGAGATTTGGGTGGGGACACAGCCAAACCATATCAAGTATTTTTGTTTGTTTGATTGTTTGTTTTTTGAGACGGAGTCTTGCTCTGTCAACTAGGCTGGAGTACAGTGATACAATCTCAGCTCACTGCAACATCCACCTCCCAGGTTCAAGTGATTCTCCTGCCTCAGCCTCCCTAATAGCTGGGATTATAGGCATGCACCACAAGGCTCGGCTGATTTTTGTATTTTTAGTAGAAATGGGGTTTCACCATGTTGGCCAGGCTGGTCTCAAACTCCTGTCCTCAGGTGATCTGTCCCCCTTGGGCTCCAAAAGTGCTGAGATTACAGGCATGAGCCACCGCACCCAGCCCATATCAAGTATTAATATGAGTTTCTCCTGGATCCTACAATCTCATCAGGTATAAAATTAAATACGCTAGTGTAACATCTTTGCCTTTCCATGTATTCTCCTTGATATGCAGAACTAGGGTTGATAATGGCCACGACCTCAGCAATATTAACACTATTATGGTTGGAATACTATGCAGCCATAAAAAAGTGAGATCATGTCTTTTGAGGGAACATGGATGAAGCTGTAGCTGGAAGCTATTATCCTTAGCAAACTAACACAGGAACAGAAAACCAAATACCACATGTTCTCACTTTTAAGTTGGAGCTAAATGATAAGAACTTAAGAACACAGAGAAGGAAACAACAGAAACTGTTGGGGTCTATTTGAGGGTGGAGGCTGGGAGGAGGAAGAGGAACAGAAAAGATACCTATTGGGTACTGGGCTTACTACCTGGGTAATGAAATAATATGTACAGCAAACCCCTGTGACACGTGTTTACCTATGTACAAACATTCGCATGTACCCCCAAACCTAAAATAAAAGTTTAAAAAAAAAAAGAAAGAAACACAATGTTGGTAAGAAATACATCCCAGGACAGGAAACAAAGGGATCAAGGCTTGGAGATGGCACTAAGCATGTGGAGTTAGCCTAAAATCGGAAGGTTACTAGAGGTCCTTTGAACTAGGATATGACCCGGTGAAGATGATTTTATCAACAGTGTGAAAGATGAATGTGAGGGTCCCGACACTGGAGGTAGAAACTGACCATAGTGAGCCAGCAGTGTTGGAGAGAAGGAGACAGATGTGAGAACTATTTTAGAAACAGCATGTGGCAACTTGTAGAAGTATGGAGTGTTGAAGAAAATAAGGAAAGGGGAGTCTACAGCAACTAACAGTTCCCGTCATTGATGTTTTGATGATTTGTATAACCATAATCTGATTGAAAGTGTTCAAGAGGAAAAATTATTCCCTATGCATTTTTTTTAAGTTTTATTTTTGTAGATAGGGTCTTGCTCTGTCTTTCAAGCTATAGTGCAGTGACATAATAGCTCACGGTAACCTGGAACTCCTGGGCTTAAGCAAGCCTCTCACCTCAGCTTCTTGAGTAGCAAGGATATCAGGTGCGCCACCATGCCCAGCTAATTTTATTATTTATGTATTTATTTATTTATTTTTGGTAGGGACAGTATCTCACTATATTGCTCAGGCTGATCTCGAATTTTTGGCCTCAAGCAATCTTACCATTCTGGCCTCTTGGATGTTCTGGGATTACAGGCATGAGCCACCACATGTGTTTTATGCATATATTTTTCTCTGAGTTTCTTCAAAGGTGGTTTCATGTTCATAATCTAAATCTTACTAGAGATGAATGGAATTGATATCATGTATTACCTGATACAACAGCTCATTCGGTTATTGTTCTAATTATGTGAATGAACAGGTTAATGTACCGTAAAATCCCAGTCTATGGAGAAAAGCATCACCAAGTCTGAGATCCAAATAGGATTTTTAGAGTAGTTTTACCAATGGCTTTTAAATTAAAAACCTAATGTGTTTTCACCTTCAATTAAGCACAGTTGCCAAGTATAATTGACCATAGTAATATAACTAGTAATTTGAGGACATTCAACATGCACATGCTGTACACACTTAAAAATGGGTTTAGCTTATTTCATGGAGCTTTAGGCCTAGAAATCACTTCATGAAAAATCTAATTTAAACCTTTCTCTGTAAGGAGGAGAAATAATTATGAACCACGGTTGCTCAGCAAGTGTAAGGTATATCCAAAGGAAAAACCAGGCCTAACCCTTACATGAAACAAAGCCAGGCCAAAGCATTCTCCATTATTTCCAGAATTCCTGTTTATTAGCTAGCATTCCCATCTATCTCCTTCCTCCCTACTCACTCTCCACCAATCGATTAATAACCTGTTTTCATTCTCCTATCTGGCTACCAGGCATTAGTGGCTCAGATAGGATACATCACCAGTGCATTTTTAAAATGAGAAGGTTTCAGACACAAAACAGTGCTAGTTCCATTTAGAAAACACAGATATTGGTGAGATAGAAAAAGACAGGGTTAGAAAACATAGATATTGGAGAGATAGAAAGAGACAGAGGGAGGGAGAAAGAGAATCTTGTCACTAATTTAATCCCTTGAAAGAAAAACCTTAGATGTGTTCTTTCTGAAGGAAAAAAATGAGAGGTAAAAATGTGGTTATATTTAACCACACCAGATTATTATACACTTTAAAACCTTTCCAAATAACTATTTTTTATTTTATTCATTCTCTCCATTGCGTGCTTTGTTTTTTCCTGTTTCTTTACTTTGATTTCATCGTTATTATTCCCTTCTTTCTGCATTCTATAGGTCAATTTTTTCAATCCTAACTTTCTGAGATCGATGGGATAGATTAATTTTCTCATTAATGTTGCATACCTATTACTGGTCATTACTGCTATGTATTTTTGTCTTTATATTGCTTTTGTGCATTCTTCAAGTCATCACCTGTATTACTTTGGTATAATTCAGTTAAAGATATTTTTTAATTCTATTGTGAATTTACAGGTAATGGATTGTTCAGTCTTTTATTTATTGATTTCCAAGTTTGTAAGGACAATCTTGCTATCTTTTATTACTGATTCATCAATTACATTTTGAAATTTGTTACTATTTTGTTAATTACTAAGAAATATTTTGCTGAAATTGTCGGTTTGTCTATTTCCCCTTGGTTTTCTGTAAATTAGTGAGTCTGCATTTTAAAATAGTATCATTAAGTTCTGATATGTTTCTTACAACCTTTTAGGAATTGATTTTTTTAAACATTCCATTCATCTCTAGCAATGTATTTTTGTCTTAAAATTAGTCCATCTGGCATTAATATAGGTTAATGTTTGATTGGAATATTCTTTTTCATTGTTTTTATTTGCAAATTTCCTGTGGTTATGATTCAGTGTTTCTCTTCTAAATAACTTAGTTTTTTTTTTTCATTTTGAAAGTATTTTTCATTGGCCAATTAATGTAATTATGTATATATATATATGTATGTGTATATATATACATATAGATGTATGTATATATGTATATAACATAATTATATGTAAACATAATAAGTGCTTTCTATTTGTTCCTCTAATGATATATTTTTTCTCTCTTTGATTTCCTTATCCTGTATCTTTTTTTGTTTTTTCTGCTTCTATTCTATTTGGTTCAATGTTATATACAATATTTTATTATCATTTAATAGTAATTGTTCTATGAGGAACTTCACATCAAAGTATCTCAGACTTGTAAGAGTCTTACATTGCTGACTACTTTTTATTCTTCTCTAAACAATGAACTGGACTTTTATTTCCCCCTTCACAAGAATATCTTATTACTTTGCTGTGCCTTAATTAAGTCTATATTATAAATTTTAAATAATATTGCTCTTTCTGTTTTATGTAGTCAAAATTTATTTGAACATAGAATATTTATCTTTAACTTTTCACCTGCCTGAACAATACATTCCAGTATTTCCTTCAGTATAATTCAGTATAATTATGCTGGTTACAAATTTTCTCTCTCTCCCTACCCTTCTTATCCTCTCTCTCTGTCATCTTTCCTCTCTCTTTTGGCTTTCAAATGTATACATATTACCTTAATTACAAAAGGGTACTATTATAGGTAGTAATTTTGTTTTAGTACATGGCAGACTGCATTCAGTATACAGCATTTACAGCATTAGAATTATTTATCTTTTTCTTTCTGGCTTTAAAGATATCTCCTATTTGCCTTTGCTTTCTGCAGAAATAACAGTGGTAGATTTATATGTTTCATGCTGCTTAGAGTTCTGTGGATTTCTTATATTTTTATTGTTTTCATTTATTTTGTTAGCATAGCAACATTCTTAACCTCTATCTATTCATTAACTATAAATTTTTCTACATTCTGTATTTCTCTTCTGGTAATTCAGACATTAGACTTCTCTTACTATCCCCTGTATCTTTGATTTGACAAAAATATACACTTATTTTTTCACAACATGATAGCTGCAGTCTGTTGCATTTGCCTGAAATTATCCCTACAAGCATTTTGTGCAGATGACTGATTCAAAAGTTCAGAAATCAGTTCAAATATCAGTGCTTTAGAAAAATGTCTCCCTATTACATCTGCTGACATACCCAATCTCACCATAACTCTATTTTCTCCATTTCCTCATTTACTATTTTTTGTGTGTTTTTGCTCACTTTAAAACCTGAATAAACTCTACAACTCCAAGAAGCTTATTTGTTTAATTTATGATAGCTATACCATCTATAAAATTGAAGACCAAATGTACTTAATAAATATCACTTAAATTAATAAATAAAAGCATGAGATAATAGTTATAACTACATCATAAGATTGTTAGAATTACATAACATAATGCTCATATCTTATTAGTATCATGCATGGCGTCAAGCAATGTTTCTATTTTGACCATCACCATTATCATATTACTTATACACACAGTAAGATAAAATGCTATTCAATGAACTTGGGATCACAACCAAATTAATCTTCTAATTTTGGAGTTCTATGATATTTTTAGAAATGAATATCACTAACAAGTGAATTCCAATCTCATATCTATTTAAGATGATGACATACAGAACTGCAACTGCTTTAACAAGTTCTAGCTCTACACTGCCATGAGCTTTTACTTTCCACTTGTATGATATTCTATGGTCAGCTCAATCACCTGTTCCCTTGTTTTCTTTCTTTTTATATTAGAACATTATGATTCTTAAGTATGATTTCTATGACATAATTTTAACTGTAATTTTTGAAATAACAATAATAAACTTTGAAATCTTAAAATTTCATTTTAACTCAGAGTCCATAAAGAAATTATTTTCTCATATACACTGAAAATTGTATAAAGCAAAATTTAAGTTGGTATTAAATTAATATTGTTTTACATTGACTATCTTCCAGGGAATAAAGAGTTGGAGTACAATAAAGATGCAAGGAAAACACATACTTCTTAGCTATGGGAGTTATTAATAGGTCCAAATACAAGCAATGGACACATCATATTGAAACAAATCAGTTGGCAGTGGGATTTATCAGTTCAGTAGACATTTGAAGCCTGTTTAGTGTTAATGAAATATCTTCAAACAAATTCTAAAAATTGTAATTTGTAGCAATATTTGTAATTTCTGTATTATGATCATGCTATATCCATTTCCAAATATCTTATCAACAGCCATTTTACACCTTAAATGAATAGTGATATTTCACATTAGATCTCTGACAATTTTATTATGTTTACCACTATTATCACCACATCATTTTTATGCTAAGATGGCAGTGCTAGGAAATTCCATTTATGACAATTTGTACATTTTCATGTGATATCCTGAGCATCACATGCAGAGAACAATCATATATTCATTCACCTTAGTGTGAGTGACCATTAGAATTGACTTTTCATGTGTGTAATACGTGCACATTACATGTTATTGAAATCTAAGAGAGTATTATTTTAATAGAGTAGTTGAAAAGTAATGCTGTGTTAATAAGCAATAACTTTTCTACATATATATGTAGAAAATTATCTCAACTCAGGAAATCACATTAAAATAAACTGAAACCATTTTTCTCATTTCAGTGGTCCATTTTGTGAGACAGATTTCAGTGAGAACAAAATAATTGAAACCTGTTGTTTCAATAACTCTTCCAACAAACTTAATAAAATTAATCCGTTGTACATCCAGACACAAACTGTCAGACTAAAAACTATAATCTGATGTAATTGAAACCTATTCTATTTGCCAAGTGTTTAAAAGGTATTTCCATATATCTCTTCCCTAAATTTTTATGAGGTGTCCGAAAGGACACGTTACTATTTTTAATATTTTTGTGGGCTCCGGATATGGCCAATTTTAAAAATGATGTGTTTGTTTTAGTTTCACTTTAAAGTGTTGTAAGATGTTAACCTCAGAGCTCAACCAACAGACCAGAATAATAGTAAAAAATAAAAATAAAAATTCTCACCTCTTTATATTCAAAGCTTTTGAAATCCTTGATCCTCAATGTCAGCTTGTGCAGCTTCTCAAAAGAGTTTCTCATGTTCTTCCTGCCCTGAACCTCCCAAATTGGGAAGGACATAGCTGTGGATTGGCAAGTTCATTTTCCATTCATCTAAACCTACAGTCACTTCCTATATCTATGACTTCCTTCGGGCGTCTTTCTCTGGGGCTCTTGCTCTCAGACTGGCCGTTTTGCTTTGAGGACTGGATGTACTTCTTTTAAGGGGTTATTTACTGTTGCCCCAAATATACACATTTCTCCTAAGAACTTAGCTTTTTGAGAGTTTTCAGTTTTTTCTGATTGTCCATTTGTAGATCTAGTTCTGCACATTAATAAGATGCATAATTTGTGCCTCTCTGAAAGTGAGATTTTTTTGTAGGTACCCAAGAATGTGGCATTTGCTTTACTCACTAAATATTCCAGTTAGTATTTCTAGTGATGGTATTCCCAGGGGTTATTCTAAAACACTTAAAAAAATGCCTCGTTACATCTGACCATTAAAGGGAAATTTTACATGCCAAATACTTTCTGACTTTTGCCAACTTTAATCAATCAAATATTGGGAGAGTTAAATAATTCTTTAAAATTTAATTAAAGTGTGCTTTACTGAAGTATAGTGTTTCTGACTTTAGTTGAAACTAGAGTACAGTGTTTCCCTATAATTTTTTTACTTGGCCTTCTTTATGAAAATTGCAGTACAACATAGTAAAGATCTTTAAGGATTAAAAGTTTTAGGTAAAATAAGAGTACTTTTCTATTGATAAATTTTGGTCACAAACATGAAGTGTAATAAGTAATCTTTGCCAATGTTGTCCTTTTAAATTCTGACTCCCTTTTTCATGAATGTACTATAATAGCCCTATAGTAAACATTCTTGTTGTCCCCTCAATTTCAAAAATATAAGATGATCCATAGGCTCTTTATCATTACAAATTAATAGTACCTTTCTCATAGAACCTTTGCTTAATAGTCATTAGTTTTGAACTGAGTGAATGTTTCCATGTAATACTTCTTTTTTCCTTCTCAAACTAGGGGTCTTCAAGATGTTCATAAAAAATAGATATCATAAAAAATTATGTATCAATTTTAAACATTTTTTGTACCAAAATAATAAACTTATACTAACTTGTTGCAACTTTCCTTTCCTTTCTTTTTCTTTTTTTTGAGATGGAGTCTCACTCTGCCGCTCTGAATGGAGTGCAGCGGCGTGATCTCGGCTCACTGCAACTTCCGCCTCCCAGGTCCAAGCAATTGTCCTGCCTCAGCCTCCCGAGTAGCTAGGATTACAGGCACCTGCCACCACGCCCAGCTAATTTTTTGTATTTTAGTAGAGACGGAGTTTCACCGTGTTGCCCAGGCTGGTCTCAAACTGTCTCAAACTCCTGAGCTCTGACCATCTGCCCACCTCGGCCTCCCAAAGTGTTGGGATTACACGCGTGAGCCACCGCGCCTGGCCCGTTGCAACTTTTCCTAACTTGTCTCAATATGATTTAGTTTGAGGCACCAAGGAGAGGACACTAGTTTGACAAAAGCCCTATCAGAGCAACATGAATTCTGTGAAAATTGAAGAAAGAACAAACCTCAAATTTATGGTAATCCTTAAGTGGAAGAATGATCACATGATTAATACCTTATAAAAAGTTTATGGGTAATGTCCATCACAGTTTCCCTTTTATAAATTGGTACATTTGATGTCTTCATATTTTATGTAGGATTTTACATGCATTCATTAATAAAATTGGCTTGTAATTCTCCTGAATTGTAATGTCCCCATAAAGTTAATTTCAAAGTTATAAAAGTCTCATAAAGTGAGTGGGAAATTTTTCCATATTTTCTATTCTGTGGAAGGAAAAAAAAGAGAAAACTTTATAGAAACAATGCCCCCAATAAATCAGCAGTTTACAACAGATAGCTAACTTTAAGAAGGGATGAGATGATGTTGAAGATGAAGCTTGCAGTGGCAGAACATCCACACCAATTTCCAAGGAAAATAATTAATCCTGTTTGTGCCCCAATTGAAGCAGACAGAAGACCAATAACAGAAACAATAGCCAAAACCATAGATATCTCAACTTGTTCAGCTTACATAATTCTGACTGAAAAATTGAAGTTGAGAACATTTTCTACTTAATAGGTGCCAAAATAATTGCACCGAGATCAGAGGCAGACCAGGGAAGAGATTTCAGTGGAAATTTTAAACCAAATGGGATCAAGATCTTGAAGCAATTATTTTAACCATATAACAAGAGATGAAACAAAGCTTCACCAGTACAATCCTAAAGACAAAGCACAATCAAAACAATGGCTACCAACAGGTAGAAGTGGTCCAGTCAAAGTAAAAACAGACCGGTCAAGAGCAAAGGTCATTGCAACAAGTTTTTAGAATGCTCAAGGCATTTTACTTCCTGAGTTTCTGAAGGGCCAAGGATAATAACATCTGCTTATTACAAGAGTGTTTTGAGAAAGGTAGCTAAAGCGTTAGCAGAGAAACACTCAACAAAGCTTCACTACCATGACAATGTTTCTGCTCATTCCTCTCCTAAAACAAAGACAATATTGTGAGAATTTCAATGAGAAATTATTAGCCATCCACTTTCCAGTCCTGATTTGGTGCCTTCTGACAATTTTTGGGTTTCCTAATTTTTAAAATTATGTGAAGAACAGCCATTTATTTATGTAATAATATAAAAACAGACTGCATTGATAGGGTTAAATTCCAAGGACTCTCATTTCTTTATAGAGGGACTAAATGTTTGGAGTCACTTATAAAAGTGTTTTGAACTTAATGGAGCATCTGTTGAGAAATAAAGTTTATATTTTTTATTTTTATATTTTAATTCAATTTTTCCATGAATTTTTGAAGTCTCCTTATAGCTTCACCTTTAAATTGGGATGTGGAAGTTGACACTAGGCTTTTGATTATTTATTATTCTTATTAATTTTAAAAAAATTATTATTACTTAGGTGATGGCTCAGTTTTTCACACAGTTATGGTTCTTACCCCTCCTGTGAAGGCATTTGAATTTGTTAAAAACAAAGTATGAATTTAAAAGTATGAATTATTTTAAAAAGTCTGTGATCTCTAGACATGTGGCCTTGTATATTTTACAGGGGCTTTTTTTTTTTTTTGAGACGGAGTCTCCGTCTGTCGCCCAGGCTGGAGTGCAGTGGCGCCATCTCGGCTCACTGCAAGCTCCGCCTCCCGGGTTCACGCCATTCTCCTGCCTCGGCCTCTCCGAGTAGCTGGGACTACAGGTGCCCGCCACCAGGCCCGGCTAATTTTTTGTATTTTTAGTAGAGGCGGGGTTTCACCGTGGTCTCCATCTCCTGACCTCGTGATCCGCCCGCCTCGACCTCCCAAAGTGCTGGGATTACAAGCGTGAGCCACCGCGCCCGGCCACCTAATGTTATATGGCTTTGAAATTTCAGAAAGTGAGGGAACTTTTTTGAGCATTATATTATACTGCCATATTTCACTTATTATTATTTTAATTTATGATACTTCTTCATTACCAGTTATACAAGTTGGAATGTAACATTCAATCTGAAACCTTTTTTTATCATCATCTCTTCATATATGTGAGTATAAGATCCACTGGGGTAAGACAGATTCTGGTTTGACTTACAGCTGAATCTCAGACACCTTGTAAAGTGCCTGACATGTAGAAGTGGATGAATCATTTGTGGGAGAAAATGAGGAAGGAGTAAAGGAAGGAAGAAAAGAGAAAGGAAGGGGGAAATGATGAAAAAAGAAAGGTGAAAAGGAGGAAGGGCAGAAAAGAGAAAGCAGAAGCGCTTGCAGTTTTGTGTTTTAGATTCAGCGTGGTGGACAATATTGAGGAACAGGCCATTCCATTTTTCTCAAACCTACTTAATTCCACATATTTGCCTTTTGTGATAATTTAGCTATGTCCACATCTAATTATAAAAGAGGCAGAGACATGTATTCTAGCTGGGCAGTCATGTTAATTATCTCTGCTAATTATCTCTGCTGAAGATAAAAAGGGTAAAATTTGGTAATATCATAGGGATTTTAGCCACAAAGACTTTGCCTAAATTCCTTTGTAATCCCTACTCTGTATATATAAAATGTATTTTTCTTTATAGAAGGAATCCAATTTCCAATCCTTTCCTGACACCTTTCCTAATTTTACTGTGTAACATATGCAATATATTAGCATTCAATTATATATTAAATTAATTTACTTAGTGACCTGACTGTGAATATTATCTATCATAGCCAGTCTCTCTTCCACTTTCTCTGTCCTCGCTATGCTATTATCCTTGCTTCTTGAATAGCCAAACATGACTCTGGCTTAAGGCTTTTGCTTTCACTGGTCCTGATCCCTAATCAACTTCTCTCTGTCATTGTCAAGGTTCACACCCTCATTTTTAGATTCTTCATTCAGATACTATCTTCTCATTAATGTGAACTTCTCTGAACATCCTCTTGAAACATCCCAAAGTCCCCGTGATTTCAGTCTGTTTCTCTGATTATTTTTCCCTTGGCTTTTATTATTAAGTTACCATTTGTTTTGCTTATTTGTTTTCCCCATGTCTAGAGGGCAAAGATATTTTCCCCCCTTGTATACTGCCTTATCCTCCACATTAGCATTACTACATGTTTAATAATTACGTGCTGAGAAAATCATTATTTGCCATCAATATAACACCATCAGTATAGAGATCAATTTGCGTTAGAAGAAAATGTGACTATTTTTACATTTTTGAATGGTCATGACTTTCTGGGCAAAATGTACTGGTAATCCAAGTTAAAAAAAAAAATGAGGAAGTGGCAAACAAGTCCTGGAAATTAAAGATAAAATCCCTAGGGAAATTTACAAATTCATCATCTCTAGAGCCATTCATTTACATAACAACAGGTAATCAATTTCTGACCCATTCATTTACATTTTAAAGAGTTGAAGCAACTTAGGAACCTTTTTGCACACTTCCCAGAGGGGATTTGTTTACATTAGAGAAAAAGCTTTCTCTTCTTTCTCAAGAAGGGAAGAAAAAATATGTACAAATTGCCCTATATAAGTTTGGAGATTTTGTAAGTGTGGAGCTCCAATCCTGTACTGCAGAGGCCTCTTCTATATGTGCAGGTTACTTCTGTAGAAGTGAAACATGCAGAACATGTGTTAAGATATTCTATAAGTAAATAATATTTTTAACCTCTGATTCATAAACTTTGTTTTTACTATCAGATTTTAAAAAAATAAATATAAATTTAAAAATATCAATTTAGGTAAAGAAGGTGGAATCTTGTCATAAACACGATTGGCTGGAAAAAAAAAAAAGCAAGGGCCCGTTAGCTAGTAGATATTGGTAGCAAGCATACTGACTAAATCATTTAGCCAATTAGTAATATGTGGTTCTCTTCCTTTTTCTTTAAGGAGGAACTAAGAAGATGTTTGTTATGTAGGAAGTAGGATTAATACAAGAAGTTTAATTGTTGCTGCTGTTTTTCACTTTCTCTTCCAAAGAGAAGTGAAAGATTATTTAATTTCTATAGCTGGAACATGGTTTTGGGAAGCTCAGCTGCTATTCTTGAACCTGAAAGGAAATGTGTCTCATTCACTGACACAGATATAAGTTTTTCCATGTTCACCTGATCTCTTGTGCCCTTCTACAAAGGACTTTACTACTTTAAAAATTAGGGGTGAGTCCAAGGTCTCACTGTGGATGTTATAGCTCATATTTGGAAATTTCAAGCAGAGAAGGATTTTAATTCTTATGGCTCTTTTGGATACTGGTACGTGAATGCCCATTCTCTTACGGATAGTGGGTACAGAGGTGGCTAAAGGCACCAAGAAATGTAGGATGGAACCAACGTAGGGTCTGAGGGGGCACAGTAAATGATCCCTTGGGCCATGGTTACTCCAGATGCACAGATAAAAGCTCTGTGTCAAGTAGTCAAAAAGGAGAGAGAGAGAGCATGTGTGCCCAAGAGAGTGTACAAGCATGCTCACTCTCCTGTTGCTTAAGTGATCTCTTAGAGAGCTTTTGCCACTTCAGTTCCATCTTTGCATTACAATTTTCTAGCCAGGAAATAACAGGATCTCAGGATTTTGTGGCAGCTGTGAGTTTATCTCTAAAACAATAAAATAATGGCTTTGAGCAAAACTTGTTGTGGAGAAAAAAAATAATTAAATGTTTTATTGTAGTGTTTCATTGCTTCTGTCTTTGAGTGTATTTTAGGAATTGATGTGTTATGTTATTTGCTTGTTATTTTCTATCTCATAAGCTCCAGAGTAGACTATCCCAATAAAGCAATAGGGGAAAGTTGTAATTACACAAATGAGACACAGTCCTCTGCCCTTTACAACCAGCAGGTAGTTTGGATTTAATACAAATGCCTCTAGTCTCTAAGGTCTGGCAGTCTTGCAATTCAAATTCTATCTCTTTTGCTCCTAACCAAGAAAAATGGAAGCAGCTATAGATACCCCCTTTTGGAGTTCTGAACTTGAGGTCTGACTAATTGAGAGACATACCCCTTTTCAAGAACAGCTGTTGGGTAGATAATGAGCCTTTGTTGAAATCCAATGCCTAACTCATCCAGGCTTAATTATTCTCCAGCCTGAGATACCCCCTTTTGACTATGTAATTGACATGGTGGAATGGTCTCAGCAGAGTCTTCCTATTCAATTGGATATGCTATGATAAATAATGTCACTGCCTGACCCCATAAGCATCTCAGTTTTACATTAGAATTTAGCAGCTATTACTCTTCTCCATTTGTACTTGTGACTGTGGTCTTTTGATGTTAAAATTACATACTAAATGATTGAAACAAAAGATGATTACCCAGTAAGGTAAAATAAAACAAATGTTATAAAAATTCATATGGCAACTGTCCTCAAGTCAGCAATATTTTTTTAGTTTCGTCTTTTCCATTTAGATTATAAACTTGGAATACAAAATAAATATGGCTGGTTTAACATTTTCTGAGTTATTCTAAAATAAATGCAATTTGAAATGCTGCTTGTAAAATAAAAAGAAAAATGCAATTGTAATCAGTGTTAAATATTGACCAAAGCTTTAAAGGCTTGTTAGTAGATGAAATGACATGGCAATAACTTTATTGATTGGCAAGCATTCATACATCCATCTACTCAACTATTCAAGGAACATCTGTAATGAGCAACATAATCATTAATGTGTCAGCCCTGACAAATGTGGAGATGGATAAGTTAGAGCCATTATTTCAAGGAACTCACAACCAAATAAGAAATACAGCATTGAAAGAAGTATTGAGTAATTAAACATAAACAAATTTGGTGAAATTTGCCTTACCATACACATGAAGATCAATATTAATAAAATTAAAACCATCAAATACAGCAAAAGAAATTATATTTAATTATATCAAAAAGAGACAGGAGAAAAATAATGAATAGTTAAGGTCAGGATTTATTCAAAGACAGGCTTTTCAATTTTCCATGAATTGTGACATTGTGCAAGAATCATCCACTGTTTTCTCTTTATCTCCTCCCTTTTCTTTCTTTCACTGCTAGGATTTGCCAGGAAAAAAAAAAAAAAAGCCTGACTGCATATTCTAATTACCTTGAAAGCTGTTCTTAACTACAAATGCAAATAAGGATTTCATCAATTTGCAAGGAGTGCAAGTTCTAATCCCCAAATTCATGAATATGTTAGCTTACTTGCTGAAGAGAAATTAAGGTTGCAGATAAAATTGAGATTGTTAACCAGTTGACCTTAAATAGACAGATCATCCTTTCTTATTTAACTGGGTGCAATGTAAACTCAGAAGTCCTGAAAAGTGGAAGTGGAAGTCAGAGGAGTTGTGACTGCACAAGAATGGTCACAGAAATGCAGTGTTGCAGACTTTGAAGATAAAATAATGGGGTCATGAGCCAAACAATGTGTGAGACCTCTAGAAACTGTAAAAAACAAGATAATGCATGCCCCACTAAATTCTACAAAATGTAATAAGTCTTCCCAAGACCTTGATTTAAGCTCATGGAGACACTACAGAACTGTGAGATAATCCATTTGTATTTTTTAGACACTAAATTTATGGTAATTAGTTAAAGCAGCCAGAAAAAACTCATCAAAAGAAGAGAGTTTCATAAGATTCATATAAACAGAATAATCTTAATCTTTGTGGCAAGTAAGTATAAAACAACTCAAAAAACTCTTGAGAATGTTGTTTTTGTATATTAAGAGACTATAGGAAAAAGAAGAGTTCTTTCAGAGAGGTCTCTAATAAAATAATCCATTCTGTTCTAAATAACACAGTGATTTTTATTCAAAGCTGATTCGGGGAGAGTCCATAAAGTGAAAGCAAGTTTATTAGGAAAGTAAAGGAATAAAAGAATGGCTACTCCATAGGCAGAGAAGCCCCGAGAACTGCTGGTTGCCCATTTTTATGGTTATTTTCTTGATGATATGCTAAACAAGGGCTGGATTATTCATGTAGAGTAACTTCCTGACATTGCCATGTGATATAGTTTGCCATGTGATATATGCAATACATATACACTGTACCTATATGCATACATGTATGATATATGTACATACACATATGTATATGATACAGTGTTATAAATAAAAGCTGACATCTGGTGAGGGCAAAGATTTAAAAAATAGTTTAAATTTGAAAGGAAGGGTCATTTAAATTAATGTTGAAATCTTGATAGACTTTCAACTAAACCATTTTATTTGTTAAGAAGAAAAATTTAAGTAGGAAATTCTAAAAAAATCATTTCTTATGTTTCCATTTGAACAATTGTTCTAAGTAATATTGTAAGCTGTTCACATACGGATCATTCAGCTAACCAACTACATTAAATTATGAGTTTTCACTCCCTTATCCAAGAGTTTATGTTTGTTTACTTTTATGACCAATTATAAATTTCAAAGTTTTATGAGCACTTACACATTTCAAGATATTTTTCAGTCTTGGATACATATTTACAAGGCTAAGTTAATGCCTAAATTTCATTTTTATAATTTAGAAAATCTTTAGGGATGTGTGCTTGCCAAATACTAAAAATATGTATAAGAAACTTAGAATTCTGGTCTTCCACTCTTCCCACTCTTGCCACTCTTACCACAGATAACTTTTAAAGAGGTAAGCACTGCCTTGAAGGAATCCAGTATTTTGTGAGATAACTAACTATAGAAATTGGTCAGAAACAAATCTTCTTTTTGTCTATTTCTGTTCACTGTGGAAGATCCTTTACACTTTGAAGGTCTGATGACATTTTTAAATACCAGCCTTAACAAATGTAGTTCGCGAGGCATATTTACCATGTTAAGAAAATGAAACTACAAGTTGAAAGAAGACATCTCTCTGAAGCCTATGAACATTATAACTTCAGTGACGGGACAAAGGGGCAGGGAGTATGACACCAGTGCGTGTCTCTCTGACTTCATATTAGGATGAACAATCTTCAAAAGAAACTGAGACTTGGAATGGTGCCTCCTGTGACCCAGGTTCACATCCCAGTCTCACATGAAAAGCATTTGTGAGATTGAGGTGATAACCCAGCAAAAAATTGAAGCAACAATAACAGAAGCCTTGAAAGGTATACTGAGAAACCTCCTTCACTTTAAACGTGCTTGCATTTTTAAAAATAAACATTGCGTTTGGTTGATTTCTGAATTAAGTATAATGCATAAACATTGTACATAACATGAATAATATAAATATATAAGAAATATTCATCCTTAAGTCTGTAATATAGCAAGTAACACTGTATTTTATTCATCTATTTCCTTCAGTCACATCTAGTGATTGTAAGTATGAGCAAAAACATTTTTTTTCTGCTACAAACAATTGCAAATGACATCCAACTCTCTTGTATTCCCTTTTCTTGGATAGAAAAGAATTGAAATGTGTGATGTCGGGAGCAAGCCCCCCAAAATCTGACCATAAACTGGCCCCAAGACTGGCCATAAATAAATCTCTGCAGCACTGCGACATGTTCATAATAGCCCTAATGCCCAAGCTGGAAGGCTGTGGGTTTACAGGAATGAGGGCAAGGAATACCTGGCCCGCCCAAGGTGGAAAACTGCTTAAAGGTGTCCTTAAGCCACAAACAATAGTATGAGCGATTTATGCCTTAAGGAGATGTTCCTGCTGCAGTTAATTAGCCCAACCTATTCCTTTAATTTGGCCCATCCCTTCGTTTCCCATAAGGGATACTTTTAGTTAATTTAATATCTATAGAAACAATGCTAATGACTGGTTTGCTGTTAATAAATGTGTGGGTAAATCTCTGTTCAGGGCTCTCAGCTCTGAAGGCTGTGAGACCCCTGATTTCCCACTTCACACCTCTATATTTCTGTGTGTGTGTCTTTAATTCCTCTAGCGTCGCTGGGTTAGGGTCTCCCCGACCGAGCTGGTCTGGACAGTGTGACAAGGTGTTAAATTGGGAGTGTCTGTTGAATAGCTGAGCTAACACAGAGTAGACTGTGGTTATTTGTAAGATGGAAAAGATGAGAGGGAAGGATAGGCTGAAAGAGAGAGACTCTGAGTGAGAGTCAGTGCTGCTTTGTAAATGACTGCAGACCCCTCTACGACCTGTAAAAGACCCATGAAACCCTGGGATCAGACTTGGAATCCAGGGAGCAATGTAAGACTGGGATAATTTAAAATTGATACTTTAAAGGATTTGCTTGATAAATACTGCACCAAAACAGTGAGAGTTTACATGGGTTAGAATGCCTGAAAATAATTAAAAATTGAAACGAGGACAGAAACTGCCACCTGAAGCCAAGTACTGCCCATCAAAGTAGTCACACATGGAAAGGCCAGGCTGGAAGCAGCCATGAAAATACTCACCAGGGAGCAACCTCACTTCATTACATCAGGGATTAAAGAGGAGCTGACCTTTCTGCTACCTTCCCTATCCTTAAATTTTGTAAGTTCTATTATAATAGCTTTGGGAGAAGGAGATGGTGAGGAAAAATGTGGGAAGGGGGATAAAACCTCCTTCCCCAGACTAGACAAGGATCTGCTGCCAAGCCCTTGATGGTGGGGGGAGAAGGGAGGAATGAGTATCATTTTTAAAAAATTGTGATTGAAGTTCTGAATAAATATATTTGGATGAGCATTCTAATTTCATAACCCAGACTGTGTTTTTCCAGTTTAAAGTGAAGATGAAATTGTATCTTTCCTAGGAATAACCCTTGAGCCACCTAAAACTTTTATTTAATGGCAAGGGGAAAAGATAATACTACATTGAATATTAAAGAGACTGTAGGAGACAAAATAAAACTATTTTTAATTACATTATTTGTACCATCCTTATACAGCATGTTACTTGTGATTTCCATAACAATTTGGCAATACAGCTTTATTTAAACTATGTAGTTTAGATTACAAAGAAAAGAGAAAAAAATTATTTATAATTACACATTAGGTATTAGAAGTCAAAAAATTTCCTGAAATAAGTATTTTCTTCAAAGGTGATCTAAATTATTTAATTTACTTCTAACTTTCTTGCCTATTTTTTGAAATTCAACTAAAGACATTATCATTTTGAATTATTTAATTTTATGCACAATTAAGAACTGGGACCCATATGTCTGTTTTGCAGATTGAAATGAAAAATAGTAATACAGTAAAATAACAAATTCGTTTAGGGCAGGAAAATATTAACATAAAAAGAACTTGCTTTTATATTAAAAGTACTTGCTATGGCTTCTGTTCAGGGTCTCACAGGGCTGCAATTAAAGTGTCAGTGGTAACTGTCCTGTCATCTGAAGCTTATGGTTCTCATTCTACCTCGTGGTTCTTGGCAAAATGTATTTCCTTTCAGTTATAGAATGCATTGTGCTGTGTCTCTTCAAAGCTAGCAGAAAGTGAGGGAGTGATATTAAGATTAAGAGAGAGAAGAATGGGGAAAGAAGTCTGTTGCTTCCTGTCTTTTACATTGAGTGCTTATTGTATTTTATTTCATTTCATTTATATATTTAATTTTTGCGATAGGGTGTCACTTTGTCACCCTATCCTGGCAGGAGTGAAGTGGTGTGAACACAACTCCAGGAAGCTTCAAACTCCCAGGCTCAAGAGACCCTTCCACTTCAGCTTCCCAGGAAACTGGGACTATGGGCACGCGCCACCGCTTCTGCCTAATTTTTGCTTTTTTTTGTAGAGACTGGGTTTCGCCATGTTGCCCAGGCTGACATTGAACTCCCGAGATCAAGCAATCCTCCTGCCTCAGCCTGCAAAATGCTGAGATTACAGGCATGAGCCACTGAGCCCAGCCTAGACTCTATTTCAAAGGGCTTGTCTGATTTAATCAGACCCAGCTAGGTAACCTCTCTTTTGATTAGAAACCTTAACTACATCTGTAAAATATTTTTGCCATACAGTTCACCATAAACATAGGAATGACATCTCATCACACTCAGGGTTTCTGCTCACACTTAAGGGGGAAGAATTACATATGATGTGTATTTCGGGGGCAGAAATTTGAGAACCATTTTCTTTCCATTTCTGCTTTCCAATGGAGTTTAATATTTTTACTCATGGTTATTTGTAGGAAGGTAATAATCTATATCCTCTAGGTTTTGCATCTAAAAGTGGGCTTTATATGACATAGGAGTTTATACTTAGAGGTATCAGAAGCCACAAAATAAAATTAGAGCCTCTTATTTAAGTGTCAATTTTAGAAAAAAATTGAAGAAATGATAATCGTATGCTAAAACAGTGGAATATGATATCATGGGACATTTTTCACCGGAATCCTAAGATTTGAGGGATTCAAACTTCTCTGTTCTAAAAGAGCTTCAGTGATGTTCCCTCCCCTGCCAGGTACCTCAGGGTTGAACATTTACTGATCTTTGCCTTTATGACTATGTTAGCGGAAGAGGGTTAAACTCATTGTACTCTATGGGTAGAATAGCCATATGAGAGATCTGAAACTATGGTATCTGGATAATCATAAAATAAAAAATTTAATGAGGAAACACTATCATTAGGGGAAAACCTCTAAAAATTATCCATAATTTTCACAAAAAATTAAAGAAAATTTGAGTATTTTTAACAAACATTTAGCATTCAAAAATTTCTAGACAATTATTTCTAGAAAATAATAGCTGTCTTGTTGCAATAAAAAATTCAATTGAATCACTTAAAATTAAAGAAATAAAAATTCCAATTTGTATGCTAAGTTCCCTATTATGTCTCACCGGCCTTTACAAGTCATTTCAGAGATGAGCTTTTAGGTATCATCAAAAGGCAAAGCAATAATATTTGAGCCTGAATCCTGGGCATTGCAATGTTTAACTCTGTTGATAGTATTAATATACTATCCTGCTAAATATGAGTATTTTCATCAATAAATATAAATTGCAATAGCTTTATTCTAAATGTTTATGTTTACAGGCAAGAAGATCCATTCAAAACTAACTAAAAAAAATTCTGAAATACTCAGGCTGACTCATGTCTTTTCAATTCACATTTCCTAAATTGCTAGGTGTCTTAATCCAGCTACAGTATGACATCTGAGGTCCTAAGAGCTGAATTTGTTGCTGCTTTTTTTTCATAATTAGCAGACTTTGTTGTTTGTTTCTCAATGTAGTTGCCACAATATTTCAGCAAATCCTATCAGGCAACTTCTGAATGAAGAGGTCAGTGATGAAATCCATGGCTTGAAAAATACCAATGCTTAATTACATTTGAAGAGCTAAACATAATTGCTTAACAAAATTTACCAACCCAAAGTAATAAAATAATCTGATATTTGCAGTATAAAATTGATTCAGTCTTAGCTTCTACCATTGCGTTTATTTGTCCACAATTTAAAAATATAAACTTGAGAAAAATAAAGTCAATTTTTCTCCTATTAAGCTAATAAAAATGATGATATATTTTTCATATAATGTCAAAATCTCATTAATGAACAGATTTTATTATACCAAGAAAAAAATCGTAATATGAAAAACATAGTATTTTTATTAATTTTAATCTACCTATTTTATTCTAAAATAAATTTCAAAATTAGACATGGATCAAATATCAGAAGTTAAATACTAAGGATATATTAAACGTACAACCCATATTCTAAAAATTAATATTTTAAACATTGCTGCTAATTACTTTGCACATAATAGCTTCAATTTGTGGCTTCATTAAAGAAAATTAAAGAAGAGCTTTCCTCAAATGTATTTCATTACAGTTCATAGTGGATATTGTCAATCATTTCAAGGCTGACTGGCTCTGCCACTTTTAATTTGAAAAAATAAAAAAGTAAAACTTTTTTTAAACATCTGCATGAATGACCTCAACCAATTAAAATATCTTGAACCAAATCCATAACCCAAGCATGTACACACACACACTCACACACACAAACACGTATGTTGCAAGCAAATTTCCAGTGCATGTTTCATAAGTCATTCGATTTCAAAAACTAAACATTATATCTATTTTTAGGTTAATCTGCAAATGGAGAATATATGTATATGTTCAATTGAAATTTTATATATTATTAACAATCTCTGGGTCTGAATTAATGAAAATGAATTAAGTAAATATACTAGAAGGTAGACTTTAAACTATTTGCATACAATATTTGTTGAACTAGGCTTATATATGTGGTTAAAATGTTGTATATTAAAAATGATTATCAAATATGTCCATACATTATATTTATTCTTAAATAACAACCTTAAATAATAATGATGAGATTTTGCAAAAATTTCTAACAGAAATTTGTAACCTCGATGTGCAATTATATTACATATGTTTTAAAAACCAATCCAATACATTTTAGCTAGTTTATGCATGAGTATACTTGTATATGCTGTACATTTACAAAGTCAAGCTTATTTTTTGTCTCTGAATAAGTGTTTATAAATAAGCCATAGTAAAAATTAAAGACAGTATCCATTACATTTACATTTATCTCCTATATACTACCCAGAAATTGGTAAAATTAGGTGACAACCTGTTTGTTAGTGCTTGGTCCATCAATGCTTAATGTGACTATTGATATGATACGGTTTTTGTGAGCCATTTTATAACTTGTTTTCTATTTGCTTGCTCTTTTAAGATCTCTCCCTTCCGCTCTATATTCTTGATCATTTGAATATTTTTAGTTGTACTTCTCTAATGTTACACTTTGCTTGAAACTTTAGATTTCTGTCGGAGATTTGCTTCTTTTCATGGTTATTTCTACTACAAAAGAAGAGAAAGCAGGCTGCATACTGCTACTTGTTAAGCACCGTATCATCCAGTAAACCTACAATATAGAAATTTCTCCTAATATCCACATAAATAAAAGACATTTTAACCTCTGAAAATAATTTTAATACATTTTAACAGTTTTTGATTTACAGGTTATTTCTAATATAATACAGAGGGTTCTTATACACACATTTAGTGTTCCCTTTTATTAATATCCTACCTTAATAAAGTATACCTGTTACAATTAATGAACCAATTTTGATAAATTATTGTTGAATAATGGACATCCTTAACTTGGATTTTCTTAGTTTTTACCTAATCTCCTTTTCTTTTTCAGGATACCACATTGCATTGAGTTGTCATGACCTTTTTAGGCTCCATTTTCTGCAGTATTTTCTCAGACTTTGGCTGTTTCTGATAACCGTGACAGTTTTGAAGAGTGCTGGTCAGATAATTAGAATATCCCACATTCTAATTCATGCATTAGCATTTGTATGAAGTTTTTCTCAGGATGAGACCAGGGTTCTGGACATTTGGGAGAAAAACCACAAAGTAAAATACCATTTTACTAAAATCCTATCAAGGATATATTGTATCCACATCACTTATCATAGTTGAAGATTATTTTTATCACCTGCCTGCAGTAAGGTTTATCAGCTTTATTCGTAAAGTTATATCTTCTCCAACTTTTCATATTGTATTTTTTGGAAGAAAGTCACTATGCACAGCCCTCACTTAAGGGGTGAGGAGTCATGCTTCACCTCTTTGAGGACAAGGTATCTACATAAATAATTTGGAAATTTTCTGCATGGAAAATTTTCTCCCCTGAATCTATGTATTTATTTATTCAATCCTTAATTGATTACAGCATGAATTCATGGATATGTATTTTATTTTTTAGATTAGAATCCAATATTGCTTTATTTATTGTCACTCGAATCTTTCCAGGTTTGGCCACTGGGAACTCCTTCATTTGGCTCCTGTGTTTTTTGCTTTGTTTTGTTGTGTTGTGTTTTTAGCATACTCCATAGTTGTGTGAAGAAAGTTTTTTTGTTTGTTTGTGTGTTTGTTTTTACAGCATTTCCTTAATTTCTGACACTGCAAAATGCTCCAGGTTCATCTTGAAACTTTCCTGCCCAAGTATTAAAGTCAGTCATTTCTCCAAAGACACTTGGTTCCTTGGTTCCTTTTATCAAAGAATATTAGAAATCAAGAACAGGTTAGGTATTAGTATATTTATTGCTACTGAGATATCCTGCTTCTCTTCTCTCTTAGCTGTTAGAACAAGAAAATATATGCATGTATATACTAACCAATGGATTTATACATCTCTATAAATATTTATATATGTAACCATCCATGTCTATATTAAGTAAACATCTGTTCAGAGTGATGTTTCTAATTCTAATCCATTACTATATGGATCATTCTCCCCTCCTTCCCTCGTTTATCTATAAATTCCCATTCCAACAGGGAGAAATCTGGCTCCCAACATTTCTCATCCTTCTACTTAGTTGTTCAATTCCAGTATACACAAATAGTACTATCAGAATTTTTAACTTGTATCACCAGGGAATAAAATTTTAACAACGAAGCTTCAGTGGTTATGTTCAATTTCTTGCCATTATTTTTATGGACCTCCACTCATTTCCAAAGTTATTTTGAGGTCAACACCTTTTTCTCCTACCTCCTTTACTGAGGTTGTTTTACATACTTGCAGTACAGTTAGATTATATATATTATTTTACGTTCAGTCTTGTGATTTCTCCAACCTTGTAAAAATGTTTATAATTTTCATGCATTAAAGTTCATTGTGTGCTGTAAATCTCAATGTGTTTTGACATAGGAATAGTCTCACATATTCACAGTTAAAGTGTGATACATAATAGAATCACTACCCTAAAATATTTCATTTCGCATATTTAATCCTCTATCTCCCCCACACCCTTGACAGCCACTCATCTTTTTGTGTCTCTATAGTTTGCTTTTTCTAGAATGACGTATAATTAGAACCACACAGTACGTAGCCTTTTCAGACTGGCTTTTTTCATTTTGCTCCATGAATTTAAGATGCTTTCATATTATTTTGTGCTTGATAGTTTATTTCTTTTTATCTCTGAATAACACTCATTGCATTGGGGTACCATGCTTTGTTTATACTTTCACTTATTGAAGAAAATCTTGGTTGCTTCCAATCATTTTTGGTGCTTATAAATAAATCTGCTACAAATATTCAAGTGCAGGTTTTTAGACATTTTTCAAATTAGCTAGTAAATATGGAGTAGCACAATACTGGATCATATGGTAAAACCATGTTTACTTTAGTAAGAAACTGCCAGATTGTCTTCCAACGTGGTACTGTTTTGTATCCCCACCAGCAATGAGGAAGGATTCCGGTTTTTCCACATTCTCATTTGCAGCTGGTATTGCCAGCTTTGTTTTGTCTTTGTTTTTGTTTAGCCACCCTAAAATGTGTATAGTGATATCACATTGTTGTTATAATTTGTGACTCCCTAATGACAAATGATGTTGAAAATATCTTCATATGCTTATTTGCCAACTATATTTTCTTCGATGAGATGTTTGTTTAGATATTTTGCCCATTTTTAATTATCAGAGCAATTTTAGATTTACAAAAAAAAACTGAATGGAAAATACAGACAGCTCTCATATAGCCCCATCCCCACACATGCACAGCCTGCCCACTTTTGCCTATTTTTAAATTGGGCTGTTAGTTTTTTTACTGTTGGGTTGTAAGGATTCCTCGAGTGTTTTGGATACAAAATTACTTACCAGATAACTTCTTCTGCAAATATTTTATCTGAGCTCTGTCTTGTCATTTCTTTTTTTTTCTCTCTCTCTCTCTTAGAGGTGAAGTCTCCCCATATTGCCGAGGCTGGTCTCAAACTCCTGGGCTCCAATGATCCTCCTGCCTCAGCCTCCAAAGTAGCTGAGTCAACAGGCACGTTCTGTCACACCTGGCTTGTTATTTCATTCTTGTCACAGGGTTTTTCACAGAAGTATTAGTTTTAGTAAAGTTCAAATTATCTGTTTTTCTTGGACCACGCTTTTGGTATTGAATCTAAAAATACGTTGAGAAATACAAGGTCAGCTAGATTTGTTCTTATGATGCTTCTAGGAGATTTTTAGTTTTGTATGCTTACATTTATGTCTCTGATCTGGTTTGAGTTAGTTCACCTGAAATGTGCAATGTATATGTCTAGGTTGATTTTTCTTTTACATATGGACAGCCAAATGTTCCAGCACCAATTGGTGAGAAGACTATCCTTTCTCTAATCAATTGCCTCTGCTCCTATTAAAGATCAGTTTACTATATTTGTGTAGGTCAATTTTTGGCCTCCCTAATCTGGTCAGTTAATTTCCACATGTATCCTTTCTCCAATATTATGCTGTCTTGATTGTTGTAGCTTTAGAGTAAATCTTGAATCAAGAGTGTCAATCCCCTTCCTTTGTTTTTCTGCAGTATTGTGTTGGCTCTTCTAGACCTTCTGCCTTTACATATAAACTTTCTAACCAGTGTGTGGATATCTACAAAACAGTTCAATGAAATTTTTACAAGGATTACATTGAATCTAAATATCCAGTTGGGAATATTGGCATCTTAGCAAATTCATGACATGGGCTATCACTCTTTGTTTAGTTTCTCTTTGATTTCTTTCATCAGAGTTTTGTGGGTCTTTTAATATAAGTCCTGCACATATTTTGTTTGATGTATTTATTCCTGTTATAACAAAAAATAATTGACTTTTTTTTTTTTTTTCAGACGGAGTCTCGCTCTGTTGCCCAGGCTGGAGTGCAGTGGCACAATCTCGGTTCACTGCAAGCTCCGCTGGCCAGGTTCATGCCATTCTCCTGCCTCAGCCTCCAGAGTAGCTGGGACTACAGGTGCCCGCCACCATGCTCGGCTAATTTTTTTTTTTTTTCTATTTTTACTAGAGATGGGGTTTCACCATGTTAGCCAGGATGGTCTCCATCTCCTGACCTCGTGATCCACCCGCCTTGGCCTCCCAAAGTGCTGGGATTATAGGCATGAACCACTGCGCCCGGCCAAATAATTGACTTTTTTATTGAAACCATGTGCGTAAGTTTCCTAAGGCCACCATAACAAAGTACTATAAGCTAAGTGGTTAAAACAATAGAAATGTGTTCTCTCACGGTCTGGAGGCTGGAAGTAAATATTCAAGGTTCATGCTCCTTCTATGTAGAATTCTTCCTTGCTTTTTTTTTTTTTAACTGCAGATGTTGGCTTTCAATGCTTGGCCTTCCTTGGCTTGCAGCTGAGTTATTCCAATCTCTGCCTCCGTTGTCATAAGATGTTCTTCCTTTTTGTGTCTGTCCAAATTTCTCCTTCTTATAAGGCCACCAGTCATATTGTATTAAGGTCCACCATTAATGACTGCACCTTTTGTTTGCCACTTCTGAAAAGACCCTCTTTTCAAATAAAGTTACATACACCGGTACCTCAGGATTTCTACAGATCTTTTGGGAGGCCACATTTCCATTCATAACACTGTGTATCCTGTGGCATCATTATACTAGCTTAAGTCATTACAAACATTGTTGCTGTCGTTCCTCATTCTTTGGAATTTTCTACATATATAATCATATCATCTGCAAAAAAAGACTGTTTCCCCCCTTATCATTTGCATCTTTTTCTTGTCTTGTTGCATTAGCTAAGACTTCAAATAGGATGTCAAATAAAAGTGGTAAGAGAACATCGCTTCCTTGCTCCAAATCCTACAAGGAAAATGTCAAGTGTCCTGCCATTCAGCATGATGTTAGCAGTAAGTTGTTTGTAGATGTTCTTTATAGAGTTGACAAAGTCCCCCTTTGTCCTAGTTTGAACAATTTTATCATGACAGGGCATTGCATTTTGGTAAGTGCCTTTTTATTTTATACCTCAAATGATATATGATTTTTGCTTTTTAGCTTGTTGATAGGATGAATTATTTTGATAGATTTTATAATGTTGAACTGTACTGAAATATTTCTGTTGAACATTATTGTATCTACATTCACGAGAGATGATGATATATAGTTTCTCTTTCCTGTAATGTTTTTACCTGATTGTGACATTAGGATAACTAGGAAGTATTCTTTCTGCTTCTATTTTATGGAAGAGTTTGTGGAGAATTGATAGTATTTATTTTTTTAAATGTTTGGTAGAATTTACTGGTGAACTCTTTAGTGCCTTGTACTTTCTCTTTGTAAAATTATAGTAGGCCTATAATTAATAGGCCTACTTAGATGATCTGTTTCCTCTTTTGTGAGTTTTGGAAACTTGTGTCTTTTAAAGAATTAGTTCATTTCATCTAAGTTATAAATGCCGTAGTGTTACTTGTATTTCTTTACTATCCCAGTTAACTATAACTAATAACTATCAAACTCTTGTATTCTTTATTCTAAATTCTATAAAGATTTCTAATTTTCATCATGTCTCACTTTTTAAACTGAAAATAATGAGCTGTGGCCCATCTTCCTTCATATGATTATTCTTTTGTTGTTTTTTTAAAGTAAGAAATAGAAGATAATTAAAAATGTTGGTGGCATCCATAATCTTTATTTCAAATTTCAGTGAAGAGATGAAATGCTCTTGACATGATGTCACACTAAGTTTGAAATGTAGTATATTTTCTATGCACAACATGATTTGAACACAACATTGCTTCAAAGACTGAAGAATAGCACAACTTCTATTATATATGGCCTCTGCCACTCTGTAAAAATAAGGAAAGCTGTAGCTTAATAAAAGTAGTAGTAACATAATAATATTTGATGCTGATGAAGTAATGTATACTTTGATATATTTTCACATGTGTTCTGTGAAAGGGTCATATTTACAAAACAACCTCCAAATGCAGAAAGATGTGACAAACCAAAGAAGAAGGCAGAGAAATCCAGTTTGTTTACTGGGGTAACTTACTGATAGAAGCATGGTCTCAGGTGGCAACAAGACAGGTAGATCCCCAAACTGTTACTCCTCAGACTCAGGGCTTATATACCACTGTGAACAGTATATGCTTTGTGCACGACAATTAAAGGCAACTCTCCAGGACAGGTAAGAATGCCGTATGCTGATGATTTGTATCAAGATTGACAAGTTCTTATGCTAAGGACAGCATATCAAGTAGAAATCTGGAGGCATTTGTGAAATTGGAGTTAATCCGAAGTGAACAAGATGGGTTAGCATCCAAGATTAAGTCACTTTTGTTTCCACAGCACGCATTGTCTCATTTGACATAGTTTGTTTAGTGAGCATACTCTACAAGAGATGAGAATGTTATATAAAGATGTAACTTGAAAATCTGACATAGTCTAAGCTAGGAATTTTCTTATAAATGTATGTATTTACCCTCATATTTACAAATGCTAAAAAGTATCTTATTTAAGAGTGATTAACTAGGAACAGATCATTTCTCGTGTTACTCATATTCTGGGTTGATTTTCATTGAAGACAGTTACTCAGGTATTAGTATTCATAGAATTACAGAAGGAATAAGAATATGCATTAACTTAAAGTGATCTTAACAAGCTTTACCATTTCTAATTTATATGAAGGAATTCACTTACTTGAATATTTATTCAAGAAGTTATTGCTATTCAATGTAATACAATTTTTCTTACCACATGCAGAAAATCCTGAGTCATGTGCTGAATTTATAAATGTACAAAGCTAATTATATCATAATTTTAAAAACTACATCCCAAATAGCTTTACAAGGATGTTGGAATAAAATATATTTTGTAAAGTATAGTATAAATCAAAAACTCTGCATAGACCTGGGTTTAGGAATATAAATTCAAGGTTTTGAGGTCATGATAAATGAAAATTATAGCATTTAGAATAGCTTTTTGCATATTAAAACATCTATGGAAAAATATTTTAGAAGAAATGGAGCATATTTTAATTAACTTACAATTATAAAGCTGTAATTTTGTTTTAGTGTTCTCTAGCTCTGATAGATTGATTTCCTGATGTTCTAAAAGATAGCTTTCTAAGCGAATACTTAGCCAAAACTCAAACCTAATTATGGACAATTGCTTTGTGTTTTATTTTCCTCATCAGTACAATGGAAAAACAAAATTATATACTCCATTGAGTTAGTGTAAGGTCTAATGGAGTTAATAGATTTATGCCCCTTTGAAGATGGCTTAACAAATTGTAAAGCCTCAGGAATTGAGAGTTGATACTAATTTTGAGGATCAAATACTAACTCCTTTATGTCTCTATCCAAGTATACTCTTTTCCTAATCAATTGACTTACAACATTTTTATTAGAATTACAGTATTTTAGATTTTTTAATGTTTTATTCCATATTCAAATATAACAAATTAGTACATGATAGCCAACAATTCATCAAATTATTTAAGGAAGAGATTAGCCATTTTAGCTCTTCCAAATCACATTCTCATAGATGCTTGACCAATATTGATGAATATCCTGATAATTTTCTTTATAATCCCCATTCATTTCTGAAGACGTTTCGTAGTATCATTTTGTATGTTCACTTACTCTTTGCTTCTTATAAGTAGCCTGCCTCTTTTCTTTTAATATTTCTTTATCTCCTTTAGTGTTCTAAATTTTCAGTATAATTTGTCCAAGTGAAAATTTTTTTTAATTTATTTTCTTGGTTTCAGTATGATTCCTGAAAATACAGAGGCATGCTTTTTATCAATTTGGGAAAATTCACAGCCTTTTTTTTGTTAAATCTTGTTTCTTCCCTCTTCCATTTTCTGTATTGTCTCTTTTCAGAATGCCAATTGGATGCATACTATACCTTCTCATTCGGTCCATAATCTATGCCTCTCAACTCTCCCCAGCTTTCAGAATTTTCATTCCTTGCCTTTCATCTCTTAACATGCATGCTCAGCTATATCTTCCAACTCATTGCTCATCTCTTAGCTGTCTAATCTTCAGATTAAACCATCCATTGAACTTTTAAATTCAGTGAATACATTTTCATTTCTACAAGTTCTTATTAGTTAATTTTAAAACTGTCTTCTGATTTTTTCTCATTTCATAATTATGAAAGCTGAGAGTTCCATAATGCAATGTTTATAAACTGGAAACCCATGAAGACTGGTACTGTGGTACAAAGGACTGAGGGTCAGAGAGGCAGTGGTGTAGATTCCAGTTCAAATCTGAGAGCTTTAGAACCAGGAGCACCAAGGGCAGCAGAAGTTCCCCCAGATTAAGTAGTAAGGCAGAAAGAGAATCCAACCTTCTTCCACCATTTGTTATATTCAGGCCTTTGATTAATTGGATAATGACACCCCCTTCCACATCAAGGAGGGCAATATGCTTTACTCAATCCAGCAATTCAAATGCTAATCTCTTCCAGAAACACCTTCATAGATAAACCCCAAAATAATGCTTAAGCAGATATCTGGGCATCCTGTGGCTCAGTCAGGTTGACACATAAAATTAACCATCACGGTAAGATTCAGAAAAGATTAGAAAGGAATAAGAATGGCTGAATAAATTTGGTAAAAAATAGACTGAATAAAGCTGTTGAAACAAAAATTTTTAATGGATAGATTGTAGAGAAGATAAATCATAGCTGAAAACAAAGTCAAGGAAATAGATCTGTCTGTAAGATTTAACCAGAATGAAGAAGAAAGACACAAGTAAGCGAAAACTACTGAAGATAGTTTTGAGAAATAAATCAAATGTAAAGTTCTACCATGATATTAATTAAAGTTACAAGAAAAAGGAAATTTATGAAAGGAGATAATGACAATAATCACAAAAATGATTAAAACATTAATGAATCAGGGAATTATTTTTCTAGAGAAGAGGTATAAAAAACATCTTCACTGTAGGTAGTGAAATTTCAGAACACCAAAGAGAAAAAGTGCAATGCACTGAATTTGCTTACCCCATATTCATACATTGAACCTTAATCCCAATGTGATGGCATTTGGAGGTGAAGCCTTTAAAATGTAATGTGGATAGAGACTTCATAAATAGCATTGGTGCCTTTATGAGAAGAGTGCAGAGAGCTAGGTGGCTGTTATCTGCCATGTGAAGATACAAAAAGATTTCAGCTCTCTGCAGTCTGAAAAAGAGCCCTCAGCAGAACCCAATTGTGCTGGACCCTGATCTAAACCTTCCAGCCCTCACAGAACTGTGAGAAATGAGTTTCTGCAGTTTATAAGACACCTAGTTTACGGTAATTTGTTAAACTTGCCCCAAATGACTAAGACCGAAACAATTTTACATCAGATATAGATTTGCATATTATCAACAGAAGGCCAAAACCTTCTGTAGAAATATAGTGTCAGTATATTTCTCAACAACAACGGAAGTCTGAAGATGATGCCATAATATCTTCAAAATATTGAAATAAAATAAAGTGTCAATCTAGAATTTTGCTTCAATAAAAGTATAAAAAATATTAAGTAAAATATTTTTAGTAAAAAACACATAGCTTATATCTAAAAGCCTTTATTAATAGAATAGAATACAAAAAGAAGAAAAAAATTCCATAATCTATCTGAAATGCAAGAAGAGTGAGAAAATTAATGGTAAATACAGAGTTTGCTATATATATATATATATACATACATATATATATACACATATATATATATATATACACACAAATACTAATAATTCAAGAAGTTGAAAAACGACAAAACCAAAATACTGGAGGAAAGTAACTTAGATGGACTACGGACTTTTGACTTAATGCTGAAATGAGTTAAAACTTTAGGGAAGTGTTGGGAAGGTATGATTGGTTTTGAAATGTGAGGACATGAGATTTGGGGGGCCAGGGGTGGAATTATATGGTTTGGCCGTGTCCCTACCCAAATCTCATCTTGAATTGTAGTTCCCATAATTACCATGTGTCATGGGAGGAACCTGGTGGGACGTATTTAAATCATGGGGGTGGGTCTTTCCCGTGCTATTGTTGTGATGGTGAATAAGCCTCATGAGATCTGATGGTTTTATAAAGGTGAATTCTCCTGTGCATGCTCCCTTTGCCTGCTGCCATGTAAGATGTGACTTTGCTCCTCATTTGCCTTCAGCCATGATTGTAAGGCCTACCCAGCCATGTGGAACTGTGAGTCAATAAAACCTCTTCCTTTTATAAATTATCCAGTCTTGGGTATGTCTTTATTCGCTGTGTGAGAACAGATTAATACAGTAACATATAAGTTATAGAGAAACAATCAGAGTTAAAGTGTTCTGAAATATCTGTATTGTTCAAGAAGGCAGATAAATATAGTTTAAATTTTAAAATATTAATAAAATGTTTAGATAAAATAATATTTTAAGTACACAAATACAAGGAGCTTTCATATACTGAAACTGTTGAGTTAAAAATAAAATATAAAAGAATCAATCAGAAAGAAAAGACAAGACGAAAATAGGAAAGCAAATCACATCTAATAAAAGGTATTGATAGGCATTCAAATGTATTAATAATACTCAAAAGTTATGTTAGTTAACTGAATTCATCAGTTTTTATTAAAAGACTTTGAGAGATTTTATTTATGTATTTATTTATTTATTTTTGAGACGGAATTTTGCTCTTGTCTCACAGGCTGGAGTGCAATGGCACAATCTCAGCTCACTGCAACCTTTGCCTCCTGGGTTCAAGAGATTCTCCTGCCTCAACCTCCCCAGTAGCTAGGACTACAGGCACGTGTCACTATGCCTGGCAAATTTTTATATTTTTAGTAGAGATGGGGTTTTACCATGTTGGCCAGGATGGTCTCGAACTCCTGACCTCAGGTGATACATCTTCCGCAGCCTCCCAATTCCTGGAATTATGGGCATGAGCCACCATGCCCAGCCAGTGAGATTTTATTTTAAAATATTAACCCAATATTATTTTGAAAATAACAATTCCTATTCATTTGTTTAAAAATTAATCTTTATTAGGTAAGATGGCTATATCATGGTAGGCTAATAGTTCCATTCCAACAATAAAAAATCCCAAATAAATTGAGATCATTGTGTTTTATATGGTATTGAACACCTGAAGAAGAAGCAGGGACTGCACAAACTAAAATTATAGAGAAGAAAGATTCTTCCTTGATAAACTGATAATCCCTGACTATTTCCCCAACCCCTGGAGGATTTTACTAAATATAGATGTGTCCTAAGGATTAGGGATCTTCCTAAACAGTAGAAAATTGTGAGGAAACAGAGACCAGCAGATGTTTTCCACTCATGCAAGGCACTTGCAGTGAACTAGAGCCCCAATTAAAGGCTTATGAGGTGGTATAAGACAATGGGTAACAAAGCCAGAAAAGCAGAGTAAAATTTCCCGAGACCTCATAGTACTTGGAAAACAAAGCCTCATTATAGACCATGAGACTTCCTAACACCACATGAAGAAAGTGTGACAACTTCAAGACGTATAGTATAAGCCCTAAATCAGCCAATGTAACACATTTACAGCTAATAAGGGAACAGAAGAGATGAAAAGATATCGGCTAATTACTCGATGCAAAAGGAGATGAAAAAAGGGAGAGAGGAACAAATAATAGACGGTTCAAATGGAAACTATATCAAACGGTCAGTTAAACAAAAGCATATCAACAATCACATTAAATATATGGAGTAGAAACATTCCAATACAAACCAGATTGTCATTTTCAAATAAACACCAAGACTAAACTGTTTGCTAACTACAAGAATCCCATTTTCAATATAAAGAAACAAATTTTTATAAGTAAAATGTTAGTGAATAAGCACATATACCATAGCAATACTAATAAAAATTAAATTGGAGTACCTATGGTAATATCATACAAAATCAATTTCAGAACAAAGAATATCACTAGGGCTAGGGGGACACATTATATTTTGAAAAAGATGTTCAATATTCAAATATCGAAATATTACCAGAGCTTCAAAGTACAGGAATTAAAAACTGATAAAATTTCAAGAAGGAATAGTGAAATTTACATCGTCAGGACTTCAAGATTTTTCTCTCAGTAATTAACAGAATATATAGAAAATGCATAAGCCTGAATTAGAGTACCAACAAACTTGACCCAATTGACATTTATAAACACTCCAAAAACCAGCAAAGTACACTTTTTTTAAGCATACATGGAACATTTATAAACGTAAGACTCTATTCTGTGCTAAAATTCAAGCCATAAAAAAGATTGTCTCTTATGAAGTTAATTATAAATCTATGACACAAAGATAGCTAGAAAATTCACCAACATTTAGAAGTGCCAAATAAAAAATTAAAAAACAAAATAAAAAAGTTCGACTTATAATAAAAGTAAAACATCAACCTTTGTAAAATGAATTAATCCTGAAATTACAAGAATGTTATAACACAAAATATCCATATTCAAAAATAAAAGCCTCATCTCAATGACGTCTGTTGCCACCTTAGAACGTAGAAATAGAAAAGTAGAGAAAATCCAAGTAAACAGACATAAGAAGATGATGAAACTCAGGGTAGAGAGGGTTAAAATTGTAAAAAATAAAACAGTGGAAAAAACTAATGAAACTAAAATCTTTCTTTGAAAAGATCTATAACATTAATAAGCATCCACGAGACTAACGAGGAACTTAGACAAATTTACAAGAAAAAGTATAAAAACAACCCTATCAAAAAGTGGGTGAAGGTTATGAACAGACACTTCTCTAAAGAAGACATTTATGCGGCCAATAAATGTGAAAAATAGCTCATCATCACTGGTCATTAGAGAAAACCAAATCAAAACCAGAATGAGATACCGTCTCACACCAATTAGAATGGCGATCATTTAAAAGGCAGGAAACAACAGATGTCCGCGAGGATGTGGAGAAATAGGAACACTTTTACACTGTTGGTGGAAGTGTAAATTAGTCCAACCATTATGCAAGACAGTGTGGTGATTCCTCAAGGATCTAGAACCAGAGATACCATTTGCCCCAGCAATCCCATTACTGGGTATATACCCAAGGGATTATAAATCATTCTACTATAAAGACACATGCACATGTATGTTTATTGCAGCAATATTTACAATAGCAAAGACTTGGAACCAGCCCAAATGCCCAGCAATAATAGACTGGATAAATAAAATGTGGCACATATACACCATGGAATACTATGCAGCCATAAAAAAGAATGAGTTCATGTCCTTTGCAGGGACATGGATGAAGCTGGAAACCATCATTCTCAGCAAACTAACACAGGATCATAAAACCAAACACCACATGTTCTCACTCATAAGTGGGAGTTGAATAATGAGAACACATAGACACAGGGAGGGAAACATCACACACTGGGGCCTGTCACAGGGTGTGGGGGAAAGCGGATGAAGAGCATTAGGACAAATATCTAATGCATGTGGGGCTTAAAACCTAGTTGCAAACCTGGTTGATAGTTGCAGCAAAGCACCCGGGCATAACTATGTAACAAACCTGCACGTTCAGCACATGTATCCCAGAACTTAAAGTACAATAATAATAATAATAATAAAACTACTAAACATAATCAAGAAAATATAATAAAGAGATATATAAATTGATCAAGGTAGTTCAATTTATTAGCACATGTTTAAAAATAAATAGCACATGTTTAAAAATAAATAACACATGCAGAAAGTGTTTGATCAAATTCAGTATTCTTGATAAAGCAGTCAGTAAATCAACAATAAAAGTAAAGCAATTGAATCTTCATCTTGTCACAGAAAAAGGTTTAAGAGAGAAGAGTCCAGAAGGTAATTGTAAATGAGGTGAATCTTTTTTTTTTTTTTTTTTGAGACGGAGTTTCGCTCTTGTTGCCCAGGCTGGAGTGCAATGGCACGATCTCAGCTCACCGCAACCTCTGCCTCCCATGTTCAAGCAATTCTCCTGCCTCAGCCTCCCAAGTAGCTGGGATTACAGGCATGCACCACCACGCCCAGCTAATTTTTTGTATTTTTAGTGGAGATGGGGTTTCTCCATGTTGAGGCTGGTCTCGAACTCCTGACCTCAGGTGATCTGCCCACCTCCGGCTCCCAAAGTGCTGGGATTACAGGCATGAGCCACCAGTCTTGCTCTGTCGCCAGGCTGGAGTACAGTGGTGCAATCTCGGCTCACTGCAATCTCTGCCTCCTGGGTTCAAGAGATTCCCCTGCCTCAGTCTCCCGAGTAGCTGGGACTAGAGGTGCGCACCACCATGCCCGGCTAATTTTTTGTATTTTAGTAGAGACGGGGTTTCACCATGTTGGCCAGGATGGTCTCGACCTCCTGACCTGGTGATCTACCCGCCTCAGCCTCCCAAAGTGCTGGGATTACAGGTGTGAGCCACTGTGCCCAGCCGAGGTGAATCTTGAAGTTGAGTGGTATTCCCAAGTAGATGAAAAGTAAATGAGGCACACACAGTAGGCTAGTAGCCTTCAACAAAGTTGAATTATTATTTTTTAAAGGCATACAATTACACTTGGAATATAAGGCATTGGAGAAGTAGGATGGGAAAAATATAAGATCACACAATAAATATAGATTTTGTTTTGTTTACTTCTGTTTGGTTTCCCTTCTATGCTTAGTTTGCTGAAAATTTCTGTCATGAATAGATATTGGATTTGCCAGATAATTTTTCTGCATCAATTAAGATCATTTTTTTTTAAATTTTGAAAACATAGAATTTATCCTTGTAACTATTTTAAATGTACAAGTCAGTGCCATTAAACGTATTCACATTGTTGTTCAATCACCCTTATAAATCTTCAGAACTTTTTCCTCAACTGAAACTGTATCTCCTAATCAATAACTCCAAATTATTGATTCTCCCAGGCCCTGGTAACCACTGTTCTACTTTTCATCTTTATGAATTTGACTACTGTAGGTATCTCATTAAGTGGAATCATACAATATTTGTCCTCTCGTGTCTTGTTATTATTATTTTTTACTTAGCATGATATATTCAAGGTTCATGATGTTATAGCATGTGTTTGAATTTCATTTTTTTTAAAGCTGAGTAACATTTCATTGTGTATAAATACCAAATTTTGTTGATCCATTCATTCATCGAAGGACATTTGGATTCTATAAACATGGATGCAAAATAAGCTGTTTGAATCGCTGTTTCAATTATTTTGTGTATGTACTCGAATGTAGAATTGCAGAGTCATAGCGTAATTTTATGTTTAGTTTTAAATTGTTATACTATTTTCCATAGCAGCACTATTTTACTTTCCCACCAGTAAGGCAGAAAGTTCTAGTTTCTCTCTCTTCACAAATACCTGTTTGTTGTTTTTTTTTTTTTAAATATATGATAGCCATCCTAATGGGTATGAAGTGGATTTTTAATTTACTCTGTTAATAGGCTGAATTACATTGATTTTGCTTTGCCAATAACAGGAATATTTGGAATAAAAGTTTCAAATGACATTAAAATTGCATATTTTACAGATTTTGAATTTACTTCTTAGTAGATTTGTTAAATTTCTTCATAAATTTAAGTTTGTGGGCTGCATTGGAAATTGCAATGTGGAGTTTTAATTTAGAAAGGCCCTAAAAAAGGACCAAATTAATTAATCCACCATTATTTTCCCCAGAGTAAAGAATCTCTTTTAAATCTTAGATTTCATTGTATATGTAAAATAGAGTATTTTATATAAATTTCTCCTGGGAACTACTGTATATATTTCTTAATATATAATTTCTAACAAATATGAAAAAGTCATAGCTATGTTAATAACATACTATGGGTAATTGAATAAATCACCTTTTAATACTTAAGGGTCAATGAGGTTTTATTCTGAAGTTTATTGGTTTCTTAAATTTGGTTTAATTTTATTTCTTAATAATATTATTGTATGATTTTGGATATATTAAGGTGTTTTTATTTCCTCATTATAGTCCTTTGTGTCAGAGAAGCAGATGTGTGTCTGAGACTATCCATAGATCCATCAGCAGCTGAGTGACTAACGCAAGGCTAGAGTGAGGAAAATGGGAGTTAATGTTTTGTTGTTAATTTAGGTATCGGTTCATTATTTACATCTTAATGTATTGAATGGATTCATTGAAAAGAAATGGTATAATGGACACTTATAATATAGAGGTGGTTCACAGTGGCACCGAACCTATAAAAGTAATCTGTGAGGTTAATATTTATCCCTTTTTCTCTAGTTTAATGACCCTTTGTGTACTGAAAGCAGATATGAACACCTTTAATTATACTGGAATTGAAAAACTGATTAATTGGGTTTCCAAATCATGCAAGCATTATTGCATACCATGGACTGAGAATAAATGGTTATTAAATGGAAAATTGTCTTTTCAGCTTCAGAAATAAAACATGTTTCCATTTAGGTAATTATAAGGTTTAAATGGTAATACAAAGCCATTATTGGCACATGGATTTTTATGATGTATCTTTTTTATGTCTGTGATATATGATCAGGCAGAATTTTGTTTCATCGGTGGTTTAGAAAGCAGACTGAGGATTTTTGATTCACTACACTCTACTTCGTGACACTAGGCAACATTCTTATTGATTTATTCTGTTTGGCCATACTATATTTTCCAAAGTAGCCTCAATATGGACAATATATTAAATTAATATCAACTTCTTGATTTACTGGGTGTTTCTGTTACAACTTTCTTTCTAAAGGCCCAATGGACTATAAGTCAAACGTCTGCTTCTATTAAGGTTAGCTCAGAAATTATTCAAGTCCTAATGGCAGTATGTAAAGAGAAATTCTGATAATCTTAAAAGTTAAGCATCTTTAATGAGAGTGTGGTAGAAACTACTAAAATTAAGTATTCACTGGAAGCTTAAAAGAACCCCCAGGGAGATAATATATTAAAGAGGCTCTGAGCAATTGAAGTCTTATGCCTAATGGCCATGTAACGTGCTCTTCTGCCTGTTTTCTAGGCTTTCCAGAAGTATATAAGGTTTTTAAAAACATACTATATTACCCACTATAAATTTTCTTTAAAAACTGTCAAGCTCTTTTCTATCCTTCTTATATTAAAAAAAAAGGGCTTCACAAATATGGATTTGAAGTAAATCGGAAGATGATGGAGAATAATATTCACCTAGGTAAACTGGATTGAAAGTATTCTTCATCCCAAAATTATGAAATAATTCAAGATTACTTTGAATGCTAAAATAAATATTTGAAGATCTTTTGCATGATTTTCCAAAACTAGAAAAATAGTTTTTTCATTATCTTTCCGTATACATTCACATACACACATGTCTGTGGGCATATGTGTATCTGTTGCCCATATGTATGTATGCATGTATGGATGAATGGATACATGTGTATATGTATGTGCACATATGTATATGTGTACACATGTATGTGTGTTTCTGGATATGTGGGCATGTATGTGGATATATATATATGTACAGAATATATAACATTTGGATCTTTTAAAATGGTGGAAATTTTGTTAGTCGTAACAGATTTAAAAATAGATCTTGATTGTGTTTTTCCTGTTTTAAATAAAATTGTGTGTGCAAATGCAATAATTCATTTTTAAATATGTTACATAACTTTCTCTCTGGTATCATGTGTGTAAAAAACAGGGTTTTGTTTAATGTGAGTTTACCATTTCTTAATAATTATCTTTGCTGTGAGTTCATTTGCTTTTAGAACTGAGTCTGAAGTTGTATTAATTAGCATTTCTCTTAAATTTAAGTGTTTGACAAGGGAATATAAATATTTTCAGAGGTCCATAAGCAAACTTTTTCATTCAAAAATCTTTTCTTTTTGACCTTTTGAATGTTTTTCTTTTTTCTTTTTTTTGAGACGGAGTCTCACACTGTCACCCCCAGCTGGAGTGCAATGGGCGTGATCTCGGCTTACCGCAATCTCTGCCTCCCAGTTTCAAGCGATTCTCCTGCCTCAGCCTCCAGAGTAGCTGGGATTACAAGTGCCTGCCACCACGCCTGGCTAATTTTTTGTATTTTTAGTAGAGACGGGGTTTCACTATGTTGGCCAGGCTGGTCTTGAACTCCTGACCTCAGGTGATCCACCCACCTCGGCCTCCCAAAGTGCTGGGATTATAGGCATGAGCCACCTCACCCATCTGAATGTTTTCTAACTGTAGAAATCATTGCAGTTAATTGATATGGACTTAAGAGAGGCATATTATGCATTTTCTCAGGAAAATTTATTTATTAAATGGCTTTATGTTGGAAAGTCATCAAGGTATCTGTGTTAAAAGCTTTTGGGAAAAGTAAGAAAATTATAAGTACATGAAAAAAATCTGTGTATTAGGGAAAGTGATTATGAACCACAAAAAATATTTTTCCGCCTGCCTTTCACATATTCATAAGGGAGATAAATGAGAAAACAAAGAGAAATACTCAGGAAAAATGGGAGTGGTAATAAATGTTAGTGCAATTACGGATACTAAATTCTATTGAGTTTAGCAGTTCAAAGACTGCTTATTAAGCAAGTAGTGCATAAATATATCCCTTTCGAGTGATTTAGAGGTGATTAAGACACACTATCTATCTTTTAGGGGTTTAAGAACTGGGAAGAATTTGGGGGTTAAGAGAATAGAATACAGTCATAAATTGGGTACACCAGAATTTAGAATGATAATTGTCATAAAACAGGTGAAAAATGGTTTAACCAAAGGTGGCAGAGATATTATATGATTGGAAAATCAACAAATAATCACTGAAAATGTATTTTCTAAGGTTATTTGTGAATGGTAAACGAGTCTAACTGCTAGAATGGAAAGTCTTCTGTAGGTAAAATGGATGGCAGGAGCAAATGCATGGTATCAAAGAGCATATTCAGGAGACTTGCGTAGTTAAAGCTAACTCGAACACAAAGCAACTGGAAGTGCCTAATGCTAAACCTGGACAACATGTATGGCTATATCATGAAGCACGATGCAGGACCAGCCTTTTCATGCATTTGCTTCTCAGTAGGAAATGTGGAACAATCTCTTTTCCAGTTATCTGCAAATAACCTTGCCATAGAACTACAGAAAGTTGCTCCCAAAAAAGGAAAGTCTCAGACAGAATCACAATATTCTTCCATCCCTCAACATTTTAGATTTTTTTTTAAAGGAAAATCAAGAGAAATATTGATGTTTTTGTGTGTGCATGAAAGTTTCTATCTAAATGTGCTATTACAACTGGTTAGCAGTACTTTCTTAGTCTTTAGTTGACACTCTATTGAATGATCCTGGATTTTAAAAGTTCTGTAGTGTGCTCAAAACTCACTATCGGTTTTGTTGATGGCTACACAGTCAAGTTTGCTTTGTTTTCTTATGTGACATAAACCTTTTCAACTTACTCTTAGGTCAAAGTCAGATCTCTAATGAAGAAAGAATGGGATTCTGAAATCTGAGATGGGAATATTTGGGTAGAAAAGCCTGGATTTGAGGCTGAATTGCCTTGATCCCTGCTTCTCAGTGATAGTGGTCCTTTCAGGACAGCACATCCTAAGCCCAAATCTTCCTCTTTGGTATTGCCTTAGTCTTTGGTAGCCTAAGACAGTTTTTGTTATTATAAATACAGGGCAGCAAAAATAAAGACAAAAGGCAAGAGAGGCAGGCAAGGAGGGAGAGCAGCACTTCATTGGGACATGGAGGTAACAAGAGGAATCTTAGCCCTTGGAGTCTGGCAGTAGCTCTGGTCCGGGTGGTCAATCCATAACTTTCCATAGCAGAGGCTAAAGTGTTCAGTGGTGTTAGGAAATGAGACAATGACAGTGACGATCAATTTCTGTAGTGAGCACCCAAGACTTAGGAGGCAGGTGAGCCCAAAAAAATCTGAGAGTGAGGAGAATATATGACACATAAATGGGATCGTCACAAAATTTGTTTTGTTTTCACTTTTACCAATATTCCCAGATACTATTACACTGTACATACCTAACGTTCACATTTCTAATTAAATAGCTTTCATTACTTATTTAGGCATACTGACTACGTATAGGTACACTTTTGATAAGTAAAATTTTGTTAAGTCATTCTTATGTCTCTAAAACATATATACCACTATTGCGATCATGCAATGGGAGATTCTTCATGGCCTTGTAGCAATATGCACCAGGATATTTCCCAGATGATGTGGCATGGAAAAGAAACAGACTAATAGAGATATTTACAAATCGAGTGGTAAATGTCAGTTCCTCAATTCTTCATATATCTGTTCCTCTTTCTTATTAAAGATCAAGAATAAGAGAAAGGTTTTAAGTGGAAAAACTGGGCAATATGTATTTGGTGTATGAGCTGGCTGCATGAGCAATCTGGGAAATCCAGCTAATCAGCCTGTGGAAGGCTTGGATAGTGTGGAAAGTAGTTGGAGGTTGTTTATGATACAGCCTTACAACCCATGGGGGACAGGGCCATCAGGTCTCTAGAATGGGATCAGACATGGTTACAATACACAGCATGACATCCTCATTTGAGATAAAAATTATTCACTATAATTGTACAAGATCACTGGGTATTTTGAAAAGAAGGAAAAGAAAAGTGGAAGGAAGAAAGGAAGAAAAGATAGGAAAGAAAGATTTCATAAATTAACTTTAGTTATTATTTATTAAAAATTCAAATACATTGTTGCCTCAAGGTATAAATTGAATAAACAAAACTAGGAATACCTCTATGCACACAAACTAGAAAACCTAGAGGAAACAGATGCATTCCTGGAAATACACAATGTCCCAAGGTTGTACCAGGAAGAAATTGGAACCCTGAACAGACCAATAATTAGTTTCTAATTGAATTAGTAATAAAAAGCCTACAACCAGAAAAAGCCCTAGGGCAGAGAGATTTATAGGCCAATTCTACCAGACATATAAAGCAGAGTTGGTAACAATCCTACTGAAACTATTCCAAAAAACTGAGGAGAAGGGACTCCTTTGTAATTCATCCTATGAGGTCAGCATCATTCTGATACCAAAACTTGGCAGAGAGACCATAAAAAAAGAAAACTTCAGGCCAATACATCCGATGAACATAGATGCAAAAATCCTCAACTAAATACTAACAGACCAAATCCAGCAGCACACATCATAAAGATAATTCACCATAATCATGTAGGGATGATGATGATGATCTTTATTCTCAGAATGCAAGGTTGCTTTTTTTAAAATTTGAAAACATGGGGAGTAAACATGTAATAAATATCATGATTTCTGAGTTTTTCTGTGAATTGAATTAAAAAACAGAGAAAAAACACTTTCAAAATTACAGAATAAATATAGAATTATTGAAACAACTACCCTAACAGATCGTATCAACAAGGTCACTAGATTAAAGGAAGACAAGAGTAAATGCTGTGTTCCAAAATCCTTTGAGTAATCCCAGGGAGATAAGACCTCACTATCTCAGTCAACATCAGTTGTTCCAATGAAAATAATATCATATGCAATCAAGCACAATTAATCTCTGGAATGAAGATCAACAGAAGTTCAGCGATGCTTGCCGACAATGACCTTTTAGCAAGAATTGCCTTTGCAGAGTCCTGGCATCATTAGCATTTTGTTGTGTACAATAAAATAACTGAACTCCTGGTTGTTCTTGTCTAATCCTGCCCAGGTGCTTTACTGGCAAACAAAAATGTACAAACCAAAAACAGTACATGGAGTCCAGGGACATATCAAAGACTACCTTTCATATGTGGATTGTTTTGCTGCTTAATTCACCCACAGTGTGTTGCTTTTAGTTTTGAACATATTCTTATTCTCTTCACTATTTTACATATAGTTATTTTAAATATAATTTGAATTGAGCAATAATTAAAATGAATTAGCAAAATCTCTACTAAGAGAAAATAGTAGATATTTTAATTTTAATTTTTACTTCATCTTTTTCTTAGTACATTTCTACTTTTAGCTAAGGTCAAATTTTATGTAGACATTTGAATACTAAGATTTTATGTTACATTTCAGTATTACTTTCAATGTTATTTAAATGTTCATCTACCTGGGCATTATTAGTACTCCTTTACTAATGAATAATTCATTAGTTAAACCTCAATCAGTTTTGCCAGAGGAAACTTTGCATCACATATCTTAGTTCAGGCTGCTATAACAGAATAGCATAGACTGGTGGCTTATAAACAACAGAAATTTATTATTCCTAGTTCTGGAGGCTGGAAGACCAAGATCAAGGTGCCAGAGTGGTCATGTTTTGATGAGGGTTCTCTTCTGTGTTGCAATCTGCCGATTTACCCTCACGTGGCAGCAAAAGCAAGACTGCATTTTGGGGGTTCCTTTTATGAGTATTAATCTTATTCATGAGGGTTCCACCCTCTTGACCTGATTATCTCCCAAAGGACCCATCTCCTAATGCCAACACACTGGAGCATTAGAATTCATCATATGAATTTTGGGTGAACACAAGGTAGGTATTCAGTCTATAACAACCACTTAATTTCGTTAGGATTTTTACATATACCAACATGAGATAATTTACTTTATTATTACTTTTTTAAAATTTCTGGAATATTTGTCAAGATAAAAAATCTAATACAAGCCTCCTAAATGAATTTGATGGCTATCCAACTATTTAAAAATTATTTTAAAATTATATATCAATGGATCCATCTGCTTTTCAAAAAAGCTATTCCACTAAGTGGTTTTTAAGTTAACTTAGGTCAAATCCCATAATGTTTGTTGTTTTTCTTAACTATATAATTTGCACATGCTCTAAAATATTATATTATTTGTTTTTATCAATACTTCCTAATTATAAACTTTCCTGATTTACATATTTTGATGCTACGTATATTTGTGCTTATAAATAAATGTCTCTTATTTAAATAGTACATATAACTTGCAGATAAAGTACATTACCCCTTTTGCTTCAGTTCATTTTTATTACTAATAAATTATATCCTATATTTTTTTCTCATTTTGTTAAACATTTGTTTCACTTTTAAGTGACGTATATTTGGTCATTCTTTATTTCCAGCATTTTGTTTATATTAGGTTAAATATTGTATAAGAAATAAATATTTATAACTTTTTTGACACAATGTAAATGCTCTTGCCTTTAAAATATGAAGTTTAGACTCGTTGAATCTATTAACATCTCTGCACCATTTAATGTCTTTTATCATTTTACTTTCTTCTGCTAGCCATATAGATAATAAATTATTTTCCTTGATATTTTCTTATTCTGTGATATGGAAGATAGACATTCTTTCTCTATTCTTATCATGTATTAAGGTGTTTCCCACAAAATAATAAACAAAAAATTTAAAAATTAATAAATAAACTATATTTTCCTCTGTTTTGTATTCTCTGACTGAATTAAGCAGGGCTATAATTCTTAGAATTTTACATTCAAAACACTTCTGTAGCATTTTCCAAATAAAAATGTAGTCATTTATATACATATTTAATTCAAATATTACATTTATGTCTATATATTTATCCATTTTAATGCTGTAGACAATTATACTGTAAAATTTTCTGCTCATAGGTGCTAATTTTTATTACATTTTCCTTTACTATAAGATTATCAGAAGGTGCTATATTTTTACAAAATTTATATATTTATTTGCCCTATTTCTCAGCTCTGCTCTGTATGTAAATATTATAATTTGCTTTTACATGGTAAGGAAAATATGTCATTGTTTCCTAATACTTATTAAGTGAAGATGAGGTAGGAGGCAGGACTTGACTCTGGACCAGACTGAAGACTGGCCGAAACAGGGAAGAGGCACAGAAATTACCTCTTCCTAAAATATTCCCACCGTCATTCTGACAGTTTACCATAAAAACACCCAGAAGTTACCGCCCATTTCCACGGCAACAATCCAGAAGTTGCCACCCCTTTTCTATAATTTCTGAATAACTCACCTCTTAATCTGCACGTAATTAAAGGTAGATAGAGTTTGACTGCAGCACTGAGCTTGAGCTGCTGCTCTCCACACACCACCTATGGGGCGGCCTGCTCTGCAGGGGCAGTCACTGTGCTGTAATGCTGCGGCCCCAGTGAAGCTGTTTCCTTCCACCACCTGCTCACTCTTGAAAGCTTTCCTGGGCAAAGCCAAGAACTTTCCCTGGTTAAGCCACGATTTTGTGGCTTCCGTGCCCTGTATCACAGGGAGATTTTAGATCAACCTGATATCTCTCCATTGTTGTTATTTGAGAGACGGGGCTAGATAATTTTAAGAGTTTCTTTTGATTTATAAAGTTTCAATATACAAAAGGATTTGACAATTATGCTTTTTTCCCTTTAATGTACCCTTTCACTTTCCTTACTTTAAAAATGGAGAGTTTTTATTATAAAAATATATCTGGTATATTCTCATTAGGATGAAAATTCTTCCTGTGTTCAGGTTTCTAGGTTTTATCCATGTCTTTCTTAGTTTGTCATCGTTTTAAAACTCTTCTTCCTTTTTTCTCCTATGCTGTAAGGTTTAATCCCAACAGGCTTCTACAATAATTCTCATTCATGTGTTGCTCAAGTCCCTATACGTGCGCATAGCATGAAATATACTGAAATTCTATTAATAATGCTACTAATCATCTTGCTTTGTAACCCTGTGCCTGTCCATGGAGATTTGGAGGCAGATTGTACCAGCATGTCAGCACTGGTTATTAATAGCAGTGAGACTGGTGATTAGACCTCTCAAACGCAAGACAAATCTAGACCTAGCTAAGGAAAGGCTTTACTCCAAAGCTCAATTGCTATGGGAAAAGAGGATAACTCCAATTAGGAAAGGGGGTCTATCAGAATAAACAGAACACTCAGATCATAAGATGTGAAAACACCTCAAAGGCCAAGCAGGAAGGAATTTTCTTTCATGCAGGAGTAAACACGTCTAGAAAGAACCAGGTGTGGAGCAGTGAGATGAATGCGGAGCATGATTAGGCACTTAAGCAGGGAAGGTTTTTCTCTGAGAGCAATAGATTCTCAAAAAAGGGCCATTTGTAAGGGGTTGTTCTGCTTGCCCAGTCTTAAAGGGTCAAAGTTTAGGAGTTTAGAAATGTATGGTAAAGCAGAAGAATTTAGATAAAAGTTTGGTAATGACGAGTTAGCAGGTATTTTGTCCAGATTGGTCTAATGGGTACAAACAGCTCAGCAAATCAATCATTACTGAGGCAAAGAATGAGAATCTGGAGGGTCTGCGTCTGGCTTTGTCTTAGATAAACAAAGTATCATTCGCAAATCTTATCTAAGTCAAGTGGAGAAGTGTGGTATTCAGGTGAGGGGCAGAACTCGATTCTGGAGGCAGGATTCAGACACCAGACCAAATTGAAGACTCAAACAGGGACACTGCAGAAGCAGCTTTCTATTAAGATACACCCACCAGTGCGCCATGTTAGTTTACCAATGCCATGGCAACACTCAAAAGTTACCACCACTTTCCATGGCAAGAACCTGATGATCCAGACATTATCACTAATTTCCTAGAAATTTATGTATAATCTGCCCATTAATTTGCATGTGATTAAGAGTAGGTATGAATATGACTGCAGAACTGCCTCTGAGCTGCTGCTCTGGGTAGACTGCCTATAGAGTAACCCTGCTCCACAAGCGGTGTCTCTCCTGCTGCTGGATGCTGCCGCTTCATTAAAAGTTGTCTAACACCTCTGGCTAGCCCTTAAATTCTTTCCTGAGCAAACCAGGAACGCTCCCAGGCTAAGCTCCAATTTGGGAGCTCACTTGCTCAGCATCAGCTCTTGGCTGTAAGCCTTTTCTTGGAACCACAAAGGATGGGGGGATTCCCTAACTTCAGCTGTTTTCCAGGAGCACAGGGCTCAGGTAAAGCATAACATTGTCAGCACCTGGTTTCCATAAGTTTCTCAGAGGAATCTGACTTTTGCGCTGGTTACATAGCAAGAATATGCCTACAGGATAAACCGTGTATAAGAAATTCCTGTTGAGACTCCATTCTGAGCAACTGGTTTTGAGGTGTTCCGTGCAGGTATCAGTGGTCCACTGTTCAAGCCATAAGGTATAGGCTGGGTGCGGTGGCTCATGCCTGTAATCCTAGCACTTTGTGAGGCCCAGGTGGGCGGATGGCTTGAGGTCAGAAATTCAAGTCCAGCCTGATCAACTTGGTGAAACCCTGTCTCTACTAAAAATACAAAAATTAGCCAGACATGGTGGTGCGTGCCTGTAATCCCAGCTACTTGGGAGGCTAAGGCAGGTGAATTGCTTGAACCCAGGAGGCAGAGGTTGTAGTGAGCCGAGATTGCACCACTGCACTCCAGTCTGGGCGACAGAGCGACACTTCGAAAAAAAACAAAAAACAAACAAAAAACACACACGAGAGAGAGAGAGATACGGTATATACTGGAGGAGACTCTACAGAGGACACTTGGATGTCAGCGACTTTACAGAGGACACTTTGCAGACCCCTTGCTGTGAGACAGCTTTTATCTTAGAAGTATATTTTTACTGTAATATTGTTGTGTTATATCCTTGTCCTGCAATAAGCCATAGATTGTTAAGTATTGACATTTTAGGTCCTGTGAGTTTTTCTTACCACTCAAATCTGAACTGCGACTGCAACCCCTTGGTTCTTGAAAGAAGTATCTTTTTTTTGTTTTGCAACTGTGATTATGTATTATGGAAAAAATATTTTTTCACTGCTTCCCCAAAGTCAACTTAATACCTCCATAATGTTTTCCTTGCCACAAGAATTCTTCTTGATCTCCCACTGCTTTTTCTTCAGGATGACTCATTCTTGCCATCTGGATGCACTAGAAGAAAAAAAAAGAACCCAAAGATCAGAAATTCAGAACCTCTGTGGTAGGGGGAGATGGAGTGTTAACAATATCTGTATGGGGGTCACAATGGCAAACTGCTCTGTGTGGTGAAGATCATCAATACCTTTTGATCATTGCCTCAGGATCCAGCCTTCTCTTCTGATAGTCTTTGTGTGCAATGGCCACTTGCAACAGAGCAAATGTAAGACTTTCTATATACCACTGCATGTATTTAAATGTCATCAATTCAGGAAAGCTAGAATAAAAATATTTGCTGGTTCCTTGTTCACCTCTTTAAATTAAGGTTTCAGCATATAAATTTTAAAAGAACACATTTCAGCCCATAACAGTCCCCAGTGCCTCTCCAAATTATCTCCACATAAAAGCCACAAAAACACCTCACATTTTCCAGCTTGGGACATACATTCATTTATATTTTCTGCATTACACATCCTGATGATTATTTACTAGACTATAACATTAGGACATTATTACTTGTTACTCAACAGTCATTAGCTTGGTGTCAGGGGCATAGTATGATGGTGGCTTCTCTATGATTCTGATTAAATCTCAGTCTTAAGCAAGCACTGCTTCCCTGAGTCATGGGTGTAGAGCCTTCTCGGGGATCCTGTCTGGCACTCAGCTGCAGGTCAGGGCCCAGGACTTATTCCTGCCACTCCCATCAAGTCAGAGGGGTTTGTTTGTTTGTTTCCTCTTGGTCACTTTCTCCACTTGCAATAGGTTTTCACCAGTGCCCCACAGGTGACAAGGTAGTTGGCTTTCACCTAGTGGTTTAGGATTTTCCAGGTAGAATAGCTTGAACCCAGAAGGTGGAGGTTGCAGTGAGCTGAGATCGCGCCATTGCACTCCAGCCTGGGCAACAGGAGCAAAACTCCATCTCAAAAAAAAAAAAAAAAAAAAAAAGATTTTTGTCCCATAGGAGAGGAGGGGGAAAGGATTTTGGGTGGGCTTTCTGCTCTCCTTGAAGCAGCCTCTCATTTAAGCCAGTATCATCATGCCCCTCATCTTTTTTTTAGAGTTCTAGAAACATCAGTAGAGAAGAATCTGTGAATAAGTGCAAATTGCCCTTGTGTCCTCTGCCCTCAGAGGTTCACATTTTCTTGCTACTCCATATGTAGCTTGAGCAATTTACTAAAAATCCAGCTAACTTCTTTTCACCATTGCTCAAATGGCATCTGCTGCAAGTCAGCTAAGTTTTCTCTCGTCTCATTTTGGACTCACGTGTCTTATACTTAGGGTTAATTGTCCCCAGCAACTTCAGCTTTCTGTGAATTGAACAAAAATTATGAATAGGAAGAATTTCCTTGCCTTGTTGCTGCTTTGTAAAGAGGGAAATATATACTTTCTAGGTCTCCACATTCTGAAAGTCTGGCTCACCTGTTCTTTTCTTTTTTTTTTGTCTTTAATGGGTAGACTTTATTTTTAGAACAGTTTTATATTTACAGAAAACACAATAGAAAAGTTCAGAATTCTTGTATTCCTCATTTCCACCCATTGCACAGTTTTCCCTACTAACATCTTGTTTTAGTTTAGTACATTGGTTAAAATTGTTGAATCACATTGATAAATTATTATTAATAAAGTCCACGTCTTTCATAGTACGGCAGTTCATTTTTTTTTTTTTTTTGAGACAGACTCTCCCTCTGTAGCCCAGGCTGGAGTGCAGTGTTGTGATCTCGGCTCACTGCAAGCTCCTTCTCCTGGGTTCACGCCATTATCCTGCCTCAGCCTCCCGAGTATCTGGGACTACAGGCGCCCGCCACCATGCCCGGCTAACTTTTTGTATTTTTTTAGTAGAGATGGGGTTTCACCATGTTAGCCAGGATGGTCTCAATCTCCTGACCTCGTGATCTGCCTGCCTTGGCCTCCCAAAGTGCTGGGATTATAAGCATGAGCCACCGCGCTGGGCCGACAGCTCATTTCTTAGTGCTGAATAATATTTCATTTTATGGGTATACCACAGTTTCCTTATCCATTCACCTACTGAAGGACATCATGGTTGTTTCCAAGTTTTGCCAATTATAAATACAAATGGTATGAACATTTGTATGCAGGTTTTTGTGCTGACATGTTTTCAACTCCTTTTGGTAGGTACCAGAAGTATGCTTGTTGTATCATATAGTAAGCAAATGTTATTTTTGGAAGAAACTGCCAAACTGCCTTCCAATATGTTTGCATTATTTTGCATTCCCACAATCAATTAATAGGAGTTCCCTTTGCTCCTCATCCTCACAAGCATTTGGTGTTGTGTTTTCATTTTATTAATTCTAACAGGTGTGTGGTTGTATTTCACTTAGTTTTTTAATTGGCAACTCCCTGACGACAGATGACATCAAGTATCTCTTTATATTTTTATTTGGCATTGTATACCTCCTTTGGTGAGGTTGTCCATCCAGATCTTTCGCCATTTTTTAAAATTCGTTGTTTTCTTATTGTTGAGTTTTAACAGTTCTTTGTATATTTGTATGTCAGTCGTTGATCTAGTATATGTTGTGCAAATATTTTATTCCAGTCTGCTGCTGGTCATTTCATTCTCTTGAGAGTGTCTTTGGAAAAACTTTTTTTTTTTATTTTAAGGAATTCTTGTTGATTTTTTTTTAATGGATTTTGCTTTTGGAGTTGTAATCTAAAAATCCACCAAACCTATGGTCACCTTTATTTTTTCATTATGTTACCTTTTAGGAGTTTTATAGTTTTGCATTTTACCTTAAGACTATGAACCATTTTGGACTAACTTTTGTGACAAGTGTAACGTTTGTGTCTAGATTTATTTATTTATTTATTTATTTATTGCATGTGGAAGTCAGGCTGTCCAGCACTATTTATTTAGAAGACAATCCTTTCTCTATAGAATTGTCTGTGCATTTTTGCCAACGATTAGTTGACTGTATTTATGTGAGCCTATTTCTGGGATCTCTCCTGTGTTCCATTGAACATTTGTTCATTTTTTTAATATAACATTTATTCTGTTTGTCTATTCTTTCACTAATACCACTGTCTTGATACTGTAGCTTTATATTAAGTCTGGAGATCAAGTTGCATTGGTTAGTTCTCCAACTTTGTTATCCTTCAATATTGAACTGGCTACTTTGGGTTTTTTACCTCTCTATAAAAAGTTTAGAACCATTTGTTGACAACCACAAAATAATTTGCTGGGATTTTGATTCGAATTGCCTTGAATATACAGATAAATTTGGAAAAACTGAACATATCTCATAGTCTATCTACCCATGAACCTGGAATATCTCTCCACTTATTTAGGTCTGCTTTGATTTCTTTCATCAGTATTTTGTAGTTTTTCTCATATAGATTTTATAGATACCTATTTTCAGATAGATACCTTAAGTATTTTATTTTATTGGTGCTAATGTAAGTGATATTTTGTTTTTTATTTCAAATTTCCATATTTTCATCTGCAGTATATAAAACAGCAATTGACCTTTAAATATTAATCTTGTATCCTACAACGTTGCCATAATTACTTACTAGTTCCAGCAGTATTTTGTCGATTCTTTGCCATTTTCTATATAAACCACCATGTCATCTATAAACAAAGACAATTTTATTTTACTCTTTCTAATATTTATACTTTCTACTTCCTTTTCTTCATCTATTCTTAAGTCTTTATGACATCTCTTCTCTCTCAGGTACTTTTTCGTTCCATTCTTTTTTCTTCACCAAGTAGCCTCTGTGATATTTCTAGTCCGTATGATGTTGCAGTAATCTGTGTATTTCCTTCTCTTTCTTTATACATAGCTTTATGTTTTCCTCTTATGAACTGAGTTCCCAATTACACTAATGTTCTCAAATTCTGGAATTGTGTCTTACTTTATGTCTATCTCTGCTACCTAAGACAAGTAGCTGGACACAATGTAGACACAGCATTTGTTAGGTGAACAAAAGTCCAAGGGAATAAAGGACATTTTGTATTTTGAATAAATTAATTGGTAAGGCACAGGTGAGTAGAAAATATTATTTTAAAATAACAGAAGCAATTCAGATCTGTAATAGCATTCACTAAATTTCTTTAGCCTCAATTTTCTTCTCAGGCATATTAAGAAAAATTGAGAGAGGATATACAACTAGATGGGTAAAATATTGAAAGTCATCATTTTCAATTTAATATACGTAAGATTTTAAAACTAAATTGGATATTTAAACAAATCTCACCAAAGGTTTGCAAACTTTGGGTCACATATGTATTTCTTTCATGTTTAGGATAATCTGACATGGCAGACAGTTAATTTGAAACATATAGCATAGAGTTAGCCAGTTAGGATAGCATATTCCTTACCAAGCTTATATTTTGATTAATGTGAGAAATTTCCACACTAAATTAGTCAAGCACAGGACTTGACCTTTTTTAGTTAATAAAGCAATTTGTTTACACGTGTTTACCAGAGACAGGCGTTTGGATTTAAGTCCTGGTAAATATCCATAAGTTGAATCAGTTGTAAGTTTTTTTATAATTCTGTTCAACAGAGTAGCAACAAATTAAAATATATCAATGATTGTGGCTACCAGCAAGGAATATTTACATAGACATTGCACTCTGAAAGACATACCCAGTTTGCACAAATAAAATACTTTAAAAAAAATACTTATTTCGAGACTTTTTTTTCTTTTTTTTTGGAGATGGGGTCATGCTCCATCACTCAGCCTACAATGTAGTGGCGTGATACAGCTCACTGCAGCCTCAACTTCCTGGACTTTGGACTCAAGCCATCCTCCCACCTCAGCCTCCCGAATAGCTTGGACAATAGGTGCAGACTACCACGCCCAGGGAATTTTTAAATTTTTTGTAGTGATATGATCTTGCTATTTTGCCTAGCCTGGTCTGGAGTTCCTGGGCTCAAGAGATCCTCCTTCCTTGGCTCCCCAAAGTGCTAGGATTACAAGCGTGAGCCATCATGCCCAGTTATTTCAAGATTTTTGATGTTATATGTTTTGGTTGCTAGAATTAATAAACTTGAACTACTATCAGTGTAAAAACAGAAATAGTTTCATGCTGTGGTTGAGATAGAGCAGCTCCTTTACAGATCATCTAAACACATATGGAGACATTACAGTTTCTGGCAGCGTATTGCCACTTACATATAATAATGTAATTGTAGGGTTTAATGTTGCCTAGTGTTGGGATGCTGGTATTATAATAAGGTTCATGCGAATTCCATGTGTAGAAGCCTTTTTGGGCAGGTCAAAGACATCTCATGCACAGGGAATCTAACTGTTGTTTGAGTTATAGTGCTTTTCTATTATAGTTAGACTAATTTGTGAGTCTCCCAGTCATAAAAATTGATATTAATTTCTTACATTAAGTGTAATTAAACTATTCTGTAGAGTTTACCTTTGTTTTGGTCAAGAGAAACAAGTATAATAAGTGAATTAAGAAGTAAATATAGTGTTACTACCATATTTAGTTATGTCTAAATTGCAAATCTATGAGGTTGAATTGCCTTTTATTATCACACACTCATTGACGTAAATAATCTCATGTGTCTCTTAGCAGATTTTGCCCATCAAGTTCCTGGCAGCCAAGCTGATATCATTATTGTATCCATTGCTTCTTAAGCTCTTCCATTTATTGCAGTATACATATAAAGGGTCTCCATCATAATAAGAGATCAATAATACAATTATAAATAAAATAAAATGAGATCATTTGGTTTTTCTTTCATATCAAAAATGTTCCATATAACATTATGAAATTAGAAAATAAGGATGAGTTACATAGAATAAGCTCATTAAAAATAGTTTTCCTTTTTATACTGTCACATTTTTCTTTGCCTTTAACTTCTCCTGTGAATGTTTAAATCCCCATTAAGCTCAGATGGAACAAGAACAATTATGCCAGGAGGTATACGGTGCTCTCATCAGGCTTACTAGAAAGAAGTAAGACATCCACACTGCATGACAGTTATCACTGGATTTACTGTCAGCAGATGCTCACTGAAATGAAAATGTTCCCTGAATTGAGCTCATGCCTACAATCTTCATCTTTACTCTCCAGTTCCTTTCCTGGGAGAATTACAGGGATAAGTATCTCTGCTTTTTATAATGAACACTTTAAAGCTCACAGAGAAGCATCTTTTGCCTCCTCCCTAGGGAGTCATCTATCTCCTCTGCAGCACATTTTCACTGTTTTGTTTGAAAGAGCAAGGTTTGGGTGCACTTAACTCAAGTCAGTTAGTAGGGTCAGATGCAATTGTTTCTGTATCCTGGAGTCTGTGCCTTCCCTACGTGATGAGTGGCTTATAAATTCCACATTCTTGTTTTATGCCTTTGCTATCTATCTCCTTAGAGGAAAGCATTATTTGTTCAAAAGCACACTACAGGCATTGTAAAAATATGGCGAAAATTATTTTTATTGGCAGTACTTGAACTATGTGAACCGAAAAGATGAGAAATTGGGTGAACCATGTACTTATTAAAACTTTACTGCTGCCTGTAATCCCAGCACTTCGGGAGGCCGAGGCAGGCAGATCACGAGGTCAGGAGTACAAGACCATCCTGGCTAACATGGTGAAATCCTGTCTCAACTAAAAATACAAAAAAAAAAAAAAAAATCAGGGCATGGTGGCGGGCACCTGTAGTCCCAGATACTCAGGAGGCTGAGGCAGGAAAATGGCGTGAACCCAGGAGGCGGAGCTTGCAGTGAGGCGAGATCGCACCATTGCACTCCAGCCTGGGCAACAGAGCAAGACTCCGTGTCAAAAAAAAAAAAAAAAAAAAGAAAGAAAAAAAAGCAGCAGCAACAACAACAACTTTACTGCTATAGTTTACTTTGTTTGACCTCTCCATACCTTATATTGAAATCTGATCCTCAATGTTGAAGGTGGAGCTTAATGGGAGGTGTTTGGTTCATCGGGGTGGACCTCCCATGAATGGTCTTGGCGCCATCCTCAGTAATGAGTAAGTTCTTGTTCTATTAGTTCTATGAGAGCGGTTGTTAAAAAGAGCTTGGCACCTCCCCCATTGCTCTCTTGCTTCCTGTCTATCCATGTGATCTCTGCACATGCTGGTTCCCTTCACCTTCTGCTGTGAGTAAAGGCAGCCTGAGGCCCTCACTAGAAACAGATGCTGGTACTACCCCTCTTGTATGGCCTGAATAACTGTGAGAAAAACAAACCTCTCTTCTTTATCAATTACCCAGCCTCAGATATTCCTTTGTAGCAACATTAAAAGGACTAAGACAGAAAATTGGTACTAAAGAATGGGATGTTGCTATAAAAATACCAGAAACTGTGGAAGTGGTTTTGGAAGTGGGCAAAGGATAGAAGGATTTGGAGGTCTGAAAAAAGACAAGAAGATTAGAGAAAGTTTGGAACTTCTTAGAGATTGGTTAAGTGATGGTGACCAAAATGCTAGTAGAAATACAGACCGTAAAGACCAAGCTGACGGGATCTCACATGGAACTGATTGGAAACTAGAGCAAAGTTTACCCTTGTTAACCATAGAAAAGAACTTGGTTGCATTGTTTTCACGCTCTAGGTCTTCATGGAAGGCCAAGCTTAAAAGTCATGACCGAAAGTATCTAGTGGAAGAAATTTCTAAGCAGAAAATCCTTCAAAGAGTGTCAGATACAGGAGCAAATGAATGGCCTAAAGTTGTAATGTATAATTAAAAGTAAAGCAAAGCCTAAACATCTGGAAAATGTGCATCCTGGGCACGTGATAGAGAAGGAAAGAGCATTTTTAAGGGAGGAATCCAATGGTGCTGCAGAGCAACCACTTGTTAAAAGGATTAGCATAACTAAATGGGAGTCAGGTGCTGAAAGCCAAGATAATGGGGAAAAGGCCCCAAAGGCATTGCAGAAATTTTCAAAGCTGCTCCTCCCATCACAGGCCCAGATACCTGGGGAGGACAAAATTGTTACAAGGTCTGGGACTGGAGCATCACTGCCCTGTACCACCTTGGGATGCTGCTCACTGCGTCCTGGCTGCTCTACCTCCAACCACTGCTCAATGGCCCCAGGTACTGCTTGGTCCTCAGCTCTAAAGCATAAACTGAAAGCCTTGGCAGTGTCCATATGGTGTTAAGTCTGCAGTCACTCAGAATGCAAGAGTGGAGGAGGCTTGGCCACTTCCACTTAGATTTCAGAGGATACATCCCAAAGCCTGTGTAACCATGCACAATTCTGCTGCAGGGGCTGAGTGCTTGCAGAGAGAATCTACTAAGTTCATACTGAGTAGAAGTGTGCAGTTAGAGCACCCTCAGAGAGTCCCCAGTGGGGCACTGCTTAGTGGAACTGTGGGAGCAGGGCTGTGTAGACCAACCAACAGCATGCACCATCAGCCTGGAAAAGCAGCAAGCATTCAATTCAAACCCAAGAGAGCACCCATGTGGGCTGTGCCCAACAAAGCCATGGGGACAGAACTGCCTGAGGCCTTTTGAGTTGACCCCTCACACCATGTACCCAGGATGTGGGATATGAAATCAAAGGAGATTATTTTGGAGTTTTAAGATTTAATGTCTGCTTTGCTGGGTTTCAGACTTGTATGGAGCCTGTTACTCCTTTATTTTAGCCTATTTCTCCCTTTTGGGATAGAAATATTTATTTAATGCTTACACAACCATTGTATCTTGGAAGTAAAAACATTGTTATTGATTTTACAGGGTCACAGCTATAAGGAATTTGCCTTGAGTCTCAGATGAAACTTTGAATATTGGACATTTGAGTTGATGCTGGAACAAGTTAAGAGTTTTGAAGACTATGGGATGGAACGACTATATTGTATGTATAAGAAGCGTATAAAATTTAGAGGGCCAGGGGTAGAATTGCTATAGTTTGGATTATTTGACTCCTCCAGACCTTATGTTGAAATTTGATCCTCAGTGTTTTAGGTGGGGCCTAAAGGGAAGTGTTTGGATCATGGAGGCAGATCCTTCATGAATAGCTTGTTGCTATCCCCACAGTAATGAGCCCTCTTGCTCTATTAATTCCTGTAAGAGCTGGTTGTCATAAAGAGCTTGGTACCCGCTCTCACCGCCTTGCTTTCTTGCTCTCTCTCACTGCGTGCTCTGTGCACATGCCTGCTCCTCTTTGCCTTCTGTCATGAGTGAGGACAGCCTGCAGCCTTCTCTAGAAGCAGATGCTGGTGCCATGCCTCTTGTACAGCCTGCCTAACTGTGAGCCAAATAGATCTCTTTTCTTTAGCATTTACTTAGACTCCAGTTTTCCTTGACAGCAACATGAAAGGATTAAGACAAGGGCTCTTCCAGAGGAAGAGAGATTATCGTGTCCTGGCTATCCTGGCTATCACCAACATTCCAGGATGAAGAAATATGGTGATATACTCAGGCCACTGGAATGGCCTCCAGTACAGCAGTGAGTCTTAGAATCTAGCCATCCTCATACCTGCAAAGCTGCTACCTTGATTAAAAAAAAAAAAAAAAAGAAAAACTTTCCATAGACATGCTGAGCTATTCCAGGAAAATGCTCAGGTTCTCATTCCTGTTCTTTTTACACAATTTGCTTACTGAGATTTATCTATTTTCATCTATAGTTATGTGCTCATTCATTTTTTTCTCTTTCTCTCTCTCACCCCTCCATATCTTTCTCTCTCTCTCTCTCTCTCTCTCCTGCCTCTCCATCTCTCGCTATTATTCATTCTCCCTAGTTTCATTCTGGATCCTCTACTGGACACTATCCTTGAGATCATTTTATTCCAAAGACTCTCTGATCTCAAAAATTTTTATTATATATCTGCTATCTATACATTCTTACAGGAATAACTGAAATAAAATAAAAACAGATAAATATTGAGCTATCAGACACCAGGTCATTTTAAGCCTTTATACAGTAATTTTTTTTTTTTGGTAACATACTTAGGAATTGTTGCTTAGTTACTTTGATTGACAAAATTAACTTTTTAAGACAATTCTATCAAGCTCTGCAATTTGCTCAACAATAGTCACTGAATTTATCAGCTCACCATCATATTTTCTTCAGCTTTGAGAAATTAAATGTGACCATGTCCCTGGATGGTGGTACAGTCCAGTGTAAAACCAACTTAACAGTTGCCTGAAAAGGAGGGGAAAAATTGACTGAAGATAATTAAGTCACAGAAATGTGTGTGCTTAATTTCTAAATATGTAACATCTGATGTAGTGGGCGGGCTTTGCCTTTTTAAGGACTTACATTTTTCATTATGGATTAACCACAGATATGAGTGTACTTCCTATTCTATACTAAACAACTACATTGGTGAGAAACTGATGTAGAGTGGCCCACAGTGCTTACTGTCTTTGTATTTGTGGGATATCCCAAGGCTATTTTTCTCTGACAGTAGAGACACACGCCCTCATGCATATCATCACCTCACTCCTCAGCTATAAAGCAAGCTTGTCTTCATACCATTTCCTTTTTTTTCAGGGTATCAAGTCAAAACAAAAAAACAAAAAAATCATTTGGATGATTGACTTCTTCTCCTTCAATCGGGGCTGCTCTGTGATTTTCAAAGTATTAATAAGGGAATCCTTCAAAATCTCTTCTATGTGCTGATAAGAACATGGCACTCCACTTCCAGAGAGTCATTTGTTAGCTCCTGGTATCCTCTATGAGCTTGTTCCAGATTTTCATAGATATTTCATAATCTGTAGGATATCAGAAAGTCCTTTTCGAGTTTTAGTCTGGATAAAATTTTCATCTCTTTGTTCAGCAATTTTGTTAATTTAAGTACATTAAAAGAGAAGAGATTTGGACATGTGATCTAACTCTCCGTCTTCCCAGGTAATACTTAGTGCATTTCATATTTATTACAGGTGAATACCAGTGGAATGCAACTTCTTTTGCTTTAGAAGACAAGCTCTTAGCAATGTCAACTTTCCAGGTACAACCGAGAGATATTCAACATATTATTATTTCCACTAAGATGGGAAACATTTCCTAGAGGTTATTTCTCTTTGACAGCAGAGAAGTATCCAAATTATTGTAGATAATAAAGCAAAGTTTTCCTCAAGTCCTGTATATATGAGACTGCTGTTTCTGAAAATTATAGTCCCACAGCAACCTACAAAGTTTAGAGATCAATATTTGATTTTTCTATCTTGCTAAATATTCTTCAAATCAAGTATTAGTTGTCCCTGTCACTCAGAATTAAGAAAAACTGTGTTAAAGAGGACCTGGAGAAGTAAACTGACTACTGACTTACCAGACTCCAGAACTATAACAAGTAAATTTCTGTTGTTTATAAGCTACCCAGATTATGGAGTTTTCTTTTAGCAGCCCAGGTGGACTAAGGCAAGGGTTCTTTTAGCTTTTTCCATGTATTTGTGTTTGTGTATATGCATATGTGAGATAGAAAAAAAGAATTTGTTATGATTCATCATAGAGTTAAAATATTTTAAGAATATAAACTTTTCTACAAAAATGTAGTTCAAGTTTTAGTGAGAAAGTTATGTAAAACGAATATATATAAAACAACTCTTCCTAGAGGACACCTGTTCTGGCAGGTGAGAAACTGATAGCGATGTGTTGCACTGAGAAGATAAACGTAACCAGCATACTCAGTAGCATCTTCATATACTTCTTTTGGAGGAAGCTCATCAAACTAAGGTATGGCTTCCCCACTCAGGCCTTTGCTGGCGATCCAGCCTCACTATTCTTCTTTGTGTTGTTACTCTTCCAGGTAACCCTCCGCTTTTGATTACTAGGTTTTTCTTCTCCATCTCTGTATTTCCTTGGTAGAAGGGACAGTATGAACAAAGCTGGAATTCAATCTGTTCACACTTTGTACTGAAAATATGTAAGTGTCCTCCAATACTATGTGTTATACAAAAAATTACTAACCATAAAATAATTGTCAGGAAAACCCAACCTTCCTATTAAGTGATAGTTTTACCAAAGCATCAAATATAAATTTATTTCCAATAAAGTGCTTGATCCTTATGCATACATGCAGGGCAACTACTGAATCACCAATCAGTGACCATGAATAATACTTTTGTTTTTTGGCCTTGAACCTATTGTATATATTCTAGCCACTGCCTCTTCCCGTGGAAACATTGATTTTCTTATGAAAAACTAACAGCTCTCCAATCAGGAAATGGTATGTGCCTCATTAAGAAACACTTTGGTCTAAATGTTTGTGACCCCTCTAAACTTATGGGTTGGAATCCTAACCCCCAAGGTGACGTATTAGGAGATGGAGATTTGGGGGAGATGATTTGGTAATGAGGATGGAACCCTCATGAATAGAATTAGTAACCTTATCAATGAGGAACCAGAGAACTACCTTGTCCTTTTCACTATATGAGGACACAGCTAGAGGACACCTTCTATGAATCCGGAAATGGATCCTCAACAGACACTTCATTGGCAGATGCCTTATCTTGGACTTCCTGGCCTCCAGAATTATAACAAATAAATTTCTGTTGTTTATAAGCTACCCAGATTATGGGGTTTTGTTATAGTAGCACAGATGGACTAAGGCAAGGGTACTTTTAGCTTTTTCCATATCTTTGTGTTTGTATATGTGTGTATGGGAGACAGAAAAAAAATGAATTTGTTATTATTCATCATAAAGTCAAAATATTTTAAGAATTTAAACTTTTCTACAAAAATGTAATTCAAGTTTGTGTGAGAAGATTTGGGGTATTGAAGAAAATATAAAGAAAAAAATCATTAAAAATTATATTATTATTTATTTATTGTCTCTCTTAGGCTCTCTCTTCTCCCACTCATTACATATATATTAAATACATAATAAAAATCCTGAGGATTATTCTTCTCAAGCTTAATTTAATGATTGAATATTCTGTATTAAAATAACCAAAATATTAATTTTCAAATGGTTTTTGTTTTAGATATTTAAACCTTAAAAAATTGTGAATGTAAAATAGGTGTGGGTAGATAAATTAGCAGCTACTCTAGATATGAACATAATCATTTTATGTTTGCATAAACACAATATATAGAAATCCAACTCTAAGCCAGAATGTTAACCAAAACAAGTTTAATTTTCATATGTAACTTGATTAAATATATCTGATTAAATAGGTAAATTTAAATAAGTGAATGGCAGTGTTAAATCTTATGCTAATATTCTTTAGACTGAAATAATATCATGTTTTGAAAATTGAAGTGCCCCAAGATGGAATTTTTGCAACACTGTATCAAACATATTTAATTTGAGAGTAATTTGCTTTATAAGGAAAGCTAAAGTAATCTACTGCACATCTTGCATTTCAATCAATTCTCGGGTATCCTGATTTAGACAGATGAATGCAAATTTTGTATTCTGGCAGAAATAATTTTTAATTTCAGCACTACACTTTCCAATAGATGATCTGATCAAGCTTCTTCTAAGAATCAGTTTCCTCATCTGGATTATCTAATTGAATTTTTTCCATGAGAAAACAACAACAAAACCCTAAATACTTAAAAGAGGAATTCTTCATTGATTATATATTTAGTTTATTCATTCAAACAAAAAATATTATGACTTACAGAAAAATGATGCTACTGTAACTTCTGTTTTATTTAGTCATTGTTATTTCAAATAAAATAACTATTTTGGACTAAATTATGCAGATCTTGTAAGGTTTCCATTTGGTTTTATGTGTATATACATGGCCTCTATAGCTCTCTACCTTTAAAAACATTTTACCATATTTGTTGATTCAACAGCTAATTGGTGTCATGAATAATGTACACACTTGCCATATTTTCCACTTGGATAAGTACCTTTATTTTTCATCTGGCTTCAGATGGTGTTCTGCTTGTATGCCCCTGGGGAAACAATACTGCCAGCTGCTTATGTCTAGAAAAGGACATGACTTTGATCAATGAAAAGAAAGTTCATGGTAAGTAGTTTGCATGTACCATATTTTAGAAGGCGATTTCTTTTGGTGTTTTTTAGACATGATATCAGCAAGAGTTGATATACTTTGAAATGTAATGCTGAATACAATATTCTCAAAACAATTAGTAGTTTTTCTAATAATAACAACTATTGTTAGCTTGAGAGTGCAGGGATTTTCATACTTAAAAAGATATAAAAGAGATCATCATTTCTAGCAATATTCTGAAATTGATCTTACTAATCAGTGTGCTGCTACTCACTGTTATGCTATAAATGGAATACAAGTGTACAAAATATAGACACACTCAGGTTTTTGGCCAGCTAAGTAGGTCCCAAGATCCCACTGCATTTGCTTTGTTTTTTGCATATATACATACAAATATATTCAAAAGGATACACACACACACACACACACACACACACACACAGACACACACATACATGGAAGGAGAGAGAGAGAGGAGAGAGAGAAAGAGAGAGAGAGACAGGAGAGAGAGAAACACAGAGAGAGAGTCTATTCTCATTATTTGTGGTATTTACATTCTTTGAAGTTGCCACGAGCATTGGATTAGCAAACATTGAGCCACTTCTTTTAGGAGAAATATAGTTTTCTGTGAGCCTCTAATCACAAAGTTTTCACCAACTGATTAATACATAACTTACGTATGTTTCTCTTTAAAGACACCTTATCTAATATATATTGTTGAGTTATTAACATTAAACTCATGACCAACAACTTATCATGCCTGAATCAAGCTTATGTAACATATTTTCTCCATAAGGCACACACAGCTTTCTTGGGAACACTAGACATACTTCTTATTTATGTTTGGGTCATGTTAAACAGAGAAATCAGCAACAAAAGGCATAAAACTGTAAAAATATTGCCACTAACTAGAACATGAACAAAACACTTTTTTACAATATGAGTTGGAACAGGAAGGCAGACAGACAGTCACGTAGTTCAAACTGGTGGGAATGTACACGTTGAACATCTCAAATTTTTCACTGATCTGAAAATGTCTGCAAATGACAATGAAGAAACATTTAATTTTAGGGTTACAAATAAGTTTTAATGAGTGAATTCACAAAACTGAAGCCACAAGTTATGAAAATTGACTATATTTATATACGTACGTATGATATGTACAAACATGATCATATGAACATAGTAATTTTATATATTTGTAATTATACATTTAAATTAAGATTATATGTATCAAAGAAAATAAAAGAAAATAAAATTTCGAGCTGTATCAGGAAGATAGTTGCATCAAATATGACCAAAAGATAATTGACATTGAGAATAAAATAAAATATCCCACAAATAAAAAAAGACTACTCACATTTTTAAAAAGTATAAATAGTATGAACAGGCACTTTTACATCTGATATAATCAAATAAATATAAGCTCAACTTAAATCAGTAATAGAGAAATTCAAGTAAAGTCAGTGAAATTCCATTACATAATCTACAAAAGTGAAAAAAATTACAGGTATAATGCTACTACATGATAGTGAGGTAATGCAGTAACAGACACTCTCAATCACTTTGTAAAGTACAAAGAGAAAACCTTTGAAACCAAAATGTTATTAATGGTAAACATGCCATTATCCTACATTCAGAAATGTTTCTCCTTAGCATATTCATTCAAGAACTCTAAGCACTATCAACTAATGTATTATGTTTATTCATAGCAGAATGATTGGATCTGTTATGTTGGAATGGAATACTATATAGTTCAGAAAATGAAAGCATAATTGAACATGGATTTTTCTCTGTAGATAATACTGAACATATCAAGTCAAAAAAATAAATACTATATGTTTCCATTTACATAAAGTCCTAAAACAAACATATATAATATATATTTTAACAACACAAACATTCATGTTTAAAATGTAAGAAAAAGAAGAATATGCTTAACATATACTTCAGGACAATGTTAAGCTTTGTGTGACTGGAATGGGAATATAGAAAGAAAGGGCTTCCGGTGTTGAGCTGTTCCTAAACAGTAATTAAAATATTCATTTTTTTTGAGGTAGTTAGTAATAATTACGTTGGTATTATTATATCCCAAACATTATGATATATGTCATAATAAAAATGTACAGGTAATATTTCTCATATAGGGAAATTTTTCACAGAGTCATATTACTTTCTTTCCCCGCCACCCCAGCCATCAGCTTGGCTGAAAGCTCAGGTATGCCTAAGTGCACTCTAATATCTGTGCCACAATATGATGGGAGAAAGCTTAGTGAAACTAGCTCTCTTTTTCTCTAAAATTAAATCCCAAAGAATCAGACAATATGGACTGGTTGCTATCCTGCCCAGGTGGGTAGACTCATCCAACTGGAAGTGTAACTAGCCTATAATTTCCCTTTTTTAAGCTCTTCAACAGAAGAAAGAACAATAGGAAATCTTATTTCATCCTAGTATTTACTCTTTGTAGATGCTTACCCTTAGCTTATCACTGGTGGAAATAGCATGAATTGTAACCTGTGATCTATATTCACAGGCCCACAGATTTACTCTACCATGCTTTACGTTCTAACATTGAAACATATTCATGTAAAAAGTCTAAATATCACTAGTATTATGTTGGACAATTTTACCTATTACCATTATAAAAATGCAATGGAAATGTTCACTTTAATATTGCACACCTATTTTATTCAACTTCTGTAGTTTCAATCTTCATCAATAGGTGAAAACACATTTCTTTATATACAGTCTATTAAGAGACATTACTAATTACCTGGATTATCTAAGTAGTTCCATTGTCCCCATTTTTATAAAAATAGCCTGATATAAGATACAGTAATACAGTAAATAATGTTGTTGTCCAAATCCTATTGATCAAATTAGTTTGACAATCAGTTATTATAATGGAATTCTATCCACGTATCTTGTATAAAAGTGATATTTCAAAATAACAACTTGGGCCCATTATGGTGGCTCATGCCTATAATCCTTAGAAGGGTGCTGCACTGAGCGTTTATGACTATTGATTGAATGATGGCATAGCTACACAAACTCTACTCTATTTGGTATTATTTATTTATGCCCCAAAGTTATATATGTTGTTCATTTTTTTCAAATATACAAATATTCACAGTGATTACTTCCTTTCCAAAAATACCAGATCTAAAAGACAAGAATTATTTTTATTATTTTATTTTATGTCATTACCTTACACTTTTCTCATGATTTCTCTTCTATTTCCCCAATTTCCCTGCCTTTCTTACCACTGACCTCTCCAACTTGAATTTTTACTATTTTGATTTTTAATTTATGTTGACCATTCTTCGCAATATTCCCAATATTTTTTTCATCCTCATTTTCAATTACTTATTGAGTCCATTGGATCTTCATAATCTAGGAACTGCAGGAGTATGTCTGGACTGCTTGACTCCCTCTAAAAGCAGTCATCTAGTTTAAGTTCCGGTTAAACCAGAGCAGGTTTTATGGTGGAGAGAAACAGGAGGCTCTTCCATAATCTTACTATGTTCTCAGTTTATAATATGCAAATAGAGAGGTCTCACAACACCTACATAAAGTGAAACACAGTATCTTAGTGAAGCCCCATACAGTTTATTATGCAATACATATATTTTTATTATAAATTAAATAATTATACATGGTATATATATATAATTTAGATTAAATATTCAACACATATAATATATAATAAATATCAGGATCTTCTAATGCGGCATTATTGACATTGTGGACAAGGTAATATTTTATCTTCAGTGACTGTCCTGTCCCAGAATATTTAAAAGCATCCCTTGCATCTGCCCAGCAGAGACCAATAGTGTCTTATCCCCCCAAGGTGTGTCAATGAAAGATATCTCCATATAGTGACATATGTCCACTGAGTGAGCAAAATTGCGCAGAATTCAGAAGGTTTACAGTCATCGATGTATATTTTATCAAGAAATATAAAATATAAATATTGTATAACATAAATATAAATTATATATACATATACACAAAATAAGGTACTCTAGTTTGATGCTTAAAAGGATGACTTTGGTTTGTGTTTCAGTTTTGGTTCAATACATGCTGGCTGTCAGGGTCATTATTAAAATATTTCTGGTAAAGGCGAATTCAGAATAATCCTTGATGTCTATCTGATTTATTTTCCTTTTTTCCCAATGTAAATGCCTTGAAATAATTAGATATGAAGATAATTTCAGCATACGCTTTGATGGTAGTTTCAGAGTAAGTATTAGACTTTTGATTTTGAGTTGAATCCTTTCCTTTTTCCCTTACAAATGCTTAGGAACACATAAACTGCAGATTCTCTTGGCTCTTCTTTAGGTTATGTTGGAAGCTTATTAAATGTAAGCTTGGAGAAAGAAAATGCAGTTAAGGGAAGAGTACTTTGACATCTTTTTGGCTGCAGATTATTTTTGACACTTAGATCAATCACTTATTTGTTTCCACAAGCTGGTGAAATTCCCTAACGTTTCACACGCACTCACAGTGTTTACAAACCTTACATTTTATTCATAAATGCTGCATTGAAGGAAGGAAATAATTTGTTTCTACTGATGTTTATAAGCAAGTTACTTCAATATTTAAAATAGATTTTAAACATATTTATTTCCGTAAAGAATGAGACGGCAATCCAAGAATTGAAAAATGGTTGGAATAAAACAGTTAATATTTAATATAACATTTTGCATCTACTCTAATCGAGGTTTACAAATCTATAGCTCAAGGGGAAAGACTTTCAAAATCAACAGGACATAATTTAAGCTGTATTATTTCCTAGTTTTTATTTTTGTATTTCTTTAAATTTATTAAGGATTGTGAAAAGATTCATACAACATGGTAGGAAAAAATGTATCTTTTCTGAATAGAGCATTATATTTTGAGAAAGAAGGCATACATTGCACAATAGTGGTACTTGTTGATTTCATCCTTTTTGTGTTGTATTTTGGAGATTTTTTTTGGTGGTGTTCATCACAATTTATACTGAAATGCATGAAATTTCCTAAATCTTTATTCATAGCTATATTGTATACTGTGTTTTAAACCCTAAATATTAGAATTGTGGAATCAAATCTCTTGTCTATTTAAACTTTTGCCTACGGGAGTTTCATAAAGTGCTGGGTAAAATTTGCTTCCCCTCTGACATCTGTATTCCCATTCTTTTTGGAAAAAATGTTTGACCAATGCCATATTTTTCCTTCATCTTATAAATTTAATTCACCAACAATTGCCGAGACTGTTTTCTATACTTTTCAAATAATCTTTCCTTCAGTAATGGCATTAAGTAAAACATTAAATTAAAATTAAATTAAAATTAAATATACATGGATCTGGATCCTAAATCCTACATCTATTAGCTAAGTGACCACAGCCGCCTAATTTCCTCTTATGTAAAATACAGATATTAATGCTATTTTATATTATAATCCAGGAATATTTATAATCTTGCAATATATAGTAATTCAATTGTACCTATGCATTCTTTATTAATTTTTTAAGCATCTAATAAGTGCCTTAGTTTTAAAAATTTTTATTATTCTTTAGGAAACCAAGAGAAAAATTATAATTTAAAAAGAACAATGTACATTTACCCAGCTACCTTCTGTGAAGTGCACAAGGAATCTTCTGCAGGCTGGCTTGTAGAAGGCAACAGTTGTTCTTGTGAAATTATAATTCCCTTATCAAACAAACCATGTAACTCATGATCACACATGCTGGTTCACGGATTGCTAAGGAGTTTTGAGCCAATGTCGTACACCTGACTGAATTTCAGAAATTGATCTGGGTAAACGTTGTTGTGTTATTGAATATAGTCCATAATATCTTATTGGAAAGTGATTTCACAAATAAAAGAGCAGAGGGTATTACTGGAAGATCTATGCTCCAACTCAGAAACATGTTTTTATGGAAATAGTGACTTAACTAAATTATTGCTTTGCTTTTAATCTCCCTAAGTTTCACTTTCCACATCGGTAAAATAGTTAAAAAATCACACCAGGGCCTGTTGGCAGGTGGTGGGGGTAGGGGAGGGATAGCATTACCTAATGTAGATGACAGGTTGATGGGTGCAGCAAACCACCATGGCACATGTATACCTATGTAACAAATCTGCATGTTCTGCACATGTACCACAAAACTTAAAGTATAACAATAAAACAATAAAAAATCTAAAAAAAATTACTTCTTCAAAACAAGTTTTGAGGGTTATATGTAATTAGTGCAGGTAAACTTTAGCTGTTATTGTTATTATTAGTATTAACATTTTGATCATTACAAAACATAAATATCTTTTTAAAATCCCAGTGGTCCTCCAAACTAACAACTTGCATTTGCTTCTTACCATTTTTCACCATAAGATCATGCTTTAGAACACTGAGCAAAGTAGCTTCCTACAAAAACACCCTGAGGATTTGCCAGAGGCCTTCTTGTGCTTCTAGAGACTGCATGCTTCCAATATATCTGGCTGGTCATGAAAGTGCCTTGGTTAATGTATACTTTAAAACATGTCCATTTGAATCAGATTTTGAGACTATATTTGCAACTGCATTTGTCATTTTGTTTGCTTTTCAAAGAAAATCGCAGCCGATAAGTGAAACAGGCAAGGGAAGACTTTATTCAAAACAATTTCAATAAGAGAAAGAGGCTGAATTCAATTCTGCTGGGACAAAAGCAGGAAGAATATTTAAATGCTGGAAAGAGACTGGGTCTGGTGGCTCATGCCTATAATCCCAGCACTTTGGGAGGCTGAGGGGGGTGGATGACTTGAGGTCAGGAGTTTGAGACCAGCCTGGCCAACATGGTGAAACCCCATCTCTACTGAAAATACAAAAATTAGCTGGGTATGTTGGCACATGCCTGTAGTCCCAACTACTCAGGAGGCTGAGGCAGGAGAATCGCTTGAACCTGGGAAGTGGAGGTTGAAGTGAGTGGAGATCTTATCTTCCCCTGGGCGACACAGCAAGATTCTCTGTCTCAAAAAAAAAAAAAAAGAATGGGAAAGAGCTAATGGAAACACAGTAGGAGATTGGCAGGACTTATTTCCTGGTCCCGGCAGAATGGAAAAAAGAAACTGGAACCAGCAAAATGGCACAGAAGGCAAACTCTAGTTGCTCTCACTGCACATAAGACGCTCCCACCAATGCTATGACAGTTTACAAATGCCACAGCAACACCCAGAAGTTACTGCTTCTTTTCTAGAGATATCTGAATAACTTGCTCCTTTATTTGCATATAATTAAAAATGAGTGTAAATACTGCTAGCCAACAGCTTGTATGCTGCTACTCTGGTCACACCACCTACGGATTTGCCCTGCTCTGCAAGGAGCAGTCAGTGTGTGTATTCCAGTGCTTCAGTATAGCTGCTTTCTTCCACCAACAGCTCACCCATAAATTCTTTCCTGAGTGAAGCAAAGAACCCTCCCAAGCTAAGCTCCAATTTTGGAGGTGGGCAGAGGGGACACTCTCCCATCTATCTGTGTCTGATTTGACTTTATGCAAAGAGACATTTGTCCAGGTTTTGGAGGATCCAGGAAAGTTTATAGAGGAGTCTGATAGGTTGACCAAGTTCTTTGATTTAACTTGGTATCACTTGCAGATATTATTATTTAATTGCTGTACCATAAAGAAGAGACAAAGGTTTGTTTTTTTTTTTACTCTCCATGAATATGTAGATGAAATAGCTGCTCATAACCAAGGCCATGGTATTTATCTTGAGGCAGATGCAATTCCAGATCCAGACTCTGAGTGGGATTACCAGAGAGGTCCCCAAGATCTTATTTTTATTTTTATTTTTGAGACAGAGTCACACTGTGTCACCAGGCTGGAGTGCAGTGGCACGATCTCAGCTCACTGCAACCTCCACCTCCCGAGTTCAAGTGATTCTCCTGCCTCAGCCTCCCAAGTAGCTGGGACCTCAGGCATGCGCTGCCATGCCCAGCTAATTTTTGTAGTTTTTAAGTAGAGACGGGGTTTCACCAAGTTGGCCAGGATGGTCTCCATCTCTTGACCTCGTGATCCACCCACCTCGGCATCCCCAACTGCTGAGATTACAGGCGTGAGCCACCGCACCCAGCCCCCAAGATCTCGAATGCAGAACTCACATGCTAATTTATTTAATAGAAGGTATAAATGGTGTGTGGCTAAGACAGCTAATTATGACAAGATTAGAAAATAACTTAGGGAAAAGATAAAAATATCACTGTGTTTCAGGGTCTGATGGTTTGAATCTGTGTCTCCACCCAAATCCCCTGTTGAGTTGTACTCTGCAGTGTTGGGGGTGGGGCCTGAGGGAAGGTGATTAAATCATGGTGATGCATTTCTCATGAATGGTTCAGTACCATCCCCTTGGTACTCTCCTCATGATAGTGAGTTCTCACGAGATCTGGTCATTTAAAAGTGTGTGGCATTCCCCATCTCTCCTGCCCCTGCTTTCACCATATGAAGTGCCTGCTCCCACTTTACCTTTCACCATGAGTAACAGCTCCCTGTGTCCTCCCCAGGAGCAGAGGCTGCCATGCTTCCTGTACAGTCTTCAGCACCCTGAGCAAATTAAACTTCTTTTTTATAAATTTCCCAGTCTCAGGTATTTCTTTACAGCAACGAAAGAATGGTCTAATACAGGCTCGCTTGGTTGAAGCACTCAGTCTTCTAATGCAGGCCCCAAATGCCCAGAAAGAGATTCTGCTCAAGACCTTCTCCCACAAGATTTGCCATGTGGCTTATTTCCTCATGCATGCCCATGTACTCATGTTTTGTGGGGAAATGAAACTTTCTTGAATTTTAAATGTTCTTGTATATATGTGGAGAGAGAGAGAGAGAGAAAGAGAGAGGAGAGAAAGCCTCTTACGACTTGTCACATACCATGAGGATTAGATCTGTAGCAATTTTTCTAGTGATTTTATCTAATCCAAATGGATAATAAAAACAGTGTAATCTCTCTGAGGGGGCCAAGAGTTTGCAGCCTGGACTAGGTTCTAGGTTAAGCCATGGGTGTCTGGGAATCTAGGGAGCTATCTGCTGAAGTACTTGGAGACACTTCTAGATTGTAAAATCCAAGACCTATACTGACACTTGGATCCTGGAGATATTTTATTTACATAACTAAGGATTAGACTAAGGAAGAAATCTTTCATGAAGGGAGTGAGACAGCTACCTCTTCCATTTTATATACAGAGAAAATTATTTTTGCTCATCTTTCACCTATGCAGTGTACCACTACTTGAAAAGCAGCTTCCAACCTCTCTGAGTTTTCAGTGAATGACCTGAAGAGGAAAGGACTGAAAAGAGGTTCGGATACAGCATGCTTATTTTCAATGTAATGTAATTAATTAATTAGAAATCTGATTCAGAGTATTTCCTGTGTACATCAGAATAAAATTACTAATAATAAATATAAAAACCTACCATCTCTCTCCTCAAATACTGTGTCTTCAGAGAGGAATTGTCTGATCCACTCTGTCTAAAATAATCAGCACCCAAATTTATTCATTCTCTTTCCTCTTTTTCTCCTTTAATGTCTTCGTATTTCTCATCTAAAATTATATAATTTATTTGTTTTTCTTATCTACTGCCTTAGTCACTGGAATGTAAACTCCATGAAGACTTCGGCATTGTCTACATTTTTTACTCTATTGTTAGAACCAATAAAGATGCCTTGTTAGCAATATTAAGTTCAGGCACTCTTCTCAGATTTCCAGAAATGATGTCAACCAGCACACCTGACCATAAATTTATATGGTTCATTTTGATTACATAAATACATTATTTGTTAGCAAATATAATCTCCAAATATATCTCTTACAACAGCTGAAGAAATAACATTAAGGAAAGTTTTTTGAATGAAACAAAGCAAAAACATTCCATTACATATGTAAAAGTATACAATTATATATGGTCAATGACTTCAAACTTGAAGACCTACTGTGGTTGGGCTGGAATATAGAACGTACAACAGTAGGTAGTAAGTGAATTTGAGGACTTATGCGTTATTTAAGGGGAAAAGTAGTTGTTCATATATTGGATGTGATTGTTGTGCATGAATGTGGACTAAATGTTGCCATATCTTCCAATTTTTTGTAGAAAGCTGAGAATACAAATATTTATGTGAAATTATGTTATATTTGTGGGCTGTCAAATTAAAAAAAAAAAAAAAGAAACATGTTCACAAGTGGAGTATAGCATACATCCCAATGGTTTGAGTGTCTCTGTTGAGTCGATGAGATAGTTATGTACTTCCACTTCTAGGGGTCTTTTTAGATTTATCTTAATCTTACATACCCTTTACCATTGTGCCATTGATTTATTTCAAGCACATCATGAGAAATATAGCTATAAAACTCTCTATTGTAGTTACTCTAAGGAAACTTATTGAACTCAGTATGTCTTCTTTAAGAAAATTCTCAGACCACAATGCATTTTTAATTCCAGTTAACAGGTTTACACTGAGAATCAGGAAGTGGAAAACGTTATTATTTTTTGAGAGCTGTAGTCATTTCATTTCATTTTATCTCATGCAAATATATGAAATCATTTGGCATATATTTTTAGTAGTAGTTTAAATGTATTACATCACTGAGTTCTAGCTGAGCTTAGGAAATATTCCCTAAACATCTAAGATAATATTCTACTTACTCTGATAACCACCTTAATAATGTTAATGATAGCATAATAATACTAATAACATGTTAAAATATTTGCATAGTGTGTGCAGTCAATGGGCATCATCCGTGTTCTTCACTGCTACATCCCTGGGAACTGGAAGAGAGCCTGACATAAGATAGGTTCTCAGCAAATATTTGTTATATAAATAAAAAATCCATTATATTATAACTTGTAACTCATTATAACTTAAATGCCTAATAATTGTCCTACACATTGCTAAGAACACAACCAGCCAAGTGATACACAAAACTTCTAAAAGTATGACAAATATAGCTCTCATCTTATATATGAGGAAATTGACACTCAATATAATTAAACTATTAGTCCAGGGAACACCCATCCTGATAAAATAATGCAAGTTTTAAAAATCTGTGCAGTTTTTAAAAATTGTTTTATGTTGCCAGATGATCTTGGTTTTATAACTTATGTATGTTTATAAAATGATTACAACCACTTCACAAATCATCTTTCCTGCAAAGCATTATCATAAAATAGGAAAGAAATAGAGAGAGAAAGCAAGGAATAAAGAAAAGAAAACCCATGTGTCTTGTATTCAGAATGATACTTCCTGGTGAGCACACACACTAAGCAAGATAATAAAGCAAAAACCAGTAACTTGGTGCCAGGACTCATAGTAATAATTAGAAATTGAGCATTCAGGAAACACATAATTTAAACTGCATATTTTATTTTTCAGTAGTTATTTACTTTTTATTGACTACATTCTTCAGTTTAAATTTTTTAAAGAGGAAGAACTATTCCAGCAGAGCCGCCAAGTGTTACTTTCACATCCTCAGCTATTTTTCTGTTTAATATGGAATTCCTATCCTGTGCAGAAGCTTCGAAGCTTGATATAATCATGCTCTAGTAATTTCTAGGCAACCAACATTGAGTTTTAAATTTAAGTTAAAAGAAGATCGTCTCAAATGTACTTTGATTCTAATCTTAAATCAGACTCTCACTGTACATGCGTATTTCTAATAAGCAGATATCTTTGGGATTACTGTAAATTTTCCCCAAATATGCAATAAGAAATTATCAGACTATGATTAACTCAAAAGATATTCTGTGATATATTTCTGAAAATAAAAAATAATAACTATTTCCTTCTATGTATGTAATAAATATTTATAATTTATTAATTTAGAAAATAATGTTAAATACATAGAAGATGAAAAGCATTCATGGTCAAACCAAATGGAATAACCACTAGTAATATAGTAGATTTCCTTCTAAAACAATACATATACATATATTTGCATAGAGGGGCATCATATTCCGTAAAAGGTTTTATATTCTCATTTAATTCATGATTGTAATTTGAGCTCTGTCTTTGGTTAAAAGTATCCTTATAAGATATTTATTGTTAAATATTTGGATGGTATTCAAGTTATTAAGCATATAAACTAATAATTTATAGAAAATACAATGTTATTTTCATGTTTAATTATTGTATAATTTGATATATTTGAAACTTTTTCAAGTCTGTCATGTAATATTACAATATCACAATAAACTTCTGTATGAATATCTTTGTGAATGTCTATGATTATTTTATTAGAATCATTTCCAAAATTAAGAATATCTAAGAAGTGTGAACATTACACAAGTTCTTGATGTGTATCTCCAAAGTGTCCCCAAGAAACCTTAAGTGAATTAACAGAAATAGAAAACCAAATACTGCATGTTCTCTTAAAAATGGGTAAGTAGGAGCTAATCATTGGGTACACATGGACATAAACAGGGGAGCAACAGACACTGCAGACTCGAAAGGCAGGCAGGGAGAGAGAGAAGCAAGGGTTAAAAAGAATCTGATACTATTTTCACCATTTGGGTGATGAGCTCAACTGAAACCCAAACCTCAGCATCACACACTATATCCATGTAACAAATCTGCACAGGTATCCACTAAATCTAAAATTAAAAAAAAATCTGACACCATTTTTAATGTTTGACTTCTGACAGCATTCAAGCCCTTCCCCACACCTCATGACGTTTGGCATCATACCTGACGCTGATTGGCAAGCAAGCCAGGCGGGAAAACCACCCCGGTTGCAGCACCTAACCACAATAAAAACCAGAGCCTCCTGCCCCTACTCACTGTTGTTTCACTTGGGATCTAACCTGAGCACTTTTTCTTAGGGAAGTGGTTTGCAGTTACTCTGGAAACCACAAACTCTGACATCTATTGGTGCCTTGGTGTATCGTTCTTCCAGACATCTATATATTTCTGAGGAAGGTGGAGGGCACTGAGGGACTCGCAGCTTCCAGCAGGGGATGCCAGGAGCCCAGATAAAACATTTATATTCTAATTAATGGTGTAAGAGTATATACTCATTTTACTACCCTTTTGCAAATTTGGTGGGTGTTTTTTAAATTTTTATTATATTCTTATTATTTTTATTATAACAAAAACTACACTCACCAAGTTTACAAAAGGGTAGTAAAATCTAAATCAATGAACACATTAAACCAATTAAATATAAGTTATAACTAACGCTTCCATTTAACATTTTAAATAAACTCATCTGTAAGGGAAGGTGTAGACTTTTAAAATAAATGCACAGAAGAAACAATCTATTTTCATGTGCCTTATATGAGGAACATAGCCTTTAGGCTACAATTTTTATCCACACCATCTGCTCTTATTTAATGAGAGCGTATTTGATCTGAATGATGTGGATAATTGCTTCAATCTTTCATTTCGCTTTGCCATTTGCAAGCACAGCTCTGAAAAGACAAAATGAAAATAAATAGGTCCTATTTAGGTAAAAGAATGGAAGCCTTTATTTCTTCAACAACTTTCAATTATAGCAACAGTTTTGCTTTCAGTAACCAATGTTTATTTTATTTAAAAAAAAACCCCCAAAGATCCAGTTCTGATATTCAAAATGTAACAAGTTATAATGTTTGACATTTTAAAACTTGGAATATGTGTGTAAGTCTCTTTTCAAAGTTTAAAGTGTACTCATTTTTAGTTGTATTTAAAGGGTAAAATAGAAGGTTGTCTTTAGTTTTGAAAATATATATGTTATCAAAAGTAAAGAATAAAAATTATCAGGACAAATTGAAACAAAGTTTAAGTTGAGATTTCTCAAAATAAGAGTGACTCCTCAGGGGAAAAGGACGGACGCTCTATAATTACAAGCAGGGTCTTAGATCCATCAAGCATAAGATATGTTTAGTAGTGATTTAAACAAGATTGAGACTAAGTAAGCTCCTGAAACTGATGGGTTACTCCTAATTCTCTACCTTTATAATGCATTAAAATACAGAAAGATCCTGAAGCTTTAGAGATCTGTTACGTACTGAATAGTTGTGTTCCCCTGAAATTCATGTTAACATCCTAATCCCCACTGCAATATTCTAAGGAGATAGAGCCTTTGAGAGGTAATTAGGATTAGATGAGTTTCATGGGAGTGAGGCCCCTATGATGGGATTAGTGCCCTAATATGAGACACCAGAGTGTTTCCTCTTTTTGTTTCTCTCCATAGCATGTGATGACACAGCAAGAAGATGATAATCTGCAAGCCAGGAAGAGAACTTTCACCAAAATAGGACCATACTGGCACCTTGATCTTGGACTTTCAGGCTTCAGGATTAAGAAAATAAGTCTTTGTTATTTAAGCCACCTGGTCTATGGTATTTTGTTATGGCAGCTAGAGTTGACTAATGTAAGCCATAAATGGATTTTGTCAACTCCATTTTTGTTTTGAATATTGGTAAAGAGACAAAGATATCATCATAGACTTCAGGGTCTTCAAAACTGGAGAATAATGAAAGAAATAAAAAGTTATTCTAAATTAATTTTCTAGAAATTGGGGGTATGGATCATTATACATAAATATATAGGAAATAATTTCATTGTTGTTTCTAGAAATTGTAATATGATAGAATTTATTTCATATTTACTTTACAAACATCATGAAGTTTATTATATCATATTTCATAGAAAATGTATAAAAATCTAAACTATAACTTATGTTTATTATATAAATAAATATTGTTGCTTCAACTTTAAATCTTTAACCCATCAGGTATGTATTAGGATTTTAAGAACTTGACCTTAAGTTTCCACATGTTCTATTTATTTCTGTTAGCAGAAAGCTAATGATTAGACACTGATTTTGTAGAAGTATTTTCGCATTTCTGTATAATGCAAACTAAAGTTATTCAAATAAGCAATAATATAGTTTGTAGCTGTACTTTAACATTTTGTGAAAATGCTTAAAACTCACAGGCGAATGGCATGAACCCGGGAGGCGGAGCTTGCAGTGAGCCGAGATTGCACCACTGCACTCCAGCCTGGGCGACAGAGCAAGACTCCGTCTCAAAAAAAACAAACAAAAAAAAACTCACAGGCTACAGAATTTTGAAAAGCAATTGAATTCATTCAGTTTATCAAAGAAAAACCCAATGAGCAGTAAATAGCTCATATTAATGTGAAAAAAATGCCAGTACCATGGGTAACAAAGAAACATTCAATTTAGTAATAAAGCATAACAAATCATCATTAACAATAGTGACGATATTTTCACTGCAATGTTGGAGAAGACTTTTGAAGAGATAATAACAAGATTATTATTATCTGAATCATTATGAATAAATTACCGAATAAATCACATACCCTCAGGAATACTGTAATGTACTGAATGTTTGTGTTTTCCCAAAATTTACATGTTGAAATATATGATAAATTTTTTTTTCTTTTTTTTATTATTATTACACTTTAAGTTTATGAGGCCAGCATCATCCTGATACCAAAGCCTGGCAGAAACACAACAAAAAAAGAGAATTTTAGACCAATATCCTTGATGAACATTGATGCAAAAATCCTCAATAAAATACTGACAAACCGAATCCAGCAACACATCAAAAAGCTTACCCACCATGATCAAGTGGGCTTCATCCCTGGGATGCAAGGCTGGTTCAACATATGAAAATCAATAAACGTAATCCAGCATATAAACAGAACCAAAGACAAAAACCACATGATTATCTCAATAGATGCAGAAAAGGCCTTTGACAAAATTCAACAATCTTTCATGCTAAAAACTCTCAATAAATTAGGTATTGATGGGACGTATCTCAAAATAATAAGAGCTATCTATGATAAATTATTTTTTACTATAGCCATCCTGTTGTGCTAGCAAATACATGATATTATTTATTCTATCTAACTCTATTATTATAAAATATCTAAAAGAGTGGAATTGAAATGTTTCTAAAACAAATAAATGATAAGTGCTTGGGGTGATGGATACTCCAGTTACCTCGATGTGATTATTACACATTGTATGCCTGTATCGAAACATTACATGTATCCCATAAATATATATATCTACTATGTAACTATCAAAATTAAAAATTTTAAAATTTAAAAATATCTAATGTGGTGGTATTAGGATGTGCACTCTTTAGGAGGTAATTAGATCACTAGGATAGAGCCCTCATGAATGAGATTAGTACCCTTATACAGGGCAGTGCAGAGAACTTTCTGTTTTTTTAAAATGTGAGGACACAATGAGAAGACTGCCATCTAAGAACCAAAAAGTGAACCCTCACCAGATCCAGAATCTGCCAGCACCTAGATCTTGGACTTTTTAGCCCCCAGAACTGTGAGAAATAAATGTGTGTTGTTGAACCATGCAGTCTACATTATTCTATTAGTCTGAACAGACTAAGAAAAATACTAAAAGTATATAAACAAAAATAAAAAAACACTTTGCAGTCATTCGATAAAATCTTTTCTAATTTGGAAGACTTTCCAAAGATTCAATCAGACATCTTGAGACAAGGCTTTAAATGTTTTTCCGCTTATTTATGAAATTACTAACAAAATAACCTAAAAAACTAAAGAGAAGATTTTCATAATGCATCAAATATCTTTTATTATGAACAGATATTATATTAAAAGACAACTTTTAATAGGAAGACTGTTTCTGTTGAGATTAGGCATTGTAACAGAGTATTGTATGCCGAAAAACGTTTGGCCTTTTATTTGTGGAAATGGCCTCTATATTTCTGGCAGTACAACTATAAAATATTAAAAGTCAATTGAGCTAAAGGTATTACTTTCCAGTACTTATGCTGCCGAAGCATTTAGTAGCATATTAAATCATAGTTTGAATTATTTATGAGTGGCAATTGTCATGATGTGATGTGTCCTTTGTGATCACAGCCAGCTTTTTTCATTACGTTTTCAGGCTTAATTTCCGTAACTGAATCCAAGTTTGAAGCTCAGGGCACCCAATTCATATGGAAACCTTAAGCCAATAAAATCAGCCACACTGTTTTAGTTGAGTCAAGTGCTACCGGCCTTCGTCAGCATTTTACAACTGCAGTTCCTAATTCTAAGTGGCCTGGTTTGTTTGAGACACTGTACACATTCAGTGTATTAAAATTGTCCTTTTATTGCATATTTCTGTGTTATTTAATCTGAAAAAAATACAGATCTAAGTAACTTCATAAAAGTCAAAAGATTTTGTTTAAAGATGATTTTCAGAAATAAAGTCATGACTCATACAGATATAAAAATGAATAAGCATTAAAGATTTTACTTAACTCATTCAGTGAGGGAAGAAGTTCGATACTGTAAGTGGGCACAGAGAGAATGAAAAGATTGGGCATATTTATAGAGAGTTGTAAAGTAGCTAAAAAACAGTGTGCGTATCGGATAACCCAGCAGGGTGTGCTGGATGTAGAAAAGGTATAGTTGAAAATCAGCTCAATGCAGTCAAATACTAGAACCAGATGATTTGGAGAGAGTGTCCTCTGGAAAATGCACAGTTCCCACTGAAACATATTTTTTTCCTACATTCTTTTGTCATTAACACCAAAATAATATTTGTGATTTTTATCTACCTAACTGAAGTGCTCTGGTTGTTCAAATTAAAGGGCCCCCTCATTGCTCATATTCTGACTATTGAAGTGGTTGGTTAGAACAGATTTAAATCTGCTCGGCAAGGAGGCTCATGCCTATAGCCGCAGAGCTTTGGGAGGCCAAGGCAGAAGGACCTCTTGTGGCCAGGAGTTCAAGACCAGCTTGGCTAATACAGGGAGACCCATCTTTACAAATAATAATAAAAATAATAGAAAACAGATGTAAATCAGTTCAAATTAGGCCAGACTAAATGTCACAATAGAACTCTGACTCACAAATTCTATAGTAAGCAGTCCAGGAAGCCAAACTGCAACCTCTGAAGCGATCAACCAAGAGTCCGAATTAATCTATACTGCCACCTTCTTTTTTTTTTTTTTTTTTTTTTTTTCTGATGGAGTTTTGCTCTTGTTGCCCAGGTTGGAGTGCCATGGCGCCATCTCGGCTCACCACAACCTCCGCCTCCCAGGTACAAGGGATTCTCCTGTCTCAGCCTCCCAAGTAGCTCAGATTACAGGCATGTGCCACCAAGCCCGGCTAATTTTTTTGTATTTAGTACAGACGGGGTTTCACCATGTTAGTTAGGCTGGTCATGAACTCCTGACCTCAGGTCATCCACCCGCCCTGGCCTCCCAAAGTGCTTGGATTACAAGCGTAAGCCACCACGCCCGGCCTATATTTCCACCTTCTATACTTTCTAGTTTCACTCCCAATTCATAACCAAATGAAGAATCCCAAATATGCTCCTCAAGCCAATTGCATAGGATGGTCTACTTCTAGTTAGCCTGCCTCCAGCTTTCACATTCCAATAGCCTCCAGGATGAGCATACCTGGAGCCTTACCTTCTCTCACTCTGAAGCTTTCTGACTTCCCTGCCTTCCTCTGAGGAGTGGCCAAATGCAAGTGATGGTGGCTGACTCCCTTGCTACAGCAAGCTTTGAATAAACAGCCTTTGTTCTCATGTGGATGGGCTTTGCTTATTTCCACACCTCCCAACTATGAATAATAGTCCTCCTTAGAAGGAGAAGAAAACTGAAACGGTTTAACATTTTTTCAAAAACTCACCTTTGAGGCAGACTGTTTAAAATCTCTGTATTGTAATACACACAGATTGTCATTCAAGATTCATGTAGATTCTGTAGATGTGTACAGAATACATCTATGTATATTCTGATCATTAAGAAATTTTCAAACTAAACAAGTGTTACCTAAATATTGCTTCTTTGCAAAGAGAGGATAGTTTTTATCAATCTTATTGTATTAGTTCATTCTCACACTGCTATAAAGATACTACCTGAGACTGGACAATTTATAAACAAAATAGGTTTAATTGACTCACAGTTCCACATGACTAGGGAGGCCTCAGGAAACTTACAATCACGGCAGAAGGTGAAGGGGAAGCACAGCAAGTCTGACATGGTGGCAGGTGAGAGAGAGCACACAAGGGAAACTGCCACTTTTAAAACCATCAGATCTCATAAGAACTCTCTCACTGCCGTGAGAACAGCATGGGGGAACCTCCCCTATGATCAAATCACCTCCTACCAGTTCCCTGCATTGACCCCTAGGGATTATAATTCAAGGTGAGATTTGGGAAGGGACACAGAGCCAAACCACATCACTGATCACTGTACAATATTTCAACAGAATATTATAGTTCGCTAATATTTATGCTTTTATTTTTACTAACACTGTATATATTTGTGTATAAAATACTTTCATTAATACTGTATCCACTTAATTTCATTTTAAATATTATTTTTGTGGTGCTTCTGGTCATTTATGTTTCATCATTCTATATTTTGTTTATCTTAAGTTATTTTCTTATTCATTTATTTCAAAGATCTGTTAAAAGTAATATATTTTTCAAAGAACCAAATTTTTGGTTTTATTAATTTCTAATTTTGTCTATGTATTTGTTTTTCTTACCTTTTAAATTTTTATTTCTAACTTTATGATTTTATCTCCTTTCCCCAACATTTAAAATAAAAGCTTATCTTATTTAGTTGTAGTAATACATCTTATATATTACTTTAAACTCATGTCCTAAATATTTCTTAATTTATACTGTGATTTGTTTTTATGTAAGATATTTAATAACTGGAAATTTGGTCTTCAAATATATGATTTAGTTATTAATTTCTAATATTTTTATTGAGTCAAAAGAACATGGTTAGCATATTCTTTCATCAGTATTTATTGAAACTTTTTTATTCACTAATATAGGCTTAATTTTCAGACAATATGAATACCTGCTGAAAAAAACAACAGAAGACAAACTTTTAGAAAGCACTAAATTGAAAAATAATTAAGCATCTTTTAAGTATAATTGTAAGTTTCATCCTAACTGCTAGAGCATACATCCAGAATTCTTGGCTTGCTTGAAGTCTACATAAACATGGGGAAATGAAGAAATACATACATAAAAACAATTTTATTATAAATATATTAAATATTAGATCACAAATAAGGGCTATGAAGAAAAAGAGGCCACAAAGGAGCAGGGGTGAGATATTATTTATAATAGCATGCTTGGAAAATGTGTCACAGAGAAAGTATATTTGAGAAGAAATGTAGTGTATACGTGAAAGGCATCTGTGGAACTATCCAAAAGAAGAGCTTTCTAGACAAAGACAAATGCAAATTAATGGTGTGCTCTATGCACTGATGAAGGTTTTTAATAATAAGTGTTGTGGGTGAGTTAAAGAAAGACCCCTGATTTATATTGCTCTCTGAATCTTTGTGTTGAAAATACTCTGACCATAGTTAGTTTCAACTCACCAACATGAAATCACTGAATACAGAGCTGGAAACAAATGTACAGTAGCACACCATTGTATGATCATGGCTGGGACAACTATATTTTATTTATATATTTACCATATAAATACAATAGTGCATATACAGACATGATAGACGTGAATAACCTCTAGAATATAGTGAATAGTAAAATAGTAGATGTTGAGTTTTAGACATATATTACTTATGTTTCTCAATATATATTTTTAAAATTTTGTCTTATATAATTTAATATTTAATACTGGCCTGATTTAATAATAGATTTTTAAAGTTCCTGCAAATGTAATAATTAACACTCACATGGAATTCTAGGACATCACTGGTTGCAAGAGTTCAAGGCTAGTCTTTGAGATGGACTGAGTGGATACAAAAAGTCAAGTTAGGTACATGAGCACTAGAACAGACAGGATTGGGTAAGCCCATATATAGAATTTTGCTGTTATTCTAGATGGCTAGGGAGACATTAGAGTGTTTCAAGTTGAGAAGGCATGACTATGATTTTTAATGGATCTCAGTGACTTATGTTTTGAGAATAGATTGAATTACGGCAAATGAAAAACCAGTAAAGCCATTCAGGGCAATGTTTCAGTAATCCAGGGAAGGCATTATACTGTTTAGACTAGGCTTAGTAGAAGAAATAGAAGTAAATGCCCAAATTCTGGATATTTTTGAAGGTTAAAAAAATTGCAAATGGATTGAGGGTAGAGTGTGAAATTAAGAGTCAAGGATTTTGACCTTCAGCTTTTAGAAGAGTGACATTTTTATTAACTGAGGTGGGGAAACAGGAGTAGAATGGAATGATGTCATGTCAACATTTGAACATGCTAACTTTAAAATGGTACAAATGAAAATGTTGAGTAGGAGTTCAATATACGAATCTGAAGTTTATGTTTTTAGATATAGATAACTAACTATAACTCCCAGGTGGCTTTAGTAATAAAGGCTTAATAGTAATGTAATTGCTAAGCACTAAGACAAGTAGTGTCTTGCATTAAGTAAAAAATGTTTAAATAATCGCCTGTGTACATACATAATAAGTATAATTATTCGGTTTTGGGGTATAGAGGGATATAAGTCAATTATATTAATGAGAGGTATAGAAAATACCTTCTTTTTAGTTTTAAATGCTTTCAACATTTATTCCCCAGTGACTAGTGAAGGCCACAATCACCCCAGAAAATTTGCTGTTTTTTTTTTTTTTTTTTTTTTTTTTTTTGGGACTGAGTCTCGTTCTGTCGCCCAGGCTGGAGTGCAGTGGCATGATTTCGGCTCACTGCAAGCTCCGCCTCCTGGATTCACGCCATTCTCCTGCCTCAGCCTTCGGAGTAGCTGGGAGTACAAGTGCCCGCCACCATGCCCGGTTAATTTTTTTCTATATTTAGTAAAGATGGGGGTTTCACTGTGTTAGCCAGGATGGTCTCGATCTCCTGACCTTGTGATCTGCCTGCCTTGGCCTCCCAAAGTGCTGGGATTAACAGATGTGAGCCACCACGCCCGGCTGAAAATTTGCTGCTTTCTAATAGAGATTCAATCTGTCTTCCTACTGACCTCAAACAGGAATTTTAAAAAGCATACATATCTCTGTTTCTCCAACCAGTTACCACTTAAAATAAGAGTAAATATAATTTGTAAAAATTGCTATATGCATAATTTTCTTATTTTAAAATTCTGGGTTTACATTTCTCAACAAATGCTATTACGGTGTCCTGGCAACCTAATTCCACCTATGTTTACAATAAGAAATACTTCTAAAACACTAATGTTCCTGTAATAATTTCACAGTCATTATCTAACATTTAGTATAATTTCATGAGGTAAATATCATGTTGATTAGTGATATCACATGTATCTTTGGAGACCTGGACACAGAGATATTCTGCAGAGTGCTGCCCTTCCCGTCTGGTCTTATTTTCATAAGTCCTTCTTTAAACTGCCACATCAAGTGATAACCAGAGGTTAGACTCTGGTAAGAGTCAGGGCTTTGTCTTGAATGCCTTAGTTATGATTCACACGACCAAAGTGCACACAATTCTGGGCATATACGTAAATATATATATATTTATATTTATATATATATATATATATCGTGCTGAGCATAAAAAGAATATGTAGTTATCTCTCTTTTCTGTTAAATGTAATCTAGCTGAGATCTAAGACTACCTAATCACTTATATTAAAATTCAAATACGTTGAATAACTTTAAAAAGGAAAAATACAATACTGTGGAGGCCAAAAGAAAGGAGGAACCTTAGCAAGTTGCAAAAATCATCAAAGCTCTTATGGAAAAAGTGATGTTGAGTTTGAACTTGATGAATGAATAAAATGTCAACAGGTGAAAAGAGTAGTGAGAGATGACGAGGCAGAAGTGTAAACTGTGAGCAAAAAGTCTCGATGTTGGAGGAAGAGGAGATATTCGGAAAACAAATAAGTATGGCTGGACTGAAGGTCAGCATAGAGGAATAATATACATTAGAGCTGGAAAATATTTTAGAGTGATATTGGGAGGCTCGAAAGATACTGTGAGTTTTAAAAATTTTATTAGCAATTATAATTCTTTCCATGCCTGTGATTAAGAAATCAGTATAATTGCAAGTTAGAAAATAGTTCATTGGGTAATGCACATTGCAGGACCTCAATCAGGATAGTGGCAGTAACAAGAGAAGAACTAGTGACAGTAGGAATTTTGGAGGTAGAAACCATGGGAGTTTAAAAAGAACTGGGTATGAGAGGTAAGAAAGAAAATGAAACCAACACCAATTGTGGAGTTTTAAGACTGAGTAGCAGAACGTTCCTGAAATTAAGAGGTAGACAGACATGGGATCAACCCAAACGCCTACCAATGATAGATTAAACAAAGAAAATGTGGTACATATACACCATGGAATACTATGCAGTCATAAAAAGGAATGAGATCGTGTCCTTTGCAGGGACATGGATGGAGCTGGAATCCGTTATCCTCGGCAAATTAACACAGGAACAGAAAACCAAACACTGCATGTTGTCACTTGTAAGTGGGAACTGAAGGATGAGAATACATGGACACATGGAGGGCAACAACACACACTGGGGCATTTTGCGGGGGCAGGGGGAGGGAGAGCATCAGAATAGCTAATGGATGCTGGTTTTAATACCTAGGTGATGGGCTGATCTGTGTAGCAACCACTATGGCCCACTTTTACCTGTGTAACAAACCTACACATCCTGCACACGTACCTCAGAACTTAAAAGTTGAAAAGAAAAAAGGCAGACAGAAGGCAAGAAGGGAAGAAATAAAGTCCAGTTTTGCAAATGTTGCATATTAATTATATGACACCAGGGAGTCGACTGTCTACATCCTCTGAATAACAAATGGAGGAGAATGAAAAAAATATATGTGTATATATATATATATATATAGATAGATAGATAGATAGATATATAAAATTCTGAATGTTATTAGAATAGGAATATTAGTTGATCCAATGAAAGCAGATGTAATTTTCGCAATCCTAAATGGAAAGTTAGACATACTTCTTAACCTTTTCTCCTCTCTCCAGGCCATTTCCCACTTAGAGATACCTTGAATTTTGAACCTTATTTTCCCCACTTATGTTATCTTTTTTTAATTCAGAGTAAGCTGATTATCAAGACAAGTTTCTCTTTCGCTGATAAATGCAGCAAGACTGCTAAATGCTCACCAAATATATTTTCTTCTTTCTCAGCACAAAATTCTGCTTTTACTTGTAAAGTTAGGAAGGCCTGCTCTTAAATAATAATTTTTATCTCACCTTCTCTTATCATATATCACATTTTGGCCAATAAAGTGAAGGCAGAAGTCAGAAAGAAAGGCACACGGGCTCAGCCACCCAGAATACTTCTCCTTTTGCTCACGCCCTTCTTCCTGCCTGAAACACCAATGTGATGGCTGGAGTTTTTGTGGCCATCTAAACAGCATAAAAATGACACTTACGTTAAAATTAAAAACAAGCATGATGTTAAAGAGTTAGCATTCTCTTTGATGGCATCCTGGCCCTCTAATCTGGAACTCTCTACTCTGAATTTCTTGTACTTGAGAAAACATTACATTTATAATTCATGTAAGGCAGCTTTTTGTTGCTACCTGAATACAATTCCTAAGTGATTAAATTAATTCAATGTTTTCCTGTGCCAATCTGCCATAATATGATTACGAGGATCTATTTATCATCACCATGAGCAATGTATCAATTTTAAGGAAAAGCAATATAAATATCCCATGCTAAGCTACATAATCAATGTGGCCTAGTAATATGCATTAAACTAAAAAAAAAGACAAAAAAATGAGACGTGCTTTTTGGATAACAGTGTCATTTATCACCTTGAAATGACTTCAGTTTCTTATTGCAATCACCTTGGTTAATGAGTAGGAACAAACATATATATATCTAAATAAACATTCTACCAATCAGATACCCACTGAGAAAGCATAACATCTTCAAGTGTTTTCATTTTCTACTCCTAGCATGCTTGCCTCGTGCAGTATGCAGTAAGAAATATGTGCAGATACAGTAGAGGAAGGTAGAAAGCAATTTGACCAACTAGTGACTTGTTTCTTTTGAGGTAAATGGTGTATGGAAAACAGTGACAAACAAGGAAACTGGAGGCACACACACACACAAAGGAAAACATAAAAAGCAGAAACCTGATTACCTTATCTTGAATAATTTATCTTTTTTTATTATTTATATTTCCTGCACAGTAATTGGTAATTTTAAAAAAGGAACATTTTGAATTTATGCTATTAAAGCAAAAAACAAAAAATGCAAATGCAAGTTTAAATGTTAAGGACAGTCTAAAATTCCCAAACACATAACCCATCTTTTTTCTTATTTGATCAATGATGATAAATATTGCTCATATTTACTAAATCTTTTCTTTATTCGTATATTTATATTTTCTAATTATGCTTTTTATATTATAGAATGAACAGAAGGAATACAGAAAAATTCAAAATGTCTCATTTGTGTTCCAAACAAATTTGTTCTACCTATTCAAAGAAACAAATCAGAAAGCTACTCTTTTTTTAATGTATTATGCCTCACCAGGGGAAAACAGAATATACCCACGAAAAAATATTTGGTAAAATAAGAAACACTAGCAGAAAATCTGTATGGCTTACTTTTGAGATACTCTTCTTTTTAGCTTCATTCAGAGCTCATTTTTTTTTTTTTTTTTACAGATGTTCACACTTCAAAACAGGACTTAGGCATCGTCACTCATCCTCAGCTCTAGTTATCAAACCTGATCAGTTTAAACCAATAATTAGGATTCATAATCATTTTCAGTGATTGAGTTAGTCACAGACTTTAAAGAAGTTTTAACCAATAAGATCATTACAGATACCTGCTAGAAAGTTGTATGGAAGTTTACTCTCAAGGGAAGAAGGGAGAGGGGGAGGGAGGGAGGGTGGAAGAAGGGGGAGAGAGGGAGGGGAGAGGGAGGGGAGACGGAGGGAGGGGGGAGAGAGGGAGGGAGGGACGGAAGAAAGGAAGAAGGGAGAGGGAAGAAGGGAGAGCCAAGGAAAAAGAGAGAGATTTCTGCTGATTGTTCCAAATTGTAGATCTGGGACTAATGTAGCCTTATAATCATCTGAGCTGAAAAATTCAGATCCCTGGATTTATTGATTCAGAATCTCTGGGCAGTAGTGATCTGAAATCTTAAAATGTAATGTGCAATTCAGTTGGATCTTAGCTGTACAGCTAATAGACATACAATAAACTTTTTGATATACAGAAAGTCTTCATTCCGTTGCATTATTTTAACAAGATACATAATCCCAATTCATTTAATGTTATCAAAATGTCAAATTCACCAACATTCAAAATCTTGCTTGTGACTCAAATCTAGATATTTTTACAATAATTATCTCTCTTCAACCACACAGAACTTGTTTCACACACCTAAGATCCTGAAAACAATTAGCATCAGCAAATGCCAATTTCTAAGAATTCAAATAACTTTGCTTTTGGTCATTGTAGTCAATTCTAGAATATTTCCCATTAAGAAGTTTGGATTTTTTATTAACTTTATTTCAACAAATAAATGTTATTTAAGAACTTGCAATGGGTTAGTAATCAATGCAAGTTCTGTAGTTTGTAGAATCATCATTCTGTAAGCATAAGTAAATTAACTCAATTCTAATGATGTTAATTTAGTGTAGATTTGGATGATCACAACTGTTTCACCAAGTCTGTTGTGTTAATGACCAACAGAGCAGATGCTCCTCCTCCTCTTAAGCAATACTCATGGAGGTAATTATTAGATTCTGCACAGAAAAAAGAAATGTGCTCTCAGCTGGGACTTGTTCCTGATAACTGGGCTGCAGCATCTGCCTGCTGATCAGTAGAACAAATAAGCATGAGTTACAGAAAATAACTCACAGCTTTTAATATACCTGGTACAATTTATTTGCATTCCGTGCTGATACAACTGCAGAGTGGGTTTGGAAATATACTACTGATAACATACTGTCATTTGTACCAGCAATGAAGCTGGTGATTAAACCAGCTTCATTTCTGAATATAGTTACTGAAAGATAATTACAGAAGATGCAAGCATCTAGAAATTAAAAATGTCAGCCATGCCCTCTGTCAAGATATTCTGCAGCAATATGACTTTTTCTTATGAAGCAAGTTGCTTTATTTCATCCTGTGATGTCTTTGTTTAAATCAGTTCTAAAAAGCAGATTATATGCAAATGAACCAGAATAATTGGGAATACCTCACAATCTTAATGTTAAATATGCAGACCTAAGAATGTGTCCATGTTTCAATGTATTGTGATTCGGGGTTGTATTTGCATATTCATAATTTACAGCTTTAATTTAAAAAAATACAAATGTGGGGGCACTTCTCTGCAGGTTCGATATCTTAGGCATTCTGATTTGAGGAAGTCCTTTTTTTCCCTGACAAAGTAAGATAAGATTACTTTTAGTTGACACGACTAAAGTAACAGATTCTGTTCAAGCACAATTTAGGTAAAATTACCAGAACATAATATATTTAAAATTTTCCATCAGGATTTTTTAACATATTATACATACTTAGCAACTTATGAAAAGTAAGAGTCTTAATAGCTGTTCATCCATAAGCAAATGTATTTGTTCAAATCATTTCAATTTACATTAACAATTTAGTTTAAGTTTTGGGAAAGATAACCTTCATGATGTCAAACAAGTATGTCTAGTTTCTAATGGGTCTGCAAGAGAAATTCTCTAATAATTAGCATTCATAAAGAAAATGATTTTAACCAGAAATATCCAAATAACTTTTTATTTGATAAATGGGCTTATGTGCTTTGTGCTTTATAATGTGTATGTGTTTTGCTTCTCAACTGCAAATGTTACACGTTTCTTGAGTAAAACTACTATGATTAGTTATACACCTCCACCAGAAATATACACACCATGATATACCACCACATAGTTGCATTTAACATAAGCAACAACCTGAAAATCAGTCTTGCTAATTAAATTATCTTTTGATGGTCCAAAACTGGTCCTTACCTTTGTTTCCAGTTTCTAGACTAGTGACATTTAAATATTCTTTCTGTAACTCCAATTACAAAACTCCTTTTATATTTAAAATGTTTTGAGTTAAACCATCTCTAGTTTTTAGCCAACTTTAAGATATTTGATGTAAAAATTAAAATTAAATAGCTCTCTTAGCACATCAAAACATTTGGCATAAAAAAATACGTGCACTTGCTACATAGCTAAACTTCTCAGATCAATTATAATCAAAATGGACTATGAGGCTGGGCATAGTGTCCCATGCCCATAATCCCAGCACTTAGGGAGGCTGAGGCAGGAGGACCACTTGAACCCAAGAGTCTGAGACAAACCTGAGCAACAAGGCGAGACCCCATCTCTATAAAAAATAAAAATAAAAAGTAGACAGGTGTGATATTGTGCACCTATACTCCCCATTACTTGCGAGGCTGGGGTGCGGGGATTGCTTAAGGCCGGGAGGTCAAGGCTGCAGTCAGCCATGATCACACCACTGCACTCCTACACTCCTGCCTGGGTGACAGAGCAAGAACTTGTCTCAAAAAAAAATAAATAAATAAAAGAAAGAAAGAAAAAAAACAGAGAGAGAGAGAGAAATGGACTGTGATGACCAGAAGTAGTGACCATTATTGGACATAAGAGCATTATGCTATTAAAAAAAAAGTGACCATTGCAAACACATGAAAGCCCTATTCACTGAACAGCTAATTTGATTACAAGAAATTCAGAGTAAAATGTGTCAAAGTTCTCTGCCTATGGCAAACATTAGTACAACTTTTGTGCCTGTGTTCTTTCATATTATCTGCTCTCTCTTCCTCATCTTCACCCTACTCCACTAAACTCATTCTTTCTAGCCACAGTTTACTAATTCTTTAATAATCTGTTAACCTTACCTACTCCCTAAATCCTCTCTCATGTTCTAGCCAATTCCATTTTTTCGAGATTCTAGAATGCCTATGGTTGTTTCATTCACTTTGGCAGCTAGTCATGTTTGCTCTTATTATCATCCTCTTAAAAAATAGCTGAGCATCTGTTATGGGTCAGAGATGATGGAATATAAATACATAAAGACAGGTTTCATGGATCTGTGCTTTCTGTCTAGTTTATTTTCAGTAACTGACATTTGACGTAAGGTTATACATCAAATAAAAGTCAACATCCATTCCTAATGGTACTGAGAAAAATCGTTAAGATTTACTAAATTCTTAGTATCTGCTTAACACTACCCTACGGCCTTTACATGTGTTTTCTTCTCCTAAATGAACTAAATTTAAGAAGGTGTTAGCATTAAACAACTTTTCTTTTTTGTCACTAGCCCTTTAAACCAAGTCTGAAGATTACTTCTACAAAGCCATTAGATGAATATTTTGGCTGGTGTAAAAACATTCTCAATCACTCCTGACAAAGAAACATTCCTCCAGGTATTTTAAGTCCCAAACAATCCATGTCAGTAATTAAAATATCCACTCTAATGTAAAATAAAATAATTAAAATTCTTACATAATTTAGAACTTCTTATCTCCTCCAGCTAGATACTACTTCAGACTTAGGCATGGAGGATGAAAGAGTAAATACGGCCAATTTCTTTTTTTTTTTTTTTTTTTTGAGATGGAGTCTAGCTCTGTTGCCCAGGCTGGAGGGCAGTGGCATGATCTCGGCTCACTGCAACTTCCACCTCCTGGGTTCAAGCGATTCTCCTGCCTCAGCCTCCCGAGTAGCTGGGACTACAGGCACCCACCACCACGCCCAGCTAATTTTTGTATTTTTAGTAGAGATGGGGTTTCACCATGTTGGTCAGGCTGGTCTCGAACTCCTGACCTCGTGATTCACCTGCCTCGGCCTCCCAAAGCGCTGGGATTACAGGCGTGAGCCACCATGCCCAGCCACAATATGGCTAATTTCTGAACCCTATCCTAGCTATACTTCCGCTTTATCCAAACATTTATGAGTTTCCCTAATCTTCCAGGATTTGAGCTAGGTAACAGGTAATTACTGGCAAGGAGAATTTGTTGTTGGCAAGTGTTACTATCATCTGGTATCAGGACAAGGTGTGTGATCATGAAACAGGCCTTGTTTTCTGGGGTACCTACTACCCAAAGCTCTTGGTCTTGCGACCAAGGAAATCAAGGAATGGGGACACACCAAGGGTGAAGTTGGAGCAGAAGTTTAATAAGCAGAAGAAAGAGAGAAAGCTCTCTGAGATAGAGGCATCCCTTAAAAGGGTAGCCATCCTACAGTGAAATATAATAATTTTTATAAATGAGCTAGTGGGGAGGGGATTCTTTATCTACGTAAGGCAAGAAGACCCGGTTAGGACTGGGTGTGTTATTTGCATAAGGTGCAAATTCCCGACAGCCCCCTCCCAGTCCTTCCAATGCACATGGGGGATCTTAGCCTAAGTTACTCCATGTTGCTTAATTTCCCTTACTGCACATATGTTAGGGTGCAGGAGGCAGAATCTTCCCTTGTGGATGTGCCTGGCCCAGTGTAACTCTCCTTATCTGTGCAGCTGCAGGCATGTTCCAAGCAAGCCCTCCTGTGTAAGCCTCCTTATCTGAGTATATCCAAAAAAAGATAAGAATGTGCTCACTGGGGTCCCCGTATGTACATAAAACTTGCTGATCGCACAGAAGGCACTCTGGTGCTGGGTCTTGCTTCCCTTATCTGTGCTTGCAGCTTGATCTTTTACGCTGCTCCTTTTCTTTTGTTAGAAGAGAAGTTCTGCCAAGGACTTTCCCCTTGGCAAATCAGCTAGCTGATTTCTTTCTTTCTCCTCTCTCAACTGGAGTTGATTCTTTTCTTCCATAGGCACTTTCGAGGGTTTTGTTTCTGTTTTTGATTTTGTTTAAGATTTCCCTTCCCCTCTCAACCTCTGATTTCCATTTCCTGGAGTCTCTTCCACAGCCACTGCTCACAACTTTCTTCTCAGCAACTGGGCTGCTTGTGCTAACCAGAGATTTGCCCTTTCTAATAGAGTCAGCTGCACAGCACACTAAAAACTACCCCCCAACCCAACCAAAGACACTCCCTTCTATTTTAGACTCTTGAACCTCTTACAATTTTGATGTGGGTGATGGGCCAAAGGTCTCCAAATCAGTTTTAAGCATCTCTCAACAATCTAACCCAAGTGCATTAATAAGATCAACAAATATTTACTGAGTGCTCAGGCACTGTTCTGGTCAGTGAGAAAACTTTAGCAAACAACCGGACAACAACCCCTGTGTTCATGGAACACAGATTTTTAATGGGAGACACAGAAAATAAATAAGAGTTTGAAAAAAGAAAAATATATACTATGTGCGATGGTTAAATTTTATGTGTCACTATGACAGGCTATGGTGCCCCGTTATTAGCTCAAACACTAGTTAAGATTTTTTTTCTGTGAAGTTATTTTATAGATGTGATTAACATCTACAATCAGTTGAATTTAAGAAAATTACATGGGTCTCATCCAATCAGTTGATTACCTTGTAATCAACTGAAATCATGATTGAATATATAGCCTGCCGGACTGCCCTTTAAATTTCAGACTCAAGATTACAACGTCAATTCCTGTCTGAGTTTTCAGCCCCTCAGTCTGCTCTGTGGATTTCAGACTTGCCATCTCTCACAATCACGTGAGAGAATTTCTTAAAATAATAGATATGGAGGAGATGTTAAAACATATATCTATTTCTCTATCATCTATCTATCTATCTATCATCTATCTATCTATCTATCTATCTATCATCTATCTACCTATTTCTTTATCTTACTGGTTATGTTTCTCTGAGAAACACTGATATTCTTTGGTAGATAGTGATAAGTGCAGAGTAGAAAAATAAAAACTGAAAGGAGCTTGCAGTCTATGCATATGTGTGTGTGGGCGGTGAATAATTTTTAGGTATGGTGTTTGAGAAAGGCCTCACTGGGGAGGGGACTTCGGAGGAAAATAAGGAAAGGGAAGAGGTCTTGGGACTATATGCGGGCAACAGCCTTTCAGACAAAGTAAACGGCATTTGCAAAGGGCTCTCAGCTGAAAGCATGCCTAGCTTGTTTAAGAAGCAGTTTAAGAAGCCTATGGCAGTGAGTGGAGTGAAAGAGATGAAGAAAAGTAGGAAATGAAGTCAGACAAGTTACAGAGGGCAGATCAAAACGTGGAGAACGTGGTCAAAACTCTGGCTGTTAACTTAAAGAGATAGGACACTGATGGCAGGAAAATTTCCAGAAGAGAAATGGAGTGACTTTGATTGTTCCCTTGACAGTAGACAAAGGAGGGTAAAGGAAGAGTAGGGAGAACAGTTAGGAGGCCATTGTGTTAATGAGGGATGTGAGGGATGCCAGTGGCTTAGAACAGACTGGTGGCTATGAAGTGGTAAGAAGTGATCTGATTCTGAGAATATATTGAAAGTGGAGTTAGGACAATAGACTTGTGACAAGAGGTGGATTAGAACAAAAATAGTCCAGGATGACAGCCACCATTTTGGCACGAGAAATTTGAACAAAAGAATAGCCATTAGTTGAGATGAAAGAGATGCAGAAGTGGGTGGGGAGTGAGGATCTGATGGTTCTACTTTGCTTGAAAAAAAAGCAATTACAAATTTTTTTTTTTTTTTTTTTTTTTTGAGACAGAGTCTCGCTCTGTCGCCCAGGCTGGAGTGCAGTGGCGTGATCTCGGCTCACTGCAAGCTCTGCCTCCTGGGTTCACGCCATTCTCCTGCCTCAGCCTCCCGCGTAGCTGGGACTACAGGCGCACGCTACCACGCCTGGCTAATTTTTTGTACTTTTTAGTAGAGACGGGGTTTCACTGTGTTAGCCAGGATGGTCTCGATCTCCTGACCTTGTGATCCGCCCGCCTCGGCCTCCCAAAGTGCTGGGATTACAGGCGTGAGCCACCGCGTCCGGCCACAAATGTTTTAACATTTAATTCTGTTACAGGAATATTAACTTATTTTATCATTACAAAAGCCATGAGGCTAATAATATTATCCCAATTTCACAGAATAGAAAAGAGAGATTATAACATTTTATATGTATATGATATTCTTCTCAAATTACAAACAAAATTATTGAGTGTATTTGTTTAACCAATCAGTGTGCACTGATTGGCTTGGGTCATGATGCTCAGTAGGCAAGGCAATGTCTAGAAGAAAGATCTAGAAACTTCCTCTCTGTACTCAGAGGGGTTTTCTTTGTTGTTGTTGTTGTTGGTCTCAACTGGAGGACTGCCTTTCATTTTAGGTTTTAATGTTCACACACACCCAAGTACTAAAGCAAATATTTCTCTGGATTTTATCCATGAATTGTTTAGCCCTATCTAGATATTCTGATTATTCATACATATTTCCAGACAAATATCCAGTAGAAGCACTCCTGCATTTCCACTGCTTTTAGTGTTTCACTTTCTCTTACTTTTTGCTGTGGCAAGAAATGGCACCAAAACTTAGAAAATGACAAAAAACACAGATTACTTGCATGTGTTACTTGAGAGCTAGGTGTCAGTTGAGCTAAGTGGGTTGTGTCTGATAGGGTAAGTTCAATTAAGCTCTATATCTTCTTATTCTTGAATCCAAAGTCAGAGGTAAATAGGGGAAATATAACTATACCCCAGACCCCTGCAAGATTGAAAGATGTGTTGATAATACCCAATGCATGTGGGATGGGAGTTAAATCCAAATTCCATTTAATCTGAAATGATAGGGTGACTTGAGTTCATATCTGGGTTAAATATTCCCTAATAAAAAACAAACAACAAATAAACAAAACTGTTCTGAATCCTAATAATTGTATAGGGTATAAGCAGTACAGCTGTGGAGGAAAATCTGGAGGATGGGAAATTTCTAATGTAAGGGTAATATAATATTTTAAATCAAGAATTGTCTTCACTTTCTCTCATCCTTTATTTCTTCTCTATTCTGATTTATACTAGTTTAATAAACTATTTTGGGGCTATATGACCTTTCACATACTATTTACCAAATTTATGTTGTTCCTGCAATTTTTCTTTTGCCACAGATCATGAAGCCATGGAAGACCTGGAGTGAGTTACTGAAATTATATACATGCACTTTGGGAGTGTGAATTCAGTAAAGTGTGTATGAGTTAGTTGAGCCAAATAACTTGCACCTAGGACTTCTGATAGCCAATTCAAGTATCTTTCTATTGTTATTTCCTTTTACCAAATACTTAGTTACTGTTGATGAATTGAGAAATAACATTTTTGGATATTCACTTAACCTAAAATAGGAAGTTAACATAAAACCCTTAAGTTGTTAAAATACACTTTCTACTTAACATTGAAGAACATTTTGAATACAGTATCCACAGTGTCACTATCGAAGTGTCACTACTCGATATCCTCTCTTTCACCCTCAGCAAATCTTTCCTTGTGATGCACCCAGAAACCAATAATTAACCTCCAGATTCATATAATCCAGGTTCTCTTCTTTTTAAGCATATGAGGCTATATCAGGGATATAAATTATCTTCTGATACTTCAGCTAATGATCTGATCAAAATACCATGATTTCTTAGAACTGTATTATGTTATAATGATTTCATAAACTAGAGCTTGTTTTGCTAGAAAAAGCCAAGAAAAGAGCAAACAGCAACTAAACATGAGCTCCTTTCCACACAGACCAAGGGCTTAGGGTGGTGGAAAATAAGAGCAACTGTTGAAAAAATTACTTGCCTTTTTGTTTATAATCTTTTCTCTAAAAGACTTGAGTATATGCCTAAGGTAGGTTATATCAGAAAAGGTTAAGGGTCTAATTATCCATTAAACTTTCTGGAACTCAACTTGTGATTTTTTAATAAAACATATTTTTAAAAGTTTCTTCATAATTATTAAATAATTACAGTTCTGGGGCTTGATGTTTCTCCAAGCCATGAGGGTACCAAGATCATTAACTGTCCACGTGAAAATACTACCTAACCTCTCTTTGTGTAGTAATACGTTTTATTTTATATTGTCACTTAAATATCGATTCAGAATAAATGTTTTTCTGAACTAAGTACTTACACCTGATTTGCAGAGGCCTTTGTAACCTAAATTCTTTGAGAAATTGTATTACCTGCCAGCTCTATACTCTGTCACAATATTCCATGTGTCATTCTGGCACATTAGAGCTATTACTACAATATAGAAGCTTTGCTTTCAGCTTTCATAACATTTGAAATTTGCACATTTATTATACTTAGTTTAAACATAACCCACCCAGTAATTATTTCTTTAGGATTTACTAAGGGGGAAAAATAAATGAATATCCTATGCCACACGACCCTAAACTACATTCAGCATATTTCCTCAGGTGCATTCAAGTAAATATGTAAAATGTTGGTGACAGAATCAGGTTAATGTTAGCAGGAGACATTTAATGCAACAGAAACGAACAGGCAATTAATTTTGGTTGTAGCAATAGTTCAAGACTCTTAACGGTGGTACCTTTGAACTGTAAGATCTTTGCAAAAAAGGAGATGTTAATATTCTCCTCTAAGGATGATATGCATGTATATTTAGATAATTTTAACTTTTAACATTATCACTTGCATGTTTCTACAATGACTTATAATAATTGCATGACCTTGTTTCTACTAGTTTTAGGCTGCATAAATACATGTACACACACACGCGCGTGCACACACACACACGATGCTATGTTCTATCACATTACTTAGATCCTCAAAATATTATTGGCATTGACCTTATTATTTTGAACACATTCTACACATTAACAATGTAACCCCCCAAATATGTACAGCTTACACATCAATCAAAAGTATCCAAATCCCCTTCAGGAGGTGAATATATAGGTTAACTGTGGTATATTCAGACAATAAAATATCATTCAGCACTAAAAACAAATGAGCTATAAAGCCATGAAAGACACAGAGGAAGCTTAAATGCATATTACTAAGTCAAATAAGATAATCTGAAAAGGCCGTGTACGTTATGATTCCAACTATATGACATTCTGGAAAAGGCAAAACTACAGAGACAGTAGAAAGATCGGTGGTTGCCAGGGATTTGATTGGAAAAGAAATGAATAGGCAGAGCACAGAGGACTTTTAGGGCAGTGAAAGTATTTGAGACTGTAATGGTAGATGCACATCATTATACATTTGTCCAAACACATATGATATACAACACAAAGCGTGAACCCTAATGCAAATTATGGACTTTTAGTGACTATTATGTGTCAATTATCAATTGCAGCTAATGTGCCACTTTGGTGATGCATATGCATAATAGTGGAGGCTCTGCATATGTGTGGGAGGTGGGGTTAGACGATATATAAGAAATCTCTGTACCTTTCTCTCAATTTTGCTGTAAACTAAAACACCTCTAAAAAGTCGTTAAAAAATAATAATAAATATAACATGAGCAAATAGATGAATTCACAGAGAAAGGCTTAAGTTTCTTTTCAACATCTTGGAATAAATGAAAGGTGTTTCTTTTTTTTTTTTTTTTAGATGGAGTTTTGCTTTGTTGCCCAGGCTGGAATGCAATGGTGCCATCTCGGCTCACCACAACCTCCACCTCCTGGGTTGAAGCAATTCTCCTGCCTCAGCCTCCCCAGTAGCTGGGATTACAGGCATGTGCCACCACGCCCAGCTAATTTTGTATTTTTAGTAGAGAAGGGGTTTCTCTATGTTGGTCAGGCTGGTCTTGAACTCCCGACCTCAGGTGATCCACCCGCCTCGGCCTCCCGAAGTGCAGGGATTACAGGCATGAGCCACTGCTCCTGGCCAAAAGATGTTTCTTAAACATAATTTTAGAATATATGCATTATCTATGGGAACCTAATTAGCATCACACTGGCTAAGGGAGTTCAATTTCTCTAATGTGTATGGAAAATGAGAAGACTTTTCTGTAAATTATTTTCTTATGCTGGGAGGAAATTTATAATCCTAAGGTAGAGGCAAACATATACTATACATATATTATAATATATATGTTATATCACATATACATTATATGAAATGTTAATATATATAATATGCATCATATATTGATTTAATGAACATATTACATATTACATATTTTATAAATATAACTTTATATTTAATAATATTACCTAAATATATCTTCTGATTCAGTGTCTTCCCCCTACTACTTCCTTCTTCAAAATTTGCCTTGTGCCTTTAAACCATGACATCTAGGGTGTCTCCAACCCAACATCACTTGAGTCTTTAATATCCTCTCTTCTAGTCTAGTGCTTCACTGTTGTATGACCTTTGATGCTGGTCTTGTTTAGATTATATTTTATGTAACTGTGATGTGGCCAATGCCTCCATTTGCACTGATCACATCTGGTGCCACTCACTCCACTGACATTAAATTACTATGGATATTTTAATACACAGTGCAGCCAACAATATCACAGTGCAGTGATAATCTGCCATTATCACTAACAGTCTTGATTCTTTTATCACAACTGGTGGTGCAGCTTTTGTCCAATTGTTTCTGTTGAGTTAGCTACTGCTGTTGTTGGGTTTTTGTTTGTTGGTTTTTGTTTTTGATTTTGTTACCACCAGTCTTGTACTTAAATTCTAACAGTAAACTTTCTGCCACTTTTTATTACCGTTGTTCAGGTCACTCAATTCAACAGATAATTTCTTAAGCATCTAGACTGACCACCCAGGATTAGTGCTGTGTATGAGTGAAACAGACATAGTCCCAGCCCTCAGGACATTAATAATTCTAAGGTAGAGGCAAACAGATATCATATCTCAGTGAGGATTTTACAAACTAGTGTTCATGATTCTACAATTGTTTCTACTCTTGCCTTCTGGCACTGATAGTCACTGCTCCATGTCCTAAAAAGGTTGCTGTGGACAATATAGGGATTAGAAACACATTATTTATTAACTAAAAGTAGGTCCTTAGTTGGGGTTCTTCAAAAAGCCATCACTGCCTCATATTAAAATGCTTCTATCTTTATATTCTATCTTTCTGCTTTATCTGGGTTTTCCACACAGTTATTTATAATTTCTCTCTTTTTCATTTTCTGGCACACTTACACTGATGAGCCTATAAATAGTAAAGCAAACTTTTAAGCTTTTTTTGTTTTACTTTTTTATCTCTGCCAGTACATAACTTTTAAGCTTTTGTAGATACCATTTTAAAAGAATCCCCAGAAGGTTTTCTCTGTGTTATCGCCATGTAATGAATTTAATAAAATTCACCTAGCTTTTTAAAAACATTACAATTCATTAGCAAAATTATAATTTTGTGTTAAATAATATAGAAATTCAATATAGAAGTTACAGTGCCACACTGTTATATTCCTTTTTACGCCTCGATTGAAGACCAATCCATAGAAGAAATTTTATTTTAAAATTAAATTTCACAAGTTATTTAAATACAAATCTCAAAATATAAGAATTTATAGATTTTGTGTCATAATAAGTTAAAAATGGCATCTTTAAATCTTTACTCAATTGTAATACGTCGTAAGTATTGATAACAGCTTCAAAGTAACAAACATGTAAAAAGCTAGTAGTCAAATGAGGACATTTCAATAATTTTTGTCTTATTTTTATTATCCTGTTTATAAAATAATTGTTGTTTATACTCTCCTGTGAAAGAAATTTAAAATTACATTACATATAAATCTATACACGGAAAATAACATGAAGAATTATCACAATAACATATTTAATATAAAATATGTAACTCCTTCATCCAAATAAGTTGGATCAAAGCTGTTCAGTGGCTCTCGTCTGTAATCCCAGCACTTTAGGAGGCCGAGGCGTTCAGATCACTTGAGGCCAGGAGTTCAAGACCAGCCTGGCCATCATGGTGAAACCCCATCTCTACTAAAAATACAAAAATTAGCCAGGCTTGGTGGCACATGCCTGTAATCCCAGCTACTCGGGAGACTGAGGCACGAGAATTACTTCAATTTGGCAGGCAGAGGTTGCAGTGAGCCTAGAATGCGCCACTGCACTCCACCCTGAGTGAGAGAGCACAACTGTGTCTCAAAATAAAATAAGCTGGATAAATATCTTCCTGGCTTGAATTTAAGGGTATCTTTCCAATTTTATGTGTGTTACCAGAGTCCTAATTATATCTCATTTCATCCTTATTGTATCTGATGCCAGTGCATTTTGTTATCTAGTATTTAAACATGGATGCTACAGCATTCATACATGGCAATAAAATTAATACAAAAAGAATAAAAATGGGATAATCAGTGGCTAATGGCTTGAGATTTATAACACCATTGAGAGATTTTATTGATTTAAAGTTCATCTAGGATATAGATTAAAATTATCATCTAAGTTAGTTCAAAATAGAAATATCCACAGTGATACAATCTGCTTTTGTTCAAAGTTTATTATTTTTATATGGTGACACTTAGTAAAATTATTTATGTTCTCATTTCAATGTGCATGAATAAGAGAATACCTATGTTACATCAGAATATGTATGTAAGAAGGGAGTAGAACGTGTAAGACATATTTTACAATTTGAAAAAAATAATTTATAAATAACTTTTGGTATAAAAATATTCAACAGCCAACCTGAAGATGAATTTGTAATATTTTAATATTTAATTTAGCCAGATAAAATAGTCCAGAACTGAGTATTCTAACTTTCTGTAATCATGGAAATGTTCTATATTGGCATTGAACAAAACAGTAACCACAAGCTATACATGTTTTGCTAAGTTCAAATTTACATTAATTAAAGCTTAATACATTTAAATATTGAGTCCCTGAGTAACACTTGCCACGTCTCACATGATCAATATTGACTCATGACTACCATCTTGGGCAGTGGAGATACATATTTCCATCATTATAGATACTTATATTTGAGTACTCTGTTCTGGACCATTTCATGTAGTGAATCTAGACATTAAATGAATTCAAATGAATCTTCAGGCTGGCTATTGAATATTTGTATACCAAAGATCCTTTTCAAATTCAAAAAGGAAAGAATGATTTTGCAGAATGTAAATATATATCTTTGTGCATACATAGAAGTGTGTTCAAACTGGTCAATTTAATATGCTTTGGTTCCCAGAAAAGTAAGTCAACCTACCTCAAATATAACCCTGTTTCTAATCTCTTATTTGAAGGAATAGTAATTCTAAATAATATCAGAGCTCTAAGATGATAAAGATTTATAGAACGAGATCTGTGGAACATTAAACATACTCTTGAAATAATTAAAGAAACTATAACATAGTTAAGTAAAATTCTCCATGAAGACTTCTGCTTCTAGTCATACAAACTAACTGTCTGGATTTGCCTTCTCACACAGAGTATATATGCTCTAATTATTTTCAGAAATTGAACATAGGCAACACAAAACTGTAGTCCTTGAAAGAAGAGAAATACATAAATGAGCCCTGTGATTTTCCTTGGTATCTTCTTTGAAGCACTTTTCTTTTGCAGCACAGCAAAGTGAATCTCAGACAAAAGAGTCATCTCCGAGAGCAGAGAAGCTGGAAGGAGTGTAGTTCTGGACTGCTGAAGTGTATCAGATTAATAAGGCAACTTACCCAAGAAGAGGAAATCATGAAAGGTAAAAGGTGGGCAGAAATCTGCATAAGAATTCATTATGTGTTCTAAGCTGAAGCCTAAACTGTGTAGGGCTAGCAGCAAAAACTGCATGAGGACTAATAGTTATCACTGATAAAGCCTGAATGTTGAACGGTAATACCAGTGGTCATGCTGTACTAAAACACACTGGAATTCCAGCTCAGCCAGAGTGAAGAGACCTCGCTGAGTAACTGGGTGATCAGCTAAGAGTCCATTAAGACCAAACATAGAGAAAATTACCACCCTACAAGAACAAAATACCATTAATTTGAAATTAAAATATTTCTACAAGAGAAATATAAGGCCTGTTACTTTGCTGGTAAATTTCACTAAGGAAGGAAAATACCACCAATTTTATAAAATACTATTAAGAAATAGAAAAGGAAAGATCACACCTCAGTTTGATTTATTAGGCCAGAATAACACTGCTATCAAAATCTGTCAAAGGCATTGTAATACTTTTACAGATCAATATCCCTCATAAATATTGACGCAAAAATGTCTAACAAAATTTCAGCAAATTGAATCCAAGTACACAAATTACTAAGTGGTGTTGATCCGCAGCATTTAAGAGTTTTTGTTTGTTTGTTTATATTCAATCTGTAGTCAGTTTAATCTCTTAAGGTAAAAGAGAAATAAAAATATCAGATTAAATTAACAATGATTTTTAAATTAAAACTCAACAAAAACTCTTGCTAAAAACTCTTGGTAATGTAGAAATATACAAAAAAAATTCAATCTGATAACACATATTAAAACTTGGCATTAACACGCTACTTTGTGTTGAAATAAAGAACAATTTCCTTTTAAAATCTAGAAAAAGTTATGACGATCAGTCTGACAATTTCTGTTCAGCATTGTCCTGATGGTCTTAGTGAGTGAAGTGAAGCAATAGAAGAAAATATTAATAAAATGTTTAAAGACTGGAAATAGAAAATGATCTATTTATATATACAAAATATTTTATATAGAAAGTCCTGAAATCTACAATACCTATTGTACCATTAAGTTCGTCTTTTTTGAACTTCAAACCAACAAAGATCAGGAAAGACAAAGAAGGGCATTACATAATGGTAAAGTGTTCAATTAAACTGTTTTCTATTATTTTTTAAATTTTACTTTTACATTATTTGTTGCTATATTGTCCTTGTATCCTGAAACCCTAACAAATTTAATAAATATATCAAGACTTAAATGTAAAATCCAAAATTACAAAAGCCCTGGAAGACAACTTGGGCAGTATCATCCTGGACCTAAGAACTAGCAAAGATTTCATGACAATGACATCAAAAGCAATTGTGACCAAAGCAAAAATTGACAAGTTGAATCTAATTAAAGTTAAGAGCTTCTGCATAGCAAGGGAAACTATCAACAGAGTAAACAGGCAACCTATAGAATGGGAGAAAATATTTGCAAGCTATGCCTCTGAAAAAAGGTTTAATACCTAGAATCTGTAAGGAACTTAAATTTACAAGAGAAAAACAAACAACCCCATTATAAATTAGGCAAAGGACATGAACAGATATTTTTTGAAAGAAGACATACATGCAGCCAAGCTCAGTATCACTGAGCATTAGAGAAATGCAAATCAAAATCATAATGAGATACCATCTCACACCAGCAGAATGGCTATTATATAAAAGTCATAAATAACAGATGATGTCGAGGTTGCAGAGAGAAAGGAGCAACCTATACACTCTTGATGGGAGTATAAATTAGTTCAACCGTTGTGAAAAGCAATATGGCGATTCCTTAAAGAGCTAAAAGCAGAACTACCATTTGACCCAACCATCCCATTACTTGGCAATATACCCAGAGGAATATAAATCATTCTACCATAAAGACATACACACGAATATTTGTTGCAGCAGTATTTACAATAGCAATGACGTGGAATCAACCTAAATGTCCATCAATAACAGATTGGATAAAGAAAATGTGGTACATATATACCATGGAATAATATGCAGCCATAAAAAAGGAGATCATGTCTTTTGTGGGAACATGGATGGAGCTGGAGGCGGTTATCCTTAGCAAACTAACACAGGAGTTGAAAACCACACACTTCCTGTTCTCACTTATAAGTGGAATCTAAATGATGAGAACTCATTAATGCAAAGAAGAGAACAACAGAAACTGGGGTCTACTTGAGAGTGGAGGGTGACAGGAGGGAGAGGAGCAGAAAAGATAACTACTGGGTACTGGGCTTTATGCCTGGATGATAAAATAACCTGCACAACTAACCCCCATGACAGACGTTTACCTATGTAACAAACATGTACCCCTGAAACTAAAACTTAAAAAAAAAAAGAGAAAAACATGACATACTTAAGAATGAATTTTATAACGTGCATACATTCATGGACTGGAAAATTCATTTTTGTTAATATATCAATAATCTCCAGTTTGGCTTATAGATTTAATATATTTCCAATCAAAAATCCATCATTTTATTACTAAAAATATTGACAATTGATTCAAAAATTGATAGTCAAAACAATCTTGAAATCTAGGCTACTAAAAAATAATAAAATCTAGAATATTTCAAAGTAACCCTGAGAAAACAATAATAACAGTAACAGAACAGTGTTAGAGGGCTTACTACATTTTATTCCATGACTTCATATAAAGCCACAGTAGGTATTAATATAAAGAGATCAGTAGAAAGGAGAAAAAAGAACAAAAACATATTAACACAAGCCCTATCAATGGATTTTCAAAGCTGGCTAGCTAGTAAGGAAAGGCTTTTCATTTAGTGATTCAAATGATGCTGGAATGGTACAAACATTTGGAAGAACAATTAACTGAATTAAAACCATGTGCCTAATATCACATACCTACATATTTGACATAAAAATATCAATGAGATATAGCTTAGCTCTAAACATAAAAGATAAAATTATGACAATTCTAGTAGAATACATAGGATGTTTTCAGAAATTTTACACTAAACATAACATAAAATGATATATTAAATGTTACATAATATATTAAATGTTACATAATATATTAAATGTTACTTACTCAAAATAAGTAACATTTCTAATGAAAAGATACCAAAAGAAAATGAAAAGATAAACCACTAAATAGGCAAATATATATGCAATGCATGAAACAGAGATGGTATCCAGAATATATAGACATACATATATCAAATAGATGTACACACACTTTGACACACACATACATATAATCTAAAATGAATTTTTTAAAAAATGAATAACACAATGTAAAACTGTATAAAATATCTGAGACATTTAACAAATAAGACTAATTAATGGTCAATAAGCACATGAAGATGTGCTTAGCATCAGTTAATCAAGGGAAATACAAACAGAGGTTACACTGAGATATTATTTTGTATGTACTAGAGTATCTAAACTAAAGAGACTGGTTAACATCAAATCCTAGCTAAGATGTGGCACACCAAGAACTCTCATATATTGCCTAGATGTATAAAATGGGATGACTATTTGAAGAGCTATGAGGCACCTAAAATTTACACATATGACCACTTTATGACTCAGAAATTCTACTCCTGAGAATAATTAAAATATACATTTAGGGAAAAACAATTTTAGAAGATTTAGTCATAAAAACTGAAAACTGGAAACAATCTAATTATCCTTAAGTGGAAGACTAGATGTCTAAATTGTGACACATTTACACAGGGGGGTACTACTCAGCAAAAAGACCAACTACACTAATGGATACACATCAAAAATGTATGCCAAAACAGAATCCAAAACTAAAGGGTTTATATAGTATGATTCTATTTATTTGAAGTTAAAGAATGGACAAAAGATACAGATGATAATGTAGTATATATGATGATTATAGGATAGCTGGTTTTAAGCGCGCAGAAGGAAACTTTCTGAAGTAATGGAACATGTCATATGGTGACTGAAGTGCTGGTTACATAGATGACTACATTTGTTAAAACATTCACATCTTATGTTTGGATGCCATTTATTTTATTCATGAAAATTGCACCTGTCAAAAAAAAACACCCAAAGATATGTGACAATTTTGAATTAATTATAAAATATAAAAGTTCAATATATTATATTGAACATAATTTGCAGCATAAAAGTGCAGCAAAAAAACTCTCAAATTCTGTGTAAAGGATTTGTCAGGAAAACACATTACTTTTAAATACAATTTTTATATTTAGAAGATATTCTGAAATTTGCAGCCACATAGATAGAACTGGAGGACATTATGTCTAGTGAAATAAGCCAGGAACAGAAAGTTAAACACTGCATGATCAGACTCATATGTGGAAGCTAAAAATGGTTGATCTCACAGAAGTGAAAATTAGAACAGAGGATACTGGAGGCAGGAAGGGTAGGGAGAAGTCAAGGATAGGGAGAAATTTGTTATAAGACCTAAAATTATAGCAACATAGGAAGAATGATAGCTAATGTTTAAACCACTATAGGATGACTACAGTTAACAGTAATACATTATTCAGTTCCAAATAGCTAGAGGGATATTGAATGTTCCCAACATGAGGAATTGATAAACATTTGAAAGACAGATATGCTAATTATCCTGACCTGATCACTATACATTATTTGGATTGAAACATCATTATGTATCCCATGAATATGTACAATTACTGTCAATTAAAAGTAACATTAGAAAAATAAAAAAAGTTCAGTCTCATGATCTCTGAAAACATAAAAAGACATGAAATGAAACCAGATTTTTAATTTTATTTCACAAAAGTATTTATTATTTTACAAGGTTCACAAGTCAAAAATTTCTTTGAACATTGGAGTTTCATTTAACAAACATGAATCAGTTTACAACAGTTTCTTAAGTGGTAAAAGTGAAGGTGAATAAAAGCAAGTTTTCTATATCCAAATGTCACATTTTTTTCCTTTATACAGAATTGTTTCTCATTAGTTAAAAACTGCACATACAAATAATACACAATACTTTTTGTTAAGATAAAGGAATAATTTCTCACACATCTGAGATACATATGTACACACACACACACACACGTGTACATTTTCTTTATCTACTCGTTGATTGATGGGCATTTGGGATGGTTCCATATTTTTACAATTGAGAAATGTACTGCTATAAACATGCCTGGGCAAATATCTTTTTCGTATAATGACTTTTCCTCTGGGTAGATACCCAGGAGTGAGATTGCTGTATCAAATGGTAGATCTACTTTCAGTTCTTTAAGAAATCGCCATAGTGTTTTCCACAGTGGTTGTACTAGTTTACATTCCCACCAACAGTGTGAAAGTATTTTCTTTTCACCACACCTAAGACAACATCTATTCTTGATTTTTTGATTATGGCCATTCTTGAAGGAGCAAGGTGGTATCACATTGTGGGTTTGATTTGCATTTCCCTGATAATTAGTGATGCTGGACTTTTTAAAAATATGTTTGTTAGCCATTTTACATCTTCTTTTGAGAATTGCCTATTCATGTCCATAGCCAAATTTTTTTTTATTATACTTTAAGTTCTAGGGTACATGTGCGCAATGTGCAGGTTTGTTACATAGGTATACATGTGTCATGTTGGTTTGATACACCCATCAACTCATCATTTGCATTAGGTATTTCTTCTGATGCTATCCCTGCCTCAGCCCCCCACCCCCCCACAGGCCCCAGTGTGTGATGTTCCACTCCTGTGTCCATGTGTTCTCATTGTTCAACTCCCACTTATGAGTGAGAACATGCGGTGTTTGGTTTTCTCTTCTTGTGTTACTTTGCTGAGAATGACAGTTTCCAGTTTCATCCATGGCCCTGCAAAGGACATGAACTCACCCTTTTTTATGGCTGCATAGTATTCCATGGTGTATATGTGCCACATTTTCTTTATCCAGCCTATCATTGATGGGCATTTGGGTTGGTTCCAAGACTGCTATAGTGAACAGTGCTGCAATAAACATAAGTGTGCATGTGTCTTTATAGTAGAATGAAGTAGAATCCTTTGGGTATATACCCAGTAATAGGATTGCTGGATCAAATGGTATTTCTAGTTCTAGATCTTTGAGGAACCACCACACTGTCTTCCACAATAATTGAACTAATTTACACTCCCACCAACACTGTAAAAGTGTTCCTATTTCTCCACATCCTCTCCAGCATCTGTTGTTTCCTGACTTTCTAAAGATTGCCATTCTAACTGGCATGAGATGATATCTATTGTGGTTTTGATTTGCATTTCTCTAGTGACCAGTGATGATGAGCACGTTTTCGTAAGTTTGTTAGCTGCATAAATATCTTCTTTTGAGAAGTTCTGTTCATATCCTTTGCTCATTTTTTGATGGGGTGGTTTTACTTGTAAATGTGTTTAAGTTCTTTGTAGATTCTGGATAGTAGCCCTTTGTCAGATGGATCGATTGCAAAAATTTTCTCCCATTCTATAGGTTGCCTGTTAATTCTGATAATAGTTTCTTTTGCTGTGCAGAAACTCTTTAGTTTAATTAGATACCATTTGTCTATTTTGACTTTTGTTGCCATTGCTTTTGGTGTTTTAGTCATGAAGTCTTTGCCCATCCCTATGCCCTGGATGGTATTGCCTAGGTTTTCTTCTAGGGTTTTTATGGTTTTAGGTCTTACGTTTAAGTCTTTAATCCAACTTGAGTTAATTTTTATATAAGGCGTAAGGAAGAGATCCATACCCAAATTTTGATGGGATTGTTTGTTTTGTTATTGCTGATTTGTTTGAGTTCCTTGTAGATTCTGGATATTAGTTATTTGTCCAATGTATAGATTACAAAGTTTTTCTCCCACTCTGTGGAGTATCTGTGTTCTCTGCTGATTATTTATTTTGCTGTGCAAAAGCTTTTTAGTTTAATTAAGTCACATCTATTTATCTTCGTTTTTGTTGCATTTGCTTTTGGGTTTTATTTATTTATTTAGAGAAAGGATCTCCCTCTGTCACCCAGGCTGGAGTGCAGTGGCACAATCTTGGCTCACTGCATACTCCACCTCCTGGGTTCAAGTGATTCTCCCACCTCAGCCTTCTGAGTAGCTGGGGTTATAGGCACATGCCACCACAGCCCAGTTAACTTTTGTATTTTTAGTACAGACATGGTTTCACCGTATTAGTCAGACTGGTCTCAAACTTCTGATCTTAGGTGATCTGCCCACCGCAGTTTCCCAAAGTGCTGGGATTACAGGCATGAGCCACTGTGGCCAGCGTGCTTTTGCATTCTTTGTCATGAAGTCTTTGCCTAAGCAAATGTCTAGAATGGTTTTTATTTTCAATGTTATCTTCTAGAATTGTTACCGTTTCAGTTTTTAGATTTAAGTCTGTGATGCATCTTCGTTGATTTTTGTATAAGGTGAGAGATGTCGATCCAGCTTCATTCTTCTACATGTGGTTTGCCAATTATCCCTGCACCATTTGTCAAATAGGGTGTTTTTCCCCGACTTATGTTTTTGTTTGCTTCGTTGAAGATCAATTGACTCTAAGTATTTGGCTTTACTTCTGGGTCCTCTATTCTGTTCCATTGGTCTATATGCCTATTTTTGTACTAGTACCATGCTGTTTTGGTGACTATGGCCTTATAGTAGAGTTTGAAATCAGGTAATGCAATGCCTCCAGATTTGCTCTCTTTGCTAGTCTTGCTTTGGCTATGCAGGCTCTTCAATGGGTTCATATGAATTTTAGGATTGTTTTTTCTAGTTCTGTGAACAATGATTTTGGTATTTGGATGGGAATTGCACTGAATTTGTAGATTGCCTTTGGCAGTACGGTCATTTTCACAATATAGATTGTGAAAATGGGATGATCCCTGAGCATGGGATGTGTTTCCATTTGTTTGTGTCATCTATGATTTCTTTCAGCAGCGTTTGGGAGTCTTCCTTGAAGAGGTCTTCCACTTCCTTAGTTAAGTATATTCCTAAGTATTTTATTTTTTATTTTTGCAGCTATTGTAAAATGGGTTGAGTTCTTGAGGTGGCCCTTAGCGTGTTCGCTGTTGGGGTAGAGCACTACTGATTTGTGTACATTATTTGTATCCTGAAACTTTAACTGAACTCATTTACCAGTTCTAGGATCTTTTTTGGATGAGTCTTTAGATTTTCTGCTTATATAACCAGGTCATCAGCAGACAGTGACAGTTTTACTTCTTGTTTACTGATTCGGATGCCCTTTATTTCTTTCTCTTGTCTGATTGCTCTGGCTAGGACCATTTTGATGAATTTTTTAAAACCCCAAAATTGTCATATTACTCCAGTTACTTATGTGCCTCATGCGGGATGCAGCATTTGTCACATAACTATATGCCTGATATATTGCAGGCCAAATCCCTTCAAATTTTAACATAGAAATCCACCCCAAAAAGTGCTAACCAATTCTTTAGCAAGTTTCAAGCACATTTATTACATTCCGCAAATTATTTGAACCATAAACACTCTCTTAATAGAAGACTAACAAAATCATTGCTGCGATTTTTCTATAATAAGCCCAGCTGGGGATTAAATGGCAGGGCTCTACCCTATCAGCTGCAGAAACTGATGGTCAAAGCTGTCCTTCTTTTGTCAAAGTGGTCATTTGGCTGAGTGTTACAATTATGCTACTGCACCTGCAGCGTTAAGTATTAGCTTAAATTCCTATTTGTAAATAGATAAATTCACAACCCAATTAATTAGAAACCATTCCTCAGTTGCTCTGACCACCTCTGGGAACAGGCGAAATATTATAAATACACTTAGTTATAATTTGTTCATGCCTAAACTCCCTCGACATGATTTTATCTTTCATTTAACTTTAACTTGCAAAGATAACAGCATGTCTATGAAGAAAAAAGAAAATACGCAACATATCTTAATAATTTAGGATTTTTCCATTCTAAATGATTAACTTGGTCCACTCAGCAATTTAGAATGGTATTTAAATTGACATTAAAACCAATTTTCATAAACACTTTTATTTAGAAAAACATGTCATACAGGGAAAATTAGAACTGTCTGTATCAGTATTTGGTAATATATACCTGAATTAGGGCAAACTGAACTCAATTCTAACATTTATTTTTAGGTTCAGCCTACAAGCACCTGCACATCAGAGTATGTTTTCTACCTCCAGTCACAACCCAACACTGTACACCCTACAAGTATACAAACTACATTTAAATCTGGGCTCTGAAAGTTAAAGATAAAATTTTGAATAGGATCTTTTCATCATTCTGGGCTTCATTTTCCTCATTTTTAAGACAGATATAAAATTATCACGCACATAGAGTTTTTGTGAGATTCAATGTCATAATCTAAGTAAGATCTTTAAAACAGTCCTTAGACTTTTATTAGGTTACTGCTCTTATGTTTATGTTCATCTCTATCTTCAGAAGTGACCATATTATTATTATTGTTTTTCCAAGAACAGTTACTAGACCGTCTGCACATAATCCATTCTAAGCTTGAAGAGAAATGTCTATTCTTATTTTCATTGCCATTCTTCCTTCATTTACATTCAAATCTCTCTTCCCCCTACAAATAATACGTTTTATTTACCCATGTACATGTATAGATACACATACATCTACATACGTACAGAATGTAAGAGAGAGTGCATGCTTATTTAGTTATTCATTTAGTTTTCTTTTCCTTTTATTTTATTTTTTTGTTTTGTTTTTGATTTGTGTTTTTTTTTTTTTTTTTTTTTTGAGACAGAGTCTCACTCTGTTGCCTGGCTGGAGTGTGGTGGCATGATCTCGGCTCACTGCAACCTCTGCCTCCAGGGTTCAAGTGATTCTCCTGCCTCAGCCTCCCAAGCAGCTGGGATTACAGGTGTGTGCCATCATGCCCAGCAAATTTTTGTATTTTTAGTAGAGACGAGGTTTCTTCATGTTGGCCAGGCTGGTCTGGAACTCCTGACCTCAGGTGATCCATCCACCTCGGCCTCCCAAAGAGCTGGGATTTCAGGCATGTGCCACCGCTGCCAGCCCATTTAGTTTTCTAATATCCTAATTTCAAGATTTAGAACAATGTTAAGACATATCAGGGACCCAAACGCTATTTGTGAAATAAATGAATAAATCTCCAATAGAAGTCTAATGTTATCCTACTTTTTTACCACTACTATATACGAATAGAGTAATGAGGACATATTTTGAAAAAATACTTCAAGATAAGATTTTACCAGTCAGAATAGTAAGTTGAAATATCGGCCCAACATTTAAATTCAATTCAATTAAGGAGCTTCCATATGAGAACAAAATTTAAAAATTCTATTATGGTCTTAGTACAGTGTTCAGCATACAATTTCACTGACTACAATATAAACTTCTTACTCAGAAATAATTTATTTTTCTTCTACTCAGAAATAATTTATTCTGAGAATATCCCTGTAATTTTCATTCTACTTTTCCACACAATAATACTCCTTGAATTTTAGACACAAATTTTATGAGTCATATTCAATTCAAGAGACTTGTGCACTATAGAGTTTAGTAACTTGAAAGTAATTTTCCAAATACACCTAAAACTGTACATAGTAATGTAAATGGATATATTCCCATCTGACTTTAAAAAGTTATTTAAAAATGAGCTATAACTGTGTTCATACTTCAAACCAAATACAATTTCTCCTACATATTTATCCTAAAGAAATTGCAAAACTATAAAAATTAGTTCAAATTTGTATATTACTACTGTTTTTAAAATATAAGACTACTAGAAACAAGAACAACACATTAGTAAAATCTTATTTAGCCATTAAAACTATAATGTTAAATATAACAAAATCTGCAAAAGGCTTACTACATAAAGCTATACATTATAATACTCGCTAAATCTATATTTTCAATAAATAAAATTTAGGTATGCCAAATTTTCAAAAGCTGACGGGCAGTATGGGGGTGATGGGATTGTTTTCTGTGCCATCACTGATGATTTGGGAAAGAGCAGCAAGACCCATTTACCATGAATTATGAGAAGGTATAAATATTTGCCTCTTTTAGAAGTAGAAAAAGCAATGCAAATACTTTACAAGAGCAGCGCTAACAATTAGTTTGCAGGTCATCTTTGTCAACCAAACGCCCTCCACAAGCAAAAATGTCAGCTATATAAAATTTTAATAATTCTACAATTTTATATTTAAAGAGTTTTGTATTAAACTAATAACAACAGATACTACACCTGTTCTTTTTTTTTTTTATTAGTATTATTATTGTTTTTGAGACAGAGTCTCGCTCTGTTGCCCAGGCTGGAGTGCAGTGGTGCGATCTCCGCTCACTGCAAGCTCCGCCTCCCAGGTTCACACCACTCTCCTGTCTCAGCCTCCAAGTAGCTGGGACTACAGGCGCCCGCCACCACACCCGGCTAATTTTTTTGTATTTTTAGTAGAGGCGGGGTTTGACTATGTTAGCCAGGATGGTCTCGATCTCCTGACCTCTGATCTGCCCGCCTCGGCCTCCCAAAGTGCTGGGATTACAGGCAGGAGCCACTGCTCCCTGCCACTTGTTGTTAGCCAAAAGGCTGAGAAGCCAACAAAGGCACAATACTTGTTGAAGGTGATGGATATGCTAATTACCATGGTGTGATGACTACACAATATATACATGTAAACAACATTTTATCTCATAAAGATGTATAATTAGGTTAACTGAATTTTAAAAAATTTTCTATTAGTATTTTCGTTCCATTATAAGTAACTTATTCAATTGTTTTAAATTTTAGCTCCTACAAATAAATGAGAACATGTAAAGTTTGTGTTTGTCTTTCTGTTACTGGCTTATCTCAGTTAACGTAATGTTCTCCAGTTCCATCCATATCTTTGCAAATGACAAGATCTCATTTTTTTAAGGGCCGAATAGTACTCCATTGAGTGTATGTACTCCATTATCTTTATCCATTCATCTGTCGACTGATACTTAGGTTACTTCCAAATCTTGGCTCGTGTGAATAGTGCTGCAGACATGGGAGTGCAGATATCTGTTTGATATATTAATTATTTTTCTTTTGTGCATATTCCTAGTAGTAGGATTGTTGGATCATATGGCAGCCCTATTCTTACTTATTTGAGGAACCTCCAAACTGTTCTTCATAGTGGTTGTACCAATTTACATTCTTATAACTGTATACAAGGGTTCCCTTTTCTCCACATCCTTGTCAGCATTTGTTAATGTCTGTCTTTTGGATAAAAGTCATTTTAACTGGAATGAAATAATATCTTTCTGTAGTTTTGATTTGCATTTCTCTAATTATCAGTGATGTTGAGTACCTTTTTGTATACCTATTTGGCATTTGTATGACTTATTTTGAGAATTATCTGTATTATTAGATTTTTTTTCCTATGGAGTTGTCAGAGATCCTTAAATATTCTTATTAATCCCTCGACAGATGGATATTTTGCAAAAATTTTCTCCCATTTTGGGGGGGTATAGCTTTATTTGTGGACGGTTAGCAGAGGCTGGGAAGGGTCAGGGATAATAGGAATGGATAATGTGTACAAATACATATTTAGCTAGAATGAGTAAGTATTTGATAACACCACATGTGATTATAGTCAACAATAACTTATTGTGCATTTCAAAATAACTAAAACAGTATAACTGTATTGTTTGTAACACTTTAAAAGGATAAATATTTGAGGTGATCGATACCTCATTTACCCTGCTATGATTATTATGCATTGTATGTCTGAATCAAAGTAATTTACGTGGCCCACAAATTATATATACTATATACCCCAAAAAATTAAAAATTGAAAAAAAGTAATTTATTCAATTATAGTTCAATGACATGACCACAAAATATAACACCACGTCTCTCATAAAACATCATCTACTATGTTTATATAATCCCCTTTACAACAAATTTTCTATAAAAATTATAAAACAAGTCAATCTTCACATTAATAACATATATAGAATAACCTATAACAGATTGCTTTAACTTTATTTTAATTATTTAATCATTGTATTTAATTTCATCGTTGAACACAATTCACTAAATTAGAGCTGATATACAATATATTTGTTGATAACAGATCCTACCTTAGTCCTACATAGATTTAACCAGTCTTGAATGATATTGTTTATAGCCAATGTTCAAAATTGTGTGAAGATCTAAACTTTCAAGAGCTTCAGAGGAATTTGACATAAATTCTGTGTTCACTAATTTAAAGCACTTTATTTTCTCTCTTAAATAATTATATGCAGCCTCTTTATTTCGCAGAGACCACTGAAAACTGATTCTCATAAACTCATTTATTTTTCTGGATATTCCTGATCTGAAAGTCTCTCTCTCTCAAAATATTGTAGCCAAATTGGAGATAATGGACCTGTGAGAATAAAATAATCAAGTAAATCCACATTTAGATATAATATTATTTTGAATATATGGCAATTTAGAATACAGCATGATTGATCATGGATTCTATTCTATATCCAAACCTTTTTTCAAATGAGGATGTCATAATGTGGGTCTAGAGAAGACCATGGAGACTTGTAGAATAAGCCAGTTGCAGGCAGGTAGATGTCAGGCAACCCCGTTTTGTGAAACAAGAAAAATCGAGGGCTAGTTCCTACGTTTCTCTTATCCCCCAGAAGCCAAATAAAATTTGAGTTTTAAAAAAATAACATAGATTCAAAAATACAGAGCTTCTGTTCAGGCTCACACTAGCCGTTTTATTGAGTTCAATATTGTACAGCCCCTAATTTACAAGATTACATTGGGCCTTATGTCAAATTTTGAGGAAACCACACACACACACACGACCTTAAATTTAGCAGAACAGCAAATGAAATTCTGCAGAGATATCTTCTTTTATCCAAATCTTTGGTAAGACTCCTTCCAACTACCTTTTTTGTTCGTTTACATTCCTTGGTTCATATTAAGAGTCACAAATTGGATTAGTGAATCAAACCTTTTTAAAACATTATTAAACAAAACTTTACAATTTTCTGGATCAAAAATAAGAAAATACTAGTAATAATATGTATATGTATATTATAATCATTTAATACTTCACTGACATATCAGAATTTCCTCAGTTTACAGAGTTGTTTTCTATAATAATTTACGCTTCTATGGTATAGAAAAATAAGCTATTTCCTCTTGGTCTGTAGCTAAAACTGGAATCAAGTACAGCTGATTCTTAATTATCTTAGAAAACTTACCACATTCTCAAGTTTGGTTTTCAGTCCTGCACGCTCTGAAATTTGATATGGTCTTCAAGTTAAGAATAAAGGCAGATGTTGAGCAGAAACTTTTACCAAGAATATGAGACTGAAATTTTTTTTATTATATTCCTTCTAAATGAAAAAAAATTTGCAGGTAACTGTATATTTTGATTTTAGCATAACACATTTATCATTGTTTTCCACCACGAGTAGCCAAGTTATATCAATAGACTCCTTAAAAACATGTGGCTAGAACAAAGAAAATTATTAACTATTTTCTGATATTAAGATGGTTTGATGTATCCATCTTTGCATAAAATAAGCAATTACCAATAAGACCAGAATATTTTAATTCTTTTAGTTAAGGTGTTATCTCTCCCAGTGTATTAGCCATAGTTTTAGATGTTGAATTAATTATCTTTAGCTGCAGTAATGCTACAAAAGGTAAGCTAAAATTTCCATAAAATATACTGATTAAAATTCATTTTTCAGTATCATATCTGCAGATGACCCTAATGATTTTCCTCCAGGTTGTAGACTGGATTCAGCTTGATTCCACCAGTCTTCCCAATCAGAACTCAATCTGACAAGGAGGTGGCTGCCAAAGACATGCTCTTCTCATGGAAAATGTCAGGGACAAAAGAAGCTAAATCTAGTGGGGTGGGAAATACTACTTCTGCCACGTAGGAAGGAAAAAGAGGGAATATTTGCTCCACAATGATGTAACGTACCACAGATGACTGCTGAAAACAGTTGCCCATGTTTATCTTATTTTTTTCTGTGTTTGGTGACTAAATCACCAAATTTCTCATTGCCTGTTCTTTGTTTACATTTGTCTTTGTTAGTGTGTTTAACTCAGCATGCCTCATGATCCTTTAATTTCTTTAATGATAATTTTATTCACTCTTGTGATAAAATTTATTTTGTGCAAAAGTGTATTTATTGCCAGTTATGTTTGCTGATGCCTCATTATACATTCCAAGAAATAAAAATAAAAGACGAGCCTACCATTATATTTTGAAAAATATATGGATATACGTATACTAAATTCATTATAAAAATAATTTTAAAGTATAATTTACTGTCATTAGATAGGAAGAGATGAGGAATAAGAAGCAAAGCACAAAGTTTAGATCACGAGTTTTACTGTAAGTCATATAGTAGATCTCGGCGGGCCACAGAGGTGCTGAATAACATTGAATAACAGTATGTTCTAATAAATAGTACCATTTGTTGGACTCATTATGAAGACTACACCATACACCATCTGATTTTTCAAAGCAATGCTTCTGAAGTTATTTTTAAGTAAATCAGCCTGAATCTTTGTCTGAGTATTTCCTATATTACATTAATTTACTATTACTATCAACTTTCTATAAACTATAGTTTTCATCAAATTGAAAATAAGCACAAACTAAAATTCAATAATATTTTATTATGTGGTATACGATGACATTATGTGACACTTGAAAAGCACAAATTCCCTTGAACTGCTTCTTGTTTTGACCTCCTTTCTGTATCTCATATTCCTAAGTGCCTGATGAATATCTTCATTTAATGTCCAAGCAATACCTCAAACTCACAAAGTGATTGGCATATTGTGTTATATTTTGCTTCTATTGTATATTTGTATCTATTTTGCATTCTCATTTTTCCAGCTACAAGATTTAGTATTCACTTATCAGAGCATGAATACTGGAAGTTGCATTAAGCCCTAGGGTAGCCATTAGACACAGTTTCATCTCTTCATTTGTTTTGGTCCGTAAGTATATCTCTTTATAGCTATCTATCTATCTCATCTATCTCCCTATTGACCTGTCTTTCATTAATCTATCTAGCTATTCATTTGTTGTAGGATTATTTAAATATACAGTAGTTCTGTTTTAATCCAACATTTGTAAATTTTTGAGAATAAATTTGCTAAACTGAATTATTTCAGGAAAGAAAATATCTCTCAAAAATAATATGAAAGGGCCGGGCACGGTGGCTCATGCCTGTAATCCCAGGACTTTGGGAGGCCGAGAAGGGCGGATCATGAGGTCAGGAGATAGAGACCATCCTGGTGAACGTGGTGAAACCCCGTCTCTACTAAAAATACAAAAAAAAAAAAATTAGCCAAGCGTGGTGGCGGGCACCTGTACTCCCAGCTACTTCAGAGGCTGAGGCAGAGGAATGGCGTGAACCCAGGAGGCGGAGCTTGCAGTGAGCAGAGATCGCATCACTGCACTCCAGCCTGGGCGACAGAGCGAGACTGTGTCTCAAAAAATAAATAAATAAATAAATAAATAAATAAATAAAATAAGAATATGAAAGTAGGTAACGTTTTTAACAGCTTTATTGAAATATGATTCACTTACCATAGAATCCACCCATTTAAAGTGTGCAATCCAATGGCCTTTAGAATGTTAACAGAGTGGTACAACTGCCACAATCAGTTTTAGAATATTTTCATTTACCCCCACAAAACCCATCTATCCTTCGGCCTTCACCTCAACTGTCCCGTCTCTCAACGCCACATCACAGCAACCACTAATCTACTTTCTGCTTCTACAGATTTGCCTAATTTGAACGTTTCATATTGTATAAATGGGAAGTGTACAGTATGTGGCCATTGTGAACAGGCTTCTTTCACTTATGTTTACAAGATTTATCATGTTGTAGCATGTATCAATACTTTATTTTATTTCATTCCAAATAATATGCTATTGTATGGATAGACTAGATTTTATCTACAAATCAGTTGATGTGCATGTGAGCTATTATAATAATGCTGCTGGGAATACTTAAATTTTTGTGTGGACATATGTTTTAAATTTCCGTTGGGTATATATCTAGAAATGGAATTGCCTGATCATATTATAACTCTATGTTTAGCCATTTAAAGTATTAAAAAACAGTTTTTCCAAGAGCCTTGAGTTAGTAAGTGTGTCACAAAGATAGGATAAAAGGACCGGGAAGTGGCTTCCATGCAATGGTGGGGGAGCTGGATATTAGACACTTCTAAGCTATAACGTTATCATGTGAGAATGGCTACTGTCTTAGTAAAAGGGTATATATGCTACAAAAAATATTCTATCCATAAGCAAAATGCAACTATTACGAAGTATGTCAGTCCCTATGTTGAGTTTTGAGAGAAGCATTTTCCACTGAGAATATCAAGTTCTCATTTAAATTTCAGCCTCAAATTTCTACGGCATATTTGGTTTAGAAAACTCTAAGACCAGACATTGACAAAGTGGTACCATTTTGATAGAAATTTGGTGTCTCAAAGGAAAAAAATAAAAATATCTCTGAAGAAACCTGAAATAAATTTCTAATAATTATCTATAGAAAAATACTCCAGTAAAAGAGCTCACAATTAAAACGTATATAACACAAAAGGAAACTAGACACCTTTAGCAAGAATCAGTATCAAAACTAATACAGTTAAAGCCAAAAAAACTTTAGATAAGGAATTTATTTGACAGGTAAAATACAACAGCAATATGTAATTAAACAAGAAAAAATAGAAAACATAAAAATGAAGTAAGAGATTTTAGGTGGATTGGGTCGGGCACAGTAGCTCATGCCTGTAATCCCAGCACTTTGGGAGGCCGAGGTGTGCAGATCATTGGGGTCAGGAGCTCGAGACCAGCCTGGCCAACATGGTGAAACTCCCTCTCTACTAAAAATACAAAAATTAGCCAGATGCGGTGGTGGGCACCTGTAATTCCTGCGACTCTGGAGGCTGAGGCACAGAAATTGCTTCAACTCAGGAGGCGGAGGTTGCAGTGAGCAGAGATCATGCCACGCACACCAGCCTGGGTGACAGAGTGAGACTCAGTCTTCAAAAAAAAAGAGAGAGAGAGAAAGAAAAAGAAAAAATCAAAGTTGAAAGAATAAAGAAGGTAATAATTACTACATGGGCACAATATTTACTGTCAATTAGCAACTGGCTTCTAATAGGTATTAAAACGAATCGACGATCATTGAATACAGTGTCTAATAATGGAAAAGTGTTGGGAAAACCATATATTGAGTTTAAGAAGGGAGACAGACAATAATTGAACTATTTTCTGTGCCGATTATTCTTACCTGGAAAATTGGTTTAAGGCTGATGTGGGCAATTAGAGCCATAAAATTTAGGAAATGGTAGAGGAGATGGTAGTACGATGGCTAGAGGAAGAAAACATTTAAAAGTCTATGACAATTGGAATACAGAATTAGAAATATTTGGCATGATTCAGTGAAGGAAGAAAATATATACAATAACAATATGTAGATCAAATCCAGTGACCTTGTCTCGTACAGTAGAACACTTAGTCTTTAGAAGAGTTGCAGCTGAGGCTGGAGTGGCATGTTTATAAGATGCAAAAAATACTGCAATATTAGACTTTATGACCTTAAAAATCTCTCCCAAATAGGATATCACCAGAATAATTGTGTGCTAATGGCTACAATTATTGTGTGTACCTATGCCACCTTGGGAGAGGAAGGTAAAATTAGCTTACTTTAAATAATTTATCAATAAAACTATAAATGCTTTTCTCTGCTATAAAGTCACTTTCCAAGACCTACAAGTTGAATTATTTAGAAATTCACAGTTTCTTGGAAAATAATACTGTAGGTAATGGTCCTTCATGGCTAGGTGATGCCCCAAATGACCTGACAGGTCTTATGTAACAATCATTTTGTTCATAACAGTAAGGTAATATTTAGAATAATTATCTTATGTAGTAAATTATCCTACATATATTATAGACATTATATTGCTCAAGGTAATATATTTTCCCACTATATCTGTAGAAATAATTTATAGCTGCTAAGTCTCATGTATTTTCTAATTCACAGTATTTAGTAACAAGAGAATTGCATCATCTACCTATAAAAGAACACCAGAGACAGAACACATTTTCTTTCTTCTTACACAAACATTTCCCCAGCTTTACTGACATATAATTGACAAGGTATATAATGTATACTTGAGGAAATTATATGAATTTGAGGTGCACATAATGATGAGATGTACATATATATTTTGAAATGATGATCACAATCAATTGAGTTAACACATCCATCACCTCATAGAGTTATCTTTATTTTTTCCTTTGGTGTGAGGAGATTATTTAAGACCCATTCTCTTAGCAAATTTCAGGTATAAAATACAGTATTATTAACTATAGTCCCCAAGCTGTACATTTGATCCTCATAACTTATTCATTTTATAACTGAAATTTTGTACCCTTGACTAACATCTCCCCACTTCCCCAATCTCCCAGCCTCTGACAACTACTAATCTACACTATATTTCTATGAGTTTGACTTTTTTTTTGATTCCACAAGTACGTGAGATCATATGGTATTTCTCTTTATTTGACTTAGCATTACCTCAGGTTTCGTTCGTGTCCCAAATGGCAAGACTTTCTTCTTTTTATGGTGCCTAATATTCTATTGTGTGCGAGTGTTTACACATTTTCTTTATTTATCTGTCAACAGACTCTTAAGTTGTTTCCACATCTTGGCTATTGTGAATAATGCTGCAATGAATATGGTAGTTGCAGGTATCTCTTCAAGATACTGATTTCATTTCCTTCAGATATGTACCCAGAAATGTGGCTGCTGAATCATGTAGTAGTTCTATTTTATTAAGTAACCTCTCTATTTTTCTCCATAATGGCTGTGCCAATTTACATACCCACTAACAGTGCACAAAGCTTCCATTTTCTCAGCATCCTCACCAACGCTTGTTATCTCTTGTTATTTTGATAATAGCAATCATTATAGGTATAAGATGATATTTTTGTGCTTTTGATTTACTTTTCCAAGAAGATAGTGATGTTGAACAATTTTTCATGTACCTGTTGGCCATGTGAATGTTTTCTGTTCAGAAAGGTCTATTTAGGTCCCTTGCCCATTTTTCAATAGTTACTTGTTTTCTTGCTATTGAGTTGTTGGAATTCCTTATATACTTTAAATACCAGCCCCTTTATTAGAGGTATGGCTTGCAAAAATGTTTTCCCATGCCTTAGATCACCTTTCCACCCTGTTGATTATTTCCTTGGCTTTGCAGGTTTTTAGTTTAAGGTAGTCCCATTTGTTTGTTTTGTTTTTATTGCCTTAACTTGTGGTATCACATCAGGAAAATTTCCTAGACCAATGTCAAGGAGCTTTTTCTCTATGATTTCTTCCAGGAGTTTTCAGTTTCGGGTCTTAACATTTAAGTCACTAATTAATTTGAGTTAATCATTGTGAATGGTGTAATATAGGCATCCATTTTCACTCTTTTGCATGCAGATAATCCATCATTTGTTGAAAAGACCATACTTCCCTCATTATGTATTCTTGGTGCCCTTGTTAAAGATCAGTTTATTATACATGCGTGAATTTAATTCTGAACTCTCAATTCTGTTCTACTCGTGCATATGCAAGCATATAAATACACAGATAGAGAGATATAGTTATAATATAATTAAATTGATTATATTATATACAATAAATTTGTGATTTGGAATATGGGAATATTTAAAAATAAATGAAAACTTTAGGATTTATTAATTTATTCTATTTTTAGAATATATGTTTATACAATTAAAAAGTAAGATTACAAAAGCCTGGTGGAAATTTATAGAATTTAAATTTCTAATTATGCCTCTGCCTCCTTCCTACTACAAGGTTTTTGATTTATCTTATCTTTCATACCTAATATTGAATAACCTTTGAATCCCTTATAACAGAAAATTTGCTTTTGCATAAGCTTGAAAGGTAACATATATACATATACATATATATGTATATATATATATATAAATCTATGAAAGTGAAAGTTGGAAACAGAAGAAAACAGCGTGAAAGGGGCCACTGAAGTATATAGTGAAGGCAAGAAAGGGCACCTGTTTTTTGTTTGTGTTTGTTTTTTTTTTTTTCCCCACAAGAAACTTTCTGTAACCTCACCCTGGGTGTTAAAGAAGTCTTGAATGCCTCCCAAGTTCTCTGAAGATTGTGTCTCTTGGGTGGTAAGGAAAGTTGGTGGTAGGAGAGACAAAGTGCTCAACTAGTCAGCACTGACTCAAGCTTCTGTCTCTTTCTGTTCAGTTAGGCAGTGAAGTTGTTATTTCAGCTCCTCCTGCTGTGCTCTCAAATATTAGTACATTATTGATGTACTGGAAATTAATTTGTTTACCTAGATGCCTTTCTGAGTCAAAAAAAAAAAGAGAAAACAGTAAACATGCATGAGGGTATTTGAGAAAGTAGCAAATTTAACTCAAATTTTGGTCAAATTGTGGAAAAAACATAACAATTGGAAATTCAGTAGTAAACATTTTACTGCTTAAACATTTCTTCAGACTTCTCCACGCATGCATAAGCCTCCACCATGCTGCTTGCCTGCCTCTCTTCCTACCCGATCATTAAATCAACAAACAAATAGAAACTGTAAATGGATACAATGCCTTTATGTTTCATTTCAGGACAATCCAGCTCTTTATTTATTTATTTATTTGCTCTTTTTTCTAGATTGTCCAATGGCCTATTTTTTATGTCTAAGTAATTCTTAAACAAAGATAATATGTGGATGATGAGGAATATTAGTCCAGCTCCAATTATGTACATTAAAAAAAATCCTACCACATAATTTAAACTAAAACACATTCTTGTGAGCTTTAACTATCGAACTATTACTAATGGTGCTTAAAGAAATAGTTTTGATAGGGTGATTTACTGAAAGCATTTTTTGCATAGACTGTCTTTTTATAAATAGAATCCTATAAAATAGCTTATAGTGTGAATTAACTATTTATTTTACCCATGAGGAATTTAAGTTCACAGAAAGATTATTTCCATAAGAAATTTTAGGCATTTAGAAATTTTCTAAGGTTTTATTTATTTTTTCTATGTTGCATAGGCTGTGCATTTCAACTTTTTAATAGTCAGCTGATTATATTCTGCTCAATTCTGATAATTTTTTTTATTTTCACGACTTTCTGTATCCTTGGTTTGCAATAACCCATATTTGAGTAATTCATAGGGAAAACAAACAAACAAATTTACTCTTTATTGGATCAGAGATCCTTAGTAAACTGAATAGCAGGCAAAAAGAGTAAATGTCTCACTGTTAGACATTTTAGAATAGCCTTTTGCAAATTATTTCGAGTAATGTTATTTGAATAGGAATGGTAAATCCCAAGAATAACTAGGTAAATAACTTTTTAAAAAATTTTTATTTTTTCATAGAAACAGGTTTTTAAGGTGATTATTCAGAAACCAGTGTTGGCATGTACTTATCGTTAGAAGGAAAACACATATGACATTTTTTGTTTGTTTTGCTTATTTTGAAAGATGCTAGAAGGGTTACTGCTATATAACGGTAAGAGAAATTGAACATCTCTTTTGATAGTAAGTGGTACATACTATGTATTTGCTTAGTTGTTGGAAGAATTGTTTTGTTTTCTTTTAGTGTATTATTATGGCAGGAACAAAGAAAGAAAAAATGGTGTCATAACTAGGAAAGATCAACACCAACTGCTACCCTTTACTAAATATTACATCCCTCAAGAAATATTTTGTGTGAGTTATTTCTAAAATAACATATATATATGTATACATATAGAAAATGGATATGTTTTTTCACTGATAAAACAGATTTAATGAGTTTATTCCAAACCATGAGTTATAACTGGCAATGTCAACTGTCAAACAAATAGCTAACCTCAAAGTCTGAGTTCTCAAATAGAGGATATTAGAATAATTTTTATTATGGAGAAGAAATATACACTTGTCTCTATAATCACTCATGGATGGATATATTCAGTAAAAACTTCGTGTCCAGGCAACTGACAAAATAATTATTGTTAAAATATAATACCTGAACAGAATGAACATCTAACACAGTGTTTATATAAGTTCCTGTCACAGAGTATATACTTAATAATTATTAAATAAGGAAATTGAATTGAGAATATGAAGAGGAATGAGGAAATGGAATTAAGCATTAACAGTGGGAAAAAGCTCATTATCCTAAAAACTGTAGATCTTTAAAGTTATCCCTTTGTTACTCAAAGAAATACACCTTCAGGAGGATGTTAGAGGAATTAATACAGGTATAATTTTGTTTGGCCTATAATTTTCTTAGAAAGCATTGTTGCACAAAGTGTCTGTAATAAGAAAAGTGTCAACATCTCTAGTAGGTGGACTCTTGTTCACTAATGAACACTATTCATTTCTTAAAAATTAAAAAATGTTTTAATTCGTTAATTTTAAATATTAAATTGGTATAGTAAACTAGGGAATGAACATCAGAGCCCAACAAGTATTTCAACAAAAAGACCATAAAACTTTATCTTGACCAAGATTCCTGTCTTTCTGAAAAGTTAATACAATGTATATCATGGAGGAGTTATCTTCAATTATGGTAATAATTATGAGATAAAAATGGAAGTCTATAAGTGTTTGAGAAAGTGTTAAATGGAATTAATCTACACAGCTAAAATAAGTTAGGTGTCCCCATTATAGTTCAAGTAAGTAAGAGGTGAAAATTAGTTTGGTGAAACCACAAAGAATACAAATAAGTCAATAATTGTTTGACTTAAAATAGTATTCTATTCATCAGTCTTTCAAATTTCCTATTTTTCTTTGATTATTCAGCATAATTATAACAATGCATTAAAGAAAGATATCTAGGACATAACTACATATAGTTAGCTTAGATTTTGGTTTTTTAACCTCATTTCAAAAGAAAAATGATTGCAGTATTTAGAAAAAGTAATTCACAAACCAATTAAAATATTCCCATTCCTTCTTATATGATAGTAATTGCTTTCTAAGCATGTGTTAAATTTTATTGCACACTACTTAATTGAAGAGAAAAATTCATACTATTTAAATTTAGATTGTAGAATAATTGTCACCATAAATATTTTTAGCATTCTGAATTCTAGCAAACATTTCTCACCACAACAAACATATAAATCAAGAATTCTGTTATTCAAAGCATGTGAATATTTTTATAATTAAAATAAATGGCATCATTACACAGAAACACACATATACATGCAACAAAACAAAGTAATTTTATAGACATGTTTTTCAAATATTATGCTGGAATGAAGGATAATTTAAAGGACAGAGAAATGGCTTGAAACCACTTTGGAGCCTACCCCTATTTCTTGCCCTGCCATGAGTGTAGCAGGAAGGCAGACGCAAAGAGAAGTGGGTGTTAATATGAGTAACATTTTCCATGCCACATATTTATAAAGTTTATTCTATAATCTAAGAGTTCCAGAAATAACTCTCCTTTTGAAGATTTCTCTAAAGAAAAATTCTCTTTTTCTCCCAATCACAGAAGCATGTAAGTGGTGGCATACTTCCATCTTTCTACATTGCAATTTCTATACTAGTACTCTTCTTTTTATAAAACTTAACAAAACCTCTCTTCCATCCTACAACTTTCTGTTTGTTGTCCCCTCTCTAACTTCTGGCCAAACTCTCTCTTCCATGGACAACTAGACACTTGACTTAAAACCCTCTTCAGTAAAACTGCTGCCATTCCTCAAGCTAATCTCAGTGTCCATGCTTGCTGCCTACCAAACATCTTAGCTTTAGTTGTCCGTCAACATCCAACCCCCTTGTTTTATCATAGACCTACTTATCTGGACTATTTTCCCTTATAAAGTATACTTCATGCTTCTATGCAGTATAGATCTGTCACTCAAGCTATTTTTATAGTACCTATTTGGCTCTAATATTCTTTCATTCATACTAAACTTTCAAATCTTCTCGATCAATCTTCATTTTTAAAAATCTCATACTTGACAATGAACTTTGTTGGAAGAATATATATATTCCAGTTGCCACTTCATTTATCTTATCTCATTTGAATGTTCAGCCACATCACAGAGAAGACCATTTTCATTTTACTTGAAACATCATCTCTTAATGTCCTTTTTTTTTTTTTTTCTATCCTCACTGGCTGCTTCATCTCAATAGCTTTTCTAAGATCCTTTCCCCTATGCTAGCATCTCTAAATTTTGGAAAACCTCAGATTTTAATATCTGCTAATGACTTCCTACTTCTCCACCGCTTCGTTTTTCTCCTCTATAATTATGTTCAAAAGCCCTGATGTTCAATTATTCTCTTGAATAAATCAAGCTCATTTCTACTTCAGGGTTTTTGCAAGACTCTTCCCTGTCATTGGCTTATCTTTTCCTTAATTTTTGTACGCCTAGCTTTTTAAAATTGTCTTTCAGATTTTACATTTCCAATCTTCGTTAAACTGTCAAATATTCTTTCCATTGCTTCACCTATTCTTTATGAATTCACTCTGGAGGAATGCCTAACATTTTTGTAAAGGTATGCACTTTTACAGTGCAATTTCAGATATTCAATCATTATTATTTTTACATTCCTCAATAATTGAATTGAATTTATCTTTTGAATCTTCAATGTATTATGTAGTTAAGAATGAAAATATTGCTCATTTTAGGGCACCCACTCCAAGTTTCTATGTTGCTTTTAAGTTGTGGCAAAAATCATGGAAGGCAATGGGAAGGTGGACTATGTGCTTCTACAATTTAATCCTCTATTCGTAACCTATTAGAACCTATTCCTGCTGGCATCTACTAAGAAATCTCTGTTCCTGTCTGAGAAAGGTGACTAGTGCAGTCAGTGACTCTGTATTTAAAGATATGCAGCAAATACTTACAGAATTAAACATGATATTTCAACCTGGGAGTATACTGCTATTTTTCTATGAAGTTCAGAACTTTTAGAGATAATAAGTCGGAAGTAATTAGTTTAGCAAATATGAAAGTCCTTCATATTAGCCTATTAGTTTATGTTCAAGACACTGACATTTGCCTACTCCCCAGAACTTTGTATTTTAGGAAGAGATTTAGTCTGTGAAGTTGTTCTGAATAAGCCTGCATTTAACCACTAAGTAGTTAAGCAACTAATCACTTTCTTAAAAGTAATTAGACTGATTTTTCTACTGACATTACTAACTGGTCAATATTTTTTTAAATTACATAATTTTAAGACAAAAATAGGAATGTTAAATATTCTACTCCATCAAGAAATGAGTTTTCACTTCATTTAATTCACTTCCAATTTATTACACATAAAATAGGAGTAGAAAAAGACATGGTGGGATACAAGTAAAGGATATTGCTGTTCAATACATTCTGTTACTCAGGGCAGGCTTCTTACGGATTTCTACTAATTAAGAACAGTTCTATATAATTAAAAAATCTCGGAGCAATTAATCTGCTTATGTTACTTTTTCTAAAGTTGTCTTAAACACCTGAGCAATTCTGTAAAAATATTCTGAAATAGTTATGTGGCTAAATTCAACAGATTATAAAGAGCTTTATACTCATGAATATATATTCACTGATTATGGTTTTTAGTCTAAGACTAAAAGACTCTAATTTTAGAGATGGATCTAGATGCAAACAATATTAGGTCATACCTCACCTATGTACCTTTCAATATTTTTATAACCTAGGTTTTTATCATGTCAAGCAAAGACTAAATAACAGTTAAAAAGAAGTAAGTTACACAGTTTATTTTAAAAAAATCATTTTAGATTAACACTGAAAAAACTTCTATTAAGGGCATTTACATAAAAATAAAACTTACAGTATCATGAGTTCACATCTTTCCTATGATACCAAAAATTAATTTTTCTGTACTTTATGCATCTCTGGAAAATGATGTGACCCAGAAGTAAGGGAGAACTAAAAATGCGAAGACTTCGCCAGAGCAGATATAGCAATACTGCAAGAGTTTTCCCCAGTAATATATACATAGCCACCATGAACAAAGAGTAGGCGTAAGAAGAAAATGTGACTTAGAACTTTATACACAGAAAACCTAGAGAAACTGTAGGACAATAAATCAGTCTTCGTAGTCTGTGTGGCTAATGTGAAACAATATTCTAAAATATCCAAGATAATGTGTAGAATAAGAAAAAATATCAAATATATAATTTATTTTTCAACATTAGACATTGACTGACCCACTAGGTACCAGGAACTGCATCTTGGAATAGATCAATGAACAAAAAACAAAGATTCCTACCCCATGAGATATTGCATTCCTGAAATATACATAATAAATAGGTCATCAGCAATAGACAGAATATATTATGTACAATATTATAAAGTGAAAAGTAAGCATTACAATTTTTTTTAAAAAAAGAAAGGAAAATAGGTTAAGAAAAATTTGAAATGCCAGGGTAGAGTGCATGCTCCATTCTCATTCAGCTTCTTGTGGGGAGGGGTATACATAAACTAGAAATAAGATAGATTTAACTGGCTTTTGAAAATGATTTTGTAGAATTAATACTACAAAATGATTTGCAGTTGTAAGCAACAGATTAATTATATTGATTAACCATGAAACAAATTGAGAAACAGATGGTGAGAAAATATGCAGGGGGAACAGGACAGTCAAAGGATGGTGGAACCAATGGATTAGATGTTTTTCTGGGTCAAAGATTGTTGAAATCAGGAAACTAGAGAGATTGAGTAGATAGCAAACCTATGCCTTTCAATTTATCTGATAGTCAGAAAGTCCTATCTATGAAATGGAGATTATAAAGAACTCTTAAAACTCAGTAATAAAGAATCAAACAATACAATTACACCATGGGCAAAAGATATGAACAGACACTTCACCAGAAAAAAAAAATCCAGATTGAAAATAAGCATATGAAAATATGTTTAATATCACTTGTCAACAAAGCATTGCAATGTAACACAGCATTAACATATTACTGCACGCATATTAGATTAGCTAAAATCCAAAGAACTGACCATATTAACTGCTGTCAAGGATGTAGAGTGACATGAACTTCCATTCCTTGATGGTGGGAAAGTGAAATGTACAGTCAGTTTAGAAGATAGTGGTAGTTTCTTACAAAGATACTATGATTTGAATGTCTCTTCCAAAACTCATATTAAAATTTAATTGCCAATGTAACAGCATTAGGAGGTGGAGCCTTTAAGAAGTGGTTAGATTGTGAAAACTTTTATCTCATGAATACATTAATGCTGCCATCTTAGGAGTGGGTTAGTTATTGTGGGAGTGAGCTCATAATAAAGTGGGCTCATGAGAAAGAGGAATTTGGCCCAATTTAATCTTTCTCTCTTGCATGCTTGCTTGCATTTTTGCCACGCTATAACAAAGTAAGAAGGCTCTCAGCAGATGCTAGCACCATGTTCTTGGACTTCCCAGCTTCCAGAAGTTTAGAAAATAAATTTGTTTTATTTTCAAATTACCCAGGCCATGATATTTTGTTATAGCAACAGAAAACGAACTAAGACAAAAACCAAATATAGTTTTACTACAATATCCAAAAATTACACTTCCAGGTATTTATTAATTTGCAAGCCTACATCTACAAAACCAAGAAATATCAAAGCAAAAACAAGCAAATAAAGAAATTTTATATGAAAGTATATAGCAGCTTTATTTATAATAGTCCAAAATTCAAATTTGCCGAAATGTCTTTCAGTAGATTAATGAATACACCAACTGTGGTCGATCCATTCATTCAATGGAAAGTTTTTCAGGGATAAAAATAAATGAGCTATTAAACCAAAAAAAGAATGAGTGAAACCAATGGCTATTGCTATGAGAAAAAAGCCAGTGTGTAAATGCTACATATTATACAACTCCAATTATATAGTGTTCTAGAAAAGAAAAAAATATAGAAAAGGTAGAAATATCAGTGGTTGGCATACATTCAGGAGAAAGGGAGGAAGGTTGAACAGATGAAGTGCAAGAGATTTTTAAAGCAGTTAAAATAATCTGTATAATTCTTTAATATTGCATATAGGAAGTTTTGTATTTGTCAAAACTCATAAAACTATAGCACAAAGAGTAAACAATAATCTGTGCAACATTTAAAAATAATTGGAAAAACATGGGATCTTGGAAGGAATGCAGATTGTGACGAGAATATAACTGCACTTCAAATGTAAAAAACAACCTCAGTGAAGGGAGTGGAGGGAAAAGTTGCCATCTTACATAACTTTGGAAACGAATTTTAGTTTGTAATACATATGTACTGTTCTCTAGTTGATAAAATTTTTCCAATAGAGGTATGGGTTAAAAATTCTTACATCAATAAACATATATACTGGAACTGAACAATTGAATTAATGGATGGCAGGTGTGGAAGCCATGTTTCTTACTACTGGACTAAGAATATATATATAATATATATATGTATTAGAATCAAAAGCGTTCTTATTTTCTCCAAAACCTTCCATATGTATATTTCTGAATTTAAAAAATTGCAATAGTAGTTCATTATTTATTGAAATTCTTCAGAGTGTATCAGTAATTAAAGTCTTAAATATTTTTGTAAAAGTAAATAAATCAACATAAGAATGCTATAAATGTAGGAGATTCTGGAAATTGTATTAACTGTATAATAATGTTTACCTTTATGTCCACCTATGTTTCTCAAACTTAGAGGGAAAAAGCAAGTCTTTGTGTGTGTTTTAGATGGTATATTTTGTAATATTTACAAGTTTTTTTATATAAATATATTCACACAGACGTAACAATCTAAGCCTAAATAAAATAACAAAATTTCTCTTGAATTGAATTGAAATCTATCTTGTTCTTCAATTATAAACCTCAATTCTTTTGTATAATAAATTTATCTGTGAAAAAATAGGTTTTAGACTCAAGAAAAATAATTATCTAAGCTTACGCATTTGGAAACCTTTATAACAGAAGACTTGCCTTTTCCCTCTAAGTTTGAGAAACATAGGTGGACATAAAGGTAAACATTATTATACAGTTAATACAATTTCCAGAATCTCCTACATTTATAGCATTCTTATGTTGATTTATTTACTTTTACAAAAATATTTAAGACTTTAATTACTGATACACTCTGAAGAATTTCAATGAATAATGAACTACTATTGCAATTTTTTAAATTCACAAATATACATATGGAAGGTTTTGGAGAAAATAAGAACGCTTTTGATTCTAAATAAAGAATAGTAGGCAGGCCACAAAGCAAGTGTTAACAAATTTCAGAAGAATAACGTAATATCAGGTAAATTTTATCTACAATGTTTTGAAACTAGAGACACGTAACAGGAGGAAAATTGGAAATTCCACAAATGTGTGGAAATTAAACAACACCTTCTTGAAAAACAATAGGTGAAAGAAGAAATTTAAAAAATCAAAATATATCTACAGACAAAAATAGAAATACAACATAGCAAAACTTTTTGGATGCATCAAGAGCAGCTATAAGAAGGAAGTACATAGCTTTTAATGTCTATATTAAGAAAAGAGAGGACTCAAATAAAATCATAAATGAAAAAGGAGAACTTACAACTGATAACACAGACATACAAAGGATCATAAAAACTACTATGAACAATTGTAATCCAATAATTGAATAACCTAGAAGAAACAGATAAATTCTTAAAACATACTACCTACTAAGACTGAATCATGGCCGGGCGCGGTGGCTCACGCTTGTAATCCCAGCACTTTGGGAGGCTGAGGCAGGCGGATCACGAGGTTTACCCCTATTGTATGGTTTATTTTGTCTCTATTATATGGTATATTTACCCCTTATATGGTTTGCCCCTATTATATGGTTTATAATATATTAGCCCCTATATATGGTTTGAAAACCATATCATCGTGTAGGTTTAATATATATTAGCCCCTATATATGGTTTGAAAACCATATCATCGTGTAGGCTGTATTTTTACTTCGTTGTTTCCTTTGCTGTGCAGAAGCCTTTTCATTTGCTGTTCATTTGTTTATTTTTGTTTTGTTGCCTGTGCTTTTGATGTCATATTAAAAAAAAATTGCCAAGACTTCAGGGAGCTTTTACATTTAAATTTTTAATCCATTTCAATTAATTTCTGTGTATGGTGTAAGATAAGGGCACAATTTTGTTCTTTGACATGTAGCTATCCAATTTTCCTGGCATAATTCATTGAAGAGACTATCATTTTCCCATTTGGTTTTCGTGGTACCCCTGTCAAAGATTAATTTACCATATATTAGGGGAGGCTTTGTTTCTATCTATTTTGTTCTATTGGTCTATGTATCTGTTCTTCTGTCAGAACCATACTGTTTTGATGATTATCATTTTGTAATGTAGTTTAAAGTGAGGATGTTTCTCCAGCTTTGTTACTTTATTCGAGATGCTTTGGCTATTCATGGTCTTTTGTGGTTCCACAAATGTTTTAGAATTGCTTTTTCTATTTTTGTGAAAAATGCTGTTAGAGTTTGGATAGGGATTGCATTGAATCTGTAGATTGCTTTGGGTAATACAGACATTTTAACATTATCAACTCTTCTAGTCCATGTACACAGAATAACTTTCCATTAATTTTTGTTTTCTTAAATTTCTTTCATTTTCTTTTATAGTTTTCAGTTCACAGATCTTTCACTTTGCTGGTTAAGTGTGTGCCTATTTTATTGTTTTATTGATGCCATTAGAAATAGTATTGTTTTCTTAATTTCTGTTTTGGATAGTTTGCTGTTATGTATAGAAAAACAACATATTTTTTATGTTGACTTTTTATCCCTCTATTTTATGAATTCTTTTATTAGTTCTAAAAGTATTTTGGTAGCATGTTTAGAATTTTCGATATTTAAAATAATATGCTTTGCAAACCAGAACATTTAACTTCTTCCTTTCTGATTTGGATGTCTTTTATTTTTTTTTCTTGCTCAGTTGCTCTAAGACTTTCTGTACTATGTTGAATAGAGGTGGTGAGAGTGGGCATACTTGCCTTGCTCTTGATTTTTGAAGAAAGCTTCTGGCAATTCACCATTAGGTATGATGCTAGTTGTGAGCTTGTGATTGTGGCCTTTATTATGTTGAAGTGCATTCCTTTTAAAAATAACTTGCTGAGTTTTTTTTTCATAAAAGATTGTTGAATTTTGAATGTTTTTTCTGCATCTTTTGAGATGATGTAAAAGCTCCCTGAAGTCTTGGCAATTTTTTTTAATATGACATCAAAAGCACAGGCAACAAAACAAAAATAAACAAATGAACAGCAAATGAAAAGGCTTCTGCACAGCAAAGGAAACAACGAAGTAAAAATACAGCCTACACGATGATATGGTTTTCAAACCATATATAGGGGCTAATATATATTAAACCTACACGATGATATGGTTTTCAAACCATATATAGGGGCTAATATATTATAAACCATATAATAGGGGCAAACCATATAAGGGGTAAATATACCATATAATAGAGACAAAATAAACCATACAATAGGGGTAAACCATGATAAGAAGCTAATATTTAAAATATATAAGAAATACATAAAACTCAACAGCGATAAAATAATTTACCTGATTGAAAATGGTGTGGGGTGCCAGCAGTGAAGGTGGATGGAGAAAAGGGACACATTGGTCTATGGGCACAGAGTTTCAGTTACATGTAAGTAATATGTTCTGGTATTTGTTGGAAAACATTGTGACTATGGTTAATAATGAGGTCTTATATATTTCAAAGTAGTAAAACAGAGAATTTTAAATGTTTTCACAACAAAGAAATGATAAATATTAGGGGTGAAGAAATTAAAAAAAAAAGGGCAAAGGACCTGAGTTGGCATTTTTTCCAAAGAAGACATACAAATAACCAACAAATACAAGAAATGTTGCTCAACATCACTAATCATCATGGAAACGCAAATCAAAAGCATAAGATATCGCCTCACACCTGTTAGGATTGTTATTATCAAAAAGACAAAACATTACAAATATTGTCAGAGTGTGGAGAAAAGAGAATCTTTATAACACTGTTGTTGGAAATGTAAATTATCACAGTTATTATGAAAAACAGTATTGAGTTTCCTCAAAAAAATTAAGAATAGAATATTCATATAATCCAGCAATACACTTTCTCGGTATATATCAAAGGCAAAGAAATTAGTAACAAGATGAGTCATGTGCACTACCATTTTCTTTATTTACAACAACCAAAATATGAAATGTATGAATACATTGTTAAAAATTGTACACACCTCCGTCTCAAAAAAAAAATTGTACACACACACACACATGCACAATGGAGTATTATTCACCATTTAAAATGAAGAAAATTCTGTAATTTATGACAACGTGGATTAAACTGGAGAAAGTTATGTTAAGTGAAATAAGTCAGACAGAAAAATATAAACACTGTATGAGCTCACTTATGTATCGAATCTAAAACAGTCAAACTCACAAACAGAATGGTGTTGCCAGTGGCTAAGGTGTGCAGGAAACTGGGAGATTTTGCTCAAACAGTACAAAACTTCAGTAATAAGACGAATCAGTTTGGAGAATCTAATGTGTATTATGGTCACTATAGTTAATTAATAATGCATTTTATATATGAAATTTGCTAAGCAAATTCACTTGATACAACTTAAAATATGTGCAATTTCTTTACTTTTAAATTACACTTCAGTAAAGCTAGAAAAAAGGATCCCATAAGCAAAATAAAGGCCACACCAAAACTAGAAGGAAAAAAAAATACAGCTTTATGTAAAACTAAATAGTAGTCACATTGGTAATGCCTGAGTCATAGTATGATTCATAGCAAGGTAGCATCATATATCACAAGAACGAAACTGAATACGAGATACAGCTATGCTATCAGCTTTGCATTCTGTTAGTGATGTCTTTGCAATGGAAGCATGAGTATCAGTTACAAATTTTCTTATGACAATTGTTTTTCAGATATTGTAACAGCAGGATTTTGTTTTTTATTGCTAGTCAAACCCAGGCTTATGCAAAACATGTAAATTTAACCATGATGTAAATTTTAGTGCTTAATGTATTCCAAAACAAAACCTTTCCCAAAACAAATTATTTTACTCTGTTGCTGAAATAGATGTAGCTATTTTTTGAATCAGGTGCAGATTGTATACTTGCATGTGATATATTTCCACTGTCCTGTAAGAAAATTTATGTTAATACATTCAAGCTTTAATGCTTAGTTTCTAAAATTTGTATGAATTAATCAAAGAAAACATGATGAGGGTCTTGGAGACCTTATGTGAGGGTCGTATATACGTAAAGTGGCTAGCACACTGTCTGATGCTCATTAGATACGTGTTTCAATATCCTATGCTCATGAATCCTTAACCTTAGGATTTACATTCCAGGTATTCTAGGAGGAAAAGAAATGTAACAATATTATCTTTTTTTGCCTCATAGAACACACTATTCTTAATTCCTGAACAATCTCATTTACACCTAAAGTTTTAGCTTCCATCTCTAGCCTGGTAACAATCAACTTTCTAATTTCAGCCTTTATCTCTTTTATTCGCTTATCATTTAAAGATTTATTATATGGATATTTGGGGCTTTGGTACAATGCTGGGCAGATAATAGAGTGGTCCACAAAGCAAATGCAGCCCTTATTTTCATGGACATTATATCCATTTAGGGTAATGAAAAAATAAGCAGAATGAGGATTTCAGCTGTGAACAGGGTATGGTGATGTGTAACAGATATCTCAGTGGAAATGTCAAGCAGAACATTTGCTATAACTGAGCTTAATTCCACTTGGAATTAAGTGTATTGCACCACAACTGGCACATGGCCAAACTCATACCTGTTACTGCTTGACCTAGTTCCCTCCCAATCTAATTTTCTCTACTCACAGTCTTTGAGAATAGCCTCTCTCTTCATTCGGTCAACTGCAAAACCTGAATATCATTCTAGGCCTGCTGTTTACTCTACTTCTCACATCTAGCCAGTTACTCAGCCTGCTAATTCTAACTTCTTTTGCCATTACATTTAATGGCAAAAAACTGCAGTTACTTTTGCACCTACCTAATATATCCATCTATAACCTGGAGTACAATGAGAGACTAGTGACCTTTCTGGATTCTTCACTGGGCTCTTCAAAGGGTCTTTCTCCAATGCATATTTAGACAGATCACTTCCTGTATGAGATGTGAATAATCCCTACTTTAGACATCAAATACAAACTCCAGAGAATGGAATATAATCCCCTCCATCATCTGACCCCTGTTTCCATCTCTAAACACATCTTTCAAATGTCCGTATCTAGAAATTTGTACTTCAGCTACACTAAAGTCATTTTAAGTCCCTAAACTTCAGAACGCTATATAAATTTACTTGGATTGTTTTCTTTGCCTTGACTATCTCTACAATCTTTACTTGACTCATCTCAAATATCACTCTCTCATTGATTTGTTTCCTACCTCCTAATAATCATAAATCAGTTGTGAATTCACTCTACAGCACACTTGCTTCAATTTTCTTTTATTTATTGATTATTATTATTTTTTGGTTTCAAGAAATAGTGACTAATAGGTTTTGTTGTTTGGATTGCATAATGCTAAATAAGGAAGAGGCAGCTTCTTATGCCTATTCCAGAACATTACTCATAGTGAGCCTGGCCTCACAGAGATTCACAGTGCAGCAACTTCTGGTTTTCAAAGCAACTATGGCAACCAGAGAACCAGAACCCATGAAATTCCATTTTTCGTGGTCTGCATGACCCAACTATATCCTGCATGCTCTTTTTTCTTTTCACAACTTAGTTCACTTTCAGCTTTTGTGAGTCGCGGCACAACACTTTCCCCACATTGCTTTAATTTGCACCTGGCTCATCATGGCATTCTGCTTTCACTGCGTCCTCATAGTCTGTCTGCTACAACTCCAGCAACACACTGCCATAATATATCCGTTTCTTAGTTTGGAGAAAACATTGGGAATAATTAAGCTATATCATTTTGTAAGAAAGGTGATAGAGTCCACATATATGATTGGGTAGTCTTCAGATTCATTGCTCTTTATTGTTTATTCTGGTGCTAGGATGACTTGTTTAAAACTGTGACTAGTTAAAGGAGCAGCAGCTCAACAGCTTTACATTAGGAAGGTGCATGAATGAGATTGAGATTAATTCAAAACATTTTAACTTTTAATCATTATTATGTACATTTTTATTTTCTAATTACCAATATACTTCTACCTAAATGTTGATCTCACCACCACGCATACCACCAGACATACATATCCCTTTCTTAAGAAAAAGTGAGGAATATATATGGATATAAAGTGTCACAGCCATTTGAAATTTTTTTAATTTTAGAGCCCCAAAAGTTCAAGTCATATTCACCATTTTCATAGTTCATAGTTTCGTAGCTCATATGAATTACATTTAGACATCTTTTCTAATTATTGGCAGCCTATGAAATAAATAGCGAATGTTAACACTAATAACACTACCATATAAAATAATTAGAAAAGAGCAGCAAGACTGCAGAAGCAGTTCCTTTTTAAGGAAGGAGAGAAAGGACAGCTTACAGCACAAAGCTCTGGCTGCCTCTCTAAAATAACCATCTGTCAAGATAAAGTATCTAGTAAGGCAGTTAATTACATGGGCTTTCTATCTTTTTCCTTCCTTCCTCCCTCTCGTTTTCTTCCATTTTGTTTATTCATTTGTTTTTGGTGTGTGTGTGTTTTACAGTATATTAAGTTCTTTAGATAACACATCTGATTTTTTAGGATTCTGCCTGCCGGAGAGCTACTCTGTAAGATAATGCTTCTCCATAGAATTTCACTTATACCTGAGGCTGGCATTTTTTGTTCTGAGACCTTAAGTTGGTCGGTCACTTTGGATTTACTTCGGCACAAACTAATGATCATCAAATTTAACTGGATGTGACTGTATCAATCTTTATAGAGTTAGATCGCTTTTATAAGGAATAGAGTTCATCTAGGCAGCAGTTGTTTCACTGATTGTACCAGAAAAATTTCTCTTTGAAGCTGCTCTGTTCAACCTACCCTCATTTGACATCCCTGACCTCAAAATGCCAATGCCACTCAGAATCCAAACAGGTGGCAAGGTGGTTTCCCACCCTTCATATGCCCCATAATTGTCTTTATTTTTCTAACTCACGACCCTGCAGAAGATTCTGCACCATTGGGAGGCAAATTCCTCACATGTTCTTAGTATAAATCCTTAAGTATGAAAATCTACATAAATGATATCTTTTATCTAATGATGACAGCATTTTCAATATATTTTATATCCATAAACTTAGTAATGTATCCACTTTCTGGTCTGATCATTATGAGCATAAAAGAGAAGATATGGATTAAATGATATAAAATTGGCCATTGAGGATGCTGCCCATGTAGAATAGGGGAGGGAATAATGAATGGTTTTCCTTAGAAGGTAGTGTGGGTAAAACACAAATACAGAATGTTATCACCAGTTTGACTTTATAGAGCTTATGTTTAAGGCATTTTGTTGTTCTGTTATATTTACATTCTTTCAAAGTTCCTGGTTTATGTTCAACTCACAACTCCATGGTGTTAAATACATTAATAATAAAGAAGAAAGAAAAATGTGTTGTATTTTTCATTAATGACTATCATGATACTAAGCAGTGATTGTCATAAATACAAAAACAGGAAACTAGCTCTTACAGGTATTTACTATTATATTACAAGTATTTACAAGTATATTATGTAAAACTAAACAATTTTCCCAAAGTTTTGAAATACTGAATCCAGGCACTAGCTACACAAGGAAAAAAAAAATAAGATTTGTAAAGCCCTGTTTACTTTAGTAATTACATTTGTCCTATTACATATTTGACCAAATAACATGTGTTCTGATTTGTCTATTTAAGCATAAAAGCAAAAGTTTTAAAATAATTACTTGGGATCCATTCGAAACACTCTTCACTTTGTGTGGTCTTGTAAACACATATAAAAATATAATACAAATTTAAATGATACTTTTAAAATAGTGGCATATTGATAAAACATTGAACATAATTTTAAAATACTTCTGATTCTCACATTTTTACAGCACTTTAAACATTTTGTTTATACTACATGTTAATCATTTTAGGATAAGAATATATTTTAGATAGAGATAAAGAATGTATTCGATATAGAATATATTTTAGGATAAAAATAGAATATAATTATTTTAGGATAAAAATATATGTAATACAATTGTTGAGATGGGCAGGCTGGAAGACAACTAGAGTCAACTGATACAGGTAAGTTAGAAACATTATGTGTATATTGCAAATAAAAAACAGAAACATATGTACATTTCCCCAACTAAATCCACCAAGTTCCATATATTATTTTTGCCTTGTTTGAGTTTCAATAGACAGAGTGCTCTACATCTGTTAATATAAAGCCATGTATTATAAATCAAGGGAACACAGAAGCAACTCACATTAATGCTTTGTATAATGAACTAAAATCTGTCCAAAATTAGACGTGAGATCTAGAATCCTGGAATACAACACAATAATTGTAAAGAAGACTTAAAAGATACACATCTAGGGGAGGGTGTGAACAGCTTTAACTTGATTACAGTTTTTGCAGACATTGCAACATCAATGAAAGTTAGCAGTAATACTTCTCACGCATACTGCTGTCTGAAGATTACCTAACTCTGATAATAACTGTTCATTCTATTAGTGTATATGCTTTGCAAGAACTCTTGTCAACACCTGACTCATGCCAGTGCCCAGTTTGAAGTGATTTACTGTATTGAGGGCTGTAGTGCATGTGTTGTTTCATGCCAGACGTGCCTGCAATTTGCTTCTTTTATTGAGATTAAGCCATTCTCAGAAAGACATGGAGGAGTTGAAACACTTGCCTCCTGCAGAGAGTCTGAGATTCATTCATTAAACTTACTGTAGCAAAAATTCAGTAAGTATGTGGCATTATTATGAATCTTGTTTTAGATTTTCCCATGTTTAATGCAAATCTGTGATAGTCAACAATTCATCATAGAAAGATAAATCTATGGATAATGTGAGGTTTCTATCTCAGTGCCTTCAGGCATTGGGAAAAATGTGTACACACTGCATATTTAAAAATTTTTGCTATGCAAAGTTTACTGTGTATACATATATATACATATATATATAATACACAAATATATTTTATATATATACAAATATATATATATGAAATTTTTGGAGAAAAATGGCCTAGATATGATTCATGGAAAATACTATTTTTAATTGATTGATGTTAGAATTACCCTTCTTGATTATTAACTCTGGTTAGTCTACTTTTTAATAGAAATAATTTTTATATTTTTCTAACTTTTGTTGAATTTAGATCTTGAATTTAAAAATGCACTATTAAATTATGCTGGGGATGTTTCTTATATTTTAATCCAAAATGCTACAAGAATGAGGTTTCTAAATTATTTAGACATGGCATGTTTTTAAATCCCATACATTGAATAATGTATATATCATCTTAAGTTTTCATTCAGCATATCCAAATTACGTAACATACTACCATTAGAAAACTGACTTTTAGGTATAATAACATACTAGAATTTTATGAAGAAATAATAACATAAAAAATACTTTCTTTATGTATTTTGCATCCCACCCCATTATATTTAACACCACAGTAGAAAATGGAAAAAGAAGTATGCCTCTTATTTGTAAAAAAAGAAGTTTCCTAAGAGAGTGAAAAAAAGTGTTACAAAAGGCAAAGAGACTATATGGAATTATTCTGAAATGTATTTCTTAGCATTTGGACTCTATGATATTTTAAATCACATTTATCTCCTTGGGATAGAACAAGTAAGAATTGACTGGAGAGGCAATTATTTAGCCAATTAGATTCGTATTTGAAAAACCTTAGTTACTGAAGTAAAATATATATTTAAAAACAGTAAAATAATGGAAAAGCCTTTGGTAGAGATGGGAGAAACATCAGCCATGGCAAGAATGCTGGCTCTTGATGAGCAAGCCACTGCCCAGAGATTATCTAGAAGAGTTATTGTGAAAAGAGTTATATTAGGTAATACTGGCTGTGGATGATGGGATTCCCAAGCACTCCCTTCCTCAAATGGAAATGGCTACCACACACGATTACAATTTTTTAGTTCTTTATTGCTGTTGTTGTAAGAGACAGAATCTTGCTCTGTCACTCAGGCTTCAGTCAGAGGCACAATCATAACTCACTGTAGCCTCCATCACTGGGCACAAGCCATCCTTCTGCCTCAGCGTCCCTAGCAGCTAGGACTGCAGGTGCAGGCCACCACATCAGACCCTTAGTTCTTGAACATAGACTACATACATGTCATTAATAAACAGGCTGCGAATCTGTGTCTTTTCCCATTAAGTAGTTAGGACAGATGCTCTTACTAACATTTCTGTTTTCCTCCATGTTCTCTAACCTGGTATCGGATCCTGTACTCAACCAAATGACTGTCCAATACAGGGAGTCATGCTGACAGAAGAATCTAGATTTCACCAAATAAACAATATAATTGAATATCAGATAATTATTAATTGTTTTGGGACTCCAGACTCCTTTTATTTTTCAAACAAAACCTCTAGTTAATAATTTCTATTTATAACTGGTGGCAAACACACACGTGTAATATATAACAGAAACGAGGTCTTTTAAAATGCCAACTTCTAATTAATGAATTATTTCCAAGTTAAATTTATTGTACATTTAATTTTCCAGCTGTCTGTATCAGAAATTTAGAATTGTCTTAAATAAGCACTCTCATACATTCCCATTTGTAAATATATATATTTACACATATATGTAATATATACTATATACGTGCCAGAAATTACATATATGTAATATATATATGTGTCAGAAAATAAATATATATTATATATATTTATAAATGGGAATATATATGTATAAAAAATAGGTACTATCTTTGTGAGCCTCCTTAATTTTCAATTCTTTTTTTTTGAGACGGAGTTTGCTCTTGTTGCCAAGGCTGGAGTGCAATGGTGCAATCTTAGCTCACTGCAACCTCCAGTCCCCAGGTTCAAGCAGTTCTCCTGCAACCTCCGCTTCCCAGATTCAAGCGATTCTCCTGACTCAGCCTCCAAAGTAGCTGGAATTACAGGCGTGCACCACCATGCCCAGCTAACTTTTGTATTTTTAGTAGAGACGGGGTTTCATCATGTTTTTCAGACTGGTCTCAAACTCCTGACCTCAGGTGATCTGCCCGCCTCTCCCTCCCAAAGTGCTGGGATTACAGGCCTGAGCCACCACACCCAGCCTCCAATTCCTGTTCATAGACTTTGATTGATACTTATAACTTCTCACCTGCACAGGTACAATAGCTTTCTATTTGGTCTTTTGGTCTTTATGCTTACTTCCCCTATGATACACTGTTGATATAGATACCAAAATAAGCTTTATAAAATAAGCATCTAATTATGCTACTCCCTTGTCATAAAACCCTTAAATGATGTGAGTTTTAGCCAGCAGCCCAAGTCAGGACCCCTGATGAAGGTTATTAAAATAATAATGATAATGATCAATACTGGTTCCCAAACACTACTATTCCAGCCTTACTAAAGTAGAATCTCAATTTAGGCATTTTTTTTCTCTCTCTCTCTCTCTCTCAACTTAGAAGGTAAATAAATGCACACTCTAGATTAGGAGTCACTAGTGTAATGGCCTGCTATTACCTACAAGGTAAAATGTGGCTTGACTTACAAGGCTATTAAAATATAACTCCACTTAGTTTTCTAGCCTTACATGCTGCACCTGAGTAATATTTAAGTGCTTACAGTTCTCTGAATTCTCAGTGATCTTTAATTGTTTTGTGTCTTTAATCTATTTGGAATGCTTTTCACCACTTTGCCCACTGGCTGATTTCTATTATATTATTAACAATAATTCCCAAGGCAAATGCCAGCATTTTTTTCTCATAGAGAAACCATACCACTACACTCATACTCCTTTTGGCACCAAGAATGCTGTGCTATAACGTACATATATTTGTCTCCTTCACCAGGGAATAATTTTCTTGAGGTTAAGGATGGTGACTCATTCCTCCTCATATGGACATGGTTTGACAATAGTCAGTGATTGGCATATAGTGAACACTCAATAAATACTTTTGAATCCAGGAATGAAAGAATGTGTTAAATGTTTAACATGCTTTCACAAAATCAATAGTTTCTTTAGAAAAAAAAAAAAGCATTTTGTTAATAACAACCACTAGGTAATTAATGGATGGTTGCCTAATACCTGAAGTGTTTTCTGAATAATAATTCCACAGGAGAAAAAAAAAATGACATTCTGTTTTCAATATTTGAATCTGAAATTGTAATTATTATTCGTATTTTCTGACATCTCCACTTACTGTTTAAAGCCAGATAAAAATGGCAGGTTTATAAGATGTTTAATGACAAATGAGGAAGAATATAAACTAAAGATAAAGCTTGCCTCTTATATTATCTTAGATAGCCCTTGAACTAGTAAAGCTAAGCCATTCTTATGATGGAAGATTAGATAATTTAAGGATATTATAAGATAAATTTTAAGTAGAAAACTTTTCATTGTTATCCAGATTGGAGTGTTTAAATGTTTTTTATAATATGCCTTCTGGCATAATATCTATGTAAAATAGTTAGATCCATTAGCCATGTTTTTAAGCAATGCATATTTGATGTAAATTCTAAAAACTAATTAGGTTTGCAAATAAATTATGGTCTGGTGAGCCATCCATATAATTTACAATGTGAAAGAAAAATATATTTTGACAATATATTTTCCATATTCGGAAACACCAGTAGCTACAGTAGGCAAACTGTTTTAGCTCAATCCTGTAAATCTTACATTTACCTGAATTATTAAAATTAAAACAGCTAACAGACCCAAGAGAATATTCCCCCATGACTTGCTGTGACGGTGTAGACATCCTTCAGAGATCGCAGTTTTTGATGTGTTACAGCAAGGACATTAGCTTCTTTCCCATGGAGTTGTCTGGAGTTCAGAGCTAAGATCAGATTATACTGACTGTGTGTCATCTACGTAGCACTGTCTGAAGTAAGCTAAAATCCTGGGCTTTTAAGCAATATGCCCTCTAGTTGGCCACATCTTGAAATCCTTGCCATTGGTGTTACTAATACATAGATTGCAGTATCATTGCCTCTAAAAGGCTGCAGAGACAATATGATAAGCAGTAGCTTCTAAAATCACAGTAATTTATTTGTAAGAGTTAATATGCTATTTAATATGTAATTAATATATTCGGTTAAGAGTTAATATGCTATTTAATATGTAATTAATATACTCGGTTCTAAGATAATGAAATCAAGGATAGCCAATTTTCCAAAAGTTCACAGAAACAGCACAGACTTTTTGAATGTGAATGCTGAGTAAAAATGGAACTATGAGCTTCTCATTGAATACAGAGAATTGTGAAGTTTCTAGTGCCCCTGGACAAAGGCAAATGAGAAAAAAGAATGCTAAAAATGAAGTGCCAATAAGGATTTTTGTCTTACCCCTCAGGATGTGGTGATGATTAAATTGGAAAAGGGAATAACACATGTTAGAAAAGGTAAAGTATAAAATACAGGGCAAGGTCTTCTAAAAATAATGAAAGGACTTACTCCGAGTGTCAGAAAATAAAGCAAAATATCACTTCTCCACTGCTTTGCACAGTGATTTCTAAGGATTTTGATAGGATTCCACAGTCGCAATATTTTTTAAAGTATGTTTGTCTATTAAATAGCTTAAAGTATTTGAAAGTTCACTAATAGCATTGAAGCTACTGGATGCCCAAGTTTCTATATAAATGCTTTTTTAATCTCTTGATTTGAGAGCTGTTTACTCTAATAGTTTATTCATTTGGCTTTTCTAGAAACAACAACATGGAATTCTTTTGGCCTGTGACCTTGAATTTCTGTTCTTTGGAGGCACCCATGGTGGAAAGAAAGGTGCGGGATGTGAGAACACTCACTTCCCTTTCAGCACTTCAACCAGAAGATTCCTGGTTATTCTATTTATTTGGCAACCTCGTAATATATATGACAGATTTTCCATGCTGTATATAAGTTGGAAAATAAATACTCTAAAGGCAGAGAACACAAAATGGTATACAAAAGCAGGATGAAAACTATAGACATAGTATGCTTTTGTCTTGTACAGTGTTTTCAATATTGTCAATTTAGGGATAAAGAAAGAGCATTTCCAGCTTATTCTGAAAAAACATCTAGTTATATATGGCTTGCATGTTCATCATGCAATAACTAGCTAGAACAAAGAAACTATAGTCTCCATCAAAAGGATTTTCAATCTTTGCCCTCCTCCTGTCCCTTCCAGCATTGCTGTCACTTAAAATTCTCTACAGAAGAAGCAGGATTGAAAACAATAAAAAATAAAATTAAAAAGTAATACTTCATGGCCTGCTAGCCTCACTTATTTGCATCACCTATTAAGCTCATGTACACAATTGGATACTATTTTTGCTAGATTATTTCAATGAATAGTGAATCAACAAGTCAAATATGTAACAGCTAAAATATGGGAATGAAGATAAGACCAATAACTGAGGGCCTCTTCTTTCCCTTCCTTTCTTCCCTTCCTCCCCTTCTCTCTTTTTTTCTTTCCTTGCTTCTTCCCTCCTTCCTCCCTTCCTTCTTTCCTTTCTTACTTCCTCCCTCCCTTTCTCTTTCTCTCTCCCTGCTTCTCTTTCTCTCTTTCTCTTTATCTCTTTCCCTCCCTCCCCCTTTCCTCCCTTCCTTCCTTCCTCCCTCTCTTTCTTTGTTTTTCAGTTCACAACAGATGAGAAACCATAAACTTAAATATTTTAAATATATACATTTTTCATAACTCAAGTTAAATTATAATTTGAACCCCCATTCTTCTAGGGTGATCACACTCAAATTAAACAACAGGATTCCTTTCCTCCCCGCTACCCCTCGCCCCAGTTATCAATAATCTGGAACATAATTGCAATGTCATAGTTCCATTTCTCCTTCAAATAGCTTGTGCACATGGGAGCCCTCTGAGACTTCCTCACTCATCTGTGTGGGCTGCCACTAATCTGATCCTTTCGCATGATGGCTATTTTTCATAGGAGAGTAACTGTTATTCCCATGTCAGGCTTCAGGGCATGAGCGACATTGGGTGTATTATTTATAACTCTGGGGCATGAAAATCTCTATAAAGTTATTAATGGTTCTTTCCTGCTTTCTTCAGAGTCACACCCATTCCCAGAACCAGTGAACACAGAACACAGCAGGTCTAAATGCATAATGGAAGAGAGAAAAGGGAAAAATACGTAACCTTACTTACAAACAGAACCAACAATCCATAAAATTGCAATGATTTAATCATATGTTCTTAAGTTTATTCAAGTAGGTAATGTCACTCTGTGATGGGAATCCAAATATAGTTATAAAAGTTTCATGATACAAAGGGATAGGTAAACCAACCAGCTGAAAACTTAATTGAGTTAACTGGACCATAAAGTATACAAATGTCTAACATCTGTAATTGAATAGGGAAACAAATAACGTAGAGTGTACTAGCACAAAAAAACAAGGAGGGGCATAGTTATTCCCAGTGCTAATGAATAGATCTCACAAATATATCAGAAAGGGACATTAGAGTATGCACAAATATAAAAGAATCAATAATATTGTTTGTTGACAAAGAATTAGGAAAAATTATAAATGGAGTTTAAATTGGTAAGTATTGCATAGTCATTTGAGAAATAACATTCAAGACACCGTCAGCCAAAGTCTTAATTTCAGAATTCATTTGTTGGCTTTGCAAGTTGCACGTGAATGCATGCACACATACACATACTTTATTCATATGAGCTAGAAGAGTCCCACAGTGGAAGTGTGCTCGGCTCATATTTTATAGACACGTTATTGTAACATATTTAAGATTATAGTAGCATTTTTTACATGCTTAATATACTTCATGTTTTAAATTTTTTTTGTACTTTAAGTTCTGGGCTGTATGTACGGCACATGCAGGTTTGTTACATAGGTATACACGTGCCATGGTGGTTTGCTGCACCCATCAACACGTAATCCACATTAGGTATTTCTCCTAATGCTATCCCTCCCCTTGTCCCCCATCCCCTGACAGGCCCCAGTGTGTGATGTTCCCCTCCCTGTGTCCATGTGTTCTCATTGATCAGCTCCACTTATGAGTGAGAACATGCAGTGTTTGGTTTTCTGTTCTTGTGTTAATTTGCTGAGAATGATGATTTCCTGTGTCATCCATTTCCCCGCAAAGGACATGAACTCATTCTTTTTTATGGCTGCATAGTGTTTCATGGTGTATATGTGCCGTATTTTCTTTATCCAGTCTATCACTGATGGGCATTTGGGTTGGTTCTAAGTCTTTGCTATTGCGAGCAGTGCCACAATAAACATATGTGTGCATGTGTCTTTATAGTAGAATTATTTATAATCCTTTGGGTATATGCCCAGTAATGGGATTGCTGGGTCAAATGGTATTTCTAGTTCTAGATCCTTGAGGAATCGCCACACTGTCTTCCACAATGGTTGAACTAACTTACATTCCCACCAACAGTGTAAAAGACTTAATTTTTTTAAAAGAAGTTTTAGGTTCACAGCAAAATTGAGCAGAAGGTACACAGATTTCTCATATAATCCCTGCCTCCACACATCTGTAGCCTCCCCTATTAACATCCCCCACCAGAGTGCTGAATGTTACAAAGGAACAATCAACATTAATAAATTATTATTATCCAAGGATATAGTTAATATAAGGCTTCACTCTTGGTGTTGTACACTGTATGGAATTGGGCAAATTTATAATGCCATGTATCCACCATTGTAGTATCACACAGAGTTGCTTCACTTCCCTAAAAATTCCTTGTGCTCTGCAGATCATCTTTCCCTCCCCACACCTTGTGCTCTGCAGATCATCTTTCCCTCCCCAGCAACCACTGATCTTTTTATTGTCTTCATAGTTGTGCCTTTTCCAGACTGTCATATAGCTGGAATCATGAAGTATGTAGCCTTTAAGACTGGTTTCTTTCACTTAGTAATGTTCATTTAAGTTTTGTTCCATGTCTTCTCATGACTCTGTAGTTCATTACTTGTTAGTTTTGAATAACATTCCATAGGCTGCATTTAGCACAGTTTATCCTTTTACCTACTGAAGGGTATCTTGGTTGCTTTCGAGTTTGGGCAGTTATGAAGAAAGCCATTACAAATATCTGTATGCAAGTTTTCTTGTTGATATAAATTTTCAACTCCTTTGGGTAAATACCAACAACAGTGATTGTTGGATCTCATGGGAAGAGTAAGTTGAATTATGTAAGAAACTGCCAGCTGTCTTCCAAAGTGGCTATATCACTTTGTATTTCTATCAGCAATGGAGAAGAGTTCCTGTTGCTCGACATCCTCACAAGCATTTGATGTTGTCAGTGCTGTGGATTTCAGATATTCTAACAGGTGTGTAATCATATTTCATTGTTTTATTATTTTTCCATTACGTTGATGAGGCATAATGTGGATAATCATTTACTACATTTATTTGCCATATGTCTATCTTCCTTGCTGACATATCTGTTAAGGACTTTAGCCCATTTTTTAATTGGTTAGTTTGTTTCCTTACTGTTGAGTTTTAAATGTTGTGTATTTTGGGAAACAGTTATTTTTCAAATATGTCTTTTGCAAATATTATCTCCTAGTCTGTAGATTCTATTTTTATTCTCATTGTCTTTTGCATAGCAGAAACTGTTAATTTTAATAAAGTACAGCTTTTCAATTATTTCTTTTATAGATTGTGCCTGTAGTGTTGTATCTAAAGTCTTCACCAAACCCTAGGTCATCTAGATTTTCTCCTGTGGTACCTTCTACGAGTTTTACAGTTTTGTGTTTTACATTTAGATCATGGTAGTTTTGATTACTTAAGTATATTAATCACAGGTAATAATCAAAGTTCAAATTTATTTCTGGAATACCATTGTTTTCTCACATTGTGCTGCTGGACAGACTAATTTCTTCAGAGGAGAGGAAAAAAGCTCTGTTACTTTTGGTGTCATTGCTATTCTACTACATGGTTTGTTTAAATCTTAGAAGCAATTTTTAAAATATTGTGCTCCTTTGACAGTAATTTCCAATAGAACCTCACAATTTGTCAATTAATATTTTTGTCAGAGAAATCAATCTCTTCATTTTGACACTTGCTATTACCATCATCCCTAGATGAGTACGATCTCAAGTTTTTCCAAAGCTTTCTTTTACTCTAGTTTGCCAATGAAATATATAAGCAAAAGTCCTCCAGGGAACAAAGTTAGGGACCATAAAGCACATTGGACAAAAGAGTCATACCAGCATAGAATAAGAGTCTAGCATGGACTAGTTAAGAAATTAACCTTACAGTTTTCACTCCTTCCACCTGGGAGATTTGATCATTTTCTTGGGTCCATAAATGCAGTATGTGCCTTAATCTTTCTTTTCCAAATTAGAGTTTTAGTTATTGGCTTTTAGTTCTTTTTCCCGTATCGTATATTTGATGTCCTAGGGTAATTTCAATTTTAGTTGATTGGTTGTCAGTTTACAAGGAGACTATGCAAACCTAATATGAAAACCAATTTTGAATTTTAAGCTGGAAAACTAACTGCTTAGGTCAATTTATGCTACCTCCCTTGAAGAAGAGATGATTGAGTTTTATTTATGGTAAGCAAGATACAGTCAGCAAACTTAATGCCCCTAAGCTTACATTAATATAAATATCACCGTTATATCCAATAAACTAAAACATCCCAGAATGCCCTGACTTGGAGGCCTTATCCTGTGTTTCTGCCATTGCTTCTGTTTTGTTTTGTTTTTATCTGCATAATGGAGAAAATAATTTTATTGTATAACTTTGCAGAGAGGATTATATGAGATAATTTGCATAGAATATGACAACGTATGACATATATATCTTAGCTACTATATTTGTGATTGTTAGTACATTATAGTTATTCTTCTTCCTGTCAGGCCTGGAGCAGTTCATGGAGGTTAGGATGCTTGTCTAATCCATATTTCCTCTTGGGACTTAATAATCTTGTCAATCTCTTGTTCATTCTAAAAGTCTTTCTTAAACATACTGGAACCCCCAGGAACACACTACTCCCCAAACCCGATGATAAATACTATATAATTTAGTAACGTTTGCAATTGCTGCTGTTTCCTTGAAAACTATTGTACTCTCATCTATGAAGTGTCCATCTACAAACAGTAATTGGTTTCCTCTCTCATTTATTTAATGGAGGCACCAAGTTCATGCAGCAATCATTCTATTGTTCCTTAATCAGTGTTCTCTCCCATTCCTCACTGTACGTTTTTCAGAGCTTCTCATACCAATTCAGTATCCAAATCTTTTTGCACTTACTTCTGCCTTACAGATTAACATGTTGTTATTTTGTCAACAAAATAAAAGGAAGGAAATATTTCAACTTCCTGCTGTCGAATACACAGGACTACTTGTATTGATTTCTCTTTTTTCCCCCCATTCTCTCCTCTTATGAAGATAAGGTGTATCGTGTCTTTTTGAAATAATCTCTGTATTTCAGGACATCTTCCCTTTTCAGAGGTTTTTGCTCTTTTTATTTCTTCTCTTTAAATTCTAACTCATCACAACTGTCTTAGTCCATTTGTACTGCTATAAGAAAATACCGAGCCTATGTATTTTATTAGAAAACATATTGGGAGGCCGAGGCGGGCGGATCACGAGGTCAGGAGATCGAGACCATCCTGGCTAACATGGTGAAACCCTGTCTCTACCAAAAAATACAAAAAATTAGCCAGGCGTGGTGGCAGGCGCCTGTAGTCCCAGCTACTTGGGAGGCTGACGCAGGAGAATGGTGTGAACCCGGGAGGCAGAGCTTGCAGTGGGCTGAGTTCACGCCACTGCACTCCAGCCTGGGCACAGAGCGAGACTCCGTCTCAAAACAAACAAACAAACAAACGAACAAAAAACCTTAAGTTTACTTCTTGTAGTTTTAGAGGCTGAGCAGTCTAAAACCAAGGCACTAGCATTTGGTATCTGTTGAGGACCTTCCTGCTACATCCTCAGATGACAAAACGTGCAAACGCTATGGGGCCTTACCTGATGGAAGTGAGAGGTGACAACGTTCTAGCAGCCCTGGCTGGCTCTCGGCGCCACCTCGGCCCGGCGTCCACTCTGGCCACGCTCGAAGAGGCCTTCAGCCCGCCACTGAGCTGTGGGGGTCCCTTTGGGCTGGCGAAGGCTGGAGCCGGCTCCCTCTGCTTGCGGGGAAGTGTAGAGGGACAGGCGCGGGTGGGAACCGGGGCTGCGCGCTGCGTTGGCGGGACAGCGCGCGTTCCGGGTGGGCGCGGCTCAGCAGGTCCCGCACTCCAAGCGGTCCGCCGGCATCGCTGGCCCTGGGCAGCGAGGGGGCTTAGCACCCCGGCCAGCAACTGAGGAGGGTAGGCCGGGTCCTCCAGCACTGCTGGCCCGCCGGCGTCGCGCTGGAATTCTCGCCAGGCCTCAGCCGCCTCCCTGCGGGGCAGGGCTCCGGACCTGTCGTCCCCCAATGCCCGAGCCGGACCCTCATCCTGCCTTGGGCTCCCCAACGGCCCAAGCCTCCCCAAAGGGCACCGCCCTCTGCTCCGCGGCGCCTGCTCCCTTCCACCGCCCAAGGGCTAACAACTGCAGGCGCTGCCATGCAGGACTGGCGGGCAGCTCCGCCCATGGCCCAGCAAGGAATCCACTAGGCGAAGAAGCCAGCTGGGCTCCTGAGTAGCGTGGTGACTGGGAGAACTTTCATGTCTAGCTATAGGATTATAAATGCACCAATCAGCACTCTGTGTCTAGCTTGGGGTTTGTGGATGCACCAGTCAGCACTCTGTATCTAGCTAATCTGGTGGGGACTTGGAGAACTTTTATGTCTAGCTATAGGATTGTAAGTGTACCAATCAGCACTCTGTGTCTGGCTCAAGGTTCGTAAACACACCAATCAGTGCTCTGTGTCTAGCTAATCTAGTGGGGACTTGGACAACTTTTATGTCTAGCTCAAGGTCCATAAATGCACCAATCAGCACCCTGTCAAAATGGACCAATCAGCTCTCTGTAAAACGGGCCAATCAGCTCTCTGTAAAATGGGCCAGTCAGCAGGATGTGGGTGGGGTCAGATAAGGGAATAAAAGCAGGCTGCCTGAGCCAGCAAAGGCAACCTGCTCAGGTCCCATTCTGTGCTGTGGTGGGTTTGTTCTTTCTCTCTTTGCAATAAAGCTTGCTGATGCTATCTCTCTGGGTTCAGGCTGACTTTATGAGAAGGTGTGCAACTTCACTCCTGAGGCCAGCAAGACCATAAACCCACTGGGAGGAACGAATAACTCCAGACTTGCTGCGTTAAGAGCTGTAATATTGACACGAGGGTCTGTGGCTTCATTGGTGAAGTCAGAGAGACCAAGAACCCACCAATTCCGGTCACAGAAGGGTGGAAAGACAAACAAGTTCCTACATTATTAACTACTAGCCCTTTTATAAGGCAGTAATCCATAAGGGCAGAGCCCCCATGAATTAATCATGTCCCAGAAGGCCCTGCCTCTTGATACCACCAACAGTGGGAATTATGTTTCAACATAAATGTTGATAGGTGCATAAATGTTCAAACCATAGCAATAGCTTACTTCATTTCAGCATTTAAATAGGATTCATCATCCCGTACTTGACAATATAAAATTCTTCTTACATCTCAAGGATATTTTGGCTTTGAGATTTTTCCCCTTTCCGAAGATCAAACTTACTGAAATAACTGTCTTTACTCAGTGTCTCTATTATTAATATTTCACTATTTCTTCTATTGATTCAATTTGGATTTATGATGCCACTTCTGTACTTAAACTGTGCTTTCTCAAGTCTCATACCAACATCCCACAATAACAGAGTAGATACTTTTGCAATATTAACACATTGAACAGAACTGAGCACTCTTTCTATTATAAAAATACATGTTTTGTTTCATATTCTTTACCATGGTCTTACACTGCTACTGCTCATGACAATCTCCGTTGTAGGCTCATTTTTAGATGAGCTAGATGCTATCATGGCTTTATCCACCACCTTTTTTGACAAATTACACATTGATAGTTTCAGGCTGAATTCTTCAATTCCTCTCTTAAATTTTAAATTTCTAAACCCTACTATATACTTGATGTCTCTTGTTGAAACCACAATATATTTCTCCATTTCAGCTTGCCCAAAACCAAATGAACTATCATATTGCTTACCAAAACACCTGTTATTGATTTCTGATCTCAGTAGATGGCAAAATTAGGACACTATTGGTACTGTTCAACACAGCTTACAAGGCATTTCAAGAGCTTACACCTGTCTCCTTTTCAAACAACACCCCAAGCCGTGCCCCAGCATCTACACAAAATTTAATTCTGTCCTTTTTTGTAAGATTCACGTTTGTTTGGTCGGCAGTTCTTTCTCCAAATTTCTCCTCTGTCTAACACCACCTTTTTTTGGCCCCTTGTTGCAGACACACACAGACACACACACGACTCAATTCTATTCATTCATCAGTTCCCGGGTCAAGTTTTCCTGAATGCTCTCTCCATACTTTTCTGTAATAGAAGCTATTTGTATGGGCTCTTCTGAACCCATGCCCCCATGAGTGAGCATATCACATCTTTATTTATTTGCATTGCTAATAATTTATCTCTCAAATAAAATCTTTACAACTCCACCATCTCTCCTATATTGTTTATCTTTGAATCTCCAGTCCATTGTACAATGTATTAATAAGCCTGAAAGAATAAAATAATATTGTCTTCGTTTACTAGGACTAATAAAAATGTACTACAGACATGTTGTGTGTAAACCAACAATCATTTATTTCTCAAAGTCGGGAAGACCAAGGTGCCAACAGTGTCTGAAAAGAGCCCACTTTTTAATTTATAAATGACTGTCCTCAGGAGTTTATTTTATAAGGCCGCTAAGCTCCTTCGTTAATGCTCTGCCCTCATGGCCTTACCACCTCCCAAAGGCTCCACCTTCTGATCTCGTCATACTGGGGGTTAGATTTCAACATTTACACTTTGGGGGAACACAAACATTCAGATGGTAGCAAATAAGTAATGTGACATGTTTCTGTTGCTACTTCTACCGGCTTTACTCCATTTCCCTACCAGCCAACCACAGTTGTGTCTTCATTCTTATAAATAATATGTATACTTTCTAAAAATAAAGGAAGATAACATTCAAATCACGTTAGAATCAAGTAACAGACAGTGCTGAAAATTAGGGTGTATAATTAAACACAGATTTTTAGTAAGTGGAGAGTTAATGCAAAGTAATCATCACTGGAAAGATGTCAAAACCAAGAGCTTAGGATTCATGCTCCGTTTAGTCAATTAAAGTTAATTGAAATAACCATTGCATTAATAAAGTTCTTAGTAGAAATGTGTGGTTAATGTTAATCCCTGAATTATTTAACAGAATACATTATGAAAAAAGGTGATGGAGTATTCTCTGTACTCATTAACTCCAAAGATAACATTAAACAGCAAGAGGGGACAAGAAGGTGGCTACAAATGCAGAAGATAAAATCACCATCTTTAACGTGAACTTGGAAAATGAAAAAATACATGAAAGAAATGCAATCAAGATAAGATGAGGGTAGTACGTTTGAAGAGAAACATAAATTTTCAATGCAAAAATAAAGAAATGCAAATATGGCCAAAGAATAGCTAAGTGTCATAATAGATAACAGTCTAGCCATGATCAGTGATACAGCTCTGGAGACAGCAAACACAGTGCTGAATTTCTAAACAGGAGACAGGCACTGAGAAACCATGAGGTAATTCTTATGTTGTATTCGGCAGTGCCTTGACTTGTTTTCTTAATCAAAATCAGTGCTTCTTTGGGAAATGTAAAGAGAGTTCTGGAGAAAGCAATGGAATTCGTTTTAAAATTGGTGATAAAGAAATGCAATGAAAAAAGGAATATTCTGGGTGTGACGATACTGAGAAGACAAATTGTATTATATGATACATAACAGCTCCTTCGTCATGATGATACCCAGGTGGTCTCCACTAAGCCCAATCATGCAGAATGAAGAGTGACGAGTAACATAAATGTAGACAAGATCTGGTAGGGATTTCTAAGAGTTGATAAAATATTAGCAGGAGACACTACAGAGATAAAGATTAAAATTGATTTTTTCTTTGAGGGACTTAAGTAAAATCTTGTCTAACTGAGGATAAAGTAGATTGTCTTCCATTTATTCCTAATCTTCATAAAATATGGATGCTATTATTTTAATATTGGTTTTGACAAGCTGTTAAAAACTCAGTAATCCCCAGAATAGATATTTATGCAAAGTGAAATGACAACAGCATGGACAAAGCCAGGTAGTAGATAAAATCGAGTCATTTATTGGATGGTGCAATGAGCACCAGCTTTAGAGACAGGAAACATACTTATAATTGTCAACACTGATGCAGGCATACTTTGCCAGATGCCAGGCTGAGCACACTAAGTGCATTGTCATTATTAATTTTCTTAGAGGCTCTGCATGTATATATCATTATCATCTCTGGTTTGCAATGTGGAAATTGAAGTTTATTAGATGAAGCACCAGGCCTGCAGCCATATAACTAACACATGTTATTCAAGCCCATGCTTGCTTGACACCAGAGCCCATTGTTCTTAATAAATAATATAAAAGTCTAAGTAGAAATTTATTTTTATTCCATTTTCCCAGAGCCATACACACGATTGTTGTGTGATGAATATTTGTTGAAAGACTATTACAGATAACACGTATTTGAAAATATAAAGGGACAGTTTGGAAAATTTTTAAAAAATGTATATGAACAGAGAGATACAACTTTAAAAGATTTTTAATTTGGCATTTGAACTGACATTTCTGATTTGGGAATTTTATTATATTAAACATCTTGGTTTTGGATTATGTTTCCCATGTCTTAACTCATTGCTGGTTTTATAATTTTCTTTTATGATTAATATAATGTTTGAGTGATAAAAGAAGGAGGACAAGCATTTGCTAATTCTGTGAATTCAATAGAATGACACCAAAATTTCAACCAAACAATTTAAACAATGCAAAATACATTAAAGTTGGGAATGAATGTGTATTTTAGAATAGATGTAATTTCAAAATAATTAAAACATAAATCTGTTAGATCCAAAAATATGTTATCTAAAAAATGAAAATATGACTGTGAAAGCACTACTCTTAACATAGCATTGTTTATAGACTACCATTTTTGTTTTTGTCTTGTTTTAATTTAACTGGACTGTGCAAAAATTCATAGCATTTTACCCTTTACATTCTTAGATAAATGGAAAGAGAGATCAGGCATAGATTTTAGCCCTGAAAATAAGAAGTTAGAAAGCTGTGAGAACTGTATTAGTTAGGGTTCTCCAGAGAAACAGAATCCATAGCATATACATATATAGATATAGATATACACGCATATATATGTATATGTATATATACATATATAGCATAGAGCATATATAGCATATATATGTATATATACATATATGTATATATATATCTGTGTATATATATGGATGTTTGTGTATATATATATGCGTGTATATATATATATGCTATGGGTTCTGTTTCTCTGGAGAATATATATACACACACATATATATACACACATGCATATATACACATATATGTGTATATATATGCTATGGGTTCTGTTTCTCTGGAGAATATATATATACACACACATATATTTATATACCCACACATATATACACACAGACATATATACATATGTGTATATATACATATGTATATATATTGTGTGTATATATGTGTGTATATATGTATGTTTATATATGTGTATAAACATACATATATATAAACAAACATATATAAACATACATACACATATATACACACACATATATACATGTATGTGTATATATATACTCATATGTATATATGTATATATATATGTGTGTATATATGCGTGTGTGTATGTGTGTGTGTATATATATGTATGTATGTTAACTGAATTCTCTCATGCTCAGAGGAGGTCTGCCTTTTGGTTCTATTTGGACCTTCAACTGAAGGAAGAAAGTCCACTCACTTAGGAAGGGCAATCTGCTCTACTCAAAGTCCACTGATTTAAATGTATCCTTCATCCAAAAACTCCCATACAGAAAATTCAGAATAATGTTTGACCAAATATCTGGGTGCTGTGGTTCAGTCAAATGGACACATAAAATTAACTATCATAGACAGAAACATCCGTTTTTGAAAGAAATAAAATTTACCCAATAAATTACTTCTTTAATTACCAGCTTGTTAGAAACCCATGAAGGACAGATTTATTTTTGTTTGTTGGTTGGTTGGTTTTGTCCTCTGACACAAGCAAGAATTTTCGGTTCATGTCTGTTTTTGATACTGCCTTTAATATCATGTGACACTAAGCTGACTAGATTACATTAATTCTCACTGATATTTGTCATATCTGTACATTTAGAAACTTTGCAATACAAAGTTATACATGAGGCTGAAAAAGCCAAGGTCATCATCTCATAGCAAGTTCTCTGTGGCTGGTCATTAGTCTTTTTCTATTTCTTGTCTTCGTATTTTTAATATGAATTCAGTGTATGAACTCATTTAAGACATACTCTCTCTAAAGAGGCAGTCTGACATTTTAGTCCTCTTTAATTCCTTGCTATCCTTTCAGGTCAAATAAGAATCTAAGATATACAGAAATTTAAATTCATTAATTTTATTTTTTACTACATAATTAGTATAGTAATATAGACATTTTAGAAAACTAAAATCTACCCTAATTTTATTTTAAAATGTCACTTCAGTGAGTATTTTGATAATTTTAGTTTCAAATAAAATATAATGTGAAAAAATGTTGAATTAAAAATATAAGAAGACCTGGCACGGTGGCTCATGCCTATAATCCCAGCACTTTGGGAGGCCGAGACAGGCAGATGACCTGAGGATAGGAGTTCAAGAACAGCCTGACCAACGTGGCATAACTCCATCTCTATTAAAAATACAAAAAATAGCCAGGCATGGTGGTGCACACCTGTAATCCCACCTACTTGGGAGGCTGAGGCAGGAGAATCGCTTTAATGCGGGAGGCAGAGGTTGCAGTGAGCCAAGACCGTGTCGCTGCACTCCAGCCTGGGCAACAGAGTGAGGCCTTGTCTCAAAAAAAAAAAAAAAAACAAAGCAAAAACAACAGCAATAAAAAATATATACAAGAATAATGAGACAAGAGAAGGATATGAAAATTAAAACAATGAAGAGAGAAAGGCTTCATTTTTTTCTCCTTAATATAAATTTGTAGGTAGCATTTCTACTCTATATTCCATCGTAATTCAGTATTCTGTTCCCTCCTCCTTAATTCATGGTTCAAGAGGAAATATTCTTTGTTGTAATTTTGTGGTATTTCATTAGTAGTTTCCAGATGATTTTCAAATTTCTTTTTGGAGGAAATGTTTACAATTATAAGGATCTTCACTAACAAATAGCAGTTAGCTATGACTTTTAGAAACTATAGAAGTCTCCTTCAACTTATTATCCTGGAACAATACTTCCTATTAAGTCATAGTAGAAAATCTGATTTGTAATTGCCGTTAAGTTTAATTCATCTGAAACCTATGTCCTCATTGATAGTTTAAAAAGAATATTTTTATTCACATGGTAGGGTGAGCCAATATGAGAAATTCATCTTCAAACATATAAAAATTCACAAAGCATAGCATTTTGCGTTCTAGAACGAGTGTTAGTACAAAGTAAAATAAAGGTAATATTTAGGTGTCAGAATTAGGAGAACCCTCCAAATCAAAGCCAGTAGAGGGCACCAAAGGCACACAACCTTGGGACAGCCAAACTGGATACAGCACTTAGGGCCTGGTTACTGACATTTTAATGTCCACATGACAGTGAATGATAACACTGTGGCCAAGCCCAGTGAAAATATTGAATGTCCTTGAATAATGCATGAAGTTCATTCTATCTGTGAAGTGGGGATTTGAATATCCTGTTCCCCAGTCTAAGGAATCATTACATAAGTTAGGTATCCACTTGGAATAGTGGGTACAAAAGGAATCGTTAGGTAAGTTAGCTATTCACTTGGGGTAGTGGGTAGAAAAGGAATCATTAGCTATCCACGTGGGGTAGGGGGTAGAAAAGGAATTACCATGAAACCCCAAACCCCATGCCCATTGTCCCAAGTTAGTGTTAGGTACCAAGTCTTGTTATCTGTACTGTTGATCATCCTGGAGCTGAGAAGTTAACATAATTGCTCTTTAATTACAAAATGATTTTGATCTTCTATAGTACACAACAATCATCACTTCATAAGTACACATTTCCAACTCAGGTAGCTATGGCTCCTATAGGAAAACAATCACCTCTGAAGAAAAGCTCACAGAAAAAAGTACACACACACGTGCATACTTACATACATAAAGAAGCTAATTGCTATGAGAGTCAGTAGATGTAATGAATGTCAGATTATGCACTGCAAGAACTCACAATAGAGTAATATAAATGGCAATTTAAAATACTCAGTCTTAGTCCTCAAAACTAGGTAGAAAAACAGGTACTCCATAGGGTACAAACAGTATATCATGGAAAAAACACGAGGCGGGTGGATCACCTGAGGTCAGGAGTTCATCAACACCAGCCTGGCCAACATGGTGAAACCCTGTCTCTACTAAAAATACAAAAATTAGCTGGATGTGGTGGCAGGCACCTGTAATCCCAGCTATTTGCGAGACTGAGGCAGGAGAATCACTTGAACCTGGGAGGCAGAGGTTGTAGTGAGCCGAGATTGCACCACTGCACTCCAGACGAGGCGACAGAGAGAGACTTTGTCTCAAAAAAAAGAAAAAAGGGCCGGGCGCGGTGGCTCACGCCTATAATCCCAGCACTTTGGGAGGCCGAGGCGGGCGGATCCCGAGGTCAGGAGATCGAGACCATGGTGAAACCCCGTCTCTACTAAAAATACAAAAAATTAGCCGGGCGTGGTGGCGGGCGCCTGTAGTCCCAGCTACTCGGAGGCTGAGGCAGGAGAATGGCGTGAACCCGGGAGACGGAGTTTGCAGTGAGCCGAGATCGCGCCACTGCACTCCAGCCTGGGCGACAGAGCGAGACTCCGTCTCAAAAAAAAAAAAAAAAAAAAAAAAAAACAACTATCTTTTCATAAATTCTAGATAATCTCATTTACAGAAATTATCTCCTGATGGACAAACCTTTATCAGACTATGCCAGCAACTTTACTTCATTTCCCTATATTTTCGGTCCTGCTGTGTTTGATACATTAGCAGCTATATCAATTAATGAAATACAGTAATTGTATAGATATGTAAAAATCCACAGAAAATTCCTGCCTCAATAAATATCACTAAAATGGCATAAAATCTCTTAGGCAATTAGTAAATGCTTTATTGTGCACCCATGGTGAGTTTCTTAGAAAGATAAAAACTATAACCTACTTAATATAAATAAGTGAAGATATGGACACATCAATAAAAAAGATTCTTGTAAAGAATCAAGCTAATCTATTCAAATGTCATTATTAACCCACAGCATTTCTGCCTTGTTGGTATTAACGCAACTCTAACTCCATAGCAACCATTTTTTTTTCTGCTAGAGACATTTTTCCTTTGAATCACTGAAAAACTGATGCCACAATAAAGAGATACTGTTTATGTTACAGTACTATTCTCTCATGTTTCAATTGAAGTTTAATTTTCTTCTATTCATTTCTTTTTGAAAAATTCAGCTATGGACTTCAAGGGTTAACGAACAGCTTTGAATATTTCATATTTTTTCTTACAGGCTCATTCAGATTTCACCTTCAGACTGCTGCAAGTTCAGAAATAGCAATGAAGTTTTAGACACAAGTTTCTAAAGTCTTAATAAGAGTGCTTATTACTCAAAATCGTTGATTTTTTGGTACCTAAAAAGTTCAATGACTTAGTGAAATTGGACTTTTTATAAAAGCCAATGCTATCCTACACTATGGAATAAAAGGACAACATGTAACTTTTAATTTATTCTATTCTCTTGTACACAACTAATTTGAACAACAGCACGTTGTTCATAGATGGCACTCAACAAAGTGCTTACTTAGTCCTATAATATTAGAGGCAAGTGCTATTAATCATTTTCGCTGAGTAAAACCAGGTGGAAACGGACTAATCCTCTGTAGTTCCAGTTACTAAACATTGGTATGAAATAGCTATTGCAGGGGTCAAAGGAAAGCCTTTCCTATGTTGTCTGAAGGTTTGCAGAAAATAAACTGACAATAGACGAATTCATAGAAGAAAGGGCATTCAGATTGATTTAACATACATAAGTATGAGAGAACTGCATGAGGATGAATACACAACAACGCAGTCACATCCAGGTGTTTATACACCTTTCTTCATCGGAGAAGGGGAGGTGGGAGAAATAAGATGATTTTTGAAGGGTAGTCAATTATTTTTAGGAGAGATGAATAGAGTTAATATGCAGACACTGGTTAATAAGTTTTCTTTGGGAATTGAATGGGACCAGAGAACAGTGTTCATCTGGGCTTCAGGTGTGGTGTTTACTTTTCATTCTCTTCCTTTATAATACGAGTTTTCATCTTCTAAGGTTAATGAAATTTTAGAGGGATCGAGGGCAAATGTGTTCCTCTTGGGCATATTTTGTTTCTAGGCAGATAAGAGAATTTCAGAGAAAAGCCATTCTCTGTACTTTGGGAGAGACAGAGGGTTGAGAGAGAGGAGAGGTGGGAGGTAAAGATCTTGAGGCTGCTTCTTCAGTTCAATATTTCAAAGTGACATATTTCGGTGTATAATTTTTTGAGCCCTAACATTCCCCTGTCTGAAACTTCTCTAGAAGTCATACACATTAACAGCTGAGTTGGTGGCTATGAAGAGAAAATTCAAGTTAGTAGCTGAGTACCAAAGGATTCCACTAAACTAGTCTCCCATTTCTGAAAACAGGACAGTACAATTAATTAGTTGTGTTTCATTTCAGAAGATGGTGTGGCAGATGGGTTCTCAAAGCTATGCCTCTATAGATGATGTAGGCAAACAGATCTTTAGATCTTTTTTTTTTTTTTTTTGAGATGGACTCTCGCTCTGTTGCCCAGGCTGGAGTGCAGTGGCACGATCTCAGCTCACTGCAACCTCTGCCTCCCAGGTGCAAGCGATTCTCCTGCCTCAGCCTCCCAAGTAGCTGGGACTACAGGCACATGCCACCACACCTGGCTAATTTTTGTATTTTTAGTAGAGATGTGGTTTCACCATGTTGGCCAGACTGGTCTTAAACTCCTGACCTCAGCTCACACCTATAATCCCAGCACTTTGGGAAACAGATCTTTAATAAGAGGCATTTCTATGAAAACAGAAGAAAAATGCAACAGTTAATGTCTGAAGTAGTCTGTAACCTAGCCCCTGAGTCTGGAGGGAAGTCTATTAAAAAGATTTTCACATATGAGCTGAAATATCGAAGTTGGAGCCAGACAGACAGTGGCAATCTGTCATATTTGCTTGGACTGTAGTTTATGTCACGAGGTTTGTCCAAATATAAGCTGTTGCAATGATTTTTCTTCAGTGACAAGTTAACTAGGTTCAGCTTGTAGGGCCTTAGTTTAAAAAAAAGTTTTAATTTCTAGTGATTTGAAGTCAAAAGTTTGGCAGGAAAAATTGGGAACAGTTTGGAGGGTCATGGCCAAATACTAGAGAGAACTAAAAATTCAGAATTTAGTCCAGATAATAAAAATCTCAAAATCGATGGACATGTCTAGAATCTAATAACAGGTGCACTATAGTTTTTTTTCTGATACATAATTTTTCTTCCTTACATTCACTCCCATTTTTAACAGTTACTTACGATAAAATTTTTTTTTTGCAAAATAAGTTTAGTCTCATTATCTTGGCCTGATTATTTGCATAAAGTGCAGCAAGAATAGTGATTGATCATATAGGTTCTTTTTAAGTGGACTTTGTTGAAACTTTTGGTAAGAAACATCAGATTAGGCATTTGTAAAGCTGCTGTGTCCTAGGAGGTCTATAATATCAGAACAAATTTGGTGAATTCCTCTCCTTTAGGTCCTCAAAATATCCTGAGGCCTGCCAAGAAGTGACATTCTCTATCCACCTCTGAAGGCAAACACAGGAACCATGTATTTGAGTTATCAGGTCAATTTTTCCAGGAGGACTTTTGTTGTTTTCATAAAAGTCAATGCCATGTGTCTTTATAGTAGAATGATTTATAATCCTTTGGGTATATCCCCGGTAATGAGATTCCTGGGTCAAATGGTATTTCTTATTCTAGATCCTTGAGGAATCGCCACACTGTCTTCCACAGTGGTTGAACTAATTTAATTTTCCACCAACAGTGTAAAAGTGTTCCTATTTCTCCACAGCCTCCCCAGCATCTATTGTTTCCTGACTTTTTAATAATCGCCTTTCTGACTGGCGTGAGATAATATCTCATTGTAGTTTAAATTTTCATTTCTCTGATAATCAGTGATGTTGAGCTTTTTTTCATATGTTTGTTGGCAGCATAAATGTCTTCACTAACACAGGAACAGAAAACTAAATGCCACGTGTTCTCACTCATAAGTGGGAGCTGAACAATGAGAATACATGGACGCAGAGAGGAGAACATCACAAACCAGGGCCTGGTGAGGGGTGGGAGGTGAGGGGAGGGAACTTAGAGGATGGGACAATAGGTGCAGCAAACCACCATAGCACATGTATACCTGTGTAACAAACCTGCACTTTCTGCACATGTATCCTTTTTTTTTTTTAAGAAGAAATAAAGAAAAAAAAAGTAAATGTCAATCTTTCAAAGCTGTCTTGTCATGTCAGAATATGACATTCTATTCAGAGCCTTGATACAATTACCAGTGTCTCCACTGTGTGTCCTGTTACAGAATAAAACATTTTCTTACTGCACTTACGAAACAACTATATTGCCATAAGAAAACAATACTCACAAATAGTTTCTCCATTCTGGAAGATGAGTTACAGAGTGAAAACATGCTTCAATTTTGCTCACAGAATATTCTACCAAAATCTTGCAAGCCATAAATAGCTTAAAAGGAAAAGAATTCTTAACTCTGGAAAACAAAACATAAAAATAATCATCAATGTTTTGAACCCAAGTAATAAAAACAATTGTCTTTATCAGTTTAGTTCTATATAATTAATTCTTATTCTGTTTGATGTTGTGTTAGCAATTTTATGAGTTCAGATTTTTTTATACTCAATTTTATAATTTGGTCTTAAAGTTGCCAGAAGCTTGTATTTAAGAGTACTTGTTGCAGTCTTTCCTATGAATTTTCTTGAAGACACAACACTTTAGGATTTGTAAGGAGCTTTCAAAACAAAAGCATAAGAATAAAGCAAGTAACTCAGGACAAAAAGACTTAAAATGGGCCTAAAGATGCAATTGGCAAGAAAATTTGATCATTTTCTGTGGCCCACAAGAATCTAACATGATAGCAATAATTATAACTGATAACATATACCAAGACATGTCAGAATTTTAGAAATCTCATATAATTTTCAAATATATGTTAGTATTAATAACATTCATACAAATATAGCTCAAGGAAGATTAAACATTAGTTCTTATTTAACAATGTACCCTATAAAATCAACATATGAAATAAGCTTGATTAGCTTATTCTTTCTCTGTTGGATGTTTTAGGGAACCTCTGAAACATCAAAAAGTTACTCTGAGCTCAAAAATATTGAATCTGACTTTTGAGAATTTTGTCAAGAATAAAGTTTAAACACTTGATCAAAATAGCATCACAGAAAATTGTAAAATAAGGCATTTGTGTTTTTAAAAAGTGACTATTAAAACACTTTAAAAGGAAATACAAGAAACTATATATTTGTAGAACAACCTTAAATCTTTAGCTGTTTTCTAAGTAATCGAAATACCTGATAAAAACAGCATGATTATAAGGCACACAGAATGTTTCTCTTTCTCTCCTCATTTTTCTTTTTTTTTTTTTTTTGCTGTTTACTCAAAAGGCAAACAAATTTTTTTTACTCTTTCTTATTAATACTATATACAAATCTTGTTTAAAATAGAAAAACAAATGTTAGTTTTATATTAGTGCACTTTTGATATTCAGGCTAAATTTAAACATTCTTATCATACTTTCAATTTTAATCAGTTAACCATAAAAGATTTTCATTTGTTCTCTTTTCCCAACTTACCGTATCTATTTATTTCTATCTATAACATTCCTTTCTTCTTTATTTATTCTGAAACAATCTTTACCTTACAAACTAGAAAAAGTTACATTTTTAAAAAATACATTCTCATATCATTTTGTAACTTGTCTAACCATTCTAGTGCACTTTGTATATGGAATTGTTGCTTTTATATTTAGTAGTTTTAATAGGATTATTAAAGTCATATTGAGAGGTGACAGTGTGCTGGCAGTCCTCACAGCCCTCCTTGCTCTCAGCACCTCCTCTGCCTGGGCTCCCACTTTGGCGGCACTTGAGGAGCCCTTCAGTCTACCACTGCACTGTGGGCACAGCCCCTTTCTGGGCTGGCCAAGGCGGGAGCTGGCTCCCTCGGCTTGCAGGGAGGTGTGGAGGGAGAGGTGCGAGCGGGAACCGGGGCTGCGCGCAGCGTTTGCCGGCCGGCTGGAGTTCCCGGTGGGCGTGGGCTTGGCGGGCCCCTCACTGGGAGTGGCCAGCCCTGCCGGCCCCGGGTGATGAGGGGCTTGGCGCCCGCGCGGGCGGCTGCGGAGGGTGTGCTGGGTCCCCCAGCAGTTCCAGCCTGCAGGCGCTGCGCTGGATTTCTCACCGCGCATTGGCTGCTTTCCCGCCGGGCAGTGCTTGGGACCTGCAGCCCGCCATGCCTGAGCCTCCCACCCTCTCCATGGGCTCCTGTGAGGCCTGAGCCTCCCCGACCAGCGCCATCCCCTGCTCCACGGCGCCCAGTCCCATCCACCACCCAAGAGCTGAGGAGTGCGAGGGCATGGCGCGGGACCGGCAGGCAGCTCCACCTGCAGCCCCGGTGCGGGATCCACTGGGTGAAGCCAGCTGGGCTCCTGAGTCTGGTGGAGATGTGGAGAACCTTTATGTCTAGCTCAAGGATTGTAAATACACCAATCAGCACCCTGTGTCTAGCTCAGGGTCTGTGAATGCACCAATCGACACTCTGTATCTAGCTGCTCTGGTGGGGCCTTGGAGAACCTTTATGTCTAGCTCAAGGATTGTAAATACACCAATCGGCACTCTGTATCTTGCTCAAGGTCTGCAGACACACCAATCAGCACCCTGTGTCTAGCTCAGGGTTTGTGAGTGCACTAATGGACACTCTGTATCTAGCTGCTCTGGTGGGGCCTTGTAAAACCTTTATGTCCATACTCTGTATCTAACTGATCTGATGGGGACGTGGAGAACTTTTATGTCTAGCTCAAGGATGGTAAACACACCAATCAGTGCCCTGTCAGAACAGACCACTGGGCTCTACCAATCAGCAGAACGTGGGTGGGGCCAAATAAGAGAATAAAAGCAGGCTGCCCGAGCCCCAAGCTACAGCCCGCTGAGGTTGCCTTCCATACTGTGGAGGCTTTGTTCTTTTGGTCTTTGTGATAAATCTTGCTACTGCTCACTTTTTGGGTCCACACTGCGTTTATGAGCTGTAACACTCACCGCAAAGGTCTACAGTTTCACTTCTGAAGCCAGTGAGACCACGAGCCCATCGGGAGGAACAAACAACTCCAGACCTGCCGCCTTAAGAACTGTAACACCCACCGCGAAGGTCTGCAGCTTTACTGCTGAAGCCAGCGAGACCACGAGCCCATCGGGAGGAACGAACAACTCCGGACCTGCAGCCTTAAGAACTGTAACACTGACCGCGAAGGTCTGCAGCTTTGCTCCTGAGCCAGCGAGACCACGAACCCAGCAGAAGGAACAAACTCCAAACACATCCGAACATCAGAAGGAACAAACTCCAGACGCGCCACCTTAAGAGCTGTAACACTCACCGCGAGGGTCCGCGGCTTCATTCTTGAAGTCAGTGAGACGAAGAACCCACCAATTCCGGAGACAATATGAACTTAACATTTGGGCTTATTTATTAAGTTTTGAGTGTTTATTCATGTTAAAGTCGATTTGGTACCTGGTAAGTGATACACAAATGCATGTATAGACATATACATACATGTAGACACAGAATATAGCACACACATATGCATGTTATACAGCAAAAAAAAAAAAAAAAAAAAGCAAAGATAGCAGGGGTTGCAAGGCAGAAGAGAGCAGGACATGTAACCTGAGAGAAAACGGCCTACAGCCCCTGAGATTGCATGAGGAGGACAGGGGATCCCCAAACGGGGTCAATGATACGTTTTTGTGATTTTCAAGAAGTTCTCCTTTAGGTACCAAAGGTGGTGAAAGGATGAAGGAACAGAAGTAAATGGAAGAACACATCTAGAAGAGCTAGTCTGAGAGATTTTCGAAAAGACCAGTGAAGTTTTAGTTAGCAAAGATTTGAGAGAATAAAAGTTCCAGTTAACTAAAATGTTTCTGAAGAAATATCCAACAGAAATTAAAAAATAGAGAAGCCCTTATAACTGTAGCTTGAATATTAGTTTTTAATTAAAAGTTTCCAACTTCTGATCACAGAGCTGTTAAAAAATTATTTAAAATCTCTCTTCATTTTTTTTCTTTACACTGGGGCCCGTGGGAGGATGGAGGGTGAGAGGAGAGAGAGGATCAGGACAAATAACTAATGGATACTAGGCTTAATAACTGGGTAATGAAATTATCTGTACAGCAAACCCTCATGACACAAGTTTACCTAAATAACAAACACACACATGTACCCCTGAACTTAAAATTAAAGTATTAAAAAAACTTATTATTAGATATTCATATAGATTAAGGAGCAAAGTTTTTGTTTAAATCAAAAGAAACTAACTAAAATAATTTTTAGAAATGTTTTCTCGCAAGTCAAAGGATTTACATCTCCAAGTGACTGGTGCCATAGATAAGAATAAAACCAGGTCACAATGGTGAAAATGTTAGATCTCAGCCAGGAGACCCACAGGCTGGAGTGCCTTTTTAACAAATCCTGTAGAGCATCCAAAGCAGGTAGTTGGAGAGTTCAAAGGATTTTAACTTTGTCTTAAATCTGATTTCTGATGTTTAATCTCTTCAAGGGTAGTTTAGGTAGTTGCTATATTTCATTTGTATCCCCCTTTACATTTGATCTTTCTGTGGATACTGAGAGTTGATATATTTTAGTCCTGTCAATCTTAATTTGGAAAAAAAAAAAGAAAAACTAATTTTTATTATATCCTCAATCAGTCAGATTCCACTGAGACACACAGGAGTCTGAAAAGTAAGAAATGTCCCCCCATGCCTGGCCCTGGTCAGGTTCTGGGTTCCTTTTGTAGCAGTTTCCAGAAGAGCAGAGCGGATTTGGTTTGTCCCACTTATAAAACCAAATCCGTTGCAGCCCCTCTACTCTTCAAAGATGTGTTGAAAATGAACTAACAGTGGACGCATTAATACAAGACATGTGGATTTATTGAACATGAACAAGCATGAGGGGGGTACGTGAGAATGATTACCCAATAACTCATGAGGTCCAAATGTTATTATCCCCTTCCTTATAGGAGAAGGAGAAGTGGGGGAAATGTGACCATTTTTTAGGTATAGTAAAGAGGTTTTTGGAGAGATGAATGGAGTCAGTGCTCTGATAATGATTAAGAAATAATTTTATTTGGAAGTGAAATGGGACTAGAGAACAGAGTTTGTCCGGGCTCCAGGTTTTGGTATTTAATTGTTATTCTCTTCCTCTGTGACATGAGTTCTAATCTTCTCTGGTTAATAAAATTTCAGGGAGTGGATTGAAGACAACTGTGTTCCTTTTCGGCACGTTTGGTTTCTAGGTAGATAAAAGAATTTCAGAGAACAGCTGTGTTCTGTGCTTTGGGAGAGACAGAGGGTTGAGAGACAGAAGGGGTGGGGTAAGACCACAGCAACCTTAAGGCTACTTCTTTAGTTTACTATGTCAAAGCGCCACATTTTGGGATATTATTTTCTGAAACTCAACATTATTCATTGTTAAACTTACAGTTTCTAGAATAAATGTCAAATATCCTAAATGGAGATAAATGCTTTTGATGAGTTTATAATTCAGGGACCAACCAGAGAAAGAAAACCAGTGTCAGATCTGTATTAAGAGTTTAATTGCAAGAAACTGGCTTACACTTTTGTGGGCTCTTGCTGGGAAAGAGCTCTTGCTGGGAAAGGTGAAATCCATAGGGCAGGCTGTGAGGAAGACAGGCTGGAATTCGTGGCTATGAGACAAAACAGAACTTCTTCTTCAGCTAAGTCTCAGTTCCAAACTTAGAGCCTTTTAACTGAATGAGAACTGATTATGGACTTTGATGACATCTACCAAATGTGTTTATTGCAGTAACTAGATTAGTGTTTGATGAATAACTGGAGAGTAAAACCTAGCCAAGTCAGTATAGCAAACTTAGCATCACAATGAGAAATAGGTGTGGGAGAATAATTTCGTGATGGAATTTTATATTAATAAATGTATCCGGTGCTTTTTTGTGCGGTTTTTTTTTTTTAAATTACCTAATATAGTGTATTTGTTAAAAATCCTTCTCTTTTTCATTGTATCTCCAACACATCTCTTGTGCATATATTTCCCTCACTGTATCAGCTGTCAGAAGACAGCTCAAATATGTATCTCATTGCACATGGTCTTCTTACAAAGTGATATTGACATTCTTTGTATTAATGTGATATTGATACTTCTTGAACCTGGACAGACCACTGTGACTTCCTTAACCCACAGATTGTGAAAGAAATGATGCTACATGACTTTCAAGTCTAGGTCAAAAAAGGGTGAAAAGTCTCCACTTGACTCATTTTTCTTCTTGGGTTGCTTGCCCTTTGAACTAGAACATTATGTTGAAGTGAAGTTCAGACCACATGAAAAAGCCACACATAGGTGTTCCATCCAACAGCCAACATCAGCTGGTGTACATGTTGGTGAGTGAGCTTCTGATGAGTCCAGTATCCAGCCTCAAATTTCCAGCTCTGGTCAAAGACACTGTGGTGCTCAGAAATGCCATCCCTGCCATTCTGTACCTAAGTTTCTGATTCAAAGAACCCCTAAGCAAATTCAATTATTGTTACCTCATGCCAGCAACTTGTGGGGTAATTTTTAATCTAACACTAGTAATTTGAATTTCTATCTTGCAGCCCCCAAGATTCTATGAGACGCTCAATCCTCATTTTAACAGGGTAAAAGAAAAAAAGACTACTTCAATACAAAAGAAGCTGCCCAGAATATCCCAAATCAACTAGCTGGATTAGTTTTGTGATTATCGACCCACATGAAATACACGTAAAAGTTACCACCTGCAATTCAAAACAGGATTTCTCAATGAATAAATATAGCAAGGATTTCTAGTGAATATAGAGGTTTTTTACTGTCTCGTCATTTTGCTTTCAAAGATATGTTTGTTAAATCTTTGAGCAAAATAGATCTAAACTTTCAAAATCTGTGTCTGCTTGTTGATTCTACTGAATAACTTAATTGGTGAGTTTAGCTGCCCCAGTTACTGAGGAAGGAAACTTTTCTTTGAACAGTCATGGGAAGAAAAGTAATGGAACTGAAATCTCTTTATTTATTTGTTTCTGCAATCCTCTCCACTTTTTTGCTACTAAAAGACAAAGTTTACTGCAGAGAATATAACTAGCCATCCCCAGTTGAAGAAAGAGTGGTTAAAGTTATGAGATTCAATCTTAATAGTTATGTAGACCAGAGCTTTTGTCTAATTTTCTGTTGTTTTCCAGCCCCAGTTTCCTCCAGTACTATTAAAAATTTATAGCATCTTTAATGAGGTGAGGTAGTAAAGTGCTTGGTAGAGAGCCTGATACAAAATAAGTTCTTAATAACAAAAAAATTCCAGTAAAAATTGAAAAAAAATGAAATGACTCAAATTGATACAATTATGGGCATCGTATTTATGCAAAACTTATTATGTTTGCCAACTAGTAGTAATTTTTTTTTAATGCAGTCTCACCCTCTCACCCTAGCTGGAGTGCAGTGGTGTGATCATGGCCTGCTGCAGCCTCCACCACCTGGCTCAAGTGATCCTCCCACCTCAGCCTCCTGAGTAGCTGGGACTACAGGTATGTGTCACAGCACCCTACTCATTTTTGTATGTTTTGTAGTGATGAGGTCTCACTATGTTGCCCAGGCTCATCTGGAGCTCCTTGGCTCAAGCAATCCTTCTGCCTTGGCTTCCCAAATTCCTAGGATTACAGGTGTGAGCCATTGCACCTGGCCTAGTTTTAATATTTCACAAGTGATACATGACCTAAGCAAGCATCAGAAACCAGAATATTATCCAATCAGTAAAGTAGGCACTTTAGTTTTGTTTTCAGGGAAGGTGTTAGATCCACAATGATTCAATACAAGTTCCTTCCTTTTTGGAAAGAATATGATATTAATTTTCAATTGCTGCTGCAAAAATTTACTTTAGATTGAATGGATTGAAATACCAACTGTTTATTATCTCCTAGTTCTGTAGGTCAAAAGTCCTGCTGCAGCATGCCTCAGAGGTTAAAATGGACCCCTGATACATAAGACAGATTAACAAGAGAAAAACCAAAAATTGATTTATATGTGTATTTCACCCAGAAACACAGAAGATAAGTAATTTTCACAAAGGTGGTTTTGAATTTCAGCTTATATTACATCATCAAAAAGAATAGAAAATTTTAGAGAAGTGACAAGACAAAGGAAAGGAGCTTTGAGCCTCTGGGGGCAGCAACCTGTAGAAATGCAAATAAATAGCAGATAAAGGTTACCTAGTAATGTTTGTTAATGTGGATTCCTCTGGTATTGTCTTAGTCTGTTCATGCTGATAGAAGAAAATACAACAGACTGAGTAATTTATAAAAAACAGAAATTTATTTATTTTTTTACTGTTCTGGAGGCTGGGAAGTCCAAGATTAAGCCACTAGCATTGGTGTCTACTGAGGGCTGCTGTCTGATCCCAAGATGTTGTCTTGTTTCTGTGTCCTGGTGTGGGGGAAGGCGAAAGAGCAAGAGAGTTGAACATGGTCAAATCTCTTTTATAAAGACCTTAATCCCATTTACTAGGGCTCCACTCCATTACTTAATTACCTTCTAAAGGCACCACCTCTTACTGCTATCATATTTGCAAATTCAGTTTCAACACATGAATTTTGGAGGAGACACAAACATTTAAACCACAACAGGTACCATCACCAGACTGATCACAGTCTAAAGTTTTCTTCAGTGGTTATCCTTTGGCCTTCCTGGTAGACAGGAGAAGCGGAGTATATTTGTTTTTGCAAATTTATGTTTCACTTTTGGGCAAATAGAGATAAGGCAGAGAACTTTCCTGCATCTGCTTCTTTCTAATCACCTTCAGGTCAACAATTCTTATGCCAAAGAAGTATTAATATATCTTAGGGTGGTACATTCCTGTCTCCCATGCCATCATTTCAAAGAAAATTCAGTATAGGTATTAAAACAGGTAGTTAATTTTGCCATCATTTTATGATACCGTGAGAAAAACTTAGCATAAATACTAAATACAGAGGGGTAACGTACAGCCAAATTTTTCATTTTAGAGAAACACAAATAAGCTGATTAATTTGATGTTTCTGCTACAAGACAGATAAAACTTGCTTTGTTCTAATTTTTAATTGATGAAAAGTTTTTAATTCTTAATACACTCCTTCAGTTATTGGTAATTTTTTCAAAATTATTCTTACCAGAAATACCTTATACCCTGATTTATTAATATGTTCTACTCTGTTTTCAGATGTTTAAATGTAGGTTTTATGAAATTAAGAATTGCAGTTCTTGCTGGAAAATAAGCTTCGTGAGGGCCAGAGGTTGTTTTATTCTCTATATGTCAAATAACTAAGAACAGTACATACATTAAGCCACATTAGATCAAGGTTATTGTTTGAGCATTTATTTAATCTTTTAAATTGTAAGTTAAATTTATAATTTTTGTTGTCTATAATCATGCAAATATCACTTACCATCATTGAAGTTTTTATCCACTTTCCATGCTGTGTTTTGTTGCATACAAGTTAGTGCTTCTTGTTCTCGATGTAATTTCTCTGCCCCCAAGGTTCTCTATTTCTGCCCCAGTGGGGAAAGTGGAGCTGCATTTCATCTCTGTATATACTTTAACCAGACAAGCTTCATATTTACTGTTTCAAGGATGGAGCCTCTACATAATATTTCAAACAAATCTTGAAAACTGCTTTTCTAGAATTCAATGCTTCTCAAACTATCTGTGTTGAAAAAAACATTTTTTTCCTAATATGTCCCAATCTTAAGCTTCAACAAAGTATATATAAAAATAAATAAAAATAAAAATAAAAAAGGAGGACTACAAGTACAAATCATGTTTTTAATTGTTAGATTTATTAGACATAATCAATCTGCCCAAATTCTTACATTCTATGCTTCATCTCAATTTTTATAGTGATTTTGTCTGTTATTGATAATAATTATTTCATGGATCATCATCATTCCATAGATCATACTTCAAGGTGGTCAAATGATATCTTAATTAGGGAACCGATATCTTAATTAGGGAAATGATATCTTAATTCAGGGAACTGAAATTATGGAACTTTTGCCTAGTAGATTCCAATCTGTCATTTTAAGAGGTTAAAATTTTTGACTCATTCTAAACTATCAAAGCACAGAAAATGTTATTTAATATTTTAAATTATAAATATTTTGAAATGTTTATGGTGTTGTTTTCCTACTGGAATGAATTATAAAATGAGCAATCTTTAGGAAACAAGTAAAATCAGGCATTCGGGTACAATTTGTTATTGAGAATCATGCCCCTGAAGCCTGTGCAGAAAGGTTTTAACCACATCGTGCATCTTGGAATGCCAACACAGCATTGTGTGGACAATAAACTTGAAGGAGAATGAGGTCATTTTTCAGCCAGCTTCTAGAAATTGCCTCTTTAAAATTCTTAGTTCCTTAACTGCAATAAATATCCATGCTTCCAATTTCTAGGCCTGAAAAAAAAATGCACTACAGCCCACAAGAGGTGATTTCTGTGTCAGAGGTAGGGGGAACAGTATACAAGTTTGTGTGAAGGAAAACCCAGCCGTTAACATAACTTACATAGCAGCTGCTTTTTCCCTGGAATTCATTCACTGTGTTGAAAACATTTATGCCAATGTAAACTTTAATCAACCCAAAGTCTTTTCTGTTTAGAAAAAGGATGGAATGTTGATTATTAAAGGAAAAAGCCTAGTGAGTTTTGTATGGAGAGTAACTCTATAGCAGGATTATATGAGAAAATGTTTTCCCTTCTGCATAGGTAATTTCTATATATTTTTTGTTGATTTTGTCTGGTGTAGTTAATAAATGATCATAATAAATAACAATTATATATAAGGTAGGTGTTTCATGACAATAACAGAATATACTTACATATAATGGCTTGTCTTCTCTCTTATTATTATTTTTTTAGTCGTACAAGTAGAATGACACTAAGGTATAAAATTTGGCTGAACACATACCAAAGACCTATTGAAACTCTAAATCAAAAATCCAAGGTAGTATTTCTGAGAATTAAACTATTATTGTGTAACATAAAACTAATATCATGAAGCATAGAAATAATTCCTGCATAGTTATTTTATTTAAGGCATTATGCCACTTGATAATAGATAATATAAATCTGGAGAGGTAATGTACTTTGATTTCAAAAAGCTCATACTTTAGTAGATAGGTGGGAGGGCTTTGAAAGTGATTAGCAGATATATATTTAATTAACTGGATACTGTTTTAACACTGATAAAAAGAATAAGTACAAATAAAGTTTTGTGAAAACACAGATAAGGAAATAATGGGTTATCAAGTTTAGACAGTATATCAGGATAAGGCTCACGAAGTGAGTGACATATACATTTCTTACTAAGAGATATGCACAATTTAAACAGAAATTTTAGATATAGAGAAAATTTTAGATATAGAGAAATTTAAGCAAAGGATACAGTCACATAGATATGTTTGGCATGTTTGAAAAATACATCCCACATTTTCTTAGGCCCTAATGTCTCATAGTCATCTTATTTTTCCTTAAGTGGTCTAAGAATTAAAAAATAATTAAATCATAAAATACATGCATTTGAATAAGCATGTGATTTCTAATTCAGTTGATTTTATATAAAAGGTAACCTTTTTCAGAAGTTCAAGGATTGAGGCCATGTAGCCTGGCATGATTAGCCACAATCAGATTTTAAATTCTTCATTAATCAATTCATTTGAGATGTTTTAAAATAAGTCCTTTGACAGTGATATGATGTCATAAATGTTCTATCTCTCGTATAATCTTATCACTTTCAACAAATCTGACTCTGAGGGCCCTTTACATTAAATAATGGGACCTCTGAAAGGTTTTCTAAAACACGAATTCAAAGTTCAAACAGCTTCCAGTTTCATTCATGTCCCTGCAAAAGGCATGAACTCATTCTTTTTTATGGCTGCACAGTATTCCATGGTGTATATGTGCCACATTTTCCTTATCCAGTCTATCATTGATGGGCATTTGAGTTGGCTCCAAGTCTTTGCTATGAACAGTGTGACAATAAACATATGTGTGCATATGTCTTTATAGTAGAATGATCTATAATCCTTTGGGTAGATACCCAGTAATGGGATTGCTGGGTCAAATGGTAATTCTAGTTCTACCATCATTCTCAGCAAACTAACACAAGAACAGGAAAACAAACACCGCATGTTTTCACTCATAAGTGGGAGTTGAACTATGAGAACACATGGACACAGGGAGGGGAACATCACACACTGGGGCCTGTCGGGTGGTAGAGGGCGGGGGAGGGATAGCATTAGGAGAAATACCTAATGTAGATGGTGGGTTGATGGGTGCAGCAAACCACCATGGCACATGTATACATATGTAACAAACCTGCACGTTCTGCACGTGTACCCGAGAACTTAAAGTATAATAATAAAAAACAAAATTGAAATAAAAAAAAAGTTCAAACAGTAGCTTTTGCTGTTGTGGTAGTTTTCCATTTGTACTCAGTCATCCTTAGATATGCTATAGAAACTTCCAAATTATGCTTTAGGATATTGAAAAGTCCTCATTAATTTCTTGTACCTTTAGTAAACTTACACTATTTAAGAGTAAATGTTGAATCTTGAACTCCACACATGTTCAATAACATTCATAATTCCTCTTGTTTCTGCCTTGTTAATCAAGTAACTTTTAGTATTTGTTAATAAAATGTAACAGATGTAACTATTGAAACAAGTTCAGATTTTTGAGCTAGTGAATAAAGGGACTAATGAGTTTTCCAAAGTAGAAGCTTGAATAATATCAACGTTGATTGGACTTAGTGTATGAAGAAAAGGAAGAAACCCAGGAAAACCCTAAAAGTTTCAAACATAAGTGGAAGATACTAACTGATAACAATGCATAAAAGAATATAAAAATTACATAAAGGTAACTGTAATTAGTGGTAAAAAGTGGGGCCATTGTGAAACAAATTGAATATATGGTTCTTGGGGAAGATCTAGGCAGAAATGTTGAGGAGATCTAGTTGAAAAAATACTTGTTTTTTTCATATATATATTTTTTATTATACTTTAAGTTCTAGGGTACATGTGCACAACATGCAGGTTTGTTACGTATGTATACATGTGCCATATTGGTGTGCTGCACTTATTAACTCTTCATTACATTAGGTATATCTCCTAATTCTATCCCTTCCCCTTCCCCCCACCCCACAACAGGCCCCGGTGTGTGATGTTCCCCTTCCTGTGTCCATGTGTTCTCATTGTTCAATTCCCACCTATGAGTGAGAACATGCAGTATTTGCTTTTTTGTCCGTGTGATAGTTTGCTGAGAATGATGGTTTCCAGCTTCATTCATGTCCCTGCAAAGGACGTGAACTCATCATTTTATGGCTGCATAGTATTCCATGGGGTATATGTGCCACATTTTCTTAATCCAGTCTATCATTGTTGGACATTTGGCTTGGTTCCAAGTCTTTGCTATTGTGAATAGTGCCACAATAAACATACGTGTGCATGTGTCTTTATAGCAGCATGATTTGTAATCCTTTGAGTATATACCCAGTAATGGGATTGCTGGGTCAAATGGTATTTCTAGTTCTAGATCCGTGAGGAATCGCCACACTGACTTCCACAATAGTTGAACTAGTTTACAGTCCCACCAACAGTGTAAAAGTTTTCCTATCTCTCCACATCCTCTCCAGCAGCTGTTGTTTCCTGACTTTAATAGCAATTCTAACTGGTGTGAGATGGTATCTCATTGTGGTTTTGGTTTGCATTTCTCTGATGGCCAGTGATGATGAGCATTTTTTCATGTGTCTGTTGGCTGCATAAATGTTTTCTTTTGAGAAGTGTCTGTTCATATCCTTTGCCCACTTGTTGATGGGGTTGTTTGTTTTTTTCTTGTAAATTTGTTTGATCTAATTAAACTAAAGAGCTTCTGCACAGCAAAAGAAACTACCATCAGAGTGAACAGGCAATCTACAGAATGGGAGAAAATTTTTGCAATCTACTCATCTGACAAAGGGCTAATATCCAGAATCTACTTGTTGATTGTTAAATCAGTACTATTAAATGAGTGAACAAATAAGCTAAGAGACTCAGATATTAAGAAAGACTTTTGAATCATCCGCAAAGAGATTATGATTGAAACTCTAGGATGAGGTCACCTGGGCCCATGGTGGGGAAGAACCAACGAAGACCAACTTGAGGAGCAGCAGTGAAAGACTGTGAAAGTAAGAGGAATCAAAACAGAAGCCCACAGACGGACACCCAGAAAGCGAGAAGAAGGTCAACACAGAGACATTTTTCAGAGGTCAAGGAAGGAAAAGGTTTCCAACACAAATTAGAGAAGTCATATAAGCCTAGGCTATAAAAAGAGGCCCTTGATTTAGGCTCTTATGAGACTTCTGAGTCAGTTTTGGTTTGGAAATACAAATGACGTTCTTTTCTACCAAGGCATGAATGAGGGGTGAAAAGAACAAATATTTTAAGTAAATATCAGCTTAATTAAGACATCCCTTGACCATTCTTCACTTACCCGTCATCTTTTCCAAACCTGACTTACACAATCATTCTGCTACTAGTCTAGGTTCTGTTCAAAATCAGAGATGACTGGCAGCTAAAATCCCGTAGTAACAAATTGAATTTTTAGTGCTTACTGTGGGTAGACTTAACCATACAAAATTTACCTTCAAACCACATAGGGTCATTATTCATGCCTCCTTAACTGGTTAAGACCACCAAAAGACTATGCAGGTTTATAGTTTTAAGCTTGCAAATGGCCACCTCAAACATACAGTCACACACATATATACTCACAGACCGAACACAAAGAAACAACACATAATAAGAGTTATAATCCTTGGATATAGTTCTATGTCTGCAGTTTTGAGAATTGCCAGAAAACTTTTGAATAAAACATTCAAGACCATAAATTTAGGTAGAGAAAAACTTTCTAGGTAAATACCCTGGAAGAAAAATGTACTTATGTGAAAATGCCAAACAGAATGTGTTCAAAGTCTCAGCTCACCACTTTTGTAAATAATTTATCCTCTCTACATCCAAATTTTCTCATCTGCAAGATAGTGGCAGTAATACCTGCCTTGTCCATCTGTTCAATCTGTATATTCTGTTGTATGATTCATAAATCTAGCATATTAGAGAGAAAATTTTTAAAGTTGTCTTTGTTTAATTTTTTGTTTTATTCATAGACTTAGCTAATAAAATGTCCTTAAATATGTCAAATTGAATGTATATATGTATATATATATAAAATATATATAATGCGTTTTTATTTCTTTTAAAAATACATACCCCTGTTGCCTAATACATATATGTAGATACATATACATTTTTAAAATTTCTTAAGTAATTATCATAAATCTGGCGGATTTACAAATATAGTGAAACTTAAGTTCACTGACTATCGCAGCAGTATTCATAAACTTGGTCTCCCATCAACTTAAGAATTGTAAGTCTAAATTAATTGGTCAAATAACACTTCATTTGTGTTACTCAAAAGATAGACTGATCGTATTAATGGTTCACATTCCTTATACGTATTTAAAACACTTGACATTGCATTGGTTATTCTTGTATAACATAAGAATAATGTTTAATGTGATCATTTAAATATTTTTATATTTTATTTTAAAATTTTCAGAGTTATTCCTGCTAAGGAACCAGTACATCTGGGACTGCAAACACTGGGCTACTTTTCTTATGACCTTGATTTCCTGAATTGCCCTTTACGGCTGATGTTTCCTCTTAGTAATTTCACATGCACAGACCCCCCAACTCTACTATTTGTACATTCCTGACTTGCCTATGCTGTATTCAGAATTAAGGCCGGGTTTACACAGAGGCCTCTTTTCCCCATTGCAATAGTTTATGAATAAAATCCAGTTTTACCACTTTAACTACAGTTCACCTCTAGTTTGCTTTTATGTAGAAATTAAATGATATTTGATTATTCTGTGTATGCGAAACTGTGTCAGACTGAAATATTTCAATTTCTATGATGGTTTTTTAGAGTTTTTATAATTAAGAAAAAACCTCAAATTTAAATAAACTACTAGATCACTGGATGACAACTATTAATGCTTTTTATTCATAATTTCAATTTTATGTCTTGGGAAAACACTACTGCTAGAAAATTCTTACAATTTTATTTTTCCTCTTTATCATCAGAACACTTCTGTATATTGCTTTCTTTTCTGAGAGGCTATTTTTGAGATTCGAAAATTCGATGCTTCATTTTTCTTGATATCTGGAATGACTCATTTTCTATAGCATTCAATCCTCAATGTTATTTTATCTCATACATTTACGACAGAATGAAAAGAAAATTTTGTTACATAACATGTTTTTCAATACTAGATCCATTTGAAGAGCTCCTAGAAAGTATTTTTTTTTTACAAATTAATTAAACTCATAAAGCAGTATCAGCATGGCTAATCATTTAAAATGTTTAAAACGTTTAAGTAATACAAAAAAACTCAACCTTTACCCTACTATAGACTACAGCTTTTAATTTATTAATATGTTTGGATCAAATGATTGGAAAGAATATAAGCAAGATCTTAATACAAGTAGTATACAATGTTCATACTTTTATAAAAAGTGTATTTTTTATTTTTGACAAATGAATATTTTAATTAACTTTATTTTTCAATTTGAAATTGAATGTAGGCAACCTGGAATAACAATGTTTTCAGTACATTGAGTTTTAAAGCAATTGATCAACAAATTACATAAAATAGAAAGAAAGCAAAAAGGATGGAAAGAAGATAATAATATTTTAAGTTTCCATAAAACTCCTTGACCAAACAATTAAAGAAAGTCTATGGAACAAAAATAATTTCTCTGGAGATTTTACTAAATTTCTGTTAGATTTTGGCTTTTCTCATAGTTTACATTCAGTACCAAACTCAAACCTACGAACAAATAAGTATGTGTATATTAAATTTCAAATATAAATATTAATAAAGAAAACTTAAACCACAATGATAAGACAGGTTATCAAATTCAAAGTCAGAACACGTGCAGTGGCTCACACCTGTAATTCTAGCATTTGGGGGACTAAGGCAGGCGGATCACCTGAGGTCAGGAGTTTGAGACCAGCCTGGCCAACATGGCGAAACCCGTCTCTACTAAAAATACAAAAATTAGCCTGGTGTGGTGGCGGGTGCCTGTAATCTCAACTACTCATGTGACTGAGGCAGGAGAATTGTTTGAACCTGGAAAGCAGAGGTTGCAGTGAGCCAAGATTGTGCCATTGCACTCCAGCGTGGGCAACAAGAGCGAAACTCCATCTGAAAAAAAAAAAAAAATTAAGGTCATTCCAAAATAGCATATAAGTGAAATTTTTACTTTCATTCAGATGTCAAAAAATTAAATTATATGTTTCTACCTTTCTATTTATTTATATGTCTTCTATTCATATTTTAAATAAGAAAATGATGAGTAAAATGTAGAAATCACAAAATATGATTTTAAAGTTTTGGAACTAAGGCCCGTAACTTCTCTGTAGCATTGGCATGCATTCACCACTGAAGAGGGGAACTAAGCACATTTCATGCTGTTAAATTATCAATAGTATAAATGGGGCTGGGGGAAAAAAGTTTTCATTTTAAGTTTGCAGTCTCTACAGAATTCTGCTTTACTGCTGGCTCTAGTTACTCTGAATATAGTGACATTTTTGTGACCCTCCTAAACTGGAGACTACTTTAACACACATGCTGAAAACTACTTAAGAAACCCAGCTACAAAATTGAGTTTTGAGTAAAATTACACAGGCTGGCCCTTCACACTGCTTTTCCTGCTCAGATACACTGTGCTTTAGCTCAGCAAACCTATTCTATTGTGTGCCTAGTCAATGATATAAATTCTCTTTTCCAGCCATTTTTTTTTAAGCCAGGGGTAAATTTCTGGGACAGGACCAAATCCAACTACCTATGCAACAGGTGCTATTCTCAGGGAAGGACATCTCTTCTTTACTATATGTAGCACAGAAGTTTTACTAAAGATTACAGCTACTGAGATTCTTTTTCTTTCCTCATAGTTAATTCTACAGGGTTGCTAAAATATTCATAAAAAGGGAACCATAGGCTAGCATTTTTGCCGTATTCAAAAAGATAGACCTTCTGATTCTTATCTACAATTCTGAAATCCAGAAAACCTAAAAGCAAACATTTTCCACTCAAATCTAAGAATATAGAAATATGCCTATATCACATTTCAAATATAAATAGTAACAAAGATACCAGCTATATTTTCAAGATGAACAGCATCATTCGCCAAAGGAATGTTGTTTTTACTCTGGGTAAAACAGAGGGTCACTGATATGGTTTGGCTCTGTGCCCACCCCCAAATCTCATCTCCAAATCCCCACGTGTTGAGGGAAGGAGCTGTAATCCCCACTGCCAATGGAGGGAGGTGATTGGATCACGTGGGTGGTTTCACCCATGCTGTTATCATGATAGTGAGTGAGTTCTCACAGATCTGATGGTTTCATGAGGCAGTTTTCCCTGCTCTTGCTGCCCCTATCTCCTGCCGCCATGTAAGATGTGCCTGCTTCCCCTTCCACCAGGATTATAAGTTTACTGAGGCCTCCCCAGCCATGTGAGTCAATTAAACCTCTTTTCTTTATAAATTACCCAGTCTGTCATTATAGCATTGTGAAAACAGACTAATACAGTCACAAAAAAAAAAAAAGAAAAAAATCTGCAAAGACAGTGATATCATCTGTTTGGAGTTTTAAAAGAACAGATTGAAAATAGACTGTGTAAGTAAAGGGACAGAAAGACCAGTTAGAAGACTACTGCTGCTAAGACAATAGATGATGATGATGACTTAGACCAGGATAGAGGCAATGAGCAGAAGACGTGGTTTGATTATGGCTATTCAGTATTTTAAAAGATCCAACTGTGTTTCCTGCTGAAGAGTATGTGGAGCAAAAAAAAAGTAATGGACTTAAGGATGCTTTATTTTATTTTGAGGGGGTCTGAAAAGCTATTTTTAGGCCCTCAGGCATCCACTCATGTGAGCATCTCATCGGGCTCAGTGGGATGCTAAAACTTGCATTATGTTTGTGCCACTGACATCAAAATCCAAGCCAGTTACTTCACTGACATTCAGCAGATGGAACACTGATCTGGTCCAATACTTCAGCTTTTAAAAGAAATGCTAGACTTACTGAGAGATCAAATGTGTTGCATTTTCCAGGAGACCGGATGTCTTTCAAGGGTAGTTTTACAATAAGAAATTTTTATTCAACATTGATTTTAGAATCTTACAGCCATGTAAGATTCAAAGAATAAACAGTGCTCTGTAATTCCAGTTGATGTATTTTCCCTTGACCAGATTAGTAAGAGTTTCAAATGTTATTTTTATATATTCACGCATCAAATTATTTTTTCAAAATTATAATACAAAGAAAGAAGATTAAAACACATGTCCTCCTCTAAAGAACTTTATGAGGTTGTAAAAACATCTGCAAAAATAACTAAATAATAAGAATTATAGAAATAATTTATTAAGATAGTTCATGTGATTTTTCTTCTGGTTAGTGGGGTTAGATTAACTGCCCCAGGAAGAAAGTATTTTCTTGTGGGTGTATTTATATGTGTGTGTTTTTATAACAGAGGAATCACAAAGAAAAATAATCATAGTAATTTAAAAAATGTTAAAAGCTTAAAAATTAAAAGTTTCTGTTTAATTTTAGCTAAAAGCTGTAACAAAGAATAGTATATATTTAAACTTACCACTTAGCTTAAAATAAACTATCAAAGGAGAGGGTGTACTGATTATCCAGGTAAGCCTTAATGTAATCACAGGGAAGAGGGAGTGGAAGAGAGATTTAGGGGACAGTCAGAGAAAGATATAATGATGTCTGCAAGGTCTCAGGGATGCAGTGTGAGAAAAAATCAACTCACATTTTCTAGCTTTGAAGTGGGAGAATAGGCCCAGGAGCCAAGGAAGCCTCTAGAACCTGAAAACAGTAAGAAGGCAATTCTTCCCTAGAGTAGAAAGGAATAGAGCACTGCCAACATCTTCATGTTAGTCTAGTAAGACCCCCGTTGGAATTCTCACCTACAGAACTCTAAAATAATAAATTTGGATTGCTTAAGCCCCCTGAAAAATTGTTACAGCAGCAATGGGAAACAAAAACAAATGTCCAAGGGAACATCTCTGTAGAAGCTAAAACAAAGCAATACTTGCCTACCTATTGATCAAAAAGGGAAAGCATTTAAAATGTTATTTAAGTCTAGGCTTTTAGAAATATGAAAGCAGGATATAACAGGAAAAAATAAAAAGTAATTAAAAACATAAGAAAGTAAAGTCTTGTCCTAGAGACATTTTAGTTTTAGATTTACAACTTAAGTTGGAGTTCAGTGTATTAAAAGGGTGTAATATAAGACAAATTTAAAATATTAGAAGAAACCAAATATGGAACACTTTGCATAGCATGGAAATCATTACTTTATTCTGGGAAGCATGAGTTTAAAAAAACTAAAAAACCAAAACATAACCCCAAAATCTCAGAGAGGAGAAAAATCTACATCATCTATGTATCTACTTATCCATCTGTCTATCATATAAAACATCTATCCATCTATCATATTTCTAAAATCTACATCTATCTACCATCTTTCTAAAATCTATATCTCTCTGTCATCTATCTATATCTATTATCTATCTATCTCTCTCTCTAAATACAGATTTTAACACATATTGGTGAGAACATGTAGGTTTTTGTTTTGGATGATGGACCACAGAAACTACTGTAAATGTGTGAGGAAGTACAAATTGGTAAACTTTGTGATTTTGAACTGCATTGAAAATATTAGAGCCCTCTCATGTAAAGATATATGTATTATAATGCAACTGTATTGCATATCAAGAATTATGCAGTAGGCCGGGCACGGTGGCTCACGCCTGTAATCCCAGCACTTTGGGAGGCCGAGGCGGGCGGATCACGAGGTCGGGTGATCGAGACCATCCTGGCTAACACGGTGAAACCCCATCTCTACTAAAAATACAAAAAAAATTAGCCTGGTGAGGTGGCGGGCGCCTGTAGTCCCAGCTACTCGGAGAGGCTGAGGCAGGAGAATGGCATGAACCCCCCAGGGGGGGCAGAGCCTGCAGTGAGCCGAGATCGTGCCACTGCACTCCAGCCTGGGCAACACAGTGAGACTCCGTCTCAAAAAAAAAAAAAAATTATGCAGCAATGTATAAGAGAGAAGAAAGGGAAAACTATTTCAGTATAAATGACCATATAATCAGCATGGTTGATGGAAAAAGAAGAGTGCCGAGAGTGATGCTTCTATCCTGAGACTACTAAGTTCTTTTTTTTTTTATATACTTTAAGTTTTAGGGTACATGTTCACAACATGCAGGTTTGTTACATATGTATCCATGTGCCATGTTGGTGTGCTGCAACCATTAACTCGTCATTTAACATTAGGTGTATCTCCTAATGCTATCCTTTCCCCCTCCCTCCACCCCACAACAGGCCCCGGTGTGTGATGTTTGCCTTCCTATGTCCATGTGTTCTCATTGTTCAATTCCCACCTATGAGTGAAAACATGCAGTGTTTGGTTTTTTGTCCTTGCAATAGTTTGCTGAGAATGATGGTTTCCAGCTTCATCCATGTCCCTACAAAGGACATGAACTCAGCATTTTTTATGGCTGCATAGTATTCCATGGTGTATATGTGACACATTTTCTTAATCCAGTCTATCGTTGTTGGACATTTGGGTTAGTTCCAAGTCTTTGCTATTGTGAATAGTGCCACAATAAACATACGTGTGCATGTGTCTTTATAGCAGCATGATTTATAATCCTGCTACTACTAAGTTCTTAACATACAGTTCCTGGATTTGTTTTCATATGTCTGGCTTGAGCATCCCCACCTTAAAAGCAGAGGTTTCAAATCAGAGACATCTGCTAGAATCAAGAATACTTTGTTTACTCAACCCCAATACCACGGAAATTCAGCTCAACTGTTACTGAGTTGCCATAATCAGAAAATAATATTTGATTGCATTGAAAAGCAAAACCACAAAAACATATCAAGAGTATCATGAAATTAAAAAAGCACAAAAAGAAGTAATTTCCAGTATAATTTTTGGTCCATACTCTCTATTTTACATTGAGAATAAATGCTGATAATAAAAGAGAAAATATTGTTTTAGACTGTTAGAAGCAAGGCAACTTACTTCTGCAGAAGGGTGCTGTGTGTGTCAGCCATGATGGCAAGAGCACACCAAACAAAGGCGGGAAGGGGTTTTTATCCTTAATGCAGTCCCTATCCCTGTGTCCTTCCGCTAGTAGCTGGGGTTGGACTGCACAATCTAAGCTGATCCCGGTTGGCTGGGACTTAAACTTTTCCAGGTAGGGAGGAAGCGGGTAGAAGTGGTTCTTCTGCTACAGCACAAGGCATGTCCGGACATGTCTGGGCAAGATAGGGCACAACAAGAGCAGGAGTGCTTCTTGCAGGCTAAAAACAAGAAAGTACAAGGAGGTGGGGCCTCCGAACCAAGGACATTACGCTATTAAACCCTTTGAAGGGGAACTCACCGTCTCTGGCAGGTGGCTAAGGTAATTTTACAAGCCACAGTCTACATGGATTCCTGTCCTCAAATTTCTTTTATTTAAACACAGCCTTCTCCTGGAATTGTTGTACTGATATAAAGCATGGTGATGGCCTAGCAATCCACACTTCTGCAGAAAAGGAAGTCAGGAAAGAAGTGAGTTATTGAAAACAACTACAAAAACATCCTCCAAGTGTTGAGCTTTAATGGGCCTTGTTGTAACAATTTGTATGGTCTGAGCCCTACAGTCAGTTGAAGTGTGGCCTATATGAACATCATGACAACAGAAAGGATCTCAAGCCACTTGCAGATTCTTGTTCCTCCTAATGAGACTTACACCTGTGGTTTCTAGATTGCTGTTGTGACCCTGATGGAATACACCGAACCTGTTTATGTTTATTACATCAGTAATTCCATAGCTCCAAGAGGGAAATGATCACAGAAAGCAGTAATTCTTAAACTTTTGCACAGAATCACAGAGAGCTGATAAAACACAAATTGCTGAGCTCCACTTCCAATGTTTTCATTTAGTTGGTCTGAAGCAGTTTGAAATTTGAAGACACAGCACGTGCTATGCAACTGAGAAAAGGCTCTCGGTACCATGCAGCACCAGGAAGTTTCAGTCTGCTCTGATCACTATCAATATTTTTCTTCCTGCTGTACGAAATTCTTTGCCTTTGTTACTGAATTACTTTAGTATTTTCTGTAGAGTCTTCTGAGTACACTGGGTGATATAATTGGCCCTATATAATTGCTCTAGTTATCTGTTGCTGCATGTTGAATAATGCCAAAACTTAATGGCTTAAAAGCAAAAGCTATCATGGTTTCTGTGGGTGAAGAATTTGGGAAAGGCTTAACTGGAGATTTCTGTCGTGAAGTTGCAATCAAGATGTCAGCTGAAGTGACAGAGGTTGAAAGGCTTGACTGGAGCTGCTTTCAAGGTGACATGCTAGAAGTTCATGCTTGGTGGTGAAAGGTTCTCTCCATGAAGGCTTTTCATAGGACTGCTGAGGGGCCCCAGCATGCCAGCTGCCTTTTCATACAATGTTTCAAAAAACACAAGTGCAGAAGCAACTTTTTTTAATGACTTAGGCTTTGTTGTCACATTGTGTCACTTCTGCTATATTCTATTGGTCATGTTGATCAGCCTGGGCACGAACATCAGAAAGACCATCAGGCATCATCTTGGATGCTGACTATCAATGTCTCATACACATTTTGTATTTGCAATGGGCTGAATGTTTATGCCTCCCCAAATGTATATGTTGAACTTCTAAGCCCCAAAGTGATGGTATTAGGAGGTGGAGCCCTTTGGGAAGTGATTAGGTCATGAGGTACCCCCTTCATGAATGGGAAGATTACTCTTAAGAAACAGTCCCAAGGGAGTTCAGTGACATTATGGTGAGAAGACATCCATCTCTACAGGAAATGGCCTTAACTGTACATCAAACCTGCCAGCACCTTGGTCTTGGATTCCCCTGCCTCCAGAACTGTGAGAAATGAAATCCTATTGTTTGTAAGCTACTTACCATGGTTCTTTTCAGTGGTAAGATAGTAATCAGAATTCAGTGCTAGAATATTGTATTTGGGCTGACATTGCTTCTGGGATATTTCTAAGGACAGAGTTAGAAAAATATAGATATGTATGTATTTTGAAAAAAAGCATTTTAAATACATGAATTTACATTGATACTTAGAATATAATATTTTTATTTTCTTATTTTGCAGTGGAGAAATAATTGACTATTTTAAACATTTTATTTTGAACTAACTCTAGATTTAAAGAAGTGTTACAGAATAAGTACAGAAATTTTCAAATGACTCTTACTCAGCTACTCTTAATGTCAATATTTTATTTAACCATGGTTCAGTCATCAAAATGAGAAAATTAATATTACTCAATATAGTTTTTTAAAAGTTTCATTTGGAAAAATTTTAATATATAGAAACATTGCAAGAACAGTGTAAAAATCACACATATTTTCTTTATATTTAACTTTTGTAAATTTTAGCCTTATTTGTTTTATTATTTGTGTTTCTTTCTGTGTGTAAATACTCACACATTATCAAGTGTTTCACAAAATTATTGTATTATATAGGTAATATATGCATATAAAATATATATTTCATATACATTCCTGTGTTTGTGTATATAAATATATAAACAGAGCACATATTAAAAATTATTGAATTGAGAGTTGTTTACTTATATTATAGTTTTTTAGTGCTGAGTATATCACAGTGAGTTTTTTAAGAATAAGGATAATGTTATAAATACTAGTGTCAAGAACTGAGTTAACTTAAACGTTTATTCAATGCTTTTATCTATGTTATGATCTGTATTTAAATATTGTCAGTTGACCTTATAAAGTCATTTGCAGTTTGGCTCTTATCTCCTAGTTCAGGATTCAGTCTAGGATAACACATTATATTTACTTGTCACGTCTTTTAAGTTTCCTTTAATACGGAACAATTCCTAAGCTTTTCTGTGTAATTTATGACATTGGCATTTTTTGAAGAATACATTAATTTTGATTTTAATGAAATGTTCTGCATTTTATGTTTATCTGATATTTTCTCAAATAGAATTTAGATGTCATAGCACAATGTTCTTTTTTAAGTTTTTTTATTCTTTAATTGAATCTCTTTAATGAGTCAGTTCCAAAAAGCGTTTGAGAAAACATGATTTGCCTTGTCCCCTAAAAAAATTCCAAAGCAACATAAACTACCTGTGTGATAGAAATTCAAAAAGGGTTGGATCATTGTACAACTCGGGTCAAGTGAGGACAAATTATAGGTGGGGGAATATCTTTTCCTTCACTATTTTCAAGTCTAAAACTCCTGCACGTGATAATGCCACTGGAGGGCTTCTCTAACCCTTTGCCTCTCAAAACTTCAAGCTCTTTTTAAGAGAAATAATGAAGAAATATTTTCACTGTGCCAAGTGAACATTCTTTTTTCAAATCAGTAAAGTCTTTTCTGAAACTATGGACAAAGGAAACCTAGGGTGGGGAGATATTTGGTAGGGTAAATATATATATATATATATATATATATATATATATTTTTATGTATACATATATTTTTATGTGTGTGTATATATATATTTTATGTGTGTATATGTATTACATATGTTTTTTAGTCGGAGTCTGGCTCTGTCAGCAGGCTGGAGCGCAGTGACACGATCTCAGCTCACCGCAACCTCCACCTCATGGGTGCAAGCGATTTTCCTGCCTCAGGCTCCCAAGTAGCAGGGATTACAGGCGCGCACCATCACGCCCAGCTAGTTTGTGTATTTTTAGCAGAGACAGTGTTTCACCATGTTGACCTTGATGTCTTGACCTCGTGATCCGCCTGCATCAGCCTCCCAAAGTGCTGGGATTACAGGCATGAGACATTGTGCCCGAACTTGATAGGGTAGATATTTAACAACCTAAAATAACAAAGATTATTATCATTTAGTCACTTAAAGATACGTTTTGGAAAAGTCATTAGATTGTGGCTCTTTACTTTTCTATATTAATGTACGATACATATCACCAAGGAACATTTGCAGTAATATACAAAATAACTACTAAGACAACTGTTCTTACTTCTACTTGTCTTTTAGAATAGTAATTTGACTCAATTTTTCTCTACGATGGGGATTATACCAGATGTGAACCATGTAGGAGATTGTTAATGGTTGATTTCTGCTTCCATGGAAACTACCCTGGTGTCCCTGGTTTTCAATGACTTCCTGAAGGCTGACACCTGGGGCAGCTGCTCAAAGAAACAGACTAATGCGTTATGCTGGGAGAAGAAAACCTTCAATATTTAACTTCACCTGCGTTAAATATATCAGTAAATGTTTCTAATAGATATACCTATAAATATTTATTTCCTATATATTTAATATGTAGGAAACTGTATTTTGAGCATATATGTAATTGTGATAAAAAAGAGTGTCCATTTAAATGAAGAGTGATGTTGAAAGTTTCAGTACATCTCTTTAAAGATGTCAGAGGTTAGGATCCAGCTTATTAAGTATCTGTTCGGTATTTCCATTGACATCAGAATGTGATAATTAAGAATGAGATAATTAAAGCATTGTTGCTGACCTCAAGGAACTATCAACCTGGTCATAAAGTAGATCACAAAAATATAATTTTAAGGCAAATGCCAATTGCAGTAAGCAATAATAAATACAGAGGACATTATAGAAGTATTTAGAAGGCGCAAATTAACCTGGTTGGAGGAACATTACTCATGAGGAGCTAAGTTAATTAGATAACACTTGATTACTAAAAGAAAAGTCAAGTGAAAAACCTCACAAATGGGGAAGTAGAATGTCACAGCAGAGTGGAGGACAGCATTAAGAAAGGCATGGGGAGCTGAGCGGGGCAGCTCAGACCTGTAATCCCAGAACTTTGGGAGGCTGAGGCGGATGGATCACTTGAGATCACGAGTTCGAGACCAGCCTGGCCAACATGGTGAAACCCCATCTCTACTAAAAGCACAAAAATTAGTCAGGCGTGGTGGCAGGCACCTGTAATCCCAGCTATTTGGAAGGCTGAGGCAGGAGAATTGCTTTAACTGGGGAGGTAGAGGTTGCAGTGAGCTGAGATCATGCCACTGCACTCCTGCCTGGGCAACAGAGTGATACTCCGTCAAAAAAAAAAAAAAAAAAAAAGATAAAAGAAAGGCATGGGGGAGAAAGTATGTTGTCTGGATTTATTCAGGAAATAGCAAGCGATTTGGGGTGTTGAAACATGGAATACAAGGGAACAGTGACTAAGAAAGAGGAGAATCCTGTGAAATTGATAATATGGAGAGTCCCATCATATTAATGTTTATATTGTGATATTTGTATTACGAATTTATATATTCTAAAAGGTGGAAAGCCAGAGAAAGGCTTAAAACACTGAAAATGCATGGTGAAATTTAATGTTTAGATAGGTCACTGTGGTGGCCAGACATGACACAAATGGATTTGAGGCAAGGAACCAGTGAGTGGGAGATCCTCCAGTAGACCAGGCCAGAAGCTATGAAGACATAACAGAAAACAAAGAGAGGAGAGACGTAAAACACAACGTAGTTTAATGTATGCCAAACGTAAATCCTATTGAACTTCAGGATTTCTGAGACTAAATGAGACTTTGGAAAGGAGAGGTGGTAAACAGTTGCGTTTAGTCTGATACCCACACTGTAAGTTCTTATGTTTCTATTTACTAATTTAAAAATTCTATATAGTTAGATACCATGAATTGACCAGCATTTATTACTTCTATGTATTTCCTGTATTACTTGGTTTAAATGTTGCATTTTTTCTCAGCTGTTTTACCTGTATTTCCCACTCTGAAAAGAGTCTTAAAATGGTATTGAAATTTGACAGGATTATGTTTCTCCCCACAGTGACTGGGCATACAGGTCAATGCTCCATTTTAAATATGACATTATCTGACTATGAAAAGGCTATGTTATTCCTTTATAACCTTATTCATCATTTAAATAATGTACCTTGACACTTCCTGAAAACACAGAGAAAGCCCAGGATTGTCTTGATTAAATGCTAATGAAGAAATTCTTTTCTGGAAACCTATACCACACAAATTTGAAACATAATATTTTAGTTCATTTTCTGTTGCTATAACTGAATACCCAAGAGGGTAATTTGTTTTTTAAAATTGAAATTTCTTACAATTCTCGAAGCTGGGAAGTCCATCTGTCCAGGGGCCACATCTGGTGAGGGCCTTCTTGGTGATGGGGACTCTGTGGGGAACCCGGAGGTGGCGCAAGGCATAATAATGTGGCGAGGTGAGATGAACGTGCTAACTCAACTCCCTCTTCCTCTTCTTATAAAGACACAAGTACCACTCCTGAGATAACCAAATAATTCATTAGCCCAATAATCTATTAATCCAGGAATGGCCCAATTTATCCTCATGACTCAATCACCCCTTAAAGGCCTTACCTCTCAATATTTCCACATTGGAGATTAAGTTTCAACAGGAATTTCAGAGAGGATAAACATTTAAACTGTACCATACAATATTGAGCTAAATTTTTCCTTTGGATGTTGTCAATGCCCCTTTTAAATAAAATAATGTTCTCTCTATTATTTAATTATTGATGTCTTCCTTGATTTGCTATCAATAAAGATAGATTTCAAGCAACTATTTCAGTCTTAAAATCTTACGCACCAAAAAAATTGAAAACTTCAAATTACACATCATTTCATCTTTAATTTTCATAGCGAGTTAAACAAAAGTGCTTCCTGATGGTACCTAGGTGGAGCATAAAAATGATAGCAATACTAGTAAGTTTGGCAAAAGATATGGAATGTCTGTGAATCTTGTTAAAGACTGTTTTTTATACTCAGAGATTCAGAAGAAGAATTTAGCCTAATTAGGAGTCTAAAATGACTTAAAAGAGTCAGGAAACATATGCAAACACCCACAAACAAAATAGCTAAACTGTCACCTAGGATGATAATTTTTACATCTAACTCGGATAAGGAGAATTAAGCTTTCCGTTCTAAAAAAGAAAAATCCATCATATTAAAATTATATTCGATAGGTGCTATTAAATTCAGATTTCCAGTTCTAGCTTGGGAAATGTACTGCTTCAGCAAAGAACATTCCTATGTAAAATTGATGCAAACTTTGAGTGCAAACATTGTGAAATCTGTGTTAGAGATCAGGAGAAATCTCCTTTGATCAACGTCAGCATGTCTGCTGATCTCTAACACAGGTTTCACAATGTTTGCACTCTTAAAGTTTGTATCAATTTTACATACGAATGTTCTTTGCTGATGCAACATTGATGAAAGGAGATTTCTATCTGCTGCAGATACATGGTACTTACAGAGGACTTCCGTTCCCTAAAGATGCAATAGTACATTAAAAGGCTATCTTTCTGCTTTAGACTGCTTATTCTTTATCTTGCCTCAACCTCAATTTATGTGTTCATGCTTGGGGCCGAGGCGGGTGGATCACAAGGTCAGGAATTCGAGACCAGCCTGACCAACATGGTGAAACCCCTTCTCTACTAAAAATACAAAAATTAGCCGGGCGTGGTGGCGAGTGCCTGTAATCCCAGCTACTCAGGAGGCTGAGGCAGGAGAAAAAAGGGAAAAAATAAAATAAAAAGGAAAAAAAAAATAAGTGACTGGAGTGACCATTGACCTTCATTTTTGCTCTTATTATATAATCACACCAGTGGTGTCACACATGACATGTGCCACTCACTCCATGAACCTACTCAGGACATGTGTCTTGGTCTACCCGTGAAAGAAATCAAATTTTCTCATAGCAGTTTCATACTCCAAGATAAGCCAGCAGCTGTCTAGTAGATGAATTAGGTTTCTTTTACTTACAAGAAGGAGATGCAGTAACTTCCTTCTATTTTTGTGGAATTCTCAATTTTTCTGAAACACCCAGTGAACTATGTTCATTTGTCATGTATATTTCATACTTCCATTGTAATTTGATTCATAACTTTGAATTATCTTAATAATATTTAGATTAAATATCATATAAAACTTGCAAGCAAATGTAAGAATTAATTTCAATATGAGTCAGTGTCTATTAACTTAAAAGAAATGGATTTTGTAACCATGAGGAAAGGGTGAAATGAAATTATACTAAACTTTTGCAATATAAAATTTACCCAGAGACTATTTTAAAACACTAGGACAGAAAAGAGAGGGGGGATTTTTGGGGAAAAACGCCTACATTATTTTGTGCCAAAATATGCAATGATATTTACAAAATGTGGTCTTTTGTTTAACAGATTATTAACGTTCCAGAAAAAAATGAATTAAGGTAAAAAAATGAATTAAAGCACAATTGATAGGTTATTGGGTGCCGAGAGAGAGAGAGAGAGAGAGAGCAAGAATGGGAGTGAGAGTGAACATGAGATAACGAGAGATGTAGATATACCTCAGGATATAAAGTTTATTTATTTTTTGTGTGAAGTGTAAGATTTGTGTCTAGCTTCTTTATTTTGCATAAGGACATCCCATTGTTCCATCATCATTTGTTGAAAAGAAAAATATTATAATAGCTCAATTTAAAGTAAAAAAGAGGATTATATATAAATAATATATATTTATTACTCATTGAAAAACCAGATGATGTATTGATTATACTGATAATAAATAAACTCAGGTGAAGAATCACAATCACTCATCATAATTATCTTCTATGTCAACACTACCTTTTCTACCTCTACTATATCCTGCTCAATTCAACATCTTAGCACATGTTACAACACTGCTAATTTAGCTTTAAATAATGGGTTGAGAGGATTAAGTCACTGCAGATTAATTGAAAGCGAATAACGCAAAGAACAACCCGTTGGATCCCTTGGAAACTAAAGGAATTAGGACAGCGATTAGTTTAGAAAATCCAATGTGAATAAATTAATTATCACACGTTCTTGATAAGCAATCATTTTCTCCCCCATTGAAGACTGTTCTCCTTCTCTCCTACTTTACAGTTTTACTATTTATGGCCTAACTATAAGATAGCATAAATTTCAAGGACCTATTCTTATTTTATTATTATTATTTTTGATCTTTTTTCCAGTTTCTCTCAGATCGTGTTTTGAGATGGTTTTGAGTGATGGATGTTTACTTAAGAGTGCTCCTGGTAATAACATCTACAAAAGCCTGGCGGAGGCAGAGAGGGGGAGACTTTGGACTGCAAGGGAGTTAATATACAAGTTTCCACTGATCCTGTGAGACTGGAATGACCCCTCAAATTTGTCTCAATTTGAGGCAACTTGGTCAGGCATTAGTATCCTACAATTGATAGGTTATTGGGTGCCCAGAGAGAGAGAGAGAGCGAGCAAGAATGAGAGTGAGAGTGAACATGAGCGAGCGAGAGATGTAGATAAACCTCAGGATATAAAGTTTATTCATTTTTTGTGTAAAGTGTAAGATTTGTGTCTAGCTTCTTTATTTTGCATAAGGACATCCCACTGTTCCATCACCATTTGTTGAAAAGATATCTGTTCTCTGAATCACCACTATACTTTGTCAAAAATCAGTTGACTATATTTGTGTGGGCCCATTTTTGGATGCTATATTTTATCTTTGACGATAATCTTTCCAAATTTCAGGTGGTTTCTTTATAATAATAATGAGGCATAATTATGTACACATTAAAAAAAGACAAAGTTATTGGATACATAACAGATAACAGGAGTAAGTAAATCATATTAAGATGACAGATTTTGAATCAGACAGAATTGAATTTGCAACTTGCATTGCTGATTATATGTATATAATATTGTCGATTTATTTTAAGCCCTAATTTCTATAACTGTAAAGTGAACATGATAAATACTGACTTGGTAAGGCTATATTATCTAAATTATGTAGGTATCTATAATAAAATTTCTCAAATGATTCAGATTTCCATTACTGAGTAGCTCTTTCAAATATTTATTTGTGTGTTTTAAATTTTATCATAATAAAAATAAATACATCACAGCATATTTTGGATCAACAAGATGAACTCTTTACAACCAAATATGAACACCTGAATCTTGAATTCATTGCATTTTATGTTTCAAGAAAATTCTAATGATACCATAAAAAATAGTGTAAATGAGGGTTCACATATAGAAAAAAGGTAGCATTTTGACAGGTGAGATTGTGCAAAGTAAGGTAGGTAAGTTATAAACAAAATATAAGAAAAACATTTAACATCAGAATCTATAAAATACTAACACTTCAGCAGAGTATACTAGCATGTGGTTTTACTACCAAGTTAAACAATTTTATAGTAATACTAAGTAGAAAACATTTGCATGTGTGTGTATTAAAATAATTCATATATACAATTTTATTTTAGGGGGATTTAACTAAATGTAGTAGTAGGAATAGTATTAGTGGTTAAAATAAGTGCATTGTTTAAAAGGAGAAGTAATTTTTAAATATAAGAAATCAAATAATATTTATGGTTTCAATATTTGTATATATTTATGCACATAAACATATATATATATAAGGCATTTTACTCCAAACGAAAAGAATAAATAATTAAAAATGAAATAAAATGCTACACTTAATATAGTTTTATTTAAATGATGGTTTATACATAAAATAAATGTCTTTGATTTATATTGGTTTTTAATGTTCTTTGTGTTAACTAATGTTATTTTGGTTGTATTAGTGAGATAAGACTGTAAGAATAGAATTTTATTTTTGAACTTAATTTACAGCTATATATATTTAAATAGTATTCTGCTCTAAAAAAGTTTCTAAATTTAAGTTAAACTCAATAATAATTTTAAACAAACACAGAAATAATGCAGAATAAAATTTTATCTTTATAGCACCAACAATTTAGAAAACAAATTTAATTGATGAACTTAATTTTGGGGGATTTGTTTTTGGTTGATTGGTTAAGATTATTCTACATTTCCGTAGCTTAGCTCTTAAAAAAATCTAGGCTTCTAGAAACACACATACAAAAAAAAATCCCACAGAAAATAAAAATAAAAACCAAACTTCAATAGGAATCATATTTCTTATCTTTTTAAGAGGAAAAAATGTATAAACATATTGCAATTACCTTATTCTCTAAATAGTAAAGGGTGAAACTCATTTAATAATACAACAGATAAAAATGTTTACTTCATATCATGTTTTTAACAGAGGAGAGAACAGGAATGTAAGTTTAAGAAAGAAACACAAAGATGGGTAGAGAAAGATATCCTGAAAGAGAAAAAGGAGTAAGACACATCAGTGACAGAAATAAAAGGATACCAAGCAAGACATTGTTCAAAACAATAGAATAGGAAGCATTTAAAGTGAAAGATATATGGAGGAAGGAAGTGAGGATGGAATAGGGAGAGGAAAAGAGTCATCATCATTCACTCATAAATCTAAACAATCGCTCATGTAAGTAGTACTTATTGAGCTTGCTAATATGTGCCGTGCTCTGTGACAGATGCCAGGCCTGTGCTAGTGAATAAAATGAATATGATGCTTACAATCTAGTAAAAGATCTAGTCAAAGATCAAGATAATAATCCATTTTTAAAAAGCAAGTAGGCTGTAACATATAATCAATATTCATAGTACAAAATCACAGTGTTACACTATAAAAGAGAAAAGTGGGGAAACAAATGTTGTGTTTTAACTCCTAGTTTACAAAGATACACATTGGTAAAAACGATTCATAATTTTTAACTATTTTTAGTGTTTGTCAGAAAAAAAGTATTCCTGTGTTAATTGGAAGTAAACAAGACTATCATATGCTAATATCCCTCTTGAGTTTCTTTCTAAAACATTCACTATGTCAGAAACAGAGAATTTCGACATCAAACATAAACGTGCTTATTTTTATTTTAAAATGATCAAATCCATAGTTAAATTACAATAATGTGTTTCAATAAAATTTAGATAGTGTTTAGTCAAGTAAAATATGCTTAGATTTTAGACTAATTGTCTTAGTCCATTTGAGCTGCTATAACAAAATCCCTTAGAATTAGTAATTCATAAAAAACAGAAATTTATTTCTCATAGTTCTGGATACCAGGAAGTCCAGGATGAAGGTGCCAACAGATTTGATATCTGGTGAGGGTCCTTCAGAGCCAGAAAATAGCTGTGCAATGGCCTTTAAATCACATGTAATATTCTGGAAAAAACAAAATTAAGTATTAATATTTTGATTTTGATTTAATTTTTACACTTGGAGAAAAATGGCTTAAAGTTTATTAAAAGATGTATTATTTTTGTTTCATATCCTTAGGATATGTCCTTTGTTTAGAGTACAATTTTAGAAAGTGAAAATTGAATGACCTTAGTGATTAGTTTCTTCATCAATTGAGGTGATTATAGCATAAGTAACCATAATATTAACAATTCTGATAGATCTTCTAATTTTTATTTGCTTGATTTCCATGTACTATTTTCAAATCACATATCGACATTACAGATGTTCTAATTTCTTTCTGGTCCTTTCAGTGAAAAAAATGCTGATTAGTTTTAGGGTTCATCAGTCTTTTTTTTTTTTTGACACCCTTTTTATTGTAGCAATATTCACAAAAGCCAAAAGGCTGAAACAATCCAGATGTTTCTTGACTGATGAACACATCAAAAAATTTGACATGTACGTACAATGAAATATTATTCACCCTTAAAAGAAGTCTTGTCACATTTTAAGATAAACTTTGAGAATATTATGTCAACGGAAATAAGCCAGTAACAAAATGATGGATACAATATAATTCTACTTATGTGAGATGTCTTAAGTAGTCACACACATAGAAACAGAAAGTGGGAGGAAGGTGTTTGCAAGGGTGGAAGAGAGAGTAAAATGGCAGTTGTCACTTAAGGGCATTGAGTTTTAGTTTTACAAGACGTAAAATTTCTAGAGGTCTTTTGCATAACAATGTGAATATACTTAAAATGCCTGAGATATACAGTTCTTTTTGAGACAGGGTTTCACTTTGTCATCCAGGCTGGAGTGCAGTGGCACAATCACAGCTCACTGCAGCCTCAAACTTTCAAGCTCAAGTGATTCTTTTTTCTCAGTCTCCCAAGTAGCTGGGACCACATGTGCACACCACCATGCCTGGCTATTTTAAAAAAATTTGGGCCGGGTGCGGTGGCTGACACCTGTAATCCCACCACTTTGGGAGGCTGAGGCAGGCAGATCACGATGCCAAGCGATCAAGACCATCCTAGCCAACATGGTGAAACCCTGTCTCTACTAAAAATGCAAAAATTACCTGGGCATGGTGGCACACGCCTATAGTCCCAGCTACTTGGGAGGCTGAGGCAGGAGAATCACTTGAATTCGGGAGGTGGAGGTTGCAGTGAGCGAAGATCGTGTCATTGCACTCCAGCCTGGCAATAGAGTGAGACTCTGTCTCAAAACAAAAAAAAAAATTGTAGAGACAGTCTCCATATGTTTCCGAGGCTGGTCTCAAAATCCTGGGTTCAAGCAATTCTCTTGTCTTGGACTCCCAATATCCTGGGATTACAAATGTGCGCCAACACCATGCCTGGCCCTAATGTGTACGGTTAAATAGATGTAAGATGGTAAAATTTATGGTATGTGTTTTCACAATTATTTTTTTTAAAGAACAACTAAAAGAAAAACAGTACTATAAATCTTTCCAAAAAATACCTTTAAGTTACAAAAGTATTTTACACAAATAAAATACGTGTTCATCATTAAAATATGATGAAAATAAAGTTATTTCTATGACTATTCACTTAGACTGGATAAAACAACCGTTGAAAATCAGTTAAGAAAAGAAATATACAAGATCAGCCATAACCAAAATTGGGGACATATTTACAGATAAAAGAGCATGCATACATAATTTATTTATGATAGACATATGTGTATGACTTAAATGTAAAGAAAAAATGTTTTTGGAGGAGAATCTTGAAGCTGTGAGAACTTTATAGAATCAAGATAAATCTTATTCAAGAGTGAAAACCCAGAATTGGTAAACAAAATATAAACATAACTGATACTGTAAAAAAAAAAGTGCTTTCCATCAGTGCACAGTTACTGTTGAATATTATAGTTATCTAGACAATTTCTTTTCTAATGGTACATCAATGTTGCATACCAGATTTTAGTAGTAAATATTTCTCTTATTATTGATTTGCAGTTCCATATTACTGCTTATTTTAGCATAGGTTTCTTAACATCGGTTTCTTGTGTGTTTTGGTTTTACTTATGTATTATAATTTTAAACAGTTTGTAGTTTTGTATGCGTGCTTCATGTCAATGCGGGATCTAGCTACAGGGACACTGTTCTTATAAGCAAAATGGTGATGGGAAGAGAGAGATGTTATTTAGAGAAGCCTTACCAAAACAACCGCCCCTACAAAGGTAACAATCTACTGAATTGGACTCAATTTATTCTAACTTTAATCCACTAGGAAAGATTTGGGGAAAGGTGATTAAGTTAACTAAACATACAGAACAGATTCATTTGCCTTTGAGTATGATTTTTCTCTCACTTGCACCCAGTTTTAAATAATACAAGCGCTTAAATGAGTGCTTCACTTCTGGCCCACTCAGAATATATAACCGAAATTGGGGAAAATGTGAAATTTTAGCTACATCGCTAAACCAACAAATGTCTATAATGGTGGTAAAATACATTAAACAACCACTTATCTAATACGGTTAAAATAAATAATTGATTATTAATCAGAAATATCAGTTTCATCTAATATAAAAATAATTATAAAAAGGATAATTTATTTCAATGAACACTTTCTTAAAAAAATTAGGGCCTATTAAAATTATATACTTTCACCAGACTTTTGAGGCAGGACCAAATGTCTTTCACTAAGCACTAAGTTCCATATTATATTTCAAAGATACATCCTTTAGATATATTTAAATGCTTTTGCTTTTTTAAAAGTAGAGTGAGAATGTCAAGATGCTTAGAAAACCACCTAAGTGCATATTCTTGATGATTTTAATGGTTTAATTTTAGTCTGTGCCCCTTACCTGTTCTTGAGAACATTTTTTAAAACAACTTATCCTTATGTTAGAAGAGTAGATAATATTTGGTAAAAAGTACAAAAATTATATATATATATATATATATATACCCATATCAAATCTTTCTAAATTTTCTACTTGGTTTTCCTAGGTGAAAACACACACACACACACACACACACACACACACCCCAATTCTTTTTTTTTCTTTTTGTATTTATATTTTGTCATTTGAGGGAATATTTGAGCAAACAATATATATGTTCTGGAATCTTCGCAACTGTCTTTTGGTGAGTGCACAATTCAACTGTTGAAGGCAGGAGAGTGTGGATGTGTTAGGTAGTGGCCAACTGGCCCTGGCCGAAAACTGTGGACAACAACATCACAATAAAGACAATCGGAAAGAGATAGTGATTTAGATTATCAGCTAAGAGCCCAGTTATATGACCCTCTACAGTTTCAAATCCCTGTCTTATAGCTACATGGAGAAGCTGTAGAAATCCAGAGGCTAGCCTAAGGGTATATCTTTTTCAAAATTATCGGATTTATATATCTGAGTACAGCGTATTTAGAAGCTAACCATAACAAATGTGCAATCAGACATACCTAAATTTGAGCATCAAATATTTTTTCCCTTTTCTTTGGAGAACTTCGAAACTTTACTTACTAAATCAATACAATAAAGATAATAAACTCACAATAAAATAAATAAATAAGTACATCTTAAATTCACAATACCTAGGTACAATGGTTTGGTTGACTATTAAACACAAAACGTAAGAATTGGACTATATTGTGTGGCAGCTGATAAATGGTTAACAATTGTCCTTTACAAATATCCAGAGACTTAAAGTATAATCAAAATAAAATAACCAGAATCCATGTTGGTCTCTGTTTCTCTCAAAAACTTTTTAAATCTCACCAAATGTTGTCTGGGGACTTTCAGAATCAGAATCCGCTAGCAGCTTATTGGAAATGCAGAATCTCAGGGCCCAGAACTGCCGATACAGTACTCACATTTTAACAAGATGCTCAGATGACTTATGTCCCTCAGTTGACACACTAGAGCGCCAGTCACACACAGGGGGACATTAGGGAATCAGCGGAGCTCATCAGCGCAAAAGCCGCTTTCCTGGGGGTTAAGTTGTAAGCTTGAGCTTTGTAGCATCACATAAGTAAGCTATTTAGGATACTCACCGTTGTTGGTAATACTAATTCTTTAAGTCCCCTATCATCCTCAATTGTATGGATTTAACTTACAGATGTTTAAATCTTGGGTAGTTATACATAACATATATAAAAATAATATCCTGGTAATGACCAGTAAGTCAAGACAACTTTTTGCATTTCAGGCCCAGGTATTTTAAAACTGCCCAAGATTTGGCATGCTGTAGTTCATAATCGTTTCTCAAATTACAATCACCTCTTGCTACTATTTTAAACGTCAACTTTGATAAAGTCAATTTAACCCATACCATTAGGGCTATTCTTAAGAAACAAAATTACCTAGGAAGCTCAAGTGACTCAGATATAATAGTTGTGGACTGTGACTGCGTGCATTCCATCAGTTCTTAGATTGTGTTCTCATTTGTGTGTATGTTTAAAATAATTAAATACTATTAGCCATAAATATGAATGAAATCAAGTCATTTGCAACGACGTGGATTAGCCTGGAGGACATTATGTTAAATAAGCCAGGTACAGCATGATCTCACTCATATGTGGAATCTAAAAAAGTTTATTTCACAAAAGTAGAGAGTAGAAAAGTGGTTACCAGAGACTGAAGAGGATAAGGAGAAAGGAGGGATAGGGAGAGATTGGTAAATGTGTACAAAATTACAGTTAGATAGAAGGGATCAGTTCTGGTGTTTTATTGCACGATAGGTGGCTATGGGTAACAATATTGTTTTATATATTTCAAAACAGCTAGAAGATGATTTTGAATGATCTCTACACAAAGAAATGATAAATGTATAGAGATGGATATACAAAATACCCTGATTCGATATTTACAGAGTGTATACATGCATCAAAAATCACCTCATACCTTATAAATATGTTAATTAAAAATTATAAAAAAATTTATAACAGCCCGGGCGCGGTGGCTCATGCCTGTAATTCCAGCAATTTGGGAGACTGGGGCGGGCAAATCACGAGGTCAGGAGTTCAAGACCAGCCTGACCAACATAGTGAAACCCCGTCTCTATTAAAAAAATACAAAAAAAATGTAACTTACATTCATAAATCTAGTATTAAGTCATGGAATTAGGATATAAGCCTAGCTCTTTCCAAACTCTAATTTCCAAATTTTTATGCCATTTCTTAAAAATGACTTCAAATATATCAGTTCTGACCCTCCTCATTCCTAGACCTTAGATTTGTTCCCCATCCCCACTTTCCATAGGCACAGGAATCGTGCTTTATGAATGAGAGACCCGCTATCTTTTCTGTTGCTGACTATGAGTACAGAGTAAACCGGAACTTCTCCCCGGCCCCTGTCATTCATTCAAGGAACAGAAGATGTTTTCTGGATCTCTGGTTTTGTTTCTATTACGATGTTTTGGACAGACTCTAGTAAACTTTTATTCTTCTATTTATCCCATTCTTCACAGGCTCATTATAGATATTATTCACAATTGTGAGAGAGGTGAAAGAAATAGATGAGTGAAGAGTGCTAAAGCTGGGGTTAAAGGGCAAAACAAAAATTTAGTCAAAATACATAGTTTATTTCTTGTAATTCAGGTGCTAGAAGCTTGTAAATATTAAGTGTCTGCCTCTGTCACTCACTGTATTAGTAAAAAGACAGAGCATTTTTTAATTTGATTGAACCTCATACAATCTTAGAATACTTGTAGTTTTGTTTCATTTGATTTGTTCTGGAAATTATGTCTCAGTTGGAAAAGTTAAATTGCCCAGGATATTTAATGCACACAGGTGTGCATATCCAGAAACCACTTCCTTCATTCTCATTTCGTAGATGATTGTTTCCAGTTGTAATATTTAAATCTGTAAGGACCTTATTCTCTTAATAGTACATCACAGTTTTGGCAAATCTGTTGATTTCAAGAAACCAAACTTACTAGCTTTTGCAAGTCTACATTTCACCATTAGTTTAAATTGCAGAAGTCTTTTGGGGAAAGATAATTCATCACCCTGTATGCCTGTTTCTTTCTACTTCAAAAATAGAGTTACATCTATAATTTTGAATCCTTTAGTGATTATAAACCTCAAAACTACAGAGAATTGTACCCTGCTATGTGGAAATATTTTTACAGTTTTGTTCTATATTTTAAACTGTTAAGGTTAAGCCAATAAATTCCAGAATTTGAAACTCTACCATATGAAAATTAGATATTCCAAAAGAAAGATATTAAGTTCCATTGCTGGAAATGGAGTGAACGGGGATATATCTACCATGGTAGAGACTTCCACGTGTGTTATAGAATATTTATTCTCTAGTGCTTAATTTCCTCCATCCCTAAGTCCAACTCATTTGGAAACATGACATTAGAAATTGGTGAGTAAACAATGATATAAAAATGTAGAGAAATTTATAGTTTAGTTAGGCTATTATTGCGATAATAGCTTAATTATTGCTTAATTCACTTTTTACTAAAAAAATATTGTTTGTAACCTATAAATGCTTTTTACATAATCCTTGGATGCTTCACTTTTGCAACAGTAACATTTCACTATTTATGTTCATACAAAAGTTTTAAAATATTAATATTTTTATTATTTTTGTGGAATGTTTTCTTTCACGATTGCAAATTAAATTGTTAATAATTCATTTCTCATTTTTATAATACAGCTGTGCCAACCAGATGCACTCAAGGAAATGTTATCTACTAGTTTCTAAACACAAATATATGAACAATATCGGTTATTTTAAAAATGAGAAATTATCACAGATTCCTGCAAGGGGCTTATGAATCTAACTATAGTCATTTGACAATTTCAACCTTAATCTGCTAAATTGTATAATTTTGAAATACTTTAACATGTACATTACGTTTTTAATGTATATGTTAAAACTTTAGTATTCACCTAAATCATTATTTCAAGCCCTGGAATGTAGCCATATGGACCATTTTGATATTAATTGTTTTCATCGAGTATTGAAATACTCAGCCATCGATTGAGATTGACAAACCTGGAAATTAGGGGTGTTCTGCAATGAATGCTAGTTGTGGAAAATGATGTTATATATTTTGACATAAAATAAAAGTGAAAAGTCTTTGGGCTGAGTATAATTTAGTTTTTTAGATCCTCTGCAGTTTTATTAGAAGCAGATATATCCAAGAGTTCTTCCTACTGATGTCCTTGATTTGAAGTAATGGGAACATCAATTTAATTTAAAAATCCAAATCAGGTACACATTCATCCACTTTGCAGGTTTCATTGAATTGACTAGTGCAATTTTGCAGAAACTATGAAAGATAAAGAAAAAAAGTGGAAAGTGAGACCTTGATGCACAGAACTGCAAAACTCAATTGATGACCCTCAGTCACATTTCTTGTCAGTGAAGACAAAGGTATAATGTGAAAAATCCTATAACAATACGCAGAAAAAATATCTCATTGAAAGACAGGGAGGTGAATTTTTTTTATAGTCCTATTTCTTTGACTTTCACAGGATGAATAGACGTGCAGCATCATTTACTAAGAATAGAACTGAAAGACATAGGATCAGATTGTCTTTTACACTTTTGCAAGCCTTCTTTATTTAAAACACTCTGTGGCATAGTTCAGAATTTGTGTTCTGCATTGTATTTCAATTGAAATTTATTATTGCTTTACTGATCAAATATTTATTCTAGTAAGTCAACTGAATTTTTAGAGTACCAATTTCTTTAGATTCAAGGTTAGTGTTAAAAATTTAATTCTGACACGTGTTCGCCTCAGACATTTTCAAATAAGATTAGAAATATATGTATAAACAGATTTTTCACAGACATTGATCAACAGTTATGTGACACATTTCAACAGAATATGAGTTTCAGACATTCACTTCCATCATACATTGAAAAGGCACTCATAAATTTAAAAAACATTGTGATTATTATTTTGCTAATATGGATCCAAGAATAAATTTATAGTTCTGGATGAGAAAAGGGATGATATTATTTGGAAATACATCTCCTTAAAAGGTCTGATGAAATTAATAGTTTCATAATTCATTTTTGATAATTCAGAGGTTCACACAGTACTTCTATATTTTTCTATGTTCGCCATTATCTACCTGTTTTACCCACTTTGTTGATCAGTAATATCTTAAATATTACACAAGAGGAAAATTTAAAGCGTGTACATAGTGAAAGTATAATATGTCAATGTAATCATTCTAAAATGGTTTTTATGAAAGTTTGTTGAGAAAAAACAGGACAAACTGACTTGTAAAGACAAACAACATTATTCATATATTTAAATTTCAAATTCTATTTTATTATTATATAATTAAAATGAATTTAAGACATTAATTCTATATTTTATTCTTCACTAATTTTCACTCAACTCTCATAACAGCATAAAAGTGAAACTCAATAACTGTTATTAATTCTTTTAGTTAGGCATTATGGCAATCTATGCTTTAACCCTGTTTGTTTTATACAGTAATGTCTTGGACTAAATCACATAAAATGTACTTTTCTGGTTATCCTCCCCCAAATAAACACTGATCCCCTAATCAGTTAGTTAAGGAATGAATTATGTTATGGATTATTTTTTAACTGAGTCAAAGTTACTTTGGCTAATTGTGTAAATTTAGGTAAATTTGGTAATCTTTCTGTCTCGTTTCTCTCATCTCTAAAATTAGAAACCTGATAGGTCCTGCTACTCTTGACTTTGTAAGCATTCAATCTGCTAATCTAGTTAATGTAGATCCACAGTAACCAGGTAATACATAGTAGGTGTGGTTATAAGGTAACTATTGTCATAGCAAGTGCATGAACGTAAGACTGTTATCTCTGGCATGTCTCCATAATGATCCATTGCTGACAGTCCACCTATTTTATTTCACCAGAGACAAAAGTATATATACTTTTTTAAAAATTATGAAACATATTGTTTTTGTTTTCTTTACCGCAGCTTAGCTTGGTATTAATTTATTCTGAGCCATAATTATGCAACCTTAACTTGACTATAATTAATAACAATAACATCTAGATTTTGGCAGCAACTGAGGGTCTATTCTCCAAAATCAATTTGCAGAACATATTTATTCCTTCAGTTTGCATAGATGATAGCCCAAACATGAAGTTTCTCTCAGCTAGTAATTTAGCACAGGCAGGAAGAAGCAAATAGATATTATGGTTTGAATGCCATAATATTATCTGTTCCTTCTCAGTTATGCTTCTGTAACAGAAAGATTTTTTAACAAATTACATAAATAGAACTTTAAAAAGTTTGAAACGTCTGTATTTTCATCCAAGAAGAAGATAGTTACACTCCTGCTGAAGGCGTGGTTTTTAAAAACTATTTGGAATTATATAATAAATATAGGACATTCATCATGCTCTTTGAATGTAAAATTAGATGTCTATGTTAGGCATGTTGATCAAGCACCATTTAGTGTATCACGAGATTTACAGAAAAATTCATGGAAAAACTGAGAAGCCTTTAAGTCAGAGACATGATGACTGTTCAGTATATTAAATAAGTACTGAATTAAGAAATAAAACCAGGTGAGCTAAGTATTCAGTGGATGACAGCTACCTCAAATACAATTAATTTTTCCCTAATAAACCACTTGCATTTCTTGCAAAGTTATTAATTTATTCATTCACTTATCAAACATTTACTTAACTCTTGTTGGGAGCTAGGCCTAGACTAGGAACAACAACAGCAACAACAACAACAACAAAAACAGAATAGTGAACAGAATACCTGTAACATCTTTCTGAGGAGTCTTAAAAGCAGCAGAGAAGAAAGAAAATGAGTAAGAACAAAAAGTCCTATGAGAACCCGAGGGTGCCATGGCAGGATTTAAGCAGTAGAATCTGCTTAAATGGCAATAGAATCTGTGGGGTTAGGAGAAGGCCCTAGTTTTTCTGAAACTCACTTTGCTAGTCTGAATGAGCTGATTGTTTGCAATAATTATTCATAAAATTATCATTCGTTATCTTGATTAATTATTGAAATACGAAAAACATTAAGATACCTTTTATCTACTTCTGAAATTTAGAAACATGTAGAATTTGAATGTTCCTAGTACGGTTTCAGATTCAAATTTTTTTTTACATTATCATAATGTATTCAAATGATTCTTGATCCATGTCAAAATAGATTGATTTAAACTTAAGTTTAAATACTGGATTCACCCCTACTTCAGCTACTCCTGGCCTTTCTCATCCATATGATTTTTTAGGGAAGTGTTTTTTTTTTTTAAACAGGGGCAAAATTACCCCGTCTGGAAATATTGAAGACAGTTTCCATTGTCACAGTTTGAAAGATGGTGCTATTAGCATCTAGTGGACAGAAGGTAGGGATGCTGCAAAACATCCTGTGATGTGTGTGTATCTCTGCACAACAAAACATTATCCAACTCCAAAGTTTCAAAAGTCCCAAGGTTGAGAAAACCTGCTTTCAGAAAAATAATCATCTTTTTTTCTCCCGTAATTCACGTTGGTGTTTTCCCACTCTGACACAGAATATTAAGGAGATATATTTTAAAATATTAACTATTGAACTTATTAATATATTTATATATACAAATTACCCAATTTTGTAACAGTCACAAATTAGCTGTGTATACATTTATTTATTAGTTTAACAAATATTAATCAAAGATCTACTATGTGTTAGTCCTTCTGCTCTTTATACAAAAATGTACAAAACCTCAGCTCCTTCCATCGAAATAAACAAGAATTATTGAAATGCTTTGCAATATGTAGTGTTTAAATTATTTCTTATTTGAATATATGTTAAAGGCTAGGGTGATGTCATCAGGTACATTTCAATATACAGTCTTCCTCAGAGATACTGCTAATTTGGTTTCTGAACACCACAATAAGATGAGTCGCATGATATTTTGGTTAGCCGGTGCATATAAAAGTTATATCTACACTATACTGTAGCCTATTAAGTGTATAATAGCGTGATCTCTAAAAATGTAGACATGTTCATTAAAAACAATTTATTGCTAAAACATGCTAGTGATCATCTGAGGCTTCAGTGAATTATAATCTTTTTGTTGTTGGAGGCTCTCATCTTGATGACTGCTGACTGATCAGGGTGGTGGTGGTTGCAGAGGGTTAAGATGGCTACGGTGGCCGGGCGCGGTGGCTCACGCTTGTAATCCCAGCACTTTGGGAGGCCGAGGCGGGCGGATCACGAGGTCAGGAGATCGAGACCACAGTGAAACCCCGTCTCTACTAAAAAAAATGCAAAAAATTAGCCGGGCGTGGTGGCGGGCACCTGTAGTCCCAGCTACTCGGAGAGGCTGAGGCAGGAGAATGGCGTGAACCCGGGAGGCGGAGCTTGCAGTGAGCCGAGATTGCGCCACTGCACTCCAGCCTGGGTGACAGAGCAAGACTCCGTCTCAAAAAAAAAAAAAAAGATGGCTACGGTATTTTTTTTTTATTTCAACTTTTATTTTAGATACAGAGGCTACACGTGCAGCTTTGTAACATGGAAATGTCGTGTGATGCTGAGGTCTGTGTACAGATCCCACTACCTAGGTAGGGAGCATAGTACCCAATAAGCAGTCTTTGAATCCACCCCCTCCTCCCTCCCTCCCCGCTCTAGTAGTCTGCAGTGTCTATTGTTCCCATATTTGTGTCCACGTGTGCTCAGTGTTTAGCTCCTACTTGTAAGTGAGTACATGCAGTATTTGGTTTTCTGCTTCTGTGTTAATGTGCTTAGAATTATGGGCCCTGGCTGCATCCATGTTGCTGCAAAAAACATAGTTTCATTCTTCTTTAGGGCCATGTAGTGTTCCAGGGTGTATATGTGCCACATTTTCTTTATCCAGTCTACAATTGGTGGGCTCCTGAGTTAATTTCATGTCTTTTCCATTGTGAATAGTGTAGTAATGATCATATGAATGCATGTGTCTTTTTGGTAGAATGATTTATTTTTCTTTGGGTAAATAGTAATAGGATTGCTGGGTTGAATGGTAGCTCTGTTTTAGGTTATTTGAACAATCTTAAGGCTGCTTTCTACATTCCCACAAACAATGTGGAGTCTTTTCCCCGCAGCCTCACCAGCATCTGTTGCTTTATGAGGTTTTTTTTTTTTTTTTTTTTGAGATGGAGTCTCGCTCTGTCGCCCAGGCTGGAGTGCAGTGGCGCAAATTCGGCTCACTGCAAGCTCCGCCTTCCGGATTCCCGCCATTCTCCTGCCTCAGCCTCCCGAGTAGCTGGGACTACAGACGCCCACCACCACGCCCGGCTAATTTTTTGTATTTTTGGTAAAGACGGGATTTCACCGTGTTAGCCAGGGTGATCTCGATCTCCTGACCTCGTGATCCGCCCGCCTCAGCCTCCCAAAGTGCTGGGACTACAGGTGTGAGCCACCGTGCCTGGCTGCTTTATGAGTTTTTTAAAATAGCCATTCTGACTGGTGTGAGATGATGTCTCATTGTAGTTTTGATTTGCATTTCTCTGATGATTAGTGATGCTGACCATTTTTTTCATGATCGTTGGCCACTTGTATGTCTTCTTTTGAGAAGTGTCTGTTCAAGTCCTTTGTCCATTTTTCGTGGAGTTACTTACTTTTTGCCTGTTGATTTGCTTAAGTTCCTTATAGATTCTGAATATTAGGCCTTTGTCAAATGCATGGTTTGCAAATATCTTCTTCCATTCTGTAAGCTGTCTGCTTAGTCTGTTGATAATTTCTCTTGTTGTGCAGAAGCTCTTTAGCTTACTTAGGTCCCACTTGTCTATTTTTGTTTCTGCTGCAATTGCTTTTGGAGACTTAAGAAAAAATTTTTGCCAAGGCCAATGTTGAGAAGAATATATTCTAGGTTATATTCTACGATTTTTATTGTTTATTATCATTATTATTTTTAGAGACAGGATCACATCTTGTCAATCAGGCTGAAGGGCAGTGGTACAATCATATAGCTCACTGCAGCCTTGAACTCCTGAGCTCAAGGGATCCTCCCATCTCAGCCTCCCAAGTAGCTGGGACAACAGCTACGTTATGTTTTATAGAAAGACATATTAGAAACTGAATTGAATACAAATACCTCCAATAATAAGAAATAAATGAAAAGTTATGTAGATGTTTGAAACTGAATACAAATCAAACTGGAGTTATTCTCCATCTGTCACAGGAAATGTGTTAACTGATGTTTTATTTTTTTCTGCTGTATTAAAAATGATTTTCTATTATACTCATATTAATAGAAATGCTGTATAAGCCATCAAACTGGATTTTAACATTATTTTAAAAAGCAATGATAATTCTGTCTAAAATAATTTAAAAAGCAATTTAATATTTTTTTTTAAATCAATGGATAAGAAGAAAACACAGGTTTAATTGTTTATCACATACTTTTGAACATTTAGTCTCTGGTAAATTTGGAACAATAAAACACTCAGAAATTTCTGTACAAGATTCTCAAAATGAGTTTCACAAAACAAAATCTGTTAACCTGTGTATGGGAGAGATCCTGCAGAATTTGTTGATATGCTTTTGTTTATATATTTATATCAGGAAAACCAAACAAGCTAAAAGAGCCAATATTTAAAACCCTAAAGTGAAAGATAAGTACATCTGCAATTAAAGGCAACTTTTTTTATAGCACATCAAAATGAATATTCTAAGTAAAATTTCCCAGATTCATATTTAAAAATTCCCTTCAATTTGTACCATTATTTTCTACCTGGCTAAAGTCAACAGGAGATAAAACTTTCACATAATTAAATACCAGTGTTATATTTAACTTGACATTTTCTATGCTTATCACTTTTATATTAAAATGCACATGGAAGATGGACTTTTATCTCTGTCAGCAATATGGACGGATAACATAGTGGTTGTCTGTTATACATCGTGGGGTCCCTAATCACTCAGCACAGAACTCAAATCCTAAAAATGAGGACACATTTTTTTTATGTAACTTGCTTTTTTATTTATTTTAAATGAGGCTTGAAAATATTAACACCTACAAAGTGTAGACCCTAGGTTATTAAGTTATTTAGTAATACAACATTTATATGCAGTCATGAATAAAATACTTTTTCCAGCATTCTGTTGCATCTGTTGGACATACTTGAGGTTTGTAACACAATTTTAGTACGCTTGAGTATGAAGAGTCCTCAGCACCTTCTTGTTGCAACTTCCTAATTTCATGTTGCAGGAGTTCAGAACACACCACCCTCAAGTAAGTCACTTCAGCATAAGAATTATTTTGAAGCGAAGATACTTGAAAAATAGCAGGTGCCGAAAGCTCACTTTGACCTTCATTCTGTTTCTTAAAAGCAACAAGATGACATTCCTATTTGAAAGTTGCCCTCCCTATACAAGGAGGAAAGTAACATTCTTAACATCAAGAATGAAAAGCTGAGACTAAGGGAAATCTGTGCCAACAACCCATATCCTCCCAGGCACTTCTCTCCGCAATTACGTATCCTGGACCAAGCCCTTTATCTTATCAAATTTTCACAATTTATCTTCTTTTTCTAATTCAGAATGTAAGTGTTTGACTGTGTTTCTTTTGGTTTTCCATTTCCTTACAAGGGTTCCCATGTCGTGTAAAACTTATCTTAAATACATTTATATGCTTTTCTCCTGTCAGTTTGTCTTACATTAATTTAATTTTGAGCCCCAGCTGAAAAACTCTAAGTGTGTAGAGGTATAATTTTGTCTTCCCTACAATACATAGAGAAACTGAGATCCCAGGGAGTGAAAATGACTTAAGGTGACATGACTAATTAAATGAATTTCAAAGGCTGGACTAGAATCTAATGGCATGCCATGCGGGAGGTACGACAATTCCAACAGGAAGGAGTAATTTATCATAAACATTATTTAACATTGTTATTTATAGAATAATAAAAAGCAGAATAACTTATAGTACTAAAAAGAAGAATAGTAATAAAAATCAGAGTAACTTTTATTATTGTTTAAACTTCTCTCCTCACAACATACCCTTTCATTACCAAAAACAGGATAGACAGCATCCAATACCACTCCCTCTTTCATACATCACAGTGATGTCCTATTCTTATCTGGTACTATGAAAACCAAGAGCATTGATCATTTATTATGTCTTGTGCTTTTCTGAGTGTTTACATTAATACTTTTGTATTATGCAACAAATAGCTTCAAAATATTCAAAAATATTTCCGAAATACAAAAGAACAATAGAGCATAAGAAGTGAATTTTGTAAGATGCAGAAGTTTTATAAAACATGAGAGTCAAAAAGATTCACAAGACTCCAGGTATTACTTATATACAACTTTAATAAAGGTAAATAGCATGCTTTAGCAGGAGAAAGCAAGCACCTGCAAACATGCAAATATCAAACGCATCCAAAACATCTAGTTAAGGCTTTCAGGGTCCGTTCTCAGTTGCAGAGGTCATGCTTTCTCCTGGGATTGTGAACCACCAAGATATATACCCAACGTACCTTTTCACATGTTTACTGAGGGGCCTTTTCACCTACTTTTCTTTTCTCCACTACCTACTTTTCTTTTTTATTCTCCACATACCTAAACTTAGTCTGTGTAACCACATAAGTCAGATGTAAATAAGCAATCTAGGCATTTTAAAATAAATAATGTAGACAAACTTGTACAAAATGCTTCCAGAGGAGTTTTGGACATTAGTGAGCTATTGTAAATCACTAGCAAAATGTTTCCTCCCCTCCTTTGATCAATTTTGTTGTCATTGATTTTATTGATTCATTACAGTTTGAGTATATATCTTGGCCCCAGTCATGTTGAGTATATATCTTGGCGCCAAGAATTCCCAAATATAGTTTACTTGGATTTTCCCAAAGAACTTTCCATAGGCACACTCAGAGAATATTGGGGCTGTTGTAAACTCACCAAATAATTCCTAAACTAACTTTGATTTTAGCTTGCTACATATTCTTTATTTTGACTATGCCCTCTGCTCTCAAAAAAAAATTTGCAGTGATGATAAGTTGGACACACAGTGATATTTTAAGCCTATTGTATCTCAGGATTTATCTCAACATATCACTTAGGTCATAAATCACGTCATCATCCATGGCTGTTTTTTATTTTTTTAATAATTTCAACTTTTATTTTAGATTCAGGGGTTACAGGTTCAGGTTTGTTTCCTTGGTATAGTGCATGATGCTGAAGCTTGGTGTATGATTGATCCCCTCCGTCAGATATTGAGAGCGGTACCCAATAGTTTTTCAAGCCTTCCTTCCCTTCCTCCCTCCCCCTCCTAGCAGTCCCCAGTATCTATTATTGCAAGGCCATGTTTTCGAATAAAATCATTTTAGGTGTTTGAGAGCTACACCTAGTTTCGGTATGTTATCTCCAAGAGTCTGATGTGATAAACAACATTTAGAATGCGAAAAAAGACAAATTAAAGTTTTAACAAGATTGTATAGGCTGAATTATGAACCCCAAAATTATTAGGTTGAAGTCCTCAACTCCAGTGGCTCAGAATATGACTATATTAGGAGATAGGGTGGTTAAAGGGGTACTTCAGGTTAAAAAAGGTGGGCAGGGTGTTCCTTCATCCTATGTAATTGGTGTCCTAGTAGGAGGAGGATGTTAGGACACGGAGATGTGTGCATACAGAGGAAAAACGACAAGAGGACACAGTGAGAAGGAGGCCATCTGCAAACCAAGGACAGAGGCTTCAGAGATAACCAACCATGCCAACACCTTGATTTTGAACTTCTAGCCTCCAAAATTGTGAGCAAATACATTTCTGTCATTAAGCAACACAGTTGCTGCTATTTTGTTTTGGCAGCCAGAGAAAATGAATACATTTATGCACACAGTCCTATCAGAATAATTGAGATACATCATCTCTGAGATAATTCCTAAGGAAATGCTTGCTAAATACAGCAGGACTCATTCTGGATCTTTAGCTTCACACAAAAGAAATTCTGAACGGAAACAGCTTTACCCTTGAAGACATCTCTGAATACAGATAGATAATATGACTCTTTTCTGAAGATTCTCACTAAGCAACCAAGTAACGCTTGCTTTTCCTTTAGGCATTACTCAATTGTTGCCCCTGTTCCATCAGCAATTATTTTCATTTTTTCCCATTCATTATTACCCTTTATCCACACTCTCCCCTGAGACAGAACTGTCAGCGGACTGACTCACAGCTGGAAGCAACATGAGTGAGGCCAAAGTATTTCCTTTTCTCTATTTCCAGCTATATTGAGTAGGGTTAGAAAAGTACACATTTCTAGGACTGCTTATCTACTAAATACTAAAGATACAGAACCGCTGCACTTAGCTGAGCATAGTGAGGGAAATGAACAACCAACCCATCATTTCTTTAAAACTTAAACACTTAATATTTAGAATTATCATGATGTCATGTTTAGAAGTTGATCTTCCTTCCTGACCTTGTAAATGTTATCTAGATATCAGCACTGTAGAAGCAGGATGATATAAAGAAAAAAAGTAGGCTGGGCACGGTGGCTCACACCTGTAATCCCAACACTTTGGGAGGCCGAGGCGGGAGGATCACGAGGTCAGGAGATCCAGACTATCCTGGCTAACACAGTGAAACCTCGTCTCTACTAAAAATACAAAAAATTAGCCAGGCATGGTGGCAGGCGCCTATAGTCCCAGCTACTTGGGAGGCTGAGGCAGGAGAATGGCGTGAATCCAGGAGGTGGAGCTTGCAGTGAGCCGAGATGGCGCCTCTGCACTCCAGCCTGGGGGACAGAGCGAGACTCCGTCTCAAAAATAAATAAATAAATAAAAAGTAGAGAGAGAAAAAGTTTATTGAGGTTATTGTATCAACTTCTACATCCATTTCATATCTTCTCTATTGTATCTCATCCATCTATTCGATCATGAATTTCATTTATTTTCACACACATCAAGTTTTAACACACAAATTATTTGATCCTGCAAAGCATCCCTGCAGTCTCTAATCACCACTCAATTTAGTAAGAAGTTTTAATAGCCCTCGCCAAATTTTACCCACCACTACTTTGTCTGTTGTGAGGTTTATGAAAAGTCCACTGTGTATACATTTTAGGTCACTGTTGTACTCCACCTGCTGTAAAATGGGTTTCTTGCTCTGATGACATAAATAGTTGTACATTTAAAAAGGTTTATTTATTTATTTTTTGCAAGCATCTGATACTGTTAGATGTGTTTGCTTCAGTTACTGAGTGTGCAATTTCAAATCCATAATAAGTGTTTATCCTCATCAAGACAAATCAGTATCTACTTGGGTTATGCATAATTGACAAATGTCATCCCCTTTTCAGCTATAGGATAGTCCAGATCCCCTAAGGAGGTTAGTCTCTGAGGTTTCTGTTGAATGTACAGAACAACTGATAGCCTTATTTTTTATTTTTTTGGGGGCAGTGTGATACATTCTTTCTGCTATGTTTCCTATGATTGAATGGCTCTATGATCGAACAATCACTTCTAAAAAGCAAAAAAGAACATCCAAATTTTGGATATAGTCCCATTATAAAGTGTATAAACATACATACACACACACACACACACACACACATTTATATCCAACTTTGATTTCCATCTCCAAAACTACATTCACGACATGGCATGCTATACTGACATTCTTTTTGTCTTATATGAGGCTAACATTTTGAACCAGATTGCCAACCCATTCGTTATTGTCTAAGAACTGATATAAAGCTCTACTATTTTGTTACTGCTATTTAGATCCTGTGATAATAAGAGAAATGCTGCTCCTAATTCTACTCACTTAGTAAACTTATTTTTACCTCTTTACGTGAATTCTGGTTATTGGCCAGACACAGTACAGCTACACTGCAGACTGAATGCCCTGTTGGTCAACACCTGTAAATTACTATATCTAAATTTTGCATTCTGCTCAGTGTTCTCTGTTGCAAACTGATCTTAGGGAGATGCCTGTTCAGTTATGGGATTAAGTAACTCATCAGGTAGACCTAATACAGTATCCAAAGGTGTGGCAAACATCTATCCATGAATCAGATAGGTAGTGATATAAAACATTTTGAAACATATCATTCTTAATTCCTCTGAGTGTTTGCCTCTCTACTGGAATTTTTTTGACATAACCCAAGACATCCTAGGTATATCAGTGCTCAAAACAATTTTATATCCTTCCATAATAGAGCTAGTTTCAATTAGAGCCCAGTAGTAGATCAAAAATTATCTTTCAAAAAGAATTTATGTGGCAACAACTTCTGGCAACTTTCCTGTCCAAAATCCCAGCCATTATTGCCTGGGAGCAAAGAGACTGGCAGCATTTTACCCCTGCCCTAGAGATTAGAGATCTGTGGAACTTTGAACTTGAGAGAGATGATTTAGGGTATCTAGTGGAATAAATTTCTAAGAAGCAAAGCATTCAAGAGGAAGCAGAGCATAAAAGTCTAAAAAACTTGCAGCCTGACAATTCAGCAGAAAATAAAACCCCATTTTCTGGGGAGAAATTCAAGCCTGCTGCAGAAATTTGCATGATCACCAAGACAATGGAAAAAATGTCTCCGGAGTATGTCTGAGGCCTTCATGGAAGCCCCTCCCATCACAGGCCCAGAGGCCTAGGAGGAAAAAAATGGATTTGTGGGCCAGGCCCGGGGCCCCGCTGATGTGTGCAGCCTAGGAACTCAATGCCTTGTGTCTCAGCTGCTCCAGCCATGGCTAAAAGGGGCCGAGGTACAGCTCAGGTTTCAGAGGGTGCAAGCCCCAAGCTTCCATGTGGTGTTAAGCCTGCAGGTGCAGAAGTCAAGAATTGACATTTGGAATCCTTTGCCTAGATTTCAGAGGACGTATGGAAATGCCTGAATGTCCAGGCAGAAGTTTGCTACAGGAGTGGCTCTTTCATGCAGAACCTCTGCTAGGGCAGCGAGGAAGAGAAATGTGAGGTTGGAGTTCCCACACACAGTTCCCACTGGGGTACTGCTTAGTGGATCTGTGAGAAGAGGGCCACCGTACTTCAGACTGCAGAATGGTAGAGCCACCGATAGCTTGCAACATGCACCTGGAAAAGCAACAGATACTCAACAACAGCCCATGAAAGCAGCTGGGATGCAGGCTGTACCCTGCAAAGCCATGAGGGTGGAGCTGCACAAGGCCGTTGGAGCCTAGCTCTTGGATCAGCATGACCTGGATATAATACATGAAGGCAAAGGAGCAAAGGAGATCATTTTGGGACTTAAGTTGTAATGACCACCCTATTGGATTCCTGACCCGCATGGGGCCTGTATCTGCTTTGTTTTGGCCAGTTCCTCCCACTCAGATTGAGTGCATTTACCTAATGCCTGTATCTTGGAAGGAACTAACTTGTGTTTGATTTTACTGGCTCATAGGTGGAAGGGATTTGACTTGTCTAAGATGAGACTTTGGCTTTTGACTTTTGAGATTCAATTTCTTTCTTTGGCATATGGATATCCAGTTTTCCCACAACCATTTATTGAAGAGACTATTTTTCTCCCATTGTAAGTTCTTGATATCTTTGTTGATGATCTGTTGACTGCAGATGCATGGATTTATTGCTGGGCTCTGAATTTTGTTATATTGGTCTATATGACTGATTTTACTGCCAGTACCATACTGTTCTTATTACAGTAGCTTATAACAAAGCTATAAGATATAAAAAATAAAAATAAATAAAAACTATATAAATATTTCATATATATATATATATATATATATACACACATGTATAATTTTAAGTTCTGGGATACATGTGGAGGATGTGCAGGTTTGTTGCATAGGTAAACATGTGCCATGGTGGTTTGCTGCACCTATCAACCCATCATCTAGGTATTAAGGCCAACATGCATTAGCTATTTGTTCTGATGCTCTCCCTCCCCACTGCCCACCTCACAGGCCCTAGTGTGTGTTCTTCCCCTCCCCATGTCCATGTGTTCTTCTTGTTCAGCTCTTACTTATAAGTGAGAACATGCAGGATTTGTTTATTTGTTTCTGTGTTTGTTTGGCTTTGTCATATATTTTGAAATCAGGAATTGAGATGCTTACAGCTTCATTCTTGCTCAAGATTGCTTTGGCTATTTGTTTTTTCATGTGATTCCTTATAAATTTTAGGATTACTTTCTTTATTTCAAGTGAACTATATGAACACTTTCACTGGTTTTATTTTCTCAAAGTTATTGATCATTTTTATCTTGTCTTCTTTCCTATAAATAATTTTAAATATTTTCTGATCACTAAGCTCCATTTGATGAAATTGGAGTAAACAGGTCCATACTAGCCTGCCTCACATTATCCTTCCCTCCTAATAGTAGGTTCGGAAAGAGGTCAAGCAGTTGGAGTCTCTTTTATCCAAACATGAAGAATATGGTCAAAGATGTGATACTAAGGTATATGTTAATGTTGTCCTAGAACAATCCTAATTTGCTAGTCTTTTCTTTATTTTGCATCCTCAGAAAAAGAATTCCTCTTACTATCAAAGAGTGGTGTGGCTTTCTTACTTCCTTTTGGAACAATGTCTCTGTATTTTACAAAATGTTCGCTGACAGCCTTGAAGTTATTTTGTTTGTTTGTTTGTGGCTTTTTTTTCCTTCTAATAATCCCTAAACAGCTTAAAGAATCTAAAATACAAAATTTTTGATTGACAGTTCACTAATATGTTCTCTTCCCATTAGTTTGAGTAACTTAGGAAACAAACTTGTATCAAACATAATTTCATTTATCCTGTTCACAGTGCCAACTGTCTAATAGGCATTATACAGGATTGGATATTGAGAGGACTCATAGAGCTTACAAAGGACTAGACAAAGATAAAGTGGAATGTGTACAAAGTATCACTAAGATATGTGTGAGATACTTTGAGCACACGTTCGCAGGGGGTCTTTTATACTTTACTGGTCATGCAGCTAAAACCAGGCTATATAAACTGAAATATATATATATATATATAATGTCAATCTGTGTATTTTTAATAATGATGTAATCAACCTAGTACATGTCTCCCAGGAAGATTTGGATGGACCATAAATAGCACATAAGAAATCAATATTTAGTACATTTAATACTTCTCTTGGCCACGTGTAGTACCATGGTTCCTGACTTCTCTAAAGATAAGATAGCACAACCATAGATCAGATAAAGCCAACTCTATCCTTACACATGAAAACATGTTATATTTCATTATTTGAAGACCATGGGTAGAATCCAGAAAGATTATAAAAATTTCTCTTCCAAATAGTTGTAAGGCTTTGGTATAAGTAATTCCTTGAAATTATTACATTTTAGTTTTTTAGACAACAAATAAGTAAGATGATAAATATTATAAAGATGTATTTTGGATACAAAATATCAAACTTAAAAATACAAAGTGTGAACAACTTATAGATAAAAGATTAAAAGTTAGAAAGTTTGCTTGTGATATATAAAGATATTGCTATCTGATTAAGGTATACTACTATTTATCTTTGTTGGGTTGTTTTATTACTTACACAAGTGAGAAGGCAATAAATTTTTTATCTTGGAACCTGTCCAACTATTCTACAAAAATTTAGCAAATGACACCTGAAACATGTGAAAGATTAAAAATTTTCTTTATTACTAAATATCCTTTTCCAGTTTGGTTTTGGAGAATTTTTAAACAGAGTTTACAAATGTTTAAAGTAATACAAATTAAATATGTCTCTGTTTTTTTAAAAAATGCTTTCTTAAAGTATTTTCAAATAAGCAAAAATATATTCTTTCACATTAAAAATAACATTCTTATCAATGCATCAGTTACAGGAGTTCTTCAATAGAAAAGTTTTGTCAATATAGTTTATTTTTCTTTTTCACTATGAAGGTTTTGAAAAATCCATTAAAATATTGCCTTCAGGTACTGTAGCAGGATTCTGCAGAGGAAAAGAACTAATAGCGTATATATATATATATATATATATGGATGAATAATGTTGGTATATATTATGGAAATTGTTTGACATAGTTATTGAGGCTAAGAAGTTCCAACAGTATTCCATTTGCAAACAGGACAAACAGGAAATCTGGTCCTATAATTCAGTCTGAGTCTAAAGGCCAAGAATCAGGAGCTCTCACGTCCAAAGGCAGGAGAAGATAGATGTCCCAGCTCAAGAGCAAATTCACTTTTTTTTCCCCTCCACTTTCACATTCTGTATGGAACCTCAAAGATTGCAGGATGCTCACTCACCTTGGTGAGGGTAGGTCTTCGTCTACTTATTGAAATGCTATCTTCTTCTGGAAACACCCTCACAGACACACCCAGAAACAATGTTTTGTCAGTATTCTGGATATCCCTTAGCCCACTCAAGTTGACACATAAAATCAGCCATCGTAGATAGATCATGAAGGACTATTACTTATGAGAGAAATTATTTAAATCATTGCCAGTCCACAAACTATTTTTTATTGCTCAGTGATGAAAGAATGAAGTATTTTCAATGAATTTCAGAGTATGTATTGGAGCTGCTAAGCTTCTAATTTACCCTTGATTGATGTTTAGTTTTCCCAGACACATGGGAAGTAATGAAAATAAGAAAAGATTGTAGCAGCTACTCTTTGGACATGATCAATACAAATAAGATCATTTAGTGCTTGGATTGTGTAGAAAAAACTCTCTAATTATTACCTGATTCAGTTCCTGTATGATTTATAAAGCAAACAATATACAACTACCATTTTGTTTAAGATATACAGCAAGCCTTAAACAAGTCTATCTTGTTTAAGATAAACTTAAGTCCTTTTTTCCTCTTTCTCTTCTTCCCTCCTTCTCTGCTTTGTTTAATAAAATCTTAAGGAGAATTTTCATTTGAGTTTAATTGTTTCAATGTATTCTAAAAATACTTGTGTTACATTATAGACGAAAGTTAAACCTTTTGAATTACTCTATAACCTACCATATTTACCCCAGATTGAAATAAGTATTTTAAATTAGTTTAGGCTAAATGTGTCCCTAAGTCCTAAGTCACTGAATACTATTTTTAACTAAATTGCATTTTCTAAGTAACAGCAGATTTTATGTAGAAGTCACCAACCTCCCATTTACTTTCTGAAAACACTTATGAACTCCCCTGAGTGCTTATTATTGTTGAACAGGAGGTGCTTGAGAAATTGCTAATTTACATTGCCTGAATTTTGTGAACTTGATATTTTCTCTCACTGGAGGTCTAAAAAATTGAAATCTTTTTTTTTTACAACAATGAGTTTCTTCTTCCAGGCAGACAGGTTGATGAATAACATGGGAAACTAAACAACCACAGTATTCTCTCAGGTTCAGTTGTGGCTATAGCAGTGAGTACAGATAAAGACATAAATGATGTGTTGGCAATTTGTACTACGATCTGTGAGAAGCATGAAGGAAAAATAAACTCAGTATTTTTATTTATATATCTATTGCATATAGGAGCATTTACAGAGAGCAGTCAAAAGATTTGATCTCAAAGACCAGGTCTTGCCCAAGAAACATATAATAGAAGTTTCAAGTCTTTTCACCTTTTAAATCATTGAAATTTCCTATGAAGCTTGAATATTTTAGCAGTGATAAGATGCAGAATGTGAATTTAAGAATGAATGAATGTCAGCACTAACCTTGAATATAAATGGGCTAAATACCCTCACTTAAAAGGCACAGGCTGGCAAGCTGGATAAAAAATTAAAACCCAGTGGTATACTGTCATCATGAGACCCGTCTCAAAGGAAATGTCATCCATAGGCTGAAAATCAAGGGTTGAAGGGAAATCTACCAAGCAAATGGAAAACAAAAGAGCAGGAGTTGCACTCCTAATGTGAGATGAAACAGAATTTAAACCTTCAAGGATAAAAAAATAAAGACAAAAAAGTGCATTACATAATGATGGAGGGTTCAATTCAACAGGAAGACCTAAGTATCTATATGCATATCCACCAAACACAGGTGCATCCAAGTTTCTAAAGCAAGTTTTTAGAGATCTACAAAGAGACATAGACTCGTGCACAATAATAGTGGGAGACTTCAACTTTTCACCGAGAGTATTAGACAGATCATCAAGGCAGAAAATTTACAAAGCTATTCAGGGCCCAAACTCAACATTGGATCAAATAGATCTGATAGACCTCTACAGAACTCCCCACCCAAAAACAGCAGAATATACATTCTTATTGTCACATGGCACATACTCTAAAACTGACCACATAATTGAACATAAAACAATCCTCAGCAAATGTAGAAAAGCTGAAATCACACCAAACATACTATCAGACCACAGCACATTAAACATAGAAGACTAAGAAAACCTCTCAAATCATGTTATTACATGGACATTGAGCAACACGTTCTTAAATAACTTTTGGGTAAATAACAAAATTAAGTCAGAAATCAAGAAGTTCTTTAAAACTAATGAGAAAAAAGATACAACATAGCAGAATCTCTGAGACACAGCTAAGGCAGCATTAAGAGATAAATTCATAGCACTAAATGTCCACATCAAAAGGATAAATAGATATCAAATCACCAACCCAACATCACAACTAAAAGAATTAGAGAAGGAAGAGCAAATCAAACCCAAGGCTAGCAGAAGACAAGAAATAACCAAACTCAGAGCTGAACTGAAGGAAATTGAGACACAAAAACCCATTCAAAAGATCAGGCCGGGCGCGGTGGCTCAAGCCTGTAATCCCAGCACTTTGGGAGGCCAAGGCGGGTGGATCACGAGGTCAGGAGATCAAGACCATCCTGGCTAACACAGTGAAACCCCGTCTCTACTAAAAACACAAAAAATTAGCTGGGCATGGTGACGCATGCCTGTAGTCCCGGCTACCTGGGAGGCTGAGGCAGGAGAATGGCTTAAACCCAGGAGCCAAGATCACGCCACTGCACTCCAGCCTGGGTGACAGAGCAAGACTCCGTCTAAAAAAAAAAAGTAAGCTTGATCACTACAAAAATGGTATTTAATAAAGTACATTCATGCAAATATTTAAAAAATAATTTCAGGAAGTGTAAAGGAAGTTCAAAGGCACTAAGGCAGGAATATGTTTGATATATTTAAAAAACAGTGAGGAGGCTAGAGCAGAGGAATCTAGTGGAACAGGGATTTAAGTAATCAACTAAGTAAGCAGGGAGTATGTGCCTGAGGGAAGAGTTCCAGAAAGGTGATCAGATCATAAGGGGAGCTTTCATAAAGACTTGAGGCTACCAAAGTGAAGTCGTTGAAGATATCAAACAAAGCAGTGACTTGGTTTGATTTTATATTTAAAATGATAAATGGATACTGTATAGAGAATAAATTATAGAAAAGCAATAATAGAGATTAGGGGACCAGGTAGACAGCTATTGAAGTAACCCAAGTGAGAAGAGAATAAAGGCATTCTCACTAATTAGATGGGATGACTGCTGATAGAGTACATTTGGAAGGGAAGTTCAAGAGTTCAGTTTTAGTTATCCATGATTACATATATATGTCATGAGTTTAAGACAGAATTTGGCAACGGAGGGAGTAAATGAAGACAATTAAAATAGGTTCTTCTTTAAAGGAATTTTGCTTCCAAAAGGTAAAAACGTTTGTGATAGCTGGTGGGAGACATGGGGTACTGAGAGGCTTTTCAAACTGATTCGGTAGAGAGAGAAAGACTAATGATGCAAAATAGAGAGGGAGAAATTTCTGGGACAGAGTTGCAAAAGACGAGAAAGAGAGAATGTGTTTTCTCTTCCTCTCTCTCTCTCTCTCTCTCTCTGTGTATGTAACTGTTTATTTGGAGATAATTCCAACATTAAGGAAAAGTTGCAAGAATATTACCCAGATTCATATATTATCTTTTGATCACATTTGTTTATGATTAGGCTTTCTCACTCACTATCTGTCTCATTCCATAAGAATAGATGTCAGTGTATGTATAGATATAGCTATAGATAGAGGTATAGGTAGATATAGACATAAGCACAAACATTGATAATTTTCAAAACTATTTGAGAGTAAGCTGCATTTTGTACTTAATTTGTCTCCCTAATTAATTTTTTTTAACTTTTAGTGAGTATAATAGATTTGGGTAATTGACAGCTTAGTTCTCAGTATGTACCTATATGCTCTTTCAAAAAACTCCCAGAAAAAAAATAATAAATTAAGTCTGTGGAAAACACAGAAAACCCACAAGATGGCAGGAATGCCACATATATGTAAGTTTCTTGGTAACTTTATTTTCACCTCCCCCAGTTCCTCATCTGATAGACTTTTATGTTTAACATTTTGTTGCTTTGAAATGTAAATGACTTAAGACATGTAAAGGGGAGATGATAACATAAATAAGTTTAAAAATATCAGAAAAAGCATATAACAAAGAAGCATACCTAGAGAATCATAGTATTAAACCATTCAAAATAAATTCCCTTTAAAGTATCTTATGTTTTAATTTGAAGAGAAATATGTTTACTGAATAAGACTAAGTATCAGGAGGTTAGGGAACTATAAGAAAAATACTTCTCAGAGTATGAGAAGCTTATTTATATATATATTAAGTCACATATAAATAGTGATGCTGTCACCAAGGGACAGAACAGGGACTTGAACCCACTTTTTTCCTACTTTAAAATAAAATCGGCTGGGCGCGGTGGCTCACGCTTGTAACCCCAGCACTTTGGGAGGCCGAGGCGGGAGATCACGAGGTCAGGAGATCGAGAAACCCCGTCTCTACTAAAAATACAAAAAATTAGCCAGGCGTGGTGGAGGGCGCCTGTAGTCCCAGCTACTCGGAGAGGCTGAGGCAGGAGAATGGCGTGAACCCGGGAGGCGGAGCTTGCAGTGAGCCGAGATTGCGCCACTGCACTCCAGCCTGGGCGACAGAAGGAGACTCCGTCTCAAAAAAAATGAATAAATAAAATAAATAAAAATAAAATAAAATAAAATCCCCTTTTTTCTGACTGCTTGCCATGCACTGAATTTGATTGTTACAGTAAATTGAATTGAAAAACTTAAAATAATTTTTAGCAATTTCTTCTATCTTCTGAATTTTTTTAGCCTGAATGAGGGAAGGTGGTCATGGTAAATCTTGTCTTCCCTTTTGTGCCCTCAAGAAATATTTCAGTAGATTATATAGTTGTTCTAGATCTTCCTCTCAGGTTGTAAATTGCTTCTATGACTTCTTTTAGCTCATATTTCCCTCCCTCCCTCCCTCCCTCTCTCCCTATGGCTACTCATTAGACGTCTCCACTAGAATTACCTTGGAGTCTTGTTCATGTCATGGTGCTTGCACTCACTTCAGAATTACTGATTCAGAATCTCTAAAGTTGGGCCAGGGAAGCTGCATTTTTAATCAGCAGACCAGTTTGTCAAAAGCAATTGCAACAAAACACAAAACTGACAAATGGGATCTAACTAAAGAGCTTCTGCACACCAAAGGAAACTGTCTTCAGAGTCAACAGACAACCTACAGAATGGAAGAAAATTTTTGCAATCTGCCTGTCTGACAAAGGCCTAATATCCAGAAAATTACAAGGAACTTAAACATATTTATTTACAAGAAAATAAAACCTCATAAAAAAATGGGCAAAGAATATGAACAGAGACTTCTTAAAATAAGACATTTATGTGACAAAAAAAAAAAAATGAATGAAAGCTCAACATCATCGATCACCAGAGAAATGCAAATGAAAACCACAATGTGATACCATCTCGTGCCAGTCAGAATGGTGATTATTAAAAAGTCAGGAAACAATAGATGCTGGCGAGGCTGTAGAGAAATAGGAACGCTTTTACACTGTTGGGAATGTAAATTAGTTCAACCACTGTGGAAGGCAGTGTGGCGATTTCTCAAAGATCTAGAACCAGAAATACCATTTGACCCAGCAACTTCATTACTGTGTTGTATACCCCAAGGAATACAAATCATTCTGCTATAAAGTCATATGCACACATGTGTTTATTGCAGCACTATTTACAATAGCAAAGACATAGAACCAACCAAAATGCCCATCAGTGATAGACTGGATAAAGAAAATGTGGTACACATACACCATGGAATAGTTTACAGCCATAAAAAGGAATGCGATCATGTCATTTGGAGGGACATGGATGAAGCTGGAAGCCATCATCTTCAGCAAACTAACACAGGAACAAAACCAAACACTGTGTGTTCTCACTCATAAGTGGGAGTTAGCATTGAGAACACATGGACACAGAGAGGGGAACAACACACACTAGAGCCTGTTAGGGGCTGGAGGGTGAGGGGAGGGAACTTAGAGAATGGGTCAACAGGTGCAGCAAATCACCATAGCACAAGTGTACCTGTGTAACAACCTGCACATTCTGCACATGTATCCCTTTTGGTTTTTTTACATGAAACAAACAAACAAACAAAAAAAGGAATCTCTAGGGTTGGTCAATGGAAGCTGCATTTTTAACCAGCAAACCAGTTCATTCTGATATGCTCAAATTTGAGAATGCTCTACACAAGGCCCACCCATATTATCTGACTCTTTCAGAGTTTAATTCAGCTCACAATTCCTGACCCCAAAGTCCACATCCAGCACTGTGCTAGGAGGCCCTTCTACCTACACCACATCACATGAAGTCATATTTCATCAAAGCCCATCTATTTTGTTCATAGTCCATGATGACTTCTAGTTCATTCACATCCCTATTTGGAGTTCTGAGTAAGTCTCCAATAAATACCTGCTGGGATCCCTGGGACACCTCTTATTAGAACCTCAGTAAGGGTGGTGATCTCAGCTTCCTGCCCTCAGTACCCACTCCTGCGCTATGCTCCTGATGTCAGTTCCCTAGTTAATTTAATACTTCTCATTCTCTACAAGAAATCTGTCTTCCCAGAATGAATAAAATCATCTTTTTATCTTGGTTCAGGGACTAAAATTACAGATACAGAATAGCTCTTTACTTAGTTAATAATGACTTCAAGACTTGTAGGAGTCAGGGCTAATTATGCACCACTGGATGTGGTTACTCTAATGACTCTGCTAATAGTGTGAACAAGTGAAATCAGCAATTGAGTTGAATTTTGCTTATTATAGATTTCTGACACTCCATAGAAAAAGTGCTTGGGAGCCTCTTTGAAAAAGGTGGAGTGAGTCCAAAGAAATGATTTGCATTGGCTAAACAAGGGCTAACAAAACTTTCTCTAAAAATATCTCATGAGATATAAAACAATTGTAAAATTAACCTTTCAGAACAAAAAATGGTCTTTAGTACTGTATTTGTAAAATACGTTTATCGAAATGTTCCTCTCCTTTTTATATATTTGGAATAGTGGTAAGTATTGTGAGCAATACGATAATTGAGACTAGATGTAAACACGCAGAGATCATCAGGCTGTAAAAAGCTACTTTTACTGCCAACTTGCTCTCAGGGGAAGTTCAGCAATTAAGAAAGCACCCCTCACTCCACCCACCAGAGGTAAGGGGTTGTATTTGCTTATATGCTTTTGTTTTTATCTGTATTTTGCTTCCAACAGAAGCAGCAGGAGTAGTGAAATATGTCTTGGAAAATCAAAGTGGTCAGGGCTGACTCTAGGTTACTTACAAAGGAAGGGAAACGTCTTTATCCATCAGTCACTAATTTTATTATGGGACTTTGATGTGAGTGAAACAAGTAGAAAATTTATGGTTAAAATTGATTTTGAATCTCGACTCAAATGTTTACAATTGTCGTAATTTGGAAAAGGATTAAACTTTGGGTTCTTATTTCATTTATACATGGTGATTTCTATGCTTGAGCTGTTCTTATATCCCTTTGTTCACCCTTTGTTCACCTGTTTCATTGAAGGGGATGTAAGTCCTTAATGATTCAAGAGCCCTCCAAACTGTTCTCTCCTCCTGGATAGCTGTCTTCTACCCACAGTTAGATTAGGTTGATACTTCCCAACATAGTGTGATAAAGGACCAGTTATTTTCTTTGTTTAAACCCTGATCCATCATGGACCAAAAACTTTTGTAAGATAGAAAAAATGTGATCCATAAAAATTATATGAATCATCAGAAAAAATGACTGGACCTTTGGATATCATTGCAATGTTGAATTGCTATAAAAAATTTTGGCTGGGCGCGGTGGCTTATGCCTGTAATCCCAGCACTTTGGGAGGCTAAGGAGGGCAGATCACAAGGTCAGGAGTTCGAGACCAGCCTGGCCAATATGGTGAAACCCTGTCCCTACTAAAAATACAAAAATAAGCCCGGCGTGGTGGCATGCGCCTGTAATCCCAGCTACTCTGGAGGCTGAGGCAAGAGAATTGTTTGAATCCAGGAGGTGGAGTTTGCAGTGAGTGGAGATCGTGCCACTGCACTCCAGCCTACATGGCAGAGCGAGACTCTGTCTCGGAAAAAAAAAAAAATTAAATGTTTAATCTCAATGTCTGTGCTTAATTGATAGGGTTGCAGTTTCAAACACACATTTTCTGAGGAACATACTAGTTTAGGAGACTTCTTTTCTGAGATTTATACCAATTATTGTGTCTTCTTAGATGCCTCTCCTCTTTTTCTATAAACATATTTTGGCAGGTTACTGTTTTCTTCCTTGCATCACAAGTTGCGAGCTCAGACGGAGTTATGTAGTAAATGCTTACAAAAATATGTATCTGGAGAAATGACTCTGCAAAATATGGGTAAAAATACCTAATCAAAATATCTGCTTCTAATTACTAATGGAGAGAATATTTATAAAGTTTCTGGCATATCAATAAATGCTATCATGCTTCTCTCTAGGGTTCTTGTCACCGATAGAAACCCTTTGGCCTTATCCTCTCCTATGCTCCTACCACTGGTTTTATGAGCCAGTTCTACCTAGTGTTTCTCTGAGCTTCACACTATTTTGGAAAGGCTATCTGATGCAAGAATGCCAACTAAGAATTTTTTTCCTTCAACTTTTAGGTTCAGGGGTACATGTGCAGGATGCGCAGGTTTGTTACATAGGTAAATGTATGTCACGGCGGTTTGCTGTACAGATCATCCCATCACCTAGGTATTAAGCCCAGGATCAATTAGCTATTCTTCTTGATGCTCTCCCTGCCCCCCAACCCCCCTGACAGGCCCCAGTGTGTGTTGTTCTTCCCCATGTGTACATGTGTTTTCATAATTCAGCTCCTACTTATAAGTGAGAACATGCGGTGTTTTGTTTTCCGTTCCTGTGTTAGTTTGCTAAGGATAACGTCTTCCGACTCCATCTGTGTCCCTGCAAAGGACATGATCTCATTCCGTTTTATGGCTGCATAGTATTCCATGGTGTATATGTACCCCGTTTTTCTTATCCAATCTATCATGATGGGCATTTAGGCTGATTCCAAGTCTTTGCTATTGTGAATACTGCTGCAATGAACACACATGTGCATGTATCTTTATAATAGACTGATTTATATTCCTTTGGATATACACACAGTAATGGGATTGCTGGGTCAAATGGTATTTCTGCCTCTAGGTCTTTGAGGAATTGCCACATTGTCATCCACAATGGTTGAACTAATTTACACTCTCACCCACAGTGTAAAAGGGTATCTTTTTCCCTACAAACTCACCAGTATCTGCTATTTCTTGACTTTTTAATAATAGCCATTCTGACTGATGTGAGATGCTATCTCATTGTGGTTTTGATTTGCATTTCTCCAATGATCAGTGATGTGGAGCCTTTTTTTTTCATATTATTAAGATGGAAATGTAAAACCCAAAACTTTAAGAACCCTCAAAGAAAATCTAAGCAATACCATTCAGCACATAGGAACAGGCAAAGATTCATGATGAAAACACCAAAAGCAATTGCAACAAAAGCAAAAATTGACAAATGGGATCTGATCAAACTTAACAGCTTCTGCGCAGCTAAAGAAACTATCATTAAAGTAAACCGACAACCTACAGAATGGGAGAACATACTTGCAATCTATCCATCTGACAAAGGTCCAGAGTCGACACAGAACTTAAACAATTTACAAAGAAAAAACAAACAAACAAACAACCCGAACTGAGGATTTAGAGCCTGATTTGAAACTATGTTTTTCAGGGATGCTCCATGTTTACTGTGTTTTCAATTGAAGAAGATGCCCTATGAAACACAGTATGCCTTTTTCCGCTTTGAGATAGGTGAAAATTTGAGCTGGAAGCCTTTAATCCTCATGCACAGCGAACCTAACCTACCTGTCACTCAGGACCACATGATTATGTGGTCCCGTTCTAGGTGTGTTAATTTTTTACCTCATTTCAGGTCATATCCTGTGGGTCAACATATGTGTGGAGCCTAATTGATCCATGTAATTGAAATATTTACTTTTACTATACAAGGTGAACAGGTGTGCAGGTAAGCTTCTAATTACAGGAGTCCTTCTCACTCAGGAAGACAAGCCATATTTTTCAGTGTGAATAAAAGAGACTGATATATTTCACTGCACATACTGTACTCTATTTTTAAAATGATGACTACACAGAAACACTTGCCAATATTATTTTAAAAGTCACCCAGATATTGGAAATCAAGGGAGAACTTTTTAATATAAAGGTAATATATGTGGGACACCTCTTCTAAATCCATAAGATATGTAATTGAAAATGGAGATGGTGGCCAGGTGCAGTGGCTCACGCCTGTAATCCCAGCACTTTGGGAGGCCCAGGAGGGTGGATCACGAGGTCAGGAGATTGAGACCATCTTGGCTAACATGGTGAAACCCCGTCTCTACTAAAAATACAAAAAAATTAGCCGGGCATGGTGGCGGGAGCCTGTAATCCCAGCTACTCGGGCGGCTGAGGCAGGACAATGGCGTGAACCCGGGAGGCAGAGCTTGCAGTGAGCCGAGATGGCGTCACTGCACTCCAGCCTGGGCAACTGAGCAAGACTCTGTCTCAAAAAAAAAAAAAAAAAAAAAAAGAAAAAAAAAGAAAATAGAGATGGTATAGTTATAGTGCAGAATATATTGTTATAGCCAGGGCCAGATTCTTGGTTAGGGCTGACTATCAGGGAGTTCTGAAAGGTTTTCCAGTCAGTGGAGGCCCTGGGTTCATGATCCCTTGTCAATAATAATGCAGTTATCATAAATGCATGAAATATTTTGCAAAATTGTCTTTATAACCTCGTTAATAGAGAATTCCAACATGTTATAAACAGCAATTCACTTTTTAAAAGTGAAGTTAAATTCATTGACAAAAATGCAGTAAAATTGATACAATGCAGACGTTATATTGAAAGTTTACTTTTCAAGATTTAGAGTATTGAGAAGGATTTTGTAGTACCATTGCTTTTTAGTCTATGCTGACAGAACCGTTAAAACAATGTTGGAGAAGAAGGAGGAAATACATGACCCTACTTTGTGTCAAATGGGCTCATGATCTATAGTTAACTATGGGATAGATGAAATGCTTTATGAAAAATCAGTACAAAAAAAAAGAAAAATCAGTACAACATGTCAATACATGGTGTGCTTTTTTCTAACAATAAAGTAGGGAAAATGTGCCCTTTTAAAGAGGGTTAGCATTGGATCAATTGCATAACAACACACTTGAGAGTGAGTATCTGGTAATGAAATACCTGCTGTGGTTCTCATGTTTGGCCTCAGTAGTCTCTGATGTCGGAGATAGGAGCCACCTCTACTCATGATCCCAGCGAACCAACTCAAGTCAGATGACAGCCCTCACTGGGGTGAGCCAAAAAGAGGAGAGAACACACTTTGTCTTGGTTTGTAGGAGTGATCTCACCAACATCATCCGTTTCATTTTACTCATGTCATTTTTTTCAGGGCTCTCCAATTTATCTCTAGCTAGTAGGAGTTCTGTGGCAGCAATATTATATGGCTCAGTAATGAAAATTCACTTCTAAGAGGAGATAAAGAGATTTTCTAATGCTGTAATAAAAAGACATTTGATCATTCTTTGGACTATATCAGATTAGTGCTTATATTTTTAGGAGAATATAAACCAAGAGTTGCATGAAATAGACTGTCCACATATTATCAGCATAATATTCAGGATACTTGTTCTTTTTGTTTATAAACATTCAATTAAAAATAGTTTCTAAAAATAAGTATAAAAAATGAAAATAAAAACTATTCTTCTAATATTTTAGAATTAATTTCTAATTTTTAATAAAGTATATTACAGATAAATTTTGATTTTAATTTATTATTTTTAAATGTTATAATTTAATTAATTTTCAACTTTCCAAAGAAAATCATTATTATAAATCTAATAAATAAAATTATATAATTCTAGGATTATATACAAACCCATACTTCCCTAATTTGTAATCCTGGGTGAAAGAATTTTTCTTTCAAGATTTTATGCGTATACATGTATATGTACATATATAAACATGTTATATTTTACATATATGCTATAAAATAGTGTTTAAAGGTTCTTATTGATATTTTAAAATTTTACATACATACATACATTGTTACATAAGTGATATGGTTTGGATTCGTGTGCCTTTCCAAATCTCATGTCAAATTGGAAGAGGGGCCGGGTGGGAGGTGATTGGATCATGGGAGCAGATTTCCCCCTTACTGTTCTCATGATAGTGAGTGAGTTCTCATGAGATCTGATAGTTTAAAAGTGTGTGGCTGCCTCCTCTTTCTTTCTCTCTCCTGCAGCCATGTAAGATGTGCCTTGCTTCACCTTTGCCTTCTGCCATGATTGTAAGTTTCCTGAGATCTCCCCAGCTGTGTGGAGCTGTGAGTCAACTAAATCTCTCTTCTTTTTAAATTACCCAGTCTCAGGTAGTTCTTTATAGCAGTGTGAAAACAAACTAGTCCAGTAAGTGAAGGACATTATTGAGGTTTATAAAAATAATATATTTATGCATCTAATAGAAATAATTTTTAACATATTTCTACTAATCATACTTGCACAGATTATACAATCATATTATAAAATATGATATGTAGTGTCAGACTATATAATATCAATACTTGTTTTCTACTGATTCTAACTAATAAGGGAAAGAGACCCAGCATCACATACGGACTGAATTACAGCATCAAGTTCATTGCATCAAAATCAAGGCTGTTATATCAGAGAAAAATAGCCTGTTCTGAAGCCAAAGTGAGGCTTTCAACTCCTTCTCCTCAATCTTCCATTAAAATAATAGAAAACTTCCTACATTTCTTCTCTTGCTTCAACTTTGACTTTCTGTTATGAAAGTAATTAGAAGTTCTCTTGCATGAAGATTTAGGGTTTATGAATATATATATAGAGCAGGTCCTGATTATTAATCTGTTTCTGTTTTATAAATTATAGAAGTGGTTATATGATGATGCTAAAGTGAAATAAAAACACTGGTTTATTTTCAGGTATATTTTATTCAAAAGGACTTGTGAAATGGGATAAGTAGGTTCACATGTTCGAATCCCAACAGCCAGTACTCCAGATTGTAAGCCTATTTGGAAATATAGTAATTGTATTTAAAGAAGTGATTAATTTAAAGTGATTAATTTAAAATGAGCCTATTATGGTGGGACCCTAACCCAATTAGTACTGAGGTTTTGTTTTGTTTTGTTTTTTGAGGTCAGGAGTTCAAGCACAGCCTGGCCAACATGGCGAAACCCCATCTTTACTAAAAATACAAAAATTAGCCAGGCATGGTGGCCCATGCCTGCAGTCCCAGCCACTTGGGAGGCTGAGGCATGAGAATCACTTGAACTCGGGAGGGGGAGGTTGCAGTGAGCCGAGATTGTGCCAGTGCACTCCAGCCTAGGGGACAGAGCGAAACTCTGTCTCCAAACATATATGTTGGAAACATACATGTTTTTGTTTGTTGATGTGTATCACATATAGATGACTGTAGCACAAAATCATTTCTGCTCCTCTTCCTGGATGCACAGCAAAACTACTTTACTAACCTCTCTTGCAGTCAGTGTCGTCATTTGACTGAATTCTTTTTAATAAACTGAGAGTTGAATGTGCTGCTGTAATGCTCAAGCCTTTAACCCAGCAGGTGGGCTGTCTCCATTGCTCTCTTCTCCCTTCTGTCCAAGCACTGGGCACGATAGACCAGCTTTATGATATGAACAATGGCAAGGCACTAGAAGACAAAAAAGTACTATTAAAAACGTAGCCTGCGTCCCGATGTGGAAGAGAGCTAGCTACCAACCAGGAACACCTACCTATACTATAAATAAATAAATAAATACATAAATAAACACCCTTTGAGTCTTTCTGTTACAGTGGTTTAACCTACATGAATGGCAAGTTTTAATATAATATTTTTTTAACTTTTTCACACTCTAAGGTGCAACTGTATACACATTTTCAGGACTTTTTTTCTGTACTTCTTGATTCTGACTCTTAGGTCAAATTAACATTTAAATCTTATTTCCCGTTATAGTTGAGAGCAAAGCCCCTTTCAGGTTTTCTGTTTACCTCGAAGGCTTTTCTGCTTGGCTTGCTTAATGTGCTGATTTGCACAGCGAGGTGAACTTCAGCTCATCTTTTAAACCTGAAAGCTTATATTCTGATGAATATAGCAAACATGGTGAAAAAGCACGAATATGCATAAAATCTGTCAATTCTCCACACCCCCTGCATTGCGAAGGCTCTTATTAAGACCACAAAATGGCAGAATGCAGATGGTGTTCATGAAAAGTTCTCTTCCTAGGTACTACACATAATATGTTAGATGCCTTCACCTGAGGAAATTACATGATGTATAGAAGCAATTGTAGAAAATAGCATGTATACTTGACTACATTCGTAACTATTTTACACTCTGCTTTAGAGTCCTGGTTGTTATGGCGTCTTATGAGTGACTGTAATTTTTGTAAACTATAGAAGACTGGTTCATTCTGGAACACCTACTGTACTGCCAACTTGCTCTTGGGCATAAAATCCAGAGGTTATTTCCAAGATTTGGAGACTTTTACCCCTTAAATCATATAGCAATTAGATTAGAAATTTCTTTAGTGATTACCTCATATTAATTCCTGCTTTTACCAGAAACTGAGCTATACTAAAGATACCGATATCCACCTAGTATAGAAAGTTTCTCACAATCCCATGGTGAATCATTCGTTGTTAGAAATGACAAATGACACTGAAGTAAATGCTAGAAATTTAATGTATTCTATTATACCCAAGTTTCTGCTCATCTATCATCCACTTAATTACCACCATTTGTACCTTGAAATAAATTGCTATACAGTTTAATACAACTCTAAGGACGAAGGAAATGACAAAAATAATGGCATTCTAAATAATTGGGAGGCAAAAATGTTCTGTATGCGTTTATATATTCACCTAATCAATGATATGTGAGAACTAAAAATATTTTTAAATATCAAGAAAGTGTAAGCTTTTCCCAAGATTATTTCAAAAGTGTGCATACTTCATTCTCCTAGCCATGTTTCCCTTCTTACTTATTTCATCTATTACACTAAGAACTTCAGCATTTTTTAAATATTTTCTACCCTTATGCTAATTACGTTGATAATGTGATCTATGATAACATAGTGAAGATGCAAACTGGAGTGATCCAGACCATCTCAATCCATTTGGAAGTCCCTGAGACAGTTGCATTGTTATAAATCAATAAACATACAAGAATAATACAACTCATTTGTCTAATTAATCTTAAGTCCTTAGAGCCAGCACCAGTGCCTGGCTGGTTATATACTAATACGTGCGTGTGCAGAATGTACACATGATTTTCAACTTGAAATATAATAAAATGCTAGAAACATCACATGGAATATGTTTATGCTTAATTAGGTTTAACTCTACCATGTTATACATAGCATTTTGGGGGAGATATGTGGCACAAAAATTTAATGATCTAATTCAAAAGAGGTCATATATTCTGTATTTCTTTTCTTTTTCTTTTTGAGATGGAGTCTCACTCTGTCTCCCAGGCTGAAGTGCAGAGGCATGATCTCGGCTCACTGCAATCTTCACCTCCCAGGTTCAAGCTATTCTCCTGCCTCAGCCTCTAGAGTAGCTAGGATTACAGGCATGCACCACCACACCTGGCTAATTTTGTATTTTTAGTAGGGACAGGGTGTCACCATGTTGGCCATGCTGGTCTCAAACTCCTGACCTCAGGTGATCCACCCGCCTCAGCCTCCGAAAGTGTTGGGATTACAGGCGTGAGCCATCGCGCCCAGCCTATTCCGTATTTCTTCTAATAGGGAGTGTTAAGACTCTTTAAAGTTTAGTTGCATAGGGTTCTTGTCAAAATTTTATAGAATAGGGCACATGGAGGCCTAGAGAAATTCTTTAGTTTGTTCAGTAGTGCTTAAAAAGGAGGAGCTGGGCTAAATGGAGAAGCCTCATTTGTGGTTCACTTGCCTACTCTTTATGGTATATGCACACTTTTCTTCCTCCTTCTTAACATTGTTTTACTCCCTTGTCCTCTTTTCACTAATAACACAACACAGTGAGGGAAGTTTCTATCAGGGGCATTTTTCTACTTGACCAGTTTAGGGGTTTGTCAAGACTAATTCCTTTTGCCTATAAGGTTACGCCAAAGATGTTGTAGAACGATCCACAATCTGCTACTGTGGGTCTCTTTCCGTTTAAGTGGGTAGCCATGAATGGTTAATCTAGTAAGTCTGCCTGTGTGAAAGTAATTTCCTGTCAGAAAAAACAAAAAAGCTTACTTTTTTTTTTTGCAGCTTTCACTTTATATTGAGACTATCATTCTTGGTACAATGATAAAACAAAGGCATCAAATTTAACATTCAAACAATCACAACAGAAAGATTAAAACAGTAAATAATATAATAAGCTATGAATAACCTTGTTTTCTCATATTTTAGTGCAGGGTAATATTAACATAATTTTACTTAAGAGCAGGACTTTTAAAAGGAACTTTATTTATATTTGTGTCTTAATTAATTATTTTAATTTAGTTCTAACACAAGGATATACATTGTTTTCTAGAATTTGACTTCCATGAAGAGATTGCTCTGAAGATTTGAATATTTCTAAAGCTCCTTGGAAGTCAGAAAGTCTTGGTGGTATTCCTAGATTAAAAATGAGAGAATTGTCACGAATCAGGAAAATTTGAAGTGTACATAAATATTCAAGACTTGCCTAGGGCATGCAGTGTTGTTCTCCTCAAGAATTATGTTAATTGGGTCAAAGTCTTGTTTTCATATAATTTTTATTTCCTCTGGAGTGCCTTGCAGAGTTCTAGGCACGTGGCAAATTTCAGTAAATATTTGTTAAATAAATATGTGAGATTTAATAAAATGACAGTCAGCAGTTCATTTCAAATTTTTAATTATTTTTTTGTAACCAAACACTGGTATCTTAGAGTTTTAAAACTATTATCATTTTGTTCTTTCTCATGAGACTGAGTCTTTGGAAGGCTCTGCAGATCTAGATCATATTTGGCTGATGTTGGAGATGAGTCAGTGGGAACTGCTTGGTCTAAGATGACCTTAACTGAGATGCATCAGCTCTGCTCATTGTAGTCTAATCCTATAGCTGGCCAGTCCAAGGCAAATGGGCAGCATTCCAAGAGAGTGGCAGCATGCCAGTTTTCTGGAGAACTAGGCTCAGAATGCCACACCATGACTGCCCTGCATTCTATTGTCCAAATCAAGTCACAAGGCCAACTCTGATTCAGGGGATAGAGAAAGCAAGTCCACCTCTAAATGGGAAGAGCTGCAATGACATGTACCAACAGCGTGCATAACGGGGAGCTGTGGTCAGCAGGGGGCGTTTTTGCAACCAACATTTGAAACATTCAAGCAAAAACAAAATAGAAAAGTCAGGATATTCCCAAGGCTTAGAAATGCAACATGATGAATTTATTAGTAGTTTTTTTTTTATGCTGTGAGCAACTCACAATGACAGAAAAAATAAATCCATAATTTTTGTCAGCAGAATTAGCTTCATTCAAATGACTTATGCTATTTGTCAAAACAGAACAATCAGTCAAGGTCCACTAGCGATGGCTTTGTCAAAGCCCTAATTTTCACTAACTGGGCATTGCTACATTACTACTAATAGCACACGGCTTCTCCTGGGAGAGACTTTTTTGGCTTTTCTGTTTTTTTTTCTTTTTTTTTTTTTTTTTTGGTGTTGGTTTTTCCTCGAGCTTTCTGCAATCCTTCCTATGTAAATTTATATCAGTTGCCACAAAAATCCATTTATACTACCAAGAATCATTGACTTAGTAACTCTGATGATGTTAATTTTTCTGTGGAGTGATGCACAAAACAACAAAATCTTTTTATAAATAAATTCTGGAACATATACTAGCTTTTAAAAATGATATCTTTAAATTCTTCAGCCTTCTAAAGCTTTTGGCTTGTGGAGACAGGAGAAAGAGCTTAAAAGTTAACTATTTTATCAACATTTGTGTACAACTTTAAATAAAAGACAAATATTTTATTACTAGCATTAATCATTTAATTAAAAATCTGATTTTCTTCTTTACTACAGTCAATATTTATGTCATTATATAAATATGCATACAGCAGATATTAATCTGAATGGAATCAGTATGAGAATAAAGGAAGCTATAATCAAAGATGCAGATCTGATGTTGCATCTTGTGGGGCATCTATATTTGAGTATGAAACTTCACATAAGGGAAGCAAGAGTCTAGGTTATCTGGTGCTCTACTTACTATAGTTACGGGTTGAACAACCTAGAAGATTGGGGTCTCATTCCTTTTCCCCAAAATCCCACTTTCTGCTATGTTTCTAGGATGGAGCATCCATATCTTTCTCTCCAAGAACTCACTGTTTGACCTACGGTGGCCCAGAATTGCTAGTTAAAATCAATGCTAATGACTTATCTATCTCTTCTTTCATCTTCTTCTTTTGATTAGTAATTACTTAATTTGCTCTCTCAGGGATAGCACTGTAAGCTTTGCACCCTAAGCTTATTTAACTGTATCAGAAGGAATAGTGAAAGATATGAGAATCAGAACCTAAGCAGATTACAGTTAATCTATAGGAAGTCAAATCCATACCAAGATAAGATTACTGAGTTTTACACACACCCTGCAGCTAAAGAAGAGCCTGTATTTCAGAAATGTTGTTGCTTTTATACTTTAAAAATTTGTTGTGAGAATTTTTAAATATTCCACTTAGAAAATCAGTAATTAAGGATCATCAATTGCTAAAAAAGGCAATCATAAACACTAGTAGTGTCTTAAGAGACAATGAAGTAAATTACTAAAAATCAAAGTACGCATGTAATTTAGAGAACACTTACAGAGGCAAAATAAGAAGGTTCAAGTTTAGTTCATTCTAGAAGAGACCTAATTACAAACCTACCATTTGTAAGCAAAATGTGCATATTGGTGCCCTTGTTCAGAAAAACAAATAAACACCCTTCTCAAATTCCTGTTGTAATAATGAAGACTCCCCCTGCAGGGCTGTAATTGACTTAAACCTTCCAGGTAAGAAAATTTTACAGTATGTCAAACCTTATAATAACGTTGTGACATCTGAATCCTTATAATAACGAGGACATCTGGTCCTCTTTATCATTAGTAAAAAACAAAAACGCTAGTAGAAATAGGTTAGAAAATATTAGTTTAAATATAAAAGTTCCGGTTAAATGCCTCATGATTGTTTTAATTTGTAACCAAAAATAACTCAAAATCCTAATGTAACTGTAAAGTAACAGTTGAATGTTATTTTCTTTTTACTACCATACTAGTAGTTAATAATTAAAGAATGTTAACCCCCTCCATAGTGGAAATGATGTCTCTGTGTTATAAATCTATATATCCTCATTATTTAGTATTACCTTGACATTTAGTAGGCATCTCACAACTGTGTTTGTTGAGTGAACCAATTAACTAATGGCTGAGTAAAAATAAATAAAGCTGAAGACTGAGAGTGATTAGACTGTTTGTTAGCCCAAAAAGGAAAGATTTATAAACAGAGAAATCCTAGTGTAGTCATAACTGTTAGAAATGAGAAGGAAATATTTTGTGGTTGTTGTTGCTGCTGATGCTATTGTTTATTCTCGAAAACTTTAATCAGCGTTTCATATAGTTGAATGCAAAAATGTGGTTTATTGGCTGATATTGCACCACTGCACTCCAGCCTGGGCAACAGAGCAAGACTCCTGTCTCAAAAAACAAAATGTGATTTATTGGAATATTTGGGCCTAGGTACCTTGAACCTCTAAATGGATAAACTATCTTAAGCCTTCTCATTTCCCTCAATACTAACTAAGCCAGCAATATCTACAACCACCTCCAAAAGCAAATAACTTACCTATCATAAACTCAGTATCTGACATATTCTTCCATTGGCTTTGCTTACAGCTTTGTTGAATTCATTGACAAAGGAAACTCCTGTTTTATGAAAAGAAATAGTATTAGCTTAAAACAACTTGAAAATGTGGACTTAGTGAAAATACTGCATTATTTTATTTTCTTTTATAATTGTCAGCTTTCTCCTGTGTGATGTGGAGATTTGATTTACATTTCTTAAGTCAGGGCTAAATGCTCTTATCTGGTAAATAGCCTACAAAGTTTAAGTCTTTATATACCCTTTGTACACAAATTAATTAAAAAAAAATTCAAACCCCTCTTTCCCCAAATCTTGTGTCCTTAATCATCAGCTAAATGTTCTAAATAAATAAATGGAAACCTGATGTGAAAGAAAGAGGGAGATTTTGATCTCAGCTATTCAGATAATTTAGTTCCTGGATGTTTATGCTGATCGAAATCACCAGATTCTTGTTCAAACCTCTGCTTCTGTTTACCTGTGTAAACACATAATGTATTATGTTGATGTAGTTTTATGGGGAGAAATTGCTAGAGCTTTGGAGAATAACTCAAGCGTTTTATCTATGTTTGCACTAAACCTAAACTTGGATTGAATATCTTCCTACTTATGTATTTTGCTAAAAAAAAAAAAAAAAAACTAGCAGGTTTGAGCCATCTTAAGAGAAACTTTGTGTTTTTCTTAAATGAACAGCATACACTTAGATTGGATGTTTTGTCTTATAATATTCAATATTTCCTTATTTTAGGAGTGGAAACTAAGACTTAACAATGATTTAAAGCAAGAAATACTTTAGGTATAAAAAATTCAAGCATGCAAGCTGTTCATTTTGGAAATCCCTTCCAATTTTTCAATCAATGCCTTTTTTGCCTGTTTATATAGCTTTTTAAGGGGATTCTTATGAGAGCAAAATTAATTATGCATTTTTCCCTCCTTATCATCTTCCATTTTTTTGGGGGGGGGTGTGGATTGGAAATTTTTTTTTTTTTTTTTTTTTTTTAAGAGTCTTACTCTATTGCCCAGGCTGAAGTGTAGTGGTGCAATCTCGGCTCACTGCAACTTCCGCCTCCGGGTTCAAGTGATTCTCATGCTTCAGCACCCCCATAACCAAGTAGCTGGGACTACAGGCATGCACCCCTACACCCAGCTAATTTTTGTATTTTTAGTAGAGACAGGGTTTCACCATATTTGTCAGGCTGATCTCAAACTCTTGACCTCAAGTGATCAGTCCATCTCGGCCTTCCAAAGTGCTGGGATTACAGGTGTGAGCCACCACATCTGGCCTGGAAATTTTCTTAAGACTACCTGCAACCTGCCCATTAGTATCTGTGGTATTCCTGATATGTCATTCTGCCTTTTCAGAAGTCAGGAGATTGCAGGAGAAGAATCAGGAAATTTACTCGAAAATATTCAAGTTTGTGCTATTTGAAGACTAGAGATACAATCTCCTGGTCTGTCCACTGTTGGTCACTGGTAAAGAGATCAAGAGAGAGGATGGCAAATGTAGCACTGTTTCCTATAGTGTCATTGAGAATGCATTAAGTTTTCTAACTGTGAGTAATGACATGAGGCATTTTGCATGTAATATGCATGTTGTAATTAAACCAAATCCTTACTATTATGTTTTCATCACATAGAGTCCCAGCAGGAAATAGAGAGTCCATTCAAACTTGGCCAATTAAAGATAACTAAATAATGAGATTATTGTTGTAGTCAGAGTTTAGGTGAGCCAGCAGGGAGTAGTACGGGGCTTCAGGCCTGCAACAGTAGGGAGACTTCACCAAGCCTGTAATTGAAGGGTTGTGATTTGTTACAGTGTCCAGAAAGAGTAACTGTCTGGACAGGTCTCCCTCATAGGAGTTGGGGCTTTCTATAGAGGGATCCTGTTGCTCCAGGGTGACTCAATATGTGTCTCAGTCCATTCTATAACAAAACAGCATAAACTGGGTGGCTTATACATCACAAAATGTATTTCTCAGAGTTCCAGAGACTGAGAAGTCCAAGATCAAGGAGGTGGCAGAGGCAGTGTCTCATGAGGGTCAACTTGCTGGTCCATAGACAGTGCCTTCTTGCTGCACCCTCACATGGTGGAAGGGGTAAGAGGTGTCTCTTAGGCTTCTAAGGCACTAATCCCGTTCATGAGGGCTCTACCATCATAACCTTATTACATTCCAAAAGCCCTACCTTCTAACATGATTACACTGGGTGTTAGGATTTCAACACACAAATTTGTAGGTCTATAAATATTCAGACCATAGTCATAGTGATGTAGTACCAACACTCTTTTTCTTCTTAATTTCTGGATATCCTCCTAGGGTCACCTATTTGCCAAACCCAACAGCAAAACAGAAAATAAATCAACCCACTGCAGCAATTTATACAGTTTACATTTCTGAATGCGTAAAGCACGTGACAGATAGAGTAGATAATGAATATAAAAGGGTAAGCCAATGGCATCCATTACAGTCTCCGAGGCCTTCTGTGATCTGAACCATTCTTTGTTTCCACCATTTCTATTGCATGCCATTTTCTTAATGACTTACTTTCCTTGGACCACCACAGCCTTCTTTCTCTTCCTACCAATGAAACAAATGTATACCCTATGGCCTTTCCATTATGTTTCATCTACCAGGAAAGGTCTTCTTTAGATCCTAGATTCCCTACCATTTAGGAACATTACAATTGTCACCTACTCATTGAGGCACTCCAGAACCACTCAATTAAAAACATCTCCCTCACAGAGTCACTTTTAACAAACTATCTTTTTTATTTACCTCATAACAGATGCCACACCATACAATCTATCTTGGTCATTTATTTGTTGTTTTATCCACTTATGAGAATTTAGGTTTCTAGTCTATGCACATTGTCTTTCTTGTTCATCACTGTATATTCGGTTTTTCAGAACAGTTACTGATCCATATGTTATTTATCTTATATACCCAGCTTACTTTCTTTTATAGACAGGAAACCTGTGGCACATGTGTGTCCAAACTAGTAAGTGGTATGACACTCAAGTATAAGCTCAATTATCCTTAACTCCTTTAAGAATCACCACTAAATTACACTACTTCATAAAATCATAATTTGAAAGAGAGAATAGTTTTGCTTTGAAACTAGACTCATTAAAAACAAGTGTGTGGTTACAAATACAAACATTTCTAAGTTAATATTGGTTGTAGAGTGGAGAACTCAAAATACTAACTACATATGAGTAAGTTTGTATAATGGTAGTTTTAGAATATACCTTTAGGTTTTTAATATTTTCCAATCTACTACATTATACTTAAAGAGCACTTTTGCTTTACATTGTTATTTGTAGAGTTCGGTCGAAAATAGAAATGGCTTGTTTGATAAAATGCCTCACATTTTGTTTAAAAAAATCTACTTTCAGCCCTTGTTGAACAGAAACTACAGTTTACGTCTCCTCTTTATTTCATACTTCAGTTAAGTTTCCTTCCTCTTCTTTTTACTCTCTGCGTTTGGAATCATATCCAGTTGGAATATGGAGAACGATGTCACCCTTGGTCAAAATACAGATGTCTTTTTTTCATTCATATAGTCATTTCCACTATTCTTCCCTAGCTTATGTCGCACGTAATAAAAGCAAAAGCTAGTAAAGAGTTGTTATGAGAGGTGAAATGGGTGGCGGTAGAAATAGGAAAAGGAGAATGGAAAAGCAAAATTGCAAAGTATTTTTAAGCAATTATAATGACATTCTTTCCACAATTTATTTTCTTGTATAAATCTGCTGGAAGCAACCCTTATGCTGGGTGTCCTTTTATTCCTTGCTGTACACAATTCTCTCTCACATCCCCTGCACCCCTTGTTTTACAAAAAAAAACTATGTGCAGAGTGGAAGAAAGCCACATTTTAATTATTTATTATTCTGTCAAAACTTCTCATATTTTATTCATTCCATTTTTAAAATTTTTTTTTCTTGGTTGGCATTGGAAATGAGATATTGTTTTCTTTATAATTATTTCATCCTATTTGTTTGTTTTTGCTTCTGAAGCTTCCAAGTCTAGTTTATTTACCAGCCTTGTATTCCTTTACCTTGCTAAGCTAAATGCCAGGGTAGCCAGATATTTCCACATTTATGGATAGAGATGAGGACTCCAACAGTCTATCCCAACTTATTTAGTTGAAAGATCCAAATACTTTCATAGAGAACTCTCTTCTGTCATCCAGTAATTGTTCATATTTTTGTACTTACACCACAATCTCAAACTAGATTCAGGATTCTTCTAAATTTTTTTTTGGTTATTAAAAAATGTATAGTTGAAATAATATTATCTCAAAGGTCATAAATCAATAGAGCAATTTTGAAAACAATGCAGAGTCAAAAATTGTTTAAGTTTTAAAACATAAATCTTTAAAATATTTTCTATTAGGAAGGAATGATACTGGAAGAGCCTCTTGCCCCATCGTATTGTCCATTAACTTGTTTCACTGTGATATCCACATTTATATCTTCCAAAGATTGAATCATCTTATATGTTTTGGTTATATACAACACAGGTCCGCTTGAAGTATGTTATAAAACTTAATATTCTTGTTTTAATGAAGATATATCTAGCATACAGCATGTGAACATCTGGCTAATGTTAAATAATTTGAATTATATTCATAATACGTGGTTTATTCTTTTGCTTGGTTGTGAGATATGTCTCTTTGGTTGTCTTATTTTCAAGGCAAAGGAAGGATTAATTTAAAAAATATATAAATTTGTAAAGATTTTAAAAAGTTTAAATGTTTACACATGATTCCAAATTTGATATAAAAAATAGAAAATGCTACATAAGTATAAGAAATTGCTATTATAGTTGAGTCATCATTTACCAGGTCATGGGATACATAGCTTCTTTAGCGTTTTCTGAAGAAATATTTTTTTTTAAAGTGTGAGATATATTGATATTGGTATACTAATTATAAGCATTTTTTTGTTGAGACTGTGTTTATTAGATATATTTTACTGCTTTCACACTTGGAATATTCTATCTGTCTAATATAATGATGCCTTTTACACTTCCTTTCCATGATTTCCTGAGGTCCAGTAATAGAGTTCTTTCCACGGCTCCCTCATGCCTTTCTAGAAAAGCATAATTCACAAGCCCAAAATTCCCATTCCTTGGTTATTCAATCGAGCACTAATGTAGGTACAGCTTTGAAGGGATCTCGGCTCACTGCAACCTCCATCTCCCAGGTTCAAGTGATTCTCCTGCCTCAGCCTCTTGAGTAGCTTGATATGTTATGTTTTTCAGTAATTAATCAATGTTATCTAAGTTGTGGAATTAGCATACTTTTTTCATATTTTTAATAATATTATTTTAATTTTGGAATGAATTCTACCCTTCCTACCTCTTTTATTCTTGGTATTTATTATTTCATTTTATATCCTTATTCTCCTTACCAGCTTTTAAGTTTTTCAAAGAATAAATTTTGCTTATAGTTCACTTTTGTTTCATTGATTTCTGCTCTTTATTATTTTCTTCTTTATTGTCACTTCATGTTTAATTTTCTCATTTTCAAGTTTTTGAAGGCAAAAACTTAGTTCAGTGATTTTAAACCTTTCTTATTCTGTATAATAAAACTTCGAAGCCACATATTTAAGGCAATGGAAATATTCCATAAATTTTAATATGTTGTTCATTTCATTCACATTTTCTAATATCCTTTGTAATTTCTTCTTTCAATCATAGGTCATTTAAAATATCCAAATAGTTGGATCTTCTATAATTGTTTTTTGCTGTTGTTATTAATTTCACCGTGTTAGCCAGGATTGTCTTGATCTCCTGACCTCGTGATCCGCCCGCCTCGGCCTCCCAAAGTGCTGGGATTACAGGCGTGAGCCACCGCACCCGGCCTAGTTTTCAGCTATGCTACTTCATATTATTTATTTATTTATTTATTTATTTACAGTTATTGCATTAGTGTAATTCAATATGTCCCTTTTCTCTTTTCTGCTATTTTTATTTTGTTTTCCATGTTCAATACTTCATGCCCATTCTAATTCCCATCTTATGCCATTTGTTTTCAATGTAAGATTTCCTTTGACATTTTCTATAGTATGGGTCTCCTAGGCATCAGTTCTCTCCTCTTGGCTTTATTTGAAAAAAAAAAATCTCTGTTTTTCATTTATGTTTCAAGAATATTTTCTGTCTATATATATTTGTAAGTTGAGAGACTTATTTTTCTATTGTTTTCTTACACCATTTTTTCTGAGGAGACACTGGCTATAATTCATATTGTTGCTCCCCTGTAAGTTATCTGCTATTTTTATTTTGGTGACATTCAGGTTTTATCTTTTCTTTTTGTTTTTGGAAATTTGAATATGATATAACTAACTACTTTTTATTTTGTTTACTTTCTGATACATTTCTTGAGAATTATCAAACTTCTTATATTTTTGGTTTAATATTTTTATAAAATTTAGACAGTTTGCAATTTTTTTATTCAACTATACTATTTTTTCTGGACAATCTCTTTTTCCACTCCTTAAAGGACCATTTACACTTACATTAGAAAACTGAACATTGTCTTTCAAGTAGTGAAAGACCTACTCATTATGCTTTCAATTTTTTTTGTTGTTCTTCTTCAGTTAAAATGACATCTTTTAACTATCTACAGGGTGAATGGCTAAGCCATCCTGTTTTTGTTTTTCAGATATAATATTTTTAATTTTATAATATCTATTTGTTTCTATTTTAAATTTCTTCTTTGAGGTTGAAGTACCTACCCATGTATTTGGTCATTGTATTTTTTGTCCTTAAGTTCTCGAAGATGTCAAAAGTGAATGTGTTAAGACCTTATTTTAAATTTGACCTTTGAACAAGCTCAGGGTCTGTTTTTATTGACTGCTTTTTGGTCTTGACAGTTAGTCATATTTTCTTCCTTCCTGGTATGTCTACTAATTTTTATAATATACTAGATATTGTGTATAGTCTGTTTCCATAGGTTTTGGTTTAGTTTGCATCTTTTGAAGAGGATTTATTCATTTGATTGTGCAAATACATTACCAGCTGATCATACTGAGGTTTTGTAGGCTTGGTTTTATGCTATGTTCTAACAAAACTATTCTGTTTTGCTCTTAGGATTAGTTCCTCTGCTACCAGACATACTATTTAACCTTAAGATGTAGCAATTCTTAGGTGTGGATGGGAAGGTTTAGCTATTTATGGAGTCTGCTTCAGTTGGCATGACTCAAACTGCAAACTCTCTCTTTTCTGTATTGACCAGCAGTTTAAATATTTGTTCACCACTTTAGGATTTTCTTCTTTGACTTTCCACTGAGCTCATTAATGCCCTTTACGTGAGTCTATACTTCTGAGTATAATCAATATTTCAATAAAGTTTATACACAGATTTCATCTCCCCCTCTCCGCATGACCTCCTTCAATGGGTTTCCCTTCCCAATTTCCAGCTGCTTTTGAAAATCTGAAATCTGTCCTGGAAAGTCTGAAGCCAATAAAAACGTATCTTTAGGCTTTAGTAATGGATGAATCGTGCATTGTAAATTATCTAGTTTCTTCAGAAAAACCTGTATAAATGAATGTCACCTAGGCATAGTTCTCATCCTCATCTTTTAAAGTGTCCTCAACTCACTCTTTCTTTCTTTCTTTCTTTCTTTCTTTCTTTCTTTCTTTCTTTCTTTCTTTCTTTCTTTCTCTTTCTTTCTTTCTTTCTCTCTCTCTTTCTTTCTCTTTCCTTTTTCTTTCTTTCCTTTTCTTTCTTCTTTTTTTCTTTCTCTCTCTCTCTCTCACTTTATATAGGTATGTGTGTGTATATATACGTACCCACACACCATATGAAAGAATAATGTGATACACACACAATATGAGGGGGAAAACCCCTACTTACTCAATTTTCCATTTGATGTATTAAATTAATGAATGGAAACAAAGAGTTAGAGGTGAAAGCTAATGAGTGAGTAATATAGATGCAGTACCATGAGAATAGGAAAAACAAGCCAATTCAACTAAATAGGTAAAACCACGTTTTTAGTATTTGATATACTCTGCACTCTGCTATCCAGCACTAATTTTCACAATTGAAAAGAGGAAGCATACCTCCCTCTCTGATGGTTCGCCAATCAATTTTAGCATTATATTTCCCATTCATCACTTTTGTTCCTGAGCTTCTAAGAGTTTTTGAAGCCTATATCCCCAAGGATAAATTCCTAAAAAATGTCAAAGATAGATACAATTTTGCTATTCTAATAAAATAAAATGATATTTGGATTTATATATATTTTCTGTCCATTTATTTAACCCATTATACTGAGTAGTTATTATGTATCATGTGCTTTCAAGAGTGTTGGTGAATAAAATAATGATACAAGTACAAATTAGCATTTACACAATCTACAATTCTTACAGGTAGGGTGCTTTGTGTCAGTTTGATATCCCTCTGGACCCAGAAGTCAGTGTAGAATCCAGAGTATGTGCAAGATTGAGGTATTACTGCCTTGTTGACTGTATTAAAACTTCTGTTTAAAACTTCTGTATTAAAAACTTCTGTTTAAAACTTCTGTATTAAAAACTTCAAAGACAGGTAGGCAAATTCAATTTTCTAGACTTTCAGAATGTGTTGTGTCCTCTTCCATTAACCTTCTTCTTTTAACATGAAGATAATTTAACAATTAACAGAGTATCAGTAACATAACATGTTCTTCTAACTTAGTATGTCTTCTGTCCTCATCAAGTGCCTTTTTCTCCTAGTCCCCTAGATTCTCTAGGTTTTAATTTGCCCAGAAGGCCTATAATCTGAGGCTGAAATTATTATTTTCTGGAGATTTTATATATATATGGCTATTTATATTTTATTTATATATATGGCTTTTTATATATTTCATATATATATGGCTTTTTCTACAGTTTGCCCTTTTCCTCTGTAATTTGTCTCAAATATTATGTATATTATTGTCTCTCAGTCAACTTCTTGCCACATTAATTATTTTTTCAAGATATTTAACACCAGTTTTCTACTACGTCATGACAACTGACCCCTGTGCTCTTCCAGATATGATAACAATGGCAGCAGGGCAGGTGGAAGCATGAGTTTAAATGTGTATTCATTACATATCATACATAGGATTTAGAATTTCCCATACATTCCCACATTCTAACGATCTTATGAAATAGGTGTCATGATTATCCTCATTTTTTACAAGAAGAATCTGAGAATATAATTGTCTCACACTCGTCTTCAATCTCAAAGAGATTTGTCTAACTCAGAGACTTCATTCCTACTTGAGGTGTTTGGTTGTCTGTGTTGTATTTACAACTAATACCCTGGACTTATCCCCAAAGTTGTTAGAAATGAGAGATTACTGAGAACTTCTCTTTTAATTCAGTATCATCCAAGAATATTTCTCGAAAAAGTAAGCTTGAACAAATGGAGATAAGAATTCTCACAGAATGACTCCAGATTCCTAAGGGGTGATAGCGTAAAAAGACTGATAACATGCCGCAAGAAGTAAAAGTGTCTAAGCAGGAATGCCTGCTAAAGTAGTTTGGGTATTCACTTGGAACCAATGATCTTGCTTAGTCCCTTATACACTTTTTTGAGAAGAAAATGGAACTGAATTGATTCTTGTTTGAACTCTCATATTTCCAGTCTGTTCAGTAAAATTATGATTGAGGTGTGCATTTTATCTAGTAATATTTGGTCAGAAAAATTTGTTATTGAGGATATCAATTTAATGACAGGGTCTTAAAATTCTCTCAAGTCTTACCCAAACTATTAACATTCTATTATAGTTATGAAATATAAATTTTCAATGACCAGGAATCATGATATTATATTTACGAGAAAAATGAATCATTCAATGAATTGGGCATTTCAGCCATATTTATACCAGTTGTCTTTCAACTGTGCATTATGTTCATTATAGTTAATGTTGTAATTATAGTAAATCATTTAGAGGGAGTGCTGTAATTTTTTTCAGTTCCTTCCTCTGTTGACAAACAATAGCTTTAGTGCATGTTTACAATAACCTTACTGAAACACTGCTTTATTTTCAGTTTAATAAGATAAAACCAGTTGAAAGTATTATTTTTAGAAATGTTTGATATAGTATCTCTCTAGCTGAACTGAGAGAAAAAATCAATGTACATTTTTCATTTTATGAGCTCTGTGATGCAAAGTCTCAAGGTGTAACTCACTATTCTTCATGAGATTTTCTGACTACATTCTGTTTTTTCCTCTTCTAGTCCTTTTGTCTTAATCTCACAGTTTTTGGCAGGTTTGCAAGTCATTTTAGCCTCTGTCAGCCAAGACGGAATACTCTATTGGCGCAGTGACATAAATATCTTACTTTTCAGTAATACCAACATGGGTCTCCAGATGATGTTCTTCAAACTTAATTTGGTAAGATTCTTTTTAAATGTTACCTGCTCTTTACTTAGTAAAACTCATATTTAGATGCTACAAACATTGTGTTTTCTTGCTTGAGATTTGTAATGGGTTTATTTTAAGATTGTATTGGGATATGTGAGCACCCAGTTGAAAATACTCAGTCTTTACTACTGATGGACAAGTCCTGATTGCAATACTTGTGAATTTCCTTAAGGAATGCTATAATAGCCTGCCCTCCACCTCCCACATAAGTGGCAGCCAGCAATAGGTCAGCTTTACAAATCCCCTTCCAATTTTCCAAACCCCGTTAAAATTTGGTTTTGCCAGGAGACATGTGCCTTATTTTTGAGTAGTCTTTTTAGACTTCCTTATTGGCTAGTATGTAGAAATGTCTTAGCTTCTAACTCTAGAAAAGCTAAAAGCCAGAAACACATTTTTATGCAGATAATATCTACTTAAAAGTTAAAAATTCTGAAAAGAAAACTCTACAATGGTTGAACTAGTTTACAGTCCCACCAACAGTGTAAAAGTGTTCCTATTTCTCCACATCCTCTCCAGCACCTGTTGTTTTCTGACTTTTTAATGATGGCCATTCTAACTGGTGTGAGATGGTGTCTCATTGTGGTTTTGATTTGCATTTCTCTGATGGCCAGTGATGATGAGCATTTTTTCATGTGTTTTTTGGCTGCATAAATGTCTTCTTTTGAGAAGTGTCTGTTCATGTCCTTTGCCCACTTTTTGATGGGGTTGCAGCAAACCAACATGGCACATGGATACATATGTAACAAACCTGCACATTGTGCACATGTACCCTAAAACCTAAAGTATAATAATAAAAAAAAGAAAAAAAGAAAAAAAAAGAAAATTTGTAGAGAAAAAAAAGAAAACTCTAAATGTCAAAATTAATAAACTCTATCAACCTAGGAAAACAAATCATTTAGAAATTTTGAGAAATAAACTGTATTTTAAAAAAAATCAGATTAAACACATTCCAAAACAAGCACATTCCAAGTCCCAGAACTTCTGACTTGGGTATAATCAAGTGAGTAGACTTTACAGGCTGAAGAGGAGGATAAATCTTTAAAGACTTTAACACTAAAATCTACTCGAAAGTATCATTTTTATTTACTTCAAAAAATAATTAATTTATGCCAACTAAGCCACTGTTTAAAATAACAGTTAAAATAATACCTATAATTAGTTGATGTTAACCTTATCTTCATAGAAAGAGAAGGATCAGCTGCACTTGGTGACACACACCTGAAGTCCCAGCTACTGAGGAAGATGAGGCAGGAAGACCGCTAGAACCCAGAAGTTTAAGGCTGCAGTGAGCTATGATTAAGTAACATTCGTAAAGACACATACCAGAAAGGATCAGAGCTGAGTTAAAATTTGACCAAAATCTACATGACCTATGTCTGGGTCTATGTTCTAAACCACTTTCTGTTAATTGAACAGTAGACGTTTTTCTTTGTGATGGATGTTATACTTCAATATGCCTCAAATGTTTTTGACATATTAAATCAAAAATATATACTTTATCAATACAATTAGATTTTCAAATCTAATAAAATTAGATAAAAATCCTTGAAGAAATGGTTGTGGCAACAAGAAAAACTAAATGTCTATTCCATAGTGCTTTGATGGTAGAGGGCTCACTATTCTGATACACTGTGTTTGCTTTGAAAATTAAACTTTAACAAAAATTATCAATAATGATGAAATATTCTTTATTACATGGATTATATTTAATGTTATGCAAAAGAACCAGCTAATTCTGTTTAGAAATTCAAAACTAGAAGAAAATCAAAAGATTATTTTGTAATTCCACTTTGCTTAATCTGATAAACTACCTACAACCTTAGGCAGTTTCTTGTGTATTATGTTAATAATATGTAGGTGACATTTTCTCTACTTTTGTTTATTAGTTTCAACATATATGAAATAAAATAATCTGCCATCAAATTCTCTTTGAGACCTATCTTACTTAAACCTGGAGATTGAACTCCTTAAAGGATTTTAGGGAGTGTATACAATGCCACAGCAAGTAGAATCAGAGCTGGTTGTATTAATATATGTTGGCTACAAACCTCACTCTTTCCTGTGTCTTTCCAGAAAACAATATGAAACTCCCATCTGCCACTTCGATAGTTTCCTGAACCCGGTAAACTTTCGGATCACGAATAGTCTAGACTTTTAGCTTTGGGTAAGCATTGATCCTTCTGTGGTTAAACATACAAGTTTAGATCTGGAACATAGTTTGGAGCTGTTCTCACAATTTTATTCCATTTACTCAGTAAACAGAGAGAAAGGAAGAATGACAGCCAACTAGGTATTTTATGGAAAAGGTATTTTCAGCAATAAATTATACACCTACAGAAATGTACAGCAACATTTTGATTTCAGACTACCAACAATTTTAGTTAAGCTATTTTATAAACCATATTTTTGTTTTAATTTCCTCCAACCATTTTTTAATACCTAAGTGAGTACACAAACAATATCTAGAGAAAACACCAGCTGGTAACATGTAAACCTTCTACCTGGAGAAACTCCTTTGCAGACATTTAAAAACACAGAAACCTGGACCTAAACTTCGATGAGCTGTAGGAGTCAAAGGTTACTTTATAGGGCTCCACAGTTCATTCGACCTCTCACAAGAATTGAGACTCAGTACATCAGGAACACTTTTTGTTAGGTAATTTGGTGTCAGGAAGCAAAGTTAAAGGCCAAGCATCTGGAGTTTCTGATTTTAGTCTGAGCTTGGCCACTAATGAATTGTGTGGCCAGAAGTTCAGGATGGGGCAGGGATGGTATCTCTCTCCCTCATTCCTCTATCTTCAAGGCTGGCCCAGTGTCTTACTAGACACTCAATAAAAAAATGAATCGCATTCTCCTTCTTCATGAGAAGATTAAAAAAAAAATGGCAACCATTTGCTAGCACATTTTCCAGAGAAGGAAGCATATTTAATTGATTTAATCAGGACCACTTTCTTCTGAAGGTCAGAGTGTCCATTAAATTCTGTATGAGAAGAGGCATTTCGTGGCAGGGGTGGGGGGTATCAAATGTGAGTTTATTCAGGTTTCTGGTCAGCATTAAAAAGGAGGTGGTGGGAGGGATTGTAAGAAGATGATTACTTCTTCTGACGCCTTAGAAGGAGAGTTCAAAAGGAAATTGACTTTGATTCTCGTGATTTCTTGAGGAAAGAGTGGAGGCCTGTTTCCTCCTCTGGTGTGGTGAAATGAGGTTGCAGAGGTCAAATACAATGATTTATGGACATGGTCTTAGAAAGCAGGTGGGTTGAATCGAAAAAAATAATTAAAAGTACTCTATTTCATGGTCTTTCCTGAGAAACTACAGAAAGAAGTGTTACTGATGCAACATAGTGCTTTCTGATAGAGTGCTGCTGGGACAAATTGTTCACAGCAGACTATTCTGGCAGTATGAAAGGTGCTTGAGAAATTGCCAGAATTCTTTTTCTGTTTGTTTGTTTTTGCTCTGAGGCCATTTCTTTGAGATGAGATAATTTATATAAGAATGTTTTCCTTACAATGTACAGCAAATTATGTAATGATATTTTGTTAACAAGTATTAATGTTAAATATATTTCTTCAATTTATGTAGTTTTTATAGTAGAATTTAAAGATAAATTGTTATTATTTTTACTTGTATAGATTTAAGGAGTACAAGTGCCGTTTTCTTACATGCATATACTGCATAAAGGTGAAATCTGGGCTGATGAGGAATTCAAACATTACTTAAAAAAATAAAAGGAATGAATAGTCTAATTAGAAATGCTTTGCAAATTATCTAGATACATATTGCTAACTTATAAATTCACGGCTCTGTGGGCATCATATCGTCTTCTTTGATGGCTTGGAGTCCTATGAAGGGTGGATAAATAGATTGAATGGCATTGGCAATCTCTACCATAAAAACTACATAAATTGAAGAAATATACTTCACATTAATACTTGGTAAGACAATCTCATTACATAATTTGCTGTACCTAGTAAGAATACCTAATTCTTCAACACAACTCTGGCTGTGTTGAGGAATTTGGTGGCCTACACACCAGAGAAAGTTCTGCAGGTTTGTTCTCTACGTGGGTCCAGCTGAAATTAAACTGTGGGCCCTTGCTGCTCTAAGTGAGATGTGCAAAACCTATTAGAAAAGCAGTATCTCAGGCCTGTTCTCAGATCCACTGAATTAGAATCATCATTGTAATAATGACCCCAGGTAGAATAAATGGATGAGAGTTAAAATCTGAAAGATGTCTTCTAGGCTTTTAGAATGTAAAATAAAGCATGCACTGCATATAAACAATCCAACTCACAGGAAATAGTAATTTTCACTAGTAGGATTGGACACAAATAAGCCTATCAGTCTCTTTTGAGTTTCCCTGTTCAAATTTTTAAATCTATATTATGTGTATATAATACAATATTGTCAAACATATTATATTTAACATGTCATATAATATTTTATATTAGAATTGTGTCAGAGAACTTTAGAAAGTATAGGCCAATGTTTTTATTTTACAGATGAAAAATTGGAGGCATGGAGAGGTAAAATGACATACCCAAGCTTCCACAGGTAGTCAGTAGCAGAATTCTAACAACTAGGTTGGTCTCTGGAATCTAGTCTGGGGCTCAGAAAATAGAGATACTGTCTTCTCTCTGTAAATTCACTAAACACATTAACCCAATCATTTTATTTTGACTTGAAAGAATGTATGACTGTTATTAATATGTAAAAAAGTCTGTGCATAAATATGTATACATGAAATATACTAGTGTTTAATGATGGCTATATAAAAGAAAAGGATTAAGGGCTATTTCAGTTTTCAGGACAAGCAAATGTACATAGGAAATTACATGCAATAATTATATAATAAGGGATCAGCTGTGACTGATATTTTAAGGTTGTAGTTCAGAAACAACTCGATTCAAACCCTGCAGATCAGTTAACTTTAAAAAATATTGCTTTGCATTTAACTGGCAGCTTCAGTTAGGTTTCAAAAATCTGCCTAAAGGTAGAACCTAAACTCACGTTCATTCACAACTTTACAAAGGTCAGGTTAATAAAACAATGCTTTTGGAAGATTTCCATGTTGCTATAATAGAAAATACTTCTCTAAAAAGAAAACCAGAAAATATTATTAATATTTTACATTTTTTGAATACCAGTAGGGGACACTAAGATTCCACTGAAGTGAAAATATAGCCCTGTAGCAGTCATAAATTATTTGTTCTCTAGTTTTAAAGGAAAAACATCATAAGCTCTATTTTTTTTAACTTTAGTATCATTGGTAGAAATGCTTTTCTTTTTAACCCTCAAAGGGTAGATGGATTTGACTTTTTTTTTAACAGAGATTTTTTTTTCCCGAGTCTATATTGCAGTCTGATTTGCTTGTTACTCAGCATTTAACTGCAATGCTGTCTTTATCACTTTGTCAAAAATAAATAAGATTTTTTCACAGATAAGTGGTTATCTAATAAGTGACATTCTGCATACAGTTCCTTTAAACGGAAGCAAAAGTATATTTACTACAAGTTGGAGCCAAGTTGGAAGTTGCAGGGAAAATAGAAAAGCTTTGTATAACCAATCCTCCTTGCCAGCTGCCAAAATAATGGAAACACTGCCAGACAAATAGAATCACATTAAATATAGTCCTAAATCTAAGAGGAAACTAAAACTATACACGTGAGTTTGGATTAGCTACTGAACATTGTTATAATCTTACAATTAAAGCAAAAATTTGGTGTTCATATAGAACATTAGCAAGAAAGATAAAAATTCAAAACCAATATTATTTATTGCTTCATGGTTTATGTTATTCAGATAACCCATGAGGTGAGAAATAATATTGATGGATTTTCATGTTTTATTTAATTCTCATTTCCTTAAGTGTTAGGAAAATATATAAACTCCTAGTATAATATTTTTGAAAAATATTACTAAAGGGTTTTCAATGTAATATTTTGCACCTGGCTATATATTTTTGGTCTATACAATTATTTTTGATAGTAATAACCTAAAAAACACTATAATTTGAAATACAGGCTTTTTTTGTTATACTGACCATTGCTTTAGATAATTTGTGGATGCTTAATGAATCGCATATAGGAATGTCATTTCTAATGGCTTTACGCTGATTTTACTTATTTATAAATCAAATAAACCATGTTAAATTCATAGAATTGTAGCACTGTGAGAACTCCGTCAATTTTCCCAAGGACCCTTTTATTTTACAGATGAGAAATTTGTAAGTACGGAAAGGTCACTCAGAAAGCTTTGCAAACAGAAGTGAATTATTCACCATGGTAGCAGGACTGGCAGGAAGTTCCAAGTCTCCTGATTCCAATCCAGACTTACTTCTCAGTGCCATGCTGCCTTTCTGTGTGAAACATACATGATTCACTCTCAGTGTAATAGATTTCTTTAGCGACAATCCAGAGAACAACCTGGACCCTAAGGAAAACCTGTGAGTGCTGAACTCTATTTGCATCTGGTGAAGTAACATTGGACTCAGAGGTGGAGGATGCTACAGATTGATATAGAAAAATGAATTTCTAAGACCTTTAAGGGGTGAGCCAATATAATGAGCAGTCACTTATTGAATTCTTTTATTGGTTTTCAAAATTGAAGTATCCTTCCAAAGAAAGCCATATCATAAATGAGGCATGATGTCCAGCAAGGGACATATACTTTTAAATAAGACTGGTTGGGATTGCTACCAGCTAGGACACCTGAGAATGGCATAAAGATGAAAAGCACAGCACAGTGGTATCTCTCCACAGAATGTTACTCTCCACCAGTAACACAATTTGAGTTTTGGGCTTTGTTTGCATTTGGCTGACTGTGCTAGTTCAGTCCATTTTCACCCTCCTTCTCCTCAATATAATTAAATCAATTTTATATGCTGAGTGTGGGATGACTCAGTGTGGTTGTTTTTGCTGCCAGTGGAAATGGTTTGTTCTCTATATTTCATGCTGATTCTCTTTCTATTAACAAAAATGGAATTTTCAAGCTTATTACAAGATTAAATTCCTGATAGAATTAAAGTTGGTTGATCCTTTCTTACCATTTCCAAAACAATTTTTCTCTTGGGAGCTACCATTCTGAAAGCTAGAACTCCAAACCACAATTTCTTTCTGGATGAATTTTATTTACCCATTGGGAAAAAGTTTAGAAGTACATCACCAAAATTAACAGAGGGCTTAAATGATGTAAAACTGAATTATTTGAAATGAATGATTACAATTAAAAAGACTGGACAAAATACAAAAGCAATTACTTGAGTATTTGAAGTGTAAATAATATCTGCAGATTGAAGAAGTTTAAACTCGAAGAACCGCTATATAGTGATTGTCAGCTTTCTTTGGCCTTTTTCCTATTTTCTGTCCTGGATTTGCAGAGGAGACTAGGACCGGCTAAATGGATCAACTACATAGCAGGTACACTTAACAAAAACTCCAAAGACAGCCTGAATTTCTGGTGAGAGCACTGGAGGAAAAGGCGTCCTGCAAACTAGTGAGTGTGGAGAGAATCTTCATATGATTTCTTATTTTTTTGTTTTTATTTTTATTTTTTGATAGGGGACCTATTCCACCCCAGGGATTATGGGAGTGGCATTCCTGCTTCCAGCATGCCAAGAGTGAACCAGAGTATCTGGATTGGGAAACTAGAAAAGCAAGAGAAAAATCCCTGTTACTATTTTTTCTCATTCTTTTTTTCTTCACACTGCTAATAAAGACATAACTGATAATGAGCAATTTATAAAGAGAGAGGTTTAATGGACTCACAGTTTCATGTGGCTGGGGAGGACTCACAATCACAGTAGAAGACAAGGAGGAGCAGGTCATATCTTACATGGCAGCAGAGAAGACAGAATTTGTGCTGGCATGTTGAGGGTAAGTCTGAAAGACAAACTTTCTATTTTTCTTTCTTTCAACACCTTTCATATGGGTTTGAGTCAGATTGTCTTACTTCAAAATTCCCAAAGCTCTAGACAATCTTTGCAACCGAGTATTTGGACTTGCAATTTTTTATGCTCAATGTCACTTCCCTTTCCCTACCACACCCCAAAACACACACAGATAAGGAAACACCGCTAGTCAGTGGAGCAATTAGAACACACACCACATTTCTTGATTACATTTGTGGTCTTATATGGGCACAGTTTGTGGTGCCCCAAAACAATTGTAATATAACATCAAAGATCACTGATCACAGATCACCATAACAGATTTAATAATAATGAAAAAGTTTAAAATATTGCAAGAATTTCCAAACTGTGACACAGAGGCAGAAGTGAGCATATACTGTTGGAAAAATGATGCCAATAGACTTGCTTGAGAAACAGTTGCCAGAAACCTTCAATTTGTAAGTAACACAATATACGCAAAGCCTAATAAAGCAAAGTACATTCAAATGAGCTAAACCTTTACAAGTGCCACTGGGTCAGTCAGTATTTAATGATGCCTATAGCTAGGCTTATTTAAGAAGGGTTTACAAAGGCTGTACAAATCTCCTTCTCAGCTTTACTTTATTCTTAAGTTGAAACTGAATAATAATTATTGATGTAAACAAAAGGAATTCACTGAAGTTTCTATACTTACCTACCCAATGCACTCAGTATTGAGTGTATAAAATGCAGGGAAGCCTTTCCAAAATCTAGTAGAAGTTAGATTGTAACATTAGGAATCTGGTAACTGAAGTACCCAAAGAATCTCCTATTGAATCATCTGCTCACGTAAGGTGACCTGACAGGTAGATTACCCAAGGACTATGAAAAAATAGTCATTAAAGTTAATTGTGGACTTTAAAATAGAGAAAATGAATTGTTCTCTGCATATGCTTGGATTACGTTGCCTCCAAAACTTACTGAATCTCATTACAATATGTATCCTCTAGAGTCCTAGAGAAAAAGACTGAATATGGTTAATATATAGCAAAAGCAATTGATTCCATATGGGAAGGTCAGAAGGAATCATGCATAATTATTGGGAATAAGTGATGAAAATTAAAGGAGCTTTTTATAGTTATTCTATCTATAGCATACAGCAGAACTATCCCATAAAATCACTGCATTAGAATTTAATGTAATCTCTCTTGTTATATCATAGATTTGTTATTCTTTAAAGGATCTATTCAATTTGAGTAATCAAGAAAAAAATAGCTAATGCCAGAAAATCAACAAATAAACTTTCTTTAAGAATGGAATCAATCATACTGTAGAAGGACTGAAATGACTGTCACTTAAACCATGATTCTCACTGACAATTATTAGTTAAAACATACAAAATTGGCCACATTGAAGAATAGTTAGTGGGTTAAGCATAATTGTATGATAATTGACATTTTTGTAAAATATATACATTGCAATAGTGTGGCCTAGAATATCAGCAAATTAGATGAATTCATTGAATAGACAAGCATTTCCTAAGCTATGCCTCAGGGAATATCGGAATTCTGACAATTGTTAATGATTTTGAGAGAAAAAAAATTGTTCTTGGACAAATTAGATTGTTAAATGTTACAAGCTAAATGACCAACATAATAATTCATGTAAGCATTAGCAATGTTAAGACTCTGAAAATTCCTAAGGTTAAAAAAAGCCTGTTTTACAATGTTTAACTTAATATTTCTCTAATTTTTAAGAACATTTTAAATATTTTTTGTTTAAATAAGAACTTTAAAATTTGAGAGCTTTATAAGTTATTAAAACAGAAGTAAACTATTAACAACCACTAAATCAGGAAATAGAGATTCCCTATATACCTCCAACTAGTTCTTTTCAAATCGTATTCTGCCTTTTATAGTAATTTTTTAAATCTTTCTTTAAAGCTTTATTATTCTATAGTTTGGCCTCTGTTTTGCATGTTTTTGAAGTTTCTTTCAATCCATGCATTCCCCTTCTATTTATTTTATTTTCTAACTTGCAATCTATTTGAGAAACTGGATGTTTTTCTGTAGTTCCCCACAGTATGAGTTTTGCTGAATGTATTGCTATATTGTTGTTTAATATGTTTCTCTGCCATTTGTAATTTTTGTTAATTGGTAGTTGGATCTCTATGTTTAATGAGGGATTTAGGGTCAATGTTTTCGGAAAGACTATTTCATAGATAATGCGATTGTTTCAATTAGGAATAATATGATATTTGATTGTCTCTCATTTTGTAATATTAGCAGCCACGGATTCTCACTTCATTCATTAGTGGTTGCAAAAATAGCATTATCCTAATTCCAAAGTTTCTTCTCCACTAAACTTCTTCTCAGAACTAAAATATATCTTTTAAAAATGTTTTATTTTGCCTATGTCTCATCTAGTGACACAGTTAATATAGGAAAGGCAGAATAAATGGTAGATTCTTTCCCTTATTTACCAACTTTGAAGACAAAAAGTTGATTTACTAGAATCCTCAATAACTAGTCGATTATTTTTTAAGTATCAATTTGCATTTTTGAATTTAAATATATTTGATGTGGTTTTTTGTTTGTTTGTTCATTTGTTTTTTGTTTTGTGATGAAGTCTCACTCTGCCATCAGGCTGGAGTGCAGTGGCGCAATCTTGACTCACTGCAAACTCCACCTCACGGGTTCAAGCGATTCTCCTGCCTCAGCCTCCCAAGTAGCTGGGACTACAGGTGCACACCTCCACACCCAGCTAGTTTTTGTATTTTTGGTAGAGATGGGGTTTCACCATGTTGGCCAGGATGGTCTCGATCTCTTGACCTTCTGATCTGCCTGCCTCAGCCTCCCAAAGTGCTGGGATTACAGACGTGAGCCACCTTGCCTGGCTGATGCAGCTTTATTTATTACACTTATTACCCACTTCATTGTCAACATTTTTCATCTGTGGCCAATCTATATCCACATTGAAGCAGACAATTTTTCAATTCATTTGGCTTAGTGGAAACAAGATTCTGATACCTTAATCTAGATACTAGGATGGGCCATTGCTTTAGGTATATCCAGCAGACTAAGCTAGGAAATAGAAATATGAATATAAATCCTCATGAATTTCTACTGACTGACATTTTCCTTTACTGACTGATCTTTTACTTTTCAAGGTAATTTTTGTTAATTATCATTGTTAGCATTTATATTCTTCTCTTTCCTTGGTGCTCTTCAGCAGCACCTATTTCACATGGACTGAATCTTCATTGACTAGGTTCTATGTTGATCTCAACTTATTTTCACACTTACCTCCATTTCTTTTGGACATTTTTTCACATTAGCCATTTCTCATGGGCATTATCTGATTTGTTTATTCTTTGTTGTCTTTTTTCTTATCTCTTATTTTTGTCTTCAATTCTGATTTTAAATTTTTTTGTTTTTGAGACACGGTCTTGCCCTGTTGCCTAGGCTGGAGTACAATGTTGTCATCATAACTCACTGCAGCCTTGAACTCCTTGGCTCAAGCTTTCTTCCTACCTCAGCCTCCAGAATACCTTGGACCACAAGGGCATGCCACTATGCCTAGCTAATTTTTATTTTTTTTTTTTTTGTAGAGATAGGGGTCTTCCTATGTAGCCCAAGCTGGTCTCAAACTCCTGAGCTCAAGCTGTCCTCCTGCCTTCACTTCCCACCCAAAGTGCTGGGATTACAAGTGTGAGCCAACATGCCTGACCTTGACATTTTTGTAATTTTTAGTTTTTCTGAGTTCTGTTCTCTCATTTCTGGGTGGTAAAGGTATGCCTTTTATATATATTTGTGTAATTATTTTAGGCAGTTTTGAAACATAGTTTTCATCTGTTTTTGGCATGTCTTTCTAGCATGCATTTGTTGTCTGTGGGAAGGTTATTCTGCTTTTTTCTGTTATAATTGCTTCATACGAAATTTATCTTGACTCCTGTTACTCATTCTTATGTAAAATGGTTTTCCTGTACAAAAATTTCTTTAGTGACTTCACATCTTAAGAAAACCCCTTAGTTTGTCTTAATGAAATGATAAAACATACAGAATCTTGCTTCGTGTATATTCCTGTAGCTCTTCATCATGTTCATTGTGTTATGTTCTGCTCCATTTTAATTCCATCCTTACAAGTTTATCCTGTGTATCAAACTTTGTGCTGGAAGAGAGTTTGGCGTTCCATTCTTTCTTGATCTAAAAAATGAAACTTTTTTTTTTGTTTTTTGAGACAGGATCTTCCTCTGTCATCCAGTCTGGAGTGCAGTGGCACAAACTCAGCTCACTGAAACCTCCGCCCCCTGGGTTGAAGCAATTCTCCTGCCTCCAACCCCTGAGTGGCTGGGATTACAGGTGCCTACCACCACACTCAGCTAATTTTTGTCTTTTTAGTAGAGACAGGTTTTCACCATGTTGGCCAGACTGGCCTTGAACTCCTGAACTTAACTAATCCTCTCGCCTCAGCCTCCCAAAGTGCTGGGATTACAGGGGCAAGCTACCACTCTTGGCTAAAATGAGACTTTTTTTTCCTTTGCCTGCTTCTATAGCATATAGAAGTACTCTTCCCCTCCAGTTTCAAGGGCTCTTCTCAAACTTTCTGCTGCGCTTTCAACACAGTATCTGTTGGCCATTCTGAGCTTCTCAGGTATGGGTAGACGCGTTGTTGTTTACCTCTGTATCTTCTGCATAATTTTAATAGTCATCCAACCATTTAGTTGCCATTAGTTTGTCCGTCCCCACTCATATGTAAAGGTTTGAGGGAGAAACGTGTCACCTATTTTTATTGTACATGTTCTATGGTTTTGGTTTTGCTACTCTAGTTGTACTATCCGTTTTGATTTGGAGAAGGGGCCAGGTTTGGGGAATGTTTCAATTGATTTCACCACATATTTTCCCAGAATGCCTCTCCAAACTTTTTTACAATGGAAATTTCATCCTCCAGCAACATAGATTATTTATTTATTTACAGTAAGAAGCTGATGAACACTCTATAAGCACCCTGAAGTAGACGATATATTTCAAAAAAATAGTTTGTTTCATTAGCTTTAGGGTAATATCAATTTACTTATTTAATGAAGAATTATCCAATCCATGTGGACTGTTTTGTAAGTCAAAGTAACTAAATGATTGCTAGGTAAATTCTTCCCTTTGTGTCCATGGACACAAGTAATGGCGTAAAAAATATTCTTATAACCTATGTTAACCTGCATTAGGTGACACAATCACAGAATTAGATGAAATCATTAGAGGATACATAAGAGTATGTTCATTCATTCATAAATGTACTCAGAAAAAATACATTGGGTCTGTACTTTGTGTCAGGCACTATCAAATGCCTTATGTTGGTGTGCTTACTTATATCAGTATCTATAATCTTTATTGTCAAGATAAAACACAATATGCATTGAAGATCAGAAATATATCTTTTCTATGCTAGGAAATTTTGCATGTATTTCACATTGAATATTTACATCAGCTCAATAGAGATACAGTATTTTTCAAAATCTATTTTATGAAAACAGGGGTTCAGGAAGCCAATAAAACTTACTGGTTTGGAGAAGACAGGCAACGTTGGAATCCAGGCTTTCCAGCAGCAATATGCATCTCCGTACCTACACTAGGTATCTTACGCTGCAGAATAAGCGTAATTTCCTTCTCTGCCTTTATTTCATAGTAATAATTATCAATAATACTTTAGACCAGGAACACTGATTATGATTGAGTCAATCACTCCTGTGATAATGCCATATAACATTATCTCTGAATACCTCAATGGCTACTGACACTGCACAGTCACATCGTGTGGGGTATCTCTTTTCTGGGCTACATGTTGAGTTCTTTAACAGAAACGTTTCTCTTGTTTGGAAATCAAGCTGCAAGATTTGTGGTTACTTGGGCATGGTTTTCTCACATAAAACAAGAGGCTAAGTCATCAACGAAAGCATTAAACCCTCTTGTCAGAAAAAACATGCATATGTACACTCACATTCTACTGGCCAAAACAGTTCACAAAACTAACCCCAAGGTCAATGGGGCAAAAAAAGAAGAAAGAATTGATTTTAAAAAGTACAATAAACCACATATAATGAGATCGTATTCAAATCCTGGCTCTATTATTCAGTAGTCATGTGAACTTGGACAAGATATTAAATACCTGTAAACTTTAGTTCCATCTTTTGTTAAAAAATAATAATAAAATAATGATTTTTGTCCACTACATAAGTTGGCTATGAGAATTTAACATTAAGGCATGTGTAAATAGATTAACATGGTTCTCATTAAGTGTTAAATATTCAATAAATATGTGTGTTAGGAGTTATAAGCTATATATACATATATAAATATATAGAAACATATAAATATATAGTTTATAAGTCCTATATAAGTTTATATAAATATACATAAACATACTTATATACATTTTATAAATATGTATATAGTTTTACATATATACATGTATATTTGTATGTATATCTCCATCTCCCCTCCCCCACAACAATATCCATTTCATCCTGCAGTGGAATGAGTTTTTACTTCTTGAGAAAACTGGAGCACCTCTCATAAAGATTTTTACTTTCTCAGTTAAAGAAAGCCCTCTTTTTATTATAATAAAAATGAACCTTATATCAGAGCTTTATATATCTGGAATACAGAGTGAAGAGGGAGTAGTAGATTATCTCAATGAAACAAGAAAAGACCAGATCATATAAGGATTCATAGGCCACAGTAAGGAAGTTGAACTCCACTCTAGGTGAGATGGCAATCCATACGTGGATTTTCAGTGGAGGAGTCACTATATCTGGCTTTATTTTTTATGGTATTCCTATAGCTGTAGTGATGGGAAGACGTAGTAGATGGTTCATTTATGAGGGTGGCTTGGAAAACTCAGCTGTGGAAGTGATATAGACAGGTTGGAATTTGGATATATTTCTAAGGTAGAAATTATAAGAAATACTGATGAATTGAGTATGTAATATGAAAGAAAGTAAAGAGTAAAGATGACTAAACGTTTGGGCCCGAATAAATAGATGAATAACATTTACAGAAATGGGGAAGACTGAGGAAAAGCATGCTTAGCACAGGAAAATGAGAAATAAGTTTTGGGTATGTAAAATATGATATGCTTATTAAAGATACAAGCAGAGAGGTTAAATAGATAGTTGGGTATATAAATCTGGGGTCCACTCGAGATGTCAGGGCTAGAAATACAAATATAGGAAGTGTCAGCATATGTTAATTTCATTGAAAGCCATTGACCTAGAAAAGATTAACCAGCATATATTGAGAAGAGGCTCTAAGACTGAAATATAGGATTCTCCAGTGTGTTGAGAATTTGGGAATAATAAGAAGAATAATCAAAGGAGACAGAAAAAAAATGGCAGCTATTTTCCTCAGGAGACATATTAGAGAGTAGGTTTAAGAAGCCAAGTGAAGAAAAGTATTTCACAAAGAAACATCTAATTAGCTGTGATGAACTAAGAAGAGGACTGAGAATTGCCCACAAAATTTAGTAATGGGGAGTTAACTGGTGACATTGAGAGAAAGTGTTCTGGTGGGGATAAGAATATAAAAGCTTGATGATGAAAATCAAAGGTGAATGAGAAGAAAGGTGGAGAAAAACTACAAACAAATTTGAAGGATTTGACTGAACAGTGGTGAAAAGAAATGGATGAGTAGCTGGAGGAAGAATAGGTAGGAAATATTTTCTAAAATATATCCAAACTAAGGCCAAAGTTCTAGTGAAGAGCAAGATTTTTATCTGATAACACAGGAAACATGAAGGACCAATTACAGGTTCAGAATCCATCTGTGGATAAGAAGGGATGGATCCAGGGCATAAATGAAGAGGCTGAACTTAGATGTGAACATGAGCACCTCATATGAAAAGAAAAGTGAAGGAGACACCTACATAAGCACATGCAGGTAGGCTGATAGCATTTGATGTTGACACCTTGTGAATATTATCTGATTCTATTAAGTGAGTGAAGAGTGGGAAAAGGAGTTAGAACTTTAAGGAGAGAATTAAAATGTGAAATTGTCTAGAAAAGTATGAGATTTGAATTAACTAAAAATTAATAGATTTGTAAGGCAAGTCTGAGATCTTATTATTGTGTATTTTCTATATTCATATTCAACTCAGGTGAAGGTAGAATATTGGATTTCAACAATATTATGTTTTTGCCAAGAAAGTGAACAGAGGGAAAAAAAGCACAAAGAAGGAAATGATGTGTGTAAAGAAGTATTGTTGATGGTCGTTTTTAGAGTCAAAGCTAGATTGGAAGAAAAGAAGAAAATTACTGATATTTAAGCCTGGTAGGGAATAGAGAGACGTCAGTTTTGAGGGGCAAAGAAAGGGGGTAGGACCAATTAAATGGAGCTCTGGAAGGGTGGAGGGATTTTGAGGGTGCGAGGACCAGAAAAGCTGAATAAAAATATTAGGATGGTGTTTGTGAAAATCCAAATGGTAGAAGTTAAGGTTGTGGAGGGATGCACTTCTAGTTACTTTGATTTGGCCGTCCTCAGACTCCCTCTCCACTTAACTTCTGCCATTCCTACAATGCCTTATTTCTTTCTCTTTTTCTTTCCTAGTATAATTATGTTTCCCTCAAGGCCCAGTTCAAGTTTTCCCCAATTAAACTATCAATTATATGTATTCTACAGTGATTTTCCTCTTCCTTAAAGCTGTGTTGCCCTGGAAGTTGGTGCCACACAATACAGTTCTACAATAAATAAAGTGCCAATAGTGCTAATTTTCTTTAGTAGCTTTGTAATTACAATGTTGTTTCTGCGTGTACTCTGTCACTCTTATAAAATAGTCAACAAATAATTGCTTAAAGAACTAGTAATAAAACTATCCTCATTTGCTATCTCAAATAATGTCTTATTTAATAAACTGTTCATTTAAATGCCATTTTTTGTGTTAATTTTCTAAGTATACAATCTTTTATGTATTCTAAACATTTGTAAGCTTAAATTTCCTCACCTATGAAACATTCTTAAAATTAATTTGGGGACTGAAATAATATATATATATATATATATATATAAACACAATATATAAATTGTGTTTAAAGCTCTTTGCACATTATCTAGGATTCAGTTTCTACAAAATAATTGGTAATTAACTAGATAAAATATGTGAGATATGCTGTCAAAAATATCAGTATCTATCAATATAATATTAATATGCATCAAGTAATATCACAACAGATATATTAGTTTTACCAGGGTTTTCAATATCACAGTGTGAATATACTTATTGTAATGCTTAATGATTTAAAGTTACAAACTCTGGCATTTGCTAAGTTTATCTTCAGTATTTTATGGACTGCATGATAGAGTGTTTTTGAATATGATTACATAGTCGGTTAACATTTTTGTGGTTTTAATGATGGCTTATGTAATGATCAAGGTCAATAGAGAAATTTAGAGATTTTATATTAAGAATTATGGAAAAAAATGTGCAGAGAGTGAAAAATCACCCATGCTCAGTATCTGCTTTGAAGCTCTATTCATTTATTGGGCATATCATAGCTTTCAACTAAAAATGGTTGATTGGGTTTAAGATTGACTTTTATGGAAAAAATGGGACATGGCATAAATGATTCTTTTTTTCTCTTCCTGATACATTTATTATTTCTCTTCAGCACAAAGAAGGATATTCGGGGTGTCACCATCATCTGTAACACTTAATAGATTGGTGTGTATGTGTGGGACGGAAAAGGAGTGATGTTAGAAAATTTGGAATTACTGTGAAGAAAAACAAATGAGTTGTGTGTTCCTGCTTAAGACTGCAATTGTGAAATACTTGAAGCATTAATTCCTCCTTTTCATTTTGTTATCCTGACACTTCTTCCTAGTTCTGGACAAGACATAGATATATTATGCTGTTCCATTTACCAAGTAGAGCCCCATAGAAATGGCTGCCAAGCTTGTGGAGCCATTACAATATGAAATATCATTACTAGTGAGGATCCGAAGGGAGTAAAGATAAGAAGAAACTGTAAGTGGTGACTGTGCTATCTCTGGTTTTTATGCAGGTGTGGCACGTTAGACCCACCATTGAGCAGTCATACTCAATGTGATGCTGAATATAGCACATACTTTGAGATTTCTAGTAATTGTGGAATTCAGAGATTCTATGAAGAATAGCAGAATTTATGAGCATTTTTTCTCTACTTGTAATTGTTAAAGTAGATCTATAAAGCAAGCTTGTCTAACCCAAGGCCCATGGGCCACGTGCAGCCCAGGATGGCTTTGAATGCAGCCCACCACAAATTTGCAAACTTTCTTAAAACAAAGCCGGGCGCGGTGGCTCACGCTTGTAATCCCAGCACTTTGGGAGGCCGAGGCGGGCGGATCATGAGGTCAGGAGATCGAGACCACGGTGAAACCCCGTCTCTACTAAAAATACAAAAAATTAGCCGGGCGTGGTGGCGGGCGCCTGTAGTCCCAGCTACTCGGAGAGGCTGAGGCAGGAGAATGGCGTGAACCCGGGAGGCGGAGCTTGCAGTGAGCCGAGATCGCGCCAGTGCACTCCAGCCTGGGCGACAGAGCGAGACTCCGTCTCAAAAAAAAAAAAAAAAAAAAAAAACAAAAAAAAAAAAAAAAAAAAAAAAACATTCTGATTTTTTTTGTGATTTTTTTAACCTCATCAGCTATCATCAATGTTATATGTATTTTATGTGTAGCCCAAGACAATTTTTCTTCTACCATTGTGGCCCAGAGAAGCCAAAAGATTGGACACCACTGGTATAGATCATCACCAACCTAGTTATGACTGTAATATTCTAGGATTAAACATAATTTAAAAAGAATTTGCTAACTTTTGGACTTACAGTGAATCTACAACTTTATGAAAACTATAAACAATTGAATATTTATTAGTAGATATCCTTCAGAATTATAGTCTCATCTACTATGTTAATTAATACAAGACTGTTCAATCATGTATGCATTTCCTCATTCACTTATACAATAATATATTGTAAAACTATTATTATTTATTTATTCTAGACACTTATCAAGTCATTAAGAATATAGCAGGTGGGGCACTGTGGCTCACGCCTGTAATCCCAGCACTTTGGGAGGCCAAGGCGGGCGGATCACGAGGTCAGGAGATCGAGACCATCCTGGCTAACACAGTGAAACCCCGTCTCTACTAAAAATACAAAAAATTAGCCAGGCATGGTGGCGGGTGCCTGTAGTCCCAGCTACTCGGGAGGCTGAGGCAGGAGAATGGCATGAACCCGGGAGGTGGAGGCTGCAGTGAGCTGAGATTGCGCCACTGCACTCCAGCCTGGGAGACAAGAGGGAAACTCCATCTCAAAAAAATACAAAATAAATTAAAAGAATATAGCAAGATACAGAGACTCCCTGCTCCTATAAATCTCACATCTAATGGGGAAGGAAGTGGGTGATTTATAATTGTAAGAAAATAAAGATGCAAGGAAATTTCAGCTATTAATACATGTTATGTAAAACAGAATATTATACTATGTGGGGTACTAGTTTGTTTTATGTTGTTATAATAGAATAACACAGATTGGATAATTTATAAAGAATACAAGTTTGAATGACTACAGAACATTTGATCCAATGGCTTCAGAATATTCATTCTTCTACTCAGCATATGGATAATTCTCAAGGATAGACCATATGTCAGGTTGCAAAATAATTTTTTTAAACTTAAAAAATTTGAAATTTTGTCAGATATCTTTTCTAATAAAATTGAACACAATGAAATAAAAGTACAAAATAGTAATAAAAGAGTCTCTGGAAACTACACAAACACATGGAAATTCAACAATATGCTCCTGAATGGCGAGTGGATTAATGAAGAAATTAAGGAGAATATTTAAACATTCATTGAAACAAATGATAATGAAAACACCACATACCAAAACCTATGGGATAAAGCAAAAGCACTACTAAGAAGAAAGTGTATAGCTGTAAATCCTACAACATAAAAAGTTAAAAAGATAACTCAAATAAACAATCTAACTTGTCATCTTAAAGATCTAGAAAGTTAAGAACAAATTAAGTCTAAGTTTAGTAAAAGGAAATAAATAACAGAGATAAGAACAGAAATAAATGAAATTGAAACAAAAAAATACTAAAGATTAATGAAGCAAAAGCTTGGTTTTTTGAAGAAAACAAAATCAGCACATTTTTACCCAGACTACCTAAGAAAAAAAGAGAGAAGGCCTAAGTAAATAATTTCAGAGATAAAAGAAGGAGACACTAGAACCATTCAAATAATCATTAAAGGCTACTATGAAGCAGCTATATTCCAATAAATTCGAAAACGTAGAAGAAATAGATAAATTCCTTGACACATACAACTTACCACAAATGAAACATGAAGGATTTAAGACCTAAACAGACCAATAACAAGTAATGAGATTGAAGCCATAATAAAAAGTATCCCATCAAAGAAAACCCTGGGGCCTGATGGCCTCACGGCTGAATTTTAACAAACATTTGAAGAAGAACAAATAATAATCCTATTCAAACTATTTCAAAAAATAGAGGAGGAAGGAATACTTCTAAACACATTCAAAGAGGCTAGTATTACCCTGATGCCAAAACCTGACAATGAGACATCAAGAAAAGAAAACCACAAGCAATCTCCCTCATGAACATTGATGCAAAAATTTTCAAGAAAATACTAGTAAACAAAATTCAACAGCACATTAAAAATATCATTATTCATGGCCAAGTGCAATTTATCCAAGGGATGCAAGAATTGTTTAACATATGCAAATCAATGTGATACATCGTATCAACAGAATAAGGACAAAAACCTTATGACAATTTTGATTGATGCTGAAAAAGTGTTTGATAAATTCAACATCCTTTCATAATAAAAACCCTCAAAAACTGAGTATAGAAGGAATATACCTCAACACAAGAAAAGCTGTATATGACAGACCCACAGCTAGTATCATATTGAATGAAGAAAAACTTAAAGCCTTGTCTCTAAGAACTGGAACAATATAAGTGTGCCCACTTTTACCACTGGTATTCAACACAGTACTGGAAGTCCTAGCCAGAGGAATCAGACAAGAGAAAGAAATGAAGGTCATCCAAATTGGAATGGACGCAGTCAAATTATCTTTGTTTGCTGATGATATAATCTTATACTTGGGAAAACTAAAAGATTCCACTAAAAAACTATTAGAACTGATAAACAAATTCAGTATAGTTACAGGATACAAAATGAACGTACAAAAATGAGAAGCATTTCTATATGCCAACAGCAAATAATCTGAGAAAGAAATCAAGAAAGCAATTGCATTTACAATTACTACAAGTAAAAAATAAAATACCTAGAAATTAAATTAACCAAATAAGTGAAAAATCTCTATAATGAAAACTATAAAACATTGATGAAAGAAGTTGAAGAGGGAATAAAATAATGGAAAGATATTCCATGTTCATGGATTGGAAGAATTTACATTTTTGAAATTTCTATACTTCCCAAAACAATCTACAGATTCAATTCAATACCTATCAAAATACCAATGTCATGCTTCATAGAAATTGACCAAAACAATCCTACAGTTTTCATGGAACCATAAATGATCTGCATTTGTTCTCAGCAAAAACAGCAAAACTGGAGGAATCACATTACCTGACTTCAAATTATACTATAGAGCTATCGAACCAAAAAAAAAGCATAGTGCTGGCGTAAAAACAGACACACAGACCAATGAAACAGAATAGAGAACTCAGAAATAAATCCATACATCTACAGTGAATTCATTTTTCATAATGGCATCTAGAACATATGCTGGGAAAAGGACAGTCTCTTCAGTAAATGGTGTCGGGAAAACTGGATATCTGTATGCAGAAGAATGAAAGCATGCCCACGTCTCTCATCATATACGAAGTCAAATCAAAATGGATTAAAGACTTAAACCTAAGCCCTGACACTGTGAAACTACTACAGTGAAACACTGAGGAAACTCTCCAGGCCTTTGGACAGGTCAAATATTTCTTGAGCTATATCAAGCAAGCATGAGTGACCAAAGCAAAAATGGACAAATAGGGTCAAATCAAGTTAAACAGCTTCTGCACAGCAAAGAAAACAATTACCGAAGAGAAGAGACAACCCAAAGAAAGGGAGAAAATATTTGTGAATTATTCATCTGACAAGGAATTAATAACCAGAATATATAAGGGTCACAACTCAATAGGAAATAATGTAATAATCTAATTGAAAAATGGGCAGAAGATCTGAATAGACATTTGTCAAAAGAATATATAAAAGTGGCAAAAAGGTATATGAAAATGTACTCAACATCATTGATCATCAGAGAAATACAAAGCAAAATTACAGTGAGGTATCAGGTCACCCCCGTTAAAATGCCTTTTATCCAAAAGTCAAGCAATAACAAATGCTGGTGAGGAAGTGGAGAAAAGGGAACCTTTGTACATTATTGGTGGGAATGTAAGTTAGTTCAACTACTATAGAGTACAGTATGGGTGTTTCTCAAAAAATTTAAACTAGAGCTAACATATGGCCTAGAAATCCCGCTGCTTGGTATATACAGAAAAGAAATGAGATCATACATCAAAGAGATGTACGTACTCTTATGTTTACTGCAGCACTATTCACAATAGCCAAGATTTGGGAACAACCTAAATGTCAATCAACAGATAAATGGTTAAAGAAAAATGCAGTACTTATACAGAATGAAGTACTGCTTAGCCATAAAAACAAATGAGATCCTGTCATTTGCAACAGCATGGATTACATCTGTCATTATGTATGCACATAAGATACCCGTTGGCAGCGGTGCTCCAGTGCGCTCCAGGGTAAGCGTGGGAGGCTGTGGATGGGTCCCTCGTGGGTGTGGAGAAAGCACTGAAGCAGCTGGAAGCACACAGAACGAGAAGGAATGCGCCTTCACCAGCAGAGTCAGATGAGCGTTTCTGACTGCACTGCAGAAAGTACATGCTCAGTCCCTAAGGGACACTGCGCCGGTAAGAGACCTCCAGGTGCAAGCCGTGCGCCTGGGGGCTCAAATGCACAGCTTGGAGCAAAAACTGTAGGTAAGGACCTCCAGGTGCAAACAGGGCATTTAGAGGCCCAGAAAAGCAGCCTGGAACAGGAAACAAAGAATAAAGGAAAGAAAGAAGAAACAACCACAAAACAAATAACAACATGGCAGGAAACACAGAGACAGCTGTCACTGTGACCTTGAGCCTGCTCTCCCAGCAGGGAACTCCCCCGTTCGGTCTAACGCTGAGGAGCCAGAGGCTCCCCGCTGCAGGCTCGCCCTGTGATCTGTCAGAAGGTAGAACATGAGCAGCCAATGGGACCTCAGGAGCGGGCTCAGGCCCCCCCTCTACTGTGGTGGAACACACTTCCTATAGTGCCTATACCCTCACTGAGCTGCGCGAGTTAGGCAAGCAATGTGGGCAGCTTTTGGGGGAGCCCCTTCCTGCCTGGTTACTCTGTCTTTCGGATGAAGGAGGTGACAGCATTTCCTGCTCCACCTCTGAGATGGAGAAGCTGGCTTCTATTACAACTTACCCCTCCCTGCCTCAGCGGCTACAGCTGGTGAACACAGGGGCAAGGTGACCACACTGAGTGGCTGATGGCAGTGAAATACCAGAAACTGTCAGTAGATGGCAGTGGCATACCGATTTGGTGCAGGTACTCCAGGGGCTGGGTATATGGAAGGCCATGTTTGATCTGAATACCTGGGGGCCAGATGATGAATATTTTATCTCTTATATGAGGAATCTTGTTCTGGGCTCAGTGCCCCTAAGTGCTTTTGCCTCTCTGGCCGCTGTCCTCACTCCGTATGTGGGGTGTCGCATACATGAAGTGACTACTGCTATGGTAGCCCTCAAGGAGGCAGAAGGCCATCAACGGGACCAGGGAACTGTGCCATGAAGAAGAGGAAGATGCTCCATCCACAGGCACCCACCCCCCCGAGATAGGAGAGGGCTCCAGTGGGTGATCCGCATGAAGATGTGGATTGATTGAATTTCAGCTGGGTTGCTCCAGTGAAAACTGACAGACCTCCCAACAGAATGCTGTTGGCTCCGTGGAGGCAATTGTCCCCAGAGCAACAATTCTGGAAAATACCCAAGCGGGGGCAAAACAATGTTGCTCAACCCAGTCCCACCTAGAAGCTTCAGATCAAGGACTATTTGCAGACGGGCGTAGATATGAAGCCTTTCCTGTTTGATTAGGAAACTGGCCGACGTGCCTGGGTTGCGGGGGAACCAGACAACCAAAGGCCCTATGTGGAGTTGGCAATCCACTGGTCCGCCACTAATGTACAACGGGTCCTAGCGCTGGTAAATACTGGTGCAGACTGCAGTCTTGTTTATGGGAACCCAGATAAGTTTCCAGGCAGAGCTGCATTTATTGATGTTTATGGGGGCCAGTCAGTGATGGTGCAACCTGTGTCTCTGCATCTTGGCATTGGCCACTTGGCTCCTCCACAATACACTGCGTATAGCTCTTCCATACCTGAATGTATATTGGGGATGGACATTTTGCATGGTCTGGACTTGTACACCATGGCCAGAGAATTCAGACTCGGGTCCCTGTAGTAAAGCCGGTACTGCATGGACATACATATCACCAGCCCCAAGTTCTGCCACAACCCTGACAGGTTACCTCCATTCATCAATACCATTTGCCAGGGGGATATACGGAGGTAACTGAACATATTAAGAAGTTAGGGGAGGTGCAAATAGTGCATAGCACCAATATCCCCTACAATTCCCTGGTATGGCCAGTCAGAAAGCCTGATGGGACTTGACAGATGACAGTGGATTGTTGGGAACTGAATAAAGTAACACTCCTGTGTGCAGCTGTACCTTCCATTGTGGATTTGATGGACCACTTGACAATGGAACTGGGACAGTACCACTATGTTATAGATTTGGCTAATGCATTCTTCTCCATTGACATTGCTCCAGAGAGCCAGCAACAATTTGTCTTCACATGGGAAGGACAACAATGGACTTTCACTGTGCTGCCACAGGGCTATGTGCATAGCCCCACTGCTTATCATGGTCTTGTCGCCATGGATTTAGCCACCTGGAAATGTACAAAAGAGGTCCACCTGTTCCATTATATTGATGATATTATGTTAACCTCTTATTCTTCTGCACATTTAGAAGTGGCGGTGCCCCTCTTGTGGTAACATTTGGCAGTATGCAGTTGTGCCATCAACAAATCCACAGTCCAAGGGCCTGGATTGTCTGCCGAATTCTTGGGAGTTATTCGATCAGGTAAGATGAAGGCCATAACAGAGGCCATCATTGATAAAATCCAGGCATACTCCCAACCCACCATGGTGAGGCAGCTGCAGTCCCTTGTAGGCCTCTTGAGGTGCCTACACCCAAAGACTTTTTGTAGGCCTTTTGGCCATTCATGCCCCATTTGGCTCAAATGATAAAACCATTGTACTCGTTGACCAAAAAAGGGGGCTACCTGGGAGTGTGATGATGAGGCTGAGACAGACTTTCTGTCAGCCAAGTAGGCTATTCAGCAAGCACAGGCCTTACAAGTGATTGATCAGGGACGCCCATTTGAACTTGATGTACATGTTACTACATATAGTTTTGGCTGAGGCTTATGGCAGCACACAGAGCGCTTTAGAACACCAGTAGGTTTTTGGTCCCAGCTGTGGAAAGGAGCGGAGCTCCGATATTCATTGATAGAGAGGCAATTAGCTGTGGCAGATGCCACCCTTCAGGCCTGTAAGAGCACGACAGGATGGGCTATGGTCATCCTATGGATGGTTTACCCAATAGTGGGGTGGGTGTGCTCATGGGTAATGACCCCCCACACTGGGATGGCACAGATATCCACTTTAGCCAAGTGGGGCACCTAAATTGGAGCAGCAAGTTCACAGAGTATTAGTCCCTTAGCAGCAGAGTTACAATAGGTCACTGGGCCTATAGTCCTAATGCAAGACAAGGCCACAGGGCCTGAGGCACTCCTAGACCCTGAGCCATCACCATTTAAGGAAGGGCACCCCCCATTCCTGATGGGGCACTTTATACAGATGGGTCCAGCCGGGACGCTACTGCTGCCTTGAATGCAATAGCTGTCCAGCCTAGTACTGACATATATGGTTTGATACTGGGTATGGACCAAGCTGCCACTGGGCTGAACTCAGGGCAGTGTGGATGGTGATCACCAAAGAGGAGACACCTATGGTAAACTGCACTGATAGTTGAGCAATCTATTGAAGCTTAACCTTATGGTTAACTACCTGGAGGTTACAGAATTGGCTTGTAGGCCATTGGCCCATTTTGGGCCAAACCATGTGGCAAGACCTCTGGGAAATAGGTCATCAGAAAGATGTAACTATCTATCATGTGTAGGGTCTTATGCCTTTGGCCACCTCCAGTAATGATGAGGCAGATGTCTTGGTCAATGTCCATTGGTTAGAGTCGGCACCTACACGAGATGCGGCCTTGTGGCTACACAGGAAACTGAGACATGCGGGAGATAAGCTGATGCAGCAGGTCAATAGGTGCTGGGGTCTGTCTTTGCCCTCCCGGGGCTTTTGGGAGGCCTGCCAGAAGTGCCCGTCATGTACTCAAATGTAATGGAGACACTGCTCAGTGTAACACAACAAGTGACTGTAGGACAGATGCCCTTGACAAGATGGCAAATAGATTACATTTGACCACTGCCAAAATCACAGGGCTACACGTATGTGCTGACAGCTGTAGACACAGCCACCAGCCTGTTGTTTGCCTACCTTAGCAGGGTGGCTGACCAGAAACACACCATTCAAGACTTGCAACACTTAGGTGCCTTATACAGCCATTCCCTGGCCATTGAAAGTGACAGGGGAACACATTTCACTGGACAGCAGGTACAACAGTGGGCACAGCAGACGGACATGCAATGGGGGTTCCACATTCCTTATAACCCACAAGCCACTGGCATGATTGAGCAATATAGTGGACTCCTGAAGAATGGTTTACTTTTGCATGTTACTTTTACTCCCCAGTCTTTGTGGTGCTGGAGTTCCAGGTTGGACCTGGTGCTCCAAATCTTGAATGAGCAGCCATGGAAAGGTGGCACAGCCCCAGTGGAGGCACTGTTACACTGGGCCGCTGCCCCCATCCAGCTACAGATACAAACAAAGGATGACCTCCACCGACCAGTTATGGGGACAAACGGTAATCTGTTGTTGCCTGCTCCAATGCCCCGAAGGCAGAACAGAAAACCTGGTGTTGGCCCTCCAAGCCCCCCATTGCTGATGATTGGCTAACATAGCCCCCAGGGGGGAGGGCCTGCAGTATGACTTACATGTTACTCCTTGGGTATTTAATGTGTGGTCATCACGATTAACCATTCATAGAGGAACAGCCAGGGAAGGGACCCTCTTCGGGGGGACATATGTACTGCCTGTGTGGTCTATCATGAGCTCCCCTGTGACTTTGGCACAGTTACAAGACCCTAAAAAACCACAGGGATCTGATAAGTTGTGGTACCATTGCCCGGGGCAGAAGCCCTTGGAGGCTGCATTGTTTTCCAGAGATGAAAATTTGGCCCATATTTTGCCTGAGGGACATGACTTACCCCTGTTAATACTTGTGCCTCCTTTGCGGTTGCGGCCATGGGTTGACGTGCTCCAACACCATTGTGGACTGGGCCCACACCTATGCCCAGGTGACCAATGTCTCCAGCTGTTGCATCTGCACTGCCCTTCCAGCAGCAGCTGTGGATGGCTTGCCCTGGAATGTACATCCAGTTTCTGAAAAGAACTACTAGACATGGCTAGAGACTTGGGGTCCCACAGACAGTGGTTGGAATGCAACATGGTGAGCTTTGGATAGGGGGCATTGCAAAACCCATGGCAGGCCTGCCCCCTGGCTGACTTATAGTGTCCATGATGGGTGGTGCTGGCTAATGAGAGAGCACATGGTACTCTCATTGCAGGTATCATGATGTATAGAGCAACACTGTGGTAAAGTCACGGTGGGATTGTTGCCCCCTGTAGCCTGTGCAAACATAATGTGTGTCTCCTTACCAAGCCCAAGCCCCGATGGACTTTGTGCCCCCTGGGAGTTTACGGGTCTTTGGGAACACAGGATGGCCATGTCTGCCAGCCAACTGGACTGGATATTGTTGCTGGGGGTAGCCCACGTGCCTGCCACTGTGCTTTCCACGTTGCCTTGTCACCCACATAACTGGAAGGCGCTACGTTCCTGGATTTTGCAAGTACTGTGGGCCCCCTGGTGGCTCTATCCCTTAGCAATAACTATCCCAGGAGCAGGTGTTATTAATGTAGAAATGCAGCTTACAGCCCTTGAGTGCACACAGCTTGGGCCCTGAATTACACCCAAGTTACCCTCCTTTTGTTAACTGATGAGGTTGATCAGATCAGGAAGGTGGTGCTGCAAAACTGGATGGCTTTAGACATAGTAACAGCTGCCCAAGATGGCACCTGTGCCCTTGTAGGAACACAATGTTGTACATTCATCCCTGACAACCAGCAGAACACAATAGCAGATTTACAAGGGATGTCACAGGAGATTAAGGTGGTTGCGTACCTTACTGACCACCTCCTGCAGAGATGGTGGGTATCTCTGGGATCTGGCCTATGTTGGGCTGTCATAATCATAGGTAGCACAGTAGGAATATTAGTAGTAGGTTGTTGTTGTCTGTATTGTTGCTGTGGCCTGTGGGTCCATGGTACTGCCCTATGTGCACAGGTCCCCACAAAGAGGACTACCTTGGCCTAGGGGGTGGAGTGTAAGGAACATGGCTGCACTGCAGCCAGGCAGGCATAGGCCAAGATAAACATCCTGTGTGACTCAGTGAGATTGGACTGCAGGCACACAAATCTGTGCATTATATAATCACAGCTAGGTAGCCATAGTATGGGAGGGCTCATCACGTGGCTTGTAGCCACTGTTGTTTGCGAGGTGCATAAATGCAAACACCCACAGTGTGAGTGAGCTGCTGAATAAAGCCATGTCCCATCTACCTGCTGTCTCGTCAGTGTTCTTCCTGCTCCCTACCGCTCATCTACCCACTACCCTCAGATCTCAGCTGGGTCTTGAACTTGATACCTTGCCTTCATGACAATTACCTTGATGACAATTGTTAATTATAATAATAACAAAAATTTGACTACTCCCTTAAAAAGAAATGACTTAGGGACTCCACAGCACATAAATTCAATTTAAGTTTTCTCCTTATATGTTTGGCTCCAGAGCACACACATTTTTTAATATTAATATATTTAATATTACAACCATCTACAAATAGCAATTCCCAATAGGTGTTCACAATCTTGATCACAGACTTGCACAATCCCTGAACATTAAAGGTTGAACACCCATTGCTATCATTTTGAAAAGATCCTCAAGGTATTTGGCACTGGTTGTGATAAGTGGTCAGGATTAGGTCAGTTCAGATGGATGACAGGACAGCTGTATGCAGTTCTATCAGTTACTTTTTGGTAATGGAACAATTCAAAAGAACCAGTGAAAAGCATTAATACAACTTGACAGTGAATAATGAATTATTTGATGGTTAATGGTTGAAAATGCTGTATCAAAGGCTAAATCTGCTAGAACAAATCAATTAGCATTCTTAATACCAACAGATAAGTTTTCTGCAAAACCTGGCATATATGGCTGTGTTTAAAATTCTAAATGGCCATGTAAAAGTGAAGTAAGATGATCATAAGTAACAAACTATTAACTTTAGGAAAATCAAACATTATATTGATTCTTTCATTATGTAAAGTCAATTAGCCACATCGTCAGTGGTCAGTGTTTACTTAAAGTGTGTGGGTTTGTGTATTTGTGAAGGTACGAGTGTATGTCTGGAAGGCATACAAACCTTCTTAAATTTTGAGTGTTGCCTTTGCTGCTTAAACAAAATAACAGCAGAGGGGAAAAAAAACCTATACATATGTAAGTTTAGCTAAATCATCATCTTGATTTTCAAAAAGTCTGAGAAAAAAGTTGTATCTGTAATACATTCTTTTTCTCTCTCTCCTTTAAAGTGACACTGAAATGGCTATGCATCAACAGAAATTAGAAATTTATCGCAGAAAATGTAAGCTCACGTTCATTTACTGCCTATTCTAGTTGATATTATAATACATAATTAGTTTAGTCAATATTTTAGTTGTTTAGAAATACTTATTAACATCACTTTCAATCAGGACGAACAAAAAGAAAGCCAAATATAAAATCAATTGCATAAGATGACATGCGTCCAGGTAACCTGTCCCCAGTCCTTCCCATGACAACAACCTGCCATCAGAGTCTCTACATAGCCTCTTTTTCTTTTTGCATTACTAGAAAGCTTTCCCACTGTCTGTCAGTCTTTGAGTCTCCACCAAACATGGATAATATTAATAGATAATAGTAGCCAACTCCCTTGTTACAGCAACCTCTAAATAAACAGCTTCACTTGTTTATTCTTCGGTGGGTAGTCTTTGTTTATTCTCATAACACAAACATTTGCCGTACTGCAGTCTTTTAAATCAGAATCAATCAATCTTGAGCTGGGCGAAAGGAAAAATTCTGGTTTTTAATTAGATATGCAGTTATTTGCATAAATTTCATGGAGAAGGAAAGGAAAGAATGCTTTCTTTTAGGTACTGTATAAGTGTGGTATTTATTGAATGAGGGAGTGGATTAACTGCATCATAAAAATGCCAAGAAGAAACAAGAAAAAAGGTTTGTAAAAAGTACTGCAGCAAACTAACGAGGATAAAGGGCAAGGGGGGGTGGTTAATACCCATTATCGAGTATAGTGATTAAATCTCTTAATTCAGGGTCAGACAGATTTGAAATTGAGCTTCACATCTTTCAAGCATATCTTGTCCTCTCTTGGGCACAGTGTTGCACTTCTCTGAGACAGTGTTTATAAGAAAATGGGGTAAAGGATAGATGCATCTCAGGGGGCTATTAAATTAGAATTAAATAAGAGAACGGTTGCAAAGTCCCTAGCACATAGCGAATGCACAAAAAAGTTTGCTTTTCTTATTAAAGCATTAAATGACTTTGGGTTTAAATTAATAATAAGTCTATTCAAATTTTATGAAAAACAACATACAGTTTTAGGCTGGAGTCCATCTCAAATATTAGTAAATTAATATTATTAAATGTAGTAGTTTATTAATTACATAAATTATTTGCTTTTTCTAAAGAAATGTTACTAAACAGGAGAAATTGTAGCAAGAACAAGTTTTTATTACATATTTCACAAAAAAGACACATAACTAATGGAATCATATAATAACCAAAGAGTTCTTATTTGGATAAATAGCTCTGGTACAAAAAAAACTACAAATACAAGAGGATTCTAATGACTAAAGTAAAAAAAAAAAAGATGTAACTATGCCACCAAATTTTTATTCAGGATACAAAATCTTAAGGTATGGAAATTACATATTCATCAATGGTAATTTTTTGTTTGGTAGGTGACTTCTAGCAAGAATAAAATTAATTTATTTTTGGCTTTATAATCTTTATGTTATTTACAATATTTTCATCTATTTTAAATATTTTTAGAAGCTTAACATTATACCATAGTTTTTAGACAAGATCATATCGCAGACTTTTTCTATATTTCGACAAATGTTAAAAATTGTCATTTTAATTATTTAAAAAGCCATAAAGAAGATAGAAAACAAGGCAAAAAATTCATATTTCTACAATTCAACAACTATTGTGACCATTTAATGTTTCTACTCCTAATAAAACTTCTGGTTTTTGCTCATATATTTGTTTGTGACTACTTATTTTATTTTAGCAAAATTATATTCTAGAGAAACTACAATATCTCTTACTTTTATGCACTTGACATAATAGCAAATTTATTTATTTTAAAAAGCGTATCTGTTTTCTTGCAGTGCATTATTTTTATTATATCTTTACTAGAATAAGATGTTTTCTAAATTTTGTGGGAAAAGAGAGGAACACATAAGTAGATAGATAAATGATTATCCATTGTTGCTCTCTATATTTTTAATTACTAGTGATATGATATTCCTGTTAACCAATGCATTTTCTTTGCTTAAATCTATATTTATTACTTTGTATACATATTATTGACCCACTTCTGTATTATCAACTAATCTCTAAGGTTTTCAAAATCTCAGTTCTTAAAAACATTCTATATAGAACAATAATCTAATGGTAACATTTACATATTAAATATTTCTATTTTAGATGGCTTAGCTACAATTCTCAAAAAACAACTCAAAATATTTACAATAAAAGCTTTTCTAAAATTAATATACAAAATAGATGGATATACTATGATTCCTCTCAAATAATGACTCAACTTGTTACAGGATTTCTATTTATAATGGATAGTAATGTTAAGGAAAGTGCATTTAGATTTTTTGTGTATCTTCTTAAACAGTGAGGTTTTAAATATCAGATGGGTAAAAGTTACTTGTGAGATTATTTCACAAGATGAGTCCTTCATAGTGCATAAAGCTGCTGCAGGTGCTGGCGTGACAGTCTTCATCTGAGTTTGAAATTCTTATGAAACCTCAAGCCCATTTCTGACTTGAAAAGAAAAATGAGAAATTGCAAAGACTTTAAATTCACAATGTGCCTGGGGCAAAGATGAAATTTAATTCAGCAGGTCCTATTACTCACGGCAGACAAAGTCAAAAATTATTTTATTTTTATAATAGCACATTAACCTTTTTTGGGAAAATAAAACGTAAAACTGGGGAAACAAACCTCATCCATTTTAAACTACTATAGCATGATAAAATATGTATGATGAAAGAAATTTTAAGGAAAAAACTTTACAAAGTTTTCAGTTTTGCATGAAATATTTAAATATATGTTTCATTTTAATAGTGCCTTGAATATAAGTAATGATATTTGAATTTTAAACTTGCATGATCCAGGAAAAAATTTTACATTTAAAAGCTAAAGAGAAAACACGAATGTGAAAGATATTAAATAACAATAGATTTTTTCAATTAAGTAACAGTATGATAGCAAGTGAAGCTATTACAAGTATATCTTTGATGTCTTAGAATCTCAGATTTCTAACAGAATAGCATCTGAAAATAAGGAGCTTTAAAATGTCAAAAGAATTGTTTTCAGGAGATCAGTATGTCAAAAAATTTACTTTTATTCCAAAGTTTCTCATTTTCACACATTAAAAACAGAAACATAGTGGACTTTGGACATGGTTAGTTTATTGCTTTCTTGGGTGATGAGTTCAGCACTGGTTGTGGAGCCTGGTATTCCAGGGCCTTCTGCACTCCACATCGTTCAGGCTTGGCCCTGTCATGCCTCTGTGTTCACAATACGTTCTACCACACATTCCTCTAACTACTGAACTCTGCAATGCCCAGTTTACAAAAATACATAATTAGGTTGTCAGAGCCACTCTCATTTGTCCTTATCTTGTCAGTGCATGTGTACTATTTATTAGTGAATTCCTGGGGCACTGTAGCCACTACACCTCCCAATGGGTTTCTCACTAATATTCCTTTCTCTTGCCAAGAACATCAGTTTAATTAAACACAGTTGGCCTAAAGGTGTGAGACTCCCAATCCCATCAGCAATCTTTCTTTACCATGTAAACTGCATGCAGTTTGATTTTAGCTGCTTCCTAAATTGTGTCTGTGTCCGTGCGTTATTTATTCCCTGGAAAGTTCATTTTTCCCCAACAGGAAGGTTGCACTGTTGTAGTTCCCTTTTACAGGGGAGGTGTACTTTCAAAAGACCCCCTGTGAATGCCTAAAACTGAGAATAGTACCAAATCCTATATCCACTGTTTTTCCTATATATACATCACCTATGACGAGGTTTAATTAATTAGGCACAGTAAGAGATTAAAAACAATAACTAATATTAAAATAGAACAATCATGACAATACACAGTAATAAAAGTAATCACACAGTATGGCTGGATTTTTTGCAGTTTGAAGATACAGCAGAAAATGTAGCACATGTATTTTTCCCTTCGTTACAATTTCACAAATAGAAGGTTCATTCTTACTATAGATCTCAGCAACCTCACTAGACATTTTTGTCTTTCCTTATTAAGTCAAGAACCTTCACATAAAGGAAGCACTTTATGGCTTCTCTTTGGCATCTCTGAATTGCCAGCATCACTACTTACGTGCTTTGGGTCATTATTACATAAAATAAGGAATGTGAACACACGCACTATAGAATGTGTGACAGTCAATCTAATAATGGAGATGGCTCCTAAGTGACTAATGAACCAGTAGCATAGACAGCTTGGATCTGCTGGACAAAGAGATGATTAATATCCTGAATGGGAGGGAGAAGGCAGCACTAGATTTTATCTTACTACTCATAACAGCACCCAATTTAAAACTTAGGAATTTTCTATTTCTGGAATTTTACATTAATATTTTTTGGAGTGCCATTGACTGCAGGTAGCTGAAACCTTGGAAAGCAAAACCAGGAATAAGGGGGACTACTGTATAGATAAAATGCACTTCAGTTTCCTATGCATGTATTACCTCTCTTTTAGAGAGTAGATTTCTACACTGATTCACTCTACACCTGGAGCTGAAATATAATGGTGTTGCACAGGAAAACAAGTGTGTTACAGGAGTGAACACTTTCAAAGTTATTACATGTACTTGTATCTTTATTTTCATTACAATACTGAAATTGTATTTATTCATTTTGTCACTTCGCAAACATTTATTCAGCTTTAACAAGCACCGTGAAAGGCACGAGAAATATAAAAATTATGATTGAATATCTACCCCACAGAAACACTGTTTATTGAAATACAAAAATTATGACTGGACACCTACCCCAAAGAAACACTGTTTATTGATCTCGTTAATAATCTTTCCTTCAGCATTGACTTCCAAAAAACATAACCGGAGGTTAAATGAGTTGTGACATATTAAATCATTTTGTGGCTTGACATAGGTTTGCCAGTACATTTTTAAAATGACAATCCATTTGGCTACTTTAGGTCCCACATTTGCTCATGTATTATTCATTCATTTAATTGCACATGTATTCCTTCATGTATATATTCAATAAATATTTTTTGAGCACATACTATGTACCAGGCTATGTTCTAGGCACCGTGAACAAGACACCTCACCCCTGATGAAGGGGTAGGTTGATATTGAGTTAACAGGGAGTGAGCTGTTTGGAAAACAATTTGAGCTTAGATAGTTTACGTTGAATATCACGATTTAGTAGGTGGTATGTATTTTGATTGCAATGCAATGTGATTGCAAATAGTGGTTTGATTTTTGAGGAAGTCATTGGTGGCTTTTTGAGAATATTTTTGGTCATAATGGTGAAAGAAAATGCCTCTTTGTGGGGTATAGAAGGGAGAGCGGAAATAAAGGAATAAAAGCTATGATAGACAACTTTGTCTGGGCATATTGTTGCAAAGGGAAGAAAGAGAGTTGAGAAAATAGCTGGATAGGTGGTGGGGTGAAGATAGCTATTTGTTTTGTTTTGTTTTGCTTTGCTTTTAAATGGTGAGACAAAATAATAGTATATTTTATGATTGTGAAATGTTCTAATAGAGAAGAAAAATGAGGATGCAAAAGAGAAAATGAAAAATTGCTAGTATGGTAACCTTGAGAAATAGAATACGACCTGGTGTCTAACAGAGGAAGTGGTTTTATACTGAAGCATGGGTAGTTTTCTCAATAGAATGTGTGAGTATAGACACTGGTACATAAGTAGGCGTGTAGTGGAAATCCACAGAATTCCTCTTAAATTTTCTTAGTAAAGCATGAAGTTTTCTTTTTGAAAAATTTAGTTAACACCCTATTGTATATGCTATCTTTGATCCAAAAATACATTTTTAGCTTAATTATCTTGTATTAATATTGTTTTTATTTTTCTTCCCTCCAGGAGCTCACATGTCAAATCAAAATGTAGAAGAACATAATGGGTAAATATAGTAGATTCAGGCTACTTGGTTTCGAAAAGTTGCTTTCCTGTAATTAACCATGTGATTTTGATCAAGTTATTTAAACTCTTTAAGCCTGATCACTTCATCTCTAAAGTGGCAAAATAAAAATAAAAATGAGTAAAAATAAAAATAAATGCTCATAAGGTTGTTGTGAGGATTTATTAAGATACTGTCCAGTAAATGTCTTTTATACAATGTCTAAAAATAATATAACACTTTAATTATCATTAATCAAAATGCAGCAATGTTGACGTATATATATAATTTTCTAAATAAAAAATAAATAAATGACACTTTCTTCAGCTATTTTTTCTTACTTAGCCATGACTCTGTTTTAGTGACATTTAAGTGCCTTCACTTCATAAGTTCTATATATTCAATTCCTGACATTCTCCTCCTTCTTTCCCTCCATTGCCTTATTTGGCATGACCACACAGTATGAAAAACAATTTTTCTTCACTGGCTTCCTGTTGCAGGAAGTCAGGGATCCCGAACGGAGGGACCGGCTGAAGCCATGGCAGAAGAACATAAATTGTGAAGATTTCATGGACATTTATTAGTTCGCCAAATTAATACTTTTATAATTTGTTACGCCTCTCTTTACTGCAATCTCTGAACATAAATTGTGAAGATTTCATGGACATGTATCACTTCCCCAATCAATATTCTTGTGATTTCCTATGCCTGTCTTTAATCTCTTAATCCCGTCATCTTCGTAAGCTGAGGATGTATGTCGCCTTAGGACCCTGTGATGATTGCATTAACTGCATAAATTGTTCGTAATGCATGTGTGTTTAAACAACATGAAATCTGGGCACCTTGAAAAAAGAACAGGATAACAGCGATGTTCAGGGAACAAGGGAGATAACCATTAGGTCTGGCTGCCTGAGAGCCAGGTGGAACAGAGCCATATTTCTCTTCTTTCAAAAGCAAATGGGAGAAATATCACTGAATTCTTTTTCTCAGTAAGGAACAGCCCTGAGAAAGGGAATGCATTCCTAGAGGTAGACCTCTAAAATGGTCGCTCTGGGGATGTATGTCTTTTGCGGTTGTAGATAAGCGATGAAATAAGCCCCAGTCTCCCGTAGCACTCCCAGGCTTATTAGGACGAGGAAATTCCCCCCTAATAAATTTTGGTCAGACCGGTTGTCTGCTCTCAAACCCTGTCTCCTGATAAGATGTTATCAATGACAATGTGTGCCCAGTAGGACATGAAACTTCATTAGCATTTTTAATTTTGCCCCTGTCCTGTGATCTCACCCTGCCTCCATTTGCCTTGTAATATTTTATTACCTTGTGACGCATGTGATCTCTGTGGCCCACACCCTATTCATACACACTCTCCCCTTTGAAAATCACTAATAAAAGCTTGCTGGTTTTGCAGCTTGGGGGCATCACGGAACCTGCTGACATATGATGTCTCCTCCGGACACCCAGCTTTAAAATTTCCCTCTTTTGTACTGTTTCCCTTTATTTCTCAGACCGGCTGACACTTAGGGAAATAGAAAAGAACCTGTGTGAAATAATGATGAATTATCGGGGGCAGGTTCCCCTGATAGCTTCCTGAGGTTTCTTCTTGGCTTGAGTTAATAAATTATAACCAATTAATTATATGTATACGTATATGTACATGTATATGTATATACATATGTATATATATTTTTTAAAACCCTAATTTTAAATAGGTAAATTTTATCTTTAGCCAAACAAGTCTTTAAAATTAAAGTTTCACAGGGCACGGTGGCTCATGCCTGTAATCCCAGCACTTTGGGAGGCCCAGGTGGGCAGATCATGAGATCAGGAGTTTGAGATCAACCTAGCCAACATGGTGAAATCCCGTCTCTACTAAAAATACAAAAATTAGCCAGGCGTGGTGGCACATGCCTGTAATCCCAGCTACTCAGGAGGCTGAGGCAGGAGAATCACTTGAACCAGGGAGGCGGAGGTTGCAGTGAGCCAAGACCACCCCACTGTACTTGAGCCTGGTGACAGAGTGAGACTCTGTTTCAAAAAAAATTGTTTTTAAATAAATAAATAAATAAATCAAAGTTTCAGTAAGAAATGTTGAGATAGTTCTTCTTAAATAATTGTTCTCTCTCTTAACATTTAGTTTTAAAGTCCTCATTTTTAGGTTAAAATACTAGACTCAATTACCTTCGTAACTTTTTGATTTTGCTTGGTGTGCTCAGTGTCAGAGTCCGCTCTCTGGCTGTTGTTCTACTTCATTAAAATTGTCTTTTTTCTACCTTACCAAACGTTTACGAGTCCAGGTAGCAAGAAAAACTAATTAAGGAGATAGGAAAGAGACTTGGCATTTCTCTTTCAATTCTCTTGTTCTAATATTTCTTTGCTTTTTCTCTTCATGAGGGAAGATAAAAAATATCCCACTACTTTGGAACACAGGGTCTTACTAACTCAATTTCTTTCGTTTTAAAAGGTTTTCCTACTTCATGCTATCTGTAAAAGTTTGCTGATTTTTTTCTTCCCAAGAAGCAACTTTTTCATACTTAGTGTATTTGATTTAAAATTGCTTTTCATTTCGAAAGGGTCTCTTAGCTTCTTATTCCCTTAGTAATACCCTTGGCAACTCCAGATCAAAACTGCATTGCCAGTTTTTTTGGAGAATCTTCAAAACCTCATTTAAAAGCATAAAATTCAGATGTGAAGCAATTTGCACAATAAGTAAATATTTAATTAAGCAGTTATCATTATAGTGAAATAAGTAATGGTGTGTTTACCTTGAGTATAGGTCCAGTGTAAGAGCTGATTAGGCTTATACTGCATAGCTAAATCAATTTTTGCAGACAGAAATCAGGAAAATATTGTATGCAAGTTTTATACTCAAACTCAGAATTATGTAGGGAGGCAGTAACCTCTTTACGAATCAGTTCAAAAAGACCTACTTGAGGAAGGATATTTTCATGAGTGCTTGCAAAAATAGAAGTAATCCAGTTTGCAGGCAGTCAAGTTAGGGGCACGGTTTCCTTCAACATTTGGTGTTTTAACCAAGTCATGAAGGTCAGAGTAGAATGAGCTGTGATGGGGGCTTTGTTTACAATGAACAATTTCTAATGAAGGGGCAAAAGAGATATAGAAATACACAAATATACAAGATATATGTGCATGCGCACACAAACATGCACACATATATGTGTGTGCATAAATATACAAAAATTGATATGGGTACACAGCAATGAACAAACACTAGATTATTTCATAAATCAGAATTAATGTATTTTATATTGTGAATCATTTTCAAATTTCTCACAAATTAGTTTAAATGCATCTATTTAAAAGGAGCTAAAAATTAAAGGAATCATGTTTTGCTCTGATGAGAAATGGGAAAGTTGGAAGAAAGACACAAGACAAAAGGAAAAGTATGATACAATAAATTATATTAAAGAAATCACAAAGCCAGTGATCACCATCTCTTTATGTAATGGTAGGAAAATGCTGGACTGGAAGTGACAAATTTCCAAATGAGAAAATGTTAACAGCACAAATGAGAATTTCAACATTTTTACAAGAGGCAGGAAGAAAGATGTCTGAAATGAGGCAAGTGTGCAATGAAGTGAAAATTAAAACACCATAAGCCCTGCATATGTAAAAATGGAAACCAAAACTGAGCCTGAACAAGAAAGCTCAAGCAATGTCAAGTCCCACCGTACTTAAAGATGAACTGGAGTGCACATGTCAGCAGCAAATTTGTACATTCTAAGACTTTCATCTGCAGAGAGGAGCCTGTAAAAGCAGGTCCAGATGTCAATCACTGCACCATTTTCCGCAATACAGAGCAGGTCTTTTTGGTTTGAGCCCAGATCCCGTCAGTGTATTGCTCTCTGCCTCGCTGTTTTGCAGAGACCCTAACTACGAAATACAGCAAGGGTGTTGGATACATGGCAGATGGACACATTGCCAAAACATCCAAAGCTTTTCTTGCTTCTGTGTTAACAGAGAAAGGAAGAGGAACAAATGCCAGCAACAAAGAGTTCTCAGGTAGGAAAAATAAACACTGAAGAAAAACTGTATCTTTCCAGAACAGATGATCAAGAAATTAAAACATCTGATGATAAAACACTATGTCCAGATGGCATTTATCTCTGACTTCTCCAGGAAAATAATATTGATGGGTAGAAAAAAATTACCATTTCCATAGATAATTTAATTCCGGCTGAAATCTTGAGAGGTAGACATTGCAGAAAAATCAAAACAAAAAAACCTCAAAAAATTATCTTAGGAGATAATGTGAAAAATGTAAGGATTATAGGCCTTTTTTCTAAATTGTGAAAATATCACTGTGCGTATTTACTTACTATGTATTGCTAACAGATTGTGATAATGATCAAAATTTAATTATGTCTATTTAATTTGGTTTTACTCCACAGTAAAATAATAACCAATATCATAGTGTTTTTCACCAACTATTTCTAGTTCAGAACTTAGACATAAGCAAGAGTTGTTTTCCACCCTGCTAGGAGTTTTTTCAGAAAATAATTCATGCCTATCACAAACTTATTGATTAAGAAATTAAGCACATCTTGTGTGACTGTCCTGGGAGAGGACTTGTGGAAGTTTGTGCATAGTTTTCCTCTGGATTTTGACCCATGCACCTTTTCCTTTGATGATTTTGCTTTTTATCTTTTTGTTGTAATAAATCATGCCCATGTGTACAACTATATGCTGAGTCCTGTGAGTTCTCCTAGCAATGATTGAACTTTGGCATTGGCCTTGTAAACTCACACATGATGTCACTTCCAGATTGATAGCATTAAAAGTAAGTTCATGACTAGGCATGTCCCCTTTTCTGTCCTGTAAATTACTAATGCATGAGTTGATGCCTCCTTCAGCATGGGAATTTGAGCGTTTTGTAAAGCACAGTGGCATCTTTGCAAGGAGCAAGGATACCTTTGTTGTTCTAAATCATTGAGATTTTGGTGTTATTAATTCAGTATAAATGTTCTATCTGATTCAAATATGAATTAATGAAGTCAGGATAGTCATAGTATGCCTACTGGTGTCTTCAAGTCAATTGGTTTTAGATCATAGTAAACAAATTGTGTAGAATATTGTACAAAACAACTGGACAGTTGCAAAGCACCTAGAAGTGATATGTCTTATTTGGAAGGACTGCATATACTAATAAAGACTAGAGGGTATAATTTTCTTTTCTAGTATCATTATATCTGATCTTCACTAAAAGGTCTAACAATTTTCTGAGGCCAATGCATCATATTTCACAACATCGAGCTTGGGATGCATTTAGTTTAAAGTTAGTGGGCTAACCAAGGGAACTCACAGATGTGAATAAAGCCTGAATCTAGATGAATAAATTGGGTCTGGGGTCTACATGTGGGGATCTGAGCCCAGAGATTTGATGCTAATCCAGGACAGCAGGCCGTGAAGATTAGAGAGAGAAAGAGAGAACTTCAGAATGTAGCTTCATAGCATTGCCAACCAAGTCAAATATGCTCACCCATTGGGAGTCAAAGTGACAGAAAAGTACATGCCAACATTACAGTAGACCTGCAGGAAGCTTCCAGGAAGCCTAGTGTAGCTGTCAGTAGCATAACAAGAAAGGAGTGTGAGGACAGGAAAACCACACAGCACAGAACTAGGGAAGGGTTTCTCAACTGCAGTGCTTTGTTGTATAGGGTTGTGCTCTGCATTGTAAGATGTTTAGAAGCATTTCTGGACTCTATCCAGTAGAAGCCATTAGTATCCTTGAGTTCTGACAACAGTAATAGCACCCAACTTTGCCAAATATCCTCTGGGGGAAAAAGTTAGTCCCACTTGCAAACCACTGAACTAGAGCATAAGGCAGAAAACTCATATCCTAAGAAAGAAACAAGACAAATACGACCTGCTTAGAAGTTAGGGTACCTGGGCACAAGGGCAAAACACTAGTACGAAGGAAATGAGTAGTGGAAAAAATCCCATTCATTGGAGTACAAATATGAGGCTGGAATACAAGATTTATTTTCGCCAACAAAGAGCCAAATCCAGGAACAACAGACTTACTATACTGTCCTGAGACAGATATTATCTTTAATTTAAATTTAAAACATTTCATTAAAAAATTAAAGATAGTAATTTTTTAAATATAGAGCAACTAGGTAGCCTGTTGTGCTTTCTCTCCTTTATTGTGTGTGTGTGTGTCTGTGTGTGCACGTGCATGTGCTCACACGCATAGAGGGAAGGACAGGTCTAGAGGCCCGCCAGTAAGAAAATTCTCTTTGCTGATCTTGTGACCAGTGCTTCCAAGGTTCCTGGGATTTGAGGTCTTGGTCACTTTCAGAGACATCTTATGCCACTCCCTTGTTAGGACATGGATTAGTGGCTTCAACAATCAATACTCTACTTCTTTCTTCTTTTCTTTTTCTTTGCTACTGTTCTACACAGGTGAGGAGAAACAAATGTTCCAGAGCAGTGCGATATTACTCAGAGCTCTGCTTCCTGCTATCTGCCTACTCCTTCTTCTCCCTCTGCACTGAGACAGCACTCAGAGACAGGACCTCCTCTGGACTCAGAATGAGTTAATGCTCCCCAGTGGTGGATCCCATCATCCTGTCCCAATATTGTGAAACCTAGATAACTTGGGAATTGAAATTCTACCTTTCTAAACTCAATCACCAATCAGCCATTTGGTGGATAGTTTGTGCTCAGTAAGTGCTTATTAGACAAATAACTACAGTGCATTCAACCATGCAATTTACTGACATTATCTTGACCCCTCACAACAGCTCTTTGTGTTTTGCATTGCCATGCCCATTCTGCAGATGAGACAACTAGGCTGGCTGAGGTTACATCAGCTCCTTAATGTTACAGAACTACTATCTACCGTTTAGATATGTGCTCAAACTCATGCCCATCTGATGCGGAAGCTTATGATTTTCATTGTTATCATTGTTTCTACCATAAAGAACTGTCACAGTGATTCTCACACTTAAGGATGCATCAAAATTATTTGCAGTCTTGATAAAAAAGGATTTATGGGATCCACCTCAGAGTTTTTGAATCAGTAGGACGGGGATAAGATTAGGAATCTGCATTTTCAACAAATCCCCAGGTGTTGTTGATTATAGTGATAAGGAGGCCCAGCTTTGGAAACTCTTGATCTAACGAGGGAATAAATTAATATTTTTAAATGAAAATTTACTGTGATGATAAGACATAATCATGTATTTAAAAGGATCCATAAGAAGGAGATATTCCACATTTTTTTAAGCAGAACATAATATCCCCAATGATATATCCAGAAAAGTTGGGATAAACAAAAACGGTAATAAGAATAGAAATGAGAGTTGCCTGTGGTGTCTACATAAACAAGAAAAAAAAAAAGGAGAGAACATTAAACATGAGGAACTGAAAAAAAAAAGATTAGCAACTTTAACATGGCTTATTTCTTGCTTATATTTTCCTTTCTTTCTAGCATTGTAATTCAATATGGCATGTGAAAAAATAATAAAATTTAAATCTATGAAGGCCGGGCACAGTGGCTCACGCCTGTAATCCTAGCATTTTGGGAGGCCGAGACGGGTGGATCATGAGATCAAGACCATCCTGACAAACACAGTGAAACCTCGTCTCTACTAAACATACAAAAATTATCCAGGCATGGTGATGCATGCCTGTAGTCCCACCTACTGGAGAGGCTGAGGCAGGAGAATCTCTTGAACCCGGGAGGCAGAGGTTGCAGTGAGCGGAGATTGCACCAGTGCACGCCAGCCTGGGCAACAGAGCAAGACTCCGTCTCAAAAAAAAAAAAATAAAAATCTATTAATAAGTGTAGAAGCAAACAGTGTTTCTATTAAGTGTACCTCTTTAAAAACATTCTTAAGTCACTCATTTAACCATTGATTAAATTATTCAATAAATATTTGTTGAGTGCATACTATGCAGTAGATGGTATTTTAGATAACAAAAGATGGGAGAATACAAAGAATACTAATTTCCAGGCCCCAGGTAGAAAGCTCTAGAAGTTTGCTTTTCAATTTCATTTTGATCCCTTTTTTTTTTTTTTTTTTTTTTTTTGAGACGGAGTCTCGCTCTGTCACCCAGGCTGGAGTGCAGTGGCGCAATCTCGGCTCACTGCAAGCTCCGCCTCCCGGGTTCACGCCATTCTCCTGCCTCAGCCTCTCCAAGTAGCTGGGACTACAGGCGTCTGCCACCACACCTGGCTAATTTTTTGTATTTTTAGTAGAGACGGGGTTTCACCGTGGTCTCGATCTCCTGACCTCGTGATCCACCCGCCTTGGCCTCCCAAAGTGCTGGGATTACAAGTGTGAGCCACCGCGCCCGGCCTTGATCACTTTTTAAATTCTTCTTACTACTAATTTAACCTGCTGTCTTTTTCTCATGAGTTCATCAGTTTACCTACCTTAATAGTTTTGATTGAAAAACCCACCTTTAAGTTATTAATCTCTATTGTTATTTTATTTTATAATCCTTAATTTCTATTCCACATTGCATTATTTCTGTCTTTGGCATTATTTGGATTTACTGTGTTGTTTTTCCTCTATTATTTAAATACAGAAAGACTATTGACTATTATTAGAAAAAATATTCTAATAATAGTTAAATAGAAGACTATTATTTGAATACTTAATTCATTAATATATAAAGGATCATGACTTCTAATATTTGCATTAAGTAGCACACATATATTAATATGTAGAAATTTTACTTTCATTCAAATATATATTATATTTTATTCAAATATATTTACATATTATTTTATAACAAGTTCATTTAAGAACAAACTTGATTATTAGATCTTCCTAGAGAATTGTTCTTTTTATCATTAATATATAATCCTATCCATTCATAATAATAATTTTTTAATTTATAATTCTAACATAGATTATGTCAATAAAATTATGACACTGGCTGCTTTTTATCTTATAGAGATATATGTATATATGAATATATATATTTTACACACACATACATACACGTAAATAGATATTGGAGAAAAAGACACTATATCTTTTCAAGACTGTTCTCTATACACATTCTTAAAAGGGTAGTAAGCATATATGCAGAAATTTGAGTCTTAAAGAAAATTGTTTCTCAACATTGGATAGATATAGAATAGTAGTTTTCTGTTACGGCACTTTAAGGATAGTGTTCTGGTTTGTTGTTGTTAACAAGAGCTCTTCAGGCAGTGATATAGTTTGGATGGGTGCCCCTCCAAATCTCATGTTGAAATGTAATCCTCTCGGCTGGGGGCAGGGTCTAATGGGAGGTGTTTGGGTCATGGAGGCAGGTATCTCATGCATGATTTGGTGCCATCTTTGAAGTCATGGGCGAGTTCTCACTCTATTAGTTGCTATAAGAACTGGTTGCTAAAAAGAGCATAGCAGCTCCCGTACCACCTCTCTCTTGTTCCCGCTGTCACAATGTGACATGCCTGTTCCACACTTGCTTTCTGCTATGATGGAAAACTTCTTGAAGTCTTTACCAGAAGCAAATGCTGGCACTATGCTTCTTGTATAGTTTGTAGATCCATGAGCTAAAATAAATCTTTTTTCTTTATAAATTACCCAGCCTCAGCTTTTCATTCATAGCAACACAAAGTGGACTAAGATGAACAGTCTACACTTTCTGAACTTTGCTACACTACTGACCTCATATGATAATATTCTTCCCCTTGTTCATTTTGTTCTGGCTTCACTGGCTTCCTTGCTGTGCCTGGAAAGCACACGTTTCTTTCTCAGAGTCTTTACACTGGCTGTTCCCATTTCCTGGAATGTCTTTAAACCTCAATTCCTTGTCCAAATGTCACTTCTCAATAAGGTGTCCTATGCTAACTACATTTAAATGTCAACACTGTTGGTGATAAACTTCATATGCTTTTACTGACATCAAATTTTCCCCATCACACCTCTGACATGCCTTCTAATTTATTGTTAAAAATACGTATTTACGGCCAGGTGCAGTGGCTCACCCCTGTAATCCCAGCACTTTGGGAGGCCGAGGCGGGCGGATCACAAAGTCAGGAGATCGAGACCATCCTGGCTAACACAGTGAAACCCTGTCTCTACTAAAAAAAATACAAAAAAATTAGCCGGGCATGGTGGCAGGCGCCTGTAGTCCCAGCTACTTGGGAGGCTGAGGCAGGAGAATGGCGTGAATCCGGGAGGCGGAGCTTTCAGTGAGCTGAGATCGTGCCACTGCACTCCAGCCTGGGACAGAGCGAGACTCTGTCTCAAAAATCAAAACAACAACAACAACAACAACAACAAAATATTTACCAGAGTGCAAGTTCCTTGATTTCAGACATTTATTGTTGGTTTTGCAGAATACAGTTCTCTTATTTGAATAACTTCTTCTTGTGGAACTGGTAAGAACTCAACTTCCGTTTTTAAAAGAAACTGGGGTTACTAGGCCATGAATAGTGGGAAAAAAAGGAAAGAACAGATTGAAGGAATAATGATTAGGGTATAGTGACATAATAAAGACTGTGCTCCAATTGTTATTTTTTTTCTTCTTTGCTCATGGAATTTGTCAAAGAATTTCCTTTGAAAAGGAAAATTCCTTTTCTCAAAATAATTTTCTTCCCCATTCTTGGAAATCCTGTGGGTATTAGAGTCAGAATCAAGCACCAAAAGTGTCCTCTTTTGCACTGTAGTAATTTACTTCAACTACTATCAAGGATTATTTTTTGGCCATGTTTTTCTCCCCTTGGTGACACATAAGTCTTCTGAAATAATTTGAAGTATTATGTGAATTTCATCTCTAGGGCCTTTTCTTATTACACAAAGCTTCACGGCTTAAATTGTGTGTCAGTGGTGAAGATTCCGTGACGACAGTTGAGAAGTTTCGTTCTCATAAAGAGGTTAAACGTTATATAGAGAGCAGCTGGTACAATAAATCAAACATAACTAGGGCAAATTATTTTCTGTTTTTCTAGAAACCATATTGATGTTTGGTTTTATTCTTCAAGATAGTATATAAAATTATAGATTTATGAATTACTTTACTAGAAAGTTTTTCTAGGTGCTTTGAAATGAATGGGATTTTTCTTAGACTGTTTGAACAGCTACAACAGAATACCAAAGATTGGATAATTTATAATGAAGAGATATTTACTGGCACCTGTTTCTGGAGGCTGGGAAGTCCAAGATCAAGGCGACAGCATGTGGTGAAGCCCTTTTTACTGCATTATCCTGTGGCAGAAGGAAGAAATGAAAGAGAGGGAAAGAGGGAGGTGGGGAAAGAGGCGCCAAACTCTCCCTTTTACCATGAATCCACTCCCCCATAAAGGCATTAATCTATTAGTGAGAATGGAGCCCTCATGGACTAATCACCTCATGGCCCCACCTCCTAACGCTGTTACATTGGGGATTAAGCTTTCAAACTATTCTTACTGGGGGACACATTCAAACTATAGAAGGGTTAGAAATAGGAAACTATTATTTAAAAAATTTATTGAAAAGAAACCCTGGGAATAATAGTTAAATTTTCAGATTAAATATTTATATTACATTTATCTTTATAATTTATCTTTTATGTTATTTTGGTAGAATTACATAGAATCTTTATACTTTTTAAATAGCTTGAAAAAAGCATGTGTGTGTATTTTTGTATATGTATGTTACTTCAAAAGATGTATTTCATTACATGATGTTTGTTTAATAGAATTTATAGCTTTTATATTTATGAACACATTGCCATGGGACACGTTTTTCAAATTACAATATAAGGTCATATTTGTATGACCTTAGATTTATTTTTTAATAAATTGGAAATATTTATTTTAAGTAAAGGCCACTAAAAGGGCAGAAACCTTTGAATTCAATATATTCCAAGCATTTTTGTTCATCTGACTGAGGTGTACTCTTTTCCCAAGAAATAATTTTGAGTATAGATTTTACCCATAGAAAATGCATTTTTGTGTAGTTTTTAACAATGTGAAACATCAAATTTGTGATATTTGGGCATCCACAAATGCTTTTTCTGTGTATATTTTTTTGTTGTTGTTAGGAAGTGGTTATTTGTGAAGTGGTGGTACTTTTGCAACCAAAAAAAGCTATACCTGTGACAGTTCAAAGAGAGGAGAACTGAGAGTCCTATTTTATCACTGACTAATTGATTAATTGACTCACTCAATTGATTGAGAACTTTCTGTTCACATAGTACTGTATTAAGTTCTAGGAATTTTGAAATGAACAAAGCAAAAATTTTGGAAACCAATGAGAATACATTTGGATAATAAAACATAATAAATAATGTCAAATTGTACATAATTTGCTCACTTAATTATGCTGTTGTAAACAATAAATGTTTGTATTAACTTTACTTTTCTGTTGTAGAACAGGTATGATAAACTACCCTCAGCAAGTCTCCAGATATTGTACTACCTGTGACCTAAGAATGTCTTTTATATTTGGCAATAGTTTCATATTAAATGATTATATAAATACTTACATAATACGCTAGATTTTGCCATTTGTCCAATAAAGCCTAAACTATTATCATGCCCCTTAGGAAAAAATTTGCCCACCCTGATATAGTTTACAAATATCTACCCAATTCCTCTCAGGCAACCATTGAAGAGATTCTGCTTTGTCTTTACTCTCTCTCTCATATTATATAAAAATAAAAATATATATATAGGGAAATCATACTGGCACATAAATAAAAGTCAACAAAGCAATGCAGGAAACTTTTGCAGTCAAAACTTATGTTACTCCCCCACACACATATATGTCACATATACTTGGTTTGCTGCATGTTTTTCACTTAATAGGATATCGTGAATATTTTCTCACTTATCTAAGCATTTTCAAAATAATTTGGCCATTAGTTGATCTATAGTTATATAGAAATGGCCAATATCTTATTGTTGAAAATTTATATTGTTTTGTGAAAGAAAAATAAGTCTCGGGACTCCAAAATCACTGACACAAGAGAAAAGTTAACCTGGGAACTATGTGTCAAACCTGCTTACCATTTTACTTCTAAATAAGACAGCTACAAAGATAAGAAGGTACATACCTTTGTCACAGTTTGCCCACAGGGAATCTCCTTGTGGACAAAGGACAGACAGAACTCAGTTAGCCCTCTGAGGCTCACCTGAAACAAATGCATATCTGCTTGCTTTCTCTGTCCTATTGTTTATGTACAAGTTTAGATTCAGTGAGCCAGACTAAATTGTGTCTTCAGTGGAAAGCTAATCAAGGACTCAAAAGAGTGCAATCTTTTGTCTCTTACCTACTTCTAATCTGGAAGTGCCAAATTCGAGTTGTCCCATCTTACTGAACCAACTAATGTACATCTTACACATATTGATTGATTTTTCATGTTTCCCTAGAATGCGTACCTCAACCACCTTGGACACATTTCATCAGGACTTCCTAAGGCTGTGTCACAGATTCACAGATGCACTTTTAACCTTGGAAAATAAACTTTCTAAATTGACTGAGACCTGTCTCAGATATTTTGAGTTCACAGTTTCAAATTTCTTGCTTTTATAAATACCATTTGAATAACTTCTTTGAACCAACTGTTTCTAGATGAAACTCTGATGACAATTTTAATACATATGAAGACTATTGATGAAGAGTCAAACTTTGGAAAATATTTCCAGGGATTTTTATTCTCAGCCAAATATGAGTGACCAATGGCCTGTGACACAGTCCCAGGAGATCATGACAACATAATGCCCAATGGCCTGACAGATTGGTTTTATATATTTCAGGGAGATATAAGACATCAATCAATACATGTAAGAGACACATTAGTTCACTCCAGAAAAGCAGAAACACTTGAATCCGAGTTGCTCATGGTGGGAGGGTGGGGGTTTTCCAGCTCATAGATAGGCTCAAAGAGTTTCGGCTTAGCAGTTGGTGGAAAGAGTTACGCTATTATCCTCTTACCTAAACCTGGAATCAACAGAAGGAAGTGTCTGGGTTAAGATAAGGGATTGTGGAGACAGAGGTTTTTTCATGCGATGAAGCTCCAAGTAGCAGGCTTCAGAGTTCTTATCAGACCTAAAATAATACCAGACTCAGTTAATAGTCTTCTAGATCAGGGAAAAGACATGGAAAGGAAGGAAATTCTCTACAGTATGTAGATTTTCCCCACAAGAGTCAGCTTTGCAGGGCCATCTCAAATGTCAAAGAAATATATTTTCGGGTTAAATACTTCATTTTCTTTCAGGACCTGTTGTCATGTGATGTTATAATCAAGGCAGGCTGGAAATTGGTGTCTTACTGCTGCAAAGAGTCTGTCTTATCAGTCTGTTTTTTTTTTTTGAGACAGAGTCTCGCTCTGTCACCCAGGCTGGAGTGCAGTGGTGCTATCTTGGCTCACTATAAGCTCCACCTTCCGGGTTCATGCCATTCTCCTGCCTCAGCCTCCCGAGTAGCTGGGACTACAGGCGCCCACCACCATGTCTGGCTAATTTTTTTGTATTTTTAGTAGAGTCGGGGTTTCACCGTGTTAGCCAGGATGATCTTGATCTCCTGACCTCATGCTCCACCTGTCTTGGCCTCCCAAAGTGCTGGGATTACAGGCATGAGCCACCGCGCTCGGCCAGTCTTATCAGTCTTCAGACCTATGTTTTAATGTTAAGGATGGTCAACTGTATCTGAATTCCAAAGGGGGGGCAGTTATAATGAGGCATTCCTGATCCTCCCACTTCCACTCCCCCATTCACATCATGGCTTGAACTAGACTTTTTCAGGTTTACTTTGGAATGCCTTCAGCAGAAAGGAATTGTTTGTTCCGCTGGATGGGGTCTTAGAATTTTATTTTCAGTTTACAAGATTTTTGATAGTATTTCCTATTATCCCCCTAAAAGTTGTATTAAATTGTGGGAGTGATTAAATATTATAAAGGGATTACTTTTGGTTCTTAAATCATTGAAAATTTTTAGTTTTTTCTTTTTACCTTGGTATTTCGCAATTTATTAGTTACAACTTATTGTTAGTTTATGACCATTGCTCTATGAAAGGAAAGCAACATTTTTCTCAGACATTCTCAACTAGAATTTGTTTCTTTGAATGAGTTATTTATGGCAGTGGATTATAAAGCTGGACTGAGTGCTAATTTTGTCTTGTGATAACAAACACTTTTAATATATCTGTATCAAACAGGTGAATTAAAAGGGAATGTTATCGGCATCACTATCTTTGCATCTTTTAAGTCTTTGATGGTGAACTAATCTCTGCTTTTCTCTCCAAATACATCATCACTTTTGACAACTATTTTGGTAGGGAAAGGAAGTCCCAAGAATTTCCATTGGCTCATTCTATCACTACAAGTAAGAAAATTATATAGAACTTCTGCATATTGCTGAGTAAATCTATTCTAATTGTATACTCAGGAATTAGAGAAATAAACATAAAATGTATTCTCAGACTTAAGAGAACTACGGTTGTTCAATCTTGGTTCTAAAATTGATTTATCATCTGGCTGCCATAAATGTCTACTTTGACTAATGTACCACCACAGTCTTAGCATCCCCAGAAATGTTCATTCATCCAGACAAAATTTCTAGAAATCCTTGAAAAATGTTGGTTTTTTCCTTGCCTCAGTGAATAATCACAATAGTAAATGATCCTAGGATATTTCAGTAGAGGATTGAAAGAAAATTTATGACATATGCTTATTAATCTGTTTCAGGATGTTTATTTAATGTATCCTGGCCTCCTCTGTAGTCAAAGGGCTGCATGGCTGTGAAGTGGCTTAGATCTGAAAACTTGGTGAAAGATAGTGAGTACCCATTGAACTTGTCTGAAGTCAAGATTTTGAACACTCACTCAAATTTGAGGTTTCCCATTACTATGTTAGTAGATTGCCCATGCATTGAATTCTGAGGGGTATTGTAACCAATTAACTACCACCAATCTCTGTCATCGTTGGTTTATTTGTGATGCCTATTATGACCATAGTTGGTGATCTATAGGTAATAAGGGGTGCTAAGGATATATCTTGAGAAAAATAGGTATGCCCTTACAAGGCAACTGCCTCAGGTAGGTTTATTACAGTTTGTTTGTTTGTTTTCTTGTTTGTTTGTTTGTTTTTTAAGTAAGAGGAGGTGAGTGTCTTCAGACAGGGGAAGGTGGGTGCTTAACTGGCAAAAGAGACTCAGGGTAACACCAGGGTTCAAGTCCTCATTTTTTATGTGGAAATCTAGAAATCCACATATCCAATCTCAGAGTCTATGATGGTGAGTTTTAAGTGCTTGGTTGGCTAAGATATTGTTCCTAGTTATAAAATCAAATACAAATCTAGGTATTATGTGAAGGTATTTTGTAGATATTATGTAAGTTCATAATCAGTTGACATTCTGTAAAGACTTTCCTAGATAACCTGGGTGGTCATGATTTAATCAATGAAAAGGCCTGAAGAGCAGAACTGAGATTCCCAGAAGAACGAGAAATTTCCACTGTGAATTGCATCTTCTAACCGAGAGTTTTGGCCTCTTCTTCCTGACAGCCTGCCCTGCGAATTTTGGACTTGCAGTCAAATCCCCATAATCACATAAGCCAATTCTTTTTTGTCACTTGTTCTTTTTCTTTGATTGAGCCTTGGCTGGCATATGGTTACGTTCCTATCCTGATCATACCCTAACTTTCACGAGAGACATTTGGAAAGACAATTCAATATATATTGTAAAGCTGCAATCGACACAATTAAATTACTTGTCTGTTTTTCTGTGAAATTGACTGTGTTGCTTCAAGAAATAAAAGATTGTTTGAGAGATGCCATAGAAGGTCTCTGGTTCTCCAGTAGTGACTTCAGCTCAAAATTTGTAGACCTGAAATTGTCATTTTCTAAGTATTGTACTCTAAAACATTCAATTGCATCGATGTCATCCTACTATTCTTGTTGTTAGTGTTACTGTCATAATGGTCAAATGAAGTAGGCAGCTGTTCATCCAGATACATCACAATCAACCACAGGTAATAATTTGACTAATTTGATGCCACTACAAGCCTAAGATTACTAGCACCACATGGTTTCTAGGCAGGAATCTCATCACTGTGTTCAAGCCCAAAGACATACATCAATCCCAAATCACTATTTGAAGGCCTGTTTCCTAGGACCACTATTGATACTGTATGAATTTCTGTATTAATCAGGAAAAAGAACCTTCACTAGTTATCTAAAATTTGTTAACCAGGTTTTGGAGAAGTGAAAAGGCAAACAGGAAACACAGAGGTATGAGGAGAAATAGTAAAAGGAGGCAGAAAGCACCCGATATTAGTCTGTTTTCATGCTACTATAAAGAACTGCCCGAGACTGGGTGATTTATAAAGAGGGGGAATTTTAATTGACTTACAGTTCCACGTGGCTGGGGAGGCCTCAGGAAATTTACAATCATGGCAGAAGCTGAAGGGGAAGCAAGGTACATTTTACCATGGTGGAGGAGGAGAGAGAGAGAGACAGAGAGAGTAAAGGGGGAACTGCCAAACACTTCTAAATCATCAGATTTCATGAGAACTCACTCACTATCTCAAGAAAAGTATGGGGAAAACTGCCCCCTTAATTCAATCACCTCCCACCAGGTCCCTCCCTGAACATGTCGGGATTACAACTGGAGATGAGATTTGGGTGGGGACACAGAGCCAAACCATATCAGCTCCATGGACTGAAAAACAACAAAAAAAGACATAGGCCAAGATTATTATAATTTGCTAGCTTGGAGGAACCCACCACCGCCCCTGAAAATCATACTGCCCACCTTGGCTGTGCCTCAGGTGCTTGGAGGAAGGCTTTTCTGGATTCTGGGACTGAGATCTCTGAGGATGGTGTGCTGCCTGACTAGCACAGATGCCTTGGGAATCTAGAGGGGCCCCAATGGGATTGTGAGCAAGTTCTCTAAGAAGGAGGATCAGGGTAACTGGTGCATCATTTCTCAGGGGGCAAAATGAGACTTGTTTTGAAATGTGGAAAATACCAGCAAAACTGCTGCTATTGGAGCCAACTGCTCCTGCTCCAGTGAATAACTTTTGGGGAAATGCTCTTAGGAACAAGAGGCAAGGGGGATCTTTGTCTCCCCCTAGTGCTGCCTATTGCTAGAGCTCAACAGAGATCCTGTTGGCAGAAGATAAATTATTTGGTTTTGCGGAATTCCAGCCCCAGCATTACAGAACTGAGTAATGAAGGGTGAGTTCGAAGCTAGGAGTCAATGACTAATAACAAACACATTGGCTATTGTTTTATAATGTTACCCAAAAGGATTTAAATTTGTTTCCTGGGGAAAAAAAAAAATGCCACAGAAGACAGTAGGATTTATTCCCAGGCTTGGCAGTTATAAACACTATTTTTTTTATTAGTGGGAATCACTGCATAACTTACTTGTAGCTTTATTTTAACTAAACATGTATTTATCATTTATTGTAAATCTGAATCCTATTAAATGCTAGTACCATACCTTATGAGAAGAGGCACAGGCAGTTTGGAGCACAGGCCATTGGCAATATTTCTTACCAGCACAAAGAATATCCCAGTACTTGGCCGTGCGTGGTGGCTCATGCCTGTAATCCCAGCACTTTGGGAGGCTGAGGTGGGTGGATCACGAGGTCAGGAGATGGATACCATCCCAGCTAATGCGGTGAAACTCTGTCTCTACTAAAAATACAAAAATTAGCCAGGCGTGGTGGTGGGCGCCTATAATCCCAGCTGCTTGGGAGGCTGAGGCAGGAGGATCGCTTGAACCTGGGAGGCGGAGCTTGCGGTGAGCAGGGATCCCGCCATTGCACTCCAGCCTGGGTGACAGAGGGAGACTTCGTCTCAAAAAAAAAAAAAAAAAAAAAAGAAAAAGAAAAGAAAATCCCAATACTTGAAACTGTCACACGTGATCTCCAACTACTGGTTATGATGGATGAATATATAAACTCATGGTCTTTTCATAAAAGCTGTCATGAGTAAATGGTGCTGAAAAATTGAAGAAAAGTTTCATGATTTTCAGATGAAAATAAATTAGAAATCACATTAATTCTCTGTCTTTAATAATGGGTAAAAATAGTCAATATGTGGAAGGCTTTTGCTAGAATCTCTTTGACTCACCATAAAAGACTATGGCTGTACTCTAAAAAATATAATGAATATTCAATGCACTGTAAACTTAAGAAAGAAACTCAATACCTGATTTAAGACATAGCAATGAAATGTAATTTCAAAACTATAAATCAAAGGGCATGTATTTTGAGACGTATATTGGAGGTGAACTGGGATGTTCTACAGCTTATTTAATAGAACTGAAAACATAAAGACATAAATTCTGAGGTATATTTGTAGTCTTATCAGATATTGACGTACTCCAGTCTCATTCACCTTAGTGATAGCCGGTTATAATTAAATATACAATTTTTAAAAAATAATAGTATAGGAGCCTCACTGCATCAGACTTCTGTTCAGAAAACTCCTGGCAGGGAAGACAAGGCAAACACAAAGTGTACTGTACTGAATTCTCCATGTCATTATTGCTGTGAAAAATAACGAGCCAGCAGCTAAAAGAGACCACCAGCTAATTGCCTTTTCTTTCTCTTGCAGCAATTTTTTTTTTCTACAAGGAAATATTATTTACCCTCAAATTTTGCTGAATTTCAAATATTCTCCTTTTCCAAAATAGTACTTTGGAAAGATTCCATTTGGTCTACCAGACAGGAGATATTTCCTAATTCAAGATTTTTGGATGAAAATTACATACACATGACATATTTTAAAGAGCATATTTTTCAATACTATATCATAGAAATAAATACATTAAATTTAAAATATCCTTTATGATAAAGAGAAACTTTTTGTTTTTGATTTGTTTTGTTTTGTTTTGTTCGAAACGGAGTCTCGCTCTGTCGCCCAGGCTGGAGTGCAGTGATGCAATCTCAGCCCATAAGTTAATTTTCAAATTTCATAAAGTGACGAGGTTAATGACATTCAGTTTCTTGTATTTTTCAAAGAGCTCATTTTCTTTTCCACTTCAAAGCTCATAACAAAGCATCAAAATAAAGCAGTGGAGTGAATGCAGGGGCTTGCAGGCTTATTCAGTCATGAGTGGTTCCACAGTGATACAATTTCATCTTGTGCTTCAATGTTTCATGTCCTGGGGGCAAGTTAGGTTGGTGCTACTGGAAAGAGGTTAAATTATTGTCTGCATTCTATAAACAATATAACATTTAAGATGAAACACAAGTCCTTTGTTTTCAGAGGTGTATGCCTCTTCTTCCTGTTTTTCAATTCATTCAGGTGGATAAATGGGAGGAAAAAAAGTAGGTCAATGAAGAAAGGCAATAAAGTTGTTAGTTTTCTGTGTGAAGAGCATCACGTAAACAAGTATGAATACCTGACTTGAAAAGTGGCTTAAACGTGCATCATTATACTCAGTGTCCAAAAAGCCAGGCAATGAAAGGGCTTGCTGCCCTTAATTGTAGACATGCCTAAGCATTCAGCTCTGCCAGTTGCCAACCCACAGAGCAACTCTTGTGCTATAACACAAAAATGCAGGTGTATCTTTCTATGTGCTAAACTCAATCCCAGCTTGAGCTATAGATTTCCAAATAAGCAACCTTGAAAAACTATTTTATTTTCCTTCTAGTTTTGTTCACCATATTAAGAACTGAAAACTGACATCAATATATTTTTTCATACAGATTTTGAAAAAAGAAACATCAGAATTAACTGTAATCAGATAGCTAGCATGTAATAAATTAATCATAGTACTTTGGAATACTTCCATAAAAAGTATTAGAACACAATTGTTGCCATCACTCTTGGACAGTATTCGTTCTCCTTTTAGATAGATCTCCACGATCCCTAGAGATTTCCATTAATGGTTGCCTTATTATAGAAAATGTGATCATTCTCAGTCTACCTCTCTCTCTTACTTTCTATTTGGTCTTCATCTACTTCTGGTCTCCGTGTCAGAAGAAACAGCAAGATATTATCATGTTAGAATAATGTTATATACTTTACATTTTGTAGCAGAGTCGACAATATAAGTTTTTCTTTTAATTTTGGGAATTAAATGTAAGTCTCTGACCACTCTACTTGGGACACTTCTAAGGTTGTGTTTGCAGCGAGCAATCCTGAGGCTGAAGTAACATCTTCTTCTCTGCCAGAGAGGCTTACTTACTCAATGCTGTAAGGTGGCAGATTCCCTAAGATAAATGTTTCTTCCTGTAACGCAGCCCAACGTGTGTGTAGATGTCTAGGCTGAACTTCATTCTCTTTGTGGGAACTGGGTCTCAGAATGGACGTGAATGTGCTTCGATTTAGTTACTGCTTTTGCTGTGAATAATAAAACCAGACCCAGGAATCTCATGTCTTCTGTCAGCTTCCATGAAACTGTAGCAGTGTAACAGGCTAACTGAGTTTGAAAGTAGGTTAGTTAGAGCCTTCAGAATTTTTTTTTTTTTTTTTTTTTTTTGAGACAGAATCTCACTCTGTCTCCCAGGCTGGAGTGCAGTGATGCAATCTCAGCCCACTGCAACCTCCGCCTCCCGGGTTCAAGGGATTTTCATTCCTCATCCTCCCGAGTAGGTGGAATTACAGTAGTGCGCCACCACACCCAGGTAATTTTTGTACTTTTAGTAGAAGGGGGTTACACCATGTTGGCCAGATTGGTCTCAAACTCCTGGCCTAAAGTGCTCCGTCTGCCTCTGTCTCCAAAAGTGCTGGGACTACAAGCGTAAGCTACCATGCCTGGTGGAGCCTTCAGAATTCTTAACAATTAGAATCAAAGGACACTTAAGATTAGAGGATATATATATTCTGTTTTATAAACACTTTTAAAGCCTAAAAACTCCATATAGAATGGCTAATAATTCCATGGAAGTATGTTCTAGCATGAAATTTTTAATGTCAGGAAAAAAAAATCGGTTCCAAAACTAATCATTCTCAGAGAATTACTTAGAGAACCCATATTACCCAACTGACAAATTTTGGCCAAAAATTGATAATAAATTATGGCCATTAGCTTTTAAACTGTACTTTTTGGCTTAAAATTTGGAGAACCACAATTTTTTGGTGTGTTTTAGACAAAGTAAAGTTAATTTTCAAACAAATGTTGGCTGTATATTCAAATAGTTAGGCCCATCTTCTATTATGTCCACCTTATCAAGTGGAATGTGATATAGTTTTGGTAGGTAATCAAAATCAAAAATAATATATAGAACTACAACTAGTATTCATTTGGGTAGCTCTAAAGATCTGCAAACATCAGGAAAGGTAGTAAAAGTATGTATATTTTGTCAAAATGGAGTTGTATTGACTAAGGATACAAGGGTAATCTGATTGAGAGGTAATCTGATTGAGAGATAATGGTAAAAATTAGTTTTTACTCCATGGGAGTAAAAATATGCAACAGAAAAAGCAGGGATTTTTTGTTTTATTTTGTTGTTGTTTTGTTTTTTTCTGAACCTAGAGTAACTGATCTTCTAGCTAAAATTACATCTATATCTATATCTGTAACTATAACTATATCCATTTACATTTATCCGTTTTACTTTTTGAAAACTAAAAGTAACGTTGAAAGAGCCTGCCTTCCTCCCTCTCTTCTATCCTTCCTTCTGCCCTTTCTTCCTTCACTCCTTCATTTCCCTTTTTCCCTCTTTCCTTTTCCTTCCTCCCTTCCTGTTCCCCCCTCCCTCTTTCTTTCTCTTTCATTCATTTTTCCCCGTTTTATTTTTCTTTTAAAATATCCATGAAAAAAAATGTTTGTTCTGCTCTAGTTTTACCTCTGAATATACTAACCTTTATTATACTTTCAAGTTGCTTGAATGTCCTTCGAAGACTTTGAGATTAAACTTTAAGAAATTAATTGAAGTTATACAGAAAATGTTAAGGTTATCCTCTTTAAGGCAATTTAGAACCAACATTTTTCAAATTGATAGCAGAAGTATAAGATGATTCTGCATCTAAACCTATAAACCAATTTGAGAAAAAGTAGATTTAGAATAAGATTTAGATTGTTAGTTTGAAAAAACAATTGTTGCTTGGAAAATTTCAATGTTAATAAATAGAAACTAATTTATTATGTTTTGATACTACCCCAGAATTAAAGTATATAAGTGGAAACTATTGTAAGATAAGAAAGTAATATCTATTAATTATGACAAGAAAATGTGTTTGTTTGCTCAATGATCTTATCGTCTCTTTAATGAGAAATAAGTGAGTGCATTCAAAAATTTAAATTTTAAATTAACACTAACATTTCTTTTCTCATCACAATAATCTTTTTTCAGAAGGAACACTCTAACTGACACGATTAGAAGTTAATGCTCCGTATGAAGTAGTGAGCTGGCTTTTACCCTAACTGTATAGTTTGTAAAGCAATTGGAAAAACTTCAGTATGTATTTCTTGAATTAATGCATGGGTAAGGGAAAAGTTCACTAGAGCTGCTGACTTATCTGCATATAAAACGTTGAGTGCTATCCAGGAGAGAGTGCTAAATGTTCCACAGCATTGAAAATTTGCATAATGAAGAAGAGCACGCATTTAATTTACCATTAACTTGTTAAACCTCTCTGTAATATTTTCTCTCTGTAATTTATTTTTATATGCATTACAAGGTAATTGAAATCAAAACTGCAATAGGTTAATAGACTAAAAGGGAAAAAAAAAGAAACTATGAACTATATTTGCCCTTAGAATATTATCATAAAGAGCCAGGATATTAGAGTCTGTAAGTGTTAAAAGCTATTCATTGAAGCCTGATAGTGGACTTCCAGATGGTAGGTAAAACCCTTCCTAATCAATTTTTATTTATACCTTCTGTAGATATTGTGTGTTAGCAAGCATAGAGTACAATACACTGTGGGACACTATCTTCACATTTTGTGTGATGTCTATAATAATCGAAAATTCTGAAAAGAAAGATGGGATGAGCCAGACAAATTGGAAATAAGCATGTGGGCAAATGCTTACCATCCTCAGCGTTTCAACTACGTTGATTTGAAAATATTAAGAAAACATGTTGGTAATAAGTATAAAAATGACTTAGAAATATTAGAACAGTAGTAGGAATGCATGTGATGTGCTTAACATAAACCTTGTTATAAACATAATTCTCATCAAATCCATCCTTGTAAATTGGATGACTCTAACACTTTTCTCTACCCTCCATACATGATATTAAAAATCATCTTCAAAAACATACCTCCAAGAAAATGGATTTAAATAGCAGCTCAACAGAGATCTGAAATGTATCCATTCTTTTTAGTTGGAAGATACAGTTCTTCTGATGCAGGTGAGTGTGAGAGGTGAAGGCAGATTCAACTTTACTTGTACCCAACACTTCCACATCTTAAATTCACATTAAAGGATTATATTTTTAGCATTTGCAGGTATTAACTGGAAAATGTGCACATTTTGACAAGTGTCATCCTACAAATGTATCTTTTTTTATTCTTCAATATTTTATTTTTTTACTTTAATTTTTTTTTTCATTATACTTTAAGTTCTGGGGTACATGTGCAGAATGTGCAGGTTTGTTACACAGGTATACATGTGCCATGGTGGTTTCTTGCACCCATCAAGCCCTCATCTACATTAGGTATTTCTCCTAATGCTCTCCCTCTCCTTGACCCCTACCCTCCGACAGGCCCCGGTGTGTGATGTTCCCTGCCCTGTGTCCATGTGTTCTCATTGTTCAACTCTCACTTATGAGTGAGAACATGTGCTATTTGGTTTTCTGTTCCTGTGTTAGTTTGCTGTGAATGATGGTTTCCAGCTTCATCCATGTGCCTGCAAAGGACATGAATGCATCCTTTTTTATGGCTGCATAGTATTCCATGGTGTATATGTGTCACATTTTCTTTATCCAGCCTATCATTGATGGGCATTTGGGTTGGCTCCAAGTCTTTGGTGTTGTGAATAGTGCTGCAGTAAACATACGTGTGCGTGTGTCTTTGTAGTAGAATGATTTATAATTCTTTGGGTATATACCCAGTAATGGGATGGCTGGGTCAAATGGTATTTCTGGTTCGAGATCCTTGAGGATTTGCGACACTGTCTTCTACAATGGTTGAACTAATTTACACTCCCACCAACAGTGTAAAAGCATTCCTATTTCTCCACATCCTCTCCAGCATCTGTTGTTTCCTGACTTTTGAATGATTGCCATTCTAAACTCATCATCACTGGTCATTAAAGAAATGCAAATCAGCCAGGCACAGTGGCTCACGCCTGTAATTCCAGCACTTTGGGAGCCCAAAGTGGGCAGATCATGAGATCAAGAGATCGAGACCATCCTGGCCAACATGGTGAAACCCTGTCTCTACCAGAAATACAAAAATTAGCTGGGTGTGGTGGCACACACCTGTAGTCCCAGCTACTCAGGAGGCTGAGGCAGGAGAATCACTTGAACCCGGGAGGCAGAGGTTGCAGTGAGCTGAGATTGAGCCACTGCACTCCATCCTGGAGACAGAGCAAGACTCTGTCTCAAAAAAAAAAAAAAAAAAAGAAATGCAAATCAAAATTACAGTGAGATACCAAATGTATCATTTACTGATAATTAAAGTAACCAAAACAATCATGGTTGAGTAAGCCCTGTTGTCTGGGATTTTTAAATACACAATCATTCATTCTTCCATCTGTTTCCAAGTATAATGTTTTCTGTGTCTTAATGCAACATTTGATAATTAAAAATACTTTGTAAAGCTTTGTAAATGTCTAATTTTAGGTGACATACTTTCCTTCCCATATCTGTCCATTATCCCTCACCATCTTCCCTATCCTCTTGTTCCCATTGAATTTCTATCTACAAGATTTCAATCCCCCAAAGCAATTTTGAAATTCTTGTATAAAAATGGGATTCTACATTCTAGAAACAGTTGTATTTAAGTTGATTTAAGAAGTGTATATTAGGCCAGGCATGGTGGCTCACGCCTGTAATCCCAGCACTTTGGGAGGCCGAGGTGGGCAGATTATCTGAGGTTCTGAGGTCAAGAGTTTGAGACCAGCCTGGCCAACATGGTGAAACCCTGTCTCTACTAAAAATACAAAAATTAGCCGGGTGTGGTGGCACACGCCTGTTATCCCAGCTACTTGGGAGGCTGAGGCAGGAGAATTGCTTGAGCCTGGGAGGCACAGGTTGCAGTGAGCCGAGATCGTGCCACTGCACTCCAGCCTGGCTGACAGAGTGAGACTCTGTCTCCAAAAAAAAAAAAAAAAAAAAAAAGTGTATATTAATACAGAGAAAATATTTGTTTACAAAGCTCCCACCAGTTTATACTGTGCCTTTGTACAAATTATCAAAAATCACTTCTCCCCTTTACCTCCCTGGGTAGATGCAAACCTGTGGTTTCACAGGTGGATGAAGGGCAGGGTGCTCTTGTAAGGTAAACAATATATTGAAGTATACATAGCTGCTCTGCCTGTCTAACTTCATATAAATCACAATCTCTAATTTTAAAAAGATGTGGGAACAATTTCTAAAATGAATTATGTGAACATATGTGAGAGCCAGTTGGAATGAGACTGTATTCATAAACATAGGATGCTTTTTAAAAAGTACATTGATGGGTTTTTACTTTTACTATAACAAACACAAGATCATCATTTTAAACCTACTAAGCCATAAGTTCATTATGGTAGAATTAGAAGAGATAGAAAAAAGAAAGGAGAAAAGAACAATTCTATCTATTCCCACGGTTGGCTGTGGTTAAAATGTCATTCTGTGCATTTCTTCACTTAACATGAAGTAATGAGCATGTTTCATATCATTCAAAATAAAATAGATTAAAACTTTATTTTAATGATGATTTAATTTGCTAATCATTATTATGCATATATTTAATTTAAAGAAAATACCTTTCAATAAACTGAACGTTGAATTATACGTTTTGTGCTGATATGATTTCCTTCCAAAATGAAGAAGATAGCAACACTGGGAAACAATCTCTCTAGGTTAAAAATGCTTTCTTATTACTATTATGCCACATTGCTACTTGGAAGGATATTTTATTATGAAATTTAGTGTCTGATCCCAAGGATTTTAATTTTTATCCTCCAATATTACAATTTTAATGGTATAATATAGCCAGGGTATATTTACTACTCTATGTAAAACTCAGAAGTTTAAAAAAAATTAACAGAATCTCAGGCAAATATTGCAGAATTGAGAATAACTTTAAAATATACAGCATTTTCTAATCTAGTTAGGATTTAGTTTAAATTGATGAACACTTGAAAGGAGCTCATAAAAATATTACTTGATTGAAAATATTCCTACACAGAAATCTGTGAAAGCAGAACACTATTGCCAATACTACTTTCATTGTAGTATCCTTGTTTTTGAAAAGACTTCTTTCTGGAAGATTATTTACACTGCTTCCTGAATTTTTTATTCGGAGCATATATAAAAATACTGAGTCACTTCATCAAAGAAAAAGAAATCTAATTCATTTCTTGCTGACTAGTAAACTTTGTAGTCGGAAGAACAATTTACAATCTTTTGGGCTGGGCGTGGTGGCTCACGCCTGTAATCCCAGCACTTTGGGAGGCTGAGGCGGGCAGATCACGAGGTCAGGAGATCGAGACCATCCTGGCTAACACAGTGAAACCCTGTCTCTACTGAAAATACAAAAAAATTAGCCAGGCATGGTGGTGGGCACCTGTAGTCCCAGCTACTCGGGAGGCTGAGGCAGGAGAATGGAGAGGATCCAGGAGGTGGAGCTCGCAGTGAGCCAAGATCTCACCACTGCACTCCAGCCTGGGCAACAGAGCTTGGCTCCATCTCAAAAAAATAAATAAATAAAATAAAATACAATACAATCTTATTAGTTGAAGATAATCTTTTTTAATAAGAAATGTCTTCTTTTAACTTTTCAGGATACTTCTACCCAAATCCAGGTTCAGCGACCGTTCTCAGTGAATATTATCTCTAGCTGTAACCAATTGAAATCATTATTCAACAGAAACTCTCTAACAATTAACCAGGTTTTCTCAAAGTTGGCTGACATATTTCCACAGAATTAGCAAGTGCAGAGTGACTGATGAAGCTCAATTTATTCTCAGTCCTCAGGACCTAATAAAAACTGTCAATCAGGTTTCATCAAGGGCCACCACTAATGATACAAATGCCTATGAAGTCAAGAATATCAGATTTGACCATAAAGTGTCCAGCCTTTTATTAAAACAAATGAACGATCATCACTTGATCTGTTATGGTCTTCCACCCCAGTGACTAACTGAGATTCATTATTTTGCAAAATGACAAAAGAAGCTCTTGCATACTCTAAGCTGTAACCTTTTATTTCTGTTACCCAGAGTTTAAGCAAGGATGTGAGCTGGGAGCTCATCAACTGCTTTCTGAGGAAAGTCTTCTTTCCCTTCAGGCATTCCCTCTGATGTCTATGTAAGTCCAACCCACCCACCTGGAAAGTTTAGTTCTAACAACCATGTCACTTACTTTTCTCTGAACACCAGCTGAAGCAACATTCAATTTGAAAGTAGTGATCCGAGAAAGATACTTGATCCTTGTCATTTGATCACTGTAGTGAACAACTAACCACTCCCTTCATCATCCAACCGCAGGACCTCATCATGTCAATATTTCATTAAAGGACAGTTTATGAAAAAGCCACATGCTGATTGTTTTTTGTAAAATTCAGAAAAATTCATATGCTTCTCAGACCAAGTCTTGTTAATGACAATATTGTTACTTTGATCAATATTTTTGGTGACTAACTCCAAAGTTGTTAAAAAAAAAAAAAGTGCTGCTTTCACCAAGCTGTTGTACCTTGCACACAAAATCTATACCGTTCAACTGGCTTGATTTTTTCTAGTACTGTGATTGCAGGGACATTCAGACTAGTTCAGTACTCATCCGTTACTGCTTTGCTTAGCTAATTGATCCTAGTATCACTGCCCACTTCTCTTCAACTGCCTTTTATTGTGTGGTTTTGACTAACCTCTCCTGCGAGTATAGGTCTTATCTATGCTTTCCTTGTAAGCCAACTCAAATTTCATTTATAATATACATTTTTTCCCACAATTCTCTTCTGTTTTCTGCATCTTTGTATATTAAATGAAAATATATCTGAAGAGTAAACATTCACATTAACTCCATCTGTTGAACATAATGAAATATCAACAATGCCTTTAATAAAGTGCTTTAATAAAAGCACTTTATTAGGCTAGAAACATAAGAAAATAATACTTAAGATTTCTTATAACATTTACTTTTAGGGAACTCACTCTTGTTTAATCATAGCAACACTGAACTGAGTCAGCTAGAACATCTATTAACAGTAGTACTTTGGACATTTTCTGTCTTCTTTGTGGTAAAATGATGGAATCAGACTTAATGTTCTTTCATTAGGATCGTGAAAAGGTTTTGGGTTTTTATGAGAATTCTTCTTTGACAATGCACAGCATGAATTCATTTACTTTTCCTGTATATTCAAAAATGATAAATGAAAACTCATTCACATCCTTACAATCTTTAAAAAACACACACACGTGCCTGTAATCTCAGCACTTTGGGAGGCCTAGGCGGGAGGATCACGAGGTCAAGATATGGAGACCATCCTGGCCAACATGGTGAAACCCCATCTCTACTAAAAACACAAAAAGTAGCTGGGCGTGGTGGCACGCTCTTGTAGTCCCAGCTACTCAGGAGGCTGAGGCAGGAGAATTGCTTTTACCTAGGAGGCAGAGGTTGCAGTGAGCTGAGATCATGCCACTGCACTCCAGCTTGGCAACAGAGCGAGACTCCATCTCAAAATAAATAAATAAATAAATAAAAGCCACACACGTTAATATAAAGCATTCACTGATTCGCTTGGATGTGAATGTCTTGGCAGCCACACCAGGTCTTCCAGTTTTCTGGTCACTTTCTAAAATGCCTGTGAGAGATGTTCAGTGGTGTCTGGAACTAGGATTCCAGAATCAGCATCCAAGCTGGGAGCTGTCAGGATCCTGGGCTATGTCTCCTAGATGGCTCTTAGACCATATCCTGAATAACAAGGTGGTCCGTTAACAATTCATGGTACAGGTAACTCAGAGCTCTAGTATCAGGGGAGACTGAATAGAGTAAAAAAATGTATTTAACAGTGAATAGCTATATTAAAGCTTTTCAGTGATTAAGATAAAAATATAAAGATGATTCAAACCAATAATAAGCATTAACCTAAAAAAGATAAGGAAGTTATCAAAATAAGAATGAATCTTGTAGGCCGGGCGCGGTGGCTCACACTTGTAATCCCAGCACTTTGGGAGGCCGAGGCGGGCGGATCACGAGGTCAGGAGATCGAGACCACAGTGAAACCCCGTCTCTACTAAAAATACAAAACATTAGCCGGCGTGGTGGCGGGCGCCTGTAGTCCCAGCTACTCGGAGAGGCTGAGGCAGGAGAATGGCATGAACCCGGGAGGCGGAGCTTGCAGTGAGCCGAGATTGCGCCACTGCACTCCAGCCTGGGCGACAGAGCGAGACTCCGTCTCAAAAAAAAAAAAAAAGAATGAATCTTGTAAGCAAGGTAAGGAGCAGATTTACAATAAACTCATCACTCTGAAGTCTAAGTAAAGGAGTCAGAGAGAGAGAGAAATGTCTGGTGTCACAAACATCAAAGGGAAAGAGAGTTTCAAAAAGGACAGTTGAGTCCACAATGACACATGTCACAGATATGAAAGGATGAGACAAGGAAACACATAGATGCAGGTACTCATGTCACATACACTCATGCATACACATACACACCTATACACACAAATGGTCTTTTCTAATGGGTTTTAACAACTGTCCAAATGTTACTGATATAGAAATCAGATTTCAACGTGCCAAATAATTTGATGGCAAAGAAAGGTGAATGGACTACCCTATTGAAAACTATAATAGTAAAATGTTATCTGGAGAGAAATTACTGTTGAGGAGGTATTCTTAGGTTGGGTCATCTTGATAAGTTTTGTGATCTGATTGTTACTGAAAGAAAACAGCAGACATGAAGGTCATAAATGAGAATTTATGTGTGAAAGAAAGTGACAATTGGGGAAAGTAATCTTGAGAAATATATAAGAAAAATGAAGGATAGATGTTATTATTTTTTTTTTTACTGTTGTAGAGGTGATCCTAGAGAACAAGGCAGTGTGACAATCCTCCCAGCTGGCCTGGGAAACTGTATTATGTTGTCTACGACCATAATGGAGACACATAGCAATTTGTAAGTCCAAAGACTGAACAGATGAAGAAAATATATTTAATATATTTGGGATTGATAAGGAGGCAGGAATCTGGAAGCTGAATAACATGGTAACCATGTGACACAGCTGCATAGGCTGAAGTGTGTAATCAGAGGATAAGGCACCATTAAATTGGAATATTGACCTGATATGGTGAGGCCTGAACTCCTGTATGCCAAATTGCTAGTTGTAGGGAAACAGGTTATAAAATGGTGTTGAAAATTTTACTATTAATGATAATAGCTAACAAAGTTAGTATATTCTGTGCCAGACACTCTTTTTTTTTTTTTTTTTTTTTGAGACAGAGTCTCGCTCTGTCACCCAGGCTGGAGTGCAGTGGCGCGATCTCGGCTCACTGCAAGCTCCGCCTCCCGGGTTCACGCCATTCTCCTGCCTCAGCCTCTCGAGTAGCTGGGACTACAGGCGCCCGCCATCACGCCCGGCTGATTTTTTGTATTTTTTTTTAGTAGAGACGGGGTTTCACCGTGTTATCCAGGATGGTCTCCATCTTCTGACCTCGTGATGCGCCCACCTCGGCCTCCTAGTGTGCCAGACACTCTTATAAATGCAGTGTGTGGTTGTTAACAGTCGTCTTACTCCTTAGTGAGTTCCAAGTTTTTGACCCACAACTAAGAAGAATAAGGCACAGGGACACCAAACAGTGAGTACAGTAGGATTTATTAAGTGACAGAAAAGCTCTCAGCAAGGAGAAGGACTGAAAGAAGGTTTCCAGAAATGGGGCTGAGTTCTGGGTATTTTATGTGGCAGAAGCAAGGAAGTCTTCTGTGGGTTCCGCCCAAATAGGAAAGGTAAATTTCCCCACTGGGAGTGTTGCATCTGCACATGCCTGGGGTTGGCCATAGCTACTCCATCTTGGTTATTACCCATGAGTGCCTAAGCGAAACCTATGGAGGGGCTAAAGCTGCAATGCTAATGATATGTTAATTAGCCCTGGGTCAAGGTAAGGACATTTAGTTGATTTACTGCACCTGCGCCTAAATTGGGACAGTCCCTTCTGAGCAAACATTTTGGCTTAAGAGGAAATTCTTAACCATATTTCCCCCTACTAGCTACAGGGGTAGTGGAGGTGCGATCCCATAGGTGTTTTTTCTCTCCCGAGACCCTTCTTCTCTACCTGCCTAGCCAGCCTCTAACTGCCTTCTCTCTCATTGGTTTGTTTAATACTTAAAAGAACGTTAAAATGAAGAGACTATTATTATTTCCATTTTACAGAGGTACATAGAGCTTAAGAACATTAACCAAAGTTTTACAGATTAGTAGTGGCAGAGTCAGGATTAAAATGCAGAAGATCTCTCTCTAGAGCTCATATTCTCAATTTCTGATGCAATAAGTGAATTTTCAACTTGGAGAAAACTCTTGAAGGGAGGCTTCTTGTTTCTCTGAGAATCACCACGTGTTTCTTTGAGAACTGACCGTATCTCAATGCTGTGGCTTTGTGGCAGTTACAGTTAAATTCTCTAGGTTAGTTGTACGTGTTTCTTTCTGACTCTATGTGCCCATATTCCACTGTTCTACTGCATAATAATTTCAGTGAGGGATCGATATCTTTTATTTCCAGAAATCATTACCCTCAAGAATTTTATGAGTTTACAGATTGCACTGGGGAAGATGGTAACATAGGGAAATGGTCCAATACTATAGCCTGAAGCTTCTGCCATCCAACTGGCTTTATGCCTCTGAATTTTATTTATCCTCTCTCTTCTCTTTTCTCTGGAAGAACAAACTATTTGTTCCTTCTTTTGCAGAACAGTTTTTTTCATATTCCTAATGTAGACAAGGTCTTAAATTCTACATCAAACATTGACCATTTTAAAGTACATATAATAAACAAACTGTTCTTTCATGGCATTTGTTTCATTGCCCTTCTTGTGGTGATTTCTACAGTTTATATATAGTCACGTTTTTCTACCTATACTTGCATATGAAGGTGTTTTGAATTTATATTCGCTTTCTTCTTTCATTGTTTAACCTATGAAATATAATAGAACGAATTCTATTTTCTAATTTCAAGCAACATATCTCCTGAAACTGAGTTTTATAAATTTTTTTTGTATTTGTATATATTTAGGGGTTATAAATACAGTGTTGATACATGGATATATTAGATAGTGGTGAAGTCCATGCTTTTAGTGAAACCATCACACAAATAATGCACATTGTACATATTAAGTAGTTTCTTTTTTTTTTTTTTTTGAGACATAGTCTTTCTCTGTCCCCCAGGCTGGAGTGCAGTGGCGCGATCTCGGCTCACCGCAACCTCCACCTCCTGGGTTCACGCCATTCTCCTGCCTCAGCCTCCCGAGTAGCTGGGACTACAGGCGCCCACCAACACGCCCGGCTAATTTTTTGTATTTTTAGTAGAGACAGGGTTTCACCGTGTTAGCCAGGATGGTCTCGATCTCCTGACCTCGTGATCCGCCCACCTCGGCCTCCCAAAGTGCTGGGATTACAGGCTTGAGCCACCGCACCCGGCCCATATTAAGTAGTTTCTTATCCCACACCCTCACAAACACACACTCTTCCACTCTTCCAAGTCTCCAGTGTCTATTTTTCTACATTCTATGTCTAAGTGTACACATTATTTGCTCCCTTTTATAAGTAAGAACATGTGATATTTGACGCTCTGTTTCTGTGGATTTTTAAGTTAAGATAATGGCCTCCAGTTGCATCCACGTTGCTGGAAAAGACATGATTTTATTCTTCTTTTATGGCTGATTAGTGTTTCATGGTATATAAATATATACCACATTTTCTTTATCCAATCATCTGTTGATGGACAGTTGATTCCATAATTTTTCTCTTGTGAATAATGCTGTGATAATAAGCATACGAGTGCTAGTATTTTTTTTTTTCCCTTTGGGTATATGCACAGTGGTGAGATTGCTGGATGAAATGGTAGTTCTATTTTTAGTTCTTTAAGAAATCTCCGTGCTCTTTTCCATAGAATGTGTAATTTACAGTCCCATCAACAGTGTATATGACTGTTCCCTTTTCTCTGAATCTTTGCCAACATGTTATTTTTTTCTACTTTTTATTAATAGCCATTCTGATTGGTATACGATGATATTTTATTGTGGTTTTAATTTGCTTTTCCCTGATGAATAGCAATGTTGAGCTTTTTTTTTTTTTTCAAATATTTGTTGGCCATTTGTATTTCTTCTTTTGAAAATGTCTGTTTATGTCATTTGCCTCATTTTTAATAGGGTTATTTGGTTTTCTTAGTTGAGTTGTTTGAGTTCATTGTAGATTCTGGATATTAGTCCTCTGTCAGATGTATAATTTGCAAATATTTTCTTTCATTGTGCAGCTTGTCTGTTCACTCTGCTGATTATTTCTTTTGCTGTGCAGAAGCTTTTTAAAGTCCCATTTGTCTATTTTTGTTTATGCTGCACTTGTTTTCAATGTTTCAGTCATGAATGTTGGATAATATTCAGAAGAGGTTTTCCTAGGTTTTCTTTTAGTGTTTTTAGAGTTTAAAGTCTTACATTTAAGTCATTAATTCATCCTGAAGTAACTTTGTATATGATGAGAGATAGGGGTCCAGTTTCATTGTGAAAGTTACTTTAAAATTTAGTTTGCACACCTATATTGTGGATCTTTGAGAAACCATGGGTTGTTTCTAGATCTGGATTGGGGCTACATGTTTGAGGCTTGACATATAAAGATGTGTCTGGTAAACAATCTTGAAGAGGATTTCACACTGTATATGGATGTTAGTGAGGGGAAGAAGGCTTTGGGGAAAAAAAAAGGGAGACTCATAGACTCAGTCCAGAAGTCAAAAATTGACTTTGGTTTTGGAGTGACTTTAATTCTACCTTGAGTCATGTTCTGTGAAAATTCACAAAAGCAAAAACTTGCTTTCCATAGAAATAGAAAAAGTTGATTCTGGGAGTAGGGAAGGAAGAAATATAATAAAGAGGGAATACTTTAATAAGAAGACAGAATATATATTGTAATTTTGCTTCTATTACTCATTAGGTGGGTGACCCTGTATAGATGGCTCAATCTTTCCTACCTTTATGTTCTATTTAACTAAATTAAAAGTTGAGAATCATATGATTCATTCATTTTTTTTCAAATCTAAATCCTATGATTTTAATAGGAATTTTACAGTGTTGTAGTCAGATAAATCCCTTACCTTAGACATCGTTTTTCATTTTCAGGGATTTCCCATATTTGTGAAAAACAGCTCTGAGAAGTAAGAAATGTTGAAACCTCATCAAGGCTTAGATGCTTCCATTGTACAGATTTTATTGTGGGCAAGTTACTTAATCTTCCTAAACTCCACTCTCTTATTTGATAAGTAGTAATAGCATACACCTCACAAGGTCATTCCAAGCATCAATTGTGAGATTATCATAAAGGACATGATGCCCAAGACCAGTAAGATAGCTACTTTTGCCACTACTATCACTGGTGCTACTAACACTCATCCACAATAAGGTATTAGAAAGCCTGCACCTTCCCTCTTATTGGCAGTCTGACACCAAATAATTGAAAGTGTGAACCTATAGTGAATCTCACAGATTGGTTCTCTTGGCAACTGTAGAAAATGTCTAATATATTGGTTTAACAGTGTACTCTAGAAAGAGAATTGGACCAAGCATAAAGATACTCGGTCTCATTTTCTCCATTTGGAAGCTCTGGTCACTTGGGCAAATCATAGTAATTTGAATTCTCTGAGAATGAAATGCTTATTTTGGTCAATAGGTCAATATCCATGATACTCAATTTTTCAGTTTTATAGTAATCTGGTCACTCATATTTGCAGGATGCTTCAACAAGGGTAAAAGACAAAACTGGCACTATCTAATGTTGATTGAAATCATTCTTACTATGGTATTGTTTGAAACAGGTTACATTTATTAAATCACCTAGGAGGCTGGTAACATTATAACTCTTATTTTACTATTGGTGACCCTGAAGCACAGAGAAGGTTGGGAACTTTCCCGAAGCAGATTCAGAATTTGGCAGTGGATGAGGTTTTCAAAATAAAAATATGTCAAAAATCTAAAATAAATAGGGGCAGGGCCAAAAGGATGCTGGGCATTTGGGTAAGATCCAAGGCAAAAGGCTGCAATATGACTTTTGTCTCTGGCTGAGTATAATTTAGTTCTTTGTAGCTCTATACATGGGTCGCTCCTTTGCCTCAAAGTTCCCTGCTTAGTGCTATACCCTTCACTAGTATGTTTTCAAAGCAATAATAGAGAAACACTTGTCTGATAGGTTTAGTAGTGAAATGGGAGAGTTCCCTGACCCCAGTCGTAGAACGTTCAACAGGGGTGAGGCTTGTTAGGCCGCCACCACTGCTCAAACTCCTTACAGAAGGGATAGCATGCAGATGGACAGGAATGGGAGCTGGGGTGAGCACTTCTGGGCTCTGGCCCCATGGTAGCATCTAGGGGTAGGTGCCTGCAACCGCCAAAGCCCAAGTGGGCAGTGTTACAGTGCACTCCTTCAGTTTTGCTGTCCTCAGATGGCTTAAGTGTTAAATAGCTCAATGGACCCTCTACTTTTTCACAAGGGTAGAGGGCCAGTGTGACAGCTTTCTGTATCTCTGAGGGCCAGTGTGACAGCTTTCTGTATTCTAGAGCTCTTGGTCAGCATCCTGGAAGGATCAGGTCACACATGTACTTAAAGGATGGTGAATGTGAGGGTTGTTTTGTGTTGTGGAGGTGGATCTCAGTGGGATGGATGGGGAGCTAGAAGGGGGATGGAGTGGGAAGATAATCTTCCCCTAGAGTTTGGCCCTCCAGAGGACAATCTCCTCTCCGACAGCCCCCAGCTGAACTCCTCTTGGCGTTCAGACACTTCTTTCTGCTGTGTTGTTCTGCCATTATTCTGCTTTTCTATTCATCTTCTTATCCCCTTCTGGAGCTGGGCTTTGGGGTTTATAGGGGTACAGGATAGGGAGTCATGGAAGGCCAACCGGCAACTTTTTGGGTACAAAAACAGGAATGCCTGTTGCCATTTAGGGTCACAGATGTCCAGGCTTAAGGGTGGGGCCTTTGCCAGGGAATGGCCCTCTTCTACCCTGTATTTGCCGTTCTCCTGTCCGTATCAGTAGGAAGTAGCATATCAAGTTTTCAAGTTTTCTTTAATTTGTGTAGCTGGATTTGCAAGACACTTATTTTCAAAGTAATATGGCACCCTTCGCAGAAAAATTAAATTAAGTTAGGGAACAATGTTATTCATATATTTTTCAAAAGGTGTGATGAATTTGTTTGGCAATAGAATTCAGTTCATTTTCCCACTATGTTTTAAAACTGAAGCCCAAACCCACCTCCAACTTTTAGCTACTTCCGCAGTGGAAGGTAATTATTTACTAGCTTTTAAGTAATGCAAATTGTTCCTAATTCAGTGATTAACCATAAAGATTAGCTATCGAGTGATATTCAGTCCAGTGTTTAAAAATGTTGTGAGACTTACTGGCTTATTGAAAACAAAGCTGTTCCTAACTAAACAAACAAACAAAAAATTTATTACTAAAGAGGTGACAAAATTGTTGATGTTCCTGCAGCTGTACAGCTTGTAATAAAGCTTGTAAGACTCTTAGAATCTCAGATAAGAAACCACACACTTTGCTGCCTGAATTTGGGCCAAATGAACATGCCAGAAATCAATATTTTCAGTACAATTTCATTTCATCTTGTTTCTGATTTGATATTATTTGACATTTGGTAATTTGTACTTTAAAAAAGTATGAGTTTCTGCAGAAACTTTTTTAAAACAAAATATGTATTATACCGTTTAATCTCATGCACTTTGTTATTTGTAAACACGTGGGAAGAAATAATTGCTTTTTAGAAAATTGATTGGTTGATACAAACTCCATTCTGAATAACACAGGGCAATCCAGTTCATAGAAAAAGAAAGTAGCTCCGTCTTTTGTTTGACAAAGCGGCAACTCAGCTCTCAAACCTCATGCACCTTTGGTGTTCAAGTAATCAAAGTTCAGTTCCTTTCAGATCCTTGTTTTGATAGATTTTTTATTGTGTGTTTTGATTAAATGTCTGGCTGATTGATTGATGGATCTTTTCTCATTGGGCTGAATTGATTGTGAAGGTGACTGCAATAGAACCACCATGTTGACTATTTTGTGAATGGATTCAGTTGTTAGTGCTTTTAATGTAATTTATAGAAGATTACAAATCACTTTGGCATTGGAATTTCAAGGCTGTGTTTCAGTTCCATCATTTTCAATAATAGTTTATACTTAACATTTAAACCATATATTGTATGTTAAGGTGGAAATTAAAATTTATGATTATGAAGAAGTGCACTAATATTTTTAAAACATAAAGTAATTATTGACTATAACAATATTTTATTAATGAAAATAAGCAATTACTTCCTAAACCATGTTAATAATTTTTTAAATTGAATAACTAAAAATGTAATAACCCAACAAATTTCCAGCTCTGACTGAAGGCAAGAAAATAATTCCAGACTGGCAGAATTGTAAAGTTGACTGTCCAGCTAGAATCTTCATGAATTCTGGAATAAGGCTGCCAAAATCAAATCTTGACCCCATTGCTTAGTGAACAAATGACCTTGGGCAGTATACAAAGCCATTCTGAGTCTCCATTTCCTCATTGGTAGAATGGAGATGGTAACAGTACCTACATTATGTGGATATAAAGATAAAATAAGTGTATAAATGATCAGAACATAATATCACTGGGTATTTGTGTTTTATATCCATCAAATCTCGGGGTAGAAGAGGAATATTGCCGATGTAATAGCAGAATTTTTCAATTTTATTTTTTACAATAATTATATAATAGGAATTAAAATATTTTATGTAATATTCACTCAGCAGAAAGGTATTACACCTCATATAGGTTAGGCTAAGGATAAAAAGAGGAAAGACACATTCATTTTCCTAAAACTCAGTTAAGGGGATGAAGTGTAATAAATTGTGGAATTGATAGAAAAGCACATTGCTAGAGATGGTATGAAGATGGGACCAACTGATTTGGATCCACCCCGAAAAATCCTAATTCAAATCGTATGAGCCCTTTGGAATATCATTAAAGAAAAGTCTCCTAATTGAATTCTAATGATACAAAGAGAAGAACAGTGAGGTTCAGAGTTCCCCACCCTCACAGGCATTGAGCCCAGAGTGATCAATAATTTTTCTGTTTAGGTGACTGATCTGCCTTTTTATGAACAATCTTAGTGGAACACATATTTGTGTGTGTGTTGATGCATTGTTTTTGCGACGGAGGAAAATCTCGGAATTTTTTAGTTTGTTAGAAAGTGATTGTTACAGTGCTAAAGGATCTGGGTTGAAATAGTGACAAGCAAGCAGTTACAATTTAGTGGAATTTGGACACTAGATCTTTTATGTGGAGATTTTGAGGATCTATGACAATCATAAGAAAATGAAGTGCGTTGAAAAAAACAACCTAACAGTACATCTACTATAACATAATCACCTAAAACCATCCTCAGACAAGTGTCTCATCTATTCTGAACAGGGCTTTTAAATTGTCTTTGTAAGTTGCCATAAGCTTGTCTTGAAGTGGAGGCCCTGAAATCTGGCAGAAGGAATGTAGATTTGCAAGAGGTGTGTGGGCTAGGGGTGATGGGTTTTAAACACTGACTTTTATTTCTAGATGTGTGATTTTGGCAATTGATGTAGTTTTTAATTCTTTGAGCCTTCACATCTGTACACTGAAAACTGCTTTGTAAATCAGCAATAAAGATAAATAAATAAGTAGTTATTATCATAGTATCCCCTGAAATTAATGAGTCAGTGAATTCTACCTAGAGTACAATAGGAGGTTTTGTTTTCTTCCATACTATTTTCTTTCAGAAGTAATGCCTGTACTTCCATTCTTGGTTAGGTATCCATTTGTTTATATCGTCCCACGAGGAATGTAAGCTCCTTCATGAAGAGTGGATCATTACTTAGTCCAGTGTTCATCAAAGTTTATTGTTTGTCTGAATAACTTGTAAGGATGTTGGGAATACACATTGCTGCTTCTACCATCAGAGTTTCTAATTCAGTAGCTCTGGGGTAGGGTTCGAGATTCAGCAGCTCTCATAAGCTCCAGGTGAGGTTAATGATACAAGGTGTTAGATAATAATAAAGGCAAGAAAGCAGACCTCCAACCAATATCTCTCTTTAGTGTCATGGACTGAAATAATACATGTACTTTATCTTGATTTAAGTGTCTTTGGCACATGTACATAATAAGTATGTACAATTCTTATTTGTCAATTAAAATAAATTAATTAATTATAAAAATATTAATATCCTCAAAGCCACTAAAACGTAACCTTAAAAATGGTTAAAGTGTAAATTGTTTTGTATGTTTTACCATAATAAAAAAGCCATTTTCAAAATGGCATATTTTTCATAGTCTGAAAAAAGTACTTATTTGGAGGTCATTATATGAAGGATAATTTTTAATAAGTTTAATGTTTTTGGTAATATTTTGTAATTTTCAGGTCAGAGGAAAACTTACTGGAGAAAAAGTTTCTTTAATGCATAGTAAATTCATTATATTTTGCAAATTGGTTCCTTTGATAGTATGTAGTTCATTCTACTGGCTACAGAAAGGCAGCTTAAGAGATGGCTATCTACCCCTATAAATATTTGCAATTTATAAGGAACTAATAACTAAATGAGTTTACAGTAACAATAAATGCAGCAAGCCTCTAACAGTTGCAATTAGTCTTTTAGATGATTTTGGAAAATAAAAATAACTTTTTATTTATTAACAAAAGTTATTAAAGTAACTTTCAATACTGAATGGGGCAAAGTCCAATAAGTTAGCTTACTTTCTCCACAAAATTCAAATGACACTTAGAAATAAAATCTAATTTTTTAAAAATATTGAGCTACAAAATATGGAGTTGCTACATTACGAATACTTGATTCAGTTACCTCACCATGCCTTGATTATTTACACAACAGGAACACATTTACCACCTCTTAGGAGGGACAGTGATTTTGACTACGCGGATTGGCTAATAAGAGTACAAAGAGCAGAAAGGGCTTTGCACATGAACTTGTGTTTTTCTGCTTTTCCCCAAATTGCTATTTTATTATTTTGTTGTTTTATCAAGGGAAGAATAAGAACTAGAAAGACATGATATATTAACATATGGACATATACACACTTACGAAGCAGACAAATTTAAGTTCCTTGCAATATTTCATATTTAATAGCATTTAATTGAAACAAGGTAACATCTGGGGAAACATTTCATAAATGATGTAGAGAAGTATAAGTGGGCTGTAGGTACTCTCTGCCCTTAAGTGACATCCAGTAAACATGACTTTTCTCTCATACAATTGTTTTTTGTAAATTATGTCTTTGGGACAAAATACCTTAGTAATTAGGGATTTAACAAAATTAAACTTGATTATCAAATTTCCCCAAATATATTTATCAGTTGCAGTACAATTTTGCTTCCCTTTGGAATTCTTATTTGCCTTTTGGTTATTTTGTTAAATTTTCACAATTTTCATGTAATATCTACAAAAACAATAAACTGACACAATAGTAGGTCTTATAAATAAGTTTAGCCAATAAGTTGGATGCAGTATCAATATCCAAAATTAGAACATCACAACAAAAAGTCACAACGACCTATATATTTTTATAGAAAGATCCTATTTGTTGAAAAAAAAAAGATGACTTTTTAGAAATAGGTTTAATATGAAATCTTGAAGTTGTATATGAAGAGGTATAAATATCTAATAAGTGACAAAAATAAATTGACTCTTGGGAGGGAGAGATAGGCCATGTCTGTGACTAGAAATACTTTAATTTCAAGCAATCAATCTTCTCCCCATCAAACTGTATATTCAATTAAATGTTACTGAAAATCCCAACAGAAATTTCGTAGACCCTGTTATGATGTTGATGTTCATAGGAGGGGAAAATGGGCAAGAAAAATAAAAGTTACTTTTGTTTTTTAAGCTTCCAAATATAAAGTTTCTAAACTTTTTATTGCTATATAATAGTTGTACATATTTTGGGGCTACATGTGATATTTTGATAACTGCACACAATGTACAATGATTAAATCAGAAAATTGGGATATCCATCACCTTAAACATTTATCTTTTCTTTGTAGTGGATGTATTGCCAGAAAACAATGAAGAACATTCTTGATCAGATATAAAAACATACTAAAAAACTATGATAAAGTGTTGTATAGGTACGCAATAATAACTAAACAAGGGTAGCATTGGAACAAATTAATCAATGGAACAAAATAGTAGTTTATAATCAGTTGTCTATGTATAGAATAAAATTTAATGATTAAAGTCTAATTTCCAATCAGAGCAACGTGTGATCCATTCAATATTTTCTAAATTTGGCTATTTGTTCCAATAAAATAAATATATATTTATTTCATACAGTACAGAAAAACAAATTCCAGAATGGTTAAAGTATACTCATATATAAATATACAAAATAAGTTAAAATCAGCATAAGAAAAGCCATATTAAAATGTGTACCTTATGCAGTCTGCCTTACCGATAAGAGGCAAAAGAGAAGAAACGCAAGATAACAGTAACGTTGGAAAGGCTCCGAAGATTAGGGTGGACACTCCTAAAGAAACAAAATAATGACACTTTTTAAGTAGAAAGGTTAAGAGAGTTTCGAATATAACCCATTATCCTACTGCAAGAATATCCTGGTTTATTTTTTTAATTCTCACTTTTTGGGGGAATTACCAGGTAAATACTTACAGAACTTTGATCACAATGTGCTTGTCTTATGTAAACCTTATAGAGTGTTTCTAACTGTCCCTAAAGATGCAGCTCAATAATAAGCTAGTCCTGAGAGATAACAAGATAGAAAATCTTCATGGCTACCACGGCTGGCCCCTTCTCTGCCATACAAGAAGGAAAGTGACCCAAATACTGCAGAACATAAACATGTGAAGTATCTGGAACTTGGTTTCATTGAAGATTCTGGCAGGTTTATGGCCAGGAAAATCGAGGCAAATCCTACCAAGAACAAGAAATCTAAATAATCCATGACACATTAGACAGTAACAATAGAGTTCTTTTTTGATTTCAAGGATCAGGTGGCCAGGTTTAGAATTTTTGTCTAAGTCAAAAAAAGAGAAAGGCATCGCCAGTCATATTACTGAGTTATCACCTGACCTGAATCGGGAGACAGATAATAGATCCAGCTTCATATGACACCAACCAAAGATCAACCCTTTTTCTATGCTGTTTTGACACTGAAAACTAGAATAACAGATAGTTTCAAGCAACATGGTATTCTTCTTTTTTTCTTTTAAAAACAAAATTATTCATCAGAAAATACAAATTGGTGTGTTATGAAGGCCTATGGTGAATAAGAAGAAAGAAAGTACATTATAAGCAAGAAAAAAAACAGGCTATAACTGAGTCTGCTATACAACCACTTTGTGAGTAGTTGGTGAATTTTTCTGGCTCTCTAATCCCACCCCTAGCTTTCTGCACTTTTTGTTTTTCTTTTGAGACAGAGTCTCACTCTGTTGCCCAGGGTGGAGTGCAATGGCGCTATCTCACTACAACCTCCACCTCCTGGCTTCAAACTATTCTCCTGCCTCAGTAGCTGGGATTACAGGCACCCACCACCACGCCTGGAAAATTTTTGTATTTTTAGTAGAGACAGGGTTTCGCCATGTTGGCCAGACTGGTCTCAAACTCCTGACCCCAAGTAATCCACCTACCTCGGCCTCCTAAGTGCTGGGATTACAGGCATGAGCCATCACACCTGGCCATGCACTTTGGGAGATCTTTCTCTTTACTTTACTGCCCTGGACCACAGTTTTAAAGAGCAGTTGCCTTCAACTACTTGCCGTCTCAGATTTCCTGCCCCATTCTAGAGCATGAAAACTGAAAGTCCAGAGTGTGTGGGACTCTAAGGTTTTCTTTTACCTCTTTTGCCCCATCCTCAGGCTTCAGTTGCTGTTTCAACATTTTATTTTGTTTTATGTTTTTTAAATTATTATCTTGTACTTCTCTGCATTGCAAACTTTTTTTAATGTCATGAAATATTTTTTCACATATATGCATGATGTGACCAAAAGAAGATAATATGGCATTTTTAGCATACAATGACTTTATGTTTCCATCCAAACTATTATTATTATTAATACCATCATTAGTTCTTATTATTAATCATCTGAAATGTTTATCACAAATCCAGGAAATATAATTTTGATCATGACTCTTTCTTCCTCCTATTTTTTTACTTCCATTTCGATAATCAATAGCTGTTTCATTCTGCCCTGATATAACTAAGCCTTTTGCTGAATGTCATAACAATTCCATTGATCAATAGTGGTTCTTATTGACTCTAAGTCAAATCTAAACACATTTGTCATTGTCAGCAAGATCCAATATGATCTAATCTGTGTTGAAGAGTGTCGCTCATCTCCAATCACTCTCCACTCATTCACCTGGCCTTCCTGGTGCTCCTTAAACACAGGGAACTTGTTCCCAGTTCCAGGTCTGTCTCCTTGATCTTCCACCAAGGCTTTCTCAGAAATTTTATCTTCACATCATTTGGGACTCCTCTCAAATGTTACTTTCTTACAGAGGAGTCCTCGGACAACCCTGTATAAAATAACCTTCTTGAAATTATCTAACACTCACCTCACTTTATTCCATGTATAAAATGTATCCGTACCTGAAATTATTTTTATTTGTTTACTCTGCTATCTTTCTTTTTAGAATATAAGTTCTAAAAAAACCAGTAACTTGTCTTATTAATGTATTCTATTCCCAGATTCTGTTATGGTCTCTGGTACATTGAAGATGCTTAATAAATATTCTTATATTATTAGAGCTCATTACTGAGCCCAGGGTACTCAGTATCCTCAGTCTATGGTCTGAATAACCGTAGACCTTGTTTATTGAATGAGCACCTAGACTGTGTTAATATGAACCTAGTTTCATGCTGTTTGTTAACTGAAAGCTTCTAGATGGGTTTCCTTTCCAAGATTCTGTTATATTATTTACCAATAATCTTTTAAAGATTTTATCAGATAATACAGGGAAATATTTAACCCAGTGACGAGTATATGCTGGTAATAGTCCTTCTAATAATATGAACTCTTATCTTCACTAAATTGTAAATTTTGTGAAGGCAGATAACATGGCTTTCTTGGTAACTTCATACCTCAGTGCCTGTCCCATGTTAGTATTTTAATAAATATTTTTAATGAATAAAAAATGAATGAATGATTGAAACAGAAGGTGTACTTATGTATGTAGGTACATATAAACATATGCATATATATTTGTAGATAATATACTACGGTGTATATACTCTAATAGAGACACATAGCATATATAATATAATGTATAATCTATAAAATAATGCTGGTGGTTATCAGTGTTTTGACATGTTATGTTAGTATTAAAGTCAGTTTACAGGCCAGGTACGGTGGCTCACGCCTGTAATCTCAGCACTTTGGGAGGCTGAGGTGAGTGGATTACTTGAGGTCAGGTGTTCGAGACCAGCCTGGCCAACATGGTGAAACCCCATCTCTACTAAAAATATGAAAATTAGCTGGGCCTGGTGATGCATGCCTGTAATGCCAGCTACTCAAGAGGCTGAGGCGTGAAAATCTCTTGAACCCAGGAAGCGGAGTTTGCAGTGAGCTGAGATTGCGCCACTGCACTCCAGCCTAGGCAACAGAGCGAGACTCTGTCTCAAAAAAAAAAAAAACGCAATTTACCATATTTTACAAGATAGCTATAGGTATTTTATTGCTTTAGACCTCATTAAATATTGGGTCTGTAATGTGCTATAATTTCTTTGCCTCACAAGGATATATGAGAATTCAGAAATGGACATTTCAGTAGATAATTGAGTCATACTTTACATGGTAAAAATAATGTAATTGCAAAATTAGGAACTTCCTATGGTGTTATAATCATCCTACCAAAAGAGAGATGATGTGTGGCAACGAGGAAATTCTAGGTTTTTGGAGACTGTAGCAGATTTAGTCTGTATAGAAACTGCAAAACTCATCACCCAAGCAGGTGAGTGACGGGGACACATCTCTGGCACTGACACTCTTGTGTGCTGCTTGGGCGAGGCCACATTTATAAACACAATGTCTTCTGAAATTGCCGTTACAAAGGAGGTATCACCTACAAGTCTTCTTACAAAACCTGACTCGCCTTTTTTTTTCTTTTGCTGATGTAGAAGAATTCACATCTTCTACAATTACTCTAAACTTGCTCTTGATTACCAATAGTTTGTCCGGACCAGAATCAATATAGTTTTGATGTGATGTGAAACGGTCAATAACACCTTTGAAGTTTTCATTTCAGTATAAAAGGACCGCATTTTCTGTCTTTTCTTATTTTTGCCAAGGGGGAAAAAATAGATGGTGAAAAGATATTAGGACATGTAATACATTGAGTGATAATTCTGATTAAAATGATTTTTAAATAATCACTTAATGTATTAGATTAAGATAGTTTTGGAATTTGACATTTCTTCCCTACACATTACTTTCAGAAGACAAAGAAATAGTACTGCACATATTTTAGTAAGTAAAGACCATTTTGTTAATATTTCTTTAAAAATTATTACTAAAAATCACAAAAGAATTGAAAATTGTATACAAATGGTTTAATCTCTCAGGGTTGTCAAATGGTCTATTACAGTGGTAATTTATGGGATAGTAGATAATCTACCATTTATTTATAAATACATGGTACCAACTAACTTAAAATGGATTTTTATCAACAAGCATTTTGTGGAGTGCATTTCAAGTTATAAATTAAATTTATCTGTGTAGCTGAATATAAAATATTTGCTTTAAAATTTGGTAGACTCATGACACTGAAAAATGGAGCAATATACTTCTTAAAAAGCCATCAGAAATAAGTACAGGTATACCTAGTTGTATCATGCCTGTCTTTATTGGGCTTCACAGATACCATGGTTTTTTTGTTTGTTTTTTGTTTTTTTTTAATAAATTAAATAAATTAAAGGTTTGTGGCAACACAACAGAGCAAATATATCAGTGGCAGTTTTTCCAACAGCATGTGCTCAATCCATGTCTCTGTGTCACATTTTGGTAATTTTCACAATATTTTCAAACTTTTTCACTGTATCTCTGATGATGACCTTTGATTAGTGATCTTTGATGTTACTATTCTAATTATTTGGGGGCACCATGAACTACACCAATATAATCAAGAATTGTGTGTGTTCTGACAGCTCTGAAGCTGTGATGGTTCTTCAGATTTGAGTCTTTCTCAAATTGAAGCAAAACAGCTGGGTCTTGATAGGATAGCACCACATCAGCCAAACAATGACTGAAAGCCACCTTGGGAAGGAATGAAACATTGTTTGAGTCAGTTTCCTGTGGCTAAGACTAATTTCTGTTGAGGGATGCAACTGAGAGCTTTTGGCAGCTGATATTAATAACAGAAGGCGGCCGGGCGTGGTGGCTACGCCTGTAATCCCACCACTTTGGGAGGCCGAGCCGGGCTGATCATGAGGTCAGGAGATGGAGACCATCCTGGCCCACATGGTGAAACCCCGTTTCTACTAAAAATACAAAATAATTACGTGGGCGTGGTGGCGGGCACCTGTAGTCTCAGCTACTCCGGAGGCTGAGGCAGGAGAACGACGTGAACCCGGGAGGCGGAGCTTGCAGTGAGCTGAGATCGCGCCACTGCACTCCAGCCTGGGCGACAGAGCAAGACTCTGTCTCAAAAAAAAAAAATAAAAATAAAAATAAAAAATAACGGAAGGAGTGTGGATGTGTCAGCCCTGACGAAGATTATCTGGCCAGAAAACCAGGGTATCCACTATAGTCCACCCCTTGCATCATTCATAGTGACATGTATCTTTTAATATTTGTCCTAAACTGGGCTACTCTAGGGTTCCTTTTCATGTTTCATGGAAGGGACTAAAGGCTATGCTGCTGCAGTTGATCTTGAAGCCATTTTTGATACTTATCACCTGCCTTGTCACCTAACTTCAAGTTTTCACTTGCCCTGAGTTAGCAGCTCTGCTCATGTAGGTGGTATGACTATTGAGGTCACTCAAGCCCTCATCACTAAGGGGTTTAAGGCCCTTCGCAGAAAAGTTTAAGAAGAGTCTTATTGTATCCAATGGTGGAAACATTCTCCCTCTGGAAACCAGAAATCTGAACTTGTAAAAAGAACAAATTCCCCATGTGTGCCGCTTGATCAATGTTAAGTGGTAACTCATTTCCTCCCCCTCCCCTTTTATTTCTAGATGCATGTATTCTGCATAGTAGATGTAGAACAGATAATCATCTACAGGCTCATAATTAAGGGTATACAGTTTGACCTGGAAGATGCCTGATCGTCACAAGTTGTCCTTAAGATGGCATTTCAGCTTCATTTTTAAGAGGGCATTTCAGGGGCCGGGCACAGTGGCTCATGCCTGTAATCCCAGTACTTTGGGATGCCGAGGCGGGCGGATCACCTGAGGTCAGGAGTTCAAGACCAGCCTGACCAACATGAAGAAACCCTGCCCTTACTAAAAATACAAAATTAGCCAGGCATGGTGGTGCATGCCTATAATCCAAGCTACTCAGGAGGTGGAGGCTGAGGCAGGAGAATCACTTGAGCCCAGGAAGCAGAGGTTGCAATGAGCCAAGATTGTGCCATTGCACTCCAGCTTGGGCAACAAGAGTGAAACTCCATCTCAAAAAAAAAAAAAGGGCGGGGGGGACATTTCAGTGTTCCAACAGACAAGTGGATACATTGTGATATGAAATATGACCAGATCAAGTACTCCATGATTATCTACCTACCTAAAACTCCCTCTCCCTTCTCCTTGCTATTGAATAAATCCCTTAATCTTAGACGATGTTATGTGGAATCCTGGGTTGTTGAGCAAAACTCTCTGTAATTCCTCAGTTAGTAGAACTAAGCAAGTTGCTACAGGTAGGAAAGAAAAGCTTATATCTAGAATACAAGTTGTTTCCAGTAAAAATAGTAAATGATCATTTCCAGTGTTGAAAGGGTTTAGTGTAATCAGCTGGCTAGTGAGTAGATAGTTTGTCTCAAAGGTGAACATGCATTTTAGGGACTAAGGGTTGGTCTCTGTGGATAGCTGGTTGAACATTCAGTGGTATCAATAACTAGATTAGTCTTGGTGAGTAAACACAGGTTATTATGTCTTCATCTGTGACATAATAATTACTTCATTCACTCACCCATTATGGCACATGGGGTGGCAGATGATAGAAGTTGGCTGATGTCAAATAAATAAGTCGTCCTGACATCCTGACTAATTTTTTAGTGCTTTCTTCTGGTTAATCATTTCAGGTGTTTATAAAAAAAAGAACTAAAAAGTTATTCACACTTCATGAATATTTTCATAATTCCATCTAATATGGCTCCTCCCCTTACTTTATTTTCCTGGATCTTTCTAATCTTTAATTCTCCTTTAAGGTCTATGGCCAACTGGTCAGGCCACGATTTATTACCAGTCAGTGTATTTGTGTACTTACCATGTGTCTGTTGTCTTTTCCTACATATTGGATGACCAAATGCACTGCTCATCGCAGCAACTTGGGAGGCCATCATCCCACAGCAGTCTCCCAAGTTCTTCCAAGTGAGGGCCGTAGTACAACCACATCCATTTATGGATTATGCACACTTATTGAGCTTATGGATTACACATACTTATTTGTGGATTACACACACTTATTGACTCATCTTTGTGCCAAGCTAGATTTTTTACATCCTCCATCATCTGGTCATAAAGCATCTCCTATAAAGCCATGGAAATGAGCAGTGGTAGAGGCACTAGTGAAGCAGCAATGGTGACATGTGGGGTTCCTGCTACAAATGATACCCAGGTCCCATGGTTCTGCTCATGTCTGACACCAGATATAACACTTCTACCAAATCCTGAATTGCATCTCACCCATTTGATCTATGCCTTTGTGGATCTAACAGAACTAGCTCCTATAATATTCTCCACTGCAGGGTAGTTTAATGATCCATTTTTAGCTACTCCATCTGAACTTGAGCCCACATTCTAGGAGCTGGTTTTCAAATGGTATATACTTTTCTGATGCAGATGACATGGCCTTGAACCCTAAGAGACTACATTTTGATTTAAGGCTACCTCATAAATTCCACTTATCACCTTTCAAACCATAGAACATTCTAGTAATATAACATTTAGAAGGTCAAGAGGCAGGGCTACTTATACTGCAACCGGGACTGGACTTTCCTTCTCTAGGCCTCACACAAATTTGAGGGGCAGGATTTCTCATGCCATGTGGTAAATGGTTTTTTAACATTATTCACAACTGTAGAACATGATGCCTTCAGAATTTGAAGAGTTATACAAAGTAATATAGGTCCAAGACTATGCTATATAGACCATATTATATAGCTGACTTTTTGTCACTGGGAAATGAGAAACATACACATTTATTCCCTATTTTAGGTAGGACATCATGCCCAGCACACTCATTTGCTTGTGTATTTTCTATTTGCTTTGGCATTGCAACAGCTGAGTTGAGTAGTTTTAATAGGGAACTTATGTATTGCAAAGGCTAAAATATTTACTATCTGGCTCATATAAAAATGTTTGTCAATCTCTTCCTCTTCCTAAGATCACTAGATCTTTTAAAACCTCACTAACATGTTGGGTCACTAGATCTTTGGAGTGTTCATCTTCTACTGTATTAATTATCTGTCACTTAGTGACAGTATTTGCACAAATTTAACAGCTTAAAACATGCATTTATTATTTTACTGGGAGTTAGATGTCTGGGCATGACAGATGTCTGCTCTATTAAGACTATAATTGGTCTGTTGGCTGGAAATGTAGTCTCTTCTAAGGCTTGGGGTCCTCTTCTGACCTCATGTGGTTGTTGAGAAAGTTCAAGGTTTTGAAGGTTGTGATACCAAGAGCTCTGGTTTCTCTCTGGCTGTCAACCTGATGCTTCCTTCAGTTCCTGCATGGGGTCTCTCCATAAAAAGCTAGCAACCTGACAAATTTCTTCTTCAAAGTCAGCAAGAGAAATAAAAAAGTCTTTAGCAAGTGAGTTCCAAAAATTGTATGTAACATAGTCTTGTACGTGTAATCACTGACAACCTGTCACCTTTGCCATGTTCTATTTATTAGTAGCAAATCTCAGACCTTCTCAGGCTCAAGGGGAAGTGATTACAAAGAAGCAAAAATACCATCAGGTAGAGATCCCAGGGGCCACCTTAAGGGCTAGTCCACCATCCATACACTCTAGAGCCAATGTTTATTACTAAGTTCTCCAACATTTTGTTACCTCTGGCTGATCTGGTTTAACTAACATCTTTTCATCAATATAGTGATGTATTGTAATGCTCTCTGGATTGTTCAGTCTAGATACTCTTGGACTAAATTATAACAAAGAGTGAGAATGTAGCCATGGAACAATGTAATAAATTTATCCTCTTGTCAGTTTCACCTTGCTGAGAACAATTTCTGATGCTCTTTTCTGATAGTGATAAAAATGTATCCATTCATAAGATCATTAAACTTATTGCACGTGCTAGAAACCATGCTGCCTTCTGCCCTGCCATGTCTGACATAGCAGTTTCATGAGAGGCTATTACTTGATTATTTATAGTAGTCCACTGTTTACCACTGTGTTCCACCTACTTTTAGTAGTGTCAGACTGGTGAATTAAATCAAAATCTGACAGAGAGCACAACCCTAATTGTTGAAGACTTCAGTGGTGCCATTAATCTCCACCATTTTCCTGGGAGAAGTGTTTTTTATTTACTCTCTGGGGTTGTGTGAAGTTTCAGAAACTTCCACTTGGCCTTCCCACTATTATAGCTTGATATGCTTTGCATCTGTGTCCCTGCCAAAATCTCATGTCAAATTATAATCCCCTGTTGGAGGAGGGACTTGGTGGGAGGTGATTGGATCATGGGGGCAGTTTTCTTCCGTGCTGTTCTTGTGATTGTGAGTGAGTTCTCATGAGATCTGGTTATTTGAAAGTGTGTAGCACCTCCCCCTTCTCTGTCCTTCTCCTGCTCCAGCCATGTAAAATGTGACTCCTGCTGCTTTGCCTTCTGCCATGAGTTTCCTGAGGCCTCCTCAGCCATGCTTCCTATATGGCCTGTGAACTGTGAACCAATTAAACCTCTTTTCCTTATAAAATACCCAGTCTCAGGTAGTTATTTATAGCAATGTGAAATTGGACTAATGAAGAAAATTGGTACTGGGAGTGGGACATTGCATTAAAGCTACCTGAAAATGTAGAACCAGCTTTGGACCTGGTTAATGGGCAGAGGTTGCAACAGTTTGGAGGGATCAGAAGAAGACAGGGAGATGAGGGAAAACTTGGAACTTCCTAGAGGCTTGTTAAATTGTTGTGATGAAAATGCTGCTAGTGATATGGACAATGAAGTCCTGGCTGAGGAGGGCTCAGAGATGAGGAACATGCTGGAAACTGGAGAAAAGGTCACTTTTCTTATGCATGAGCAAAATGACTGAAACTGGAACTTGTATTTAAAAGGGAAGCACAGTATAAAAGTTTGGAAAATTTGCAGCCTGACCATGCAGTAGAAAAAAACAAACCCATTTTGTGGGAAGGAATTCAAGCCAGCTGCAGAAATTTGCACAAGTAAAAAGGAGCCGAATGTTAATAGCCAAGACAATAGGGAAAATTCCTAGAAGGTATTTCAGAGACATTTGCAGAAGCCTCTCTTATCACAGGCCTGGAGGCCTAGGAGGGAAGAATGGTTTTGTGACCCAGGCCCAAGGCCCTACTCCTCTGTGCAGCCTTGGGACATGCCCTGCATCCTTCACAGCCTTCACAACTCCAGACATGGCTAAAAGGGCCTAAGGTACAGCTCAGGCTTTTGCTTCAGAAGCCTTTGGGGGGTTCCACATGGTATGAAGCCTGTGGGTGTGCAGAGTGTGAGAGTTGAGCCTTGGAAGCCTCTCCCTTGATTTCAGAAGATGTATGGAAATACCTGGGTGTCTAGGCAGCAGTCTGCTGTAAGGATAGAGCCCTCATGGGGTACCTATACTAGGGCAGTGTGGAGAGGAAATGTGGGGTTGGAGCCCCCACACAGAGTTCCCACTGGGGCTTCACCTAGTGAGGCTGTGAGAAGAGAGCCACCATCCTCCAGACCCCAAAATGATAGATCCACCAACAGCTTGCACTGTGCACCTGCAAAAGCTGCAGGTACTCAATGCCAGCCCATGAGGCAGCTTCAGAGGCTGTATCCTACAGAGCCACAAGGGGTGGAGCTGCTCTTAGAAGCCCATTCCTTGCATCAGTGTGGCCTGGATGTGAGACATGGAGTCAGATGAGATTATTTTGGAGTTTTAAGACTTAATGACTGCCCTGCTGGGTTCTGGACTTTCATGGGGCCTGTACCTTCTTGGTTTTGACCAATTTCTCCCTCTTGGAATGTGAGTGTTTATAACCAATGCTTGTACCTCCATTGTATCTTGGAAGTTAACTAACCCATTTTTGATTTTACAGGCTTATAGGCAGAAGGGATTTGTCTTAACTCAGATGAGACTTTGAACTGTGGATGTTTGAGTAAATGCTGGGATGAGTTAAGACTTTTGAGGACTCTTTGGAAGGCATGATTGTATTTTGAAATGTGAGAAGGACAGGAGATTTTGGAGGGGCCACAATGGAATTATATGGTTTGGATTTGTGTCCCTGACCAAATTTCATGTTGAATTGTAATCCTCAGTGTTGGAGAAGGGGCCGGATAGGAGGTGACTGGATCATGGTGGTGGATTTCCTCCCTTGCTGTTCTTGTGAGAGTGAGTGAGATCTCAGGAGATCTAGCTGTTTAAAAATGTGTGGCCCCTCCCCTTTCTCACTCTTCCTCCTACTCTGGCCATATAACACGTGACTTCTTCCTCTTTGCCTTCCGCCATGATTGTAAGTTTCCTGAGGCCTCCTCACCATGCTTCCTATACAGCCTGTAGAACTGTGAGCCAATTAAGCTTATTTTCTTTATAAATGATCCAGTCTTAGGTAGTTCTTTATAGCAATGCAAGAATGGACCAATACATAACTATTCCCTTAAAGGTCAAGAGCCTGATATGAGTAATCTTTTATATACCAACTTAATCCATTTCTTTTATAATTCAGAGAATAGGGCCCTGAATACTAGGTGGTTCTGTAGATAAAAGGGATCCACTATGCTCTGAACCTTATCCTCATTTGTACTCAGTATAGGAAAGGGGACATGGTAGTATTTTGTATCTCTCGAAGTGAATGTCAATTTGTCCCCAAATCCTCTAAAGATCTGGGTGTTTTCCTTTCCCAATTTGTGTTTGAGCAAGTAATATTTCATGGATACTCCTGAGAAATTAGGGGAATTGCTATAGAACATTCTAGCCTTGTGGATTGCAAGTTCCTTGCTCATAGAGACCCAGCTTTTCCTTTAGCCATTGTGTTCTGCATTGCAAAGTGGCAGAAGTCTACAAACTGGGCAAAATCCTGTGACTTTATTTTCTGACTCCCTTGAGCTTTTTGATTATTAGTACTAGATTGCTATGGCTGCCTGAACCAATTGCCATAAGCTCAGTAACTTAAAACAAGACAAATTTCTTTTCTGAGAGTTCTGGAAGCCAGAAGTCTGAAGTCAGCTTAATTAGGTTGAAGCCAAGGTATGTGCTGGAGCAGCTTACCAGGGAGGCCCTAGGAGAGAATCTCTTTCCTTGCCTTTTCGAGCTTCTAGAATTCTATTCCTTGCATTCTGAGGCTCATTAACCTGCCTCCACTTTCAAAACTGTCTGCATGGGTCACCTCACCTTCTTTCTTCTGTAATTGTATCTTGCTTTACCTCTCTCTTCTCTTTGGGGGTTATTATTTATTCAGTTTTCTCCACTACCCAATCTTGATATCTTTTTTATGTTGTTTTTTTGGCTGCCCATGTATCTTGTTTTGAGGAACACTGACTTATATTAGACATCTCCACAGTTGTGTATGAATGGGAATCTCCTGAATGCTACCTTATTCTTGTCATCCACATATCTGCACTCACCTAATTTCTACTGGTATTCACCATTATTCAGTTTCTATTATTTAGGGATCTTATTATCCACATTGCCATGAGGGAGCCCAGTTATGTAATAACATTTTCTACAGTCAGTTCTATAGAAAGCACTTTTGAACTTCCCAATAATCTTGGTTCCCTCCATACCGAAAATCTTCTACTGCTTTGGTAAGCAGAACTTCCTCTGAGTCTTACTCTGATATGTAGTCAACAAGTTTCTGAACTTTCTCCTCTGAATTTTTGAATGTATCTTCAGTGCCGTGATACGCATGGTATTCTGCTTCAACTAGTGTGCGCCATTAATTTTCCAAGTTTTCAAGGGCTATCCTAGGAGCCCATGAGTACTTTTACCCAGGGTGTTTACTAATATGTTAAATCTTTTGTCAAAGGAGTATGTTCCCATATCGATAAACTATTTTTAATTCAACTTTATGTTATAATCTACTTATCTAGCACCAGAGAATTCAGTTCAAAAATACTCTTCTACCTCATATGTATACATAGATAGATAGATAGATAGATAGATAGATAGATGATAGATAGATAGATAGATGATAGATAGATAGATGCCACATCCTCAAGTTCCTCCAGGGGATAATCCCTATTCTTCTTCACTAGGCCCAGCATATCCCCTATTCATTATTGGTTGATGATTGGTCAGATGGTCATGAGGGAATTTTGAGGGCAGATCTTGAAGAGAGTTATAATTGTTTACTAAGATATATGGCCACTGAAGGAATAAATGAAATCTCAAGTTTTAAAAAGGGAACTATCTGAAATAATTAAAATATAAGCATTTAAGACTGCAAAAAGAAATTAAATCAGTCCAAAATAATGTATAGGGGCATGTGCATCTGTGTGCTATTGTGTGTGTGTGAACCTTATGTATGTATGTGTGTATGCGTATAATGTGCTAATTTGGGATGTTTTGCTTTAGTCTAAGAAAAGATTCTATTTATTTTATAAATAAAAGATAAAAACGTTGAAAAAAGGTAACTTATGGAATAGTACTTAGTAATAAAAAGGAATGAACTATTGATATACACAATAACTTAGGTAATTTTTATGGGCTTCAGCTAATTTTAAAAAGGTCAGTCTTGGCCTGGCATGGTGGCTCACACCTATAATCCCAGTACTTTGGGAGGCCAAGGCAGGTGGATCACTATGTCAAGAGATCAAGACCATCCTGGCCAACATGGTGAAACCCCATCTCTACTAAAAATGCAAAAATTAGCTGGGCATGGTGGCGCGCATCTGTAGTCCCAGCTTCTCAGGAGGCTGAGTCAGGAGAATCGCTTGAACCCAGGAGGCAGAGGTTGCAGTGAACTGAGATTGTGCCACTGTACTCCTGCAGCAGAGGAAGACTCTGTCTCAAAAAAATATATATATAAATGGAAAAAGAGATTAGTGATTGTTAGGGATGAGGAATTATGTTTGTTGAGGTTCTCCAGAGAAAGAAAACCAATGGGTTCTAGATCTAGCTAGATAAGAGATTTACTTTAAAGAATTGACTCACATAATTATGGAGGCTGAGAAGTCCAAGATCTGCAGTTGGCAAGTTGAAGGCCCAGTGGAGCTTAGGTTATAGTTCCAGTCTGAATCTGAATCTGAATCCAAAGACAGGAGAAAGCTGGCATTCAGTTTAAAGACAGTCATGCAGAGAAAGAATTCTTTCTTACTCAGGCTGTTAATGTCCAGTGGATTGAATGAGGTCCATGTACATTGGGGATGGAAATATGTTTTTATCAGTTTACTGATTCAAATGTTAATTTCATCCAGAAACCCCTTCACAGACACAACTAGGAATGATGTTTCACCAGATACTTGGACAACCTAAAGCCCAGTGAAATTGACACATAAAATTAACTATCACAGGAGTGAAGTGAAGGGAGGGAGATGAGTGTGAGTATAAAGAGAAAACATGTAAGAGCGAGCTTCGTTATGATGGAGTAATACTGTATCTTGATTGATATGGTCATTACACAGAACTATACATGCGATAAAGTGGCATCATATGCTACAAACACTGATATCAAGGCCAATTTCCTAACTTAAATATTGGACTATAGTTGGGTATCCATTGGGAGAAACTGAATGAAAGCTACACAAGAACTCTCTGCATGATTTTGGGAATATCTTGTAAATCAATATTTTTTTAATTAAAAATAAAACCTTTAATTTTGTTTAAAGCATTGTTTAATTTTTTCAAGCATTGAGAATAAACAGATTATTCATAAAGCAATATTCAAGATGCAATCTAATAAGGGTGTATGCAGTATTTTTCATGATAATCATCCTAATTACCAAAATTATTAAAAGTTATTTAGCACATTATTAAAATATTATTAATGACTTGAAGAAATGTATGTAGTTCCTCCAAAATGCATTTTCACTTCGTTTGAATTCCTGAGTGTTTTATACTTTTTAACCCACAGAGATTAAAGATAATTTCCTCTCTGGGATGATTCAATGTACCTTGACACCAAATAGAAACACGTAACTTGCCTGCCCAGACTCATATCGATTTATTGTTTTTGTGATATATGACATTGTGACCTTGGAAGATGATTTCATGTCAGCCAATTTATTCTAGGTTTCTATTGTTCCCTTATTTACATCAGTGTTCCTTGCCAATGACTAAAATCCATACATAGCCCACAAAATAGCAAACAAACAGGATGACGAATTTAAAACTAAATTGCCTGCCTAAAACATATAACACAGCAGGGAATTAACAACAACAACAACAACAACAACAAACAGGATTAAAACATACAGGTGACAATGCAGTTATAAATGTCCTATCTAAAGTAAAGGAGGTCTTTTATCTTTAGCTGATGATGTTTGCTGACCTGGCGGCCTTTTTGATGTGAGTCCAGGTCAACAGTTTTATTTATTGACTCTAGTTCTTCCTCACACTCAAGAAAAATATCACAAGGCAAAGCAGAACAAAAACCAATGCTGCAGTTGAAATAAGGTCTAAAGCTTCAGGTTTATTGTTTGTTTTTTTTCAATACTGTTTCCTTCTATTACGATTGTAATCCATGTGAAGATGCAATTTCTGATTAACGTATTAGTGATAAAATAATACAAGATGATCTATAGAAAAAGTGGACTTTATAATTATTGTAACAGAAAGATCCCAGCAAGAACAGGGTTTTCTAGGTTGCTTATTTTCTGGGAAATATTGGCAAGTGGAAGGAGGGCTTGGGGAATAAATGGCTTTTTAAATTTCAGTTTCTTCTGCCTAATTTTGACATCTTAAAAGATGTTCAGAAGCCACCACTGTCCTTATAAACCAGGTAATTTAGAACACAGCTTGGTTAGTAATCTCCCTGTGTGATGGCTGTATGGCCCTGACTTCTATAACGTCCTGTCCGTGGTAATCATATGGAATCCCAGGAATGAGTATATGTTCAAGAAATTCACCCTAAGTAGTTGCTTGTCATCTCTTGCTTGACACTTCTCTCATATTCGCTTTTACTCTTTTGAAACCATTTCCTCAGTCAATGTCCCTGTGCATATATCATCGTATCACAAGCAAAGTCACACCTGAATCCTCCTCTCTTAACACTCCTACACCTGAGTGCACACAACACACACACACACACACACACACTCCACTTCCCAAAGCAAAGTCAAGATAGGGCTGTAGTACAAAAAGCAAAAATTAAACAAAAATAATCTACTGAAAAAATGGTGACATTAGAATAAAATTTTAATTAAAAAAATAAATAAAAACATGCAAAACAATTGATTCTAAGGATTCCCTGTTCCTCCTTCACCAGGATTCCTTACTGTCTTTGCACGATTATTCCCTCCACTCCCTCCAGCGGCCCCCTATTCCCCAAGGGTCAGCTTTCACTCTTCAGGAGTCCAGTTCAACTGTTTTGGCCCTCTCTGGAGTACAGGCTCCATCCCTCAGATTCAGAAAGAGAAATGAGTTCTCCCTTAACCCAGATTAAAGCCCACTGTCTTGGTTTGACCCTGAATGACTGATTTTTAGAAACACCTCTTCCTTCAGAGGGCACTACTATTCTGTGTTTTATGTTGCTTAGGGGCACATTGGATAATCAGGATACAGGACTTAGCTTTCTCAGGCACCAGTTAAAGCTTCCCTGAGAATTATAGTGCCTGCTTACCATATAAGCTCACCAAAGTGACCCATCCCTTAAATGAAAAAGGGGTCTGTCTAGAGATGAACTTCAGCTTTCACCCCGAAGGTGCAAACGACCAATGTTTTATTTGTGTTTACATTTTATATTTTAACAGCTACAAAATGTAAAGACAAAAAAAGTCTGCCTCTAACAACAAAAATACATGCTGATAACTTAAAAATAATTTCTCCCAGCCAGGCACGGTGGCTCATGCCTGTAATCCCAGCACTCTGTGAGGCCAAGGCCGGCAGATCACGAGGTCAGGAGATTGAGACCATCCTGGCTAACATGGTGAAACCTCGTTGCTAATAAAAATACAAAAAATTAGCTGGGCGTGGTGGTGGGTACCTGTAGTTCCAGCTACTCGGGAGGCTGAGGCAGGAGAATGGCGTGAACCCGGGAGGTGGAGCTTGCAGTGAGCCGAGATCACGCCACTGCACTCCAGCCTGGGCGACAGAGCGAGACTCTGTCTCAAAATAATAATAATAATAATAATAATAATTTTCTCCCTGCTACATAAATGGGCTTGAAACTAAGCTGAGTTTCTAAAGGATACATGTTAGTAGCTGTTAAGCCAATATATAGCCTGTCTTAGTGATATTCTACTTTTCAAAAAGTCGTATCAGCTATGAAGTTGCCTAAAGACATTTTCACAATTATTTTTTGTCTCAATATACAGCTCTGAGGATTATATAGATGGCAGCTAAATTTTGAAATGGCATTAATAAGAATGATGAAATTGATAGAGAAAAAAATATATATATATGTTTTGAGATGTAGTCTTGTGCTGTTGCCCAGGCTGGAGTGCAGGGGTGCGATCTCGGCTCACTGCAACCTCTGCCTCCCAGGTTCAAGTGATTCTCCCGCCTCAGCCTCCCGAGTAGCTGGGACTACAGTTGCGTGCCACCACCCCTAGCTAATTTTTTACATTTTTTTAGTAGAGTCGGGGTTTCACCATGTTAGCCAGGATGGTCTCGATCTCCTGACCTTGTGATCTGCCCACCTCGGCCTCCCAAAGTGCTGGGATTACAGGTGTGAGCCACCACGCCCTACCAAGAAAATATATTTTTGTACATATGAAGATTAAAATAAAAAGAAAACTACTTGCATATATTCTTTGGAGACATCAAGGAAACAACTAGCAAGTGTTGCTGAGAAGAATTCACTTTCCAGGCCTTGCCCTAGGCTATGTGCTCTATGTGAAATACCATTTGTATTGGAGAAGCTTCTGGTATCAGGGAATTTCAATCATAATTTTGGAGATTGTCATATTCCTCACAAACCTGAATGTGCATTTCTAAAAATCTTGAATTTATTAGTATTCGAGAAGAAGATTAATTTTTTTGAACATCTACTTCCTAAATGATACATATACCCTGTAATAATTTATTGGTAAACAAGTGTTATTTCATTTGCTTCCTGCAGTAGAAAATATAAATATGTCATGTGTTTGATAAAATAGTTTTAAAGGCTTCTTGTGTCACATTAATCTTATTTATTTAATTACACTAGCTCATGCTGGCAGCATACTCATTGTATTAGTCAGGGTTCTCTTAAAGGGACAGAACTAATAGGATATATATAAATTCCCATACATACCTGGTGAAACCCCATTGCTACTAAAAATACAAAAAATTAGCCAGGCATGGTGGCGTATGCCTGTAATCCCAGCTACTTGGGAGGCTGAGGCAGGAGAATCACTTGAACCTGGGAGGCAGAGTATAAGAAAAGATTCTATTTATTTTATTTTTTTATATTTTATATATTTTTTTATTTTATATTTTATTTTTATATTTTTTATTTATAAAGAAAAAAGAAAAAATTAAGCTTTAAAAAAAGGTAGCTTATGGAATAGTACTTAGTGATAAAAAGGAATGAACTATTGATATGCACAACAACTTGGATAATTTTTATGGGAATTAGCTAATTAAAAAAGGTCAGTCTTGGCCGAGCATGGTAGCTCACACCTGTAATCTCCGTACTTTGGGAGGCCGAGGCAGGTGGATCACGAGGTCAGGAGATTGAGACCATCCTGGCCAACATGGTGAAACCCCATCTCTACTAAAAATACAAAAATTAGCTGGGCATGGTGGCATATATATATATATATATATATATATATATATATATATGAGTTTATTAAATATTAACTTACATGATCACAATGTCCCACAACAGGCTGTCTGCAAGCTGAGGAGGAAGGAGAGCCAGTCCAGGTCCCAAAACTGAAGAACTTGGAGTCTGGTGCTCGAGATCAGGAAGCATCCAGAACAGTAGAAAGATGTAGGCTGGGAGGCTAGGCCTGCCTCTCTTTCTCACGTTTTTCTGCCTACTTCATGTTTGCTGGCAGCTGATTAGATTGTGCTCACTAAATTAGGGGTGGATCTGCCTTCCCCAGCCCACTGACTCAAATGTTAATCTCTTTTAGCAACACCCACACAGACACACCCAGGAATAATACTTTGTATCCTTCAATCCAATCATGTTAACACTCATTATTAACCATCACACTCATTTTAGTTCGTTTATTGTATTTTAGTAGACTACAAAATCATACACAATTATTTACTTCATATTCTAATCAGGTTCGATCTGACCATTTCCACCAAACTGGAGTCACTGTAAATTGTTTTTCCTCTGGGTTCGTTACAGTTAGATGCTTGCCTTTGGCATGTTTTTCTTGGAGGAATAACTGTTCTCTACCTTCAGAAAATAATATATGGGAGTGGCCGTGCATCATGGCCTGTCCTGTGAGAGTCATTGAAGAAAAATTGCTGATTGAAAGCAATGTGCTGAACCACTACTGATCATTGCTCAGGTAAATCTTTCTTTTTAGTACTAAAGTGCCACTTGGTAGCAGTGTAACAGTACACATTTCTGCAAAACTGTAGTTTGGAATGTAACTTTCACAAAATGGTCCCTTTGAGGTTTCACACCATGTTTTGAAAATATTTTTTAAGAGATCATGGAAATATAACATTAAATATACTCATGATTGTGTAGAAATGTTGAAAACTCATAGACTATTTTATAGTGCTTTACCAGGGCCTTTTAAATGTTACTTTTCAAAGTCATTTTTATTTGAACTTTGAGAAATGTAACTTCATCTCAACAACACTCAGATCAAGGGACCACACTTTTAATAATATTGTAGCTAGGAATTGGACTGGAATTGTTTTTATAGTTGTGGCCTCTTAATTCTGACAGTTAATGTTCTTCTGAACAAATTATTTTCTCTTTTTTCATTTTCCTTTTAAATTGCAGTGTTTTAATATTAATATTTAGGTGTAAAGACTTTTATCTATTTCAGTTGTGTGGTAGGATGGTATACAATTGAAATAGATAAAAGAATGGCATGAAGTGGAGATATTTAGGAATTGTGATATTAATCAAATTTTCTGGTTAACTTTCTGTTAATGTTTTCTTTCTTACGAAAAGTCTTTACAACTCAATGCTGATTTTCTCATTTGCCTTCATTAATTTCATCTTTGCCTCCGACAGCCTCTAGCTTTCTGTTCAACTATTTCTTACATTATTACACATTGGGCCAGTACATAATAGCAGAAACCTCCATGCATCTGAGAAAGAAAAAGAAGCAGACATAGGTTGAAACTCCAGGATAGCACCCGTGCAGCTTCTTTGCTGAGCATCTAATTTAGAATTGTGATATGTAAAGTCTTGACTTCTGAAAAGAGTCAGCAGTTGTGGTTGCAAAAGGTACGTAAACTACTTTCTAGGTGGCTACTTTCTAGAGTGGCGAGAATGGCATGAAATGGAGATACTTAGAAATTGGGATATTAATTAAATTTTCTGATTAACTTTCTGTTAATGTTTTCTTTTAAATCGAGTTGAAAGGATGGTGGAACATTTAAGTCCAAACCTGTAACTAGCAAGCATATTTTACAAAAGACAGTTGCTTTATTTTCTTTATTGAGTGACCAACCATGGCTTCATACTGATTTTTATCATAAGCACCATATATTCATGGAAAGGATGGACTGAAGTTACATGTGCACTAACCTCTGGTGTTTCAGTCTATTTGGACTACTATAACAAAAATGCTGTAGACTGGTAATACACAACAGATATTTATTTCTCAGTGCTAGAGGCTGGAGGGTCCTAGGTCAAGGAGCTGGCAGATGATGCACTGGAGAGGACCTCCTTCCCCATAGAGAGATGTCTTCTCTCTGTATCCTCACAAGGTGGAAAAGACAAGGGATTTTTCTGAGGTCTCTTTCATAGGGGCATTAATTCCATTCAAGAAGAGCCTTGATCACCTCTCAAAGGCCCCACTCTCAAATGCCATCAGTATGGGGATTAGGATTTCAACATAAGAATTTTGAGAGGACATAAACTTTCAGTTTATTGCACATGGCAAGTTGTGGGCGCATTTTGTTTTATTTTTAATTAAGTTTTGATATGTGTGTGTAAGTGTGACTATGTGTGTGTATAAACTGTAAGACTGAGAAAGAGAGTCTTTTTTCCTTAGGAATGAAGTGAAATAATATCATTTGCTGTTTTAGTTTATTGAGACTTCATAGATTTATCAGATTTTATACCACAAATCTAATATTGAATTCATTTTCATTTGATAAAAGGAAACAAAGTTGTGAAATGCATGTATGCTCTGTTACTTAGAGAAATGCTTTATATTGCTCTTTGAAAAATACAAAAATAAGAAATCAAATCATGCCAAGCCCTTTATAATATAGCATTTTATATCATAATTACTATTGGCTTATATGTTTCTGTGATAACCTTATTTTGTGGGCAGTTCTTCCATAAAGGACAAATCTGTGTGCCTTAAAAAGAAAGTAGGATTCAGAACTTACAAGAAAATTTACATATTAGTAAATATTCATACATAAAGAAATAAAATTAAGAAATTCTAGTCTCAGTGACTTTTTGTTAACTTCTAATTTTAGTTAAATTATTGAATGTTAAAGCTGAAAAGAGCCATAAATATCTATAAATGATGTGATTTACCAAGGATTAAATGGGAGATGGGAACATCACAATGTATGTATCCATAGCCTCTTAGAAAATAGTTTACATAAATTCTTGCAGCACATCTGCTTCCTCTTTTCAGAAGGCGTGACTTCTGTATCATGATTATAAAGTAGATACTCAGCAAATAAGCGGCAAGTGTCCTATCCCGGAGGGCTTCAACCTATGTCTGTTTTTCCTTTTCTTTCTCCAGGTGCATCACAGTTTCTGCTATTATGTACTGGCCTGATGTGTAATAATGTGAGAAATAGTTACACAGAAAAGCTAGTGGCTGTGGGAGGCCGAGATACAGTTAATTAAGGCAAAACAGAAAATCAGCATTGAGTTTTCAAGCCTTTTTGAAATAGTACTCAATGTGAAAGTGAAACTGGAAAGGTTCCCTTGTCCCCCTTGCAGGGCGTGCGTTGGGGGTATGACTCACTTCTTCAGCGCCCCGCTGCCCAGACCTCTAGGGGAGCATACAGAGGGGCAGGCTGTCGGGCTCCAACCCTACGGCAGTGTCTAGGGGTGAATGTTTACAGTTCCTGAAGCCCCAGTGGGCATGTGTTACAGGGTGCTCTTTTCGTTTTGCTCTTTTAATTTTGCCATCTATAGGCGGCTTGTGTTAACCGGTTCAAGTAGACCCTCTACCTTGTTGCAAGGACAGAGGGCTTTCTGTATCCTGGGGTTCTTGCCTTGGTGTACCTGAAGAATCGGATCACACCTGGGCTCGGAGAATGAGTGCAAGGTTTTATTGAGTGGAAGTAGCTCTCAGCAGACGGGGGAGCCAGAAGGCAGATGGTTTTCCTATGCAGTCGGGCTGCTTGGTGGCCCCGGGCTCTCTTCCATCTGCCCTGGCCAAACTCCACATCATTCTGCCGGTCAGTGGCCTGTTGGTCAGTGGCCTGCTGGTGTCGGGGCATCTGGCGGTGCGCTCTTCCGCAGGCATGCTCCCCTCAAAGTCTTCTCAATGTCCAGCTGTTTGTCTTCTTCCACCAATGTATTCCTCTGGTTGTACAGCAGCTCATGTCTCTGCCTTGCTAGGGTCTTGGGTTTTTATAAGCCCAGGATGGGGACGTGGCGGGACAAGGTAGACTTGGAAAATGCCGCATTTGGGCGTGAAGACCTAGGTCCGTGGGATAGAGCCCTAGCCAGGGACCATGCCCGCTTCTACTCAGCACTTTCCTTCCCCCTTCCATATCATTTAAAGGGACCACGCTCTTCCCTTTCCAGCACTTCCATATCAAAAGTTTGTGTGCATTCATGTGCATCTGTAGTAAATATGGTCACTAAACCCTTTTTTAAGACCTTTTTTATCCATAACCCAGCCTTTATCACCCGCCTGCCCCCACCACCACCACCAACAACCCGATCAGTGCAAAATAAGAAGCCATTGCTTGGAATTTTGATGTGTTTCCCATTGGCATAGATTGAGGAGAGTCAACATCTGCATACGCTTTCTCAGGTACACTGGAATGCAAACTTGATAAGGACAAGATATTTTGTTTCCTTTCATTCACCTATGTGTCCCAAGTACCTAATACAGAGTGGCACATAAGAGAAACTCAGTAAGTATTCGTTAATTTAATAAATAGTTAAATAAAAATGGAAATAAAAGTAATTTATTAAAAATATGTATTTAAAGTTCTGAACCTTGAGGAAATGAAGACAGAAATGCAGAATTATCTCTTGATAGACTTTTCATCCTGATACAAAAAAAAGATTAGACCAGTAGCAATTAACGTTTCCATTCAAGAATCTAAATCAAAAATCTAACAGAACTAAGAGCACGACATAGAACTAAGGATCAAATAACAGGCAGAGCGGACTCAGAGAAAGCACATACATTAAGACAGAGGTGACACACGCATACTCACACATGCACTTTCATATTACATTTAACTACTTAGTAAATAATTCTTTTATATTGTGGCCAGTCATTCTCAACTAAACCTTTATTGTTCTTCATGGAATTCTTTTTTTTTTTTTTTTTTTTTCGAGATGGAGTCTCATTCTGTCCCCCAGACTGGAATGCAGTGGTGCGATCTCGGCTCACTGCAAGTTCTGCCTCCCCGATTCACGCCATTCTCCTGCCTCAGCCTCCTGAGTAGCTGGGACTACAGGCGCCCGCCACCATGCCTGGTTAATTTTTTGTATTTTTAGTAGAGACGGTGTTTCACGATGTTAGCCAGGATGGTCTCAATCTCCTGACCTCGTGATCTGCCCGCCTCGGCCTCCCAAAGTGGTGGGATTACAGGCGTGAGCCACCGCGCCTAGCCTGTTCAAGGAATTCTTATAAAGATTAGTACTCACAGGAGTGCAAATTTACTCCCCCGGGAATATCTGGCAATTTCTTGAAAGCTTTCTGATTGTCACAACTGGAGTGTTGCTACTGTCATCTAGTGGGTAGAGGCCAAGGATGCTATAAAATACAGAGGAAATTCACCCACAACGAAGAGTCATCTAGTGCAAATATCCTTAGTGCTGAGCCTGAGGAACGCAGCTATGACGGGAGTTACGGTTCTCCTGGGGACACCTCTCAGCTGGGAACAGAAGAACTGGCTAAACAAGACTGTGCTACTAGGTGGGCTAGTCCAAGTAAATGAGAGCTGAATAGAGCACAGTCCAGTTGAAGCACCCCATTGTTGTACCTAAATGAACTACGCATGAAAATATAAACAACAAAAGTAAATTTAAAAAGATCGCTGAGATTTTATTTGATTCTCATAAAAGTAGATTTGAAAATTCCTATCATGCCGGTAATTACAACTCTGTGACCATATGAATTATGAAGGTAGTATCTGAGAGACTATCTACGTAGACTATCTACGTCTAACACATAGCAAGGCATCAATAATTACTGAGTGTTTGAATAATTGAATAAATTAAATGCAATGCTTGATTTTCCTTGACTCACAGAGTTATGCTAAGGTAAAGGTATGATTCCCTAATACATATATTTTGAATACATCAGTGATGAAGACTGATACATTGAAAATGATACATTAGTTTGGTTTCCTCTAGAAGCAGAATCCAAAGTGAAATTAGATATGCAAGAGATTTATTGGAGGAAATACTTGTTCAACATGTCAAGGGAGCCAGGGGTAAGCAGAACAATCAGAATGAGTTTCATTTCGGAAAACTGAAGGAGAGGAGAAGAGTAGAAAGTGTCTTGAACCTCAGCACAGTTTCAAGAAAGTTTTGATCAAGCCCATAAAGGAATCCTCAAGCTCAAGTCTCCCATTTGAGGAGTTCTGTGTCTTGCAGAAATGGGTCTGTGTTAGTATCTCCACTGTGCAGTCATCAACTGGAAGCTGCCCACAGAAAGCCTGACCTTGGCATGAATGCCGTGGTAGTTCTGGAGAAGCGACAGCTGGGGCTGTCTTTCTGCTCCCTCTAGTAGGAGGTGTGAATGGTGCATTTTTATATTTGTTACATCATCCAAAACAAGAAGATAGAATGTTCTCCAATCTATTTTCACACAGGATACATCAGAAATTTTGAGAATCTCTAGTAAGAGAGAAATGAAGGCAGAAATGAGAATCTGCACCTTCTTTCCTCATTTGTGGTAATGTTTTATAACTATTAAACCTTTAGACACAGAATTACGGTGTGGGTTTTATATCTGTGAAAGGAAAATAATTCTGGGGGCCCCAAAGTCACTAAGCTAAAGAGAAAAGTCAAGCCGGGAACTGCTTAGGGCCAACCTGCCTCCCATTCTATTCTAAGTCACCCGTCTACTCACTGAAAAAAATGCATATCTGGCTGGGCATGGTGGCTCACCCCTGTAATCCCAGCACTTTGGGAGGGCGAGGTGGGCGGATCATAAGGTCAGGAGTTCGAGACCAGCCTGGCCAATAAGGTGAAACCCCATCTCTACTAAAAATACAAAAATTATCTGGGGGTGGTGGCAGGTGGGGTGCCTGTAATCCCAGCTACGCGGGAGGCTGAGGCAGGAGAATTGCTTGAACCCAGAAGGTGGAGGTTGCAATTAGCCAAAGATCATGCCATTGCACTCCAGCCTGGGTGACAGAGCAAGACTCCAACTCAAAATAAATAAATAAATAAATAAATAAGTAAAATGCAATCTGGTTGCCTCCTTTGTAGAAACTAATCAGAAATTCTAAAGAATGCAAGCATTTGTCTCTTATCCACCTGTGACCCGGAAGCCCTCTCCTCACTTTGAGTAGCCCTGCCTTTGCTTCCAGTTGCTCCACCTTTCCCGACCTAACCAATGTTCATCTTACATATGTTGATTGATGTCTCCTGTCTCCCTAAAATGTATAAAACCAAGCTGTGCTCTGACCACCTTGGGCACATGTCTTCGGGACCTCCTGAGGCTGTGTCATGGGCGTGCATCCTTAACCTTGGCAAAATAAACTTTCTAAGTTAACTGACTCCTGTCTCAGATATCTGGGTTTCACATATTCATGGTAGATAATTCATATTTGCAAAGCCGTGAATTGATATTAGGAGCCAGTATGCAGCCGGGAGTGGTGGCTCATGCTTGTAATCCCAGCACTTTGGGAGGCCGAGGCGGGCAGATCACGAGGTCAGGAGATTGAGACCACGGTGAAACCCCGTCTCTACTAAAAATACAAAAAAATTAGCCGGGCGTGGTGGCGGGCGCCTGTAGTCCCAGCTACTCGGAGAGGCTGAGGCAGGAGAATGGCGTGAACTCGGGAGGTGGAGCTTGTAGTGAGCCGAGACCACGCCACTGCACTCCAGCCTGGGCGACAGAGCGAGACTCCATCTCAAAAAAAAAAAAAAAAAGGAACCAGTATGCATTATGCATTAATAATACAGAATGTTGACTGAAGTTTTGAAAGGATAGCTAAAAAGAATACCTGGCAGCCAGGCACAGTGGCTCACGCCTGTAATCCCAGCACTTTGGGAGGCTGAGGCGGGCGGATCATGAGGTCAGGAGTTCAAGACCAGCCTGGCCAACATGGTGAGACCCCATCTCTATTAAAAATACAAAAATTAGCCAGGCGTGGTGGCACACACTTGTAATCCTAGCTATTCAGGACGCTGAGACAGAAGAATTGCTTGAACCCAGGAGGCGGAAGTTGTAGTGAGCTGAGATCATGCCACTGCACTCCAGCCTGGGTGACAGAGGGAGACTCCATCTCAGGAAAAAAAAAAAAAACTGAAAAGAATACTTGGCAAGTGCAGGCAGATGGACTCATATCTACTCATGTTAAGATAGCCTGATATGTGAAAATTTGCTTATACCCATAGTTTCTGATAAAAAAGAGTTTAAAATGTTCTTCAACTTCTAATGGCAAGGAATATTAGATATTAATAATATATTTTAATATTTAATATCAGTATTAGATTTTAATATAGCAATACTGGCATTTCTACCTCTTGGCTCTATGATGAACTAAAAATTTACTAATGGAGTTAGATATAAAGCTATAGGTTTTATATGGTGATTTTGACACAGGTTGATGTGGGCCCAAATTTTACAATAGAAACCAGTTCTCATATTTCTAATTTTTCTATTGCATGCCTCTTAATTCTTTCCATGATTGATCTTTTCAACGGTACAACACATATTCATGTGTGCTAATCTGAATCAAAATGAACAGTCATTTAGAGTAAATCAAGCTTGATATATATTCTTACCTTCTTTTGACATTAATCTCCAGATCATGCTAATTTTGCTTTATCTTTTGAATCAGTGCTTCTTACATTTGGAGAGGGCATGCTATTATTTCCAATGAGAAATAGATTTATGCTAGAGCAAAATGAAGTGGACCAGCACTATAGGACATGCTGGAAATAGTACCCTTATGACCAACTAGCAAGATTAATTCCCCTATTTACCATTTATAGTAGATTGCCATAGTTTGCACTCTTTTGAATTTATGCTGTTTTAAATGCCACATTTTGCTTGCCTTTTTTCTAACTTACATAATAACTAATAGGCATATTTAAGAAGTAGAATACATACAGCTCAGAAATGCAATGTGCACTATTTTAAGACTGCAGCTGCATTTATTACCCTATTCCTCTCAAGTATTCAGGTTATTTTTATCTAACTTTCCTGAGAAAGTACTGGCCACATGCTTTCACAACTTGCTTTGTGTCAAATCTATTTCTACCAAAGTGTAAAGGAAAAAAAAAAAAGGATAACCAGTCACAAGATTAAAGATGTCTGACTAATCCTAATTTATTTTAAAAATCTACATGCTTAAGAATGCAGTAAACACCACACCTTCCCTTCTGCCTGTCTTTTATTGCCATTTTGTTTTCTTATTATTTACTTATTTATTTATTTATTTTGAGAAAAGGTCTCACTCAGTCACCCAGGCTGGAGTGTAGTGGCACAATTTCAGCTCACTGCAACCTCCGCCTCCCAGGCTCAAAGGATCCTTCCACTTCAGCTTTCCAAGTTGCTGAGACTATAGTTGCACGCCATCATGTCCGGCTAATTTTTGTATGTATCATTCTTGTATATATAATAATATATATATAATTTTATATATATATATATATGTATGTATATATTTTTCTTTTGAGACGGAGTCTCACTCTGTCACCCAGGCTGGAGTGCAGTGGCACGATCTCAGCTCACTGCAATCTCCACCTCCCAGGTTCAAGAGATTCTCCTGCCTCAGCCTCCCAAGTAGCTGGGACTACTGGTGTGGGCTGCCACGCCCAGCTAATTTTTTGGGTATTTTTTTAGTAGAGATGGGGTCTCGCCATGTTGACCAGGCTAGTTTCGAGCTCCTGACCTCAGGTTATCTGCCCACCTCTGCCTCCCAAAGTGCTGGGATTACAGGTGTGAGCCACCACACCCAGCCTATAATTATATTTTTATCCTCCTTTTTTGCCCCAAAAGAATAAGAGGTTGTTAACAATAAATATGCTAACACAAAAAAAGAACTTTGAAATTCTATCTTGATATTAGTGTCAAGCACTATTAAAATATTTTCTATAAATTATCTTTTTTAATCTTTACAAGGATCCTCTGATATAAAAAGCATTGTTATCCTCACTTTGGGGTTGGAAAATCTGATTTCCAATGTGATGGTTATGTGTCAACTTGTTTGGGTTAAGTGATGCACAGATAGCTGTTATATTATTTTTGGGTATGTCTCTGAGGGTGTTTCCAGGAGAGATTAGCATTTGAATCAGTAGACTAAGTAAAGAAGATCCACCTTCGGCTGGGCATGGAGACTCACGTCTGTAATCCCAGCACTTGGGAGGCTGAGGCGGGTGGATCATGAGGTCAGGAGATCGAGACCATCCTGGCCAACATGGTGAAACCCCGTCTCTACTAAAAATACAAAAACTAGCTGGGCATAGTGGTGCATGCCTGTAATCCCAGCTGTTAGGGAGGCTGAGGCAGGAGAATCCCTTGAACCAGGGAGTCTGAGGTTGCTTGAGCCGAGATCTCACCACTGTACTTCAGCCTGGCAGCAGAGTGAGACTCCATCTCAAAAAAAAAAAAAAAAAAAAATCCACCCTCACCAGTGTGGATGGGCATCATCCAACTGTTGAAGGCAGACTAGAACAAAAAGGTGGAGGAAGGCTAAATTCATTCTGTCTCTTCTGAAAATGGGACATACATTTCCCACCACTGGGCATTGGAACCCCTGGTTCTTGGACCTCTGCAATCCAGGATTTACACCAGCAGCCCCTGGGTTTTTAGGCCTTTGGCCTTGTACTGGATGTTACATCATCAGCTCCCCTGGTTCTAAGGCCTTCAGATTTGGACTTAAATTACACCACCGGCTTTTCTGGTTTTTCAGCTTGCAGAAGCAGCTTATGGGACTTCTCAGCCTCCATACGCATGTGAGCCAATTCCCCTAATAAATTCTCTCTTAAGTATCTCTATCGATCAATCTATATTTTTATATACTATTCGTTCTGTTTCTATAGAGAACCGTGACTAATACACTCAGATAAATTAACAGACCTGCCCAAGGTCTCATAGTTAGTAAGTCATAGATAGTAAGGATTGGATTTAAGTAAATTAGATTTAAATTTGGACATTTAAACTTCTTATACACTACTGCCTCTCTGAATGAAAGCCTACTAAAGGTATATAGCAAGTTTATTCATTAAAATAAATAAAACACAACATTACTAAAATAGATGGATGCAATTAACATTGCTAATACCTTATATTAGATATTTATATGTAAAACTTTATCCATGGAAACAACATAATATTCAATAGTTAATGCTGCAAAATTATTCACATTATTTCCTACCCCCAATACAACCTTTATTGTAAGAACAAACATAATATAAAAATCTTAATAATTTTAAGATATTAAAAATAGCTAAACCTGAAGACGTAATAGCTTATTTAATACCAAAGTTGGCTTAAAAATGCCTAAATAATTGGTAGAATAACTTTGCCTATTTCCTCAGATAAAATGTTTCCCAGCCAGGTATTAGCAAGTCTTTTAAATCAGTCATGACCTTTGCCAAGTAATAAAGGCTAACATCATCAGTGATAAGTCATGGTGATAGCAAGCACGCCTGATTGGATGTGACAAGAAGGGCACGTCACCTCTGCGGTATTGGTCCCCCAAACCCATAACAGCAGTCTGAACAGGAGAGAAACATCAAAAGAACCCACACTGAAGATTGCTCTACAAAATATCTGACCAGGAACCTCAAAACTGTAAAGGTCAAGAAAGTCTGAGAAATGGTCACAGACCAGAAGAAAATACAAATATATGAAATCTAAGGGTGATGTGTTTTCCTGAGAGTATCCTGGAATAGAAAACAATCATTAAGGGAAAACTAGTAAAATGGTCAAATCCAAAGTAAGTGTAGACTACGTTGATATTATCATACTAATATTGAGTTTTTAGTCATGACAAATGCTCTGTAATAATTCATGTAAGATTTTAACAATATGAGACTCTGGGTGAGGTGTATGGTAAAACTCTCCACAGTATCCTTGCAACTTTTCTGTAAATCTAAACAACTCTAATCTTAAACATTCATCACAATCAATTCAAGGATATATTGCTTATTTCCTTGATCTTAGATATTCTACTTATATACCTTCTTGTATTTTAACTTTCTTAACCCTCTGATCTTAGCATTTCAACCATGAAAACCAAACAAAACCGAATTAAGAGAGCTGTTTTGTATGCCAAAATGGCAAAGTAGAGGAGAGTGGGAGGAAATCATATCTGATATTTTTTCACTTTGAATCCTTAGATTATATTGGGCTTCTATTTAGCATTTATTTTGTTTTTCAATCTCAGTAATAATAATACAAAAAAATCAAGTTCATGTAATCAGTACCATCAATTTAAAATTATAATCGGTGTTATGGGCTGAATTTTACCCTCCTAAAAATCATATGTTGAAGTCCTAACCCCCAATACCTCAGAGTATGACCTTATGTGGAGACAGTGTCTTGTAAAGACACTGAGATAATCGAATTAAAGTGAGATCATTAGTGTGGACCCTAATCTAACATGACTGGTGTCCTTATAAAAAGGGGGGATATAGATATCAAACCACACATAGGGAGATGATGTAAAGACATAGAGAGAAGATGACCACAGAGAGACATAGAGAGAAGATGTGGCTAATATATAACACAGAGAGGAGCATGGCTAATGTTTGGGCAAAGAGAGAGCCTTTGTCACTAAGTAATATATGTTACAATATAAGTAAATGTTTTCATAGTGCAAAGACTGTTAGTGCAAAATAAATGTTAAGATGACCATCCACAAATGAAGGAACAAAGTTTGGGGCAGACCCTCCCATTGCAGGCCATAGAAGGGACAAACCCTGCCAACACCTTGATTTTGGAGTTCTAGCCTCAATAAATTGCTGTTTTTAAAGCAACGAAATCTGTAGTACGTGCTTAGAGCAGCCCCAGCAAATACAGCCAGTGACTAATAATTGAAAAGAACGTATTGAGTGTAACAGTGGAGACAGCTTCAAATGCTAGGCAGTGTCAGGACACAGCTAAGGAAGTGCATGTAGTGATGAATTGGAGGACGAGTGCAGAAAAGTTCTAAGGAGGGAAAAATCGAAATGTTAAGTTGCATGGAGAGAGTAATAAGACAGTATTAGAAATTTCCAGGCTTGTACTTCCACAGCTCTACAGAAATAAAGTATATCAAATCTATGACAGAGGAACCCACACCAACCTCAACCTTAGGGATCCAAATAGCTTATTAATGAGAAGCTGGATCATATTGACTGGGGAACTGACTAGTTGACCATTGATAAGCTTTGTGTTTCAAGCAAACCCAAAGTAGCCAGGAATAAAACAAGTCAAAAAGTATTTCAGCTACACACAGTAAGTTGAAGGACTCAAAATATTAAAGAAAACCAAGGGTTTGGATGGTTAGATCATTGACAGTGAAGTGAGGGAAAAGAAATACAGACTTCAGATGAGCTTTGGGAGGGGTGATACCTTCACTATCTTCTACATTAGAAAGGTTATTTATAAATAAGGGTCCATAGTTCTTATCTGCTTGTTTCTTGGGCATGTCATCAGCTTTCATGTATTTATACATTCAAGGAACATTCACGATTAAATTCAAACTGCATTCATAGTCCTGATGAATTACGTGGAGGATAAAACCAAATGAGAAATCAGAGTCCTTCTCACATTTCCTTTCAAATTAATTCATCCAGGAAGCAAACATTGGTTGAGGTTCAAGTATGCATAATAAACTCTGGGAAGAACTACAGTGCATAGTAACATGATTAAAGAGATTCTTGGTTTTAAACTAGTAGTGAAAATAATAACCCATAAAGATCTATAACCCGGCCAGGCACGGTGGCTCACGCCTGTAATCCCGGCACTTTGGGAGGCTGAGGAGGCTGGATCACAAGGTCAGGAGTGCGAGACCAGCCTGGCCAATGTGATGAAACCCCATCTCTACTACAAATACAAAAATTAGCTGGGCGTGGTGGCGTGGACCTGTAGTCCCAGCTGCTTGGGAGGCTGAGGCAGGAGAATTGCTTGAACCCGGGAGGCAGAGGTTGCAGTGAGCCAAGATTGTGCCACTGCACTCCAGCCTGGGTGACAGACAGAACAAGACTCCATCTCAAAAGAAAAAAAAAAGAAAAAAGATCTATAACCCAACCCAGCATCATTCAAACATTGATTTCAGTAGTTCGTTTTCTAAATATTGCTAAATAATAAATAATTTAACTTCTATTTTTGATATGTGTGTATGTGTGTGCCTATGTGTACTTTTAGCTAAAGGAGATTAATTGATTACATAGAAAAGATCCATTGACAGAGTAGAATCTCTGTTATCTTTAACAAGGGATTAGTATACATTTAAAGTAACATATTCTAAGTCATGCTATAGAAATAACTTCAGATAAGTGGATATAATGATGTTTAGATTACATTCAAATAAAGGAGCTTAAGTAGATGACAATAAAAATCTACCCCAAAGTGTAACAAAGCAAAAGTCAAATACCAGATGAAAAGCATAACTGGCTCCAGTAATAGCTACCTACACCATGTAACAAAATACCCTAGAACTCAGTGGCTAGATAACAGTCCTTTATTTATTTCTTTATTTATTATATTTATTTTTTGAGACGAAGTTTCACTCTTGTCACCCAGGCTGGAGTGCAATGGCACAATCTTGGCTCACTGCAACCTCCACCTCCCAGGTTCAAGTGATTCTCCTGCCTCAGCCTCCTGAGTAGCTGGGACTACAGGCATGCGCCACCACTCCTGGCTAATTTTTGTATTTTTAGTAGAGACGGGGTTTCACTATGTTGGCCAGGCTGGTTTCAAACTCCTGACCTCAGGTGATCCACCCACCTCATCCTCCGAAAGTGCTAGGATTACAGGCGTGAGCCACCGTTCCCAGCCAACAGTCATTTATTAATGCTCAGAAGTCCACAGGCTTGCTGGATATTTCTTCTGAGCTAGATGAGGTTTGTGTAATCTTAGCTGGGCTTTCTCATTTTTGTCTGCGTTCAGTTCGTGGATGGGGAGGGAACTGGAAAGTCAACATAGCTTAATTCAGGTCGGTGGCACTTGGCAGTTGGTCAGCTCATGTAAAGAGGATGACTAAGCCACATGTCTCATCATCCAGGTTTTTGCTCACGGAGAGGACAATTTTCATGCCAAAGAGAGAAGTGCAGAGGGCGTCTGAAAGTTTACGCTGGGAACCGACACACTCTTATCTCTGCTATATTTTATCTGACAAGGCAAGTCACAGACCAGCCCAGATGCAAATGTGAAGTACAGGTTCCATCTCTTAGTGGAAGGAAACACAGAGTGAATTCAAGAAGGGATGTAAGATTATGCCTAACTTTGCAATCTACCACAGCTGTTAACCAAGTGATGTTCTGACTTGTCACAACATTCAACAAGTTATACCGAAATGTCTTCATTATTGAAATACTTAAAGAAATGTTTTCTAAAATGCCATATATATTAGATATAAACAAAAAACATACCAAAATCAATACAAATACTTCACCTCATTTAAACATTGTTACTCAAGTGTTCCCAGGAACGGTGGATATGAAGATTTTACTGTGAAGGTTGAGAAAAGAAACTCCCTTTTGTGTGAGAGGGTTAGCAACTCTATAACAAAGGACCTCAGAGCAGTGGTTTAAACAATTTTCCTTTTCTTTCCCCTCCCCTCCCCTCCCCTCCCCTCCCCTCCCCTCCCCTCCTTTCTTTGACAGAGTCTTGCTCTGTCTCCCAGACTGGAGTGCAATGGTACAATCTCGGCTCACTGCAACCTTCGCCTCCTGGGTTCAAGTGATTCTCCTGCCTCTGCCTCCCAAATAGCCAGAGCTACAGGTGTGAGCCACCATGCCTGGCTACTTTTGTAGTTTTAGTAGAGACAGGGTTTCACCATGTTGACCAGGCTGGTCTCAAACTCCTGACCTCAAATGATCCACCCGCCTCGGCCTCCCAAAGTGCTGGGATTGCAGGCATGAGCCACCGCATCTGGCCATGATAATTTATTTCTTACAGTTCTGGAGATTCAGGTGTCAACAGGGTTGATTTCATTCTTAGGCCTGTCTTTGGCTTATAGATGGTCATCTTATTGCTGTATCCTCACATATCTGTGTTGTATCTTCTGTATCCTCTAAGTCTGTGTTTTCTGTGTCCTAATCTCTTGTTCTTAAAAGGACAAGGGTCACATTTGAATTAGCCCACACACATATGACTTCATTTTCCCTCACTGACCTCTTTAAAGGTCCCATCTCCAAATACAAGCACATTCTGGGTTACTGGGAATTAAGACTTCAGCATAGGAGCTCCAGGTTGCAGTGGGGGCAATAATTCCTCCAATAAAACATCCTATAGAAATAAAACCAAACAGTCTATTGATTGCTGGACATGTTATATAGTGCTCTATAAATAGCCTTGTTAAAGCAAACTAGATATGGCCTGAGAAGGACTCTGCACTTCCGTATTTGAGTCCTTGTGGATGAACTGCGACCTAGCTTAATTGGTAGACAAAATTGAAAATGTAACTTAGGAGTATGCACCTGTAACAATAGCTGAGTCTTGGCCAATCCCGGTGGCCGCACCTCAACCGCTCACACACTGCTGAGTGTCCAAACTGCTCAAATAAGGCAAACGCCAGGTGTAACCAATCCAGTCGTTTCTGAACTTCACTTCTGATTTCTGTATGTCATTTTCCTCTTTTGTCTATAAATCTTCTTCCACCACGTGGCTGTGCTGGAGTCTCTGTGAACTGCTGTGATTCTGGAGCTGCCTGATTTGTGAATCATTCATTACTCAATTAAACTCCTTTAAATTTAATTTGGCTGAAGTTTTTATCAGTCTCTCTAAATAGACTGATTCCATTTGTATTAGTGTTAATTCTACAGTTGTTCTGTTCACACTACCGTCAGTGGAGACTACTGAGAATGAATATTCTCTGCTGGCTTTCTTTGAGAATTATCTGTATCCATTTTTGATCTACAGGTTTTGCTCGTTATGCTTCTGGAATAAGTTTTTATGATTTGGCCAGTGTACATATAGATCAACTATTTCAGTGAGTAGAATTGAAACTTTTATAAAAACTCAAGCCTTTGTGAATAGATATTTGTATCAATCTTTTGCCTTAATTTCAGCTCAATTTCAGGCGAGTATAAGGAGACAGATGAAGATCTTTTGTACGTTTTGGCTTTTTATATATATTACATGTGTGCACAGTACTATGCATTTATATGTACTATGAATTATAATCACTCTAGTTTCTGAGAAGGTGAGAAGAGCATAATTTTTATTTTTTATTACATAAGTACAAATAGATGTTGATAATTTCAGAGATATATTTAGTTCAGGGAATGAAACAAAAGCCAGAACACCAGCCTGCCTTTCACTCACATTTTCATTATGTAACTGGGAATCTACAGGTACCTGGCTCTGCACAAATCTATGTTCATCAGAGAAGAAAAGACTTTATTTCAACAGAAAAATCATTTTGCCTAAACCAAGACATATTCACAGACTTCACTTGAATTGTGTGGAAACAAATTAAATACCCTAGATGCAACTCTTAATCTCAATGACTAAATGTTGCTTCTTTCTCCATACAGCTATTATTGCTATTTAATTGAAGAATAAAAGTATTTCCTAAAAGACAACTACTTCTTAGTTTTAAGAGATTGGGCAAATAAAACAAAATACTATAGAACTCTTGCCTTGACAAGTACATGCCTGGGTTTTTTTCCATAGCTACTCAGGAATTGAATGCATCTTTACATCTACTGTTCTAACAAGGATGCATACCCTTCCCCCACACTATTTTTTTAAATGTAATCTCAGAAAATAGAAACTATAACAAAATAATATGCAAGCATGTCTTAACTAGTTACAAAAGAGGCATAAAGCATTTCTAAATTTTCAAAGAAGGGATCTTGAAGAGCTTTTTTTTTTTTTTTTCTGTAAAGTTCAGCATATTTGTTGACAGTTTTGGAGCATGAATTCAAAATCAGGGCTTTTAAGCACCCAAACATGTTATTTTTGCTGTGCTCAATTGCATGAAGAGTTAGACTTGCTCATGCTACTTTCTTTTCTTTACTCTCTCAGCCTCAAGAGCAGATAACTGTCCTCCCTTGGATGCAGAGAGTAAAACTTTCTGTTATATAAAAGTGAGAGTTCTTGGCCAGGCACGGTGGCTCATGCCCGTAAATCCCAGCACTTTGGGAGGCCAAGGTGGGCAGATCACAAAGTGAGGAGATCGAGACCATCCTGGCCAACATGGTGAAACCCCATCTCTACTAAAATACAAAAAATTAGCCAGGTGTGCTCGTGCGCACCTGTAGTCCCAGCTACTTGGGAGGCTGAGGCAGGGGAATCACTTGAACCTGGGAGGCGGAGGTTGCAGTGAGCTGAGATCGCGCCACTGCACTCCAGCCTTGGCGACAGAGTGAGACTCTATCACAAAAAAAAAAAAAAAAAAAAAAAAAGTGAGAATTCTAAGCTCAATGTAATGAATATTTGGATGTTGTCTTCCAGTACTTGTGACATTTCCTAAAATTATTAATAGGAGACCTCCACGTAAGGCCCAATAGTCTTTTGCACAACCTTCACCAAGAACTCTCCATGATGCTCTGGACACACATATTATAGACCAATGGATCTTGACCATTCTTACCATGTGAAAGACTGGCATTGGGGATTCCTATTTACTGATGTATCATTATTATTTATTAATTAACTTGCTCCATTTCAACTCTGGCATTCTCTTTTAAGTACTTTTTACCTCTCAACCTAAACTCTAATGACATTGAATTTTTTTCATGATTAATTCACTGTCTTCATCACTAATTCACTGATTAGAATTATCTGATACCCAGAATTCCATTATTAATATTTTGGTCTCTAAAGTCCAGACCACCTGATACTAGGATAGCATGATCCTGATAAGCTGTCAGTTTTGAATGGTATTCTTTTTTAAAGTTATCCACACACCAATATTATGAGGAAAGGTTTGGGTATTGAACAAAAAGATTAAGGAGTATTCTATGTAAATTTATTTTATATTTACTGTCATTTTATACTCTGATTATCTTTTCTCAAACTTCTAAGGCATTCTATTTGATGGTAAATTATCTATATTTTCTTTCTGGATCATATAGGATGTAAGAGATTTTGTTGCATTACAAACAACCCCCAAATCCAATTGGTTTATAAAACAAGGTTTATTCTTTGCAAGTGAAGCATGTTTAACTAGGTCCAGCAAGGCCCTCTGCTTATCATTGTTGTTCAGAGATGATTATTGATAGACATCTAACTTTGATACTCTAGGGGAAGAAAAATATATTTTCCTCATTCATGCTAGTTTCATGGCCGAGGCTTCCTTAACAAAAGACAGGACTGACAGGATACAAGCGTACACATTAATTTAATATAAGTTTTGTATGACATGGAAGCCTCCCTAAGGAAATGAAGACCAGAAGAAAAAGTTAAATTTGCATATGTTTATGCTAGGTTTATGAAGTGGCCTGTTTGTTTAGATTCTTCTCTTTGATCCTGTGACTTCATAGATAAGGATGTTCCTTTCCTCCTGGTATAGGGAAAGCCCTTTGGCATAAGGGTCTCATGGCGCTCTTTAGGGGAATGTCAGAAAATCTTTCCTAAGCTTATGCCCTCCTTCAGGGAAGAAAAGTGAAAGTAACCTTCCTGCTTCCGCTGTTTTCTTAAATGCTGTAATTTGGAGCAGTGTGCCCTGAGCTCCATCAATATACCTCCTTCCATACCCTATAGCCAGTGGAGGAAAGTCATGGCAAGCTACACACTGGCTCTTCACCATCTGGCAGAGGTGGTACATATCATTTTTGCTCACCATTCCCCAGGCAAAACAAGACATATAGCCAGTGATGGGAATTTGGAATTTACACCCAAAATGCAATCTGTGTAGACTACCACAAGTCTAGTCTTCTGGTCTCAAATGTTCAATGTAGTCTCCTTCACGTGTGAAAAGCAAATTCCTTTCTATTCACCTTCCTTCACCCCCCCAAGAAAAACCCAATTCAGTTACAGCACTAGGCTTTAAATGTAGGGTCTTATGGTAGTCTCCACACAACTTATTTTATTCTGTGGAGCCAACAAATAAAATGGTTGTATTTTCTCTCTAGCCATATCCCCTTCTACCCTCACATGCTTAGTATACACATATAGAAAAGAGTCATCACAATTGCAATAAACCCTCCCATTAAGAATGAGGAAAATAGGGCCAGGTGCGGTGGCTCACGCCTGTAATCCAGGCACTTTGGGAGGCCAAAGTAGTTGGATCATGAGGTCAGGAGTTTGACACCAGCCTGGTCAACATGGTGAAATCCCGTCTCTACTAAAGATACAAAAAATCAGTCAGGTGTGGTGGCGCGTGCCTCTAATCCCAGCTACTCTTGAGGCAGAGGCAGGAGAATCACTTGAACCCAGGAGGCGGAGGTTGCAGTGAGCAGAAATTGTGCCATTGCACTCCTGCTGGGCGACAGGGCGAGACTCTGTCTCAAAACAAAACAAAACAAACAAACAACAACAAAAAAAAAAACAAATAAGAATGTAGAATGGGATTTGCACATTTGCAAATGACAATTCTGAAACCCTGCCAGGCAGGCATTTTGAGGGTCCTTTTTCAGCACATCACTAGAAATATAAATAAAGTCAATGTTAAAGACAAAAATTATTCATACAGTAATTAAAACAGTAAAGAAGACTTTATTAAGACTACTGCTATCGGGGAAAGAAATGGGGGTCAACTTTGACTGTAGCAAAGATAGCTGGAGGTTTATAGCTAAAGAGGAGAGTGAGAAGGTCAGTGGATGGAAAGTTGCTAGGAGGAGGCGTCAAAGATAGGGGAATTCTTGCTAAACCAACTTAATTGTATTCTTGCTGAAGGGCAGGCCAAAGACATAGACAACAAAGATGGGAGATGAGAAACCTGATCAGATATGGAGGGTCATCCGGTATCAGAGGTCAGGGATTCTTTAAGGAGAATTCTTGCTAAGACTGGACTGTGCACACCAGGTAAGACTGGGTGGCTAAGGTTAAGGCCTACTCTATAAGTGTGCTTAGAGGAGCCTGGCTACAGCTGGGTCAAAGAGCGAGTTTTGTCACCAAGTATTACAATATAAGTAAATGCTTTAATAGTGCAAAAATTAATAGTGCAAAATAAACATTACCATGTGGGTCAAAGCATCATATTTTTCTCAACTTGTATCTAACTGAATTGATACTGGTCTAGAAAATATTTAATCTTCTTCTATGCCCCTCCATACACTGCTTGTCAGAAAAGTTGCTTTAGAGTGGCTATTTTAAAAAAAGAAAAAAAAAGGCTGGGCGCGGTGGCTCACGCTTGTAATCCCAGCACTTTGGGAGGCCGAGGCGGGTGGATCACGAGGTCAGGAGATCGAGACCACGGTGAAACCCCGTCTCTACTAAAAATACAAAAAAATTAGCCGGGCGTGGTGGCGGGCGCCTGTAGTCCCAGCTACTCGGAGAGGCTGAGGCAGGAGAATGGCGTGAACCCGGGAGGCGGAGCTTGCAGTGAGCCGAGATTGCACCACTGCACTCCAGCCTGGGTGACAGAGCGAGACTCCATCTCAAAAAAAAAAAAAAAAAAAAAAAAAAAAAAGAAAAAAAATATTGCTGCAAGTTATTCTGATTTTCATCACTGGCTCCTGCCATCCTGCCTCAACGAGGGTTTTGTTTTCTTCCTTCTTCCATGGAACACCAGAAGCTGCCTTTCCTCTGTCAGGGAGCCCTCCCACAGTGGGAACTTGAACCTGTTTCAGCCTTTGCTGCCTCATAGTCAGTCCATAGACGTGTTGTCCACTCATACTCCTGCTTAACGTCAAGACTGTTTTCCTTCAGCGCACACCCTTGCTGTGCACATCTCCATGTACACTGGCCTTATTTTTATTTATTTTTTTACATGTAAAAAGCATGTTCTTTTATTGTCCTGGTCCAAATTTGAGATATTTACCTTCCAATTTGTTTTCTGAGTCTTTTTTTGTTTTTCTCATGTCTCTGTTCTGTTTCACTGGCAGATGCTTCTGGTTGATCTGCTGGAGATGGAATTCTGTAGGTGTTAAGAAGTGTGGCTAGAAGGGTTTATCTCCATTTTCATTAGGCATCTTTCATTTGGAAAAATCCACCTTGATCTCATGGCAAACCTGAGATGGTGGCTGTTTCAAGTGCAGTCCAGGGAAAACTTGTGTTGCAACTTACATGACACACTTAACAAATGCAGAGTCTGGGAGTTTTGTCATTTCTGGAGCTTTCTAAGCATTCCCTCCTGTTTCTAAACACACACCTTGATTTTCATCTAAGTGGACTTTAAACTCTAGACAATGTAAAGGATTTTCCCACTATACTGTATTCTACAGCCTAGGAAAGTAACAAATATTTCCTGGAATTGTTTTTTGGCTACACTATGAAACGCCTTTAAGACTGTGCATATATAAGACATCCTGCATCGGCATTCTTGGCCACCATATTGTTCCTGCTCAGTACATCTAAATAACTACATATTTGCCTTAACACAGTTGCTTCTGGAAATGGGGAAGCCACTGTGGCTATTTAAATCTAGATTTGAAATATTTCTCAATATTTCTTTTATTTTCACTTATGCTACAAATTCAAATAGAATCTGCCAGGAGAAACTAGATGTAAAGAGATGGAAGCAAGGTGCCAAAGTCAGTCATAACATTTTCTTATTCCATTTAATAATTTATTTAAGCATATGGGTTTGAAAGACTTATCTTAAAGCATCAGCCAATATATCATCTCATTTACTTACAGCTTCATCCCTAGTTCTCCTTGCTCTCTTCCTATCTCATTCTTATGAGCAATGAGAACACTTCAAGAGACTCTAAAGCAATTTCTTCTTAAAGAGATGTTGATATGCGTGTTACAAGCTTGCAAAAATGGATACGGATTATTTTCTTCAATTGGGTAATATAAGGAGGCTGATATCCTAGAAGTCTCAGATTCATTTAGCTTAAGTAGTATTATCATTGAGACTTGACCACATTTTGCATATGAATATTCTGCCTTTTTCTGTCTGGTAATTTAAAAGCCCAAGTTGTGTGAAAATGAAGGGTTATGAAGCTACCTCCATTAAATACAAAGTATAAAGTTTTTTTTTTATTGCTCTTTAGGCACAGATTATTAATGCTGTAATGACACTAAAGAGTATTAAACGCAAATTTGCAAAGCTCTAAAGAGCTTTATTAAGATAAGCAACATTTTATTGAGTTAATTCAGTTGCTATTTTAATGAAAATCTGGCTAAATAAATCTCAGAGGAAGCCACCACAAATGTCCTATCATGTATTCTGGGGAGTAAGCAACTGAATTTAGGAGGATGGAGAGATAAACCTGTGAGGAAGCAGAAGCTTAGAAAAGGTGAAGTACAGGACTACAATCAGTCTCTCAGAACAATTTCTTTCATTTCTGTTACTATCACTACAATTGACTACCATACAAACCAATAGTCTTGTCTTTTGATACTAAGACAATTGGTTTGTATGGCAGTCAATTGTAGTGATAGTAACAGAAATTACATTTAGCAAACATAAGAGAAACGTTTCATTTCTTTTTTTTTTCTTTTGAGATGGAGTCTTGCTCTGTGGCCCAGGCTGGAGTGTAGTAGTACAATCTCAGCTCACTGCAACCTCCGCCTCCCAGGTTCAAGCAATTCTCCTGCCTCGACCTCCTGAGTAGCTGAGACTACAGGCATGGGCCACCACTCCTGGCTAATTTTTGTATTTTTAGTAGAGACAGGGTTTCACTATGTTGGCCAGGCTGGTCTCGAACTCCTGACGTCAAGTGATCCACCCGCCTCAGCCTCCCAAAGTGCTGGAATTACAGGCATGAGCCACTGTGTGTGACTCAGTTCTTTGTTTCAATTTTTTTTTTTTTTTTTTGAGGCAGAGTCCAGCTCTGTTACCATGTTGGAGTGCAGTGGCACGATCTCGGCTCACTGCAACCTGCGCCTCCTGGGTTCAAGTGATCCTCCTGCCTCAGCCTCCCAAGTAGCTGGGATTACAGGCACGTGCCACCATGCCCTGCTGATTTTTGTGTTTTTAGTAGAGATGGGGTTTCACCATGTTGGCCAGGATGTTCTCCATCTCTTGACCTCGTGATCTGTCTGCTTCGGCTTCCCACAGTGCTGGGATGACCGGTGTGAGCCACCGGGACTGGCTCCTCATTTCTTTCTTTCTAAATAAATGAAAGGTGTCTCTTATGTTTGCTAAATGAAAGAAAAGTGTTTTTGTGTTTTTGTGCAGTATAAATTTGAAATTCGAGAGAAGAAGAAAGAAAAAAATGAAAGAAAATAAGAAATTGAGGAGTTAAAAATGAGACAGGAAAGCAGAGAGACAGGGAAAGAGGGAAGGAAAGAAGGAAAGAGGAAGGAAGCAAGGAAGGAAAGGAAGGAAGGAAAGAAGGAAGGAAGGAAGGAAGGAAGGAAGGAAGGAAGGAAGGAAGGAAGGAAGGAAGGAAGGAAAGAAGGAAAGAAGGAAGGGAGGGAGGGAGAGAGGGAGGGAGGGAGGGAGGGAGGAAGACGATTAATAAAAGCAGTTTTTTTGAGCATTCATGAGCTAGACAAGAACATCAGGTTCTCATCTTGGAGTATGCAATTGACTTAGTAGGTGACCTGGACAAATTCCTTAACATCTCTGGATAATAGCTTTTACACTTTTCAGTTGAAATGGTCTGTCTACAGGCATGTTTCAACATGCGTACTAGGAACTTTCAACGGAACAAATCTTCATTGGTTGGTTCTGACCCCACACATTGAATGAAAATCAGCACCTCTGGCTCCTGCCTACAAAATGCCAATAATGTCTCAGGGATTATAATAAAAACTCTACTACCTTGCTATCATTGCATGAAATCCTGAATACCAACCTTTGGGAACGCTAGTACAGTCATACATTATGAAATTGAGAAGTGATATTTAAGATTTTGTATTGAATTCTTGTATTTCAAATGTAGAGATTATTCTATTTCATGATGAAGGATAATGAGTATTAGCTGGATCTTCATGTTGAAAATGCTTTGGTGAATGAATGAATAAAAACTGAATTATCAGGTAAACAAGTATACTACATACCAATTTATATATTTTGTCTTAATACAGCAGTAATGTGAAAAATTGCAATGTTCTAAATTTTAAGATGAAAAAAATAAAGTGAGAGTATTATTTACTTGTTCCGGAAATTAAACATGTTTTCTGACTCCAAAGACAGCAGATTTTCAAATGTTTTCTGAGCAGGTGTATATGACAGCGTCAGAAATGTAAGAAAAGAGTGTCTATGACATCTCATCCCCCCCTAGTAACAGCCATGGGAGATACTACAAAAATGACAAAATGTCATTTTTCAAAATATAGACGAGGGTATAACATTGTATTATACTATAGATGAGGGTATAACATTGTATTGAATTCCCAGGCAAATATTGTCAAATTGCTTCTCACAGTGGTCAAGCCAATTTACATTATCTTCAGTAGCTTACGGAAATTTCTATTTTCCCTATCTACATACCTACTCCCTCCCTCCCCATAACCACTCAAAAATTATCAAACTATTTCTGATGTTTGCAATGTAAAGGGTAAAAATCAATTTTCTTTGAAACACATGTGAAATTACACATATTTTAAAAAACATTTGCGTTTTATTTTTGATGAACTATCTGTTTATATACTTTATATTAAGATTTTGTTATTTCTATGAAGGGGTTCTTTATGTGTTAAATAAACTACAAGTCTTTTTGATATATTAGGTAAAAATATTTTACCCCATTTGTTGGTGGTCTTATGCCTTTGTGATAAAATTATTTAAGTGTAGTCTTTTTTTTTTACAGCTTTTAATTTTGCCTTTTGAAGTGCTACCTACTCTGACATTTTCATAAGTAATCCTCAATCTTCGTTCTTGTACTTTAAAGATTTCTCCTTTTTTTGCAAATATAATATAAGTAACTTGTCAATCTAAAATTATTTTGGTGCAAATTAAAACACAAAATGATTTTCTTCCAGATGGCTTTCCAATTCTTCTAACACCATTAAATGCATAATTCATCTTTGTATCACCTATTTGAAATGAGTGGGTTACCATTGTATTCCATGGCCTTTTTTCTTATCCTCTATGGTTCCCTCTTTTAACGAATCAATGCATGTCTACATTGCTCCTTGTAAGCAAAATTCATGAGCAACGCACTAAAATGTCCATTTAAACTTTCATTTGAATGCAATTGTGTGGTCTCCCTTCTTTCTGAAAATTTGGATTTAGGAGCTATTTTTACTATTTTTTATTTATGACCTGCTTAACTACCCAGTTACAGCAGGTTCACATATTAGGTATATACTGTTTTGTATGATTAAAATAAGGAGAATGTCAACATATAATTTCATAAATCACACAGTGTATTGCCATACAAAAATATTTTTTTCTTAGGTTCATAATGCTTAAAGAGGGGACAGTGATGTAAACAAATCTAATGGGAAATACACTGAATAGACAAGGTACATTAGTCACGTAGTGAGTGAGTTTCAAGATTATTAAGTCTAATTGCTCAGTTACGATAGAAGGAGGTCTCTGTTGCCCTAGACTGGATGGCTTAAACCACAAACATTGGTTTCTCACAGGTCTGGAGGATGAAAAGGCTAAGATTAAGGTGCCAGCAAATCGAATGTCTAAGGAGAGCACTCTTCTTAGTTTGCAGATAGCAATCTTCTTATTGTACCCTCATATGACAGAGGGCAGAGAACATGGAAGCAAGCTCTCTGGCATCTCTTGTTATGGGGAACTGATCCCATCAATAGGGTTCCACTCTCATGACTTAAGTATTTCCCACAGGCCCCACTCCCTAATACCATCATGTTGGGAATTAGGGCTTCAACATTTGAATTTTGATGAGACACAAACATTCAGTACACAGCAGAAAGGGAATAGTTGGAGTTCTATAGATAGATAGATAGATAGATAGATAGATAGATAGATAGATAGATGATAGATAGATATGTATATATTTCCATTTTGTGTTTTTAACTTGTGCAGGTTCATTTGGAAGGGATAGGCTGTTGAGGTAATAGATGTATTTGTGAGTAAATTTATATTCACAAATTTTGTATTAGGTCATGAACCCAAAGACGTGTTATAAGTTTGAGGCTAAATCCAAGAGACTATTATTTTTTTCTACTGGTATTTGTCATGGCAGAGATATAAACACTCATGACAGTAATATGGTTTTTGTTGCTGTTAAAGTAAATTAGGAGAAATCAGATTATAGCTGAAGTAATTTAGATGTTTGAAGGTGGTGGATTTTTTGATAGAAAAATTGTACATATGTATGATTGAAAAATGAAAAAAAAAAGCCTTTATCAGGGGAGGTGACCTGCATCAGGGAATTTATTTTTCAATGTGGTAAAGCTGACAACTTTAAAACTGAATTTTTGGAAGAGAGAGAGAGAGAGAGAGAGTATGTGTGTGTGTGTGTGTGTGTGTGTGTTTTGATTGGACATGACTCAGATTTTTTTGTTTTTGTTTTTGAGATGGAGTCTTGTTCTGTCACCCAGGCTGGAGTGCCGTGGTGCGATCTCCACTCACTGCAACCTCCGCCTCCTGGGTTCAAGCAATTCTCCTGCCTCAGCCTCCCAAGCACCTGGGGCTACAGGCGCCCACCACCACACCTGGCTAATTTTTTGTATTTTTAGTAGAGACGGGTTTTCACCGTGTTAGCCAGGATGGTCTCGATCTCCTGACCTTCTGATCCACCCACCTCGGCCTCCCAAAGTGCTGGGATTATAGGCATGAGCCACCACGCCTAGCCCATGACTCAGATTTTGTACTTAGCCTTAGCTAGCAGTGGGATCTGGGAAAGGATACACCCTTCCTTTCTGCACCCCACTGCATTTAGACTGAATTACTATCTTCAACACTCTAATGTATTGCTTCAGTTTCTATTTGTTAATGGCTAATATGTGAAGGATATCATAAGAGGCACTTTAATACTTACTTCACTTACTGGTAACGTATCTAATGGAAGTAAATGTTATCCTGCTCATTTTACAGGCAAGCAAACCCGAGATTTAGGATGAATAAGTATCTTACCCATTGTCACAGTTTATAGTGGGTAACACCAACTAGCTATACCTAATTCTGAAGCTCTTCTTTTTAATCACTAACTTATAATTCTTAATTATGGTTGTAGTTGACAGTTATACAGTTGACCCTTGAACAACATGGGTTTTAACTTTGAAGGTCAGCTTATATGTGGATTTTCTTCTACCTCTGCCACCCCTGAGCCAGTAAGATCAGCCTCTTCTCTTCCTCCTCCTTACTCTACTCAATGTTAAGATGACCAGGATGAAGATCTTTTATGATGACCCACTTCCACATAATAAATAGTAAATATTCTTCCTCTTCCTTATGATTTTCTTAATAACATGTTCAGTTCTCTAGCTTACTTTATTGTAATAATACACTATATAACACATATAACATAAAACATTTTGTTAATCAACTGTTAACGTTATCATTAAGGCTTCTGGTCAACAGTAGGTTATTAGTAGTTAAAGTTTTGCAAAGTCAAAGTTATACTTGGATCTTTGACTGCATGGAGGTCAGAGCCCCCAAACCCTGCATTCTTCAGGGATCACGTCTGTATACTTTGCTGTCTCCAGAATTTCATACTTCGCTTCTTTGTGGTTTGCCATCTTCGTGGCTCCGCAGCACGGAACAGGTGTCTAAATGATTGTTGATTTCAATTTGTGATGGCAAGTTCCTCAGTTGTGCTTGGGACAGAAGGAAGGTTTAAATTTTGGTTTTTGGCTTCTTAAAGAAAAATAAGTGCTGAAAGAGGTAGTTGTTATTTTAAAAACCTATCATAATGCCCTTCCTTCAAGCCCTGGGCTTGCATTCCTTGCTCAATGTGAACATCGGTAAAGGAAAATAGGGATATGCATAAAGCGGTAGTCTCTTTGTTCCTGTCAAAGTTTATGCAAATGTGTAAACCTTTTGCAAACATAATACAATTCTTTGGTTAATATTGTGCAGAATTCATCAAACTTACTACAATTCAACTGCTACAAATTTGGTGTGGATATTCATTTTCTTTTCCTTTTTACATATGCCATGAAAACAATCCACCATGACAACTACAATTGAATATAAGAATCAACCCCCGTAATTGAAAAACCGTAAGTCTAGATATATGACGTGCTGTTTCAAAGCAGTTTCTAACTTCTTGGGTTTGATGTGAATGAGTTACATATCTTGTAAGTGTTTAAGATTCATCCTGAGGACATGACTTTCAGATTTGGCCTATATTCTTCTTCATTACTGATGTCTAATCCTGTAAAACTATATCATCTTTTTTCACAGTTATCATGAAAATCTTTTATATGCTGTTTCATTTGAAATGATGTATTCTCAGTACACTTGCTTTTTTATCCTTTAAGAAGCAGAAAAAGCTTGTAATAAAATTCTAAATACACCTACTACATTAGATGCCCTCCACCCTTTTGGGGATTTATTTCTCTAATTGGCTGTCTATCTCAGTCTCCACACAGCTATTTCTAACTTTCTAAATTCTTCTTAAATTTAGGATCCTTTTTTCACCCACCTTATTTTTATCTCGTGAGTTTATCTAATTCTAATTCTTAGGGGAAAAAAAGGAATAAAATAAAACCTGCCAGAAGATAACTCCCTCAGTCTCCTGCCCTCAAAGTTACAAATTTTTATGAACCTTCATCTGATCTGTTTTTTTCTTGTTTTCTGTTAGAATAAAATCATTTTCCCCTTGAACTGCAGAAAGCTCACTTAAAAAAAATGTGTGCCCTTCATTGCTTGCCTTCCACATTTTCTGAAGAAAACCAATTATTTCCTGTCTGTATATTTAACCTACCACTCTCCACAAACGTCTTCCTTTCTGTAAGCTTTTACACATGCTTAATTTTTGCCTTCTAACTGAATTAAAAATAAAATGAACAAATTTTTTAAAAAAAAAACCTTTTCTGGACATGGCAGTTTGTTCTGGCTAACAAGTTCCTCCCTCGCTGGCATAGCTAGAATTCTCAGGGTGAAAGAGCACATGCCCACTGTTTCCATTTCCTCCTTTCTCTGATGTCGGAAATCAGATTTCCTCTTCATAATTCAACTCATACTGATATCAGGTTAAAATTATCTGCCTGTTGCTATGTTTAGTTTAACCATCTCAAGCCTTTATCGTATTTGACCCTAAAAATCACCTAACAGTGTTGGTCTCTCCTTCCTTGAAAAGATCTCCTCTTTTGTCTTCCAGGAGACCAAGTCCTCCTGGTTTTAGTCCCACATTTCCGGCTTTCTGTTTGACGTCTCTTTGTATTAACAATGACTTTTTATTCTAATGCTGTGTTAGTCTGTTTTGCATTGTTCTTTTTGTTTTGTTTTGTTTTTGAGACAGAGTCTTACTCTGTTGCCCAGGCTGGAGTGCAGTGGCACAATCTTGGCTCACTGCAACCTCTGCCTCCTGGGTTCAAGCGATTCTCCTAAGCCTCCCAAGTGCTGGGATTACAGGCACATGCCACCACATCCGGCTAATTTTTTGTATTTTTAGTAGAGATGGGGTTTCACTTTGTTAGCCAGGATGGTCCCGATCTCCTGACATCGTGATCCTCCTGCCTTGGCCTTCCACAGTGCTGGGATTACAGGCGTGAGTCACCGTGCCCAGCCAATCTGTTTTGCCTTGTTCTAAAGGAATACCTGAGACTGGGTGATTTGTGAAGAAAAGAAGTTTCTTTTGTTCACATTCTGCAAACTGTACAAGAAGGGTAAAGCCATCATCCACTTCTGGTGAGGGCCTCAGGAAACTTACAATCATAGCAGAAGATGAAGGCATGGCATATTGTGCTTGCTTCTCTTGAACTGTAGCAAAATCCCTTTTCAATGACCATCATCTTGTGATCTCTTGGCTTCACCCTGCCTGAGTAATTATGAAATCTACATTTAAAAATACTCCTTAAAAGACCTATACATTCTCTAAATTAGTAGTTGGATATCTCCTGCAGAGGCTTTTGAAAATTGTTGGGAGTATATTTATGTATTTTGAGAATTATAGTGTTGACTATCAGCATTAACTGAGAGAGTGGGTTGGGGAAACTAGACATCCTGCAAAGCAAGGGTAGTACTGCAGAAAGGAAATGAATTAAAGAGAAATAGTCTATAATTAAATGTATCTTTTGATATGCAAATGCACCCGGGAGTGGTAGCTCATGCCAAGGCAGGTGGATCATGAGGTCAGGAGATTGAGACCAGCCTGGCGAACACAGTGAAACTCTGTCTCTACTAAAAATACAAAAAATTAGCCCAACGTGGTGGTGCACGCCTGTAGTACCAGCTAGTTGGGAGGCTGAGGCAGGAGAATCACTTGAACCTGGGAGGCGGAGGTTGCAGTGAGCTGAGATTGCCCCACTGCACTCCAGCCTGGGCTACAGACTGAGACTCCGTCTAAAAAAAAAAAAAAAAAAAAAAAAAAAAAAATATATATATATATATATATATATATGCAAATGCTAGGAAAAGTCTACGCACAGCAAATAATACTGAGGAAGCCAGATTTTCCCCTTCTATGTAGAATCACAGTGAATGCAGACCTATCAACACAGACCAATAGAGCTGTGTGTTAGCGATTCAGTGCCACTAACAGTGTTGCCACTGGTGATATGATTTTCCAAACTGATGGAACTACACATATTGAAGTTTTGAATTAAATAATTTTCCTCAAGTTGCCACACAAGTTTTGTTTCCTATTATGTTTTCTGTAGAGACACGCTCTCAGTATGTTGCTCAGATTGGTCTTGGACTCCTGGCCTCAAGCAATCCTCCTGCCTCAGCCTCCCAAAGTGCTGGAATGACAGGCATGAGCAGGTATGGTGATACCCAGTCAAGTTTCTCTACCTGGAAAATTCCATTTATCTTAAAACTATGCAAAAAAACATAATGTATACGTGCAGTATATATAAACCAGTTGGATTCTATAATTAGATAATTGTTTAAAGTTTTATTACTTAAATGTATGCCAGGTGGGACATTTGAAAGTTACCTTATGTAGGTTTGTTGGTTATATTAACCATGTATTTAACTTTTATATAGTAAAGGAAAGCATTTCAATATGTTTAATACAAAAAAAAACCAAGCATTGGCTCTGATAGTATCAAGAAACAACATCTAAAATTCTAAAATTATTATTGAGATTTGGGCTAAGACTTATTTTCTTTCATGTTTTTCCACATTCCTTAGACAATTATATATATAATTATATGTATGTATATATAAAATAGTTATGCATGAGCTTTCAGTGAGTAGTCTTGAGAACAGTTATGGCTTGTATGTATACATATACTATATATACAATCATCAGACATATAATTATTATGTTTTATATGTTATTGATAATATATTGTTATATTAGCATATATTAATATATTAGTAACAATATATTATTTGTATACTAATGTATTGATAATATATTATTTATATATTAATATATTGATAACAATATATTATATATTATTTATATATCAATATATTAATACACAATATATTAATAATATATCATTGCATATTGATATATATACATATTTAATGTTATAATTATATAATTTTATATAATTATAAATATATATTTTCATATATATAATTATAATATAATGCATAATATATAAATAATAATATATTATATATTAATTATATAATATTTATACATAAATATTATACTTATATGTAATTATTGTATAATTATAATTATATATAAATTATATATACACATAAACCATAACTGTTCTCAAGACTATTTACTCATTAAAAGCTCATGTATAATTTTGTCCCCTGCCCGAACATCTCTACAGCACCCCAGACTCATTACTCATCTGCATTGCCAGCATCTCCAGTCAATGTCTGTTCTGCCACAAAAACTCCCTCTTGCAGTGTTGACAATCTCAATGAGCAAGCCTCGGGACCCTGGTGCCAGTGTGTACTTGAATGATAAGACTCCAAATTTGGGAGTTATCCTGGCGCCTCGTCCACCTCCTTTGTTATGCTCTTAGTTCAGAGTAGATATTCTGCTGCCCTATTACTCCAGGGCCTAATAGACAAATAGAGACAGCCATGAAATTCAGAGCCCACTGAAATTATTCAACTAGCCAAGCCTAAACCTGTTTGCCCTCTCTCTCCCACTTCTTGAAGAAACCACAAAAAACGCTTTCTCTAAAAGTTTGCACCAGCTCCCTCTGCCTCCCTTGCCCTCCACCCTCAACCAATAACAAAGACAAAAGGCATGTTTTTCATCCTCATGCTCAGTACCTTCGAAAAGATCAGTGTTGTTTTCCTCTAATCCATTTTCTGTTTTACTGCCAGAATGATCTTTCAAAGAAGGAAATCTGGTAATATCTTATTCTGATTAGAATCCTTCAGTGACTTTTCATTGCTCCTACTGTAAAAACCAGTCTTTTACAGGGCTTCTAAAAATCGCTGATGCTCCAACCCTTGCTCAATTTTCTTGCCTCACTGGTCCCTACCACACTCATTCATTATTCTCTACATTCTATATATATATATATAATTTTTTTTTTTTTTCTGAGATGGAGTTTCGCTCTTGTTGCCCAGGCTGGAGTGCAGTGGCGTGATCTTGACTCACTGCAACCTCTGCCTTCCTGTTTCAAGCGATTCTCCTGCCTCAGCCTCCCGAGTAGCTGGGATTGCAGGAGCCCGCCACCATGCCTGGCTAGTTTTTGCATTTTTTTTTAGTAGAGACGAGGATTCGCCATGTTGGCCAGGCTGGTCTCGAATTTCTGACCTCGTGATCCACCCACCCTGACCTCCCAAAATGTTGGGATTACAGGTGTGAGCCATTATGTTTCTTTTGTTTATCAAATGCAGATGTTTTCCTTCTTGATTCTTGTTTTTCTACTTTTGAGTAAGAACTACCCTAGCTTTTTTTTCTGGCCCATTCTTACCCATTATTTAAGTATATATTTAAACATTCCACCTCATGAAAAGCTCTTCTTTACTATTTTAAATTAGGTGATGTTTTTCTCCCATTGACAGCTTATATTTCCCTTCCCTAGTACTTAGTACACCGTATTGCAATTGCTTGCTTACCTATCTGTTTTACCCTTAGACTCAAAGCCTGTGCCATCCATCCAATAGAAACATAATGCAAGCCACAAATGAGGCCACACATTTCCTTAAAAATTTTCTAGCAGTATTTTTTAAATGGATACAGATGAAATGAGTTAATGTGTCATTTAGCCCAATATATCCAAAATATAATTATTCCAACATGTAATCAATATAAAGTTATCAATTCATTACTTTATGTCTTTTTTCATACTATCATTGAAAAATGGAATGTATCTTACGCTTTCAGCAAGTCTCAATTTGGAGTAGCCATATTTCAAGACCTCAGTAGCCACATGTGGCTAGGGGTTATCATATTGTGTCCAGAATTGGTTCCTTCGGGTGGGTTCTTGGTCTAGGTGGGTTCTTGGTCTCGCTGACTTCAAGAACGCAGCTGCGGACCCTCGTGGTGAGTGTTACAGTTCTTAAAGATGGTGTGTCCGGAGTTTATTCCTTCAGATGTTCAGATCTGTCCGGAGTTTCTTCCTTTGGGTGGGTTCGTGGTCTCACTGACTTCAGGAGTGAAGCCGCAGACCTTCGCAGTGAGTGTTAACAGCTCTTAATGGTGGCGCGTCTGGAGTCGCTTGTTCCTCCCTGTAGGTTCGTGGTCTGGCTGGCTTCAGGAGTGAAGCTGTAGACCTTCCTGGGGAGTGTTGCAGCTCATAAAGGTAGTGCAGACCCAAAGAGTGAGCAGCAGCAAGACTTTTTGCGAAGAGGGAAAGAACAAAACTTCCACAGTGTGGAGGAAGACCCAGGTGAGTTGCCTCCCTGGGCCTGCCTGGCTAGCTTTTATTCCCTTATTTGGCCCTGCCCACTTCCTGCTGATTGGCCCATTTTACAGAGTGCTAATTGGTCCATTTTACAGATCACTGATTGGTCAGTTTTTACAGAGTGCTGATTGGTGTGTTTACAAACCTTTAGCTAAACACAGAGCACTGGTAGGTGCATTTACAAACCTTTAGCTAGACACAGAGCACTGATTGACGCATTTTTACAGATTGCTGATTGGTGCATTTACAAACTTTTAGCTAGACAGAAAAGTTCTCCAAGTCCCCACTCGACCCAGGAAGTCCAGCTGGCTTCACCTCTCAATATTGGATGCTGCAGGTTTCAGCTCTGTAAAAGGAGTATCCTTACTTACCAGGTTCAGCATTCTACTTCCAATTACAGCAGAGTACTTGACATTTAGAGCAGGCACTCAATACATGCAGGTGGATAAATAAGTAGATGAATGCTAGAATTTCTCTTTAAACATCATTTTAAAGTCTATGATACATTGTTATAAGTTTAAAAATCAGCTTATGACCCACAAGATTTATTTTATAACTTCATTATTATATTAGTATTTACATTTAGAAAAACACTGTTACAGATATTTGGCTAGGGAGAATATAAGTCAATACTAATTTTTTTTAGTTACTTCAGTAATTATTTTGTTGTCATATTCTTCTGGATTAAAAAAAATTCAACTATGAAAATCCTAGTGGGGCTCTGTGTTATTTCATAACCTAAATGCAGTTATTATTATTATTAATCACAAAATCGATAGTTAAAAACAGCTCCACAATAATTATTTGCAAAATATATAAAGGATATATCACATTTTATCTTCTTCCGTTTTCTTAAATACTGGGTGATTGAAATTTACATTACCCAAATTATTATGATAGACATAAAATTCCGAAAGAGAACTAAAAAGACCTCTACTACTCACCTTCTCTTTTCCAGAGCTCTGCAATCTTCCTATGAGCTAATTTTCTAGGGCCTGCTATGACTGGAAAAATTATGATTTTTTAAGGCTATTTTGCTCAACCTTGAGAAGATATGGCTGATAGAAATAATATCAAATAATTCATAAACTTAACCAATGTTTGTTATGTATACATATTGCTCCAGTGCTGTGCAGGGACTGGTAATGAAAGTGACAAGGTAGTCATGGCTCCTACCAAAGTGTGTTGGCAATTCTCTGCTCCTCGAGCTCATCCTCTTTGCTTCTGGGTTTTTTCCCTCACTGAAACCCATCTCTTCTCCCTAGAATAATGAATGCTTATTTGGCCATGCCCTGCTGATGACAGGACTCTAAAGCAGTGACAGCTTCCTTCTCCTAGTCTCTTACAAAGATTCCATGGCAGCTTTAACCCAAACTTCTTCTGTACTTCGGCTGTGTCGTCCCTTCCTGCCCATTATCACCCTTTACTGAACCTCAACATTTCTCCTCACCTGTCAAAGTCTTTTGCTCCCATTTCACCAGGTCCTCTCCACTCAAACGCTTGTTCTCACCTTGAAAACTTGAATATCTGACAGTAGATTAATCTGGAGACCTAGTTTCATGCAGGTTCTTTAGTGCCTTAACCTGATATAAATATAAATATATACATATATATACCTTTTTCCAATGATTCAAATATATGTATATTTCAATGATTCAATAAAATATAGAGAGTTTAATGATTCAATCTCTTATGCACACATGCCTTACCTCTCTTTCTGTTATCATGAATGTCCTACCTATTGAATTTTCAACCCTGGTATTCTACATGGGAATCATTAATAATCTTAATCCTCATCCTACCAATGTTACCCCATGGACCCCAAAAGAGGGTTTTCTTTGCAAGGCCTTCATCTTCTCTTTTTATACTACATCCCTTCTGATGGGATGAAGAGTTTGTGGGGCCAAGTATCAGTGCTCACTTGGAGACCCTGCACCTCCTTCTTAGATTATATACTGAATAGCAGGATGCTGGAATTCCTGGCCTAACTGTCTTGTTCCTGCCCCTGCAGCTGCACAGATTTTTTGTGAAGTTCTTTTCTCCTCAGAGGACCCATTTGTGGTATCCACATCCCTAGACACAAGCCATTTGTGAAGGTTGTAAAGGATGTTGGGCACAAGAACCTGCGTGACACACGTGTGGTCAGATCTCCCTCAGCATGGGATGGAGCTGAGGCTGGGATGAGAGGAATGGACATCAGGGTCTAAGGAACGGCTCTTCCTGAACCACCACATATTGAAGTGGAACTTCCTTCCTTCATGCTTTTATAAGGATAAATTGTCAAAGTACCATCAATCACATTACGTTAATAATTTATCTTGATTTACTACTTTTAGGTAAGTAACAGAAGGAGCTCTAATAACATTCTGGCCCTGGGCACCTTAAATATTAGGGGTGGGTCTGCCAACCATGATTACATGTCAGCCCTGACTCTAATCAATATTCTCTTGACTTCTATCTCTTTTAATGTCTATTAGTTTTCTTTTGTCTAAGAACTTGGTTTTTCCAAAAAGCCTGGAGTTTATAATGCAGTTCCACCATAATTACATGTACTCTCCCTTCTGATGGTGCTGTTCTTCTGATGTCCTTGCTATACAAAGCCCAAATGTGGTAGACTTTTGCCAGCTGCATTTATCACTCCTATGCCCATCTTCTGAAAGCTGTTGGAAAAAAAATTATAATTTTGTGGATTTCTGCCACTTCAAATTTATGATATTTAATTTTAGTTTTGTTCTACAAATCCTGTAATACCACCCTTGTCAGATGTATTTCCCATCTGCCTGGCTATTTCAAAATTTTATCACTCTTCTCAAGTAGGTAATTTTTGGCCTCCTCATCTTCCAGAGATTGCTTTTATTCTGTTTCACAGTAAAACTCAAGACTTGAATGTGGAAAGACCCTAAACTCTTAAACATCAAATTATACATACATCTAAATGTTCTGACTTCCTTCTGTTTTTACAAGTTCGTCTTAAAACTCGATGTGGGTACTTTGTGATCTTTACTGCCACCTTCAGGATGGCCTCATCTAATGTTATCTTCTCCACACCACACTGCATTAAGCATCTCCTTTCTTTCCTATACCTTCAGCTTCTCTTCTCTCCCCTCTCTCTCTCTCCCTCTCTCATTTTCTCTCTCTCTGCCTGCTGACTTCAAATTGCTCTCAGATAGCAATGTCAGAAAAAAAAATATTTCTTCATTTATGATGTTATTTGAAGTGAAATTATCTTTTCTACTCATAGACATGCTCTTTAGGAAACTAACCAGCCACTGCCATTACCTTCTCCCTGTACCTTGATGGCTCAACATACTTCATCCCAGAAACAGCTCTTACTATTTAGCTGAAATTATTTTTTATAAAGTCACCAGTGTCTTTACATGCACTAATCCAAAGGGTGCACTTCAGGCCTTGTCTTACCTGACTTCTCTGCAACTTCTGATACTATTGATCAAGTTGTTGATTATTGACACCTTTTTTTTGTTTTTTCTTCCTACTCCTGCTTCTTCCCTTATGTTTTAGACCTTCTCAAATCTCCAGCCCAGGAAAGAATACTTCTTTTGGTGCATTTGGTGTGCAGCAGAGCTTGGTTTTCTTCCCAGTTTTCTTTTCACTTTACAAATCTACTTGAGTCATCTCATTTAGACTGTAACCCTCAACTACCTGCTGACAAGTAGTCACTTATGTTTTTTTCTGGATAGAAAACATCAGCCTTCCTAGACAGTTCTGGATCACCTTCTTACTGAGAATGTACATATTCCACAGAGTCCTCAAGCTGAATTCAGTCTTTTCGTCCTGCCTCATCAAAGCTTGTACTGTCTTACATATTTATTTTGGAAATTGGTGAAAGCCATCAACATCTTCCAAATTGTCTCAGATCTCTGTGGACAGTCTTTTTCTAGTCTCATTAGCGATGTTTCAGTATCTACCAATTCCTTCTACTTCTGTGGCTCTATTCTGTTCTACTTTAGACACCTATCATCAATGAAATGGAATTCACTCATAGGCTACTCTTATTTTTTGCTGGCATTACCTTCCTCCCAACTATACTATACACATGCATAAGTTACTTTCCAAACAGTTCAGATAGGGGACATGCCTTCTCTCTTTAAAAGTGTTTAAGGATCTCCAGTTCTCTATTGCCTATAAAATAAAGTTTTATTTGTATCATGCTTAACTTGACACTGAGAGCTCCTACCATCCCAAGCTCCAACTTCTCATTCTTCTCCATCCATCTCTTATACTCAAGCCACGCCAAAAACTACCTGCTTCCATATACCTATTCCTTTCATGCCTCTACACTTTGCCATGTCATTTTATCTTTCTGAAACGTTTTGCCTTTTCCTTGTCTACCTGACAGAATCATACATATTTTTCAATTTCAGCTGAAGCATTACCTATAAAAACTTGACTTCTCCAAGCAGACATAAGCTCATTTATCATGGTCCAATAATCTTGGTCCTGATTCCAATTTAGCAGGAATTACCATGTAATACAGAACAATTTTCACAGTGTATGTCAAATGCAATTGACCAAAATGCCAAATGTTGTATTCTAACGGACCCAGTATCTGTTTCATTATTGCAAATAATTCTTGGAAAAAAGGAGATATTATGCTTCTCCCAGTTATCTCAGCTAAGACTATTTTCAAAGAACTGTTTTAGGTGTGTGGGTTATCACAATGTTCCGTATACACTGTTTGCTAATCACTACATTCTAGACACTATGAAAATTCTTTCACTTTCTTCCAAAATTATGTGTTACGTCCATTGATGGAATAGGATAATGAATAAGGTTTATATCATGTCATCATAAAAACTTCAAGTTGAATATTAGTTAACACAGTTCTTAAAAGCACTTTGCCTAACCAATTATCAGAAATATCTTACTGGCTCCCTTATTTAAAAGCTTCAGTTTCCTGCTCCATTCCCTGAGATCTATTCTTTTTACAAATTTCCTGTTGCCTCTTTCACAGCTGTTTTGTTTTGTTTCTTTCTCAGACAACAATGGGCATTTTATTATTGAAATCATCAATACATTAATTAAGGCCTAATATATCTGGAATATAATTGCATACAATTCTTTTTTTAGCTTTTCAATCTTTATTTTTCTTCATTTTATATTTGACTGATACGCAGAAGACTTGTGCAGAAGAGTCTAGCTGTGTCTTTGTTTCAATGTCTTTTCCAGACTCTATACTTAAGGCTTCTTGTAATATATCTAATGGTTTCAAGGTATTTTTTGAACAAAGACTGTTATTTTTCTAAAATGGGCTCTTGGACCATTTTTAGCCTACTTCACATTGACTGTGATCTTCCTGGGGTCACAGATAAAACTTTTCAAGTCTTTCCTTATAGAAATTTATACTACTTCCAATAAACATTTCTGAAATAAAAATGTATATGAATACAGTAAATGTAAACTTAAAATGTTTGAGTGGCAGTTTTATTTCATAATTCAGCTTTAATTTGGTGAAGAATATAAATATTAAAATTAACATAAGTATTCTTAATTATTTTAAGAAAACTAAAATTTCCTCTAAGTTGTTCAGAATATTTCAAAATTTTAGGAACTTCCAATATTTTAATTTTCAGTTATTTTTAGTATTGGTTAAATAGATAATAGGTGAGATTTATATGCTGCTCTCTGTTCCTGTTGTGTTATCATTAAATTAGACTCTTTTAGTATGTACTTTAATATAATACTACTGTTTTATTTTATTTTTTTGAGATGGAGTCTCACTCTCTTGCTCAGGCAGGAGTGCAGTGGAACAATTTTGGCTCGCTGCAACCTCCACCTCCCAGGTTCAAGTGACTCTTCTGCCTCAGTCTCCCAAGTAGCTAAGAATACAAGTGCCCACCCCCCGCCCCCCGCCCCTAGCTAATTTTGGTATTTTCAGTAGAGACGGGGTTTCATCATGTTGGCCAGGCTGGTCTTGAGATCCTGACCTCAAGCGATTTGCCCACCTCGACCTCTCAAGATGCTGGGATTACAGGCATGAGCCACCTCGCCTGGCCAATACTAATGTTTTATAATTACACTTTGTCAAAAGATCTAGAATTCTATGGTTAGTTTCAACAACTTTTGATAATATATTAATAATAATAATGATAAAATGACAACAATAATAATAACATAATAAAGATAATGATAATTAAAGCTACCACTTTAAGTATTATTTTATGTGATCATAAAACCAACATTTTATGTAAAGATTATTCTCACTTTTAAAGATACTACCAGCAGGTGTGCTTTTTTGGGGGTCCTAGTGTTATTTAAAAGAAGATAAAGTTATTTCTGGTCCAGATAAGATAGGATAGGCCTGTTTATTCCTGATGCTGTCAACTAAGTACAACCACAAACACTGGAAGTACTGTAAGAGACAAAGAAAAAAATAAAGGGAGAGAGAGAGAGAACTCTGAAAGACAGGCAGATGTTAGAGGTCTCAGGATTAAAGAAACAGGTCTTTTGATGCCCACTCAACAGAACAAAGCAAGCCAGGCCCACTGCTTCCCCATCCCCAGTTTTGCATCCAAAGACAGATCAGGTAAGTTCATTCCTCTGCCACATTGAATAAGAGTCCTTTCGATAACACCAGGTCAGCCCAGCAGTATCAGAAATGGAGACTGATAGTGACACCAGCTGATAACCAAACAGACAAGGCTAGTGAACAAAGACTATGGTTGCTTCCCACTCCTCCCTCACCCCTGCCACACACAGACACACACATTAAGGGAAACCTAGGGGATCTCGAAGCACGGGGAGGGGGATCTTGCCATCATAACCAGGCTGGCCCAGGAAGCCATCCATCCTTGTGGGTCAGAGACTCCCTTCTTTACCAAGAGACATTGGTCAACTGAGCAGAAGCAGCAAGGAAAATTCTGCCACAACTAATGCTTGTTCTTGTGTGCCTGAGACTCCCCTCCCCAACCCAAAACACCAGACACTGGGCTGCGCCCACGAGAGAAAAACCTGTCACAATGAGTGGCACTGCCAGGGGAAGACTCTTTCTAAAGGCTGGAGACTCCCTTTTCTAGATCGAAGCACTATGAGTCCAGGCCTGGGAAAGCATCTTCGGGCCACCAGGCAGTACCAGCAGAGACCAGTGAGAGCCCAGTGGCACCATAAGGCACCCAACAAGCGACCAAAATAACACCATAAAAACTCTAAAAATGAAGTTGTCCTTGGAACCACAGTCCATAAAAGTAGGCCAGGCTCTGCTTGCTAAACTTACACAAGGTGGCTACCTGCTAAAATAAAGACTTCAGTAGAACTTGTAATCTTCTAACAGAAGACAGAATAATGTTATAGCAGGAATCAGGAAAATCATAACTTGAATGAGAAAACGCTATCAAGTGACAAGACTGAGCAGAATCAGATGTTGCAATTATCTGACAAGGATTTAGGAGCAATCATCACAAAAATGCTTTAATTGCAAAAAGCAACTAAAAATTCTTTTGAAACAGATGACAAAATAGAAAATATCAAATAATTCCATCAATTATTAAACAGAACCAAATGGAAGTTATAGAACTAAACAATACGATAACAGGGAGGAAAAAATAGCTTGCTAGATAGGATAAATGTAGACTAGAGATGAAAGGAAAGAGAATTAGTGAATTTGAGAACAGATCAATAATAGAATTACTTCACTGCTTTTATGATAAGAGTTCAATATGGATACAAAAAGCAGAGTGTGTCTGTGAGTCTGAAGAAATAATGGTTGAAGACCATTGATTAACTGAGCTAATCAGTTTGTTTGTTTGTTTTTTAGTTTATCTCGGGGTTACCCCATGAAGAGAAAGAAAAGACCAGGCAGAGACTGAGAGAAAATATTTGCAGATGGATCATGAGGTCAGGAGATCAAGACCATTCTGGCTAACATGGTGAAACCCTGTCTCTACTAAAAGTACAAAAAATTAGCCAGGTGTGGTGGTGGGCGCCTATAGTCCCAGCTACTCAGGAGGCTGAAGCAGGAGAATGGTGTGAACCCGGGAGGCGGAGCTTGCAGTGAGCCTAGTTTGTGCCACTGCACTCCAGCCTGGGCGACAGAGCAAGACTCCATCAAAAAAAAAAAAAAAAGTGCAATGGTGTGGAAGTCAGGATACTGATGCACCATCTTGGGTTACATTACTCCCTAACAAATCTTGCTTGGCTTCAGGTTATTTATAAAATGAGGAAAATGAAGTTAATGATATTTAAAGTCTCTCTGTAGTTATGATCTATGATACTTTGAGTCACACAAACAAGTACTTGAATGAGTATAACTAGTATGAATTATCATTTTTAAGAATAGTATTTCCAATATTTAGTGCTTGGCAAAAGTGTTACTCTATTAGATCACAGTTTATTAAAACAAGCTGAAATTAGTGACATGTAAATGTTAATATTTTTGAAACATATTTACAATAATCATATTTTTTGTGCAAATATTTCCCCTCAGTCCATGTACAAAGAGTGGATTCTTGGTATCGCTGCTAATGCAGGCTTCCCAGGCTCCCTTAGTGTGACACAGAGCAAGCAATGTCACTGCAGATGAAAGCTGATGAATATTCTCACAGACCTGGACTTGTACCTGGAACTGTGGTTGGACAAGCACCTTTAAGTGACCACCATTGGCAAGGCGATAGGTTATGATCAGAAAGATCCGTTCCTTTTGTTTATTCTCCAGAAAGTAAATTAGAGTATTCCCCTCAATGCAAAAGAAAGAATTTAACCACAGATATTGGCTCACAATAGCGGTAGTTAAGTCAAAGATGTAGTGATTGCAGTATTAAGTGACATTCAAGAGAAAATGAATACGGCTTCTCTGATTTCATGATTTTCACACAATGGCACCTGTCAGTTCCAGGTACTGTGAAAACTATGATTAGTATTCAAAAACAGCATCAGCTTGCAAGCTTATTCTTAATGATATTTTTAATATATGTATTTGATTAGCAAGAAGATATTGAATCTTAATAGTTTTGTTAAAAATCCTGAAATATCTCTTTACATGCATATGCTGATACTGATGGAGAAATCTAGTTAAAATTAAAGGTAAGCCTGTATTCAACTCCCAGATTTTTAAAGCGCTCTTCTATGCAGTGTTTATCTACCAAGAATTTTTTTCTCAAACTCATTATTTTCTGGTTTTCAAATGACCTAGGAGAGCGGTGACAAAAGACCAAAATAAACACCATTTTGCATGAAATTCTGGCTCATAAAGCAGAGCTTTGGACAGTATAGAGAAAACACTTTTAAAAGATTTTATGTCTTAGGCCACATATGAAGATGTGAATCCTTATGTGTTGCCTCTTTTAGGGAGACAAAAAAGGAACGAAATAGTTTTCTGTATAGCAGTAGCCTTTTCTAATGCCAGCAGCCTTTTCTGGAACAGCTGCTTGTAATGCCCATTTAATTGGCTTAAAGTTGTTCTTTCCTTTTCTGCTTTGATACAAGGTAACATCATAATTGAACTATTTTTAGGATGTTATAAAACAACTTCCTGAAAATCCAGCTGTATCTTTATTACGTGCCAAACATGTGTGTGCTTTTTGTATTTAAATGGTAGATTGTTTTAAGTAACTATTTTCTGTAACATTTTAAGATGAGTTACCCTGTGAATGTTTTTATTTGTCTTAATGACTCAAATATTTTTATAAGGTAACTCCACTAAGAGTCTCTAACCACCAGAAATTATTTATTTGCAGCTTTTTCATAGCAGTACAGCATGTGCCAGCATAGCATGCAAATAACATCAATAACCCATGTGTTAAATAAATATTCAGCATGTGCTCACTTTGTCAGATCCTAGATACACAATAGAAACCCAAACACAGAACAGCATGAAGCTTCTAGACCAATAGACAGTTTTTAATTGCCTAGGTTTTAACAATAAAAATGTGGAGAGAATGAATGCAATGTAACTGAGATAATCAAGTTTTTCTGAGGCAATTTGAAAAAAAATCCTTAGATTATGATTGTGATTTTCTGTTTGGCTAAGTTATGTGGTTGACACTTCAGAGCAAAGAATCATGCACTCTAGAATCTAATAATGCAGGATATTTCTGAAATCTGGGAGAGGTAGTAAATGACAGGGCCAGGAGACAACGGTTTTCTTGGAAAGCCAGAAAGATGAATTTAAGATGATATATAAAAATTAGCTGAATTTAATGTGAGGTTCTCAGATGAAAAACAAGGATTTAGGCCAGGCACAGTGGCTCACGCCTATAATTCCAGTACTTTGGGAGGCCAAGGTGGGCAGACCATGAGGTCAGGAGATCGAGACCATCCTGGCTAACATGGTGAAACCCCGTCTCTATTAAAAATACAAAAAAAAAAAAATAGCCGGGCATGGTGGCAGGCGCCTGCAGTCCCAGCTACTCGGGAGGCTGAGGCAGGAGAATGGCGTGAACCCTGGAGGCGGAGCTTGCAGTGAGCTAAGATCGCACCACTGCACTCCAGCCTGGGTGACAGAGCAAGACTCTGTCTCAAAAAAAAAAAAAAAAAAAAAGGAAAAACAAGACTTAACACAAATAGAGGGAAGAGTAGCAGTATTGGTTAAAAAGTATTCTGACAATTTATGGACAACAAACCCAATACAAGGCCACAGTGAGTCATGTTACCAACATGAATCATCAGAAGTCATACTGCCAAAAAAGCCATTTTGAACTTGGTTACGCTGATAGACATATAAAATGAGAAAAATGATAGAAGCCCAGGACAAAGAAAGTGACAGTATACTGCCTGTCATTTGGCCGAATCTGTTTGTTCCATTCAAGTCACCAGACTTTCAGAAAGATATTGACAAAGTGGAAGACATTCAGAGCTGAGGAGACTAAAATTATGAAGGGAATTGACAACATGAAAGATGAAGCCTCCTTAAAGAAATGGTGGATATTGAATCTCTAGAAGAGAAAACTGAAAGGGAGTAAGAGAGTTCCCCTTAAATAGACCAAGTGCTTTCATGTGCAAGAGGCCTTTGATTTGTTCCTTATAGCCCTGATGCTTCAAACCGGAATGAAAAAGATGAAACTCCAGGGAACACAATTTTAGCTAAATGTAAAGAGAAATTTTCCACCACTCAGAGCTGTCCATGGATAACTCTGACTGCCTCTAGAGAGGCAGAACCTTAAGCCATAATATTGTCTGCATCACTGAAAGTGTTCAGGCACAGCCTAGGTGAGCACATGTCGGGCATTTTGTTAGACAGGTGCTTCAACATCAGATGGAAACTGGACTAGATGCCCCTGAAGATCTCTTATCCCTTATCACTCTAGATCTATACAAAGTATATATTTTATTTTTCTGGCCAGGGAGCACACACAGGCATTCATCCTCTTAACTAAATTTCTTTTTTTTTTTTTTTTTTTTTTTTTTTTGAGACAGAGTCTAGCCTTGCTGTCCAGGCTGGAGTGCAGTGGTGCAATCTCAGCTCACTGCAACGTCCGCCTCCCGGGTTCAAGTGATTCTCCTACCTCAGCCTCTCAAGTACTGGAATTATAAGTGCCCTCCACCATGCCTGGCTAATTTTTGTATTTTTAGTACAGACGGGGTTTCACCATGTTGGCCAGGCTGGTGTGGAACTCCTGACCTCAGGTGATCCCCCGCCTCAACTTCTCAAAGTGCTGGGATTACAGGCGTGAGCCACCATGCCTGGCCACTACATTTCTTTAATAGTAAAGTCTTTGACTTTTTTTCTTTTTACACATTTAATTTTATAACATTAAAATATTTTTAGTTAGCAAGCTCACATGAGGAACATTTTCATATTTTACATATAAAATATAACTATAATTTATCTCATGAAAAGTTAATAAATTTTAAATATGTTTAGCCATATGTCAAGAATGCTGTGTTTAGCAACTGTTGGCATAAAGGAAGTATTTAAATAATTTCAATGGTAATGCGAAAATCTTTTAGTCCCAATCATAGAACTCAATGAGTTTTGTGTTTAAATAGAACTCAATTCTGTTTTGTGTTTAAACCTCAAAAGCTGGGAGCACAGGCTCCCACAGTCACAGGAAGGTCTATGCTGGGATCTGTGAAGCAGGGTATTTCCCTGATCCCTTCACAGGACTCATGACAGGGGTGCCTTGGCCACTCAGCCTGCAGCTCTCAACTCCTCATAGAGGGAACACGTAAGTGAATGAGGGGGGAACTAGAGTATGTGAGTGATGGAAGCAGCTGGCCACTTCAGCACCAGCAAGGGCGAACTCTACCCACTCAGACCTGCTGTGTTCCACCCACCATGGGAGGGAGTGTGCAGGTGAGCAGGTACAGGAGCCGGGCAAGAGATTTTGGCAGCTGCAGGAGCAAACTCCATGCAGGTCCTGCAGCAGCATCTGGGGGCAGTACCCATGACCCCTGGATCCCCAGAGAGTGTTACAGTGTGCTCTTTAAGCTCTGCTGTCTGCGGACAGCTTGAGTGTTAACTGCTCAGTGGGTCTCTGCCTTTTCGCATAAGGCAGTTGCCTTCTGCCAGCGAGGGCAAAGGGCCAGTATGGTCTTTTGTATCTGTAGTCATGGCTCCTGAGCTCTTGTCCAGTGTCCAGGAGAAATTAGGTCACATGAACAAATAGAAGGATGGTAAATGCAGGGGACTTTATTGCTGATGAAAGCGGCTCTTAGTTGAAACGGAGCAGAAAAGAAGATGGGGTGGGAAGCTAACCTTCCCCTGAAGTCCGGCCATCTCCGGCTGGATTCTTCTCTGGAGTTATGCCATCAAGCTGTCTTTCGGAAGTCAAACCACTTCTCTCTGATGTCCAGCCATAGTCTCCAGCACCCACTTGTTTCTCTCTCTACGGGCTGAGTCTGGGGTTTTTATCTGCACAAGATGGGGTACAGGGTGGGCCACGGTTGGTTTAGAAAAAGGCGACATTCAGGCCAGAAAATAGGGATATAAGTTCTCACTTTGGGCTGTGGTTTCAGGCTTGAGGGTGTGGTTTTATGGGGACTTGCCCTTTTCTGCCTAGAATTTCTCTGCCTCCTTTCCCTATCACCTGTACCTGTCATGGCATCATCGGGAAGTCCTCAGTGCTGTGGCATCCTTTGCCACTGCACAGTGTTGCTATGTGGGCTTCTCCTAAATTCTCAGTCATTGTGCCCCAGAGCCCTCTGAGACAGGCCTTACTACCAGCAATCCACTTTCTACTAACCCAAGCGTGTCTCCAAGGACACTTGAGTTAGTAGAAATCTTCTAAAGAATTCCTTATCCTGGAGTCCCATCAGACTCTTCAATTAGTCTCAATCTTTTCTACTTCAGGACACAGCCAGATTAATATTTACCAGCAGGCCTGAAACATAATTGATATTTACTAGCCATTTGCAGGTTGGGGTAGGGGTCAGGGACTAATGGATGTCTTCTGATTTTAGAAAAACAATGCTGAATTTCTATTCTTTATTTACTTGTGTATATTAGAAATGGATAAAATGACAGCCTTATTATTATTATTATTATTTTTGAGACAGAGTTTCACTCTTTTCTGCCCAGGCTGGAGTGAGATCTTGGCTCACTGCAACCTCTGCCTCCTAGGTTCAAGCAATTCTCTTGTCTCAGCCTCCCGAGCAGTTGGGAGTACAGGCATGTGCCACCACGCCTGACTAATTTTGTATTTTTAGAGAGATGGGGTTTCACCATGTTGGCCAGGCTGGTCTCAAACTCCTGACCTTGGATGATGATCTGCCCACCTCGACTTTCCAAAGTGCTGGGATTACAGGTGTGAGCCACCACACCCAGCCAACAGCTTAAATTTTTCCTTGTTGCATATTTGTCTTGTTTATGAGTAGTGATACAGGAGTGCTGGGAAGGGAAGAGCGTGGTCCCTTCAAATGAAACAGAAGCAGAAAGGGAAGTGCTGGATAGAGAAGGGCATGATCCCCGGCTGGGGCTACACCCCCATGGACCTAGGTGAGGACAAGCACTTCTGCCTTCTTGCCCAAATGTTGCATTTCCCAAGACCACCATGGCACACCTCGCCCCTATCTTGGGCCTATAAAAAAACCTCAGACCCTAGCAGGAGGACACAAGTGGCTGGACATCATGAAGAACACATCAGCAAAAGAAGACACAAGTGGCTGGCCAACGAGAGCACGCCAGCAGAAGAGCATGCTGACAGGCACCAGCAGGCCAGCAGGCCACCGACCGGTGGAACAATGTGGACTTTGGCTATGCAGTTGGAGGAGAGCCAGGGCCACCGAGTGGCTCAACTCCAGGGGAAATCCATCTCCTATCTGGCTCCCTTATCAGCGGAGAGCTACTTCCACTCAATGAAACTTTGCTCTCATTCTCCAAGCCCACATGTGATCCAATTCTTCCAGTACACCAGGGCAAGAACCCAGGTTACAGAAAGCCCTCTGTCCTTGTGACAAGGTAGAGGGTCTAATTGAGCTGGTTGACACAGGCGGCCTATAGACACCAAATTAAAAGAGAACCCTGTAACACATGCCCATTGGGGCTTCAGGAGCTGTAAACATTCACCCCTAGACACTGCCGTAGGGTCAGAGCCCCCACAGACTGCCCGTGTCTGCATGCTCCCCTAGAGGTCTGAGCGGCGGGGTGCTATATAAGTGAGCCCCACCCCCATTGCACGCCCTGAGAGGGGGACAAAGGAACCTTTCCTGTTTCAACGGCAAAGTTGCTGTGTTCCAAGGTGTTCTTTCCTGAAAGGCACAGCCAAAATCTGAATTAATCACTTGGTGGCTTGGCAAAGCCTTCTGTAGGAAGTTCCAACTGAAGAGATGTGTCTCTCCTTTTCACTACCGTCACTTGTGCTTCCTTGTTTCTTGCCTCTCTCTTTTTCTTTTCCCCTTTTTCCTTCCATTGAGTTATTTTAAAGGTGTTTAAGGTTTTGCTTTAGGATGTAGGTAGGTGCACCACATGGAGGTAAGTTGGGTCTGAGAAGAAATGCAGTTTATGAGCCTATCTGTCTCATAAACTACACACTGTTATCTTTGTATTTATACATTTCTAATTTGTAATCATTTGTCATTGGTCCAGTTTAAGTAAAATGAAATGGAGACTAGGCCTGAAAATAATCCCTGAGCAGAAAAAGACAGGCCTTGAAAGTGGCCTTAACCTTGTTTGATATGCAAACATAAGTGAAATGTAACTTAGGCCGTTTCGTGTAAATGCCTATATTTAAAAAAAAAAAAAGAAAGTTAAGCTTAACCAGTAGCAAGTTGCCAATTAACTTACAGTTATATAACTAGGCACTTTCCAACGGGACAGACCAAATAAGGCCACTACGTAGCTGCAAACAATAAAACAGGTGATTTTCTTTATTTCTATGCTCACCCTATTAAAAAAAAATAAAGGCCTTCTTTTCACACGCCTATGATTTTGAATTTGATTCTCTTTATTTTAAAGAGTTAAAATAAACTCTTTAAATTTTTAGCATGGATCAGTTTATATTTTAACAGTAATAACGTTTGATTTTTCTACTATGTATCCTACAAGATTTAAAGGAAAAAATCTGGATCTAGAATGTTTAAAAGTGAGCCATAATACTCTTTTGACAGACTTCTGCAAATGCATGCCAAAAAAATAAAGTATATATCTAGCAGGGCCCTCTTTAAATACTTTTGCTGGTTAATAAATTTAATGCATATAACTTGACAGGAGCAAAAAAAGGGTTTATCTACAAAAACTGATTGAGAATATAGAAGAAAGTAAGACAAAGCTAACTTATGGTGCAAACGTAACATGAGGAATCCTGCTTCAGTAATTTTTAATCTAAATTACTAAATGGATATTGCGTATTTAAGCACTAGGGTGTAAAATTATTTCTATAACCTGGTCTCCAAACCTTCAGGCTCATACAGTTTATTATATAAGACGTAAAATATACAATTTTAGAAAATATAAACTCTTAAGAAGATTCATGATTGGTGATAAGCACAAAACCAACTTCCATTAGCCAAGAAATACAAGTTCGGCCCAGATAAGACTGGGCTGACTTATTTAGTAATTTTAGCCATGTAGTAGTTTTGCCTAAATTTTTCACCCTAAGGAAGAATTATTTGTTGTTAATGCCAGGAGAAACTGTGAAAAAATATGTTATAAACTGAGGCAGCTATCCTTTTTACCATTTTTTTTCTACTTGGTTAGCTTTCAAATTCGAATGCCTTGTGGCATTGAATAAAAATATTTTGATATTTTACCAAGTCAAATTTATGATACTAAAGACATGAAATCCATTCTAGTGTCAGTTTTATTATATAAATGTGAGCCTCATGCTTGATTAAACCTCTGCACATTTTCCCCACATTTACTGTATTTGTAGGTTCTATTTATACATTTTTTGTAATATTTACCATTTCTTTTCTCCTCTTCATTTTTATTTCCACCATCCTTAAGGCCTTAACATTCAGTCTGAAATAGAGGCAGAACCATTACGTTTGTCTCTCTGCCTCCATTCTCTGCTTTGGTGATACTTTTCATGCTTCACTGGCAGATTAAACTTCTTGAAGCACAAATCTAAGGATTTCTTTATCTCAGCAAAAATTCTCAGTCTCCGTTTTCCATGGTCTACAATAAAAAATATTCAAATGCATCAACTCTTAAGGTCTTTATTGTCCAGGTCTCAAAATACTTTTACTATATTATTCCCTTGCAAATGTTACCCAAACAGCAAGAGTTCTGTCTGGGTTCTGCTGCTCCCTGACCAGAAAGCCATCCACTGAAATAATAAGTACTGCCAAGGGAGAAGACATTATTTGAGTGCTACTGGTAAGGAGAAGGGAGTCTCCAATCCATCTCCCTGACAGACTAAAATGAGGGGTTTATACAGCAGGGAAGAAATGTAACCATGGGTGAAAAAACAGCATTTAGGGAGAGAGAAGGTGGAGCAGTTGGTCAACAGGTTAGGCAATTGGTAGGCAGAAGGTGGGTTAGGCAATCATGATCGGCGAGGGGTCTGGCTTCTCCTTGTCTGCATGAGTTGATCTGATAAATTTCCGTTCCCTGATACTATCCGAGAGGCCTGAGGGTCGATCTCCTGATAAAGGAACTCAGATAAAACAAATGTAACTTTTTCAAGTTGTAAGACTGGGAGGGTCAATTTCTATGTTTAGTCCAGAGAAACCATAAACATCAGTTCTATGGGACTATTGTGTGGGTTTCACAAACATAATTCCTATTTTTTTTTTTTTTTTTCTTGAGATGGAGTCTTGCTCTGTCACCCAGCCTGGAGTGCAGTGGCACAATCTCGGCTCACTGCAAGCTCCGCCTCCCGGGTTCACACCATTCTCCTGCCTCAGCCTCTCTGAGTAGCTGGGACTACAGGCACCCACCACCACACCCAGCTAATTTTTTGTATTTTTAGTAGAGACAGGGTTTCACCGTCTCGATCTCCTGACCTCGTGACCTGCCAGCCTTGGCCTTCCAAAGTGCTGGGATTACAAACGTGAGCCACCGCGCCCGGCCATAATTCCTATTTTTTTTATGTTGACTGAACTGAGCCACCATCCTTACCATGTATGTCTTAACTTTTCCCAACCATGGTCCCTTTCCTATTCTGTTAAACTTACTTGAAATGCTTTACTACTTTATTCCCAAATGTATAAATTATGTCCAATTGTGCCCTACAATGTTGCCTATTATAAGCATTCAATAAACACATATTTGTAAATAAATAATAATAATTATTATTATTTTGAGACAGAGTCTTGCACTGTTGCCCAAGCTGGAGTGTAACATTGTGATCTTGGCTCACTGCCAACTCTGCCTCCTGGGTTCACGCAATTCTCCTGCCTCAGCCTCCTGAGTAGCTGAGATTACAGGTGCACACTACGATACCTGGCTAATTTTTTGTATTTTTGGTAGAGACGGGATTTCACTATGTTGGCCAGACTGGTCTCGAACTCCTGACCTTATCATCCACCTGCCTCGGCCTCCCAAAGTGCTGGGATTACAGGTGTGAGCCACTGCGCCTGGCCAAATTAATTTCTTAATTAATGTTGATAAATGCACAAAAAGTAAAACCTCATTGATGTTTAAAAAATTCAGGTTATTCACTTATGAGTCAAATATCTATTGAACATCTAGTATAAAGTGAAGAGTGTAGATCTTAGGGATAAAAAGATAAGTCAAGCATAATCCCTATTATTAAGGAGCTTACAGACTAGTGATAGAGATACATTTGAAAATTAACAAGTTATAATAGTATTATAATCTCAACAGAATAATTTAGTAAATAAGAAGCACTCGTTCAATGCTGCTTAACAATGTGGAATTTTTACTTTTTGCAATCCTTTCTGGTATAAGATAGAATATAATTTTATCTTGAGTAATGTATAATCAGATTTTGGCCTACACTTATTCCTTTTATGATAGAAAATCAAGACACCTTTTAAGATAGAGATTTTCAGTATTTATTTATTTATTATTCATGACTACTGTTCTACCAGAGCAGTCCAACAGAAATTGGTTACAAGGGGATTCTAAACTAAGACTTGAGTGAATCACATGCTAGTTGAAAAAGCAGGACTATGTGATACAGTGTCCATTTGTGGTTCTAGGTAAATAAGGCCTGTCTGTATCTAGTTAGATAATAATAAAAAAACTTTTTTTATAAAAATGTCACAGCTGATTTTGTTATTAACAAAATAACCACCACTGCAATGTAATGTTTTAAATTCTGCTGTGGTCCATATAGTTTTTTGAAATGTGCCCTGTCTTTACAGTTGAAACAGTGACACCAACATTAAAATGTATTTTAAAATATGCATGTAGCAGGTTATCATTAATATTATATAAAGGTCAAATTTTATTTTGAAAAGGCTAATGAACTTAGGAATTCTGGAATCAGATGATGCATTAATGTTCATGTCATTTACTGTTTGAGTTTATTACATATATAATAGTAGCTATCAGGATTTTTATAGCCCAGTTTGCATGCGCTCTGTATTTTTGATTTAGTGATTTGTAAAATTATATCTGTCTTATTACTTATTACCTGAAATTATTATATTGATCTACAGAATTTACTATTGCATGTTAAAAACTTTGACTCTCTAGTAATAAACCCTTATTGTTAGTTGACTTGTAATAATGAGATCTTCCTTCAAAGGAGGGAAATAAATATGATTAATGATGGTTCATTTTGCCTATTGTTTAGATCAATGGTAAATAAGTAACACTGCACTGGAGAACTCTCTTTTTCTGAATGCTTTACTGTGGGGCTTGTGGAAGTAATGGGTGGACATTTTTTCTTCCATAGTGAAATATGAAATTGCAATGTGGGTAGTGGATCACAAATCATATATTGGTAATTATTTTAGAAATTATAAAATTTAAGAAATTTAAGAAAAAAATACCGATTTATTTCAATGTATCACAGATATCTATATTGGAATTCAAAATAAAACATACGTAAGAGTAACTTGTTCATTTCTTCTTATTTATTATTATTTCTGATGTGTAAATCTACTATAGAGAACTTAATAGAAGATGACTTAAATAGAAAACACTAAGAATTTTATGTTCATATGGATAATATCACTTCAATTCTTACCCAAATCACTGACTTTTGTTTCTACTTTTGAAATACAGTTTTCCCAATGCTCTTGATGCTGTGAATGGCAAGTATGCACATACACACATACAAGTATATGTACATACATATACACATTCAGATATATATTCATGCCTTCAAAAGGCTAAATTTATGTGTATTTATATACAATATTATTGTTCATTATATTTCTAATAACCTTGGAAAAACAACCATTTGCTTAGAGCCTGAAACTAACTTTACATATATAAATACATGCTATTAGCAATTAGCAGAGTGTCAATATCTAGTGTGCAGTCATATATTTGTATGCTTTTCATATATTTTTCTATATATTTACATATATATTTTTTGAGATGGAGTCTCACTCTGTCTCCCAGGCTGGAGTGCAGTGGCACCATCTCAGCTAACTGCAACTTCCACCTCCTGCGATTCTCCTGCCTCAGCCTCCCGAGTAGCTGGGATTACAGGCACATGCCACTGTGCCCAGCTAATTTTTTGTATTTTTAGTAGGGACAGGGTTTCACTATGTTGGCCAGGCTGGTCTAAAAATCCTGACCTTGTGATCCGCCCACCTCAGTTTCCCAAAGTGCTGGGATTATAGGCGCGAGCCGCCGCACCCGACCTATTTACATATAAATATTTTATATATATACATATACACACACACACAAACATACACACATATATATCTGTATACTTATATTGATGTGTATATGCAGGTACAGTAATTAGTAATTCAATTGCTCTGCCTATGATTCTCTTTTAAAACATATACTTTTGAAATTTATTCATAATCCCAGTTGATTTCAAAATATATTACATATGAATTCTCCAAAATCTTTTTTCTATCTTTTCCTGTAACTGCAAGTAGTCTCTAGACATCCTGCAAACATCTGCCAGTTATTTAGCCATCTTTCTTATTTCTTCATTTTCAAATGCTACAACTGTGTTCATCAAACCTATCTTCTAAAGTCTGGACTGCTACCATAATCCTTTTCCGTTACCTGTTCTTCTTTGGGAAGCGATATTGTTACCTGCCAAGAACAGGGTTCATTCACCTGGCAAGTAACAAATGACTCTTCACAAGGATACAGGTTTTTCTCAAGAGGGGTGTTATTGCCCGGCAAGGAAGGAGAAAACTAGGAGTATTCTCTGGCACAGTGTCTCCCCTAGAGTAAGTGACAGGAGGGTTTTATGAGGTGATAGAGAGGGGAGAGGGTGCCCATCATATGTAGAGAAGAAGTCCTTGCTGCCCAAAAGCAGTGAGTTACTTTGCCTGCACATAGGTGACATATTATGGAAGTGAAACAATATCTCCTCTTGGGCTGGAGAACTTAGTACAGGAATAAGGAAAGTTCACTCGAGTTAATCTAAAAGTTGCTGGAGTCAGCCAGGAGCTTAGGTGGCCAACTTAGGTGACCGTATTCCACACAAGATTTAGGAAGAAACAGGCTAGAGGGCAAGAGGCTAGAAAACAGGCTGATGGCTTAAGTTGATTAAAATCCTATAATTCCTAGAGACCTTCCCTGTTTACGGTATCTGTTTCTTGTCTGGCTTATTTAATTGTGATAAATAGTTTTCCTGAAATTCGGGTTATTTCCATATAGTTTGTGATGATCAAAATTTTACCTTTTATAATAGCAACATAATCTCCACCATTAACTATATGTAAATGTTTATGCTTAATTAATCTCTTAAGAGATTAAATAAAGTGAGGTCCTGGTATCAACTTAATTATCTGGAATTTTAATCTCCATCTTCTATTGCATAGAAAAGTTAGAAATTATTTTCTGAACTACATATAATATAATATAATATAATTACTTATATAAGTATATGCACATATGTATATGTATTAGTCTGTTCTCATGCTGTTATGAAGACATACCTGAGACTCGGTAATTTACAAAGAGAAAGAGGTTCAATGGACTCACAGTTCCACATGACTGGGAGGCCTCACAGTTTTATAAACTGTCCTTTATAAAACCATCAGAGCCAATGAGAGTAATTTACTATCACGAGAACAGCACAGGAAAAATCCGCCCTCATGATGGAATTACCTCCCATGGGGTCCCTCTGATGACACGTGGGGATTATGGGAGCTAAATTTCAAGAAAAGATTTGGGTGGGGACACCGCCAAACCACATCAGTATATTTAATATATGTGAACTTGTGGTAGGCAGAATAATGCCTGACATCCAGAAAGTTCACACCTTAATCACAGAACCTGTAACTACATTACTATACATGGCAAAATGAGGACCCCAGAGGTGACTAACACTGTAGATCCTAATATGAGGAGATCATTCTGAATTATCTACGGGGCCCAGGGTAATTACATGAGGCTTTCAAAATGGAAGAAGAAAAATAGGAACATCAGAGAGATGCAAAAGAAGAGACAGAAAATATTTAACAATGTAAAAAAGGCTTGACTTACCACTCCTGGATTTGAAGATCAAGAAAGCAATAAGTCAAGGAAGGTAGGTGGTCCCTGGCAGCCAGCAAGGAAACAGGGACCTACAACCCCAAGAAACCAAATGCTCTCACCAACCTGAATGTTGTTACAAAGGACTGAAGTACTTACTAGAGCCTCAAGAAAGAAACATAGCATGCCTATACCTTGATCTTTGTCAAGTAAGACCCGTTTCAGACTTCTGGCCTATGGAACTGTGAGGCAAATTTATGTTACCTTTGTGGTAATAGAAAACAAATACAGAATTGAGTAAGCTGTATTACAACAATGGTTGATTACACAGTTTTTCATTTTGAATAAAATGTCACTTGATTCATTTTCCAAAAAGAATCATTTAAAACTTTTGAGTCAAGTAATAACAATGATGCATGCAGATAGAATTACTGATATATCTATGTATGAGTTACCTACAAATATTTAGTGTCTGGTTTATTTAGTTTCCTTTTAATGCACTTTAATTTTTAGGGACGTTTCAAGTTCACAGCAAAATTGAGCAGAAGATACAAAAGGTTTCCCACACATTTCCACGTCCTCACGTGCATAACTCCCCCATTGTCAATATCTCCCACCAGGGTGGTATATATAGTAAAATGGATGAATCTACATTGACACATCATAATCACCCAAAGTCCAACAAAGATATCTTGGTATTATGCATCCCATGGGTTTGGGCAAATATATAAAGCCATGTATGCACCATTATAATATTTTCAGAGTAGTTTAGCTGCCCTAAAACCTCCCTGTGCCCTGCCTATTTACCCCTCCCTCTTCCCTAACTTTTGCCACCATCTTTGAAACAAAATGTTCTTATAGACGTCGAATCTTTCCACACTTTGATCTTGAACTCCCTAGCCACTAGATGCTTGATAAATACATTATGTTGTTTAAAAATTTTCCAGTCTAAGACATTTTGCTAAGCAGCCAGAAGGGACCAAGATAATTAGCAAGTGAATATCTCTTTTAGTATTTCTGTAATGTCCAAGTTATACAAGTGCATTGAGGGAATCTCAAAATACCTAGATAAGAAAAGGAGAAAAAATGACATAACTTTCATGAAAAATATGCATCCATTTTTAAACATGCAGTGTGTAGATTCCTGGATACTTTAAAATTGGTATATATAAGCATTTAATTATACGTATAAGTAGAGAGACACTTTTTACAATAATGGAAAACTATTAGATGCTCCACATATGGCAGGGAAACTGTGTCTTGCCTCCACTAAACATGTAACTAATGTTTTCTGTCTAAATTAAACCTTAATAATATTAAGATTTAATTAATATATCATTTTACTACTTCTTTGCATGCCTCATGTTTCATATTGAAAAGGCTATCATCAAGGAGTCTAACATGGATCTTTCTTTTCAGCATAGGTAAGGAGAAAACAAGCAAGTAGTTACAATAATTATATAGGACTCAGCCGGGCACAGTGGCTCACGCCTGTAATCCCAGCACTTTAGGAAGCCGAGGCAGGCAGAACATGAGGTCAGGAGTTCAAGATCAGCCTGGTCAACATGGTGAAACTCCGTCTCTACTAAAAATACAAAAATTAGCCAGGACTGGTGATGGGTGCCTGTAATCCCAGCTACTAGCAGGGCTGAGGCAGGAGGATCACTTGAACCTGGGAAAAGGAGGTTGCAGTGAGCAGAGATCGTGCCACTGCACTCTAGCCTGGGCAACAAAGTGAGACTCTGTCTCAAAAAAAAAAAAAAAAAGAAAGAAAGAAAGAAAATTACCTTTTTTTAAATGCACCTAGGAGCTATGTTTTCAATTGGATTAAGGAAGACGATTCCATAAATTTTAAGGATATAATGCTTCTTTAATTTTTGGCCAAGAACAGGCATCTTTTCTGTCAGATGAGCCAACTGTGGTACACTCTGAGGCAGTTTCTGACCACATCACAATCTCTTGGCCAAACATACATTATGATGGCTTTTATTCAGATTTGCCTGATAAATTAGAAATGTGTAGGTTATCACATTGTAGAGTCTAGACTTTCATGAAATAAGTGTAGTCATAATCTATGACATTATCCTTAGTTTTATTTGACCATATTGGTTAGATTAGATGAATCAAAGTTTCCTTCTAGTACTGACATTGTATGTGGACAATCAAAACTTATAATTCAAATAATTAAAATATACGAGCAACAGCTATCTATTTCATTCATCTACCTTTTTTTCAGAACATAACTACGGGGTATACATGCAAAAACTAACAAAATGTGTGTTAACACACACTTCAAAGAGTAAATTTGGCTATAACATGCAAAGATCTCTTCAATTCAATATTTAACAGTAGGGCTTGAAATAAAATTTCTAAGCAAATAGGCCAAATGTTTAAGAAAAATTAATATTATTGTTTTAATGTTTATACTGTCTGAAAGATACATAGAAAGTCAATTTAGGCAATTCTCCTGAGAAAAATGTTTATTGTATTATTGTCATAGATCTTTATAATTACAGTTGCTTGGGATTCTTACTACCATTTGGTCACGTTAACTGGTCATTACAGTGTTATGAAAACTTGAAATGGCTAAAACAATTGTGGTGACACAAAAGGAAATCGATATACACAGAACTGCATTTTGCTCAGTAGAAAAAGCCTTTTAATACTTCATTTTGCGCAGTGCACAAATCTAGCAAGGAAGAAAAAAAGAAACTTGAATTATTTAAGCTAATTTTTCTAACAGAAAAAAAATAAGCACACACACACACACACACAGACACAAATAACTCCACTGCAGGACCTCCATCTGTCTGGATGGTAAGCAGTCACTACCTGGCTTCTGTATAAGATCATTGCTCCCACAGTAAATGTCACAATTTCCATTTCAAAACCCCCTTTCAGCTGTCTCATTCTGTAGCCTCAAAATAATCATCTGCTATTATGGTCAAAATAAATCCGCTGGCTATGTGATAATGATTAAAGAAAATATGCCGGGAAACATGGTGGATTGGTTGTTTTCTACTGCATTGTTTCTGTATGACACAAAAAGATAATTCCAGGGTATGCTAAAATAGAGAATTAGCAATATTTACATTATATTCACATCTAAGACATGTTGACATCAATTATGCTGCTGCAACAGCAACTCAATCTCTACAGCTGCTACTGCACTATTATTTTAAGTACAAGATTGCCACATCTTCAGATTTAATTCGTTTTCCATATTACTAATAAGTTCTGATTCATCTTAATGATTCATTTAAGATTCATTGTTTTTTTGTTTTCTAAATATAAAGAGGATTAAAAAGTCCATTCTCTTTCCACTTCACAAGATAGTTTTTGGAGAGTCAATGAAATTGTAGGTGGTAACACTGGGAAACAATTTAGGCATATCTACTAAAGCCGGTGGAACTTGATGCTGTGTGCTATAGCTGTTGTTGTGTGTGTGTTTTTTTTTTTGGGGGGGGGGTTCTTGTTCCAGGATTCCTGCAGGATCCCACGTTTCATTTTATTGTTGGCTTCAGTTTGACAATATCTCAGTCTGTCTTTGTTGTTGGTGACCTTGAGAATTTTGAGGAATATGGTTAGGTATATTATGGCATGCTGCTTTACTGGAATTTTTTGGATGTTTTTCTTTGATTTGACTAAAGTTATAGGTTTGGAAGAGAAGTTCATGAAGTGCCATGATTATTACATTGTACTGAGGGAACATACCACCAACATAATTTATGATTACTGACGTAGAGTTGATCACATGACTGAAGTGGTGATTGTCAAGTTTCTCCACCATAACATTAGTCTTTTTTTTTTGCCCCTTTGCTTTCCATATTGAACTTTTTGGGTTGAAGTCACAATGCACAGTGGACTCTTAAGAAGGGAGAAGTTGGCTGAGCACGGTGGCTCACGCCTGTAATCCCAGCACTTTGGGAGGCTGAGGCAGGCAGACCATCCTGGCTAACACGGTGAAACCCCGTCTCTACTAAAAATACAAAAAAAAATTAGCCAGGCGTAGTCCCAGCTACTCGGGAGGCTGAGGCAGGAGAATGGTGTGAACCAGGGAGGCGGAGCTTGCAGTGAGCCGAGATTGTGCCACTGCACTCCAGCCTGAGAGACAGAGCCAGACTCTGTCGCAAAAAAAAAAAAAAAAAAAAAAAAACAAGAAGGGAGAAGTTATACTCCCTTCCTTGATGCAGAGTATCTACATAGATTATTAGGTATTCCACTGTGAAGGAGATTTATCTCTTTGATCTCTTCTTCCCTACTAACTTACAAAATAATTTATTTATATCAGTATAAATGCATGTTTATTTTACACCTCAGGTTATCATCCAAAAGCACTTTTTAAATATTGTTGCTCAAATTGTTTCAGCTTTGCCTGTTGGCTCCTTGTGCATCCCCCTAACCTCAGTTTTGTGAAATGGGTTTATTTTTGTTTCTTATTTTTAGCTCTTTCTTACTTTAAGGCATTACAGGGTGATTCAGCTTATAAATTTCCTGCTTTCATCCTAGTTTCAGCCATCTCCCCAGGAAACACTCTTCCTTTTTGTGGATTATGATAACAACTATGATCTGGGCAGTAGGTATGTTTCATACTACTGGGGTGTCATTTATTTTAGCCACTCTCAGCGGACAGAAAATGAAACATATGTGCATATACTAATCTAGGTATGCACCTATTAATATATCAATAAATGTTTCTAATATGTAATCAATTGTATCTATATTAAGCTAAACATGAGTTCTTACTAATGTCTCCAACTCTAACCCATGATGCAGGGATCATCCTAGCCTCCTCCTATTGTTTTGCTGTAAAAGCCTACTCCGAATTTGAACCATCATCTGCTATTCACTAGCTTAATCATTCAATTCCTATATACATGTATAGCAGCTTTGGAATTGTTAACTGCACCCCTGAGCAGTGTGTGTGTGGGGGTATATTTGCAGTTAATTTTGTCTTTAGTCTTACAGACTGCACTTATTTTCAAAGTTACTTAGGTCGGTACCTTTCCTCCATCACCAATTTCTTCTGTGAGATTAATTTAGACATTTGTAATATAGCTGGATTTTCCCCAGTCTGCCTTCCTTCTTCAGATCTCTCCATAGCCTAAATATTTTTAAATTTGCATACCTTAAGATTCACTGTGTTGTAAAATTCTATAGATTTTGACAAATGCATAATCTCTGCATTCACCTTTACAGTATCTTACACAATAGTTTCAGCATTCTATAAAATTACCCAATTAAAAAAAACTTTTAGGTTCAGGGGTATGTGAGTACTCAACGTTTTAAGTACTCAACCCTTAACATACAACACCCCTCCAATCCTTGGCAATCAGTGATCCTTTTAGTGTCTCTATAGTTTTGCCCCTTCCAGAATGTCATATAATTGGAATTGCACATTATGTGACCTTTTCAGACTGACATCATTTATTATCAATATGCATTGATGGTTTCATCGTGTCTTTTCATAATATGATAGTGTATTTCTTTTTGTTGCTGAAAATGTTTCTTTTTATATAGTCTGTTTATCCGTTCACCTGTGAGGATATCTTGGTGGGTTCCAGTTTTGGGCAATTGCAATTAAAGTTATTGTAAATACTTACATAAAATTATTTGTGTGATCATAAGTTTTCAAGTCAATTGGGTAAATACCCATGAGCACCATCTATGAAATATCTGATAAGGCTATTTTTAATTTTGTAAGAAACTTCCACACTGGCTTAAAAAGTGGCTGTACTAGTCTTCATTCCAACCAACAATGGACGTTGTTTCTTTTTTTTCTTTTTTCTTTTTTTTTTTTTTTTTGAGACGGAGTCTCGCTCTGTCGCCCGGGCTGGAGAGCAGTGGTGCGATCTCGGCTCACTGCAAGCTCTGCCTTCGGAGTTCACGCCATTCTCCTGCCTCAGCCTTCTGAGTAGCTGGAACCACAGGCGCCCGCCACCACACCTGGCTATTTTTTCTGTCTTTTTTTAGTAGAGATGGGGTTTCACCGTGTTAGCCAGGATGGTCTCGATCTCCTGAACTTGTGGTCCGCCCGCCTCGGCCTCCCAAAGTGCAGGGATTACAGATGTGAGCCACCATGCCCGGCCCAATGGACATTGTTTCTATTGCTCCACATCCTCACCAGCATTTGGTATTGTGATTTTTTTTTATTGTTGTCGTTTTATTTTATCCTTTATATCATGTGTAGAGCTATCTCACTGTTCTAATTTGCAATTTCTTATTGACAAATAATGTTGAGCATCTTGTCTTGGGTTTATTTGACATCTGTGTATCTTAGTTGGTGAGGTGTCTTTTTATATCTTTTGCCCATTTTAATTTTTTTCATATTGCTGAATATTGAGTTTTTGTAGGTTTTAGATGCAAGCCCTTTATCAGATATGTGCTCTGCAAATAGTTTCTTTAAGGTTGTGGCATGTCTGTTATTTCTCTTAACATTGTCACAGAGAAGAAATTTGAAATTTTAATAATGTCCAGTTTGTCCTTTTTTTCTATCATCAATTGTACTTTTGGGTCTACAACCACATCACCAAATTCAAGATCCCATAGGTTTCCTCCCCTATTATATGTTAGAAGATACTTAATTTTGGATTATACTTGCTCCCAGACAACAGTTGAGCATAACAGTGTTACTAAATCTTGGTCACTCCTACTCAACAGTGAATTATGCTAATGGACTGTCCTTTCTCTAGACTCCAATTTCAGAGCTGCACTACCACTGGAATCTTTTTCTATGAATCTCCATTTTTACCTCCCTCCTTTCACATGTTGTCCTTGTTAAGACTTTCGCTCCTGTCTAAAGGGTCCCCCTAACTCCCTGCTACCTCTCTCCTTTCTCCTTCCTCGATGTTTCCCCCTCTTGCCATTCCAATCCATCATGGTGCCAGCTAAGGACCCAAACCACTTCAACATGCGAATAGAAAAAAACAGCTTAGTTGCTATTCTATGGTTTGTATTTGAGTTACTCTGATAAAAGTTTATCATGGAAGAAGATATGTACTACCATAATAGTTCTATTTTCTTAGATTTTCCTCAAGATTCTAAGGGACCATAAGCTATACTTTTTTTTTTTTTTTTTTTTTTTTTTTTTCAGACAGAGTCTTACTCTGTCACCCAGCCTGGAGTGCTGGATTGCAGTGGCAGGATCTGGGCTCACTGCAACTTCCGCCTCCCAGGCTCAGATGATTCTCCTGCCTCAGCCTCCCGAGTAGCTGAGACCACAGGTGCGTGCAACCACACCCAGCTATTTTTTTTTTTTTTTTTAATTTTTAGTAGAGAGAGGGTTTTGCCATGTTGACCAGGCTGGTCTTGAACTCCTGGCCTCAAGTCATCCATCTGCCTCAGCTTCCCAAGTGCTGGGATTACAGGCATAAGCTACCTTGCCCTGCCTCATAAACTATACTTTTTAAACAAACTAAGAAGAAGAAAAAAGACAAATTTACAAATTTTTTCGCTAGAATTTTCAGAATGCATTATCTGGATGTGTAATGTTTACATCATATTTAAATGACTGGAATTATGCCACAATTGTCATTTTTCTTCCTTAGTCATTGTGAAATCCCAGAGAAAAATGTTATGCCTTTAGGTTTCCTTATCCCCTGGTATGTATTAGGGAATAAATATCATTTGTTTGAATAAATAAAGTATATAGATTATCCCGGGATAATGCTGTATAAATATAAGAATATTAAGTTAGATGGACAGATACTTTTTGCCTTGAGGGCATTTTCCCCCAGGTTTCCCTTCTTTGATTTTAAGATAAATGCTATATAGGAAAAGACTATGATGTAACAATGCTGATCAATTAAAGATAATATATATCCTGTATTAACAGAATAAAGGACAAAAATATCTGATAACCTCAGTAGATAAAGGAAAAGAGTTTGACTAAAGCAAGCACCCTTTGGAATAAGGGTTTACTCTCCAGAATATAAAGAACTCATTACTCAACAATTAAAAGATGAAAGAATAGAATCAAAAAACAGTTAAAAAAATTTGAATAAATATTACCAGAAAGAAGATATACACATGGACAAGTATTTACTTAAAAAGATGTCAATTTCATTCATTTTCAGGAAAATGCAAACCAAAACCATTAGATTACTGCTTTATACCCAAGAAAGTAGCTAAAATATATTTTAGGAAAAGACAATAATAAGTGTTGAAAATGTGGAGATACTGGAACTTCAGACGTCATTTGGTGGAATTTTACAATGTTACACTCACTTTGAAAAATAGTTTGGAAGTTTCTCTAAAAGGTAAACCATATGACTCAGCAATTCTGCTCCTTGGAATATACCTAAGAGAAATAAAAATATGTCCGCACATAAACTTGTACATGATACTCATAACAGCCAAAAAATTGAAACAATCCAAATGTCCATCAGCTGATGAATAGATAAACAAAATGTGGTATATGTATCAAATGGGATATTATTCCGCAGTGAAAAATGTTACCCGCTAGAACATAGATTAACCTTGAAAACATTAACCTAAGTGAAGTAAATTTTTACAAAAGGCCACATATTGTAGGATTCTATTCATTTGGAATGGCCATAACAGATAAATTCATAGGGACTGGAAGTAGATTGGTGCTTGTCAGGGACTGGAGGGAGGAGAGGATGGGAGGAGGAAACTGCTAATGAATTCTTTCTGGAGTGGTGAAAATAATCTAAAATTAGACTGTGATGATGGCTACACAACTTTAAGTATACTATAACACCCTTGAATTGCATACTTTAAAATGGTAAATTTTACAATATGTAAAAGGATTTAAATAGACACTTCTTCCAAGAAGATTATACAAGTGGCCAATAAGCACATGAAAAGATACTCACAACTATTAATATTTAGTATGTCCCAGGTGGGAAACTGGATAAGGGGCCCCCTCACCAGTTCCCTTTCCTAGAAATGCTTCTCCAAATTCAATCCCATTTTTAACCTCGTCTTGTAAGGGCTTAGAAAAAGAACAACAATAACCACAAATCATACTAATTTATAGTACTTTCTTATAACTTATTGCAAATTGATTTCTGCTAATAGAAGTTCATTCACAGTTGTTTGTATTAGCAAAATCTTAACAGCTGTACTTGAGACAGATGTGTGGGAAAGAGGACGTTATAATCTAAAGTACCCTATTTAGCTAAATTTAGAATACCATTTACTTTAGATATCATTGAATGTCTACATTTAAGAGAGTCTATTTTGAAATGTTTTTCTAGGAAGAAGATTTCAAATTTTTACAATATAAGATGGTCTCAAGCTATAAAATAATTTAAAATTTTTAGGCAAAGTTAGCTGGTACATAAAGATGTCATTTTAAAAAAAATCAGGTAATTGGCTCTTTAAAAATTAGTTTACACAATTAAAATAATACTGTCTTTGCAATTTTAAAAAGAATTTGAAGGCGATGACCTATGGTTAACATTACATATGTCTGTAGGTTGTCAAACTATTCAGATGAAGAGTAAAAATTTCAATCCATTTTCTAGCCATTCTATCTACTGTGACAGCCCAACATCTCTAGACAAGCTTATTTAAACAAAGCCTCATGTTCCCAATGCACATTATTTACACTCCTGAAAGAGTTCCAGGAAAATGCTGTGATTCTAACAGGGCCCTCCTTAGAAGTTGCAGGGTGGGGCCAAATAACGCTATCCTCTTGAACACTGGACTTCACCCCTCCCACCCTGCACACTCATGGGCCCATGTAGATGTTATCCCTGGATTTGGGCAGGTCCTGAGCTGCTTCATCTTCAGATATTGCTCCCAGTGACTTCCCACTTGCTCTGAGTAACTGTACATGAACTTCAGAGTGAGGAGGACCAGCCATAGATTAAGCCAAAGTATGGTCTTAAATTCTTGCTTCTCAAGTGCCCAGCATTTTCACCTGCACATTCCTCCCATTTGCACTTGGAAGAAGCTGAAAACACTCTGAGAGTCTTTTCTGTCTGACCCCTTGGGGGGTCTTTCTTTTCTGATATGTAGCACCAGAGGAACACCCAGGGAGAAAATATAAATAAGAGCTCTCCTCATTGGCTTCCCTCCCTAAAATCTGTCCGCCAAGGACGAGTTCATTTCTGACCTCTTGCCTATGGAGTGTGATGGGCTAGTCTCCTTCACACCCAAGAGCTGCTGAAGGCAACACCCTCCACGTGGGTCACCTGCACTCTCTAGCCAGGCAGCTGACCACGCGGGCTCTACCTGAGCTCTCTGCCCTGATGCTGCCACTCCTGTCACCCCTGCTGCTGGCCAGCATGTAGCTGTGCTGTCCCCTCAGACCTATACATGCTCCCTCTGTGGGAACTAGCATGAGCCCCAACAATGTGTTGGCCCCTCAGACTGGCTGAGGAGGGAAGCTGGTCCAGCAGTTCTCAGCAGCATCTGCAGTTCATAGAAACTCTTTTTCAGGCTTCTCACACTCACACCATCCTCAGCACTCCCCTTCTAGGTGGTGATAGAGGACACATTTCTGTTATTAATTTTTTATTCTTCTTATAGTATGGAGATATCCAAAACCCTCTTTCCCTTGGAGCCTCCATGTCACCATAATTTCTGGTGGGGTGGGTGCACTAAAATCCTCATATAATGGCATCTCAGCATTTCCGCAGGATAAAGACATCTGGTACCTTCCAAAATACCCCATCTCACTCTTCTACCTCTATTTCTTTATGGAAGATAGATGTTGCTAATACTGTATTCCTAGTTGGGCTTTACTAACTGTGTTTTCTCACATCCTTCCTCTGGACTCTAGAAATCGTGTGTGCTCGTGTCTGTGTGTGTGGGCATGTGTGTGCAAATCCTACCAAGTATACATGTTAAACATTCTGTGTAACTCAAGGACTGTAGTATTTATCCTTTCTTCTCTCCCAACCTTTCTTCTTCCTTTTCTTTCTCTTTTCTCTTTTCTCCTCTTGACTTGTCCCCTTTCTTTCTCTCTCTCTGACTCTGTCTCCCTCTCTCCCTCTACATATAGTGTGTATATATATATATATATATATACTCTCCACATATAGTATTATATATATATATACCCTCCACACATATGTTGTGTGTGTATATATATACACACACCATATGTAATATGATATATATGTAAACATCCAGAGTACTATATTTCTTTTCCATTAACAATACAAAAATATATTGAGATAAATTGAACAATACAAAAATATATTGAGATAAATTGATACTGATGAAGAATAAAAACATACGTTTAGAACGAAACCTCTCAGAATAAACAATGGAAATAATGTAGACATTTACTATATATGAAGACAGAGACACTTTCACTCACCTACAACCACGGAATACATTTTAACAACAATGAAGGCAGAGCCACGTTTTATAGAAAAGGGGGGAAGAATATTTATTTTAAGGAAGGCAGTTTTAATGAATATATGGTTGATTGGGAACCCGTATAAATATATGGGTCTAAAACCAGTGGGTTTAGTACTTTGCATTTCCTTTTTATTCTCAGCCAAGGTCGGGGATTTCAGTTTTCAGATCAGAACACTCAGGTGTAATAATAAATATATAAATTGTAATTTTTTAAACTTCAGAAAATAGTAAAACAATATACTTTCCTTTTTCTTTTTTCTTTCTTTTTTTAAATTTTTTTGAGATGGAGTCTCGTTCTGTTGCCCAGGCTGGAGAGCAGTGGCGCCATCTCGGCTCACTGCAAGGTCTGCCTCGTGGGTTCACACCATTCTCCTGCCTCAGCCCCCTCGAGTAGCTGGGACTGCAGGCGCCCACCACCACGCCCGGCTAATTTTTTTTTTTTTTTTTTTTTTTTGTATTTTTAGTAGAGACGGGGTTTCACTCTGTTCGCCAGGATGGTCTCGATCTCCTGACCTCGTGATCTGCCCGCCTTGGCCTCCCAAAGTGTTGTGATTACAGGCGTGAGCCACTGTGCCCAGCCAAAACAATATACTTTTCTCAAAAAGACAGAAGACAGAAAGCTGTCAAAGTTAAAATCATGAACTTCTGGCAGTGTTGCTCGGATATCAGGTTTCACTCTTCTTGTGAACAGATTTTTCCACCAGATAACTTTGCCAATTTGGTAGCAAATTGAAGCTTTGCTCCTTTAGGGAAGCAAAATCTATAATAACAAATAGTGTGATAAATAAGTGAAGGTAAGTAATTATAATAGATTTATTACACATAAAAATTGAAAAGAGGGAAATAAAAATATTGATTAAACATGATTTGTAAAAAGGAAAGTCTATCACTCTAATGACTTTCTTGAGTATTTTATAATGCAATTATTCTATGTATTACATGTTCATGTTTTGAAAGTTCTGTTAGCCATGTAAAATTAGTAGGATTTTCCAGAAAAAAAGAAAAAAAACACTGAATTTTTGTATAAATAGAAACAAGCACTTATGTTAGCTATACATAGAGTCATGTCATTTTTTTCAGTTTATTTATCTTTATCTTTTATATGTTATTAGACTTCATTATTGAAAAATGACATGCCCACTATTCACAGCAGCTGCAATCCATTAGCCTAATGGATTGGAATTATATGTTGCCTTAGAAATTGTCTATTGTGTGGCAAAATCAAATGTAAACCCTACAGAGAAAAGTCTTGACATTATTAAATGTAAGAAATGCAGTGCCTTCAGGAAGTTGTAAAAAAAAATTTTTAAAAAAAAGGATTTAGGACGTATGACACCAGAAAGTAATATGATGTTTAGGTCAAAATATAAACTACTTGTGTTTTCTCATTATCGTTTAGTAGAAAAATTGCAAACTATCACTCACCACTCAACTGTGCTAAAAGCAAAATTAGTACTAAATAGATTGATTATCTTCTTTTTCTTTCAAATAGTATACATTTGCTGTATGCATATTCATTTTCTTCTTTCCAAAGCAGTACCTTGTGCAATTGCTTTCACTGATCCATTCAAAAACAACTACACCACTACTAGCAAAACATTGAGGGTCCACTCTGTACTCAGCACTGAAAAGATACATTTCTCATAGATATGACCAAACCCCACAAATAACTTTCAAAGATATAATGATGTTCACATTCGCATAACTAACTAGGGAATACGCTCACCTCTTGTTTACATTCTCTTATTCTCTCAGCTGCCTTCCTTTCACTTTCATTACATCATTTTATCATCACTGGTTTTTGGAGCTCCCTGATCAGGGTCAAGTCCACACAGCAGATCCAGGAGTGTAGGCTTTCACATTCTGGAACTCAGTTATGACATAAAGAGGAAAGTGAGCTGGGGAAGATTCAGCTTTCCTTCAGAGGACACCCAATATTGACACAGGGAGCGTCTGTTAAGTGAGGGGTGCCACATGTTGACAAGCAAAGTCAGTACAGCAAGGGCACTTTCAGAGGAGGGCTTTTGAGGCCATGCTTCCAAGAGGAAAGAAACAGCCATCATTTCCTATGCTGCAGAGGAGATTGCTGAGGCACCGCCGCTCACCTTCAAACCTAGAGAGATGCCATAGCTCCGGATGCTCATTTGTAGCTGAGCTAATAGTGATATTAACAATCAGACTCATGCTTACCCTTTTAACATTCAACTTGCCTTTATGCATTTTAGTTATTCTCTTATGAATAGCTTCCTTCTCTATAAATAAATCCAAATCATTGTTATAGACTAAATGTTTGTTTCTCTCTTCAAAATGTGTATGTTGAAGCCCTAACCCTTAATGTGTTGGTATTTGCAGGAGGCGTTTTTGGAGGTTATTAGGCATAGATAAAGCCATGAGGGTAAAGCCACTATGATGAAATTAGAGTCCTTCTGAAAAGAGGAAGAGATCGGAGCTCTCAGCTTTCTATGCCATGTGAGAATACAGTGAGAAGACAGTTGTCTACAAATCAGGAAGTGAGCCTTCACCAGAAATCAAACCTTTTGGCATCCTGATCTTGAACTTCCTGGCTTCCAGAACTGAGAAATAAATGTGTGTTGTTTAAGATACACAGTCTACAGTATTTCGTTATAGCATCCCAAGCTGACTGAGACAGTAATCTATATTTAGAAAATAAAGCAAATATTAAAAACTTCTTAGGTACTTAAAGGTTAATTTTAAGGCTTAATATTAACAATGTCAAACTTCAGAGATAGAAAATGATCAAACTTTGAAATATAAATCCTGAAAAGGGTCAGGAAAACAAGAAAGGAATTCTAATAAATTAGACATAAAGGTCACCAGAAAATTGTGGCCAACATTGGAACAAGAGTTAACATTTAAAATGGTAATAATCAAAGGCTAAAAATAAAACAGCTGCATATGAAAACGTTCCTATCTAAGTGTCTTAGAAAAAGAGCAAACTGTTGATGTGACTCTGGCTTGGTTTCAAAGTTGCTATGAACCTGTGAATTCTATGTGCCTTCCATCCCTCTCTGCTCTCCTATTTGAATGGAAGTTTTTTTTATCATGGTTACTCTATGCCTGTCATGTTATTGCAAGTTGGGAGTATGACATGACAGGTATTCTTTCTTTGTAGTTCACAGTGCTCCAGACTGTAAGACACAGAATTTGGGGGAGGGTGTCTGCATCATCGACAGAGCCATAATCAAAGAGCCTCATTCTCACTTGAATTTAGTTAGATGATGAGATCCTGGGAATCAAGCAAGTGCACACTGAACAGAGGCTTTATACATGCCTTGGAAAGGTAGAATGAATCTTTCTTTCTTCCTTCCTTTTTCTTTGTCTTTCTTTCTCTTTCTTTCTCTTTCTTTCTTTCTTTCTTTGTTTCTTTCTCTTTCCTCCTTCCTTCCTTTCTTTCTTCCTTCCTCCTTTCTTCCTTCCTTCCTTCTCTTTTTCTTTTTTCCTCCCTCTCTCCCTCCCTCCTTTCTTTCTTTCTCTCTCTTTCTTTCTTTGTTCCTCTTTCTTTCTCTCTCTCCCCTCCCTCCCTTCCTTCCTTCCTTCCTTCCTTCCTTCCTTCCTTCCTTCCTTCCTTCCTTCCTTCCTTCCTTCCTTCCTTCCCTCCTTCCCTCTCTCTCTCTCCCTCTCTCTCTCTGTCTTTCTTTCTTTCTTTTGTGGTAGAGATGGGATCTGGTTACACAGCCCAGGCTGGTCTGAAACCCCTGGTCTCAAATGATCCTCTTGCCTCTTCCCAAAGTGCTGGGATTATAGACGTGAGCCACCACATCTGATGCAATAATCCACTTTTTTGTTATGGGAATACTGTAAGTAATTTGTTACTAGAGAGTGTAATGTGTTTTAAGCTCCAACTCATACTGTCTGGTGGTTTGCTATGCAGTTATATTTGATCAGAAGAGGGTGTTAATTGAGATTAAGAGGGTGATTTTAGAGGTTTGTGGGTACAGCAAGAAGTATAAGATTGTCACCTAAAAGACATGGACTATGAGATATAGCAGAATTGCCAGTCAGCACTGAAGGCCAGACTGTGAGTAATAATTTTGCATCGTGATTGGTTATTACATTGTGATTCATAATTTAGAATTGTCCCATTATTTTTCATTTAGTTTCTTTTTTTTTCCCCATAACTTTCACTCTTAGAAATACAGCTGAAGAGCAGGATTTCATTATAAGTTTTCAGAGCTTCAGGTTACCACATAGATCACAGCCTGGCTTATGACTTAGTCTCAGCTTCCTGAACCAAATGGAGAAGACAAGAAGTACCGAGCTGCTGAGTGGTATAAAACCTGAAAGGCACAAAGAGAGAAGGCTTTCAGTAGGACCCACAGGAAAATAAAAAATGTGAACAGTAGAAATCACAGGAAGCAGAAGTGAATGGGAGAGGGGATTTGTATACATACACACACACACACACACACACACACACGCAATCAGCAATGGGGTGAGAAAGTATAAATTTTAGAAAAAAGCAAAGAAGTTGATTGAAAGAAACATAACACTTATGAAATTCTTCACTCATTCATGCATTCATACATTCATTCACTCACAAAAATACACCGAGTGCTTAAAATGAATGCTTAAAATGAGCAAGCACTGTTCTAGGTATTTGAGATGAAGTAACTGAAAACAAACTTGATTCCGATAAACTAAGTGAGGGATGTAGATCATAAATTTAAAATTATATGCATATAATATTGTTTAAAAAGTTGAATGTGTAAAATACATGTGTGCATGTAATCATGCCAAAATATTTACAAAATAGACATGCTATAAAAACTGAAAGCAAAGTGACAGAACAGAAAATGTTGTACCTTGGTATTCTCCATTAGGTCATTGGGACAGCTCAATTGAAGAGAGGACATTTAAGCTGTCACGTGAATGAAGGGAAGAAGATAACCTGGAGGAACATTCTTGGCAGAAGGAATAGTAAATGCCTGGGCCTAAAGGTAGGGGTGGGACTTGGTTGTTCTTAAACAGAATGAGTGACAGGAACAGAAATAAGGGTAAGATAGGTTACAGATGAGGGTGCAGACAGAATCCAGTTAAGACATTATGTTTGGTCTTGAGAGAGATGGAAAGTCTTCAGTAGGCTTAGATCAGGAGAGTGACATGACTTAATATATATAATCGTATTTTTCTAACTTCCCTGTATAACAGAAGAGCAGAGTGAGAGTGGAAGGAAAGCAGATTGGAGACTGTTGCAACTTTCCAGAATAAACGTATAATTTTGGAAAACATGTATCCACTGCTCTGATCTCAACATGTATCCACTGCTCTGAGCTCAACAGTACCTCAATACTTGGGTACATTTTTGATGAGATATTACAAATGTGAATTTTTTATATTGTAAAATGAAATATGTCAAAATTTGGAAATTTGAAAAATTCTGCAAAATAATCTTTTGAATGATCAATGCATGACATTACAGAACCATTCAACTATTTTTAAGAAACTACCACTAGTAGAATTTTGATGTAGACTTTGACATAGTATCAAGGAAGGATATAAATAATTATACACAAAATCTATTAAAATACTCCTCCCATTTTTAACAATGTATTTGTGTGAGACAAGATTTTCTTCAGCACACACTTTAACCAGAGCAATATGTCAAAAGCAGTTTGAAAGCAAAGCAGCTCTTTTCTATTAAAACAAACATAAAAGAGATATGCAAATACATAAAACTCTGCTTAGCAATTTTTTGTAAAATATATTTTAAACATAAGCTATTGATATTAACATATCACGAGTTTCTTATTTTTATGTAATGAATAGGTATTAAAATAATCTCACTGTTTTAATAATACAGTAAATGTCAATGCACGTGAGCCACAAAACAAAAGAATTTCGGATTCCTTAATACATTTTTAGAGTGTAAGTTTGTCCTGAAACCAAAAGTTTTAGAATTGTGCCTGTATAATATCACATTGTATAAATATATTACACTTTGGCTGGGTGCGGCGGCTCACTCCTGTAATCCCAGCACTTTGGGAGGCCGAGGCAGGTAGATCAGGAGGTCAGGAGATCGAGACCATCCTGGCTACCACGGTGAAACCCCGTCTCTACTAAAAAATACAAAAAATTAGCCAGGCGTGGTGGCGGGCACCTGTAGTCCCAGCTACTCGGGAGGCTGAGGCAGGAGAATGGCGTGAACCCAGGAGGCGGAGCTTGCAGTTAGCTGAGATCGCGCCACTGCACTCCAGCCTGGGTGACAGAGGGAGACTCTGTCTCAAAAAAAAAAAAAAAGACATATATATATATATATATATATATAAAATATAAAATACATTTTATAATTCATGCTGCTTTAGGTGCACATTTGGGTTGTTTCCATATTTTCTTTTCTTTCTTTTTTTTTTTTTTTTTTTTTTGAGACGGAGTTTCACCCTTTTGCCCATGCTGGAGTGAGTGTAGTGGCGCGATCTTGGCTCACTGCAACCTTTGCCTTCTGGTTTCAAGCAATTCTCCTGTCTCTGCCTCACAAGTAGCTGGGATTCCAGGCGCCTGCCACCGTACCTGGCTAATTTTTATATTTTCGGTAGAGACAGCGTTTTACCATGTCGGCCAGGCTGGTCTGGAGCTCCTGACCTCGTGATCCACCTGCCTTAGCCTCCCAAAGTACTGGGATTAGAGGGTTGAGCCACCACACCGGACCCACATTTTTGTTATTATGAACAAGTTGCTATGATCCAAATCTGCTATTTTACATGTCTCCTTCACTTAGGCAGCAATTTTTCTATAGTACATAAAAGTGTGGAATTGCTTGGCCACAGGATATGTTTATGCTCAGTTTTATAAAATAATTGCAATTTACTTTACAAACTGGTTATATTAATTTAGATTTCCATCCTTAAGACATGAAATGTTTTCTCTAAATTATGACCAACAATGAGTGCTGTTAAATTTTCTTAGTTTGACAATCTAATAGGTGTAATATTAAATGTTATTGAACTGAGTGTGTCCTTTCCTGATGACTAAAGAATCTGATTATACTTTGACTTGTTAATAATCTTTTCAGATCTCCTCTTTTGTAACATGTCTAATGATCTCTTTTGGTCATTTTTTGTCTGGGGTTATTGTACTTATTCCACTTAATTAGTAGACTTCTTCCTATATTTTAACTATGATTCCTTTGTCATTTTTAAATATTGAAAATAACTTCTCCATGTTAAGAAAACTTTAGATTAAAAACACTTTGTATTTTAATGTCATCTATTAATTTATTTGTTGATTTTTAGTTGTGTTTGTTTGCTTGCTTTTGTTTTTAAAATAGTCTTTATCACCTTTAGGTTATATGTATATTTTCTTGTGCTTTTTTCCTAAAAATGTTAAAAGGTTTGTGTGGCAGCCATAATTCTAAAGATGCTTATTTCCCAGCATTGCTGTCCCTTCCCCACTTTTTTTTCAATCAAACATTAAACTAGGTATTGCCATGAAGGAATTTTGATTATATCATTTAAGACCCAACTTAACTGACCTTTATATTTGGAAATTCTGCTGGGTGGCCTTTACTCAATCAAGCAAGTCTTTAAAAGCTGAGTTTTCTCTAGGTAGTGGCAGCAGCAACAGCAGCAGAAGAAGCCAGAGAGTTTCAAGTTTCGAAGGACTGGAAAGGTGTGATGGACTTTGGTTGCTTGGCCATGGAGGGTCCATATGAAGAGGAATGTAGGTGGTATTGAGAAGTTGAGACTGGTGCCTGACTGACAGCCTGTGAGGATATAGGAACCTTAGTTCTACAACCACAAGGAACTGAATTCAGCCAACAAACTAAATGAGGCTGGAAGTAGATTGTTCTCCTGAGCCTCCAGACTGGAGACCAACCTGGCCAGCACCTTGATCTGGACTTTGTGAGAATCTAAGCAGAGAACCCATCTGAGATCACCTGGGGTTCTGATATATAGAACTGTAAGATCATAAATCGATGTGATTTTAAGCCTCAAAGACTGTAGAATTTGTTATATAGCAACAAAATATTAACATTTTTGCTTTTAAATTTCCATTTTTAATGTAAGAACTTATTTAGGATCTAATTTTATTTTTTTCCTATAGATAAACAATAGTATATTATAGAAACTAGGGATCCATTTTCATTTTTTTCACATAGATGACCAATTGTTATAAACTATTTACTATCCATACTTAACCTTGAAGACTCTAAAGTTAATCTATACTATACTGTCTTTTTTTAAAACAGAGAACCTTATAACTCTTTATTTTTGAATTTTTATTGGTCATCCTCTCCCTGATATGTGGTTATTTTCCAATATTTTGACCCGTTTTCATTTCAAAAGTCAACCATTGGTATTATTGTGAAGATATTACTGTTATTACTATTATTAGGGTATTTTTATTACCTTATAATATGGTTTGGCTGTAATTCCACCCAAATATCATCTTGAATTGTAGTTTCCATAATCCACATGAGTCATGGCAAGAACCCAGAGAAAGGTAATTGAACCATGGGGGCAGTTACCTCCATGCTGTTCTCTTGATAGTGAGTGAATTCTCCTGAGATCTGATGGTTTTACAAGGGACTTCCCCCGCCTTGCTCGGCACTTCTCCTTCCTGCCACCATGTGAAGAGAGAAGTGTTTACTTCACCTTCCACCACGACTATAAATTTCCCAAGCCTTCCCCAGCCCTGGGGAACTGTGAATCAATTACACCTCTTTCCTTTGTAAATTACCCAGTCTTGGATATTTTTTCATAGCAGTGTGAGAATGGACTAATACCTTACTATGAATCCTTTATATTCTCCTACAACATCAGTCCTCAGCCTTTTTAGCATAGGAATCGGTTTCATGTAAGACAATTTTTCCAATGAAAATGGGGGGCATGGTTTCAGGATGAAACTGTTTCACCTCAGATCATCAGACATTAGTTATATTCTAATAAGGAGCACACAACTTGGAGTCCTCATACGCACAGGTCACAATGTGGTTCGTGCTCCTGTGAGAATCTAATGCTGTCATTGACCTAACAGGAAGAGGAGCTCAGGCTGCAATGCTAGTTCACCTGGGCTGCTCACCTCCTGCTGTGTGCCCCAGTTTCTAACAGGCCAAGGACTGGTACAGGTCTGTGGCGGGGGGTTGAGGACCCCTGCCCTACGAGTTTAATTCTTCTTCCACATCATTCCTTATTAATTTCATTCCTCACATCTCAAAACTTCCAAGATTCTTTTCATTATTTCCGAATTTTCTGTAGTAAAATTGTATTGGTTATAAATATCAAATTTTTGCAGTGTTTAATATTATAGTAGCAGTTATCAAGAGAAGTGCCGAAGGTACCTTGTTAATCACTAATTTCACCATTTCATTTTACAAATGAGAAAAGTGAGCCCAAGAATGGCAAAAATGAAACAATGCAAAATTTTTAGATAGAAAAACTAGTCCATTATGTTTGTTTACAACTTACGATTTATCTGCTTTTTCTAAGGCCTCACAGAAATTCAGCAGGAAAACCGGGATAAAATTTCCAGACTTCTGGTTTTCTTGGTCTAATATTCTCTCCGCTATTCATTACACTACATTCCCTCTCATTCTGAAACAATTCCCGTTTATTTTCACCTCGTCTTCCTCCTATGACATCTTGTCTGGTTTTCAGACATGTGAGGAAAGTTCAGTGAGGGGGTACAGCACTGAAAATGCTCTTTTTGAGGGTCTTTGTTTGAAAACAACGGTAGGTGTTTCTAACAGCATCTACATAGCCAGTTTCCAAAATTTATCCCAGTATTGCAGTGCTTAAATGACAAAATAATGATTCCTGCTTTGGCACCCTGCTGCTAGTACCTATCAAGTAAAATTGTCTGTCGTTGCCCATTTACAGAGGAAATCCTGAGAGTATTGATTTTTAATTATTTCCCTTGAGCATCAGTTGTATTACATTTCATTTAATGGATACAAATAGAGGGGGTAAAATCATCACATGAATATTTCATAGCATGCTTAAAGCTGTATTTGAATGTAATATATTTAGAGTATATCATTTAAGAAATAATATAAATGACATTTTCCATGTATCCACCAGGCAAAAATGAAATAATGCAAATTTTTAAGATAAAAAAATCTATTATTTTTGTTTACAACTTATGATTCATTAGTTTTTCAATTGTCTTTAGAAATAGAATATGGCCCAACACTTTATTGTTTGCTATTAATTGCATGTTCATTATTTGTGCAACAAACTCACTCAGTGAGTTTAATTTGAAAAATTCCTAATTTTTGTGCTGTTATTTATTCTGCATTTGTATCATCAAAGAATCTTATAAACTGCTAGTGAATCAAATAAACCTAATTCATTAAATGTTCACTCAAATTTATGAGTCTGATTAGGCAAGGAGCCTTTTGCATACAAATTATTTTGCGCTGCTTGGATTCATTTAAAGCATCTCAATGAATTTTATAAATGAATATTGACATTTCAATATTGCAGCATTTTGCTAACACATTATCTGATAGCCACAAAAATAAGCAAAGGAGTTTAAAAAGAGAAGGAAATTTAATTTCACATATAAAACAGATCAGTCTCTGTCCACTATGTGCTATCGAAAGTATTAATCTTTGGTTAATGGCTCATGGTGAGCATTATAATAGAAACGGAGAGGCCGTGGAGAAAATCAGCATTGTTTATAGCTTTCTACAGGCATGTTTCTTATTCCTCTACTGAGCTGGCATCTACTGTGGTTAAATCATGAGATAAGGTTTCTCATGAGGAAATCATAAAACACAGTTCTTCAACACCAAATATACAATCAGTGGGCAAGAAAGAAACAGCTGTCTTGTCTTCAAAGTGATATTTTCCTTATGCAAGCATTTCATCCTAATGGGCTAGTTTGCCTCAGGTATACTACAGAGTTGTCAATATTGTGACTGCTTCTGTTATGTCCCTCTCCTTTTTGCTCTCAGATCTGCCTTGGACATTCTTTGCATTTTTATCGACCTCTCTGTGTGACTCTGGACTTAAGTCTACATGACATGATGTTTCTCCCATAGGCATTAGTTTCGATGCAAAGAAATTCAAACTGTTGGTTAACAACCTGCTTGGTTAATTCCACAGAATTCTATTAACATAAATCTTGCAAACGTAAATACTGAAAGCTTAGGGTTAACTAGAGGGAATTTGAAATAGCTACAATTTGAAAGCCAGTGTTAAACTGTAGTAGTGCAAGGAAAAAACACACACACACAAATCATAAACTGCTACCCAGAGGGTCTCTAGCGTCACTCTCTTGATTTGTGGTTTTCCCTTCTCTCCCTAATTTCAGTTTTAATCATCAATCATCCCGAATCATATTTCCAAACTTCTTTTGAAACTTTGTTTACTACCACAGAAATTGTTCTCAGTTTATGATTCTTTCCTACCTACCACCAAGGTGATCCACACCCAAAAATATTTCACATTAGTAAATTTTAGAGGTAAACTTCAGGCAACAATGAAACCATGTCACACTTCAGCAGGCTGTATGATCTGGACTCTGGATGTCCAAATCCGGTTGGTCTTTGTGTCCTTGTGTTAATTTTTGGTCTCAATGCATGCACTTGTGCATGCACACACAGATCAAAACGAAAAAACTATAACTATGAGCTGCATAGCAGAAGTTGCCTAATTTCATATTAAGGAAAAATTTTCTTTTATTAAATCTTATATCAAAATCCTAAATTTCCTGAACCTAGAGATAATATTCGTTTCACTTCTTTTTCTTGTGTATCTCAACAATGCCAAAAGTCACTTAACAGATACAAGACATGCAGACCTTCGGCAGGGTGCAGTGGCTCAGGCCGTAAGCCCAGCACTTTGGGAGGTTGAAGAGAGCAGATCACGAGGTCAGGAAATCGAGACCATCTGGGCCAACATGGTGAAACCCCGTCTCTGCTAAAAATACAAAAAAAAAAAAAAAAATAGCTGGACGTGGTGGCGTGAGTCAGTAGTCCCAGCTACTCGGGAGGCTGAGGCAGAAGAATCGTTTGAACCCAGGAGGTGGAGGTTGCAGCGAGCTGAGATCGCGCCATTGCATTGCAGCCTGGGTGACAGAGTGAAACTCCATCTCAAAAAAAAAAGGAAAAAAGAAAAAAAAGAAAAGAAATGCAGATCTTTTATTTATGTATTTATTTATTTGTGAGATAAAGTTTTGCTCTTGTCGCCCAGGCTGCTGTGCAATGACACAATCCTGGCTCACTGAAACCTCCGCCTCCCAGGTTCAAGCCATTCCTTGCCTCAGCCTCCCAAGTAGCTGGGATTACAGGTGTGTCCCTGCCTGACTAATTTTTGTATTATTAGTAGAGACAGGTTTTCACCATGTTGGCCAGGCTGGTCTCGAACTCCTGACCTCAGGTGATGTGCCCACCTTGGCCTCCCAAAGTGCCAGGATTACAGATGTGAGCCTCTGCGCTCATCCTCTGCAGCCCTCTTAAAATGTCTCAGCAGATCTCAGAATTTCGGATATTGACACTTGGTTTTACAAAGACTTGCACAAATTCTGAAATTAATGTATATTTCTTTTTTCTTGGACTCGTCAAATTTTCAGAAAGAACATCATGTCTCCCCACTGATCTCTGGGAATGAAAAAGAGGCACACTATGAGTTTATTAACAGCTTCTTTCCCCCCAGAGAATTAATTTCCTCACCCATTCCTCACGTCTACGTAGGAATTTAATGTTTTAGTTACAAAAAGAGTGATGATAATACCTTTCACAGTTACCATGTTGCAGTGGAAAGAGAACCAACAAAAGTGATTTCTGTCAATGAAAATACTATTGAGTGGGTGGCATATTGCCAGGAAGAACCAGTGTGTTAAGGAATCATTCCTCGTTTCTTCACAGGCTGACCATGTTGGTCGCCATGTTACTAGATAGCCCTAGTGAATGAGAACAAAAGGTTTTTTATGGTAAGATTTTGGGTTTAGTACTCTCCAAGCACATAAGCTTTAGCTTTAAAACCGGCCAGATAGGTGCCGGGCGCGGTGGCTCACGCCTGTAATCCCAGCACTTTGGGAGGCCGAGATAGGCGGATCACGAGGTCAGGAGATCGAGACCATCCTGGCTAACACGGTGAAACCCTGTCTCTACTGAAAATACAAAAAAAAAATTAGCCGGGCATGGTGGCAGGCGCCTGTAGTCCCAGCTACTCAGGAGGCTGAGACAGAAGAATGGCACGAACCCGGTAGGTGGAGCTTGCAGTGAGCAGAGATCACGCCACTGCACTCCAGCGTGGGCGACAGAGCAAGACTTTGTCTCAAAAAAATAAAAATAAAAAAAAAATAAACCAGCCAGATATTATCACATTTGTGTTGCTAATTAGGGCATTTAGTTCAGAATTAATGTGTCATTGCATCAGCAAAAAAAAAAGTAAACTTTTTTTTCAAATGTCAGCAGAAAGGGAAGCACTGTTCACCCTAAGTGTTACAACAATGAATCCTCAACTAGAAAGAAAACATTTTGTGTCTCACGCATTACAATATACATTTCCTTTCCCTATGAGCTAGTTATGCCTGTCATCCAAAGCTCAACTTTATGTTTGAATGGTTTGTTGATATAAGCAGGACACATTTTGTTTTTTGAACAAAGAAAAGGCCATATTTTAAAAATAAAATTTTGGGCACTGGTGTAGCTGTGACCATGGTTATGTAATTAAATGTTCTCCTAGCCATAAAAAAATTTACTCTTGGTCAATGCAATGTAAAATACAGTGGAACAGTGGAAATAACCAAATTAACTAAAGTGATTTGCTAACCTGGAGGATGTAATCATTCATTTGAAAAAATATTCTGGATAATTACTTGTTAATTGTTGATTTTGACAATGCAGTAAACACATTGCTCATCTAACTGGATAAAATTAATACAATAAGCAAAATATAAAAATTTTGCATGCCGTAAAGACTTAGTTTTGTTGCCCAATTTGGTCAAATTACATGGTCAGTGTTATTCTCCTTTGGATTATTCTAGTTACTGGACAGCTCCAGATGGAAGCCAGTGACTATTGCTTGATCAGCGTTTAGAAAATGTAATTTCTTACAATCTCTTCACACACTGCTATGTTTCTCTTCCCACTGAAACAAATTGGCATTAAGGACATTTTTAACAAAGATAAAACTTGAAATGTTTGTCAGCTGCATGTTTATTTCAGTATATCTATTATATTACATTATTATTAAGGAAAATCAAATTGATTATAATTGGCATACTATTTTCAAAAATGTATGTAATCTACATTACACATATATTCTCTTAGCTGTCCATTGAACTTGTAAACAAATTTATGGCTTATTATGGTTTACAGTTTTTCTATGTTGTTTATCAAAACAATAAAACATTGCCTCATCTAATCAATAATTTTTAAAAAGCATTCACATGGTTGGACAAACTGCAAGATTGTTAACTGTAATCTTGGTCATAGTAACAAATGAGGAATTAGATTGTTGAATTGAATTTCTCATAAAGACTATTTAAATAATGACATTTGCCAATATATTTGGCATTTCCTTATAGAAATCAGAAATGTATCACACAGGATAGAGATAATGCATACAGTCTAAGTGGATAATAATGGAAAGCAAAAGAAAAGTATGAAATGGAAAAAACTCTTAGGCATAAACATTGGATTCTGGATTTCATACTGTTTAGTATAGTTTTAAGATGAAAGTTGTAAGATGAAAATTACAACTGTCCAACTTGGTACTGATATGAAGACATATATAATGAATCTCATAAGTTTTTTTTTCAAGTTTAAATTCTTGTTGCTCAAAATAATTAGAAAAATCTTTATGAGATCTTTATGAAACACCATGCTCAGCCCCACAATAGAGACATGGACAATATATTAAACACTTTCTAAAACATAATAACAATGAGAACACTTGGACACAGGGTGGCGAACATCACACTCCGGGGACTGTCATGGGGTGGGGGGAGTGGGGAGGGGCAGCATTAGGAGAAATACCTAATGTAAATGACCAGTTAATGGGTGCAGCACACCAACACAGCACATGTAGACATATGTAACAAACCTGCACATTGTGCACATGTACCCTAGAACTTAAAGTATAATAAAAAAAGAAAAAAAATTAAAATAAATAAATTTAAAAAACATAAAATGTTTTGAATATACAACAGGGTGACTATAGTCATAATAAATTATGTATTTTAAAGTAACTAAAATAATACAATTGGATTGTTTGTAACATGACGGATAAATGCTTGAGGGGATGGACACCCAATTCTCCATGATGTGCTTATTTCACATTGCATGCTTGTATCAAAACATCTAATATATTCCATATGTATAAACTTACTATATACCCACAAAAATAGAAAATTAAAAAATTAACATGAATATATAATTTACAATGAAGCATTGTGAATTCTAAATAAAAAATATTTTTCTCCACTTTATGTTAAAGTTAACTTGACAATATATCCTAGAGGTTTTCCTTAAATACTATATAGAAATAGTATTTTATAATTTTTTTAGCTGTGCAGTACTCTCTTTTGTGTATTTACCATAATTTAACAACCAGTTACATATTTGTCAACATTTGAGTTATTTCTAGTCTTTTGCTATGTCAATCAATGTTTCATTGAATACATAGCATTGTATTTATTCTTTTGTATTTTGGGAATAGTTTCCTAGAAGTAAGATTGCTGGATCAAAGGGAAAAACATATGCAATTTTGCTAGATACCAACAAATTTCCATAATAGACGTTGAACCATTTTGTATCCTCACCAGCTAATGTATGGCAAAGTACTTCCCCTACAGCGTAACCAACAATGCATGTTGTCAAACTTTTGGAGTTTTGCCAATGCAAATAGGTGAGGAACAATAAATATTTTTAAATGCCAACACTTTCAGTTTTTTTTCTTGTTGATTATTTTCTCTATATCTCCCTCCTGTAAATCAATATGCTTTTCCAAAAATCACGCATTTACTGTATTTGTCAGTTCTCACGATGCTAATAAAGACATACCCGAGACTGGGTAATTTATAAAGGAAAGAGTTTTAATTGACTCACAGTTCCATATTGCTGAGGAGTCCTCACAATCATTGCAGAAGGCAAAGGAGAAGCAGTCACATCTTACATGGCAGCAGGCAAGAGCGTGCATGCAGGGGAACTCCCCTTTATAAAACCATTAGATCTCGTGAGACTTATTTACTATCATGAGAACAGCACTGGAAAAACCTGCCCCCATGATTCAATTACCACCCACCAGGTCCCTCTCCAAACATGTGGGAATCATGGAAGCTGCAATTCAAGATGAGATTTGGGTGAGGACACAGCCAAATCATGTCACACACCTTTAGAAATTTCTCCATTTATTTCTTGCCCTATATTTTTTATCTTTCTTCATTGAAGATTGGAATAAGACAACAAAATGTACTTTTTTAAAAATCAGAATCTAAGAAAATTAATTCAGGCAGACGTGTACTTTCCACAGAAACAGACCATCTTTGCTTATTTTAAATTATGAAGGAGTTACAAATGCAAATGGTGGTCTTCAAGGACGAATATTTTCCTATAAGGGCCATATGGTTCTTTCTTTTCTACAAGAAATATGAAATAATTAAATGCAAGCAGCCTAAACATTACTCTCCTATATCCCAACCCAAATCCTTCTGAGGATATGTAATGCAAATTGTGGGTGTGAACAGAACTTAGAAAATACTTTGTTATTCTAAAAGTTTATGAAGTCATAGATAATATAAGTAATTATAAAGCTTTCGTTCTTAATGAAGCCTTTAGAAATACTTCTTACACTTGTTACATAATTTAGAACAGTGTTTTTCTCCCCGATGTGTGATTGATTTGTGGGGAAATTGCTATTTTATTTTGAGTTGATAATTCAGACTCTTATCGCCAATAAATCCATTTCTCTTGAAGCCAGAGATCCTGACTGTTTTCTAGCAGCCAAAATACACGGAATAAATGGTAGTATTATATTATATGTACATTGTATATAGGGCAAATAGAGACTTACCCAGAGTGGTTGTAAAGTCTTAACTTCATGCTTTCAGTAGAGCTGTTGTTTTCCTTTGGGTCTACTATAATTCAAAATGCATTGAGAACATGGAGGCATATTTTCTATTTAAGTCTGTTTGTTCTCTTTCTCATAATAAGAGAGCCTGTAACTTTCCAAGTATGTTATAGGCTTTCCTTGTGGGAGAGGCCACAGTAGATATTCTGTTCTGTTATCAAAACCCAATGCTGGAACTAAAATCCCCATTTCCAGTGTGGCATTATTAAGACTTTAAAAAGAGAACAAAATCAAATTTTTCTAGTTACTTTTTATTCATGCAAATATTCTTCTTTGTCTACTAAGTGCCAGCTGTTTCATACATATTATTTTTGTTTCACACAATATTTTTAGATCATTATCATTACCATTTTACAGACAAAAAAATGAAACTGTTAAAAGTAAAGGAACTCACTTGTTGTCACTGTTATTAACTTGCTGAGGAAGAGCTAAAACCCAGGTCTATCAGACTTCAAATAGTTTCCAAAGTTCTTTTATATATAATGAGTCACTTCCCCCAGTGCAGTTATTATCTTATTCTTAAACATTTTTACATTTATTTTCTTTTTACTGATACCTGAGAGGTAGAATTGGAATGTGTGTGTGTGTGTGTGTGTCTGATTTTATTATCAATTGCACTCAAAGATTGCATTTACCTAAAAGTAAGTGTTAACATGAAATGAAGAGTTTGTAGGAAACAAAATGTTATGTTGCTCTTTTAAGAGATGCTTTGCAGTGTTACATTTCATAGACTCTGGAGTGAGACTGGTGTTCAAATTCTGCTAAGTCAGGTATTAGCTGCGTAGTCTTGGGTAAGTCCTTTATTTTTTCTGTTTCATTTTATACAAATATTAAATGGTATAATAATATTTTCTAACTCATTGGCTTGTCATAAAGGCGAAGGGAATATATATGTGCACATATATATACATGTGTGCACACATACATGTACACATTATGTAAATATATGTATACATACCTTAGAACAGTAACTAGCTTATGTGAATTGCTCTGCTTAATTTCAGCTATCATTATGATTCTTCCTCAAAACTGTTTGTTAAATATTTTTTCTATAGTAATTTTCCAGTCAATTTTCCCATAATTTGTTGCATCTGTTTATATTTATTTAAAAAATTATTTTTGACTAGTTCAAGATTTTATTCTACTCTCTGCCCAGCCCTTGGCAAAATTGTGAGCAGGCAAAGATTGGCTGTGACTCTTCGACATCCCCAGCTTTTAACACTTTTATCTTATTTCAGCATATTTTTACTCCCATCTTCCAGGGATCAATGTTTTTTATTCTGATCTGCTTTTCCTATGTGTTCATAAATGTATTCACAGTAAAGAGAAGTGACCTTCACATAATACTCTTCTAGGTGTATTTAAATTAGAACAGTAGACTGTAGATAAAGCAGTTCTAAATACAAAGATATAGATACCTAACTGGGGAATTTTAGGAATTGAGGACTAAAGATTTTAAGAGAATGTGTCCTTCACAGTGTCCCTAACATCACAATGGGTGAACACAATCCCAAGCCAGAGTAGGCTCCTCTTGCTTACCATATGTGCTAATTTGGTCTCAGGTTTATCAACTTAAGTGAAGAGACTGGACTCTGTGACTCTGAATGACTGAACGGTTATATTTGGTAATTCCATTCTCCTAAATCTCTGCTGTATTTATTCTTTAAATCAACCCAGCCTCAGTACTGAATGTCATGGAAGCTCTTCTGGGTCTGAAGGAGGCCTTGGACTTAGCTCAGGAGAATTCAGCAAACCCACGGTCTTTCAAAATGTCTCTCTGTTTTTGAAGCTCTCCTATTATTTCCTATAATAGCTAGAGATGTTTGTATAAAACACGAGTGTTATGTCATTCTTTGTCCAAACCTTTTCAATGACTTTCCATATTGTGTGAAATATAGGTCAAAATCCTTATGGTTGCCAGAGTGAAAAAACAAGACAAATTTTATTTAAACTATTGCAGTAGAAAAGTGTCTTAAGCATTTCAGGCTGCTGTTAAAAAATCACTATGAACTAGGTAGCTTATTATAAGCAACATAAATGTACTTCTCACCCTCCAGGAGGCTGGGAAGTCCAAGATCAAGGTGTTGGCAAGTTAGGTGCCTGGCGAAGGTCTGGTTCCCAGGTTGTAAATATCACTTTCTCACTGTAACTTATGTGGTGGAACAGGAGAGAGAGATCCCTTGGGCATCTTTTACAAGGGCACTGATCCTCTTCATGAGGGCAGAAGTCTCATGACCTAATCACCTTCCAAAGTCCCCATCACCTTTGGGGTTAGGATTTTAGCATATGAATTTTGAGGGACAAAGCATTCAGACTATAACAGGAAGACAGAGTCCAATACGGAATGAACTCAATGCCAACTAAAATAAAGGTGACTAAGGTTTTTAAAGGAAGAACTGAAAGAGAACATAAAGGGACACAGGGATGTGAAAAAAAAGGAAGGGATGGGGAAGAGGGTGCCTGGGGAACCAAAAAGGGGGCTACTGGGAAATGAAAAATTACAGAAGAGTGAGTAAAAAATTACTGAACACGATATTTGACAATGTGGGTTGGTATGAATTATATTTTGTGATTTGGCAGAATAACATTGCTCAGGGGTTACGGCCACTGTGAGGACAAGGCCTAGTGCAGGTGGAAGCTGGGCTAAAGTTTGGCCAAAGCCTCTAGTACGTGGGCAAGTTTTTTGTGGCATGTAGGAGTTCACGATTCACACCATAACTTAAAATTCCTCATGAGCTACTTTCCCATCTGCAAGATCTCATCTCCTTTCACATCTCTTTCCTCACTCAACTCTAGCCTTATTGGCCTCCTTGCTATTCATCAGACATGTCATGCACACAGTTCCCTCAAAGCTTTTGGACTTGTTTCCCTTGTTAGCAACAGGTTTCTGTCAGCTCTCCACATGACCTGCCCCCTAACTGCCATCACGTTTCTGTTCAATTGGAATCTGACTACCCTCAAGAAAAGAGCTCCCAACAACTACACTATCCTTTTTTGTCCCCTGTTGTTCTCCATTATTCTTACAGCATTTACTTACTACCATATAATTGTATGTAAATTGCATTTTATGCGCCTTTACATATTTCTTCAATTCCAGACCTCCATCTTTGGAGAATTAATGGGAGTAATAATTAAGTGTACATCAACATAATAAAGGTCATATATGATAGGCTCACAGGGAGCATTATACTTCATGGTGAAAAAGTGAAAGCTTTTTCTGTAAGATCAGGAAAAAGAGAAGAATGTCCACTCTCATCACTTCTATTCAACATAGCACTGGAACACTAGCCAGAGGAATTGGTAAAGTTGCAGGATACAATATCAACACACAAAAGTCAGTTGTGTTTCTATGTACTAACAAAACACATCTAAAATGGAAATTAAAGGTTTTGGTTATAATAACATCAAAAAAGAATAGACGATATAGAAATAGACTTAACCAAGGAAGTAAAATAATTGTGCACTGAAAACTGCAAACACAATGAAAGATATCAAAGAGACAAAATATATGAAAGAAATATCTTATGTTCATGGATTAAGATACTTAATACTGTGAAAATATCTATAATACCTGAAGCTATTTCTCTATTAGATTTAATGCTATCTCTGTCAAAATCCCACTGGCACATTTTACAAAGAGAGAAAACAACATTCAAATTCATATAGATGCACAAAAAAAAAAAAAAAAAAAAAAAAAAAAACAGAATAGCCGAAGCAATCTTGAGAAAAACCAAAGCTGGAGGCAGCACATTTTCTTATTTCAAAATTCAAAATTCAAAGCTATAATAATTAAAACAGTATGGTACTGACATAAAGATAGATATAAAGACAGGGCAGAATACAGAGCCCTGAAACAAACCTATGCATATATTAATACTTATGGTTAACTGAGGTTTGACAAGGATGCCAATAACATACAATGAGAAGAGTACAGTGGTGTTGAGTACAGTTCAACAAATGGTGTTGGAAACACTATATATTCATATGCAAAGATGATAAAATTTTACCCTTAATTATAGACAAAAATCAACTAAAAATGGATAAAGATTTAAAAACAAGACCTGACACTGTAAAACTCCTGGGGGGCAAAAACACACATACACAGGGAAAAACTTGTTGAAATTGATTTTGGTAATTATTTCTTAGCTATGACACCAAAAGCATAGGCTGCTAAAGCAAAAATAGAAAAATAGAACGACATCAAAGTAAAATTTTCTGCACAGCAAAGAAAACAATCAACAGAATGAAAAAGCAAGCTACAGAATGGCAGAAAACATTTCCAAACCTTATTAACAAAATTAAGTGGTTAATTTTCAAGATACATAAGAAACTTTTACAACTCTGAAATATTTTTCTCACACATGTATATTCTATACTTTGGAAGGCAGAGCTAAAACCTAGATCTGAGTAGAGCTGTCCTGGGGAAAAACCCTCTCCTCCCACCCCAAATCAAGAATCTAGGAATGAGAAACAGTACTTATTAGGAAAACATTATCTTGCTGTATAAAAATTGAAAAATCCAAAATATTAACACCACCACCAAGAAACATAATTTACCATAAGTTTACCATGATCCTAGTCTAAGGGCTGGAAAAAATTGTTTAACTCAGAAAAGAATGGTAAATTGTGATAGTATTGCAATTGAATTTTTAATGTCTCAAGCGAATTAGGAACCAAATGCATCATGGAAGAGACTAGGATGAATGGTAGAGCTGTGTATTTTCTACAAAAATAGAAAACAAAATTCAAATTCATATAGAGTCAAAGAAAAAAAAACAGAATAGCCAAGGAAATCTTGAGAAAGACCAAAGCTGGAGGCATCACACTTTCTTATTTCAAAATGAACTATACAGATTTGGATTTGGATTCTGGACTAAATTTGGATTTAGCCTAAAATTGTGGGCTAAGTTATTTCATCTATGTTAGATTTAATTTCTTCATCTGTAACATGGATAGAACGTTCTACTTTACTGCAATGTTTTGGGATATGATGGGAAACACGATGAAAACTGTCTGGTGTAATCTTAGCCCTCTAATGAATATCAACTCCTATCTACTGCTGAACCTGCTGAGTTGTCTGACTGAAACAGACAGTCCAGTCTATATGGACATCCAGCAAAGGATAGTGATAATTTAAAATTAAAAATCTGAGACAAACCCACCACTTATTATAATTTACATATTTTTAATAGTATAGTTTATGTATTTAGTTTTCAAATACACTTTGATACACCACAACTAAAAATATAAAGTCTATATTTTTGCGTGGAAATAAGTATCGTATTATTTGATATACTACTTCACACAGAATCTAAACATGATAAAATTATTTTAAAGCCTTGAAGAAATAAAAGTATAGTAAAGCATTATGCCAATACAATATTGTTTTAAAGTAATAATTTCATGATTATGAAATCCAAACTGGTTAGAGCACCTTTAGATGTCAATCTTTCCCAACAACTAACTTGACAATATCATGTCCAACATTCACATTGAAAAGGACTACTTTTTATTAATATGCCCTTTTTTTGTTTTGTTTTGTTTTGTTTTGTTTTGTTTTGTTTTGTTTTTTGTTTTGGGACAGAGTTTCGCTCTTGTTGCCCAGGCTGGAGTGCAATGGCACGATCTTCAGCTCATTGCAACCTCCTCCTCCCGGGTTCAAGCAATTCTCCTGCCTCAGCCGCCTGAGTAGCTGGGATTACAGGCATGCGCCACCATGCCCAGCTAATTTTGTTTGTATTTTTAGTAGCGATGGGGTTTCTCCATGTTGGCCCAGCTGGTCTCGAACACCCGACCTCAGGTGATCTGCCCTCCTTGGCCTCCCAAAGAGCTGGGATTACAGGCGTGAGCCACCATGCCCAGCCATAATATGCCCTTTTTATATTGCATTTTTTCTCTAAAAAGGACACACTTTTATCTAGTATATATATTGAAATATATATTGTATCTAGTATATATATTTTATCTGGTATATATATATTGAAATAACCTGACACCAGCGGTGGTGAAATGGAAATTGCATCTGTTTCATGCCATGACTGTGGTCCAAGGTTAAAGGATGTGCACACCTAATAAATGATCTTTCTCTACAACCAAATGTGCCTCTTAATTCTGAATACAGACCTTAGACAATTATTAATCTTTGGTGGCAAAAAAAATCCAAGCCAATCTCTTTTATATTACTTCATTATTCCTGTTCACAAATGAAAATTTAATTTCTGTTATGGCGTTTTGTGCAGTCTACTATAGGTTATTGCTTATAGAACTGTTTCTAATTCCTAGGAATGATATTTTAATAATATTTAATCTCTTTTCCAAACTCTAGTGTCTTTCATAATCGTGTCTCTGTGTTTTTCTTTTTGCTTTTATTTTATTTGCAAACAAACTCAGCCGTGAAAGTTGTAATTCCACGTTGGCTGATGTTTCTGAATCAAGCACATTGCTTATAATCAAGGCTCTGTAAATTTTCAAAAAGAAATTTGGGAGAGAAACTCAACCATTCTGCCTACCAGGTGCAATATTAGCCATTTATTGATGTTTAATCCTTTCACAATCACTGAGTGGTACTTTAAGCATTTGGTCATTGATCTCGAAGGGTTTCCAGGTGGTAACTGGTTTGACTATAACAAGATAACATGACTGACGTATGTCCTGAGAGAATTTTCCAGAGGTGGGACCTTCTCTACATGACAAAAAAGACTTGAAAATTGAGGCATCTCATTCCTAAGCATTTGATTATTTGTTTTTGTTAAAAGGTATGTCTATTAGAATTATTAGAACTGGGCCAATTCAACTCCAAGGGACCTGGAGTTGAATTTCCGTTGGCTAGTGTCTCTTCTCCATTTTTATTCCATAAATTCCCATTCTTATATCTTTATTTTCCTGTGTTTTCTAGATAGTAAATAGGGCCAAGTGAGACAGTTTCTCCCTTCTCATCTCCCTCTCCTTGACTAAGAACATTTACATTTTATCCTAATGTAATTTATCAGACACATAAATAGGTTTATTTATTTATTGAGGGAGGACATAGGAGGCAGCCTAAACTTTAGCCTTAGTTCCAACTTATTGGGAGGACTAAATTCTTTTGGAATTTGTCATAGTTCTTACGCTGCACCACATCTCACACTCATATTAGGAATAGATAAGTCTTATTAGCAATCGCCTACACAGGGCTGGATTTCTTTGAGAGACACTGGGAGTGAACAGCAAGATCTCTTCTACTTGTTCCAAAATATTTATTGATTAGTCACTGGCAATGTCATCAAACATATAAAGGTTGATGACATCAAATAGTTTCCAATCATATCAGTGAAAAAGGAAATAAAATTATTTACTATGAAGCATTATGATATGAACTGTTATTAAATAGGGGATGCGGAGGGGTTGATCTACAGAGAGTGGTTTTCACCTAAGGAAACCATGGAGAGAAGTAAGGAGTCTGTGATCTGGAGAGAAAATAATACGTCATTATTTTGACTAACCTCTTAAAATACCATTTCCTTCCTTCCTTCCTTCCTTCCTTCCTTCCTTCCTTCCTTCCTTCCTTCCTTCCTTCCCTCCCCCCTCCCTCCCTCCCTTCCTTCCCTTCTCTCTCTCTTTCTTTCTTTCTTTCTTTCTTTCTTTTTCTTTTCTTTTTCTTTCTCTCTCTTTCTTTCTTTTTCTTTCTTTCTTTCTTCCATTTCTTTCTTTCCTTCTTTCTTTCCTTCCTTCCTTCCTTTCCCTCCCTCCCTCCCTTCCTTCCTTTCCCTTTCTTTATTTTCCTTTCTTTCTTTCTCTCTCTTTCCCTCTGTCTTTCTTTCTTTCTCTTTCTTTCTTTCTTTCTTTCTTTCTTTCTTTCTTTCTTTCTTCTTTCCTTCCTTCCTCTCTCCCTCCTTCTCTTTCTTTCTCTTTCTTTCTTTCTTTCTTTTTCTTTCTTTCTTTCTTTCTTTCTTTCTTTCTTTCTTTCTTTCTTTTTCTTTCTATCTTTCTTTCTTTTTCTTTCTTTCTTTCTTTTTCTTTCTTTCTCTCTCTCTCTCTCTCTCTCTCTCTCTCTCCCTTCCCTTCCCTCCTCTCCCCTCCCCTTCCCTTCCCTTCCCTTCCCCTCTCTTCCTTTTTTGACAGAATTTCACTCTTGTTACCCAGTCTAGAGGGCAATAGAACAAACTTAGCTCACTGCAACCTCCACCTCCTGAGTTCAAGTGATTCTTCTGCCTTAGCGTCCCTAGTAGGTGGCATTACAGGCGCCCACAACCATGCCCAGCTAATTTTCGTATTTTTAGTACAGACAGGGTTTCACCCTGTTGGCCAGGCTGGTCTCAAACTCCTGAGACCAGGAGTTAATCAGGTGATTAACCCGCCTCAGCCTCCCAAAGTGCTGGGATTACAGGTGTGAGCCATTGTGTCCTAGAGAACAGAGCACAGTATCACCAACATAAACTTCACATACTCTCATATAACATTATAGTTGCTGCAGACATTTTGAAAGATTATTGACGCTTATCCTTATTTTGAAATTACGATACCTAAGAAACCTGTCTTTAGATCTTTCGACTTATGTTAATAAAGTACTTTAAATTACAGTTGACCCTTGAACAATATGGGGGTGGGGGACACTGGCTTCCCTCAAAGTAGAAAATCTCTCGATAAATTTTGACTTCCCCAACACTTAACTACTAATAGCCTATAGTTGACTGGATGCCTTACCAATAACATAAATAGTCGATTAACACGTATTTTGTATATTAAATGTTTTATGTAAGGTATTCTTACAATAAAGTTAGAGAAAATAAAATGTAATTAAAAATCGAAAGGAAGAGAAAATATATTTACTATTCATTAAGTGAAAGTAGATTATCATAAAGATCTTCATCCACTTCGTCTTCACATTGAGTAGGATGAAGAGGATGATAAGGAGGAAAAGTTGGTCTTGAGAGCTCAGGGATGGCAGAGGGAGAAAAAAAAAATCTGTGTAGAAGGGGATCTATGCAGCCCAAACCCATGTTGCTCGACGGTCATCTATCCCGTAGTCCTCTCGCATTATTCACATTTCACTGCCTATGGTTTCAGTTAACTGCAGGCAACCTTGGTCTAAAAATATCAAATGAAAACTATTTCAGGCCGGGGACGGTGACTCACACCTGTAATCCCAGCTCCTTCAGAGGCCAAGGTTGTCAGAATTTAAGGGGGTGAGGGTGAGTGGAAAAACCATTTCACCATAGGAGTTATGTATAAATATGAATATACATATATAATTACACATATTTACATGTGCATATATATATTTATCATTCATTTATTCACAAAGATATCTCAGATAATTTAGTTAACTTACCCTGGCAAAATGCCATGTTTTAATTATCTATCAATATTGTCCAATTGGCCAGTCGCAGTGGCTCACAGACCTGTAATCCCAGTGCTTTGGGAGGCTGAAGTGGGCGGATCTCCTGAGGTCAAGAGTTCGAGACCAGCCTGGCCAAAATGAAGAAACCCCATCTCTACTAAAGATACAAAAATTAGCCGGGCATGGTGGTGTGCACCTGTTGTCCTAGCTCCTTGGGAGGCTGAGGCAGGAGAATGGCTTGAACCCAGAAGGTGGAGGTTGCAGTGAGCCGAGATCAACCCAGAAGGTGGAGGTTGCAGTGAGCTGAGATCACACCACTGCGTTCCAGCCTGGGCAACAGAGCGAGAGTCTGCCTCAAAACAAAACAAAACAAAATTCAGAAAAATTAATGTTTTTAATAGCACACCATTCTAAGTGACACAATGAAATTTCACACTGTTCCACTCCCTACTGCCCAGGGCATTGTGAATCATCCCTTCGTCCAGTGTTTGTGTTCAAATAACCCTTCTTTTACTTCATCATGGCCCCAAGGAACAAGAGTAGTGATGCTGGCAACTCGCATATGCCAAGAAGAAGTCTTAAAGTACTTTCTTTAAAACGAAAAGGTGAATATTGTCAAAGCAAAGAAGAAAGGAAAAAATTGTATGCTGAAGTTATTAAAATATATGGTAAGATCAAATCTTCCATCCTTAATATGGTGAAGAAAAAAGAGTTTTGTGCCAGTTTGTCTGTTGCACCTCAAACTGCAAAAATTGTTGTCCCAGTGCATAATAAGTGCTTAGTTAGGAGATGGAAGAGGCAATAAATGTGTGGGTGGAAGACATGAACAGAACTGTGCTCTGATTGATGGCAGCTGGGTTCAATACTATCCAAAGTTTCAGGCACCCACTGGGGGTCTTGGAATGTATCCTCTGCAGATTAGAGGGGACTATCCTAGTTTTACACTTGTATTTGAGTGATTTCCTTTATCATTCTCTGTATTTGCTTTCATGCATTGAAAACATCATTCTCAGAAAAGGCTTACAGGCTACGCCAGACTGCCAAATAGCCACACGACATAAGAAATGGTCACACATTTCTGGGCTAAAGGTAGATTCTAGTTGGTGAAGGGAAGAAAACAAACAAGAAACTTTCATGAACACAAAAATGCATGGAGGAGACAAGAAAACAAGAAAAAAAAATCACCTTAAAGGTAGAGCAGAAATGACAGAAGAGAGCCAACAAACCAGATAAAAATGGAAAGCAACTGATCAACAAGGCAAATTGTGGAGAGGCAACTTTGTAAGAGAAAAATAGAGTGGCTATATATTTGGTAACTTGCGGATAGCTGAAGAAGCTGAAGCTCAGTGACCTTACCTGAGTTGTCCAGTGTTAGGCAGCATTAGTTGACAAAGCCATAATTCTATTTAACCTTTGGGATCATTCTCTTTTCCTTAGTCCACATTGCCTCTAAGGGAATAAAACCAGAAAAATCAGTTGGGGCACATTTAGTTGGGTGGATACAGGCCTAAGTGAATTCTATTTTCCTTCGTTCATTCGTTATTTATTTATTTATTTATTTATTCTGAGACAGGGTCTCACTCTGTCACTCAGGTTGGAGTGCATGACGTGATCTTGGCTTACTGAAACCTTCTTTTTCCTAGGTTCAAGCGATCCTCCTACCTCAGCCTCCCTAGTAGCTGGGACTACAAGCACAAGCCACCACGCCTGGCTGATTTTTGCACTTTTTGTAGATACGGGGTTTTGCCATGTTGCCCAGGCTAATTCTATTTTCTTATTAAGACACAATTTCCCACATCCATTCATCATTTAATTTAACACGAACAAATCCTCACTTAACAGTGATAACACTGACTTTGATGACAGGGCAGTTTCTTATTACATATTGAAGGTCAGATATCATCTAAAATTCTCCAAGGAAAAGATGCCCCAGGATCTCATACTTCCATTATGGAACCTCCCTAGGATGAATACATTCTATAAGAAATCTTCTTATAAAATACAAATACCTTTGTATGTCAAATTCCTTGTTATTAATGTGTTAATTTGAGTTAGTTTACTAGATTTGTTTCTCTGTCATGGAAGTAGATATTACAATATAAATGACACTGCGTACTTTGATATAAAAATCTAAGGCAGAGAATCTTAAGGCAAGAGAAAATAGAGAAAAAAATTTACCTTTCCTACACATCTGATGCGTCCATTTAAAATTAAGAGGAAGCCTGGTGCAGCGGCTCACACCCGCAATCCCAGCACTTTGGAAGGCCAAGGCAGGCGGATCGCTTGAGTCCGGGAGTTCCAGACCAGCCTGAGTAACATGGAAAGACCCCATCTCTACAAAAAATACAAAAAAATTAGCCATGCTTGGTGATGCATGCCTGTAGTCCCAGAAATTCTGGAGTTTGAGGTGGGAGGATTGCTTGAGCCCGGAAAGAAGAGGTTTCACTGAATCCAGATCATGCCACTGCACTACAGCCTGGGTGACAGTGAGACCCTGTGTCAAATAAATAAATATATAAATAAATAAAGAGCAAATATGTCCAGTGCCATTGAGAATATATTAGATATGAATAATTTTTATACTTGTGTTTAACTTTGTGAACATGTACTGTTAAGTAACAGACTCAGCCATGTTCTAAAGGTAGTTTTGTATTATGCATAAATTGTAAATTGAAAATATAATTGGTAGTGTTTAATATGATAAATTTAACTGGATTGTTTGAATAACTTAACCTAATAATATCAGCTAAAACCTCATTTCAGTGAGTAGTAAAAGTGACCAGTGTCCTCAAATATCAAAGAAGTCCATTGTCTCCATGGTAACATAGGCCTTAGAAGAGAGAGATACATATGGTAATTGCATGTATGTATGGAACCATAAGTGATGAATGAATAAGTTATGATGCTTTTGAAAAATGTGATCAGAAATCTTCAGGGTTTCAGACTGCCCATTCTGTGAAATCTCAAGCATAAAAAAAAATCTATGTCCTACCATGTAGAATAGATAGAACTGCTGATTAGGAGAGACCATGGCAATGCTGATAAAGTATAAAATATCAGCAGGGACCCTCTGTCAGGTTTCACCTCAAAGCATCTTTTGGATTAAAATCAGCAAGGCCATCTCATTCTGCATCATTTCCAAAATTATTTCTCTTCTTGAGAAGAATGACTATCAACTGTGAAGGAAAATTGTACTCTCAGATTCATTGAAAGGGGGAGGATATTATGATACTAAAATGTATAGAAAGAAATAAATCTAAGTAATGAAAAAATACTAAAAACAGATTTAAAATTTAATGAATACGTGGGCCATTATAATGTAGCTTTTGATCAGCTTGATATTAAAATCTTTGTTATAAATGACACATTTTTGTATTTTTTTCTCACTAAATAGAGAAAGGGCACAGCCCTTGGGGGGTTTGAACAAATCAATACTTTCAGGCTTGCCACTGAATTACTCTTGTTGGAGCTCAGAGGTACTTTCACACTTTGCGTGAGATACAAATAGTATCTCCGTGTGCTCACAAAAGAAAGAGAGAAAGTGAGAAATTTCTCTGGTCTCTTGTTATAAGGACACTAATTCTATCATGAGAGCCCCACCCCAATTACCTCCCGAAAGGCTTTTCCTTAAATATGATCACCTTGGGCATTAGAGCTTGAAACTATGAATTTTGAGTGGATGCAAATTAGCCTATTAGGAAAGTCTGTCTAAGTTAATCAAAAATTGAATGAACTGTTAAATAAAACAGCATCTCCGTTATGCCTTTGTATCATATAAGTTATTTTTTATTTTTTGGGGGGACAGAGATTTGCTCTGTGGCCAGGCTGAACGTACAAAACATTCAGTTTCGTACGAGGTGAATCTGCAATGCCAATGGGCTACCAGTGGAGGTGAGGGAGAGATGTTATCATGCCTTTGAAAACCAGAGTTTTGAGCTAGTTTAGGAGAAAGACTAAGCATAGCGAGATAGTTGGTGATTAAAATTGTGGATTTGAAGGAACTCTTTTAGGGAAAAAATACAGATAAGGGGAGGAAAAGTTTCAAGGAGAGACCACTAGGAACAGTTTGATGTCTACAAGTGATGAGAGGAAGGGCCGAGCACGTGATGGAAAAGCCCCAGAGGAGTGTGAGGAAAATGCATAGCTGCTGTGATAGCAACACCTGGCGGGTGCTCCACCACAATTTTGTTGAAGGGATAAGAATGCTGTATGTCTTCAATGCATTATGCATGATCTATGTCATGAAGAAGTGGTTACGGAGACAATTTGCCAGGTTTCAGAGAATGAATTTTGAATTCCTGAGACAGTATTTTACCCTTAATGTGGTAACAGCCAAAAAAAGAAGGAGACCTTACAAAGAGGCAGGGAATAAGTGATCTCAATATTAGGAATATAAGAGATCAGAGGAATCCCATATACTTCATATGCTTTCCAAGAGGATATTCATAGTATCATGAATGCTATAAATAATTAAAATAGTAATATTAGTGACAAAGCATTCACTTACATAGTGCTTATTATGTGCAAGGTATCATGCTAAGCACTTTACATATTTCACCTCATACAATTTCATGGCAAATTCAAGACAGAGGGTGTAATAGTTAATCTCATGTGTCAACTTGACTGGGCCTTGGTGTGCCCAGACCAATCATTATTTTGGCCGTGTCTGAGAGGGTGTTCATGGAAGAGATTAGCATTCGAACTGGATAATTCAGTACAGTAGATTGCCTTCCTAGTGTGGTGGGTATCATTGTCCAATCTGTTAAGGCCCTAAATAGAACAAAAGGCAGAGGAAAGAGTAATCTTCCCCCCACCTCTCATTTGCTTTTCTGCCCCACTGCTTGACTGGACATCTGATCTTTTCTCATTCTGGAACTGGTATTTACATCACTGTTTCCTCTGGTTGTCAGGCCTTCACACTTAGACTGAATTGCACCACCAGCTTTCCTGGGTCTACAGCTGGAAGAAAGGAGATTGTGAGGCTTCTCAGCCTCCATAATTATGTGAGTCAATTCCTCATATTTAATAATAAATACACACACACGCACACACATATATATACATATGCATTTTATTGGTCCTGTTTCTCTGGAAATCCCTGACAAATATAAAGGAACTATTATTTTCTCAATTTATTTGCTGGGGAAACTGAAGTAGGAAAGAATACGTATTTTTACCAAGTTTAGACCATAAGTTAGAAGGTGAGATTTAAACCAAGGCAATTTTCATTCAAAGGCCATGCTTTTAACCACTGTGCATATAATGCCACATATTAATCAACAAAGCAATCGTTTCTCTTTTTCCAATTTCCATCCCTTTATTAATTACAAAATTACAAAACAGTTTATACAGATTCAAACAAAATGATGTAATAATGATAATATCAATGTTGACAGCAACTACTACAGTTTATATATTGTTGTCATTTAATGAGCACCATACATTTAATTCTATGATAAGCCTCTGCTTACATTGTAACATTTGCTAAGGTAAGTAGTATTATTTTTCCAACTTTTCTCAGGAGGAAAAAAAAAAACACTTTTAAGCATGATAAGTGAAATATCCTGTCCAGCCTGGCAGGTAGCAAAGTCACGGTTTTGAGCCCCTACTTTAAGCCTGAATTCATGAACACTGCACTCTTCTGCACTGTAGTAAAGGGGAAAGTACTGCACACAAAGACTTGATCTAGTTCTGGTGTGTAAATGGCTTATTTAAATAGAGAATTTGATGGGATTGAAGAGTGGACACCTAAAAGGAGGTATTCAGCAGTAATTTGGAACAAACCATGATTTGTGTACTGGTGACACTCTACACACATTTCATCAAATTGTACCATAATCAACTGCTGGAAAGGATCAGTGTACACAAAGCAATTTGAGTCACTGATATAGGGAAGTAACTTAGTGTCTAACTCTCTTTGTACTTACCTCATCATGCTATCCTATCTGTTTAGATGTCTAACCATTGACCCAGACTGCAAGTTGTAAACATCTGAGCTCTAATTTTTTTTCCCCGAAGCTTAGAGGTGGGCCCAGTACATAGTAGGGCTTATTTATTTATTTTTTTTTTTTTTGAGACGGAGTCTTGCTCTGTCACCAGGCTGGAGTGCAGTGGCACAATCTCGGCTCAGTGCAACCTCCACTTCCTGGGTTCAAGCAGTTCTCCTGCCTCAGCCTCCCAAGTAGCTGGGACTACAGGGGTGTGCCACCATGCCCAGTTAATTTTTGTATTTTTAGTAGAGATGGAGTTTCACCGTGTTGGTCAGGATGGTGTCCATCTCTTGACCTCGTGATCTGCCCGCCTCGGCCTCCCAAAGTGCTGGGATTACAGGTGTGAGCCACTGCGCCTGGCCGGGGCTTCTTAATAGTTTGGAAAACGCTAAAAAAAAAACCCCACATACATTAGAAATATTCCTTCATTTTCAGTAAGCTTTATGCAAAAAAAACACTAAATCACTCTAAAACTACATTTCTCATTAAAAAGTCAGTAAAGATGTTAGGTACGATATCTTAAGATCTTTTATTTGTTAGGGGTACAAAAAATATTTTAAATAAGAAATTAACTTCATCAAAGTCATGTCACTATTATGCTTTCCTTTTATTTGCTGTGTTTTTGCCCATCTTTTATATCCTTCATGTTTTGCAGTTATGGTGTTTCATACACAAACAATTATGCTGAAGTGAAAAAAATATGATTTAGTAGCTATATTAAGCTCAGTAAGTTTATCATATTTTTTTTCACTGACCACCATGGCTGACAAAAGCAATTAGATAAAATAGTATTAAGACAAAAAGAGGCCGGGTGCCATGGCTCACACCTGTAATGCCAGCATTTTGGGAGGCCGAGGCGGGTAGGTCAAGAGGTCAGGAGATCGAGACCATCCTTGCTAACACGGTGAAACCCTGTCTCTACTAAAAATACAAAAAATTAGCAGGGGATGGTGGCACATGCTGGTAGTTCCAAATACTAGGGAGTCTGAGGCAGGAGAATCACTTGAACTTGGAAGGCGGAGGTTGCAGTGAGCCAGGATTGCCACGGCATTCCAGCCTGGGCGACAAAGTGAGACCCCATCTCAAAAAGAAAAAGAAAAAAAAAAAAAAGAAGACAGAAAGAAATACAACAATATTGAGTCATTATTTGTGTTACTCAAAAGTAGGGCCTGGATTTTGTTAGCACTTATAACACTTACATATATATAGTGCATCCCGTAGTGTTTGTCATACAGTGCACATATGATATATTTGTGGAATTAATAAGTGTAGCTTAATATTTAAATTTACCTTTGAATATATTCATGCTTTTTAGGTAGAAGATAATATGGAAGAAATTAGTTACGTGATCATCAGCTCTGTTTATACTTCCTATGCACAAAAGGGAATGCCGCTGTAAGTTTCTCCTCATTAGGTTGGGACTATGTGAAGCAGAATTTATAAGAATGATAACAAAATTGATCTGTACAGTTTCTTTGCCTTTCCTTTAAAACATCACTTTTTATTCTCCATCATCTCATTGTCTCATGCTTGGAAGCTATGGATGAAAGATGCTGGATTCCCCGATGGAAAGAGACAGGTGACCTTGAGTTACTATTTGTAGAGGGCGAGTCTGCTTGTTCATGCTGGGGATTCTATATTACGATAGTGAGGGCTGAAGAAGGTCGTTGGGTAGAGACCAGAAGGTGAATTGGGAGCATAAACTAGAAGCAGAAATTGAAAATGGGAAAGGTTGGAGAGGAGATGAAAATTATACCTCTGTACTTAATAAGAATCAGATTCTGTATTGTTAATAAATCACCGAGTCTCTGGCAGAGTTCCCCTTCTAAAGTTGTCTCTCTATAATAAAAATTTATCTAGCGAAAATACAGAAAAGAAGTCCAAAGATGAAAGATGAGAGAATAAATGTGAAATGAATAGAAAACAGACTATAAGATGAAATATTATTGAATGGTAGCAATTTTAGCACTTTTATGAAGAGTTGCTTGGCTCCAGGTTTCTGAACAGGATGCATGTAAGGTTGTTTCATCACCAGATACATAAAGCTACAATGCAGAAAGTAGATATCAATACGCTAGCTACTCTCCAAATATTGCATAGGGTACAAAATACTTTTAATCTTTTGAAGCATATTTGTAAATTTTAAAATAGATCATGGAGTGTAATTCTCCTGATCTTCTCCATAAAATTTGGAATACAGACTTGAGCTGGTCCCAAAGCCACCAGGCTTGCATACTGCAGACACCATCCACTGCACCTTTAGAATTCCTCAAAAATACATAGTTAAAAATGTAAAATGCCTATCATGACATTACTTAGGTACACACTGCAAATGACATAAATCTGAAATAGAAATTCACTCCTTTCTTATGAGTTTAACAAATTAGTTTAATCAAACATTAAATGTTTTAAGATATAGAACATGAATCTAGATGTTAAAATGTTCAACTCATATTTGAGATTATGAAATTATCCAATAACAATGTAAATGCCTATCAAGCTACTTTTCATGAATACAACAATAAAAAAGTATACTCATCTATACTAATAAACAATTAGTAAATATGATTTTATATAATATATTATTTATATTATATAAACTACAACACATAAATATCATGTTAATTATGTAAAATAATATTTTTATATAACATTATATATTTTATAAATTTCTGTATTATCTATTTAAAATATTTTATAAATAATCTCTCATATATACCTTCAAAAGAAAAAGCTATTAAATTATATTATTAATTTAATAATTTACTATTATATAATTTAATTTAATATATTAATTTACATATATTTGCATACATGTGTGGTGTATCCATATATCGTATATGAGGTTGAAAAACTGTACAAATTGTGCAGTTTCAAAAATTTTCAAAATCCTTTATGAAACTTTACACCTAATCAAGCTCTATGTTTCTGTTCTGAGCTCCAATCCCAAGAAGTGGCCCCCTATTCAGGCAATGTGCTTCTCTTGACAGAAGAGAAATGGGAGAGCATTGGAAACATTGGAAACATGGAATAGCTCTTAAACCTCCAGTGACAACTCGTGTACATCACTTTTTTTTTTTTCTTTTTTTTTTTTTTTTGAGACAGAGTCTCACTCTGTCGCCCAGGCTGGAGTGCAGTGGTGCGATCTCGGTTCACTGCAAGCTCCTCTTCCCGGGTTCACACCATTCTCCTGCCTCAGCCTCCCAAGTAGCTGGGACTACAGGTGCCCACCACCATGCCCAGCTATTTTTTTGTATTTTTAGTAGAGACAGGGTTTCACCATGTTAGCTAGGATGGTCTCGATCTCCTGACCTCGTGATCCACCCGCCTCAGCCTCCCAAAGTACTGGGATTATAGGCGTGAACCACTGCGCCCAGCCTCGTGTACATCACTTTCACACACATTCTGTTGACAAAGCAAATCACATGATCAACCTACAAGGAGGTGAAGAATAACATCCTCCTTATATTACGATACTGCAAGTCACATGAAAAGGGACAATGATAAATATAAAACCTTCTACTGGAAAGGGAGAATCATGATTAGGAGCAATAACACAGGTTTCCATTTTTGAGCTTAATATTAAAATACATTTATAAATTTTATACATATTTATACATAGAAAAATATATAAATTATATATATAGATTTATACATAGAAAAATACTTCTATAATTTTGGCCAAATAATTTATTACTACTTTTATAGATTGATCTTTTTTCTAGAATATCTATCTTTCCTCAGGATAGAAAAAACTGAATAAATAATCAAGTGAGATGTTTAAGTTTCTTGGTAGATTTTACTAGAGTATCTGTTTTTTTTTTTTTAAAGATTCAGCCAATATTTTCTCCAATGGAGAATGTCATTCCTATTCTCTCCTTATAACAGCTTAGTTTTATTTTTGATTAACCGTTACAATTGGGTGGATAAAAATTATATAATATTGTTACTATAATCTGCTATATATAATTTACCTTTCATTAATTATTATTAGAAAAACTTTTGGTTTTTTAATAATAATTAAAAAATTATTATTCGTTTATGTGTGAACTTTTTTGTACTTGCCCATTTTCCACAGTCAATTTAGTGGGTTTATAAAAGATTAAAAGGAAAAAATACTTAAAAAGAACTTTAAAAATACTTTAAAAAAACTTTAATTTTTCTTTAAATTGCAGAAAACAGTTTTTCACTGCATTTTCTTTTCTTTTCTTTTTTTTTCTTTCCTTTTCTTTTTTTCTTTTTTTGAGATGGAGTCTCACTCTGTTGCCTAGGCTGGAGTGCAGTGGTGCGATCTTGGCTCACTGCAACCTTCGCCTCCTGGGTTCAAGCAATTCTCCTGCCTCAGCCTCCCGAAGAGCTGGGAATACTGGCGTGTGCCACCATGGCCGGCTAATTTTTGTATTTTTAGTAGAGACAGGGTTTCACCATGTTGGTCAGGCTGATCTTGAACTCCTGACCACAGATGATCCATCCACCTCAGCCTCCCAAAGTTCTGGGATTACAGGTATGAGTCACCATGCCAGGCCTGCATTTTTCTTTTCTTTTCTTCTTTTTCTTTTTTTTTTTTTTTAAGACAAGGCATCACTCTGTCACCCAGACTGGAGTGCAGTGACATGATCATAACTCACTGCAGCTTCAAACTCTTGGGCTAAAGTGGTCCTCCCACCTCAGCCTATTGAGTAGCTAGGACTACAGGTGCACGCCACACTGGCTAATTATTTCCTAAAATATTTTTGTAGAGAAATGGTCTTGCTATGTTGCCAAGGTTTGTCTTGAATTCCTGTCCTCAAGAGATCCTCCCACCTCAGGCTCCCAAAGTATTGAGATTATAGGTGTGAGCCACTTCAGTTGGGTGGATTTTTTTTTCTTAATGTTTGATGACTTACTATGGATAGAAAAGAATTCCCAAATTTCTTTTTCAAATAACATGATGGATGGTGGTGACAATCATATAATAAGAAATTATTGAAGAGCCAGGCTGTGAAAAAAATTAGTGAGCTTTGCCCTTTTAAATATTCCAAAGCAAATTTCAAATTTTAAGAACCTGGCAAATAATTCATGTTTCTACTTGATACCATTTTAAGAAAATTGTGTAAGAAATTTTAATTTTAAGGAAATTGTGTAAGAAAATTACAATGGTCACTATGAAGTCAGATTACATTTTTATGAGTGGTGTGTGTGTGTGTGTGTAAATTCAAAAATGCATGTGATCATACAAATGGCTTGAGAATCAAGTTGTTTTGTTTTGTACTTATCATATTTCTGAACAACTATTCTAAATTTAGTCAGTTCTATCATAAGACATTTTGATAAGTGTATTAGTCCATTCTCAGATTGCTATAAATACATACCTGAAACTGGGTAATTTCTAAAGAAAAGAGGCTTAATTGACTCACGGTTCCACAGACCCTACAGGAAGCAGGGCTGAGGAGGCCTCAGGAAACTTGCAATCATGGTGGAAGGTGAAGGGGTAGCAAGCATATCTCCATTGTCTTCACGTGGCCATCAGGAGAGAGAGAGAGACAGGAGTGCTACATACTTTCAAACGACCAGATCTCCTGAGAACTCTATCATGAGACAGCACTAAGGGAATGATGCTAAACCTTTAGTAACCATCCCCATCCTCCAATCATTTCCCACCAGGCCCCACCTCCAAAACTGACAATTACAATTCCACATGAGTTTTGGGTGGGGACACAGAACTAGACCAAATCAATGAGTAAAAAGACTAAGATATTGAGAAAAGGTTAGCAACCTAGTAAAGTAGAAAGACATGAATGGCTACACTAGCTTGCACACTTGATCTTGTAGGTGTCTCATATGTACATTCAAGAAACTGACATAGAAGACCTCCTACAGTCCCACAAAGCATTGGATCTAATTTAAATTCATATGGCCAACTGCTACTACTGTTTCTGTTTCTATGTACTATAATGACTAGATTATCAAGCAGAGCTTTATAAGACTCTGGGGTGGGGGGTAGGGAATGGATGTTTTCTTTGTAATTGCCTTTGTTATTTTTTTCTTATTAAAAATAAATCCATTAAATCCCAAGAAGCATCAATATTTCTTATTAACTGAGAATATAAAAAGAAGGAAAAAAAACAAATGTGAGAATGTCAATTTTAATTATTTTTTATTAGACTTGGAAGTAGGCAAAATAAATTTCTAGGTATCCTTTCGGTGGAGTGCTGGCATGGTGTAAAGGACCCTCTAGTTTGATGGATTCCATAGCATTGCACAACTTTGATTGGTTTTTCATCACTTAGAATAATTTATAATTCTCTGTGGTCAAAATACAAAGTATAATAATCCTATTGTGATGGAAATCATCATTGTCAAAACACTGTAATCAATTTTTGTGCTGTAGAGATTAACTGTTTCCCACCCCATTGAAAATATTGTCCAAAAAATATATATGTATATACACCAATGATAGAATATAATATCCTAATCGGATTTTATTATTATATATATACTATATCTACTAATCTGATTTTAATTTAGGTTTTGCTTGGCTATGAACATTTGGTGCTCACAAAATAGGAAGGACTTAGAAGAAAACAGTGCTGATCAAACAGTGCTGGTCAATAAGTTACTTAACTTATTACTCTACAAAATGATAACTTATGTATGTTGTTATTTAGAAATGATATAAAATATTTCTCAACATGTTTTCAAGTAAACAATGTGATGGGTTGACAACTCTTTAATTAACTTGGGATTTGCCTGTTTCATCCATCCAATGCTTACCAAAGCTTCTACAATAACGCAGTCCCTTATATGAAATGCTTATTAACTTTGCATTTTCCAGATATCTTGACAGGAGGAAATTAAAAATGGAACTTTCTGAAGGTTAGTTAATTACAAATAATAAATTGTGTTATGCAAATGTGGCTCCCCAAAATGATTTAATTCTCCAACAACCCATACTGAGCTGGTAAATTAAAACTTACCTTTTATTTACAGTGTTAAATTTTCAATCAAACTGAAGGTTACTCAATTACAAGGACATGTAACTTTCTACATGTATTTGATCTTTTTCCTTCGAAGGAAACTAGGGTTCTAATTTTAGTCTTCTGAGGTATCCCTTTAGATATTTAATTCAAAGATAATTGTTTAACTCTGAATGAAATCATTCCAATGCTTAACCTAAGGCTCAGAAGCAGATTTGGTGCTCAGGGTTTTTTTTATTAACTTACTCACTCCATGATCTTTCTCACTGTTATTTACATAATCTGGTACATTTTGCTTCATTCTAATTCTCACTCTATTTCGTCTAGCACATGAATGATATGAAAAATACCTAATAGGATGTCAGTATATATATATGCCACATTTTAAGTTCACGTGAACCAGGAATATTTAATAAAAATATCTTTCTGTTACTATTTCTATCAAAAATGATCCAAAGTCATATTTTTAATATGAATGATTACATGAATATATTGTTTTATAATATTATTTACAACTACGTTAAAATTGTACAATATTTAATTTCTTAAGCTTAGAACAGTTCATTTTAGAGAGAAACCATAAAAATGTGAAGGAAGGCACACAGCATTAAAATATTTTATGTGGATATGTGATTATGAAATCTTGGCCGGGTGTGGTGGCTCATGCCTGTAATCCCAGAACTTTGGGAGGCTGAGGCAGACAGATCACTTGAGGTCAGGAGTTCAAGACCAGCCTGGCCAACATGGTAAAACCCTGTCTCTACTAAAAATACAAAAAAAAAAAAAAAATAGCCAGGCGTGGCGGCAGGCACCTGTAATCCCAGCTACTCAGGAGGCTGAGGCAGGAGCATCACTTGGACCTGGGAGGTGGAGGTTGCAGTGAGCTGAGACTGCGCATTGCATTCCATACTGGGCAAGAAGAGTGAAACTCCACCTCAAAAAAAAAAAAAAAAAAATCTTAAGGCCATTAAACAAATCATATGATTCAAATTTCACAGAAGTAAGTATCCTGTTTTCAATTAGTCTATCGTAGTTTTAAATTTTAAAATCATGGTTTAAAAATGTGAGAAAGTCTTTTTCATACCCCAATCTTAACTCTATAAACAATCTAACCAAGACCGGTATTATTTAAAGTCTATTTCATGTGTCATTTCTTCTCATGATGGAAGTGACCTGTTCCAAGCATTTAGCTTAATCTTCTTTCAGTTTTCTGAGTCTCCTCAAATGAGTGGTAAATTTCTTTATGAGCTCATAATTGTACATTCCAGTGGTTTTCAAGTAATTTGGGACTGCCAAAGAATGGAAAACCTAGTAAAGGTGACAAAATACTAGTTTCAGCTAGTGGGGGCTACTTGAGTAAAAGCAAGCAAAACCTTGATTCTGTATTGAAATGTTAACCCAAAACACGGAAATTCCATGCTCTAGCCTGTCTTCCCCTCATTCTCGGTTACCTGCTGGTGCTCCTATCCACGACTACTCAAGGGTTCAGTTCTCACTCAGTCGCGCAGTCGTGGAAGCACATTATCCTTCAAGTCCAGTTTGATTTTATGTTCACTACGGTGAACAGAATTCAGCAGTCATAGATCTCAGGTGTTACAGCTCCTCATTAAGCAAACTCTCAGGCCTTTGTCTGCTGAATTCCTGAAAAATAGTAAAATGTTAGGCTTTGCTCCGGGACTTAAATGGAAGCAAACCTACACTGTCATGTAGGCTTGAAGTGCTACCCAAAATAAACAAAAAACAAAAAACAACACTGTTATATACGCAGCCCTCTGCATCTGTGGTTTCCACATCTGTGGATTCAACCAACTGCAGATTGAAAATATTTAGAAAAATAATGAATGATTGCATCTGTACTGAACATGTAGAGACCTTTGTTCTTGTAGTTATTCCCTAAACAATGCAATATAACAACCATTTACATAACACTTATATTATATAAGGTATTATAAGTAATCTATAGATGACTTAAAATATAAAGAGGATGCACATAGGTTATATGCAAATACTACACCATTTTATAGCAAGAACTAAATATCAGTGGATTTTGGTATCTTAAGGAGATACTGTGGGAAATAATCCCCTGAGTATACCCAGGGGTTAGTATACCTGAAATCTAGGTCAATATCCCTGGGGCACCTACAGTTATTTACGTTCCAAAATTGCAAATTATTTGTATTATTTTACATACTAAGTGAGTGATAAGAAAACATAATGGATATATGCTAAAGTTCTTATCTAACTTATGTTATTTTAAACATACTTAAACCTAAAAAAAATAGAAAGTGTTTCTCAATTCCTTTTATGAGTGCGATGCAAATTCACTGCCAAATTTTAAAAGCTGGTGTAGAAGTTAAAACTATAAACCAATTTAACTATGAATTGAGATGAAAAAGTTCTCATTCAAAAATTACAAAAATCATTTGTAGTTAAGTACATAAAAAAACAGAAAACTAATCTAACACAGAGATCTGATTGTCTAATAGGAAACACACAAATCAGAGACTTTCACAGTAGTGAGCTTTACTGACAACTACAAGGATGCAAACAAACAAAATTCAGAGAGAGGCTTTGCACATCCTCCTGACGCCACAAGTTGTTCTTTCTCACACTGGACACATGCCATCTTCCCATGGGAACACATGCTATCAGACTCAAATAAAAGAGATCTTTATATAAGGATTATAGGTCACCTAACAGGACAGGCTTCCTAAGTTATTTCATATCTTCGTTTTTTTTTTCCCCAAATAGTTGTTTACTTATGTAACATTCCTCAAGGAGTCATGTCCCATAAATTCACATAGTGTAAGTTTGTTTATTGTAGACAATTCTAAAACAGGAAAATCAGTGCTCAAAGCACTCAACAGATAAGGAATTTTCTCCTAACCAACTTTGTTAGACTCCTTGTCTAGAGGTTCAGCTATCATTTTTGCAAGACTGTAAGACTAGAACTTGCCTTCTTTGCCCAGAGCATCCAATCCATGGTAACTGGGGAAGAAATGAATTATAGCCCAGTTGTTTTAATTCCTTCCTTTTCAGTTCACTCTCTCAGATTTGTCAGTAACTTGTTGCCCATATTTCCTTTCAACATTTGACTTAGGTCACTTTCTGCAATAATTCACACTGAAGAGTTAGCCACCGAATACTCCAACAACCACTGTCTTTGAAACATCCATTGGAGGAAGAGATATTCCCTCTACATAGCATTTGGCCATGACTGTATCTTTTCCCTTATCTAAACTCTTTTAGTGGCTCAGCCGGGTGTGGTGGCTCATGCCTATAATCCCAGCACTTTGGGAGGCTGAGGCTAGTGGTTAGCTTGAGGCCAGGCGTTCAAGACCAGCCTGGCCAACATGGTGAAACCTCAACTCTACTAAATATAAAAAAATTATCTGGGTGTGGTGGCACACACCTGTAATCCCAGCTACTGAGGCAGCTGAGACAAGAGAATCACTTGAACCCAGGAGGCAGAGGTTGCAGTGAGCTGGGATTGTGCCACAGAGTGAGACTCTGTCTCAAAAAAAAAAAATTATATACATATACATATTTTTGCTAGCTCAATTGCTCCTTTTTCTTTACCATCCACAATTACTTGAACTATTTTATTAGTCTTGATGAAGACATTTCATTAGATATACAGTTTTTTTCTAAGGCTAAATTCAATTTTTCCCTGGCCAATTAGTTTTGGGGACTTCAACTCAGTATCTCCAAATTGTTCTCATACTGGAAAATTATTGCTTACAGTAAAGGAGCTGACATATGCTTTGTTGTACATACAGCTCTTCCAAAAATATTAAAATAATGTTTGTATAACATACATCAATTCAAATTACACTAAAATCCTGACGGGAATTACATTTCCTCATGTTCTACATACCCTCGATGATTAGGATGGTATTATAGGCTGCTGTCCAGTAAACCGGGTTCCATCCGCTTTGTGAAAGTAATAAAGAATTTGACCCTGTTTTTGATGTTTGACAGCTTTGTAGCCCCATCTTTCCCCTTCTCTATTTTTTCCTGTACCTGAGAAGACTGACGGGAAAACATCAGTGTTCCTTCTGCAACATTCTGTCATCAAAAGGCACCACACTCTAGGCTATAGTGTAAGCATTAATTCAAAGCCCTTTACACAGCATGGTGCTTCAACTGGAAGAATGCATGGGTCCAAGAACCAAGGAAAGAAACAGGAGTTGCCCCTTGCACCATCATTCCTAGAGGCCCACTGGAATATTTCTCTTGCCATTTCTCACTAATGTATTCTTCAGGATGAGACTTCCTAGTCCTTGAAGGGGTGTATTCTCATCCACGGAAACGGGAAGTTGTGATTGAACTACAAGTTACTGCTTGACACCTTGGGCTCCTTTTTCTAGGAATCAGTAGGCAAAAATTAGAGTTCAATCTTGTCATGGGCAACTGACCATGATCGAAGGAAGAATGAAATTAGGGCTTCTATTATATAATGTGGGCAGTAGGATTACATATGGAAGTAAGGTGATCTTCTTGAGTGTCTCTTGGTGACTGTGAATTATAAGTTCAACAAAACTAGCCTGAAAAGATCTTAGTTATTGGATGAACTGTCAGCTCAGGAGTGAGATTTTAAGTCACTTATTCCCCCACTCACCATGGAGTAAGCCACCCAGAGCAAGAGAGGTTGTAGCTGAGGAAAAGTGGGTTTGTATTGAATAGTACATAAGGAAGAAGATGAATCCCACTGCAGCCTCGAGACTAACCACAGTAAGGTGGGCTATATTTCATCTCATCTTTCTCTTTAAAGTTCCTTTGCAGCAAGAGAAGCCCTCTAGAACCCTGGCAAAGTTGCTCCCACATGTGTAGAGAAAAGTCGCTACGTTCAGTAAAAGGAGTAAATTGTGGTACATATGACAATAGGTCACTAAGATCATCCTTCAAGTAACTATTTGCTTTCTCTCTGAGAGTCTCCTGCTTTTGTTCCTTCATCACCTCTGTCAGCTTTTGAGCCAAGGTCGTGTTTTCCTCAAGGCAATTCCTGTCACATACTGACAGAGCATGACCATTGCCACTCAACATGGGACTATGACAAGGGGTCTCGCTTCAGAGAACCATTGGAACGGCGGGAACATTGTCAGATCTCCACTGTGATCTGATGGTTCCCCAGCCAGTCCTGCTTTCCTCCTCTTCTACTTTCATTTTTAGGTATTGTTCCCCAATAAACCTTTTGAACATCCAATTGTATCTCACGGTCTGATTCACAGAGACTCCAACCTACTATACCCACTAAGCAGGGAACTGTGTTTTGTTTTATTTTTTTGGTGTGGATCCACATAGCCCAGTTTAATTCTTCCTTTAATTCCCACAGAGATTTTCAGAACTGATTACTTTATACATGGACGATCTTTATTGTCTATACATCTAGAGCTTAATTTTTAATTTTTATTTTTTATCTTATTTTCTTTCAGATGGAGTCTCACTCTGTCACCCAGGCTGGAGTGCAGAAGTACAATCATAACTCAAGGCAGCCTTAAACTCCTGGACTCAAGAGATCTTCTCACCTAAGCCTCCAAAGTAGCTGAGACTACAGTTGTATGCCACCATACTTGGCTAGTTTATTATTATTATTTTATAGAGACAGGGTCTCGCAGTGTTGACCAGGCTGGCCTTAAACTCCTAGGCTCCAGCAATCATCCCACTTTGGCCTCACAAAGAGGTGGGATAACGGACATGAGCAACCATGCCTGGCAGGTTTATTTTCTTGACCTTAGAGCAAAGACCCTGACTGTAGCCCCAAAATCTGTAAATTTCCAAATGTCACCTCATGAGGGCTGGAACTCATGTCTTCTGCTCAGTTTATAGTTTTTAACTGCCTATAGGTAAATTTGTCCTTACCTTCTTCCATTACGGTTTTACTGTCTGCAAGGTGAATTGCAGTCGATTTCCAAATAGCAACATGGCCTACATTCCTATCAGCAATCCAGTCAACCTGCTTATCCTTGCCTGAGAGGGAATTCTAGTGCTTACATAACACCGATGGGAGCCATGTTGTTATCCCATGGGATAACCTTTTCAAATTTATGAGTATTCTACTGTGTTTCTGTTGTCCCCCGCCCTTTTCTTTTTTTCTGAGATGGAGTCTCGTTCTTGTCACCCAGGCTGGAGTGCAGTGTCACGATCTCGGCTCACTGCAACCTCTGCCCCCCAGGTTCAAGCAATTCTCTGTCTCAGCCTCCCGAGTAGCTGGGATTACAGGCACCTTCCACCACACCCAGCTAATTTTTGTATTTTTAGTGGAGACGAGGTTTCACCATCTTGGCCAGACTGGTCTTAAACTCCTGACCTCATGATCCACCTGCCTCAGCCTCCCAAAGTGCTGGGATTACAGGTGTGAGCCAACGTGCCTGGCCATCCCCTTCTTTTTGAATGTCTTTTTTGGGCATACACAGAAGATGTGATCAATATTTGTGGCTTCAGAATTTTCTGTTATCTTACGGTAGTTGGGACAATTTTGAAAAAAACTGCCAGTAACAAGGTAGCAAGTTGTCTTTTTTTTTGAGATGGAGTCTTGCTCTGTCACCCAGGCTGGAGTGCAGTGGCGAGATTTCGGCCCACTGCAACCTCTGCCTCCTGGGTTCAAGCAATTATCCTGCCTCAGCCTCCCGAGTAGCTGGGACTACAGGTGCATGCCACTACACCTTGTTAAATTTTTGTATTTTTTTAGTAGAGATGGGATTTCACCGTGTTAGCCAGAGCAAGTTGTCTTTCAGATAGGTTTTAAAGGACAGCTGCCTCAAGAGTTTTCAGGTTCAAAACCCAAGAGGCCCTCCTGAGCCATGAAATTTGCTTTCTGCCAAAAAATCAGGTTCGTATCTCTTTTGCAGATACTTCTATTATCATCTGATCAGTTGAGTCGTGATGTCCCACGGCTGACCTGCACATCTGTCAATCTTAATTCTGTTTAGGTCCCCACTCAAATTCAGATTTTGTTCTAACTTCTACAATTCACCACTTAAAGTTAATAGAATAACATAGTGCCTTTTACATATTAAAACATTAAAAATTAGGGTAAATTCTTCTTTGACCAATCCCCACAAATTCATTCTCTTCCTCAAGTAATCATCATGGTGGCATACAACTGTAGTCTCAGCTACTTTGGAGGCTTAGGTGAGAAGATCTCTTGAGTCCAGGAGTTTAAGGCTGCCTTAAGTTGTGATTGTACTTCTGCACTCCAGCCTGAGTGACAGAGTGAGACTCCATCTGAAAGAAAATAAGATAAAAAATAAAAATAAAAAATTAAGCTCTAGAAATATAGACAATAAAGATCATATATATGATCATATATATATATATATACACTCTGATAAGAAGTGCCAAAGGCTTTGATACAAATTAGTAGGGAGAATTCTAACTAATGGAATTTGGAAAAATAGCATGTGGATTGAAAAACTAATTTTACCTTAAAGCATAAACCAGTCTGGCAATAATTCACATTTAAATATTTTGTATTTAGTAAAATTTTAAAATCTAAGCATTCCTGACACACTTGGCAACCTGGAAGAGTATTCCCTTAGCCTCATAGTTTGGCTAATTCTATTTAATGGTCCACATAGCAAATTCAATTTTACCTGCCTACCTAGTACTATACTAAATAATTCACAGAAGTTGTATATGAAGGAAAATACTAATTCCTAAGGTGCCTGGTGGAAGTTGATGCCAGTATGCAAATTCTCTTAAATAGCTGCATCATGCATACCAAATAAAATGTATTTTATAAGGCTGCAGGGTCCTCTTAAATAAATAGATCTGTTAAGCTAATAAAATATTGGAGCAATAAAATAATCTATTTAACAGGTTTCTGGTGTGTTTTGTTAAATTGCCTTGACAAATTTGCAATCACAGGGCTTGGAGTTTTCTAAAACTTAATGATTTGAATCATCATCAGGGATATTTATATTTTAATGTTCTTACTAAATACAGACTCTCCAAATGTGACTTTTTGTGAGAATGTGTTTTGCTTCGAGGTGAAGTTTGACTACAGAGTTTGACTGTTCAAATCGCATTTGGAGACTGAGTATTGGTCATTTATGTCATACTCATTAACTTGGCAGCTTGGATATTTGGGCAAGAAATTTACTTTTTATTAAACAGAACATTTTGATCAACTAGTTCAACCGATTAGTTTCATTTGCTATGATCCAGTTGTAACATTAGAAATATTTATTTTCATCATTTATATTACAAGTTTTAAAAACATGTTAATTGTTAAGTAATGTGTTTTGGCTATCAAAGGCTTTTGTATGTCTTCTGCCAAGCATCCAAAATGAAAGAGAAAAATAATTTTGTTCATTCTGCTTTAGTGATCTCTTTCCAAAACCACTGTTCCTTGAAATACGATTTTTAGCAAATGGAAACTTTAGGATTTTCTTAAAACTGCAACATGCAACTGGGTATTTTAGGAAAATATTCAAGGATAATACTTAATTTGTGGCAATGTCCTTAATTAAGTCTTAATCAATTATGGATATTATTTTTCATTTATCTGTGAACAGAAAACTTGCCATTGTCCTATATCTTGTTAAGATATCAGTAAAAGAAAAATAACATTAAGTACCAGAAATTCTGTGGTCCATTTGATTCACTTCATTGTGAGAGTTGGCACAGAGATATTGGCTTACACACAATTTTTGATTTGTCCATTACACACAATTTTGATTTGTCCATTCAAATTCTGTGGTCCATTTGATTCACTTCATTGTGAGAATTGGCACAGAGATATTGGATTTACACATGATTTTTACTGGATTGTTCATTTTCCACTTATGATTTGTTTGGTAGAGTTGAGCAGGTGTTAAATCATAAATATCCTTGGATTCCTTTTTTTTCCTGTAAACTTGAGAGGTTATATCAGAATAGTCTTCCTCTTTTTTTTTTTTTTTTTTGAGATGGAGTCTCACTCTGTTGTCCAGGCTAGAGTGCAATGGCGCGATCTCAGCTCACTGCAACCTCCACTTCCTGGGTTCAAGCGATTCTCCTGCCTCAGCCTCCCAAGTAGCTGGGACTACAGGCATATGCCACCATGCCCAGCTAATATTTTGTATTTTTAGTGGAGACGGGGTTTCACTGTGTTAGCCAGGATGGTCTCAATCTCCTGACCTCATAATCCTCCCACCGTGGCCTCCCAAAGTGCTGGGATTACAGGGAGAATAGCCTTCCTTTCTTTAATGTTATTTTTCCTCCTATGAAATTGATCAAAGGTTGTTGAATCTTAGGAATTTCTGGTTATACATGGTAAATTAAACACATGTACAAGTTCAATAAATATGTTCAAATAACAAGAAAGGGAAAAAAAGGAAGTTGTAAATTTAGATCAAATAGTCTAGGTGATATGGTTTGGCTGTATGCCCACCCACATCTCACCTTGAATTGTAATAATCGCCACATGTCAAGGGTGGGGCCAGGTGGAGATAATTGAATCATGGGGAAGTTTCCCCCATTTGGTTCTTGTGGTAGTGAATAAGTCTCATGAAATCTGATGGTTTTATAGTTGAGAGTTTCCTGCACAAGCTCTCCTACCTGCTTCCATGTAAGATGTGACTTTGTTCTTCATTCGCCTTTAGCCATGATTGTGAGGCCTCCCCTGCCATGTGGAGCTGTGAGTCCATTAAACCTCTTTTCTTTATGAATTACTCAGTCTTGGGTATCTCTTTCTTACCAGCATGAAAACAGACTAATACAGTAAATTGGTACTGGTAGAATGAGGTGCTGCTGTAAAGACACCCAAAAATGTGGAAGCGACTTTGGAACTGAGTAACAGGCAGAGGTTGGAACAGTTTGGAGGACTCAGAAGAAAACAAGATGATGTGGGAAGTTCAGAACTTTCTAGAGACTTGTTGAGTGCCTTTGACCAAAATGCTGTTAATGATATGGATAATAAATTCAGGCTGAGGTGGTCTCAGATGAAGATGAGGAACTTGTTGGGAACCAAAGCAAACATTACTGTTGCTATATTTTAGCAAAGATTTTGGTGGCATATTGCCCCTGCCCTTGGGATTGGTGGAACTTTGAATTTGAGAGAGATGATTTATGGCATGTGTCAGAAAAAATTTCTAAGTGGCAAAGTGTTCAAGAGGTAGCAGAGCATCAGCCTTTGGAAAATTTGCAGCCTGACAATGCAATAGAAAATAAAAACCCATTTTCTGGGGAGAAATTCAAGCTGGCTTCAGAAATTTGCCTAAGTAACAAGGAGCAGAATGTTAATCACCAAGACAATGAGGAAAATGTCTCCAGGCCATGTCAGAAACTTTTTCAGCAACCCCTTCCATCACAGGCCCAGAGGCCTAGGAGGAAAAAATGCTTTTCTAGGCTGGGCCCAGGGCCCTAGTGCTGTGTGCAGCCTAGGGAATTGGTCCAGCCATGGCTTAAAGGGACCAAGTTACAGCTCAGGCCGTGGCTTTGGAAGCTGCAAGCCCTAAGCCTTGGTGGCATCCACGTTGTGTTGAACCTACAGGTGCACAGAAGTCAAGAATTGAGATTTGGGAACCTCTGTATAGATTTCATAGGTTGTATGGAACTGCTTGGATGTCCAGGCAGAGGTGTGCTGCAGGGGCAGATCCCTCATGTGGAACCCCTGCTAGGACAAGGCAGAAGAGAAATGTGGGGTGAGAGCGCCCACACGTAGTCGCCACAGGGACACTGCCTAGTGGAGCTATGAGAAGAGAGTCACTGTCCTTCAGAATGCAGAATGTTAGGTCCACTGACAGCTTGCACCATGTGCCTGAAAAGCTGCAGACACTCAACACCAGGACATGAAAGCATCCAGAAGTACGGGCTGTACCCTGAAAGACCACAGGGATGGGGCTACTCAAGGATGTAGAAACACACCTCTTGCAACAGTGTGACTTGGATGTGAGACACGGAGTCAAAGGATATCATTTTGGAGCTTTAAGATTTAACTGCCCCACTGGATTTCAGATTTGTATGGGGCCTGTAGCCCCTTCACTTTGGCAAACGTCTTCCATTTGGAATGAGTGTAAAATGCCTATGTCACCATTGTATCCAGGAAGTAACTAACTTGTCTTTTATTTTACAGGTTCATAGGTGGAAAGGACTTGCCTTGTCTCAGATAAGACCTTGGACTGTGGACTTTTGAGTTAATGCTGAAATGAGTTAAGATGTTGAAGAACTGTTGGGAAGGCATGATTAGTTTTGACAGGTGATGACATGAGATTTGGGAGGGGTCAGGGGCAGAATAAAATGGTTTGACTGTGTTCCCACTCAAATCTCACCTTGAATTGTAATAATCACCATGTGTCAATGGCAGGGACAGGTGGAAATAATCGAATCATAGGGGTGGCTTCTCCCATAGTGCTCTCATGGTAATGAATAAGTCTCATGAAATCTGATGGTTTTGTAAATGAGAGTTCTCCTGCACAAGTTGTCTTGCCCGCCACCATGTAAGACATGACTTTGCTCCTCATTTGCCTTCAGTCATGATTGTGAGGTCTCTCCAGCCATGTGGAACTGTGTATCAATTAAATCTCTTTCCTTTATAAATTACTTGGTCTCAGGTATCTCTTAGCAGCGTGAGAACAGACTAATACACTGGGACAAGAGAGAAAAGGAGGCAAATATGTCAAAAACTTTGTTGTGATAAGAAAATGGATGGATGTCAATAAAAACATTTTAGCTGTTCCATATTATTTTTCTTACCTTAAAGAGGGCTGAGGAGGATTGGTTGCCTAAGTTAGAAACTCTAATTTGGCTGGGTGCTGTGGCTTACGCCTGTAATCCTAGCACTTTGGGAGGCCAAGGCAGGTGGATTGCCTGAGCTCAGGAGCTCGAGACCAGCCTGGGCAACATGGTGAAACCTCATCTCTACTAAAATACAAGAAATTAGCCAGGCATGGTGGTGTGAACCTGTAGTCCCAGCTATTCGGGAGGCTGAGGCAGGAGAATTGCTAGAACCCAGGAGGCAGACGTTGCAGTGAGCCAAGATCACCCCACTGAACTCCAGCCTGGATAACAGAGCAAGACTCTATCTCTAACAAAAAAAAGAAACTCTAATTTAAGGAATTTTAGGGGTAGCAAACCAAGATAAATGAGAGTTCTGCTGCAGTTGTTATGTTTGAAACAAAGCATCTGTATTTGGCTGATTTTTTTCAACTGAGTAACCTGTAATTGATGAATAACTTATGAGTGTAGTTGCACCAGAAAATCATAACAATTCACACAAGCCTGAAGGGGATACATGGATACACCATGAAAATATGGAATACAAGCTGAAGAGACCCAAGAATTTATAGTTTTCCTAAATTGAGTTAGTCTATTCCAAGCATGCTCATCTCTTGTAACCATACAAAATCTTCTGTCAGTATCCATGGGGGATTGGACACAACCATGATTTTTTTTATTTAATTTTATTTTTTATTTATATATTTGAGATGGAGTCTTGCTCTGTCCCCAGGCTGTAGTGCAGTGGCACGATCTCGGCTCACTGCAACCTCTGCCTTCCAGGTTCAAGGTCTTCTCCTGCTTCAGCCTCCAGAGTAGCTGGGACTATAAGCCACGTCACCACCATGCCCAGTTAATTCAGTTAATTTTTGTATTTTTAGTAGAGACGGAATTTCACCATGTTGGCCAGGATTGTTTTGCTCTCTTGATCTCGTGATCCACCCGCCTTGGCCTCCCAAAGGGCTGGAATTCCAGGCGTGAGCCACCACACCCGGTCTGCTTTTTGTTTTTTTTTTTTTCCAAATAGTTTGATCTTCAGTTAGTTGAATCTACAAATGTGGAACCCATGGTATAGAGGGCTGACTGTACAACAAAGCTCAGTGTAATTTTGGAAATTAGCAGTCCCACCCAGGTGTCATGAAGTCTCCATTATATTCTACTGCTTCTATTGTATTTTCCTTAAAGCTGAACAAATGTGGTACCAAATAAAGCTTATGTGTCCCTTGAATTTGACTATCAATTTGAACATAAGACCTAGGCTTATGCCAGTTGGCTGCAAGTTGAGTCACATGAGTTATGTAACTAGTAACCAGCACAGGACGGATATATGCAACACACAGACTGGCAGAAAAGGCGGGGCTCCAAGGGAAACAAGACGAACAATTTAATTTGCTGCAAGAGAATGCACAGGCTCAAGACTGGGATAATAAAACATACAGAAGTTGGCTATGAGAGCATTGAATTGTGGAGCTTAAAGGAGAAAGATAGTAAAAGTCTATTCAAAGCAGTTAGACCTCCTTCATCCCATGCAGCAAAACCACTGTTCCTTCTCGTATGCTCTCCTCTACCTTCAGACCAAAGGCCACTGTTCAGAGGAATCTGAACCAGTGAGTCCGGTGGTGAGCTCAAATACCATAAAAACAGAAGATGTGACTGAGAACTGAAAAACTAAAAATTTCCACTAACAGCCTTTCCACTGAAGGGAAAGCCCTTAGCCTCCTATCCTACCTCCACTTGCTCCTATAGGTCATCTAACCAGGGCATGTGTCTCCTATACCCACTTACATCACTTTTTTTTTTTTTTTTTGACGGAGTCTTGCTCTGTCACCAGGCTGGAGTGCAGTGGCATGATCTTGGTTCACTGCCACCTCTGCCTTCCAGGTTCAAGCGATACTCTTGGCTTAGCCTCCTGAGTAGCTGGGACTACAGGCACCCACCGCCATGCCCAGCTAATTTTTTGTATTTTTAGTAGAGATGGGGTTTCACCATGTTGGCTAAGATGGCCTCGATCTCTTCACCTCGTGATCCGCCCGCCTTGGCCGCCCAAAGTGCTAGGATTACAGGCATGCGCCACCATTCCTCGCCCCACTTACATCACTTCTAGAAGGAAATTAAAGGATTTTTTAATACAAAAACTGGTCTTACTAATAATATATACATGATACCAGCATTTGGGAGTTCACAAGTGAATCACATTTGATTCCGATTCCCATTCATCTAAATACACTATTGACACTCTCTCTATTAATGTCCAGAAAGTTTCCAATCAGTTCATTCTCCATGAATATATAGCCTGGGTTCTCCAGATATCAAATTACCAGTTAAAACATAAAATAGAAACACAAACAGCACGCAAATACAGTGACAAAACTGGAGACAGTAGAGATAATGCAGGGAACAGAAAAAAATTCAAATCAATAAAAGAAATTAATATTCTCCACTAAAAGCAGATTGCTATTGCGCACATGAAAACCAAAACAGCATAATCTAAAAAAATAGAATATAATACTTTTAACACTAAAATATAATAAATTAATTGATATTATTGCTGAAATTTTTACAGCTTTTTTTACTCCAGTAGTTTGGCGAGCAGAAGGGAGTAGCACCCAGTGACCTTTTCAGTCCTTTAGCCTGGCAAGCAGGAAGGCGTGTTATTACAGCTCTTTTACTCCAGCTGCTTGCAGCTTGGCGAGCAGAAGCATTACAGTTCTTTTGCTTCCTCAATTAGGCACGTTCCAGGTTCTTGTTCTGCAACCAAGAGGAATAAGGTACGTGTACACAGGAGATTGAGTAAGACAGAGTAGAATTGTATTGAGTGGCAGAAAGGTCTCAGCAGCAAAAGGGGTCCTGAAAGCAGGTTGCCGTCTGTGAGGCTAAGTCCAGGGTTTTTAAGGGCTTAGACTAAGTGAATACATACAAATTGGTCCATGGGTGGGCTTGGGAAAGTCACCATTCGATTGGTTAAACGGCATCATTCAGAAGGAACCAATTGTCAGAGAGAGGGTAGGATGGCAATGGAAGTTCTCACTCTGGTCCTGGACTCTGATCTGGAACTGACAGCTCGCTTTTCAGGCTTCAGACTCTCCTTGGCCTGAAGGTTGAGTTTCACCGGGACCTGTCCCTGTCTGCTAGGAATTTGTCTGTCTCCTGTCACTATAAAAATCTACCAGAAATAAGAACAAATATACTATAACATACACATGTAAATATTATAAGCAAATATTTATATTTAACATAATATATAAAATATGTATAAATATATAACCGTATCATAATACTTAATAATTTTATTTTAGTTAAGAATAAAATATTTGTAATCCCGGCACTTTGGGAGGCCGAGGCAGGCGGATCACGAGATCAGGAGATCCAGACCATCTTGGCTAACACGGTGAAACCCCGTCTCTACTGAAAATACAAAAAATTAGCCGGGCGTGGTGGCAGGTGCCTGTAGTCCCAGCTACTCGGGAGGCTGAGGCAGGAGAATGGTGTGAACCCAGGAGGCGGAGCTTGCAGTGAGCCGAGATCGCGCCACTGCACTCCAGCCTGGGCGACAGAGCGAGACTCCGCCTCAAAAAATAAATAAAGCAATTAAATTAAATTAAATTAAAATATTTGTAAAATATATTTATAAAATATGAAAAGGCAGGTTTGAAAAAGAAAAGGCTGGTCAGGTGCGGTAGCTCGCGCCTGTGATTTCAGCACTTTGGGAAGCCAAGCCGGGAGGATTACTTGAAGTCAGGAGTTTGAGACAATCCTGGACAACAGGGCAAAACCCTATCTCTACTAAAAATACAAAAATTAGTCGAACGTGGTGGTGTGTGCCTAGAATCTCAGCTACTCTGGAGGCTGAGGCAGGAGAATAACTTGAACTCGGGAGGCGGAGTTTGCAGTGAGTCGAGATCGCGCCACTGCACACTCCAGCCTAGGCGACAGAGGGAGACTCTGTCAAAAAAAAAAAAAAAAAAAAGGAAGAAAATATTAAGACAATGTAACTAATTCAGCAAAATTACTATTAGAAAATTCAGAGTTCCAGAAGGAAATAAATCTGAAGTAGAGAAAATCATCAAGCCGAGCAAGAACATTGCCTTGAACAAAAAGACATGGTCTTCAGATTGCAATGGTTGAGCAGGTAGCCAGGGAAAGCAGTTTACTCCCATCACCACTTTTTGCCAAACATTCATAAATACACAGACAACAACGTGTGCCTCTGTGAAATTATAAAACACCAGCGATAGGGAGGAAACCCCAAATTCTTACATAGAGGAAAAAAAATTAAACAAAATAACAATAATGATTAAAAGAGCAACAAAATAATCAAGAAAAAAATTTCTATGGCTTCTAAAGATGAATGTTTACCGCTGAAATGCAATAATGTATTCTGAATGCTGAGGGAAATTACGTCCAGCCTAGAAGTCTATATGAAGTCACATTATTAATCAAAGATCACAGAGATTAAAAGTATTTTCAGACAGGAAAGTAGTAGAAAGCTAACCTCTCCTGCACTCTTGCTTAGGAAGCTACTAGAGAATCTGCTTCGTCAAAATGAGAGAACAAAGAAGAAAGATAAAAGTCAAGCCCTAAAAGGAAACAGGAATCCGGGATGGGAGAAGAGAACAGGAAAGCTTGACAGTGACCAGGAGAGCCACTATTCCAGCTTGAAGAAAGAGGGCGCCAGTGTATCTTTCCAGGAATAAGGGATGGAAGTGATGTTATCTGATGCAATTGAATATGTACAAAACAGTATTGTAAAGTGTTTAAGAACTCCAGATGTGATCATTATAGAAACTTAAGCTTCTGGGGCAAAAAAGAAGCACATTATTAACTTTGGAAAAAAGTTATAAAAAATAAAAATGTATTCATAAGCAGTTTACTCATACGTACGCGTAAATGATTTCTAAGGTCCATTTTGCAGAAAGGTCTAAAATTATAGTTTCTAGAATCTCCTTACCAGGCCTCATTACCAGGACACAATTGAAGATCACTAGCTTTCCAGTGAAATATGAGAGAATCCTCTGTCCTGGTGCTGTAGACTGAGGCTGTCTGATGGGAGATTTCCAGAGGTGCTTGAGAATTCCAGTGGCGTTAGGGAGAACCCTTGAAAAACCACTCACTTCTATGTTGCAGGGTAAGATATTTGGGGCCACTTCCCGAATTATTCCCTAAGCTAACGATTATGTAAGCCTCTAATTCCCTGTATTAATCTATTCATATGGAACATGTGAGCTGCAGACTGGATTTTGTTTTCCTGATCATGTGACAAATACAAGACATATGAAATCCAAAATGCAAACATAAATATAGATGAAACTGATAGGAGGAGAAAGACAAAATAAAAGATTGCTGTATTTTGTTTAATAACTATCAAATAATTACTTTGCTTCTTATGCTATGTGCACGTGTTATTTTTATTTTTATTTTTTTTACCAGTATTGACCTTAAAGACTGGCTGAGCTCTGACTTTGGTAAGATTTTGGGGTTTGGGGGATGAAGTGGTTACAGTTGAGAAGATGATAGTGTAAGGAAGCCAAGCCTATGTTTTCAGGATTATATAATACTCTCATAGAGAAGTGAAATGTATATAATGTATACGGAAAGCCTTATATGTCCTTTGAGTACAATAGATAATTATCATGCAAAAGTCTGCTTATGTGAGCAAAGTTCAAATATTTGTCTGAAAAAATATTGTTTATGAAGCTTTCATTACTTTTCATTGCATAATGTTCATATTATATGGTTTGTTTATAAAGAAGTACTTATTTTTTTAAAAGCACACTAATAATAGTGCTCCTCAAGATAGCAAGCATTTGTACATTTTTGGCTTTCACTGAAATTGATGGGCAGTGTCTAGGAAGTTTTTTTTTTTTTTTTAAGCCTTAATAACACATGACTGAAGCCTCAGCTATACAAATACGGGATGACGAGCCCTTAGAGCTAGTGGGGTTATTTGCATGCAGGTTATGTTGTAATTTTTAGTAATACATTTGACTCTTTGCACTCTCTGATTGTAGTACATTTTATTCCTGTTGACAGCAAAAGTAATTGCTTTGAACATTGTAACAGGGATTATTGAAAAAGTTTAACAAGGTTTTCTTACTCTGCTTCTGCAGACTTTGCATTTCTTTTTACATAAATAAATGGGAAAAGGCAGAAACAACCCTGGTAGTTGAAAAATGGAAAATTGGTTAAGTGCAATACCATTCTTTTATGGGGGAGTAAATTCCTTCATTATGTTCAATTATTTTGCATTTTGGAAATTTTTAGCAGTTTTATAAAAAGCATATAGATCACCCTTCTTTCACTAATCTCTACCATTTTGAAAATCTGCTCTGGAGTATTAAAATTGTGTAAAAAATATAAAAAAAAAGCAAAAAATCCACCAGTGATGGTAGAAGTGACAACTTCAGTCTCTGCCTAGTCTCCAATATCTGCATCCTTCCTGTTCTTACAACTCTGCCATTTGCATTTCACATGTACCATCAGTCATATTTTATTGTCTACATTCAGCCATGATTTGATTTGAGGTGAATTGTGTCAATCCAGAGACCTTACTCTGAGACTGAGTATTCAGCCACCTCATATCCATCTGTGACTGCAATTTCTGTTTTTGTGTTTGTTTGTTTGTTTGTTTGTTTAGTGACTTCCTTCACTAGTTCTTTGTAGATACCGTCTATGTTTCAATATTCAGATCTTGTCAGATCCTCTGGGAAATAGTCTTCAATTGTCTTTCAGACTGAGTTAGGTTTCCTTCTAAAATCTTTTATCTCCTATCCTCCTGAACATCCTTGTGGTGTGGAATTTAAATAATAATTATTTAGTTGCCTGAATACCAGTCTGTGAAATATTTAAAGGCAAAGGCCATTTAACTCTTCCTTGTTGAATCCATACCTTGGTAAGTATTAGCACATCAGAGAAACTTACAAATATTTGCTGAAATAATAAATACATAGTTGATGAAATTCCCTGCAGATTTAGTAAAGGAATATGGAGAATAGACAACGCCCTCCTGAATTTTAAGGTCCCTCTGAGCTTGTGTTTCTCTGGCCACCTGGCTCCTGAAGAACGGCATGGAAAGATCTGAGGGAGGTTAATCAGGGATCACCATGCTATATTTCTTCTGCTTCAAAGTTTTTTTATTCGACTTATCTTTTTAAATGCCTTCCTTCCATCAATAGACTCCATGGTCCATCAGCTGAAGAAAGTCTCCATTTTCAATCCATTCCTGTAGAGATTAAATGTGTCATACATGTGAAGTGCCTAGAACATGTTTAGTTGACAGTAGCAATCGATTCTAAAGCGCGTAACTATACAAGAAAGGATCAATTACTCATTCTGCATAAAAGATTTGGGGAGGCGTCACAAAGAAGGGAGAGGTTCACAGATAAATATGAGAGGAGAAAGCCTCTGGAAAGACACCAAGAGCATGTCTACAGCAGGTTTTCAATCCAGGATCTATAGCACACACTTTGAATTCCAATCAAAGGGACTTTGTATTCAGTCCAATTGAACAATCAATTATTTATTCCTTACCACATTTGAGATACAGTGTTAGGAATGTAAATAAATAGATACAATTTATTATGTTATATTGCAATCAATTGAGATAATAGGGGTTTTTTTGACACCAAGATGTGATCTCTTCAAGGGCAGATTGATTTTTTTTTGTATCCACAGTAACTCACAAAGTTACTAGCATTTAATAATGCTGAATGCATATTTGTTAAAATAATGTTAGAATAATAATATCACAAATGTTCAAACAAAGCTCCTATATTAGAGAAAAACAATATAGTATATTCTAAATTGTGAAGTTTTGCTTTGCTAAGTGGTACTGGGGAAATTTCACCCAGGATATAAAAGTCTTTGAGTATATTTTCCTGACTTAATAGGGATTGATGAAAGTAGGCTGAATCTGAGAAATTTGTCAGGTTTTTATACTTCATGTAATTCACGAATTGTCTTCGTTAATAGATTTTCTTTGTTCCCCCACTGCACAGCATTAAAATCATACCCCACTAACTGATGGGAAACTGAGAGCAAATCTTAAAAGTACGTTTACTGATATTATGAATCAATTTTCCAACGTCAAATAACATGGTTCTATTAAAATAACTTTGTACATAAAGGAAAGAAAAATATTACAGCTATAAACAGAATAATTTTTTAAAAGAATATTATACTAGCACAGTGTTTAAGCCCTTCAGCACTGTAGTGATCTTTCGTTATTTAACTTCATTTGCAAACTTATTCCCAAATTGCCACTAACTCCCATCTTAACTCTGGTGTTTCACAGACATTTGAACAGTACTGAACTCTTCTTCCTCTACCTGTCCAGTATAGTTAACTTTCCCTGAATACAAACTGATAAAGACTATTACCTCCTTCTCCTGAAGACCAAGAAACTGTTTATCCTGAATTAATGACACAATTATTTATACGTAGAAAGCACCTATGAAACATTTATTAACAGAATAGATATTTCAATTTCTGTAATTTTAGAACCCAGAAGTGCCTAACATACAAATGTAACATAAAAAACAGAATGGGTAAAAGGGCTTGGTTTCTTCCTTGCTGACATCATATTTATAGTCGCAAGTTTACATGAAATGAATCTGACAAGAGTCACACTGTCGGCTTTCATTGCGTATACTATTGAATACATCCTTAACATATTTTTATTATTATTCTTATCCTTCATATGATCCTGCTAAGATTTATCTTGTGATATTTCGACTTGTATAGTTGTGTGTTTTAGAATCAAAGTTGAGGAATTATTTCTGGCTGTAAAATGGCTCCAGCCTGTTACAAGTCCTTGGATCTTGTCTCTGTCTTTTACTGTATTCACTATCCCTCCACCTTGTGCTTGTCATGAGTCGAGTATCACGCCCTTTGTATCTTCGTTGTGATTATTGATGAACATGTTGAACTGGGCAGGTCGAAGGAGAGAACGCTGTGTCCTCACAGGCAAGACCTCCAGCTGGTTGACATCTTTCTCTGTGATAGAATAATAAATTAGACACTTCAATCAATATGTTTGATTTGCTTTCATGTCGACATTGTTTAGATAAATGAGGAAAACTGGATAATCTTGAGAGATGGCTCAAGAACTGATGCATTCTAGTGAGTTTCTAGATGGGGTTAATGAAGTGACTGCACACGAGACACAGCAGTCTACGTACTCACAGTTCTGAGACCAGTCTGATGGCGCCAGGTCTCCATATCTCCTCTCATGTCTCCTGCATGTCTCCTGCATGTCTCTTCTCAGAAATGACTTTCTGAAAGTATCTCCTGGCCACTTCCTACTCATAATATTTGATTAGGTCTGGGCGCAGTGACTCATGCCTCTATTCCTAGCAGTTTGGGAGGCCAAGGAAGGCGGATCATGAGGTCAGGAGTTCGATACCAGCCTGGCAAACATGGTGAAACCCTGTCTCTACTAAAAATGCAAAAATTAGCTGGGCGTGGTGATGGGCACCTATCACCCCAGCTACTCAGGAGGCTGAGGCAGGAGAATCACTTGAACCCAGAAGGTGGAGCCTGCAGTGAGCCGAGATTGTGCCACTGCACTCCAGCCTGGGTGACAGAGTGAGAGGCCATGTCAAAAACTAAAATAATAAAATTTGATTAGATGCCTCATATATGCTCACATAAGATACCCTGAACTTTCAGGCTTATTTCCTTATCGTATTTGTTTTGTTTACGTTTCCCACTTCAATCTGCGATCCACAAGAAACATCTTGCCCGTTGATTGTATCTCCAGCTGCTCAAACTGTGTGTTCAATAAAAGCAAAGTGATATCACAGATTCATTTCTACCTTCAGATCAATAAAATAAAGTGCAGCTTCTTTATTCTTTGTGACTAATTTGACCTTTCTTAAGAGTTGTCATTCCGGTGGTTAACAGCCAGATTTAAGCCTGCATTTTAAGAATTCCTCATTCATTTTTAAGTATAATTCCTCAGTCTGCTTAGTGCCCTGCCAGGGCTGGCTTTAATACCATCTTCAAATAACTGTCTTCATGCCATGCACATCACATTTTATCATCTCCTCCCTATAACGGTGGCTATGCGTGTAAAGAATTTGAGTCCTGATTGGCGTTTGAGAAAAAGTGGTCTTCTAGTCCATAAAGCGACCTCTCATTCTCATTGGTCTCAGTGGGGTGGCTAATCTGATGCTTTTCCTATATGGGCTGACCCAGGTTTGTCCTAAATTGCCTTAGGAGCTGATATGCTTGCACCCATGGCTGGAGCCTGTGGTCTCAGCCATTTGTTCTTGGTTGCAAACACCCTGCTGATGATGTTCTCTTTGTCATGACTCCAGTCTTTGAGAATCTACAAGACTTCCTAGAAAACTGCAGCCCTTCAGTTAGGTATTCAGACTCCATTAGGTTTTCCGAAGATCCTAAGGAATCCAGGGTACTTCTGAGGTTCATCTATCTATCTGCCTCCAACAGCTTCTGCTCTACCATTCTATTGTGCCTTATTGGCATATTAGCGCCTGGCAACATTTTCTTTTAATCTCCATGAGGAATGACTCCGGCTATTCCATCTCTAATATCTTGTACCCAACCCTTCACACATACCTAACTGAATGTTTCAAATGACTCCCCTGTTTTATTTTTTTTTCTTTCTTTTTCAGATGGAGTCTCGCTCTGTTGCCCAGGCTGAAGTGCAGTGGCGCGATCTCGGCTCACTGCAAGCTCCGCCTCCCAGGTTCACTCCATTCTCCTGCCTCAGCCTCCGGAGTAGCTGGGACTACAGGCACCCTCCATCGCGCCCGGCTCATTTTTTGTATTTTTAGTAGAGACGGGGTTTCACCGTGTTAGCCAGGATGGCCTCGATCTCCTGACCTCCTGATGCGCCCGCCTCAGCCTCCCAAAGTGCTGGGATTACAGGCGTGAGCCATGCGCCCGGCCATGACTCCCATCTTGAAACTCGACTCCAGGTGTGCTGAGAGTGGAGAGGTCTCATGATGTTTCACCTTCTTTCCATCCTCATTGTTCTTCTTTCTCTTTCTAGTCTGGATATGTAGTGACGTCATTACTTAGATTTTTGAGCTTGCATGTCACCTTAAGTAACACCCCTTCTTCCATTAGGCTTGATATTTATTACTGAAATCTTGCTAACATGGTCAGGTGTATTCTTTGAAATTCAAAGCTGAAGAATGACAGATAATTTTTAAGTCTGACTTTTTGCCTCTCACCTGAGGATAAATAAACCTCAACTTCAGCTTTGAATATTGGGCATCCCCATAAATATAATTAAAGAAGACATAAAATTATATATAAAATATAATTATAATATTATATATAAAATATAATTAAAGAGGAAACTGAAGCTATTTATTCAATACAAATGAATGAATAAATAAATAATGAGATTAGGAGCTTATGGCACCTCTCCTGGGAAAGAGTTCATGTCTTGTAGGTAGAAGGGGTACTTTCCTCTAGTATTTCACAGTACTCTTAATTCATTCTTCTATTTTATAGCATATTCCTTAGGTGTACTGATTTATATATCTATCTTATCCAATAAACTGCAACTTGCTAGATGACTGGAAAGTCATTTGATTCATCTTTGAATACCTAGTAGATAAGAAGCACAGTGCCTGATATAGAACAATGATTGATAAATATTTTATACTTCATGTATGAATTCAAGTAAAGGAGTCATTTTCCTAATTTGGATGTGATAATGAAACATTTATCTTTCAAAGATACTTGGCCAGTGAAATGAACTGATACAGTAGACATCTGGATATACAAAATTCAGATTGATATAATTAGACTGAAATGATAGCATTAAGTGAAATTTTCTTACTTGGAACACAATCAGGTTATGTATATGAATGAATGAACGAATATGGAAGAGGATCATTTCTTTACCTACCAAAGAATACAGCAATTTCATAAATGAATCAATCTATCTAATGTTATTCTGCTTACACCTAGGCACAATGGTGAAATATTGCCAAAAGCCAACTCTAAAGATCAAGTACATTATCCGTACCAACTGCATATGCTCGGGCTGGTCACTTGAAGCTTAAGGGCAGTACTCACTCGTAGCAAAAAGGCCTACCTTTAAGGGAGCTAAACCTAATCAGATAATTGAAAGTCATTTAAAGATAATTTATCGGCATCCAATTCAGGAAATGCAGTAATGTTACCAAGATCCAATTGCCCAGAATGATGGTGAATCTACAGGTTGCTCAGCTCCAGATGACAGATGCACATTCTCGGAAGCTATGCTAAAACAGACTTAGAATAACCTGGCTGCCTGATGAAGAGAACACGCAGTGCTGTGGCAGGAGATTAATGGGAATATGGATTTAGCTGGTATTGTTTACAGATCAGAAGCGTATATTTTGGTGCTACATCTACTTTGTGACATTCCAAATAGAACGTGTGGTATCGAGTGATTTCCCTATTCTCAAAATAGAGATATGAAAGAAAGAGGGATTACAGTCTCTTTTTTATTTCATCCTTCCTAATGTTATCTTTGGGGAATTAAGGATGACTGATGTTGATACATTGAAACAACCAGGTTAGAAGAAGTGATTTTTGAAACAGAAAAATGAGTGATTTATCCAGCTGTGCAACTGAGAACTGGGAAAATACTGATGATGCTGTGCTCTGAGTTTAGAAATGTTCGTTCTGATAGATCTGATATATACTGGAATCATGCAGAAAAGAGAAAAGCTATGTGCAGTCTGTAGTAAATGTCAAATTTGGAATGTCAAATTGGCATTTTTATGAATATACTGCTTACTTGGAAATAAAATAAAAAATGAAGGCATATACACTACAGACTTTTTTCCTCCTAGACTGTGTTTACGTATATTGAATATATTCACTACTTTTTGATAAATGAAATATATGTATAAATCTTCTACTTGGCTGCTATACTATATGGTGAGTCTTTCATCAAAAACTGATTTTGGCAGAAGATGACAGATTCACTGCAATGGGAGTGTCATCACATAGAGCAACCTAACACCAGCTTTATAACGTTGATAAAAATGAACAGTGCATAAACTCTGTGTCCTGAGGTCCTAGCAAAATGGCTGGTGAAACTACTTACTGCTTATAAATGTTTCCTGAATTAAATTATGAACAAAATGATGAAGTTTCAGTAAACAGAACATTGAAATTTGTCTTAAAAATAATGAAAGAGCAAGTATTGTTGAGGGGAATTTAGATTGCACTCTTGAAAGTGGCTACTTCATGCATTACACATCTATTTCTTTTCCAATACTGAATACACTCACTAATATTGTTTTATTAAATGATCACTTGCAATATGAGTTTACTTAAACCATAATGGCAGTTCTTGTGTCCTCAAGTGGGCTGAGCTTTTATTAACTAACCCGATGTGATGTGACATCAGTTCCATAGATTAATTTCCATGATAGTTCCCCTCAGAAAACTGTCATGATGTGTATTCTAGGCAGAGAAAATAGTAAAGTCAGTGGTTCCAAAAGTATGTTCCATGGACCCCAGTGGTCGACAAGATTCTTTCAGGGAGTTTGCAAAGTAAGAATTAATTCACAATAATACTAAACTGTTTTGTGCCCTTTTTGATGTGTTGGCATTTGACATGATCATGCAAAAACAATGGTGAATAAAGCAGCTCATGCTACAGTCAAATAAAGACAGTGGTATCAAGATGTACTCACTGATGTTTTATTCTTCACCACCAAAGTTAAAACAAGACAAGAGCTTAAGATCATCTGAATAAAACAGTAAAAAATAAAATTATCCACACCATTAAATCTCTACACTTGAGTGTATGTCTTTTTAATATTTTGTGACAAAACAGAAAGTCCTGCTACCTATCGAAATACATTTTTTTTGTTGTTCTTCAAATCAAAGCACCTGTATGTTGGTTTGAGTTTGAGCTGAACTAGTTTTTTTTTCAAGAAACAATTTTTGTTTAAAACAATCATCAGTACATAAATTTTGGCCTAAGAAAATATCATGCATTTCCTTGAAAATCAATAAGATGAGCTAAAAATATGCATTTAAAAGTTATAAGCAGGCCGGGCGTGGTGTCTCTTGCCTGTAATCCCAGCACTTTGGGAGGCTGAGGTGGGCAAATCAGCTGCGGTCAGGAGTTTGAGACCAGCCTGGCCAACATGGTGAAATGCCATCTCTTCTAAAAATACAAAAATTAGCTGTGTATGGCGGCAGGTGCCTCCAGTCCCAGCTACTCAGGAGGCTGAGGCAGGAGAATCACTTGAACCCGGGAGGCGGAGATTGCAGTGAGCCGAGATCTTGCCACTGTACTCCAGCCTGGGCAATAAGAGCAAAACTCCATCTCAATAAATAAATAAATACATAATGTTATAAGCATATAGATGATTTTTAAAACTGTAAGAGTAATGTCATTTCAAGAGTGCAAACAGATACAGAAGAAAAGGAGTCAAAAACTAAATTCGGATAATTTTTTTATTTTTTATTTTTTGAGACAGAGTCTCGCTCTGTCGTCCAGGCTGGAGTGCAGTGGCACTATCAATTCAGAGATTTTTAAAAATTGAATACTTACTGTTACTTCAAAGAAGGCTAGCCAAATAGGTTGTCAATAATAAAACTCATATTTTAAAAAAATAGAATTTTAGGAAACTTTTATCTGCTACCAGGAGTTTTACAACTTCCAGATACTTAAAGATAATTTTGACAACATTGGTGAGGCCATTAATAAGATGATTTTAAAAGATATTTATAGTGAAATATTCCAACATTTGTCAGTTCAGCATAGTTTAATAAACCAATATTTTCCAAATAATTCCTGATGGCACAAAATCATGAATGGATATAAACCTATTCAAAGTACAACATAAACCAGAGGATTTTAATGTGCCAGAGGAAACAAAATACACATTGTATATTGTAGAGTTTGGTGTAATGTTGAAGAAGAATATTCACAATTACCTGAAAAGACACTTAAAATACGTTTGCCTTTTCTTTTTTTTTTTTTTTTTTTGAGACAGAGTCCGGGTCTGTCCCCCAGGCTGGAGTGCAGTGGCACTATCTCAGCTCACTGCAAGCTCCGCCTTCCAGGTTCACGCCATTCTCCTGCCTCAGCCTCCTGAGTAGCTGGGACTACAGGCACCCGCCACCACACCCGGCTAATTTTTTTGTATTTTCAATAGAGACAGGGTTTCACTATGTTGGCCAGGATGGTCTCGAACTCCTGACCTCGTGATCCGCCCACCTCGGCCTCCCAAAGTGCTAGGATTACAGGCTTGAGCCACCGCGCCTGGCCTACGTTTGCCTTTCCTAATACTTCTCTGTGTGATGCTCAATGTTCAGCGTACTCTTCTACCAAAGCAATATATTACAACAGACTGGATGCAAAAGCAGATACCAGTATTTAACTGTCTTCTGTTAAACCAAACTATTAAACCAGATTGTAAAGAAACCTGCAAAAAAAAAAAGGTTGGGTGTGGTGTCTCACACCTATAATCCCAGCACTTTGGGAGCAACCTGGGAGGTGGAGGTTGCAGTGAGCCGAGATCATGCCATTTCATTCTAGCCTGGCAACAGTGTGAGACTCCATCTGAAAAAAGAAAAAAAAAAAGGAGCTAAAATGTAAAATAATTCTCTTCTGCTCACTATTTTATTTTGTTTTAGAAACTACACATATATATATATTATGTAAAACTTTAATAGATCTATCATGATTATGTTTTAAAGTATTAATTAAAATACGATTTTTTTAAACATTTAACTTTTAGCCTGGTATTAACAGATTCAGCCTACATAAATATTTTTTTGGGGATCCTCCTCAATAATTTAAAGATAATTTTTGGTCATGAGGTCAACATTATTGAAAATGACAGATGCAAATAAAAGAAGAATAGAAAGTGCGAAAGGCATGTTAGTGAATAACAATGGTTCAACTGGTTTGCAGGATCCACTATGTAAAGAGGAATAGCACAGGATAAGACTACAAATGCCTTTTTTTTTTTTTTTTTTTGACACGGAGTCTTGCTCTGTCGCCCAGGCTGGAGTGCAGTGGTGCAGTCTCAGCTCACTGCAAGCTCCGCCTCCCGGGTTCATGCCATTCTCCTGCCTCAGCCTCCCGAGTAGCTGGGACTACAGGCGCCCACCACCACGCCCGGCTAATTTTTTGTATTTTTAGTAGAGACGGGGTTTCACCATGTTAGCTGGGATGGTCTCAATCTCCTGACCTTGCGATCCGTCCGCCTCGGCCACCCAAAGTGCTAGGATTACAGGCGTGAGCCACCGCGCCCGGCTAATTTTTTGTATTTTTTAGTAGAGACGGGGTTTCACCGTGGTCTCGATCTCCTGACCTCGTGATCCGCCCGCCTCGGCCTCCCAACGTGCTGGGATTACAAGCGTGAGCCACCGTGCCCGGCCACTACAAATGTCTTTGAGCTAGATCATCATGGGGGCTGAATGCCAGGCTATAAGTGTTGGAAACATTTCAGAAATGTATTCACACAGAGGGACATAACACACTCTAATGCTTAGACCGTCTTAGTAAAAGTCAGTGGCATGTCATATATTCCTCAGACGCAAATAATGTAGTAAATCTTCAGCATATTTAGTGAACCATATTCTTGTGCCTAATGAAAAATTAATTTGTAAAAATAATTTATATAATGAAATGTATGAGCAAAGTGAAGACTTACCTACATAAAATATGTATCTGGGAAAACTGCCAACAAATTAGTAAGGGGATGTGAGTCTCTGTGCTTATTATTGGCACTTTTAATTTGGATGACAAAACAGGGATATTTTCTGAGCTCCCTCCACTCCTATAAAGTTGTGATATATACCAATGTACTTGGCTGCAGCATACAAGTACATACAATAATTTTTTCCATATACCAATACCAATAATATTTTTCTACCTGTGAATTTAGCTTTATTAAAATGTTAAAATTTTAAATGGAAAATAATTGAGTCTATTAAATACATCCCAGATTTAAAAAACTTTACACTGCTTCTGCAAGTGTGGCGGCTTCTAATTTTAAAATCCGTACCCAAATTATTGGCTTTGAGTTTTCTCTGTTTTTCTTCATTTTACTTAAAAAAATTTAATTTTCCAAGAGCCTCTTGGCATTCAAGATATCATCAGTACTCTTAGGCAATTTTTTCCACTGAATGAAAACTGAGCTTTTTAAAGTCTATTAAAATAACTTATTACACAATATATCAGCTGAATTTTTTTTTATACTTCAAGTTTTAGGGTACATATGCACAACGTGCAGGTTTGTTACATATGTATACATGTGCCATGTTGGTGAGCTGAAACTTAAACTTTGAAACTAATTCCTGAAATGTAAAAGAAAAAAGTGCTGAATGAGTAAGATTCCAAGCAGAAACGATCAGGAAAACTATATTTAGTTACTCTGGTAATAGTTTGTCTAATGGGGAAATGATACATGATAATTTCACACATAACAAATTAAAATTGTTCTCATTTTTGTTGTTTATCCCAGCGCTCTATTTCTTTCTCTTTAATTCCTTTTCATATCACAACACCTGAGTGGAAAGAGATTTAGTTTTCACGAACCATGATGGTGAGTTGGGAGGGGTTCTGAAAACGTTGGTCTTCTCCACAATGACGCGTGGTTAGGTTGTAATAAAATAGAGATGCTACACTCAGTTTGTTGTGGGTGGGTGCTCAAATAATCTTATATCCTAAGTAAAGGTTAATAAAACATTTTATTGCATTATGGGAGTAAAATATAATGAGAAAATGTTTTATATGCATGTTGGTAAAGATACGATGGGAGGTGTTACACTGAAACCTGGTTTGCCAGAGATCAAGTCTCAGAGGTTTTGATAAAAGGGGTTGTGTGTGTATAGCAGAGTTTGGCAGAGACCCTAATCTTGTTTCTTATGATGGTAAAATGTAAGTTAATTAAGTTTCCAGGCCTAGGGACGGTTCTGTGGCCACTTGCCTTTTATACTCCAACTATATACAGCTTACTTGCTGAAGGAGAGATCTTTTAGCTGATTGGATTTATTATATGATGGTTCTTTCCCTCAGCTCAGAAAAAAAAAAAAAAGGCTCACATTAGGTGAGAGGATTTAAAGGTCTGACTTCCTTTTGTTTCCAATTCCTTGCTTTTACGGGAATAAATAGTAAACAAATCTAACATGTTTAAAACAGTATTATATGGACAATAAATACAATATACCCTTGCAAAAGTAAAAAACATTTTTTGCCCGAGTCTCAGTGAAAATTAATACTTTTTGATAACAATCTGTTTCATATGTTTTTAGTATTATAATGTTTTGCAGCTTTTAAAATTATTGTTCTTCGGCTATAGTCCTGGATAAATAATTTTATACGGTGGGTAGGCATTTTTCAATAACAAAATGCCAAAGAGGTAAACCACGGCAGGGGTGAGAAGGTGGTGATGAAAATATAATTTAATTTAATTTTTCTCTGATATTAAAAGAAATTAGGTAGCCATTAAAATAAGAAATAAAATTGTTTAAAATGACCGTATATTTGAGGATTAAAAATAAATATGATATTTTTTATAGGATTGGCTGAATGTTTCCATCTGTGAAATATTTACTCTTTCTGTTTCCATGTTACCAAGTGACCAGTGGAACATATGGTACTGATATCCTTCATATATATTAGTCTCTGATGTCTTTTGAGGTTCATGCAATTACTGTTTAGTCATGACTACTGGTAGTTGAGAAGTGACTGGACTCTACAAATGGCAGCATTACTTCTACACATTGCACCCTGGACACAAGCAAAGGTTATATAGACAGAACTAAAATTTAACCTCTGCTTGGACCCTATTCTCTCTTTATGCCCAGCATAGAAGAAAGGGATGGATAAGGATCCCTCTGTGTTCTTCCCTGTATGCACAGAAAGTTTCTTGAGATATTATTTTTGCTATACCATTAAATACTTAAACATATGAGGAAGGAAAAGTATATCCTTTGGTGGAATTGCCAAAGAAAATAATGAACATATTCAATCATACATTTTATGCATGTGTTGGCTTGCGTTATTGCTTTCTACCTCATATAGACTTATTTTCCTCAAAGTGACTTCAAGCAGTTTCTGTAATACCTCGATTAGAAAGCACGATTCAATGAATAAATGAATGAATAGATGAAAGAAATAAAAATGGCATAATATAGGATAGAATATTACATAGCCATTAGATATCATGTATCTGAGAATTATCATGTGACATGAAAATATTTATGTTTAAGTAATTCATAAAAATATAAGCACAAAATACACCTGCAATAATAATGAAAATATTAGCTAACATTTACGTAGTGTTGTTTCAGTGCCAGGAATTATTATAAGTATATTGCTTTACACCAACTCACATAATTCTCTCAATACTGTACTGAGACACAAATAATTCCATTAGCCTGTCTGTTTCACACAAATTGTAAGAGGTGGATTTAAATATAAGACGTTTGATTACAGGTATGCTTTGCAAACATTTGTGAAAATATTTAGATTTTTTTCTGAGAAAGATGGAAAAGTCATTGGCAGGGTGTGAGCAGAAGAGTGATATAGACAGGCATGTTTTTAAAAGAGTCATTCTTAATAAAACCTATTCGCAGGAGTGTAGTTTTGTGGTGGGGCAAAGATAGAATAAAGAAGATCCAGTTTAATGGCCTAGAAGTGAGAGATTACTATGGTTTAAAATATAGCGTTAACAATGGAGTCACTGAGAAAATCAGACTCTACATATATTTTGAATGCATAACCAAGAGAATGTGGTAGAGTATGTGAAAGAAATTCAGGAGTCAAAGATTATGGTTTGTATTCGGCCTGAGCTATTGGAAGCATAGACTTACCTTTCCTGTATTTACCTAAAAGCTGCTAGCCTGTCATAAAAGTGAAATGACATCTTAAAGGAACATATATGCTGCTCACTTAAAGCTAACACCTTCGAAGCAATCATTGTGTCATGATCTTTCCCCAAGAGGAAGAATACACAGCTCTGGAAACCAAGGGGTGGGAGTGGAAGTGTTTTATTCAGCGTCACTCTCAGTGGTCTCAGTGATCCATTTCATGTGTCTGAGCATCCAGTCCCAGTAATTTTAAGCTCTGTACAGCTCAAGGTCTTGATTGTCACAAAGCAACCCTTCCATCAGGGGACATGGTAAGATTTCCGTTAAACTTAAAGCTATGGTAGCCACGTTGAAGCCCTCATGCCAGAAGACCAGAAGTGTTAGCCAAGAGAAGGGGAACCTAGAATGAGACATGGAGGAGGGAGATGATATTTTTAACCTCAAGATCAAATGTGGCAGCAGGGAACTTTCTTTGACCCACGAACTTTACTTTTGCGAGTTTTCCCAGAAACTGTAATTAACTAAAATCCTGAAAAAATAGTGTCTTTATGAAGTAAACTTAATGAAATAAATAAGTAGAAATTAAATAAAAGGAAGTTGATCTGAACGTGCAAAAGATACATTGTTATAGATATTATTGGTGCCCTGGCCAGATCACCTTGCCAGGTTTATGCATACACCCTTTAGCTATGCTAATAACACATAGCTGCCATCTTCTCTGGAGCCTGCCTACAGCCCAAAGGGAACTGTCTCATTCTGGAAGAGGTTACACCCCTGCCTCCAGGAGTAGGAGGGGACTCCTGGTCAGGACCTTGATAGTGTGATTTGTACTCCAGAGCTCTTTGTGGGATCAAATAGAATCTAACCTTTAGTTAAAACAGCATGTATGCTTAGTATTGTATCCCCTTGATCTCACGTCCTTCACCTGAAAGTACTCCCTCAGTACATCACTTTTCTCAGGCTGTCTGGTGAACCCAACCTAAACAGGGCAATTAATGTTAATGACAAGATGTAGGGAAAATCCATCTGAGAGAGGCTTCCCTTAAGTATGTTGCAGAATAGAAGCTCTTGCATTACAAATGCTGAATACTTCCAAAATTCGTATGTTGAAACCCTGCCACCTAATGTGATGGTATTAAGGCGTGGGGTCTTAGGGAGGTAATCAGGGTTCACTGAGGTCATGAGACAGAAACGTCTTGTATGGGTTAATGTCTTTATAAGAATCCCCGCAGAACTTGGTTACTCTCTCTACCATGTGAGGACACAGAGAGCAGACTGCCATTTTTGAAGCAGGAAGCAGGTCTTCCCCAGACACCAAATCTGCCAGTTCCTTGATCTTGAGCCTCCTATCTCCCAGAACCATGAAAAATAAATTTCTATTCTTTATAAGTCACTCGGTTTATGGTATTTTGTTATGACAACCCAAACAAACTGAGAGAGAATCCAACATCCATTTGCTAAGAAAGCATTTGATGACTATATAAGACAGGTATAAACAAAGTTCTGTGTGAGAGCAGAAGAGCAAATTGGTTTTGGCTGGGCGAGACAGGGAGGAGATGGGGTTTCAGCTGCACATGTACAAATAGAAAACATTGATTTGTAATGAAAGAGGCACAGTATTCTAGGGGAAGAAATACTGTGAGTAAGACTAGAAGGCCTTTAATGCCAGGATAGGAGATTTGGAATTAACATTAAGCAAGAAGAAATCCCAGAAAGTTTTGAAAAGAAATATTGTACTTATGTGTGACGTATTTTGACAGACCAACTGAACCATGTTGAGTAGAACCAATTAGCTAAAGAATGACTAGAAAAAAGAGATTTATTTCAATCAACTCAAGCTATGATAATGGCTTGACCTTGATGATGCTTGCAGAAATGAAAATAAAGGGAAAAATCTAACTAATATTTTAAATGCATGTTTAAGATCAACTGTCTAAAGATATAATTAGGCTTCATTGGAGTGTTTGTGAGCAAAACCTGGACAAATAAAATTTGAGTTATTTGCAAGAAACATGTTAGACAGTAACTCAGAGTAATAATTTTGAAAGAATTTGAATTCATGATTTAAGAGGCAACTAGCTACATGGATATGAACACTTTGAAGGAGAGTGAATAAAAGCAAATAGAAGAGGATTACAGTCAAAACTTTTAGGGAAGGTTTTTAGGGGAAGGTCAGGGAAAGTTGCCATACATAACAAGACGAAATTGAGCTAATGTAGGGGAGAGATGCTATCAATAGATCTTTTAACAAACTGCAAATTTGAAAATTTAAAATTAGCCCAGGCGCAGTGGCTCACTCCAGTAATCCAGCACTTTGGGAGGCCAAGGCGGGCAGATCACAAGGTCAGGAGTTCGAGACCAGCCTGGCCAACATGGTGAAACCCCGTCTCTACTAAAAATAGAAAAATTAGCTGGTCGTGGTGGCAGGTGCCTGCAGTCCCAGCTACTCGGGAGGCTGAGGCAGGAGAATAGCTTGAACCTGGGAGGCAGAGGTTGCAGTGAGCCGAGATCGTGCCACTGCACTCCAGCCTGGGCGACAGAGTGAGATTCTGTCTCAGAAAAAAAAAAAAAAGAAGAAGAGAAATAAAGAAAATGTAAAGTTAAAGTTCAGGCAGGTAGGTAGTATATAACTCTAGTAGGCTTTAGAACCAACGTGGTGACAAAAAATATTTTTGGGAATCAGGTAATTTGTATTTGTGGTATCTTGGCTCTGTGTTGCTTAACATCTTTGATATTTATCTTTTAAAGCAAAAATAATAACATCTACTTAATAAATGTATGTTTGATAATTGAATGAAATAACTCATATATAGTGCCAAGCACAATATTGCCCGCCCCACCACCCCATCAGAACTCAGTAAATACGTTCCTACCACCCCAGCTTCCTTTCCATTTCTCTTCTCTCTTGGATCATACAACCTCCAGCACACACTTTGGTATTCTTCTTTTCCGTTCTAAAGCAATTCATTTATCATCATACTCTCACCATCTGTAAGCACAATATTTGTGATGACTCTGTGTGTGAACATGAGTGTATATGAATGTCTATGTGTATATTTGTGTGTAGAATGATATTTGCATGTAATGTATCATTTTCATAGTTTTAAATAAGAGAGAGTAAAATATTTTCCTTTGCTATAATTTGATGAATGAATAATGTAATCTCCAGGAAAAAAGCTAGTGACAGGTCATTGAGATAGTTACGCAAATTCTGACATACGGTTTTCTAGTGCTTTGTGAATGTTAAAATCCCATCACAGATTTTACTTGCCTATTTTTGCACTGGTGACATCTGAGGACGCTCTGCTCTCTTACTTTTGATTATTTGTGTCATGGATTTTAATACCTGGGGCAATTTAATTCTGAGGCAACTAAACAAAATGAAGATTGCCTATACATTTCAGAGATAATCACAATGGGATTAAGGAATTATCAAATGACTGCTGTCTTGAAATAAGTAAAAGTGAATGGAGAACTATCAGATTTTGGCAGCTCTACTGAGAAAGATGAAGACATTGCAGCAACTTAAAGTAGTACTCATTGAAGAAAGAAGTAAAACAAATGTCATATTTGACATTTATTTGTACATTAATTTAGCAACTTGTTTTTGGCATTTCTTATCATTTCTCAATATTATCTTTTTTTTTCTTTTGCAATACTTGTTTTATTTTTCCAAGCTTACTAACAGTTGAATAAGTGACACCAAATAAGTTGTCAAGAGATTCTTGGCTTTTCCCAAAGCTCCTCCAGGAAACCCCTTCTAATAGTGGCTCAATTTCCGTATGTAGACTAAAATATACTGGATAGTCTTCTTTTTTTTTGAGACGGAGTCTTGCTCTGTTGCAGGCTGGAGTTCAGTGGTACGATCTAGGCTCACTGCAACCTCTGCTTCCTGGGTTAAAGTTATTCTCCTGCCTCAGCCTCCCGAGTATCTGGGACTATAGGTGCATGCCACCACACCCAGCTAATTTTTGTATTTTTAGTAGAGACAGGGATTCACCATGTTGGCCGGGATGGTCTTGATCTCTTGACCTTGTGATCCGCCCACCTCGGCCTCCCAAAGTGCTGGGATTACAAGGCATGACTATTAATGTGATTATATTACTTCAGTGTAGTATTCTAGAAATAAATAGACTGAAATCTTGCATCCTGTTTTTGAGACATACCTTTAGTCATACTAAATTATGTGACTGGGAACAAGTAATAGCTTCAGTTTTCTGGAAACATCGGAACTTGGGGAATTCTAAATTCCCATAGGACTCTCTAACTCTCTGATCCAGTATGAAGTAATTAGCACTTTACAAATTTTACCTCTTAGGTAACATCAGGACCATGAAGAAATAGAACCAGGGTAATTTGATTTGCCCATAGCAAAGGCTGTTGCAAATAAAGCATAGCATAGTATTGAAAGAAAGCCCAACAGAGTCAGAAGGCAAAAATTTCAGGACTTGGGAAAGATACGAGATGATAGCTTTAGACTAGTTGGCAGATCATGTCTAGCTGGGAGACTTTCCAGTAAGAGATACTGGCCAGTGACAGAAGCGAGATGCCAGAAATGGTTAAGCCAAAATTAAATGAGCACAGTTGCTGGTCTATTGGAGCCAGAGCCAGGATGAATAACTGTGAACATCAAGGTGAATCTAAAACAATGAACACAATTTACTCAATTTAAGGCTTGATAAAGTCATGGAATGAAGTGAGAAATTAGCAGTTTAGCACAGGGTAGAAAGAGGAATTCAAGACAGGCGGCCCTGTAAATAAAAAATATCCTGAGTTTCTGTTATTCCTGCTAGGATGTTTGTAAGGCCTTCATCAGTAAGTGTAAAAAAGATCCATGCAAGTTTTCTGAGAATCTTGATCTTACTGGGCATGTCAAGAGATAATTAAAGGGAGAAGAGTGTTGTGATAAGGCATAGAAAGTTTACTTGGGGCAAATAAATGTTTCCCTTATTTTAAGGTCATTTTGGTGTAGACAAATTGAATTTAATGATAATTAGGGAAATGTGACCTTAATATCTGCCAAGACACTTAAATTTTATGAATACCAGAAATCTTTCATTTCCTGAAAAGTGACTATGCTGCTTTTTATCTAATAATTATAATGAAACTTTAAGTGAGCCAGATTTCAGAGAAATTGAAAAAGAGGGAGAAACACTGCAAAGTCATTATCACCAATAAAAATGGAAGCACTAAACATGGCTTTATTAGTACACCAATAAGTTAGGGAGAAACATTCCCCTTAGCAATAGTAACAATAATCACATCTCAGAAAATATACATTGAATATCCAAATGTTCCTTAGCTGTGTAAACTCTCAAACTTAGAGTAAAATTAATAAGTATTTAATTGTAGTTTAATATTAAAACCACAAATCCTGGGGGAAAATATTTTAAATAGCTACCTCCATGGTTAAAAGTTGTCACAGGGATAAGAATTCGTGTTGTTGAATATGCTAACTGAAGGACTATACAGTACTCTTGTTTGCAGGTTTTGGTATCAACTCAATTGGCTCTATGGTCTTCCAGGAGCTCAGATTAATACTTTGCTTCAAGCTCTCTGAATCTCAAGCTGTGCTCTTGCAATTACTGGGCAGTCAGTTTCTGGCTTTAGTAGAATGTAGCTTGTTTCATGAAATATCACCACTGTTTTTTTCTCTTTCCTCTTTACTCTCATGAGCCAGAAACCAACCCATCATTCTGCTCACAAAACCAGGTCCATATATTCTCCTTACTGAAGTCACATCTTAGCCCCACCATGGTTCACATTCCAAAACACATATTCTAATTCTTGTACCCTTAGGAGGAATAAAACACTCTGCAGTCAAGAACCCTTGTGTCTATAACCTAAAAGTAGAAGAAATTCACTCTCCTTCAGGAGCTTTGCATTGGATTGACTGTATAGTTGACATTCAACTATTTTCACTGAGTAAATAAATGAAAAATCTCAAATGTAAAATTCAAACATAAAAGTTAAGAAGTGTTGTTTACCCACATCGATTTTCCACTTTAAATTATATTACAGTATGCCTTGTTGAAATGAAGAGTAACAAAACAAGAAAAGCCGTATTTTCCCACTCAGTACAATCTCTTGCAGTTTTAGTTTCTTTCTTTTTCCTCACACTTTGCCTTATTGAGCATGACATCAAGATTCTGACTATTGGCCTGCTTTTTTTATTTTGTCCAGATAAAGGTTTATGAAATGCTTATGGAGTTCCACAGCGTGGGGGAACAATAGCATAAAGAAAGCTCTTAAACACATTTACAGATTTAACAAAGCTGGCTAACATCCTCATTTCCTCTGTATGGATTTGCACTGAACCTCTATTACTGTATTTTTCACATACCAAAACTTGACAATGTTGCATTTTAAATAATTTAATCATGATAAAGTTAAAATTTTAAATTCAAATTACTAACTCGGTCCATTTTGGGAGTTGGAACCAGTAGATAAATTAGAACAATAAATGTAGGTATTGACAAAACCCAAAGAAAGACTTTTCAAAACATATTCAGGATCATGTTTATAAAGGTGAGATAAGGGGGTGCTACTCAAAAGCTCAATCTCTAAATAAAAAATATTCAATAGGGTGATTTTTTTTAATAAATCATAAGCTAGTTTAGTTAAACTTTAGGAACTACTAACATGTTCCATGGTTACATATTATTTAGAGATATGTAAGTTCCAAATATATGCAGTTTAACATTTATAATTATCACTTTCTCATGCTGTCAATAATGCACATTCATTATTTCTGAATAATCAGAATGTTCTGAAAAATCAGAACACCTCAAAACTGTAAAGAAAGTGATTACCAAGTCATGGTGGGGCCGTGTTTGGGTTGTCCAAGTCCAGAATTTGAATTGGAATCGCCATATGAAGCTTCCTTCTGTGATCCAAATGTTCGTGTCTCTTCAAAACTCATATGTTAAAATCTGATCAATAACGTGACAACATGTTGAAAGTGGGCTTTTGGTTGTTGGTTAGGTCATGAGGGTGGAGCCCTCATGAATGGAATTAGTGACCTTATAAAAAGAGGTCTCAGAGAGCTGCCAGGGAAACAAATGTGGGCTGAATAATTGTTCTTCCATGTTGCACATTGGACTACTGGAATTACCATGTACAGAGATTGCTTTTGTAGCTTATCCTCTATCAAGCTTTATGGGAAAATGCCCTCCTGGATCTGGGTCCAAAAAAGTAAGCCAGATGGAAGGACCAATACCCAAAGAATGTGAAGGAAAATAGAAAGGAACAGCAGAGTTTGTTTTAACAGCCAACTTGTTGAGAAATTATCACTGCCTTGTTTAGAAACATGTATTTGTAGTTACTTGTTTGTGACACATTATCTCCAACTGGTCTAAATGTCAGGAATCTTTTTGTTTCCTTCTCTGTCATGGTTTTGTGTGGAAGTTACTCTTGCCAACACTCTCCTGGCTTATATGTGTGGCTGAAACAACTGTTTTCTCAAATCCCCATCTAACGTTGGATCCACTGCCAGTAGCCCTAAATTTAGACCAGAAAGCTGCTTTAGAATTTAGCAAGAATATTGCACTCCTGACATTAGCCTGTAGGCACAACTTTTTCCCCTTTACGTTTTGAAGCTCTGTTAATGTTTAAATGTCAGTGCTTTATTTCAGCAATTGTTTTATATTTAAGACCTTTTGAAACTGAAAGGTTTAGGGGAAGAAATCTTCTTCAAAATAATTTTGAAAGTCTTAAAAAGATGACTGTAGTTCACATGATAGTGTCAACAGTTGCCTACCAATTTTTCTTCTGTATAATAAGCATGCGTTTTTTCTCTTTCATAAAACAGTTAATTTTGTTTTCAAATTTTGATGAACACAAAAATCTTGAGATATAAACATTGGTTTATACATACATAAACATATATGAATATATAAACATATATAAACACACACACACATATATATAGCTTTCTTAAGCATTTTGTGAAGATAATTTAAAATCAAAATTTTACAATAAATTAGATAGTTTTAGCTAAAAAGTCCATTATTTGTTATTTATTGTAAGTAATAAATTATTACTCTAACACATAGTGGCTTAAAACACCAATTCTTCATTACCTCAGCATCTGTAGGTCAAAAACTCAGGTGTAGCTTAACAGGGTGCCTCGAATTTAAGATCTGTCCTGAGGATGCTATCAGTACGTAGGTGGAGATGGTAGCCATTTCCAGTATTGATGGCAACCATTTCCAGTGAGCCCCCCTTTGACCTCCTTCATGTGGCTGTTGCCTGGTTTCAGTTCTGGACTGTCTAGTGGTTGAAGACACTAGTTCTTTGCCATGTGGGCCTCTCCATAGAACCACTCATAAATAATTGCTGGCTTCTTCCAGAGGCAGGGTTCCAAGGGGAAGGAAGAAATAGCAAGGGGATAGAAGTCACAATTATTTTTGTAACTTAGTCTCAGAAGTGACATCTTACTACTTGTGAATTCATCACTTTATTTGCTAGCAGTGAGTCACCACAAAGTTCAGCCCATATTCAAGGGTGTGAATACCAGAAAAGGGTTTGGGGAGCTATTTTGGATGTTAAGACAGGTCCATTGTTTTGCATATTTGTTTTTGTTGGTTTTCTTTCACTCTTTGCTAGGTATACAATCTACAAATCCACAATTCAACTTTGAGATATATAAAATATGCCTCAAAATTGAACTGTAAACTTCTGATATTTTGAAATGTGTTTTGGATTGCGAACTGCCATTGTATTGTCACAATTACCACATTCATTTACTTATCTGTGTATCCTCTGTCTTTATCAGACAGGAAGCAACATTAGTATTCGCACTGATCACACCAAGCATGCACTGTGTGATCTATTCACAATGCTTTGTTATGTCTATAGTATTAGGCCATTTTTGAAAATTAAATCAAAGGTATTTTTCCACAGTAGTTATAAAATAGATTGTATGCATTTTTACCTATTTTTTAAAATATTGGTTATGTATATTCTTCATATTAATTCATGAATTGTTCTTTGGCAAAACTGAGACTTAGGTACAGAATTAATTACACCTTGAAGCTTTTTCCACCCTTCCAAAAGATATTAACTCTGAAAATCACCATGTCCATGGAAATTCTTCTGGGAAATGCTATGGTTAATTTGTTTGCTTGTTTGTTTTTCTGAAATTGCATTGATGCTTTCCACCCATTATTCATGTATTCTGTTTGCTACACAATTATTCATGTAAAAATGTCATTTCAGCAACAAAAAAAACACAACATGTTAATTTTAAAAACTGGAAGTTACTTTGAATTCTTGTATTTATTTTAAAAGTAATAGAAACTTTTACTTATATTTATAGTGTTTTGTAATTTGTGAAGTGTTTTCTCATGACTTTTTATTTTTAATGATTATAAGAAGCTTATTCAGAGAAATAAGCCTGCTCTATTTATTGATAAAGAGACTTAATCAGACATGGCAAGTGACTTAATCAAGGTGAGAAAACTGGTGAAGATCATAGGCAAAGTTTGCAACGAGTCTTGACTTTAAGTCCTAATTAGTGCCTACTTCAGTCATTTCCTTAATAATTACACTTGCTAATTTTCTATTGCCTTTATTAAGGACATTTTTTGCGGGTATTTTTAGGTTCAATTATATTGACTGAAGTAAGAAACGTAATAGGTCTTATTTCACTTAAACTTGAGAAGTTTCTTTATCAATGATTTTCTCCTTAACACCTTCCCCCAAATCCCAGCATTAACAGAAATGTCTACGGATGGTCACAACACAAAGATACACTAATATTGGCCCTGGATGTCACAAAAACCCATCAAAAAATACACTTTTACTGTATTCTTCTGTCTTCCCATTTAAAAATTAATACCAACATTCATCTCATTGCTCAAAACATGAAACTTAGAGAAAAACATCATTCTTTATCACTCTCTGTAAGTTACCTCCACATCCTGTCTATCTTTCAGGTCTTTTATATTTACCTTCAAAAAAACACAGAACATGTGTATTTCCTTCTATTTCTGTAGCGACTACCCTAGTCCATGCCATTGTCAGCTTTTGTTTATCTTATTCCTAATTAATCTCTTGCCCTTGTTCCTGTACAAACTGTTGCCACACAGCAGAGTGGTAGCATAACAACATAAACCAAATCATATCACTTACCCTGCCTGAAGTCTGTTAACATATTCTCATGACACTTAATAAAAACCCAAATTCTTGACTGTATTAATATAGGCAATTATGGCTAACATAAAAGATACATCTCAGAATTGCAGTGGTACAATACAGTAAATGATTATTTCTTGCTCACATACAGTATTATTTTCTTATTATTTTGTAACCCTCCTCAAAATGTAAATCAGTAGTCTAGATATTTTAAGTAAAGCCTCCATCAGCTTCCACAAATAACTTTCAAGGTTGCCATTGCTTGAATGTAGAAAGAGCATAGAGGATCATGAATGGGAATTCTTGCTGATCAGGCCTGATGAGGACGAGATCTGTTTCTTCAACATTCTAAATTCACCTCTGATTTCCTTGTTTGTTTGGCTTTGTCTTCTATTCAGGACATCATTGGTTTCTTTGTACAATTCACGTTTCATCGAAATTGTGAACTTCTTAGAACTTTCCTAACACTGAAATAAAACAACTCCCATTTTCTTTCATAACCCTTCATTTTATTTTATTTCCAGATTTTATCACAATCTGAAATTATCATATACATGTGTTTCTTCACTCATTTTTTGTTTTTCTCCCTGACTCCCTCTAAGCTTCCTGAGAATGGAAGTCTTGACTCTCATTCTCACAGCCCTGTGACAGTGCTCAGAAGAAAGACTGACATTTCATGGGCCCTTAGTTAAAATCGTTTTGAATGAATGAATCAATCAATGTGCATATGAAACTAATACAGACAGGAGACAGGGAAATACTGGATAGAAGAGGGTGGTTCCCCAGCAAAGACCACACCCTCAAGCCTGGAGACCTGTGGCCCTAAATTGGGAGAGGCATTCCTGTTTTTGTGCCCAAAATGTTGCCTTTGGCCTTCCATGCCCCACAATCTTGTACCCATAAAAAGGCTCCAGAAGCAGACAAACAGATGAGAAGATGAGGAGGTGAGAAGACAAGCCGTTGAACAGGCGAATGGCATGGCAGAGAAAGAGAGAATAGAAGGAATGTTTGAACGCTGAGAGGCATTTGGCTGGGGGCAGTCAGAGAGGAGTTTGGCTATGCAGCAGCAGATCACTTGCCCACTCAATCCCCCTTCCACCTCCCCATCCATCCTGTTGAAAGCCACCTCCACCACTAAAGAAAACCTCTGTATTTATCCTTCAAGTCTGTGGGTGACCTGATTCTTCCTGGGTGCTGGAGAAAACTCAAGATATAGAAAGCTGTCACACTGGCCCTCTGCCCTTGCAGAAAGGCAGAGGGGCTGTTAGTCTGTTTTCACACTGCTAACAAAGACACACCTGAGACCGCTTAAGTGGTCTGTGGATGGCAGAGCTAAAAGAGTATTGTAACATGGGAGTCACAATCTCCCACCCCTGCACACTGCTGTGGGGCCAGAGCCCAGTGCGCCGGCTCCTGCATCTGCCTGTCTGCATGTTCCCACTCCTGTCAGAGGTTTGAGCAATGGTAGTGACCAAATAGATGAACCACACCCCTGTCGCCTATCCTGCGAGGCTGATCAGGGAACTCTCACATTTCAAAACTAATCATCATTACTACTGAAAAAATATAATCAAAAGAGCTTATTCTTCCATGTCAATAAAATTAGAGATAGGAAGCCCAAGAAAACTTTAAGGAGAATCCCAAAATTTGCAAAGTGAGTCAGAAGTTGATGAAGGATAAAAACTGGAGTTCCAGACTACTTATCCAGTCTTTATTTAAGAACTATGCAGTAGTTCTAATTAGCAGTCAAGTATTTCCATAGATAATATGCACTAATTTTTCAGGAGACATGTCTAAACAGGTTCTTAAAAGATTTAACTATCCCTCCTCATTAATATCTCCACTCCCTTTATTTTTGCTAAACCAAAGATCTATTAGTTTAGATGCAAGAGAAACTGAAGTACAAAATTAAAATCACTATTTGCAATCACCAAAGCTGTTTTTTCTATTTTAATCTCTCTGACAGTCAGGATTCTTTAAATAAACATATATTTATGTATTTGTGTATTTCAGATATCAGATTTATCATAATAAATTGGCTGTTGTGATTATATGTATATAGAATTATATGTTTATATTCTTATATATAATCTACCTATATTCTTATATATGTTCTTATATATAATCTACATATATTCTTATATATAATCTACATATATTTATACATAAATTCTTATACATAATTACACACACACTCACTCACATCAGATTTGTCATAAGAAATTAGCTCGTGTGATTGTGGAAGTTGAAAATTCCTGAAGGTTTGCAAGATGAGTCAGCAATTTAGGGCTTGGAATAGCCAAAGGTTTAGTTCCAGTCCATTTCCAAAGATCTGAGAACCAGGAGAGCTGATGATGCACTTCCAGGCTCAAGATCCAGGCTCAAGACACTGGTAGAGCCAACATTTTAGGTAGAGTCTCTGGAGGCAGGGAAAAACTGATGTTCCAGTTCAGAGGTAATGAGGCAAGAGAAAATATCTCTTAACTTGGGCTTTTTTGATCTATTCAGCCTTTCACCTGATTGCATGAGGCTGACCCACATTAGGAAGGACAACTGCTTTCTTCAGTTTACCCGTTTAAATGTTACTCTCGTCCAAGAACATCTTGAGAGACACACCTAAAATAAGATTTGGCCAGATATCTGGGCACCTCATAACCCAGTCAACTTGACACGTAAAATTAATTATCACACAAAGTTAGACAGGTTTTATAAGAACACCAATAAAAAAAAGCTTAGTTTGTTGATGATGTGCAAAAAAAAGTGCTATAATTTGAGAGCATTATTATTTAGTACTTAACTTTGTAAAATGTCTAGCTGTAAAATAATCTGCAGGGTTATACTTTTTCAGATAATGTTTATCATTAAAAAATTAAAATGAAATGAATGTTATTCTCACTTAGCAAAAATATTAATATTAGTGCTAGTGATATTTATTAAAATATCTAGTATTTGAATTTAAATTCTTATAACAAAATTTAAATATAAGAATTTAAATTCTTGTAACAAAAGAAAAATTCTTATAATAAGACAGGGCAGCTATAACTAAGAAATGCTTTATAAACAAATCAAATTATATTGGAACAAAGATCTCTAATTGTCCTTTCACAGTCTAGCTAATAACTCCATTATTGAACACAGTTAATTTCTGCTCTAGTAAAATAATATGAATAGCCTCAATAATCTGCCCAGTCTCTTAGACCTTATGTAATTGGGTTGTAAATCCTTCTAACAAGGTTTGCCCTTTGCACATCTTGAACCAGCTTTTTCCTGATTTGGCTTCTCTTTCGGTTCATATATTTTAGTAACAAGATCTAAGTGATGTGGTCCCTAGAGAATGGGCTCTATGTGGGGCAAATTTAACTCACTAGAATATCTCAAATTCTCAAGCAGTATTTTATTTCTAAATTTTCCAATACATGGGCTTGGGTGATGAAAATTTGCATCATGTAAGGAAGCAAAAACATTTATGATGTGGCGAGAATGACACTCTGAAGAAACTGATAAAGTAAAACATATGTGCCAAGAATCTGCCATAAGTTTTAGCTAAGTAGACACAGTGAGGAATTCCAAAGCTGCATTTCACATATAACTGAAAAAATGCAGACTGTAGAGTAGGGAAATTGGAGAATTTCCATGGAGGATATTGATGCAATAAAACTACAGGGACCTGTGAGATATATCAGGAAAATGACTGTCGAGTGAGTGCCTAAGAGACATTGTGGGATGCAGGGTAGTGGTTGACGACAGGAAATTTAGAACAAGAAAGATGTGTGATTCGCATCTGGCTCTTGCTATTTTCTGTGTGGCTTGAGACAAGTTACCCAGTCTCTGTGATTCCTGTTTTCTTATTTTTATTTTTATTTATTTATTTATTGTTTTTTGAGGCAGAGTCTCGCTCTGTCGCCTGGGCTGGAGTGCAGTGGCGTGATCTCGGCTCACTGCAAGCTCAGCCTCCTGGGTTCACGCCATTCTTCTGCCTCAGCCTCCCGAGTAGCTGGCACTACAGGCGCCCACCACCACGCTGGCTAATTTTTTGTATTTTTAGTAGAGACAGGGTTTCACCATGTTAGCCAGAATGGTCTCGATCTCCTGACCTCATGACCCGCCCACCTCAGCCTCCCAAAGTGCTGGGATTACAGGCATGAGCCACCACGCCCAGCCCCTGTTTTCTTATTTTTTTAATGGGATTTGTTAAACCTAAGTCAAAGGGTTATGGAAAATATAGAATTAAATATAGTGAGTAAGGGCATAATAAATGTATTGTGTTACTGCTGCTCATAATGATAATTGTGATGATGATAATGATGATTCCTGAGGAACAGTTACCTGCTGTCAAGCTATTTAGGTTTGATGTTTTATACATTAACCATAACAACTGTTGATGTAACTTTCTTCTGGCATCAGACATATTTGTAGACTACTTGTTTTTATTTATAGAACATAAACTATGGTGTTTTTTGGTTTTGGTTTTGTTTTTTTAAAATGAGACATCTCTCATTTTGTTGCCTAGGCTGCAGTGCAGTGGTGCAATCATGGCTCACTGAAGCCACAACCTCCCTGGTTCCTGCGATCCTCCCACCTCAGCCTCCCGAGTAGCTGGGACTACAGGCACAGACCAACGCACCCAGCCATTTTATTTTATTTTATTTTATTTTATTTTATTTTATTTTATTTTATTTTATTTTATGTTACAGATAGAATCTTACTATGTTGCTTAGGCTGGTCTTGAACTCCTGGACTCAAGTGATCCTCCATCCTTGGCCTCCCATGGTGCTGGGATTGTAGGTGTGAGCCACCCCACTCAGCCTAAACTGGCTTTAATAGTAAGTCTATGCATAAGTACATATCCCTTAACAATTTTGTGTTATAACATTTTTATTGAAAATAAAATTTAATTTAGATACAAGGTGTACTAAGCATTAAATAACAGCTAAAGACTATTTTGCTCTCATTAGCTGATACCACTTTTGGTCAAAATACATCCATCTCCTTAAAATCAGATTAAAATGAATCTTTTTATGTGGAAAATTAGCCCAGGAAGGCTATAATACAGGTATATCTCCTGAGAATGACCAGATTGTAAAATAGTTAGAATTTTAGTTTTACTGACTGTTTGGATTATACCGCTGTTTCATACATATAGGACAAACTGAGATTTATATGCCTACCATGGTGGTTAAACCAGGTATCATCATGATTCATGAGCTTGCTTTGATCATTAGCAGCTCAATACAATTTCAAAAATGAATCCAATGGATCTTGCACCTTCTTTAGGTAAATGTTACTAGGGCTTAAGGACTGTCAAACTCCCATCTGAAAACCTCCACCATCTATTTTTATTCTCCTAAGACAGCGATGGGGATTGATGTCCAGAGATCACACACTGGGGAGGATCGGAGTTGGGCCTGAGGTAGAGAGACAAGGGGTCTGAAGTGAGAGGGTCTCCATAGTCTCCCTTTTGATTAGCAGGGCAGAGGCAGCATCCTGTGGAATACCCCAAAGGATTCTGGGCAGCAAGAGAGACCACTGATCTCATTAATCTATTGATTCGCTCATCCATTTATTCTTCAACATACATCTCACTGAAACCACTTAATGTATTTTCCCTTTTGTTAGGGATTTGGATTGTTTTTCACAATAAATTCAAATAATGACTCTCCTGCCACTCCACCTTAAGGTTAAACACTACTTCCAATTCAAGGAAAAACCCAGGCTCTCAGAAAAAAGTTGAAAGCTGAAAAAAACTTTCTTTTGTTTAGAAAATGCAACTTTCCTTTGTAGGCTGACAGCTCAAAGTCTACAGTAATTAATCAGCAAACGAAGTGATATACAGGTGAGGTATTTCTCTTTTGTACTTTGATAGTTACTTACATTTAAAAGGTATAACTCCCCTTATACAGGAGTCTATAAGTATTTCATTTCCAGCTAAGGTAATGAGTACATTAGAAAGGAAATGTATATAAAATTATTATAATTTAGTTGCTTTAAAAGGGCAGATTTGGAAAATACAATAAATGAGTAGTTAGTTCTCTTAATAGATGAGTGAATGAGCTGTAAGAAACAATACGCACTTAGGGTTTACTGCAGTTTCTTACTAAGATCACTCCCATTCCTTTGATTAGTGTTAAACTACCTTGAAGTCCATAATACATTCATCGCTATAGAAATGAACACTGAACGAAGTAGGGGAACAAGGGAACAAAATATAAGAGGCTGTCAAAAGAAAGCAGTTCCAGCCACCACCACGCTTTAGAAAGCACAAAAGAGTGATCTCTTTTTTAAGCAGCTGCTTCTTATTTTTATTATTTTTATCAGCTTACATGTTTCAACAAACTGGGCATTGAAGAATTTCATACTTTTAAAAATATAGCATGAGCAGAAAGGTTAATTGTGGAAAATATAGACGAAATGGTCAAAGATAAAGAATATGATACTTGACACGGGTATTCGTATTTCTTGATTTTATTTTATTTTGCTTTATATCCTTTTATATAGGAGTAGAATTTGGTTAGAAATATACACCTGATCTGGAGAGATGGGTTTGCTTAGGCTGAATTTTGTAACATCTCTAATTAATAATAATATATCTGTGAAACATCAGATGTCAATTGATATTAAAATTGAAGGTGCAATTTCAACGTAAATGACATTTGTGCATTCCTAGGCCAGAGGTCCTGCCCAACTTCCTTTCCTTTCCCTTTTCTCCCAGATTCCCAGTGCTTTATACTGGTTTCAAACTGTTAGCTTTTGCCCTAATAAAATCAAATTTTCAATTACCTCCTATTCTTATCCTATAAATGGCATCCTTTGATATTTCTTTCCTTGTTTTCAACAATTCAAATTATGCTATAGATTTCTCAACCTTCATTGGAATATATTTAACCTGTGGTCTTGCTGGAATCGTCATTCTTTGTATTTTGTTCTCCATGACAACAAGCTTGAGCATTTCAGCTGTACTAGGCCAGTGATCACACTGCAACCCTTTGGGAGGAGCAATTGATTGAAACGTGGGCACAAGGACACAGACACGGTGAGAATCATCCAATGGACTCTCCTGCTGGAAATGGTGGGGAAAACTGTCTTCATTTTGGATCATTAGCTGTTAGCATACAGGGTTATGATTTACAGAAGTCATCTTTCTCAGTGTGGCAAAAAACTTATCTGCAACAGGAATTTAAAAAAACCTGGAAGAAAAGAGAAGTACAGATAAAAACTGATAAAGGCAGAGCCAAGATGATATTATTTTCATTTTGATTCTATTGCTCCCTGAGACAAACATCTTTGTTAAATGAACTAATAATTACTTTGTGATTTTGAGTTAGTTTGAATTGGGCTTCTGTAGTGCATATGTGTGAATGAGTTAACCCAAACCAAAGCATCTATATTGTTAATCAAATAATCAAGCTGTAGCATTTGTGGGAATGTAAATTTATAGATAATTAAGATGTGTTTACAGTATATGTAAATACTTATTATGATACTTTATAATATACTTGTTTAATTTGCGTAACATGCAATTTCAGAATTAATATTTTCAGAAATTTAATATTCTTAGAAATTTTATGGTTATTTTTTATTTTCTTTAATAATTATTCTTTGGGTTTTTAAACACAAATATTAACTAATTTAGTTATCTTTTAACAATCACACAGCTAATAAATATTGAAGACATCTGACTTGAACTCAGATGTCTTAATGCCTGTTTTAGGACTCTTCCTTGATACTAAATATCCCTTTCCTTTCAGTCACCCCTTTTCTATTCTGAATTTTTCCAAACTCTAGGCCACTCCTCTTTCACTGATATGCTGGTTGTTCAGCAATGGAAAGACTCATGATTCTGTTATGTTCCCCAACCTCTCTTCACAACTTGCCCCACAGGTACACACACATTGTTCTATGTAGAATCGCCTCTGCTATGGAAAGCGAGAATGAACAAAGAGGATGGTGAAAATGCAGGCCTACCAATGGCAAGTTCATGCCAACGTAAGGCGTCCTGTATGTGCAACTTACACTTGATTTACAGGTATTGAACAAGTTTAAAAACAGTGGAATTGTATACAGAGTCATATCCTCATATGAAGCCTTGCTCTTTCCACATAAAGCCTAGGGCACTTTGTTAATAAATTTAAAAATTTAATTATAAATAACCAAAAAATAGCTTCTTTTCAGAAGACATAGGTTCTTCCAAGATAAACGGAGTCTGAACATATCTACCTCATCTGTTTTTATTTTCTGTTGCTTCAAAAATCAAAATTTAGAGAATGTTTTACTTTCACGGACAACACAAAGGGGAAGATGTATTTCTTGGCATCAAAGGTTGAAACATAGAACGGATGATGGAAGGTGAGCAGAGAAATAGAATGAGAATTGGATGCAAACAAAATGCCCCAAAACATTTTTATTAACTCAGTTTCTAGTGGAAAATATCAAAGTAGGTGTTTTAGTCATGTTTCCCTCAAAAAAACAAACCAATAAGATACATAGAAAGATATACAGGAAGTGACTTTTTTGAGGGATTTGCTCAGGCAATTATGGAATCTGAGAAGTTTCAACATGTGTTCTCTAGAGATAGAGGTCCAGAAAAGCCAGCAGTATAGTTTCAGTTCAAACCCAAGGGCCTGAGAAGCAGGGGATCAAATGCTGTAAAAGTCCCTAGCTGAGTCTGAGGGCCTGAGAAGCAGGAGCACTGATGTCTAAGCACAGGACAGCAAGGATGTCCCAGCTCAAACAAAGAGCAAATTTGCACTTTCTTGGCCTTTTTGTTCTATGCTTGCCCTCAAAGGATTCGATGATACCCACTAGAGTTTGTGAGGGCGATCTTCTTTTTCAGCCTACAGATTCAAATGTGACTCTCTTATGGAAGCACCTTCACAGATACACTCAGAGATAATTTTTTTTTACCAGCTATCTGAGCATCCCTTAGCCGAGGCAAGTTGTCACATAAAATTAACCATCTCAGCAGATTTTAAAATTGATTATAGGTTCCTGTAGTAAGGGAACATATTCTGCCATTGACTCACATTTGCTTTTCCATCTCACGTCAAGAATATTCTTCTGGAAGCCCTGAGATTAAGCTCCTCAGACTTTCTGCTACAGACAGTATTCTTGACATAGAGCCCTGGCTGCTTTGCTTTTAAATTCATTTCAGCATCTGTGCCAAAGCATTTTCCCCGACAGGCTGATCCCTGTGGATGACTGAGTGTGACAGAGAAACTGAGATCCTAGGAAACATGGGATCCCTTTGTCAGCTGACTTGCACTCAAAAAAATCTTTGGCATTTCAAATGAATAGTACTTAGGCTGCATGGCAGTCCAGGATGGGTCCAGCCCATTTTCTCTTTTTCACTTTGGGTCAAATTTGCTTTGGGCTCTGATGGCTCTTCCAGGTTCCCCCTATTTATTTTTCCCATAGTTATTTCCCTAATAAAACCCAAACACATTTATTTATTTATTTACTTATTTTTTTGAGACAGAGTCTCCCTCTGTCACCCAGGCTGGAGTACAGAGGCGTGATCTCGGCTCACTGCAAACTCTGCCTCCCTGGCTCAAGCAATTCTCTTGCCTCAAACTCCTGAGTAGCTGAGATTACAGGTATGTGCCACCACCCCTGGATAATTTTGTATTTTTAATAGAGAGGTGTTTTTGCCATGGTGGCCAGGCTGGTCTCGAACTCCTGACCTCAGGTGATCCCCCAGCCTTGGCCTCCCAAAGTGGTGGAGTTACCAGCGTGAACCACCACACCCCTGGCCACCCATACACATTTAATCCCATATTAGCATTTGCTTCTAAGAGAACCTGGATTAACATAGATGGATACAGTGGGTGCCCAGCAAATACTTGCTCCTGATTTTATCATGACCAAAAATGACAGGGTAGACCTCATCATGTATTTAGTTTTGGAGTATTGAAGTAAGAGTCATTTACTTTTTTGATTATGGCTTCTAATCTTTAATATTCTTGGTGAATTGTGTTTGTTCCTTATTTTGAAGCAAAATACATTATTTCATATGTTCTAATACCTAAAGACTAATTTATCACTTTACTTTTCATAATATAAATGTCAGGATGTATATTTCTTTCCTTAAAAAACTATAAGTGCATGCATTCTAATTTTGTTTTACAGACACGTTAGCACTTCTCATGCTGGCAAAAATTTTGTCTACACTTAATGCCAGCATTTCAAAACACTTTCGTTATTAAAGATTTGACAGCTGTGAATTTTTGTAACTTATAGAAAATTTCACAATTAAGACTAAAGTAAGCATTATAAATATATAAGTTAAAAAGCCATATACTTAAATGTAATTCATATGAGAATACAGAAGTTCATAAATAATTGGTATTATCTTTTTAAACTGGTAACACTTGACATTCCTCCATACACTATAATTTTAGCCTCATAGACATGTTCGATCAGAATGGTGTGATGAAATTTACACACCAGACAAAAATCTTCACATATTCTGCTAATTTTCCTCAGAATGTAAGAAACACATTTCTTTTCTTCTTCTTGGCCTTTTCTCCTTTTTTTCTCCTGTCCTCATGGGTTTTCACCACAAGGAAAAGTCAATTTCCTTAAGCAAAAAAATTGTTCATAGCTTTGTGGACACATATGCACTACAGTAAAATAGCTGAAGGCCTATGTGCTACCAAAGCTTGCCTCAAAAGTTCAATGTTTTGGTTGATGGGATAGTGTCTGATAAAGAAAAAAAAAAACAGTATTAATGACTTTAGCCAATATTAGCTGAAATCACAAGTTTCTTATACTAGAGACAATAAAACCACGTCTATTCGTTTTACGTGTCTTCTTTATCCCATCTATCAAGAGCTACATATTTTCCTTTTTTTTTTTTTTTTTTTTTTTTTGAGAAGGAGTCTCGCTCTTTCACCCAGGCTGGAGTGCAGTGGCGCGATCTCGACTCACTGCAAGCTCCGCCCCCCGGGGGTTGACGCCATTCTCCTGCCTCAGCCTCCCACGCAGCTGAGACTACAGGCGCCCGCCATCGCGCCCGGCTAATTTTTTTGTATTTTTAGTAGAAACGGAGTTTCACCTTGTTAGCCAGGATGGTCTCGATCTCCTGACCTCATGATCCGCCCGCCTCGGCCTCCCAAAGTGCTGGGATTACAGGCGTGAGCCACCGCGCCCGGCCGTGTTTTCCTTTTTGAGGTAGGCAGTTACAGTCCTTTTCTTTACTACAGTTGAGAGCAACTTAATCAGGTTTAGAGGCTATTAAATAATATATAATAGGGCAAGATGACTGGTCTTCATCTCTTTTGTCTACTCGAAATACTGCTGCAAACGTAAAGACCTGTGAAGCTTGGTCAAGCCACACTTCACAAAGCATTGAATGTGTATTTTGAACACACTTGACAGCAAATAAAGAGGACAAAATAAGTTCCTGTAAATTTAACTAGTGTCATTTCTTGGTGAGTATGGAAACTCCGTATGGGGATCTTTAAAATGACCCTTAACCCTGGAAAAGAATTCTAGTAGCATAGCAAAGCAATCTCCCAAGGAGGCTGCCAGGTACAGCCAAGTACCTCTGCGGCTCAAATGGCCCCTTTTGACTCCACTCAAAACGGTCTCATGGTTCCTTGCAGTTAATTAAAAGCTATTTAAACAAGATAATTTTCTTCTTCCAGGATTCTGGATATTTCCTTTCAGAAATATTATAAGGGGTTAATTGTCTCCGCAGTTTCTCGCGGGCACTTTACTCTGAGTTTTGCAGGCCTTCTGTGATGAAGGTGCCTTCCTAACTGTTCGAGGCAAATCTCGTGGCAGCCTTCATGAGGCTTCTGCCTGAGCGATAAAATCCTCCTTGTTTCTAAACAGCCACTGTTTCATTTCAGGCAGTCCCTATGGAAAGAGAGATACATTTCCACAAATGTGGGCGGTTGGTAATGACCACTTTTATGACCCACGTAATCAAATCTCTCTTTCTCATCATGGGCTCATATTTGCTTATCCCAGGCTGAAGCCACCCAGGCCCTACCCCCACTCCCACAATTCTGTTAAATAATGAAGCCGCCCAACCAAGCTATAGACAGAGCGTTCAGCTGTGACATAAAAATGTTGTACTGTTAAAATAAGCTTCCCTTTTGCTTCAACAGGATACTAAGTATCTAAATTATTTTCTTTTTTCTTTATTATTATTATTTATGTGTGTGTGTGTGACAGAATCTCCCTTTGTTGACGGGGCTGGAGTGCAATGGCACAATCAGCTCAGTGGAATCTCCGCCTGTTAGTTCTAGCGATTCTCGTGCCTCAGCCTCCAGAGTAGCTGGAACTACAGGTGAGCACCACCCCAGCAGGCTAATTTTTGTATTTTTAGTAGAGACGAGGTTTCAATATGTTGCCTAGGCAGGTCTCGAACTCCTGGCCTCAAGCAATCCACCTGCCTTGACCTCCCAAAGTGCTGAGATTACAGGTGTGAACCATGGCGGCCGGCCAGTATCTAAATTCTTTACATTTCCTTGTTAGTTGTCTCCACTTAAAGAAGCATAAGATAAAATTAATCATAATAGCTAATTAAAACTCTTATTCAACCCGACTCTGACAAACCTCATTAAGCAACAAAAAGTGTTGTCTGGATTCCTATAAAAACAAACAAAAAATGCTCATATCTTAGCTAATCACTGGCATGAGGAATAGAAAGCTGACTTTTAATTCTCATTCATTCGTTTCTAACCCTCCATCATTTATTTATTATCTCTTTCCTCCGCATTTTGCCTGTATGTGACTTGGTCTTTCATTCAGCTCTAAACATTTGCACAGCAACGTTTCCTGTCATACTCAGAGCAAATGTCTATTCCCTTCCCCACCTCTCCTTGTCACCTTTTAGGATGAGGCTCCCAGAAACCTCTCCAACCAATCTAAGTCTGAAAATTTGAGGATATGCTTTCTAACGAACTGCTACATCTATATGTGTTCCAATTTTTAAATAAAAATATTTTTTAGTTTCAAAGAAGCAAACTTATAAACAACGTTTAAGTTCTTTCCACCTAAAAGTATTTTGAGGTTGTTATATCTGCATATTGACTGCACAACGTCCTTAGCTACTGACCATTGAGTGATGGGTTCTTCCAAGTTCCTTTCTCAGCTATTGCCTTTCCCTTCTTTACACGTGCTCCTCCTCCTCTTCTTTCTCTTCATGTTTTTCTCTTTTTACCTCTACACTTGCTCCAGAGAAAATCTCAGATCTTTTGCATCCCTTGTTTTTAATTACATCTTCTGTCAACACTACACTGACAATTTCAAACTTAAGGCTTTAACTCAAGATTCCATGAATAATGTGCAGTTTCCTTATGTTCCGGAAAATAAAGAAGAAGACTGGCCAAGCTCTCTATGCTATGGAGTGGGAGGGGGATGATGGAAGGCAGGAGAATGACTTGCTCACAGATGTGATTGATAAAGTTGGATTAAAGATATTGATATTATCAGGCAAGAGAGCCATGGGTCAAGGTAGACACAAAAGTCAAGATTTCAGGTGCAAAGATTAGAGGTAGTTGTGTGATAGAAGATGGGGAAACAGTAATGATGAGTATGATAGGAAGAATTCTAAGATGGCCTCACAACTTCCACTCCTCAGGTGTAGACATCTTGTTTAATTCTCTGAACTTTGAACATAATAGATTTTACTTGCATGAGTAATCTGATTTAGCCTGTACTATAGGGCAAGGTTGACCATGAGATAGGGAGATGATCTAGGCCTAATCACATGCCCTTTTAAAGCATGGAGTTTCCTCCTGCTGATTGCAGAAGGGAAATCGGAGACTGAAAGCAGACATATTTATGTGTTCTTGCTGGCTTGGAGATTATGAAGACCACAAGACCATGGACAAGAAATGTAGGTAACCTCTAGGGATTGAGAGCAGCACTTGGTTGACAGCAAACATGGGGATGAGGAATGGTCCCATAATTGCAAGGAGCTAGATTCTACCTACAAGAATGAGCTTGGAAACACACATTTCCATGTAGCCTAACAATGAGAATTCAGCCGGGCTGACACTTTGATTTCAGTTTTATGATAGTGTGAACACACAAGCCAAACTATGCTGGAATTCTGACCTGGAAGTATGAGGTATAACGGCTATTTTTTTAAGGTGCTAATTTTGTGGTAATTTTTTGCAGCAATGGAAAACTAATATACATAAACCAGAGAGTGAAAATGGCCAACTCTCAAAAGTAGGCTTTTATGTAGTTGTAGCAGTGTCTGTGCAAAGGTAGAATGACACTATTTAAAAAGTTGAAAGCAAATTCTATTATGGAGTTTATCTACCATTTTAAGTCCTTCCTAGAAACTTTTATGTGGCTATAGAGCCAGAATCTTAAAATCAGTGTGTTTGAAAGCTACTTTCATTCTGTTGCTGTCCCTTATTGGCTACGCTATAACATGCCTATGTTCAGCAGAAAAACAGACCCCAAAGATATTCATATCCTTAGCCCTGGAACCCCTGAATGTGTCATGTGTCATGTTCTATGACAAGGGGGCATTAATATTGCAAAGGGATTAAGATTGCTAACCCATTTATCTTAAAGGGAAATGCCACTGCAGTGTTACTCCAGTGGTACTCTTAAACGGGGAAGAGGGGCACATAAGAGTCAAACCAGAGAGATGGCACTGTGAGAAAGACACCACCTGCCATTTCTGACGTTGAAGATGGAAGGGTGTCATGGGCCAGTGCATTCGTTTGTTTTCATGCTGCTAGGAAGAAATATCCAAGATTGTGTAATTTATAAAGGAAAGAGTTTAGTTGACTCATAGTTTTGCATGGCTGGGGAGGTCTTAGGCAGGAGAGAGAGAAGTGCAGATCGAAGGGGAAAAAGTCCCTTATAAAACCATTAGATATTGTGAGAACTCACTCACTATCATGAGAACAGCATGGGGGAACTGCCCCCATTATGTAATCACCTCCCACTAGGTCTCTCCCCCTACATGTGGGAATTACAATTAGGATTAAAATTCAAGATGAGATTTGGGTGGAGACTTAGAACCAGACCATATCATTCTGCCTCTTGCCCCTCCCAAATCTCATCTTTCTAACGTTTCAAAACACACTTATGCCTTCCTAACAGATCCCCAAAGTCTTAACTCATTTCAGCATTAACTCAAAGTCTAAGTCCATAGTCTTATCTGAGACAAGGCAAGTCCCTTCTACCTATGAGCCTGAAAAATTGAAAGCAAGTAAGTTACTTCCTAGATACAATGGGGGTATACGCATTGGGTAAATACGCCCAGTCCAAATGGGAGAAATTGGCCAAAACAAAGGGGCTACAGCCCCATGCAAGTCCAAAATACAATAGGGAAGTCATTAAACCTTAAAATTCCAAAATGATCTCCTTTGACTTTATGTCTCACATAAAAGTCATGCTGATGCAAGAGGTGGGCTCCCACAGCCATGGGTAGCTCTGCTGATGTTACTTTGCAGCATACCGCCCCTGTCCTGGCTGCTTTCATAGGCTGGTGTTGAGTGCCTGGGGCGTTTTAGGCACACAGTGCAAGCTGTCAGTGGATCTATCATTCTGGGGTCTGGAGGATGGTAGCCTTCTTCTCACAGTCTCATTAGGCAGTGCCCTGGTGGGAACTCTGTGTGGAGGCTCCAACTCCATATTTCCCTTTCACACTGCCCTAGCAGAGGTTCTCCATGAGGGCTCTGCCCCTGTAGCAATCTTCTGTCTGGACATCCAGCATTCCCATACATCTTCTGAAATCTAGGTGGAGGTAACAAAACTCAATTCTTGTCTTCTTTGCGACTGCAGGCCTAACACTATGTGGAAGCTACCAAGGCTTGGGGCTTTCGCCCTCTGAAGCAATGGCCTTAGCTGTATCTTGGCCATTTTTAGCCATGGATGGAGTGGCTGGGATGCAGGGCACTAAGTCCTGAGCCTGTACACAGCAGAGGGGCCCTGGAGTAAGCCCAGAAAACCATTTTTCCCTCCTAGGCCTCTGGCCTGTGATGGGAGGCACTGCCCTGAAGATATCTGACATGCCTGGAGACATTTTTCCCATTGTCATGGTGATTAGCATTTGGCTCCTAGTTGCTTATGCAAATTTCTGTAGCCAGCTTGAATTTCTCCCAAGGAATATATTTTTCTTTTCTACTGCATTACCAGGCTGCAAATTTTCCAAACTTTTATGCCCTGTCACCCTTTGAATGCTTTACTGCTTAGAAATTTCTTCTGCCAGATACCCTGAATCATCTCTCTCAAGTTCAAATTTCCACAGATCCCTATGGCAGGAGCAAAATGCCTCCAGTCTTCTTGCTAAAGCAAAGCAAGAGGCACATTTATTCCAGTGCCCAACAAGTTCTTCATCTCCATCTGAGACCAGTTCAGTCTGGACTTCATTACCCATATCACTATTAGCATTTTGGTCAAAGACATTCAAGAAGTCTCTAGGAAGTTCCAAACTTTCCCACATTTTCCTGTCTCCTTCTGAGCCTTCCAAACTGCTCCAACCTCTGCCTGTTACTCAGTTCCATAGTTGCTTCCACATTTTTGGATCTCTTTATAGCAGCATCCCACTCCTGGTACCAATTTATTGTATTAGTTCATTGTCTTGTTGCTATGAAGAAATACCCAAGACTGGATAATTTATAAAAGAAAGAGGTTTAATTGACTCACAGTTATGCATTTATGGGGAGGCCTCGGGAGACTTACAGTCATGGCAGAAGAGGAAGCAAATATGTTCTTCTTCACACAGCTGCAGGAGAGTGAAGTGCAGAGGGAAAAAAAGCCCCTTATAAAACCATCAGATCTCATGAGAACACACTCACTGTCATGAGAAAAGCAGGGGAAAACAGCCCCAATGATCTAATCTCCTCCCATGAGTTCCCTCCCCCAGCATGTGGGAATTACAATTTGGATTAAAATTCAAGATGTGATTTGGGTGGGGACACAGAGCTAGACAACTTCAGCTAAGGAATATGAACAGAGTCCAGGATTTGGAAAATGCAGGGAAACAGATAATTTTAGAACCTCCAGAAGGAATGCAGTCCTGCTGACACCTTGATTTTAGACCAGTGAGACTCATTTTGGACATTTTATTTCTACAACTATAAAATAATAAATCGTGTTGTTTTTAGGACACTGACTATATGGTAATTTTCATGGCAACAGAAAACACACAGCTTTTTATTTATTTGTATTCTTCTACATTAACAGTATCACCACCTGTTTATCCATGCCAGTTACAAACCTCAGCATCATCTCCAAGTCTTTTCTTTCCCACATACCTTGTATAACATATGGACAAATCCAAAGGATATTCTTTCATATCACTTGTATCCATTACTTGCACTCCATTATCTACAACATTATTGGTGTAATCATTTATCATTCCTTGACTGGGCTATTGCAGTCATTTCTGCCATCATAGCTCACTCCATCTGTCAAGCTAATATCAATGCTATTTTCTAAAGTTTTAAAATGTGATCAAAGCATGTCCCTGGGTCACAAACTAACAACAACAAATATAGCTTTTAAATACATTTGTTAACCATAAATATAATAAAATTTCTTATACTGCCTAAAATATTGTTCAAATCTCTGAGAACCTTTTGGATATCTAAATGCTCATTCCTGTAAATCTTATTTTTGCAACTTGAAATGTAGTGTTTCTCTTTACTTATCAAGTAATCTGAGTGTTTTTCATCGTTTAGTTTTTTTATTTTTTTATATAATTTTTATTTCCCATTTTTTAAATCCTGGTTAAGATGACTATCATTTCCTACTCAGTGTAGAAAAAATATTCCTATATTTTACTCATGTGTTTCTTAAAATTCAAAGAATGACTCCTAAACATTAGCCTCACTAAATCTACAGCCTTTCCTTACTGATTCTTTTATTCTTTTCCCCAAATAGAAAAATTATCTGCATACTGTTAGCCAGTAACGTAACATGACATCAAATGCTTCTAGTCAAATATCACTGTGAAACTGGTTAACTGTGTTTAAAAATAATATTTGGGAGGCTGAGGCAGGTGGATCATGAGGTCAGGAGATTGAGACCATCCTGGCTACCATGGTAAAACCCCATCTCTTCTAAAAATACAAAAAATTAGCTGGGCATGGTGGTGGGTGCCTGTAGTCCCAGCTACTCAGGAGGCTGAGCAGGATAATGGTGTGAATCTGAGAGGCAGAGCTTGCAGTGAGCTGAGGTCATGCCACTGCACTCCAGCCTGGGCAACAGAGCAAGATTCCATCTCAAAAAAAAAAAAATCTAATTAAATTTCAACCTCCATAATTTATGTTAGTGAGACATTAGTATATTATTCATTCTAAGCTTGTGAATTTTTTCTGTAGCAAGGAATTTTTTTTCACCAGTATAGATGCAATAAAACCACCATAGGACTAAAAACGTCTTGACCACACTTTGACTACATGAACAAATATAAATGAAATACATGAACAATCTGCAGAAGATGATTATAAAGTCCTTTCAGTGGTCTAGAAGTATCCCCCAACACTGACCTCCACAAATATCTTAATTCAGTTCAATGTTTTCTTTTTTAAATGCTTACTCTTGGCTCCTATAAGTTATCATGTTTTATTTTATTAATTTAGGCTCTATTTCACAAATATAATATATTGACCTGTTTCAGGTAAAAAGAGAAGTCATTTCTCCTTCCATTAATTTACTTAAGTCATTTGAAATTGCCAATATTTAAATATATTTGATTGATAAAATTTTCTATTTTATGGAGTTTAATATAACATTAAGTTTAATAACTTCATGCACCTATAATTGCAGATGCCTATTTGCCATTCTCCCCAATTTCTTAGTTTTCACACCCTTTTTGTACACTACTGTAAAACCAAAGTTTCACTTATATTACCTATGTACTCAAAAACTCATCACCAACATGAGAAAATCACAAGTCAACCTCTCTTTGTCTACTCAAGTCATAACAACCTTTGAAAGTGCAAATTATGTTTTATTTGTTTTCTAAGGTTTACACTTACTGAGATTTACATGGTATCTTCTCCATTTTATACCAATAGAAGTAGCACAGTGCTGTAATTCCATCCTCATACATAGGACAAATGTATTTACTAATATATATCATGAACACATAAGAACATAATTAAAATTACATACAGTTAACTGACTAGATCAAAATGCAGGAAAAAGGTAGAAATGAAACAGGGAAGAGGTCAAATCTGGACGTTACTGAGATGTGTGAACCAATGAACTCTTTCTACTAAATCAAATATCAGAATTCTATGAATGGTATAAATGAATTATGAAAAGATCAATTAAAAGAGTGTAAAATAATGAGATATTTCCCCTGCTGAGCATAGAGTTCATGGGCTACTTAGTATATTGGAAATAATGGCAAGGACAAACTACTGATTTCTGTAGAAGGTTGGCAAATGTCCATAGATGAAATATTCTTATTCAGAGAAATGTACTTCAAAGAAATGTAGGTCATAGAATAAAGACATGAGGCAGGCAAACTAATATCTTATTGATCATATGGAGATAAAAGAGCTTAATGGTTACAGTCTAAAAAAACTGGCCTTAATGCCTATGTCTGGTTATGATTTTGTGACATTGAGAAAGTAGCTTGACATCTGCATCTATCCCTTAAGAAATAATGGTAGTAATGGGTTTCATGAGAAATCAAAAAAGTTAAACTATTCACAATGATTTATATCTACATTGACATATTCTTAGAAAATATCTTCAGTTAAAAGGTAATTATGCAAATTTTAGTCACATAAAATGGAAAGGTAAGCTATGTTTATATATGTTCAAAGGAGTATGTATACACACACATACCCTTTCAGATCAGTGTAAGTGGTCAACTTACTAGTCCACCGTTCACATAATGCTATATAATGAAAATGTGGAGAACAAAATGAAGAAATGCTGACATTAATGCATTTGGAGAGTAATGTGAATCCAGAAAATCTGAAATTAGTTCACACAAAAGCTTTTCGAGCTGAATAGACTAAATAAATATGCAGTGCATAGTTTTCTATAGTGTGTTTCATATTTGTAATCAACATGTAATACCCCAAGATAATGTAAATAGGATGTAGATATTAGCACACATTAGAAGCGGGCAGCAGCCCCTCACGTGGAGCATTTAGAAATGGAAAAGAGATTTTTGTCCTCAAATCCAGTGACCTTTCAGATCTCAGATAACCAGCATTCTTGAAGTTATGGTACTCAGTTGCCCCATTAATTTCATGCAGCTCTAAACTCTGTCTAGCACTGACTGCTTTGATATCAGACAAAAGTCATCAATTTACGTGAATTTAAATGTGTTTAGCTATTTGGAGATTCGTCGGGGAGATTCCACACCAGAATGGGAATTAATCTAAGAAAGAATGGGTAACAAATCCACTTTAAACCATTAGAATAAATCTTACCGAAAGAGAATTACACAAAAAAGTGAACTGTAAGAGATTTAGCCAAAATGCAAGGACCTGTTTTTTCTTTGAAGAATGTCAAGTTGCTGATGATGTGCTGGCACTCTGAGCTTCACCCACACATATTTTCCTGTCCCCACCAGGGATTCATCTCTGAATATGCAAAACAATCATACAAGGCAAGCAAACTTGTGTGCCAAAGACCAGCTTCCTGAAGCGTGAAATGAAGCTGTCTTTAACTTATGTTCTTGTTTTTGTATTTTTAGAGTCTTGTAGATAAGAAGGCTTCGAACTATTAGTTATTATTAATTTGTCTTTGATTTCTTCTAATTTCTTAGAAAAAGAATTCCTGATCTGGTTTTTAAACATAATTTCTGATGTGTTTATAAAAGTTTCACTAGTGGTAAAACTTCAATCTTTTCGAGATACATTATAAAAATAAACTTTAAAGCAACTCAAATACCCTTTTTCAATACTAGTAAAAGTTATACAATTCTTTGATAGATTTTATTTGTTTTTGTGTTTTACCTTTGAAAGGGCAGCAATGGATGAAAGTAAATTGGGCCTAATAATGTATTTTTCCAAATATGATTTTTAAGAAATTGGTTTTCTGAGCTACATCATAAATCAAAAATATTTTTATTTATGTTAGTTACTTATTCTGACTTTAGTTTGAAATCTATGAACCACATGCAGATAAAAGTATATTTATTAATGTAGAAATTAAAAAGCTCATTTAAAATGTATTCCTATTTTTCCGACTTTTCCCTTGTCAAATAAGTGATTGGAGAATTTTTTCAGTATCAAGCATATTTTTGTGAAGATATCAAAGAATGGGGAATTCACAGATGTTATAAAAACAGAAAAAATGCTTTTGTATTCCTTCAACACTGTAAACACCAAACAGTTACAAACACTTGCCACCTGTTTCTGTTGCTCTCAGCTGTCTCCCCTGCCTCCTTCCTTTTTTCTCCATTGTTTGAATGGATATTCAAAGGTTTTGAATAATTAATCACACAGAACTGTTTTAAACATGCCTTTGTCCTGAGAGGCCTTTCAAATAATTAGCCCCTTTGCAAGTGTACAAAGATGTAGCACATTATACCAAAATCATAATGTCTCCAAATTCTTTGCTTCTTTTCGCTTATGTATAATAACCCAATGTTTCTTTATTCCCCGTTGTTGAATAAAACAGACAGAAGATGGCACTATTTCTTCATTGTTTAAAAAGTATATGTCAGCAAGTAATTTCTTTAAGTGAAAAATAAAATTTTAAAAGCTACCTGCAAGGAAAACACACAGGTTTATTAGAAAATGGAGGTAAGACTACATGGCATAAGGCATAATTTACTTGAATACTAGGATAGAAAGTAATTTAAAATTAAGCATGGAAAACTAAACAGTAATAATATACTTACTTTCCAATGAAATTATAGAAAAAGAATGCAATATGTGTTATATAAGAAAAAATATCACCGTCATAGGTGATATAAAGAGACTGGTGTGGTGCCAACAATCTCCCTTTGGAGTTTGTGTCCCATCTTTGCTTTTATGACTAATGAGACCTTCGACAAGTTATTTTTCTTGGAATCAAAATGGAGGTAATAAATACCTATTTTCTTTTCAGGATTAAGTAAAAATATAATAAGTGTTCAACTGATAGCTATTGTTTTACCATACTAGAATATAAACTTTGTGTGAGGCAAAGACAAATTTTTGTGTTTTATCACAATATTATCAACATTTAGCACAATGTTTGACAATCGGTAGACATACGGAAACTGCACTTATGGAGTTGATATCTAAAACATATAAGGAACTGAAACAACTCAATAGCAAGAAAACAAACAAAACCAAAAAATCCCAATTAAAAAATAGGCAAAGGACCTGCAGCACATTTTTAAAAATAGGACATATAAATGGCCAGCAGGTATATGACAAAAATGTGCACAATCACTAATCATCAAGGAAATGCTAATGAAAGCCACAATGAGATATCACTTCATACTTTGTTATGATGGCTATTATCAAAAAGACAAGAGATAACAAGTGTTGAAGAGGGTGTGGAAATAAAAGGAATCCTTGTATACTGTTGGTGGGAATGTAAATTAGTGCAGCCATTATGGAAAACAGTATGGAGTTTTGGAAAAAAATTAAAAGTAGAACCACCATATGATCCAGCAATTCCACTTCTGGGTATAAAGTATAAGGCAATGAAATCTGTATGTCAAAAACATATGTGCACCGTCATGTTCATTGTAACACTATTCACAATAGCAAAGCTATGGATTCAACTTAAGTGTCCATCATCAGATGAATAGTTAAAGAAAATATAGAGTATACAGACAACAGAATACTATTCAACCTTTAAAAAGGAGGAAATCCTGTCCTTTGGGACGCAGAGATGAACCTGGAGGACATGATGCTAAGTAAACTAAGCTAGGCACAGAAAGACAAATACCATATGATCTCACTTGCATGTGATGTCTAAAAAAGTAGGACTCAAAGGAGAGAGTAGAATGGGGCCAGGGATGGAGTTGAAGGAATTATGAGAATCTTGATCAAAGGATACAAACTTTTAGTTAGACAGAAGGAATAAGTTCGATATCTACTGTACAACATGGTGATTATTGTTCAGAACAATGCATTTAAATGTGCACTTAAACACTGCTAAGAGAGTAAATCATATACATTGTCATCACAAAAATATGATAAGTATGTGAGGTAATAGATATATTATTTAGATTGATTTAGTCATTCCACAATGTTCAACATCATATAAAAACATCCTATTGAACATCATTAAGATTTGTAATTTGTATTTGTAAAAAAATTAAAAATTAACAAACGCACATGGTAAGTTAATAAGCCAACAGTTTCTTCCAACAGCCAGTACAATTAAAAACCACGTTATTACATCACCTGAAAAACTTTATATAAACTGGAATTTCTAATTTTCCTAATAAAATTTATCAATCTAGCAAATATTTAACAAGAAAAAAATGTTGCATAAGTATCAAAACAAACAGAACTTAAATCGATTGTGTATTTGCTTTAAATGGCTTTCAAAGAAGCCATTACTGTTAAAATGAAGCTCTTAGAAGCAGTTTATGAATAATAACAATAACAAGGAATCCTTAGAGGTAGATGTTATCTTACTCATTTTTATAATTACAACTTGACACTATTACACAAAATAGATGATTATGTCTGAAAATAAAACAAAGAGAAAAGTTTTGTCCCTGTGAGATTGACCATATTTACAAACTTAAGACAAGTTACTTGAATCCAATCTACACTGATTAAACATGTGTATTTGAAATCATCACATGTAAAAATGAGAACTCACCCTTTTAGTCTTAACTCCAGAGCAAACTTCAATCTTTTTTTTTTTTTTTTTTTTTTTTTTTTGAGTCGGATTCTCGCTCTGTCGCCCAGGCTGGAGTGCAGTGGCGCAATCTCGGCTCACTGCAAGCTCCGCCTGCCGGGTTTACGCCATTCTCCTGCCTCAGCCTCTCCAAGTAGCTGGGACTACAGGCGCCCGCCACCACGCCCGGCTAATTTTTTGTATTTTTAATACAGACGGGGTTTCACTGCGTTAGCCAGAATGGTCTCGATCTCCTGACCTCGTGATCCATCCGCCTCGGCCTCCCAAAGTGCTGGGATTACAGGCGTGAGCCACTGCGCCTGGCCGCAAACTTCAATCTTAAAAACAAAAATTGCAAATACATGCTTACAAAGGATGTTGGGTAAACATCAATTTTCTCCTGTTGGGCATATATCTAGCCTTTATTTCCCCAGTGTCTCTTGCCATTAGGTTTGGCTATATGACTAGTTCTAGACAATGGAATGTGGATAGAAGTCATATGTCTTATTATTATATGATGCTTTTTAAAAAATAGATGTGTTCCATAGTGGAGTACCAAGGGCACAGTGGTGGTTGAGCTCCACCTAGTAGGGAGAAATATTTTATCGCTGTTATGTTAACAATTGCCATTGAAAAGCCATTCTCGTTATTTCCACTAGCAAAACGCTAATAGAAGAAAAAAGGCAGTGGAGCCTTAATAATAGAAAATTAGAAGATAGAAGAAAATCTAGTTACCTGGATTGTAGAGGTAATTCACTGTAAACCAGGAAAACAAGACTTAGACAGGTGAGTGAAAAATACGCTTTTTTCGTGTTTGAACATTATAGGTGGTTGGATCTGTTTTGTCTAGCAGTTCACATTACCCAAACCAACGGCATAAGGAAATAGTGATATGACGTCCAGAAAACGTACACAACGTATTACTTACTGTAGCCCTTTTAAAATCAGTTTCTCTGCAGCTCCATATTTCTAATTATATGTTTCTGCTTTTCACTGTCTTTACTAAGTAAAGTGTTTATTGGCTGGAAAATAATCTGGTATTATTATTTGTTTCTCTGACATTCACTAAGCTAAAAGAAGGAACGTTTGCTTATTTGACTTCAACTAGTAAGAACTTTATCAAGAGGGGAGATGAAACATTTTTGTCCACCTGATTATCAATATATATAGCAGGCATGTAATTTCATATAAATGCTTTTATTCCTAAATAAACAATACAGATATTAAAGGCTGCATACTGCTAAAGTTTTACTATATTTTACACAAATACATCTATTTTGATATCTCTCTGATGGATAGGTCCATCTCTTAAGCCCTTCTTAGGTTTATTTCATTTTTAATATCAACCTTAATGAAGGAGTTAGGGACAGGGAACTGCTGCATGACATTAAATTGATAGTAACTACTTCTACCTTCCGTGTATGTGATGGTGGTGGTGGTTGGGGAGGGAGTGGCTGTGGGGAATGGCATTATTCATCTCAGTGGGAAGAAATACTACATTGCGTTTCCCTTTCAGTACAGAGCATTAGTGTACGTGAGAAGGAAGAATTAGAAATTCCCAAGTCACTGCTAATTGTTTACAGCTGAAGGGTAGAAGCTGGAGTGGATGATTCATAGCAAAACATATTAATTAGTCTTGGATAGTGAAGAAAGGAAGGAAAACCACGAGCAAGCAGGGAGTACCAAGTGATATGCTTTGCATAATAAAGTTAGTGAAAATGAGTTGTAGCAGTGGAGCAAAAGGAGCATGCAATTTCTAAAAGGAGAGGAGCTGTATAAACTGAAATAAACTTTAATATTATATTATAAATAATGATTTTTGAGTGCAATTTTTTTGTGGGAAAAGAAGCTGTTTATTCCACCTCTGCCTCACCCCATCCCAATGTCATTTTCTTCCTCTATTATTTTTTAAATTTCAGTTTAAATCATATATTGCTAAAAAATTTATATATTCAAGGTGTACAATGTAATTTTTTGATATATGTATATATTGTGTAGTGATTACCACTGTCAAATTAATTAACATATCCATCACTACCTGTAGTTACCATTGGTGCATGTATGTGTGTGGGGAGATGATAAGAGCACTTAAGATTTACTCTCTTAGTAAATTTTAAGTAAACAATGCAGGATTATTAACTATAGTCATCATGTTGTACATGTCAGAACTTGAGCCCAAAGGTGGGAGATAGAAGCTCTGATGTCTAAGGGCAGGAAAAGATAGATGTTCTATCTCAGAAAGTGAGAAATAACCTGTCTTTTTTTGCCTTTTTCTTCTATTTCTCCTTCAACAGATTGGATGATGCCTGCCCACACTGATGAGGGTGGATATTTTTTAACTCAGTCTATTATTTTAAATGCTAATCTTTTTTGGAAACACACCCACAGACATACACAGAAATAATATTTTGCCATCTATCTGGGCATCCCATAACCTAGTCAACTTAACACATGCAATTAACAATCACACTTGGTACCCTACAGAATCAGGCAACAGTACTATTCCCTCTATACACTATATGAGGTAGAATAATATAAAAATGTTTAAATAATAGAACCTTCTGGACAAGAACAAAACTAAATGCATTCTCTAGGAGGCTAGAAAGCTTCTACGCCACCAAATCCCTTATCTGCAAAGGGTTCGTTATCTACATCAAATGACTGAGATTTTGCAGAATCTTTCTTAAGTGTTTTGATTTTTTTTTTTTTTTTTTGTAGAGCTACCAATTTTTAGAAATTTGTCATGGCAACCCCTTAGAGTGATTCTTTGATACTCTAGGTGCCCACCTTCTTGGAAGAACAGTTGCACTTTTTTTTTTTTTTTTTTTTTTTTTTGACACAGGGTCTCACTCAGTCACCCAGCCTGGAGTGCAGTGATACCATCATCACTCACTGCAGCCCCGACCTCCCAGGCTCAAGTGATCCTCCTGCCTCAGCCTCGTGAGTAGCTGGAATTACAGGTGTGCACCGTCACACCAGCTAATTTTTTAAATTTTTTTGCAAAGGTCGAGTTTTGCCCTGTTGCCTAGGCTGGTCTGGAACTCGGGCTCAAGCAGTCCTCCCCGCTTCTGCCTTCCAAAGTTTTGGGACTACAGGCATGAGCTACAACTCTTGGCCAACAGTTGCATCTTATGTTTTAGTTTGTATTATCTGAATGCTGAGATCTTTTGCCTTGTCTGAAACTTAGTTTGCACAGAAAGAATGTCCTTAGGAGCTGCAGAGAAAAGGAAAGAGGCAGCAGAATGTACGTGGGAAAGACTTGGTTCTTTTTAAGACATCTGTCTTATCTTTGCTCTGTCTAGCCTGTCTATTTCAATATCTACATAACTGGGAATAACATCAAATTCAAACTTCCAGTGAGGACTCTTACAAATCAATTTTTAAAGTATCTCTTTTCCTCCACATATTTTTTCTATCCATATTGGGACTGTTTACCAGGGCATGTAATATTTGTACATTCTGAAAATATGTGTAGATTGGATTCTTTTCCAGGAAAACAACACGTTTGAATTTCTTAACAGGGAAACCATGGATAATTTCATTTCCTTCCTAGAAATACACATATTATGGGATTAATATGTATAGTATAATTTTGATTCTAAATATTCATCCATACTCATTTTATATTATTCTTTAAAAACCCTTCCTTGTGTGGTTCACTTATTGAATATATTATTTCCATAAAGGTAATAGTACATATTATGAAATCCAATCATTTATATTTTATTAATCTTTGGCATAGTAAAAATTAAATGTTTAAACTTCCATTGTTGGTGAAAGTTAACTTGTCCATAATAGTCAATAAACTGACTACTAAATAAAGCAATGTAAAGACATTTTACTCTTTGGCTGTTTTAAATAAATTCTCAGTTGGTGCAATCAAATCTTCTAAGTTTATTACCTAGACAACCTTCTCTTTATCAATTTATCAGAAACTACTCATGACCACTGGCTTATTTGTGGTGTCTTGCTCATTAAAAACAGATTTACTAACTAATTCAGTATAGAGGTATTAACCCCCTACTGCCTACTACATGGTGGATATTGTGCGAGGTTTTAGAGATAACTTAATTATATGTGTTCTTTCAGTTGACAGACATATAAATTCATCAAATGATTAAATTAGAACAATTAAATATCAGATATGGCAATTGCTACAATGATGAGTGTTCTACAAACCATGGTTAAAATAAAGGTATTTAACTTAAAGATACTTTGCAATTATTAATCATTAAACACTGACATAAGGAAAGCATAGGCATTAATTAGATGAAATGGGAAAGACATAAGAACAGCAGGCATGTGCAAAGGCTCTATAAATAATATAATTGAAATTTGATGCAGTGGTTGACATGGAGAGAATTGCAGACAGTGCAGTGAGAGATAGCCGGGATCAGTGAGTGCAGGGTCTTATAGACTGTGTTTACTAATGTGAACCCTATTTTAGATCTGGCATGCCAGTAGAGCGTTTTTACCAGAAAAGTTACATTTTTAGATAGGAAGGAGGTCAGCATGCACAAATGATAGTGGTTGCTAGGAAACTATTGTAATATTCCAAATGAGAAAGTTTGAATGAGTGTGGTGTTCATGCAGATGAACTAAAGTTAGGAAGATTAGATAAAAATAAACCAGACTTTTTGGTTTGCCAGAGATGCAGTTTTGAGGCAACCATTTATTAAAAGACACAATTCCATTGCCCTTGTACTATCATGACAATTGAGCCTCTCCACTTAACCATCTAAAAAGATATCACAAGCATTTCCTCTTGGCAGTGAAATGCAGAGTGAAAGCTCCACTAAATTTTGTTACTCAGTAGGGTAAATTCATTCATATATATATGGTTATAAATAAACACACTGCTTAAAAACAGTGACAGAGGCACCCACCACCTTATGAAGAAGAGGTGACTTGGAGGAATGATTAGTGTTGAAAGGAAAGCTAAATCAGGCAGTCCTGTCAAACTCCCTTTTGTTTTAAATGACTATGCAGTAATTTACAATTACAAATCTCTGTTAGGAAAAATCACTTGTTGCATGCATATCTCTTTCTCATTGTAAAAATATGCAGAGGAGGTGATTTGTGTTTGCTTCCTTTTTTTAAAAAAATTACTTTTCTGATATCTTACACAGGATTGTTTTTCCGTTATTTACCTACCCTAAAGACTGTCAAAAATTCTGAAGTTTTCTCCCTTCATGCAGATGGGAACCTGTTATCTCTTTCGTTATTCATAGTGCAGAAAGTGAGCAGTGGTTGCATCAATTGGGTGGGAATCAAATGAAAGTGGTATGAAGAAACTTCCTGAAGCAAAGCGAATACTCTACTTCTTGTTTTAGTTGACAGTTACTTGATGCACGCCAGTCAAAATTCATCAAACTGAATACTTAACACTTGGGCAGTTTTTGTATGTTATATTTGATTCAGCTAAAATAAATAAGATTATTTAAAAATGGATAAAGTAACTATTTCTTCAGTTCTTTGCATGTTTGAAGGTAAGACATAATAAAAAATTTAACTACATCAATGAAAATACGAGACAGTGGACGTTATAACTTTGAACAGAGAGAACTACGAAGAGACCTGCGGATGTGTAAGTTATTTAAATTCTATTACTTTCTGAAAAGGGATTAAGTAATCTTTCTAGCTTCAAAAGTAAAACAATAACAAGAGATAAAAGTAATAGAAGTGGAGGGATGTTAGTTTTTAGGGAAACCTCTAAAACATTTTTCTTTCTTGACAGCAGTAGGCTGAGGTAGGACGCCTTGACAGTGTATGTTCTAAGAAGTAAGATGAAGAGTGGCCAGGTATATTAGGAGACATTTCTACAGGTAATGGGATTTGGTGAAAAGGACTTTGAAACATTTGCCAACTTTAAGATTTTAGGATTCTAAAATTTATATTTCAACATATCAAAAATTATTATGCCTTATTTGCCCATAGCATAGCTATTCTTGTAAGCATCTGAAAGCTGTGTTTAACATACTGTTTATCATACCTCACTGTCTATCACATTTAACACATGTGTTATCACTTTTAAAGTAGTGCTTTTATAAACATGTATAGAATGAGTAGTGTTTTATAACCGGGTTTAATTTTATGAGATTATTTAATCTTGTTCTATGGCTTATTTCTTATTTCAAATTTTATGCATTATAAACTTTACTAAGAAATTGAGATAAAACATTTGTTTCTCATTTACTGTCTGAAGCAATATGAAATTAACACACACACACACACACACACACACACACACACACACAAATTCTACCAACATTTTGGTCTCTAGTAAAATCATCCTCTAAAAATATCCCCGATAGGTGAAATAAAATAAACTGTTTTATCTGGTGAATGAACACGCTGATTTAGTCTCCAGTTAAGGAGAATCGGTCCATGAAACATCAAAATGATCCAATATACTTGTTAGCAGATTTTGGGATTTCCTGGACTATAAAATTTTAATAAATGTATAAGTAAATATATGCGTAACTACATAATACATAAATAAATATTTTGAGAGAGGACTGACCTAAGATTGTCAAATGTTTGACAATATGTCTGTATTTTAAAACTACAGAAAACCAATAAAAAGTCATATTACTGTCAGGCTGTAGAAAAAAGGGGGGACATTTAACGATACCCAAAAGTAGAGTCAGGAAATGGTATTCATAACATTTACTGGTATGTTCAAATGAACTGACCAGTCAGAACAGATACTGGCTGATATGACTTAATGGTTTATACTCACACCATACTTGGATGATCAGAATGCTGAAATTAAAACAAAATGAACTGTTAACTAAGTGTATTTTGTTACATAAGAAATAATTACATTGTCCTTATGTTCCTTTGTTGTCTTGGATTTTTTAAAAAAATTGTTACACACAAATAAGTGTCCTCAGAGAAAAAAACATGGAAAATGTTAGCCTCAAATATCATTTCAAAAATGAGCTCCTAGGGCAGCATCATGAAAAGGGTATAGGTGAATCTCATATGACAGTGGACCACAAGAATTAAATTCAATATATGTGATGGCTCTCTCAGACCTGTAGGGGAAGGGAGTGAATTCTGAGGACTGTCTTAAAAAATGAAAAGAGGCTATTCCAGCTTGCAAAATAAATGTAAAGTGGAATACTTGCTTCTAGCCCTTAAAGAGTTTTCAATCTAGCTACAGAGACATGATGAATGTATATAAAATCACCATAAACATAAAGTGATGCATCTACGTGTATGAGTGTATGAGAAGGTTGCATTGCTTAGGTGCATACCGAAGAAGATAATTCAGGGGAAAAGACTGATTACATGGAAGCCAATTTAATCTGGAAATCGTTTTCAAGTGCAATGGGTTCTATTTATATTTTCATATCTATAACAATTTTAAGCATGCTCATGGCATAACCAGCAAGGCATATAGCACTGTATATTTAGACATCAGATTTTTCGTTTAAAGTGTGAGAATGGACTAATCTGGGCGAGAAATAGCCATATGTGCATCCCTGCTTTGTGCTGCACAGGAAGTCTACAGCTTCCTATGTATAGTTCGATGAGCCCTTAATTTGACATGCTAACTCTGTTCCCAAAATACTCTGTTAAAGATACTGTAGGCTGATGAATTTCCAGTATTCTATGAAGTCACATTTAAGAAATTGGAGGGCATATAGATTGTGGTAGTCCCCCACAGATATTCTGCTCCTAATTCCTGGAATTGTGATTGTTGCTTTATATGGCAAAAAAGAAAAAAAAACACCTTTGTGGATATGATTAAGGAAAGGATCTTGAGAACAGGAGATGATTCTGGGTTGTCTGGGCAAGCCCTAAATCTAATCACAAGTGTCCATATAAGAGGGAATCAGAACACTTTTGGAACACAGCAGATGAAAGAGGTGATGTGGAGGAGGTAGCAGGGACTGGAGCAATGGGGCAACGAGCTAAATAATGCCAGATGCCCCTATAAGCTGACAAAGCATGAATTATCCCCTGGAGTCTCTAGAAAAAAAATATTAGTTCTGCTGACACTTTTGTGTTGGTACCTAAGTTCTCACTCTGGAAACAGAAACTCTAGAACTGTAAGATAAATTTACATTGTCTTAGGCCACAGAGTTTTTGTAATTTGTTATAGCAATAACAAGAAACTGATACATAAATAAAAATATTTTTTCTTACATCTTCCCTGATATTATATTTAAGTAAGATTGCTCTCAGCGTCTTCCAAATTGGCAGTTTAGCCAGGTGCAGTGGCTCATACCTGTAATCCCAGTACTTTGGGAGGCGAAGGCAGGCAGATCACCTGAGGTCAGGAGTTCGAGACCAGCCTGGCTGACATTGTGAAACCCTGTCTCCACTAAAAATACAAAAATTAGTCGGTCATGATGGCAGAGGCCTGTAATCTCAGCTACTTCGGAGGCTGAGAATTGCTTGAACCCAGGAGGCGGAGGTTGCAGTGAGCCAAGAGTGTGCCATTGTATTCTAGCTTGGGCAACAAAAGCAAAACTCCAACTCATAAAAAAAAAAAAAAAAAAAAAAATGGCAGCTTGGATGAGTCTCTGCCTTCATCTGCCAGATTTTGTTGTCATATTCCTCTTTTCTATTTCAGTGGTATCATATCCACTGCCAAGTCCCTTACATCAAAGGTGAAGCCATATTTAGCATTCTTTCCGCAACAGTTTGTCTGAAGTGAATTAAAGAGATTGATTTATTTTATCCCTTCTTGGACTCTTCATAGCTCATGAATTTCCTCATAAGATAGAACTGTTTGACAACATATTTTTTTCAATCAAATAATTTAATCAGTCATAAAATGTCATTTAATGAGACCATTTACATTCTCTTCAGGGTTGAAATGTAAGCAGTACATTTCAAATATACATATATATACACACATACACACATGTATTAATATGTATGTATTAACTCTTTATTAATTATAAAATCATAGACATGAAATTGTATCACTTAAAAAGTTCCAAAGGTTTGGATTTATTGCTGGAGGAAAAAAATGAAAAAATAAAAAAAAAAAGTTGCAAGCCATTATTTATAAGTTAAATCTCACATATCCCTCTACTGGACTACCTGTTGTTTTCATAGGTTCTCTACTGGGGTGGTAATTAGGGCATACAGCAGTATCAGAAATGGGAGAATTGGAATCTCAGTGACATGAAAGATGTGTCACGAATACATTAGTAGTTGCAGTTTTTTGTTTTGCTTTGTTTTGGGAGGTTGGGGAGGGAAGTCAAACCAGAATGTTGTTGGACTCTTTTTATGGCCTTACCTGTATCTACTTAAAATTCATATGATGAAGTCCTAACCCCCAGAACTGCGGAATGTGACTATATTTGACCATATTTAGAGAGTAGATCTTTTCAGAGGTAATTAATTAAAATGAGGTCATTGTGGTAGACTCCAATCCAATATGCCTGGTGTTCTTATAAGAAGAGAAAATTTGGAGACAAACATGTACAGAGAGTTGACCAAGTAAAGACAGAGAGACAGAATGGCCATCTTAAACCAACGAGAGAAGCCTCAGAGTATACCAGTCGTTCCTTGATCTCAAACTTCTAGTCTCCAGAATTGTGAGAAAACAAATTTGTGTTAAGCCTTTTTGTAGTAATTTATTGCAATAGCCCTAGCAAACTAATACAGACTTAGACTATATTATTTATTGGAATAGTTAAATTAAAAATAAAATTAAAAGTGAGTTCCTCTGTCATTGCTTTAATTTAAAAAAAATCACAAACATATGAGCATTATGGCTCATGTCAATAAACAAAATATTAAAATAAGTTATATGAAATTTATTGAGCTTCAGAAATATTTTATACATTATATTACATATATATTTGTGATATATGCAGGTCACCCCTCTCTCAAATTTATGGTATTAAGTTCCCTTTCGGTTAATTCACATTGTTTTATTGTTTTTGAGTCACTATATTTACATTCATGTAAGGCTGTCCTGGAGTATTTTTTCATCCATGTAAAAATATATTTAATAAAAATAAGTTTTTTCTTTGTCTGATTTCATGTATTGGCAAAATATTTGAGAGCATTTTAAAATTAAATTGTTCAATATGTGCTACTGATGAAGAAAAATAAAAAGTCAAGACAAGGAAATATAAATGTCATACTTTTTTATTATAAAGATTGGAAGCATTTTTAAAAAGTTAATCAGACAATGTTGGAAAACATTTAATCCAAAAATGTTCAGGTTGTTACCAATGAAGAATGCATGATTTCTTCTTATTATTATGATCATTATGAAAAATTTAATGCATCATTGATTACTTCGAAGGAAGAATAAAACCATATGATATGCTAAGTTTAAAATAATGTTTTTTTAAAAATTATTGGTAGCCAGGAAAGCTGTAACAATATAAATATAGTTAATTTTAAGCATCCAAAATTTGTATCAAGCACCTACAATATTTCCAAAGCAAATCTCGAAACAAGTACATGGAAATATTGAAATTATGTTCTTATTCAAGGAACAACATTATAGAATAGAAAGAAACAATTGGGTGACATTTAAATGCCTTATTTATAGCACTTTGCAATGTCTATGTGAGTTTTCAAAATTTTATGATTTTTTTCCACGTTCCCATATTTCTGAACAGTAGGATTTTTCGTAGATGTTGAATTATTTTTGTTGTTACTAATCTTGTTATGATTTCAATATTAGCAGCTGTAGCATATTTTTTGTTGTGTGCATTAAGTGCAACATTTACATTATTAATATCTTCCTTTACATTCCAGAAGTTCTGAAGTTTACAAATCAGAAGGTTCTTGCATTTCGGCTCTATCTAAATAGGATATGATATTCTTTAAGTTTACAGGAGATAACAGGAAAAACATTGAAATCCAGTTTTTAAAATAACTCTTTTGCCAATTACATTACGTCTATAGCATTTATTCTAAATTTGTAGGTGAATGTGCTATATTTCATTAGTGAAACAGTGTACCATGCACTTTTTGTCAAGTTTATTAAATTTTTAAAGTTTTTATTTTGTGTAGGCTTGCATGCCGTTATCATAAATATTGCAGAGAGATCTTATCTAGCCTTTACTTAATTTCTCCCAATATGATATTGTGTACAATATTACAACCAGGCAATTGCGTTTAATATAATCCACCTAACTTATTCAAATTTCCCCAATTTCACATTCATTTGTGTGCTTCTGTGAGTATTTAGTTCTGCATAATTTTATCACGTGTGTAGATTTAAAGTAGCTATCACTGCATTCAAGGTGCAGAAGAGTCTCATTATCTCAAGGGTCCTGGTTTTGTCATTTTAGAATCACACCTAATTTTCTCCCATCCTCCACATTCCTGCCAATTACTATTGTGCCCTCCATTTCTATAATTTTGTAATTTCAAGAATAATTGGGGTCAGCATGCTTGTTAGAGGGCAGGGACTCTCACAGGTACTGTGTCAGGAGCCATGGGGGCTAGGTGGTCTGTGACCCGGCTTGAGTGGCAGCCAATCAGGTTAGTAGCATATCCAAGGGAAAACTGGATGGTGACAGAAGTCACAAAAGTTTCCTCAAGAAACAAACCATAACCAATGGAAAGATGAAAGAAAACTATCATTTTAATGTTAGCAGGACATTTGGATATCCTTGGCCTCTACTTAAGAAGACTTTAACTCCAGACAACAATAGACACGTTTAAAGGTAGCTTAGAATAAAGAAAACATAATATTTTAATGTTGGAGGTATATTTTCTGTATGAAGTAAAATGTAACCCTTAATATTTATTTTGTAAAGAAGATATTTTAAGAAGTAACACGTATAGGTGTTTTGCCAATTCAGTTCTTTCCCCAAAAGTGGGTAGATACATTCTTTATGTATATATATCTTTTATGTCTCAATTTCTTTGTGGAACATAATCATGACACGTCTACTTTGTAATTCAATGTCTTGTTCAGGAAGCACTTTAAAACCTTGTAGTGGGCAAGCTATAATAATTCGAACTTGTGTAAATAATACTTAGGACTTTAGGCTCTCTTGAAAAAAGAAATTTTCTCCTTACTGACCAGCAAATTTCAAATCTAGTTTCTCCCCTCAGACATAATGCAGAGCAAGTGCCCTGAGGAAGGAAGAAGAGAGTAACACTGTTCATGCGTGGTGTGTAAGAAAGCGGTTCATGGGCTACTCTGAATGAAATTTCAGAAGAACTGTACTTACCATAGGCTCTATTGCAGAAAAACATCATTGAGGGATTTAATAACATCAGAAATTAGTAATAGAAGAAATATTATGATAAAATAAAAAATAAAATCTTCCACTTCATAGAGTGTAACCTGCCAACTGAAATCACTAGCATATTCTATATGAAATTTCAGTATAGAGAGAAAAAGGCATATAAAATTATTATTATTTTTGAGCTTTTAAAAATGAGTAGATTGTCTTTTTCTCTTTACCTGATAAGACCTGCATTCAGGGATCAGTTCTTCTGCAAATGATTATGGCTTCTGAAACGATCAAAAGGCTGTTTTCTCCACTGTGCTTTAGGTGTTAGACTAAAACTGCTGACCGATGGTGGGCCAGTGGGAATGGAAAGATGGAGTTTTCAATTATAAATTAGCGAAAATTATTGTGATATAACAGTTATACTTTTCTATGTAGTGTATTGTTATAGTGAGGAAATTTATATTCTCTGGCAAAAATGTAATGCCTACTCACAGTGTTTCTCCCATCAAATGACAACAAAATAAATGCCCCATAAGTGGAACAATGAACATAAGTTTGGAACAAACATTTAAAAATAAGCTAAAAAAAGATTATCATAGGATTTAAAAGCTATAATCATCCAAATATATTACAAAGGAAGATTTTTAAAGGTTTAAAGCCAGGATAGGAGTAAATAAAACTAAATAATGGATATAAGCAGTAAAATACACCCTGTTTTATTTTTGTAAGCTTTTGTATGGATGGAAGAGATGAAGAAGGAATTAATAGCATCTTAGTGTTTGAGAAAGGATGAAGGAAATTTCCTACAGTGGTTTTGTATGAGACATGGTTTCTCCATGAAAAGTTTAGGTGCGTTTGAAAAAATATTGTAGTAAAATATTTGCTTTAAGCCAATCTGTTCATTAAAAGAAGTCTCAAGTCAAGACTGTTAATTCATACCTAATGAAGATATCCCAGTGTATTGCATGGTTATTTTTCTCCACTCTTGAACATGTATGGGGATGAAGAAAACTCTTGAGAGAATATAACCAGAGTTCTTATCAATTGCCAGTACCCCCATTTAGGAGAAGATAAACTCCTCGTCCCTTATCAATTATTTAGACGTATGCTAATCATTGATGCACATATGATAAGTATTTTACTATTCCAGCAAAAGAGGAGATCAGTATAGACTAGAGCTTTCAGGGACGCCATCATAGAGAGTGGATATGATATAGCAGGCAAAAATTATATTATCACAAAAATAAGGCAGGGGTGAAAACACAAACATGGAAAAAATTTGAAGAGTCTAGCCTTATAATTTCATTCAATTCATTAAATCTGTGATTTAGGTAGTTATAAAGCATGGGGTTGTAAAGATCAATTATGTACCTCGCAAAGAAGGTGCCCACTTCCGCTTCCGCCATGATTGTAAGTTTTCCGACGCCTCCCCAGCCCTGCGGAGCTGTGAGTCAATTAATCCTCTTTGCTTCGTAAACTACTCGGTCTCAGTAGTTCTTTATAGCGGTGTGAAAACGGACTAACAGGTCACATGGCTTTTCCCCAATTAATTAGTATTGACTATTATGTTGCTTGTCATAGATAAAGGTGTAAAATAAGATTGTTGTATAAATAATCAGATGCCATGCCTGACTCATGAAATATAGAAGAAATGCGAATTATTTTGAAGATTAATATAACTTAGCAGGTTTATTTTATTTTACTGAACTATTGTGTTCTTTTGTTATTAATATTAAAAAGAAACAAGGGAGAATTCATCCAAGAGAGTTCATAAACCTGATGTTTTTAGTCCTCTATGTTTCTCAGAACTGTTTCAAAATAGAACAAATTTACTATGCAGGTAAAATCAAATTGTAGAAGGAAAATATAGGAGACAATAGGGTTAAGAACAAAAACACATAGTTTCAAGTACTACTTCATATTGGTGAGAGCTTTAAAAGCAGAGGATGAACTGTTTTTCAAATATGCTTCCTGCTGTTATGATACACCCTGGGGGGATCCACAGGTCCTACAGATATCTTGGGAAATGGTTGAAAGCTCTTTACCTACTCTAATCTACAGACTGTGTATTACTTAAATAATATGGTAGCTTTGATCTTGCTATTGTAACTGCATGATTTGATAGAAAAAATAGTTTGTACTCTAAAATCTTAGATGGTGTGGTTTGACAAATTTCTGCTGTAAGTTTCTGCTTATCTCTTACTTGCTATGCACAATGGCTCTGTCTTGATTATAGGTTATATTCTAAGTAGATTGCTGGATTTGATTGTGTATTAGAAGCTTGTTCAATTTCAGGGTAACCAGTGTTTATACTAATTAATGAATTGCTTGCTTTAATCAGGAAGAGAATACTGATGATTCTAGGAAGGGGAAATAGAAAACAACTGATGGTTCTATTATTTTCTCGACTTGATTAGAGGGACATTGGTTAATTCAAGTGTTTTTATCAATTATTGAGAAACTAATTTGTTGTAGAAAACAAATGAAGAAGAAAAACAGAGATAAATGAAAAGTAAATATTTTCTCTTTTTCTCATATTTTCCTTTTAAATTTGTTATTTAATTTTTAATTTTTTTTCTTAAATATGGAAAGTTCTGGGGCATTAGTAAGGTAGAGTAAAAGAATTATGCTCTTATCACCTATAAAAACAAAGTCACTAAGAAGTGACCACTCTACATATTGATTTTCCTGGTAAAGGATTTTTTAAAAGCCTGTGTGGAGAATTCACAGAAACAAAGGACAAGAGCTTGTGTTAGCACACAACTTTCTTTACTGCTCTCAAAGAGATGCCAGAATTACAGCTATCCTAAATTCGTGCTCCTCTGATGCTTTTGACGAAGCATAAGAAAAATACATAAGCCATGACCATAAAAGGGACTACAAAAGAGGTAATGCATTAAAATAAAATTAAATCATCCTAATGTTCTAGAAAATTATCCAAAAAAAATCTAGGGATTCTTTTCCTTCCACTTAAAGTCGGCTTAGGCAAGTTATGCATTGATAGAAGACGTTTACAAATAAAGGCATTTTTTTTTTCACAACTTAATGTCAGTGAAGGAGATAAACAGTTAAAAGTGATGAATTTCCTAGAGATGTACCTGCCCTGTTGGAGATGACAGCCACAGTTATTTTACTTCATGGCTGTAACTGGATTACTTGTTTTTGTTTTTGTTCATAATTTATTAGTCACTAACTAAGTGCTGGATATAAACTAATGAACAAAACCAAGTATTTTTCTGAAATTATTAAAGGCTAACCTGTCCTTCAGTTTTAAAAAATCATTAATATTTATGTGGTAATATTTAATAACAAATTCACCTTAGTTTAATTTAGTACAATTTTAATAGCAATCCTAATTGTATTTGTTTGTAAGCTTTACTCTCCATAGTTTTTTAATATTCACTCTTCAAATTTGAAATAATTCATTAATTTTCTTTTTGTTGCTGATGAAGATGATATTAAACAGATGGCAAAATCTAAGGTATTTGACGTGTAAAAGTAAAGCAAAATTGCCCACATGACACCTGAACGACAAGCAAATGGTAGTCTAGCAACTGTTAAAAGGATTGAGAAAACTGATTTTAACAATTACAAAACATTCCACTTGTCCCATAGTAGGAATTCAAAAAATTTCTTTGGAACTAAGCAATTATATTCAGAAGTAATTCAGATTGGTATTTCAAAAGTAAAAAAAAAAAAAATTAAGAAATATAGTATTCGACCCTTTTATTAAAAAAATCAGTAAACACAGATCCCTCTGGGAAAAAAAAAGCACAGAAGACTGACAAGTTAGTACAGCCAAAGTAGACCACTTATTAGAAGGAAAAATTAGCAATGAATGACAAAACTGAGACATTAGAAACTTGTAGAAAATTGGCTGGGCACGGTGGCTCACGCTTGTAATCCCAGCACTTTGGGAGGCCGAGGCGGACGGATCACAAGGTCAGGAGATCCAGACCACGATGAAACCCCATCTCTACTAAAAATACAAAAAAATTAGCCGGGCATGGTGGCGGGCGCCTGTAGTCCCAGCTACTCGGGAGGCTGAGGCAAGAGAATGGCGTGAACCCGGGAGGCAGAGCTTGCAGTGAGCTGAGATTGCGCCACTGCACTCCAGCCTGGGCGACAGAGCAAGAGTCTGTCTCAAAAAAAAATAAAAAAATAAAAAAAAAGAAACTTGTAGAAAATTACATGTAGTATTTTGAATACAAATAAAGTTTCATACATAATATATTTTACATTTTAATGTCAAGTCTTCCAAGTTAATATGATTTTCAACTTTAAAGTTAATACATTTTTCATTTAATCAACCATTAATTTAATGATTCTTTAGCAGTTACTAGATTCTTACAAACTGCCAGTCTTGTGATACATATAATGCAAACATCATTAGACATATTCCCTGGAATTAAAGAGATAATTATTTTAAAATACAAAGGAAAACATCATCAAGTAAAAAGAATAGACAACTAAGAAAAACTGCGCAATTGTGGTGAATTGCATGAAAAATGGCAACATATTATTTTTATCTCTGAATGTAGAGCACTTTGCAGTATAATATTATAGCTCTTCCCATTATATTGCAAAGACCACTTTGCAATATAATATTGTAGCTCTTCCCATATAAGTTATGCAATTTGTTTTGACCAATATGATATTAACAAAAATGATTTAAGAAACAGATTGATAAATTCTTGCACACTGGGACTTTTCCTCTTTCAGTTCTTGGAACCCTGAGAGCACCATGTGAAAAAGCCTGAGCAAACCTGCTGGAGTATGAAAGGCCATGTTTTCATCTCGAAAACATAAAGAAAATGTCACATATATACACAACAGAATACTATTCAGCCATAAAAAAAAAAAAAATGAAATCATGCCTTTTGCAGTAACCTGGATGGAACTGGAGTTCATTATCTTAAGCGAAACAAGCCAGACATGACAAATATCACATGTTCTTACTCATAACTAGGTGCTAAAAGAGGCTTATACGTTGACGTAGAGTGTGAAATAACAGGCAAAGAAAACTTAGAAGGGTGACAAGGAGGGAGTGTGATGGATAATGAGAAATTACTTGGGTACAATTTACGTTATTTGAGTAATGGATCCTCTGACTTTACCACTACACGTGTAACAAAATTGTACCCCATGAATACAAAAATACAGAAATACAAAGAGTGTCTTTCTTTTCTTTCTTTTCTTTTTTTTTTTTTTTTTTTGTTTGAGATGGAAACTTACTCTGTCACCCAGGCTGGAGTGCAGTGGCACCATCTTGGCTCACTGCAACCTCCACCTCCCAGGTTCAAGCGATTCCCCTCCTTCAGCCTTCCAAATAGCTGGGACTACATGTGTGTGCCATCATGCCTGGCTAATTTTTGTATTTTTAGTAGAGATGGGGTTTCACCATGTTGGCCAGGCTGGTCTCGAACTCCTGACGTCAGCTGATCCACCCACCTCGGCCTCCCAAAGTTCTCGGATTACAGGTGTGAGCCACTGTGCCCAGCCAAAAATGCCTTTCAACCATAAGATATAATCAGACAACTGCTAGATAAGGACAGAGCCTGACAGATCAACTAGGCAGGTCTAAACCACCAATAGTTGAGCCCAAAAGTCCTGAAAAATAGTTTTGGGGAATAAACTTTGGATGGTTCATTATATAACATAAAACAAACTATTTTAGAAATAATATAAGGTTTTAATGAAACATCCCTATTTTGCTTGTTAATTTTATAGAATTAAGAGACAGAAGTGTTAGCTACTGTAAAACTTATTCGTTTATTATATTTATAATGAGTTTAGACTCAGAAAAGTGTCAGAAATAGTTCACTCTGTATGTATAATCTTCACCAGCTTATCCTAGAGTTAATAACTTACATAAGCATAGTATGATGAGCAAAACCAGAAGTTAGAATTGGAACAAATACTATTAACTATAATAAATTTCTCCACTAATTCGTTTTTTACATGTTGGAATTCAGCACTCCACACTGCATTCAGTGGCTCTAGCTTCTTAGACTCCAACTGGTGACAGTTCTTCCGTCTTTCCAGTCTTTCATTGCAATGATACTTTTCAAAAGTGGTGGCCAGTTTGAAAATGTGTCTTCGTGTGGTGCAGTGGCTTACGCCTGTAATACCAGCAATTAGGGAGGCCATGGCGGGAGGGTCGCATGTGCTCAGGAGTTCCTGCCTGGACAACATGGTGAAACCCCTCTTTACTAAAAATATGAAAATTAGCCAGGAGTGGTGGTGCACACCTGTAGTTCCAGCTACTCTGGAGGCTGAAGCAGGAGAATCACTTGAGCCCGGGAGGAGGGAGGCTTCAGTGAGGCAAGTTTTTGCCACTGCATTTCAGCCTGGGAGATGGAGTGACACTCTGTCTCAAAAAAAAAAAGAAAAAGAAAAAGAAAATGTGTCTCAATTTAGGTTTATCTAATCATTTTTTCAGATTAGAATGAAGTTACATATTTTTTGTAAAAACCCGGCAGTTATGGTGAGAGCTACTTAGTGCATTTGTAAAGATTGCATGCTGTGTCTTTTTTTTTTTTTCGAGACAGAGTCTCACTCTGTCGCCCAGCTGGAGTACAGTGGCGCGATCTCTGGGCTCACTGCCACCTCCGCCTCCTGGGTTCACGCCATTCTCCTGCCTCATCCTCCAGAGTAGCTGGGACTACAGGCGCCCACCACCATGCCTGGCTAATTTTTGTATTTTTATAGAGACGGGGTTTTAACCGCATTGGCCAGGATGGTCTCGATCTCTTGACCTCGTGATCCACCCGCCTTGGCCTCCCAAAGTGCTGGGATTACAGGCGTGAGCGTTATGGTATTGATTTGGAAGACTAACAAGAGGGTTTCTTCCAGATTTCTCCACTTGTTAAACTTGCAGTAAAATAAAACTGTTAAATTTAAAATATGCCAGACGTATAGTAGTTAAGTATATTTTATATGAGTGATTCCCCATGAAGTAAACCAGAGGATATTAAGTTGTCTAAAGTATAGTGCAAAAGTTATAGTTTTAATGAGAAAATATAGTCAGTAAAGCAATGTGTACTTAAAAAAAATTACCTGTGTTGATATTATACTATGGCATTAAAACATTTAACATCTTGAGTACACCACTTTTCTTCTTATGGATGAAGAGGTGGGTTTTGCGGGTTTATTTTTTATAAAGAGTCATTACACAGTATTTAAAATTTTTAACAGTCAAGTTTCAATAGGTGAAACTGTGGTGACAGAAAATTCAGCATGTCATTGTTAGGTAACAGTGGTTCTCTGCTTTTTATTCATTATCACTCCACAATAAAAAAATAAATTTAATTTAAATTCTCCTCATTCATAATGCTTGTGTTAAAATCAGAATCATTTATTTTCCTTTTACTTGTTATATTAGGAGCTGGTGGTTGTTAGTGTCTCTACTCATGTGACTTATTCTAGGACTCAGGTGGAAGGAGCAGCCTCTGCCAGTCACATACTGTTGTTGAAGGAGAAAGTAAGAAAGCTGGTAAATGCACTCAATGTCTCTTAAGCCCCATGCTTAGAAAGGGCTGTTAGGCAGGTTCACTGGGCACTGGTTATGAACTTATCTTGAGTTCAGTGAGACAGAACACACTCATATGCAACAAGTTACATAAAGTGCATTTATTACAATATATAGGCAACAAGGGACAACAGAATCCTAGGATTTATTGTAAACCAATGCCCCAGGACTCAGGATAGCTGCCCAGGGTGAATAGAGTCTCACTTGGATGTGTCCCACTTGCGGCAGTTAAAGGACTCCTAAAGGCAACCAAACCCAGGTTATATACCTCAGGGAAAACATGACCAGACAGGTTAAAACACTGAAGGACCTCCTATTTCTAGCAGAGAGAAGAACAGAACCCAGGCTATTCTTAGTTCCCCTCCTAGCTCAGGATGTTGTATTCCCAGCATGTTCTTAGTTTTTCTTGAATATTACAGCAAGAAGGGAGAAAAAACTGGGATGGTCCAAGGCCACATTGAGAAAGGTTTTGCAATGTATCTGTCACTTCTGCTTCTATTTCACTGGTCAGAACAAATCAAATGAGCAAATATGATCTGATAGGATGGGGGGAAATATTCCTCCCATAGGAATTCAATGCAAATCATGACAATGACATGGGGTCTGGAATCTTATTACAAGGAAGGCAGTGAGTGAATAGTGGAAAACAATAATAAAATTTACACAGAGTGGAACACTAAAGCAGGCCACCAACGTTTGATTTCTAGCCTATCCCTTTACTAGCTGGAGGGGCTTTAAAAAGCCATTTAGCTTTCTCATGATTATTCTCATATGCAGAATGGGAAAACAAAAAATACTTACCTCATAGGGTTGTTTGGAGGATTAACTGAGTTCACATAAATAAAGCATATAGAATATTTCCTTGAACATTTTGTGTGATATAATATATGTATTAATTAGAGTGCATATATAAGTGTTTATTATGTCACATGGACAGACACACACACACATACCCCCAAATACATGCACAACAAACAACTTTGCTCGTGGTTAAACTAGCCTCCTTTAACAATACTTTAAAATTCTTTTTTTTTTTTTTTTTTTTTGAGACAGAGTCTCACTCTGTCACCCAGGCTAGAGTGCAATGGAACAATCTTGGCTCACTGCATCCTCTGCCTTCCGAGTTCAAGCGATTCTCCTGCCTCAGCCTCCTAAGTAGCTGGGACGACAGGTGTGTGCCACCACGCCTGGCTAATTTTTATATTTTTAGTAGACACGGGGTATCGCCACGTTAGCCAGGCTGGTTTTGAACTTTTGGCCTCAAGTAATCCGCCTGCCTCGGCCTCCCAAAGTGTTGGGATTACAGGCCTGAGCCACTATGCCTGGCCTGAAATTCTGTCTTATTGAAGACTATTACATGCATTGAGTTTTAAACAAAAGATTGATTTTTTCTCTATTTCTATCTTATCTAAGTTCAGCTCTGTAGCAACTTTTAAAAGCTCTAAATTAAATTTATTTCCCAAGGTGTCATGCAGATATTGCTGTTTGCAACAAAATTGCAAAACACAAACTTTGCAATATTTTTGTATGGCTCTATCAGAGTATTATGGCAAATTTAAAAAAACATTTTAGAAACATAAGCTTTTATGGAAAGCAAAGCTTCTATTGCTTAACATGACACAGTTGAAACCCGAGTTTATTACTCTGGCTCAGAACTCTCTTAGGAGCTCAATCAACTACCTATACACTTCCCCTTGGGTATCCACAGCCACCCCACACTAAATGCAACCAAGTTTGAACTCATGATATTCTCCAAAAAACTTGATTGTGATCCAATGATCCCTTTTTCGTTAAAAGATATAATCGTTCCTCTAATCGTGCAAGCCAGAAACATAAGAATCATGTTTTATATCACCCTGTTTTACTGTCGGATTTACCCTTTTTCTAGACCCCATCATTATCTTCTTAACTACATCTCAAGTCTATCCACCTCTCCATATTTGCCTACTAGGCCTAGACATTTCATCTTTACCCCAGGTGGCTGCAATAACTTAATAGTTCATGTCCCCACATCTTTCTTCTCCATCTTATATCCTTGTACACATGTGCACAACCGTTTCAAACACTGCAGCCAATGAAATACTTTAAAACGCGTATTTAGCTGTTTGCCCTAATTTGAAGGTACCGTTAGCATGGCTACATCTCCACATTAATTTCTTATCATTGTTCTTCCAACTCTATCTATGTGAACCACACCAACCCTGTTTACCTTACTATGAGCACCAAGCCAGGCACAGCAGCTACAGAAAACTTTGCCTGAATCATTTTTCCACCCCATTCATTGCTTCTATCATCCTTAGATCTCAGTTTCATGAATTTCTCCTAAGGCCCCTCTAAGACCTGAATGATTGGGTCAGATATCTTATTGTCAGCTTTCATAAAGCCATTAATTTCCTTTCATGGCACTTAGAGCACCAATTTTACTTTGTTTGACTATGTACTTAATACCTGACTCTACTATGAATTTGTAGCTCTGTAATTACAGGAGTTTGGCTTTGTTGTTGTTGTTCACCTTTATTTCCCCAATACTAAGCATAGGCGCTGTCATAGTAGGCATTTGATGAATATCTAATTGCTCATTAATCATTATCTAAATCTCAAGAGTGTGGGCTAATTTGAATTAGAAAATATATGCCAAAATAATTAATAAAGAGCTGTATGTAGGTTCTTCATTATTAATGCAATTCATTATTGAGACTTACCTGGAAGTCATGAAATCAGTCATTCAATTTTAAAAGAAAATATAGGTGGAGTATATGAAAGGAATAGGCAGAAACAGTATACCTAGACCTATCTAAACTACTTTATTTATTATTTCTTACTCTATTTATCTTAATAAGCAACCTAGTACTAAAGGTGGGAAAGAAAATTGCTGGAGCTGATAGAGACCCAATACATCTACTACTTATGAAAATTAAAACCAGGTATAAGAGTTAAGATTTTTATCTTCAGGCATTAAACATTGTGATAAGTTTATTCTATAAGGAAATTCTGGGTTTTGGCATACATTACACCAATATGTTTATTATATATCTTTTTTGGAGGATCTAGATACTTATATAGGTATCTGTGAAACATTTTAGCATGAAGAAAAATATATTTCTGTTATACATTTTAGAAAAGTAAGTAACATGCAATTATTTTATTAGCATTGTTTGTTAGCTAGTTAATAATATGAAAATTTTACCTGATTTCCACACTCTCAGCTCTACTCTGAGCTCACAAAAAATATAATTTTTAGTTTCTCCTCCTTAAGAGATCTTTTTCCATGCAGAAATATCTCACATCTTAAAAAAACTAATTTTTAATTTATATTTTAAGTCATTTGTTCTCCATGATGTAACTGAAAATGTGATCAGATTTGATTGCTTGCCAAAATATGTGAGTTTTATTCTAACAGAAAAACATACAGATATGTTCCAAGATAAGTATTGAAAAATATATGAGAATAAATTTTGCAAGCTCTACACTTAAATTTTTTAACCCCAAAAATGTGTTAAATTTGTGTGGTCTTTGGTAATAAAAATAGTCAAAGTCAGTAATCATAAACCACTTTTGGAATGTTACATATTGCCTAAATGTGTCTATAAGAGCAAATAATACATTTACTTATACATAAAAATACATGGCGAGATGTATGTGTTTCTAATTTAAAACAAAACAACAAAAATTACAGGAATATGGGATATGCAATTTTTAGAATGGATTATCCCACGAGGAGGGCCTGCTGATGTTAGACATTATGGATGGGGGTGCCGAGGAAGTTACTCATGTCAGAGAGAATGCTGTCTGAATGAAGCAAACTATGCAATCAACTAAAAATCTTACAGTAACGAGCCCTTTTTGCATGGAGAGAGATAAACTACTTCTTCATACCTGCAGATTTGCACTCTAATATTAGCTAAATGGCTCATGGTGTTGGTCATTTGGAGACTTGACTTGCATGTGGGATGTCTCCATGAAATCCTAATATAATTCTCAACATTTTAAAGTATAAAAAGCACAATATTTAGAGATCAGTATCCTCGGTTTAAGCTTTTACTCTGCTACACATTACCGTTGTGGTTTTGGAAAATTTCACTACACAGAAATTTTTCTGTAAAGTGAAAAAATAAATTAGTCTATAATACTCAGAATCACAGAAAAACAAAGTCAAGTCACATATGTAAATGATATATGAAAACTGAGAACTTTTAAAATTATATAGCTGTTATTTTATTGTTACTATCATAATTTTTGTTTATTGTAACTACAGGATAAATAAATATGTATATAAACACCCCAATGACTGGAACGACCATATTTATTTTAATACAGATCATGATTTTACATGCCTGAGTATAACTTCCATTTTTAAAAGACTGGCATAATGGATTATAACAAATTATTAATAATTCCAAAAAGCATTATGAAAATTACGAGAAGTTGCTCAGGAAACAGCACAATCTGTGGCCCACAGTGAACAGTGAAGGTCAACTTCTCCCCAGCTTGTTTCTTCCCTATGTTGTACAAAGAGTTAAATTACAGCTCTCAGAGGTGAAGAGGGGAGTTAGTGGTAAGTCTGAGACCAAGATTCCCTGCATTTGACAGCTTTGATTGATCTTATAATTGCACATTTTGCAAAACAGTTAAGTTAGAGAAATTACAGTTCTATACATGGAACTCTGCTAGAGAAAATAAATAAGCCAAAATTACTATAATGAGTGCAAATATTAAGTCCACTGTTGTATTAATTCATTACTATACTGAATAGCCTGGAAAATGTATCGCTGTGAATAATCACAATTTCCTTGGACAGCAGTTTCTTCACTATTTTTACTTAATTGTCAAGACAAATGGCTTACTGTTTACTTATTTTTGAGTTTGTATTGTCCATAAAATTGTAAGAATTAATGAATTCTGCATTTATATATACCACCAAATACTGAATTTTTATAAAAGATATATTTATTATACTGAGGAGAATATCAATGCCTAATGTTTTTCCGGAAGAACTTTTAGCAAATATTGATTCATTAGTTCACAACTATGTGTGACATTTCAATTTTTAATGTCATAAATCAAATGGAAATATAATTAATATTCACTTCAGATTGTAAGTATCCTTCATAAGATTTGATGACAGATGGCCCATTTTTCACTTGATTCATCTTGGGCTTATAATATTGATATAAGTCACTTAAAATTATCCTGACATTTCAACATGTTAAAAAGTCAGAAAGCATTATTTTATTTGACAAGCGATAAAGAAGAGCAATGTGACCCTCTTTATTTCATAAGCAAGACATCAATAATTGACTTGCAGAGATTCTTCTTTCTTGCACCCTTTATATAACTAAGTCACCATTAATGATTGACTTTTGTTGGAACTCTGTCAACTTTTCTTTATTGTAGACTTGCTCCAAGGTATCAAAAATAGCTTAAAGATCTAATATGTAAGTTTTTACACATCAAATATTTTGATATCTTGGTTTACACATTCCTACACTTCCCAATTTTATAGCAGTTTATTAACTATTTTTAGCTAGTCATCAAGAAAAGTGGATACTGCTTACTTATTTTGGAATTGACATTGTCGGACATTTATTTCAACTCTTTTAGCCATTTGTTCTCTGTATTTTCTCCTTCATTCTTTCCCTGGCAATTAGATTTCTGAAAACTAGTATTTATTATATGAATGAATAAACTAAAACTTTGACATTTATTTATGAAATAATTATAAAATCAATAAAACAAGTTCTGTCTTCATAATTACACGTTGATCAATTAGAATTAGATTTCTTTTCAGTAGAGTGACAGGGAACAGATTATTTAAGAGTGTGCCAAGTGAATAGCTATCCAAACTGTGATTAAAAATAGAATACTGGGCTTACACACACAACTGATAACACTGATGGAGAAAAATTGGTTTGGCTATTCTTTGAAGATCCTTAAAAGCAATATTCTAAGACTCTCGGCGGAGCTTGCAGTGAGCCGAGATTGCGCCACTGCACTCTAGCCTGGGCGACAGAGCGAGACTCCGTCTCAAAAAAAAAAGAACTTTTATGTCTAAATTTTATTTATTCTCTAACTCATTCCATAAAATTTAATACATTTTACTTTTTTCCCTAAATCAAAACATTTATGTATTATGACATCTCCATGATAGATGCTGTTTCAAGGTTGATTTCTGTCTTATATTGCTATACAAACCAAAAGGCATTAAAAGCAAATACCCTAAACATGGGCTAAATGAATCATGATGTTTATTTTTCACAGTTATTCAAATACTTGGTCGAGCTCATTAAAAATTTAGGATATTACTTTTGACAAAGAATAACATTTTAAACTTTTATTTCCTTATAGAAGCAACAAAGCACAAGAAGTGACTTATTATTGAATTTTTTCACATTTGATATTAATGTTGACACAATAGCCCAATTAAATTGTACTTTGAATCAGTAGTAATGTACGCATATTTTTACAAAAATATTTGGAGAAATATAAAAACTTCATGGTCAATGAGCAGATGAGTCATTCAGGAGAGTATAGGGCGATGAGGACAGGATGCCCATATGACCACATGTAGAAAAAATATATATGTATCTGGCAATTAATGATTCTTATCAAAAGAGTATGCTATCGTAAAGAATGAGAATAGAAATAAATTGCTTCTTGTTGCAGAGTTGGAAATTGGTTTCCAAATGGAAAATGTAACTAGCTTGTCTTGGGACAAAAATTACATTATTACATTTTTATTTTTACTGTGCTTTGGGAGGAGGTGGCAGGAGGATTGACAGTTGTCAGCGTTTACTAGAAGAAAGTACTATGGGAATGTGTGTTGACTTCAACTACTTCGAATGACAAAAATCTACAATTTTAATGGATTACGATTACTTTTATGTCTATGGAATATGCATGATTGAATTCTTCCCTCCCCTCTCTGATCATTGCTATTATAATTAGCATTCCATTGCTGCTACTACTATCTCCTAATAAAGATAGGATGATCAGTTCTGAACCTGTGACATATACGGGCAATTGCATGTTTGATAAGATGTGAAGAGTGGTGGGAAAAATCCCAGCTTTCTAAAATAGTGTCTTCGAATTCAGATTTCAAAACTTTTACGTTTTATTAAATAAATCCATTTGTTTCTTCTCCCTTGGTAGTTTTAAATGCACATATTTCTGAGGGGGTAAGTTCATATACAACAGGACCCTGGCGGAGGATGTCATTAAGATGGGATGCTCTGGACAAAGGTTTCTGGAGAGATAAGTAGAAGGATTAAAAAAAAAATTTGGCTTCTCGACTTAAATTTACTTGTTTTTTTTTTCCTGCCATTTCCCTTCACCAAATAATACTATTAAAAATTTACGTTTTAAGGTTACATGCAGTGGCTTACACCTGTAATCTTAGAAATTTGGGAGGACGAGGTGGGTGGATCACTTGAGGCCAGGAGTTCGAGACCAGCACATAGTGAAATCCCATCTCTCTCTCTCTCTTAAATAAATAAATAAATAAATAAGCCAGGCATGGTGGCAGCTCCACCTGTAATCTGTAATCCCAGCTACTTGGGAGGGTGAGGCAGGAAAATCGCTTGAATCCAGGAGGCAGAGGTTGCAGTGAGCCAAGATTGCACCAGTGCACTCTAGCCTGGCGGACAGAGCCAGACCCTGTCTCAAAAACAAATTACTTTTAAAAATACTAATGTTGACCAATTATAAAATATAAACAGAAGTATCAAAACCTTGAAAATGCCTCACCAAGAGTTGTACAACAGGGGCAATTTTGTGAGAGCAACTTTTCCAATTGACGTTCAATTTTGTAGGTTGAAGAATTTCATTAATCAAAAAAAAAAAAATTCAAACTCTGGATTCATTAAACTAACTCCCAATGTCGGGGTTTTGACCTTTCTCAGTAACTGTTGCTACCTATTTCTGCTTTCTGAATCTGAGAAAAATGCTTGTATTTTTCTTTCCATATTTTCATCTTCTACCATAGGAAAATATAGTATTATAAAAGCAAACCCCTAATCCCGAGGCATTCCAGAAGCTCATTCAGTTCTGTTTTCCTTTGGCCCTGAGATTTCCCCACTCACTTTCAGGAATAAACAGCTTCAGAATGCAATCTTTATAGCTTTAATAGCTCCTGGCATTCACAGTCTCTCAAGCTCAAACCACTCTTTAAACTCTCCTTGTTCAAACACTTGAGGCTTCTGGATTCAGTCATTCAGTGCTCTGAAGTCTCCCAGGTTTTCCACTTCCTTTTCTCTCCTGGTTTCCTTTCTTCTTAACTGGATACAATTGAACCTGCTTTGTGTCAATCTTATGAGCAAAATGAGGCACTTGAAACATTTTCAGTTTCGTTTTACAATATATGATCTGCTTACACATTTTTCATAAAAGACATTCATTTGCCTTAACACCAGCTTTAAGATATCTGTATAGGATATTTTATATTATCCTATATATCCTAAATTAGTCAAAATGTTTATTTGCTAAAGGTAGCTGAGAGCTTAAGTGTGAATTTTCCTTTATATTGTTCTCAGAGGACATGGCTTTTCTGGAAGATAATTCTGTTGAAGCAACAATTTAAAATGGAAATGGATTAAATGTTTCCTTAAGTCGTTCTAGAGCTGTGTGATCCAATATGATATCAAGTAGCCACATATGACTATTGAAAATTTGAAATATTGTCAATCGTAATTGAGATGAGCTGCAGATACGAAATACACGCTGATATGCAAGCTTTAATATGAAAAATAATGTAAAATATTTCATCGACAATTTTGGCAGTTATTGCAATTGAAATAATATTTGGATATATTGAAGTAAAAAGATATTATACTTAATTTCATCTTTTACCTTTTATATTTTATGTGACTACTAGAAAATTAAAAATTTGTTACAGTGGCTTGCATTTATTATTTATTATAATTCTATTGGACAACATTTTTCTCCTTTTTTTTTTTTTTTTTTTGAGATGGATTCTGTCACCCAGGCTGGAGTGCAGTGGCATCATGTTGGCTCACTGCAACCTCCGCCTCCCGTGTACAAGTGCTTCTCCTGCCTCAGCCTCCCAAGTAGCTGGGACTACAGGTACATGCCACCATGCCTGGCTAATTTTTGTATTTTTAGTAGAGATGGGTTTTCTTCATTTTGGCCAGGCTGGTCTCAAACTCCTGACCTCAGGTGATCCACCCACTTCGGCCTCCTAAAGTGCTGGGATTTCAGGTGTGTCACCATGCCCGACCAATGGGACAACAGTGGTAGAGAATTAAAACATGGCATTTTGCGGGTGTGATGGTGGGCGCCTGTGATCCCAACTACTTGGGAGGCTGAGGCAGGAGAATCACTTGAATCTGGGAGGCAGAGGTTGCAATGAGCTGAGATCATGCCATTGCACTCCAGCCTGGGTGACAAGAGCAAAACTCCGTTTAAAACAAAACAAAACAAAAAACCATGGCATTTTGCCAGGGTAAGCTAACTAAATTATTTGAGCTATTTTTGAATAAATAAATGATGAATACAAATATATGCACATGTAAATACGTGTAATTCTATCTGTATGTTCATATTTATACATAACGTCTATGGATTCCCACCCTCAAAATTCTGACCCTCAATGTGATGGTATTTTGAGATGGAGCTTTTGAGAAGTAATTTGGGTTAGATGAGGTCACTGAGAGTGGAGCTCTGGTTTGACAGAATTAATATCTTTAGAAAAAGAGACACCAGAGAGCTCTATCCTTTTCTGCCATGTGAGACAGAACAAAAAGACCATGGTCTATAAATCAAGAAGAAAGCCCTCATCAGGAACCCAACTGGTATGCATTTTGACTCTGAACTTTCCAGCCTTGAGAACTGTGATAAATACATATCTGTTATTTAAGTCACCCAATCTATAATGTTCTGTTATTGTAGTCTAAGACAATAAACACGTATACATATGTACATTTATACATATACTTATATCTAATTTATAGATGCATGTATAGACACACAAACACACAAATACACACACATATTCTTGAAATAGAACGACTAAAGCAATTGCTTGAGGATTTTTATGCTTATGCACTTCTCGCTTCTCTTCTCTTTGCCAAGGCACAATGTTCTAATTTTGTTGCCGCTCTATGAGGCATGTCAGTGGTGTTTTTATTTTTATTTTTTCTCTGAAAACTAAAAACGTAGAAAGCTTAATATGACAAATGCAAGAGTTAATTTTTTAATGTTTTCTTATTGTGTGTTTAGAAAATACTTATCTAAATTCACTTTATTGCTTGAAAGAAATTGGAATTGCCTCAATAAACTTTGAGATTATGACTCATTGCTATTCTAAGAATAAAGTTATGCATTTTAATATGGATTATTTATTTGAATAGCATGAGCATGAAACGTTTTTGTCATATGCAGATCATAATCAGAAAACCCTTTAGAAGCTAGGATAAGTTTCACCTAGAAAAAGCATTGATAAGGCATATTTTTTTGTGTGGCTTATATGCTATTGTACCACCGTTCTAGCAAAGAAAATATAATGTTTCTTTCCAACTGTTTTATTGCTGCATTTCAGCCTTACATTGTACTCATCAAAATTCTCTATAATATTTTTATCAAAGTCTCTGAAATGTATGGGCACAAAGCAAACAGATGCCAATTGATTTTTTTAATCAAGGTTTTTTTTTTTCTAAAATATCACATTTTATTTTCTTAATGTCTAATAGTTCTAATGTTCTTCTATAGTCATTTATTTATCAAGCACTATTCTCAATTTTAAGAGAGAAGTTTTATATAAACTTAGTGACTTATTTTTATGAAAAAAATTGTCATGATCTAGTGGAGACTCTATGAAACAGTAAAAGAATAATTAGAAACAATTGAAGGAGAACCAGACAATGATTTAAGAGAAGATACTGATTTTGACTATATTTGACTACATTTAATATATTATTTAATACAAATGCAAACATATCCAGGTATTAGGAAAGCTAGAAAATCCATGTTAATAGAATGATATACAAGTGGAGAGATGATGAATATGGAACAATTTTACAATTTTTAAAGCAAGGAACTATTGTTACTGATATAACTGAAATCTAAAGATATGTATACAATTATCTACTCAAAAAAAGAGTTACAGTTTACCCAAGTAAATTTTACTCCTTTGGGAAGCATCTGGGTAATGATAATAAAAGCCTTCTACATTACAGAATCTGATTTTAATCCTTACTTCATACGTGATCCTGAGGACATTACTACTCTAAGATCTCAACCTTTTAATCCATCAAAAGAAGATAATTATAATTTTCCTACTGAGGGATCTCATGTTACTCAGGAAAACAAAAGCTGTTTGAAAAGTGTTGGTAAAATACTAATATATGTTCTTGCAATTTAAACCAAGTTGAAATGTTCAAGAATTGGTAACTAGTCTGCAAAGTAATGGAGATTAGTGTGCTCATGTGAGGCCTAGTGATTTAAGCAGGATTCATGTAGGAGCTGTACCTGCATAGTATGGAAGAAGTGTGGTGGCAGATGTACCTAGAGACTTAGCAGAAGAGAAGTGCTGTATCCTATTTGCCACAGATTATGGATAAAAGATTACATTTGCCCCCAAATTCAATGAAAATGCAGATTCTCAGCATCTATGTTTAAATTACAGAATTCATCAGTACATATATATAGTATATATGTCTACATATACACCAAGGTGGGGGGACATCATCCAATCATTTGAGGGCCCAGATAGAATAAAATTCTTTTTGTTTTTTCTCTGATTATTTTATATTTATTTGAGACAGAGTCTCTCACTCTGTCACCCAGGTTGGAGTGCAGTGGCAGGATCATGGCTCACTACAGGCTCAGGCCATCCTCCCAACCTCAGCCTCTGAGTAGCTGGGACTACGGGAGCATGCCGTCACAGCCCACTTTTTACTTTATTTCATTTTATATTTTATTTTATTTTATTTATTATTTTATTTATTTCATTTATTTTATTTCTTGTATAGATGGGGTTTGTCCATGTTGTCAGGCTGGTCTCCAACTGCTGGGCTCAAGCAATCCACCTGCAGCGGCCTCCCGAAGTTCTGGGATTACTGGTGTAAGCTATTACCCTTGGCCCAAATTCTCTTGTTCTTCTTGACATCCGTCTTCTCCTGTCTGACACCGGCTCCTCCGGTTCTCAGGCCTTGGGACTCAGAATGAGTTAACCCGTTGGCTTTCCTGGGTCTTGAGCTTGTGGAAGACATATCTGGAGACTTCTCAGCCTCCAGAATCAGGAGAGCCAATTCTCACAGTAAGTCTCCTCTTACATATCTATCTACATAGTGTTGCTTCTATCTGTATGCAGAACCCTAACTAATAAAACTGGGGAGACTTCTAAGATGTGGGAACATCTCTGATAGGTTCAAAAGCAGACATAAAAAAGGTGGGTACAGAAAATCTTTCTGATTTAAACAGAGACTAAAGATTGGAGAATAAAAAAAATTGAACAGAACGAGAATGAATGGACAATAATTACAAGCTTCAGAGCAAGTAATTTATGGTTACGATGATGTTCTGTGCATATTAAACACACAGAAGCATTCAGGATGAAGTAGATGAGGAAGAGACTGAAGAATGACTATGAAGGAAGTTATCACCAAATTATGCATCTGAAAGAATTGACAAGGAGAAAATGACTGGGCTTTAGGAGAAGAACATTGAAACAATAATAAAAAAAAAACCTCTTGATCTTCTCCCTGGTGTTCTATAGTACACACGTAAACACAATCATATATATTTGTAAACATTTGACACATTTTTTAAAGCTTGTTTCCAAACTTTGAATGCTTTACAAAGAGTAAGCTTTTGTTTTATTTTCAGGATATTATGAATATGTTAAAGTTCTATGTTTTCTGGAATAGAAGTGATATTGAGGTGCAATTATGTCATAACATTAAAACAAGGTATTTTGGCACTTGTCAGTTGATGTAACGATAGTACATATTTTGCATAAAAAATTTTGAGTATGGTCACTGAGTAAATAAATGTATATGCGTATATATTATTTTCAGTTTTTAGAACCATTTTGTATTAAAATGAATAATAAAAACTAATTTATCCTATTTTCTTTTCTCAAAGGATGAAAGTTAGCTAGGATGATTTTATCCTGGGTGATTTTTAAATAGTTTTGCTCTAAAAACATTAACATACATTCATATGAAGGGAACATTGTTTTACAAGTAGAAGGAGTTTATAAAATTTTACAGAAAGAAAAAAAAAAGTCCATCATCTCTTACCATAGACTATGCCCCTTTTTTGTACTTGAAACAAATTGCAGTATTTCCTCAGGTATTGAGCTTTTCATAAGGTATAATTAGTAATTGGCTGTATTTGTGCAGCCCCTTAGAGTAAAACATTATCAAACTCTGAGTACCATGGGCGCATTTTGACCACATACAACAGGAAGTTTGACTCTGCTGTGTGTAAGACCTGCTTCTTTTGTTCAAGCTGCAACAGTGATAGGACCTTGTTTTTCTCTTCAGAAGCTCTGTCATATGCAAAACGATGCCAATAGAGGAAACACAGTGTGGCAAAGTGTATGGACACGGGCAAAGGATCCTGAGGTCAAATGTAGGGAACCGCTGTAACAAAGAGAAACATAATTAGGGCTAAGAACACAATAGAAAGCTGGTAATTTATAAGGCACCTTGGAGGGGTGCTAAGGCTCTGTGAATAAATGAAATTAAAGTAATTTACACTTTAAGTCAGTGAATGCTGGGTATTGGTAGTACTTAGTGGGTGAGAATTATGTACCTTCTGTGTCTGACTTCCCTGTAATTGTATATTGTTTTGGAATTTTTAAAGAAGTATATAGATGTGCTGATATGATTTGTTATAATCATATAAAATAACACAGGTTAACAGTGATTCTTAGTGAAAAACAGATTTCAACGTGTATAACTTTAAGAATATATATACATACATGCTAGTAGTCACACCAGAAATGTCTGAAAACCTTTCCTGAGTTCAGCGATGGTTTCAAATATTCTATTCTTATAATTAAGAAGAATATATTGCACATAGAGCAGAAAAAAGTAAAGTTTATTTTTTAATAGTTCAGTTGTCAGCATTCAAACATTTTGATGCTTTTCTTTGTTAATGGGGTTAGAATTGTGTCCCATGCATAATTGTGGAAGCATGAATTATGTAATTTTCTAACAAAAGATTAATGAGACCTGTCAACTTCATTTCCTAAGTAAACCTGCTATTTTTTAGAACCCTTGAAAAAATATATCTGATATTTGCCAAATATTTTACTCTTCCATATCCAGATTAAATAATATATATGGTTGAAACAATATTGCTAAAAGTTTTGACTGTTAATTTTCTCCCCTTCCTTCTGAGGACTTTTTAGAACACTAAGAATCTATGGTTGAATTAAAATTGACAAAACTTTGCCTTATAAAGCTAAATCATTACTGTTTAGAGCATAAAAATAACATAAAGTTCAATGTGTTAACTAGTTGATAAACATTCATTTTGCAAAAATGGATATACATTTGTCTAAAGCTCTCAATTATATAATATGCCTCAAGCACAGACCCTTCAAAATAATTTATGTAAATCTTTTTTCCTTTAATTTATGAAGGACTACAAGAAATCAATTTCTAATTTTAAATTTATAAAGAGCTAGGGAATACACTGAACATACATGTAGCAGCACAAAAGTAGTTCACCATCAAAATTATTAAAAAATAAAAATAGATAAAATTACTCTATAACAAATTTATTATTCATTTGGACGTCCCAGGCACTATAATATTCCAAAATGATTCTTATAAATCACTATTAAGTAGTAATAACAACAGGTCTGATATGATTTGGATTTGTGTCCATACCCAAATCTCATGTCAAATTTCAATCCTCAATGTTGGGGGAGTGGCCTGATGGGAGGTGATTGGATCATGAGGGCAGATTTCCTCCTTGCTGTTCTTGTGATAGTGAGTGAGTTCTTAGGAGACATGGTTGTTTAAACCTGTGTAACACCTCCCTCTTTGCTGTCTTCCTCCTACTCTGGCCATGTAAGACGTGCCTGCTTCATGCCTGCTTCCTCTGCACCTTCTACCATGATTAAAAGTTTCTTGAAGACTCCTCAGCCATGCTACCTGTACAGCCTGTAGAACCATGACTCAATAAAACCTCTTTTCTTTATAAATTACCTAGTCTAAAGTAGTTCTTTAGGCTGGGTGTGGTGGCTCACGCCTGTAATCCCAGCTCTTTGGGATGCTGAGGCAGGCAGATCATGAGGTCAGGAGTTCAAGACCAGCCTGGCCAACATGGTGAAACCCTGTCACTACTAAAAATACACACACACAAAAAAAATTAGCCAGACATGGTGATGCGTGCCTGTAATCCCAGCTACTCTGCAGGCTGAGGCAGGAGAACTGCTTGAACCTGGGAGGCGGAGGAGCGGAGGTTGTGTTCCACTTCTCTGCTGGTCTTTTCCATTGAAATCCTGATCCTTCCATTGACTGGCTTAAATAGCTCTGAACAACCGTGTGTGTCCTTCCACTTTGGAGAGACTGACAAAGGAGCTGTGCCCCAGCTCTTTCCTACTACGTCTCCCAGTGCTTACACAGTGACACATTCACGGAGCGGAAAACTGGCAGGGCTTGTCAGGTATACACCAACCCCATTCACCACCTGTCTCACAACTGTCTTGATGATTGCTCTTTGATATTTTTTTCTTAGTATATTATCCAGATTTTATAATTTTTCTCAGAGGGAGGCTTTGTCTTAAGCTACCCCTTTTTATCTAAGAGCGGAACCCAGATTTAAATTAAACATGATTACTTTCCAGAGGAAATCGGCTTTAGAAAATAAGCATTTGGGGCCGGGCGCGGTGGTTCACGCCTGTAATCCCAGCACTTTGGGAGGCCAAGGCGGGCAGATCACGAGGTCAGGAGGTCGAGACCATCCTGGCTCATACGGTGAAACTCTGTCTCTAATAAAAATACAAAAAATTAGCCAGGCATGGTGGCGGGCACCTGTGGTCCCAGCTACTCGGAGGCTGAGGCAGGAGAATGGCGTGAACCCGGGAGGCAGAGCTTGCAGTGAGCCGAGATCGCGCCACTGCACTCCAGCCTGGGCGACTGAGTGAGACTCCGTCTCAAAAATAAATAAATAAATAAATAAATAAGCATTTGGGCTAGTTAGAAAAAGAGCCATCTTTTATTTTATTTTATTTTATGTTTTTTTAATCCACTAGGAAAATGTAATACCTTTATCAACTCTTTTCTGGGTAAGTCAGTGAAGGCATGACCTTCTCAGAGGCAGTACTTTCAATCAGATATCTCTGTAATTTTATCCTTTCTTCCTTTACATAAGACTTCTACCTACTTCTTCTTCGAGAAGTATTTGTTACCACTTTCTTTTTCTCTATCCATTGGAAATAAGGTGTTTGTTTTTTTTGTTGTTGTTGTTGTTTTGACGGAGTCTCACTCTATCACCAGGCTGGAGTGTAGCTGGAGTGTAGTGGTGCAGTCTGGGCTTATTGCAACCTCTGCCTCCCGGGTTCAAGTGATTCTCCTCCCTCTGCCTCCCGAATAGCTGGGATTACGGGCACATGCCACCACGTCCAGGTAATTTTTGTATTTTTAGTAGACATGGGATTTCACCTTGTTGGCCAGGATGGTCTCGATCTCTTGACCTCATGATCCACGTGCCTCGGCCTCCTAAAGTGCTGGGATTACAGGCATGAGCCACTGTTCCCAGCCAGAAATAGCTTTTTTTCACCCGATTTTTAAAATCAGTTTACATAGTTACTTTGTTAGGTTGTATGGCATAAAAATCCATTAAACCTTAAAAATCATGAATTGTGGATTGGCTTTCATTGAAATAGCTCATAATTTCTACATTATCATGAAATGAGAACTGAAATCTGCTCATAGCCATATGGAAATAAAATCAAAGCCATATATCAATGGAATCACAATGTCCCTAATTTCTGAGAAATATTACCAACAGAGCTAAACCTTTTGTTTTGCAGTTTATAGCTATCTGGGAAAAATGCATTCCCATATTTTTCTCATGCAAAACTTGTCACAACTGAAGACTACAGTAAAAGTTATCCCATGGCCCTCTTTTTTCCCACATTTTAAAATCATTTTATTTTTCCATGAACACACATTATTTTAAGTACATGCATATAGTTATGTCACATGCTATTTTTACATACGCACTTTTTTCTTTTCTTCTTTTACTTATGTCCTATTTTTATGTTTTTTAAACTTCATTTTGCCAATATCCTTCATCCTACCATACAAAACAAATAACAAGATATGTTTCTGCATGTGTTATATGCAAACTTAAACATATGGACACGTAGTCATCCCTGAGGATATTTTTGAAGTTTAATTTTCAAAAACTGGATGATATTATAAATGTGTTTCTTATTTTCTTTAGAAGTTAGATGTAGTCAGAAATTACATCAGTTTTGTGATGTAGTCTATCTCTGGACCCTACAACAGGGTGTAAACAATTCTTTCCAATAGGGCTTTTTGCCATGATGTGACTTCTGTGCTGCTGCATATGATAACACAGTCACTCGTGGCTGCTGAGCATTTGGAAAGTAGCTGGTGCTACTGAGGGGCTAATTCCTTATTTAAAATTTTTATTTAGTTTTAATCAATAAATTTCAAATAAAAAATTATATATAGTTATAGGCTACAATAATGTACAGTGTAGCTCTTGGCCATGTGTCCAATAAATATATGTGAAGTACATAAATACATCTTGTTATTTTGATTGTTTTATAGAGATAGCTATGCTTATGCTTAAAAAAACCTTCCTTTCTGTCTTTTATGCATTCACTTTCTTAAAGATTATATAATATTCTAGTTTCTAATTCTCCCGTAATTTTATTTTTCCATTCTTTTTTTTTTTTTTTTTTTTTTTTTGCTGGGCATTTGCCTTGTTTATTGGAGCATTTATTTCTGTGGAATAAATTCCCAGGAACTGGGTTATAGCTAGATATATTTTTATTTTAATAGATATAAGAACTGTTGGACAGGTTTTTTAAAGACATAATACTTCTGAAATATGATATTTATACTAGCAATAAATGCTAGTGATACACGTTCTCATTCTAAATTTTATCTATCTATTAGGGATACAGTGGTAATTAATTGTAATTTTATTTTATTTTCATGTCCATAACTACTAAAGAGATTATGTTTACATATGCTTTTAAACATGTAAATTTGCTCATATGTGAATTCTCTATTGTATAGCTTGCTAACTCCTTGTCAATGTGTAAATTCTTTGGGATATATATATATATACACATATATACGTATATGTGTTATATACATATATGTGTGTATATATATATGTATAGATGTATATATATGTGTATATATATACACGTATGTATTTATATACACACACACACACACACACACACATAATTGTACATAATTTTTTTTTTTTTGAGATGGAGTCTCGCTCTGTTGCCCAGGCTGGAATGCAGTGGCTCACTCGGCTCACTGCAAGCTCTGCCTCCTGGGTTCACGCCATTCTCCCGCCTCAGCCTCCCGAGTAGCTGAGACTACAGACGCTCGCCACCACACCTGGCTAATTTTTTGTATTTTTTAGTAGAGACAGGGTTTCACCATATTAGCCAGGATGGTCTTGATCTCCTGACCTCATGATCCGCCCGCCTCAGCTTCCCAAAGTTCTGGGATTACAGGCGTGAGCCACCGCGCCTGGCCTGTATATTATATTTTAATATAAAGTGACTGCTATTGATAAATCATCTCTTCTGTTTTGCTACTTTAATTATTGTATTTCTAGTCCAATAAAATGCTGACTTGATTACAATGTCTTTGGTTTGAATACGCACTTTCTTGATCATTAACCTTCTCATTTATGCAGGTAGTAGATATCTCTTTTCCCATAAAAAAAATCAGTTCATTTTGTCCAATTAAAAAAGTGCTGATACTATTATAGTTAAATTTAATTTTAAAAATTGTTTTTGTATTTGAAATATTATTAATGTTGAGTTATATTTTTATTACATTTTAGCATCTAAAAGCATATTTTTTCACTTTTTGATAATTTGTTTTATATCACTTTTATATATCAAACTACTGCATCTTTTTGCGACGAATCTCATGGTTTGTTCAACCCTTAACCAGCTAAAATTTATAGCTAATTGTTTTAATCACTCTAATGTATTTAATTTCCTGACTATATCTGTCCTGCCATTATCTCACTCCATCCTTGCCCTTGGCATAAGCTCAAGCCCGATTACATCTGACTCTCCACATACTCTGAATCTGTACTACCACTATTGACTATGTCTGGAGGAAAAAAGACATGCATAATTATGGTCTTCTGTGTAAATTTTATCATATCCTATGAAGAGCAAGAAGACTTTTCCATTCTCAGGTTATCCTGCAACATATTTTTCTTTTTGATCCTGATTTCATCCTTGCAACATCTTCCCATTTTACTAAGAGTAAAATGAGTCTAGAGTTCTTACGAGAGCCTCATCTCCTTACACTCTCCCTGTTATATTTTGCTTCAGAAATGCTGGCCTCCTTGTTCCTCAGATACAACACGCCCTGCATACCTGGTTTTCTGTCATGGCTGAATAATATCCACCAAGATACATGCTGAAAACTGTTTCAGCTACTTGAATGTTCTACAGACAATATCACTTTCTCAATGAGATGTTATGATATTGGTTTTAAAAATGTATTTGTTGAGAATTTTTTATTAGTAAATAGTTAAATAATTTTAATAAGTGATGTTTTAGCATCTTTTGGTGCTATTCTATTACTAATGTATTTCTAATTTTTATAATAAACTGTGATACATTAGACCACATTTACAAGAAAGAAACAGACAAATTTAGAAATGACAAAGGAGATATAACATCCTTTGACTGAATTAGACTTGCATGCAATCAGATGGTGAAATAGTAAAATTCTAGGATGAATTGAATCAGCTCATTAAAATAAACATTTCCAAAATAAATTCAAAAGTGGTATGAAATACTGCCATTTTAATTGTTTTCTTGATTTTAAAAAAATCCCTTTATATTGTCTTTTTGATCTGAGAATTGGCCACTATATTTTTTAAATTTCTAAGTAGTTGAGACTTCCATTGCTAACATACATTTTTCTAATTATGATTATGGTTATATGACACAGCAGAAAACATCTTCAATTTAAATATTTTGCTTGTTTTCTTTTTTGGCCAAATACGTACTTGATTTTTACAAACAGTTCATGGTCAGTGAGAAGCATTGTTTTGTTTTTTAATTTAAAACTCTCTGTCTTAATGTGTGTGCAGGTGGGTGTGTGCCAACTACTACCTTTCTTTATTTTTCTTTTAGCCTTTATGTATTGACTTAGGTGACTTATAGTTTAAAGGGCTCATGGCAGTTGGATTTTCCTCAGAAATGTTGTTTTTTATTCTCATAAAATATTCTTCATCTTATTTGATACATTTAACTTCAAATATACATTTTCTGATATTAATACTTCCCCACTGGCTTTCCATTTTATGGACTTTCACCTGATATTTATTACTTAATGCTTAACACTGTATTTTATACATCTTTTTTTCCTTTTTTTTTTTGAGATGGAGTTTCACTCTTGTTGCCCAGGCTGGAGTGCAATGGTGCAATCTTGGTTCACCACAACCTCTGCCTCCCAGGTTCAAGTGATTCTCCTGCCTCAGCCTCCCTAGTAGCTGGGATTACACACATATGCCACCACACCCAGCTAATTTTGTATTTTTAGCAGAGATGGGGTTTCTCCATGTTGGTCAGGCTGGTCTCGAATTCCCGACCTCAGGTGATCCGCCCTCCTCGGCCTCCGAAAGTGCTTAGATTACAGGCATGAACCACCACGTTTGGCCACATCTTTTACATAGAACCCACATAGCTAGCTTTTTAACCTAATGAATGGTCTCTGAGTTTTAAGGGGGAATTATTTAATATTGATTTTTAATTATTTAATAAAATTCTGTATTACTTTAAATATTTTAAGAATTACATTAATTGCCCTGATAATTCAATAAAAAATTAATCTGATAGAAATATTAACAACAAAGCAACCTATCCTTTTGATACATGAAGTTATTAGAAAAAAACAAATATTTCTGATCAGGTTTTTCCCCATTGTTTTCAATGCAATTACTTTAAATTGTACCAGGATTAGAGAATCAGTCAGGGATTTAAGCAAGTTATATTGTCCCAAGAAAAATGAGTGCACAGTGAAGGAATCAGACTTTTAGCTTCCATTTAAAAAATACGTAAAACTAGTTAGTTACTATTCTGGTTAATCACATTTCATAAGTATTACACTTTACTTAAAAGATACTCAAGTTAATGTCTGTCAAATTATAAAACTGTTTTCCTGGAACCTGAGGATGATTCTGGCCTTGGGAACAAGTTGGACCTTGATGGAGATGGTCCTTTCACATTTGAGAAAAAAGTAGTGAAAGTCTTCCACTGGGAATAGAAGTTATGAATTTAAATAAAGAAGTCGGGTCTGGAGCTGCAGATGTAAGAGTCCATTTTGAACATGTGTGGAAATCATAGAAGTATTGCCTCCTTGTGTACTGAAATATTAAAAATAGGGCATGCTGATACCAAAACCATGTTGGAAGTTAAATTGTAATAACTGTTCAAACTCAGTAGTGCAGTGTAAGTGAAAAGTAACCATGTTGGTTGAAATTACAACACAAATAAAGGAATTCTACAGTCATTAGTAATACATGACCAGAAGTCTTTTTCCCATCCCCTGCAAATAAAACAACTGAGACAAGAGTAACTGAGATTTCATTTTTATGAGTATTGAAATAATGTTAACCAAGATAAATAACTTCTATCTTCTCTGATGCTTTGGAAGAGATAGGCCACTCTGAAATGGGTTTCATGCTCATTTGGGAGGAAAGAATATCAGTGTATGTCTGGAGACCTAAATTCCAGAAAAGTTGCCTGTATCAATGACTTATTTATTGCCTCATTTTTGTAGTAGTAATAATATCTAAGAAAGTGGAGATAGATTGTCAGGGTTCAAACCTTGCTGTCACCACTGCTATCAGTAGTTGAATTAAATGAGATATTCTGACATGCATGGATAGCATAAGCATTATTTTAAATTTTATTTTAATTTAAATACACTTGAATAGGTACATGTTTTTATGTGTTAGATATTCTCCTTGAACTGGAGTTGAATTGCGGAATAAAAGTCCTCGTCATTGGTGATCTGCCTTTTGTGAAGGAACAAGTTAAATAACCAACATTTCATAACAAACAACTGGCATTTCAAAGTCTCATTTATGAGCAGCTACATCCTATGGCAGAATGCCTAGCTCTAAAGAATATCATTTATTAGAATCAAAGTGAAAAATAGAGAGATAAATGGAAGATTTCAAGTCAATGTTTTCCTTCTCTTTTTTTTCAGTAATTCCCAGAATAGGCTCTTTTTTTCTGGTCATTTTCTTTATTGAAGTTCCTGAGTACTCGGTTAGGTTAAATTGTGTGGATCTAGTAGTCAATTTGCATAACCAGTTCCGAAGCTTTCTGTAATAGAGCTCCCATCAGCTAGACTTGGCAAGAGAGAAATGGCTGGCTGGGGACTGAGAAGGCGTGCTTTGTGGAACAAGTGGAAAGTGGAAACTGGAACATAGACAAATTTCACCTACATTACTGTTTGTCTTCAAGGGAGGGGATATCATTATAAAAATGCCATGCAGTAGATAGAAAATACCTAATAATGGAAATAGATCTTAATTTTGAATTTGATTTAATGGCTATTGTAGGAAGGCTATAAAGACTAGAGAAGTCCTTTTTGTATATTTTTAAAATTGCTGATGACTTGAAAAGGAACAATGTGTATCTAGTGAATGGGAAAATTATCTGCTTCAAAAAGAAGTTATTACTCTGCCTTGATGCTATGAAACTTTAACTGCAAAATGAATAAAAGAATGACTAATATTTTTTGCATGCTAATATCCATAGGCATTTTGAATAAACAAGATAATGTTTAAAATACCTTGATTTGTGAGACCACCCAACAGATGCAAATCACCATCAGAACCTCAGGTCTCAAAGGAAGCAATTTTTATAAGACACTGCCTTTCTTACAAATTAGTTAAAATCTTTTTTTTTCTAGCAATTACAATTAGTAGAGTCTTTTCTCAATAATTTGGAGCAATTACACTAAAGTTTTGAATGACAAATTTCTTACACATTGCCATTTAATTTTAATCAGAACACTACCATAACAAAAATGTTAATGAAAACACATTTTCAATCAGCCTTGAGAGGAAAGGAAAGTACATTAATTTAAAAAGTGACAGTGACACAGAAATCAATAATCCATGATGGATTTGAAGGATTAGGTGTTTTTTTTTTGTATGTTAAAATGCCTGATATAAGAAAGAAAAATCCTTTGCAACTAATTGTAGGAGCATAGAAAACTGCCTTTCAGTAAAAGAGGCTCATATAAATGCTATATAAATACCACTGTATAAATAAAAAGAATAATGAATTGCACCTTGGTTGTATAAATTTTAAAACTACAAAATGAAAGGTATCTGGTTTTATATTTTGCTCATTTTTAGTTATATTTTTTCACTTGTAAAATATATTTCATAATGATTAATTTGAATTTTAATTATAATGATATTAATTGGTCATTGAGGGGATTAAACAATAGTATGCATATACAGATAGTCCCTGACTTACAATTTTTCCACTTACAGTTTTTCCAATTTATGATGATCTGAAAACAGTACATTGAATAAAAATTGTACTTTAAGTACCCATTTAACCATTCTGTTTTTCATGCTCAGTATAGTCTTCAATAAGTAACACGAGATATTCAGTATTTTATTATAAAATAGTTTTTGCGTTAGATGATGTTGCCCACCTGTAGGCTAATGTAAGTGTTCTGAGTGCATTTAAGATAGTCTAGGCTAAGCTATGATGTTTAACAAGTTAGGTAGATGAAATGCATTTTTGACTTAGAACATTTTCAATTTATGATGGATTTATCCAGATGTAACTCCATGGAATATATAGAGGAGCATCTCTATATATTCCTTAGTACAATATTTCCAAAGCAGCAGTTGTTTAACCAGAATCAGTCTCTGACATTGTTGTTTAAAATACCACACATGAAACCTATACTAGAGCAACACTGTTATTGATGGAGACGGTAATTTTTTAATGAGAAATTATATTTATGAAATAAAAGGCCCTATCGTGTCAAACAAAAGGAATTATTTTTATAGTAACAAGACATTCCATAGGAACCTCTAGGTAAGGAAACATTACAACCACAGGTTCATTCCAGATTGTTTGCACCTTCAGTCAATGGAAGGGTCTGACTCAATTTTCCAAAAAAAAAATTCAATATATATTTTTAAATTTGTTTCAAAAACAAATCATGCAAGGATTATGGAAAATAAGTATCCTGTTTTGGGTTGGAATTAAAGAATTTTATCAACTAGAAATCTGATTTTTATTTGAACAAGCTGTCCTTATTTTCTTACATCTGGTTAATTTTAAAATTGTAGTGAAAGTATTTATTTAATAAAATCTGTTTTAAAAATAATTCTTAACAATTATGAAATGAATGGAGAAATTGAAAAATAAATATGACACTCATGATAAAATAAAATGTGGCCATCCTTGCCTGTGTCACAGACAAGTGTCATACTGGAACTTAATGTGCATATCTTCTTTGAAGATACTCAATATTAAAGTAATCATAGATCTTATTTTCTTTTGGAGTCTTGAATGCCCCTTCAAAGAAATAAGAAGTGCTGAGTGCGATGGCTTATGCCTATAATCCTAGTGTTGGCAGCAGGGGCCTGTCTGGAGCGGCTGCTGTGAAGACGATGGTTGTAGAGGGGATGGCTTTGCAGCTGAGGCTGAGCACTCCACAGAGCCAGCGGGGCTAGGAGTAGGCAGAAGCCCTGTTCCCTTCCAAGTTGGAGGCTGCAGAACCTCCATTCTCCCAGGCACAGCTTCAGGACCCAGCATTGGCTGTGAACCCGGGCATTCATGCCCAGGAGGTTCCATTGTCTGCTCCCACTGCCCAGCCTCTCCCCGCTCCACGCCTCTCCCCACTCCCAGCACCTGCTCTGATTTGGGAGCAAAGTTGAGGCCAAGCCTGGGCACTATCACAACCCGGCCCAGTGTGCATGCACTTGGGGCCCCGCTGACACAACAGTCCCCTGTCACCTAGGCTTCCTCCAGACTTTGGGTGTGGAGGAGCACAGGAGGAAGCCAGAGGGGTACCTGAGGAGAGCTTGGCACGGGCCTGCAGGTGCCCCTCGACAGGAACAGCATGGGCAACAGGGGTGGCAAGTGGATGGCAGTGGGAGACAGACAGGCTCCTGGGTGGAAAGGGGCGGTCCTTGTGAAGCCCCACCTTCAAGCCAGGGATGGCTTGAAGCCTGGGGGCTGGGCTGCCAGCTCCATGGACCAGAGTGAGAACTTGTGGTGCTTTTTCTGGGCCTGCCCATGACAACTCATGGACCAATCAGCATGCACTTCCTCCCCTCTGAAACACATAAAAACCTTGGACTCAGCAAGACTCAGACGGACATTGGGACAACCTGCCTGCAGAGAGGAGTTACCCACTGTGAGTCTCCTCTCAGCTGAGAGCTACCTTCCTTGGATGACCTGCCTGTGGAAAGGAACTACCCACTTCACGTCTCCTGAGAGTTGTACTTGGCTCAATAAAGCACCTCTTTACCTTGCTCACCCTCCAGGTGTTCATGTGCCTCATTCTTCCTGATGTGGTACAAAAACCTGGGACACATAGAATGGCAGGACTGAAAGAGCTATAACATAAACAGGGCTGAAACACCCCTCACTTACCACGTTGCAGGTGACAAGAAGGAGAGAAGAGAGAAGAATAGAAGAGCTGTGGTCCTTCAGGGAGCCCAGATCTAGAAACTCCCTGAATCAGGGCTGTGACACCTTCCTTAGGGCTCTGTGGTTCCTTGATCTCCAAGCTTCTGGAGCAGTGGAAGGCACTTGCCATATGCCTGGTCCACCATAGCCTTGCGGGGAGCTGGCACCCATGTCAGTGTCTGGAGCTGCCCACCCTGCTGCAGCTGGTGTGCCTGGCTGTGCACAGCAGCTGAACCCCACAGTCACTCATTGATGCACCCCTCACCACTCTGCATCTGGCTTGTCCTTGGCAAGCAAAGATCCAGGCTGGTAGTGTAAACTAAGTGCAGCCTGCCAGGCTGAGTGGGCGGAATGAGCCCAGTGGGCTGAGCAAAACTTGGGCAAAGATGCCAGAAGCCACAAAGGTTTCCAACTGGCAAAGCAACACCCCAAGGATCCTGTGGCACCAGCACTTTGGGAGGCTGTGGCAAGTGGATTGCTTGAGCTCAGGAGTTTGAGATCAGCATGGGCAACATGGTGAAAACCCATCTCTACAAAAAATACAAAATGTAGCCAGGCATGGTGGCACAGGCCTGTAGTCCCAGCTACTTAGGAGACTGAAATGTAAGGATTGCTTGTACCCAGGATGTCAAGGATAGAGTGAGCTATGATCTTGCCATTGTACTCCAGCTTGGGCAACAGAATGAGACTCTTTCCAAAAAAAAAAAAAAAAAAAGGAAAAGGAAAAAGAAACATAGAAAAAAAGAAATAAATAAAAAGGACTACAAGTCATCCTGAGCCTCGTAAGATTCTTATCCATAAGTAAATCAGTGGACACAAAGACTTCCCAGACTTGATACAAAAGAATATCTCAAATGATTGTTTGAGGAGAAAGGAAAAACAGCACAAGCCAAATTAAAACAAAATCATTCACATTGCTTCAAGCCATGGGATTTGGTGCAGGTACACAACCAGGGTGGAATAAGGCTATGTAATTGGCCACGTAGCCTTCTAGCTGTGATAGAGGGCAGGTTATTTAAGCTTTTCAAGACGCAATTTCTGCCGCTATCTAATAGGCAACTGTACACTTACAAAGTCAAAGGATGTTCAATCAGTGTCGGCAAAGTGCTACTTACTATGCCTAGGCAGGTGTGCTATTTCTCTGCATGTCTCATGGACAGAAAAGATCTCTTTGCCAAAACAGAAACTGAAAAATGTTTCCGGTAAAAGGAGCTATTCAAGTTAAAGCAAAAGTCCTTCCTCTCAAACCTAAAGTTTTATGTTCTGCTGAGGATAAGTCATCCATGGTCAACTGCCAGGTCTCAGTTTGGAAGAGAACCTTCATCTGCTTGGAGAAGAATGAGTTAATACTATTCAGTAGCCTATGCTTTCTAAAGATTAAGGTGTTTGAAGCCTCTGGATATTTCCAGAGCTGGAGAAAATGTATTGAATCTTTTCAGAAGCAGAGGAAGGGACGAGAGAGCCAAGGGTCGGTTGCTGCGTTGTCAGGGACAAGCTGAAGGAACTGACTAGCTTATCTTTGCACCCAACGTGCTGATATTTAGGGAAAGTCAAATTAAAAATAAGATGTCATCTCCTGAGCTGGGTAGGGTGTGGTGGTAAGTAAATGAGGGCAGCAAATAGAGAAAGGAAGGTAGTGTCTTAAGTGGACACTGTCAGGGAACTTGTATACCATTTATTTGCAATCACGTGGTTGGGAGGAATGCAGGAAAACCCAGTCGAATCTGAGCCAAATCCCTCTTCATTAAAAATTGGGCCCTTGATTTTTCCTGCAGCTTGTTTGGCTTAGTGCAATCAAGAGTGACATATAAAATGATATCCCAAGCCCTGTACTGTATTTTAAACATATCTTCATATGTAGTTGTTAAGCCTGAGACATTTTAGAGAAAAACAGAGGCTTGAGGTGATTTCAATTGATCTAAAGAAGGAAATATTAACATTTGGTGTGCATGAAAATAAAGGGAAGTAATAATAATAGCGAAATAAGTTAAATTGTTGTCTTGGGAACAAATATTAAGAGTGAGAGACATGAACTTGGTATGATGGGAGAATTCGATCTTTCTGAGATCCAGTTGTAAGTGCGGTTCAAACCATAAGTATGAAGAGCTTTGAGATTTAAAAATAAGTAACTTTCAGGAAAAAATAATTTGGAATTACATGGTAAAAAAAGTAAACTAGGATTACTTTGTGCCATCTTTTTAGTGGAAAGATGCAAATAGAAGTACGGAAAAAAACTATTCAAAGACAATTGTTTAAATCCATGACAGTTGATATGGTTTGTCTGTGTGTCCCCACCCAAATCTCACATCCAATTGTAATTCCCCATGTGTTGGGGGAGAAGCCCAGTGGGAGCTGATTGAATCATAGGGGTGAACTTCCCTCTTGCTGTTCTCCTGATAGAGTTCTCACGAGATCTCGTTGTTTCATAGTGTGTAGCATGTCCCCCTTTGTGCTCTCTCTCCTGCTACCACGTGAAGAAGATCCTTGCTTCCCCTTCCTCTTCTGCCATGATTCTAAGTTTCCCAGTCATGCTTCCTATTAAGCCTGTGAAACTGTGGTCAATTAAAACTTTTTTCTTTATATGTTACTCAGTCTCAGGCAATTCTTTATAGCAGTGTAAAAACAGACTAATACAACCATTATGATGAAGATGTAATTGTTTGAAAACAGACAAAAGCATATCATTTCAAAATATTGCTTTTTCCTCTATAGTGTTTTTTTTTTAATTTTTGTATTAGGAAGGACATCATATAATGGTAGATTTTAGAGGCTTTTGTTTATTTTATTGTCTCTATTGCAGCCTTTTGTTTTTGTTAAGGTAACATAAGCGAAATACTATTTTCCTTTATTTATTTGCCTTCATTTTGGAAGTAAAATAAAAGCACTGCAATTCTTTAAATGCTTTGCCAAGGTAGTTCTAGTAATCACTTAAACTTAACTCTTCTCTGGGGTAATACTATGTTATTATTGAGAACTGAGTCAGGTCTTCTACACAGATAAAAACCCTTAGACTTATAGAACTGGGATAGATATTTAATATTATTTACCTCAGTAGTAGTTCCCATTTCTGGCTGCACATTGGAACAGTGACTTTAAAACACATCTCTAGGTGTAGATCTCAGGCTTTGTTCCACGTGGTTCTGATACAGACTAAAGATTGAGAACCATTGATATAATTCATTTCCTGCATATAACAGTTTGGGAAATTGAGATTCCTAGAGATTAAGGCTTCAGTCAATGTTATTCAATTAGTAAATAGCATATTTGTGACTAAAGTCATGTTTTTTGAAATCAAAATAAGAGATTTAAAAATATGTTATGAATATAAAGCCTTATGGAATAATTAGTGCCTCAAAATACTTAATATTTAATACTTCTGGTCGTTGTCTTTATTTTCAAAATTAATTGACTAATTCGAAGATTCTGATTCTTATTCACCAAAGAGTTAATTTTTTTTCTAGGTCTGGCACTGTGCAAGTTAGCGGGTGTGTGTGATTAGGCAGCATATGGAATAGTTGAAAGCATTCTTGGGTGTGCTACTTTGTATTCCTTGTAATGTCACTCATTATTCTATTTGACTTTAATTGTGTTCTTAGGTGGATATGTTAAAGATTAATGATGCATTTAGCCTAAACCAAGACGTACAGAGATGTGAAGATAAAAAAGAGAGTAGAAGCTATAATAGTTAAAGATTTTGCTTTTTCTCTTTGGAGATACTATATCCTGAGGATTTTATGTGAAAAAATTTAAGTAGTTATAGTCAATCTCCTGGCGGATGTGTTACTATCCCATATTCTTACCATAAAGCTGATATTCTAAGTCTGCCATTCGACTTGGAAATATATAGTGAGCTGGTGTGCAACGAGAGCCATTATCTAGCTCAATACTATTGGCTTTAATTGAGCAGAGTGTGCACATAATATTCACATTGTATTAGTTGGAAAAAATATAACTTCCCATTTTATATGGAATAAGTTGTTAGTCTTTTCAAAAAAATGTGTGGGTCGAAGTCCTGGGACAAGGATTTCTTTTGTAACTGATTTAAAGAAGTATTGACTGGCTATAGGTAGAAATGTAGCTACAACTTAATCAACATATGTAGCAGTTACAGTAACAAGAGGAGATGAGATTCCTGTTCCATGGATTAAATGAGTAGGATTGGACTCATAATGATAATTACAATGATGATGAGAATAATATTCTTATTGTGCTACTGATAGTAGTAGTAGAAGTAGCAGCAGCAGCAAGACAACACATATCTTTAGCTCTGGTGCTGTTCCAGGCATCCCTGTAAAGTCTATATATGTATCACTTTATTTAAATGTTCACAGTAATCCCACAAAATAGGTACTAATTGTATACCCATTGTTCAGATGATAGGCATGAGGCAGAGGGAGATTAAGTAACTTAATCAAGATGGTACTATCAGTAAGTTGAATATTTGAGACCAAAAAAGAAAAACAGTGTGGCTGGCTATAGTGTCCGTAAATTTGTGTGTGTGTATGCTTGTGGCTGTGTATATACAGTAACTTTATGGAGAAGTAATCCACATACTAAAGAATTTGCACAATTAAATTGTAGAATTCAATGTTTTTAGTAGATTCACAAGTTGTGCAAATATTACCACAATAAATTTTAGGATATTTTCATCATCCCAAAAAGAAATCCCTTCTTCTTTTGCAGTCACCTCTGATTCTCCACCAAACCCCCATGCCCTAGGCAATAATGAATTTACTCTATACATTTGTCTGTTCTGGACATTTTGTGTATATGATATCATATAACATAGTTTTTTAAAATGTTTTCTTTCAGTCATCATAACATTATTAACATTCATCCATATTGCACCTGTGTTAGTTCAGTACTGCATTCCCTTTTATTGGTGAAAAATAGTCCATTGTATCAACAAACCACATTTTACTTATCCATTTATGGGTAGATGAGCATTCAGATTATTTTTAATTTTTGACTCTGACAAATAATGATGTTATGAATATTAATATCATTACACTTGCTAGAGGTAGACACCATCGTTTAACCGTGGAATTACTGTTGCCAAATCATGTTATAATAAAAAAATACAGTTCAAAGTTGTGGATGAGTCCACAATATACACACAAATCATCAAAATTTTGTTCTTAGCTTCCTAGTTTTAAAAATATAAATTTTACATATTAATCTCATGGATTAATGGTGTTAATTGTTCAGATATATTGATTGAGTTATAGTCATCTTTTTTCTCCAAAAACTAGTACTAGGGTTACGTATCTACGGCTAAAGCTAGGGTTTAACACCTGTTAGATGGTCAATAAATCTTTGCTAAATAAATACACCATTATAAGAAAAATGCATTTATTAGCAGTGTCCTATACTCATCAGATATAAGTAATTTTTTTCTCAATGTCATCCTCTTCTTAGTGACTGGTTGTTTTGGTCAGGCATTACAAATGACATCAAAAGAACTCAAGTTCAACTATGGGAACCATTTCTGTCATAGAGCTCTAGCATTGTCTTCCAAAGGCAGCCTCACCCTTAATTAAGTACTTTCCCTCGTTTTGAAGGAATATATCCTAGTTTCTTGAGTTTTTTGGGGGTAACGTTTAATCCTATGTGGGTTTGTGATGTTTCAGATTTTCCTCTACATGGATAAAAAGGACTTTAAACAGATCTATTTATTTCCTTAGCAGATCATCACTATGTCTGACAGATAAAGTATTCTAAGTCCAGTATTTAATACCTAGGAGTGGCCATGGGAATCCACACGCTCACTCACTGTCTTTTGGAAAGAGATAATTCATGCATTCTTCTTCTAAGTGAAATATCACCGTGATTCCTGATTTGCAGTTCAGTTTCTTGTTACAACTTGATTTTTTTTTTTTCTTTTCTGTGACCAAGATCCCTTGCTCGGATCTATGATACCTTGCTAGACTTTGTCAGTTCCATTGTTTTAAAAGAGGATCCCAGATCTCTTTCTCTCATAGCCATACTCTAAATGAACCAATATTCTCCTTTCTCATGGCAATATGCTCTCTGCCATGTATGATCACCTTTATTTTGGGGAGTTCTGATGCCATCCCTCCAAACTAGATAGTACTGGACAAACTTGTCATATACCCTCATTAACCCACACTCTGTAGGGGAAAATGGTACACTTGCATTATCTTCTCTTTAATTCTGGTCCTACTCATCCTTGGATGAATCACTTCTCTTTAGTGTTACACAACTGAGGTTCCACCATGCTTTTCATATGAGTCAGTAGAAATTCATCCTCATTCTCTTACATTTTCTTCACTTGCAAATCAGATGCGTAGATGAATGATTTACTAATGTTCATAAAGTTAGTCCAAAATGTATTTTACATTTCATGAAAATAGATGGATCTCAAAATCAAACGGTTGGAAATGTAGACAATTTCATTATAATCACCAACAAACATAATTAAAAATATGAATTATAATAATTTAATGAGAAGCCTCATCTTATATTTAATATCCAGTATTTTACAACCAAATATCTCAAATCTAACTATTAAGCATTTTATACTGGATCCTCTTTAAAAGAGTAGTTTTTTTGAAAATGTTTTCATCTTTTCCTCTCTTATGATACTAAGCAAATATTTGTTTTATTCTCAATTTACAACTATTAATTAAATGTATCTGAGTGTGTGTTTGCTTCTTTATCTCTTCAGTGTTTTATTTTTCTTTAGTTTCTCATATATATATTTCCATATAACTCAGAAGTACCAGCAGTAACTACTCCTACCAATGTTAAAAATTTATTGAAATCAAACAGGTTTAGGGAGTTTTGTCTGTTTTTTGCTATGTTGAGTCCAACAAATTTAAAGTGATGTGACTTTCAATTCTCTTTCAGTCACAGTTTCTTTATCAGAAAAACAAAGGCAAAAAAAAATCGGGTGGGATTAGTGTGAGGATTATAAGAACGTATGTAAATAACTAGCACAATTTCTTGAACTCAATAGTATCCTATTGACACATTCTTATTATAAAAATATATTTTATTAAGATATTATCACAACATTGTTTTCTAACAGTGTCATTCAGAGAGCCATGTAATACTTTTATCTTAAGTGCTTATTTTATAAAGCTTTTAATTAACACACTATCTGCTTATGTGAAAACTCCTTGGTTCAAATGAGCAAAATATCAATGATATTTATTTTGTAATCTGGAAGTGATATTGCTGTTTTCTAGTTCTTTTTTCAGGGGGTTATTTGTTTCCAAAAATTGTGTAAGCTGTACATCCTACCCTAATTAGTCAATAGATTTTTAATTAAGCACTGAATTATTCACTCTGTTCAAAATTCTTTGAGTCACACACACTTAATAAACTTTAAGTCTACCTGGTGTTCCCATGTTAATATAATCTGGATGAATAATAGATAAAGAAGAACTAAGACAATCAAGCAGTAGTTCTATGGAAAAGAAACTAAAAACAGTATTTTTAAGGGCTGACAGCTTTCTGCATATATTTCCCAGATTTTATTGTTGTTGTTTTGAAACAGCATGGTGCCAAAATATGCTTCCAATTTTTGAAAAGCTGCTATGCAGAAATATATTGAACTAATGGTATAGAAGATTTGTATCTCACTACACACACTTTGTTCTCCTCGGCTGTTAAGTGGTGCCGAAACTCCAGGGTTGTACATTTTTCAAACAAATTGGCAGAGCTATTGTGGCAATGGGATTTGACAAAACAACACATTCATTTCTTTGCTGATTCTAGTTGCATTGTTGTGCTAAGTCTATTTCATTTTTTGAACTCTTTCACTGAGTCAGTAAGATTATAAACTCAATATAAATAACTACAGATGATTTAGTACATTCAAAAGCACTAGAAAAATAAAGTCTCATACAAAAGAGTTTTTTTCTTTTTCTTTTGAGACAAAGATGCCTGTGTTCAAAACTGCCCCTGACCAGCCCAAATTGCAGATTAATTTTTATGAGCTGCTTCTTCCTGCATTGTTCTTAGACTTTCAGATCAGAGATCTCTCTGACCTCTCTTGGTTTAATATTTACTTCCAAATATTAGAAAGATGAGTTTTTTAGGGTAAAGTAGCAAAACCAAACTAATAAATTCTTAAGAATCCAAGAGAAAGTGATTTTAAAAATATTTTATTCAGTGCTTTGAGATTTTTTCTCAAATTTTGATTTGTAGCTTTTAAAAATTACGAATACATAACAGTTGCATTAATACATATTTGTGGGATATATGTGATATTCGATACATGCATACAATGATTAATGAGCAAATAAAGGTAATTGGTATATCTGTCAACCTCATACATTTAGCACTATTTGTGTTGGGGACATTCCAAATCTTCTCTTCTAGATATTTTGAAATATACTATAAATTCTTAGTTATTGTAGTTGTCCTACTGTGCTACTGCTGAATACTAGAAGTTATTCCTTCTATCTAATGGTATTTTTCTACCCAACAACCATTCTCTTCATTCCCCCATCTCCACTACCCTTCCCAACCTGTGGTAACCACCATTCTCCAGGTTGTTGTAAATCAAAATATTTCATTATTTTTATATGGATGAAAAATATATATATGGATGAATAGTTATATATATATTATATATGTATATATATAATATATATCTCACAGGCTTATTCTGCATCTCACCCATTATTAATAGTGCTTCAATAGACATACTAATCTCATTTCTTTCGGATATATCCCAGCAGTAGGATTGCTGGATCATATGTTAGTTCTACTTTTAGTTTTTGAGAACACTTCATACTGTTTTCCATAGTTGTTGTACAGCCAACTCAGTTTTGACAAAGGTGCCAAGAATATACACTGGTGATAGGACAATCTCTTCAATAAATGGTGCTCGGAATACTGGGTATCTACATGTAAAACAATGAATCTAGATCCTTATCTATTTGCATATACAAAATCAAGTAAACGTGGATTAAAGGCTTCAATGTAAGTCCTAAAACTATGAGACTAGTGGGAGACAACACTGGGGAAATGTTTCAGGACACTGGTCTGGGAAAAGATTTATTTTGAGTAAGGATTCAAAAAACAGACATAAAAGCATACATTGACAAATGGGATTATGTTAAGGTAAAAAGTTTATGCACAGTAAAGAAAGCATTCAATAAAGTGAGGAAACAACCTCAGAATAGGAGAAAATATTTGCAAACTGTCCATTCGCATCCAGCAAGGGAAGAATAATAAGAATATATAAGAACTCAGCTCAATAGCAAAATAATAATAATAATAATTTGATTCAAAAATTGGCGAAATATCTGAATATACATTTTTCAAAAGAAGACACGCAAATTGCTAACAGATACAGTGTTCAGAATCACTAATCTTCAGGGAAATGCATATCAAAACCACAATAATAGATCTCACCCCAGATAGAATGGCTATTACCCAAATACACAGAAAATAACAGACTCTAACAAGGATGCGGAGAAAAGGGAATGCTTGCACACTGTAGAAATGTAAATTAGTGTCTGGGCGCCGTGGCTCACGCCTGTAATCCCAGCACTTTGGGGGGCCAAGGCGGGCAGATCACGAGATCAGGAGATTGAGATCATCCTGGCTAACACGATGAAACCCCATCTCTACTGAAAAATAAAAAAAAAATTAGCCGGGCGTGGTGGCGGGTGCCTGTAGTCCCACCTACTCGGGAGGCTGAGGCAGGAGAATGGCGTGAACCCGGGAGGCGGAGCTTGCGGTGAGCCCAGATCGCGCCACTGCACTCCAGCCTGCGCGACAGAGCAAGACTCCGTCTCAAAAAAAAATGAAATGTAAATTAGTATGGCAACTGTGGAAAACAGTATGGAGGTTTCTCAAAAAAACAAAAAATAACTAAAAATATTTTCTTATTTTGCAGAAAAGCAGACTCAACCTCCCATCCGGTTTCTGGGTCTTCTTAACAATGTCTCTTTTAGATGATTATAAAATCATTTTAGGAAGGATATGTTCATGACCAGAAGGGTTAATATTTCACAGGGAGGCAAATTTCACTGCTCTATTATGTGATGAATTAAACCTTCTACCTTCATCATGTTTCACATGCAGTAAATATTTCAATTTTGTTACAATCCAATGGACTAGCATTACTGTACAGAAAATGAGGGTCAGTGAAGTTAGTGAATTTATCCAAGATCACACATGTATTAAGTAGCAAAACCAGGATCTTGACCCAAGCAATCTGGCATCAGAATCTGTGTTCTTAGCAGGCCTTGCTGTCCCTCAATATAAAGGGAATTAAAGCAACTATACACACTTGCAGACACACACATACAATATTTGTATATATACATATATATGTAATGTATATACTGAAATCAGAAATACGGACATTAACTTGTTTGAAATAAAATAACTTCATAAAAATTATATTGGTAATTTAAGGATGAATAAAGAAAAATCTAACCATAATAATATCATCAAGTTCCAAAATAAACATAACTAAAATGAACCATGCTAATATTCAATGGGATTATTAGAAACTGGAATGTCTTAATAAGAATTTGAAAGTAAAATAGTAGAATAACAAAAATCAATGAAGAATGCAAAATCAGTAATCATTCAAATACACTGAAAACTGAAAAAGGAAATTAGTGATATCCCTCAAACATATATGAGAAATGAATCTAATCAATATATATTGCAAACATGTAGCAAAATTTGCATTCTATAATATATTCACAGGAGTAAATTTAATCTAAAATTGCATACATTAATGACATTTAAAAATATAGAAACTTTATCAAATAATTGTTCTGCTATTTCATATTTGTTTAGTGTTTTCATAAGAGAACAATAAATATAGAATTTGTGCTTGTAATACATCTGAAGTCCCAGGTCGTTACATTTAGGCATGCCTGCCTGTCAGAGCTGCCAATTTGCACTCGTGGAAAAATACTGAAAGAGATGATTAGCAAACTTGTAACATAAGACACTATTTAGTAAACTATAGTTTGCTTTCTGTCTTTCAAAAAGAAGGCAAACTTCATGAGGGTTTATATTTCTTTTTCAATGGTGTTATGTCTAACTTCTAGCATGATGCCTGTCCCATAGTATAATTCCAAATAGATTCAAACTAATTGAACAACTTTCTATAGGGAGTCTATAAAATAAAACACTAAAAAATTAAAGTAGTTTACGATGTAAGAATTAAAGATGTGAGCTGGGCATAGTGGCTCACACTTGTAATCTCAGCACTTTGGGAGGCCTAATTGGGTGGATCACCTGAGGTCAGAAGTTCGAGACCAGCCTGACCAACATGGCGAAACCCCGTCTCTACTACAGACACAAAAATTAACTGGGCGTGGTGGTGAGCGTCTGTAATCAATACTAGCTACTCTGGAGGCTGAGGCTGGGGAATCGCTTGAACCCAGGAGGCGAAGGTTGCAGTGAGCAGAGATGGCGCCATTGCACTCCAGTCTAGGCAACAAGAGAGAAACTCCGTTTCAAAAAAAAAAAAAAAAAGGAATGAAAGAAATTAAGGATGCTACTAGGTAACTGGTGTTCATTAATTATTTTTCCTCTTTTGAAACAGTTAATCTTATTTAGAATAATAAAAATATCATGAGAACTAGAAGCTTATTAATCTTAGGTTCCCTCTTATGTTTTTCAAAACACTGCAACTGGGGAGAGAAAGTGATGCTGTCCAATGGCCGAAGGAATTCTAGCTGAACAGGTCTGTAGAGAAGTATGGGTACTGAATATTTGGAACAGGCCAGGAAGCCCCACAATTTTATTTTGAATTAAATTCATCAGTTGATGTAATGCATTTGATTTTGTAGAAACTTAGTGGAAAACAACGTAGAAACTTAGTAGAAAACAATGAATAACCTTCTTGATTTAAACAAGCAGTAAATCCTAGGCATGTCCATCAGCTGCATCAACATGATATTAGAAAACGGATAAGAGCCCATATCACTACATACTTGATATTTATACCTTATTGAGAGACATTTTGTGATTTGGTTAAAGTTTCTGCTTTAAATATGAGCAAATTTTGTTAAATGTCTTAGAACAGACAAACTCGAAATTGAGTGGTAGAAACATGTTGTTAAAACTCTGCATGAGACTTTTATGTGTAGTGATGAAGAAAGATGGAGATACTGCAAAGACAAAGCTTGTGGTATAATTTAGTTTTTATTTCTCCAGGTAATAATTATCAAGGCTATGGCATTTGTAATTAAATTCAAAAGCCACTGGGAGTCATAATCCATTTAATTACAAGCTAGAGAAATGAAGTGTAAGAAATGAGCCCACCTGGATCACCTGGGAAGGCTCAGAAGACACGTGGGTGTGATGAAGGCTTCCCATGCCTTATGTATATGCATTCTCTGTCCTCATTTCCCTCTTCACCTGCTTAAAAAGCCAGCAAGAACTTTTGCAATAAGTGATGATCAAGCTTAAACGTTTGCCACATATCATATTGGAAGGCCAATGTTTCATTGATACTATTTTCTAAATGTTTTCAGAAGTTGAAAATATTAAAAATAGGTCATCAAACAGGATGACAAGGAATTGAAAATAAACGTACTCATGGAGAAATGTGGATAAGGAGATTGAAGTTGTCATCAGAAATAAATGTTTATTATGCTATAAATCCCCACTAAAATGTTTTGACATGCGCCTTTATTCGATTATTTATCATTAAATTTCATTAGTTCTGAATTATTTTAAAGTACAGAAAACATGACGTATTCTACAATGTGTATGATATAGCTTCTTAAAAACTGCTTTTTTGATGTCATATTTATTTTCACATAGTTACCTTCTGGAGAATTCCCACATGAAAACTGCCTGGTAAAATTTATTTCAAAGTTTCTGTATTTGCAAAAAATAGCTGAAGTTCTCTGAAACTGTTTGAAAGTGTTCCCAATAGGAAAGTTTGCATCTTTCTATCCAATAGAAAATTGGATAATTGTGTTAGAAGATTTTTATTGTTGTAGCCACTGCAATGACTGAAACCCAATGTAAACTAGGTTAAAGAAAAAATAAGGCATTTTCTTGCCTTATGTATCTAAAAAGTCCAAGGAATTAGACTGCTTTTAGGCACAGTGGATCCTAAATGGATCCAGTGTTTCAAATAATGTTATCAGGGTTCTTTCTCCATCATTCACACCTTCTCCTTCTCCTGGTTCTTATTGATAATTGGGTTCTTTCTTAATCTTCTTCAAGACAGTGCCCAGTTCACCAGGCCTACATAATTCTAGGGAACGAGGAAAACCAGCCCTACTATCTATGCATCTTCTGGTTGATCCAACTACCATTTTGTGCTCACTGATAGATCATGCATTGTGTCCAGGAAAATGGAGCTTCTAGCAGTTCTGACAGAGCTGCCTATCGGATAGCCTGACTAGAATCTCACAAAATTGAGTTGGATTTTTCTTAAAAATATAATATTTTAGGCAAATATTAAATAGGTATTAAAGCATTCAAATATATACATAACACATTGTAGAATACGTCGTGTTTTATGTACTTTAAAATAATTCAGAACTAATGAAATTTAATGATAAATAATCGAATAAAGGCGCATGTCAAAACATTTTAGTGGGGATTTATAGCATAATAAACATTTATTTCTGATGACAACTTCAATCTCCTTATCCACATTTCTCCATGAGTACGTTTATTTTCAATTCCTTGTCATCCTGTTTGATGACCTATTTTTAATATTTTCAACTGCTGAAAACATTTAGAAAATAGTATCAATGAAACATTGGCCTTCCAATATGATATGTAGCAATATCTGTTTACATTAGTATGTATAAAACCAAATGTATTTAACTATTCATTTTTCCTTCAATAGAAATGCTATAATAGGCTCAACTTAGGTATCAGAAATCAGTATCAGGTATCATATATTGATTTAATTTGTCTTTGAAATTGTAGCATTAAAAAATACTCATCATTTCTCCAACATCTCTGCCCTGTCAAGATGAAGTCACAAAAGATGGAAATTACCATCACACCTGAGACAAGCAAAAAAACTGACCAAGGCTTTCAAAGACACTGAACATAAAGCAATGAGTGAAGTCATCCCTGAAATATATTTCAAAAACAATAATTAAAAAAAAGAAACTAACAGAAAAGTCCCAGTTTACTGCCTTGATGGTTTCTCATATATGATAAGGAAGGGAAACCCAAGCAGATTCTGAGAAATTTCTGAACTTTTTGAGTTGAGATGGTACTTAGTATTTAGGAAGAAAAAAATGGCTAGAGTATGTCATACAGGATACTGGAGAGGAAAGAACTGCTCTGAGTAAGAATTCCAGAGATCTTTGGAGGAACACCCTCTATTATTCATCTGAGTATTGAACACCACATGCATGCAAATAAATTACCTGAAGCTGGTGAAAGAATTATCCAAAAGTGTTATGGTGAATGGTCCTTGTGGTCACACAGGGCTGAGAAGAGTGACCATTGCCATCAGTTTGACTGAAAAATCGTAAGATTAATGAAACGGAGTAGATTACATAGAAAAGTCTTGTCCCTGTATGGTACAATAATTAGCCCTAGTTTGAGGTTCTGTTCTGACCAACAAATCTTAAAAGCAAACTTAGAAAGGATCAAACTATGTCCAAATAACTCAAATGTTTTCCAGAAAAAAAAAGTTTAAAAGAATTTAAAAATAAAGCTAAAATAACACCCAACAAATAAAGACTCAATACATGAAGGAACAAATAAAATAGTACAAAACATTGAGGTTTTAGTTCTTATATTCAATGAACAAAGAAGTTGTCACTTGTCATTCCTGTCCATACAAAAATAAAATATATATAAAATCAACAACTTTTTTTAGATCCATTAGAAAGCTGCAATTGCATCTGGAGACAGGTGCATCTACAGTATCTAAGACATGCTTACCTAAAGCAGAAATCACTAGACTCATAAAATGGTAGAAACATTCAAGTTTTAATTTTGATAAGTTGTTAGTGTAGGTAGACTAGTATGAAAGTAAGAGACTGCTAGGGCCACAATCCTTGGAGTTCGCTAACTAATTGTCTATGCCTCCGGAAACTCCAGATTCACCACGGCCACAAGGTGAGTCTCCAAGAAAGAGCCCCTATAAGATCTGAGAGTGGAGGGGAAGAATAATCATTGTGAAATATACTCACAGCTTTATAATAGTGGGCTGCTATACAGGAAAAATAACTTTACCTAAATACAATTCAAAAACCTAATTTTAGGTGGATTATAGATTCAGTGGATTACAAATGAGAGAATTTCAAGACAGACCTCTCTGAGTCGTACACATAAAACCCCTAAATTCAAGAAAAGAGAAAAAACAAAAACAAAAACAAAATTAAATCCAAGGATATTAGGCAAATGTTAAGACTTTGATGACTATAGTTAAAACATATATTGATCATTGCCCAACACCTAGCCAGGTTATTAAAAATCCTTACAATGAAAGCCTATATATGCATTTCCATTACCAGATACATCACACCCAATTTTCAAAAGATAATTGCAAAGCATTTCTAAGGACAAGAAAAAAGCACAATTGAAATGGACAATGCAAACATTGCAACCATACTCAGATATGAAACAGATGCTTGCATTATCAATCAAGGAATTTAAAATAGTTATGATTATTATTTTAATAGCTTAAATGGAAAAACATGGACAACATGCAAGAGCAGATGGGTAAGCAGGTTGATGATAACTGTAAGGAAAAATAATCCCCATATAATCTAAACATAAAGCAGAGTAACATAAGTGAAGACTGTCTTAGATGGGCTTATCGACATACTCAACACAGCCAATGAAAGAATCAGATACATGAAGAGATGTCAATAGAAATTTCAGAAACTAAAATTTTTAAAAATAAAAAAGAGAACATACAAAAATTGTGGAGCAATAGCTACATGTGTAACACACTTCTAAATGGAATACCTAAAGGAAAAAAGAGACGCTATCAAAAATTATTTGAGGCATTAATGGTTATGAATTTTGCACAGAATAACAGATACCAATCATAAGTTCAAAAATGTTTAGGGAGCTCAAAGCAGAATAAGGATCCAAAAAAAAACATCTTGTGAAGTGAAATATGTAATGTGTTAAATAAAAACATAAAGTAATATATCTACTGAATGTATTCCTCAAAAGCGTAGGTAAAAAGAAGACATTGCCTGACAAATATTAAGATAATTTATCACCACCAGATCTTTCCTACAAATAACGTAAAAAAATTTACTTAGGCAGGTGGAAGAAGCTAAATACCAGTAACTTAGATCTACATAAATAAAAAACATTGATGAGGAAGCAAATGAAACTAAACTATTTTATCTCTCATATTATTAAGAGATCTAAAATTTATTTTTGTTTGTACCCAGATGAGCTGAAATACATCTAAAATGTAAGTGTTTGCTAACGTCATAATAGTAAAAATATATTGGATGGTTAAAGCATATATAGTAAATAAAATGAATGACTAACATACCATAAAAGATGGGAAATTATAATTGGGGATGCTTTGTTTTAAGATATATGAACTGCACATGAAGCATTATGAAGCATTATATGAAACTCTCAGGCAACCATTTAAATAATATAATTTTAATACAAATTATAATATTTATATGTAAATTAAAATTTTAAAACATTAAATAGTAAATTGAAATAATAAAATAACTTAAAAATAAATATAATTGATATGCTAAGAGAAGAGATAAAATAGAATCATATAAAATGTTCAACTGAAACCACAGAAGACTTTCAGAAAGATATGAAAAATAAGAAGCAAAGAACACCTGCAAGGAATAGAAAACTCTATAGTGGATATGAGTGCAACTGTATCCACCAATTAGAAGAAATAGACATTTAATGGCCAGGCGCAGTGGCTCACGCCTGTAATCCCAGCACTTTGGGAGGCCTAGGTGGGCAGATCACTTGAGGCCAGGAGTTCAAGACCATCCTGGGCAACATGGCAAAACCCTGACTCTACTAAAAATACGAAAAATTAGCTGTGCATGGTGGCACATGCCTGGAGTCCCAGCTACTCAGGAAGCTGAGGCAGGAGAATTGCTTGAACCAGGGAGGCAGAGGTGGCAGTGAGCTGAGATCACACCACTGCACTCCAGCCTGGGTGACACGGTGAGACTCTGTCTCAAAAAAAGAAAAAAAAAATAAAGAAGACATACACATTTTATCAGTGTCTATGTTTATTAAAAAAGACATATGTGCCCTTCTATTTGGTGAATTAGAAGACATAGACATTTAATCATAGACAGAAATTTAATCAGAGTGGATATTTAAAATGACTATGCTATATTACATCTACAAGGAACCAACTTTAAATATAAGAGTCAGATTGGTTAAAAGTAAATAATTAAAATTAAAGAGATGGAGAAAGATATAGCATATGAACACTAATAAAAATAGGGCTGGACTTTCTCTATTAATTTCAAATAAAGCCAAGCTCAGGCTAACTAAAATTGTCAGAGATAAAGAAGAGCATTGCACAATGATAAAGGGGTCGGTTCCCTAAGAAAGCATAATGATTCTTAATTAGTATGCATCAAACAGCAGAGTGTCAAACTGTATCAGGAAATATCTGATTAAAACAGCAAGAAATGACAGATCCTCTGTTTGGATTGAAGATTTCAACATCCCCTTTTCAGTGATTGCTAAAACACACAGGCAGAAAATCGGTAAGAATATAGTTGACCACAGCATCACTATTGATTGATTTGATATATTTGACATTTACAGAATAATTTATCCAACAATGGTAGAATTTATACTATTTGCAAGTTCACATAATATATTTACCAAGATAGACTGTAAACAGAGCTTAACAAATTTAAAATATAGAAACCCCCTAATATCCTCAAATGACAATAAAATTAAATTAGTATCGATAGCAGAAATATAGCTGGCAATTGCTAAATATTTGAAAATTAACGTACACAGTTCTAAATAACACATGAGTAAAAGAAGTTTAAAGAGAAATTAATATATTTTAAACAAAATGAAAATGTAGACACAATATATAAACATTTATGGGATGTAGCAAAAGCAATGCTTAGGAGAAAATGTGTAACATTAAGTTCATATATAAGAAAAGAAGGCAAAAAAAATCAGTAACTAAAGCTTCTTCCTTAAGAAAATAGAAAACAAAAGAACAATTGAAGCTTAAAGTAAGCTAAAGAAATGAAATAATAAAAATTTGAGCAAAAATCAGTGACATTGGAAACGGAAAATTAATAGGTTTTATATATACATATATATATATAGAGAGAGAGAGAGAGAGAGAGAGTCTTGCTCAGTCACCCAGGCTGGAGTGCAGTGGCAGGATCTCGGCTCAGTGCAACCTCTGCCTCCTGGGTTCAAGCAATAGTCCGCGTCAGCCTGCTGCATAGCTGGGACTACAGGTGCACACCACCATGCCCAGCTAATTTTTTTTTTTTTTGTATTTTTTAGTAGAGACAGGGTTTTGCCATGTTGGCCAGGCTGGCTTGAACTGCTGACCTCAGGTGATCTGCCTGCCTTGGCCTCCCAAAATGCTGGAATTACAGGCATGAGCCACCACGCCCAGCCAATAGATAATTTTTATAAAAAAATTCCGTCGTTTTGTGAAAAGATTAGTATGATTGATAAAACTTTAATGAGACTAAGGCAAAATCGAAGACAAAAGTTTCAAATAAAACACATAAAAGAGAAGTGATCACTTCAGACCTGATAAACATTGATTAAAATAATAAAATAATAATATAAGTAACTCTATACACATTGATTTGGTAACTTTGATAAAATGGACCAATTTCTTGAACTATGCAAATACCAAAACTCTCATGAAGAGACAAAGATCATGGGAATAAGCCTGTTTCTCTGAAATAAATGAAGTCAATAACAAATGACTTTACATAATTAAAGCAGCAGAGAAGGATGGTTTCACAGGTTAATTTTAGCCAAACTAAGTTAGAAATACATGAAAAAATAACATAAATTATGTAATTATATTAACTGATGAACTAAAATTATTTGACAAAATCTGACATCTATTTGTGATTGAAAACTTCTAGCAAACTATTAGTGGTAATTTCTCAACTTGAATAAGAACATTTTTAAAAGTCCTACAGCTAGTTCCATACCTAATATTAAGAAACTGTGGGTTTTCCCCAACATCAATGCCAAGATCAGGTACCTGGCAAGAGTAGAATACGCTTTCTCCTCATTTCTATTTATCATATTGAAAATCATAGCTAGTGCTATAAGACGGGAAAAAATAACAGTTATATACTGGAAAGGAAGAAAGAAACAAAACGTTATTGATGAAAATATTTAGTGCTGCTATTAATTTAGAAAAGAGTTTAACCTTTTTCAAAAGTTAAGCATACTAATGCCATATAACCCAACCATCCCAGTTTTAGGTATTTTCTGAAGAATAGGAAAATGAAAGCATATGTATAGACATGACGTGTACATGAATATTTATTGCAGGTTTACTTAAAAACAACCCCAAATTAGAGGCAACGCCAAATCCTACCAATAGATGAATGGATACAAAAGCTATGGTATGTACTTAAGATAGATTACTTCTCTGGAATAAAATAAATGATATATTGAGACATACAAAAGTATAGATGTATCTCAAAATAATTATACTGAGTGCAAGAAAACAAGCCATCACACATCCAGAAAGGGAGTACATATTGTGTGATTCAATTTAGATTTAATTCTAGGAAATTCAATTTATATTCAATTCTAGTGAAGTGACATAAAATAGATCAATAGCTGCCTGGGAATGGCGTGGGGAATAGGAAGGATCATGAAGAAAAGATTTCAAAGGGACAGGAGGAAAGGCTTAGGGATGGCTGGTTAGATTCCTGTTTTGATTGTGGTGATGGTTATAGGCATATACTTATGTCAAAATATCCAATTGTACATTTTAAGTCTAACAGCTTATTTTACATATATTGTATACCAATAAAGCTCTTTTTAAAACTGCAAGGAACTTATTGTTACTAAGAGAGAACAAATTGATCCAAAACATCTGGGAGCTGTCTCAACAATATCACTGAGACCTTCATGTCCCCTTGTTAAACACAAATAATTTTACAAAACATTAATATCAAACAAGATCATCCTGTTGCTAATTGATTAAGACAGAAACAAGGCTACCTCATGATCCTGTCTGAATACAGAAAAATTATGAAACATCAAACAACAAAAAATTCCCCCTATCTCTTTACTTCTAGCCAATATCAATGGCTGCTATTCGCAATGACAGGTTTAGCTTTGCTTTTGTCATCTCTTCTTTTAGGTAAGGTAAAGATAATCAATCATAAAATTATTCCTGTTTCCTGTCACCATGCAATAGACAGTACAGCCATTCTTTCTGAAATTCTTCCCCAAATCACCTAACTAGAGATAAAAAGAGATAAAATCCAATTTATTTTTTTTTTTTTGGATGGAGTTTTGCTCTTGATGACCAGGCTGGAATGCAATGGTGCAATCTCGGCTCACTGCAACCTCCTCCTCCCAGGTTCAAGAAATTCTTCTGCCTCAGCCTCCAGAGTTGCTGGGATTACAGGCATGCGCCACCACACTGGCTAATTTTGTATTTTTAGTAGAGACGGAGTTTCCCCATGTTGGTCAGTCTGGTCTCGAACTCCCAACCTCAGGTGATCCACCCATCTTGGTCTCCCAAAGTCCTGGGATTACAGGCATGAGCCACCGTGCCCAGCCTTAAGTTTCTTATAACATGCTCTTAGTGGAATACCCCATCATTACACATTATATGCAGTCTCCGTTGTTGCAATGAGAAATAAACCCAATTTGTTCAATGACAGGAGTATTTCTGGTGGTCTTTGGCAAGAGTGTGTTGTCATTAGCAGCAAAGTACTTAGGACGTACCTCATAATTATGTAATATGCTAGTAGTTCACATTTTGATTTTTATAACAAAAATGTTATAAAAGTGTATAAATGGAATAATGAGATTGAACGAAATTCACATATACATGTCAAAGTAAGGATAAGGTAATTTGGAAATTGAAGGTCCTGGGTGATTACCCATAAGCAGAATGTTTAGAAAAATAGGCTTCAAATCATATTAACTATTATTTTCTTTAAGCAGAGAAATGAAATAGCTCAAACATTGGTCAAATATATTTTGTGCAAATGTGCCTATTTATGAAAAAATAGGTATAGTAGATAGTATCTGATACCTTCTCAAAAAGTAATGTAAACATAATTACATTTTTGGAGGCAGTCTCTAGGAAATCCTAAATGTGTGTATATTATATATATTATATATTATATATTATATTATATGTATATTCTCCATATATGTATATATACTCCATATATATATATTCTCCATATATATGCCTATATTAATTTATACACAATGGTATAAATTAAAGTCAAATGATCCACTTGGGCCAAAAATTTGAGGGAAAGAGATTCCTAATTCAATAAAAAGGAAACATCCCTTTGGATTGGAACTGTATCCATTTGGAACTACATGTGAGAACTCCATTGCTTGCACCGTATCAAGGTAAAGTCATTCGGGGAAAGGCATTTAAAAAACTTGGCACCATTGTGACGGGGCATATCTGTGCCCTTGGGCTATTGCCAGGAGAGTTTTCAAGGAGCCAAGGCATAAAAATAGAAATAGGAGCATCCTTGGCAACATTATCTTGGAAACTAGCATACAGGGTGCAAACTCTGGCAGCAGAGGTAAAGGCTGCAACGGGTAATTAAGCAGAAGCAAGGCATTGAAATCCTTTCCAAACAAAAGGGTCTTAGAGGGAAATCCATTTTTTGGAGTCCTGCATGAGGGAATGTTGTTTCTGTCCTCCCACTTAACTCATCAGCTCTCAGAACCATGATGGTCACAATGATCCTGTGCACAATTTTACTGGAGACAAACAATTGCCTTTCCCCTTGCTGGAAAAACATAGCCATAGAGAGAGCTTGCAGCAATTATAGACCGTTTGACCTATAGTGCAGGTGCAGACTGAATCTAATGGCCTTGGATGATCTGTCCTAAAATTATTTTGTTGCTACAGGGTTTTCCATATTTTTCTTCCTTTCCACATGGATCTAATTTTCTCCGCTCATGTAGCACTGATTCTAGTAACAGTTAGAATATGTTCACTCTTCTGCTTAATTCCCATATTCCAAATCAAGATCTGTATTTCTACTGTTCATGCTAGCTACATTTAGCCAATGAAGAGATAAATTATGTTTCCTGACACTTTCTTTTTCATAGTTACATGAAAAATGTATTGCCTGCTCCAGGCAGTGAAATAAGAGTATGAGCATCACTTTTGCCACACATGATGATTTCTACACACAAGAGTATGCCATAGAGCGAAGGCAACCGAGTGCCATGAGAATGACCATATGTATATCGTATTTCCTACAGGCCTATGCACACCTGCCCCCAAGATGCTTCTTCATTCTTGGTGCATGATTAGATAGGAAACTGGCAGATACTTTGCAAATAGAGAACTAGAAAATGTCTGGTCCACAGTGTTGAGTTTTAATACTCTTCCACCGCTAACTGGATATGTGACCACTGAGTCACTTGACACATATGATCTTTTACTCATTTGATCTGTCATAAAAAATATGAAACCTGATTGTATGTAAACTACATATTTTTCTTTGACCATAAAATAGCATCGTAGTTTTGCAGACTCAGATACTCGTCTATTCTTTTTGCTATGATTATTAGGAATTTTTAGTTTTTTGTAGAGGCTCATTCACTAGCTAGAATACCTTGTATCTGTGCATTTTACTTTTCCTATGAATTCTACCTTCTTATGTGCACCCTAAGGTAAGGGCAGATTATTTAGTGATATAAATGGTAATTGGGATCAATTGAATTTATTTATCATTTATTGAACATGTATTTATACAAATGATTATAATATATAGAAATATGAATATATATAGTTCTATCCAGCAGTATATTTTCATTTATGAAGAGGAAAAGTCAGTTGTTGAATATGATTTCAAAGAGTAAATGTAGACCACATTGCAAACTATGAAGCTTCGGAATAGCATCAAGCGTAATTTGGAGAAGATAATTAATAATTTTATAACCTATTTCACAGGCCACCATAATAATAAGCGGGGAAAAGTGCTTCATATTGTGTGAAACTGTAATACACATGCATGCTAGTACCACTATGGCTTATGTAGTGAGTCTGGTGAGGCACATAGGTAAACTACAATTAGCTCTCTGTAACTCTGAGTCCATGACTTTCTTAGTTCTTAAGGGAAACGAGACATGCAGCTTTCCCCTAAACTACCTCAACTAGAACAAATAGGAAAATCAAGTCCAGATAAGAATAGCCTTTTTTGAAATCATTCTGTTTAAAATGAATTTAACTGTCAATCCATGTGGTGTTAGTACATGTATTCTAGGTTATCGTAAGAGAATCTATCTAGATGTAAGAAAACTAGCATAGAGTAGGCAGATATGTCCAAAGGATTTAAATGTCTTAACTCACCAGATTTGATTACTTAGATAATTATTCAATTCAGTAATTACTCAATTACGTAATTTAACTCTATTAAACACAAGCTCTGTACACTTAGATGTTTATTATGTTAAATTACCCATTAAAATGGTAATAATTATACTATGTAGCTTTTGATTTTATTATATCTTCCACTAGGATCTGAGAAAGACCAAAATATTATTGGTAGTATATTAACTCTTACTTTAATTCTTATATCACTAAACTAATAAAAACAGAATCAATTTTATTTGTATTTAATTCTTACAGATGCACAGGCATTTCCTTTTCACAAGTAAAAGGGCTGATATTATATATTGTTACAGCAATTACTAGAGGTCAGATAATTGAGAAGCCTCAGGAGACGCCACAGGGGTCGGTCTTATGAGGCTTTAATGAAGATAGATACTACAGCAGGAGAAGAAAGCACAAGAAAATATCAGAGAAGTCCATGCCTAGCTCCCAGAGCCCTTTCCCAGCCACACAGCAGGTGCTCCATCTTCTGACTATGAATTACCAAGATAGATGTGAGATGTTTAGTCCCAGGTGAGCCAAGGTGGAAGTTTGCCTGACTCATTTATATCTCACTGGTCACTCAGCTGAAACCAGATGCACACCACCATCTCTTCACATTTAATAAACCATATAAGCAAGCTTGTACAAAAGGTGAATTTTGGACTCTGAACATCACATCATAAATCACAAGCTAATACACTTCTCCTCTGTCTCACAGGGTCAGTACTGTGTTTCCAAGCATCCCAGTGGAAAAATATAGATCAACCACAGATCAATGGTATTTTAACCTTATTCTTATAAAACAGTGCATTATAACCTTCCATGGACTTCTTCCCATGCCATACAGATTTGCCTCTTAAAAATCATATCCACATTTTCTAGTTTCCATATTGAATACTTTGACATCTAGGGACATTGGTGACCCTGAAGGAACTGCCCCTTCCATTGTGAGCTAATTCCAGGAGCTAAGCGTACAAACTGTCTGCAAGAATGGCTTTTATATACAAAGCAACCAGTTCAGAGCTCATACCTGTAAACACACACTTTATCAAGCTTTCACACTCAGGACCACTATTCTCTACACTAATCATCCTAGGACCGGGTATCAGGATAACCAGGGACAGCCACGATGCCACAGACTATGTGGAAATTATTTGAACTAGCCAATCTTAAACCTGCCGACCCTAACTCATCCACTCCTTCCCATGGGCACTACAAAAAAAGACTCTTGTTTTTGTGTTGCTGCTGTTGTTGTTGTCATTGAGAGCCTTCTATTCACCAAGCACTGCACTGGGGGTTGGAAATACAATGGTGAACAAAAACAGACCCAGTTGCATGGTACTTAAAAGATTAGCGGTGCAGACAGGTAAGTGTTAAAAAAGTATAGATGTACTTATATGTATACACTTTTATACTTTTTCACACACTAAAGTAGTATACGTTTAACACACACGGTCATATGCACATATATATGCATATATATACACATACATATATATAATATTCTTTGAAGCTTACGTAATTCATACCATTTAATCTCAATCAGAATTCTATGATATATGTTACTTTTTTTGTTTACAGCTAAATAAACTAATACAGAAGTGAATTTTCTCAAACCACTGGCAGAGCTGGTCAGTGGCAAAGCTCACCTGCAGGGAACTGACAGTGGGCATCCAAGGCCACTGCACTCTACTGTGATAGCCATTCAAAAACAGCTTTGATGTTTTGGTTAATGAAAACTCTTAACCATGTTTTTCCCTCACTTCCCCTGCCTCTAACTGACTGATGCTTTTCCCTGTGACCCGCAGTGGCATGGCATGCCCCTCCTCTTGAAAATCTGTTGAGTATAGCATGCTATCTTTTCTTTTTTTTTTTTTTCTTATTTATTTATTTTGAGACAGAGTCTCGCTCTGTCACCAGGGCTGGAGTGCAGTGGTATGATCTTGGCTCATTGCAACAACCTCTGCCTCCCGGGTTCAAGGGATTCTCCTGCCTCAGCCTCCTGAGTAGCTGGGATTACAGGCGCCTGCCAATACGCCCAGTTGTTTTTTTTTGTTTTTTATTTTTGTATTTTTATTAGAGATGGGGTTTCACCATGTTGGCCAGGCTGGTCTTGAACTCCTGACCTTGTGATTCTCCCACCTTGGCCTCCCAAAGTGCTGGGATTACAGGTGTGAGCTACCGTGCCTGGCCACAAGCTATCTTTTCAACAGCAATCATCTTCTGATCTGTTGGCCTTGCTGTACCTAACTTATGACAAAACCTATATTTTAAAGCACTTTTCCACTTAATAACTGTTTTGTATTTTTTTGGTAAATGTACCATGATTTATTTGGCCAATCTTTTATCAATGGAAAATTATATTAAGTCAATTTTGTTGTTATGTTTGCAAACACTTCAATGATGGCTTTCATTTATCTTAATATGAGAAACCATAAATCTTAAAGATTTATTCTTAGAATTATATTTGACTTTGTGTTAGATACTGCTTGAGAAATAAAATTAATTTTAAAATATCTACTGATGGCTCACGCCTGTAATCCCAGCACTTTGGGAGGCTGAGTCGGGCGGATCACGAGCTCAGGAGATCGAGACCATCTTGGCTAACACGGTGAAACCCCGTCTCTACTAAAAATACAAAAAATTAGCCTGGCTTGGTGGCAGGCGCCCGTAGTCCCAGCTACTCGGGAGGCTGAGACAAGAGAATGGCGTGAACCCAAGAGGCGGAGCTTGCAGTGAGCCGAGATCTCGCCACTGCACTCCAGCCTGGGCGACAGAGCGAGACTCCGTCTCAAACAAACAAACAAAAATATCTATTGAGATCTTTCTATGGGCATAGTTCTGGGTTCTACATGGCACAACAGTGTGTATGATAGCCTCTAAATTCAAGGTATTTATGGTGGAAAAAAAAGAAGTGTTTTCTAGGTAAGCAAACAAATAAACACGTTAAAAATAAATAATAGACATAACTGCATTCATAATAATAGTTACAATTTATCAAGGACATATTAAGTGTAAGGCAATATACTATTGTTAATAGCAAAATTATAGACAGTGTTGCCTATGTGTCAAACATTATTCTAAGTCTTTTACCTGTGTTAAACCATTTAATCGGGGACAAATGCTATTGGGTAGGTACTATTATCCACATTTTATATAGGTAGAAATTTTAGTAGGATTTTCTTAAAATTGCACAGCTTGTAAAGGCAGAATTGGGATTTAATCCTTTTAAGAAACCAGCAGAAAAGTTGATGTTATGCCCGTTTTTTAAAATCAGCAATCTGGGAGTAGAAAGGCTAAATAAATCTCTTAAAATCATACACTCCTGAGAAGGATAGTAACATTGCAAACTCATGTCTGTGAAAACTTCAAACTGCATTCTGCCCACACTGACAGATGTCTCAGGAATTCAAAATTCTAAATGTGTGGGATTTTAATCAAAGGAGGGCACAGTCCTTCAGAACAGGAATGAATGGTGCAACTCGTGCTTCTGGGGATGAAATTTCTAAGCTACAACGTACTCCAGGAGGAGAAAAAATTAGTACCTTAAAGAAGAAAACACTCAAACAGCAGCAGTCCTGAATGGTGTCTCATATACTGAAGAAGTTTCTAGGTTACAGTTCTTTTTCCTTTTACATTTACAATAGTGCTTCTACAAGCTTGCCAAAAATAAAATATGGATCATCATTCTTTGCATTGCACTTTCTGTTCTTCCATTTGGAATTCAGAAAGGGAAGGGATCCTGAGGAAATCATATGTTAAACACACTTTGGCAATTACTGTATTATGAAATATATAATCAAATGTGCCTTGAAAATAGCATACGTAAAATAGAAAAAAAAAGACACATCAGGTTAGGGCAATAAAGAGAAGTTTGCTAATAATGTATTTTGTTTAAAGTGAATCTTGGAGCATGGAAATGATTTTGGCTAAGTCATATGTGGATTGGCCTGGCATCGCAGGAGTAGGTAGCAGCAGGAACAACAGCAAAGTGAAAATGTGTGTATTAATTAAGTCTGAGCATCACTGACCAGCCTGACTGTGAAAGGTAAAATAAATACAGAAGACTCATGGGTGCATTGATTACAGCACTTTCTGATACAAAAAACAGAACGCCTAGCCACTGGTGGCTTCACAAATAGGACAATTAATTATGTATATTTTTAGAAGATTAGGAAGGCAAAAGTTTCCAGAGTTGATTCAGTCGTTCATCATTATCAAAGATGTAGGAGTTTTTCCCATTTTTGTTCTGTCATCCTCTTTTTGTCAGAAAATTTTTCTGAGAGACAGAGCTTATTTAAACTATCCCCAAGTGCTATATACAAACACAATTAACCACTTCCAATGAAGAAGAAAATAATGATTTGTTTTGTATGTTTGTATCTTTGTGTGCAAACATTTAAAGGGTAGTTTTCCTGGGAACTCATGATGCCCCATCCTTATATTTCATTAAAAAGGATTGGGGTACAAGTACCTGCTTTATTTATAAGCGTGAGCATAAAGTTCCTTGGATTACAGCTTAAAGTTTCTAAGATGTGTTTGCTACCGAGGGAAAAAAAATGGGAGCAGGGAAGGCTGTAAAACAGAAAATTAACAATTATTGAACAAATAAAGGAAAATCAACTAAAAGGTTATTGCAATAAGTCAAGTAAACATAGAGAAATATCTGAGCCAGGGTGGAAAAAGTAATGCTGAATATAAGAGAGAGAACAAAATCCTAACAGAAGTAGAATTGCATGTAAACTGCATGATTGGTTCTGGAAAACAAGAGAGATTTAGGGATCTGAATCAATTCTAAGAATATAATCCCGAGTAACAAGAAGAATTTGTTAGTGCCTTTAACTGAAATAAAGGAATCAGCACCTGGACCAGCTCAGTAGACTCTTCTCTGAAAACCCACGCCAAATATCCTTCTGCAGCTTCTGCAGCTGCTAAACTCCAGGGCAGAACACAAACCTTCAAGGCTCTGGTTTCTATCATTTATTGTATAACCTGCTTGCTCTGGTCTGGTATCTCCAGCACATAGGCTTGACCCTTGATCCGACTGCATGTCAGAATTTATTTTCACATTTCATCCTGGATGAGTTTTGTTGTAATTCTGATTGTAATAATCCACCTTCCTTTTTCCAGGTGCCCCCAAAATGTCTAAGGCTCTGGACTTGTGTGATTAAAGGCAGAGTAAAAGATGTTCTTTGAAAAAAAGTGAAAGCAGTGTATTTGGGTTGGAAACATGCTAGAGGTTGAGATCATTAAGTGACTTAGAATTATGGCAGGCTGATGAGCCAGTTTAGGATTGTGGTTATAAAGTTTGGAGAAAAATAATAGCTCATTGTGTAGGTTGAGAGTCTATTAATGCAAGAGATGAAGACATAGAAATGGGCTTAAGCCTTTTTTTTTTTTTTTTTTTTTTTTTTTGAGACAGAGTCTCTCTCTTGTCACCCAGGCTGGAGTGCAATGCACCAGGTTGGCTCACTGCAACCTCTGCCTCCCCGGTTCAAATGATTCTCCTGCCTCAGCCTCCCAAGGAACTGGGATTGCAGGCACCTGCCACCACACCCAGCTAATTGTTTTGTATTTTTATTAGAGGCAGGGTTTCACCACGTAGGCCAGACTGGTCTCGAACTCCTAATCTCAGGCAATCCACCTGCCTCGGCCTCCCAAAGTGCTGGGATTACAGATGTGAGCCATCGTACCTGGCTGAAATGGGGATATTTAAAGCAGCATCATGTAATGCACAGAGCATTTATGTATGAATCAGACAAAGCTGGCTTTTAATTCTGCCCTTACCATACACAATTCTTGAGAGTTTGAACAAATTGTCTCCCTTCTTTATTAATATAATAGTGTTTCTATTTTATATAATTAGGTAAATATCTGTGGTAGGAGAGTTATAATATCCATGATAATGTTCATTTATAATGGATGTAAAGTAAATGACATATGTCTATACTAAGTGTATAGTAAATGTTACCTTCGCTTGAAAGGAAAGAATATGAAGAGACAAGATATAGTACAAAATTGTCAATACAATATTTTTGAAAAATATACAGCATAGAGATTATCTAAGGGAAATTAGATAAAAAATAAAATTGTAGAGTCAGTAAAGATAATGCTGTTTTCTGCACTGGATTTTCTTTCTTCTCATGTAGAATGAATAAACTCCCAAGTTTCCTCAGTTAGGTCTTAGTTCTCAAAAGTGGGAATGTGTACCTCACTTACAGCTTGAAGCAAATAATTGTTGAGCATTCTCCAAATTATCTTCTTTGAATATCAGTAGGGGCAATGTTATGCTAGTATAACAAAACCTAAAATATATGGTGTTGTCTATGTAGACAGACAGAGGATGGGGAGAAAACTGATACCAAAAGCTGTACAGGTGAACAACCATTATATGCAGTGGATAATTATTTATAATCTATCACCTAAGACAATTAAAAAGGCGATCTAATGAGGTTGCAGCTCTAAGGGAGGAGGATGCAAAATGAGATATTGGTATATATTGCTGTATAATTTTAATTTCATTTGGCCAAATGTTATCAGAAAGACATAAATTCATACATCATGGTGTTTATTTGCAAAGAGCAGTGAAAGGAAATTGACACAGCTCAGGAATGAGAAACTTTTGTATGTTGGAAAAACCTATTGATCCTATGCTCCAAGCGTTAAGAGTTGAAGTTTCAAAAGGCTTTGAGAAGGACATGCCCTATAATAATTGTCAGCTAATTAAAATGGCTTGGCCAAAATGTAAGGTTGGAATGTAAAATTTTATTTCTTATAAATATTAATAATAAATTGTGGAGTTTTTTGGATACACTAATTCTTATAATATTTTACTATACTGCAACACTTAAAGGTAAAGAGGGGCTTACTTCCCAATGATCACTTCAGAAGTAGCCAAAAATAGTGAAACGAGGAAAGCTTCCCAGAGAACAAACTAAGGGCCCCAGAGATTCAGGTAAGAGAGTTGTCCCATTGGAAGAGACTCCGATGCTCATCAAGGAAACTTCCTCACCTCTATGATAAAAGGCTCCACAATGTTTGTTCAATAGGATTTTTGAAATACTACAGACAAGAGAAGATTGTATTTCTCATTCTTCACTTTATTTTCTTTAGTAGTGCTTATTGTGATAACCTGATCCCTCTTTCATCATTAAAAATTGGGTATGAGAGAGTTGTTGAGGGCATAGCTTTCTGGATAAAGAGGAGCTACAGTTAGACTTGACAAAGGAGCTGAAGCAACTGAATTCTCAAAAATTCTGAATTTGCAAGTGATGCTAATGACTAAATGGAGCTCCTATTTATATATATTTTGGGGCATAACTGGGCAGGTTTTATTTTGATGGATGAAGCAAAGGGACCATTTAGTTACAAGAATATTCTTATAGGGTGGCTTATCCTTCTCGGACTCCCTTGCAAAACCCTTGAAGTGACCATTTGTAACCAACAGATTACAAGCAGAAGTGTCACGTGACTCTCTGATACAGATCAGTGCACCTCCTCCTTTTTTTACTTTCTCTTTGGTGATGACTATTGAGGTCATTTGTTAAAATGACAGAGCCTAAGATGAAAATAACATGGATCTCTGAGTTTTTCCACAATGGAGAACTGCTATAGAGAGCTGCCCAACTAGCATTAACATGTTTCTGAAAGAAAAGTCTTTGTGTATATTTCTAGGTTTGCTTATTACTATATGATAGCTAGCTTATCCTGAATAACACAGAGAAAGGAGAGGAAAATAATATAGTGTCAAGGAAGAGAACAGATTAAAAAACAAACAAAGTGTTATGTTTGTGTCAAAATATCTCATGCACCCCATAAATATATAAGCCTACTAGGTGGCTATAAAAGTTAAAAATAAAATGAAATGTGAAAAACAGGAAAACACTAGCAATGGCAGTTCTGTAGAGAGAATAAATGCAAATAAATACCAAAAATGGTCTTTCTTTTGTCACCTAGATCACATTCTACACCTTGGGAGAACAATGTTAGCATTGATTTGGGATAAAAGCTAAACTGCAACTGAAAGAGAAATGACCATGTCATACGAAATTAGAGGCTGTGAAAGTAGACTATATATTTTATAAGTTTGGAAATTAATTTATTTAGGAACATTAACCTAAATAAGATATTAGTGAGGCAAAGAAAGAAAATTCCCAAGAGATTGAGAAAGCTGAATTAATTTTTTGGCAGAAAGAAATAAGTTCATGGATAAGACGATCCTGATGATATGAGAAAAGATCAACAAAGCACTACAAGCAGATGTTATGCTTAATTTTATGCATCAACATGACTAGGTCATGGTATAAACAGGTGTTTTGTCAAACATTATTCTAGATGTTTTCACACAGATATTTTAAAATGTGATCAATGTTTAAATCATTAGATTTTGAGTACAGAAGATTTTCCTCCACAATGTGAGTGGGTCTCATCCAATCAGTTGAAGGTCTTAATAGAAAAACCTGACCTTTTTAAGCAAGGAGAAATTCTGCCAACCAGCTTCTTTGGGACTCAAAAGATAACTGTTTTCTGAGTCTCCAGTCTGATAGTCTACCCTGCAAATTTTACACTTGTCAAGCCTCCACACATAGGCAAGCCAATACTTTAACATCTGTGTGTCTGTCTCTCTCTCTCTCTCTGCACACACACACACACACACACACACGCATGTGTACACACACACACATGCACATATACCCAGCTTTTGGTTCTGTTTTTCTGGAGAATCCTTACTGACTAATATAGATATGTAAATTTTGGTACTGAGAGTGGTTCTAGAGAAACAGAATCTTAAGGATGAGTTTTCTAGATTACTTCTGAGGTTTCCAAATTGCTTCTCTACCTGATTACATTGAATGACACCAATGACTGTATTTCTAGTAGTAAAGAGAGTACCAATGGTCCATAGTGTGACGTAGCAACAGTCATTAGAAATGCATAAAATTTAACCGTTGGATACCCAAAATCAAATATAAAAAAGAGGTTAGATTCTATGTTTGTATATGATACGCTTGCCAAATTAATAAGTATAATGAGATTGGATAGCTGTTCTTAATGTCACTCAATAAAGTGGCAAAAGAAAAAGATGAGCTCAGGAATTTAAATTTTCAGTTCAAGCACAGCATATATGACTTGAAAATGTCTCTGTCTGCCGTGAAAATTTTTCTTATCTCCTGTAGCCAGAGCTGAAGTTGCTGAAAACCAAACCTAGAATCTCAGTCTGCAAGTGGCTTAATTACAACACAAATTCTCAACCCCAAAGGATGTCTACTGCTAAAGTGAGGGCTCTGATTGGGAAGGAATGGGATAATGAAAATTGCAGTGGAGATGCATGGGGATATTTTGATAAAATTGTGGGCATCGAGCCCCTAAATTCTGATAAGTCAGCTTTGCCAGGAGAAGTAGCCTTGTAATGGTCTCTTCTGAGGCAATTACCTTGCAAGATGGTGCTGATTTTCTTCATGCCCCACTCCTACCACTTTTAGACCTATAACTTAACATGAGTCTCGAGTTCAGGCTCCTAAAGATGACCTATAGATCCTTAGGTATACTCAAATCTCAGCAGGCTCCTAAAAGTAAGTTACAAAGTGTGAGTTACGAAGGAAGAGTGCTACACTCCAAAAGAAATATTTGATAATTTTAATTAATGAAGACACATATCTGGAGAATATGTATGGGAATGAATATGAAGGGTTTGAGGCAATGATGGAAGGGGCATAAATTTGGATCAGGATAAAACTGACATGGGACCATAAGCACACTCTAGATTGAACATTGCATCTCAGGGAGTTAGAAAATGCTCTAATAGTTTCATTGGTTGGGTGAAGCATGGACCAAAAGGTGACCCACAGTAAATCAACTGGAAATTCCATATCTGCCTTGTATGTCCATCGTAAGGAAGGAGGTTTACACATAGTGTTTTGAAAATGTATTAGACCTTTTACTATTTTGTTCATATATTTACATTATGACAGTGATATAGGAACTCTGTTTTCATTTCTTTTGTCAAAATGAAGACAAATTGGCTCTACACCAAACAATAATTACTCCCCTTCCCCACTTTAAAACAATGGAGATGGGAAAAAGGAATTACATCTGATGTATCTCAGCAGCCAGATCTCCTCACAGTTTAAAGATTAATTACTGCATTTAACATTTACTCTAAATCTAGATGTACTGACAGCCCAGGAAAGTCTAGCAAATTGAAGGCAGAGATAATAAGTATGATCACTCTCAGGGCTTTATGTAATTCAATGATTGAGACATTGATTTTCAGTTAAAGCAGTAACAATGCAGGTTGTGCTCTAATTAGACAGCAATGACGTTAGAGTGATAATATTGGTGTTTTGAGATGAACTTTCATTACACAATTGTAAATCTTGTATTATCTGTGCTACTGGGAAGATTATTGAGTTAGAGGAATTAGTCTCTAAATTTTGAGTCAATTTGCCCAATACATGTCACCACAGGCATTAATATATTTTTAATAAAGAAGTAAATATATAAACTATGTTTTTAAATAATAGAAGTAGGTCAAGGAGTATTTGAAGGCTTTACTAGATTAGACTAATTAATAATTCCTAGGGACCATAGATGACTCCCAGCTATCGTCCAACCAACATTTCTGCCACACCTTTTTTTTTTTTGAGACAGAGTCTTGCTCTGTCACTCAGGCTGGAATGCAGTGCCGTGATCTCGGCTCACTGCAACCTCCACCTCCTGGGTTCAAGCAATTCTCCTGCCTCAGCCTCCCAAGTAGCTGGGACTACAGGCACCCACCACCACACCCGGCTAATTTTTTTTTTTTTTTTTTTTTTTTTTTGGTATTTTTAGTAGAGACGGGGTTTCACCATGTCCTGATCTCTTCAAATCGTGATCCGCCCGCCTCGGCCTCCCAAAGCGCTGGGATTACAGGCATGAGCCACCGCGCTTGGCTGCCACACTTCTAACTAATAAAAAATGTGTTTACAGGCTTTGTCTTGTTTCACATAAATGCATTTTGCATTAATGTATATTTTTAAATTGGTCACTTATTAATTAGATGAACATTAGAATTTCTATTATTATTATTATTATTATTATTATTTGAGACGGAGTCTCACTCTGTAGCCAGGCTGGAGTGTAGTGGTGTGATCTTGGCTCACTACAACCTCCACCTCCCTGTTCAAGGGATTCCCCTGCCTCAGCCTCCCAAGTAGCTGGGACTACAGGCATGCGCCACCACACTCAGCTAATTTTTGTATTTTTTTTAGTAGAGACAGAGTTTCACCATGTTGGCCAGGATGGTCTCAATCTCTTGACCTCGTGATCCACTGACCTCAGCCTCCCAAAGTGCTGGGATTACAGGCGTGAGCCACCGGGCCCGGGCAGAATGTCTATTATTTTTAATTATGAAAGTGTTTATTCTATATGTGTATTGCCTAGGATATTATAGAGACACACCACACAATACATAAACAGCAAAACAGCATGTAAACCATCTAGCAAGAAATTTATTCTTCACTCTTCAAAATGATTTATGACACTTGATTATTATAGAGTCCTATGTACAGCTACTGATTTGGATAATTCTGGTTGCCTATGATTGATTTATAATGATAAAGAATCTTACCTTACAATATGTCTTATTGTCTTGACTTAACATTTATTTCAAGGTATAGAAATAGGCTCTAAAAGTAACAGAAGTGATATATTCAGCAAACAAAAAATGCTTCATGGTCGGGCCAGGTGTGATGGCTCATGCCTGTAATCTCAGCACTTTGGGAGGCCGAGGCGGGCAGATCACAAGGTCAGGAGATCGCGACCATCCTGGCTAATATGGTGAAACCCCGTCTCTACTAAGAATACAAAAAATTAGCCAGACGTGGTGGAGGGTGCTTGTAGTCCCAGCTACTCGGGAGGCTGAGGCAGGAGAATGGCGTTAACCCGGGAGGCGGAGCTTGCAGTGAGCCGAGATCGCGTCACTACACTCCAGCCTGGGCGACAGAGCGAGACTCTGTCTCAAAAAAAAAAAAAAAAAAAGAGGGCACTGAGTACTGCATGATGGACTGCTTAAAGCAACATAAATTTATTGTCTCACAGTTCTGGAGGCTAGAAGTTCAAAATCAAGGTATCAGCGAGTTGGTTCCTTCTGAGAATTTGGAAGGAGAATCTGTTGCATGCCTCTCTGGTGACAGCCAGCATTCCTTGGCTTGTAGATGCATTGCTCCAATCTCTGCCTCCATCTTTGCGTGTCATTCTTCCAGGGTCTCTGTGTCTTCACGTATTCACATCTTTATAAGGACACCAGCTGTATAAGATTAGGTGCTCACCCCATTCTTTTTAGTACAAATTCACTTCAACTGATCACCTCTGTAATGACTCTATTTTCAAATAAAGTCACATTCTGAGGTACTGGGAGTAGGGACATCAACATATCTTTTGAGGAGTACACAATTCAACTTATATGTCAGTATGGTATTATTAAAAATAAATTATCAAAATAGTTCAAGATGGGCAGGCTTATTGTCCGTGTGCTTTTAAACTCTTATTGGCCACATAGTTCTTAGTATGCTTAGCTGTCACTTATATTTCAAACTATATTAGTGATAATTTAGCCAGTTTGGTTTCAGGAAATCGTATGTAGTCATAGAATAATAAACCAAGTATTATACTTAAAATAGTATTTAATAATGTGCTACATCTTAAATTAAAATCTGTGTGATTTGCTTTATTATAGAAGTTTTCAATGGTGTATAACACAATAAATTATCAAGTCAGAACTTGATTTAAAAAATTGTCACATAATTTTTCTTTGAGTAAATTTTATTTTGTCAGGGGGTAATATATTGTTTCATGCCATCATCTTAAGTGACTGCATTTCAAAAGAGTTAAATTGTATCTTTTTTTTTTTTCTGAATGGCTACAGAATATCTGTTGTTTGCTAACAGTCCTGTATTGTGTTACTATGCTATGACATGACAAGACTTATTAAATAATTTTATGTTTCATACAGTGAAGTTTTAAGAATAAAAAAGAAAAACTGTCTTTGGAAAGAAATGTTCTGACAGAATATCTCTCTCAGCATCAAATAGAAATGAATTTACTTCTGTATAAAATATACACATTCAGGATGCTAATGTGATATTTGATTCATTAAAAGTTCCAGAGGCTGAATGATTTAACAGATGGAAGGTGCTTTAAAATGAAAATATCATATGATATTCTATCATAAATGCATATAGGGCATATTCTCATACAGAATCTAAATATAAGAGGAGAATCGCTGAATTGAGTGGAAGGATTAATGTGCCAGTTAAATTCTCTTAGTGTCACAAGAAAATGATCCTTTTCTCTCAGCCTTGGAGGAAAAAGCTCACTGAATTTAGTTTTCAAATAAGACTCAAAGATTGCAATCAGTGTGCTTCCCTATGGAGAAAAAGAGGAAAGTAAAGGTTTTTGTTTGCTTGTTTGCTTTAATTAAAGCAGACAGATTCTTATTGAGCAAACCATACAGTAGTATTATAATTATTCAGTTTGTGTCTTTGATTTTTAAGATCAGAAAACATCTCAAATGAGTCTATTGTGACGATTTTCATTGGTTCTTAAATCTGAAATAAATAGACCAGTTATAGTAAAGCTTGGTTCATAAACAGAAACGCAAAATTGGCATGTCTAAAAAGGAATAAAATATGCTGCTGAATAACTACTGAATCGTTCTCTAGACATAACAAAAGTAAGAAAAGACTTCCTTTCTAGCTTGTTGCTGATAACATTCACTGAGTGAGGGAACTCTGGGAGAAGACCAGGATTGGGGTGAAATTGTGAGAATAGTTTCGGACATATTTGAGTCATTGTTTATTCTCAAAATGGTGCCACAAAATTGTAATAACGGAGTCATTCTAATCATAATTTGTTAATTGACCAAATATCTATTAATCACCTGCATATGACAAGTAAGACAATAGAAGTAAAATAAAATTAAAATTGTGATTTTTGATCTTACGTCTAAGGGGGCAATTGTAGAGAAATAAATTGAAAAAAGAGTAACGTAATTATGTGTGAATTAAGCCAGGGATAAGAGCAATGAAGGAAAGCTACATAGAGCGTGAGAATATTAAATAAGGGACTTAAACAGGAAGGTTGGTAAAATTAAGCTAGGATGGCAGAGAAGACATGAATGCAGAGACGGAAGCCTCAGGCATTAATACGGCCACACCCTGAGAAAAAGAAGACAAGGGTGTCTGTGACGGAGCCTCATGAAACTCAAATATTAAATAGTTCAATTAAGATTGATGAGCCAGAAAATGGGATAGAAAAGTAATGAATGGAAGGTAGTTATGCCGCTGTGTAATCCGACAAGGGAGAGTATTTCTAAAGAAGAGGATTATTAAAGAAGGAATTACTGAATCTGCTGGAAGGTCAAATAAGAGAAAGAAGGTCATTTTCATCCAGTAAGAAACATGACAGTAATTGATGAGAGGTTTTTTTGAATGTGGCAAGCAAAAACCTGATTAGAATTTATGGAGAAATGAGTGGAAGCAGGATGGAGACAGAAGAGAAGCAGACAGCTTTAAATGGTATTTAGAAGTTAAAAATGACTAGATTTTATCATCCATATTCTTTGGGAGGCAAAGGACAAGAAGATAGTCACAGATGGCTTCTAGATTTCTGCTGGAATAGTGTTAACATTCTCTGAGAGGGGATAAGGCTTTGAAAGAAAATTATTGGTCTGCTTTTGGACGTGTTTGAGTCATACAAGTGGAGATTACTTCAATAAGCCACTCGATATGTTGTCTTATGCTCATCAAATAAGTCTGGTTGGGATATTTTTTGGAAATATTTAATACCCAGATGCAAACCAAAACCAAAGACTCTAGGGGAGACTGTGTATTTCTTTCAAAACCCTGCAGTCTAGATGTAGAGATTTTATTTTCTATTAGTGAAAGTTCTTCACTTGTGGAAAGGATGAATATTAAAAGATAAATGTGATGATTCATAGCTGAAAAGATTAGTGACTGAGAACATGGCATAAGTAAAATTACTGGCCTTAAGAAAGAGAAGAGACAGCTCTTTTTTAGTAGACTGATATGTTTTGTATCAGGCAGTTTTTGTTACTTTAACTTTGTAATATATTTTGAAGTCAGATAATGTGATACCTCCAGTTTTACTCTTTTGATAGGTGTTGCTTTGGCTATTCAGGCAGTTTTGGGGTACCAAATGAAGTTTAGAATAGTTTTTGCTAATTCAGTGAAGAATGACATTGGCATTTTGATAGAGATTGCATTGAATCTGTAGATTGTTTGGGGCAATATAATCATTTTAATTATATTAATTATTTTGATCCATGAGCATTTCATGCTTTTCCTTTTGTTTTTGTCATCTTGAATTTATTTGATCACTGTTTTTTAGTTCTTGTAAAGGTTTTTCATCTCTTTGGTTAAATTTATTCATAGGTGTTTTATTTGTAGTTCTATAAATGAAATTGCCTTCCTGCTTTCTTTCCCAAATAGATTATTATTGGTGCATAAAATACTACTTATCTTATAAATTGAGTTTGTATTCTGCAACTTTACTGATACTTACCAAATCTAAGAGTTTATTTTTATTTTATTATTTTTTTTTTTTTGAGACAGAATCTCGCTCTTTTGCCCAGGCCAGAGTGCAGTGGTGCTATCTCGGCTCACTGCAAGCTCCGCCTCCCGGGCTCACGCCATTTTCCTGCCTCAGCCTCCCGAGTAGCTGGGACTACAGGCGCCTGCCATTGCGCCTGGCTAATTTTTTGTATTTTTTTCGTAGAGACGGGGTTTCACCATGTTAGCCAGGATGGTCTCGATCTCCTGAGCTCGTGATCCACTGGCCTCGGCCTCCCAAAGTGCTGGGATTACAGGCGTGAGCCACCATGCCCGGCAAGAGTTTCTTTTTGGAGTCTTTAGATTGTGCTATATACAAGATCATATTATCACCAAAGAGGCATGATTTGACTGTTTTTTCCCAATTTTCACGTTTTCATCTCCTTCTCTTGCCTGAGCACTCTGGCTAGAACTTCCAGTACTGTGTAAAACAGGAGTGGTGAAAGCAGCATCCTCCAGTTCTTAGAGGAAAGATTTCAACTTTTCCCTATTCAGTGTGATGTTAGCTGCCGGTTTGTTGTATATAGCCTTTATTATTTTGAGGTATGTTCCTTCTATGACTAGTTTATTGAGGTTTTTACCATGAAGAGATGTTGAATTTTATAACAACCTTTCTTCTGCAACTATTGTGATGATTAGATACTTTTTATCCTCCATTCTGTTGGTGTGATGCATCACCTTTGTTGCTTTGCATATGTTGAACCATCCTTGCAGCCCTGGTATAAATCCCATTTGGTCATGGTTTATTATCTTTCTGATATGCTATTGGATTCAGTTTACTAGAATTTTGTTGAGCACTTTTGCATCTATGTTTAGGAATACTGGACTGTGGGTTTCTTTTTATGTTGTGCCTGTGTCTGATTTGACATCAGGGTGATTCTGGCATTACAGAATGACTTAGGGAGGATTTCCTCCTCTCCAATTTTTTGGAATAGTTTCAGGAGCATTGGTATCCATTTTTCTTTGCACATTCAGTAGAATTTAGCTATGAATTCCTTCAGTCCTGGGCTTTTTTCTTGCTGTTGGGAGACTTTTTATTACTGATTCAATCTCATTACTCATTATTGGTCTGTTCAGGTTTTCTATTTCTTCCAGATTCAATCTTGTCAGGCAGTATGTTTCCAGGAATTTATCCATTTCTTCTAGGTTTTCCAGGTTATAAGCACATAGTTATTCATAATGGTCTCAATAATCTTTTGTATTTTTTTGGGATCTTGTGCATTGCTGATTTTGTTTATTTGAGTTGTCTCTCATCTTTTCTTGGTTAGTCTAAGTAGTGGTTTATCAATTTGTTTTCTTTTCAAAGAAACAATTTTTCATTGTATTGTTGGAGGGGTTTTTTAGTCTTTATTACATTTATTTCTGCTCTGATCTTTATTATTCCTTTACTTTGACTAATTTGGGATTTAGTTTGTTCTTACTTTTCTTAAGGTGTGCTGTTACAGTGTTTATTTGTAATCTTTAAATTTTCTGATATGGGTGTTTATCGTTATAAACGTCTCACTTACCGCTACTTTTGCTGTATTATGCAGGTTTTTGTATGTAGTGTTTTCAGTTTCATTTGTTAAAATAATTTTTTTCTGGTTTCCGTCTTATCAATTGACCCAGTGATTATTCAGGAGCATGTTGTTTCATGTTCTCGTATTTGTGTAATTTCCAAAGTTTTTCTTGGTATGGATTTTTAGTTTTTATTTCATTAAGGTCTGAGAAGTACTTGATATTGTTTCTTTTTTTGAAATTTGTTGAGCCTTGTTCTGTGGTTTAATATATGGTCTATCCTGGATAATGCTCCATGGGCCAACAAGAAGAATGTGTATTCAGTACTTGTATAGAATGTTCTGCAATTGTCTGTTAAATCCATTTGGTCTGAAGTCCAATTTAAATCCCATGTTTCTTTGTTGATTTTCTGTCTAAATGATCTCCCTAATGCTGAGAGTGGGATGCTGAAGTTCCGCACTATTATTGTATTGCATTTTATCTCTCTTTTTGATCTAATAATATTTGCTTTATGAATCTGGGTACTCCAGTGTTGGGTGGATATATATTTAGAATTGTTATATTCTTATGCTGAATTGATCCCCTTATGATTATATAATGATGTGTGTGAAGACCTCTGACCTGCCCTGAAGACATTTTTCTCATTGTCTTGGGGATTAACATTTGGCTCCTCATTACTTATGCAAATTTCTGCAGTTGGCTTAAATTTCTCCTCAGTAAGAGAGATTTACTTCTCTATCACATGGTCAGGCTGCAAATTTTCTGAACTTTTATGTTTCTTCCCTTATAAAATGGAATGCCTTTAACAGCACAGCAGTCACCTTTAGAATGCTTTGCTGCTTAGAAATTTTTTCTGCAAGATACCCTAAATCATCTCTCTCAAGTTCAAAGTTCCACAAATTTCTAGGGCAGGAACAAAATGCCACCAGTCTCTTAGCTAAAACAAGAGTCACCTTTGCTCTAGCTCCCAACAGTTTTCTCATCTCCATCTGAGACCACCTCAGCCTCAACCTTGTTGTCCACATTGCTATCAGCAATTTTGGGAAAAGCCATTCAACAAGTCTCTAGGAAGTTTCAAACTTTCCCATGTTTTTCTGTCTTCTACTGAGCCCTCCAAACTGTTCCAACCTCTGCCTGTTACTCAGTTCCAAAGTCGCTTCCACATTTTTGGTTATCTTTTCAGCAACACCACACTTCTGGCACCAATTTACTGTATTAGTCTGCTTTCACACTGCTGATAAAGACAAACCCAAGACTGGGCAATTTACAGAATAAAGAGATTTAATTGGACTTACAATTCCACGTGGCTGGGGAAGCCTCACAATCACGGCAGAAGGCTGAGGGGAGCAAGTTCTGTCTTACATGGATGGCAGCAGGCAAAGAGAGAATGAGGAAGATGCAAAAGCAGAAACCCCTGATGAAACCATCAGATCTCATGAGATTTATTCGCTACCATGAGAACAGTATGGAAAAACTGCCCCCATGATTCAATGATCTCCCATGGGGTCCTTCCAACAACACATGGGCATTATGGGAGTACAATTCAAGAAGATACAGACCCTAACCATATCAAGAACATAAAGAAATTATGTATTGAATATAATATTTAATGAAAATTAGTCAAAAATAATTTAAACAATATTTTGGAGTAAGAAAATGCCTGAAGCCTATTATGATGATCAATATGTGAGGCAATGGTTGCCTGTATTAGTGTGGTATTAGTGGAAATGATAGTAAGAACTTAAACTTAAAATATATTATTAAATATCTGCCAAAGGTTTGGAGTTCTTTATTGGAAATTTCACTGTGCGGATATTGTAATCTTGTGAAAATTGTTTTGTTTTCTATTGAGTCAGTCCAGGGAAGGATCCAGAAGGAGAAGACGACTTTCATTAGGAAGGTTATTGAGTCATCTGTCTGTAAACATTGCTATTTCCTATTATTCTAACTGATGGCAAGGATCTTTGTTTTAGCTCCTAAAAAGTTGAGAGTGGAAAAATGATTGTGTTTTATGATAAAGAATGTTCAAGACAATTTTGCAGTTGTCATTTTTAGCACCTTCTTTGCTAGTGAAGCAATAGCAATATATTTTGAAAAAAATGTTAAGCTCTTTTTCTGAGAAACATCTAAACAATGATTGTTTTCATCACATCCCCTTCTCTCTTTTAGGGTTACAATGCGTTTGTATTTTAAGTGCTTTAAGTGTCATACCATTAGGGGCTATGATCAGCTTGGCATGGGAAAAAACACACAAAAATATGCTAGAGCATCTGTTTCCAAAAATCAGGCTGGAAATCCAAGGCTAAATCTATTATTATCTTGCTCTATTGAGCTGTTTTCTTATTTCTTCTGCCTCAATGTATTAGACTGAGTGTTAGTAGGTTATGGACTGAGTTATGTATCAGAGAAATTGCATAGGATCTTTCCCAGCATGTATTTTCTAAATATCAGCCATCTCAGAAGTGTTAAATGAAAAACAAAAAAAATATTGTCTAATTGTTTATAATTGTTAAAAGCTACTTAAATATTTCAACATACTGGAACAATGAACAATGTAGTGCTTCAATACATTTCCAAAAGGTATAACTCTCTTTTATTTTTGATCTCCTATGAATGGAATAAAATGCTTTCAAGTATCTTCTAGAACATTAGTGTCTTTAAGAGAGAAAGCAAGGCAAGATATTTGCTTTGCAAAAAAAAAAAAAAGAAAATCAGTGTATTAGCTGTATTTTCTGTATTTTTTTCTCTCCTTAAAATGTGTGCACTTAACCTCAACTATAAAATGAAGCTATAACACTGAATGTTAAACTAAATGACTATCAGAACAACTGTTATTGCTAGTTATAAGCTAACTGGATATTGTGAAAAACTGGAAACTACATTCCTCATTAAGATTTAAAAAAAATATTGCTGAGAAATCTGTATTGCTATTTTCCCCACATTCTTCCGGAATTTTTTTATGTTCTTTAGGATTTGCAATGACCAAGAAAATATTAAGATGATGCCTTCATATATTATAGCACAACAAGAACAAAACTATATAAAATGTTCTTCTTGCAAAAGTAGTTTTTTAACCTTTATTTGAGCCATTCTTGAAACAAAATTTTCCTAAGCGAAATCACAATTTGAATCCAGTTAAAACTGAGTCATATTTTTCCAGGTCAGTTTTCTAATCTACTAAAAATATTTCCTGTTAAATTAATAATAGGTCTTAATCTCGTAACTTCTTTAAAATTCTTGCCTTGACCCTTGACTGAACCTTAAAATGACTTAAGAGATCAGGCAACACATATGGATAATGAAGAGGCTGTTTTGCCAACTACCGTGTCATTGCTGATCATACTCTGGCCAACTGGTAGGTAGTTTTACAGAGGAAAACCCTGGTATTTAGAGGAGCTGACTATGATTCCCCTGCATTGGCACTGCAGTGGTAAAGGTGTTCAGTCACTCGTACTTAAAATAGTTAAGAAAATTAACTTCTAAAAACATTACCCATTTCCCCTGTTATAAATCATCCATTTCCTCAGTAATAAGCGGGATGAGAGATCATCAAAAGTTAGCGAAGCTCAGGCCGGCGCGGTGGCTCACGCCTGTAATCCCAGCACTTTGGGTGGCCGAGGCGGATGGATCGCAAGGTCAGGAGACTGAGACCATGCCGGCTAACATGGTGAAACCCCGTCTCTACTAAAAATACAAAAAATTAGCCGGGCGTGGTGGCGGGTGCCTGTAGTCCCAGCTACTCGGGAGGCTGAGGCAGGAGAATGGTGTGAACCCGGGAGGCGGAGGTTGCAGTGAGCCGAGATCGCGCCAGTGCACTCCAGCCTGGGCGACAGAGCAAGACTCCATCTCAAAAAAAAAAAAAAAAAGTGAGGGAAGTTCAAACATATGAGAAAACAGAAACATCTAGTTATCTAGTTCAATATGCTTCACATGTGGCACTATAGAGTCCATAGCTATTGAACACTTAGCATGTCAGTCCCTTGAGGAGTCCATGTAATTCCTCTATGATAAACAGACTTGAATGAGGTAAGACGGATAGTAATCACAGCCTTTGTTGCACCCCTTGAAGTATATCCTTGTCTGATGACTCACACCTCTTTTGTCCCACATTTTCCAACCAAATAATTCTTTTCTGCTTGAAGAAGTTGGAGCGTTCCTCAGGCCAAGATGAAAAGCCTGACTACCTGTGCATGGTAAGATCATTCATGACCTTGTGGCTGCTGTCTCCCGCCCAGCACATCTTCCCACTGCTGACTTTCAAATCACTTTCTTTGTCATAATTAGCAAGTTGAGCCTTTGCAAATGTGTCACAGGTCCTGTTTTCCCTGCCTTTCACAGACCGTTTCCTAGCACATAGCTTCTCATTTCATTGCTTCAATATATTCCTGTTCATTCTTTATAATCCAGCTTAAATATCATGATGCCCTCTCCCCAGATAACTTGGTCTCAAGTTTCAAGCACCTGTTATGTAATTATCCATTAAAGCATTGGTGACACTGTATGAGCATTATTCGTTTTCTTAAGTGGGAGAATCATGTATTGAACCATTAGAATTGCTCGTAGTATTCTCCTCTCTTCTAGTCACACTGAATCAAATTGTCTAATGTCTGCATTTTCTGATGTTTTTGCATCAGACATTTAGATGCTTAAGCTAATTGCAGACATGTCCTCAAAAGGATAAAGAGGAAGAGACAGCGTTTGAGATCAAAGACGTGAACATTTCTCCCACTTTGATAAAGGAAGGCTGTTTTTGTATTTTTCTTTTTTTTTTTTTTTTGAGACGGAGTCTCACTGTCTCCCAGGCTGGAGTGCAGGGGCGCAATCTCGGCTCACTGCAAGCTCCGCCTCCCGGGTTCACGCCATTCTCCTGCGTCAGCCTCCCGAGTAGCTGGGACTACAGGCACCCGCCATCACACCCGGCTAATTTTTTTTATTTTTAGTAGAGACGGGGTTTCACCGTATTAGCCAGGATGGTCTCCATCTCCTGACCTTGTGATCCCCCCTCCTCGGCCTCCCAAAGTGCTGGGATTACAGGCGTGAGCCACCGCGCCCGGCCTGTTTTTGTATTTCATGTGAGAATAGGAGAAAGTGGAGTATCCTAAGGAAATGGTAACAATCCAGGTGAGGTATTCATGCTATGCCCAAGATTTTGTGCTCTATGCACCAAATTTCTAGCTTTGAATGAGATTCTTATGCATCATGGCTGGCAAGTAAGCAGAAAGATTAGGACTTTGAAGAGCTTTGTCAATGAAGATATCGGAGATAACTGTCATGGGTTGAGAGTAAGAGCTTTTATCTTTTTTTTCTCAGCTCTATATGTATCCCCTGACTTCGGACTCCACATGATCCATTACACAAGAGTATAGCTAGAACTCAGGCTTTTATGTTAGGCAAAGTTTGCTTTGAATCTCAGCTCTGTCACTTAACTGCCATATGAAATTGGTCAGGTTAAACTGTTTGTGGCCTAGATTCCTCCTCAGTGAGAGTTACAATAAGAAAATATTAAACATGTAAAAATAAATTGAGCTTCAGCACTTTATAAGTTTTTTTGTTAGTAAAATTACTCTTTGGTAATGCTACCTCTGCTGATAAAAGTCCTAACACACTCTTGCTGTAATCACCAGCTTCTTTTATTCCCAGGTGAATGATTTAAAATTTTTTACTAAATAATGTAAAATGTTATCTGAGTTGTGATTTAAAATCTCATCAAGTGTAATCTTATAAAAAATGAGAAATGATACTTAGATGTCTCTGAAGCTATTTATCTTTGACAAGGAATTGAAAGAAGGCAGGAAGTAAGAATATTTTAATGAAAGGTGTTTAATTGGAATGTCAATATATTTCCTTATTTTTACTACCTAGAAAATGGAACAACAAAATTAAGCTTTTCACTGTGTCATAATTTGGAAGCTAAATAATAAACTCGGCCACATTATCCCTCACATCATTTAGACAAAGAAGTCAGTTAAGCAGAACATTAAAAGCTGATGAATCAAACAGTGGCATAAAATAGCAATTAGAAAATAATCAGTTAATGAAGTAAAATGACAATGCAGAAGTCATCAAATGACATGAACCGAACCAGTCCATTAATGAGAAGTGACAATGAAGAATAGAAATGCCAAATAGAACAGCTACTATGGCTGTAATATATTGAATAGATTCAGAGAGGTAATTGGGTTAAAATGGCTGTGGTCCTAAGGGTATTTTTCTAATGTTGATCTGGTATTATCACATAGACTAAATAAAATCTTAAATTTGGTGAGCTCCGGAAATGACCTCCAAGTATGTCTTGACATTTATACAACTATCTTCTAGGCATTTTATTCAAAAATTATCCATCTGTAGAATAAAAAAATCACATTTAGATGTATTGATTATGAATACACAAGGAGCATATGCTTTACGTATTAGGAAACTTCCCTTACGGTTCTTGTTACAGGATATACATGGGTGGGTAAAGTTTCCACTGACAATCGCTCATCCAGAATGAAGAAGAGAATGGATATCTTTCAAAAACCAAATCAGACATGTGGAGAATGAAATGAAGCAGTAATGTAATTACCTGTATTTCTCTCTTTCGATAGTCAAGCCTCTTCTGCTAATATGCATAGATTGTCACAGGACAAGTTTCTTGGTAATCATAGCCTAGGCTTCAGCAATTAGAACCAATATTAAGAACATTTGCAGTTAGAGAATTAACAATGCAAAGCAAATAATATATTTTCATACTTTATTATTTTTACAGTATTGGCACTGAATATTTTTAAAAATATACTTCTTTTTTATTTCGGGGGAAAGTTTTAGCTTTATAGCAAAGTTGAGCAAAAAGAGCAGAATTCTCATATATCCCCTGTCCCCCACCTCATACACACATACCCCACTATTGGCACCCATGGCACTAGAGCATTGCATTTATTACAACCTATGAACCTGCTGACACATTATCATCTGAAGCCAACAGTTTGCATTGAGGTTCACTCTTGGTGTTATATATTCTATGGGTTTGGACAAATGTGTAATGACATGTATTCACCATTATAGTAGTATCATACAATATAGTTTCAATGTGCTAAAAATCCTTTGTCCTCCACCAAGTCATCTCTTCTTCCTCTCAATCCCAGGTAATCACTGATTTTTTAAGTCTCCACAGTTTTGCTTTTTTCACAATATTATAAATTGGAATCATAACAAATGCAGACTTTTCTCATTGGCTTCTTTAACTTAACCATATGCATATAATATTCTTCCCTGTCTTTTCAAGGCTTGATAACTCATTTCTTTTGAGTGCTAAATAATATTATATTGTCTGGATGTGTCACAGTATAATTATCTGTTTAATTACTGAAGGACATCTTGATTGCAACTGGTGATTATAGATAAAGCTTCTATAAACATCCATGCACAGATTTTCGTGTGTGCATAAATTTTTAATTCTTCTGGGTAAATATCAAGGCACAATTGGTAAATCTTATGGTGAGAATATGATCAATTTTGTAAGAAACTGCCAAACAAAGGTCTTCCAAAGTTGTTGTAGGATCTTGCATTTCCACCAGCAATGAATGAGAGTTCCTTTTGCTCCACGTCCTTGTCAGCATTTGGTGTCATCCTTATTTGGATTTTGGTCATTCTAATAAGTATCTACCTAGTGGTATCTTGTTGTTTTAACTTGCAATTCCTTAATGGCTTATTTATCTTCTTTGTTCAGGTGTCTCTTCAGGTCTCTTTGACCATTTTAAAAGTATGTTATTTATTTTCTTACTGTTGATTTTAAAAAGTTATTTCATTATTTTGGATAACAATCCTTTATCAGATGCGTTTTTTGCAAATAGTTTCTTGAAGTCTGTGCGTGTTTTACTAACTTTCTTGACCATGTCTCTAGGAGAGCAGGAGTTATTAGTTGTAAGGAAGTTCAGCTTATCAATTCTTACTTTCATGGATTGTGTCTTTAGATTTTATCTAAAAAATCATCATCATCCCCAAGCTCATCAGGCTTTCTCCTAAATTATCTTCTAGGAGCTTTATAGTTTTGTGTTTTACATTTAGGTCTATGATCTATGGGTTATCCTAGATCATTTGATTCTCAATATAAACTTTACAATCAGTTTGTTGATATCCAAGAATAAAAATAACGTCCTGGGATTTTGGTTGGGATTACATCGATTCTATGGTTCAGGTTAGGAAGAACTGACATCCTGATAATATGGGACCTTCATACCCATGAACATGAAACAACTCTCTTTAGTTTTTATTTGATTTATTTCATCAGAGTTTCATAGTACTCTTCATATAGATAGTATGCATATGTAGTTAGATTTATACATAAGTATTTCATTTTTGGTGGTGCTCATGTAAATAGTAATATGTTTTTAATCTCAAATCCCATTTCTTCATTGCTGCTATATATGAAAACATTTGATCTTCTATTTACCTTGTATTATCTGACCTTGCTATAATTACTTATAGTGCCAGAAGGTTTTTTTGCTGTTCTCCATTCTTTAGAAGTTTCTACAGAGATGAACATATCATCTTTGAACAAAGCCGGCTTTATTTCTTCCTTCCCAATCTGTAGGCCTTTTATTTCATTTTCTCCTATGATTGCATTAGCAAGGACACTCAGTACAGTGTTGGAAAACAGTGGTGAGAAGAGACATCCTGGGCTTGTTTCTGATTTTAACAGGAAAGCTAAGTAAAATGTTTGCTTTTGGGATTTTATAAGAATTCTTTATTACACTGAGGAAGCTAGCTTCCATTCCTTGTTTGCTGAGACTTTTCATCATGATTAAGTGGTATGTAGATATACGATCATGTAATTTTTCTTCTTTAGCATGTTGATGTGATGAATTGCATTAATTAATGTTCAAATGCTGAACCAGCCTTGCATAACTGAGATAAATGTTACTGGGTCTTCTTTGTGGTATATAAATATTTTTATGTATTGTTGGATTCAATTTGTTAATATGTTCTTGAGAATGTTTTCATCTAAGTTCATGGGAGATATAGGTCTGTAGTTTTATTTTCTTGTGATGTCTTTGTCTAGCTTTGGTATTCGTATAATGCCCATAAAAGAGGCTAGGAAGTATTCCTTCAGACTACTTCTTGGAGAAGATGGTAGATAAATGGTATCATGGTTTTTAAATAATTGGGAAAATTCACTAGGGAACCCATTTGGGCCTGTTGCTTTCTGTTTTTGAATTTTATTAATTATGAATTAAATTTCTTTAGTAGATACATGGCTAATTAGATTTCTTATTTCTTCTTGTGTGAGTTTTGGCAGATTGTATCTTTCTAGAAGTTGGTTCATTTCATCTAGGTTGTCACATTTGTAGGCATAAAATTGTTCAAAGTATTCCATTATTATCCTTTTCATGTTCATGGAATGTGTAGTGATGCTTCTTCTTTCATTTCTGATTATCAGTAATTTGTGTTTCTCTCTCTCTTGCTTTTTTCTTTTCCCTTAGCTTGGCTAGAGGCTTACCAACTTTAGTGATCTTTTCAAAGAACAAGCTTTAAATATTAACTTTCTACACTGATTTACTATTTTCAATTTTATTGATTTCTGCTCTAATTTTTACTATTTACTTTTTAATCTCACTTTGGATTTAATTCGCTCTTTTTCTCTGTTTTTCCTAACATGGAAGTTTGGTTATTTATTTAAATCTTTCTTCTTTTATGATATTTGCCTTCAGTGCTATACATTTTCCTCTAAGCACTGCTTTCACTACATCTCACAAATTACAATAAATTGTATTTTGTTTAAGTTCAAAATTATTTGAAATATGCCCAGAGATTTCTTCTTTAGACATATGTTATTTAATCTCTGAATTTTGGGGGATTTCTCAGCTGTCTGTTTCTTTTTTTAATTTCTAGTTTAATACCACTCTTGCTTGAGAGCCAACATTGCATCATTTCCATTTAAAAAAAATACTTAAGGTATATTTTTGTCACAGAATTGTGGTCTATTTTGGTGAATTTCTATGTGAGCTTGAAAAGATTGTGTATTTTGCTGTTATTGAATGAAGTAGTCTATAGATGTCAATTATATCCAGGTGACTGATGACGCTGTTGAGTTCAACTATGTTCTTATTGATTTTCTGCCTGCTGGTTCTGTCCATTTCTGATACAGTGGTGTTGATGTTTGCAACTAAAATAGTGAATTCATCATTTCCTCCTTATAGTTTTTTTTTTTTTTTTTTTTTTTTTTTTGAGACAGAGTCTCGCTCTGTCGCCCAGGCTGGAGTGCAGTGGCGCGATCTCGGCTCACTGCAAGCTCCGCCTCCCGGGTTCACGCCATTCTCCTGCCTCAGCCTCTCCGAGTAGCTGGGACTACAGGCGCCCGCCACCACGCCCGGCTAATTTTTTGTATTTTTAGTAGAGACGGGGTTTCACCGTGGTCTCTATCTCCTGACTTCGTGATCCGCCCGCCTCGGCCTCCCAAAGTGCTGAGATTACAAGCGTGAGCCACCGCACCTGGCCGACAGTCCTTTAAAACTTGGTTTACTGAGTCCTTTTAAAAAAATTATTCTTGACATATTATTATTCATTTTAATTTATACATAGCTTCTTTGTTCTTGCCTCATTATTATTCTAACAAAAAACCGTTAATGAAAAATATTTTTTTGGTGTTATAATATTTTGCTTAGGGATGTTACTGAATATACAAGCGGAAATAAAAACCCAAGAATGAAAAATAATTACCACCTAAAACACAACTATTAATTTCCTTGCAATAAATAACACTGAAATACAATAACACATGTGCACTGTAGATCCAGTTCTATAGTTATACAGTAAACTTATTTCATTGAAATTACCTTTCATTAAAGTTAAAAACATACTCTGAGGCATGGAGGGAAAGCTTCCTTTTCCTGTGTTGAGGATGTTGATATCTATTATGGCAAGAGCAATAGGATGGTATGAAGAAGACGTTTCCACCATAGTGCCCTTATGTCTTTTCATCATTAGAATTGTTAAACTTAGGTCAAGATATATGCTTCTATGAATAAAAACCTCTTAACACAGCTTATCATGTATGATTCTGTATTAGTCCATTCTCACATTGCTATAAAGATCTAGCAATGACCTACCTGAGATGGGTAATTTATAAAGAAAAGAGGTTTAATTGACTCACAGCTCTGCAGTCTGTACAGGAAGCATGTCTGGGGAAGTCTCAGGAAACTTACAATCGTGGCAGAAGGCAAAAGGGAAGAAGGCACATCTTACATGGCCAGAGAAGGAGGAAGAGAGTGAAGCTGAAGGTGCTACACACTTTCAAGCAACCAGATATTGTGATAACTCACTCACTGTCATGAGAACAGCAAGGGGGAAATCTGCCCCCATGATCCGATCACCTCCCACCGGGCCCCTCCTCCTACACTGGGGATTACAATTTGACATAAGATTCAGGTGGGGACACAAATCCAAAGCATATCACTCTGTCCCAGCCCCTCCCAAATCTCCTGTCTTTCTTATATCGCAAAATAGAATTCTCCCTTCTCAACAGTCTCTCATGTCTTAACTCATTTCACCATTAACTCAAAAGTCCATAGTCAGAAGTCTCATCTGAGACAAGAAGTCCCTTCTGCCTCTGAGTCTGTAAAATCAAAAACAAGTTAGTTACTTCCAAGATACAATAGGGAGCCAGGCATGGTAACTCACACCTGTAATCTCAGCACTCTGGGAGGCCGAGGCAGATGGATCGCCTGAGGTCAGGAGTTCAAGACCAGCCTGGCCAACATGGTGAAACCCCTGTCTCTACCAAAAATACAAAAATTAGCCAAGCATAGTGGCACGCACCTGTAGTCCCAGCTACTCAGGAGGCTGAGGCAGGATAATTGCTTGAAGGACAATTGCTTGAAGAATTGCTCTGGGAGGTGAAGGTTGCACTGAGCCAGGATCGTGCCATCGCACTCTAGCCTGAGTGACAGAGTGAGATTCCATCAAAAAAACTTTGGGAGGCCGAGGTGGGCGGATCACAAGGTCAGGAGATCGAGACCACGGTGAAACCCCGTCTCTACTAAAAATACAAAAAAATTAGCCGGGCGTGGTGGCGGGCGCCTGTAGTCCCAGCTACTCGGAGAGGCTAAGACAGGAGAATGGCGTGAACCCGGGAGGCGGAGCTTGCAGTGAGCCGAGACTGCGCCACTGCACTCCAGCCTGGGTGACAGAGCAAGACTCCGTCTCCAAAAAAAAAAAAAAAAAAAAAAAAAAAAAAAGATAAAACAGAGGTACAGGCATTGGGTAAATACATTCATTTCGAAAGGGAGAAATCAGCCAAAAGAAAGGACCTAAAGGCCCATGAAATTCCCAAATCCATCAGGGCAGTCAATAAATCATAAAGCTCCAAAATAATCTTCTTTGACTCCATGTCCCGTAGCCAGGCCACACTGATGCAAGGGGTGGTCTCTGCAGGACTTGGGCATCTCTGTTCCTGTGGCTCTGCAGGGTACATTCCCTACAACTACTTTAACTGACTGGCATTGAGTGTCTGTGGCTTTTCCAGATGCACGATGCAAGCTGTTGGTGGCTCCGCCATTCTGGAGTCTGGAGGACAGTGGCCCTCTTCTCACAGCTCCACTAGGCAGTGCCCCACATCTAAACTATATCAGATTCCATTCAAAATTAAAGAAATATATACCAGAAAAAAATAGAAGTATATTAACTGCTATTGACCAATACAACTTATAAGTGATATTTATTTTTTTCTAAACATTTTTTAGGTGTTCCAGGATTTCTAGATGTAATATTTACTTCTAGAATTAGAAGCAAAAACTTTATTTATGCTAGATATATTTTCTCTGACATTTTATAATTGACAAGCAGCTAAATACTCATTAGAGCATATTTCTGTTTGTTTGTTTTTTTTTAACCAGCTCACTCTAGAAGTATACAAATCTTATTGTACTATTCTTCACTGAAGGCCAGAATTCAGGATACTATTTTTTATGTTAGGTTTAATCAAAAGAAACGTTAAAATGGAAAAAAAAACGTAAAAATAATGCATTTTAAGAAGAGACTCACTTAATCAAGTGCACACTCGATTTGTTCTTGAGACATGAGTTTAGTAGCTCTCTGTTATTTGTTTTATGTGTGTTTTTAAATCATGAGTTGCTAAATAAGCATTCCAATAACTTGAAGTTGCATAAAAATGTTACTCTTATAAGTCTGAAGGGCAAGATTGTAAAGTAGATAAAGTCAATGCCTGCCACCCTTTGCATATCTTATACTACATTATGATTAATTTAATACAATTTTCCTGGTATTTTTGTATATTCTTTGCTTCAAGTAACTTTCTCCATAAGACTTGGATTTTGTTTTAAACCATACATACAGGCACAGGCACACTCACAGAGCCTGTATTTCAAACAAAATATTTCTTAAATATCAGTTCATAAATCATATGAAAGCAGAACTACTCTTGTTGACTTAGCCCCTTAGCTCTCTTACCATGAGTTACGTATTCTGAGATACTTTTTGGATTAAAAGAATTATATCAAAAAAGAAAAAAATAACCTCAACTTTTACTTTAAGACATTATAAACAGAAAAGCAACTCGAACATGTATCAAGTAGTAAAAAGGAAATAATAAAGAACAGAGTTAAAATTTTGAAATTGAAAACAGTAAAAGAAAAATAGAGAAATTTTACAAAACCAAATGATGCTTCTTTGTAAAGATAAACAAAATCTACTAACTTTATGGATAGCAATGGTTAATTGTGTCTCTATTATTGTTTCTCTATAATGATGCCAAGACAATGTCTTACCTCAGGGCTTACGTAGAAATTAACTCAAAATATACAATAGCATAAATTTAAGATCTAAATCTATAAAACCTTAGAAGAATACATAGGCAATAGTTTTTTAGCTATTACAGCAAAAATACATTTAACAGAAAAATGAAGAAATTTTACTTCATTACAATTAATTTTTACGGTGTGTATAATAATGTCAGTGACAATATCAATAAGACAATCAATTAAGTTGCAGAAAATATTTAAGAATTAGAAATCTACTAATTAACTTTTATCCAGAGTTGATAATGAATTCTTAAAACAATGGAAAACAAAAATACAAAACTCAGTTAAAAATGAACATTAATATAAATAGATATTCACATACAGAAGACACAGAAATGCCCCAAAACACATAAAAGGATTTTCAACAACATCAGCCACCAGGGAATGCAAATCAAAACCACAGTGAAATATCACTCCATACCTATTAGGCTGGCTATATCCAACATGCCAGACAATAACAAGTGTTGGTGAGGAAATTAGAAAATGGAAATTCTCATACATTGCTGGTGAAAATGTAAAACAGTTTGGCTTATATGGAAGAGTTAGTCATTTCCTCAATAGGTTAAACATAGATCTGTAATATGACCTATCAATTCCATTTCTAGGTATACATACAGTGTAATATTATTTAGCAATAAAAACAATCAAGTGCGTAAACATGCTAGAGCATGGATGACTCTTACAAAATGATGAAATTATACTGAACGAAATAAGTTAGTCATGAAAGACCACATACTGTATCATTCTATTTGAAGAAAGCATCCAGAATAGGCAAATCTATAGAAACATTTTATTATGTTAAGTGAAATCAACCAGCCATAGAAAGAGAAATACTGCATATACTTACTCATATGTGGAAGCTATTAAAGTTGATCTCAAAGAAGGAGGGAGTAGAATAGTGGTTACTAAAAGGCTGGAAAGGGTAACAGGAGGGGGAGATAGGGAAAAGTTGGTTCACATAAACACAATTGCAACTAGATGGAAGGAAAAAATTTTAAGGTTCTGTAGCACTGTAAGGTGACTATATTACTAACAATTTATTGCATATTTGTAGATAGCTAGAAGAGAGGATTTGGGATGTTCTCAACACAAAGAAGTGACAACTGTTTGAGGTGATGGATTGCTAATTTCCCTAACCTGATCATTGTACATTGTACACATGTAATGAAATATCCTACTATATCTCATAAGTATGGACAATGAGTATGTGGAAATGAAAATAATAACAATGAATAAAAGAGGAGCACATTGGCACATTGTCTGGATGTAAAACGGTAGAGAAAATTAGATGCAATAAATGGATGCGAGAAGCCTGGAGTCCCATATTTCCAGAGAAGTTTCCATTAAGCTGTGCAGGACTTGTCATGTGCAACTGCAGAGGCAAAAAGTATTGGATACAGGAAATTAGTCATATTATCATCTTGCTTCGAGGTGCTAATCTATGAAGATTTGATGAGGATGTGCCTACCTCCCTCTTACACTTACGGGAGAGTTCGTTTCTGGATTCCCATGAGAAAAGCTCTCACTGATATATATTTATTGATAGTAAAAGCAAGAAAAATAATGAGCACCTAACAATAACAACATTAAAATTGTTGTTCAAAGCAGCATTAGTATAACCTCTTCTACTTTATGAAATTGCTGGTTTAAAAAAGCTACTTACATAAATTAGAAATGAACAATTCGAAAACAAGTCACAAGAACTGAGAACTTTCAACACTGCACATTTCACAATAAAAAATTTAGAAAATTATCAGTGATTAAGTATATGCTGTAACCTCTTAAACTAAGCTGTGAGATATATAGCAAAAACTCCATTAATCTAGAACATTTTGGAGTAAACTTTTATGATTAGTCAGATAGTCTGCTTAAGTGAACATTATAACCTACAATTGCAAACATAGTGAAAGTAATTTGATACGTTCCAGCAGGCATGCATTTATTTTGCACTGAATTGGAGATATAGTAATATGAACTTTAATATTGTATGGCGAAGTAAATATAAAAGGTTAAAAAAATAAACTCAAGCATGGCCCCTGATATTTTCCTTTTAAAATTAAATTTCTTTTATCATTTGGTTTAATTTTGATACACTTGGTATAACTGAATGAAGATGATGATGATGGCCCCAAATAAACAACAGCTTTCTATTTGAGTAGTTTTTTCAACAATAATTTTTGCATGTGTAATTTTAAAAGAACTGGCTATTTATTAAAATAACAGCATTTGACAATGAATACTATAGGAAGAAAATCTTTTTAATAATTATATACTTATATATAAATAAATATACATGTGAATTTTCATATAATTTATGTAAGGCAATGAGTGAAGTATGATATACATGACATATTATTTAGTATTCACTACTATATATGTGTTTTTAATACATTGTGGATAACAATGAAACCCAAAGATGATAATTAAACAGCAAGAGGGCAAGTCGGAATTTAAATCTAATTCTATCTCTTCCTAAAATATAAGCTCTTAGCTACTATGGTATTCTACCCTCTCTTTGTTCACTTTCAGTTTATTTCATTCTTTCAGTGTCATAATTGAGCTACTAAATAAAAGTTAACATTAGCTTAGTGTAATTTTTTTACTTTATAAACTTTTTAAATTTTTTTAACTATTTGACTTTTTTGTAATAACAGCTTAAAATACATATTGCACAACTATACAGAAAAGATTTTCTTTCTCTATGTCCTTATTCTAATAAGCTTTTTTCTATTTTTTTATTTTTTAAGCTTTTTGTTAAAAACTTAGACACAAACACCACACCTTAGCCGAGGCCTACACAGGGTCAAGATGATCAATATCACTGTCTTCCACCCGGACATCTTGGCACCCCGGAAGGTTTTCAGGGGCAATAACAGGCATAGAGTTTTCATCTCCTATAGCAATGTCTTCTTCTGAAACACCGCCTGAGAAATCTGCATGAGGCTGTTTACAGTTAACTGTTTTCTTATAAGTAGAAGTACACTCTAAAATAATAAAAAAAAGCAGAGTATAGCAAACACATGAACCAGTAACATATTTGTTTATCATCATTATCAAATATTATGTACTGCACATAATTGTATGCGCTATACTTTTATATGCTGGCCCAGTAGGTTTGTTTACACCGACAACACCACAAACACATGAGAAATGCATTGTGGTGCGACATTATGACAACTACAATGTCATTAGGAAATAGGAATTTTTTAGCTCCATTATAATCTGCTAAATATGCTGTTTATTATTAACTAAAACATCTTTATGTGGCATAAGATGTATTTAGATTGATAAAGTACATTGATAATTCCGGATTCACAATGTATTCACATGAAGTTTTATGCTCTGGTACAATGAATCATAGAAAAGAAAACTGGATAAATAAAATATATTCCAGAATTTTGCGGGTCAAACTTATTTTCAGAACTGTAATTGTTTGCATATTTTCAGAATTTTCCTTAAGGTTCTCCGGGGGTTAAGAATGCTGAAATTGAAGTACTTATGTTTGCACTTGCTTGATGGAAAATCAAATATAATGATTATTGAGGTGAAGGAATTGTTTTAGTTGATAGTACTCCAATAAAAAAGTATAGCTTAGTTTATAACTACAACCTCAGTATTGCTTTGCAATAATGAATAATGCTAACATGAATATCAAGGTAAAGGTTTTTATATTAATATCATTTTAATTTCTAAGGAATAAATACTCAAGTATACAATTAATGGTTTGTGTGGAAATTGAACACTTCATGTTTTTAAGAAACTGCCAAATGACTTTCTAGGATGGCTGCACCATTTTACATTCTACAAACAATGTATATGGAATAGTTTCTCTGTATCCTCACCAGCATTCAGTCACTATTTTGTTTTTCATTATTCTAACTATATTGATAGATGTATGGTAATATCTTATTTTTGTTTGTCTTTTCTTGATACCTAATGAAGTTTAACATCTTTTGATTTGCTAATTTGCTGGAGTTTTTTTTATCTTTGGTAAAATTTTTCTTCATGTCTTTTGCACACTTTCTAATTACGTGTTTTTTTTGTTTTGTTTTATACTTTGAATTTTGAGAACTCTTTATATGTTTCAGATACTAGTCCTTTGCTGGATATATAGATTGTAAACATTTTCACCCAGTAAGAACCTTGTCTTTTCATCCTTTTAACATGATTTTGATATTGAAAAAGCTGTTCATTTTATGACATTTAATTAATCAATTAGTTTCTTTCTAGATTTCATTTTTGGTACCGTGAAACCTTTGAATAGTACTGTATGACTAATATTTCAGATTTTTTCTTGCATTAAATTCATTTCTTCAGACAATATTTTAGGTCACGTTCTGTCATAGAGTCAGAAAAGGGCAGCATTCAATAGTTTACTTAGATTTAGTAACTAGGAGAGCCCAAATAAAAAAATGGCTAAAAGCCTATAACGAATGGTAAGATCTTCATAAAATGAATTTTGTAAACTACTTCAAAATATATCTACCTCTTGTTTTTGTGATTAACATGGATTATAATACAATCCTCTAATGAACGAACATTCAGTATATGTCTACATATACATTATTTTTATGGGACATTGGATTCCATCTTTGGGTTATAAAGAAAACAATAAATCCAAGTTTAATTCATTTTAAAATATTTTGTCAATAATACATAAAAGTGTTTTTTCTTCTTTTATTATATTGAAAGTAAAAGATTGGCTGGGCGCTGTGGCTCACGCTTGTAATCCCAGCACTTTGGGAGGCCGAGGCGGGCGGATCACGAGGTCAGGAGATCCAGATCACGGTGAAACCCCGTCTCTACTAAAAATACAAAAAAATTAGCTGGGCGTGGTGGCGGGCGCCTGTAGTCCCAGCTACTCGGAGAGGCTGAGGCAGGAGAATGGCGTGAACCCGGGAGGCAGAGCTTGCAGTGAGCCGAGATCGAGCCACTGCACTCCAGCCTGGGTGACAGAGTGAGACTCCGTCTCAAAAAAAAAAAAAAAAAAAAAAAAAAAAAAGAAAGTAAAAGATTATACTACTCTATAAACAATCAATTAAGTTTATGTTCACAAGAACTAAATTCAGCACTATGATAACAAGGATTAAAACTAGTTATACTGGTTTTATGCTAAATATTAATTGGCCATAACTAGTAATAAATATTTAAATAAAAGCAAGCTTGCAATTACATATTCAGTTCAAAAGTTTCGGATTTTACTATAATAAAACATTTATTTTTATCTAAGCACATTATCAGGCTTGCATAAACGACTTTATATTTTCAAAAATGTATATGTACATTGTTATGTTCTGGTTTTGATAAAAGCCATGTCTCTACCAAGGTCTGTTGGAAAAAATTATTTTTTAAAGAAAAATATTGCCCATATAATATTCATTTATCTGCATTCAAATGTATGAATCTTCATTAGTTTGCTATTGAATAAAAATCATTAAGCAGGAGGAAAATATGGATACATAGCAGAAAAATAAATCCTGCCAAAATAATGGATGTGTTCTTTAAAACCAGTCAGTACAATGGTCTCAAGTTCAATACATGTACATATATAAAATGTCAATTTGTTCTGGAGATTGGACTCTAAGGGCATTTAATCTTCTCACAACAAGCATCTATAGCTTTCAGCTTCAAAACAGTGTGACTGTAAATATTAGATAATCCATGAGAAAATTTTAACTTTTTCTCACTATTTCATGTAAACAGTAAGATCATTTTAAATTTAGGGACACTATAGTAGCTTACCAGTTATGTTGACTAAACGGTAACATAACCTTGACACTGACAGTATGAGGTCAAGAGAAATTCAAACCCTTTTTTTTTTTTTTGCACCACAGTGGGGACAGTATTGTAACATGAACCTGGGATCAGCTAAGTAATAGCTTATATTGCATGTATTCTAGGCTTTGATTCTCTTATTAAACTCTGTTATCAAAACTGAAGCCCTATACATTTTGATTTCCAACTACCACCTGGAGCAAAGTTTGACAGTGATGGCCCTTGCACCAGGAACCCCAAATTCCAGGAATCCCTCGTCCTTGAACTTCACGTTCTGTAGCACGCTAGCCGACAGACTTGCTTTCCCAGTAGATACCTCTGCTGCTTTAACCTCACCTCAACTGAGCCTGCTGCTGTCTCACTTCCTTCTCGGAGAAGGGTATTGTGCACTGAGAGCTCGTGGGCCAATGAATAAGAATCATGGTCTCACAATCTGGACAAGTCCAAGAACTTTTCTCCAGAGTGCTCTGCCTCTTTCCCTCTGTTCTTGGTTGTCCAGAACCTCTTACATTTCTATTAACCCAAATCTGCCTATTAGCAACTGGGGCATTGTCCTGAAATTCTGTTTGCAAGTCCTTATTTTAATTCAGTCTCTGTCTCTCTTAGTTTTTTTTCTTCCTTTTTCCTTCTATCTCTACCTTTATTTGTTTTCCTACCTCTATCACTCTTTAATTTTCGGTATCTATTATATATTAACTTATTCAGATTTTACCAAACAATCCTGTGATTTGATAGCATAAAAAACCAAAGATCAAAAAATTTAATACATTTTCGCAAGGTTATCATAATTGTGTCTAAATTAATCTAATTTTAAAACTCAGTGGGAAATTGTCTTTTGACATAATTTATATATTTTCCTGAATTTATTTAAGTCTTCTAGAATTGTTATTTGGCTTTCCAAATATATACAATTATCTATAGTGATATCAATAGTGATGCATATCCTTCTATTAATCTATTTCACTAATTTGTGTCAAAAAAATAAGGTTTAATCACAAGTGAGAAGAACATTTGGTGACAATTATGGCTCCAAAGAACATCTATTTTTCTAAAATATATGTGATACAGAAATGGGAGAAATCAGAACAAAAGTACCTTGTTCACAGACATATATAAGTAACAAATCATAGACACTTTAAAAAAATTCTATGTAGTCTTCTGATGCTACAGATTATTATAGACAAAGATAATGATTTTATCTGGAAAACATTTTTTCACTTCTTTCCATATGCTATGCTAACAATAAGAATCATTACTTAGAAGTTGTTAAAACCACTGGATAATCTGTCACTTAGGGCTACTATGTGCTTATCTTATTTTGGATTCCATCTCAGTAAAATTTTTATTTTGGTTACTATAATGTTAGAGTTTACTTTTCTATAGCTAACAGTTATTAATGTGGTATGTATTTTTCAAAGAAAATTTATAGTTGTTTAAACTATAAAAGCTTAATTCATGTTGAATTTATTAAATATAAAATTTTCAGCATGTCACAAGATCAATTATTGTCGGGTTCTTTTCAATTTAGGGGACTGTGAGAAATAAAGATAATAGAATATTTTGACAGAGCCTCAAATATGTCTTCTAAATGCTTTCCCATTTGGTATTTTTCAATATTGTAGAATAAATACTCTCATGGGCAGTCACTTAAACAAGACTTTATTTTGCAGCCCGGTGTGGTGGGGAGGACCCGTTTCTAAAGAGGATTTGTTAAATAGGGGAATAGACAGAGCAAAAGATGGATTCAGTATTCCAGCAATACAATTCATATCAATATAAATCTTGTCTTTACTTTTCAGTTTTCTGTTTCTGACAAATGTTCTACAGAATTTGTCTTCGTGTCTTCTCCATTAACTTAAATTCTTAAATTTAATATTTTTCTTTTTTAAAATGTAACTACACTCTTCTTTCCCAAATGAATGCATAATAATCAACAGCGGAAGTCCCCAGATAAGAGAAACTGGTTCAATGAATGGCTGCTGATGTAATGCATTATCATTCCATTGGAGGTAATGGACTGTAAAGGTTCAAAGGCAGAATGCCCTGTAAAATACAGTCTGTTTATCCTTTTTTTAAAAATATTCATTTATTTAAAGAAGTACAGCTTGGTTTATTGTTAATATGGGAAAGGTCTTACAGGGCTTCATGGTTATAAACTTAAATGGTTATAAACTCATCATTAGTAGCTAAACATTACGTGAATTTGTATAAATCAAGGGTAAACATATATAACACATCACTGAGAAATAGTTTGAGGGAAGTTAATGTATTTAATAAAATTTTTTTAGTCATTTTACTTGGAGATATTTATCTGATACCATACATGACAGAAGATGGCAGTGTAGATCCTTTTGATTCAGTGTTTTATTCCAGACAGAGACCAACATTCAATTTATTTAGAAAGTATTTTTATCTACAAATACTTATAACACTTAAAAAATTTGCAAGAAGGTCATTACTAAAATGCAATTCCTTAGAAGCCACATTTTACATTATTAAATTAACAGGTGATTTGTATTTTATATATATGCCACTAATGATATCATTAAAAAGAGTCACTTTTCTTTAGTAAAAGTAGCAACCAGTTAACCATAGACAGTTTGAAAGAGTAAAGAGGTAGAAATTCAATATAAACAAATACTGCTTATTGTAATTATTTTACATTTGTAATAAAGTAAGTGCTTTCTGCACAATTTTAAAGTAAGTACACTAGAAAATTTTAATAATGGTACCAATTAAAATTCAATATGAAAATTAATATTGAAAAGGTGAAGAAAGTCAAGATTAATTTTTCCTAATAATATTCTTCTTTATTGCATGCAACATTTTTATTGAATTTTTTTTCCAGTAAAAAGAATTGTAAGAGTCAATTTGAAGACATACAAGAACTAATATAAACCAACAGAAAGGGGAAATTTAATTTAAAAAAAAAGGTGAAAGCAAAGCAGTTTTTGGATTTTAATATTTTGAAGCAACTAAGCACTTAAACTTTTTAATAAAATGTTGCCTATATTTAATTAATGTGTTTTATATTTAAACATAATGTATACATCTATTTGTTCCTCATAAAATGTTTTTAAATTCAATGCATTTAACTGAATATCATTTTTTTCGAATGCTTCATGAAATGATAAATATACAAGGAATTAGTGAGTTGATTTTATAAATGCTAGCATTAAAGGTCATAGAACAGTGTAGTAAATCTTAGCCTCCTAGCCTCCAAAATAGTGAACGTCTCATTTCTATAACAATTTGTTTGTACAATGCAATAGAAGAATAAGTCATACATGGACTGATGGAGAAATTCTTTAATTCTTCTTTGAAACATATAGAGTCATTTCAGTTAGAATCAATATTTTGATTCTAACTGATTAATATTAAAAGCTGTAAGAAAAACAAAAACAAAAAATCAAAAAACTTAATGTTCTTCTGTCTATGTTACTCTGATCTGAGGTAATTCACACTTGAAAAGATGTAGAAAGATTTTCCAACCACTATGTTAAGTGGAGAAAAGTGTTTTCAAAATTATCAAACTGTTTCAGGAAAACATATTTTGACATGGTTCCTTTAGTTTACTGAGGTATGTTTTAGAGATTACTGACGACCTAGGTGTGTGCTCTGAAATTCTTAATTCAGTCTTAACATCTCTTAAGAGAGTACAGAAATGCAGAAATCACCCGTCTTCTGTGTCACTGCGGCTGGGAGCTGGAGACCGGAGCTGTTCCTATTCGGCCATCTTGGCTCCACCCTCCAAATCATGCTGCTATAAAGACACATGCACACGTATGTTTATTGCGGCACTATTCACAATAGCAAAGAGTTGGAACCAACCCAAATGTCCAACAACGATAGACTGGATTAAGAAAATGTGGCACATATACACCATGGAATACTATGCAGCCATAAAAAATGATGAGTTCGTGTCCTTTGTAGGGACATGGATGAAACTGGAAAACATCATTCTCAGTAAACTATCGCAAGGACAAAAAACCAAACACCGCATGTTCTCACTCATAGGTGGGAATTGAACAATGAGAACTCATGGACACAGGAAGGGGAACATCACGCTCCGGGGACTGTTGTGGGGTGGGGGGAGGGGGGAGGGACAGCATTAGGGGATACACCTAATGCTAAATGACGAGTTAATGGGTGCAGGAAATCAACATGGCACATGGATACATATGTAACAAACCTGCACATTGTGCACATGTACCCTAAAACCCTAAAGTATAATAAAAGTAGATATACATAAAAAAAAAAAAAAAAAAGCATCATGCCTGGAAAAAAAAAAAGAGAATACAGAAATAATAATGCCACCGTAAAACACATCATTACAATAGCCCTCACTCTCCTCTCATCAATATGCATAACTACATCATCAAGGCAAGATTAAGCCAAAGATAATAAGGAATTGTTAATTCAAATGTGTCATCTGTTTTTCCCTTTACAAATTTTTTTATTAAAGTACATCTCTAATGAAGGCATACAGATAAAATATTATAAATAAGTATTGCTTATAAGCATTGTGACATATGAAATGCTTTTTAAGATATTGTGACATGTAAAATGTATGAAGTAGGAAGAATCCAATATATTTATTTGTGTATCTAGGTATTACAGATGTTAGGGTAATGAATTGGGTGTAATGAATAGTTTAGCTGAATGATAGGAACCAATGAAAGAATACATTCAGTGCTGCTGTGGTACCCAGAGGATTGTCCAGTGAAAAATATATACAAGATAGCTTTGGGAGATAGTTATATGGCATATGATAAAGGAGCATCTCTTTTGTTCAGAGTGCTACAGGGGAAGCTGTCTTTCTAGGGGTTGGCCATATTTTAATTAAGGCAAAGAAAGAGAGTTGAGTGAGGAGGCTAAAACTTAAAAGTACAATTGACTTAAAGAAAAAATCCCTAAGAATTGGTATTGGTGAAATATGTAGCAATGGAATGTTCAGACAAAAGAATGTATAAAACTCTCACATGGCAGAGAATATGCTTACCTGTTAGTTGATGATTACCATAATAGTCATGTTGGATTTAGTAGGTAAAATGTAATGCTAAAGAAATAGTTTCTGTATTTATCTAGCAGATAATGAAAACAGCCTGCTCTCTTTGTGTTGAAAATATCATAGAATCTCAAGAGTGAGAGCCAGGTGACTTGCAGTTTTGGACTTTGAATTTCATATTCTGTGAAATTGAATACATTGTGTTATTATAATCTCCAAATACTATTAAAGGAATAATTTTTAAAGGATACATCAGATTGATGGATTGTCTTCTTTAGTTACAGTGGTCCCTATACCTCATTGGGGGCAAATGCTACTATGAAAGAGCTTAAAATGGGGTAGAGATAAAAATATTATTTTCCAATAAATAAAGTGCAGAATATTAGACTCTGCATGGTTTGCTTTCCTTAACCTCTGGTATAATTTTATAGCCACATCTAAGGAATATCTAACCATCCTGATAGCAGACATGTCATTTAATATATGCAGTTGTCCAGATTACAGAAGTTTTTCCCAATCAATGGGAATCTGTAACACTAAAAATGTTAGATTATAGAATTGTCCTCAATGACACACTTTATTTATTTTATTTCTGCCCTGATGATGATTATTTTCTTCCTTTACTATCTCTGAGTTTAATTTGTTCTTCTTTTACTAAACCTTCTTTACAGCAAAGGGAATAATGAACATGGTACAAAAGCCAACTCTGGAATAGAAGAAAATATTTGCAAACCATCTTGATAACCAATTAATCTCTAAAACACATAACAAACTCCTACAACTCAATGTCAAAGAGCTAATAACACAATTCAAATATTGGCTAGGGGCTGGGCATCGTGGATCATGCCTGTAATCTCAGCACTTTGGGAGGCCGAGATGGGTGGATCACCTGAGGATAGGAGTTTGAGACCAGCCTGACCAACATGGCAAAACCCCATCTCTACTAAAAATACAAAAATTAGCCAGGTGTGGTGGTGCACGCCTGTAGTCCCAGTTACTAGGGAGGCTGAGGCAGGAGAATTGCTTGAACCTGGGAGGCAGAGCTTGCTGTGAAGGGAGATCACGCCATTGCACTTCATTTTGGGCAACAGAGGGAGACACCATCTAAAAAAAAAAAATATATATATATATATATATATATATATATATATATATATATATATAAAATATTGACATGGACGTGGAAAAATTGGAACTCTTATACACTGTTGGTAGGAATGTATGCTACTATGAAAAACAGTATGGAGATACCTCAAAAAGTGAAAAAAATTAAAAATAGAGCTCTCATCTGATCTAGCAATCCAAATTCTGTATATGTATCCAATAAAATTAAAATCAGGATCTTGAGATACCTGCAACCCCATGATCACTGCGTATTTTTTCACAAGACAAACTATAGAAACAAGAGAAATATATACTGACAGATGAATGGGTAAAGAAAATGTGCTCTCTCTCTCTATATATATATATATACGTATATATATATATATATACACGTATATATATGTATGTAAAATCCTATCCTTTGTGACATCATTGGTGAACTTGGAGAACCTTATACCAAATGAAATAAACCAGTACAAGCACTGCATGATTCCATTTTTATGAGCTATCAAAAATAGTCAAACTCATAGAAGCAAAGAATAGAATAATGGTTGTCAGGAGCTTGTGGGAGGGAAAATGTGAAATTGTTTCTTAATGAGTATAGGGTTTCTGTTCTGCAAGGCAGATGAGTTCTAGAGATTTTCTGGGTTATGTAGTACCTGTAGTTAACACCAGATGTTGTGCATTTAAAGCGTGTTAAAAGGATACATCTCATATTAAGTGCTTTTACCACAAACAAACAAAAACACAAGCAAAGGTTTGCAGGTAAGGGATATGGTTAGTATCTTGTTCCTTGATCATGGTGAGTGTACGCATATGTTCAAACTCATAAAACTTATACATTAACTATGTGCAATTTTAAAAGTACCATCTATACCTCAAATGCCAAAAAATCATGAGAAAAACTGCACAACTTCATTCAAAATATTGTGTTAAAAATTCGTTGACAGGTGCATTTCTTCATTGATATAAAAAGTGACATATCCAACTATTCACCTGAAATCAAATATTTGAAAATTAATGATTCTCAGTGACCTTGTCATTGTTCTCCTGTAGCCAGCTACATTTGATATGAATTACTTCAAGCATATCATATTTTATTATATAATTGTCAAATTTTATTCTTTTATGGAAGATTATTTAAAAGTCAGTAAAACTAACTAGACGTCTGAGGAAGTACTAGATTAAAACACTAAATAAGTCGTGTAATTCATGTTATTTTTAATATTTAACTAATTTATACAGTTTTATAAGTTAATATTATAGACATTTGTTTTAATGTCATCTATTAAAATATTAATGCCATTAAACAAAATTTTAATAAAATTAAAAATTACATATATATATTTTGATGGTAGTGATATTTATTTTCCTTGAATGCTACACATAGGACACATAAACGTATATACCACATCCCCACATGCATCCTTCGACATCTAGATACACAGACAAATACTGAACACTGTTCTTTGATTCCCAGCAAGAAAGACTAAAATCTATGTCTAATAATAATGATTATCTCCCTTTTTGTTTTTTAGAGTTAATTTTTAGTCTAACAAGATTGTAAGTTTGATTAGAGGTGTATATACATAGGTGAAATAAAAATTTTTTAAGACTTATGTGTATTCAAACGTATATGTAAAATTCAACCTTGCTTGTACAATGGAAGCACTTGAATAGACAGCTTCTCTGAAACCTGTTTATATAGTAAAGACTATCGGACTGCCTTAGCCATATTTATGCAAAGTTTAAACCCATAGAGCACTTGACTTACAAAAACCATATATTTTATTATAAAATTATATGACTTATGTTTTGAAAAAAGTATTTCTTATCCTACATTGGCAATGATAACTGCCATTAGCAGGCAGCATAGAATAATTGCTTTTGGTTCATTTATACTATTAGTTAATTTTTAAAGTATATTTTAATAAAGCAAAATCCACCTAATTTTAATTAAATCCATACCTAAAACATATATCTTTCTATTATAAAAAGATTTCTCATATATAAATATATTTGTATATCTCTATGCAATTCTTATGTGTATATATACCTAGATAATGTTCTCCATGTTACAAGACATTTAGAAATGATGATTAATAGAAATAAATGACTTCTATCATTTGAATTCATTCTCCAATTGGCTAAATTAAATTTTAAAGGAGACAATTGAAAATAATCTCTTAAAAGACAGTAAATTTGGGCTTAAGTGATAAAGATTTTAATTCAGCTCATACTTTCTAATTGAGGTAATTCTATAATAGAGGGATATAGTGTCTTTGAATATATGGAACTGTGAATACCGTATAATTGGCAAATGAACAACCAGCACTACAGAGCTGGTAGTTGAAAGCCTTTTTAAAGCAGATAGCTGATAATTTCATTGTTCAAGATCAGCAGGTGTTCTCACAAATTACCTGAAGTAATTTGCAGTAAAGAGGTGCAACAGAGAGCTTCACATTAAATATGAATATGGTGTATGCAGTTCTTTCTATAAAACTAAATCAATGGTAATTTTATCTTTTTTTCTGGTACTCATTATTTACCATATAATTATTACCTCGGCTTATAAGAAAATGTGTAAAGTACATATTTTAATGTAAGGTGGCATTTTCAAGATCTTAAGTTGCCTAAGCAATTAGGATATAAATTGTACTTTTTAAGGAGAAAAATGAAACCTATAAAACATATTTTGTGTTACTAGAGTGGTTATTAGTAGTTATTCACAGCTTTGCTTTCTACGTGTAGCCTATGCCATTGTATGTGTTTAAATGTATACACTATCCTATTGAAATTTCATTGACACGTATTAATCAGATGACATTTTACCTACAAACATCTGTGAAGTCACTTAAACATTTTTATAAAATTTATTACATTTTGCATGTGTGCCTAGTTTCTGATAAACCTCGTGTGAGAGTTACATCAATTTTTGTGCCCTCGAGTTTTTTTTTTACTTCATCCCAGAATGGACTTTGATAGTAACATAATATAGTTTACTTTGCTTTATGAAAATTTAAGGTACAACAGCTTAGAGTTTTTGTTAGTTCAAATAATTATAATAAACAGCTCTTGTTAATGTGTATCTAAATATTCATTTTTAATCATCGAATTTTAGATATCTATTAATTTAAAAAACAATAATATCTGGACAGTGCCAAATTCTAATGGATAGACATCATTGTTACTGTGTATTTCCTTTAAACTGTATATAATCTGCCATAAGGATGTTTCAGTGTTTGACAGTGTAGTTTTGTGATTAATTTTCTAAATTTGGAGAAGAAAGTTTATTTCTAATTCAAATATCAAATAAATTATTTACTTCTGACTCCAACTTCTTTGCTTCAAACTTCTATCTCTAATAGAGGTACTTCAGCTATAATGATTTTGAATTAGAAAAATTTAGTCAAAGCAAGTTAGTAAGTTAAAAGACATAAGAGTGGTCTACATGATTTGTGACAAGAGCAAAATTAAACTACCATAGGGTAAATATACAGTTTCATTATTTTTACTACAAATTCAAATATTCCAACATAGTTAAAATTTAAAATCCACAGTATCAGTACAGCCCGATACATGTCCTGTAGGTCTGATAAAATTTGATATTGAAAAATGGAAGCTGCTCCTTATGCTATTCCAAAAAATGTAATTATAAAAAAGAATCATTCCATTTTACTCATTAGTTTTATTTAAATTTAATCACATTTTGTTCTTATTAAGTTAAATATTTCTTATCAAAATACATTACTCTTTAAGAAGAAACAAAATTTGAAAAAAATTTATGTAAGATTACAAAAACATTTTTTGCCAAAGTGTTTCAGTTCTCTAGGATGGATAAAATGTACATTTCTCTGTGATGTAGGTCTCTATTAGATAAAGAATAAAGAAAGGAAGATAGGAAGAAAAAAATAATAAAGCATGCCACCTAGTTTTACAGCTGTTATTGGCAGGTAATATAACCATGAGATTAATGAAATGTTCAGGGCTTCACTTTCATTTATTTGTTTAATTTTTATTTACTTATTTAATTTATTTATTTTTTTCCTTGTTAGAAAATAGGTGTAAAAACAATACGTAAGACAGACTGGGAAGCTTTTTATTATTGTAAATTATTAATTTAAAAAATAAGAGAAAAATGAAAGCTATTATAAGAATTTCATGCCTAATGTAATTTAAAAAATAAGCAATATTACTGTCTTTCTTCCCAAAATCAACTCTGTAAAATCAAAGAGAGAGGGACATATGACCAATATGTTGCTATGAAGAAACCCCTGACACTGGGTAATTTATAAAGAAAAGAGGTTTAATTCACTCATAGTTCCAGATGGCTGGGAAGGCCTCAGGAAACTTACAATCATGGTGGAAGGCACCTCTTCACAGGCAGCAGGAGAGACAATGTGTGCCAGCAGGGCAAATGCCAGGCATAAAATCATCAGATCTCATGAGAACTCACTCACTATCACGAGAACACCATGGGGGAAACTGTCCCCATGATTCAGTGACCTCCCACCCATTCCCTCCCATGACATGTGGGGATCATGGGAATCACAATTCAAGATGAGATTTAGGTGGGGACACAGCCAAACCATATCACAAACTAATTGGAAAATATAACCACAGAAAAACATGCACACAAATATTTATAGCAACTTTATTTATTATACAATCATCAAAATGTGAAGCAACCAATATTTTCTTTAACATGTGCATGCATAAACATATTAGCATACATTTATAAAATAGAATATTATTATTTTTAATAATGAGCTATGAAACCACAAAAAGACATAGTTGCACCTTAAATATATATTGCTAAATGAACGAAGTTCATCTGAAAAATTGACATACTGTACAATTCTAATTTTATGATACTGTGGAAAGTAAAGATATGCAAAGGGTAAGCACATCATAGTAACTAAGACAGGGTCGGGTTAAATAGATAAAGCACAGAGGATTTTTTTGTGATAGTGAAATTTTTCTGGATAATACTGTAATTGTTATCACACATTTGTCAAAACCCATTGAACTTTACAGCACACACAAAAAAGAACCTTAATGTATGAAAATTTAGGCACATCATTTAAGTGGTCTAGGGAATTCTGGTGTAGAATACAGAATGTGACAAAACATTCTAACTGTACTACAAGTATATAAAACAATGTCACTGAAGGTAATCAGGGAAATGGTGCTGACCTAAGGTACTGAAAATTGATGAAGTCTGTAAAACTGAAGTCCAACTGAAAAATACACACACTCTGTATTCTAGAGCAAGGGAAGAAGGCTTAAACGATTCATGTGGGAATAGATTAGCATTGGAGAGATTAGTATGATCTTGTTTTAGCTTATTATATACAGATGTTTACATATAGACATATTTATAGATATGTATACACATACAAGTTAGAATACATGTATATATTCCTTTGTTCTATCAACAGAAAGAGACCAGAAGCAACAGTTCTGCAGTAGCAAGAAGCATATCCAGTACCCAGATATTGCTTCTAAAAGTATTCTGCAATAAAATGCCCCAGGACTCCTTGGAGAAAGGATAATTCTAGAACTGAAGCATGAAATGTGGAAGATGGGCCCAGAGCACCTTGTAATGCTAGATATCAAGGAAGTGGATATATATATACACACACACATATATACCTGCAGTGATGGGATTTATTTCTCACTAAAATATTGTATCAGATGTAATTTGGCCATGGTGCTGCTCCATGAATCTTTATTCCAATACCCAGACTGTAAGTTCCCATGCTCCTATAGGAAACACAGGAAACTCATGGCAGAGTGATATAAATTATTGGTTGAACCACATGAAGGCTTTTAAAGTTTGTACTGAGATGTAGTATTTATATGCCACTTACATTCTAATACCAAAGTAAACCATATGGCCACATCTGATTGTATTAGTCAATTTTCACACTGCTGATGAAGACATACCCAAGACTTGGTAATTTATTTTAAAAAAGAGTTTTAATGGACTCACAGTTCCGTGTGGTTGGGGAGGCTTCACAATCATGGCGGAAGGTGAAAGGCACATCTTACATGGCGATGGGCAAGAGAAAAAATGGCAGCCAAGCAAAAGGGGAAACCCCTTATAAAACCATCAGATCTCATGAGACTTACTACCACAAGAACAGTATGGGGGAAACTGCCCTTATGATTCAATTATTTCCCATTAGTTTCCCCTCACAACACCTGTGAATTATGGGAGCTACATTTCAAGATGAGATTTGGATGGGGACACAGCCAAACCATATCAGTGATATAAAAGTGTCAGGGTAGATTTGATTTTATCATCATGCCTTATATATGCATTATATATAATAACACAGGCATGATAAAGTAATGTGTACAATATATGCTTGTGATATGCATGTTATTTTATATGTATTATATCATATAATCAATAAAATAAAAATAAAATTAATAACTGTCAATGAGTAGCAAATTTTGAAAATGTAGAGCAACATCAGGATAATGTGCACTTTCAGAAAGATATAGTAATGAAAACAAGATAGTATGACCTTAAAGAGGAATTGCAAATAGAATAGAATAGCAAGGTCTGACAATGTATATATGAGAACATTATGTAGAACACCTTGTAACAAAAGTTTATGGGCAAAAACCATGGCAGAAATTAACAATACATATCTATATCTGTATGTTCGTTTGGTAAATGTACTTTTCCTAATAAGATAAATGTTTTGGTAACCTACTGGTAAATTAGAAGGCAGACCACATGTCTTCTCAGCCCACAGGTCTGAAGAAAGTGTAAAATGAAATATTAGAATGTTAGCCATTACTATCTGTGTTAGAGAGGGTATTATAAGAAAGATACAATCTCAAAAAAGAATTGCATGTTTTACAGTAGAAATAAAAGAAAATAGTTTCCTATAATCCAAGGTTTTTCAAGATTGGGAAAGATGATTGATTAGGCTCCAAAGACAAAATTATGAGATTCATAAAAGACTTTGAATGATAATGGTTCAATTCATATGTGTAGTTAAATAAACTTAGAGCAAATACAAGTTTAAAGGTGCAGCTTTCCTATTTAATTCCAAGGTTCTCAAGGAAGCTTCTTTGTTTTAAGGAGAGAGAGAGAGAGAGAGAGAGAGAGAGAGAGAGAGAGAGAAATAGGATCAAGAAAGCAGTTAATAAAAAGGAGCTTTGTGAAAAATGTTCATTAAAAATATTGAGTGTGTTTTTTGGCACACGAAACTGGCAGCAAACAAATGATTTTTCTTTGCAAACATTGTTAGTTTTGAGGAACTCCTACCACCAAAAATTAGGACTAAATAGTCTTTGAATATTCTGGACCCTTAAAATTCTCAAAGCTGGAGACAGTTTTCAGAAGTCATATAGCTCTAAATAGGGCCAGAGTAATGATTAAGAATAAGCTTCCTAAAGTGTGGCACAACTAGCTATGATAATGATGGCAGAAGCAGATTGCGCTTAGTTTATAGATCAGAAGCCTTAAAAGACAAATATTTTGAAGACTATACATAAAGAATATTCCAGACTTTCTGTCCCACAGAAAGGGTGTGAGTGATCTGTGTGTGGGAAATGGGGACAAAAGTATTTGAAGACCACAAGGCTTTGAGTGTAAAAGTTTCAAATAGAATGTTGTACTCATACTTGCTTGAATTAAACACATTGTGACTCAGAAAGGTCACTCCTACTGTCAGATAAATCTTTTTTATTTTAATTTTAATTTTTACATTTAACTGGAGTAAATACATTTATGAGTTACCATTAGAACCATTCTTCAAATGTACAAATATGTAGTGTTAAGTACATTTACACTGTTGTGCAATGAATCTCCAGAACTCTTCATTGTGAAAAGCCGAAACTCTACACCCATTAAAACATAACTTGGGAGTGGGGCCAAGGTGGCCCACTAGAAGCAGCTAGGGTGCATGGGCTCATGGAGAGGAACAAAAGACATGAGTAAATAGAGCACTTTCAACTATAACATCCAGGTATTCACATTGGGACTGATCGGGGGACAGTTTGACCCATGGAGAATGGAGAAAAGCAGGGCAGGATGATGCCCCGCCCTGGGAGCAACAGAGAGCCGAGAGAAACTCCCTCTTCCCAAGGAGGCAGTGAGTTAAGTGTGACCCTGGGAAACAATGCTTCTCCCACAGATCTTTGCAACTCTCGGGTTAGGAGATCCCCTCATGAGCCCACTCCACCAGGGCCTTCAGTCTGACGCACATTGCTGACAGAAGTTTTGGCCGAGCAGCTACTCAGGCAAACACGGAGACACAGGAGCTTCACATACTCCGCTCTGGGATCTCATTCTATGAGGCCAGCATCAGCCTGATACCAAAACCCGGCAGAGATACAACAAAAACAGAAAACTTGAACGTCGATGCAAATATCCTGAACAAAATACTGGCAAATCAAATCTGGCAGCACATCAAAAACTTATCCACCCAGTCAAGGAGGCTTTAATCCTGGGTTGCAGGTTGGTTCAATATATACAAATCAATAAATGCGATTCATCACATAAACAAAACTAAAGACAAAAAATACTTAATTATCTAAATAGACCCAGAAAAAGCTTTTGATAAAATTTAACATACCTTCATGTTAAACACTCCCAATAAACTAGGTATTGAAGGAACATACCTCAAAATAGTAAGAGCCATATATGACAAACCCACAGTCAATATCATATTCAATGGGCAAAAGCTGGAATTATTCACCTTGAAAACCAGCACAAGACAAAGCTTCACTCTCTCACTACTCCTATCCAACATAGTATTAGAATTTCTGGCCAGAGCAATCAGGCAAGAGAAATAAAGGGCATTTAAATAGGAAGAGAGTATGTCGAAATATCCCTATTTGAAGATGGCACGATCCTGTATCTGGAAATCCCCATTGTCTTAGCCCAGAAGCTTCTTAAACTGATAAGCAACTTCAGCAAAGTTTCAGGATGCAAAAATCAAAAATTGCAAGGCATGCCTACACAGCAATAACAGTCAAGCTGAAAGCCAAATCACAAATGAACTCCAATTCATAATCGCCACACACAAAAAAATACCTAGGAATACGGCTAACAAGGAACGTGAAAGATCTCCACAAGAAGAATGGTAAACCACTGCTCCAAGAAAACAGAGATGACATAAACAAATGGAAAAACATTCTACAATTATGGATAGAAAGAATCAATATCATTAAAATGGCTATACTGCCCAAAGCAATTTATAGATTCAATGCTATTCTCATTAAACTGCCATGACATTCTTCACAGAATTAGAAAAAAACTACTTTAAAATTCATGTGGAACCAAAAAAGAGCCTGAATAGCCAAGAAAATCCTAAGCATAAAAAACAAAGCTGGAGGCATCACCTACCTGATTTCAAACTATATTATAGGGATACAGTAAACAAAATAGCATGGTACTGGTATAAGAACAGACACATAAACCAGTAGAAAAGAACAGAGAACTCCGAAATAAGACCACACATCTACAAATATCTGATCTTTGACAATCCTGACAAAAGCAACCAATGTGGAAAGGATTCCCTACTCAATAAATGGTGCTGGGAGAACTGGCTAGCCATATGCAGAAAATTGAAACTGGACCCCATCCTTATACCATACACAAAAATCAACCCAAGATGGATTAAAAACTTAAATGTAAAATGCAAAACTATAAACATCTTGGAAGATAACCTAGGCAACATCATTCACCACATAGGCACGGGCAAAGATTTCATGATGAAGATGCCAAAAATAATTGCAACGAAATTGTGAATGCAAAAATTGTGCAAAAATTGTGAAATGGGATCTAATTAAACTAAAGAGCTTCTGCACAGCAAAATAAACTATCAACAGCATAAACAGACAACTTACAGAATGGGAGAAAATTTTTGCAATCTATCCATCTGACAAAGGTCTAATACCCAGCATCTGTAAGAAACTTAAACAAATTTACAAGAGGAAAAATAAAACATGAAAAATGGGCAAAGGGGCCAGGTGTAGTGGCTCATGCCTGTAATCCCAGCACTTTGGGAGGCTGAGGCGGGCGGGCGGATCACGAGGTCAGGAGATCAAGACCATCCTAGCTAACACGGTGAAACCCCGTCTCTACTAAAAATACAAAAAATTAGCCAGGCGTGGTGGCAAGCGCCTATAGTCCCAGCTACTCCGAGGGCTGAGGCAGGAGAATGGCGTGAACCTGGGAGGTGGAGCTTGCAGTGTGCCTCTCGAGATTCTGCCGCTGCACTCCAGCCTGGGTGACAGAGCAAGGCTCTGTCTCAAAAAAAAAAAAAAAAAAAAAAATAGACAAAGGACATGAACAGACACTTCTCAAAAGAATACATATATGCAGCCAACAAACATATGAAAGAAAGTACAATATCACTGATCATTAGAGAAATTACAATCAAAACCACAATGAGATACCATCTCTCACCAGTCAGAATGGCTACTATTAAGTTAAAAAATAACAGATGCTGGTAAGGTTTTGGAGAAAATGGAACACTTTTACACTGTTGGTGGGAGTGTAAATTAGTTCAACCACTGTGGGAGACAGTGTGGCGATTCCTCAAAGACTCAAAGTCAGAAATACCATTCAACCCAGCAATCCCATTACTAGGTATATACCTGAAGAAATATAAATTATTCTATTAACATTTTAGACACATGGATGCATATATTCATTGCACAACTATTCACAATAGCAAAGACATGGAATCAGCCCAAATGCCCATAAGTGATACACCTGATAAAGAACATGTGGTACATATACACCATGGAATACTGTGCAGCCATAAAAAAGGACGAGATCATATCCTTTGCAGGGACATAGATGGAGCCGGAGGTCATTATCCTTAAAAAACTAACACAGGAACAGAAAACCAAATACTGTATGTTCTCACTTATAAGTGGGAGCTAAATGATGAGAACAATGGACACATAGAGGAGAACAAGGCACACTGGGGTCTATAGGAGTGTGGGGAGTGGGAGGAGAAAGAGGATCAGGAAAAATAACTAATAGATACTAGGCTTAATACCTGAGTGATGAAATAATCTGTACAACAAACCCCCGCAACACAAGTTTAGCTGTGTAACAAACCTGCATATCCTGGATGTGTACTCCTAATTTTAAAATAAAAGTTAAATAATAATAATGATTTAAAAAAAAAACAAATAAAAACCTTTCCAATATTTTTACCCTTTGGGCACCTGGCACCCACCATTCTACTCTCTGTTTCTGTGAATTTGATGACTCTAGGAACATTGTATGAGTAATTGTCTTTTTTTGTGACTGGCTTATCTCACTGGGCACACTATCCTTAAGGTTCATCCATTTTGTGTATGTCAGATTTCCTTCCGTTTAATATCCCATTGTAAGTGTTCTACCATATTTTGTGCATGCATTCATCTGTCAATTAACAATTGGTGGATTGCTTCTACATTTCGGCTATTATTAATAATGCTACTATTAATGTGGATGTACAAATACCCATTTGAGTCCCTGCTTTCAATTCTTTGGGTTTTATTTCCAAGTGGAATTGGTGAACCATGAGAGAATTCTACATTAAGGTTTTTGAGGAGCCACCATATTGTTTTTCATAGTGGCTGCCCTATTTTTTATACCCACCAACAATGAGCAAGGGTTCTAAATTTTCCACATCCTTACCAATACTTATTTTGGGGTTTTGGTTAGTGTTTTGCTTTTTTTTTTAATAGTAGCATTCTAGTGGATATGAGGCAAATCTCATGGTGTTTTTGATTTGCGTTTCCCAGATGATTAGTGATGTTAAACATCTTTTTATGTGTTCAGAGAAAACTTTACATACATTCAGAGTGAAAGCATATGAAATTATTAAGTACTAAATGCAATCTATGCTTCCATTACTGTGAACTGAATATATACAATATGGTTGGTGCTCATTATGGCATAATCCCAGAACTGCTACTAACAGTGTAGTATCAGGGTACATCCAGCAACATGGATTGATTTTTGCAAGGATACTTAGTAAAAGCAGTGAAATATAAAATTAAAACTATTGCATACTATCATTCATAAAAATAAAAAAGCTGTATATTTGATTCAAAAATAAATATATGAATTAAATATTCTATCAAACACATTAAAATTCTGCCTATTGAATGAGAAGAGAATGAGACTCATGAATTGTCAAATAAAAGCAATAGAGAAAAAGAATAAATGAAGAAAGGAGTGAGTGGAGACAGGGAGGGAAGGAGAAGTAAGATGGGAAGAAAGAAGAAAAGAATTAAGAGGGGAAATAAAAAATAGAGGAAGGAATTAAGTAATAAATAAAGGAAAAGGTGAAAAACAGGTAAGAACTTTAGAACTTAACAAATACATATTAAGGGATAAATACATTATTAGTATTATAATATTCTGTTTTTATTACAAAGCAATCATTCATTAGAGTAAGATTTATGCCAGTACCGTTGCGAACAGGTTAAATTAAGCAAATTGTGTTTTTTTGAAAAATATAAATGTGATTCAATTCAACTATTTATTGAGGAATTTTATCAATTTAGAATGTTTCTGGTTAAAATTTATATGTACAAATAGAATGCTGTTACTAACTCTTTATTGGTCCTCCCCAATTTAAAATTATTAATAAAGTATACTTGTGGGTAAACATTGCTCCACAGCAACATATTTTAAACAACAACAATTTACACATACGTACATAAGTGGAGAAGGAATACCCATGCAGAGAAGTTGTAGGAATACACAGATATAAGAAACCTGTAGAGCCCAGAATATTTATTCACTTATTTATTTATTTTTATTTTTATTTTTTTCGAGACGGAGTCTAGCTCTGTCACCTAGGCTAGAGTGCAGTGGTGTAATCTCGGCTCACTGCAAGCTCCGCCTCCTGGGTTCACGCCATTCTCCTGCCTCAGCCTCCCGAGTAGCTGGGACTACAGGCACACGCCACCACGCCCAGCTAATTTTTTGTATTTTTAGTAGAGACGGGGTTTCACCATGTTAGCCAGGATGGTCTCGATCTCCTGATCTCGTGATCCACCCCCCTCCGCCTCCCAAAGTGCTGGGATTACAGGCGTGAGCCACCTCGCCCAGCCCCAGAATATTTAAAATCTGCACTCATCCTATTCTTTAGCTAAGCTGTCTTCCCACTACTCATGATGTTCCTTTGGCAGCAGCAGACATGCTCAGACAAGGAATGAATCTCTATAACCAAACTTCTCTCCCTCAACCTCCTCCCACTCACATATACATGACACTGCCTATTTATGTGCATCAGCTTTCCTCCATTCCAGTGAACACAGACTATTGCTTTCAATTATTTCTGTCAAGAAGACAATTCCAAATGTTGATTAGTGTTTAGACCTACTGATTATCAGTCAACCTAATTGATCCACAAAATCTATCTTGCAGAGTTTCAAAGATCTCTTTGATTTGTATTAATTCTCACCGAATGAGGCACCACATAACAGCACTAATTCAACATTCTGAAGAATTGACCCTTGGCAAGGAATTAATGTAATTCCATTAACAACATCTGCTTAAAGAAAATTTGAGAAATACAATGCGAAATGAGTTCAGCAACTTCACTAAGATTTAGCAAGCAGAGTGTCTCAGCTAGTGGCAGGGCCAAGGCTGATTTACACACACATAATGTTGTGTTCTGAAAGGGGAAGTGAAATATTCCTTATACATTCCGAATAGTATAACATCAGCAGTGCTGTACTAGTAGCTCAGGCAAAGAACAGGGGTACTCATTTCCTATCATTTCCTTTTGGATGACTTCTCCTTTCAGATAGGAAAAATACATCACTTGATCCATGGAGGTCACCATAAATTTAACCACATCCTTAACCTGTCTAATAATGTAATGAATGATAATAAGTTTATTAGCTCATAGCTCTGAAGGGTGGAAATTCCAAAACTGAGGAGTTGACACTGTCTAATGGCCTTCTTACTGTAGTATGTAGTGGTGGAATGTGGAAGGACAACAGAGGGACAGACTTGTCCTTATATGACAGCACAAATGCCACCCGTAAGTTGGAACCCTTATGGCCTAATGGCGTTTTAAAGGTCCCACTTCTTAAAACTGCTACAATGACAAACTTCAAGATTAGTTTTGAAGGGGATAACATTTAAATCATAGCTTTCTGCCTCTGACCCCTAAAACTCAGGCAGTAGTTGCATAAAGACTACATTTATTCTATTCCAATAACCTCTAAATTCTTCTTCTTCTCCTTCTTCTTCTCCTTCTTCCTGTTTTTCTTCTTCCTCTTTTTCTTCTTCTTCCTCTTCTTCTTCTCCTCCTTCTTCCTCTTTTTCTTCTTCCTCTTCTTCTTCTTTTTCTTCTCCTTCTTCTTCTTCTTCTTCTTCTTCTTTTTCTTCTTCTTCTTCCTCTTCTTTTTCTTCTTCTTCTTCCTCTTTTTCTTCTTCTTCTTCTTCCTCTTCCCTTTTTCTTTTTTATTTTTTTTGATGGACTTTCACTCTTGTTGCCCAGGCTGGAGTGCAATGGTGCGATCTCGGCTCACTGCAACCTCCACCTTCTAGATTCAAGCCTCATGAGTAGCTGGGATTACAGGCGACTGCCACCACGCCCCACTAATTTTGTATTTTTAATGGAGATGGGATTTCTCCATGTTGGTCAGGCTGGTCTTGAACTCCCAACCTCAGGTGATCCATCCGCCTTGGCCTCCCAAAGTGCTGGGATTACAGGTGTGAGCCACCATGCCCTGCCAATCTCTAAATTCTTAACTGAATTCAGTATCAACTAAAATATCCAAAGTCCAGAGTTTCATCTAAACTGGATACAGGTGAAACTCAAGGCACAATTCACCTTGAGGCAAATTTCTCTCCAGCTGTGAGCTTGTGAAATCAAACAAATTATATATTTCCAAAATAGAATAGGAAAACAGATATAAGATAGACATTACTATTCCAAAAGGAGAAAACAGACAAGAAAAAACCCAATAACTTGTTCCAAGTAATTACAAAGCCCAACAGGGAGAGCAAGATTAAATCTTAAGGCTGGAGGACAATCTTTTTTGACTCCGTGTCCCACCCTCTGAACACAATGGTGCAGAACTGGGGGCCGCAAGACCTAAGGAAGCCCCATCACTATAGCTTTGCCAGGCAGAGCTCATGCCTGCAGCTCTCATACACTGAGGGCAGGTGCCTGTAGCTCTCTCAGGCTGGAATTGAACACTGGTGACTGCATTTCTGGGGTCTCAAGGGAAGCCCCATTCCAACAGCTTTCCTCAGCCCACTGGGGATTCGCTGTACAGATCCAACCCCAAAATTTTGCTAGATATTTCTCCAGTGGGAGCTTTTTGCAGTGGCTCTGCCCTTATAACAAGTCTTTTCCCGGACACCAGGCTGTTAGCAACATGCTTTCAAATTCAGGTGAAGGAAACGATGCCCCTCACAGCTTGTGTATTTTGCACGCCTGCAGACAACACCACTTAGGTGCCACCAAGATTTGCTGCTCATACCTTCTGGAGAAGTGGGTGGGATTGATTCTCAGCTGTGTGTAGCTGATCCTGGCAGCCCTGAGATGTGGCTGGGGCAGCTGACGAGCCCTGCACTAGAATGAAGGGAACTGAGACTTGAGTTGGCCCTGGACAGTAAGTCCTAAGTTCCTGAGAGCACCTGAAACCTCTCCTTTGACATATTTCCTTCGATCAGGCCTTGACACTCTGGGCCTGTGATGGGAGGGGCCACATTTGTAAGCTTCACAGTACCTTTGTGGCCATTCTCCCACTGTCCTGATGAATAGCTTCTGGCTTTGTTCTATTCCTACTATCTCCTTATCAAATAGGTCACTTGGCTGCAACCTTGGATTCCTCTCCTGAAAATGGTCTTTTATTTTCGACCACACCACCAGGCTCAGAATACTTCAATTCCCTAAATTCTGTTTTCCTTGCAAGTATTTATTTTCCCATTTTCTGTATGCAGTTAAAAGTAGCCACACATCATCCTGAATGCTTTTCTGCTCAGATATTTCTTCCAGCAGACATCTTAATTCATTGCACTTAAATTCTGCCTTCCACAAAGCCCTCTGGCATGGACACAATTCAGCCAAGTTCTTCGCCACTGTATAACAAGAATGGTCTTTACTCTAGTTTCCAATATCTTGTTTTTATTTCTATCTGAGACCTCATCAGAATTGCCTTGACTGCCCATATTTCTTCCAACATTCTGATCACAACAACTGAAGTAATCCTTAAGAAGTTCCACTTTTCCTAAAGTTCTCTTCTGAGCCCTCACCGGAATTGCCCTTAATGTTCTGTTTAGGGCTGTATAGGCTTTTTCTAGCCTACTCCTCCAAATTTTTTCAACCTCCACCCATATCCGTTTCAAAGTTGCTTTCACGTTTTTGGGTATTTGTTATAGCAACAGCCCCACTTCTCAGTACCAATTCATTATCTTAGTCTGTTTTGTCTTCCTATAACAGACTACCACAGACTGACTTATTATTAAGAATAGAACTTTAGGCCGGGCGCGGTGGCTCACGCCTGTAATCCCAGCACTTTGGGAGGCCGAGGCGGGTGGATCACGAGGTCAGGAGATCGAGACAATCCTGGCTAACACAGTGAAACCCCGTCTCTACTAAAAATACAAAAAATTAGCCAGGCGTGGTGGCAAGCGCCTATAGTCCCAGCTACTCGGGAGGCTGAGGCAGGAGAATGGCGTGAACCCAGGAAGTGCAGCTTGCAGTGAGCCGAGATAGCACCACTGCAATCCGGCCTGGGTGAAAGAGCAAGACTCTGTCTCAAAAAAAAAAAAAAAAAAAAGAATAGAACTTTATTGGCTTATGGTTCTGAAAGTGTGAAGTTCAAATCAAGGGATCGTCATCTGGCAAGGCCTTTTGCTGCGTCATCCCATAGGAGAAGGGTAAAGAAACAGTAAGACAGCAAGAAGGAGAACAAGAGGGGGATGAATTGAAGTCACCCTTTTATAGCAGTACCAATTCCACCCAAAAGTGTGAAGTCTTCATGGCCTAATCACGCCTTAAAGGTCCTACCTCTTAATACTGTTACAATGGCAATTAAATTTCAACATGAGTTTGGAAGGGGACAACGTTCAAACCATAGCATGTAGTAACCTGGGATTGAGAAATTAATGAAGCTAAGAGCATGTGAAACTTATGTGATGGTGAATGAAAGTGCACTAAGCAAGTGCATGAAAATCAATGTGGTCAATAAATAGCAAAATACATAATGACTGTAAGGTTTAAAAATTCATCTGAGTGATGGAAAAGGGCCTGCGGCATGAATTAAGCCAGGTGACATTTGAAAAGTATTATAAATTATAACACGAAAAATAACTTACACATCATAGGCCTCTTGTCTATACTTATCATATGGAAAGTTGAAAGATACACAAAGGATACAAGAGATAATCTAAGCCCAAAGCAACAAACAGCCAAGTATATTAAATGCAGAATAAATAAATGTTGATTTATTTATTCAATAAATTTTATTATCTGTACAATTGGAGCAAACTACTAATACATGTTTTTGCATCTATGAGGGAAAAGGTGTGATACTCTAAAGAATACACATTGTATAATTTCATTTATCTAAATTCCAAGAAAAACCAAAATGAATCTATGCTGAGAGATTATTTACTGCTGGGTAATTGAAGAGAAAGTTTACGGAATTATTCTAAATCTTGTTTAAGGTGGTAGTAACATGGTTTTCTACAATCGACAAACTTATCAAAAGGAAAAATTGTAACCTATGCATTTTGTTCCATGAATATTATATCTTACTAAAATCATTTAATTCATTAACTATACATGTCTTTACCTAACTTCAATGTAAAAAATTAGGCATTTATGTATACTTTTAAAAATTAATAGGCCCCTGATAACTTATGTAATTTTTTGCTTTAGAAATACATAACAAGTGTATTATTTTATTTAATAACAAAATAAGAAATTAGATTTGTTTGATGATAGTATGTATTTTATACTAGGGCCTTCTCTTTCGTATTGACAATTGTTATTTCTACTGTTGACATTAAAAGGTAAATATTTTCAGTGATGCGGCTGTTGGCTTAGCCATGCAGAACCAATACATATGCATGCATTATTCAAATGAGATTTTGAAGCATTTTTGGCTTCTGTTTGTTTGTGTGTAAAATTGGCATTTTACAGTAATTATGCAAATAAAGTTTTCCAATGAGAGTCTTTTCATTTTTATCCTACTCTTTAAAGAATTTTATGACAAATTTTTAACCCATGATAATCTTTTTAATTGAGAAAAAAAGATGCATTACTTTCTAGAATGTGAAAATATGTATAAGATTAACTTCTATGTTTCTATTGTAGTTAGTTTAACCTACATTAGTTTATCTTTTCTAAAATGTACTTAATTAAACACTGTATGTACCTTTTATTTTAGTTCTAAATCACATACCCACAAATTAAATTCTATTTACTGAAAGGCAAAACATGTTCAGTCATATTGCTTCCAGCAAGACATAAACAAATACTGTCAGAGGAATAAAAACTGGAGAAAGGAGGTGTTCAGGAATGGTCAATAAACACTATTAGATATTTTTCTAGGCAAAATTAAAAAGGAAGAGTTTTAATTTTAAATTTATATTTATATTCTGAAATCAACAAAATATAATCCAAGTTTGGATTATTTTGAAGTGCAACAATAAAAGTCTTTCCCTTTTGTCTTTTGCACAAAAACATTCTGAGAATCTGTATTAAAAATAAATTATAAATTTAAAATACATTTAGAAAAAAGAGTGATAGATACATATATATTGTGCAAATAATATGAAAAAACAGAATTTAAACATTCCAGCCATCACAAAAATGCACAAGAATAAAACTTGTTAATTGATTAAAAATACTTTTTGTTTGCATTTTTAAAAGTCATTATTATGTAATTTACAAAAGATGTGCCTAAAATGTAAAACCCGGGGTTTTTAAATAAGTTTAAAATTAATTTACATCATGCAAACATTAACACAGGTAAGCTGATTCAAATTAATACCAGGAAAATTGATGTTAAGGCCAAATATATCAGTAGATATAAAGAGGTTGTACACAACAAGGCCTAATTTAATTTACCAATTAAAAAATTTTAAAATACTAAATGTAAATAATAAATTTGTATAGCTCCATTACATAAAACATATAACTCAAAAGTGAAGTAGAGATTGAATTATCCAAAATCACTCTAGTAGTTTTAAGCAATCTCCTTAGGTAGTTTCTAGATCACGTGGACAAAACTACGATGATGATGTAAAGTGATAATTTCAATGTCACAATGAAAAATTGCTGTCTAAAATATATACATGTATGGTCCTAGTACTATTAATTCCCAATCTTCGTAAATGAATACATTCTTTACTAATGTTGACCAAATTCCAGAAGATAAAAAATATGTACAAGACCTACTGAAGAAAAAATAAAATTAAGTAAAAAGACACAGACTTAAACAAAATTAAATATCAAAATATATGAAAATGTTCACTGGATTCATCCATAGAGGGCTCAATATAATATTTCTCCAAAACTAACCATAAGTTAATAAAATATTATTCACAAGTGCATTAGGGCTTTGTATAAAATTTGATTGCATTGATTATTTTTTAATTGTAAAATGTTATTTGCCACAACATATTTAGCAAACTTTTGAAATTGAAAGAGAAAGAAGTAGTAGAAAGAGTTTTGGAAGAAAGAGGAGAAGAATGAGTGAGAAGAAGAGGAAGAAAGTGACAAGGTGAAGAACATCAGGACAGCAACAACGTGTCTTAAAGACATGTCTAAGAATATTTTAATATTCACTGTTTGTCATAGCCAAAAATTCAGAACAACTCAAGTGTCCAAAAGGAAGAGACTGAACATGTATATTGTGGAGCATGCAGGATGCATAAAGGAGCATTAATGAAAGCAGGAAAGAGAGAAGAGGAGAGGAGGAAGAACAATAACAAGAGGTCAGGGTAATGGTGTACCAGATACCTCTATAAATCTTAGTTAATTAAGTTAAGCCATGTAGTATATGTACAGAATGAAAAATAGAATATTGGAACAAAGCAGCTGAGAAACAGAATTACAATTTTTAACAAAACATCAATTTATGACAAATATAAAGGTAAAGATTTATCCGTTAATATTGCTTAGACAATTCTCTAGGAAAAAATAAACCTATCTCATAATTTCTATAAAAGCAATATCAATTCCCTGGTATTAAAGAAAACCAAATTTCTGCTATTTGAAGTAATGAAAAATCCCATGATGCACACACACAAATACATACCGTCTTATAGATCAACTAGACAAAGACAAAAATTTTCAAATCCCTCCTGTGGAGCTCCTCTCCAACAGAGGAAATAGTTTTGAAAAGACAATTAACAAAATAGGAAACTTAGTTACAAATAAATATATAAAATAATGATCAACTGCCAAATAGGAAAATGCAGAATAAAACTACAAATGGATATCATTTTACAAACTTCAGATGAGCAAAGATTTTCGAATCTGACAATATCAAATAGCATAAAGATTGAGAATATTAGAATGTCTTATTTATTCTTGTTATTAATATGTATTGATATTATTTCACAACACTCATTCAATTGTGAAGACATGCCTAAAATATGATATAGCAATTCTGCTACCAAACGTATGCTCTAGTGAAAGGTTCATGCATGCTCATGGATACTAGTTCAGGAGTATTATCAGATGTAAAGCTTGTAATAGCCAAAAATTAGAAGTAATTTAAATATGTAATTGCAAAAGATTGAATGTGTACATTGTAGAAACGGAGGACAAAATGTGCGCAGTATTATTGAAAACAGGTATGTTAGCTCATTTGCATATTGCTATAGGGAAAGAAAGGAAGAGAGAAAGAAGAAGGAAGGAAAGAGAAAGAAAGAAAAGAAAGAAAGAAGAAAGAAAGAAAGAAAGAAAGAAAGAGGAAGAAAAAGAAAGAAGGAAAGAGGTTTAATTGACTCACAGTTCAGTGTGGCTGGGGAGGTCTCAGGAAACTGATAATCATGGCAGAAGGCCAAGGGGAAGCAATGCACCTTCTTCACAAGAAGGCAGGAAGGAGAAGTGCCAAGTGAAGGGTGAAGATCTCCTTGTAAAACCGTCAAATCCCCTGATAACTCACTCACTATCACAAGAGCAGCATGGGGGGAGACCGCCACCGTGATTCAATTACCTCCACCTGGTCTCTCCCTTGAAGGTAGGGGTTACGGGGATTATGGAGATTACTATTCAAGATGAGATTTGGGTGGGGACACAAAACCTAACCATATTAACAGGATAATAGCATTTATAAATATATATATATATACACATACATATATATGTATATACATATATATAGTGTTAAAACATCTAGTGAGACCCTACACTTTGTTGCTAGATATATAAATATGAAATTAGAATTTAAATTAATACATGAGAAGGATTAATAAAAATCTAGGATAGTGATATCTTCTGGAGAAAATCCCGTTATAAAAGGAAGGACATTTTTTAATGCTTTATTTTTTAAGATTGGTGCTGTTAGATACATCAATCATTGTAACTTCATTACATTGAAAATAATATCATAAATTTTTAAGTTGATGAGCCTTGACTTTTTTCTTACTTGTAGCCTCTTCGGGGTTTTTAGTAAAAATTATCTACACTTTTTTACAGCTCGTATTTTGATAAAAGTAATTTCACTGGATCAAACCACATCAGCATACTTATTGAACACTTCTTATGCTTCTAAGAAAGAATATAATAACCAAAGGAAATTCACAGTGTGGTTTGGTGGATAACATATACATATTTCTAAAATTAACCAAAAATACTCACTGTACTGAAAACACTAACATTTTAAAAATGGGCCAGGCCAGCTGGTGGCTTACGCCTCGTGGCTCGTGCTTGATGGCTCACGCTCGGAATCCCAGCACTTTGGTAGGCCAAGGCAGGTGAATCACTGGAGCCCAGGAGTTGGAGACAGGTCTGGGCAACATGGCAAAACTCTGTCTCTGCAAAAAGTACGAAAATTATCTGGGCATGGTGGCATGTGCCTGTAGTCCCAGCTACTTGAAAGGCTGAGGTGGGAGGATCACTTGAGCCTGGGAGGTGGAGGCTCCAGTGAGCTGAGATGGCGCCACTGCACTCTAGCCTGGGCAACAGAGTGAGAACCTGTCTCAAAAAACCAGACTCAACTCTAAACTAAAATAAACTACATTAAGATAAAATAAAATTTGAAAACTTTTCAAAAAACAATTTTTTTTTCCTGGATTTCATTTCAGAGTTTAATGACTCAAACTTTATTGTCAATCTTCAAAAGGAGATATAATGTAGGGCACCTCCCAAATTACCTGAAAAGAGAATATTTGGGTGGAGAGACGGTGTCAATTTCAAACACAACCTTGGAAGTAGTGCTGTGGAATTGCAAAAGGGGAAGGGTTTTTTGGGAAGCTTCATGAAAACATGATGGTTTTTTATGAGCACTTTGGAGAAGAGAGGATAAATATAACAACAGTTTCTGACCATTATTGGTAGACTAATAAAACGTTACATAAATGTCAGAGAAATTAAACATATCCAGCAACTTTTTTGTAGTAAATTAAGCATAAAATATGTGACTTCTTGTAATTCTCCAAAACTTATTTAAAATTTAACATCTTTAGATTATTACATTTTATCATGGCAGGAAGAGTTTTCTGTGCAATTTTGACTAAAATATTAATATTTGACTGGAATATTACATTAAAAAGGAATAATATGGAGAAAAAATATTTACTTTGTTTTCTGATAAATATCCTTTGGGATTCATGGGTATGTCTGTTATCTATTTTTTTTCCACTTAATTGAACATCTGTTAGCCTAGTCCTCTTTTTTTTTTTTTTCTCTTTCTTATAAGGATTCTGAACTTGGAAAGTAAACTCTAAATGAAGCACCAGTTGTTCGTAAGACACTCAAGCCTGTTTTGGAGACCCTCTGGGACACCAGGGCATGTGTTGTTGCTTCCAGGCTACAGACAGCAGAGAAGCTGACAGATGTTAGTGTTAGTCCTTAGATTACTCCTAACGATCACACACCTCCAAAGATGCCAGTCCATGTTTTCTGTAATGGATTAAGTGGAGAGACAAGAAAAATAAAATGAGAATATTCAGTGTCTTATATAAACTGCCTGGAATGTATAGAAAGCTAAGATATGAACCATAGATTGTCTTCTTAAAATGTAAAATACATCAAGAACTGCATTATACATCATCTTGGTATTATTTTGTGATCATTTTCAATAGCTTTTGGATTTACTGAGATTTATGGGCATATCAAAGGAAGAAAATATTTCTATTTAACTAATTCTTCTAACATTTGGAAACTACTGTGGATAAATATTCAAAACACTTTTTTAAAGTTTCGAAAATAAGAATTATAATCTGTCAGTTATAGCCTACAATTCAACTGAACACTTTTTTCTTTGGTGGCAATGATGAGTTCCCTTGTGTTAGCTTATGAAACAAAAAGTAGTTTTTATTGGAACTTTCTCGACATTCTCTTCTTGACCACTAATTTTTTATTTTTAATTTGCCTCTAAAAGTTAGCTACTAGAAAGGGCCAAGTGCCTTTTGACAAATTAAGAATATAGGAAGATATTATATAATTATATAATTCTTGCATTGGCAATGCTGCCATATCATTAATGAGCAGAGAGAATCACTTATTTTTTTAAAGGGAGGTTTTCTCCTTCACACATTTTATAGATTATAGATTTATACTTTAAGCTCTTTTTTCAGTATTGAACTTCTACAAACATTTACAGTTCAGAATGTTGACAGATTCCAGACAGCTCATTAGAATGAAAAATAAATTTGGACATTTTTAAATTTACTTACCTTTAGACTTCATTAAAATAACCTTATTTAAATGTTGTACAACCAAGATTTCCACTAACAGACTGTTTATACGAATAAAATATAATTTATTAATTTAGCACATTAATATTTATAAGCAGAAGTTATATAGGCAAATTCAAACATTTAAATATATTTTATTTTTTAATGTCCTCTTTTTTTCTATTTTTATTTTAGATTCCAGGGATACATATGCAGGTTTGTTACGTGAGTAAATTGTGTTGTTTTTTTTTTTTTTTTGAGACAAAGTCTCACTCTTGCCCCTCAGGCTGGAGTGCAATGGTGCACTGCAATCTCCGCTCACTGCAAGCTCCACCTCCCAGGTTCAAGCAATTCCCTTGCCTCGGCCTCCCGAGTAGCTGGAATTACAGGCACACGCCACCACGCCCTGCTAATTTTTGTATTTTTAGTAGAGACAGGGTTTTACCAGGTTGGCCAGGCTGGTCTCCAACTCCTGATCTCAGGTGATCTGCCCTGCTCGGCCTCCCAATGTGCTGGGATTACAGGCCTGAGCCACCACGCCCGACCATAAATTGTGTTTTGTTGAGGCTTGAGGTACAATGCTTACCCAGATAATGAGCATAGTACCCCATATATAGCCTTCCAACCCATGCCCCCTTCCTACCCTCCACTCTAAAGCAGTCCCCAGTGTCTACTGTTCCCATCAGACTCTAAGAATTTTAAACATCTCAGCAAGCAAATAAAATACAAACCTTCATAACTGGATAAATTATGACCTCTCGTTAAACCTGATTAAAAGCCCTAACACACCTAATTCGGGTTTGTTTTTCATTGCCTCTGTGCTCATCCTTGTTTTGGACACAGAGATGATAATTTCTCCCAGCTACTAAAGCTGGTAGAAATTTTATGTGATATTACCTTTATATCTGTGTATAGTGCAGTGCTTTATCTTACACAAAAGGAAAACAGAAAAATAAATAAATAAACAAAACAACCCAAAACACCATTGCAGACCAGCCAATCCAAGGTTGCAGGATCTGAGGTGTTGACCAACTGATGCTTGGTGAGAGAAGAAAACTGTTCTACTTGGTAAATTTATTCAACTCTATGCATAAAGTCATCATTTCGTTGTTTTTATTGTGATGTCAAAAGAAAATTGAAATCCCTGTTCTCACAGAATTTTAGTTTTGAAGATTCAGATGTGTAGTGTTTAAACAATGTAAACTGAATTAATATTTAGCAGGACTGTGCCCTGCTAGAATAAGAGAACAATATCCTACATATCCACTAATGTTAACCACATAGTGTTATATATGAATAAATAACACAGACTTTTAGAAGTAAAAAAAAATCTGATGAATCAATGCAATATTTAAATTTGCTTGACTGAAAATACCAACTCATATTGGTATTCATATACATAACCTTATTATATTATCTTAGTAAAATGCATGCACATTCATCTATAAATATGATTTAAGTGACACATATTTTACCACATTTACATAATTAAAGATCCATTACATTTTATACGTGAAGCCTATATTCTATATTACAGGTTGGCAATGTACATTCATTTAAATATTGTCCCTGGCTGCTTTTGTGCTACTTTGGCAGGGTTGGGTAGAGATGACAAAGACCATTTGGTATGCAAAGCCTAAATGTTTACTTTCTTTAACTTTGTAGATTAAATTTGCTGACCTCCCTCCTGTGTTACACGGATTTATATAATATTCATGTATATTATGTATGCACATATTCTCTCTCTATCTCTTTCTTTCTCTGTCTCTATCTTTCTCTCAAGGTAAATTGAAATGGAGACCAGGCCTGAAAAATCCTTGAGCAGACAAAGCCAATTAGGTCTTGAAATTAACCTTAATCTTACTTGAACTGCAAAGCTCAACTAATCAAAAACACTCACTTTATAAAAGCCCGTCCAATGAGCTTCCTCATCAGAATCCAAAACCCCTTTTGGTTGGTGTTTACCAACTAATGAAATTGTGTTTGCTCAAATAAACTCTTTAAAATGTTCCTTTGTTTTTTTCAATCTGCTTATCTATTTATCTTTGTATCTATGTATCAATCTGTCTGTCACTTATCCAGCTAGCTATCTTTTTTGGAATACTTTGAGAAATGAAATACCAGGTTTCTTCAGTCATGACATTATATTACCTGTACTATGATCCTTTTTAATAGAAATAATGAGATTTTTATACCTATGTAGTGAAAAACTCAGTCATGAAGTAAATGGCTCTTACAGGCTTCAGAGCAGAGAAATAGAGCTCAAAGGTTATTATATTATTTTATTCAAAACACAAAAACAACTTTCAGAAAACTCTTGATTTTGAAACAAATACTAATTAGAGAAAATAATGTATCTACCATACTTGACTATTCCTTAGCCACTTATTCATGTGCTCTTCCAGTTATTTTATATAGACTTGTATTAATAGTTAAAAAATTATAATCACCACAAAACCCCACTTCTTACCGTTAACTGAGAAAAGAATAATTGTTGAATACAACCACAAGAAGTCTGCATTCAAATGAGAAAACACACTAACAACCAAAAACCACGCCTAAAAAATAGTGTACAAGGCTACCGTTTCAATATTTAAAATTACCAACATGAATTAAGTTTATATTTGCATATATGCACAACAATTTTTATTGATTCTTAGATTGTTATACACAAATGAAAAATGATTCTGAGGATGCTATTATCTGTAATATATAAACAAACGGATCAGAATGGGGTTCTTTATTGTGACTTGATTGGCTTCCATTGCTTTACAATCTTTGTTAACTCTGGGGACACTCCAAGAAAACTAGTTTGCCTGAAATGAATGTTGAGAGTGAATTGTGAATCTATAACTGTGTTGATACACTGAGTCTGATACAACAGAGATGAGTCTGATAAAATAAGATGATACAACATCATCTGAGAAACATTTGTTGGGGTGAATATTTTATTCCAAATCTGGTATCACTTCCGCAACAATACGTGTGGCACTCCTTTTGGCTCCACTGCCAAATCATCCTGGCCAAGGTCCTTCTGGATCAACTGTTGTGCAACCAGCCATTACCAGCAGGTTGCAGTGGCATTACTCCAGAGTGAATTACAGCAAATCAGATATTTCTGTGTAGCAGACATAGAGAAAGCAAAGAAAGCGACACAACGATTTCCAGATTAAAATCATTTAACCTTACAAAGCATTTAATATCATCAATTGGTAAGAATGCTGGTAAAGTTTAAGTCAAAGATTCACCCAGAGACTAAGATTTATCTCTTACAAAGTTTATTGTGCCTATCTTTTCGAATTTAATGACTTTAACTGTATAGAAATACTACAGAGAGCAGGCGTTGGCTCGTAAATAGGGCTTTGGAATTTTTTATTTTAGTCATTAAGAATATTATTCAAATTGTTGAGATCCCCTCAAATAGCTTTAAGGCTTTGATAACAAATCTTAAACATAATTTTATAACTACTGATGGAAGCACACATATGGTAAACAATATAAAAGAGAGTTGGATATCTCTGCAGAGGCACTTAAAAGTTATAGAAAAGATGGACAATCTTCAAAAATACAGAGATTATTGCAAGGGGCTATTATTCCAGTAGAACTAGTCGTGGCTGGGCTAAAGGTGAGGAGACTTGTGAATAGCTAGTGAATGGCAAGATTCTCTTTCTTCATTTTATTCTAGTCAGAGCCTATTTTCTTTCTAGGTTTTGCCTAATAGTCTGTGTTTCCTCTATCCTTCCCACACAACCTTCCTAGGACCATGTTACTCACCTAAGACCCTGTAAGAATCATTGGCTGTCTAGCATTTTATCTTCCCCTTTACCTCACCTCCAGCATTGGAGATTAAAGGTAGCTATCCATATTTTTAACTCCTATTCAGACATTTATGTTGTGTAACACGGCTGGTGGCCATTAAGAAAAGAACAGATACTCAAATGTTCTCCAGGTAGCTGGGAAGTCAGCAATGGTAGAAGCATCTGCACTTTTAACAACTTAATTAAGCTTCATGTGAATTATAAAATATCTCAAATTCCAAAGTAAACAAATAAAACACATAAATTACCCTTCTGTGTATCTTGGTATTTTTTTTTTTAATTTTGGGATCAATTAAGTTGCCAATATGAGATACAGTTTGGAAAGCTTCAACAAAGGTGAAAATTCATGTTGGGTAGAGAAGACCTAATTATGGATAAAGTTTACTGTGTGGTCTTCGTTACAAATTTCACATGTGAGTCATCATCTAAACCATAAATTATAGAACAGAATCAACATCTGAGTAAAGGTCAGATAATGTATCATTGGAGCCATGGAGTAATTAATCCTGCTTGGCATGTAAATACCTTCACAAACATTGCTATTTTGAGATTAACTCTACATTGAAAGAATAGCCTAACTGAAGATTACATTGCTAAATTATATTTTCTCCTTAGGGAATACACTCATTAAACTATTATTAAAATGAACTAAATGGAAAAAATACCAATAATAATAATAATAATAGCAGTTGTAATCATCTCTTCAGGTAACCTCCTTTATATATACATAATAAAGGGCATCCAGAGGCTTCTACTAAGTCTGAGAAATTGTTCTTTGCACTTTCATATATTATATTTTCTAATTCTTATAAATATCTTATAGCATAATTATTATTAATTCTGTTATGTATTAAGAGACCAAACCTGCCAGGGACTGATCAAGTAGTTAAAATCCAAACACATGTATGAATGAAGTGGCTGGAATTTAAATCTACAACTTCTGATTCTTAAGCCCTTGATGGGTTTCTTGAGTAAACTGAATGACTGGATGAATCAGGGTCATTGATTTTTGTGGGAAATGCAGACTGTGGAAGATCATGAGCTTCCACTTTGGCTCATGCCTGTAATCCCAGCACTTTGGGAGGCCGAGGGGGGGTGGATCACCTGAGGCCAGGAGTTCAAGACCAGCCTAGGCAACATGGTGAAACCCCATCTCTACAAAAAACACAAAAATTAGTTGGGCATGGTGGTGTGCCCCTGTAATCTCAGCTACTCGGGAGGCTGAGGCACGAGAATCACTTGAACCCAGGAGGCAGAGGAGGCAGTGAGCCAAGATAGTGCCACTGCACTCCAGCTTGGGTGACAGAGTGAGACTCCATCTCAAAAATAGTAATAATAATAAATAAATTTGACTAGCAAATAAGATAATTTGGGTGGGTAGAGTGGTAAAAAGCAAAGAACATGCATCTCAGGCCAATCAAGACATCTGATAACAGGTAAGATACAGGCTTATAAAATGCTATAAAATATGAATGGTGTTGGCAGACACTGGATTTGAAAGTTGTAGCAAAAGTGATTGATCAGACATAAAAGTGTAACCAGATAGAATCACAAAAGCCAGAGGAAAAAAAAATTTAAGAAGATAATGGTAAATAGTCTTAAATATTGCAAACGGACTGAGCTGCATGTGAATGTGAAAGAGGCTGTTATATTTTTCAGATAGAAGGCAGGTTATTATGTCTGAAAAAGCAATACTGTAGTCAGAGTGACATTTTGGGAGTGAATGAGTGACTGTGATAAGAGAGAGCAGTAAAGATAGAATCACCAAAATACAAGCAAATATTAAACAATCATTTTTCAAATTTTCCAAATATATTGCTCTATGACTTTTACAGCATTTCAGACAAAATATTTGCAAAAAGACTAAATTTTCTTAAATGATATTCTTAATGTATTAGTTTTGAATGTCACCCTACATTATTTGACCTTTCGATGTATTTGGCCATATAATTTTTACTACCTACTTTTTCTCTAAGAGTGAATGTTTTCTTTTAATCCTAATATAATGTTACATGCATAACATTGTTTAACTAAAATGTCAAATTGTGTTAGAAATACTTGCTCTTACCAAATCTACCTCTACCTGCACAGGTGAAAATATTGGGAGCAAAAGAGACCAAAAAATTGAAGTGTAACTAGAAAAAAAAAATAGGACTCAGCTTCACTGCTTTCAAGGTGAAGCTGAGGACAAACGATGTACTGGGCCACTGGGCTTAAGAGAATACAGGTTTGAAAGGGAAATTAGAGTCCATTTATCTAATTAGTTAATTTCCTCTCCTACATTACTACCTAGGCATTCTCTGACTTCTGTCTGTACCTCACATTAGACACTGGCTCAGGATCTAATGAATAAAATTGAGTTATTTTATGTTAATCAGAAGCTGAATAAAAATAAGATATTGAGAGAGAAAAAGTTACCGTGCTAGGAACAAAGTGAATTTTTTAAAATAGTTTAGATGTTACATTATAGGCACGTAACGGCAGATGTAGCGCAGACCCAAGCTTTAACTGGCGCCTGAGTAGAAGAACCCATCTTTAATGGAAAAAAAAATGACTTTGACATTTCCTTGGACACAGTTTTTTTTTTTTTTTTTTTTTTTTTTCCAGACTATGAGCACATGGAAATGAATCCAGCCTTCCACGGATGAAAAAGACAGCAAACATAATCCCTTTACGAGGAAGATTTGGCAAACGACGTGCAGAGGTAAGGAGTGGAGGAATTTCCATGGGCAATGGATTTCAGCCCGTGTATTTCTAAACATTAAACTTTATCAAAGTTCATTTTCTGAGTTTTTCTTTTCCTAAATAGCTACATGCCTTAATCTTCTTTCATCTGCAAAGCAACTGAGCCATGGAACACAGGTACAGCTGTGGCTCCCCTAGGCTAACCCAGCCTGGGTACTCTAGCTACAAGTGGCAAGACAGAGCCAACACTTCACTGATCAAGAACTCTATGCTCTAAAGCTCCCCACTCAATCTCTGAGGAGCTCTTTTAATAAAATACATATTTTAGCCAAGTCTGTCCTTCCGCCACTTCTAATAATTGGACCCACTATATATGTAGCAAATAAAATATGGCTAATCCGTGTTCCAAATTTTTATGTTAGATGACAGCACCTTGAATCATTCTTATCTCAATCAAAAATAAGACTATTTTTGTCTTCCCTTCTCTTATCGAATGCCTTTGAGTTTTTTTTATCATGCTGGATTCCCTTCTCTACATGCATGTGTGTCTGTGCATAAGTGTTTAAGGTCTTTTTTAAAGGTTGACACCAAGACAGGTATAGTGGACTACTCTATATCCTGTATGTCTTAATGAGAACCCACAGTGCCAGAGGAAAGATTTCCATGCACTCCAGAAGAGGAAGGCTTGAGGTCTCTACGAAGAGTAAGATATTTCTGCTGCAAAATCAGCAGAGCTGTATAACCTTGACATGCATTTCAGATATTACTTGCAGTCATACACGTCAGAGTTGAGTTGCTTGACTTACATTAAATGGCTTCTTTGGACTATCATCTCATTAGTGAATTTTATTCTACTCCAAGTGTCTGAGAAATGTTGCTCAGATCAAGGGCAGATGTGTTGAGTACACATATGTCTCGATGTTTTATTTACTGGCCATAATAATACAGGGCTCTTCAGAAACATTGTGAGCTCTCACAATATGAAATATCAGACCTGAGCTTTTCCCGTTCCATCACTGGTACCTTCCTTTTCGTGGTCTGAACTTGTTTTCTATTTATAATAATATACCCACAATCTCTATGTGATTATTTTATTTATCTCCTTAATACAGTCTTGGACCAAATAATATGAAGCCATTTTGTGCTATATAATTGAATATTTTACTAGTCTATAAAGTAATTGATTTACTTTGGGGATGTCAGAATATTTATTTTTGTTTTAAAACATTTATCTTAAAATGTAATTGCATCTTAATTGTGTATCTATTATAGTATTGTTCCTCTGGTGTTCTTGACACTTCTTAGCATGATAACACATCTTAAATCTTTACTGTCCAGAACCTGTGTTGTTTTTCCCCCAAAAGTATGGGTCTCTGCTTACCACAATCTTAAGTATCACCCTCAATAACTACTTATCCAACTTGACTGAGTAGAGTCAAATTGCATGTAATATATTTCAGTGTAAGCCAGGTGAGAACAGATATCTTCTTTCTTATAATCTTTGTGCTACTAATGCTTAATATGTGTCACTTAGTAGACCTGCACCAATTTTTTTATTTAATTTTTTTTTTTGAGAGACAGTCTTTCTCTGTTGCCCAAGCTGGAGTGCAGTGGCACAATCTCAGCTCGCTGTAGCCTCCACGTCCCAGGCTCAAGTAATACTCCTGCCTCAGTCTCTCAAGTAGCTGGAATTACAGGCACGAGCCACCACACTCAGTTAATTTTTATATTTTTAGTAGAGACGGGTTTTCACCATGTTGGCCAGGCTGGTCTCGAACTCCCAGACTCCTGCCTCAGCCTCCTAAAGTGCTGGGATTACAGGCGTGAGCCACCGCACCCGGCCCCAAATATTTGTTGAGTAGTCAATGATCAGAGTCTTATACATTTAATGTTTATTATTCAGATAAAAATGTTTATGATTGAGTCCAAATGTGTGTCAATCCTATGTTTAAAGTCTAACTTTATGTACAGAATAGACCAAGATATTATTTAAATAGCCTCTTTCAAAATATATTCATACACATACATGTATACACACAGATCTATGTATATTTTTCTGATCTCAGTCAAGGAAAATGCCAGCAAACCTGTATCAAACAAAATTGGAAATTCTGCTGTTTTCTACTCATTTCTTACAATCTTCATCCCAATTAAAGTTATTCATGGCTATAGCTTTGGATGTTTGCCAAATATCAGGCTATATGTAGGACACTCAAAATACTTAGGCCCCTACATGTGTTGCAGAGTGTTTGGGTTGAAGTACCAGAGCTTGTGGTTCACAAACAGCGGCATCTGGACCAGTTACTTATAGACTTGATCTTTTCGGAAACTTTGACTCAGACTTCAGTGCATGGATTAGCCAGTCCTCAATTACCCAAAGAGGGAGACAAAAAACTCAATATATGGTTTGCTAAGGGGAAATTTCTCTATGCCCAGATGGAGGCACAAAACAGGGCGGGTTGGCTAAAGAAAACATGGGTGCTTGGATGGGAACGGGACGTGAAAAAAGCCGGGAGGGGTGTGGAAATAAAATGGTCTGAAACATATCTCAAGACAAATATGCCGCAATTAAGAATTAACCCACAGTATGTCTCTTTTGAGTATAGAACTGCCAAAGTTCACTGCCAGTCCTGGAACTATCATTTAGCATGGCGGGGCAGGAAGTTTATGAGTACAATGTTATGATGTCAAAGAATCATAAAGGAGTTGAGAAGTGAGATGGCACAAATGTCAGCTGAACCCAGTCTGTCCTCTCTTCTTATTCAGTCATGTAGCTGTATCTCCTTCTGTTCAATACAATGTGCCTGGGCAACCAACTAGCAATGTGTTTCAGTATCTTACAGTAGTTTTTCCATTTATTTGACAAATATAAAATCACTACTCTCAGAAGCCCATCAGAGTAAGCCTAGAGGGTTATAATGATGAAATGTATCAAATATTTTTGCAATATTTATTAGACGATCTCATTCTGTTGTTTTCTTCTGTTTGTTTGCCAGTGTGCATAAAATTCTGCATGTTTGGAAAAAATGGCGGCTTTTTCACTTTTATTTCTCTTCTAAGAATGCCCCAGTGATCCTACCTTCTGATATCCTAGAGGTAACCCCCTCCCCTTAAGAGTGGGCCTATGTGCCAGATTCTCTGTTAAGTCCAATTCTCTTACACATTACAAACACTTAAAATACAAAGCATGTGCATTGCCAGAAGTGAATAAAAATGCCATATGAGTTAGTTTGAAATAAATCGAGAGATAAAACAAGGAAGAAAGGATTTGTAGGGTACATGGCCCATAGAGAATGTGATGGTGCTATTTTCCTCCAGATAGAACAAGCACCTTCTCCAGTGCTCATAACAATTCCAGGTCACATTGATCCTTAGTAGATTAAAGGAGAGTTGCAGAGTCAGAGTACACATATTTTGCTACAGTGGGTTATACCAATTTTTACTCCCACCAGCAACGTAAGAGAATTCCTACTGCTTTATCCCTTCAACAACACTTGATATTATCAGTCTTATTTAAATTCTTGCCAGTATGGTTATGTTAGTACTTCATTGTGTGTTTAGTTTGAATTTATCTTATGAACAGCTGTCAATATTTGCATGCAATTTAATTATCTTCTTTGTAAAGTGTCCATTCAAGAATCTTGCCCATTATTAAATTATAGTCTTTTCTCATTCATGTGTAGCTATACTTTATATAGTCTGTATATAAGCCTTTGTCAGTTACATAAATTGCATATGTTTCTTTGACTCTGTGATTTTCCTTTTCACTCTTTTAATGTAGCTCACAGACGAAAAATGATTTTTAATTTTAATGACATTCATTTTATCCATCTTTTATTTTGGGGCATTTTATCTGTTTTTTGTTTGTTTATTTGTTTGTTTGTTTTGGCATGGAGTTTCACTCTTGTTGCCCAGGCTGGAGAGCAATGTCATGATCTGGGCTCACTGCAACCTCCGCCTCCTGGGTTCAAGAGACTCTCCTGCCTCGGCCTCCTGAGTAGCTGGGAATACAGGCATGTGCCACCATGCCTGGCTAATTAAGGCATTTTATCTTTTTTAGAAAATATCTTCTTCATGGCTAAACCAATATAATTATTATTATTTCAAGGAGGGTGATTTCTTTTCTTTCGTTACATTTAGCTTTCATGTTTAGGTCTATGATCCCTTTCAAATTAAATTTTGTCTATGGTGTGGAGTAGGGCTTACAGCTTACCCATTTATTTTTGAGTGTAGATATCTAATTGGTGCAGCACTATTTATTAAAAATAAATCTCTTGCCCACAAAACTGCAGTAGAGTTTCTTCTCTATTATCAATCAGGTAGTTGTTTTTGATCAGTTATGTTTCTTGACCATATATTGAATTCATTTTACCAACTCATTAATTGATATCTAATACCACAATAACTTAATTTACTGTCTGTAAGCTAGCTATGCTATTAGTTACATATAAGTTTACATTGATTTTTTTTCATTTGATACTTCATGCTTTTGAAATGGCTCTCTCCAGCTCTCTTAATATTCCTTCCCTTAAATCTCCATTGTCTGATCTTAATATAAGAGTATGAGCTTTATTTTGCTTCTATTTTTCATGGCATTCTTTTCCTATTCTATTATTTTGAAATGTAGTGTTTTTAAATGTAAATTATTTTTCAAGCTCTGTGTAGTTTTTCTTTCAATCAGTTTTGATAACATTTGTCCTTTACTTGTCCTTGGGATACTTAGGCAGGAGTCATTAAGCCTTGGGGCCAAATCTCTTCAGCTGCTTGTTTTTGTAAATAAAGCTATATTGGAATACATCCATGGCCATCATTTTATGTATTTTCTATGGCTGTTTTTACACTACAGGGACAGTGTAGGGTAGTTGAGACAGAGACCATATGGCCCACAAGCATAAAATATTTACTATCTGGACTTTTACAGAAAAAAAAATTGCTGGCCTCTGGATTAAAAATTTACATTCAATATAATACTGGTATGGTTTGGTTTAAATCTGCCTTCTTGCTGTTCATTATCTCAATCTTCCATCTGTTAGGTGCCTCAGGCTCTGTTCCCTAAATTAATCTGCAGGGATATTGACTGGCTCACTATCTCATATAAACCTTGACTACATTGTTCATAATATACAGCTATGAATGTAGACAGCAGATGTAGAAGCTACCTGGTTGCTATGTTTAGATGAATATGTACCAGAGACTGTTGGATCAATCGATCCTATAGAAATTTAGGATCTGACATTCAATGACTTTTCTGGAGTGAAACAGTCTGGCAAATTTTAGAATTCCCCCTTCAAAGAAAAAAAACAAAAACCTGTAATTTAAATTCCTACCCATAAGAAAGCTAATGGATCACATTTTAGAATTAAAATATATATATATATTTTTTATTATTATTATACTTTAAGTTTTAGGGTACATGTGCACAATGTGCAGGCTTGTTACATATGTATCCATGTGCCATGTTGGTGTGCTGCACCCATTAACTCTTCATCTAGCATTAGGTATATCTCCTAATGTGTGCATGTGTTCTCATTGTTCAATTCCCACCTATGAGTGAGAACATGCGGTGTTTGGTTTTTTGTCCTTGTGATAGTTTACTGAGAATGATGGTTTCCAGTTTCATCCATGTCCCTACAAAGGACATGAACTCATCATTTTTTATGGCTGCATAGTATTCCATGGTGTATATGTGCCACATTTTCTTAATCCAGTCTATTGTTGTTGGACATTTGGGTTGGTTCCAAGTCTTTGCTATTGTGAATAGTGCCACAATAAACATACGTGGGCATGTGTCTCTATAGCAGCATGATTTATAGTCCTAGAATTAAGATATTTCACATTTGAGCACCTGGCATTCATAGCAAAGCAATGATCTCAAAGCAGGTCCAGCCAGCAGTAGAATAGTTCTACACTTGACCTGGATAACCCAATGAATCCAATGCTTATTTAAAGTATCTGTAGATCTCTAGATATTCAAAGATCATCTCTAGATTATCAAGAAGCTGACTCTGCAATTTCAGTATCAGACTCCAGTAACAAAATTACAGAGGAGAAAGGGACAATTAGAACATTATAGCTCAGGAGTGATATTGAAGAAAAGCGGAAGAGGGAAATCTCCCCACTAGGCACAATTTAAATAGTACTCTTGATTAGTCAATTTACCAGTAAGACAGATGACCATTGGCATGGCTCTATAGTAAATCAAGATTAAAGCTAAGGGTTTACTTACCTGTTTAGGATATGAAAAGAACAAGCATGAGAGATTCTTGACAAAGCATTCATTTCAAGGGGTGTGTATGGACACTTGGAATTGGCTCATAAAAATTCATTGTAAAAGGTGACTTTAGTAGTGGCTGTCGATCTCTTTCTTTTCCAGTTATGACTATTCTTTCCAATAGTTACACATGCACTCAATCAAGACTAACCTTAACATCACAGGCTAAGTTAATATGTCAGCAATACAGACTACAGCTTACTCTCTACATTTGCTTACCTCTAAGTGTGACAGACTCAGAAATCTCAAATGACTCAAAGACTGCAAGGAGCATACTCATGAAAAGCTTTCAATAAAAGCAAATGATGTTGTTTAGCAGAAGAAAGAGTACAACATGAGGGACCCGAGTGAGTTCCAGGCACAGCTCTTTAGATCACCATCTTATTTCACTGGATTCTGTTTGTCTACAGAGCAGGAAGAACACATATTTTTGCAATGGACTTGGTTTCCAGAGAGCTTTGGCAAAATCTATAGCACGATACTGTGTGCCATACTGGTCAAGTGGCCAATAAGGCTATTTATTAGATTATTTAACCTGTTAGCCATAAATTAAAAAAACAAACAAAAAGTCCCTGGGTCCCAACAAAGAAGTTTTAAAGATTATACACCTGTATCAGTTAGCTCAGGCTACCACAACAAAATACTACAGACTGGATGGCTTAAACAACAGAAATTTACTTCTCATAGTTCTGGCGGCTGGAAAGTCCAAAATCAAGATGCTGTTTAATTAGGTTTCCAGTAATGGCTCTCTTCCTGGCTTGCCTATCTATGGCTGCCTTCCTGCTGTGTCTTTACCTGGTGGAGAGTTATCTGATGTCTCCTCCTTTTCCTGTAAGTGTACCAGCTCCATCAGATTAGGGCCCCCTTCTTATGACCTCATTTAACCTTTATCACTTTCTCACAGGTCCTATCTTTGAAAATTGTTACATTGGGGGTTAGGGCTTCAACATAAAATTTTGGGAAAACACAAACATTTAGCCCGCAACACCACCATATTGTAAAGTATTACTTAGTTTAGTAGCATTTACCTTAAATGAGAATCAGTAGCAGTTTCCAGATGTTCCCAGAGATATGGCTTTCTCTGTCCAGTGAAAAAATAGCAGACATAATAACTAAGAGGACAAGTCAAATATATTAAACCAACTCCAGCAATTTTATTTGCTGAATATATAGTTTATTCTGATTACTTACTTGTGTTTTCTTTCTATATTGCTTCCGCCAACTACCCTATCAGTGAATATCTAAACCTGAATGCATAATTTTCCATCATTCAATATATTACTGAGGCCATGTGCTGATCCATCAATGTGCTGATGATATTCACACGTCTTATCATTTACCCTATCATTAAAAGAGCATCTAGTCTTATAAAAGAGTAGATATCAAATGGAGAATGTTTCTACCAGAAAAACAATGTTAATTCAGAAAGCTAGAATTTGACTCTTCTTCCTGATCATGTTCAAATATTCATTTCACCAATCCAGTAGGAAAAAAAAAAGGAGGAAATCTTGTTAAATGGCAAAATTTATTTATCAAGAGGATATAATTTTATCACAATTTGATGGAGGCAGGGAGAAGTATTCTGAATCCCCATGATTCTATGGGACACATCCAGATATTCTGTATTTTCAAAAATAAAAGTTAATAGACTCATCCTGATGTAAGTGTAAACACCAAAGGACACAGCTGGAAAAGTTCCACTATCTGATGTGATATGCACACGCTAAGTCGATGTGGTATGGTTACCGGAATAAGACATTCTAAATGTAAACTATGAATTCATGACTAGTACATCGTAAGTACACTAGGATGTCCCACAGTTTCTTCTTCATGCTGATATGTGGTTAAATGTTCATGTTCCCTCTATAGAGTCACCTAAAATATATTATGATGGGATTCCTCTCAGTTTAATTGTAACATTTCACCACTTCATTATGAAATTCAAGATGAGATTGGGATTTAACTAGAAAATACACTGACAATTTATGAAAATTGGGGCATCACTTTATAGAATTATTGTGCTTGTGTGTGGGGGGGCGGTAAGTTTGTGCGCATCTGTGTGTGTTTAGCAGGAATAGTTGCATTAGGCAGATGTTACTGTTGCTATTAAAGTGTGGATATTGAGCACTTAAGATGTAGGTTGCTGCAGATGCTCTAGTTAAGTTTGCTAAACATCCATTGCATATCCTTTCTAAACTGGATCTGTACGAAAAAGTGGACATACTAATAATTACCTTTTCTACAGTCCCTTGTAGGCCAGCAGAAGGGGGTCAGATCACACCACATGAATGTGCAGGAGATTGATTTGGTATTTTTTTGGCAAAATTGTCAGGCATCTATTTCGTTGGCATATATTTTCAAGAGATGTCCTGTTTTGGACACTATCAGCTTTGGGATGGCTCCTCGGTTAGTAGCAGGTATTCAGATTGAACAAGTTATTGACTATGAAAGAGGTGGCATGGATGTGAGTCTAACAACTGAGGTTAGTGATGGCAGAGACTGGTTCTCTTGGTGAATGTGGCTGCATATGTAGGATTTTTTTTTTCTAGAATTGCCTGAGCTCTCCAATTGATTTCACATATCTTAGTAATTTAATCTATATTTTAATCGTGATTAAAATAGTAATTAATCTATTAAATTACTATTTAATTTAGTAATTAAATAGTAAATATTTAGGATTAAATAGTAATTTAATCTATATTTTAATAGTGAAATCTGATGTTTATAATTAAAGGCATTTTGCAATACATAAGCTTACACAATTCATTGATAACTTCTTTCCATTTTTGTCACCCAGTTTGGGCAAAAAAAAAATTTAATTCCTCTTCCACTCACATTGCCTAATTGAGCTATTAGATTCTCCATACTCTTCTTATTTTATAGACTCCAATTCCTACCTATATTCAAATGGCATTCAGTTGCTTATTGCATATATTTTATCTGATTTATAGCTTCATGTCTGAAGTTAGGAAAATGATACTAGGAAATAATACAGTAAAGATGATTGGCATATGTTACAAGAAACTGTCAATGAAATGGATTTATAAAGTAAAATACACAGTCCCTTTCAAATTCTTCAGTTAAACATAAATTTGATTCATACGTTTTTTTCTTTTAAATTTTATTTTTACAGACATTTCAAAACTAGGAATGAACTTTGTAACATTATTGAAACCTATTGTGACATTAACTTAAATTCTATTCTAAACATTTCTTCACCTCTTGAACACTAAATTTTAAAAAATTTTGTCTGACATTTAGACTGGCTTTTAGAATATCTTTTGGAAATGTCTTCATAATGTCTCTGGTTATTATAAATATGTAGCTAACGGGACCATGAAATAACTCTCTGTGCTCTCATCTTTGTCTCTGAGGCATTTTATTACTACTCACCAGATATGTAAGGAAGCTATAGCTGCACTTAGTATGTTATCAGGCTCTTTCCCTGTTGAGTATTTTAAGTGCATGAAAGCAAACTTTTAAAAGATAAATATGGTGAAAGTCTTCAAAATTAAGCTTTTCATTAAGGCATTTAATAAAGAATGTTGAGACGCCTCTCTGTTTTGTTAGTTAGGTGGTCCAAATAGAAGAATAAAATTCATGTCTCTTGTCCCAAAATATCTTTCACATTTTTCTACTGTCTTAAGTGAGAGCAAAAAACCAGACAATTATACTACAACAAATGATTATGTGAAACATGAGTCTGTCTATAATAAAAACATATTCAAATTCAGAAACCAGACCAGAGACACGAATACTGTTTTAACTGTGGTTTCTGGAATCTTAGAGCTAACACCACCTGCAAATTCTCAGGCCTAATCACAGATATACTAAATTAAGTAGTATAGGGATTTTGGTCGAAGCATCTGTTTTTAAACAAACCTTTCAAGTAACTCTGAGGCAGGTTCAAGTTTGAAAACCACTGGCATAGAATATTATCTTGAAAGATTATCTAAGTCTATAAATTGTTAGTTTAAATATATTAATTATACCAAATTATCTTAATTGGAATCTATAAATTATCTTATGTTCTGTGTTAAGATATTAAAGACAAACTGGAATAAATCTATAGATCATAATGATTCTAAGAAGTTGTGAATAATTCAAGACTTTGGGACCATACAAGGATGCAGAGTTGCAAGAGATGATGCTGAATCTTTGTTCCAATGCTTGTTTATGAAGGGTCTTTACGTTGTGGTAAAAAGCTTTGATGGTATCATTTAGGTCAATAGGATTTATACTTTTGAATTGCAATCCACATTGAACAGTAGTTTTTACACTTCTATACAGTACAGATGTGTATGTGTGTATATTCACAAAATTTTTTTTACCTTTCTTTTTTCTTTTTTTTTTTCAATTTTATTAGTTTCTATTTCATTTTAAAAACTGCTGATCTAGACACAGTATAATTCCATGCAGGTATTTTGTAATGGCTACCAACAATGTACAAGGGTTGCCTTTTTCCCACATCTTCATCAAAATTTTGTACCCTTTGTCTTTTTTATAAAAGCCATTCTTAGAGGTGTATGATTATATTTCATTGTGGTTTTAATATGTATTTCCCTAATGCTTAGTGATATCAAGACTTTTTCCATGAACTTGGCAGCTTGTATGTCTATTTTAAAGAAATGTCTGTTTAAATTATTTGCCCAGGTTTTAATTGGTTTATATGTTATTTTTTGATATTGAGTTGCTTGTATTCCTTATTTATTTTGGATAATAACCTTTTGTTGAATGTGTGGTTTACAAATATTTTCTCCCACTCTGAGTTGTGTCTTCAGTCTGTTGATTGCTTCTTTTGCTGTTTGGAAGCTTTTTAATTTGATGTATTCACATTTGTCTACTTTTGCATTTGTTGCATGAGCTTCTTGAGTCAAATCCAAAATATTGTTTCCCAGATCAATATTGCGAAACTTTCTCCCTTTGTTTTATCCTGGAAGTTTTAGAGTTTCGTGTCTTATATTTGTCTTTAATTAATTTTGAGTTTATTTTTGGATATGATATGGGATAAAGATCCAATCAATTCTCCTACATGTGTATATATAGTTTTCCCAACACCATTTTTATGCCTTTCCTTTCTCCATTGAATATTTTTGGCACTTTTATTGAAAATTAGTAGGATCATATCAAAAGACGCAGAAAAATAAATTGACAAAAGTCAATATCTTTTCACGATAAAAACTCTTAACAGATTATGTATAGAATGAATGTATCAAAGATACATGAATGAATCATTTGATAAATGAATGTATCAAAGCACAATAAATTCCATATATGATGAACCCAGAGTCAACATCATGTTCAAATGAGAAAAGCTGAAAGAGTTTTCTCTAAGATCAGGAATAAAACATGGTTGCCCATTCTCACTACTTGTTTTCAACATAGTACTGGAAGCCTTAGGGCAATTGAGCAAGAGAAAGAAATGAAAGGCCTCCTAAGAGAAAAAGGAAAAATTAATTTTTTTTCTGTTTTTTTGACAATATGGTCTAGCATAAAAACTCAACCAAAGTACTCAACCAAAGAAACTATTTTTTTGAGATTTTATTTTATTTATTTATTTATTTATTTTATTATTATACCCCAAACAGCCAAACCAATTTTGAGCTATAGAGCAAAGCTGGAGGCATCATACTACCTGATATCAAAATCAAAATTATAGTAGTCAAAACGGCATGATAATAGCATGAAAACATATGTATCAACAAATGGACCAGGATATAGAGTTCATAAATAAATCCACAAAATTATAGAAAATTGATTTTCAATAAAGCTGTCGAGATTTACCTTATCTTCATCTCATTCTCCTTCCAGTCCCATTTTTTCAAAATTATCTAATAAAAAGCTAAACTGTACATCGAAGTCCTAGTTGCTAAGTTTAATATCAAGGGCTGTGAGACTATCTCACATCAGATGTAGTATTGGCAACAAAGGGATGTAAATTCTAGCGTTAGATTAATAATTATTTCTATTATTATACTTTCAAAGTTTTGAAACCTTAATCACTTGAAAATATCTGTCTAATAGGTTTATTGCATAGCTTACATTTAGAAAATATGTGTACATGAGTCTGCTTTTAAGTTATATTAATATATATAATAATCAGGAAGTAATTACCTGATACTGATATCATTTAGATAAATTATCTAAATGATTTAACATTTTGATGTAAGACAGAATCACACTTTTAAGATTTTACTAGGTTAACATTGATAATCTAAAAATTATATATTTGTTTCCTCACATATTAATAGTATGTGAATTATATTTAAATTATTTTATTTTTAGTTATGTTCAGTTTAATGGTCATTTCATGTAATTATAATTACTTACATAATGGTTGTATAAATAAATGTATATGTATAAATAAACATATGCATAATTTATACATAAATGTACATTGATACATAAATGTAATTTATACAGAAGTGTACAAATTATGTATAAGCAGACACATCAACCAATGAAATAAGATAAAGGGTCTGGAAATAAATTCATACATTTACAAAAAATTGATTTTCATGTGTTTTATAAATGTATACATTATACGGCCACCAAGTGGTAAGCAGATTAATGTCTTCCAAATATGTCCATGTCTTAATTACCAAAACCTGTGAATGTTACCTTCTGTGGCAAAAATGATGAGTTCATGTCCTTTGTAGGGACATGGATGAAGCTGGAAACCATCATTCTCAGCAAACTATCGCAAGGACAAAAACCAAACACCGCATGTTCTCACTCATAGGTGGGAATTGAACAATGAGAACACATGGACACAGAGAGGGGAACATCACACACCGGGGACTGTTGTGGGGTGGGGGAGGGGGGAGGGACAGCATTAGGAGATATACCTAATGCTAAATGAGGAGTTAATGGGTGCAGCACACCAACATGGCACATGTATACATATGTAACAAACCTGCACGTTGTGCACATGTACCCTAAAACTTAAAGTATAATAATAGAAAGAAAGAATGTGAGGTGGAGTTTCTAGAAGGACTTCCATGTCTTCACAATAAAAGTAGTGTTAGCTGCAGCAGTGGTGTCTTGTGGAGGACTTGAGGAGAAGGAAGACTGGTCTCTCCCCCTCACACTCAACCTTTGTACAGAAAGTTATCCCCTGGTATTAATAAAATTGATATTCTTTGTCAGTATCCCATGTGTACAGCAGAATGTCATGATGATCTCCATGAATTTATTTAAATATATTTTTGAAAGAAACAATAAATTAATGCATATAGATTTTCTCTTAGTATTAGGGAACTTTTGTAGGTCACTTTATTTTGGTTATTCCTCATGAACATCAAATGTTACCTAAAATCAGTATTTTATATCTAATACAATAGAAATAATTTTATTTCCAGAGGTTTAATGAGAGGATATACTTGTGTATGTGTATAAAAGTGTATATGTCTATATAGAGAGGAATATATTACTTTGAGTATGAACACAGAAATGTGTGTGTCTGTATGGATGTGGTCTTTTGTGCATGAAGTTTAGTTTTGGAAAGCTAAGCTGAGAACCTGTCAAAGAATTGTTCTCTGCTCTTTCAAATAAGTAAAATCATATTTGTATATCTTGCAAATATGATAACTGTGAAATGCTAAATATATTTAATGAGACTTCACATGTTTGCATTAAATATTTTATGGCAATAATATGACATTCAATTATTAATGTATTTATTCATTAATCTCTAGATACTTTTAAAATCAAGTGATTTTGCATCTCTCTAAAACATCACATTATATTAAAAGATCCTTTTTTAATAAAAAAATTTTTTTTTATAAATTAAGCAACTAAATACTGCAGGTTACCTCAGCTAAAATAGGTACCAAAATGAAGCATGAGAGGCAATGAGGAGAGCTTTATCAACTACAAGAGGCAGTTGACCGCATCTAGCTGGAAACCAAATAAAGAATACTAACAGTCTGAAGCTTGCATCATTGTTCTTATCACTGCCAGAAAGAGGAACCTCTGAGGCCTGAGATGATTTAACAACAGATACCAACATGTAGGCAGGAAACAACGTTCAGGGATGCATGCTGGAACCCATAGTCTGAAGTCTAGGCAGAATGGCATTGAGGGTTATGAGTCTTATTTACGAACAACAGGAATCCATCGACAGGCTGCCACTGAAGGACAATATCCAATATTCCAGCAACTTGGGGATAAACACAGCACAATATACATAACCTAGAAAGACACTGAGTACTAAGCAGGTAAAAAAGAACAAAATCAACAGAGAAAAGCAGACACTGTAAAAACTGTTTCTTTCTTTTCTTTTCCTTTCTTTTCTTTTCTTTTTTTTTTCTTTTTTTTTTTTTTTTAAATGGAGTCTCACTATGTCGCCCAGGCTGGAGTGCAGGGGCACAATCTCTGCTCACTGCAAGCTCCAACCCCCAGGGTTTAAGGAATTCTCTGCCTCAGCCTCCTGATTAGCTGGGATAACAGGCACGTGCCACCACACTGGGCTAATTTTTTGTATTTTTAGTACAGATGGGGTTTCACCATCTTGGCCATTTTTTTGTGTTTTTAGTACAGACAGGGTTTCACCATCTTGGCCAGGCTGGTCTCGAACTCCTGACCTCCTGATCCACCCACCTCGGCCTCCCAAAATGCTGGGATTACAGGCTTGAGCCACTGCGCCTGTCCTGTAAAGCCTGTTTCTTAAATTAAGATCCACAGAAGTTTTTTGGCTCAGAAATTTAGTGCAGGAAAGAGTGGAATGGTAGCAGTTCAATGAAAATAACCTCAGTGATCACAATTATACAAAATATTAAGCATCTGATTTTGATTAAAGGTGAATTATTAGCTCAGTGATTAGGGCTCAAACATCACTTCTCCATCAATTTCAAAGGCAAAGTTAATAATGATCTTTCATCAAGCACTTCATTTACAACTCCAACCTGCTTAGTCTTTTAAAAACTGCATCCCTTTGGAAATAGCTCAAAAGACAACAAAACCACTTTTTATAAATGGTCTTGAATCCACTTTGGATAAATATAATAAAACATCACACTTTCAAATTTTCTTAAAATAGTTCCATACCAAGAGAGTGTTTAAACCCACTGTAGAAGCTTCAAAATGGGCCTTAAAAACAAATCTCTTCTTCCATAATTTCTGCTCAGACTAGTCTGTGCTTCTTTGTCAAGTAATTCATGAGTATTATATTCTCACTGATCATCATTTGTTACTAACACACATGGCTTTTTATAGATGCTTCATTAAGAAGTTGTTGATGATGACTTGAATATTTTACATATTTCTAAATATGTTGTCATCAAAACAACACTACTGTACTTTTTAGTAATATTCAGTTTCCACAAGTGGTAACTTAACAGCACTAATTTAGAGTTACAGATACACAGATTTACAGCCTTGAAATAATTCAGTGTTTTCATGTTGTGTGAGTTTTCACCACTTAAAGTCTTCCTTTCTTCTGAAGTCCTTGTTTTATAATGTGAACTTGAAATGCTGCCAACTTCAAAAGGACAGAAGAACACTTTCTATAATGATATAAATTTTATCATTGTAAGAATATTTCAGACAAAAAAAAATCACTTTTCCTTTGGATAAACTCAGATTCACTCCCCTCAGTGTTTTCCCTACAGTATCACTGAGTCAAAACTGAAGAGTTTAATGTATAATGAGAGCTTTTCTATCACCTCTTTTAAGAAAAAAAAAAAAAACACAGTTTATAACCATTACTTGGATTCCCCAGGCAAAAGACATTTAAACTGAAAAGATGGATATTTGCAAAGAGATTAAATGCAACTAAAGAGACTGAAGTCAACCAATATGGAAAATTATAAGGTAAAAGGACAATTTACTAAACTGCATTTGCAGTTTATAAATTGAACTCCCATATTTCTGCAGTTACAGAATCAGGTGAAGCATAGATAGTATTAGATTTGTTATCGTTATTTTTCATTATATTTCTCTATTCTCCTTGATGTTACCCCACAGGGCAATGAAATATTGTGGTGCTCTCCAGGGTACTGAATATCATAGCTCATACTATAAGCCCTAAGAGACAACGGAATATTTAGTTTGTAAAAATAATCCAGAGACAAAAAGAAAGTCATGGTGAAAAAGATAGATTCTAACATATCTTTCGTATTAAAACACATTCAGACATATGCAGTTACACACATGCCCCAAATAATATTGTCTGAAACTACATTAAAGCACATAAATATGTAAAGCAAATATTCACAGATCTGAAGGAAGAGATAGACTGCAACACATTTATATTGGGAAGCCCCAATATCCTACTTTAAACAATCAACCAGAATATCCAGTCAGAAAATCAATAAGGAAACATCAAACTACGCTTTAGACTAAATAAATTTAACAAAAATATACAGAGCATTCCATTCAAATGGAATTCTTCTCAAGCACACTGGACACCTCCAGGATAGATCATATGTTAAGTGACAAAGTAAGTCTTAACAAATTTAAGAAGACTTTAATCACATCAAGTATCTTTTCTGATAAAAATGGTATAAAACTTAAAATCAGTGATGGGAGAGAAAATCACAAGTATGTGAAGATTAAACAACAGGCTCCTGAGCAAGCAATGGAATAAAGAAAACATTAAAAGAAACCTTAAAAATATCTTAAGACAAATGAAAATAGAAACACAGCATAGAAAAAATGTATGGCGTACAATAAAAGGAGTTATAAGAGGGAAGTTAATTGCAATAAAAAGCACCACCAAAAAAAGAAGAAGGAGCTCAAACAACCTACTGCTACACATCATAGAATTACAGAAAAAAGAACAAACTAAGCCCAATGTTGGTATAAGGAGGAAAATAATAAAGAAGTGAAGAAATAAATAAAATAGAAACTAAGAAAACAATAGAAAATATCAATAAATCTAAGAGTTATTTTTTGAAAGGATAAAATAAATCTCTAGGCTAGCTAAGAAAAAAGAGAAGATTTAAATAAATCATGAAAGATAAGACATTACAACTGATATTATAGACACACAAAGGATCATGAGAGACTACTGTAAACAATTATATGCCAACAAATTGGAGAACCTAAAACATCGATACATTTTGAAAACATAAAACTTACCAAGAATGAATCACGAAGAAAAGAATATTTGAACAAATTATTCAGTAAGACTGAATAACGGCTAAGGAAATCGAATCAGTAACAACAATTATTCCATCAAAGAAAAGCCTAGAATCTTACAGCTTCACTGCTGTATTCTACCAAATATTTCAGGAACCGATACAAATCCTCAGAAACTTCCAAAAAATCTAAATGAAAGTAATACTTCCAAATGCATTTTCAACACCGGAATATTATTATTATTATTATTTTTTTTTTTTTTTGAGAGGGAGTCTCGCTCTGTTACCCACGCTGGAGTGCAGTGGCACGATCTCGGCTCACTGCAAGCTCTGCATCCCAGGTTCACGCCATTCTCCTGCCTCAGCCTCCCGAGTAGCTGTGACTACAGTAGCCCGCCACCACGCCCGGCTATTTTTTTGTATTTTTAGTAGAGACAGGATTTCACCGTGTTAGCCAGGATGGTCTGGATCTCCTGACCTCGTGATCCTCCTGCCTCGGCCTCCCAAAGTGCTGGGATTACAGGCGTGAGCCACCACGCCCGGCCCACCAGCATTATTATCTTGATACCAAAGTTTGTCAAATACACTAAAAGAAAAGAAAATTGCAGTCCAATGTCCCTGATGAATATAGATGCAAAAATACCCAGCAGCTATACATTAAAAGTGATCTATCATAAAAAATAATCAAAAATAAATCCCATCTGCAATAGCTACAAAAATAAAATAAGAACAAACATAAAAATGGAGATAAAACATTAGCACTGAAAATTATAAAACATTAATGAAAGTAATTGAATAAGACACAAATCAATGGAAAGATATCCCATATTCATGTATTGTAAAAATTAATTTTAAATTTTCCATACTATTCAAAGTGATTTACAGATTCAATTTAATTTCTATCAAAATCCCAATTATATTTTTCATAGAAATAGAAAAAAGATAAAATTAATATGGAAGTACAAAAGACTATGAATAGCTAAATAATTTTGAGCAAAGGAACAAACCTGGAGGCATCACACTAATTCAGTTTAAATTATGTGATAAAGCTGTAGAAATCAAGACAGTATGGTACTGGCATAAAAGCAGGATACATTGACCAAGGGACTAGAGTAAGGGGCTGAAAATCAAACCCATGCATACACAGTCAGTTGATTTTCACCAAAGATGCCAAGAACACCCAATGGAGAAAGGATAGTCTCTTCGATAAATGGTGTTGGGAAAACTTGACATACACATGTAGACAAATGGACCTTTCACCAATACCTTACATTCAAAAAAATTCAAACTAAGTAAAGACTTGAACATAAGATCTTAAATTATAAAATTACTAGAAGAAAACATAGGGGAAATCTCCATGACATTGGTTTGGGCAGTGACATTTTGAATTTCACCCCAAAACTTCAGGCAAATATTGCAAAATAGACAAATGGGATTGTATCAAACTAAAATGCTTCTTCACAGCAAAGGAAACGATGAGCAGAGTAAAGAGAAAACGTTTGGATTAAGAGAAAAAAATTTCAAACCATACATTCAATAAGGGGTTAATATCCAAAATATATTATGTATGCAATCAACTCAATAGTGAGAAAACAAATAACCCAATGAAAAATGGGCAAAGCATCTCAATAGACATTTCTCAGTGGAAGATATACAAATGATCAACAGGTATATAAAAAATTATCTACAGCACTAATCATCAGAGAAATTTAAATCACAATGTGCTATCACTTCACACCTGTTAGAATAGCTACTATCAAAACTATGAAAAATCAAGTGTTGGAAAATTTGTGGAGAAAAGGGAACCCTTGTACCCTATGGTGGGAAGGTAAATCAGTACAGCCATTACAAAAAAAGATTATGTGGAGATTCCTAAAAAAACTAAACTCTCATATGATCCAGAAGTCCCACTTCTAGATATCTATCCAAAGGAAATAAAATCAGTATTTCAGAGATATCTGCATTCCCATGTTCACGGCAGCATTATTACAATAGCCAATATATGGAATCAAACTAAGCATCCATCAGTGAAATAAAATAATGTATTGCTTTTAAAGTAAACCTATTAGACATACTAAGAATAATGTGACATGAAGAGACATATCCATATTTTCAAAGTGGACAAACTTTGTGTTTTGTTTTGGATTTTTTTTTTAATAGGGTCAGAGCTCTGTAGGTTTTGTTCATTTGTTATCATTTAAAACAGTGTTAGGCAATATATTTCTTTGACTTGTTTTATTTTCTAAACGATGTGATAGAACTACTGAACATATGTTAAATAAGATATGATTCAGACCCAAAATAGAAAGTGCATCCCATAAGATAATATCCACCTTAAATATAATAATTTTAATTTTTAGCAATCCTGGAGTCCTTAATTTCTTTCTAAAAAATGCTCTTGCATAATACTATTTTTTCGGCCTGGGCCAGAGAGCAAGACCTTGTCTTAAAAAAAAAAAAGAAAATAGAATGTCATTATAAGTAAATAATGAAGTGGATATATAAATAAAGGCACGCTGGATTTTTTAAAAAATAACTAAAAGGCAAATGGGAGAACTATTATTTTCAATTTAATTACAATTTTAACCAAGATAGAAAACAAAGGAACAATGTAAAGGGGGGAAAATATTTTAAATTTGAGAAGGTGCCTGCCAAAATAATAAACAGACTAACCTGCTTACATAAGGTGATTTATACTGTAAATAATGAAGTTAACTTTGGGTAAATGAATCCTGAATATGGAAAATCTTGAAATAGAGAATTAGGATGAAATATTATTCAAGTTTCTGGGAGGAAAGGATGAAAATAAGGATTTAAGATTGTTAATTTGGTGACAGGTAATAAAACACATTGAATTCAACAGCAACTGGAGATTACTTAGTCTGCTAACTTGCAGGCAGTTGCAAATTTGAAGACATTTGTGCCATTAAATGGATATTATAAATTGCTTATATCTAAACATAGCATTTCTTTTAATTTTCCTTCTAAATATAGTTTAAACTACAAAGTTTCTGATAAAAACTACAGTAGTAAACAATTGAGGAAAGTGCTACTTTAAATGAAATGTCAGCTAATTAAATCCTACAAGTACTCTAATTAACAAAAAGATACTTTAATACGGTACCAAATTCTTGACCACCAGGAAATGTAAATAGACTATCTTCTTAAGATGCTTTAATACAGTACCAAATTCTTGACCACCAGGAAATGTAAATAGACTATCTTCTTAATTCTTAAGATGAGATTAGTTAAAATATGGTGATAAGAGGTGCAGTGATTCAACAAAACTCAAAATCACAACTCAGCTAAGGTAATCACTATAATCATCTAAGGAATTTATTAAAAATCCAGAGTTCTAGGCCTCAAACCCTCTGAAATCCCAATTCATTGGGTCTGACAGAAGATGCAAATATTGGTAAGTTAAATTATGTTCCTAAATTCTGATGCCGTCAATTTACTGAATACATTTTGGGCAGTGTTGTCCCTGAGTTAAGAGTCAAGCCATTTCCCTAATAAAGTATCAGTCCATTGAAGTTAGTTTGTGAATTTATTTAATTCTCTAATGGTCTCACAGCTCTTACTACTTTACAGAAATATAACATATAAATTTGGGGAAAAAATGTGATATATTAAGCCAGAAATCAGAGGTATTTTACTATATTTCAGATTCAGATATTAGGTTTTATGCAATAGAAATAATGGCATCTTTACTTTGCTAAACTTGGTATTTATTGTTTTGTTTAAAACAGTTTACATAATAATTTAATAATTGGCTGCTTTACAATGTTCATGTTGCCCTTTGTACATTCATGTTTACTAGTTGTGTATATATAGTTCGTTAAATATATTTCACATTCCTTTGTTATAGATTATTGATTCACTCATCAATGTGTTTGGAGCCTATTTAAAATAATTTTCACCACTTGGAAATAAAGGTAGGGAATCAGGGAAGGTGAAGTGGAAAGAACTTTCAACAGACTCTCGCCAGTTACATTCTGTAAAAGCCAACTCAGTGGGGACTTGGTTTTCAATCTCAGTCCTGTCAGTACCCATGACTTTTCCATGTATTTGTAGCAAAGAATAATATATAAAAAACCTCCAGCAACAATAATCCTTTGCAGTTCGGTGTTTTTTTCTAATCATATTATTTTTAAATAAATATAATATTTCTCAGAGAGAGATTTAAATGAAATGAAAGTGTTTTAAAATCTATTGAATGTACTGAATCTTTCAGCAATATTCTCATAATAAAAGCCAAATTTATGTTTCAGAGATTGCATATTTTTAATTACAAAAGCATTATACTAGTCCTAAAATGTTAGGCAATAACTCTACAATAAAAGACAGAGCAAGCCAACTAACAAAATATTACCTAGAAGTATCCAATGCTTACTACTGGGAAACATTCTTCCCAACAACTTTTGTTGGTTTTTAGAAGGAAATATTAGAACGCACAATTTTAAGTTATTTTTTAAACAATATTAAATATCATTAATATTCAGAGCATGAATTGACACTGTCACACTCACTATTTGTATGGTAGGTTATCACATGTGTTACATGTTAAGGAATTATCGAGGGTAAAACGAAAAGAGCTACAGTTAGGAAAACAAGATTCACTCCCTATCAGGTGTCTGAAATGCATTACTTTCAGACTACTCTAAGTCATTACTCTTTTTTGTATGTTAAAAAAAAGATATAAACATTGTCATTTTGTTTCAAAAATATTTAAATAGTAGACTATTTTAATGACTAAATAATAACATGGACATTTAGATTAAATTAACTTATAATACACAGACATTTACTGGCTGTCCACAAAAAGAAAACTGTAAAACTTAGAAAGTCAGTCAACTATAAATTTATTCATGTCTCAACATTTACAATACTGTAAAACAGCACTTCCTAATTTGATAAATAAAATATATGAAATAAGACTTTGAGTAATATTTGACTAGTTGATACTGGAGAAATGGAAATGTACTAACTTTGATTTTAAAATTGTTTTCATAGCTCAAAGTTGAAAATGGAGAATGAATGAGACCATTTAAGCAAGCACCACCAAAGAGGCTTTTGTTCGATTTATATTCAAGTGTCCTTGGAATATATTTTTTAATTGTAATCAGAACAAACTTTTGAAATCCACTTAAATGAAAATCACGTTCACAAATAATTATCTTATCGTCTTAAACTAAGTGTTTTAAAGATGAATTTGAATATATGATCATATTTTATTTGTGAAAACATTTAAAATTGTACATTTATCTCAGTATTTTTAAACTTTAATAGTTGTATCATTTTTATATTGTTAAAATAGTATTGAGAAATGACATGTACAAGTAAACATATGTTAGTGGTAAAATTCAATATTTTTATATTTATTTATTTGAGACCGAGTCTCACTGTTGCTTAGCCTTGTGTGCAGTGGCACTATCTCGGCTCACTGCAGCCTCCACCTGCCGGGTTCAAGCAATTCTCCTGCCTCACCCTCCCTAGTAGCTGGGATTACAGGTGTGAGCCACCAAGCCCAGCTAATTTTTGTATTTTTAGTAGAGGTATGTTTTCATCACCTTAGTCCGGCTGGTCTCAAACTTCTGATCGCAAGTGATCTGCCCACCATGGCTTCCCAAAGTGCTGGGATTACACGTGTGAGCCACCACGCCCAACCAAACTCAATATTTTAAAATTGATAGTAATGTTTTATCAGAACCACTTGGAGATGAAAACCATGTATTATATAATCCATTGCTCAAACATTCATTCTTTTTATACATTTTTTAAATTCTGCAAGAAGTTATGATGAAATATCTCATGTAGCTAAAATTAGATATGTATATTCTGCTAAGAAATTTACATTATATTTTTTCACATAGGTTAAAAAACAAATTTTAATTATGCAAATTAAAATGTACAGTTTTTACTGTGTATTTAACATTCATTACATTAACAGTAAAAAGATGAGTACCTTAAAGACTAGTGAAATTTAAAATTATAAGTGGAAGTTTAATGTTATTACCGCAAAATGATGGAAAATAATTATTTGTTTCTTCCAAGTTAATACTTTAATAAGATCCCGACTTCAGCAGAACAAGGACTGTGGGGACCTTGACTGCTACTATTTATGTAAGGTTTTCCAGTATGTTCTGAGCACACTAAAGCTGAGAAGGAATCACAAATAAATGATGCATCCAAAACCTTTCTAAATGCTATGAATTTTGAATCCATCTTGCCTATTATGTAAGTAATTATTTTGCTCTTTGACTTTATTTTATGATTTAATATTTGGATTTTATGTTTTCCAGATTGCACCATTTATGAATTCAAGTTGTCCTAGAACTTTGCTCTCAATATTTAACTTCTGAATTGGTGTATCAACGACTTATGAGCTAAAAAAAAAAGAAAATATGAGTCTGTGTAGATTAACCCATGAAGTTTAGGTAGACAGCAAGATTTTGTGATTATGAAAGAACGTATGCAAATATTGATTCATTCTTAGTATGTATGTATCCTGTTTTCCAGAATTATCAGTTTCTGCTTGTTAGTGCCATTCATCAAGAACTGCAGTCTACAAATGTATTCCTATGAAACCTCCAGCATATAAAAAATAATCCTGGCCACATATAGATATCACTGCTCAGTAGCAAGCACTAGTTCAGTTTCCAGCACCTGCCTGAAACTGGGGCTATCACACCTATAAATGGGCTTAACCTCACCTAATTAATTAATGAGTTGTCTTATTTACATATGTTCTCATAGTAAAGCATCTTTTCATGCCTGGAATACATACCATTTGCCAGATAGATTATTCTATAAATATATATTTACCTAGGTTTGATGATACGTTTTGCATATACTTTGATAAAAGGAACAATGTATTCATTTTATTATATTATTCTTAAAATTTTAGCTATTGATATTAGCTTTCAGAAGTAATTTATATCTTCTTGTATACTTAATATCTGTTTAGAGAGCATAAATTTTTTCTTTATTTAAATATTTAAATTAACCTGGCTATAAACGTATCTGTAATTGAAGGCTTGGAGGTAAAGAGTTGATGGGTCAGTTGCTTTTTCTTCTATTTTGTTTTACTTGACTAGAATTTCATTCATATTTTTTTCTGGTTTTAAGGTTAATTAGTCTTCAATTTTTTTTACTACATGCTTGAAATTTTGTTTTTATAAAATATGTCATTAATTCAGTCAAAATTATCTTCACAGATATATAAAGACTTTTTCTTATGACATTAAATAATGTCATAAGAAAGTGAATGCCTTACCTTATATATTAGAGGCATTTTAATTATTTAAATTATAAATGCAATGTTATATATATATATACACATACATATATATACACATATATATACATATATATATATATATATATATATATATATATGTTTTGTGTGTTTGTTTGTTTGTTTTGAGACAGGGTCTTGCTGTGTTGCCCGGGTTAGAGTGCAGTGATGCGATCTCGGCTTGCTGCAACTTCTGCCTCCTGGGTTCAAGTTCTCATGCCTCAGCCTCCTGAGTAACTGGGATTATAGGCATCCACCACCACACCCAGATAATTTTTGTATATTTAGTAGAGAGAGGTTTCACCATGTTGGCCAGACTGGTCTCAAACTCCCGACCTCTGATAATCCACCCGCCTAAGCCTCCCAAAGTGATTACAGGCGTGAGCCACTGCACCTGGCCGGGTAATACATATTTTTATTTTTAAAGCTTACATAAGTGAAAATAATGTTCCTTTAAAATTTTTCCCAGTCCAGTATGCTTCCCAGAGATAGCTATTATTACAGTACTGTTTGGTTTCTTTCCAGAATTTTTTCTACCTACACAATTACATATGTATGCATATGTGACTTGAGATATGTCATTGCTTGGTGACAGGATGTTTCCAATACATTTGTTATTTTAACATGTAATAAATAGCTTTTTCATTTATAGTACATCTCGGTAATTCTTAGTATCAGTGCATATGAATGATATACTTCATCCTATTCCATTGAAGTCTAATGAATAATAAAATCATGGTGTTGAGAATTCTCAAATTATGTATTTCCCTTTGCTAATGATTTTTATCATCCTTTTTGGGAGTCATTATAAATAATTTGTAACTTGTAGTTAACCTCCTTCTTGTGTCTATATTTGACTTGTTCTCTAACTAATATAAAAGAAGTAGAATTGCTAAGTTATGGGATTTGTGCCGCTGATATTTACTAGATTCTCTCAATCTGTTCCACCAAGGTGCCTTTTCGTTGTGAATTTTATAACTTTGAGCAACAAAAAATTCTTTTTCTGATATATATGATTTTAGCAACGGTAAAGAAGGGCTGTGCAAAGAATATAAAACAGTGCATTTTACAAAATGAACTCACAATAATTGTTAGCTATTATGGCATCCCACAGAACACTTTTTTTTCCACATATCCTGCTAGATGTAATTTAGTACCATTTAAAATAATTTTCTTAATTGTTTTTATTTCCTTTATAGAATAATACAGGCACATAAGATAGCTCTTAAGTTGTTAAATAAATCATATATTGATCTTGCTAAACTGTCTATGAGTACCTTCAATTTGTCAGCTGATTCTTTAGATTTTTTAGACAATAATATCGTCTGAAAACATCAAGGATTTGTTACTTCCTAACCAATTTGTCCTCCCAATTTATCATTTTTTTTCCTTTTACTTGCATGTTGGCTCAGAGTTTCAGAATGATAATGTATAATGTAGTTTATAATGGATGTTTTGCTTGTTTCTGACTTTAATAAAAATGTTTATCCTATTTACCCTTAATTTGATGTTTAATTTAGACTTTTGCTAATGTATTTTCTAGCTTATAAAAAGAAGGAAGGTTTTTCCCATTCCAATTTAATATTTTTATTATTCTAACTGTGCATTAAATTTTAGTGAATGTTTATTTTTTTAATCTACTGAGATTACCATGTGGCTCTTTTCATTCCTTTAATATATTAACGTAGAGAATTATTAAATTTTCTAATGTAGGTGTACACTTGCAGTACTACGAGGTCCTAAATGACGGATCTCATTCTCTTTCCCTAAACCCATTAATAGGCTTTCCAAGGGACATTCATTTGCAAAGGGAGGAGAATAAATGGTCAGACATATAGATTGGTGGTTTTTGGAGTTAATATGTATTAACTCCAGGTTTACAAATTCATTAACATTATGTTATTGCATTAAATGAGATTATGTATATGTATATATATATACACATGTATATGGGATATTCATGTATACAGACATATGTGTCTATAAGTATATGTATGTACATGTGCATACATAAATTAATACACACACACACAAATACATACACAGAGAATGACAGGGATATGCACATGTAAACTATTTGATCCCAGTGTTTGACATGGTATTGTTGTTCAATAAATATTAGTTATTATTCTTGGAACATTTGAGGATAATAGCAATTAATACATCAATTACATAATTACATAAGTAACGCATAAACTTTGATAAATGATTGTAAAGAAAGCTACTGAGTGATAAGAGATCTTACAAAATTACAAGGGAATTATCTTGTCTCTGAAGTTGTAAGAGGTACCTTTGAGAAAGTGGGTCTCAAAAGATGAGTAGAGTTAACTAAACAACGGAATTGGAAAGACGTTACAAACAGGCAGAATAAACAACGTTAGCAAAGTCCTTGGGGGCCAGAGGAACCCACACATTGTAATTACATCACATACTATAATTTTGACACCAGTAGTGAGAGTACTGCTGGTTTCTATTGTGTGTAAACTAGGCTACTGCTAATCAAAATGTGGTTCTCATTGAGATTAGGAGAATTTGTACACTGCTTATTTCTGATTATGTTTTTTTTAATAGTAAGTCTTTTCAAGTGAAAGAAGCAATGATTAATTTACATTTTGCTGAAAGCTACTTACTCATCCCAGGCCTATATTATTAATAGCACTTACCTGCAGTAAGAGAAAGAATCTTTTTCTTGGTGCACTATTACCAACCCCCACATCAGTGAAATTTCTGGAATAAATTAAGCACACGATTAATACTGTTTTTGGCAGAAATGTATAACATAAGCACCCAGTAAGTTATTTAAATTGTCCCAATAACTATTAGTTTAAGATACTATTTTAAACAATCTCTTGTTAGTCAAATGTATGAGAAATAACATGGTTAAAATCTTTCAATTAGAAAAACCTGAGGTACAAAATTAAAAAACATCCTCAGGAAATATTATTTAAAAATGAAAGGGAGTGTGCATTTCAAAATACTCATTATATTCTAATTCATTTTTATAAATTATGCGTGTGTGTGCTGACACACAAATTATTGATATACTGTGATTTGAGAGCATGAACTAATTGAACTAAACATGCTAATATACTACACACTGGCTCTTAGCTTAAATGAAATCCTACAGATGCAAAATACCACTATGGTCCACCTGCTACACACACACACGCGCACACACACACACACGCGCACACACACACACACTCACACATACTACAGAAAAATTTTATCACCTCATCTTTGCAGATAGGGCATTTATATTAAGAAAAGTAAAGTGGATGTCCCCAGAAATACTCTTGCCTACTAATATATTAAGCCAAAAAAATAGCTTATTCTTGGATGGATCGCAAATGTTGGTGTCCATCGGGACTTGCAGGATGGCTGGGCGCAGTGGCTCACAGCTGTAATCCCAGCACTTTGGGAGGCTAAGGTTGGGCGGATCACCTGAGGTCAGGAGTTTGAGACCCGTCTGGCCAACATGGCAAAACCCCGTCTCTACTAAAAATACAAAAATTAGCTAGGCATGGTGACGGGTGCCTGTTATCCCAGCTACTCGGTAGGCTGAGGCAGGAGAATCACTTGAACCCAGGGGGTGGAGATTACAGCGAGCTGAGATTGCACCACTGCACTCCAGCCTGGGCGACAGAGTGAGACTTCATCTTAAAAAAAAAAAAAAAAAAAAAAGACTTGCAAGACGCAAGACTAATTATTACTATCTCATGTACATGTGTCCATTTAACTCACCTACTTGGCCTGTACAGACACTAGAATAATTTTGGAGAATAAAGACAAAATGTCATTAATTAAATTAACTGGTGATTTATATCACACTTGCCTGTGCCAATGTATCTTTGCTAAAGCATACGTATCATGCAAGTTTGTTTGTTTGTTTGTTTGTTAGACAGGATCTCACTCTGTTACCCAGCGTAGAGTGCAGTGGCACAATCATAACTCACCAGAGCCTTGACCTTGGGGCTCAGTTGATCCTCTCACCTCAGCCTCCCAGGTAACTGGGACTACGGGCCCATGCCACAATGCCTGGCTAATTTTTTGTATGTTTTGTAGAGACAAAGTCTTGCTATATTGCCCAGGCTGATCTTGAACTCCTGGGGTCAAGAAATCTGCCCACCTCAGCCTCCCAAAGTGCTGGAATTACAGGAGTGAGCCACTGCACCTGGCCTCATACAAATTTTAACACCTAGTATGTGGTTGTTGATCTGGAGAATGCTTTTGTCTCTATGTTCATAAAAACCATAAGAAGCAGTTTGTTTCAGCTTTCAAATATAAGTAACTACAAAACCACAAAAGCTGTTTAAAGCAGAGAATGAAGCTAATATAACCCTGACGCCAGTTCCTAAGGAGTTAAACAAAACAGAAAATGATAGATCATTATTATGTTTGTATGAAATTGTTACATATAAATATATTCTTATATATTTATAAAATGCAAATAGATAAATGAAAACACTCATTTCTAAGACTGTAATTAACAAGTAAACTTCAATTGATTTAATAGAAAAAGTCATCCTGTTGACCGTGATTTTGGCCCAACGACAGGCTTTGGGGATTTATGTGCAACTGGAAGTTAATACGTTTGTGTTGTTTTAAGCCACTAAGTTTGCAGTAATTTGTACGGCAACAAGAGAAAACCAGTACAGATACAGAAATAATTCTTAAAACATTCAGAGAAAAAAAGACAGCTTTCTACAAGAAAAAAATGAGTCAACTGACATTTTACTTCTGAAAATCATCAATGGAGTTCAAAAGTATGTGGAATAATATGTACAAAGGTCCAAACAACATGTCTAAATCTAGAATTGGGAATACAGTGAAAGCATCATTAAAGGACGAAAACAAGTAGAGATATTTTCACATAAACCAGGGGCAAGAAAGTTCACCACTCGAAAAACATCTTAACAGAAGTAAATCTTCATTAAAAATCTTAACTGATGTCTAAGCAGCGGTTGTCAAACTGTCATCTGCGGACTTCGGCATTATCTGTGAGCTTCTTTGAGATTAAAAGAAAATGATTAAGTAATAAAAAATAAAATAATTAGCAATCTAGATACAGGAAAAAGAAATAGAATTGAACTATTCATTCATGATAACAACTTTTAGCAAACGAGGAATAGCAATGAACTCTACAGCTAGTCAAAAATATTCCATACGAAAACTGTAGCAAATGCTGTATTTAATGGTAAAACTTTCCTGTTCCTGTTTAAGACTAGGGACCAAGTTTGCCTACTATTGTCACTTACATAAAACAAACTAGAGGACTTAGTACAATGTAACATACAAAACCAGGAAATAAAAGAGTTAAAATTCAAAACAAAAGGTGACATATGTTGGTAGATGATGTGATTATATTCATAATCACTACACAAAGGAAACTGCTTCTTACTTTGGTGCATATTTCCAAAGTAATTTCTAATTGTAACGAGTGCTTACGCTGTATTCCAAGAAGTATTCCCTGTTCTCTTCACATCTGTGAAATGAAGAGACATGTAGAAGAGAATAATTTTCCCCTAACTAACCTAAGTATCCCCTTGAGAGTGTAACTGTTCAGCACTGTATATTCTAGTTGCTTTAATACTTATAATAGACCCTTTTCCACATGGTAACTAAATGATAGGGCATCAAAAATCTAAAACAAAATTAAGTTACTCTCAAACTTGGTTAGGCAACAACACCGTGAATGCAGAACAGGGAATCTTAACCTCCTTTGACTAAGAAAAGCGAGACCTGGATGTTGTGAATGGTAAATGTGAATATTCAGTTGGATTGTTTTTTGGTAAAACAATACTGTGTGGAATTCTAAGGAATGATCATTATCCTTTAAAACTGTGTGCTTGTGTGTGTGTGTCAAGTAATTAGGGTGATGCAATTATTTAAACAAAGAAAACACAACTATTTCATCATGAAACTTTTTCTTTCAGATTGAAAAATCTATTCTCTTCTTGTTTAAAAATATATTTCTATTCTTGTGTATATTCTGCTTACAATTTAATGAAAACTAAATACGTATAATCGTGCTTCATAAAAGCATAATAAATATGTAATATGGGATATATATCACATGAAACTGTAGATGCAATTTAGTGTACAAAATAATATTTGCAGATATGCATTGCCTGTATTAGACACAGAAATGTAAAGGGCCATCCTCTGTTGTAGCACAAGCTGCAGGATTTGGGGCATTAATAAAATCTTAAAGAAAGCAAAAGCTTAAGGCTCAAATGCAATTGTGGGAATAAGCATCATACAAATTCTTCCTCTGAGCAATTCTCTAATCTGGAACCCAGGAACAAAATCCATTATTTTTTTCTCTCTGGCATAAATATTTTAAAACTAGCATTAAAATTTTATAATTTTACAAAGATATCAGATATAGCTCTATTGTATAGATGGCTCATGTAGTTATAATGTGATTGGGTTTGCCTTATTGGCACTGGTTAATTTGAGAGAGGTCAAGTTAATCTCTCAGTAATGCAATATATGTATGTGGTAATAGGAATCCATAGATCTAGTTCAGTAATTTGAATAATAAATGCTGAAAGTCAAGTTCCCTAGTTGAGGCAATTATTTAAAGTATTTTGTAGTAAGAAGCTTTAGCTCTGTTATGTTACTAAGATAAAATTCAGTCTTGCCAAATGTGTCTAATATCCTTTGTTCAGTTGTTTTCTTTATGGTAAAATATGTATGCTATTTCCAAGTAATATCTATTTAAATTTGGTATCTTCCATATAACAATATCTGTTTTCATAAAATTTTTAATAATGTATTACACACCTTTTTGAAGCATAAATTACTGATAAAAGATTATATATATTTTATCTGGGGTGCTGTTTATTTGGAATTATACCAGTGGAAGGAGAGCAGTTTCATTAGAAGTTTTTATTTTTGAAAATGTTTCCTCTTGGTACATGAAGGTGAAAATACAATAAAGCTGCCTTCTGAGAAACATTTCTGAATTCATCTGCTGAGTGAACTAATTACCCACTTGCAGACATCTCACCTAATTAAATCCAACAGAGGAATTTTCTAACGAATCACTTTTGGAAGATAAAGTGCTTGTTCGGTTTATTGAACTTCATTTCAGAAATGAAGAAAGTTAGAATTAATGAACACTTTAAAAATGGTTCTAAAAGATGAATGAAGTAGTTGAATTTAGATTGCATTTTTTTTTTTTTTTTTACATTCTGACATGAGAGAATGTCACATTTGTGTGGACTCCTTCTAAGAGAAAGACGCAATAGTCATAAATCCTCTAAATCTCACAAATACAAGCGATCTTTCCAAAACAGTTCTTACAATTTATGTGTTATTATAAATGCATTTTTATCTCATGCAAATGCATAAAATTCAGTATCAAAGCATATAATGTAAGATGTTGTCACTAGAGGGGTGAGAGTTCTCCTACAAAATCTGTTTTTCTTCGTAACTCCCTCTCGTAGATCTGCTATTAGTCACAAACAGCAAGTTATTTTTATAAAGAGAAATTATACAGGAAAACAGAACACTGAAACTAGTAAACATCTTAAGAAACACATCAGTGTATTAAAAATAGGTAAAAATAAATTTATGCAGTTTTTTATTTAGCATATAAAAGAAGGGAATTAACTAAGTGTTCTTGAAGAAAGAATTTTCTGGAAGGAAAAAAATTCTGCTTTAGAGATTGCTGGCATTCTTTGTTGAAAGTCCCCAGAAAAAGAACTGTCATTTTTGGGCAAGATGAATCTGTATCTATCTATCTCTCTATATATATGATATATACACACACATACTCATATATACACACACATACATCCATATACCTTGGAATATATAAGCATATATTAAATATATATGTACTGAATATATACTTAAATATTCCAAGGTATATGAAAAAAATATATATATATATATTCCTTCTCCCTATAAGTAGATACTTAGCAAACTAAAAGATTCTTGCATAAGTAGGATTGGTAGATTAAACAAAATGAACTGAACATAAAGAATATGATTTATTGGGCCAGGTGCAGTGGCTCATCCCTGTAATCCCAGCACTTCGGGAGGCTGAGGTGGGTGGATCACGAGGTGAGGAGATCGAGACCATCCTGGCTAACACGATGAAACCCTGTCTCTACTAAAAAATAAAAAAAAAAATTAGCCTGGCGTGGTGGCAGGTGCCTGTAGTCCCAGCTATTCAGGATGCTGAGGCAGAAGAATGGCGTGAACCCGGGAGGTGGAGCTTGCAGAGAGCTGAGATCATGCCACTGCACTCCAGCCTGGGTGACAGAGCAAGACTTTGTCTCAAAAAAAAAAAAAAAAAAAAGAATATGATTTCTTATTTTAACAGAGAACCATTTTTAACTCAATCAAAATACTGAAGACATGTTTTATATTTGCTTTTCAGACTGAGATTATGCAGTTCCATGACAGATTCTGAGATGGTAACAGTCACTTGCTAAAATAAAAGCACTAAAATTTGCAGTTCAATGGCTGTCACTTTATAATTAACTACTTGTTTTTTCATTAGCAGTTAAAGCATTTTAGTAGTGAAGTATTGATGAAGATACACAGAACATCTTCACATTGTATGATAATTAGCTTATGAAGAACTGTTCAAATATATTAAATGTCATGATAATATTAGCATTTTTATCCTTTTTTTTCATTTCTGCTATTATGTTCTAGCACCATGGATTACAAAACGAAAACAGACTTGATACTGGAAATCAGTTTAAAGCGAAGACCTGGACATTATAACAATTCATTATCTGCATGCTTTAAAAAGGATTGGCTCTAGTGGTTTTCTTGGTTGACTGACAAAAATTAAGCTCAACTAGGCCCACGTTCAAGGAGGATGAGATGCCATCACTCCCTTGGTAGCATATAAGGGAAGGTATCCAAAAATATAGAAATATGACAGTGGATTAATCAGGAGAGAACTTGTTCCCTCCCCACATTAAAGAGTCTGAAGGGTAGGTCCTTGCAAAACCACTGATACCTACACTATAATAACAGAGAGTTTTGGTGGCTGTCCTAATGGTGGAGGATGCTGCTGAGCTCCCAGGCATTACTGTATATGACAGGACCCTGGAGTTACAGAGGCCAACGAACCGCAAGAGACAAGTTAGGCACAATGACTACAATGCACAGCAGAACAAAATGGAACCCAGAATGTTCGACATATTTGAGTCTGTGGAACAGGATCTTTTTTCTGAAATCTTAGGCATAAAAGAGATGGGAAACCTCCTACTGTGCTAGTGAGTTTATTAGTGTTTCTGGACTATTTCTTCTATTCCATTATCTGTTTGTCTTTCCACAAATTTCACACTTTCTTAATTGATTTATCTCTATATTAAGTCAGAATACTTAGTAGAATATGCCCTCTTACTGTGTTCTTATTCTTTAAAGCTTTTTGGCTATCACTGAACTCATGCATACCCCTACTTCCAAACAAAAAAAATTCCAGGGTTTCAAGGAGAGAATGGCATTGAATTTGTATATATATTTGGAGAGAAACAGAATCTTTATTTTATTAAGTCTTTTAATCTAAAATTAGAATATATCTCTCCAGAGATCTATGTGTAATTTCTCTTGATTTTTTTTGTATTTTATTTGAAAATGCTTCTATTTTGTTAAATATATCAGTAATTTATTTGAATAAAATTTTAAAGTCAGCACAATTAACTTGAGTCCCACTCAAGATTCTGGCACCTATAGGTAGTGAAAGTTTCACTGAAATAAAATTGTTTGTTCATGATGTTTTAGTGAAAATCAAGCATATCTACATGTCTACTCACATTTTGCTTCAGATTTTTAATAGACAATATGGTATGATGTCCACATCTGTTACGAGTTTCTCACATTTGCAATGACAAATAACAAAACACATATCTAAGAATTAAAATATATTTATTCTGACACTGTCTGTTGTTTGGGACTGTAGCAACTCTTATCAATGATTTCTTGAAGCTTTTTTTAAATCTACTTACAATATCTTGTACTGTCTTCTTTAAAGAGTTGTGCTTTGTTCCTTTCTTTGCATTTCTTGTAATTTTTTATGCAGTGCTTGGAGCAGTAGCAAACTCCTCCCCAAAGTTTCTATAAAGTCCTTGGTGTATTACACATTGTATTAGTTCATTCTTGCATTGCTATGAAGAACTACCTGAGACTGGGTAATTCATAAAAGCATATTTATAATTTATAAAGAGTAGAGGTAATTTATAAAGAGAAGAGGTTTAATTGACTCACATTTCCAAAGGCTATACAGGAAGCATACCTGGGAGCTGGGAGGCCTCAGGAAACCTACAATCATGGTGGAAGGTGAAGGGAAGCAGGCACGTCTTACACGGAGGGAGAAGGAAGGAGAGAATGAAGGGAGACGTGCTAGGTAATTTTTTTTTTTTTTTTTGGGACGCAATCTTGCCCTGTCTCCCAGGCTGGAGTGCAGTAGTGCAATCTCGGCTCACTGCAAGTTCCCCCTGCCGGGTTCATGCCATTCTCCTTCCTCAGCCTCCCAAGTAGCTGAGACTACAGGCACCTGCCACCAAGCCTGGCTAATTTTTTGTAGTTTTAGTAGAGACAGGTTTTCACTGTGTTAGCCAGGATGTCTCGATCTCCTGACATGATCCACCCGCCTCGGCCTCCCAAAGTGCTGGGATGGTGCTACACACTTTTAAACAACCAGATCTCATGAGAACTCACTCACTATCATGAGATTAGCAAGGGGAAGTTGGCCCCCATGATCCAGTCACCTCCCACCAGGTCCCTCCTCCAACAATGGGGATGACAATTTAACATGAGATTTGAGTGGGAACACAAATCCAAAGCATACCACACATCCTCAAATAATATTCATGAATGCAAACCTTAAGATTTCAGGATGATTTATAGAGCTTTAGCCCTCATACCCTCTTGAATACTTTAAAAATGTGTTTGAAGGCAAAAACATTTTCAAAAAGTAAACATAAACTGAATTTAACAGAGGTATTTATTTCCTCAAATACCAAGAAATCAAGTGATAGCAGCCCAGGACTTCAGTGGTTTAAAAATACCATCTCCTCCTTTCTTTTGTGATCATTTTACTTAGCAGATTATCTATCATTTCATGGTTGAAAGATTTCCCACCGAATATTCAGGCTTTAATTTTCTATTTCAAAGCAGTAAAATGTGATAAGAATCATCACCTACTTCAGGCTCTTACTTTTATAAGAAAACAGAAGATTTCCTAAGAACTCTGCATCCTACCCCAGGAAATCTCTGTTGAAATTTCATTGTTTGTACCCGTTGCATGAAAACTAAAGGGCAAAGACAGGGAAAGAGATGTATTTTAGCTTTTTCAGATTCCATCGTGTGGGCCATTAAGGAAGGATTTTGGAATTGGTATAGGATTAGCCAAACTATGCTATTAGCTTAAAGCCTTATGATAATTCATATAATACCACTTGATTTTTTCCTGTGGTCGACTTTTTTAAGTAGCATTTCCTCTCTGTGGTAGTGCTGGGTGTCACATTTCTACAAATTATCTTAATTCTTTCACTGTGTCTTTAGTTCTGGAAATGGTTAAAGATCAATTAACAGTCACTGGGTAAAGAACTTTTTGTTCCTTTTTTGGAGACAGGATCGTCCTCTGTCACTCAGGCTGGAGTGCAGTGGCATGACCTAGGCTCACTGCAGCCTCAACTTCAGGGGCTCAAGCAAACCTTCCACCTCAGCCTCCCAAGTAGCTGGGACTAAAGGTATGAGCCATCATGCCTGGCTAACACTTTTTTTTAAAGTTTTTGTAAAGACTGGCTCTCCCTATGGTGCCCAAGTTGGCCTCTAACTTCTGGGCTCAAACAATTCTCCCACCTGAGTGTCCTAAAGTGCTGCAATTAAAGGCATGAGCCGCCATGGCCAGCCAAGGAATATTTTTATACTTAATATGCATTTTTTCCAGAGTGTATGCGAACCACCACCATCCACATTTTTCTCCCAGCAAAATTTATACTTGGAGTTGAAAATAACTATAAATTGTCTTTTTAAAAAAATCTTTTCTTAATTTGCTATAGAACACAGTACAACAGTAGACAGTTACATAATTCTAACAAGAATGTGCCGTATACTGTCTAATAACTTTATAACTACTCACTTAATCTTTATATTAACTGTATGACTGCAGCCGCACAGAACTTAAGTGACCTGCCTAAGGTCATTGGGGTAGTACTTGGCAGGACCAGAGTTCAAACCAGACTTTGCTCCCAAGTCCACACTCTTCAGTACATTTAACTGCACTATATCTACATTATATATAGCAGGGGTTCTATAATTCTTCAAAAGATGTTGCAGAGAATTCCCCAGAGTCCTATACTTCCTCAGTCAACCTAAAGCAATTAAAAGGAACTTATGTCATACATACATTTTGTGGAAATATGAAGAGAGATTTGAAGTCATCAAATGAAAACTAAATTTTAAACATCTTTCCCATTCCATTTTCAAGGGCATTAATGCAATACAAACACTCAGCCGTGTTTTCATGGCAGTGTGAATTAATTAAACCAATGTTTCAAAATCCATCAGGGGCAGATTTGGGAGTGAAAGAGTCTCTTATTTATAAGTAAACCAGGACAATATGTATAAAACTGAATTATCTCCCAGTAAACCAGGACTTTTCATCACCCTAATTTTAAGTCCTCAATATATTCAGTAGAATTGTCTTATTTTCTTTCAACAAACCAAAAATTCTAAATGAAATGATTCATCCAGGTTTCTCTGAAGCATAAGCTCAATTTTAGAAATACACCTTTCATTTCATGTAGGTAAATATCTGTCACTGTATTCAACTAATATCCATAATTGTCAGCTTGTTTCTCATTGTCTTGTCAGATTCCCTACTGCTATAATTGTATTCATTATTCAATCTCTGGGATGAGAATACAAGCAAACTCCTGGAACAGCACACTATGCGATGAAATAATGAATCTCCAGCTTTGAAAATCATGGTTTCAAGATCTCCTTAATACTTGTTTTCTGAAACTGCCTCCACTTTGTACTGATGTGTATATTACAGCGGGGAACTATTAGCTAGGGTTTGTGGCTGCGGGTAATATTTTTTGGAGAAGTAAATACCTGAATAGTAATTGGGTAAACTAATATAGATTACCTAAATTGACATGTTTATGTTTTCCTTAGCAATATGCTCCCCAAACCCAGCCAGGCAGGCTTCTGTACTCTTCCATTCCTGGGAGAAGATGGATGTTGCAATACATAAAGCTCATCTCTGATCACATTGATCCCCTGGTCAGAAATAGTGAATTCCAACCATCCACAAATCAAACTTAACTTGTTAGCCAGGCTTTCAAATCTTTCACAATCAAGCCCTATTTAACCTTCTTTCATAAATTGTAAGACATACTTGTTTTCTACATTTTAACATTTATGAACAGGGGAAGAATCTCTCAATCACCATTGTTCAGCATGAGTATTTCTTTGCAGTTTAGACTCTGTTATATTTCTGTAATAAGTACATTGATTTTTCTTCTGCTTTGCGTAATTTGCTGTTAAGAATATCCAATGTTAACTGTATATATTTATGGGGTACATGAGATGTTTTGATACAGACATGCAATGTGTAATAATGACATCATGGACAATGGGGTTTTCACTCCCCTCAAGCATTTATCCTTTATGTTACAAACAATCCAATTACACTTTTTTAGTTATTTGTAAATGTACAATTAAGTTATTATTGACTATAGTCACCCTGTAGTGCTACAAGATAGTATGTCTTATTCATCCACAAAAATTATAAATTAAAAAATTTAAAAACCATAACAAATATCATTTTTAGTTGAGGATTGTTGTTTTCAATTCAAGACGTTTCGCCTGCTTCCTTTTCATAGCTACCTTGTCTCTCCTACTACATTAATATTTTTATTTAAATCACCTATCATGTATATAATGGCTGTTTTAAAGTTCTTACGTTCTAACTACAAAATTTCTATCATTTCTGGTTTTGTTTCTAATGTAAGAAACAAAGGTTGCCTACCTTAGGATAGTCCTGTAGTACCATCTACCAAAGAACCATTTTAGATGGAAACGTTGAGGTCCCTTATCATGTCTTTCTTTTAAAAAAAATCACTGACATAAACATACGTGCACTATTCACAATAGCAAAGACTTGGAACCAACCCAAATGTCCAACAGTGATAGACTGGATTAAGGAAATGTGGCACATATACACTGTGGAATACTATGCAGCCATAAAAATTGATGAGTTCATGTCCTTTGTAGGGACATGGATGAAGCTGGAAACCATCATTATCAGCAAACTATCCCAAGGACAAAAAACCAAATACCGCATGTTCTCAATCCTAGGTGGGAACTGAACAATGAGAACACATGGACACAGGAAGGGGAACATCACACACCAGGGCCTGTTGTGAGGTGGGGGAAGTGGGGAGAGATAGCATTAGGAGATACACCTAATGTTAAGTGACGAGTTAATGGGTGCAGCACACCAACATGGCACATGTATGTATATGTAACAGACCTGCACGTTGTGCACATGTACCCTAAATCTTGAAGTATAATAAACAAACAAACAAAAGTTACTGCTGAATGTTATAGTAATAGAGAACAGCCTGTTTTTCACTAGACTTGTATTATTATGTTTTGTTAGCAGCCTATTTTATTTTGCTTTCTAAATAAAAAAAAATTTTAAAGCCTACATTATATTTTGTTTCCCTTGTCCATCATACTTGATAATGTTTTATTATTTTCATAGTCTACTAGGATATTTAGTATTTAGTTTTGTGTTTCTGTGATATTGGTTGTTGGTTATATTACAGAACTGTACTATCTTCATAAAATGAGCAGATTATTGTCCTTTTTTTACTCTCTACTATCAAAAAAAGTTTTTATAAGATATATTTCTTCATTATTTGCCAAAACTTTCTATGACATTGAGACTATTTTATTTTGAATAGAAAGATTTTTGTTACCAAATAACATTCCTTAGTGGATATTACATTTTCAGATAGTATATTCCTTTGTCTTATTAATTTAATTTCCTCAGATAGTTTACATTTATTTAAAAATATTTGAATGTATTTATTATTTAATGATGATGTTTTCTGATATTCCTCTTTAGTTTATTGAAATGCTTTAATTGTTTCACTATTCCTACACAAAATGTTTTATGCTTTATTCTTTTTTAAAAAAATGAAAAATTATTTGTTTTGTTTTCTCTTTTATGAATTTTTGTCTCATGTCTCTTGCCCATGACCTACTCTAGCTAAGTTACTCTTGTGTTTTTTAACGAAATGATTTAATGTTGTTATTTTTTAATACATTTTGCTCACTTTATTTTGTTTTCTGGTGTTTCTTTAAAGATTCAAATGATTTCCTAATTATAACTCTACATGAATCTCTCACTCAGTTTTCCCAGTGCTGAGTTAATTATTAGTCTTAGATTTTCATATTTACTCCTTAAATAACTACTGTAAAATCAATAGATTCACATCTATAAAAGGCACTGACCTCCAGGGTGGAAACTCATCTGAGTTATTTATTTTTTTAGTATTTTTGTGATATAAAGGAACCAGCATATACATGGTAGAAGAAATTTGGCAATTAAGTTTAATAATAACTAACATTTATTTCTATTTAACATGTATCCCATAAAACTGTAGGCATTTTTCCTCATTTAACAGGTATAACAACTCAGCCATTGTTTTACAAGAGTTTAGGATCATGCTGCTATAAAGACACATGCACACGTATGTTTATTGCGGCACTATTCACAATAGCAAAGAGTTGGAACCAACCCAAAGGTCCAACAACGATAGACTGGATTAAGAAAATGTGGCACATATACACCATGGAATACTATGCAGCCATAAAAAATGATGAGTTCGTGTCCTTTGTAGGGACATGGATGAAACTGGAAAACATCATTCTCAGTAAACTATCGCAAGGACAAAAAACCAAACATCGCATGTTCTCACTCATAGGTGGGAATTGAGCAATGAGAACTCATGGACACAGGAAGGGGAACATCACACTCCGGGGACTGTTGTGGGGTGCGGGGAGGGGGGAGGGACAGCATTAGGAGATACACCTAATGCTAAATGACGAGTTAATGGGTGCAGGAAATCAACATGGCACATGGATACATATGTAACAAACCTGCACATTGTGCACATGTACACTAAAACCCTAAAGTATAATAAAAAAAAAAAAAAAAAAGAAAAAAAAAGAGTTTAGGATCATAGAGTTTCTAAGTAAAAAACATAAATCCACTATTGTTCACATAGGTAATTTATGTTACTATTTGTTAAAGTTTTTCATATGCCTTTTCTGGGACTGTTTGTTCAAGAAAATCATGATATCTCCATGATATCTTAATTACCTAAAATAAGATAATAATGTTACATTTTCATATATTTAAATGGCAAGGCCTGGTGGCTCATGCCACCAGGGAGGCCGAGGCAGGTTGATCACAAGGTCAGGAGATCGAGACCAGCCTGGCCAACATGGTGAAACCCAGTCTCTACTAAAAATAAAAAAATAATTAGCTGGGCATAGTGGCGTGTGCCTATAGTCTCAGCTACTCAGGAGGCTGGGGCAGGACAATAGCTTGAACCCGGGAGACAGAGGTTGCAGTAAGCTGAGATCGCGCTATTGCACTCCAGCCTGGGCGACAGAGCAAGATTCTGTCTCAAAAAAAAAAAAAAAATATATATATATATATATATATATATATATATATATATATATATTTATATAAATGTAACTAATCATTTGTTCTATATACTGTTATCTGTGTTTTATAGGAAAAAATACATAAATCTTGTTTTCTTCACTAAATAAGTGTTTGAACTGATCCAAAATTTTAAAAGAAGTTAATTTAAAGAAGCATTATATTTTTGGTCTGCTGTGGGAGTCCAATTCCTCTGACCAAGCATGAGACAACTCCTTAAAGACAGGCAGTTCCTAATTGGGTTATCGACCTTTTCCAGAGATCTTAATTTCTCTGCCTTTGCTTTCTGCTGAAAACCATGATTTTTTAAAAAGGAGAAGAATTTCTGCTATGAATTTTTTTTTACTTCTTTCTATTCAATCTATGTTTATCGGTTTCATTTTTATCTCTGCCATTCTCCTTCATATTTGTGACCTAGTTTATTTCTTTCTTATCAGAACTCCTCACCAATGTGCAGTATCTACTGTCTTGCTGTCAGTGCTTGAAAATCCTGATTGCTTTAATCAAGAATGCTGACAAAAACATTTTTAAAGATGTATTTGCCATGTAAACTTCCGATTAAGTCAATTCTGTAATTTCGCAGTTGCAAATGCCAATTGTTAATCCTCAAATCGTGCTAAACAAAATGTGAAATTTTAAATTTTAATAAAAGAGGCTAACTACACTTAACAACCAGGTGTGAATTAGCATGAGAGATCAAGAGGTAATTGAAACTGGTTTAGAAGCAGCTGTTCTGCTGGGCTTCTGTGTAAATATAAGAAGACCAAATAAGTAATTGAAATGATTTTGTCTGAAGCCATCTCTGCTGGTATCTTCCCTGGACGTGCACTTTAGTATAAATCTTTAATATTAAAGAATTTAGACTCAAAAACCATGCCCACTGATAGGATTCAGGCATCCATGTGCTTCTGCCTATAAAACTGGAGAGAGTTTAAGGGCCAAGCTACCTGCTACTTAAAAGATGGACACGCAAAATTCTCAGACAACCATCCTCAGGTCTGTATTACGAGCTAGCTCTGAAATAAGGAGACGAGAGGTGTGGGTGTGGGTAGAGGTAGCCTTAAAGAGACAGGAGATTATTTTAAAAATAAAATGTAAACTCCTATACATATCTATTAACCTCTCCACATACATGAAAACATATAAAACATAACCATAGATAACACTATTCTTTATAGTATTGTGATATTGTAATTTATTTTCTTTTTTCTTCAAATTTAGACATTACCTTACCATTATACACGTGAAAGTATTATAATGAAAAACTGAAATTTGCTGGTGTTGTTTGGGAATACTATAGAGATATAAGGTATGAGTTTAGAGAATTAAATAGATTCATGTAAAATATTCTTATTTGAGCAATTTTTTTGAGACGAGTCTCATTTTGTTGCCAGACTGGAGTGCAATGACTTGATCTCGGCTCACTGCAACCTCTGCCTCCCGGGTTCAAGCGATTCTCCTGACTCAGCCTCCCGAGTAGCTGGGACTACAGGTGCCTGCTACCAGGCCCAGCTAATTTTTGTATTTTTAGTGGAGATGGGGTTTCACCATGTTGGCCAGGATGGCCTCGATCTCTTGACCTTGTGATCCGCCTGCCTTGGCGTCCCAAAATGCTGGGATTACAGGCATGAGCCATCAGGCTTAAGGCTCATTTTTCACTGATTTTCTTGATCTGGCATTTAATTATGAAATAATAAAAGATTCATGGATATTGTTCTTGCCTTGCTGAAATGGTATTAGCTAAGATTTTAATTTATCATTACTGCTATATAAAATGTATATTGTATCACAAATAAATATATATTAGTTCTATACTTGTGAAATATTAATCTCTAGAGAAATCACTCAAATAAAAATGTCCTCATGTCAAACATCCTTGCCTTTATATTATTTTCACTGAGTTACACAGTATAAGCAGTTATGAGTAATATACTCTAGTCTTTTCAAATATTAGATCAAACTCAAGAATATATATTTATTTATGAATTTATGATTTATGACATCTGCTTGTATATTTTTTCAGAGTTTTATTGACTGTTCACTTTTAATTTGGCTTATTTTTTATTTTTTATTTTTTTTGAGACTGAGTCCCATTCTGTTACCCAGACTGGAGTGCAGTGGTGCGATCTCGGCTCACTGCAACCTCCACCTCCCGAGTTCAACCAATTCCCCTGACTCAGCCTCCCGAGTAGCTGGGATTACCATGCCTGGCTAAGTTTTTTGTATTTTTAGTGGAGAGAGGGTTTCACCATGTTGGCCAGGCTGGTCTCGAACTCCTGACCTCAGGTGATCCACCCGCCTTGGCCTCCCAAAGTGCTGGAATTACAGGCGTGAGTCACCGCACCCCAGCCTAATGTAGCTTATTTTGATAGCCTCCACTTGCATTTGTTCTTGTCTATAATAATAATAAAACTTACTCTAAATGATGTCTCCTTTCAAGCAAACTCATTTAACACAATATCTAGAAATATATATTGGTGATTTGCCTATAATTTTGAAATACATAATGCATTACAATTAAGTGTAAATAATTTAACAATAAACGCTTGTTTGTCCAGTCCACCTCAAAACAACAAACGGAAGTTTTTCCTCCTTACCCTGCCCCCCTGCCTTGTATACAATGAATAGCAGCGTTATTATGTATATATAATCTATATATAATCTATATAATATATATATAATATTATATAAAGCAGATACAATTACACTTCAGGTTTTTCTTTTCCTCTTGGTAACTGACCTAAAAACAAAGATTTCATGTTTTATCAAAATAATTTCCTCTGTTGCCTTTATTAGGTTTTTGATTAATTAGAAAACTGAGCTTTAAAGGGTTTAAGGTTTTCACATCTTTTACATCTATGTAACTTTCTCAATTGCTTTTGAAGTATTTTGATTACCACTCTGGACTCTGTTTAAATAATTGACTTTTTTTTTTTTTTATACTGTGACCTGTGATTGTGTTTCATCAAACATTTTAAACCTTTTGGCATCTTTTGAAGGTTTCCCCAGTATCAAAATTCTAAAGTATGTTTTTTGGATTAAATGATTAGACTTACTTGGTAAATCGTATGAGAAATATTATCAAATAATAAATTATACCAGGTCTTTCAGTTAGATTTATGGGTATGTTATTGATATAAATGTCCCAAAATTATATAAAGTCATAAAAATCAAATGTTAGTTATAATTTTAATGGCTATGCTAAACTGTTTCTAAAATTATAGTTATATAGATATGCTATTAATGTAAATATTTTTAAAAAATTATAAAACATTTTAAACATGTGTTGGTCTTGATGTGACGCCCTCATTCATGATTCTGATTATCTTAAAATGCTGCATGTGATAGAAATAACGAATTTCCTTGTCAATTGAAAACTTTCATCAAATTTTAACTGTGGCTATTCTAAGGTTTTGTCATCCAGAGTTTTGGTTTGCATTTTTCTCTAAAAATATTTATGATTTGTTTTAGTCCAAATTTATTTTTATGGGGAAGTCTCTCATAAGTATTGATATAAAAAGGGGTAAACAGTACAACTAATAAAAAATACAAATATATGTTCCGGTTATCATGTATTTTTTCCAATATGTAATTTTGATGATACTAAGTATGTACTTCTATGTAGAATCTGTAGTATCCTTGCAATAGTCCTGTTGAGTTGTCATTTTGGGTGCAGAAGTGACAACATCGGGGGAAAAAAGGTCATTCTGATCAAAACAGATGTGTGATTCGAAGCATGTTTTCCAATGAATAGGCAAATATGCACCTAGTCCTCCTTCCTTACAACCGCAACTGAAGACTATGAACCTTCCTAGAAAAGAGCCTTCCTAGCTATTTGGCACAATCAATGTTGGTTTTGTAAATATAACTGGGAGATTAATTCATGAGCAAAAGAAGAAACTTGTGAGACAATGTAACAAATGTAAAAAGCCATATTTGCTTATTGCTGCTTACAAAATTTTGTAAATCTCCTGAATTTGAGACAGTGTGCAGCTCTCTGAAAACATACTTTGAAGATAAAACAGGATTCAACACACAATTCCATGCACCTCTTGCCTTAATAAATATATTCCTTATAAAATAAGTAACCCTAGTCCTTGCCTTTTCCTACACACAACATAATGTCTGATTTGGTGAGTGGTTATGTCTCTGTAATCTATAACAGACCCCAACCTTGCTGTGATTCTGCTGTATTATAACTTCAGAGCAAGTTCTGTATCATATTGCATTTACTGAACCTCCACCACCTGTATATATGCAGGAGGCTGAAACACTGTGGCAGAACAGTCTGGAAGAATCTCTTGAAAGGGCTGTTTCCAGGCTAGAAGCTTCAGTCTACAGTCCACAGTAACACTTCCAATAAAACTTATTTTAATTACTTACAAACTTGATTTTTTCTTTAGTTGGTATTATTTACCAAATTTTTGGTGAGTAAGTGAGTGATGGTGGTTGTAGTGGCTATCAGTTAGATCAAGGAATAAATATTTGCTAAGGAAAATCATAAGGAACACCTCCTATCACTGGGCAGTTCAAAAACAAGGACAAATACGGTGGGCTTGTGGAGAGCTTTTATACCACATTGTTTATTATGCATTTGTATAAGTATTGTGTATTAGTCAGGGTTCTCTTGAGGAACAGAACTAATAGGATATACATATATATATAATATACATATATATATATAGGAGTTTATTAAGTGTTTATTAAGGAGTATTAACTCACACGATCACGAAGTCCCATAATGGGCCAACTGCAAGAAACCAGTCCAAGTCCCAAAGCTGAAGAACTTGGGAGTCTAATGTTTGAGGGCAGGAAACATCCAGCACAGGAGAAGATGTAGGTTGGGAAGCAAAGCCAGTCTAGTCTTTTCACATTCTTCGTTTTGTTCTTCTTTTTATTCTGCCTGCATGGGCAGCTGATTAGATTTTGCCCACCCAGATTAAGGGTGGATCTGCCTTCCCCAGCCTGCGGACTCAAATGTTAATCTCCTTTGGCAACACCCTCAAGATACACCCAGGATCAATACTTTGCATCCTTCAATCCAATCAAGTTGACACTCATATAAACCATCACATACTGTATGCCTTAAAAATACTTATTTGGAAATAAATTGTATTCATCCATTCTATTCTTTTTTTCATGTGATTATTCCAGTTTAGGGTGGCAAATTGCTGAAGCCTATCATGACTGCTCTGGGAACAAGCCGGGAACCAACACTGGCCATTCCATTTCCGGGCACACTCACACGCTCAGAGGGGGAAAATTTAAACAAACTAATTTTCCTAAAGAGCACATCTTTTTGATATAGGAGGAAACTGGAGAATCCAGAGAAAACTTACAAAGACATAAAGAAAACATGCAAACTCCACAAAGATAGTGACCTTAGCCATCAAGAATCAAGTTTTTTCTTATCAATATTATAATTAAACAATGTTGAATGAAACACATTATTGGAAGATCTTCTGTATATGTAAGTAATGGGGTTAAAAATTCAAATAAAATTCTCAGTGGGTATCTAATCAAAATATTTCATGTGCCCCATAAATATGTACAACTATTATGTATCCATAATAATTAAAAATAAAAACTATTTAAAAAGAAAATAAATACATTATATTTTATGAAATAAATATATAAATAATTGATTCAAGAAAACTGGACAGGCTACTACAATATGGTGTTTCTCTACCATGTTTTCAGCTTTATAATATGTGTGCTAAGATTTTATGGGTATTAAAGTTAGCCTCTCTTATGTCATTATGATACTAAGGTGTGAGACTGAGAAAAAGTTCCCACAGAGAAGATTTGATTTTCCAGGAAGTGCAAGCTCATGAGCCTTCTTATCTGCCTGTCTATATGTGAAGCCACAGGAGAAGGGAGGTGAGGCCCAAAAAGAAGTCAGTGATATACATCAAAATAGAGGTCAGACTTTATTTTCTGGAATAAATAACTAAATGGATATTGATATGGTTTGGCAGTGTCCCCACCCAAATCTCACCTTAAATTGTAATAATCCCCAAGTGTCAAGGGTGGAGCCAGGTGGAGATAATTGAATCATGGGGGCAGTTTCCCCCATATTGTTCTTATGGTATGAGATCTGATGGTTTTATAAATGGGAGCTCCCATACACAACCTCTCTCTTGCCAGCCACCATGTAAGGCATTTCTTCCTTTTCCATGATTCTGAGGCCTCCCAAGCCATGTGGAACTGTGAGTCAATTAAGCTTCTTTTCTTTATAAATCATCCAGTCTCAGTCATGTGTTCATTAGCAGCATGAGAATAGAAAAAATATAGGTATAAATAAGGTTTTTTTTGTCTTTGTTTGTTTTACAGAATAATTTCAGCTATCAATGTAGAAGAGATGAGAGAAAAATAGAATCACCACTAGGTGAACATCAACAGTAGTAATAGTTATAAGGCAAAATGTAGCAATAGATCTAAAATCAGTGGATAAAACTTTAAGAAGGAATAGAATATCGCATTCCTTCAAAGTACAAAAGTCAGAATAATATATTTAGGATGAAGAAATCTAGCAGTCACTATCTTAACCAAGCAATATGGGTTACCAAAGATAAGGCATATCAAAATCAGGTACCATCTGATACGATATGCTAAGAGGAGAAGAATAAACATTATTTTCCAAAAATGAATAACCTCAAACTAATGATAATAAAATATCACAGAAATAAAAAATGAGAGATATTCCAAACTTACCTGATCAGTATTTTTTAAATGTGTCAAAGTAATAAAAAAAAAGAACCAAAAAACTCTTATAAGTTGAAGAAAATGAGAGACATTACCGTTAAATGTATTGTGTGATCCTGGATTAAATTCTGGGTCAGAAAATCATATTAGTGAAAATCGTAATGGAATCCAAATATAAGTTTGTGGTTTAGAGGATAGTATTGTACCATTGCTCATTTCTTAGGTTTACAATTCTTACATGTGATATTAACATGAGAGGAAGAGGGATTAATGCCATTCAAGCACTTTCTGTAATATTACTACAACTTTGCTATAAGTCTAAAATCCTTTCAAAATAAAATGGTAAAACATTTTTTAAAAAGCTGTACTAGGAATGTGTCCTCAAATTAGTGCATAAACTTTATGCAGTAATAATGGTTAGGTTAGTAATAACTAATGATCAGGTTAGTAATAACTAATCGAATCACCGATTCACTTAGTAAACAAAAATTATGTGAAAACTCACATGCCCAAAGTACCAGCGATGCAAAGATTTGATTTTAGAAATGTTAACACTAAGGATTTTCATTTTCATCTTTGATTATCTACAACTTTCAGCTTTATTCTTCCTCAGGGAACTTGTCCCAATCCTTCAAACTGTGCTATCCATATAAGCCTCCAATCCCACTACTTATCTGGACAACCCGGAGCATGAATGCATATTTTATGATGCTATTTGAAAATAATGCCTGAGTGTGCTGAATGGTGCAGCTGATGTTACGGGGTCCTCTGTTACCAGTGTGGTGGGATCGACAAGACACTTACTTAAATATCTCTTTTCATAAATGGAAAAAACGAGAGTAGGGGCTTGTGACAGTCAGATAGAAAAATTGCCATTCCTAAAAATTACTCAATTGATTCATATTTACCAAGCACCTATGATAAAAAAAACTCATTGTGCTAACTGCTGTTCGAACAACCTAAGAATGTAAGAAAAGTTAAAAGTTGAATCTGGTAGTAATAACAAAATATATGTAGAAAGTGAATTATTAAACACACACATACACACTCTCTGTCACACACACACACACACACACACAGAGCCAGCTTGAAATTTTATGTACTATGAAGCTTAATAAGCAGTGAAGGTGACAAAGGGTTTAGAAGAATAATTATTTGCAGATAAAGATGCTTAGGGAAGATTTCTGTCTCTCCCACTCTCTCTGTTCACCTTACCCACCTCCAACCCCATACACACAGCACACACACATGTAAACAGGAGATTCACCGGGCCCTTGAAGAATGTCAAGCAGGGCCTGGGACTCAGGAGAAAATGTTCAAAATGAGGAGTATCTTCTTATCATTCTGTAAGAGTTTGGGAAAGGTAGACATTTCCTTTGATAATGAAAGTCAGAGAACAATGGTATCTTAAAACACTAAGAAAGAAAATTAAATGGCATGGAGTGCTCTGCCAAAGCACTGGGCTATTTGGTTAGAAGAAATTAGAGTTTAAAGTAATTTCCACTCCAAAATAATTTAGCCACATAATATGAGTCACACTGTTTCTAATTTCATCTCTTAACATGCAGGTGTAAATGATGCTTGAGTTTGTTCTCTAAATGAAGAATTTGGGGAACATGTTTGAAGTAAATTTTGAAATACCGGATAGTTAGAAATCTGGCTCTTTATGTCTATTAGCAGTCTATTTATCAGATAAAATATTTGCTTTTTAAAGGTAGTAAAATTAAAAATTAAGGACTTAACAGTATCCAGAATAAAAGAAAAGTTGCTCCTTTCTTCGAGCTCCACTCTGATTGTGGCGGTTTCTTTCTCTCCAGACATGTTTTGTGCACAGGGACATATGGGAAAGATAAATAAATGGGTGACAAGAACGCACATAATTTTATTGTTTATAAAAGTCAGAAATGTTGTGGGATACTAAATTGATAACAGAAACTTAAGTTACTCTTTCTATTAAAAAAGAAAAATTTGTGAAATGGATCAATTTTGTGTGAAATAACTATTCTTTCTTGTGCTAATGAACAATATATATCCAATAATACTAGTCTCTAACGTTATTTATTTTCTTAAAGCAGCAATACAAATTAAACAGACCTATTTTAATTTCTGCAATAGGGTTTAGTCAACAGGAAAAATAAATGCTGCAGATAATTGCCTTTTCTTATATAGTTTTGAAGGCTTTGAACTATATTATTGGGCTCTGCACTGTTTTGAAACTAACCCTCCATTTTGTGTATCCGTTTTCATGTGCTTAGACCACAGTGAGTCATTGACTTACTGACTTGTTACCTTAGACTTTTGTGAATAATTAGGTTCATATTAACCTTTCTGTGGACTCTCATTTCTTAATTTATAAATCTGGATTATTTCTGACTTGGTAATTGTTTGCAATTTCTGCCAGATTCATTCTGGGATGAGTAGACAAAAAGAATACGATCTTGACTATTACTCTCTAGCAAAGATTTAAAGCCTTTGCTTAACCATAATCACTACCACATACATGAAATAACAATTTATGAATGTAGACATATGGGATTGTTAATAAATTTGACCCTTCCTCTTGGCAAGGGCAATGATATTCTCTTGTACAAACAGTTAGATTTGCCAGTGTGATTAGAAAACAGGCATAGTAAAAATATCCCTGGATAATTCTTCTGAGGTACAGAATGTCCATGGGGATTTGCTAATTGAATTGTTACAGGCATGATTGAGCAAGTTAACTGCTGTGGTTCCACGTGTTCAGGGATTAACTGTATTTCATTATGTCAGCCAAAACTGATTGCCAGAAGAGGAGTACGTGTCAGAGTGTAAAATATTTGGTCTCTCTGGGGGTTGGGCCAATGTTGGTGTACTGATAATTGAAGTTTACAGGCAAGGCCACTATGTTCTTGTCTTATTGGATAAATTTTACAATGATTGGGAAGCAAGAATGCTGCCATTTGTTTCTCTGACCATTTAACTTTCCAAACAAACAAAACCAATTTATCATGAATAATATGTAACATTTTTGGTCCGTATTCATAAAGCAAACCCAGTACCTGAGGACCTAATACTAGAGAATAATCCTCTGTGGGAAACATAGGCCATTTTTGGTGAAAGTGGATCATAAACAAGGAGTTTGAAAGTCACTAATTGAGTACTACTGGATACCTGGATTTAAACAAGCTGCTATACAATCAGAGCAAATATTTCTGGAAGAGACAATAGCAATTGGCAAACTACCATTCTGTAGATCATACAACTGTTTTTATAATACTACATTTTTCAAGTAATCTAGGATTGAGCTCTTGTCTATGATGCTCAGTCTTCCTATAATATTAATCTATTTTTATTCGGGTTTATGTTACATTGAAATTATATTTCTAAAATAAGTCAACAGTGTTTGGGTGTTGATATGTATTTACATACCTGTGTGCATATAATAGTTGAGGTTTTATATGCTATTTAGTTAAGATTCTTTGTTGTTGTTTATCTATATTTAAAGTCATTTTCCTTTCTGTTATTCATCAAATAGCAATGTACTTGATCCCCTTAATAATAACGTGTGCAACAAGATTAAGTCACATTTAAAATAAACTTCAATTATTATATTTTTATAAGATAGAATAATCGGGTAGAAACTATATTTATGAACAACTTTTATACATAAAAGTGAGTGGGTTTGAATGACTAATCTTCCAGTATAACAACTGAATATGCCACTGGGCCTGGATAAAATGTCTCAACGTAAGACCTGATACTATAAAACTATGAGAAGAGAACATAGAAGAAAGGGTCCTGGATATTAGTCTTGAAGATGTTTTGTTTTGTTTTGTTTAAAATATCACGCCAAAAATTAAGACTAAAAAAGCAAACATAATACATGAGACTACTAAATCAAACTAGAAATCTGCACATCAAAGGAAACTATCATCAAAATGAAACTTCAGCCTATGGATTGGGAAAAAAATATTTGCAAACCATATATATGCTAAGGGGTTATCATCCAAAATATATAAATAACTCATACATTTCAGTAGTGGAAAAACAAATTATCAATTAAAAATAGGCAAAAGACTATAATAAACATTTCTTCAAAGAAACATAAAAAGAATCCACTAGTATATGAAAAGGTACTCAACATCATTAATCACCAGAGAAATGTAAATCAAACTACTAAGGAATACTACCTCACACTTGTTAGGATGGGTATTATCAAAAAGTCAAAAGATAACAAATGTTTCTTATGGTGTGTAGAAAACGGACTCATACACTTTTAATGGGAATATAGATTGGTGTCACCATTATAGAAAACAGTATGGAGGTTCTTGAAGATATTAAAAATAGAACTAACATGTGACCCAGTAATCCCTCTTCTGGGTCTATACCCAAAGAAAATAAAATTTAATTTAATTTTCATAAAAATTTCTGCAATCTTGTGCCCATTGCATCATTACTCATAATAGCCAACATACAAAAACAACAGAAGAGTCTCTAGTTGCATGAATTGATAAAAGCATTTAGGTATACGGATACTATGGAATACAATGAAAAAAAAAGATATCCTGCTATTTGCCCTAACAAAGATGAATCAAATAGGCCAAACACAGAAAGAAAAATATTGTATGCTCTCATTTATCTATGGAATATATTAAAAAAAGGTCAAATGTACAGAGATAGAGAATAAAATCGGTTACCAGGAGTAGGTGAAAGGGGGTGGGAAATAGGGAGATGTATTAGAGAATACAAGGTAGCAGGTACGTATAATGAACAAACATACAGATTTAACGTACAATATGAGGACTATAGTTTTTTTGTTTGTTTGTTTTTTGTTTTTTGAGACAGGGTCACACTCTGTCACCCAGGCTGGAGTGCAGTGGTGTGATCTCGGCTCACTGCAACGTCCACCTCCTGGGTTCAAGTGATTCTCCCACCTCAGCCTCCCTGGCAGTGGGGATTATAGGCATGTGCCACCATGCCCTGCTGATTTTTGTAATTTTATTAGACAATGGAGTTTCACCACGTTGGCCAGGTTGGTGTCGAACTCCTGGCTTCAAGCAATCCACACGCCTCGGCCTCCCAAAGTGCTGGGACAAGAAGAGTGAGCCACAGCGACCAGCCAGGACTATAGATTTTTTAAAAACTGTGCTATATTTGGGATTCCTACTAAATAAGTAGATTTTAGTTGCTCTTAACACAAAAAACAAGCCAAAAAATGGGTAATGGTAACTATGTAAATGATGGATATGTTAATTTGCTTCACTGTAGTAACCATTTTAGTATCTATCTATTATCTATCTGTCACATAGCAACATGCATGTCTTAAATATACACAATACAATTTATTTTTAAAAAGTAAAAGAACAAAAAGCTCTTTGTAGAAAGTTTCCTTGTTTGTTACAATTAAATTATCCTTCTCCGTTACATCACAAGGTATATTCCCAGCTGGAGACAGATAGATGTGGGAGAATCAGGTGATGGGAGGGAAAAGGTGATAGTCTCTGTGGCAGATGCTGTTGGGGCCCCTGCTTGTGTTGATCATAGGAAAACTGATGAATCAAACTATGACTCTCAAAATTATGGAGAGTAAGAATGTGTAAGTCCCCCAAATCCCTTGCCTTTCTGGTAAGATAACTGAGGCATATTCTACACCGACTCTCCGTGGCGTCCAGAGGGATGAAGGCACGGAGCTGCTCTCGCGAGGACCCTGCTTATTAACACATCTCTTGTATTCCATCCCTTCCCTCTGCTACTTCCCACTCTTCTACCAGTGCTTCCCAGGATCCCTTCCTGAGCAAGCTACTTCCATATCATCGTGAAGTAGCTTGAGTGTTGCATTTCCTATTGAGAATCAGGTCTTGAACAACATATTTACATTCAGTATTTTTTTTTACAATAGATATCAGGAAACAGCCTAGAATATTTGACACTTAGGAGCAAAAATCACACTTTGGCATTACTTATTTTTATAACCAGTCCTCCTCCTGCTCTTTCTCTGCCCTCCACCCCCAAGCATATTATGTTTAGCTACATGGATTTAATATTTTCTGTTTTTTCTTTTATGACTATCTTGTGTAGTCAGCAAAAATAGACTGTAACATTAGGTTTCAGAGTCTATGTTAGTTTTAGTGAAAGTGAGTGTTTCCTACTTTCCCTTTGATAGAGAGGAAAAATCTAATTGCTTAATGTCTTTTTTATCAAATGGGGTTTTATGTTATTTTGATTCTAAATGCCTTGAAGAGGAGCCCTATATATTTTAATACTCATTTTATATACATACCTATATACCTTTTATATATGTATAAAAGGTATATAGCTTGCTCAGGAAGGGATCCCGGGAAGCACTGGTAGAAGAGTGGGAAGTAGCAGAGGGAAGGGATGAAATATGAGAGATGGGTTAATAAGCAGGGTCCTCGCGAGGGCAGCTCCGTGGCTTCATCCCTCTGGATGCCACTGAGAGTCAGTGTAGAATATGCCTCAGTTATCTTACCAGAAAGGCAAGGGATTTGGGGGACTTACACATTCTCACTCTCCATAACTTTGAGAGCCACAATTTGATTCACTGGTTTTCCTATGAGATACACACACACACACACACACACACACACACACTATGAATAGGTCAATTTTTGACCTATCAACTATAAGATAACATTTTAATATATGCGATATGGCAGATATGCCCTAAAATAAAATAAACATTGTGTCTACTCAGTTTTTATTTTGCTAGCAACAATATGATGTAGAATTTATGTGTGTTAGCATGTAAGCCTGCTTGTCTAGTTTCAGAAACCCGGCAAGCTACTTAGTTACTAGATGATCTTAGGCAACTCTTAATTATTCTTAACCTGTATTTTTATTGCTGTTTATCTCACCTTCACCTACTAAGTTTCTTTCTTGTACCAGAGGAAATTATTAAGAAAGTGGCAAAGCGCCAATGAACCAAAATTTTGAATATGTTGAAATATAATGAAAACAGAAAACAGAAGTTAAAACTCCCAGATCTCAATTTCCATATGAATTAACATAATGCTATGTGAAAATGTCAATAACAATCTACATTTTTATGTGAAAATAAAATTATGCGAAAATGTAGACAAAAATGCTAGCTAATTCATATGTTAGAAAGATTAAAGGAAATCCTGTGTGTAAAATGATCACTTTTCTCTCAAAGCTCTTGCTTGTTCATCTATTAAAGTCATTTCATTGTTCTCAATAAAATTGTAGACAGCATAATTACTGCCATTTGTTAAACTGAAAATACCGAAGAGACCTACCTTTCCCTCACACATACACACCCTGGAAAGAACTTGCAGAAAGAATAAATGGTTTGTCATCTAATCACTGAAAATACTGAATTTTCATTTATTAAGATGTTTTAGGGAGGTTTCATGTTGAAGACTGCTTACATGCCTCAAATTTGGCTTGATCATTGCTGAGAAAATCAGGGTAGATTTTATTTCTGTAAAGTCACCTGTGGGAATGACCACACTGCATTCTAGAATAAATTTCTCCATTCTCCATTCACAGTATTTTGCATGTATAGAAGAAGCAGGATGCGTGAGACACATCCACATCTTCCATCAATAATCAACAGAAAAATCATACATGCATGATAATAGGTGCATCATGCACCTGGAAATATTACAGGTACATCAGGGGTTTCAGGATTTGGGAACATGCTTAATTGGAAACTTCCTAGACATCTCTTAAATCTTTGAGGATTAAATATTTTTCTAATTTAGTTTACTTGGAGACCTAACTTTGTTTAAACTCTTCTTCAGAGTTAACAGGTTTACTAGAGACTCTGAAAGGAAATAAAAATGGAATTTGAGAGCTCTTCAATATACCGAGGTAGTCTACGGTTGCCATAGAGAATGCCTGTAACTGTCAACCTTGCACAAAGCTCCTAGGTAAGAAAACATAGGCACTACAGTATTTGAAGACTGATCAGTACAGAGATATCTTTGTCATTTTACTCCTAGTCTAATTGCCTCTAGGAGAGTAATAGATGAATTATGAAGTTGAGTCAGTCAACACTTCGAATTCCATTGCTGAAATCATTCTTGTCATTTGGATAAGCAAGCCCAGTCAGAAATATCTCTAATTACCTATGTGGCCTTCTTTCTCCCTGTTTCCTGATTATCCGGTCTCTGTCTCTTTCTGTCCTTCTTTGTCTTTCCTATTTTTTCAATATTTAATTAAATTACTTCCAATTTAAATCAGAAATATAAAAATATCCATTTCAGTGGAGCAAAGCACTGATGACAAAAACTTTTATTTATATGAAAATATTTTACATGAAGGATAATTTGTTGGTTTTAAAATCTCATTTATGAACATTAGTAAAAATGATGCAGTTACTCTTTTCTTATGAAATAAAATAATGGGTTTTTTTGGAATTTATTTTTTATAATATTTTTTAAACAGAAAAATACTATAAAACAAAACTTGTAATATTTTCTTTCAAATGAAGAGCTATATCTAGACCCTTTATATTTTAGCAATTTATATTTTTCTGAATCAGATTTATAAAAACAAAATGAAAATACTTTTGATATCTGCTCATAAATATGCATACTGAGTGCTTGTATTCATTTATTTACTGGCAGGGCGTTAGCTGTATAATCAGACTGAAAACCAGAAAAACAACATGATATTTGATTGGACCAGATACAAGAAAACACACAAAGGAATCATTGAGGTTTACTGTTTTTTTTTTTTTTTTTTTTTTTTTTGGAAATTGTCTTATTTTAATTTCTACCCTTTCTCAAATACATCTGTGATTAGGTCCATATTAGTTATGATATGACCAGGAAAAATGTACTGTTTGAAAAACAATTTGTTGATACAAAAATAATATTATCATATTTGTGTATGCTCTTTGAAAACATGTTTATTTTACTTTGCAATAAATAATGTTGACGTTTCTTCGTTAGAATAACAACTTAATTATATTCATCATTCATTTTTTGCATCTTTTTTGTGAATCGTATGTCAGTGAATACCACCACTGTGTGCCCCAAAATGATTAAAAACACACCAAACACATATACACAGCAAACACATATATACACAGCAAACACATATATATGCATGCAAAAAAAAAAAGCAAACAAATGTAAAGAACACATTAAAAACTCTCTGAATTGGATAATTTTTTGCTCTAATTTTATTTTGGTTAACTAAAACATTTTTGCTGGTCCTAATTGAGCTTGATTCATTTGCTGAACCCAGAGATCTTAAGGCACATTTTTTTATTCATTAGCTCATTTATTCACTTATTCAGCCTATTCCTACCATGATAGAAAAGTGTAGAGAATAAAAATGATCCTCTAGCCTGTCTAAAGAAAGTGAGGTTTATCTAAGAAACAGATAATTATCACATAATAAAGCCAGGAAGAGCCACTGGGAAGATATGAGTGTCTCAGCACTGCTATTCATTCTTAAAATATGTTTTTATAGTTGAAGTTCAAAAACTTGAACTTCATTATGTGAAGGGTCAATGTCAAGGTTAATCAAATTTCTTCATGACAGAAAAGTAAAATGAAACATGACTGAATAATTAAAAAAAAAAAAACAGGTTCTGCTAGTCTTTGGAAAGCATCTCACGTAAAGGTATACACCTCTGTGTGTGCATATGTGGATGTGTGTGTGCATGTACGTGTGTGTTATGTATTTAATTTAATGTAATTGTATTCATATTTTACACATCTAAATCCACATGTATGTGATTGAAAGGGTGAATACAGAAACATCAACAATGAAATTCTAGGAAAGGGAAATTGCAACTGATATCCCATAGCCCTATGATGAAATGTCTGTTTTTGCTTTCTAGAGGGGAAAAAAAGCTGTTCTTGAATCAAAGAAAGTGCTAAAGAAGCCCCAGGCAACACCCCAGTAGACACCTTCTTTGTGAGATATAGTTATGTCATTATGCCTCATTCCAGGGCCAGATCACCTCTTTCTAGCTAATCTAATCTTGTGGTGCGGTAATTTTTATAGATTCTAATAGTTTTTCGCTGCAAAGCACTTATAAACGTGGCTTCCTCCTCAAAAAAATATAGAAACTGATTAATGATGATGTTGTAAATAAAATCTGTAAAAAAAATTGTCAATGCCTAGTAATAGTGGAAATAAAATGCTATTTATTAATTTGAGTTATATTTAAAGTCAGAATCACAGTAAAATCTACCACATTAATACCGTAATAATGTGGTAGGAAAACTAAGTTATCTACAAGTTGAGGCAAGGTTATCTCATTGAATTTTGTCACCAATAAGTATGCATTGAATACTCATTCTGTAATTATCATGATGTTGGATTCTGACAGCAAGACCAGGGGGAAAGGAGGTTCACTTCAGAAATTATAAAAATAACTATAAGGAATAAAGATTGTAGGATAAAAATGAGCAAATCATAACATATGTTCAACCAGATCTTTTGGATAGGTTGATTAAAAATAAAATTAGAAGGATTAAACACAGGTTTAATTTTTAAAAATTTAATATAAAAACTAATAATGTTAGAGTTAATCTAGTTACACTTACTCCAGTCCCAGGCTTGAAGCTTGAAACAACACGCTTTGGAAAAAGAATATACTCCCACTGTAAAAAAAAAAAAAAAAACATTATTATACAATGTAAATATACTTCTTTTTTCCTCAAAGTACAGATGTATTCTACTAGAGAAATTTACAGTCCTAAAGGACTTTTATTTTAATCAGTAGTAAGCAAGAGAATTTCCCTTATGGTTCATGACAAGGCAACATAAAAATGACAATCCTGATACTAGTAGTTTTGTCTTCCAAAATATATGGCTATTAGATGAAATTCTGTCTTTTGAGAAAATACTCACATGAATTTTAGCTTTACCAAGTATTTACAAATACTTCATAAAGGCAACCTTCTGTCTTCACGGGTTGTAAGGGATTCTGAGTTCAACTTCAATTGAGGCCACAATTACATTCAACAAAATCTGGATTTACTGTTCGGATGTGGGTTGCATTTGTGTTTGACAGGGTTGTTTTCTCCCTCTCTCTTTGTCTCTCTCTCTGCTGGTTATATTTTTGTGATACTTTTTCTCCTATCAGGCATTTCATCACTCAAAGTAATAGTTATATTCATATAGTTGCTCAGACGATTCCATGTTGAAATATCCTGTGGGAAAATTGTCTTCAAGAAATTTCATTCTCAAATAGGGTGCCTTCACATCATTTCAGGTGTGAGTTGATAATATAGAAAAAATAAGTAGAAGAAAAAATTTCCGTAAACCTCAGGGTGAGTCAGATAACATAGAAATTATTTTGCTTCATAGTTGGCTCTAGGCATAAACACCCAAATGTGGTGGTCGTATTTCTGGAGACTTCTTTATCTTATGTAAAGCTCACTTAAGTTTCAGGGTAAATAAGGTAAACAAATTATTAAAAAGTAACTGTAAACTTAGATTTCAATCACAACTAAAGGAAAATTTAGTGTTTGTCTCATATTCCAGGACCAGAGACAAGATTGACCTTAAAATATTTATGAAAGTAAGTGTGAATGGAAATGTGTGTGTGTGTGTGTGTGAGAGAGAGAGAGAGAGAGAGGAGAGACAGAGAGAGAGAGAGACGAAGAGTTATTGATATTGTTTCTACCCCATCTTCCTGTATTCCATCATTAAGACAGATAACTACCTCCCAGGGAAGGTGTTAGAATGACACCAAAGAAGAGAGGAAAACACAAGGTAAGTTCTTAGCTTTTAAATTCACTGAAATATAAAATGAATTTAAAAGCTAATTCAAATATATATATAAATATTTATATATACATTTATATATACATATATTTATGTATTTATTTATATATTTATATATATATATATATTGTGTGTGTGTGTGTGTGTGTGTGTGTGTGTGTGTGTGTGTGTGCAGGAAGTTACAGCTTAGGTACTTGTTTTCATCTTCTCCTAACCCCATCTCCAGATTTAAATGATGCTATTTAAACTGGTAAAAATGAAGAAGGCTGAACAGTGTGTGTTGCCCTGGGCCCTCCCTTTTCCTTTGTGTGCAGACTCTTGGGTAAGAGAGTTAAATTAATCCCCTTTGAGAAATATGATGTTCAAGTAAACATTTTGTGCCATCCTTTCAGCATATAGCAGTGGATACAGCCAGTTCCTGAGAATATATGTCTCAAGGGTAAAACATGCCATACCAAAGTAAACATGGCAACATGATAGATTCAATAATGAGAGAATAAAACAAAATACTACTACTAAAAGAAAATATTTATTAATCTTTCCTCATGTAAGGGTGCTCCTACATCCAACTGCCACAACCTACACTTACTTACAGCCTGCAAATGGTGGCAGAAAGCAGATAAAATTTTCCTGTCCCTGAAAGAAGTGTGCAGATGTGTTGGAGTGGCTGTGGATGAATGGGAGATTGTGGAGTAGAACAGGAAGAAATATAAGCTGATATGAATCACATGTATGAAGGTTTCATGTGATATCAACAGGACAATTGTATTAGTCTGTTCTCACACGGCTAATAAAGACATGCCCAAGTGTGGGTAATTTATGAAGGAAAGAGGTTTAATTGACTCACAGTTCCACATGGCTATGAAGGTCTCCCAGTCATGGTGGAAGAAGAAGGGAGAGCAAAGGGACATCTTACATGACAGCAGGCAAGAGAGACTGGGTGCAGGGGAACTCCCCTTGATAAAACCATCAGATCTCGTGAGACTTAGTCACTATCACGAGAACAGCATGGGGCAAATCTGTGTGGCTAGAAACAGATGGCTTTTTTTCTCCTGAGATACTTGGCTTAGTTATGATAGCTGCAATGCTGTAATTAGATGGCCTGGGCCCTCACAGGGCTGAATTTATATGATGTTCTGTTGCATGGGGAAGAAAAATTGCGCTTTGCTTTTTGGTTGACATAGATTTAAGTGTCTCAAAAAGTGATGGTAGTGTCTCATTTTGTTATACAAAATAATTAAATGGTGATTTTTTTTTTTAGTCTATAATTCTTCATCTCTAGGATGTACACATATAGAGTGAAGACACGGTGTTCTGAATTTCTTCTCTCACCTAATAACTACCCAGGGTTTTTTCATGGGACAGGTTCTCATCCTATCTGCCCACTTTTTCACTTAAATTTTATTTTTATCAGATGTCTCTTAAAGCTCCATGTCATAGTCCATTTTTTGCTGCTATAAAAGAATATCTGAAACTGGATAATTTATTTAAAAAGCAGTGATTTATTTCTTACAGCTCTAGAGGTTGGGAAGTTCAAAGTCAAGGGGCCTAGCTCTGGTTAGAGTCTTCTCACTGAGCCATCCCACAGTGGAAGACAGAAGAGCAAGAAACCACACATGCTTGTGTACAAGAGAGATCAAACTTGCAGCCTCAAGCCTTTTAACAATCAGTAATAATGCATTCATGTGGGTGGAGCCCTTATGACATAAACATCTTTTCCTATGCCCAACTTTCCAACACTGTTGCATTGGGGATTAAGTTTCCAACACATGCTTCTTAGGGGACACATTCAAGCCATAGCTCTCCACCACAGCCCCCAAAATTAATGTCTTTCTCACATGCAACATACATTTATTCCACCTAAATAGTCTCCAAAATCTTAACACTTTCCAGTATCAACTAAGAGGTCCATAGTCCAAACAGTTATCTAAATCTGACATGAGAGAGATTCAAAACATGATTCATCTTGAGACAAATTCTCTCCAGCTGTGAGTCTGTAAAATTAAAACAAGTTGTCTACTTTCAAAAATACAATAGCAAAGCATGTTCCCATTTCAAAAGGGGAAAATTAGCAAGAAGAAAGAGGTAATTAGTCCTAAGCAAGTCCCAAATCCAATAGGCCAAACAGGATTGAATCGTAAGTCTTCAGAATAATTTTCGTTGACTACATATCCCACATTCTGGGTAGACTCCAGAGAGAGTTTGGCCCCCAAAGCCTCAAGCAGGCTCACCCTTATGGCTCAGCCCATGCCACAGCTCTCTCTGAGTTGGAATCTCCTGACAGCGGCTCTCTCTGGCTATCAATGCATGCTCATAGCTCTACAGTTCTGAGGTCTTAGTGCTGGTCCCACTCCCACAGCCCCATTAGGAGCTGGAGGAGGCTATTGGAGACTATGTTGGCCTGGTTCCCATGGATCCACTATGCACTACTCTCTGTGGCAGCTCTGCTCCTGTGGCAAGTTTCAGCCTACGCCACCAGGCTGTCTGCAACATATGTTAAAATTTAGACGGAGACAGCTGGTCTGAGTGCAGGGTTATTTACAACTAATTGACTACAATGAGTTACAGTTTTTTTGTTCCTTGTCCACTTCTACTGCTTCACTTGAGTAGCCTTAACAAAAAGAAAGCAAGAAATCTAAGTGAAGACTGTCAACGCCCCACAGCTCCCAAACTCTGTGTGCCTGCAGAATTAGCAACACTCTCATGTATCAAGGCTCGCTGCCTGCACCCTCTGGAGTGCCTGTCCAAGCTGCACCTGGACCCAGGTGAGCTGTGGCAAGGGCAACTGAGGAGCATTGTGCCAATATGCAGGCAGCAGACACTGGAGGTGGTGCAGGGCAGCAAATGCTGAGGTCCCATGGGCACCTCTCTGGAAACCCTGACCTCAAGGTCATGCTTTGGGCCTGTGATGAGAGGCCTTGAAGATTTCTGAAATGCCTTTGAGATTTTTTCCCTCATTGTTTTGATGAATATTATCTGGATCTCTTCTATCTGTGGCACTTTGGCAAAGGATTGCTTGGCCATACATAAAGTTTGTTATCCAAAATATGCCTTTTCATTCTTGACATGGCGATGCTAAAAATTTCCAAAATTATTTCTAATGTTCTTTCAATTATAAATTCCATCTTTAAATCATGTCTTTCTTCTCTCATTTTACTTCAACTGGACAAAAGAGGCCAGGCAGCACCTTGGATGCTTGGCTATATAGATATTTCTTCTACCAGATATCCTTGTTCATCACTCTTAAGTTCTGCCTTCCATGACACCCCAGGACAGGGACACAATCTCACCAAGTTCCTTGCAACTATATGATGATGGCTTTTGTTCCAGTTTCCAATACCTTGTTCCTTGGTTCCATCTGAAACCTCTTTAGAATGCCCTTTCCTGTCTGTATTTCTACCAGCATTCTGATCATTACTACTTAATATCTAAGAAATTCCAGAAATTTCTTAGAATTTTTCTCTTCTCCTGAGCTCTCACCAGAATCACCCTTAATGTTTCATTTAGGGTGTCTAGGCTTTTTCTAGCCTGCTCCTCTAAATTCTTCTAGCTTCTATTCATTAGAGGCTAGAAGTTCCAATAGAAGTTCTATTCATTAGAGGCTAGAAGTTCTGTGTATCTAGGTATTTGTCATACCAACAGCCTCATTGTTCAGTACCAATTTTCTGTCTCGGCCCATTTTGTGCTGTGATAGTATACCTGAGACTGGTTAATTTATTAAACAAACAAACAAACAAACAGTAAGGGCGTAGTAGCTCACACCTGTAATCCCAACACTTTGGGAAGCAGAGGCCAGAGGAAGGCTTGAGCTCACGAGTTCAAGGCTAGTCTGGGCAACATGGTGAAACAGTTTTTTTTAAAAATACAAAAATTAGCAAGGTGTGGTATACATGCCTGTAGTCCTAACTACTTGGGGGGCTAAGGTGGGAGGATCGCTTGAGCCCAGAAGGTGGAGGCTATGGTGGGCCTTGTTTATGCCACTGCACTCCAGTCTGGGCGTCAAAGTGAGACCCCGTCTTAAACAAACCAACCAAACACACACGGAAAAAAAAAAAAAAAAGAAGTAAAACCAGAGATTTACTTCTTACAGTTTGGAGGTCGGGAGTAATAGGTCAAGAGGCCCACATTTGGTGAGGGCCTTCTTTGCTGCATCATCTCATGGTAGAAAGAAGAAGGACAAGGGAGAATGAACACATGAGAGAAAGTGATTAAACTCAAAGACTTAAAACCCTTTTAAAAGTAGTACCAACCCATTTATGAAGGTGGAGCTCTTATGACCTAGACATATTTCATTAGGCCAAATTCCCAATAGCATTGCATTGGGGATTAAGTTTCCAACACTTGCTTCTTGGGGGACACATTTCGGCCATAGAACTCCATATGCAAATAGGTTTCAGCAAATCCACCTTTGCATCCACCTGACAATTGAGGTTTAACTTAACAACTGAGGTTTAACCCACATTTCTTTCTACAGCATCAAATTAAGTTTATTTAAACAGTAAAAGTATAGAATTGCTTGAAAATAGATATAATTCTACTATATACAATTATATATGTGCACTTATACTTTCATATAATATATAATATATTATTATATATTATATTATAATATATTATAATATATATTTTATAATATATTATATACATATACAATTATATATGTGCATTTATATATACTTATATATAATATATAATATATTATAATACAGTATTATAATATATTATATATAAGTATATATAAATGCACATATATAATCTATCATAAGGTCATACAAATAAAAGGTATATTCTATATTTCATTATCTGACATAAGTTTATTATTTATTTTCTATCTTTTTCAACTAAAATCTAAGGTCCATGGTTATAGAAATTTGCATGGAATTTTTGCTTGGCACATAGTATGCTGGTAGGCAAATTAAGAAGATTAATTGTAGGTAAAGAATTGTGCCAAAAATATAAAAAATACTCAATAAATACTGGTTCCAATTATGCTTAAATTAGAGTGACAACCAAGAACAAATAATTTTGGTTAAATGGGATTTTTACATGATTTACTTTGAAAATGAGAAACTAGGTGGCATGTTGCTGAAAAGTATAGAGAATACAGCTTCTTCTTGGTGCATTGTTTCTGTTAAATACCAGTTCATTCAAAGCAGCTCCTCTAGCTTCAGCTATCATTATATTCCAGCCAGCATAAAGGAAGAAATAAAAGAAGAGTTTATTCACTCCTTTGAAAGAGATAGAGAAATCAGAAGGAATAAGTAATTTAGGAAAGATGATGATCAGTTTTGCTTAAGGTATTTTGAGTTCAGGGTGCTGGTAGAATAAGTTACATACTCATGAATTAATCAGTAAATAAAATTTTAAAAGCCAGTTTTGTTGTGAAAAAAATAGATTTCAGAGTTATTCATATTTAACACTTAGAGTAGATAAAATTACCAAAGAATTTTATAGTTCCTGCTAGTTTTAAAAGTATTATTGAAGAAAATATTTTATTTCACTGTATGCTATTCACAGTACACAGTGCCTTGTACTTGATGCATTCTAAAGATATGCAGAAATACATATATGCACATATGATGAATGAATAGAAGTATTTTTAAGCAAGGAGATATTGATTAATACCAAGTAATACAGTGCATCTCAAACTCACTGCACTTTAAATAAGCCATAGAGCATATAAAATATTCTAATGCCCAGATCACTCCCCTAGACCTATAAATCAGAATCTTCAGGAGTGGAAGACAGATATAATTAGAAAACCTCCATTAGCATCACCAATAAAAAAATAAAATAAAATCTTTGGTGATATTTTAAATGCTACAACCTTTTTTATATTAAAGAACATAGAGAGACACAATGTTTATTTGACATGAGGCTAAAATTTATCTGATTTGAAAAATGAATGAATTTTCACATTTCTTAAATATAATTTTATTATGGATGGGTTATATAATTTCTGTAAATTTAAAAAAGATTCATAAGAAAATATTAAAATATTGAATTATTGCCAGAAATTAAGTTTCTCATAGAAAAAGAAAATTTTGCTATTTTAAGATGATTTTCTAAAATTTAACTTTGCTAAATGACTATCCAATGACATGTATGATGGCATAGCTTATTAACTAAGTTGCTTCTTACTTTTTAAAATAAAATCTAATAAATTGCTTGTTTTTTTTGTTTGTTTTTGTTTTTGTTTTTTTTTGTTTGTTTGTTTTTTTGAGACACAGTCACACCCTGTCACCCAGGCTGGAGTGCAGTGGCGCCATCTTGGCTCACTGCAAGCTTCACCTCCCGGGTTCACGTCATTCTCCTGCCTCAGCCTCCCGAGTAGCTGGATAAATTAATATTTTAAAAACATCCTCACTGAACAGATGAACTTCTCTTAATGGATTATTTTTTAATCTACTTATTTTAAATGGTGTACGTATATAATCCATTCTATTCCTTGTTAACTCAAATGAGATATTTTTATATTTTATCCATATTTTTGTTGTCTTTTTTTCTAATTTTACTTTGGGGCAGAAGAAAAATACAATTTTTCAAATGTTAAAACATATAATTTGATTATATTCTGCAAATAAATAACTTAGGTTTCTAAAATTACGTTATGTTTGGAAATTGGAATCATCTCTGGTTTAACATAAATTATCACAAAGTGTTATGACACGTTTTATGAAGCTTTTTTGCATTTTATTTTTCGTGCTCACTTGAGAATCAGATGCATCTGGCAACTCATTTAAGTCAATGACATTTATTAATCACTTCTCATTATTTCAGTTATAATGTATGAAGGCTTTCACACTTGTGAGATTTCAAAAGTATCTAAAACTGACGATTCCCATTTCCTCATTTAAAACCTATTATGAAATGCTCTCCTGAGAAAACAGCCACCTGTGTCCGGTAAGCAGCTTATGGTCATCTAGAATTCCTGATTGTAAATCTGAAGTTTATTTACCTTCCACTCCTATATATTCATTACAACTGTCTTCAAAAAAATTGGCCTCATTTTTTGTTAATATTGCTTTTAATGTAATTTATCAATTAAGTAGATTAATCAAAAATCTACCTTTTCTGCATATTAGTTCCATTTTTGAATTGGTTGACATCAAGGAACCAAGTAAAATGCATTATATCACAAACAGAATGCAGATATCCAAATATCCATAAGGAAATAAGCAAATAATATTTGTCATCAATTATGTCTTCAGGTTTGTATATTTAATAAAAAATTAATTTGAATAAGATAAATGTATATAGGGAATATGTTAACCGATACTATATCATAAAAGAATATTATTTGAGATAGTTTATATCATTTTCTTGATTTTTTTAAGAAAAGTAAAATATAAATGAACAAAAAAATCATTTAATCAATATTCTCATCTTGCCCCCCAAAAACTGAATATGTTTTCACATACTTCTCTCTCTCACTCTCTAAATATAGCTGAATGTATATATGCACATATACATGTATATGTATCATATATGCAATGTATACATACACACATATGTGACATTGAATATTGATGAATGAATTAGCACATTTCTTAAATATAATTTTATTAAGGTTGAGCTATAGAGTGAGCAAACCATTATATATGTATTATATGTGTGTATATATATACATGCGTGTATATATACACGCATGTATATATACGTGTGTGTATATATACAATCAGCTACATATGTGTATATATACATTCAGCTATATATATAATTAAAAGGGATTTATGATATATAATTGACTGATTGAAGAAAATCTTTAAAAAATAAGAAATTTCTGTGTAATCTATTTTTAAAATTTTCATCACATAACAATCAAGTCCCCAGTTGATACATAACTAGTTGCAGCACTTTACAAGTTTCACATGTACAAAGTAAACATTTAGTGATTTTAGTAGACACTTAAGGATTGTAAATATTTGTAACAACAAATATGAGTAATGATTGTTTGAAAACTGAAATAGAAACACAAATATTCTTAAAATATGAGAAAATTATGAATACAATAAAACTAGAAATATATATAAAATGACATATAGTGTTTTGCATCAAAATTAAGAATGATCAAAGCATTAATATTTCAGGATATTTATAGTTTACAGTTGACTAATAGATTTCATGCACCCCAGGTTTTTTTGACCAAATTGATTTGGGTAAAATAATATAACTTAAATAGTCCTCTTACACTGAGCAAATATATAATTATAATAAACTTATTATCTTAAGCCTATATATAACTATATATTCAGAGTATTTTTAGTAGGGAGAACCAAGATGAGCATGCTTAATTTTTATAAAGGTCACAAAACTCTGACATCTAAAATTATTATTCAAGATAATTAGATGTGCTTAGCCATCTGGGCAAGGGATGGTTTGTAAATGAGATGGGAGTGCTTCATGAATACATTGACAGATAACATGATATACTTCAGGAAGGCATCAATTGCTATAATTAAATGATACAAAATATGCTGGGATCTATTTACTTGTAACCTTCTTGGCATGAAGTAAGGACATTTTGCTCCTGATTTATTTTCACACTTTCAAGGGATCAAATGGAGGGCCAGTTAATATAGGGATTGATCTGATCCACTCTGCATACTTAAGGCAGCATTAATATTGTTTCTTTTGTTGATGAAGTTTGAAATAAGTGGAAATGATGACTGAGTCATACCTTCAATTATGCATTACATGTTCGTCAGGATTTTGAATGGTAGTTACCTAAAACCTGAGAATCTAAGAAATAAGCCCCAATCACCAACAACCCATAACCTGAGGAAGTCTTTGTAAACCTCCCGTTAAATATGGTACCCACTAGTCACTTGTGGCTATAGCGCCCTTGAAATGTGACTAGTCTAACTAAAGACACACTCTAAGTGTAAATTAAACACAAGAGAATGTAAAGTTCCTCATTAATAATGTTTCACATTGATTCAACGTGGGAATACAATAGTTTAGAGTATTATGAATTAAATAAAACAAATTTCTAAAATTAATTTCACTTAATTCTCTTTCAGTTTTTTCATGTGGTGACTAACAATTTTAAAATTACACATGTAACTTTCACTAAGTTCTATTGTACAGAAGTCTTCTAGACCCTCTAGACAGAATTTGCTAAAAGTAAGTTAGTTGATATTCAAAATGACCTCAAGAGCCTATGTCAGAGGAAGATGAGACATTGGCAGAAATTCCCTGAAGAATAGAATTGGTTGAATTTAAAGAAGGTAATTGATAAGCTTAGGGGACGAATGTTTTGAGATTTCCTTTTCCTCCCTTCCCCAAGCTAATGGAGAAAACTTTTTTTAAAAAGTTTAGGAATAATTTCATGAAGGAGAGTTACAAAGACATTCAAGTCCCGTGGAAAAGGGAAGCATAACGAGGGTGTTATTGGTGAAGGTAGAGATTTTCCTCCTAGACTTTACAATATATATGAAACAATGAACAAAGAGGCCAAAGCATAAATCCCCTTGCACAAAACAAAAACTGAGATTCTGGCTGGGGCAGATCACACCTGGCACAGCCATATTTTGTGAGTGTTCTATGAGCCAGAGGATGGCAAAAGCAGGTGGGTTCAAGGTGTTTTAATGAAAAACTTTCCAAGAATCTTTGTTGACTCTTTTTGAAATTGAATTATACTTAAATTAAGAACAGGTCTTAGGCTTAAGACCAAATCCATAGGAGGTTTAAAAGAATATTTACGAATACATCACAGCAAGCCACCTCATAAAAACCTGCAGACCGGAAAAACCAAACCAAAGATCCTGTATCTTATGTGTGTATCTTGTAGGTTCACTTTGTTGAACAGTAAGTCTCAGAATCCTGTCATTGTTGCAGGGAATCCATACTATCTTGAAGGCATGTGTGGGTTTTGCTTTTATTAAATAGAGTGAATGATAAATTGATATACATAAAGGTCAGAAATACTGTAAGATGATCTCAGCTCTCACTGCAACCTCCGCCTCCCAAGCTCAAGTGAGTCTCCTGCCTCAGCCTCTTGAGTAGCTGGAATTACAGGTGTCTGCCACCATGACTTGCTAATTCTTTTTTTTTTTTTTTTTTGAGACGGAGTCTCGCTCTGTCACCCAGGCTGGAGCGCAGTGCCGCGATCTCGGCTCACTGCAAGCTCCGCCTCCCGGGTTCACGCCATTCTCCTGCCTCAGCCTCTCCGAGTAGCTGGGACTACAGGCGCCCGCCACCAAGCCCGGCTAATTTTTTTTGTATTTTTAGTAGAGACGGGGTTTCACCGTGTTAGCCAGGATGGTCTTGAACTCCTTACCTCAGGTGATCCACCTGCCTCAGCCTGCCAAAGTGCTGGGATTACATGCGAGAGCCACCGTGCTCGGCCGAAGACAAGTTTTTTAGCAGGAGAATTCATTAAAACGTATTTGGACATAAACAAAAGGAATTACACTTGGAAGAGGGACAAAAGGGCAACTTGAGAGCTCCAAATCCACTGCAGCCATTGACTTCAGGTTTTATATGTTGGCACGTTTTGGGGCGGGAGATTACCTCTCTCCTCCCTCGAATTTTCCTAGGGTTCACATGTGCAGTGGCCTGCTGGCACTTGCAAAGGGGCACACACACAGTGTGTTTACTCAAGTTATGCACGTGCTCATTTGAGGCATTTTCACTTACCAGTCAAGTGTTCGCAGAAGAAGGTCATATACCAGTTAAAACGCCACCATTTTGCCCCTTAGTGCGCATGCTTGAGCCCGCGTATCCAGCTCCCGAGTTCTTATTGGGAAGGTGCTGATCACAGCGTCCAGTATTTTCTAACTATTGGGAGACTGTCATTCCCTGGCGCTGGCTGTGACCAATTATTATTTAGAGAGACAGTTTAACAACCGCCTGACCACCACCTGATGGTTGCCTGACATTTATGGTGGAGGAGAGGGGTTGGAGGAGCTCTGCTGCTCTGCTCACATCTGCCTGTCTTCCTACCCTAACAGTAACACCTCTTAACATCTCTCATCTAAATTAATTATATTAATAATTTTATGTCAATATCCTCTTTACAAGTAATAATGTCTCTGTTCCTTTTGTCCAAGCTGAAACAATGCCTTACAATATTTCTGACGTTTATGTGTATCAATTTATCATTCACTCTATTTAATAAAAGCAAAACCCACACACGCCTTCAAGATTGTACGAACTCCCTGCAACCAATGACTGTTAGGATTCTGAGACTTACTGTTTTAAGAAAGTGAACCTACAAGATACATCTATAAGCTACTAAGAGGATCTTTGGTTTGTTTATTTCTGGTCTGCAGGTTTTTATGAGGTGGCTTGCTATGATGCATTCATAAATACTCTTTTAAACCTCCTATGGATTTGATCTTAAGCCTAAGAGCTGTTCTTAATTTAAGTATAATTTTCCCGCTGGAGAGACTTGAAATGAGAAAGTGTTTTTTTTTTTTTTTTTAATACTACAAATCCTGGCTCCATTAGTTTTAACTTTTCTTAGTTGATCTTTCTTCTCTCACATTTTTTTTTACAGTCAGTCAAACATTAGGTATTATTTTCAGTAATCTTCCTGAAAATCCTCTTAGCTAGATCACCACATTTATTTTGTATATTTCTATTTTCTATTTATAGCTACTACCTGTAAAGTGTTTCCTTTCCTCCAGATTCCATTTTCTTTTTTTACTTTCTGTTAAGCCATTACTGATAATTTTCTCAAGCCTTTTAGGCTTCTTCTAATACGAACCCCAAGGGTCTTCCAGCTTCTGCCTTTTTCTTTTCTCCAAAACCAATGCCTCTTGTATCATGTTTCCCCAGCTGCTTGGCACTCTGTTACAAAAGCAGTACTGCAGTAGTAATCCTCCTTAAAACTTAGCCTATTTAAACAACAGAAAATATACACATATTTTAGTCCATGAATTTGAATTTAGGAAGAGCGCAAAGAAGATAATGTATCCGTTCCATGAAACGTGAGCTGGGCAGCAGAGGACCATTTACAAAACCGTTCACCCACACATTGGCAAATTGGTATTGATTGACGGCTGGGAGTTAAGCCAGTGAGTTTCGTATAAATTCTCTTTATCAGGTTGGTGAAATTTCATTCTTTACCTAAATTGCTGCGATTTTTGTTTGTTTGCTTGTTTGGTTTTCTGAATGACTGCTGATTTTAGCCCCATGAGCAAGTGCAATAATGGTCCCAACATTCAAAGTGGCACTGCAGTCTATAAACATGTATAAAATATTTTCCCTAATTTATCACATACTTTAAAATTATACTCACAGCTCACTATAGACTCTACCTCCTGGGCTCAAGCAATCTTCCTGCCTCAGCCTCCCAACTAGTTGGGACTATAGGCAACTGCCACCATACACCAAAACATAACTAATTTATGTTTCGCAGAGATGGGGTCTCCCTATGTTGCTCAGGCTGGTCTCGAACTTGTGGGCTGTAAGCAATCCTCCCACCTTGGCCTCCCAAAGTGCTGGGATTATAGGCATAAGCCACCACACCTAGCCAAAAAGTATTTTTTTATTTATTACTTCATTATTTGTTTTCTTATATCCTTTAGCCTCTCTTATTATTTCCACAAAATTGTTCACTGCTTATACATCTTTGTATAATCCTTTAAAATATTCTTTTCAATTCTTCTATTTAAGGTAATTGTTTTGTTAACCTGATTAGTAATTAAATCATCTTGAATACAAAAATCTTAATTTTATAAAACATATTTTGTATTTTAGACAAGCCCTTGTTTTTTTAATTCAAATACCACTATTTTGCTACCTATTTGTTATCTATATTGTTATTATAAATTGATTCATTTCTTAGAAAGTATTTATTTCTCAAATAGGAGTAACTCACAATTGCATTTTCTCCTCCATTAAGTGTATTCAGATGGAGATTAGACTATTTTGTGTCCAACTACACTCCAGCAATATTGTCAAAAGAGGCTAAATTTATTTGAACTTACAGCAGAGACTCTGGTACAAAGAATATTTATAGTTTTCAAATATTTTACTGTGAATACAAATTGTCTCAAGATATTAGCTTTCTAAACATACATTGTAAAATATAACAAATGTAAGGCTGTCTGGCCAGGCACAGTGGCTCACACCTGTAATCCCAGCACTTTGGGAAGCCAAGGCGGGAGGATCATGAGGTCAGGGGATCAAGACCATCCTGGCTAACAAGGTGAAACCCTGTCTCTACTAAAAATACAAAAAAATTAGCCAGGCGTAGTGGTGGGTGCCTGTAATCCCAGCTACTCGGGAGGCTGAGGCAGGAGAATCGCTTGAACCCGGGAGGCAGTGGTTGCAGTGAATCGAGAGCGCGCCACTGCACTCCAGTTTGAGTGACAGAGGAGCAAGACTCCGTCTAAAAGAAAAGGAAGGCTGTGATGTAAGAGTAATATAAACTGTTTTTTATCCACAGACATGTGTAGTCACCATTCAGGTTACACTATTATAAGTTGTGAGGTACATAATTACATAGTATTACTATTCCCCGAACAGGGTGGTAGGAAGTATATATTATACTTAAGTATCTTATCTCATATGAATTAATAATTCTAAATTTTCTATTTGATGTATTTTTTTTTGCATTTTCCCTCTGGGAATAGATTTTGGATAAATATTTTCTGCATACTTTTCTACACTTTTCTACCTTATATGGCAACAATATTAGTGATTGTAAACTCATTAGGTGACTGATGATCATACTGAATTTGTATGAAAGACATAAATTTCAAAAATATATAAATGTTTTAAAAATATTATCATCATTATTATTTCCTTATTTAATTTAGACTTTTCCTTTTGTTGTAGATTTTTCATATGTGTTAAAACTTCTTTTTGGCCAGGCGCGGTGGCTTATACCTGTAATGCCAGCACTTTGGGAGGCTGAGGTGGGCAGATCACAAGGTCAAGAGATCGAGACCCAGTCTGGCCAACATGGTGAAACCCCGTCTCCACTAAAAATACAAAAATAAGCCAGGCATGGTGGCACATGCCTGTAACCCCAGCTACTCAGGAGAGAGGCAGGAGAATTGCATGAACCCAGGAGGCAGAGGTTGCAGTGAGCAGTGAGCTGAGATTTCACCACTGCAGTCCAGCCTGGCAACAGAGCGAGAGAGACTCCATCTCAAAAAAAAAAAGAAAAAAAAAAAAAACAGCAACAAAAAACAAACTTCTTTTCTACATCCTCTAATTTTTTTTGCTCTAATTGTATTAAGTATCAGTAAATTTTTTTTAAAGTGTGCACACAATTCAAACTAATTCCAAAGCTATCACTCTTCCCCTATTTTAACCCCTATTATTAAAGTGTTTATTTATTTATTTATTGAGGCAAATACTTCCTGTCTGCTTCTCTAGTACCTGTAATTGGCACTTTCTGTCAAATCAGCCTGCTGGGTAAAGTGCTCAAACTTGAAGAGTCTTATTTAAAGTGCTCCCAGGAAATTCAGTTATTATAAGTAATCTACAGAATTCAAAAGGAGTGTATGACCGAATATAAAATAGACAACATCAGATTGCTGCAAAGTAGAATATGTTTGAAGAGAACACCCGTAGTTGACTGAATTTTTTTTCTGTCTTTTTTTTTCCTGCCTAATAATTAGTTATTTGTTTCCTTTCTAATTTTCCTCTGGTACACATGACACTTAGTGAACAAGAGTGAAAACAAATCACAAACAAGATTATAGTAAAATAAGGAAAATTGTCCCAATCCTGTTTGAATTTTCTCTGTAGTCTTTAATCAGGTTTATTTCATATGGCTTCTTAAATGAACTATGGGCTGTTGTTCAATGCAATGTGTGGCTGTGAATATAAACAGCAAATTATACAAATGAACTGTCTTTCTTAATCTTTTTGACATGCCCAACTAAGAGGGTTATAAGGGAAAATAGAACTAATGCAGTAAACATAAGGAAATAAAAAAGGAAAAGAAAACAGGAACAATAAATTCAAAGTGAATCAGACATGTGCTCATAAAGTGCTTCCTGGCAATTTCACTACCAGTCACCAGAATGTCTGAGGAGCAGCAAAAAATTGGGTGTTGGGATTCTTGCTTTGTGGCCTCACTGTGAAAATTAATGCTAGTGAAACCAAGCTCAAAGGATTTTCTTTATCCTGCCAGATACCTTCTGGATTTTTAAGAAAATCAGAAGCCAATATAACTTACAAGTTATATTGCTAGTATTGGAAGATTTTTTTTTTTTTTTTAGATGGAGCCTTGCTCTGTCGCCCAGGCTGGAGTGCAGTGGCGTTATCTCGGCTCACTGCAAGCTCCACCTTCCGGGTTCATGCCATTCTCCTGCCTCAGCCTCTCAGGTAGCTGGGACTACAGATGCCGGCCCCCATGCCCAGCTAATTGTTTTGTATTTTTAGTAGAGACAGAGTTTCACTGTGTTGGCCAGGATGGTCTTGATTTCCTGACCTCGTGATCCTCCCACCTCGGCCTCCCAAAATGCTGAGATTACAGATGTGAGCCACAGTGCCCAGCCTGGAAGAATATTAAATTCATTTGTTCATTGTAATGTCTCTTTACTAACATAATCTCAAGACTGAATAAAAGTATTTCAGAATGATAAATAGCATACAAATGTAAATATAAATTAATGAAAAAAATTATGTATTTATCAACTGTTCAGCCCACAATATTGTGGTAATTATTATGTTAAATGATAATTAAAAATACTATGATATTGCCATTACCAGAAGAGCAATCATTAGATCCATTACGTATCATAACCATCAGATACTTGGTTGACACATTGAAGGTAATTTGTTTTATGAACATGAATATTAAAGTCATAATTAGATAATTATCTTCATCTTAAGGCAATAGTCAATATCTCTTTTCAATTCCAGAATCTTAAAATAGACAATATTTTAAAATATTTATATAATCCTTATGATAAAGTAAAATATTTGTGCCAACCATCTGAAAAGTTTACTAAATTCTACGTGGTTTAATAATTTATATGGAGAATTGATGTTTTTCTCATATTTAAGTATCACTGCATATAATATTCACAATATTGTACATCATATTTAAAGCTGTGCATGAAAACCTGACTCAAGTGTGCCAGAAAACTGTTGACACTCTTACCTTCCTGCATTGGTTTAGTTTTTGCTAAACTGTTGATACCCTTATACAAGTAACTCCATAAATCAATGTAGATGACAAATTCAAGCAACGTTGCTACTTCCTGTTCTCACTCTGTTTATTTTCTTATATTTGACTCATGCTTATGATAATATTGGGAGCTGTTTTGATATAAAGTCTTATTTATTGCAAAGTCTGTGATCTTAATATAGGAATACAAAGAACTAAAGTGAATTATAACATCTACAAAACCCTCAGGCGGTATAGCACATTTCGAAGTCATGTTCAATATAATAATAAATTCATCAAATGTTTCATTTAAAAATCATTCAGTAACTTCTTTGGCATTGCCAGTGAAGTACTTACTTGGATGGTTAGAATATGTTAGTACTCTACTTCTTACAGGAAAATCTTCCTATTGCAACTGGAGAGGCTCAAAAATAACCCTTTCTATGTTTCTCATAAAATATTAAAGTTTTAAAATATTTTCTCACCTGGTTTCAATTTGGGAAAAAAGCAAAAAATGGATATCTTACAAGAAATCATAAGAAATATGAAGATTATTGTTATTTGTGCAAACTCAATTGAAATCTAGTTGTAAAGGTAAAACTGCAAGGCTGTCAATTAGAAAACGATAAACATATTCAAATGTACGTAAGTATGGGGAACCCACTTTAGAGGTTTAGATTTAAAAAGAATGAGGAGCGTGTGGTAGCTAAGAGTACATACGAGTTTGAGTGAGTTCTTTTTAACCATTCTAGAACTTGTTAGCTATCTGATTTTCCTTCTACTTAATCTTTTCTCTGATTAGAGGCCTTTGAGAAAAAAAATAGGCATTTCTCCAGTGCATCTCTGAGCTCTACAATGTATTCTACGGTAAAACACATTTTTCATTCCCTTCAAATACTACTGCTAATGCAACATATCAAAATATAACTTAAGTATTTGATTAGCACTGTATTGGTTTCCTATTGCGGCTGTGAAAATTGTCACAAACTTAGTAGCTTAACGCCAATCATTATCTTACAGTTCTGGAGGTCTGAAGTCCAACAGGCATCTCACAGTGTTAAAATCAAGGTGTGAGCAAGGTCAGGTTCCTGCTGGAGACTCAATGAAGAATTTGTTTACCTGTTTCAGGGGTGGCACCTTCTACCCCTTGGCTTTATGGCCCTTTTAGGCACCAACAGCCTCACTAAGACCTCTGCTCCGTCTTTGTTATCTCCTTTTCTGATTTCCTATTTCTCTCATAAAGACTTTTGTGATTACATTGGTCCTATCCGGATAGTCCAGAATATTCTCCCCATCTCGGGATCTTTATATTAACCACTCCTGTAAATTCCCTTTTGCTGGAGATTAGATATTAAACATCTTTGCGGAAATTAACACTATTCTTACTACCAGTGAATTATATGTTCAATTTTATTTACTAAATCAATGTAAGGCGTCAATGGCTTGTACTCAACAGATCACACCCAACCCCCAACCTTGTCTTTTTTTAAAATGTTTTCAGAGATAGGGTCTCACTCTGTCAAGCAGGCTGTGATCATGGCTTACTACATGAATTACAGCCTAGAATTCCTTGTGTCAAGGAATCGTCCCGCCTTAGACTCCCACAGCCTGCCTTTTATTTTTCCCCCTATTTTTAAAAAAATAAGTATTTCATAAACTTTGCCTTTCCAATAAATTTCTGTTTTTAAGATGAGAGGTTTGGCAGAGTTAAGCTATTAACCAATTAAGCTATTCTTCAGGGTTAAAAAGAGTGATAGAAAAATTAATGATTATTTATCAAGATTATTTTAACCTCAAAAAACCAGCCATTTAACCATTAAAGTTATTTCAGAATGATCCCTTAGTTCTCTTTCTTTCTTCTCTCTGTTTTTCTCTCTCTGTCCTCTTAGAAAATTAGCTTTTACCAAATTTTGTAGATACAGAGGCAATACATATAATTAGAAACAATGTTATATATTTTTATGATTTATCATTCACATAAACTATAAATTGTGAATAAAATAATTGCATTGGTAAAGAAATTAATCTAAATAAAAGAACAAGGATTCACAATGATATTATGTCATTATGCCTTCCTAATTGTCAGAAAATGAGAATTGCTTTTGATCAGACCCTATCACTTGCATTTTCTTGCCCTTTTGTGTTTGTCTTTCCTCCAAAGCCCTCTTCCAGCATCTCAGTAACTAATACAGAAAGGAATACGAGCAATCCTGAATCCAACAGAATACATCTCTTCATTTCAGGCATGTTGCATTTAAATAATTATAATTTGTCCGTAGTAATTCCCTAAAACTAAAAGAGCCACCTCAATATTCCACGTCTTTTAAAGAGCTGAGCAAATCCTATTTCCTTGATAAAAATTTTCACACAGCTTCTAAACTGCATCAGTCTCCTCTTTCTTGAATCTCCTTCAGAAACACAAGTTATCTTTACCTAGTTATGTACTCTCTCATATTGTATTATTACTGCTATGACTCTTTCTTTAAGCTCTGTGAGGCCTGAGCTCTTAAATTGTGCTTTTTAAAATCTGACCTAACATCAGTCAAAAAGTTAGGCATATAGAAAACCAAAAACTCTCATTATATATGGTAAAGAAATAGACCTCATTAATTTATAATTCTACATAATGTTATTTTCTCTCCAAATATTTTTCTATGGTGTTGAGTAAAACACTATCAAAAACAACTTTTCTGGAAGTAATTTAATTGCCTCTAGTTGAGTAATGTTTATTTTTAACAAACATATTACTCATATTCTGAACACAAAATATTTTAACACAATCATAATTCTATTAATATTTTTAAAGACAATAATCCTTTAGTTTCTACTAAAATTGCCATTTTATAAGTTAATACTAATATTTTAAAAATATTGTTCCGTTAAACATAAAACTGACATCTCTTTAGATGAAAGTAATGAGAAACATCTACCCATTAGCATATAGAAAATGTCAATCACTATTTCTAAAGAAATTTTAAGTAAACAACTATTTCATAGGTAGGTTTGGGAGACTTTCTTATAATTTAGGTAAAATCCTCCTACACGTTTCTTTTATTGCTTTCTTTAGGTGAATGCTAGAAATGTGCAGATCTAATGCTAATATATTAAATTATTATTCATTTAAGACATTCCAAGTATCATAAGTTTTCTTTTTAGCAAAGTCTGTAGTTGATGCATTAACATTTATTACAGGTAGTCACCTATGTAATGGCACTCAGTTTGAAAAACATCAAGTTAATTCTTGACTGTTAGAGGTGACTCAGTATCTTTAATATATTTTAAAAGATGACCTCAATTCAAGAAAAATGTCAACATAGCCATTTAAAGAATTTTGCAAAATATCTAAAGAAGGTTTAATCAGGCTTGAATTTTTCCAATAATGTAGTCAAAGCACTGCTCAAATCTGGTAGGAGATAGGGCAGAAACATTTCTTTAATTTTTGTTCTGTGAAATCAGTGGCCAAAATAAGACTTTTTCCCTTGTCACTTTTCGTCATATTCTGAAAAGATTGTGGCCAGAATATGTTCAAGCCTAAATTCAATAAAATATATTAAACATATGATGCTTATATTTTTGTGAATGTTGATTATTTTTATTTGAGATCATTCACATATGTACAAATTAATCAAAGTATTTTAAGGTGAAAAAACTATTTTTGTAATAAAAGACAATTTGTGAAACAACCTGCTTACGTTTTTCAGATTTCACTTTAATAGTAATTGAATTCTGATTCCATTCCCAGGAAACCACATTATTTTAAGTCATTGCTTATGCCACCTTTCACCATTTTTGCAGGTACTGCTCTGAAGTCGCCATGACCTCTAACCTAGATGGCTGCAATACCTACTACGACTTCTCCCTGCCTCCACGTTTGCCTCTCTACATTCTATTCTCAACAAGGCAACAAGGATGATACACTTAAAACATACAAGTCACATCATGTCAACTCGTGTTACTCTGAAGCTCTAACAGATTTTCATCTTCTCAGGATGGAAATGAAGAGTTATTAGAATACCATAAAGAGACTATGTTATGTGTTCCCCAAATGCCACACCCCTACTATACTGGCTTCATATTATACTCTCACCCTTTCTCTTTCTGCTCGAAGCTGTTAGTTGTCTTGCTATGTCTCCACCATAATATATATGTTGCTAACTCATGGCCTTTATGCATATGGTTCTGATAATCTTCTTCCTCAGATAATGTTTCACACTCACTTTATCCTTTAGGTGTTTCTGCTATATGTCACCTATCAGTGAAATCTACACTGGCCACCATATAGCATGCCCTCATCCCCCAACCATGCCTTGGCACCATCTCCCCAATTTATTGCTTTAATTTTCCTCATACAATTTATTGCCACTTGACTTGACACATATTTACTCATCTGTTTATTGTCAGTCAATCACCAGAATATTTAATGAATACAGAATAAATATGTGTTAAATGAATGAATAAATTAATACATAAAAGACAGGAGTTGAGTTTTACTTTTATACCAGAGGCAGATAATCTAAAGCCCTCAGACTAAATCTAGCCAGCCATTTGTTTTCTATAAGTACATAAAATTTTATTGAAAAGAGTCTTCCAAATTTGTTAACATATTGTTTATGGCAACTTTTACACAATGGCAGAGTTGAATAGTTGTGACAGAATGGGAAGTTAGCAAAGACAAAAATATTAAGTGCCTCCTCAAAGAAAAGGTTTGCTCACCTTTTAACTTTTGTTAAATCTTCACATAAACGACTTTTATTCTCCTACTCTTCATTTTCAAATGGGCAAGAGTAGCTGTTTTTGTATCATTCAATGTTTTCAGCAGTGATTGAAATAAGATTTTGGTAATTTGTGGAAACCAAGATTTACCTTAGGTAAGGGAACGTAGTTTTGGCATCACAGTTTTCACATGAAAATTGGTGACTGCATAATGAGAAGTTTCATATTTCTGTAACCATTCTCTGGGAAATATTCCCTAACTATACTGATAAAACTGATACAAAAATACCACAGGCTAGCCATTTAATGAAAGGTGTTAAAGAGATCATTTGAAAAATAAAAGGGAAGCAATTTGGATGCGAGAGATGACATTTTACTCAGATATGTTGCTTTATCTTTCATCTTCCTCAACTTACATGGACAAGGACATGTAATGTTTACTTCCACTGAGCAATTAAATATTTAATGAGAAAGAACACTAATTGGTAGGTAATGCTGTCATTGATTGTTTCCTAACCAGTTAGTAATTGCATATAAAAGTCATATATTAGGGACTTGACTAACAATACAAATTACTCTGCCAAAAATGGCATATCATTATCACCAAATTTATGTTGAAGCTGTCTTCATTTTCCACTATGGTTTTGAAACCTTAGTAGAAGAAAGGACACTAAATTTAAGTTGACTGTTTCCATGGTTTTTTTTTCTAAATGCATTTGATTGTTCAATTGCTAAAGCCATGTATTCTTTAAGATCTGTGCTTATATGTAGAATATCTTGAGGGAATATGATTTACTGCCCCGGTTTCTGGAAAATGAACTAATATGATAAATGAAGTAGGATGAAGTTCTTGGATGGAAACAATCAAATTGTCAATAATTTTACATTTAGTCTTAAGAAATATATGCCATTATCAACAAATCTAACGAAAGAATACAATAAAAGAACTTTTATCTTAAAATTGATGATTTTGAATTTTGTGATAATTCAGTTAAACAACTACCTCTGAATTTTCTTTATTTGGCTTAGTGTATTATTATAGGTTGCCCTTACTTGTATTCCCTGTATAGGTTAAGAAATATAACTTTTCCACCCATTCCAAAAGACTCCCTTTGTGGTCCAGACCACTAACTGCTCTTTATCTCAATAGTTAACCACTATCCTGATACATAATCAAGTCCTTGAATTTCTTTACGTTTTGTCAAGCAAATGTGTATCCTGAGACACCAGAATATAGTTTCCCCATTTTTGCTGTGTCTTAATCTCCACGATTTTCTTTTCCTTTTTCTTTCTAATTTTTTTTTTAGGAAACTGTAAAGTTTGCCTTGGAGAGTTTTCCTGAATCTCAGTCAGGCTGATTATAAACTCATGGTACACTCTAATATATTTCAGAAAAGGATTTGATTAAAGTCTTCAGATGATTTCTTTTAACAGGAGGCTCAGTATATCTGCCTTCTGGCTTTTATTTTTATTTTTCTCCCAGCAATTTATTGCCTGCTAATTGTTCATTTCATCTTCTATTTGGTGTTAAAAAGTGTTTGCAATTTAATTTTATCATTATATTTTTTCAGGTGTAATCATTTTGCAAAGGAATAGTACCTTTCATCTAATATTTGATTATCCAATGATACAGTTCACATCTCGATCCTTTCTGTCATTTAATCGTTTTCCAAAAGTGATTTGGATCACTGTCATTTCAGCAGTTGATCAATTATTAGTTTTCACATTTATATAAACTCATGGATTTATGATGAGTTTCAATTCATTGTGCCCCTTACCCTTACTGAAGTTCAATTTGTCCCATCTATGATGAGCAAAACATCAGAAAGTTGGCTCTTGAATTCTTCAGGCATGATCCTAGCGGTCATTGATAGCTTCCTTGCTATCTGTTTTGTCAAGATGGTCTATAGTCAATCTTGTACATTTTCTTCCATAGGCATGAACACGTCTATTTCTCCACAAAACACACTCTCTTTTAAATTGGACAGTACTACAATCTGAGTTTATTATATTTTCTAGTTCTTTTCAGGGGATTTAGGATTAATAGATAAAGACAAAGTTACACAGATAAAATGCTTGTGAGGCCATACTGATATTTCCATCTTCATTTCCAGTTCAAAATTATGAGATTTTTGCAAGACTTCTTTTATATTACCTCTTTGTTGCAATTCACACGCCATGATAATTCTAACTCTCAAAATACAAGAGAAGATAGAATGAGAATATCCTGTAATTACTCATTTGCTTCATTTCTCATTGTACATACAACTGTCTCAGAATAACAATACTAATACTGCCATCTCCAATTATGATTACTAACTAGAGTTTTCTTATTTTGTTTTGCATTTCTCTATTCTCCAATTTATATTATTTCTACATTTACGATTTGTATCTTCTTTCCTTGTTCCTGATAAGTCTGACTAGAAGATTATAAATTGTATTAGTCTTCTGAAAGTACACATGTTGGGTAAATTGATTTTATTTATCTATTATTTTGTAGGGTCAAGTATTCTAAGTGTGAAATGTAGATCAGTGTGGCTTTCTCTCATGCTTTCCTGTCAGCCTTGCTGACTTTATTTTATTTTTATTTTCTAGGCTTTCAGCTATTCATCCATTAAAGGTCAAACAAAAATTGCTCCTCAATGTCTTCCCATCTATTTTTAAGGTGGTTTTAAAATATATTCCTTATTTTAAAAGATTTTACTCACTTATGATTACAAGTTAATTGCCAAGTGAATTTAAATATGGCTTGAATGTTTCTCAACAGATAGCTGTAAATAGGTTAGTTTACCAATGGTTCATTAAAAAAAAAGACTTAGTTATAATCCTGAACTGTAATGATATAATTAAATAATACTTTAGAACAGTGCCTAGTACAACTTAGGAGCTCAGGAAATGTTAGCCAATGTAATTTTCATCTTTTTTAAACTAAAAATGCCCGTGTATGTGATGCTGTTTGTGAAATACTTGTCATGTGTATTGTAAATTTTTTTTTGGAAATAAATAGCTCAGATGAGGTAATCGTAAAGTTTTCATTAATGTGACTTCCAAGCCAGTTTTATACTACAGTCACTGAAAAGAATAGGTATGTGACAGATTTTGCTTAGAAAACATTTCTAAATTAATAGAATAAAGTAGGGAACCATTTGAAATTATTTTTAGTAGAAATCTGCGAGATTGGGATTTATGTTAATGTGGTCCCCCATTGTAACCCCAAGGGTTCAGCGTAGAAGCTGAGAATTAGCTATATTAGAAAGAAATAATTTCATAGTGACTATTTTTAAAAACAATAATTTCAAGTTTCATGAAACTATATGGGAGTTTTGAAAGCATTTCCCGAGTTAGATCTCAAAATATTTTTCTTTTAAAAGTGAAATAAAAAGTTTGATATAATAAAAAATCAAATAAGTCCAATGTTTGACCTTTTAAAATTGAGACAATGTTAAGAAAGAAAAGGTTATCGAAAAATACAGAGACAGAGTTGAAGGAAAGAATCATTTATGGAAAAAAGAAAACTAATACAAAAATAGGCATTAACAAACTATAATGTACCATACAGTGTAATGTTTGGAAATAAAGTTAATAATAAATTAACTGAAAGAGTATGGAAGTTTACATATTTTCATTGTATTTGTGAAAGAGAAACACCTATTCATTGTCATCTTTTTACTACATTTAAACAGTATTTTACATTATGTGTCCACTGCTACTGATAGCCATAAATTAATTAGTTTAAGATGACATTTCAAAACTTAATACCCAAGTTTTGTCACCATTCTGTAAAGGTTAAAATGATATGTCAACGCTTTCTTGGAGCAATTGAAAGGCTAGCAATAAGTAATAGTTCAAGCCTCATGACAGTTGACACCAGGTTTCTTTGTGATCCCCTTCAAAACTACCAGAATGTTAAATTACTTCCAACTACAGTTGTATTTTTCATATACATTTCATGACTTCAACATTTTGTCTTAATCATAATCTTTTAAAGCTAGACTTATTTAACTTCACATTAGTTTTACCTTGATCATTTTTACGTGCAAATTCTAAAGGGGATGTTTAAATATAAATATTATTGAGTGCATTACTTACCTTGACTCTTAGCTTGTTGGGATCGGTCATTAGACCCGTTATCTGTTCCTGTCGCTTTAGCCTCCTAACTCCTAGCCACTATGTGTGAGTGCATCTCCATCCACATTGGCCAGCCTGGTGTCCAGACTGGCAACTCCAGCTGATAACTCTACTGCCTGGAACATGGCATCCAGCACCATGGCCAGATGCCAAGTGACAAGACAAGACAATTCGAGGGGGAGATGACTCCTTTAACACTTTCTTCAGTGAGACAGGCACTGAAAAGCATGTGCCCAGGACCGTGTTTGTAGACCTGGAACCCGCCGTTATTAACACAGTTTACACTGACACCTACTAGCCACCTCTTCCACCCTGAGAAGCTCATCCCAGATAAGGAAGATGCTGCCAGTGGCCATGCATGAGGCCACTACATCATTGACAAGGAGATCTTTGACCCCATCTTGGACTGAGTTCACAAGCTGGCTGATCAGTGCACAGGTCTTTAGGGCTTCTTAGTTTTCCACAGTTTTGGTGAACAGACTGGTTCTGGGTTCAACTCCCTGCTGATGGTACGTCTTTCTGTTGATTATAACAAGAAGTCCAAGCTGCAGTTCTCCATTTACTCAGCAACCCCCCATCCTCCCGGTTTCCACAGCAGTAGCTGAGCTCTACAACTCCATCCTCACCACCCACACCACCCTAGAGCACTAAGACTGTGCCTTCATAGTAGACAGTGAGGCCATCTATGACATCTACCATTTGGTTATCCAGTGATATAGTTCATATAGGAAAGGATGAAAAAACACCTCGACCCTTTCTATCATTTAATCAGTTTTCCAAAAGTGATTTGGATGACTTTTGGAAAGCTCAATATTCAGTGTCCAAACTACACTAACCTTAACCATCTCATCGGCCAGATTGTGTCCTCTGTCACTGCTTCCCTCAGATTTGATGGTGCCCTGAATATTGATCTGACAGAATTCCAGACCAATCTAGTGCCATATACCCACATCCACTTCCCTCTGGTCATGTGTGCCCCTGTCATCTCTGCTGAAAAAGCCTACCATGAACAGTTTTCTGTAGTAGAGATCACCAATGCTTATTTTGATCCAGCCAACCAGATGGTAAGATGTGATCCACACCATGGTAAATACATAACTTGCGGCCTATTGTACCCTGGTGACAAGGTTCCCAAAGACTTCAGTGCTGCCACTGACACCATCAAAAACAAATGCAGCATCCAGTTTGTGGATTGCTGTCCCTCTGGCTTCAAGGTTGGCATTAGTTACCAACTTCCCACTGTGGTACCTGTTGGAGCCCCGTCCAAAGGACAGAGAGCTGTGTGCATACTGAGCAACATCACAGCCATTACTGAGGTGTGGGCTCACCTGGACCACAAGTTTTACCTGATGAATGCCAAGTTCCTTTGTTCACTATTCCGTGGGTGAAGGGATGGAGGAAGGAGAGTTTTCTGAGGCCCACAAGGACATGGTTGTCCTTAAGAAGGATTATGAAGTGGTTAGTGTGGATTCTGTTGAAGGAGAGGATGAGAAGGAAGGAGAGGAATACTAATTATCCATTGCCTTCAGCCCTGCAGCATGTTATATCCGCAGAATTTCAACTTCAACATCAGCTGACAGGCATCCAGGCTTTTCAGTTAGATTGTTTGCACTCAGCAGTGATCATGTCTTTTCCATGTGTACCTGTAAAATTTTTTCTTCATGTCTCAAAGTGAAGGCCTTAGAATAAAAAATGAATAAAATAAATAAATATGAATATTATTCAATTATACAGGATATGTTTTAGTTTCATGAAGAGATTAATGTAGCCCCTATAAGTAATGAGAATTCATACCACCATTCACTGGATTTGGATATATAGTTATTTCATGTTTTGGCAAACATGAAATATGAGAAAGATCAGAATAGAAGATGAATGTATATTAATAAGGATAGTATTTTATGAATACATAGGATCTTTTATATATCCCTATCCATTATGTAACTCAATCTATCATCTATATCCAGGGTCTGCAAACAACATCCTCTAGGCCAAATCTGGCTTGCTGCCTGTTTTCATAAATAAAGCTTTACTGAAACACGGCCATACTCTTTTGTTTACATATTATCCATGACTGCTTACCTATTACAGTGGCAAAGTTGAGCAGTTATGACAAATCCACAAGCCATTTAAAATACATATAGCTGGTCAGGAATGGTGGCTCATACCTGTAATCTCAACACTTCGGGAGGCCAAGGCAGGCAGATGAATGAGGCCAGGAACTTGAGACCAGACTGAACAACACGGCAAAACCCCATCTCTACTAAAAAAGTACAAAAATTAGCCAGGTATGTAATTACAGCAGGGCACACACCTGTAATCCCAGGTACTCTGGAGGCTGAGGCAAGAGAATCACGAGCCTGGGAGGCGGAAGCTGCAGTGAGCCGAGATAACACCATTGCACTCCAGCCTGGGCGAAAGACTGAGACCCTGTCTCAAATAAATAAATAAATAAACAAATAAATAATAAAATAATACATATAGTCCTTTGCAGAAAAAAGTTTTCTTATGTCTAATCTGTAACATCAATATTAATATATGTATCTAATCATCTATCTAATCTCTTAATATATATGTATACATACATACACAAATGTGTATGCATACCTATATATGTGTGTCTGAATGTATTTATACATATGTATATATTACTCTGAATACATTCATTCTTCCAAAAAGGGCTTCTGATGGCATACACATTTGAAACAGAAATAACACTATAAAATAGAAGCAAGACAACAACAAAATTCACAAAAACCAAAAAGAGCAATATTTTAGAAATGATGATTTGTTCAATTTGAGACTTATTTTTGGTCTGAGATTTCTGGCAGGTATGACAATAAACAAAATATTGAGCTAATTGTTCTAATTAGAAAATGTGGTAAATTAAAGCAAATTCATAATAACACTAGAGTAATTTCCTTCTTATATTCTTCTGTAGATTTACGGATCACAGTCAAGTTGACCATAGAAATATAATCTCTCTTTGTTTTTTTGAAGACTTGAGTTTTAATACAGAGTGCCTTATAAAGCATATTTCCTGAGGGCTTTATCAGTCAACAAATATACAATAAACTGAAGTTCACTTCATGTGATAGGAAAAAATCTATGATAATATAAGGAGACATATAATTCAATTGTGAAAATTAACATTTTTACATTTTCAGTAATAAAGGAAAATATTTGTAGTAACCTATTTAAATGGGATAAGTAAATATATATTTTGAGTGTCATTTTTACTTTCTATTTTTTATGCCTGAATGCTAAAGTTAACATGTATTTTCACACAAAAAAAGTCTAATATGAAGGGTTTATATAAATGAGTTTAGTAATATTTTGACTCCATTTAGCTCAGAAAAATGTTGAGTATTAAATTGTAAGGGTGAAAATAATACAAAAACTAAGAACTGTTGATTGATAGTGCCCTAATCTTTCCCTTGTAAGAAGGAAAATCAATGCACTTATAATTTCTTATTGAGTTGCAATATTCTACAATAATATGTTAACATAATTTTGATCATCATGTTGACAACTCATGGATTAAAGTTGACTTTATGTGATGTGATTGTTATAAATATTAGATTTTTACTTTCTCCGTATTGCAATGGATAATCTTATGTATTAAGTAGAATAACTAGGAGAAAAATATGTTTTTCATTATTTCATGTAGCGAAGTTGGTAAGTTTTATACACTTGTTATTTGTTGTTAAAATATAAAGATGCAGCTAAATGAAGAGAATAGAATCCTTTTTCTTCAAGAAACTATGGCTATTATTATTAAATAATTATCTGGCTAAGTATAGTAATGCAGCAAAAAGATTTTTTAATGTGCTCTTAACACTTAGGGGGAATAATAGAAAAAAAAATATTGCCTCACTTCTTAAAAATGTCAGCAGATATTTTACTACTGTTGTTAAAAACTCTCTTTGGAGCCAGGCACAGTGGCTCACACCTGTAATTCCCGCACTTTGGGAGGCTCTGGCGGCTGAATCATTTGGCCAGGAGTTTGAGACCAGCCTGGCCAACATGGTGAAACCCCTGTCTCTACTAAAAATATGGGAAAATTAGCCAGGCACAGGGGCATACGCCTGTAATCCCAGCTACCTGGGAGGCTGAGACACGAGAATTGCTTGAACTCGGGAGGCAGAAGTTGTGGAAGCTGAGATGGCACACTGCACTTCAGCCTGGGTGACAGAGCAAGAATCTGTCAAAAGAAAAAACAAAACTCTTTGGCCAATTTGGCAGCACAACTGTGTCTACCACTGTGACATACTCTGTGAAAACATCACAGAGACCCGAATGTCAGTTTTCACAAGTGAGAAAGGAGACTCAGGGGCATATGTTTATGTATTGAATTTTATGTATTGAATGGAGAAATGGTTTTTGTTTGCTTTGGTTTTCTTTGGTTTTTTTTTTTTGGAGGCGGAGTCTCACTCTGTCACCCAGGCTGGAGTGCAGTGACGTGCTCTCAGCTCACTGCAACCTCTGCCTCCTGGATTCAAGCGATTCTCCCGCCTCAGCCTCTCAAGTAGCTGGGACTACAGGTATGTGCCACCACGCCTAGCTAATTTTTTGTGTTTTGGTAGAGACGGGGTTTCACCGTGTTGCCCATGCTGGTCTTGAACTCCTGAGCTCAGGCAATCTGCCCGCCTTGGCCTCCCAAAGTGCTAGGATTATAGGCATGAGGCACTGCGCCTGGCCAAGAAATGGTTTTTCATATAATCTCCATTGTCTCGTCATGATACCAATAGCCCTTTTTCTTTTTGGAGGGAATGTTGTTATTTTATGATTACTCTCCTTTTTAGGAAATGAGACATGATCTACTTTCTCATGCCTGCTCCCTCTGTCACATTTATATGCTCGATACAAAAAAAAAAAAAAAAGGAAAAAGAAAAGTAAATAGTTTTGACAAGTTAGGCAAGTTTGCCTAGACATTAATTTTAAACAGACAGCCTTTGACTAATAACTACATTTAGGGGGAATACTTTATTTTCTCGGAAGTAAAAATAAATTACATAAAGCTATTACTAGACTTAAAGAGGCATGTATTCGTGTTTTCCTTTTGTTTTATTGTTTTGATAAATCTTTAAGGAAATAATAGTAACAGAAACAGCAATAAGTAACAATAATAGTTGGCATCACTTAATTGAACTCTTATTCTGTACAAAACTTTCTTCTAAATACATTATATGCACTATCACAGGGAGGTATTTACTAATTATATTCCCATTTTCCCAACAAGGAAAGAAGACACAGAAATGCGTATTAACGTGACCAAGTTCACACCATTAGTGAGAGGATGAGCCAGAATTCCAACTGAGGTAGTCAGGTTCCAGAGAAGCCGCATTACTTCTCACTAAACGAAATGTCTTTTTTGAAAATTCTAAATTCACTGTTGTGGGTCAATGACTATATTAATTACACTGAGAGCTACATAGCAGAAGGTAAGCTTTTCTTGCTTAATTTGCTTAAATAAATAAAACTTTTACAACTGTGGCAAGATAGACATTAAAATTACTTTATAAGCAATTCATGTCAAGTAGAAAGTTTGAGCTAATTCTATCCTTTTAGAAAATAACCTGATCCTGTTTAACAGATATTGTAAGATACAATAGCTAATCCATATAGAATGTTTACCTTGTGTCAAGCACTTGTTTCAGTAAGTGAAAAGTGAAACAATTTCTATTGTGTTACTGTTTTATCAAGCAAATGTAATCTTTCAGAGTCCATTATAAACAGCACATTCTGATCCACGCTTAAACTATGAAAAATATCTTTTTGAAACATTCAAAAGGAGAGGTTTTTTTTGGTTATGAATGTTTGCAAGTCCAAAACTGCATTCAATGCTAGCAAAAGATAATTTATAGCTCGTGTTTCACTTATAATATTGTCTATCTTTTTTCCTGCCAAAATTCGGGTCATTCATAATAGCAAGTTATGCATTTTATGGGACATTAATCAGGCAATCAGCTGTTGCAGGATATTAAAAAGGGCCTTGCAACAGAAGAAGAGTGAGTAGAAGATTTCTTAGGCAAACTCAATTATAGATACAGCACTTCATTTGTTTCAGTTCAGATTTTTATCATACTCTTTTGTTGTGTACCATACTTTATGTTTGTGCTCATGTATAGTTAAATGCCAAATCTGATTCCCTAAAATACAAGTCAATTATATATTTAAGTAATCATTTTCCTCTGAAGTTGATTTGCAAGTGGTTTTCAAGAAAATTAAAGTGATCCGTAGTTTGTTAGTGGTGTCCTTGTTCCCATGGTGAAGACTAACAATATAGATATTGGATTTAAAATTCATTTTGGTTCAAGCTAGTCTCTTACTTAACTTTTGACTTATTAAAACTCTGTACATTCCTTAGCTTTTTGTTGTACCTTTAATACCTTTACTCCCTTATTTCATAACAATATGATTTTTCTCACATTTCATAGCTGTTCACAGCTGTGTAATGTTTATTACAGTTAGGGTGGATAAACTGCTAGCATCTAGGCAATGACTGAGGAGAGGAGATGTATGTCACTGTAGGCTGGCCCTTAGTGAGAAAGATGTGTCAGCCTTCTCTTTTTCTCCTTTATTAAAAGCTGGAATGTTGGCTTAGTGACTAGGTATCTTCATCTAAACAGGTAATCCATCCTAGGGATAGTACAACTACACTTGGGGGAAACCTGAGTCTTCAACACCTCAAAATTTTGATATTTGCCTTTAAAAAAAAATTTAGATTATTACAGAAGGAAAACATGAACTCCAATTTTGGAGTTCCTTGCTAAAGTCACCTATTATTTATTATATCCAAGACAAATGTTGGTACAAACGTGTTAACATACTACAAAAACAAAACCAAAAAACAATAAACAATCTAAAATCTAAATGACAGCCCCACTAGTAGATTAAAGATTAGGTAGGAAAAAGGACTTAGATACTACTCAGATCCTTGTTAAGTTATGGTAAGACTGTTCCCATATATATTTTTTTGTTTTGTTTGTTTTTTTTGAGACGGAGTTTTGCTCTGTTGCCCAGGCTGGAGTGCCGTGACTCGATCTCGGCTCACTGCAAGCTCCGCCTCCCGGGTTCACGCGATTCTCCTGCCTCAGCCTCCTGAGTAGCTGGGACTATAGGCGCCCGCTACCACACCTGGCTAATTTTTTTTTTGTATTTTTAGTAGAGACAGGGTTTCACCGTGTTAGCCAGGATGGTCTCGATCTTCTGACCTCGTGATGCACCCGCCTCAGCCTCCCAAAGTGCTGCCCTGGGATATTTTGAAAGACAAAGGATGTGCAAACTGAGCTTGAAAATTAACTAGAACTGGATGGAAAAAGCAACAACATGAGAAAAAATATTGTGTGATTGCATTTATTGCTTCTGTAATCAAAGTTCTACCATTGATGAACTAACACTGGTTGCAAAAATGATCCTGCTCTATAGACGAATTGGAGACAAGGCTGACTCTCTAATCCTTTCCCCAACACCTTGTACGAAGATTTCTGGGTCAGGTGTGGGAGCTAACCAATAGCAAATATTAAGTCATGCAAATTATTTTCTTCTCAGCCTAGTACTTCAGATGACCTCAAGGTGGCATGATGTGACTAAGTTTGGGCCAATGAAATATAAGCAGAATATTTGCAGAATAATTTATTTCAAAGAATAGAATATGAGGAGCTTTCCCTCTCTTTCCTTTTTTTTTTTTTTTTTTAACCTGATGGCAGGATGTCACCAAGCAATAGCATGTGGGAATGTGGGAACGGCAAAACTCAAAAATGGATGGAGACTTGGTTTCTGACACCATCAAGCCCGCCAGATCAGCCATATTGTTAAGTGAGAGAGAAAACTAGATTAAAATACTGTTTGGGGAGTCTCTTTTATAGCTGCTTCACCCACACCCAATTATGTATTTTACCAGATTAACAAATACTAAACTATTGGGTAATGAATCTAAAACCTTGTAAATAAGAAGTACATTTTATTAATTATAATTTTCCTATATTCATCTAATAAATTCTTTTCTTTTTTTTTTTTTTTTTTTTGAGACAGAGTCATACTCTGTCACCCAGGCTGCAGTACAGTGGCGTGATCTTGGCTCACTGCAGCCTCCACCTCCTGGGTTCAAGCGATTCTCCTGTCTCAGCCTCCCAAGTAGCTGGGACTACAGGCACATGCTACCACACCTGGCTAATTTTTTGTATTTTTAGTACAGACAGGGTTTTACCATGTTAGCCAGGATGGTCGCGGTCTCCTGACCTCATGATCTGCCTGCCTCAGCCTCCCAAAGAGCTGGGACTACAAGTGTGAGCCACAGAGCCTGGCATCTGTTAATGATTTCTATACTCCCATTTACCTTTTATTATTCTGTCTACGTATCTATCATAACCATGCTTACATAAATATATTTATAGTGGTCACTGAATCACCATATTTGTGTCTTTTGTGTGTGAGTTAAAATTTTTGCATGCATATGAGTCTGTAAATAATTTTACATAGAGCATGCTTTATAATCTAGATAAATATTGTTTTTATTACTATTCCAAACCCAACCATATGAGAAAAATAGAATACATGGGAAAAAATAGAAATTGGCTGTCTGCAGTGATATGGTTTGGCTGTGTCCCCAACCGAAATCTCATCTTGAATTGTAGCTCTTATAGTTCCCACACGTCATGGAGGGACCCCATAGGAGGTAACTGAATCATGGTGATGGTTCTTTCCTGTGCTGTTCTCGTGATAGTGAATAAGCCTTACGAAATCTGATGGTTTCATAAAGGAGAGTTCTCCTCCACAAGCTCTCTTGCCTGCCACCATGTAAGACGTGACTTTGCTCCTCAGTCGCCTTCTGTCTTAATTGTAAGGCCTCCCCAGCTTTGTGGAACTGTTAGTCAATTAAACCTTTTTCCTCTGTCAATTACTCAGTGTCAGGATAGGTCTTTATTAACAGCATGAGAACAAACTAATACATGCAGAAACAAATTACACAAAAGAAGACAATTTCTCTCCTCTTGAAATTCAAAGTTCTGATGTAGTGCTAATAGGTCTCTATGTATTAAATAATAAAATCCATGTTTTCTGCTTTTCCAGCACTTGTGTCTCCCACTAAGTTTGGGGTTTGATTTGGTTTTATGCTCCTTTTAACAGCTTTTGCAAAGATGTACTTATTATGTAGCACTTAACTATCTCAGTTTAGGGGATGTGATGCTTAACAGAGATAAACAGGATATGTGGGGTGAATGGTCTAAATATCCAGGATGACAGTGTTATACATAACTGTCATTAAATGAATATTTTGTAAGATTGTAAAACATTGAGTACTTGTCTCTTATCATCTAGCTCCCCCCTATAATAATATCAGATGGCTTTATAGAAATCATGTATTTCATTTAATACAATGCAAATGTATTAGGGAGTTGAAAGAAAACAAATAGTAAATATATGCTATGCTTGTTTTGTTTTGTCCTGTTTTTAACTTTTCTCTTAAATAGTAAAACAAAATATGTGTTTACAAATATATTATGAAAATCCTACTTTAAATTATTTATTAATATATTGTAGAGCAAAAAAGACACTAAAACAGTGTTGCAACTAAAACTATAAAATATTAAATGTAAAATATTAAATGTAATAAGAAAATCAATTCTCATGTTTATGCAATTAATATGTTCTGAACAGTCTTGCAAAATTTTAATGTTGCATTGTCAAAATAGTATTTTGCTATCACTATAGATTTTAGAAGTGCATAGTAAAAAATTACATATTACCATTGAAACTATTTTACAGCTGGATTAGTCTAACTGAACGCTTAAATGTTTACTAGGACCACAAATTTACAAGACATTGGTGTTGAAGGTAAATTGGTGAACAAAACCAAATTATTTCCTCTGGGAACTTGTATTCCAGCTGTAGGTTGCAATTGTTAAATATATATGTCATCTTAGACGGGCTCTTTAAAGCAGGAAACAGAGCTACTGGGGTGAGAATGTGCTTTAGGTGGAGTAATCAAGGAAAGATTATGTGATGCGGTGACATTTGAACAGTGGCCATAAGGAAATAAGAGAGCATATGGTACAGGATCTAAGGGGAGAAAGTTGGAGCCAGACAGATGAGGAAGTGGAAGCACCTAAAACTAATTACCCTTACTGTGCAAAAACCATAAGGATGAGGCCAGCATGGGAGGTGTGGAGAGAGCAGGGGGTGGCAGTGATGGGAAATGAAGTCAGAAAGGGAACCAGGGGGGTAATTTTGCTCTGAGTTAGGTATAACATTTTTGGAAGGTTTTAAATGAAGTAATTTACAACCTACTGATAGGGACAGGGAGCAGAGAAGTTCTAGGCAGACAGGGGCAGTTCCCTGGCAAAGCCACACCCTCGCCAAAAAGCCTGAGACCCTAACCCAAAGTGAAAACTTCTATCCCTGTTTTCCCACTCAAATGTTGCCTTTTCCTAAACCACCCATGGCCCCACCCCACCCTGTTTTGTGCCTATAAAGACCACAGACTCAGCTGGCATAGGGAGAAGCAACTGGACACTGGGGACTATGGCCGGATTATGGAGAGAAAAGGCTTGACCTCAGAGGGACAGCTTGACGATGTAACTTCAGAGAAGAGTGTGACCAGAGACGTTAAACTTTGGGGGAAGATTACCTACATCCCCTCCTCCTCCGCTTTTCAGCTCCCCTTCCTGCTGATATCCACTTACCTTGGCAATAACACCCCCACATTCGCCATCCTTCAATTCGTTTTGTGAGACCTCATTTTTCCTGGATGCCAGACAAGAGCTCAAAAGTCATGGGTGTGGATGCAAAAGGCTGTCACAGCGACCCTTTGTCCTTGCTGGAAGAAGGCAGCCACCAAACGCAAAATGGCAGAGGCCCACTGAGTGGTCAACACTGAAGCCATCTGCAGATGGCAGAGCTAAAACAGCACTGTGACAGGCCTCTGGGGCGTTGGGAGTAACAGGCACCCCGCCTGGATGCTGCTGCGAGGCACAGTTTGCTCCTGCCTGCACCCACAAGCACTCACTCCGGCTCTTGCACCCACTCACCTGCTCCACGATGGGTGGAACATAGTGTGTCCGAGTGAGTGGAGCTTGATCCCACTGGTGCAGAGGCAGCCAGCCTCTTCCAGCGCTCCTGCACGCCAGTTCCCACCTCTTTCGCTCACACACTCCCTCCTGCTAGGAGTTGAGAGCAGCAGGCTGAGTAAGCAAGGCACCCCTGTTGCGAGTCCTCAGAAGGGATCAGGGAAATACTCGGTTTCACTACCTTATGTTTCGGAAGACCCATCCCTGCCTACGGTTCAAGTAGACTCTGTTAGATCCAGGAGAAAACAATGAAAGCATGTAGGAAGGTCCTGCAATAAACAAGAATGAGTGGAGTAAATCTTACTTCAGGGTTATAGCCACTGAGCTGATGAAACATAGTCACACTCTGCATGTAATAAAATACAACATCCAAGGGACCTGCTGAGATGCACTCATTTCTAGACTTGCAGGATTCCAGGACGTTTCCTCAACCCTCCTTTATGGCTCATCTATCATGAAGTTTCCAAGTTCATGCGTTCAAAGAAAGGAATAAAGAAATTTTCTTCAGACCCATTCTTCTTTGCATCTTGCAACCTAAACCTTTTCTAACACAAGGGAATATACATATGTTTTGCCCACTGGCTTTAAGCAGATGGAGTAGTCCACCACAGAAAGACCAAAACTCAAATGAATATCTCAAGGATTTTTCCTGTCACATTCTTTCCCTAATAAATAAATAAATATATAGAGAGAGCGATAGAAAAAATACGGCATAAATAAAAATATGCCCAGCCTATAGTCATTCTCATCTTGCCCCAGCAAAGGTGAAGATTGAAATAAATGTTTCTTCTAGAAATTATATATATAAAATACACAATAATATAAAATATAATATATACTGTTATATAGTATAGAGTATATACTATTATATTTAGTATAATATATAATATAATATATAGTTATATATAGTATATCATGTATTTTATTATATATTATATAATTATATATACATTATATATGTACATGTATATTATATATTTATGCAGATTATATATTATATATAAATGTAGTTTGTTTTTTCTAGAAATTATAATATATAGGATATATTATATATTATGTAAAGTATAGTACATATTAAACTCTATATATTATATATAATTATACATAATATATAATTAAATATATTTTCTATTATATATTCATATATAACACATAAAATATATAATAAATGTATAATATAAAATATATATAATGTCTAGAAAAAATATTTATTTCTATCTTCGTGTTTGCTGGTATAAGATGAGAATGAATATAGGTTGGAAATATTTTTATATGACATATATGACAGTAGTCTCCAGAATGGGTTGTATGCATCCCTAGCAGGTTTGTATGGGATACTCCACTGAGGTACAAAAAGCATATGATACAACTTTAACAGTTCAGTTTCCAATGTCTGGACTTTTCACAGTATCCATAAACATCTAGAGGCAAAAAGGGAAGGTTCTAAGGTTGGCAAAAATAGTGGGAGGCCTTTGAGTTGCTTTCATATGTACATCCCTGGTTTTGCAGAGTCTGAATTTGCAAGACAATGATCGCTGCTTTAATTCCCTTATAAATAGGGTTATAGCATGAATGATATCAGGAAATGACCCATTCATTCAACTGCATTGTCTTCAATTTCCTTTTTTTATGTCAGCTGATGGATTTTCAGTTTTTCTTTCTGAGTATCAAACTGAATTTTTATATTGTTTGAGGAAATGGAGCTGAACTCAGAGGACCGTTTTATATTAGAGATTCAAAAAAGTCTTCTGGTGTATAGGATTATAATTTTGTTTTAAATTTGATTTCTGCCTTTTAATCTTGTCAAATGAATCTCTAAGATTGGTTGCTATACTTAGTTTGTATCTTTGCATAGTTATCAATAAAGATAGCTGATTAAGACGAGAGCATTTTGAGAAGTTTTCTTTTTAAATATAGCCAAATTATTTATTGCATAGGTGACTCAAGGCAAAAATACTTTCTTCCTAGAAAGTCTCAAAGACAACTTTCCAGTTGTGGAATATCGTGGATGTAAGTGATGGTTTTAAAATGACAGCGGATAATGTTGCCCGAATTATCCCCCCAAAATTTACTCCCAGAGGTAGGCTAAGATAGCAAAAGATCTTTGCTGCCAAGGGCAGTTAAGGATGATGTTTTTGAGTGGTGTCTCCTGCCTCCTCATGAAATTGTGAACACATGAGTATGTGGACACATGGAGTTGCCTCCAGTCCCAGGCCCACCAACCTAAGACACCAGGCAGGCACCTGTGGGATTGGCTTTCCCAGCACTAACCAGGCAACAAAGGTTGAGATGACAAAAGCGCCTCGTGGAGGGGACTTATTAAGACACACTCCCCTGAGAATTTGGCATATTTGGAGCAAAGAGAGTGGGTCTTAGTAATCTATGTGTCTTGGGTTCTCCGTCCTTTTAGACTGGCCACATGATGTAATCTGACAATAACCCGTCTTGCTGGCAGGGACTAAGAGAAGGTGTTCTCACTTGGTCACAAAAGCCAGGCTCTCAAGGCATACAACAAGACAAAGGGGAACTTCATCCACTATGGTTTCTCAGGGACTCACAGTACAGTTTGTCTAAACCAACACCTATGGGATGTGAATCCAAAACTCACCAGTCTCTAAGCCCAGCTTGAGCAATGTGCTTCTAAGGGTTTTAGGTCTGTGTTTTATAGTTCCCTTCTTTATGACAAATAACATAGACAGAGACAAAGAAAAACAGAGACAATTTTCAGGAGGAGAAGCTTGAACAAATTCAAAAATTAAGTAGCACATACAATTGCACTACAAAACTCATAAAATACTTTTAGGTGTAAATCTTCCAACATATGTGCAATGTCTATATTCTAAACTGTAAAACAAAATATTTCATGTTTATTGATTAGCAGACATCATTATTATAAAGATGTCAATTCTCAATGTCATCTATAAAATCACTGCAACTAAAAAGCCAACAAAAAAGTACTGGAAGGATATTTTTAGTGTTGGAGAAGCTGATTTTAAATTTCAGGTAGAAACACAGATGAAGATGAAGAACAAAGTTAGGTTTCTTATATTTTCTGACTTCAAGACAAATCATTATCAGATTTCAAAACTACAGTAACCAAGACAGCATGATATTGAAGAATTTATGGACATGCAAATTTGTAGGAGAGAATAGAGAGTCAAGCAATAGAAATGCTAAATATAGTCAGCGATTTTCAATAAATTTGCAAAAATAATTAAGTATAAAAAATAAAATATTTCAATGAATTGTGCCGTAACTAATAGATAACCATATATAAAGGGATATTTTTATTACGGAATATACATTACATGTGACATATTGTATATGTTGTATATTCACATATAGTTACATATTTGTATAACTTTTATATAATTATATATGTTACATATTTACATATATTATATATAATTATATAAAAGTTATACAAATATATAACATAATTATATAAAAGTTATATAAATATATAACTATATATAAATATACAACATATACAATATGTCATATATAACATGTTCTGTAATAAATACATACTGATTATACATATGTGTATATATAGTTATATTTTTATATGCAACTTATATACACACAAATGTTCTTACATTTGTATATACAAATATATATTTTAATATATATACATATATATAACAGCCTCTTTTTATACCCCATATATACCTCATTTATACCTCACTTCCTATAAAAAACTTGAAACTACTTTTAGATCTAATGTAAGACAATATTTTTAAGCTTAAAATCTTGTAGAATTAAGCATACAAGAAAGTCTTTGGGACCTTGGCATAAGTAATGATTCCTTAGACATGATACCAAAAGCATATAAGAGAAAAAAATTGATAAATTGGTCTTTATAAAAATTTAAAACTTCTGTTGTCTGAAATATAGTGTTAGGAGAAAGGAGGGAGAAACTACATTTTGGGAAGAAATATTTGCAAATTATATAAAGGATCTGTATCCAGAATAAAAAACAAAAACTAAAACCTGCAAGCAATATGAAAACAAACAACCCATTTAAACAATGGATAAAAATCTGGGCCGGCCATGGTGGCTCACGCCTGTAATCCCAGCACTTTGTGAGGCTGAGGTGTGTGGATCAGGAGGTCAGGAGTTTGAGACCAGTCTAGCCAACATAGTGAAACCCCGTCTCTACTAAAAATACAAAAAAATAGCTGGGTGTGGTGGCACATGCCTGTAGTCCCAGCTACTCAGGAGGCTGAGGCAGGAGGATCGCTTGAACCTGGGAGATGGAGGTTACAGTGAGCCGAGATTGTGGCATTGCACTCCAGCTTCGGGGACGGTATGAGACTCTGTCTCAAAAAAAAAAAAAAAATCTGAACAAGTACTTCATCAGATAAGATATACAGATGGCAAATAAGCACAAGAATAGATGTTCAACATCATTTGTCATAAGGTATCGCAAAAGAAAAACTGGACAAATGTATCAAAAGACCCTGATTAAAACATCTAAACAAACAAACTGACAAAGAGAAATGTTGATAAGAACAAAAAGTTCAGAAATTCTCATGCACTATTGCTGAATATGCAAAATGTTACAGTTATTTTGGAAAGTAATTTGGGAGTCTTCTTAGAGCATCAAGCATACACTTGTGCTATGACTCTGTAATCCCACCCCTAGATACCTCTCCAAGTGAAACAAAATACTAAGTTTGCTAAGAAACCTATATCAGAATATTTATACCAGCTTTATTTTTAATATACCAATACTGGAAGCAAAACAAATGTATCTCAACTGAGAAATAAAAAAAAATGATGTTTGCTTACAATAGAATACTACTAAATGACAAAAAGTACAAACTATTGATACACACAACATCATAATGCATAAATAAGTGACACCCAAATCCTTTATAGCATGTGATTTTATTTATATGGTCTCTGTAAAATTATTGGGGCCTGAAACAATGAATGCTGGGTTAATGAAGAGGCTGGCTACAGCCACAAAGGACATTTCAAGAAATCTCTCCAATGATGGAGTTGGTGTATATTGTTGATTATTGTGGTGATTATCTGAGTGTACTCATTTGCCAAAACTCATGAAACTGTAAACTAAAACTGGTGAAATTTATTGGATATACATTATACCATAATAACACCAATGGAAAAATTCCTACATGATATAGTTACAATTGGTACTTAAACAGTCACCTGTTAAAATTTTCCTTTCTGATGCACATCCTTTTTGCTGTAATATATTTCAATTTGGATCATTTTCCTTCCTTAGTATTTCCTGTAGAGTAAATCTTCTGAGTGTTTCTTTTTGTTTTTCTTCTTGTCTTTGAGATGAGGTCTTATTCTGTCACCAAGGCCGGAATGCAGTGGTGCAATCATGGCTCACCATAGCCTCAAACTCCCTGGCCAGGTGATTCTCCTGTCTCAGCATCTCCAATAGTGGGACCACAGGTGTACATTACCATGCCTGGCTATTTTTAAAAATTATTTATAGAGATTGGGTCTCCCAGTGTTGCCCAGGCTGGTCTGGAGCTCCTGACCTCAAATGATCCTGTTGCCTTGACCTCCCAAAGTGCCGGGATTATAGGTGTGAGCCACCATGTTTTTCAAAAATGTCTCAAATTCACTTTCTTTTTTTAAAGAAGGTTTTTGCTGGTATAGAATTCTGGATTGATGTTTTCATTGCTTTTTGTTGTTGTTTACTTTAACATATTCCGGATGTCATTCAATTATTTTCTTGTATCTATGATTTTATTATGAATGGGTCCAGGCAGGTAGCTAGATCTCTGAAAGCCAGATTCACTTTACATATAATCACTTGCTTCTGGTAGACTAAAATATGAGGCAAAATGAAGCCCAGATCAATACTGCAAGTTGGAGAATTGCTGAAAGAATGTCTTCTTGGCAGAAGGATTTTGGACTTTTTTTTCACTTTCGTTTCTTACAGCAAGTTTTGTATAAAACTGGGCATGGAAATTCTCAGTATGGTTGCATAAATTACATATATGCAGACCGTTTTATTTAATTTTTTAGCTGAATACCATTTATATACAACATCCATAGTTGTGCTGTATATAACCTAATACTTTCTGAAGTGTAACATTAGTCTATCAAATTTGTGATATTTCAGCTATATAAAATGACTTAAAGGCATATATCCTCATTTTATTGCACATTAATTTTATGTGTAATGGACTTGTGTTGGAAGCGATAGATGGCAGTATTGGTTCATTATTAAATATAATTTATAATTATCTCATTTACCCATTATCCATCTAACCCTATTATTTTTCTATGGTTTTATAGGTGTGTGAAGATATTTAAAAAAATTAATTTAAAGACAGCTTCAATACAAAAAACCTAGGTAACTTTGATTTGCATTTTCTCTGTAAAAAACATTAACTGAGGAATGACAAAAGTAGGGAACAAAATGCTTTATTCTTTTCTTTTATGTGTGGGTCAGAATAGATTACTCACAAAGTCAGTTAAAAATTATTACAGTGTGCTGGTATGGGATCATCCATCCTCTTCATCTTCAGTTCATTGAGAACATTTGTTCCTAGTAAGCTTTCCAGAGCACTTTCCATAATACCTCCTTAGCCTTTGAAATCACTTTGATTATAACATATTATTTAATTCTGAAGCTAAATCAAATGTAATAAGAAATATCTATTTTCCCAAAATAGGTTTTCTGTTGTTCTGGGGAAAAAAGAAATTAAATTTTAAGTGAACAATGAAAAACTGAATATTCTATAGACAAGAAAGAAAAGTATTAATTTTAAATAGTATCAAGAATATGACTAAGGGGCATGCATAAAAAATTATTGCCATGATAAGATAACATTACAATGAATTAGTCATATATTGCAGAAGAAAGAAACCAAAAAAGACAGCATATTTTGGGTCACCTAGTTAATATTCTTTACTAAATGTTTCTACTATTATAAAGGTAACTGCAATGACCTATTAAGCTTACCTTGAGATGACTGTTGGTGATTGTTTGATAGCTGAATAATGCATGTCACTGATGAATCCATTTAGTTCTGTTGTGTGAGTGTGTTAGATTTCAAGGAGTGTGTTAGATTTCAAAACAAAGTCCGATTTTAAAGTTATACTTTATTTTCTTCTTTATAAAGAGAACAAATATCAATTTCAGTTAATAGCTAGAGTAAGAAAGTAACAATTTAACATCATCAAATTGTCATGAAGGCTTTCGGCAACAAGAATGCAATGTCATGGAACCACACTAAAGTGCTCCATTCTTCACCTGCAAAATAATATTTCACACTTTCGTTTTGCACCATAAACAGCAACTGATATGGGAGCAAGTTGAACTTGTTTGTAAAATTTGCAAAATAATCAAGATATCATTGTAATTCTTCCTTTTGAATTAACCACATTTGAAAAGATAACTCAAAATTATTGGTATTAATTTTTTCTTTGTAGTTTGATATGCACTTTTTATCTTCTGCGTTTCAATATCAGACAAATGACAGCAAACCCTCCCTTGATTTAACCTATGCTAATTATTACTCTTTTTAAACTTTTCAATGTGTCTTTTTATTGTGAAAAAAAATACCCTCTTTAAGATAATTAGGTATAATTTCCAAATGCCAGTTATTGATTTAGAAAAATGATAACTCCATGTAAGTAAGTAAATTGCCTGAGGTCAAATAACAAATCATTGAAGGAGATTTCGAATGAAGAATTCTGATCATCTGTTCCTCCATCTTTCTGCTACCTCGTGCACCTTCCAATTTGAAAACTGTTCTTTTACAGATTCAAAGCCTTTCTGCTACCTCGTGCACCTTCCAATTTGAAAACTGTTCTTTTACAGATTCAAAGCCTTTCTGCTACCTCGTGCACCTTCCAATTTGAAAACTGTTCTTTTACAGATTCAAAGGTTTTTGAAAATATTTTAAATTAATTCTCAAAACCACAGATTTATGGTCTAAAAGGAGATAATCCAAAATATTGTAGGTACAAAGTAACCATATTTAATGAGCATAAGAATTGTATTAATAATTTATTTGCACTCATAAACATTTTGACGTATTTGAAAATGGACCATGACATGTTTATGATACAAAAAGGTAGCTAAAATTTTACCTGTAAAATTACAGAAGCTAACATGAAATTGAATCTTAAAATATGTTGAACTCTTAATGATTTCATTAAAGCAGGAAGAGGCTTCTTTAAAACAGTTATTTCACAGTTAGAACCCAGACAACAAAAGCACAAACAATAACAACTATAATTTCGACTTTATCAAATTTTAAACTGTTGTGCATTTAAGGAAACAAGAAAGTACAAAGCCAAGCTATATTATGGAAAAAACTTTAGAAAAACTTATATCTGATAAGGTATTCAGCATATATATTGAACTCATGACAACTCAAATACAGTCCATTTAAAAAAAATAGGCAAAGAATTTGAATAAGTGTTCTCCAAAGAAGCTGTACAAGTGACCAACAAGCACATAAAAAGATGTTCAGCTTCATTAGACTTTTGGGAAATGGAAATCAGAACTAAAATAAGCTGCCACTTCAACCCACTGAGATAGCTATCAAAAAACAAAGAGACAGACAAAAAAATACTCAGAATAATAGTCTGGGGAGGATGTGGAACAACTGGACATCTTATGCATTGCTGATTGGAATGTAAAATGGTGCAACCCTTATCGGATAAAGTTGGTCCTCAAAAAGTTAAACGCAGCTGGGAGCAGTGGCTTACACCTGTAATTACAACACTTTGGGAGTCCCAGGCAGAAGGATCATTTGAGCCCAGGAGTTCGAGACCAGTCTGGGCCACAAAGCAAGAGCCTCGTCTCTACAAAACATAATTAAAAACAAAAATTAGTTGGCCATGGTGGCACATGCTATTTGGAAGGCTGAAATGGGAGGATCCCTCGAGCCCAGAAGTTTGAGGGTACAGTGAGCTATGATTACACTATGGAGCTTGCTCCAGCCTGGGTGACAGATCACGACCTCGCTCTCTAAAATCCAGCAAAACAAAACAAAAAGTTGAACACAGAATTACCAAATAACCCCAAAATTCCACGCCTTCATATATAGCACCACAAAATTAAAATCAGGTATTCCAACAAATACATTTACAGATATGTTTACAACAGCACAAAATGCAGGTTGGTGGTTTCCAGGAGCTGGAGGAGGCGGGGAAGCAACTATTTAATGAATATGAAGGTTTATTTTGTAATGATGAAGATTTTTTGAAACTAGATAGAAGAGGTAGTTTTACAAAGGAGCAAATGCCATTTAATTGTTCAATTTGATTGGTACTAAATGCCATTTAATTGTTCACTTTGACATGGTTAATTTTTATATTGTCAGTTTCACCTAAATAAAAAATTTCAAAGAAAATATGCATCTCAGGATGTTTTTAGCCAGACTGTACCTTTAGCTAAATCTTTCCATGTAGATAGACTAGATTCCAAAGGTAAAAACTGGCATGGATGATGAAGACGTATTTCAAGGTTACTCTCATTTGGTTTATAGCTTCATTAGCCAAAAAGCAGTGCAAAGGAGGACGTAAAACAGAAAAGACAACACGTGGCTTTATCTGGATTTCTGTTGCCATTCTTATACAAACCTGCCCACATTTGAATAGAGTTAGTTCAGACAGTGAAGACTGCGCAATCAGTGAAGGAGCTACTGCCTTAAGTTACATTAGACTTGTAGAAGACCGTGTCAGCAATCAACAGCCCACCTCCTACCAGGTAAGGAGGTTCTTCATATTTCATAGTTGTATACTTCACCTTATTTTTTTTTTTACTAGGCCTTTGGTCCAATAGCAGTGGTAACTATAGAATTGTAAAAGTTTTTTTAAATTATTTTTTCTATAAATTATTTTTCTATAAATTATATCCACAATGTTTATTTAACCATGTTGTTGCTTGGAAGGCAAACAAAATAATGTACAGATGGCATATCAAGTATACAAAACTAAAATCAACAGTGACTATCAGCGAACATTGGTACAATGTATGAGTGTAGCTCTACATGGTGCAATCTCACGTGTAGGCTGGTGTAAACATCGCCACAGTCAAGCCATAGAACTCTTCCATTATCATAAATATCCCCCTCGTGCTATTTCTTTACAGTCCCGTTCACCATCTTCTCATAGGCCCTAACTCTACCTTTCGGCAACCACTAATTTGTTTTTTCTTTTCTATAATTTGGCCACTTTTTATTGTTATGTGAAAAGTTTTACATACTATGTGATCTTTTTAAGATTAGCTGCTTTCAGTGGGCATGATGGCCTCAAGATTCATTCAAGCTGTTGATTGCAGCAGTCGGTTACTATTTGTTGCTAAATCATACTCTATTATCTGGATGTACCAAGTTTATTTAACCACTTGTCCATAAGGGAGCACTTTGGTTGTTTCCCGTTTGGGGCTGTTATAAATAAAGGTGCTATAAATATTGGTGTAGAGATATTTGCATAGACACACATTTTCAGCTCCCTGGCTTAAACGGCTAGGAGTGCAATTGCTGGATCATATGATAAGCATATGTTTAGTTTTTTTACAAAATTTCCAAACCACTTTTTAAGCTACTTCTAAAAGCGGCTGTTCCATTTTACATTTCTACCAACGGTATATGAGAGATTCAGTTTCTTTGTATCCTCACCAACATTTGGTATTGTCACTTCAATTTTTTAAAATTTTTGCTGTTCTAATAGGTGTGTAGTCATATCACTTTGTAGTCTTAATTCACATTTCCCTAACGGCTAGTGATGTTGGATATCTTTTGATGTGCTTATTTATCATAAGAATGTTGTTTTCAGTGAACTGCCTCTATGTATCTTTGGACATTTTATAATTGGATTTTTTTATTGTTGCATTTTGAGAGTTCTTTACATATTCCAGATATAAGTCCTTTTTCAGATACGTGCTTTTATAATGCTTTCTCCGTCTGTAGCTCGTCTTTTCATTCTCTTTACAGAATAATGCACGCACAAAAATATTTTAATTTTGATGAAGTCAATTTATCTTTTTTTATTAACTGATCTTGTTCCTGGTGTTATATATAAAAACTTTTTTTAAAAACTGTAGGTTGTAAAGGTTTTTCCCTATGTTATATCCTAAAAGTCTAATAGTAAATTTTTTCTCATTAAACTTTTTAAATGAGTCTCAAAATTCTGTGACAAATTTTTGGTCAAGTTGTTTCCATTAAAAAGTACTGATTTTAAAAACTAATAATTTAAACCTGCCATACCCAAAAAAGAAAACCAAAGTGGTCCACAAAACCTTCTCCTTTCCTTCTGAAGGTTTCACAATGCATTGTTATCACTAACCAGTCTTTTACTACTAAACTTAAATGGCCAATTGAAACTAACAGTTCTGAGGCTGTTCTTCCACCACTGATTAAGACCGGGGTGGCAGGTATTACGCATAATATTCATTTATCCTTCTGAGCTTTCTGTGCAGACTTGGTGACCTTGCCATCTCCAGCAGCCTTCTTGTCCAATGCTTTGATGACACCCATGGCAACTGTCTGTCTCATATCACGAGCAGCAAAGTGACCCAGAGGTGGATAGTCTGAGAAGCTCTCAACACACATGTGCTCACCAGGAACTGTATCAACTATGGTAGCATCACCAGACTTCAAGAATTTAGGGCCATCTTCCAGCTTTTTACCAGAACAGATATCCATCTTTCCCTTCAGCTCAGCAAACTTGCATGCAATGTGAGCCGTGTGGCAATCCAGTACAGGGGCATAGCCAGTGCTGAACTGGCCTGGATGGTTCAGGAGAATCACCTGAGCAGTGAAGCCAGCTGCTTCCATTGGTGGGTCGTTTTTGCTGTCACCAGCAACGTTGCCAGGACGAGCATCCTTGACAGACACTTTCTTGACATTGAGGCCCACATTGTCCCTAGGAAGAGCTTCACTCAAAGCTTCATGGTGCATTTCTACAGATTTTACTTCAGTTGTAACATTGACAGGAGCAAAGGTGACCACCATACCAGGTTTGAGAACATCAGTCTCCACTTGGGCAACAGGAAAAGTACCAATACCACTAAGGCTTGTCAGTTGAACGAGTCTGTGGTAGGGTGCAGTCCAGAGCCTCAAGCAATGTGGTTCCACTGGCATTGCCATCCTTACTAGTGACTTTCCATCCCTTGAACCAAGGCATGTTTAATATGTAAATTTATGATTGATTTTTATTTAATATTAATGTAGGGTGTGGTTTTTTGTTTCCCTTATGAACAGCCAATGACTTCAGCACCATTTGTTAAAAGTACCATGCTTACTCCAGGAATTGCTTTGTACCTTTGTGAAAAGTCAGTTGGCTGTCCTTGTTTGGAAGTTATTTCTGGGTACTCCATTCTGTTTTGTTTATCTTTGTTGTATCTCTACCTCTTAAAACGGTACCGTCATGAGTACAGTAGCTATATAGTTAAGTTTTCATATTGACTAGAGTGAGTCTACCCATTTTATTATCTAAAATATTGCTTTAACTATTTTTATTTCCTCTCATTTCTATACAACTTTTACAATACAACTTTTAGAATTGCTTGTCTAGAAAAGTCTTAGGGGGATTTTCAAAGGAATTGCAATGAACATTTCTCTCAGTTTGGGGAGAATTTACATCTTCAACACAATTCTTCCAATGTATAAACTTTGAGGTGCTATTTATTTAGATTTTCTTTAATATTGCAATATTCAGTATACAAATACACTTACATGTATTTTTATTTTGTCTATTGAATTTTTCAGTTTTAAAGTTTCCACATTTTTAATCTTCTGTTTTTTCATGTGTCTATTTCTGTGCTATACTTTCTTTTTCTTTCCATTTGTTTCAAATGAATTTGTAATTGCTTGTTGAAACAGTTAATAATAGCTGTGTTAAATTTCTTTTGTGATCATTTAAATACTTCTGTCATCTTAGTTTTAGTATCTGTTGATTTTCTCATTTTATTTAACATGAGATATTACAGATTCTTGCTATAATGAGTGACCTTCAATTAAAATCTTGACATTTTTATAGCATGTGATGAGACATTTGACCTTATTTAAAACTTGAATTTTAGCAGGCATCCTCTGACATTGTTCCAGCAGCTGAAAGGTGGCATCAACTCCTTACTACTACATTGGAATATGAATTTATTACGCCAATGTTAGAATTAAACTTTTGAAACACACTCTACTTCTTATACACTCTAAGTAATATTGAATTTCTGGGCTCACCAATAACTATCATAGATCTTTTTAAAAATGATGATGTTCACGACACAATATTTTAATCACTGTAGTTTTTATAATAGATTGATAACTAGAATGACAGGCCACCCTGCTTACTCTTCCTCAGCAGTGTCTTGGTAGCATTATTATTTTGCTTTTCTATAACATTCAGATTCAGCTTGTCAATGTTCTTTATAAGTAAACACCATGTAAAAATTTTTAAATTGCATTCAATTTATCAATTAACAGAGAATTGATACCTTTACAGTAATGAGTCTTTCACACCCATAAGCAAATTATCTTTACATAATTAGATCTTTTCTAATAATCTTCGCTGAGAATTAAAATTTTCTCTGGGTAAATTTTAGATCATTGTTATATTGATAACTATATATCCTTGTTTTTGTTTACATGTTTAACTTTAATATATTTTAATTATATTTTTTAATTTTACTGACAGATACAAAAATGTAATTGAGGTTCTTTTTTCAGGCCTAAACTAATCAAATTGAGTTTAGATATCGTGTTTATTTGTATTGCTGTTTTTCAGAAAACCTTTTGTGTTCTATGCAGGTAATCGAATTATTTTGAAAAATAAAAGTTTATTTTTTTCTATCAAAATTCGAGTATTTCCTCCCTATATAATACTATTTAACCTTATATTTTCTTGATATAACACAATGGTTTTGAGTTTCAGTACCATAACAAATAAAAGTGTTACAGCAGTCATCTTTGTTTAATCTATGATCCCAAATGATAAGCATTCAATATTTTTTATTAATGTGTTTTATTTATTCCTCACATTGTTTGTGTCTCTGTCTGTAAATAGCCTTTGTTGGGACAGAGTATCCCTGCTCTTTTCTTGTTTGAGAAGATTTATATTAATGGACAGATGCTACATTTTTTATTTTAGATTTTAGATTTTTTTTCTGCATCTATCAAGATCATCCTATTTTTTTTTACCTTTATGTTTTGATAATGTGGTTGAAAGTTTATCTACCACTGCAGCCCTACATAAATCCTGGTCAATATAATATACTTTTGTTTGGTTTCTCTATTGGTTTTATATGTCGTAGGAGTTGATTTTCTAAAAATTTTTGTTTAGGATTTTGCTTTTACGTTCATTGAAAAAAACGGATTATCACTTTACTTTCTGTTCCTTATTAAATTTTGGTATTAAGGCCTTATAAAATAATAAGTTGGGAAGAGCTTTCTTTTTCCCAGTTTTTGGGAGAAGTTTCTGTAATGTTTATTGCTTTTTCAAATTTGAGCAGAATTTAGTGGTGAAAGCATATGGAAATAGAAGTTTATTTGGACAGAGTTTAAATTGTAGATTAAAGTTTTTAATGGTAGAGAATTAAATATGCATATTTTATTAGGGGAGTGTACAGTGATGTAACTAGTGGCCACAGCACTCCCTGAGGAGCTCATTGTACTTGTGTGATTTTGGAAAGAGTTTTCTCCAACACTTTAAGCCATGGAGAAACAGAGACATCTCCTTTTTATTATCTTTTAAGAAGTGAATTTTATTTTTCTAGTTCTTTATCTCAGTGCATATGTAAATCTTTTTGGACAGAATATATGTAGAGGTTTTAGACTCTACTCCTCATTGTGTGTTTATCCAAGGCTCTCCCTTATCTTCTCAAGCCTGTCTTAAACATATTAAGGTCTTTGGATTCTCAGGGCAGTTATTAGTATCAGAGACCACTTAGCTTCCTTGATTTTATATAAATGAGTGAAAATATGTGTAGGAATTAGTAATATGATTAGATCAGTGTAGTTAATGTTAATAATGCAAGGATACCAGTCATTTCACCTTTAATACACACCTGTCATGGCAACATCTTATTTTCACATCAATTTTAAACTAAACAAGTCAATTATAGGGTATAATAAGAAGGGTTCAACACTAAAACTTTATAGGCCTACCTTTCCACAGAGTAATTAAACATATTCTCTCAGTTTAAAATTAAAGAACAAAGAAATATACATAATAATAATTGAGAGAATAAATATTCAAGATTCAGCAATTATTTATGAATGATTTTTACATTTTGTTTTCATTTTAAAAGCCTATCCTAGATACAGTGTTTAATGCTAAATGAATGACTAATATTAAATATTGTCTGGATCATTACATTTTTAATATGATTTGTTCTGATAAATCACAAGGAGTCCAAAGGAATTCACCCATCCACTTAAATGCTCATTGTTATTAAAAGAAGAGAGAATTTATGTCAGGGTGTTTTTTAGATTTACTAGTTCCAAGAGCAGAACAAATTATTTTCTGTAGGCTAAAAATGAAAACTATTTATCTTCATCCTTGTATCCAAACTATATTTCACAGCTCATGAGACTCAAATGGGAGTCAATTTTCAATAAAATTCATGCTTGATTTTTTTTTACAGTTAAAAAACAAAAATGTTTATAGTGAGTGGGGAGGTACTGTCAGAAAGAAGGGCTACAGAATAATCCATCATATAATAAAGACATGATATTAATGGTTTTGAATCTTAAAAAAGGCAGATATTATGTTGAGGAGAGTTAAAAAAGCTGGCACTGCATTTTGAAATGACAGTAGAATGAAGTCTATCTACAGAATGATTATTCATAATACAGTAAAAAGATTTTGGATGAATAGTAATAATCAGGCATTTTTATGCAAATTTTTGACCATCTCTCATTTCCTGAATACAAAAATGTATGTTTATAATCAAATAAACATATAAAGTGCCCATTGCATATGCATATTTTGTGTATTCAATTGTGCTGACTCCCAAATTCATAAGTTGAAGCCCTAAGCTAAAGTGACTATATTTAGATACATGGCCTTTAACAAGGTAACTAAACTTAAATGAGGTCCTACGGGTGAGACCCTAATTCAATATTACTAGTGTTTTTATAGGAAGAGAAAGAGACACCAGAGATGCGTACACAAACAAAAGACCCTCTGAGGACACATCTGGCAGACGCTTTCTGCAAGTCAAGGAGAGAGACCTCAGGAGAAAATAAACCTGCCAATACCTTAACTTTGACTTCCAGCCTCAAGACCTGTAAAAAAATAAATTTCTGTTATTTACATTACCTAGTCTCAGGTATTTTGTTATGGCAGTCCTAGCAGACAACTACACATATTAATAGAAAAGGTGATTATGTGAAGGAGAAAAAAAATTTGGAAAAGTTACTGTGTTTCTTTTCTCTAAATATCATAATAAAATACCCTAGGTTGTGTGGCTTAAACAACAGAAATTGATTTTCTCATTGTTCTGGAGGCTGGAAGCGTAAGATCAAGATGGTGACAGATTTGGTTTCACCTGAGACCTCTCTCCTTGGCTTGCAGAGGGCAGACTTCATTGTGTAATCAGATAATCTGTGTGTGCACTTCTGAGGTTTCTCTGTCTGTGTCCTGATCTCCTCCTCTTGTATGGAAACCAGACTTATTATATTAGAGCCCACCCTAATGACCCTACTATAACATAATTACCTCTTTAAAGGCAGTATCTTCAAATACAGTCACAGTCTAATATACTAGAGGTGAGGACTTCAACATATAAATGCTGGGGACATAGTTTAGCCATTCCAGTTACCTTTACATAACTCATTTTCAAAACAGGGTTAAAAGGTGAAATGAAAAGAGAATTTTAATTTCGAACATATAATCTACTAAGAAGATACATTTTAGTGGCAAATTGCTACATGGAGAACATATATATTTATGCACTTGCTTACATCGCTTTGTTTAAGATTTTTAACAAAAAGTTTGCCACTAATAAAATGGAAAAATAGATGTATACAATTTTATTATTTAATGTCAATATTTTGTAGTTTGAGACATTTGCTGAGAATTAATGTTTCTTTACTGGATGGTAAACTAACCACATCATTTTTGTTTTGTTTGTTTTTGCTTTTATTATGAAAGGTGGTGGCAAAATATCTATAAAATAGATAAATTATATGTGAACCTCTTTATCCCCTTCAGAAAGTATCAATTTATTGAAATTGTGCTTTATATCACTTCAATGCCCCAGTGATTATTTCAAATCAAATTTCAAATATTATATTGTGGCATCTATGAATAATTCTTCAAAATATGGAATTAGAAAAACTTTTTTTTTCCTTTACAGAAACACATAATCACAGAACAATGATCCTATTGACCACATTTAGGGTAAACTTTTCATTTGAATGAATGAGATATTAGAAGTAATTACATAATTTATTATAACTTATATGATGTGTCAAAATTTTCTTATTAGGGATTTTGAGAAATTGTTAAATTTATGTTCTATATGTCAAATGAAAATTAGAAAGAATATTTAAAATTTTATTCAAGTTTTAGATATGTTACTTAAGTCCAGAATAAGATTTATCTAACCAGAATTCTGTGAGGTAACACTGAGGGTTATAAAAGGCAAGATGATAAAATAAATCAATTATTGATTTCTACATTAGTGCACAATGACAGCGACTGAGAAATCCCATTAGCAATTTCATTCCTGGTTTTCCAGCCCTGCATATCAGTATTCAATATGACCATGTTTACTTGATTGAGTCAGTTCTACATTTGATAGTAATGACCATCGATAATCACTGAACGTGGGATTGCAGGGAACTGATGTTACTCCCTCCTTCTGGAATAACTTACCCCAACCTCTTTTTATGGGCTGCTGACTAACTTAATGAACCGAACGGATTAAAATGGTGCAAGAGAAAAGGGCATTTTTACACAAAAGGAAGCATTTTCTGTGTTCCAGTTCAGCTGTTCCATTGACATTTGGTGTTGTTATCAATGTGAATTACGTAAGTTAGAGGTAAAATGTATGGTAAAGTTTCTGTATTGTTATGATATTTGACTATTGAATCATTCTGAATATTTATTGCATTGTTTAATGAAGTTTGTCTTACAATTATATTTGGGATTTTTACATGGAAATTGTCATACAGAAAAGGATAATTTGACGCCTAGGCTTATGAGTAATTCTTATAAAGTTGATGACACATCGTAATAATATTTTTAATCACTTCAGCACATTAATGGGACAAAGAAAAAAGAAACATACAAAAGAAGTGCTAGTTATTAATATATTAACTATATATAGTATAAAATATTACTGTATTTTATATGAGCTGATAATCCAATCAGGCCTATGACATTTCGTATTGTGTGTGAAACAATGTACAAATGCAGAAGGGCTCCTGCAAAGGAACAGGCAATGTTATCACAAGGTGACATTTATAACCTGACAGAAGATGCTGAGGTTTTTATTTATTTATTTATTTTTGGTAATAACAGACAAGCAAGTTTCTGTATCCAGACTGACGTGTCAGCCATGATCTAGAATTTGCAAGATGTGTAATTTACTTTGACTTTCAAGAAAACGTCTTCTGATCTAAGGAACTTCCCAAGATATCAAAGGTAAAGTTATATTTAAAGATTTTTATTTATATTTGAACATAACATGACTTGAAAGAAGTCTTTTGGCATCCATAATATATTAGCATATATTAGGGTTCTCCAAAGAAATATAACTAGCAGGATATATATATATATATAAAAAAATATATATATATATATACACAAACACACACATGCGTTTATTTGTGATAAAGCATTGGCTCATATGATTGTGGAGGCTGAGAAGTCCCAGGATCTGCAGTTGACAAGCTAGAGAAGCAATGTATAGTTCTAGCCTGTCTGGAAGACCTGAGTGTCAGGTGTGCTGATGGTATAAGTTCCATTCCAAAAGCTGGCAAGCGATTTTAAAATGAGAAGTATCTCCAAGGCTAGCCATGTCTGTTACCATCCCGAGTGATGCCTCCAAAGGCTGAGTTATATCAAGACCTGTGGTAATATCAGCTGAGTTGGGAGGCTGAGACAGGAGAATGGCGTGAATCCAGGAGGCAGAGCTTGCAATTAGCTGAGATCGCGCCTCAGCACTCCAGCCTGGGCAACAGAGGGAGACTCCGTCTCAAAAAAAAAAGGAATTTCGATCACTTTTTTGATCTTGAGGTTTACTTCATGATGTAGTTCAGCTTGGAAAACTGACCATTCTCAGATGGGATTTTGTACGTTTCTTTGGTAAGCCTAATTCATTTACCAGGAGAATGATCGTGCATCTAGGAGAGTGATTTGTTGCCCCTCTGGATACATCAAAATAATGGACAATAGACAAGGTCATTTAGGCAACAGGTGACAAGGTGATCAACATCCATTGGAAGGAGACATTCTGTCATATGGAACTGATATATGGTCACTGCCGGTCAGAGTCAGCCTTTCCAAGATGTCTCACTGTCTTGGGGAAGCCAACTTCCTTCAGTTAGGACTCTGCAACACTCAGCCTAGGTAACAAGAAGGAGATAAAAAGACCTTTACAATATTCCAACTCCCCATTTCATGCTTCCTTACAGAGGCATCAATATTTTTCAGATTGTTCTTTCTAATGTTTTTTTCCATTATGACATACCCATATTTTCTTCATTAGTGTTTTTATTGTCATTGCTGTATTTTACTTCCCTTTTCATTTCTTCCTTCATGATCTGTGCTTTCATTTCCTTCATTCTTTATTTCTCTTATTTTAATTTCTCTTACTACTCTCCACATTTCTTTCACTGTCTTCAATCAACTTAGTCATAATTTGAAACTATTATGCATTCTATTGTATTTTGACTTTTTTGCTATATTAATGCTATTTGAGAATTCGAGTTATATTTCAACAAGTTATATTCATCATATTTTATTCTTTATTCTTTATTTAATTATTTATTTATTTTTGAGATGGAGTCTTGCTCTGTCACCCAGGCTGGAAGGCAGTGGTGCCATCTTGGTTCACTGCAAGCTCCACCTCCCGGGTTCACGCCATTCTCCTGCCTCAGCCTCCCGAGTAGCTGGGACTACAGGCGCCTGCCACCGCGCCCGGCTAATTTTTTTGTATTTTTAATAGAGATGGGGTTTCACCGTGTTAGCCAGGATGGGTCTTGATCTCCTGACTTTGTGATCCTCCTACCTCAGCCTCCCAAAGTGCTGGGATTACAGGCGTGAGCCACCGCGCCTGGCCCATACTTTATTCTTTTTAATGCTCCTTTCTTCATTCACCTCATTCTTCACTCACTACACCCTAATTATTATTTATTTACATTTAAATAATTTTTATCTCAGTCCCATTTCAGTACTCCTTTCTACTCTTCTATTATACTGACTTTTGATTAGGATAATAAGATATCCAACATAAGCTGATATAGAGAAAGGCAGCATTTGCTTTTCAAATAAACACCAAAAATTATTATTACGTTATTGTATCTATAATTCACTCATCTCACTAGAGTACAATGAGCTGTATACTTGTGTAGGATACTTGTGTTTTTTCTTCCTTTTGTTATCTCTTTTTTCATTTTTCCCTTTTGTTTTCCTTAATTTCTTCCTTCCTTCTTTTCTTCCTTTTTACTTCCTCCTCTTTTTCCTTCTATGAGAAATCTTCTCTAATATTATAGTTTCCACAGAGAAAACTACAGATAATTTTTTTAAAGAACAAAATGGTCTATTTAAAGCATGGTTTTACGTACTGACGTATAACCAGCGGTTACTAAATGTATTTTTGCCTGTTGACATATTTGAGTAATTTAAATGGATGTTTCATGATATCAATTATATTTTGGCAGTGTTAGAAAATATTGCAATATTTATCAGATATTAAATTTGTACACATTTTAAAAGATCAATCCTGAAAAGTAAATCATGCTGCAAATGTAAATCCATATTTTTATAAGCTTAATTGAAGATATCTTAAGAATGTGCAAGTATATATTGAATAAATAGAGTAGATGCAGCTAGAAAGCCTTGATTAAAGAAAAAATACATGTTTGAACATCTGAAATTTCCAGCCTAACTTTAATATGATAGCTTTAATCAAACTCTCCTGAAATATATTAGTTCAAATTCTTTTGTTTTCTTATATTTATTAAACTAAAAAGGTCTGAAATTCTACTTAGAGCAATAATATTTATTTTCATTAGTACTAAGTTTATTAAGAAGAGTCTCAATAGCTTATTTTTTGATATTCTAATTATTTCCTCTCACTGTATTTCATTCTGTAATCTGTTTAATTTTTTTTTCCCCCAGACTAAGTCTCCCTCTGTCACCCAGGCTGGAGTGCAGTGGCACAATCTTGGCCCACTACAACCTCCTCCTCCCGGGTTCAAGTGATTCTTCTGCCTCAGCCTCCCAAGTAGCTGGGACTACAGGCACCTGCCACCATGCCTGGCTAATTTTTGCACTTTTAGTAGAGACAGGGTTTCATCATATTGGCCAGGCTGGTCTTGAACTCCCGACCTTGTGATCTGCCCTCCTTGGCCTCCCAAACTGCTGGGATTACAGGCGTGAGCCACTGCGCCCAGCCTGTTTTAATTTTAATTTGCTAAAGATTTATTAAGCTTTTGTTACATACTAGATATATTTCTTGATAGTAGTGACTGTTTAATACCTCCTGTCATGGAACTGCAGTTAAGGCTAGAATACAAATATTAATCAACTAATTATATGTATAATGGGCATATCAAAAAGAAGAACTAGAAAGTATAGAAAAGCTAGGGGATCAAGTGATACAAGTTACAATATTTAGGAAGTGACATATAAAAGGAGATTGGAATTCATGAGTTAAAATGAACCCTATTTTATTTCTGATAAACTTCTATTTTTCTAACAACCAGTTCAGTCTCACAGTGTGTAGCCCGCTTCGTGATTTTCCCCCCTTTTTTACGCCTTTTGTGTTTAATGCTATTTTACTAACATAATATCAGAACACATTTTTCTTCTCTTATTTAAATACTATTTCTTTGTCAATCCTCAGAAAATATCAAGTCCTGTATAAATCCTTGCCCTTGAATGTGGAAGGAGTCTGTGACTTGTTTCTAATAATAGAATACTGTGAAGGAAATTAGTGTCGCTCCTGTGCTTAGGTTACAGTATCTATGCACAGAGCTACCTCTTGTACCAGAGACACTCTTCGTTTTTACCCTTGGGGAAGTAAGCTCACCATGCTGTAATAGAGTCTATTTAGAGGACTGCCAAGAGGACCTCTTGTTTTTGATCATGAAATGGAAATGGAAGTTTGAAAAACTATGCGTCGTTTTAAGACATCAGCTTTGTGACAATCTGTTATGAAACACGAGAAGACTAATACAACATGAAAGTGTTCTTTATTTACTTTTGTTTCCATAAATAAAAGCACAAACTTTTTTCTTTTTTAGATTTTGTAGAATTTCTTCTTTTCATTTTTCTAGTGTGTAAATTTAAAGTACGTGCATCTTGTATTTTTTCTCTGTAATGCTCTATATTTTTTCCCAGTGACTATTTTTAATTTTTTGATAATTACATATTACAAATGCTTTCAGCGAGATGGTAATAATCTTAATTACATATTATACTTGAATTTCCTCATTCATTTTAAGTAATTTCTATGCTTACAGAACTTTCATTCTCATCACTGACACTTTTATCCTTAAACTACATTGTTAATTTTTTTTTTATTTTGACATATCCGTGAATTACAATTTTAAGTAATTTTCTAGGAGTTTGCATGATTAGAAAAAGGAAAAAATTAGGACAAAAAGAAAGAATAAACATGGACACACACACACACACACACACACACACACACACAGGAGAAAAACAAAAAGGAAATGATAGTGATACAGACAGGACGCAGGGAAATACTGGGTAGAAAAGGGTGGTGCCCAGGAAAAACCCCACCATCAAGCTTGGAAACCCGTGGCCCTAAATGGGAACAGACATTCCTGTTTTCACGCTCAAATATTGCCTTTTCCAAGACCATTCTGGCCCGCCACGCCCATATAAACCCCAAGCTCCACAAACAGAGGAGCAGCAGAGTGCAGAGTGGCAGAGCAGCACATCACAGAAGGAGAGAAGAGGAGAGTGTCTGAACGTCGGGAGAAGTTCCGCTGGGGACGCTCCCTGGCTCCTGCACCTGCCCATCTGCATGCTCCCTGTTCTGTAAGGGATTTGAGTGAATGACAGACAAGCAAAGGAGCCACACCTTTGTCACAAGTCCCGCAAGGGGGTCAGGGAACTCTCTTGTTTCATTAGGAACCAGAAGCAATTACCAGGTGCTCAAAATGTGGCAAATACGGCATTCGTATATATTTTAACCTTCATTTCTCTAATCTATTAATTTTATTTTAAATCTTCATCTAAATTTTCTAAATTAATTTTAGCTAATTGGGAATTTTTTCTCTAACATCTTAATTTGAACATAAAACTACTTTAATTTTTCTGTTTGATTATGAAGACACTTTATAAACTGAGTGAAATTTGGCTTTTACCAATAGTTTTATCATAAACCATCATGGTCTTCATTACTTTTGAGAGTTGTAAATTTCATCTTGAATTTCTTTTGATGCACGTGTTATCTAGGTATATGTCTTATGACTTTAAAATAAAAAGGAATTGTGTTAACTTTTAATATTCATTTTATAATATTCAGTTTATAATGATATGCTATATATATTATATATAATATATACTATATATATATATATATTAAATATATATAGCTTTGTTGCTATATATATTTATATATTTAAATAACTTAATTATTTAATTCCTTTAATCCTTTCTAATTTTTTAAAAATCTGGCGGTGTGTATGTGTTCCGTATATTGTAGAGGCCAAAGGAAGAAATTCGAAGAAATTTGCCTTTGGCTAAGGAATCATTACATACAATGGTCTATTGTGGAGGTTTCTTCAAAAGAATGTGAACATGTTTTATTTTTGCTCCTTTACTCACCTTACAATTAGAAAGATTCAGATCTCTTGAGTGTAAAATTACTTTTTAAAAACTACATAAAATTGCTTTGTATTTTCAAAGCTACATCATAATTTCATCTCATAAATGATCTCATTTTTCAACGTTAATTTTTGCAAGGCATGGCTCAATATAATCATAATGGCTTAGATCAGGTCATGAAATCATCAAATTCCTATTGTCCCTTGTGCTTATGACACAAAAAGTATGAAGAAAACAGACAATATACATACAGATGCATACACTACACTATGGAAGGAATGTAATCAAGACTATCCCATTTTTTAGTGCTAAGCTAACTCAGTATTTGTGGCTGACTCATTATAACAAAATAGACTTACTTTTCAAATTACTCTGTCTATGGAGTATTTTGAAGTGATAGTAAATTATTTTGACATGTGATTTTCACAATAGCACCAATGATGGTTACATATTGGTAACCATTTGGTTACCTATATATGTAATTTGGTTACATATATTTTGGTTATTAAAACTATGATTAGAGTCTGAGAGGTTGAACCAGAAGACAGCTGTATTTCCCATTACAATCACAGAAATGTGGAGTCCAACAAAAGAGACTTTTAAATAGTCAAGAAATAGAACATCTATGTGGGTCTGGAGAAACAGAGGAGCAAAATCAATCAAATTATGGACATAGGCCAGTAGACTAGTGTCCTTTGAATAAAGGGGTTTATCTGCAAGGCACATTCCAAGACAGTTGTTCACAGTTGTTCAAGGTACATTCCCAGATTAAATTTAAAATTTGGCAATCTGTGTTCTATGGCCAGAGAATGTGAAGGCTGAGCTGACACACTTGCCACCTTGCAATTATACTGTTTCCCCAGCTAAGCTACAATCTTCCATTTTTTATTTTAAAAATAAGGTCAAGGGACTGCTATTGTACATTATCTTTTGTCCAGTATTTTTTTGTTGTTTTTTGAGATGGAGTCTTGCACTGTTGCCGAGGCTGGAGTGCAGTGGTGCGATCTCAGCTCACTGCAACCTCTGCCTCTCTGTTCAAGCTATTCTCCTGCCTCAGCCTCCTGAGTAGCTGGGATTACAGGTACCCGCTACCATACCCAGATAATTTTTTGTAGTTTTAGTAGAGATGGGGTTTCACTATGTTGGTCTGGCTGGTCTTGAACTCCTGATCTCTCACCTCAGCCTCCCAAAGTGCTGGGATTGCAGACGTGAGCCACCGCGCCCAGCCTGTCCAATATTAAAGAAAGAAGTTGCACAGACTTCAAATGCATAGACAACTAAGAGCAAGACCTTATTTCTTATAATAGAAAAGTTACAAAATAATAGATAATTAATATGCAAACATCACATGTTTAACCTGTGTACATATTTCAATAAAAATAAACCATACTTCATTCAAAGAAAATTTACTAAACAATGATGGAAAAACAGTTTGTCTTTTATTTGAATTAAAGGTACATTTAATTATCTTATTCTTTGGAATTCAGAAATAGATACTGTTGATTCCAAGATAATGACCTCACAGGAAAAGTGCTACCACCCAGGAGAAGATGACAGAATCAGCTGATTGATTCTGTCATCTTGTGATTGTGACTAAGTTGTAAATCACTTTCTCTGTTTTCTACTTTCCTTAAGTGAAGAATTTGAATTGACTAGTTAATTGCATGCCATTTTTGAAAGATCGAAGCAAAAACAGTTGAGTATTCCTAAGATATGTTGTAGAACTTTTCAGTAATGACAATATGGGAGAAAATATTGGACATAAATATACAAATTGTCTTTTACTAAGAATCTCTGTTGGGAAAAAATTCTTGTTTACCTTTTTAGATTCATTCAGTTTCCATGTTTCTTATCTCTCTTTGTACAATTCCCTTTTCTCAAGATTTCTCCACTTTCAGACTTAGATGAAATAGCATTAGAGATGATACAAGATGGCCACGCGTATATGACTGGTGCGACTCAGCCCTGCTCCTCCTGTTTTTCCCTCCAGCTGGCTGGCTCAGGAATACTCTCACAGTGATGGTAGAAGAGCATATCTGGAAGTTCAAACACTCAAATGTGTTGTTAGATTTCTGCATGCATCACGTGGACTAACACCTGGTCAAAGCAAATCACGTAGCCAAACTAAAAATCAAAGGCCTGGAAGGTAGACCCTACTTTTCTAGTAAGATGAGCTGCCTACTAACATAGAAAAAGGTGGTGAAACCATGAAAGATGAAAAATAGAGGGCTGCAATGTTATCTACCTCGTTTATTTTGATACTCTAGACCTAAGGGGAGTAGTGGATTAACACTGGTACTAGTCTCTGGGTGTTGTGCCATCTGTTGTTGGTTTCCTTAACGGTGACAAACTTATAAGTATATTCTTTCAACTAAATTCATTTGAGTATAATGTTTTCAAGACAATGGATTGATAGTATACATAGCTTCTGTAAACAATCTGTGTATCAATCCTGTTGACTTAGGCTTTTAGCAATCATTGTTTTCTATCCAACCTTCATTAAAGCTACACATAGTTATTAATCCAGTGTCTCTTTCATGTAGCTTCGTCTCCATTGTTTTAAGTTCTCTAATTTTAGGAAGCCCATGGTTTTATATTAAGCTGATATGGTTATGCTTAAAATCAGCATGGGACTTAGAGAATGACACACAAGATATCCAACCAATGTAGTTTTTTATGTCATTTCTCTTGTTTGAATAGATGTACCATTCATACTTCTACTGCTGTAGAGACGGGTTCACAGGTAGGTAGTGACTAGGAGACATCTACTTTGAAAACTAATAAAAATATTTGGCTCTCTAAAAAATATACACTACCCAAATCAGTGCAGTGTAGGGTAAATAATTTTAAAAAGAATGTTACGGTGAAAATTCTTGGTGGTTTCTTACATTTATGCATTATCTTACAAATGAGGACACATTTGTACCTTTTTCCAAACTATGTTTTTAAAAGTGTTTGTATAAGAGCCTTAGAAAATACAGAGTATCTACTTCTGAAGAGCAAAAAATAAACATTCTAACTGCACAGTTAAAAATAATGGGCATATATAAACTCGGGATTTTTCTGCAGTAAGGAAGCTTACCACTTATGCAGGTTGTTAACTATCCCTCTTCACATTACCCTATGAAAACTGGGTCTCAGGAACTGGTGCAGAAATGCCAGTACTCCAGCTATGGTGATTGTTCATAATAATAAACTCTCCTTTGTATCTGATTCAGGAGTCTTGTATCTTCCACTGTAATTCATACAATTTTGAAAAGATACCTACTTAGATTTCTGGTAGGGTAAAAACTTTCTAATGTTTCACAGTCCTTAAAAATAGCTATACATTTTCTATTTGAATTCCTTAAATAATCAACCACTTACTTTGAGCACAAACCATGATCAAGAAAATATTATGCACATTGTAATTTATTAGAACTTACTTTCCACAAATTTTAAAATGTCTTGTAAAACATAGATATATTGAAAAGTTTTGTTAAACACACATATTCTATGCAAATGGAGAAATTGAAATTTTATGATGTTATAGGTTATGTTTTAAGTCAGTCAGTATCTCAGCTTTTTCATCTGTAAAATGACATTAAGAGTAATAACCATTTTGTGGGGTGTTAATTGGTATAAATTTTGAAAGTGCATAGGGTTTGATAAATACAGTACTAAGTGAAGGTTTTCAATGGGTATACATTTTATAATTGTTAAGTGTATAGACACAGACAGGAGTCAAATTGTCTAGTAGTCTATCTTTAGAGCATATACTACGCTTCTTCTTAAACAATTATAATATTTATTTTATTTATATATTCTATCTGTTTTTAACATCCTTGACATTTTATTTTTTATATATAGTTATGCACATATTACATTATGTTTAAATAGCTATATAAAGTCAAGTCATGATAAGATTAAGATATCTTTATCCTGAACTATCTGTTATTTACAGAGAGACAAAGTGCTATATTGAAGGTTACAGAAGAATATAGAAGTTCTGAATAGCACAGAAGCTTTCATAAGCCAGGGGTCATAATGACCAACAGAGACTCCACAAAACCATTTACTCACAAGAGGAAATATGGCACGGATTGGATTAGAAGTGGAAAGACTAATGCATTTTTGTCCATAAGGATTAGAAGAAAAATGGTTCTCTCAGCTCTGCAAGTGAGCACAACAAGCAATCCAAAAGCATTATTTGTGTGAAGCAGTTTGTAGAGTTTGTTCCATTTGTCACTAGAACTAGTGTTTGAAGCTCAGCAAAATTTGAGTTATGGTTAAGCCCCAGGGTCAATGGCCACATGTTCAGAGCAATACCTTAGGTTTAAAGCTGATTCACAACCTGAAAAACACTCAGTGGTATTGTCTCTCCCAAATTATCAATCATTAACTTGTGGTGTCTTAAAAAGAGGGTAGAAGATTACTTGACCAGAAAATAATGACAATAAAAAGGAAATTATATATAGTGTGTTTATGTATTACATATATAATACATAATGTGAATTTTCCCCCATGATAACTATTAAACATGTTTAGTTAATAGTTAAATATCCATCTTTGAGGGCTTTTAAAATTTATTTATATTTATTTGTTAACTTTGAAGTTGAGACTGCATGCAAAGGCTGTTCCATTTCAGGTAAATAGTGTCTCAGTAGCTGTTGGATTTACCTTAAAAAGGAAAACAAAATGACACACCTTCCAACCCATAGACTTTCTGAGGTCTTTGAAATACAACAATAACGAGAAGAGGAGAATTTGCATAGTATAGTGATATGCTTTGGCTGTGTCCCCACCCAAATCTCATCTTGAGTTATGGTTCCTATTATCCCTATGTGTTATGGGAGGGACCAGGTGAAAATAATTAAATAATCAGAGCAGTTTTCCCCATCCTGTTCTCATGATAGTGAGTTAGTTCTCATGAGACCTGATGGATTTATAAGGGGATTCTCTCTTCACTGGGTACTCATTCTTCTCTCTCCTGCCACCATGCGAAGAAGGACATGTTTTCTTCCCCATCCACCATAATTGTAAATTTCCTGTGGCTTCCCTAACCATATGGAAGTGTGAGTCAATTAAACCTCTACCCTTTATAAATTGCCCAGTCTCAAGTATGTTTTTAAGCACCAAGAGAATGGCCTAATACAGTAAATTGTTACCAAGAATGGAGTGCTACTATAAAGATACTCAAAAATGTGGAAGTAAATTTGGAACTGGGTAACAGGCAGAGGCTGGAACAGTTTGGAGGCCTCAGAAAAAGACAGGAAAATGTGGAGAAGTATGGAAATTCCCAGAGACTTGGAGGGCTCAGAAGGCAGGAAGATGTGGGAAACTTTGGAATTACCTAGAAACTTGTTGAATGGCTTTGACCAAAATGCTGATAGTGATACGGGCAATGAAGTCCAGGCTGAGACAGTCTCAGATGGAGATGGGAAACTTGTGGAGAACTGGAGTAAAAGTCACTCTTGCTATGCAAAGAGACTGGCGACATTTTGCCCCTGCCCCAGAGATCTGTGGAACTTTGAACTTGAGAGAAATGATTTAGGGTATCTGGTGGAATAAGTTTCTAAGCAGCAAAGTATTCAAGAGAAAGCAGAGCACAAGAATTTGAAAAATTTGCAGCCTGACAATGTAATAGAAAAGAAAAATCCATGTTTCTAGGGAGAAATTCAAGCCTGCTGCAGAAATCTGCATAAGTACTTAGGAGCCGAATATTAATCACCAAGACAATAGAGAAAATGTTTCCAGGGCATGTAAGAGACCTTCATGGCAGTCCCTCCATCACAGGCCCAAAGGCCTAGGAGAGAAAACTGTTTTGGGGGGGTCCCATCTCTATGCAGCCTCAGGATATGGTGACCTGCGTCCCCACTGCTTCAGCTCCAATCATGGCTAAAAGGGGCCAAGGTACAGCTCAGGCTGTTGCTTCAGAGAGTGCAAGCCCCAATCCTTGGTAGCTCCCACATGTTATTGAGGCTGTGGGTGTGCAGAATACAAGAATTGAGATTTGAGAACCTCTGCCTAGATTTCAGAGGATATATGGAAATGCCTGGATGTTCAGGCAGAATTTCGCTGCAGGTGCAGGGCCCTCATGGAGAACCTCTGCCAGGGCAGTGTCAGGTTGGAGTGCCCACAAAGTTTCCCCAGTGAGGAACTGCCTAGTGGAGCTGTGAGAAGAGGGCCACCATCTTTTAGATCCCAGAATGGTAGATCAACTGACAGCTCTCACCATGCACCTCAAAAAGCTGCTGACACTCAATGTCAGCTATGAAAGCAGCCTAGAGTGGTGCTGGACCCTGCAAAGCCACAGAAGCAGAACAGCCCAAAGCTGTGGGAGCCCACCTCTTGCATCAGCATGCCCTGGATGTGAGACATGGTGTCAAAGAAAATCATTTTGACCTTTAATGTTTAATGACTGCCCTATTGGATTTTGGAACTTTATGGGGTCTGTAGCCCCTTGGTTTTGGCCAACTTCTCCCATTTGGGATGGGTGTATTTACCCAATGCCTGTACCCCCATTGTATCTAGAAAGTAAATAACTTGCTTTTGATTTTGCAAGCTCATAGGCAGAAAGGACTTTCTCTGTCTCAGATGAAATTTTGGATTTGGACTTTTGAGTTAATGCTGGAATGAGTTAAGATGTTGGGGGAGTGTCGAAGGGTGTAATTATGTTTTGAAATGTGAGGACATGAGATTTGGGCATGTCCGGGGCAGAATTATATGATTTGGCTGTGTCCCCACCCAAATCTCATCTTGAACTGTAGTTCCCATTATCCCCACATTTTGTGGGAGGGACCAGATTGAAATAATTGAATCATGGGGGCAGTTTCCCCCATTCTGTTCTCGTGATAGTAAGTTCTCACAGGATCTGATGGTTTTATAAGGGGCTTCCCCCTTCACTGGGCAATCATTCTTCTCTCTCCTGCCACCATGTGGAAGGATATGTTTGCTTCCCGTTCTGCCATTACTGTAAGTTTCCTGAAGCTTCCCCAGCAATGCTGAACTCTGAGTCAATTAAAACTTGACTTTATAAATTATCCAGTCTCTGGTATGTCTTTATTGAAAGCGTGAGAACAAACTAATACATACAGAAAATAGGCATTTGAAATTTATACATGGTATCTTCTGGTCCTTATGTTTACAAGGTGACAGCTTATAGAAACAAAGCATTTTTCAACTATAAAATTCCAAAATGATTTTATAAACAGCTAGATGATTCTTTTATCACCTTTGTAGAACCAATGTCTAAAATACGACATAGAGGAAGGACTTTATCAATCTAAACATGGATATTGGTCAGGCATGGTGGCTCATGCTTATAATCCCAGAACTTTGGGAGACTGAGGTGGGTGGATCACTTGAGGTCAGGAATTGGAGAACAGCGTGGCCAATGTGGAGAAACTGCATCTCTACTAAAAATACAAAAATTACCCAGGTGTGGTGATGGGCACTATAAAAAGTAAAGTAGAGGTTCCTCTTCAAAGACTTTCCTCCCCATCTAATTAGGAATAATTAGTAACTTCTCTTAGAAGCAAAATTTATTCAAAGACCTGTGCTAATATTCTTAAACATCTTCTAGCCATAATAAATAAATCAATGTACTTTATGTTCTTAGCTCCCACAATTTAGCCTAAATATCTGCCCTGGCATGCTTATACTGGTCCAAGCAAGTATTAGGCCATAGCTTGTTCCTCTTCCTTATTTGAAGGTGTTTTTACCTTTCTCAGCATTCCAAAAGTTACTTCCTCTTTCCTTTGTTCTCCTCTGCCTTTGCCTCTTTTAAAAGTTCTGAGTTGCTAGCCAATCAGGACAAATACATAATGTGAGGTCCCCTTCCAGCCAATGGAAACTGGACACAGCAGTAGGGTTGATGTGTCAGGTTATAATGACCCTGTATCCTTTGTTTAGTGTACTCTCGTGGCAAAACTGCTGCCAAGTGTACCCTTTCTGCAGAAAGTAAAAAAAAAAAAAAAAAAAAAAAAAAAAAAGGGCTTTGCTGAGGAAATGAAATGTATGTTCAAGTGTTATTTCTTTATGGCACCGGGGAACAAGCATTCTTAGTAGCACCTCTAATCCCAGCTATTCTGGGGGCTGAGGCAGGATAATAGCTTGGACCTAGGAGGTGGTGGTTGCAGTGAGCTGTGATCACACCACTGCACTCCAGACTGAATGACAGAGTGAGACTTCGTCTCAAAAAAAGAAAAAATGGGTATTGCCTACTTTCATTATTTAACATTAAAATGACTTCAATATTTTAAATCTTTTGAAATAAGTTTTTAGCTTGTATACACAGTAAACCCAATGAAAAAACTTAACTGTCAAGAAGCAAATCAATACTGGACATATGTCAAGTATTATTTTAAACACTAGGTATCTGACATCATTGCTGTGGTTGGAAGAACTCTAAGGTAGTTGTTATGCTACCCCTCAATCTGTTGTATAATCTCGGTAAAATCAAATTCCCATATGCTGTGAGTGAGACCCGTAAACATGAAAGAATATTCACCCCTTTAATTTGGTTACTTTATATAGCAAAAGTGATGAGATTGTGCTTGGTTTTCTCATATAACACCCACTTTTCCAAATGTTGACATAAATTGGGTATACCACAATGGAATTCAATTCTGCCACTAACTACCCGGAGTTAGCATAGACCCTACTAGTTAAAAGCTCAGTTCCACAAGACTTCCAACATCTTAGATGCCTGCTGCAAGTAGGAATTCCAGGGAACCCATACTTCTTCCAGGCCTACTGCAAATTTGGGAGTTTTCAAAACCTGACCTCAGATTTGATCATTTGTTCAATTAACTCACAAAACTTAGAAAGGTACTATAATAATTACAGCTTTACTCTAAACGATGCAAATAAACAAACTAACAATGTGGTACATAAGGTGACATCCAGAAGGGTCCTGAGCACACAGAAGCTTCACTCCCCAGGGTAGCTGGAGTGTGTCAGACTCCCAGCAGGTAAATGTGTTCACCAACCTGCATGCTTACCCAAATCTTTTCATTTAGAGTTGTTTTTTTTTTCTTTTTTTTTTTTTTGTCATTGTTTCATGACAAGTTTCATAGTTTCAAGTAGGCATAATCTGACCCTTGAACTCAGTGCCCTGGCTCATCCCTAAAATCCTAGAGACTCAGGAAGCTGAGGTGGAAGTATCACTTGAGGTTAGGAGTTCAAGTCCAGTCTGACAACATAGTGAAACCTCATCTCAAAAAAAAAAAAAGGAAAAAAACCAAGAATACAAAAATTAGCTGAGTGTGCTCCTGTAGTCTCAACTACTTAGGGGGCTGAGGTAGGAGGATCACTTGAGCTGAGAAGTTTGAAGCTACAGTGAGCTATGATTGCAGTATTGCACTCCTGCCCGGAAAACAGAGAGAGACGCCATTTGACTTAAAAAAAAAAAAAAAAAAAAGATAGAGAAAGAAGAGAAGACAACAAAACAAAACAAAAAGAAAACAATTTCTAACCCTCTAATCTCTGGGCTGGTTTTTCTCATTGATGAACTGATGACTCCAGCCCCCATCCTGAAGTTATCTAGCCCCTATTCCAAAGAGTCATCTCGTTAACATACAAAACATACTCTTCTCACTCAGGAAATTCCAAGGGTTTTAGGATCTCTTTGCCAGGAATCAGAGACAAAGCAAATATATTTTAATTATATTACAGATGGTCAATTCAATGATTACATTACCTTGTACAGTCATGCACAGCATAACATTTTGGTCAACCATTGACCACATATACAATTGTGGTCCTTTAAGATTATAATACCATATTTTTATTGTACCTTTTCTGTGTTTAGACATACAAATATTTATCATTGTGTTACAATTGTCTGCAGTATTCAATACAGTAACAGTACTTAATACAGTAACTTATTAGCAATAAGCTCTACCATATAGCCTAGGTGCACAGTATGTTATACCATCTAAATTTGTTTGAGTATACTCCACAATGTTTGCATCATAAAATCGCCTAACTGCATTTCTCAGACCATATCCTCATCATTAAGGTAAGCAATGCACGACTGTATAAGATTCTGTACTAGCAGACTGCAGAGAGTATCCACCTGGCCTTGAAGCAAAGTCCCACCTCTGGAGAGGGCCATGTTGCATAGAATGGTGAGTGGGCTCCAGGATCTGAGTATGGCTCCAGTTGACAACTAATGAGAAAGCAGGAACCACTGTCCTTTAACTGCAAGTGAGATGGAGCAAAAACCTCTCTTAGGGGGCTGCAGTACCCCTCAGCATGAAAATAAAGAAAAATCTTTAGTTCCATCAAGGGAAATTCCAGGCATCTAGCTAGCTCTGCGAAGTAAATGAGCAACTTGATAAACATAGAGGTATAGTAGCTTAAAAAATAGCAAAGCATGCCAGGCACAGTGGCTGATGCCTGTAATCCCAGCACTTTGGGAGGCTGAGGCAGGTGAATCACCTGAGGTCAGGAGTTTGAGACCAGCCTGGACAACATGGTGAAACCCCATCTCTACCAAAAATACAAAAATCAGCTGAGAGTGGTGGTGGGCACCTGTAGTCCCAGCTATTCAGAAGGCTGTGGCAGGAGAACTGCTTGAACCTGAGAGGTGGAAGTTGCAGTGAGCTGAGATGGTGCCACGGCACTCTAGCCTGGGTGAGAAGAACAAGACTCTGTCTCAAAAAAAAAAAAAAAAAAAATAGCAAAGGAAGTTAGAATCATGGGAGATTATTTCCTTATAGAAACTAAAGATAGTATCTTAACATATGCCCTTGAATTGTTTTTCAGAAACCTGGGCCCCCAACAAAAAGACCTGTTGGCATGTAGACCTCAGATAAGGGAGAACTGAGGATTGAGCTCTGATCACAATTCTTTTTTCTACTGTTCTTCCTGAGGGGCCTGGAGGAAGTCACATCCACAAGCCAGAGCTAACCCTTTTTCTGCTGATCCCAAATTTTTAAACAAAGCTTCTCTTCCTTAACCAATTGCAAATCAGAAAATCTTCAAATTTGCCTAAGACCTGTAAGCTTCTGCTTCAATATATCACACATTTTCTTAGGCCAAAACAATGTATAAACTCCGTGTATTAATTTAGACTGTAACTTCTGCACTCACGAAAATTTCCCCTGGCTTTGAAAACCCTTGCTTGTAAGCCAGCCAGGAGTCTGGGTCTTAAACATGAGCTGCCTGATGGTCCTTGCTTGGTGCCCTGCAATAAATGCCTGATTGTTGTGGTGCAATTTGGATGTCAGCATTTTGCTTTGCTGCACCAGGGAGGCCGACCTATGTTTGGTTCATTCACTAACACAAGGAAGTGGATTCTGCTAAAACACAGTGAGCTTAGAACTGAATGCTGAGACTCTCTGATGAGGTCATAGCTCGGCTGACATTTTTATTTTAGCTTGGTTGAGACTATAAGCAGAGAACCCTGCCCAGAATCCTTACTCAAGGAAACTGTGAGATAATAAATTTTCATTGTTGTAAGCCACTGTTTGTAATAGTTCCTTACACAATAATAATAATAATAATTAATAATAATAATAATAACTAATTAACTTGCTTTCATGGAACTTACAATGTATTAAGTTAGGCACATTATGAATATCTGCCCCAAAAGTAAATAATACAATTTCAGAAAAACAAGTGCTTTGGAGTACTTTAATACAGGTGAGGTGTAAGAGAAGGTGAACAGTGTCTCAATGATAGAAGTGCGGATACCAAAACACTATTAAACCCACCCAGTGTTTTCATACACAGTTCTGTTGGATGAACATAGAAATTGACCCTCCTGGGCTTTAAGCTTGAAACTTACGTTTGTTTTATCTGAGTTCCTTCCCCAGGAAAGGATCCCCAAGGCCTCTAAAAAAGTATTAAAAAACCCTGAAACTGACCAGATTATTGCATTCAGATGATGAGATGCCAGGACCCTCATTCATCATGATTGTTCCTTATCCTGTCTGAGTTCCCCATACAGTTACATTTCTTCACTGCTATATAAACCCCTGATTGTATTCAGTCAGGAAGATGGATTCGAGACAGATCTCTCATCTCCTCGGCTGCATCACCTGATTAAAGCCTTTTTTGGCAATGCTCATCCTCTCAGCCATTGGTTTTCTGTGCAGTGAGCAGCAGGACCTAGACTGAACTCCTGGTATTTTGGTAACAACTGCAAGAATGCTCAAGTTGCTGAAATTCAAGGGAAATCAACACATTATAAGAAGAGCCAAGACGGTACATGACAGAGCAGAATTTGACACATTGTAAGAAGAGTCAGGAGGGTAGATGGCAGAGCCAAGAGGGTACATGGCTAGAGGCGTTATAAAGAAGTCTACTAAGGGAGAGTCTGGACAGGAAGGAAAGGGTCAGGTAATGAAAGATCATGGCAGTCATTCATTTCTACATTTTGAAACTTAATAATCTATTTTTTATAATTTTAAAAGCATTGGCCATTTTTGAGAGAGAATTTTTGTAGCTTGTTCAGTGTTTTCAAACTCTGCTAATATACTTCTTTTTCTTTTTTTTTTTTTTTTTTGAGGCGGAGTCTCGCTCTGTCGCCCAGGCTGGAGTGCAGTGGTGCAATCTCGGCTCACTGCAAGCTCCACCTCCCGGGTTCACGTCATTCTCCTGCCTCAGCCTCTCCGAGTAGCTGGGACTACAGGCGCCCGCCACCAAGCCCGGCTAATTTTTTTTGTATTTTTAGTAGACGGGGTTTCACTGTGATATACTTATTTTTCTAACTAATCGTCAGTTAATTTTGGTGGTGTATTTTATTTGTACACAGTGGACTATTTAATTGTTGTACCCAACTTTACATATAATTGTACACTGATCTCCAATTATCTGTATATAATTGGAAATCAAAGTCTGTGAGTGACATTTTGTTTTCTGAGTGATCTTTGGAATTAATTAACATTAATACTGTGTTTCTGATTTTCTATGTATTAGCGTTATGTTTGGGTCATCAGAGATTTATTCTTATTCTACTTTGTGGTTACCTTGTATTTAACAACTCTATGCAGCTAATCTCTAATTGAATCAATTGCAATCATTTCATCATAATAAAATAACCATCAGTAACAGGGTGTGCTGGAGCTACTGGCGTGCATTGGCTTACAAGAGACCACCATGGACATTCTTTCCCAACTCCCTTATCAGTGGTGCCATGTTGCGAGTTTGAAATTGTCAACAGTGGAAATAGTTGTATCACAAAATCAGCAAACATTACAATAATAGGTTTTGTTTCCTCAGAAAGACAGACATTTTACTAGCATACCAGTGATGAGATACAACCTTTCCATATGTCAATTTATAAAAATTCCAACATGAGACTTTCTTTAAATCTTACTGGCTCGTCTTGACTTTCTGTGACTCACAAAAGAAATTTTTGAAAAGAAAACTTTGTTTTGATTGCAATTTATTCCTATGTAGTTATTGACATGTCTATTTTAGTAATTACAATTAATGTAATAAAATTTAATTTATATGTATAAGAAGTTAAACAATAGCTTATTCTGGATGCTGAAATTAATATAGATTAATCGCATTCAATTACATTCACTAATTAGAATTTCTCTTCATATCAACGTCTCCTATTCCTCAAATAAATTATAATTTAGGGACACAGTATAGCTTTCTGTTGGTAGGTAATTTTTGGTCACAAAATAAAAAGTTGTCACTGCCATAACATTTTCTCATCTTATTAACTGGAAAGAAATATATGCCCAGCACCATATCTAAGCACAAGGGAAAAATGGAGAACAACTACTTCTTTCCCCACAGTGTTTAATTTTGTCAGAGGAGAAAATTAAAAAGCAAAACAAAAAGCACATTTTAAATATCTTCATAACAAAAATAGGATTATGTTTGTATCTTATTAAAAAAATGTAATTAAATAAAAAGTAATGTAATAATTATTTCTGCATCTTAAATCATTTTATGTATGGAGCATAAGAATAAAGAACCAAAGTATAAGGCTGTGATATGTATAATATGGATTTATTTAACTGCAATTTTTTATAATAGTTTATTTTCCTCTCCAAATAATCATAAGTTGCACTCATTTATATATTTTCACTCCAAATATCCAACTTTTTCTGGAAATTTCTGGTATGCCAGTTACCTGTACCAATTTCTTTCTAGGAAAACAATAAGAAGAATCAGATTGTATCTTTTATTCTGCAGCCGACTCAGTCATCTGGGGTTTCATTTTCCTGCCTCGCTACACCAACTTCTATTATTTCTGATAGGAATGAAATTCTTCAACGCCTTTGGAATGAGCAGTGCAAGCAACTGGGTGGCATTTAATGTACAACAAGACCAATTCATAAGCCATTTTACACAGGTGCCATTCCTTTTTCTCAGATTCTTAAAATACAGTTGGTTGTTTACCCTACAAAAGAAGATAAACATTTTGTCAGATTTTTGATGACCATTAAAATTCTCGTACTAACACCACTGATTATTTTATACGCTCCAAATAAATAAGCATTACTTATTAGTTTAAAGTATATGAATGTTCTTCATAGTGTTTATCAAGTCAAATTAAATATTCTATACAATACTTTTTTGTTTTTCCTTAAACATTTAATCATTTTACTTCTCAGATTAAGATTATTTTGAGGGCAGTTCAAGATATAAATTGTCCTTTTTGTTTTATCCTAAGGGAAAAAAAAAAAGCAAATAAAAATGATAGTTATTCCTTAGAACTGTTTAATGAGACTCTTTGCATTTTGTTTTTATTCTATATTTAGAGTAATGAGATGAAATAAACAATAATTTCAAAATTGGATAACTAGAAAATTTAAGTATATTCTTACTAGGTATTTGTTGACACATGTTCAACAACAACAGTGTAAGCTAAAACTAGAACACCTGAAAATATAAGACACATTATTGATGAATTTGAAAGCAATATATATTTTCCCAAGCACACTGTGGCTTGATATTCAATATTAATTGCCAATAAGTGTGTGTAACTTCAGTCTTAATTATTAAGTTAGGTAATAATACAATTTAACATTAATGAGAGGGTATAATTGAAAATGAAAAAGAGTGCTACAACAAAAAATAAGCATGCATTTGTCATATTAAGTCACTAAATGACAATGTGGTTTTTAAAATTTTTTATTTTACTTTAATTTTTTTTTTTAGAGACAGAGTCTCACTGTGTTGCCCAGGATGGTCTCTTAACTCCTGGCCTCAAGCAGCCTTCCTGCCTGGTTCTCTCTCCCAAAGTGCTGGGATTACAGGCACGAGCACCATGACCAGCTGACAATGCAGTTTTAATACCATACCTTGGTTCCCAGCTCATATGAAATTTTATTCCTAAACCCTCTTTTTGTCAAAATTATTTTCTTCTGCTTTTTAAATTATGATTTTTATATAATTTGGATCATTTAAGAATATTTTATCATGAATCCTATATTATAGAGGATTGCATATATTTTAGGTAAAGTGAAGAATTTCTACCAAAACACACACAGATAGGTATATCATCTGTATAATGTTATGAAATTCTTCTTTAAGCTTTATATAGGCAAATAATAGGATTCCATATACTTAGAAAAATACTTGTCATATGCTTAGTATAGTTACTGAATGAATAAATACAAACTCCTCTGTTTAGACTTTCTGTTACATCTATTGGCCAAGTTTTCCATTCTTTTTTAGTGCTACATGTTTTATAAAAGTTCTCTATGGAGGCCAGGCGTGGTGGCTCACTCCTGTAATCCCAGCACTTTGGGAGGCCGAGGCGGGTTTATCACGAGGTCAGGAGATCGAGACCATCTTGGCTAACATGGTAAAACCCCATCTCTACTAAAAATACAAAAATTAGCCAGGCGTGGTGGTGGGCGCCTGTAGTCCCAGCTACTGGGGAGGCTGAGGCAGGAGAATGGTGTGAACGCAGGAGGTGGAGCTTGCAGTGAGCTGAGATTATGCCACTGCACTCCAGCCTGGGCGAGAGAGCGAGACTCCGTCTCAAAACAAAACAAAACAAAACAAAACAAAACAAACAAAACAAAACAAAACAGTTCTCTATGGAACAAAAAATTATTGAAGAATGAATTAGGAAATGAAACAGATAAAACAATCTGAATGAGTGAGAACGTATTACATGACACTCATTCATGACAGTCATTCATTGAATGACAATATATTAAGATATCAATTCTCTTCAAGTAAAACTTTTATTACAGTGATCTTCTAATCAAATTCCCAGTATATTTAGTTTCGGGATTTGATCCTTTAAAAATTTCACCTGGAGAAATAGTGTGTAAATATAATGTAAAGAATTTGATATTCTCTTTCCAATATGCAAACCTACTATGAGTTTAGTGAATTGAAATTTTGTCATATTACTTATCCATGTTTCTTATTATGAATTAATATTTAATGGTTTCTACCTAAGACATATGGATCTTTCCATAACACTTTTTACCTGTTTTTTATTAGTCTTGTTATATTATTAATTTCCTTCATGAGTTCTAATGATATTTTTCAGTTGTTTCTCTTCGATTTTCTGGGTAGAAATTATTTGCAAATAATTTTAATTTACTTTTCTTATTTGGAGTATTTTTTCCTCATTTTTTATATATTCACATTACTCAACCTCTTTCTCCCTGAACTATATTATATAATAATTTTGGTAGGTAATGACTTTGTCTTTTTTTTACTTTAAGTGAAAGGTTTTAATTGCCAATCTACATGATATGTTAATTGTTAATTTCAGATAGTCTTAAATTTGCTCATTCCAGTTAAATATTTTTGTTTTTCTTTAAAATCAGTGTAAAACTTTATTAAATCCATATATCAATGTGACCAGGAATTTCTCCTTTACTCCTTTAATTTGGTGAGATACAGTAATATATTTTCTATGGAGGAAGTATAACTTCTTCTCATAATAAAAACCTACCTGGCTTTATTAAGTGTCCTACTTTTTGAAATAATGAGATGTATATGCGTGATAATATTTAATTAAAAATTGTGGCTTCTATTTTGCCTAGTATAAGTAATGGCAAAAACTGCAATTACTTTTGCACCATCCTAATACAATTGGTCTGTGATTGTGTTTTGTGATATCCTATTTTGATATCACTGGTATGATTAATTTTTCCCTCAAAATATTTTTAAGAGATACTGGCTTTTATATAATTAATAGTTTAAGTCAGCAGTCTCCACCCGTTTTGGCATCAGAGACCGGTTTCGTGGAAGACAATTTTTCCACTGATGTTGGGGGGACAGTTTTGGGATGATTCAAGCGTAGTACATTTATTGTGCATCTTATTTCTATTATTATTACATTGTAATATATAATGAAATAATTACACAACTCACCATAATGTAAAATCAGTGGGAACCCTGAGCCTGTGTTCCTGCAACTAGATGGTCCCATTTGGGGGCGATGTGAGACAGTGCCAAATCATCAGAAATTAGATTTTCATAAGGAGCGTGCAACCTAGATCCTTTGCATGTGCAGTTCAGAAGAGGGTTCACACTCCTCTGAGAATCTAGTGCCATCACTGATGTGACTTGGGGCAGAGCTCAGGTGGTAATGCCAGAAGCGATGGGGAGCGACTGTAAATACTGATGAAGCTTCTTAGCTCACCTGCCACTCACCTCCTGCTGTGCAGCCGGTTCTTAACAGGCCACAGACCGGTACCGGTCCATGGCCCCGGGGACTGCAGACTCTGATTTAAGTAACATAATATATATCCCATACGTTTAATAAAATATTTGTGTAAAACATTTTCGACTGCTGACATTTTAGAGAAAAACAGAGAAAATCATTTTAGAGAAAATAGAGAAAGAAGATGTTTTAGAGAAAATCTGCTTTCTGAAGTGATACTATGTTTATTGGTTAAATAAGAATTAGTCCTATTTTCTCTTTAAACCTTTCTTCAGATATTTTTCCATTTATTCTGTAGTTTTAGGTTGATAATAAGAAAAAGCTGTGAAACAATTCTCTTTATATTCTCTATCCATATTTTATATACTTATGTCAAATTTCTCAGGAGCAGAAGGTGAGGGGAGAATTCCTGTGCAAATGATTTATCAGAGAACTGCTCTCAAGAGCAATTCTAAAGGGAGTAAAGCAGGACAGAGGAGGAGGAAGGAGCTGAGCAAGGGTATATCTTGAAATGTCTGCTAGCATCCTTCTCATGGAGAGCTCTGCAGCATGAGCAATACCTGAGATTGTCCCAGTGCCAGGCAAGCAGGGTATTTTCACACTTCTATACCACTCTATCCTTGGTCAAAACTACCATAGAGGATAGGTGAAGGGGCACAGTTGGGAGAAGGCTTCGTAAACCCCAAGCACATATCTAAGTATGTGGGAAATTTTCTGGAAGATATCACAGCTGAAATATTTAGCCTGTACCCAGCACAGATAATCAGAGGGTGCCTGGGGAACACAGAGAGTGTCTGCTATAACTACATACTTCAATCATGACTTCAAAAAGTTCCGCTAATCTGTTGCATTTTTAAAAGTCCTGTCACATCTATTATATATGAGAATTACTGATGGAATGAGGATTAAGAGCTGAGTTGAGATGGAGAAAGTTGAACCGCCATGTGTCAAGAGTAGTTGAATGAAACAACAAATCAAATGACAGTAACAGTTGAGCCTTCAATCATTGTGATAGTATAAGCAGGAAGAGAAATGATCAGATCCCCGTATCTTCCCTTTCTCCCACAAAATCACTTAGGGTCAGATATGTCAGCATCGATAGGGGAATTGTCTCACTGCCAAGGAAGGCTTCAAAACAAAACGTTTTTGTTTTATGGACCTTGGAATCTGAGAGGGGGAGAGAAGGAGAAGAGTTAGGTGTAGCAAAGTACAGAGTACTGAGTGGCAGTGAAGGAAAGTATTTTCATGTCCCGTCCCATCGTTTCATAAAAAGATCTCAGTAGAGGCACCTGGGGAAGTTTTTGGTCATAGACCCCAAATAAAGAAGCCTCTGAAAGGCTGTGGGAATAGAGATGCCTTGGCTAGAAATGCAGATATGCAAAAAGAGCATGGCCTACCAAAGTGGCCTGAGTCCTTGACTGCAATTCCCTGTAGAGACAACCAGGCACGGGCTGTGCCTCAAGTGTGGGATGGGAGGACAGTTTTGCTCATGAGACTTGTGAGACAAAGCATTTGTAACTGCCTATCATTAGGCCTGAAAAGCCACACATAAGATTTTGGTCTGGAGATAGACCCTTCAAAGAGAATATATTTGTTAAAAATGCTGATTCTTAGGCCCCCAAATTCAATAACTTTGTGTGTGTACACACACACATATATTATTAAAAATGAATGATCATATTAGTTTTAGACTATATTATTAAACTACTACTGCTGAACACACGGTAAGATTATCAAATAATGTAGTGTCACATATACGGACACACCAACATTGGCTAACGGTAACTTTTACATGTGAAGTTGTATATAATTATTTTATTATAATCATAATGATATAACTCAAAATAGTTTGTAAAACAAGTTGTAATAATTGCCTTCAACATCTGTGTTTCGTTTTGGAGAAAATATTCTTTCTTAGTGGTAGCCAAATTATTACTATATCTTTGAAAATATACAAAAAAAATGTGTCAGATGTGGTCTGAATTACTGAATTCATGTATCAGTTTTAAAATTTTATTCTTGTCTAGAATCTTTTTGAAAAACTCCCAGCACGCACTTAAAATATACAGTATATAAACACTTGGATTGGGATGCTGGCCGTACTATGAATTTTCATATACAAATATTTGTTTGAATACTTGCTGTAATTATTTTGTGCATATATTTAGTGGTACAGTCAATGAGTCACATAGCAGTTCTATATCTAACATTTAGAGAAACTGCAAAGCTGTTTTCCATAGCTACTGAACAACTTTACATTCCAATCAGGAAAATGTCAGTGTTCCAATTTCTCACATTCCTGCCAACACTGTTTTTTTTTCTGATAATAATAATTATTATTATTGCTCTCCCATTTTGCAGCAGTATCTCACGAAGATTTGGATTTGCATTTGTATTTCTCTTCTGACTGATGATGTTCAGCACTTTTGCATGTGCTTCTTGGCTATTTGTATATCTCTAGAAAAAACATCAGTTCTAGTCCTTAGACCGTATTTTCATTGGGTTTTTTTGCATTTTTGTTGTTGAGTTGTAAGAGTTCTTCATATACTAGATACTGGACCCTTCTCATATATGAGTCTAATATGATTTACAAATATTTTCTTCCATTGTACAGGTTGTCTTTTCACCTTCTTGATAGTGTTTTGTGAAACATTAAAGTTTGATAAAGTCCAATTCATCTGTCTTTTACCTTTTGTTGCCTATGCTTTTAGTGTTATTTCTAACGCAGAACTCCCCATTTGTATGAACGCTCATGTCCTCAGTCCACGTAGCCATCACCAGTGTTGTGTTCATATAATGTGACAGCTAACTGGTCAAAATATGTAAACCGGCAAGGCGTGGTGGCTCACGCCTGTAATCCCAGCACTTTGGAAGGCCAAGGTGGGTGGATCACGAGGTCAAGAGATAGAGACCATCCTGGCCAACATGGTGAAACCCCATCTCTAGTAAAAATACAAAAATTAGCTGGGCATGGTGGCATGAGGCTGTAGTCCCAGCTACTCAGGAGGCTGAGGCAGGAGAATCACTTGAACCCGGGAGGCGGAGGTTGCGGTGAGCCCAGATTGCCACTGCACTCCAGCCTAGTGACAAGAGTGAGACTCTGTATCAAAATATATATATAAAATATATATATTTATATAATTATAAATATATTATATATTTAAATTATATGTATATTATATATTTATATAATATAAATATATTATATGTATATTATATATTTATATAATATACATATATTATATGTATATTATATATTTATATAATATAAATATATTATATGTATATTATATATTTATATAATATAAATATATTATATGTATATTATATATTTATATAATATAAATATATTATATGTATATTATATATTTATATAATATAAATATATTATATATTAGGTATATTATATAATCTAAATATATATTAGGTATATTTATATAATTATAGATATATTATATATTAGATATATTTATATAATTATAAATATATTATATATTTATATTTTATATATATACACACACACACCCCTCAGTCTGGGTCAATATGTGTCTGTCATGGCATTTTGACTTGAGTTTGAGTACATAACATTCTTACTAGCAATGCCAGAAGGTGTGGAATACAAAATTATAATCTTGTTGGTAGACGCATTTTCTACCCCATGGAGAACATCTGCAGTTAAAATCAATCTAATATGAGAAGAAACTCAGAGACAGATGCCTGAGATACAGTTCGGATTATTCAAGCCTCGAGTTACAGTGCCCCTGATGCCCACTTCTGTCCCTCAGCTTCATTTTAGTAAAATTGTTTGATACTAAGTTCATTGTCTTAGAAAATTCTTGTTCCGTTATTTTTAAGCTAAGTCAATTTGAGATTTCTTCCCATTCATGCAAATGAATCTAACTAATACATAGTTAATTTGAGATACATAGAGCATTAAAATGGAAAATGATGCTTAATCAACCAAATTACCACTGCATTGATTTTATTTATCCTGTAAGTTAAATAATTAGACTCACTTCCTTGTCTCCTCACCAAGGAACACTCCCTCGTCACTCTAAATTTCATGTGTTCAATATCATGCTTCTTTTTTCCCCTTAAATTCATCTTCTGCTTCTGAATTACTCCAAACTTATATCTTAACCCTCAAGGATCACACATCCTAAGTACCCATGTTTTATATTCTTTCCCTTAATTAGTTATTTAAACATTGCCTGTTTTTTCAATTGTATAACGATGCCCTTTGTTTTAGTAATTTTTAAATTTGCTTTTAATAAATAATAACCTAGCAAGACTAGCTCAAGAAAGCAGAAATTTATATGTCACAGACTAGAAAATGTTATTGATCTTTAAGGTCAAGAAATATAAAGCACATGACATAGGGAATGGATAATCACAAGCAAAAACTACCCAGCCTTTTCTGCACAGATTCATCTCCTCCAATCTTTATTTTTCTTTCTATACCTTTTCTACTGTCACGTTTCCTTCTTCATAATAGTGAAACTTGCTCCCTTGCAGACTCTCCAACAGCCTAAATCTGTCTGTTATCTAAAACAGCACAGAATAATATCCAAAAATGTAAAGACTAAAAATAATGCACTTTTATTATCTCAGAGTTTCTGTAGGTTGTGAGTCCAGTTGTGGCTTAGCTGTGTCCTCTTTTTCAAGGCTGCAGTCAAGGTGGGGGTCAGGGCTGGGGTTGCATCTGAAGGTGCAAATGGGGAGGAAGTAACCCCTAAGTTCGCACATGTGTCTGTTGGCAGGATTTATTTACTCAGGAGGTGTTGGACTGAGGACATCAGAGTTTTTATTTTTTAATAATATTTGTAATATTTTTGGCCGCTGAACATAGGTCAGCCTTATTTATGTTACATGAGCAGCTTGTTTTAACATGGCAGTTTGCTTCAACAAAACAGCAAAAGAGTTTGTCAGTCCTGTGTATACACACACACACATGCACACACGCACTGTGCTGACACACTGTTATGTCAGAGCATTTATACATTGTTTTGTATATTTTGTGTGCGTATATATATATATATATACACACACTATAGATACATATTTGTATATGGTGTGTGTATATATATGTGCGTGTATACAAAACAATATATCTATATTTTACATATAAACACTGTATTTAGATAAGCTATCTATATATATATATATGTGTAGCTTAAACATGGAAGTAAAACACCGTCATTTTTGCCATATTCTATTCATTAGAAGTAACTTAATAGGTGCAGCCAGCTTGAAAGGGAGTGGTAAATACACAAGGTCATGAATCCTAGGAGGTGAAAATCACAGAAGCCTAGCTTAGAAGACTATCTCCACAGTATTATTATTGTTGTACATTTTATGTTAACTTTTCTCATTTATTTTTTCATTGAATCAAAAGATACTTATTGAGTTACTGCTATATATCAAATAGCATGTTGGGATTTGGAAAATCAAGAAGGAGTTATTTTTACCTGATGCTTGCCTTCATGCAGTTTACATTCTTGTCTGGAAATAAAAATTCCAAAGAAACAAGGGAAAAAACACAAAATAATACCTGTATAAAAAAACTAAAGAGACTGGTCTGGACAGTGAAGCAATGTTAGTTTCTACAGGAAAATGTAATATAATTAGAGGCCGGAAGTCATTTTTGAAGAATCAGGAGAGAAAAATCAAAGGGAAGGAGATGGAAAAGTGTTCCCTTGGAAGTTAAACAATATGTTTTATAAGCTGGAAGAAAGATATAAACTAAACTCTGAGATCATGAAGAAGGATCTGTGTTGCTGAAACCCAGTAAACAACTCAGGAAATGAACCGAGTTAGATTAGCCAACTGGACTTACTTGCCTCTCAATGCTCTAGTAAGAAGTGTAGATCTTACTGTTGCTAACTTTGAAACGTATTAAACAGGAAAGTCACATGTACCATTTTTTAGACAACATTAATCTTTTAAGGCACAGCTTTTATAACAGAGCATGATTTATATCATACATTGTCAAAACATACAGATCATTTCCCTCTAATGTGATCTGTACACTGTTGAGCCCAATACCATGTGAAGAGTTTTTGAAGATAATTTTAAACACTTTCACTCCTTCAGCCACCTCCAGTAACTCTACACTGCATTTTATTATATAAATTATGTTTATGGGGCAATTAACAGTATCAAAGTAGGAAAAAATATTAAAGTACTTACATGTGCGTGTGTTCATCTATTTTACATGAGGTTTGACTTCCGAAGTAAACGTATAGTTTAGCTTATGGATATTTCTGTTTCGTTACAAAAATACTTCAAAATTCTACTCTTGAAATATGACTTGCCATTATTTTATGGACTAAATGGAATGAGTTGATCTTAATATCCACATTTTAAGTGCTCTCATCACAAGTTAGCAATGAGACTGAGATAATAGACTTCTTAGAGATGAGGGCTTTGCAGTAAGTTATTTTGTCCGCTGTCATGCTCCCACAAAAAAAATATGAATAGTGTTACACTGCACTAACAGAGCAAAGTGTAGAACATATTAAACTGCAATACTATTGCTGAATCTAATCTTAAATCATGAAGTGTGGTATGGGGGGTGGTCTGCTTTCATGTTGAAATAATGTTTTATTTTTGTGGTTTTTAACTGAGAGCTTTCTTTGTGCTATTTTGGCCATTCTGATTATTGTTGAGCCAGTAGGAGTATCTGCAGAAAACAAAATAGATCCACATTTAGATTTTTATATTTTATTTTCAGGCAGCGTATAGCTGGGGCTTTTATCTGTTAAGCCACTCTATGTCTTTTAATTAGTGAATTTAATAGATTTATACTCACAGTAATTAATTGGTAAGGACTTACCACTGTCATTTTATTATATGTTCCCTGGTTGTTCTTTAGATCTGTTATTCCTTTTTCCCACGCTTGCTGTCTTCCTTTGTGATTTGATGATTTACGTTAGTGGCATGCTCTGACTCCCTTCTCTTATCTTTTGTGTATCTATTATAGGTTTTTTTCTTTTTGATCACAGCAGTCCACTTTAGGCTATAACAACTAACCTTTATTAAAGACATCCCCCCATTTTATGTTTTTGATGTCACAATCTACATCTTATGTATCTTGTACACATTTTGCCTTGTATATCTCAGCAAATTATCATAGATATAGTTATTTGTAATGGTTTTGTCTTTTAACCTTTATCCTAGAGATATGTGATTTACATACCCCTATTACAGTATTAGAGTATTACCAATTTGACAATATATTTACCTTTGCAGGTAAGTTTTTTCTTTCCTATATTTTCATGTTTTAATTAGTATTTATTTATTATTATTGTTGTGACAAGATCTCTCTGTCACCTAGGCTGGAGGGCAGTGGCAAAACCTCAGCTTAATGTAACCCCTACCTTCCACTGATCCCTCCACCTCAGTCTCCAAAAGAGCTGGGACTACAAGCCCGCACCACTTGGCCTGGCTAATTGTGTTTTCAGTAGAGATGGGTTTTCACCATGTTGCTCAGGCTGATGGCAAACTCCTGGGCTCACAAGATCTCCTTGCTTCGGCTTCCCCAAATTTACCATCCAGCAAAGCAGATGCTTTGTTTTCATTAAAATTAATACAAATAAGAATTAAATGCAAAATCTCCCATTTTGTTATACATCTTCTTTAAGGAAATCACAGGTTCTATGGTACAGAAATTGTTTTTACTATTTAAGCTAGAGCGCTATGGTGCTGAAAGAAAGACATAAGTCTCAGGCTTATGTAATTTAAGCAGAAATTTTCTTTAAAAAAAATACTTATTTTACCTTCTCATATCCACACATAAACAGAATATCCATGTTGTAGCTTGCATAACTATGTATCGTTGGAAGTAAAGCACAAAAACATTTATGGGTCATGGCTTAGCTGACAAGACAAAGAAACAAAACAAAAATTGAACTCAGTAAGAAATTTTTCCTTGCCAAAACTTAAGGAAGGAAATTCCTACACCTGGGCATCAATAATCTTATAGATTTGTTTAAAAATGACTTTTGTGCCTTTCGGATTCATTTATATGAATCTGTAAAATTAGTAGTGCATTAGTTTCTATTTTTGTTGGCTGAGAAAACTTCTGTTCACACAGTGCTTGTAAATAATAGTAGAATTATCAATATGTAAATAAAAATAAATTGATAATTTTATTAGTCCATTTTAATACTTCTATAAAGAACTGCCTGAGACCGGGTAATCTATAAAGGAAAGAGTTTTAATTGACTCACAGCTCAGCATGGCTGGGGAGGCTTCAGGAAACTTACAATCATGGTGGAAGTCAAAGGGGAAGCAAGGCATCTTCTTCACAGGCCAGCAGGAAGGAGAAGTGCCCATTGAAGGTGGGAAGAACTCTTCATAAAACCATCAGATCTTGTGAAAACTCACTCACCATCCTGAGAACAGCATGGAGGAAGCCACCCCCGTGAGTCAATTACCTCCACCTGGTCTCTCTCTTGATACAGGGGGATTATGGGGATTGCAATTCAAGACGAGGTTTGGGTGGGTACACAAAGCATAACCATATCATTAATTTTTTTCATATTTTCAAATACGTCAAACATCAATTTTATTAGTTTTCTCTGTTACAGATTTCTCTTAGCCACTTACCTTTTTTTATTTTTTCATTTCAATTTCAGTGTGGTACTGGTATAAAAATAGGCACATAGACCAATGGAACAGAATAGAGAATCCAGAAATAAACTTTTATCATTATAAGTATTTAATATTTGGCCAGGCGTGGTGGCTCACACCTGTAATCCCAGCACTTTAGGAGGCCGAGGAGGGCGGATCACGGGGTTAGGAGATAAGACCATCCTGGCTAACATGGTGAAACCCCTTCTCTACTAAAAATACAAAAAATTAGCAGGGCGTCGTGGCAGGCGCCTGTAGTCCCAGCTACTTGGGAGGCTGAGGCAGGAGAATGGCGTTAACCCCGGAGGCAGAGCTTGCAGTGAGCCGAGATGGCGCCACTGCACTCTAGCCTAGGTGACAGAATAAGACTCTGTCTCAAAAAAAAAAAAAAAAAAATTAATATTTAAAAAGGTTGAGAAATGGAACATTGCATGTGACATTTTTATCCACACCTCTCAATCGCTTTCCCTTTCTCTCGTTATTTCCCCAAATTAATCACAATTATATTATCCCTTTGCCGTTTTACTTAGTATTACTAAACAGTATATAATACTATTTATACTCTTATAACTATAATACATTTATATAGCATTGCATATATATGTGTGCTCTATTTATATATATATTTCTGTATTTAATTTAATTTTTCATTTATATACTCATACTACTCCAGTCTTTAGGCATACTCCATTTCAGTTTCTATTCTCTTGTGTTAATGTACAAATTAGGTTATTTCTCATTTTCAATATTATGTAATATTCTGAAATTATTGTTAGTGATATTACCTTGTACATATCTAAAGTCAACTATGAATTAACAATTACCTATATAACAGTTCATCTGGCATCCTAAATGTGTTTTTATTTCAGCAGTGTTCATGGTATCCAACAGGCAAGTTACCAAAGTCTGTACTCTTTAATATTTGATGACATTAGGTCATAGATTTGTCTCTAATCATAGATTTGTTTACTTTAGCATAGTAGTTTCATAAGAAGTTTATCATTCTCAATTTTGTCTTTTCTAAAATCTTGGTCATTATTTTTATTTCATTTCATTTAACTTTTCTCATTATTGTTTCTATTATATTTTATGCTGTTTTTATGACTTTCTGTTTCTCAGAAGATAAATACTATTACGCCTAGCCAGAAGTTTTCTTAAATTATTTTTTGTTTCTCTTAGCATGTATTTTAGAAAGTTATTTTTGTCAGTCTTCTACAAGACCTTCATTGTCCTGGTGTATTTTTTTTATATTTCTTATTTAAAGGATACATTTTCAGTTGTTAAAACTGTATTATGGGGGTGTATGCTTCTGTTTGCTCTGCTGTTTTCTCCTTAGTTGCTGGTCAATTCCCCCAACTCTTCGCTATTTTTTTCATTATATTCCTATGATAATCATGTAAGATCACAATAGTTTTAATACTCCACACTAATCTTTTGACACAATTATATATTTTAAAATATATAGCTCTCCATATAACATTATTCCAAAGAATTGTATGAGACCCTCTCTTCACATTTCACTTACAGAATGATTTCAAAAACAGCCAATTTCATCATAGAAAATAATTGTTTATTTTTCTGATAAATAACATCTCTAAGTTTTTCTCTGTAATGAGAGTGACAATAGGAAAGGGATGTATTATTTTCTATTCTTTCCAACACTGCATTGTTTAATGAGTTAAGGATGTGCATGGCAACATTTCTCGATACAATGTCAGCGGTATTTAATTTAATGATAGATTTTCAACAATTCCGCCAACTCATTGCCTGACAGTGTTAGCTTTCTTCTTGTTGAGAATTCCACCATCTTCTGTACTATGATTGCTATTTGGTGACAAACTTGTGCAAAACTATTTTTGAGTATATGGGTTAAATGTCGTTTTAGAATCATTTGCCACCAGCAAATACAAATACGTTTGCTCTCAACTGATATAAAGTATATGAGTATGCACTAGACATGCTCATATATATATATGAATAAATATAAGTCACTATTTTCAGAGAGACAAATTGATTTAAACTTGCAGTTCCATTGATCTGTCTATGTAGTATAAAAATTATTACAGCAAGCTATAAGTAGGAGCTGAACAGAATTTTTACTTCGGACACTCCAGAAAAGAAATATCATTGGCAGGGAAATTACACAAAAGTAATAACATCAGGTGAGTTTGTTACATTCCGAAGGATACCACCTGAAAGCTATTGATTAGTAATTCCCGAGGAAGTTGGCAATGACCATCACATCGGTCTCCCCAGTATATTCAAGTGCACTAATTTAATTCTTAGTAATGAATGTCCATATTGTAAAGAGAAATAATTGCATCCTGCATATACACTTATTTTTCTCTCCTTTCCTTCTTTTTCCTGCATGAACTTATTTCCTCCTGCCTAGTTTGGAGTCTAGAAAAGCCTTAATTTATGAGAATAAACCCTGAAAGCACATGGTTATGACTTAATACCTAATTAGACTTTATACCTTGAGAAGAAAATTGCCTTTGGCTGAAGAATCATTACATATAATGGTCTACAATGGAGCTTTTTTAAAAAGAATGTGAAAATCTTTTATGTTTGGTCTTTCTTCCACCTGAGAATTAGAATGGTTCAGATCTCTGAGTGTAAAATCACTTTAAACTGGACTGTTGTCTGTAATTCAGGTATTCATCATAATTTCCTACTTTATTCTTTTCTGAAAATAAAGAGCAATATATTATATGCTGAATTTCATTAAAGGATATTGTCACCCCCAATGCTTAATTATGTTAATAAAATATAAAATTCAGAATATACATAAATGAAGACAATTTTATGTTTTTTAACCAAATTGAGTTCCTTTTACATAGAAACAATAATGGATTTAAACTATAATTTGTTTTACAGGGGATATTTATAAGCACTGGAGCTTTTAAAAATATTGTGTAAATCTCTCCTTCAAAGAAAACAGGGAATACAAATGTCTATCAATTTCTTTAGGGATTTCTAAAAAATCATCTTCTGTATTATAATACCTGTTTGATTATAAAATTAGGCAGAGCTATATTTGAGTGTACAGATTCAATGTCATTTTAGAATCATTTGCCACCATAAAAATACATGTGCTATCAAATAAGATAATATATATTAAAATATCTAATAATGTATGTATTAGATATACTTATGCATACATATATGCACATATAAGTAGAAGTCACTATTTTCAGAAAGGTAAATTGATTGAAATTTGCAGTTTTATTTACACGTCTGTGAAATACAAAAATTGTTATAACAAAATACAGGTAGAAGCAGAAGTCAGAGTTTTGACTCTGTGAAAATCCGAATTGGCTATTTGTTGCTTACACTTCCACTAAAATAAAAATTCAAGCAATTTTTATTGACTCGTTGAGTACACATTCAAAGAAGAACTAAGTGGTTAAAAACTCAGTGTTATTTACTTAAAAATATCATTTTGTACCTGAGAGAGAGAAGAAGACAGCACACTTTCAAAGGTCTTGGAGGAAGGAGGTCCTGGGATCATAGCAGAAAGTTGGCTAAGGAATGGAAAACTTTGTGTCTATCTGAACGTGATGCCTGAGAGAATAATGGCGAACAATAACATTCTCTCAAGAAATACAACCATTTTATTTATTTGAAATATTATTGTTTCTCTAGTTTTAAGACATTTTTCAAATTACATTTCAGTAGGTGTTTGGTACTGAGATTCTCCAAAATCTGCTGTCTAATAATGGGGCAGCATCCTGCTGACTGAGTAAAATGAATATCTTAGATTTTTTTTGTGTGTGTGAGTTTCAATCTTGCCTTAATAGAAGTATTTCTCTCTCTCTGTTTCTCATAGAAAGTTCACAGAAAGTTGAGCCATTCTCCAAGCAATTGTGTTCGACAGGACAAGTTAGGAATCAAATTAGAAAGGCTGCACCATGCCCTAACCATGTATCATCTGGTGCTGCCTTTTCTGGACAGCACACACCCACACAAAATGCTGGAGACTCTCATACTGGCAGTTTAGTTCTTCAAACTCTGAGTAATGTATGTTCCTTGCATTTACAATTGCTTGTTCCAATTAGCCACATGACCCTTTCCTACACGAGGAGGGCAACGTGTATAACTTTTTCCAGCCTGGAGAAAAGGACAAATGGATATAGGTAAACTCTGGTGTGTCTGCTACACTGGACATCCTGGGTGATGAAGCGCTCGGCTGAAAATAAAGGCCTAACGCACAAATTATGGTTAGATGATGCTCATCTAAGAGAGTAAGATTAAGATTATAAAACATTCTGGTCTTTTATTTTTGCCTCATAGCACAACAGTAGAAAGTGTATGCTGTAAAATCTGAAGAATTGATATTCTTTTACCAAAAGTGAGAAATCTCAGCTTCTGAGTGATTCCATAAATTCATCATGTTCACATAGTAATAAATTGTCTGAAAGAATTTGTACCCACTTCAGAGTGGCTCCAGTGTCAGTAATTTTCCCATTATGTAACTTTGTTGCCCAAGAGGAATGAGAAATGAAACCTATCCTTCAATTCACTACTGAGAAAATTGAAGACAAAAATCACTAACTGATACTTCCTGAGACTTATGATTAGATAGTACAGGAGTCAGAAAGGAGAATCTAGGTTATCTGAAACCCTGTTCTGAGGATAAAATGGAAGGGACTGTATAAGGTGATTAATGGCACAGGACGTTAGAGGAATATCAGTGTTCAGAATATAGGTTGGGATTATTAGGAGGCATTGGTAATCCTTAAAGCCATGACTGTAGAGACCTGCAAAGTCTGAAAGGGAAAATGAGAGGTAGATCTGTATCTTTACGCAAAGATGTGAGCTTGGAAAATGATACGTTTTCTTAAGGATGAATCCTGAGTATACAGTTTAAAATAAAGGAACAGCTGACAAAACTGTAAAAATTACGGGAGTGAGGAATTGGAGACAAGCAGGTCCCAGTGAAAGCAGGTGAGGGTGAAATGAAGAACATTCATTGATATTTGTATCTTCACTATTTTGTTGTAAAATATTAAAGATAACCACTAGTGACATTATGGACTCTTCAAAAGCATGTAGAGGTGATTTAGGTTGTATTTAGGTATAATAGGTTGTCCATTTAGGGTAATAGGTTGAGTTTAATATCTGGTTTCTGTGGTTGACAGCAAGGAGGCCAGGGAGTGCCAAACTAAAATATAATAATAGTAATAATAATAGATGATGTTTAGAAAAAAGAAAATAGATTATTCTCCATACATGATCCTTTTAGTAAATAGATTTAAAATTTTACCTACCTCAAAGAACTTAAATAGCTTTTGCAAATCTCAAATCGATTACTTTGCCATATTTGTTTAGCTGATCTGAGAAACAAGTGCAGAGTTTTGTTTTGTTTTGACCATGCTTGTTGATTTGTGTTCTAGATAAATGTGAATGCCAGAATTAAAGAACTAGAGGAGATGATAAAACCATTTTAGGACCCAAGCTCATTAAAATGTATGATACTCAATAAAACAAAATGTCAATTTTAATTGTGCTTTATATTTTTCAGCTAACTAAATTCAATTTTTAAAAAAGTTATATTTTCCCACTGGAATTTAATCACATAGTTTAGCTGGATCACTAACGATTGCCCATTTCTTGTGAACTTCAGTGTATCAGGTATGTATCTAGAAATCTGTGGTTAGAAAAACTCATGTTGATGCTCAACAAAAAGTGTGAGGTATCCATATCCCAGAGAAAGTTTTATATTGTAATGGAAATACAGAATGAATACAGCTAGTATTATATTGTGAAAAGTTTATGACCAAATTTTTTGAAAATTCATTTTATTTTCATTATGGAACAATAAAAATAGATTTTAAAAGTACCATTTAGAGATACTTTTAACTTCTTTGTTTGTTTTTGTTTTTTGTTTTTTGAGACTGAGTCTTGCTCTGTCGCCCAGGCTGGAATGCAGTGGCGACATCTTGGCTCACTGCAATCTCTACCTCCCGGGTTCATGCCATTCTCCTGCCTCAGCCTCCCGAGTAGCTGGGACTGCAGGTGCCCACCACCATGCCCGGCTAATTGTTTTTTCATTTTTTTTTTTAGTAGAGACAGGGTTTCACCGTGTTAGCCAGGATGGTCTCGATCTCCTGACCTCCTGATCCACCCGCCTCGGCCTCACAAAGCACTGGGATTAGATACTTTTAACTTTTGAATGCAGAATTACAAGTCTTCTTAATCTTGTTTGATTTACATAGGATTATATGCACCTAATAAAGGTGGGTTAGTTTATGCATTTCAGAAATAAGAAAACTGAATTATCCAATGCAAGGGCAAAATCTATGATAAAATTTATCGATATCTAGCTTTGGACGTGATCCAACACATTGCATCAAATTTTCTTTTACTATTCAGGCTCCAGAAAAATAACTCATTCTCTAAATTGGTGATTTCCCAGTAAGAATTACAAAGTGTACCTAATAATAAAAGATGTTACAGTGCTATCCATAATAATAAAAATATAATAACATCTATATAATTTACATGCATAGCAATGTTATTTACATGTGAATTGTTTGCAAAATAATGTCCCATTTTCTCACTTAAAATACCTACAGATATGTAAAGATATAAATTATTTGTTATCCCTATCTCCTTGTTACTACGGGATTGGTGGTCCTGGACTTCTCTGAGTCCTGTGGGCTCGTGGATTACCATTTTCTTATAAATTTCTTTTTCTTTTAATACCTTCACTATCCGTTTTTTTGTAATTTGGCCTTTGAGCCTTCTTTCAGAATTTAAACTTCTTTTCAGAATTTAAGAAAATTCTGACATTTAAGAATTCAAGCTTCTGTTTTACTTTTACGTTCCATAATTTAAAAATTAAGTTTCTCTAGGTCTTTGTCTTTTCCACAGCAGCCATACTTCTGGAATTCACCACATGGCTGGTAGCCCTCATTCCCTCACCTCGCTTTTCCTTCTCAACCCTAATAGCTGATGTTTCCTCATTGCTTCTCTTAACATGCAGTTAACTTCTTACTTGAACTTCAGTTAAGCCCTCTGTATTAGTCCATTCTCATATTGCTATAAATAACTACCTGAGATTTGGTAATTTATAAAGAAAAGAAGTTTAATTGGCTCATGGTTCTGCAGGCTATATAAAAAGCATGGCTGGGGAGGCTCCAGAAAACTTACAATCATGGCAGAAAGCAAAGGAAAAGCAAGCACAATCTTCGCATGGCAGAGAAGAGAGAGAAAGAGAGAAAGGGAGAAGAGTGAAGTACTATATCCTTTAAATAACCAGATCTTGTGAGAACTCTGTCAGAAGACAGCACTAGGGGGATAGTGCTAAACCATTAGAAACCACACATGATCCAATCGCCTCCCACCAGGCCCCAATTCCAACACTCAGAATCACAATTCAGCGTGAGATGTGGGTGGGGACACAGAGTCAAACCATATCATTCCACCTTTGGCCCCTCCAAAATCTCATGTTCACCTCACATTTCAAAACACAATGACATTTTCCAAACCGTCCCCCAAAGTCTTCGGTCATTCCAGCATTACCTCAAAGGTCCACAGTCCGAAGCCTCATCTGAGACAAATCAAGTCCTTTCCACCTATGAACCTGTAAAATAAAAAACAGCTTAGTTACTTCCAAGACAAATTGGAGATACAGGCATTGGGTAAATACTCCCATTCCACAAGGGACAAATTGGCCAAACCAAAGGGGCCACAGGCCCCATGCAAGTCCGAAACCCAGCAGGGCAGTCATTAAATGTTAAAGCTCCAGAATAACCTCCTTTGACTCCATGTCTCACATGCAGGCCACGATGATGGAAGGATGGAAGAGGTGGGCTCCCAAGACCTTGGGCAGCTCTGCCCCAGTGGATCTGTAGGGTACAGCCACCGTGGCAGATTTCATGGGCTGGCATTGAGTGTCTGTGGTTTTTCCAGGAGCATGGTGCAAGCTGTCAGTGGATCTACCATTCTGGGGTCTAGAATATAGTGGCCCTCTTTGCACAGCTCCAGTAGGCAGTGCCCTAGTGGGAACTCTGTGTGGGGGCTACAGTCCCACATTTCCCCTTTTTACTGCCCAGGTAAAGGCTCTTCATGATGGCCTTTCTCCTGTAGCAGACTTCTGCTTTGACATTCAGGTATTTCCATACAAACTCTGAAATCTAAGCAGAGGCTCCCAATCCTCAACTCTTGCCTTCTGTGCACCCGCAGGCCCAATACCACATGGAAGCCACCAAGCCTTGGGGTATGCACCCCTGAAGCAACAGCCTGAGCTGTACCTTGGCTCAAGCTAAGCCATGGCTAGAGATGGAGTTGCTGGAATGCAAGGTGCCATGTCCTGAGGCTGCACAGAGCAGCAGGGTCCTGGGCCTGCCCCCACAAAACCATTTTTCTCTCCTAATCCTTTAGGCCTGTGATGGGAGGGGCTGCCAGGAAGGTCTCTGAAATGCTTTGGAGGCATTTTCCCCATTGTCTTGCTATTAACATTCAGCAACTCTTTACTTTTGCAAATTTCTTCAGCCAGCTTTAATTGCTCCCCTGAAAATAGGATTTTCTTTTCTACCACATGATCAGGCTGCAAATTTTCTAAGCTTTTATGCTCTGCTTCCCTTTTAAGTATAATTTCCAGTTTCAGAAACTCTCTTTGCAAATGCATATGAGTATACACTGCTAGAAGCAGCCAGGCAGCCTCCTGAAAACTTTGTTGCTTAGAAATTTCTTCTGCCAGATGCCCTAAATTATCTCTCTCTAGTTCAAAGTTCCACAGATCTTTAGAGCATGGGCACAATGCCACCAGTCTCTTTGCTAAAGCACAGCAAGATTAATCTTTACTCCAGTTCCCGATAAGTTTCTCATTTCCATATGAGAACACCTCAGCCTGGACTTCACTGTTCGTATCGCTCTCAGCAATTTGGTCACAGCCATTCAACAAGTCTCTAGAAGTTGCAACTTTCCCTCATCTTCCTATGTTCTTCTGATCCCTCCAAACTGTTCCAAACTCAGCCGATTACCCAGTTCCAAAATTGCTTCCACATTTTCAGGTATCTTCATAGCAATGGCCCACTTCCCCGGTACCAACATTCTGCACTAGTCCATTCTCACACTGATATAAAGAACTACCTGAGACTGGGTAATTTATAAAGAAAAAAAGGTTTAATTTACTTACAGTTCCACAGGCTGGAGGCATGGTTGGGAAGGCTTCAGGAAACTTACAGTCATGGCAGAAAGCAAAGGGGAAGCAGGCACAATCGTCACATGATAGAGCAGGAGAGAAAGAGATTGAAGGGGAAGCACTACACACTTTTCAACAACCAGATTTCATGAGAACTCTATTATGAAACAGCGCTAGAGGAATGGTGCTAAGCCATTAGAAACCACCCCCAAGATTCAATCACCTCCCACCAGGCCTCACCTCCAACACTCAGGATCACAATTCCACATGAGATTTGTGTGGGGACACAGAGACAAACCACATCAACCTCCATGGTCAACCCAAAAAATATTTTATTTCTGATTTTTATGAGTTGGATTGTATCTCCCAAATTCACATGTTGATGTTCTAATCTCCAGTACTTTGCAGAGTGAATTTATTTGTGAGTAAGTTCACTGCAGATGTAATGATTTGAGATGAGGTCATACCAGAGTAGTTTGGGTGCCTAGTCTGGTATGACTGGTGTTCTTATAGAAAGAGAAAATTTGAACCCAAACACCCATAGATGGAGGAGGATGTGAAGAGGCGAGGAAGAAGATGGATATCAGTAAGCCCAGGAGATAGACCTGACACTGAACTTTCTTTTGCCCCCCTTAAAAGGAACCAACCCTTTTGACAATACCTTGATCTTGGACATTGAGCCTCCAGAACTGTGAAATGGTAAGTTTCTATTGTTTAAGCAATTCAGTTTGTCGTACTTCTTTACAACAATCCTAGCAAATAATGCATTGATCTTACCTGACTTTTGCTGTGTTTATAACAAATCTGAATACTTCTTCCTTCTCGAAATTCTTCTTTTGTTTGTCTTCTATAATCATTTGCTTCCCATTTTTTCCATGGACAAATGCTAAAACCCTAATGTTTATCACAGAATAAAGCATGTTCTTGCTGACAAAATATGAACCTCAAACTATATTTCCACCATTATCTGTCTCCTGAGTTATAAATCAGTGTAGATAAATGGCTATTAGATATTATCATGTAATAGTTCTATAGGCATTTCACATTCCAAGCTAACCTAATTCCTTCTTGGATCCCTATTGCATTGATTTCACCATCTACATAATACCTTCTTTATGTCCCTCCCCCTTTTTCTATTGCTTGTATATCACCAAGTTCTTTCTTCTGCCTCTATCCATCACTGCTCTCAATGAAGTATGAAAAGACACAGTCATCACTTACCTGTATAACTACTAGACCTTCACAACTGGTCTGCCTGTAATCAGATAAAAACTCTTCTAATTTGTCCTCCTCACTGCACCCAGGGTAATATTTTAAAATAATCACATTTTGGCCTGGCGTGTTGGCTCACACCTGTAATCTCAGCACTTTGGGAAGCCAAGGCGGGTGGATCACCTGAGGTCAGGAGTTTGAGACCAGCCTGACCAACATGGTGAAATTCCATCTCTACTAAAAATATAAAAATTAACCGGATATGGTGGCAGGTACCTGTAATCCCAGCTACGCGGGAGGCTGAGACAGAAGAATCACTTGAACCCAGAAGGTGGAGGCTGCAGTGAGCCAAGATTGCACCACTGCACTCCAGCCTGGAAACAGAGTGAGACTCTCTCTCAAAAAATAAATGAATAATAAATAAAAAATCATAACATTTTAACTCTTTGAAGAAAACATTTATGTTTGTTGTTTAGAATATTTAAAATATTTTATTGTGAAATAATTTTAAATTTACAGAGATTTTGCAAAGAAATTGTAAAATTTTCCATATACTGTCTTCTCCAAGATTTTAACATCTGTGCCTGATTTGCTTTATCATTCTCTTTCTCTTTCCCCTTCCATATTATTTGTTATGGAAACTTTTAGAGCAGAGTGCATGCATCACGCATCATTACCCCTCAGGCTTCACTGTGTATTTTCTGAGAATAAAGACATTTTCTTTTATAAAAGTCTAATTTTAAAAGTCAGTAAATGTATATTTGATTCAATGTTAGCATCTAATCATCAAAAGTTATATTTTAAATATGTCACTGGCTTTATAATAAGAAGAATGTCCTTTAAAGTAATTGTTTATTCCCGGCACCTGTTCATGTCTAGTATCTTTTGCTACACTTAGTTGTCATTCACTTTAGTTTTTTTAATCTGAAAAGTGTTCTTATCCTATGTCTTTCATACCTGTGACATTTTTGAAAAATATAAACAAATTCTGTTTTTCTTAATTTTGGATTTTCTAATGTTTTCTCGTGATTATGTTTGTTATTAATTTTTGGCTACAATATTTTATAAATGATACTTTGTTCTTTTAGTGTAACACCTCCAGAGGCACAAGATCCCCTCAGTCTTACTTGTCATTTTAACTTTGATCATATATTTAAACAATTGTCCAGTTACTCTACTCCCTAGTTAATACTATTTTAAGTTCATTTGCAGTTACTAAATAAGTTTAGAGGAGATATTTGAGACAATATTAATATTGGGTTACTCACCATACTTTGACTATTTGGAATGAAAATTCATTGATGATTCTTAACTGAACTATAATTTACTCTATATTCTATTCCTTTATTGTAAAGTTCACACATCTTAAATGGCATACAAGACTGAGTGATTTAGCTCTTCTTTACTTCTACTACTGATTCTGTTTCCATTTCTCTGCCTATGTGTATACCCTTAAGTGTTTTGAAGGCATAGTATTTTTTTTTACTACTGTGAGCTATTCATTATTTTTGTTTATCCATGTGTTTCTGTGTTTGTATGTGAAATATATTCTGCTACAGTTGATGTGCCTTCATTCTAATATAGTTTCATCAAAAGCCATAAAGGGCATTTATGGGATTCAAAATGCCTCTTCTCAGTTCATATAAAGTCATTCAATATACAAATGCATCAATTAAGTAATGCCATTATCTTATATTTATCCAAGAGTTGATTATCTGTATTCTGAATTAAAATAATTAAAATTTTAGTGGTGGAATATCCTCCACTTTCTATTGAACAGCCTTTCACATACAGACTTTCTTCCTCAATGCCCAGTGTGTGTTCAAGGAATGCACATTTATTTTAATAATGTAGTGTTAAAATATAATTAAAGCAATACATATACAGGAACAAAATAAAATAATATATCACAGGCTAAAGGAAATAAACCATTAGAGGACTTACTATAGACGGCCCAGATGACTGGGCCACCGCATTGCCCCATTAACAAAAATAATGGAGAGTACACTGCCAATTTGCACTTTGCAATATTCAGCATCACCCGTTTTCTTTTTCTCCTCAATGTAGGTGGCTGTAATCCTTACTTACCTGTATTTTGGGCTTCAATTCATCTATAGTTTAGTTAAAATTTTAATCTTTTACAAAAATCAGGGAAACATTTTTAAATGAAGAAGTATTATTTTAATGTAGAAGTAAGTAACATGTAAAGAAAATAAGGCATTTGTTTATTTAGTTGACTTTCTGATTTTGATCACACGGAAGAAGGAAAACAAATCTGGGTGTACAAGATTGGTTGCTATTTTCTCTGACGAAAAATTGTGCACAAAAATCACGACAGCCCAGCTTAGTGCTTCTGTTTCTTATCAGATGTTCAGATAGTTTGAGGTGCTGAGGGCACATAGAGTAAAAAGCCAATGTAGAGTTTGGAAAGCAATTTGAACTTGTTCTGAAGCCACAGCTCGCAGCCTGAAGTGTTTTAGTTGATAACCATTTTACATTCTGTCTAGCTCATATCTTTCACTGTCAATATTGCTGAAATTTTTGAAGTTTTTAGATAAGACATTCCCTATCAGGATCCAGTTTCTCCATATTTAACAAATAGCGTTTTACATTCAGTATGTCTTCAGAATTTGCTGCTCAAATGATGTATCTCCTACTTAAGGGATACATGTAGATGAGAAAATAGTTATTTCCTTCTTTTTGAGAAAGCTTAAATTTCAATGCACATTTCAATGCTGCACTGGAATGCCACTAAATATTCTCACTCCTAAAATTTGAAGAACTGGATATAGGGTGATTTTATTCTAACTAATAAGTTTACAAAAGAGAAAACTACAACAACAAAATAACATAAGTATTTATATCTTGAAACAATTATTTACTCAATATATTTAACGAGTTTACTATGTAAGAAGAATACTGGAGAATTCTGAAAATTATTTTCTAAAATGCCTTGCAGTTAAAGTTGTAAAATACCTTCATAATTTTAATGTTAGCAAGTGAGAAAGCACTCCCGGTATCCATTTAATGATTTGTACTGTGGGAATATAGAAAGAATAAAAAACATTCTGATGTTTTTTATTACAAACTAATGTATAATTTACTCTATATTCTATTCCTTTATCGTAAAGTTACAAACTAATGTAATAAAATTACAAACTAATGTAATTTATTAATGATTATTTTTTCTCTCTCTCTTTTGCTCTCTCCACTTTGTGTGTGTGTGTGTGTGCATGCACATGTGCGTATGAATATGTTTGTGAAAAAACAGAAATGGGTATTTTTTTACTCTTTTTTAAAGCATATTTAGAACCTGGCCTACAGGTCCAAGCTCTGGTAGGCAATGTTATAGAAAAGACACAAGTGATCAAGGATCAAAACTCTCAGGAAATGTCATCAGCTGCTTCTGCTTCTACTTTAAAAGGCCAGGAATCCCATCAGCCAGGTATTAAGCCCAGTGCATAACAGCAGAAAAACCCCGTGACATGTGTTTACCTATGTAAAAAACCTTCGCATGTACTCCCAAATCTAAAATAAAAGTTAAAAAAATTAAAAGGCCAGAAATCACAGAAATCTATTGCAAGCCACCTTCCACCAAACAACCATCAATCTATGAGAGTCCTCACAAGAAGCCAACACAATTTCAGGCTGGAACAAATAACATCTACTCTGGAATGAATACCAACACACTGCCTTCTGTTGCTGTTAATGGCCACATGGACAACATAGGACTTCCTTTTTTTTTTTTTTGAGAGGAGCCTTGCTCTGTCCCCCAGGCTGGAGTGCAGCGGCGCCATCTCGGCTCACTGCAAGCTCCGCCTCCCGGGTTCATGCCATTCTCCTGCCTCAGCCACCTGAGTAGCTGGGACTACAGGCGCCACCACCACGCCCGGCTAATTTTTTTGTATTTTTAGTAGAGACGGGGTTTCACCGCGTTAGCCAGGATGGTCTCTATCTCCTGACCTCATGATCCTCCCACCTCGGCCTCCCAAAGTGCTGGGATTACAGGCATGAGCCACTGCACCCGGCCAGGACTTCTCGTCTCTCTTGGTATGGATTACTAGGACTCTGTTTATGCCTCGCTCTTTAAGATTTTGGGATTGTATTTTGTCGTATTGCCCAGTTTTCCTATGCCTTGGTTTCTGTTCTGATATCCCCAGGCTCTTGGTAGCAGGATTCCTACGCTACATTCTTTTGGTTTGTGGTTAACAGCGTTTACTTCACCTTTTCTTCCTTGTTTATATTCAACTGTGATTATCAGCCTCCCAGGTTTGTTTGACAACTGACATCTGAGTACTGTGTCTTCTGACTTGATACTTCATCCTCTGATATTTTATTTGTATGTTAATTAATAATTATTATTTTCCCGTCGAATCCTGTACTAACAGACCTCCAATATAAAGAAGCTGGCCTGCTTCAAGTAGTTGTAATCAATATGAGGATTCATAATACAGTAAGATAAACACATAGATAATATTGGCATAAAACTCCAAATCAGTTCAACAATTACAATATGCATAATTCATTTCATATTTATTTAAATATGTCTTGTTTAGTGAATAAGCACAACTCTTACAAGAAACTATAAATGCTAACGATGGCAACTGTCAGGCCACATTGCTTTATTTCACCCAATGTGACATCATTTGAGTTTACTGTTGTTTATCTTTTGCAAAGAAACATCAGCTTGACAGTATTTGATCTCCAAAATGTCTGAAAAGCACATTTTCAAATGTAAATTAGTCCAGATTATTTTAATTTTGTAATTTACTCAAGTAACATAAGAATGCATTTTGTTGAAAAAGATCCAAGCATATATCAAGAAGTATTCTGAATTAAAACACACATTTTTGGCCAGGCGCAGTGGCTCAGGCCTGTAATCCCAGCACTTTGAGAGGCCGATGTGGGCAGATCACAAGATCAGGAGATTGAGACCATCCTGGCCAACATGGTGAAACCCCGTCTCTACTAAAATACAAGAAATTAGCCGGGCATGGTGGTGGGTGCCTGTAGTCCCAGTTACTTGAGAGGCTGATGCAGAGAAATCACTTGAACCCTGGAGGCAGAGGCTGCAGTGAGCTGAGATCATGCAGCTGCACTCCAGCCTGGTGACAGAGAGAGACTCCATCTCAAAAAAACAACAGCAACAAAAACAAAAACAAAAAAAATCCATGTCTTTCAGAGTTAACAACTATGAATAATTTGCTGTTTCATTTTTTTATATGCTTCTGAAATATTTATACTCATAGTAGACTTGATTTTTATGTTTTATTTTGAATTACATTTAACTTACTTTGTAGTGACTTGTTTTTGTCAGTTAACAATGTTTAGGGAATTTTTTTTCTATTAGTTTGTCTACACATACTTGCATGTCTTTCCATGAATGTATTAATTCCAATTTTTAATGATTCTCCTATAGTAATCACCTGTATTAGGTAATTGTTCTGACTTTTCAGTATTTGAAACAGCTGTGATTGACATACTTATATTGTATATGTGTGACAGTATATAGTTTTGGGTTGTAGTCATTTTTTCTATTCTGATCATTGGAAATGGCATCTCAGGTTTGTTTACTTTGCCTTTTTATAATTTTTATTTGACTTTATGATGTTTCAATTTTCCCAAAATACTGTCTTTCTTATAAATTCTTTGTTACAATTTTTTCACATCTAGGTATAAATTGTTTTTCTGCTGTGATGCATTTTTTTTTTAGTGTAACTTGAGTTTTTGAATGTCTTTCTACAAAGGACTAGATTTGAATATTAGCAAAATTGAACTTTGTAATGTAATTCTTTTGGATATTTTAAAAAGCTCCAGTAATACATTCTGTGGAGGACATATTTAAAATGTTAAACTGGGGCATATTCTGTCAGTGTAGCTTCTGGCATGTTTCCTGTTTTCTCATAGAAACTTTGCTTGAATGGTGATTAGATTGTGCCTTGCTTCTCCTTGGTACAGATCTGCTCCAATGTAAGAATATGACGATACCAGAATAGTTGAGTCATCACAATTAAAATATTCGATGGCCCTAAGGATTTCTGAATCCTTGTCCAGAGACTGGGCTAATGAATGACATTATAGAATCCCATAAGCAAGTGGACATGAATTAGAACAGCCATTTCTAAAGGGAGATAGAACCTTGTGCTTCATCTGGTGTGAAAATAACAAGCGGGTACAATTTGGGTGAGTATCGAGTCATAAAGAGTAAATTATGCTTTCCATAGATTTTGTAGTTCTGCACTAGCCACTAAGTAAGGATGAGGGACTAAATGAACAACTGGTAGGCTTGTGTTTGGTGTAGGAATCTGGTCTAGAGATTTTGGAAATGATTTACACAAGGACTCAGAAGCCAAACCATCTGGAAAGAAAAAGTATGATTTGTGATGCATTTCCTATGTTATCCATAACCCTAGTGAAACACTAGATCACACAAAACATGTTTCTTCTCATGACACTTAAATTATTTATATTCACAGACTCTCGATCTCATTTGTTTCGCACCTTCTTTCTTGCTTAGTCTTTAAACAGTGCTTGGAGTCTGCTTACCAGCTACTCTTCTTCTTTGCTTTGGTGGCTCAACTACAGTGTTTTTGGTTTATATTCATCTGGGCTGCCACTACCACCTGAGACTCCTTCCCACTGTGCTTTCTCGTGGAATCTTTTCCAAGTGATATAATCTACTGATCTCTTCTACTGATGAAAAACATGCTCTTAGAGTCAAATATTCAGGAGTCACTCTAACAGCTCACAGGAGATATTTTTGCCACCATTTTTAGGGATATTATTTAGTTTCATCTATGCATCCATCTTGAGGGGGTGTTTTCTGTCTTAAAAGGAGGAATTATATTAAGTACTATTCATTTTACTTAATATTTGTTTTCTAGTTGAATTAGTGCATTTTCATACTGCTGTGAAGAAATGCCTGAGACTGGGTAATTAATAAAGAGAAAGATGTTCAACTGACTCACCGTTTCACACGGCTGAGGGGGCCTCAATATCATGGTGGAAGGTGAAGGAGGAGCAAAGGCACATCTTACATGGTGGCAGGCAAGACGGTGTGTGCAGGGGAAATGCCCCTTATAAAGCCATCTAATTTCATGAGACTTATTCACTATCACAAGAACAGCACAGGAAAAACTCACCCCCATGATTCCATTACCTCCTACTGGGTCCTTCCTACAACACATGGGGATTATGGGAATTACAATTCAAGATGAGATGTGGGTGGGGACACAGCCAAACCATATCACTAGTATATAAGATTTTGGAGATTTTAGCAAGATATATCTTTTCTTAGCAAAATTTATCATAAAAGGAAGATATGGGATAGAATAAAACATGTTCAGTGGAACCAGGGCCAGAGGGCTCAGAAGCTCCAGAATCCTGATCCCACTAATTTCTTTTTCTGGTGGTCTTAGAGAAGTTTGAAAACCACTAATAGAATGGATAAGATACTGGTCCAAATTTAGAAAGTAAGTGTTATAATTCTGAGAGCAACCCCCTCAACTCTCGGGCCATTGTTGACATGGCTGATCTCTTGGCAGTGAACTTTCTCATTGGTCCACTAAATGGGCAAGAATAAAAAGATATAAAAGACTTCTAATTTCTGGTCAAGCTATGACACTGTATCAGGGATGCTCTGCGAGTAATTATTTACAAAAATGACAATATTTAGGACTTTGGAGATTAATGAATTTTTGTAATCTGAAATGATGAAGTCCCTAGAGGAAATATAGCCATAAGTCCTTTTCAAGACACTTTTGCAACAATAAGTAAGACCATTCGCTTGGCATTGCAGAACAATTTAAAACTGCAGATAGAACCTGTTGACATTCTGTAATCATAAAAATGAATGATTGGAGTGAATAAGATGAATGGCCAATGGCTATAATACATAATAATTGAATTATTTCCTGCCAAAATTTCCAGTGTGTATTCATAATGGCCTATTATAGGAAAAGCATGTTAATCTTACTGTGATCTAGAACGTTACATCCATTTTAAGCTCTGGGGCTTCTCTTTTATTCTAGGCTCATTATGCAGAGTAAAAATGATCTGAAAAGAACCTGAACTTTACATCACTATCAATATTAGTGTAGCATCACTTTTTATGTGTCTATGGATATAAATTCAGTTAAAAAAAGAACTGAAAATAACTAAATTTTAATAAAAACATTTAATAAAGCTATTCCTAAACAGCCTCCTAGAGATGGCTTTATTCTTCATTTCAGTTTTGCAAGTTTGAAGACCCCTAAATATTTGAATCTACTTATATGTTTATATCTATCAATTTTCTATCTACATCAATTTATCTTTCTATCTATCATTAATCATCCATCTATCCATCTTTATATCAAATCATCTGTGGACATATAAGCCAGGGAGAGCTAATTGTATTTTTTAATGTCAGTCATGTCAACATAGTGATAATGGTTTATATCTAATTAGTTAGTTAACCAAACTCTAAGTGAACGAAATACACAGTAAGTTTTAAGAGAAACAGAAGATATTGTTATAAAAATAGCAGGTCGATAGAATGGTTTCCACTAAGGTAAGGAAACATAGGTCCAGAGTAATTGTGAATTCTAGGTCTCTGCCCAGATAGATGGTGATGGGGGATTCAGCAGCACCTCAAACAAACTTTAAGTACCTTATCTAACATGTCCCTAGACTCAGCTTGGTATTTATGTTAATTTACTTTCAAATAGACAAAGCTTTTTTATATTATTAAAAATATTTCTTTTTTATGTTCCTCTGTAAACACTCATCCCATCTTTCTTCATTAATTCAAATATTCCACAAATATGCACTTAGCAACATGTAAGCCACATACTATTTTAAGTGATATTGACATAGCAATGAACAAATCTCTACGCCCATGTGGAATTTACATTCTGCCATGTTCCTAAGTGGTAGTGTTTTACTGGCTGCTGAATGGCACAATTCTCTTAGTCACATGTACATTCCTTTTATCTTCTGTTTGCACTTTTTATGGTTTTGATGGACTCAGTTTCTCCCTGCCATGTGAAACCTCTGTCTATTTTAAATTATCTTTATTTTCATTGCTTGAGACATGCAAACTACTTCCATATACATTGAAAACCCACCTGTAGCATACTCAAGCTTGTAACTTTTCTTGCCCTAGAATTCATAGTCTACTTTTCTAAGTTAACATTTTTGTTTTTTTTTTTTGACCTCTTGAAGTTTTTGTTTTCTTTGACCTCTTGAAAGACACTTTCTTTTCTATGTTTGAATATGTAACAATAAGATAGAACTGAGTTATACAATATTTAAACAAGAGTATGTAACTTTTTCATAACATACGCCAATAGGCTCATAATAAACATGAAGCTTTCTGGAATACTTTAAGTCTCCTGACTTAATAAGTGTGCAGTAGCCCCCAATCTCCTTGTCACATCCCCAAACATATTTTTGTAACATTTTTTGTGCTTAAACTATACTTTAAAAAGGATAAAATCCAAAAGTATCCTCCTTTAACATGTTTCTATTTGTATCCCTGAGATACAGAGATGTGGAGATTTTCCAGTATTTGAGTTATAAACCGTGCTGCAGCTGTAGGGCATATAAATATCCTGGAACCACCCAGCTTTCTGGTGAGCAGAAATCTTTTGGCAGCAAATAAATATCTGTTGGCCAGCACTGAACTTCTGAGTGTGCGGCCGCCTCCTGATTTCTTGCCCTATAGCCCGTTCCCAGTTGCTGCATAATCATCAAGCACAATACAAGATCAAAACAAATACTTCCTTAGGTTGCTATTTTTCAATTTTTACACCCAGCAGGTAAACAAACATTCATCAATTTTCTCACAGTGGGCTCACTTCCAATTTCAAGGAACTGATTATAGAGATTTCTCTGAATCTACTAGAAAGGGGGAGATGTAGGTCTGGGTTACATAGTTGTTACAACTTTGCCCAAAACCCTCTGAGAATTCTCCTGCAAAGAAAACTGTACATGAACCCCTCTAGGTCATTCAGCCACTGGTGGTATGTACACACGTTGCTGTTCTGTAGAACTCCAGCAGTGCCCTCGCCCCTGAGTCTTGATCTCAGAACTTAAAGCATTACCCATGTGTTCAGCTGATTGCTCAATGCTTCTATTCATTCCTCTCTAAATAACGCTCCAATTTAAAACATAAGGGTAATAGACATGAAGTTACTATTCACAAATTTATATTCACAAGGTCTATGACAGGGGCAGGATTTTACCCTTCTTATTCATTTACATAATGGATGAGACATCACAATTGAATGCAATGTATGATTCTAATGAATAAATGATTCTAATGAATAAAATGTTCTTCTTGTACTTATGTAGGACTTTGAATATTCTTATTACTGTATTTAGTATATGGATATTGTTAGTGAGGTATGTGCTTCCCGTCCTAGACGGTAAGATTTCCAAAGGTAGAAAACATGTCTTTGACATCTTTCAAACTAAAATATCAAGAATAAAATGTAGCTTATAATGAGTGTTCAATAAATATTTCTTAGCATCTTTAATTGGGAAGCATTAGTAACCAGATACACTTTATACATAGGATAATCTATATACATTACTATTTACCCATGTGTGTATGTGTTTAAAGTAACCATTGCATTTAACCATGACTTCCACTATTTTTCTTGCTAATATTGGTAAGTTTCAAAACAGTAATCAGAAATAATACACTAGTTATATCAAACAGTCCGCATGCTTAGTAGGAATTGGTGCCATGATTCACTCGGGGTATTTTCATTTTATATCTAATATCTGTGGTTATAAGAGAAATAGTGTGAGGTGAAACTGAAAATAGGTGTATTAATTTGTGTTTTGATACATCTATTCTCAGTTGAATATCTACTGGATGCCCTAATAATTTTGAAATATTCATTATCATTTCATATCTACTGCTCCATTATGGGAAAGAGATAATTGGTTTCATAAAAATTTTACAAATAACAATTGAATATATTATCATTAAAATATTAGAAATGAGCTTAAATTTTCTTTTATTACCTCATTTCTACAATTAGAAATGACCATGATAGCTGAGGAAATAGTTTTTTATTTTTGTGTTTTCATCTTCTACTCAGCTGTTTATGGTTTCATCCAGCCTGTGCTAAAATAACATCACTACGTAAATGATATCCAAATCTTTGTTTTTAATTATGAACACTTACCTTCACTACAAACTTCTAGAAATAAGTACAGAGATTCCTCAGATAACTAGAAGTATAACAACCATTCAACCCAGCAATCCCACTACTGACCATCTACCCAAAAGAAATCATTATATAAAAGACACACCTACAGCCATACATAATCTCAGCACTATTCACAGTAGCAAAGACATGGAATCAACCTACGTATCCATCAATGGCTGATTAAATAAAGAAAACGTGGTAAATACACACCATAGAATACTATGCAGCAATAAAAAGAATAAAATTATATCCTCTGTAGCAACATGGATGGAGCTGGAGGCCATTATCCTAAGTGAAATAACTTAGAAACGGAAAATCAAATACTACATGTTCTCACTTATTATGGGGGCCTAAGCAATTGAGATACAGGGACATGAAGATGGAAAAAATAAATGCCAAAGACTCCAAAAGGCAGGAGAATATGAGATGGGAATACAGGTTGAAAATTACCTATTGGGAACAATGTTCACTAACTTGGTGATGGATATACTAGCAGCCTAAATGGTACCATTACACAATGCATCCATGTAAGAAACCTGCACATGTATTTCCTAAACCTAAAATTAAAAAGTAAAATATAGAAATAACTACATACTTATTGTCACTAATTCAATGTTTAATCAGCAGCTTTAACTTAAATTTTCCAAAACCACACTAGCACTGTTCTTCCTTCAACACCTATCTCCTCCCACATCCTTTTACATCTTATTGAGCGAAACTTTAGTTTGTATTGCTCAGTTGAAAACATTATCATTTTTCTTGAACACTGTTTCTCCTGCAGCATAAATTCAACCTAACAGTGAATTTCATCTGCTCTATTTTTCTATATTTCTAAATAGTACTGACCTTTTCTTCTCATCCATTTTATTTTATTTTATTTTATTTTATTTATTTTTTTGCTGATGCATTTAAGAATTCATTAAAGATACTGTGGCACTTCATTGTGAATCCTTCATCAAACATCTCCTAAGAACAAGGGCATTCATCATATATAACCATGAAATAAATATCTGATTCAGGAAATTGAATCTTAATTCAATGGTGTTATGTAATATACAGTGCATATTTCAATTTTCTTAATTGTTCCAATAATATTCTTTGTTGCTTTTTGTTTTGTTTAGTTTTTTAAATTCAGGATCCACAAAAAAAGGAAAAAAAATCATACATTACATTCAATTGTTGTGTCTCATCCAATCTTTTCTCAGACTTTATATCTTGGGGATAGAGCTATTATTCCTCTTATTTTTATTGACATCAAATCAACTATTGACCGTTAATCATCCACTCCAACGTTATCATCCAAGTTACATTCTGTTATTTCTCATTTATTTCTGTATTGGGTTCTTAATTAAAGTTAATATGTCCACACATCACTTCCTACAGTATAATCTCGAAATAAGAGACAGAGTATTTTAAGAAGAGCGATGTTAGTTACGTTATCAGCATTCTAGAACTATTCTACACTTCATGTAACATAAAATCGAAGTTCCTACAATGGCTCTCAAGCTCTCACAAGGTCTACATATATATTTTTTCTCATAGTATATATATTTTTACATAATATATATACTATCAGGAACATATACACTTAGTATGTAACAAATACATAACATGTAATAATATGTTAATTTATTATAATACACAATATTATATACAAAATACAAATTTATTGTATGAGAAATATGTGTATATATATTTTTAATATATATATATTTATGTCTGTATAGACCTTGTTGAACTGTGAAAGCAATTGTAAGAGCTTTAATTTTACATTGCATCTGGATTCAGAAAGATATCTTTATATAGGCACAGAAACATACGTACATAAATATATGTATTTGTGTACATATATACATATATATATGTGTATAGCATCAACGCCTACTACTCTTGATTGTTCATGCTAGCTACATTGTCCTTTTTGCTATTTCTTAAATACATCAGGCACACTTCCCAATTTTTCTCCACAAAGAATATTTTTCTTCAATTTTCTCTTTATATCCCCACTCAGTGATTTTCCAAACATAAAGTGTAGTTTTGTCTGATTTTTTATTACTCAATTAAAATAACTCATTTAAAAGTTCAGCATTGACTGTCCTCTGTAGGACATGACTGCCCATTAGAAATACTGTTATAGAACTGGAATTCCTAAGAGAAAAGTAATGATAAAATTCTGCAGTAATAGAGGCCACATGTGAATACTTAACCATGAAGAAAAAGGCAGACACATTAATGCAATGGGAGGTTACAAAATATTGTAAACAGGAGGGTATGTATACAATCAGCAAGAACAATGGGAATGGTTATTACAACATTATTCTGAGGGGCAATATCAATGGGCAACCAAAGAGGGTATTGCTCGATTGTTGTAAACAAAAGAAATCTAGAATGAATGATCACGAGCCTGGGGAAGTCATTCTAACAAAATGTCACAGCCCCTTGTCCAAGTGCTGAGGTTTACGCATTGTTAAGATTCAGAACCACATGACTGGATGAAGGCCAAGTCTTCCTAAGAAAGGAATCTGCAGCAGAATGTCAAATCTATTTGGTAATGAGTCTGTCCCTTTCCCACCAAAGATCCTAAGCCATTTAATCCATTTAAGAACACAAACCTTTCAGTGACTGTTAGACGTAGAGTATAAATAGTCACTGATACTGAGGAACCTGAGTGTTATCACAGCATCTTTTAGAGTTGGGGCATATGGGTGCCAGGTTATAAATGAATCCAACCCTAATTGTGATGTGGAAGCGAAGTGCTGGGAAGGGCATGGTTCCTTTAAATGACATGGAATGGGGCAGGGAAGTGCTGGGTAGAGGAGGGCATGGTCCCTGGCTAGGGCTCCACTCCCACGGACCTAGGTGAGGACAGGCATTTTTTGTTTTCCTGGCCAAATGTTGCATTTCCAAAGACCACCCTGGCCTGCCACACCCCCATCCTGTGCCTATAAAAACCCTGAGGCTCTAGCAGGCAGACACACAGGCAGCTGGACGTCAAGAGGAACACATTGGCGGAGGAACACACGGGGAGCTGGACTTGGAGAGGAACGTACCAACAGGCACCAGCACACCGGCAGGCCACCGAGGGCAGAACAACTGGGGCAGTCAGGGGACAGCCCAGGCCGCCAAGCTGCGCGACTCCCGGAGAAAACCATCGCCCTTCTGGCTCCCTCATCTGCTGAGAGCTACCTCCGCTCAGTAAAACCTTGCACTCATTCTCCAAGCACACGAGTGATCTGATTCTTCCCATACAACAGGGCAAAAACTCAGGATACAGAAAGCCCTCTGTCCTTGTGACAAGGTAGAGGGTCTAATTGAGCTGGTTAACACAAGCCACCTACAGACAGCAAAACTAAAAGAGCACACAGTAAAACACGCCCACTGGGGGTTGAGGAGCTGCAAACATTCACCCCTAGACAATGCCGTGCGGTCGGAACCCCACAGCCTGCCCATCTGTGTGCTACCCTGGAGGTCTCAGCAGCGGGGCACTAAAGAAGCGAGCCACACCCCTATCGCAAGCCCTACAAGAGGGACAAGGGAACATTTTCCACTTCAAATGTGCAGGCACACATACATATTATAGATAGGATACAGATATGTGGATATTATCAAGCTTGTACATTTATATATGTATTTGTGTATGTATGCACGCATGCACACGTGTATATGTTCATGTATACATACACGCACCTCTAATGGAAATCTGAAATTCAAAATGCTCTGAAATCCAAAATGCTCCAAAATACAAAACTTTTTGAGCACCAATATGATGTGCCACAAGTGGAAAATTCCGCACCTGAGTTCATATGACACATTGCAGTCAAAACTTTGTTTTATACACAAAATATTTAAACTATTGTGTAAAATTACACTTAGGCTTTGTGTATAATGTTTATGTAAAACATAACTGGATTTTGTGTTTAGACTTGAATCCCATTCCCAAGACATCTTATTATGTATGTGCAAATATTCAAAAATCAAAAAAGTCCAAAATATAACAAACACTTCTGGTCCCAAGCACTTCTGGTATGTGATACTCAATATATATACAATGGGGGCTCCGTGTGTGTGTGTGTGTATAGATGCATATATGTGTGTGTAATATACTATATACTACATAATATAGCATATATATAATAGATATACTTTAATATATAATATAATCTAGTATAGCATAGATATATATAATGCATAGTTGCAATGGACAAGCTTGATAATTAGACCACATAATTTTCAGATCTGTGGAGTAGACATGGCCAAGCATAAGACTATGGAATTGCCTTTTTCCTATCCTGTCCAGGAGAGTAAACTGAAGGCAGTATCACATCCCAGGGGAATGTGCAACTGACTTAAACATGCAACATTGCTTGTTTCCATCAGATTTTCAATTAATTAAGCTTGCAAGTCTATGTTGCAGCTGTAGGTTCTAATGTGTCACCTTCTAGTCCAGATTAATAGCCTCAAAACACTGTGGTGTGTATGTGGTATGTAACAAAAAGGTAACAAAAATGGCAACAGTTTAGCCAAAAGGCTATGATAATTTCTTTGCCCTCTGTCTTAATATAGACCAAAGGGATCTGAAACCATCCGGACATTCTACGGAACATGATATTTGTCCCTTGTATTTTTGACATTATTATACTTGGTTCATAAAAGGAAGATGTGGCAAACACATGACAGGATGGAAGTTCCTCCCAAATCTGGAGATAAACTTTTATAAATATTCGCTTGCCTGGCACTTCAATAGTTTCAAGAATCTAGTTGTCCAGAGCGTGCTGGTTTATTTATTGCAGAATAAAGAAAAAATACTTGCACTGTGTACCTCCTCTTACTAAGAAAGCATAACACCTCATAGGAATTTTCAGGTTCTGGAGATAGCATATTCCACATCTCAACCTACTGCTCAGATGCCAGGCTGTTAGTTTCATTGATGCCCAGATCAAGAAAGGGCTCAGCAGAAGGTCAACAGTGTGGTGCACATGGCTTGGCTCTTGGGCCATGTGACCCAGCAAATCCCATAATATTAGAGTTATCTGTAGTAGGAAAAGATGTTGCATGAGGTTTATGGCAAACTTACCCATTCTATAATATAATACCCTAGTTCTGAAGCAAGGCCATGTCACCTGCAGCAGATAATTATACATATTGGTTAAATGGTGTCAATAGTGCTACAGTGTACTGGAAGAGGGGAAATATCTGAAAATGGGATACAAGTGACCGCAAAGCTGGAACTGCCCGTCATGAGCTGCATATTGTCAGTACACCTAAGCTATACATTGGGCTAGCCCAGTAATAATTCAACTTAAGTGTTGTATTAGTATTTGTTTGGTAATTTTCTGATAAAATATATTTCATATAGAAAACTTTCACATTTTATATATTTTCAAATTTTGTTATTTCTGTAAACAATAGTAAAAAATAACACTATGGGGTTTATGTGCACTTTCAGTTAACTAAATACTCATTGAATTATCAACATTGATAAGTCCTGCTAGACAATACTCAAAACTTGGTGTAAATATGAATATTGTTATGGACCAAACAATAAAAAATATAATTGTAAACCTTCAATTTACAGGTAGTTGCCAAACACAGACATATAATATATCTGGCTAAATTGTCTGTCTACTGATACAGAGAACCATTTTTAACCCATAAATTGAAATGACCATTTCTAAAATATATAACACAGTACTATGTTAGGGGGAGTTTTCCTTTGAATTGTCAATGTTTACCTGAAAATAATATATATATACAAGGAAGTAGAACACAATAATATTTTGATGATTTGTAGTAGAAAATTTTTGGAGTGAGAACAATAAAAATGCACTTATAGCCTGTACATCTTTTTATGATATACATTACTAATTTTCAACTGGAGCTACAGAATGTAACACAAATTATAGAAAAAACCCTGGTATGTATATCAAAATCTATTTTGCAATGGAAGACTAATTACATAACTGACTAATGTGGATTAAATCAGATAGACCTTTTTACATAAGTATGTCCTAAATAATTCCCAAATAAACGAATAAATGAATATCTCCAGAAAAATAATTATTCCTGAATGGTATATTTGTCAGATAGTATTAAATATGTTTTAATCTCAAAAATTTTCTTAGTTCTGATTAATTTTGCACTAATAAAATGTTCTAATTAAAAGCAGGTTTTATTTTTTACAGAAAGTTCATTGTTTGTTTCAATTTAAGTATAATTTAAGTATTTATAATACTTGTAGACTTAGGATTTATATATAATGTATTTCTAAAAAATATATGTATGCATTTTGTTTGAAATTTTTGATGTCAAAAATAGTTCACAATCCCTTAGAACATCAATACAGTACATTTCAAATATGTGTTTTAAACAAATGTATTTTTATGCTTTTATATATCCTTTTTCAGGTAGTCAATACAATAATCTTTTTTCCCCTGAACTAAAGTATAAGGTGGGCCTTGGGTAAATTCTAAGTGTGGGGTGGGACTTGGGTAAATGTTAAAGTTCATTTTTATTGACAATGGTTCTGGTAAGCTCTACTGTTTTCTGGCTTTTTATTTGAAGCCAAAGTTATCTACTACAGAGAATCAATCATATCTTGATGCTAATTAAAATTCTAGACCCTCTTCCAGAGATAGTATAACAAAGAATCCAATTAATCTTGGTCTGCATCTAAAAGATATATTCTGTAATGAGCTCTGAGTAGCCAAATCAGGTGAACTGAAGGTCTACTTCGTCTTTTTCCTGATGTACAACCTGTAACAAATTATTTAAACTCTGTAAGCCTCTATTTCTTTCTTTATAAAATGACGATAATAAAAGTAGTATGTATTAAACAGTGTTAATGTGGTATTTAAAAACACAATATATGAAAAACATATTGAATTGTCTGGTATTTTACTAACTTCAGGAAATTGTTTGCTTTTATGTTTACAATGTAAAATTTGTTTTGGGACTTGAATGAAATCAAGCTTCTATTTTCAGCATCCATTTTCGTTTTTCTGACATTTTGGCCCCTCTCCAATTTTCTTTCTTCCTGATCCTCTCTACCACAATATAAGTTGGAGTGGATTCTGTATGGCCTTTCTGCTCAACAAAATGCTACTGGATTATAAGCAAACAAATAAAAGTACAACTGATAAGACCTATAATATGGTTTCTCCGTGTATTTATTTTATTTTAAGAAGAGATAGTCTATTCTGGAAGATTTTTTTGGATCAATTACCTAGCAATTGTACAATCCACATCATAGATAGATAGGTAGATAGATAATAGATAGATAACAGATCGATAGATAGATGACCCATAGATACATGATAGATCGTTAGATGACAGTTGATGGATGGATGGATAGACAGACGATAGATAGATAGATGATAGATAGATAGATAGATGATAGATAGATAGATAGATAGATAGATAGATAGATAGATAGATAATAGATAGATAGAGTCATTCCCTGTTAAGTGCCCTCTCAGAAGTCTCAGGTAAGTGACTTAATGGAGCTTTATTACCTCTGAGAAGTTGCTTCGCTCAAGCACTCATGCAGTTCCTGTGGGTCTTAATTATATCAGGCAGTTTCTATTTCCACAAAAAGCATTTTTTTTTTTTTTTTTACAGAAGAGAAAGAATGTGTTTTGCTTTCTAATTCTGGTCCCATGCCCACTACATTTTTTGTTTGCCTAATTTGTAACATTTTTCTTACTTGTAATATTACAGTTTTTCACATTTCCTTGATTTGACTATCATATTCTAGAAGATAATGCTATAACTCAAACAACACGTTTTCTTTAGCACAGTAATTGGCCCATAATAGATGTTCTGTGAATATTTAAATAACTGAATTTAATTCAAAATATCTTATCCTCAAAGAATATTTTACAACATAGTCTACATTTACATAGAAATAATTTTCTTCCCTTTATTTTTACTTCACTGTATAGAAAAAAATCAGTATTTGCTAAGGTTGATAAGCTCCATAAAGATAAATTACTTTTATATTAGTATAAAATCCTTTTATAAATTAAAAAGCAATTGGCTGTTTACCATCAAACATTTCAAAGCACATCAGAGTTTATATGATCCTTAGTTTGTGCATCAAGTGCTCCAGTGAACAGATTAGCATAATTTCTTCTCATTGTTTATGTCCTTCACACATGTGTGAGAATGGTAATGTGCAGTATAATTTTTTGATATTATCTATTTCTGAAATATATTCCCACTAACATGTCTTTCATTGGCATTGATACAAACATGAACATAGCTGTGGTAGACACTTCCTAAAGTAACCCCCGATGAATCAAACCTTTGTATAATTCCCTTGTATAATTCCGGTGGGTAAAAACCAGAACTTGCTCCTAACCAATAAAAAAGTAATGCAGATGTTGGTACCTGAGAGTGGGGTGCTGCTGGAAGCGACGTCTAAAATGTGAGAGTGGCTTTGGGACCAGGCAGGGGGTCAAGACTAGAACAATCTGGGAGAGCAAGACAGAGAAAGCTTAAATCACCAAGAACAGACTGTTAGTAGAGATTTGAATGCTAAAGTGCTGCTGGTGAGAGCTTGGAAGGAAATGAAGAACATGTTATTGAAACTGGAGGAAGAAATATCTGTGCCATGTAGTGGCAGAACATTTAAAAAATTTTTCACCTGCACTTACGAGGAAAGTAGAACTTGTAAGTAATTAATTTAGTCATACAGCTAAGGAGATTTTCCAACAAAATATTGAAGTTGGGGCTTGATTATTACTTTCTGCTTAAAGTGCAAGAAGTAAGAAATAGAAGAAAGACTTGCTTTAAAAAAAGGGATCAGGATTGGATGATTTTGAAATTATTAGCTATTCTAAATAGCAAAACATATTAAAATTCAGAGATTCACTCATTATCAGGAAAGCATACTTTAGAGAAAAGAATTAGGGCAAGACCGTATGCCTGTACACTCTTTTCCTGAGGCCTCAGAAAGATCGAAAGATCAGAGTAGTCAATTGCACAAAGGGACTTTCAAAACATTAAGGGTGTGACTTACAGATCGTCTTAATCAAATTAGAGAGTCTCTAGGTAATTTAAGAGTGGTGTCCCTCAGCTATCCCAGCAACAGGCCAAGGTACAGAAAAATTATCTCAGAAAGACCTATGGCCGTAACTTTTTGTCTAATGGAGTAAATTCCAGTGAAGTCTATGGGGGACTCATAAACTTCCGTAGAAATTCAGTTCAGTACAAACACCACTAGCTTGGACCAAAAGGAAAGAGAATATACATAATTAAAGGACATTTCCAGACACCAAAAACTCTACAGATAAGAAGAAAGGTGATTGATAAAACTAAGATACAAACATGTGCTAAATTTTATAAAAAAGGAAGGACTATTTGATGACTGGAACTAAAAATGTAAAGAACACAGCTGAAAGCCATGAACAATATTTTTCCTAGGAACTGAAATCTAATCAAGGAACTGCAGGTAGAGTTAGCACAGCTGTATTTCAAACCTGTCATGGACCAGTGACCTTTCCTTTACCTTGAATTTCTTACCTTTTGACCTGCAATGTCTATAGTTGGCATCCTATTCTTGTTCCACAATGGTATGCTGGATGTGTTTTGGTAGCTAATTTGGCTGTTTTACTTCACAGGTTCACAATAAGAGGAATTGTACCCCGTGAGCTGTACTTAACAAATTACAACCAGGAGCATCATCTATATATACCTGGACCAGATGTAGACAATTGAATTTTTAGCCTTGTACTGATGCTGAAATAAAATAAGACTTTTGGGAATTTGGGGATGAGGTGAATATATTTTGCATTTGATTGTGAAACATTGGGACCAGAGAGCAGAATGCGAACTACAATGAGCTAAAGTGGCTCACTGGCAGTCTCTTTAGCATAGTTTTCCTTGAATACATTCAGAATGTGTAACTTGCTTGTAATCCACAGAAGACTAATACAGTGAGTTTCTTCTCATCTTCATAAATCACTGAAATGTTTCTACTCTACAGTATCCAATTTCTGGCCCTACAGTTCTATTGTGATAAAAGTGGAACCATCTACGTAGAGAGAATGACATGTACATCATTAAGTGATAGAAAAGTGTATGGTCAAATACACTAAACTAAATTAAGTCTAACTGCCCAATAGATTTCATGGAATGAAGGGAGAGGGAGTATATATGAGGTTAGCAAATAAGCAAAGATCAATATTGATACTGATTTTCATTCATGTTGAAGAGTTTGACATCACACTGAGAGGAGCAGAAGACTTATGAGCATGAATGGAAATAATTAGATTTTTGTTCTGCAGTAGTGCCATTCAATATATTAGCTACTAGCAAAATTAGCTATTTACTTTTACATTGATTAAAATTGAATAAAATTAAAATTATGCCCTCAGTTGCCTTAGCTACATGTCCAGGGCTCCATAACAATATGTGGCTACCATATTGTATAGTGCAGATGTAGAACATTTTTATCATCACAGAGATTCTATCAGAAAGCACTGCTCTAAAATGTTAAATCTAGCTGTGAGATTGAAATAATCAGAGGCAGAAAAAAAAAAGGAGTGAATTAGAAGAAAAAAGGAAGTAATTTAAATAATCCAGTTGAGAGCTTGTAGTAACAAAAATATGAGTGGGAAGAAATATTAAAAAGACCTCAATAACTTAATGGATATTTCCATGTTGAAAATGGAGAAGTCATAGTTTTTAAAAGGCACTCAAATTCTGATCAATAAATCTAATATAAAATGATATTTGTTTTACCTTAAGTTTTATTTAGATTTAAAGGATAATATGGAAATCAGAACTTAAGTCTCTACAATGGCCTACTGCTGCCATTGCATCAAAAATTCTACACTGTTTTCATTATTTTACCATCTAAGCAGCAAGACCTTCAAAGAACTGAAGTTGCTTTGACTACCCAGTGATTACATATTCCTGCCTCGTGAAAGGGTTCTCCATAAATATTTCTTGAATGAATGGAAAAAAAAGTAAGAGAAAAATGGCATCTCACTAAATTACAACTATATGGAATAACGCAAATATTCCTCTATTTCCAAGACTAAGCTCTGAGTTTTCTCTTTTGTTATTTTTAACACTTTTAAGATGGTAAATTAAAGCAGTAAGCAGCAAAAGATGAAAGAAATCTCTTTGAGTTTTTTTTGATGTGCTATGTATGAAAGATGTACTCTCATAGCCTGTTTTTAGCAGAGGAACAAATTAGAAAGGAAGATCCTCCAGGCGGCACGTTTATTGGTTTTTATTGAGAGAGTAGTGGAGCAATCATTTTTTAGCATTACCTGATGAAAAACATGACTATCTGAAGAATATAAAGGGGTCAATGCCTCTTACATAATAGTTATCTAATGCCTGAAGAAATGTATGAGTCTGAAATTTGAACATTTTATTCAAATGAAAAGATGGTAAGGAAAATAGAACATCTTTGCTGTTATCATTATCATATTTGGAGTTTAATTGTGCCCAAAGGTTTTTTCATATGTGAAGTGTCTCTCCGCAAATACATTTGCATACGAATTTTTTGTTGTTGTTGTCTGCTGCTACTTTTTTCTTCTGGGTGAAACTCTGTCCTCCAAAATAAGCTTATTACTAATTACATGTTGCCTGTCTGCAGAACTTTTCAAATGTAAAGAGTTAAAGAGACTTGTTTTATTCAAGTTCTGAATAAATTCTTATTACAGATATCCTAAATAAACTGATTTAAAAATGGAAAGTAATGAATTATTAACGAATTTTCATACGATCTTTGAGAGACTAGTATTAATATTGACTCCACGAGACTATTTCAGACAATAAAGTCTGTATCATACATGAAGTATCATTTGAAATGAAGACATATTAATGAATTTCACATGATCCACGGATGATTTCCAAAACTTGATTTTATCTGTCAGATACAATTTGATTTCCTTGTACAGGTTTCTCCTATGTTTGATGACCAATATATGTTTATTATTCATAGAAAACATAAATTTTTTGTAAATATAAATATATACAATTTATCAGTGTTTTTCTGAATATTAATATATTAATCTCTTCTTTTTTTTTTTTTTTTTGAGATGGAGCCTCATTCTCTCACCCAGGATGGAGTTCAGTGGTGCCATCTCGGCTCATTGCAACCTCTGCTTCCTGAGTTCAAGCAATTCTCCTGCCTCAGCCTCCCGAGTAGCTGGGACTACAGGCAGCCACCACTTGCCAGACTAAATTTTTTATTTTTAGTATAGACAGTGTTTCACCATGTTGGCCAGGCTGGTCTAGAACTTCTGACCTTAGGTGATTCATGTGCCTTGGCATCCCAAAGTGCTGAGATTACAGCCGTGAGCCATGGCGAAAGGCCTTAATGTCTTTTTTCTAACAAATTCAAAACTTATTTTTGATGAAATATTTTAAAATGTCAAATTTTCTTTTATCTTTAGAAAACTAGAGTGTTCAGATAATTAATTCTATAAAATTCAGTCGAATATATTAATTTGACATAAAGCAAGCTATATCTCAACAATCGTTCAAAATCTTCTCAATAGAACTCAGATTCCAGAGGAAACTAGTGAGCTTAACAAAGTAAAATAAACGCAGTGGATGTCAACACCTTCAAAATAAGATTTTATTTTCCCAGCAGTGATAATTAATTGTGCTTGCTTAATATTACTAATCTAAAACTACATATGTAATGTGGAAAGAAGCAAATCAGTAATTATATTTTATTTTCTTCATATTCTTTTGAATATAAGAATGTCTTATATTCTTCATATTCTTCATATTTCTTCATATTCTTCTTCATGTGCTTTTGAAAACCAGGATTTTTTATGTGGAACAACAAGATAATAGACATATAATATGGTACAATTTCAGATGGAATATGAAAGATAAATGAGGCAATGTGTAAAAATAGAAGATACATGGTATAATATTATAGATGCAACATGGAAGAATTAAGTCAAAAGCATGTGTCCTGAATCTTTGAGTTAGAAACAGCAGTATGATTAATTTATTCATAGTCTGTCTTTTCTTGTCTCATCTATCATCTATCTATCTACCTACCTACCTACCTACCTACTTATCAAGCAATAATCCCTTTATTCTGCCTTGTGTCCCAAATAGACCTAAATGACCAAGTCTGGAATCAATATGCATCCTTAACACCCAGACCAGACTGTAATCTAATGATACTATTTTCCACTTATGTAATGGAGGCTTCTTGGAGAAATATTTGCCTTTATGTATGGGTCGGAAAATGAAAAAATAATAGTTTCTTTTGCATCTGAAAACAGCAAACAATAAGAAAATTACCAATGACAATGTAGGTTTGTGCCAGTCGAATAGTAGACTCCCTGTACAAAAACAGACAATATTCACTTCAATAAGGACAAGTATGATCATGGATTTAAATCTATAGTGTACGTGTAAATCCATGATTTTAAGGTGATTGAAAAATATCTGGTCTCCTTCTGAGGAAGTCAGAATAAACAGTTTGTTTTTATTTTTTTTGTTTTTTTTATTTTTTATTTTTTATTATACTTTAGGGTTTTAGGGTACATGTGCACAATGTGCAGGTTTGTTACATATGTATCCATGTGCCATGTTGATTTCCTGCACCCATTAACTCGTCATTTAGCATTAGGTATATCTCCTAATGCTGTCCCTCCCCCCTCCCCCCACCCCACAACAGTCCCCGGAGTGTGATGTTCCCCTTCCTGTGTCCATGAGTTCTCATTGTTCAATTCCCACCTATGAGTGAGAACATGCGGTGTTTGGTTTTTTGTCCTTGCGATAGTTTACTGAGAATGATGTTTTCCAGTTTCATCCATGTCCCTACAAAGGACACGAACTCATCATTTTTTATGGCTGCATAGTATTCCATGGTGTATATGTGCCACATTTTCTTAATCCAGTCTATCGTTGTTGGACATTTGGGTTGGTTCTAACTCTTTGCTATTGTGAATAGTGCCGCAATAAACATACGTGTGCATGTGTCTTTATAGCAGCATGATTTATAGTCCTTTGGGTATATACCCAGTAATGGGATGGCTGGGTCAAATGGTATTTCTAGTTCGAGATCCCTGAGGAATCGCCACACTGACTTCCACAATGGTTGAACTAGTTTACAGTCCCACCAACAGTGTAAAAGTGTTCCTATTTCTCCACATCCTCTCCAGCACCTGTTGTTTCCTGCTTTTTTAATGATGGCCATTCTAACTGGTGTGAGATGGTATCTCACTGTGGTTTTGATTTGCATTTCTCTGATGGCCAGTGATGAGGAGCATTTCTTCATGTGTTTTTTGGCTGCATAAATGTCTTCTTTTGAGAAGTGTCTGTTCATGTCCTCTGCCCACTTTTTGATGGGGTTGTTTGTTTTTTTCTTGTAAATTTGTTTGAGTTCATTGTAGATTCTGGATATTAGCCCTTTGTCAGATGAGTAGGTTGCAAAAATTTTCTCCCATTGTGTAGGTTGCCTGTTCACTCTGACGATAGTTTCTTTTGCTGTGCAGAAGCTCTTTAGTTTAATGAGATCCCATTTTTCGATTTTGGCTTTTGTTGCCATTGCTTTTGGTGTTTTAGACATGAAGTCCTTGCCCACGCCTATGTCCTGAATGGTATTGCCTAGGTTTTCTTGTAGGATTTTAATGGTTTTAGGTCTAACATATAAGTCTTTAATCCATCTTGAATTAATTTTTGTATAAGGTGTAAGGAAGGGATCCAGTTGCAGCTTTCTACATATGGCTAGCCAGTTTTCCCAGCACCATTTATTAAATAGGGAATCCTTTCCCCATTTCTTGTTTTTGTCAGGTTTGTCAAAGATCAGATAGTTGTAGCTATGCGGCATCATTTCTGAGGGCTCTGTTCTGTTCCATTGATCTATGTCTCTGTCGTGGTACCAGTACCATGCTGTTTTGGTTACTGTAGCCTTGTAGTATAGTTTAAAGTCAGGTAGCGTGATGCCTCCAGCTTTGTTCTTTTGGCTTAGGATTGACTTGGCGATGCGGGCTCTTTTTTGGTTCCATATGAACTTTAAAGTAGTTTTTTCCAATTCTGTGAAGAAAGTCATTGGTAGCTTGATGGGGATGGCATTGAATCTATAAATTACCTTGGGCAGTATGGCCATTTTCACGATATTGATTCTTCCAACCCATGAGCATGGAATGTTCTTCCATTTGTTTGTATCCTCTTTTATTTCATTGAGCAGTGGTTTGTAGTTCTCCTTGAAGAGGTCCTTCACATCCCTTGTAAGTTGGATTCTTAGGTATTTTATTCTCTTTGAAGCAATTGTGAATGGGAGTCCACTCATGATTTGGCTCTCTGTTTGTCTGTTATTGGTGTACAAGAATGCTTTTGATTTTTGTACATTAATTTTGTATCCTGAGACTTTGCTGAAGTTGCTAATCAGCTTAAGGAGATTTTGGGCTGAGACAATGGGGTTTTCTAGATATACAATCATGTCATCTGCAAACAGGGACAATTTGACTTCCTCTTTTCTTAATTGAATACCCTTTATTTCCTTCTCCTGCCTGATTGCTCTGGCCAGAACTTCCAGCACTATGTTGAATAGGAGCGGTGAGAGAGGGCATACCTGTCTTGTGCCGGTTTTCAGAGGGAATGCTTCCAGTTTTTGCCCATTCAGTATGATATTGGCTGTGGGTTTGTCGTAGATAGCTCTTATTATTTTGAGATACGTCCCATCAATACCTAATTTATGAGAGTTTTAAAATAGAAACAATAATAAGAAATAATCACACATTAAATCTATTTCTCTACATGAATTTACCCCTGGAAAACCAAACTGCTTCTTTATAAGATTATTTCCTCTAATAAATAAAAGCACACTGACTTCAAATATTAATCTACAACCCAAGTAAATAACTGGAACTATCTGACAACAGCTGCTAATATTTTTTTAAGCAAAACACACACACACACACACACACACACACTCATATGTGCCTCCTGATGTGTGTCTCCTGGAGAAAGAAAACACCACCTGTAACCTTACTAAACTTCTGGGACCAGCTGACAGATTAAAGGTAATATAGAGGGCAGAGGAACATGTCAAATTGCCCTATGAGTGAACAATCAGCAAATTCAAGACAGTGGGAGTCTAAACAAATCAAACAACCACTGTCCTTCAAGGGAGAAAGAAAGTACGGAGATCTGCCGCTGGTAAGAGACTTTAAAAATATGTCAATGTCTTTTTAAAGAAAACTAACTATAGTGTTCAGAGATGTACATTTGGATGAAGAAACCATGTGGAAACAAAGGAAGTGATTACCGTAATTTCAGAATAGCTGTTACTTTTAGAGAGATTAAGGGGACAGACATTGGAGGAGGCACATGAAGGCCTTCTGGGATGCTTGGCAGAGTAGAGTTTTCTATTTCTTGTCCTAAGTTGTTATTACAAAGGTATTCATCTTATATTAACAAATTAAGCTCTACATTTTTGTATGGTTTTCTAAGAATAACTGAGCTTATTTAACATTATAAAGGTTGATAATGTTATGGACATAGCCAACAAAATCCCAATGTGTATTTTGCTACCTATTTTTGAATAATTATTACACGTGATTTTCCACAAGCCCCAAACATATATAATATGAGAAATGGATTATGAGTGTTCTTTTTAGTAAACTAAATTCCATTGCATTTTAGAAAATTAACTTTTTAAAACTTTATTGCTATTTAGATCAATATAACCATTGTTCATAACATTGTATATTCACATAGGCAATGGTAATGCCATGAAACAGAAAATAAGATGGCTCAAAGAAAGGGAATTCAAACTTTTATTTTAGAAAATGAAAAGGGAAAATAAAGAAACTGAAGAAGAGAGGCACTACAAGTTTTATATAATTGCTTTGTAATACTACTTTGGGCAGAAAATTAGGACATTTAGAATAACCCCTTTGATGAATTTCTGGGCCTCTTATCTTTCTTTATTCTCTCCCTCCAAGCAAAAGAAGATGAGGGGACAATCAACTGCAGTATTCTTTCCATATGCTTTCTGAGTCATACCTTTTCTCTAGGGTTAGCAGGTTTGCAAACAATGTTAATTTTCTTTATCTCCATGGCTGCAGATGGGCAGGGCTTACTGCTCCTCAGGGTCCCTCAAGTGCTAGAGACACAACATTTTTTTAATCTCTGTCTATTTCTTGTTATCCTAGAGCATGGCTGAACCCTTGGGTTCACAGTGGGCTATTTCTCTACCATGTCTTTCTACACTCTTGTCTCTGCAAAATTTTATCCTTTCTGGAAATCATTGCTGGTTAGGCCTTTGAAGGAAGAAAACATAAACCTTGAAATATGCCTTCACTCTCTTTCCAGATCTTTTCTTTTTATCATTCGGTAGGAACAAGCAGACGCTATTGAGTTTATCGATTTCCTGACTTCTGACTTTTAGTATAGCTGTATAACCTGGTTTATTTAATCATATGTTTAAAAAGGAGGAGAATAAAAAAATTAAACACCTTTTCTCTGCAGATAGGCCTAACTCTTAAACACATTTTTAATTGCAGATTTACAAATTTATATTAAATACTAGATTCAAATATTAAAATTTATTCTACTTTGTCCTGAGATATCTATTTTAATTCTTCCATCACTATCCCCTCAATGGAAAAGTAGGGATGTACTTCAGGAAAGTTAGAAACACAGTCATGAAAAAGGAAATATGAAAGAGATAATCACATTGGTATATTGCATGGCTGTGGATTATATTTCAAAAAAACTAGTGCATCGACTCAAATGTTAAGCAGGAGTGATGAAGAGATAGAAAGCAAAGTAAAAAGACATCGTGGAGAGAATAGCTGAATTAACAAACCAAGGACCTCAAGTTTCACTACGGCCAAGTCACCAAGGGAGTCAGTCAAAAATAAACTGGGATATAAGGTTAAGAAATAAGCTTTTGAGTATTAAGGACAGAGACTTAAATACTACAGAACGAGTTAACTAATATAAGATAAAGGTACTCCCAGATGTCCATCTGGCATTTAAGAGTCTTTATTAAGAAGCCATGGTTTCCTAAAAGGAAAAAGAAGCATTATGACATATTATAAATGAATAATCACCTAATTTATTGGTCAATTAATTTTTTGGAGACTGTGGATACATGGCAATGTTGTACATAATTGTTTAAAAACCTGCGGTGTTCGATTCCAAATATAATTGGAATTGTTCAAAAGGGATTTGGCTCCTTAAAATGGTAATTGCTTTAGCGGTGGTTAATTTAACTGAGAGTCAGCACTCCCCAGGGAGTAAATAGTTTTGTGTTATAAATAGGAAACTGTTTGCCAGCAATACAAACTAAATGGTAATAGGTCATGGAATAGAGAACTATCCTGACCCAAAATAAAACACCATAAACAGAGCAAGTGGAATTTACAATTAAAGTATAAATCATAGTTCTTTATAAGCCATATTCTTCCTACTAAGAAAAATAAAGTCACCAGAGTTGAGGATCTATAGAGTCATCAAGGACTTACTTCTAAAACCCTATCAGTTAGGACTGGAATAAAATTCAAAACAGACACTGAAAATGATACTGGCTTACTAATGGCCACCATTCATTGATTTTTCTCATTTAATTAATTATAATTGATCATTCGTGTTGATGTAACCAGAATTTGTATTCAGTTTGAATTTAAAATTGGTAAAGTTACTATGTAAGATTTTTTATACCATTGAAAACAAAAAATAAAAGAAAATAGACATCAAATATGAGTTTCTCTTTAGGAAACAACTGCAGCAATTCATATCATGATGAATAGGGTTAATGAAATTAATGTGTAACATGTTAACAAATCCCATTTTCTAACATAAACATAGTCTATGAATTAAATAACATTTATAAAGGTTTGCATACTTTTAATTAAATGTTGCATTTCAAGGAAATTTAAAAAGACACTTTATGTTTATTTTTGAATTAAAAACCCAAGCATAATATGAAACAGACTGAGATTCTTATTTATCCTACCTAGGATAGACCATTTACCGATCATCTTTCCCATCCATCTCATCTTCTTGTTCTAGACTTTGGTAATTACCTGGATGTTAACGTTTTTGCTTACTGAGGAGAATCATGATCAGCCTAGGACTTCAAAAAGTCAAAGTTCTTATTATAGAAGATTCTATGTTTCTATGACATATTGAATTTTATGGTGCATCTTTTTAAAAAAATAAATAAAAGTTCAGCAATAGTTTTAGATTTCAAATTTCCTGTTCCACATCTACCCTGCATCAATTATTGTGACAGATGCTACAGATAGATAGAGCACTGAAACATGGCTCCTGAATATGGAGTACTGAAGGGATGGATAAACACATTTTCAGTACTGAGTTCTAGATACTACGGCTGAAATATATGAAGCATCAACTGCTGGTGAAAATGGAATAAATACAAAAACATTAATATGTCACATATTATTATGTAATTTATTTTACAATAAAATTATTGTTATGAGACAAAAATACCAGTACCTTAGATTATTAAATAAGGGCCAGGTGTGGTGGCTCATGCCTGTAATCCCAGCACTTTGGAAGGCCGAGGTGGGTGGATCACGAGATCAGGAGATCAAGACCAGCCTGACCAACATGGTGAAACCCCATCTCTACTAAAAATACAAAAATTAGTCGGGCATAGTGGCACAGGCCTGTAATCCCAGGAGGGATTTACTCAGGAGGCTGAGGCAGGAGAATCACTTGAACCTGGGAGGTGGAGGTTGCAGTGAGCTGAGATTTTGCCACTGCACTCCAGCCTGGGTGACAGAGCAAGGCTCTGTCTACAGAAAAAAAAAAAAAAAAAAAAAGGAATATTAAATAACACGATATTGCAATAAAGCTAAAATTCTGTCAAAATCATTTAATGTTTTTAAGCAAACATAGCACTGATAAGTTTTGCCACTTCCATTTTTTAGTCACGTGATCTTCTCTGTATGCTATCATGTTGTATCTGCTAAAATTTTCTTGCCTGGTATTTTATGAATATTTTTCATTTATTTTAACCTATGTTCACATATACTGCTATAAATGTAAACATTTTCAAAATCAAAGATACTCTTTACAGATAGCTTTTGTTTAAGCTATGAATTTTAAAGACATCCATCTCCTATGGACTGGAAGTCCTATGTTAAGTAAAAGAAGCCAGGCACGGAAAGACAGACCTCACATGTTCTCACTCATTTATGAAAGCTAAAAGTAAAACAACTGAACTCACAGAGATAGAGAGTAGAATAATGGTTACCAGAGGCTGGGAACCATAGTGGTGGGGGTGGTAGGAAATGATGATGGTTAACAAGTACAAAAATATAATTAGATAGAATGAATAACATCTAGTATTTGATAGCATAACAGCATCACTGCAGTCATCAATAGTTTATTGTACATTTTAAAATAAATAAGAGTATAATTTGATTGTTTATAGTACAAAAAAAGATAAATGTTCAAGGTAATGGATATCTCATTTACCCTGATGTGATTACTATGCATCCTACGCCTGTATCAAAATGTGTCCCATATCCCATATATACACATACACATATATACATATACATATATATGTGGATACACAAAAATTAAAAATTAAAAAAATTTTAAAAGGACACCCATCTCTTCAACTATGCTGATAGTTATAGTAATGCTTTGTCTTTTTTAAATTAATAAACTTAATCTGAGTACTTTTGTTTTACAGAAAAGTTGAACAGAAAGTAGAATTCCCATACACATCTTCAAGCTCCCCCCCAGTTCTCCTGTTATAAACCTAAGATCTTGAATTAGTCTAGTACATATTCATAGTCCAGTACATACTCAACTGATAAGCTAATATTGCTACTTCATTTCAATTAAATCCCATAGTTTACATTACACTTCAGTCTTTGTGTTGCATCTTCTATGGGTTCTGTCAAATGACAGAACTAGTAAGCACTGAAGTTGCTGCAGACCTGTACAGATATACTGCCGCTAACTCAGGGTAACTGGGATCTCTTCCACTGGTAACATGATGAGGGAGGCAGAGATTGCACTAATGTATCTACAAACCAGGAAAGTCCAATGTAAGAAAGTAAGATCCAAGCGTAAAGAGATGAAGATCCATCTGAGCAGTAGCAAAACATGCTGAAATATTGCCTAAGATCACCTGGAAAGCAAATCCTATGCCTACTGAACATGTAGCTCTAGGCTAAGAAGTTAGAAAACATGATGTTAATAGTTTGTGAGCCTGGCTAGGGCTGCATTTAGTAAGGTCTTACAAGCGGGTGACAAGCTCTAAAAATGATTGGTCAATTTGCCAGTGCCAACCATGAGATCTGCAAGCTTCTCAAAATTCAAGCAGAAAAGGTATTTTCTTTACGGGAAGGAAAATCAAGTCTAAAAAGAACTAAAGGTGCAGCTGGAAGATGATAAGGAAATGCTTTACCTGAGGTCAGCAGATTATCTTTAAGGTGGGGCTGTATGCTGGCTCCAGCTGAGTGGGGGGTCAATATTCAGTCTTTTGGGGAGGAAAGAATCTTAACTAACATTTGGTCAAGTCACTTAACAGGAATTTTGTTTTGATTAATCAGTGGGGACAAAAAAATTCCCCTAAACTCATATGAAGCAAAAACAGAAAATGTGGAGGTCTGTGTCTGTCCTTGCCATAAGTAAACAAGAGAGTCATCTGTAAGTATAATAGTAAATCATGGGGGAAGGGCAGTTTTCTGCCACAAGCCTTTTCCACAACATGCAAGGATGGGGGGATTTCTTTAACCATGGCTGTTTTCCAGGTGCACGGGGATCAGATAAAGTTTAACATTGTCACAAGCAAAATTTGTGACACATTCAATGACTGATGGAAAAGTCAATTTCTGTTACATTTCAAAGACTTGGTGCAAAGAAGCCTAGTAAAATCTTTCAAAGAGTGGCATGGGTTAAATATGAAATTAATCATAATAAATTTCCAGAAAACTCCATTCATTGAGAGGGGTCATATGGGGCAGGAAAATGAAATTCCCTAGCAATAAAGATTTTAGAAACATGTCTCCCAAGAACTGTGGGTATGGTAATTAGCACGTGAAAATGACAGAAATCAAATAGATAAAAAGAGAAACTAAACTTTTATGGCAGTTTTGTTGGGAAAAAATCTAAGAGACTGGAGTAGAAAACTTTACCTATTTGAGATTTTTAAAGAAATGGTCTCTAAGCTTCCCCCTGTCAGAATTAGGCTGAGAAAACTGTACACCTGCAGGAAAGCACATATCCCAATATCTACCACAAATATGAACAAGTGTAGCTAATCCTGAGAACAAAAAAGTCAAGAGCCAGGAGAAAAAGGATCTCTGAGAAAACAGACTATCAGATCTTAATCGTGAACCGCATCTCAAACCTAGAATCCTTTAAAGTATCTTCCCAGTGACATTTAAGAATTCCTGAAGACCAGTCACTGACAGGATAGGACCTTGCTGTATCCTTTAGGGAAGGTATATGTGTGCTGTAGGCATGGAAGGAAATTAAACCAATGTGTGGCAGACAGGACAGATTACATGTCTTCTCTACTTTTCTTTTTCTTTACTATGGCAGCCCCCATAGTGTGTGTAGAAGATTTAACTACAGAGGGACTAGGATACTCAATACATTCAGATTATTAAGTGTAAGAGATAAACTATTATTTATTAAGCCACTTAGCCACATTTTAAATTTTCCTATTGTTGTAACTGCAACATAGCTAAACATTTCACTATTTAAGGTAAATTATAAACCACATTTGCTAATATTGTCATAACTTTCAACTCCATCTGCATGATTTGTTTTCTAATTTCTGTTCTATAAACTTACATATAACATGTACACACATTATATGTATGCCTAGATCCATTCTTTGTATTATTTTTACACAAAGTAACATGCTTCCCTCCTAAACAAATTGTCTATTTATAGTATTCTCCCTGCAATAATAACTATTTACCCTGATTTTTCCTCACAAATGCAAAAGAAATACTAATTTTATACAGTGTTGTGGAAAGAATTCTTTTTAAAAAGACTCTTTGGCACACTATCAACTCCAAATCTGTAATCTACTCAGATTACTTACAAAGACTTTAAGTGTATTAGAGTTCAAATAAACAAGAATTTTTCTCCTTTTTTTTTCGTTTATTTTTACCTCATCTCGGGTTCTGTTTTCAAAGAATTTTGCTATATAGTGTATTGTCAGAAATAAACTTATGGAGAAATTAGTTTTTGTTACTAAAATAAATATATTATTACTCATTTAAATCTTGTTTTAGAAAGGCTGATCATTTTATTCTAATGGAATATATTGAATTATGTTATAGCAATAATGTGACATATGAAATCTATAGCATTATGTACAGAAACCCGTAACAATCAAATTATAAACTAAATAGCTGGCTATTAATATTTTTATTAGAACATTCACAATGTAAATATTAATTTATACAGAAAGTACAAAATATTCTGTGCAAAAAACTTTACTGCTTCTAGACTAACATTTCTTACACACGCACATGGTTATATGGTCAAATTATTAGATATGCAATGAAATCCATGGTATATCTGGTTTCATCACATGCTGATAAATAAACGTTCTTACTTTTTGTGCAGTTTAATGTATATTAATGGATCTTCACACAGTCACTCTTAAATAATAATAATAATGCCCCTTTACTATTAAGTAGCGTTTCCAAAGTTATAACTTCTCACAGGATGCCCTTTCTGAAGGATAATATCTGCATACTCAAAATATTTTCTTTCTTAAATGTCTAGATTTTGATCTGTCTTATGACATATATTATAAATCTGAAAAATGACAACAAAGCAGCAATAATTTTAGTAACAGAATCCCTAATTCTATAATCTTTTCTCTACAATAGGTATACTTCTTAAAATTTTCAGTTGAACTAAAGAGCTTTACTAACTAATATATAAGTAGACATGTATCATTCATCGGGAAGTCCCCAGAAACCATAACTCTAAACATCTTTGATAATCTAGAAATAGTAAAAAATTTAATTTTCTACATCCTTACAATTCAAAGTGTGGTCCATAAAGTACATTAATATCATCTGGTTATTTATTAGAAATGTTGAATGTTAGGCCCTACTCAAGACCTACCAAATCAGAATTCGTATTTTAAGAAGGTAGCCATGTGGCTTCTGTAGCTTCATTAAAGTTGGGAAGACACTGCTCTTCACCCTACAGTATAATGCTTGTTTGTATTTTGATATAGCTGAAAAGGAAAACAGTCATGATTAATACGATGCTAATATTTCATAAGTAAACTGATGAAAAGAATGTTTATGGGACCTTAATGTAAAGGAACTCTTCTTCCCCCACCCTTTTTCTTCAATTCTTGTGAAGACTAACACACTCCTACTCATCGCACATTAATATACTTTGTAGAAATACACTACATGTTAACTTGAAGTTTCTGAGGTAATTGCCAACCTCCTATTTCCAAAGTGGAGGTTTCAGATTGGACAATAACTCAGAAAAAGGATTTATAATCTCTTACTAGGAATGAGAAATGGCAAGAAGAGATTTTCCTCTCTCTTAAGTTGGGTCCTTACATTTATAATGCACAAGGGAGAAGTAAGGTTCTGTTTATAATATTACAGGACTATATTGTGTACAATATGCTAATCATTCCATCACTTTTTTTCCTATCCAGATAAATCTAAATTTCATTTTTTGTAAAGGCAATGATACAAATATTTTCTACAGAAAACTTGAAGAAGCTGTTTATGTAAGGCAATTAAGAACTTGCCTAGATACAAATTCATTCAACTAAAAAATATGTTCTGATTGCCATTCAAGCTTGAAAACAGCAAAACATCAGTTTGCAGATCCAGAAAAGGGCCTTAGAGAGCAATAAGAGAAGAAGCAAATCCTCATTCTGAGCGCACGAAAAAAATTAGCCCCTCTCTTTTGATACTCATTTATATCTTAAAAGTGGTTTTAAAATAGATTTATAGATAAATATTTTTGACAAAATTCAGAAAAATAAAAGAACAAAATGAATGAATAATACGTGATTTTCTGCAGGTAAATTTCAATTTATTTTTAAAATCGCAGTCCTTTTAATATTACTCATTTTAAATTGAGCAAAAAATGTCATTGTGACCATTAATTTCCACATCTGTAACGTACGTTTGTGAATAATGAACCATATTTCCCCACTGTGTAAACTACACCACGGGGACTTACAAAGACTTTCGGAAAGTTGTCCAAACTCTTTTGGGTCACTAAGATACCACTTAGGAAATTAGCACTCATCACAGTAAATGATACCCTGGTGGCTCGGAAAGGTCGACACAGCTTTCCGAAAATTATAACCCCCTCAGAAAGTATAGCTCAACGGTGATTACATTATTTGTGCTGCATTTAGCTTGATATTTTTAAATAAAGATTTTCTTGTGGTGTGGTAAACAAGAGAGTATTTTTGCTGCGTCTGAAAAAAGGCTAACTAAAATAACTTTAAAGATGTCTTTTGTATGCTCTGTAAATAAATAAGAAATAGTTGATCTCTTATTTGAAATATAAATTATTCTAATATGTTATATGATAGATTATAAATAATGTGCCTATTAGATCCCAATTCTGTACTTTATCAATAGGCTTTAATTATTATTGATTATACATGTATATAGAAAGCAAAAGATATTCATAACTACTATTTAAAGGCATTAGGATGTGATTCATACACACTATTTCCACTATTATGAAAATATTTGGCATATATTTAAATGACAAAATCTGTGAGTTAAGGTATGTACAAATAGCTAACATTCATTGAGATATTAATGATGATCGCTAGGCGATCTTCTTTGTGTCTCATGTATCTTAATTTACTTTTTCTTCTTAACAATTCTCTGAAGTAGGGACGGATATTTTATTATGTGCTTGGACATATAAGAATAGATAAGGATAATGATCATTTGAATGAATCAGTTAAATGTGTAGGTTCACATAGAAAATTAAATGCTAATTTCCATAGCCAAGTCTATCTTAAAATTTGCTTGGATTTTTCTATACTACACTACAGAGAAATAGATGACTCAGTTTTTAGGAGAATTGCGTATTCACAATGGATTCTATGATGCTCTGGAAATTTGCAAAATTAAAGTCAACTACAGTGCAAACTTACCGTAAATACATTGCTTGGAAGGAAGTCTTGTATAATCATCTTCACTGTTAATACATATAAGCCCCTCAAACACAGCAAGCCCCAAACCTGCTCCAAATGTAAGTCCCAATAGCATTTTTTCATTTATATGAAATCTTAAGGGACCTTGAATAGCCAGAAACAGCTTGAAAAATAAGAAAAGTCTCACACTTTCTGATTTGAAACATTATAAAGCTATAGTAATCAAAACACTGTGGTACTGGCTTGAAGACAGACATATAGACCAATGCAATAGAAATGACAGCCTAAATTTAAACCCTCCCAGACATAGTCAAATGATCTCCAATAAAGGAGTCAAAATGACTCAATGGGCAAAAGACAATCTTTTCAACAAATGGTGATGGGAAAACTAGATATCCACGTGTAAAATAATAAAGTTGAACACTCAGTTTACGCTACATACAAACAATAATTCAAAATGGATTAGAGACCTAAACCTAAGACCTCAATCTATAAAAATCTTGGAAGAAAACATAGGGCTAAACTTCATGATATTGGATTTGGCAATGATTTCCTTAAAAAGGGCATCCAAAGTATAGTCAACAAAAGCAAAAATGGAGAAATAGGACTGATATAGTTTGGCTGTGTCCGCCCCCACCCCGCAAATCTCATCTGGAATTGTAGCTTCCATAATTCCCCTGTGTTGTAGGAGGGACCTGGTGTGAGATAATTGAACGAAGAGGGCAGTTTCCCCTATACTGTTCTTGTGGTAGTGAATAAGTCTCATGACATCTGATAGTTCTATAAGGAGAAATTTAATTGGTTTGATTCTCAGTCTCTCTTTTCTGCCACCATGTAAAACATGTCTTTTGCCTTCCACCATGACTGTGAGACCTCATCAGCCATGTGGAACTACGAGTCCGTTAAACCTCTTTTTTTTTTTCATAAATTACCCAGTTTCAGATATGTCTTTATCAGCAGCATGAAAACAGATTAATACAAGGATTACATCAAATTCAAAATTTCTTTGAATCAAAAGACAAAATCATCAGAGAAAAGGCAACCTAAATTAAGGAAAATAAAATTTGCAAATCATAGATCTGATAAAAGGTTAATACACAGAATATATAAAGAACACTTATAATTTAGTAACAACTAAAACAAATAACTTGATTAAAAAATGAGCTAAGAACTTGAATAGATATACCTTCAAAGAAGGTATACAACTGGCTGATAAGCAGATGAGAAATGCTCAACATCACTGATTATTAAAGAAATCCAAAACAAATTGACAATGGTATATCATCTTACACCTGTTAGATGGCTTTTTTTTCAAAACACATAGAAACAGAAAGTAGAATGGTGGTTGCCAGGTTTTGGGAGGATTGGGAAATGTATTGTTGTTGCTGACTCAGTATAGAAGTCAGTTATGCAAGATGAAAATAATTCTGGAAATGTGTTATATGACAGTGTTAATACGCTTAACAATACTGAACTATACACTTCCAAACGGTTAAGGTAGAAAAAAAAGTAAAACACAGTTACTTTAAAATAATAGTAAATGGGGGCTGGGTGCGGTGGCTCACACTTGTAATCCCAGCACTTTGGGAGGCCAAGGCGGGTGGATCACGAGGTCAGGAGATCGAGACCACGGTGAAACCCCATCTCTACTAAAAATATAAAAAATTAGCCAGGTGTGGTGGCGGGCGCCTGTAGTCCCAGCTACTCGGAGAGGCTGAGGAATGGCGTGAACCCGGGAGGCGGAGCTTGCGGTGAGCTGAGATTGCGCCACTGCACTCCAGCCTGGGCGACAGAGTGAGACTCCGTCTCAAAAAAAAAAAAAAAAAATATACATATATATATATATATATATATATATATAATAATAATAGTAAATGGGAATTTGGACAAAAATAGTGAAGTAGCTGCCAAATTTCTTTTTCTGTGAAAGTAAGAACACTGTCAAAATTATCAAAATTAATATTTTTAGAACTTTGAAATATAGGTAACAGTTTGTAACAATGTGTTGCAATTTAGTGCCGCAATCCCTAAACAGCTGAATTGGGAGATGTGTGGTGTTTTAATTTGCCCTTTCCCAGATACCTCTACCCACCTCTGCACCAACCATAAAAACTGAAAAATCACAGTCCCACAATCACAGGGAAAACCAACAGCTTAGAAACCACTGGGTGAGGAGAAAATTGTACTGGCAATCCCTCAAAGCAACATTCTCAGAGAATTGTACAGATGCCCCTTAGACTGAGGTTATTCCTTGATAAGCCTATTGTAAGACAAAAACATTCTAAGTCAAAAATGCATTTAATACACGTAACCTACATCATAGCTTACCCTAGCCTAACTTAAACATGCTCAGAACACTTACATTAGCCTACAGTTGGGCAAAAGCATCTAACACAAAACCTATTTTATAAAATGTTAAATATTTCATGTAACTTATTGAACATAGTACCAAAGATGAAAAACATAATGTGTTTATGGTTTCTTGAAGAAGGATTTCTACTGAATGAATATCTCTTTTGCATCATGATAAAGTCGAAAAATTGTAAGCTGAATCACTGTGAAAGTTGGAGACTGTCGGTAATTTTTTGACTACTCTGGCAATCCCATGGAAACCCTCAATGCAAGGCTTGTCTTTATCTGACCCGGCTCAACTATTTTCCCGGTGTGAACAGCCTATTCCGAAGAGTGTTGGTTAGAAACAATCAGTGCAATTTTTGAACATTGTGGCTGCCTGAGACTGCAAAAACAGAGGGCAAATAAGAATTTGACTAAAAATACTTAAATGAAATGTCTGTAAGGGGTCTATAAAAAATGTTTGACACATTCCTGGGAATGCAGTAGGCCACAAGCTCATGTGCATCCCAAGGCTATGCACGGACCTAAGAGAGGACCTGAGAAGGCCCCGGGTTTTCACCTCTGATGGAGTTAGAGGCTCTGTACAAACAGGTATGGGAAGCCGCCTTCTTGAGCGTGGAAGATATTCCTCAGCACAGACACTGAATTCAATAGCAAACACCAGGAAACTTACCTGTTCTAAGGATTTAAGGAAATCTTGCCGACACATTGGTTTACTATTAATTTAACTGACAAGGACTTCAGTGGCCCCTTATAACATATAATACAGATTTCATATAATCATTTTAGAAAAAAGTCACGAAACAACAGTAACAACAAGAAACCACAAAATCTTTAAAGAAGGTAGAATGTGATTTATATACTTAGTGCATTGTCATATTTAAATGCCAAGCTTTCAACAATAACAGCAACAAAAAACACATGGAAATAATAAAGAAAAAATGGCGCACACATTAGGAGAAATAAAAATATAGTCTCTAGAGAAGGCTCCTGGGGAAGCTCATTTATTAGACTGGGCTTTTATACCAAGTTATGAAATCTGTTCAAAGGACTAACATAAAGAATGTTTAACAAACTAAATAAAAGTATGGGAACAATGTAACAAATAGCAATAGAGAGAGAGAGAGTTTATTAAAATAGATCTGAAGTTGACAAAAAAAATGTAAAATGTAGAATGGTTCAATAGCTGATTTCTGTTCCAGAAAGAATTAGTGAATTTGAAAATGGATCAACCAAGATTATTTAGTCTGAACAACAGAAATAAGAATGAGAGCCTGAGAAACCTGTGGGGCATCATCGAATGTACCAGCATATGGACAAAGGGAGTACAAAACAAAAACAGAAAGAGGCAACAACATATGAAAGAATTTGTTGCTAAGAGACCAGACCTGTAAGAAATACTGAAGGAAATCCTTCAGGTTGAAACGAAACATGGCTAGACTCTATCTTAAATCCATACAACAAATGAAGTACACCAATAAAGGTAGGTACCTAGGCATTTAAAAAAAACACAATGTATTTTTGTTTGTAACTCTTTTCTTCTTCTGTCTGATTTAAACACAATTGCATAAATCAATAACAACAAAATTATGTTGATAGTGTTATAAGGTATAAATATGACATTTGGATGCAAATATAGCACAAAGAATAGGATAAAAAGGAGCTATATTAGAGTAAATTTTTGTATACTATTGAAATTAAGTAGGTATTAATCTGAGCTAGACTGTTTTAACATTAAGATGCGAATTGTAATTCCCTGAACAAGCAATAAGAAATATTTCAAAATATATGTATGAGTTGAATATCAATGGAATTAAAATAGTCCACTTGAAAATATGTACTAAACACAAAACAAGTTAATCACGGATGAATGAGGCAAAAATGGTACATGAAATTCATAACTAAAAAAAGTCATATAGACATATAATAAATAAACAGCAAGATATCAGGCATAATTACATTAAATGCAAAGGGAGTAAAAACTTTAAAGTTGTAGATCGTCAGAATGTACTTTAGAACAATGACCAACTTTGTGTTGCCTACAAAAGACACACTGTATGCAAAGTACAAAGAGGTTGGAAAAAAAAATGGGAAATACATGGCATTCAAATAGTAACCAATGAAAGTTGAAGTGGATGTATTAATATCAGATAACATAAATTTTAATATCAAAAAAGGTACTAGAGAAAAAATAGTTGTTTTATTGCAATAAAAGTGTAGGTCTTTCAGGAAGGCAGAACACTTACATATGAACCCAAAAATAGAACACCAAAAGACAAGATGACAAAAACCAAAAATTGAAATAAAAAATTGAAATAAAAAGTAGACAAACAGTAATTATTGCAGACTGACAAACCCTTTCAATAATGGATAGAACAACTAGGCATAAGATCAAATAATAATAGAAAATTTGAACAACTATACCTAATAAACATCTATAGAACACTCCACCCAATGACATCAGAAAATGCATTCTTCTAAATTATATCTGGAATATTCTGCAGAAAGAACATATGTTAGGTGATGAAATAAGCTTCAATAAATAAGACTTCATCAAAACTGAATCTTTTTCCTTCAAAATAAAATACAATCAAGAATATGAAAAGATATCTGGATAATGGGCGAAAGCAACTACAAATCATGTATCTGATAAGACAGAAGTCCCCAGCCCCAGAGCCATGGACCGGTGCTGGTCCGTGACCTGTTAGGAAATGGGCTGTACAGCAGGAGGTGACTAGCAGGTGAGCATTACTATCTGAGCTCCGCCTCCTGTCAGATCAGCAGTGGCCTTAGATTCTCATAGGACTACGAACCCTATTGTGAATGGCACATGTGAGGGACTAGGTTGCCTGTTCCTTAAGATAATCTAACTAATGCCTGACAATCTGAGGTGGAATAGTTTCATCTGGAAACCATCCCCCTCCCCAATCCATGGAAAAACTGTCTTTCACTTAGCTGGTCCCTGGTGCCAAAATGTTTGGGCACCACTGTGATAAGGAACTTGTATTCAGAATATATAAAGAACACAAAACTCAAATGTAAAAATACAAATAATATGATTAGAAGCATGAGCAAAATATTTGAATAGACATCTATTAAAAAGAAAGAATGACTCTTTAGCCATCTCTCTCTGGTTCTTAAAAAATATGCATCTACATCTCAGAGCCAGCAATGTCGTTATCAAATGCTTTTCTCAACCAGAATGGCCTGTGTTCACTATCTGTGACATTTCTCTTATTCCTCTTTCATTACATTTCTCTGACCTTAGCCAGGGGAACTTCTCTATTTTTAAGAGCCCATGCTATTATGTTGGACCCATATATATAATTCAAAATAATATTTTTGTTGTAATGTCTATAACCTTAATTGCATCTGCAAAGCCCCCTTTGCCATGTACCATAAAATATTTTCAAATTAAAGGGATCAGGCCATGGACATCTCTGGAGGGATGGCATGCTGTCTACTACATACACCTCATTTATACACACACACACACACACACAAATAAATACACACTGTGGGTTCTAAGAAGTCATCCAAAGAGCAAATCTTGCACTCCATCCCACAGCCTGCTCTGCAGAAACAGGCAGCAGCACTCTAATTCCACCACGGGCATTTTCATGGGGTCCCAGCAGAGAGCTGATCTCCCATCCCCTGCCTGTGGATACAGGTGTTGCCCTGATTCTTCTATTGAGATAATATTGTTCCATCTGAAAAAAAAAAAAAAAAAAAAAAAGATCTGTCTCCTGTCTAGGGGCAGCAGTTAATACTCCATTGTCCTATCCACGTTAGTTTCTGTGGGGTCTGTTGGCAAGCTGAGAACTTCCACCCAGCCATAAGGAAGATTAACAAAGCTGTGCAACTTTGTGCTAGTGAGTATTCTGAATTATACCTTCTCCAATTATTGTCAGCAGGCCTAAGAGGGAGCATCTAGCATCAGGGCGATTGAACAAGGCATTGAGAGTTCAAGCTAATCAGTATTCTACTGTCCATACACCTAGCGTCACTGGGGCCCAGAGATTACCTGAACTTCAGCTCCCACAGGGTAACAATGATACTGAATGAGGCAGTGTGCGTCAGGGCTACTGGGCAGTTTGGTACCTTCCCCAAAAGCATGAGAAGGTCTTGGTGTGGAGCTGAGTCTTTGTCACCCACTGCTATGAAGGAGGCAGAATAAGGTGGTGCAGGTCAGGCCCACTTGGCACTCTGCCTCACCTCTCCCCTTGTCAGCTCCATGAGGAGCCAAGCTTACGCATCCACCGTGTTTAAATAAGATGGTGTATGTCAGCCATCTGACTCCATTTTGCCTAATGTTTGTGGGGTAGCGGGAAAGTAAGCATGCACGCTCACTCAGAGGCAACAGGGTGGTATGAGTCAGTGCTGTGCTTTTTCCAGAACAGTATTGGTGGATCTCAGTGGTAAGTTCAACATAAATACCTATGCAGCTGTGGTGCCACACCTCAACCGGTGTACTGCAAACTTAAAAACGTAAAGTACAATCCAAAATGTTATGTATATATTTGTTATTTAACATATAATCGTAAATACTCACTAAAGGAAGTTCTCAAAATAGAAAGATTAATTGGAAAAAGGCTTGAACCATAGCAAGGAAAATAACGAGATACGGGTTCTGGACAAGCTGGTACAGAGCCGTGTTTTCCTATCCTCCCTCAAGAAATAACCTATGAATCCTTGAAATAATGTGAGTGACAACCAAAGGAGCACTCTGTCAGGCAGGCAGAGGAAGGAAAAGTGGTCTGAGACCACGTAATTGGAGGAAAAGCAATCAAAGGGCATCATAAGCTTTCCCCAAAACCCCAAGAGGAGAAAGTGAGCCAGACTGGCATTTCCTATTTCTCAAGTTAGCAGCAGAAGAAAGCCAGGCAATCTTATTCTTCCCTGAGATGAAGCAGAACTCCATCTGACCACACCAGGCAAGCCTGAATCACTGGCAAGTGGGATCAACCAAAAACTCCACCAACAGTAAACTGACAGGAAAAATGTTGTCTCCTCTTGTCCAATTTGAAATCCCCGTCTTTGGTCAGAGACACTGGGGTGGCTGAGATAATACAATAGGGATCCTGACATAACAAATGCCTAGCCCAGGAAATACTTCCTACCCTGTACAAACAGATGAGGACGCTATCACAACAAGCACCCCTCAGGAAACCTCTTCATCCACACGCCTTGAGATTACTCTCCCCAATGGTGGCCTGTTCTTGGGCCAGGTCTGTCATCAGATTAAATTAGACCTGTGTCAGCCCAGATCAACCTCAGTGGTATGAAATCAACCAAATAGACCAAAAAAACATCTCAGAAACTTTAAGGACAAAACTATCATTTAAACTATATCCCCACCCCTGCAAATAGGCTGGGATCTGCCTGATAAACCTACCTAAGGGAACTGTCTCTTACACTAAAAGATTTTAATAGAACCTAGAGCCTCTTAACATAATAGACAAAATGTGTGGGATGAATTTAAAAATCACTCAACATACTAAGAGCCAAGAACATCCCAATGAGAATGAAAATTATGCTATCTCAGCAAAGAAATAAAAGTTATAAATAAGAACATCAGGATGGATAAAATATGTTAGACTCATTCTTGTGAGTTTCTCAAATTTTTTGTTTATTTAAACAAATAATATAATCTGTAGTTGTGTCATTATATGTAGATGAAATACTTGAGATAATTATAATAACCAGGAGAGAAAAGGGACCGAATTCAAGTAAGTATTCTATAATTTACATGTGGTAAAATTTCAATAACTGTGATAACTTATGCATGTGTATTGTAATAGTTGAAACACCCTCTAAAAAACTATTCAGTGATATACTAAAACAAAAACAGCAAACTTTAAAAACATCGAGATAAAATTCTAAAAACAGTTGAAGTGACACACAAGAAGGTTTAAAAAAAATAAGAAGAGGTACTAGAAGTGGACCAAATAAAAAACAAATAATAAAATGGCACACTTAAGCCCTAACATGTTAATGGGTACTTTAAATGTCGTAGCTTAAAACACACTAGTTCAAAGACAGAATAGCAGAGTGGAAAAAAAAAATGTTCCAAGTATATGCTGTCTACAAGAAAATAAATACAAACACAATGACATAGAAAGGCTGACAGTAAAAGGGCAGAAAATGATATACCGTGCCCACATTAGCTTTAAAGAGAATCAGGAATTGCCATATAAATATCACATAAATTAGATTTCAGAATAAACTTACTAGAGACAAAAGTCATGTTACATCATGATAAGATGAACAATTCATCACGAAGATATAACACTCCTAAATGTTTACACAACAACAACAAAAAACCACGAAACATGTTTTAAATCACTTTAAGCAAAAACAGATGGAAATGAAAGGAGAAATAGACTAATTTGCAATTATAATTGCGGACATCAGCACTCCTTTCTCAGCAATCGATAGAGCTATTAGACAGAGAATCAGCAAGATTAGAGAAGATTTGAACACCACAATCAACAGAATCTAATTGACATGTAACACTCCATCCAACAATACCAAAATTACTATTTTGTAAGCACCCATAGAAAATGAAGGTAAACTATATCCTCAATCAAAAAAACAAAACACAACAAAACAAAAAAAACCTTGGCCGGGCGCGGTGGTTCACGCCTGTAATCCCAGCACTTTGGGAGACAAATGTGGGTGGATGACGAGGTCAAGAGATTGAGACCAGCCTGGTCAACGTGGTGAAACCCTGTCTCTACTGAAAATACAAAAATTAGCTGGGTGTGGTAGCATGAGCCTGTAGTCCCAGCTACTCGGGAGGCTGAGGCAGAAGAATCACTTGAACCCGGGAGGCGGAGGTTGCAGTGAGCCGAGATTGCGCCACTACACTCCAGTCTGGCGACAGAGCAAGACTCCTTCTCAAAAAAAAAAAAAAAAAGAAAAAGAAAAAAGCACCTAAAAACAAACCAACTGAAACCCTTCACAGATTTAAAAGAATTGAAATCAGGCAGACTTTATATTTTCTGATCACAGTTTATTCAAACTTGAAACCAATAACAGAAAAACAGAAAGATAATTTCTCAACATTGGACATTAACAACATGTTTCTCAATAATATAATGGTCAAAGAGAAAATTTATATAAAAATAATATATAAAACTGAAGGAAAATGAAAATAAATCAACAAATATGTGGGAAGCTTCTAAAGTAATGCTGAGAGGGAAATTTATAGCACTCAATGCTTACGTTAGAAAAGGGAGAACATTTCAAATTAATAATCTGATTTCCTAGCTCAAGAAAATAGAATAAGCCAATCAAAATCCACTTAAAGCAGGTGAGAGAAAGAAGAAACATCAAAGCAAAAATCAATGACATGGAAAACAGAAAGATATAGAGAAAATCAATTGATGATAAATGTGGCAAAAATCTATTTACAATGGTTACCAACAGCTTTTACAGAAGTAGAGCCCTTGAGCCCGTCCTGACCAAAAACTCACACATTCTCCTTAAGCCCGAGAGCCCACAATATGTCAGGGCCAGATAAAACAGTGTTGTTCACATTTGGCTTGAGACATATGGGAAACCGAATCCTTCATAGGCAAAATAATAGAAAAGGCAGAAGGGAGCTTTGGTGAATAAAGGCAACCGGGGCTGAGAGTGTTTTTCTTCCTCACACTTACCATGAAAATTAAATAAAAAACAACAAAAGTCTGAACACATTGATCTGCAGAGGTTTACTGCCTACTCCTCAGGCTATCATGAATATAATTTTCTTCACATTATAATTTTATGGGATTACTAAATGGTAAATATGGTGGCAACAGGGAAGGAAATAAGCCAAATTTACTATTTAGCAATAGGATTCTGAAGCTCAGCATGTAGATTTATAATTAATTGCAAAACAGTTAAAATCATTGCCCTCTCCACTTGTTTTAGCATCATATTTTTTTAATGTTTTATTTTAAGGCATTTCTTAATTTAGTACTGTAAGTGAACATCTTGATTCAGCATTTAGAGTGGAACTTTTTTTGATGTTTATTAGCAATGTAGAGCAAATAAATTTTATTAGATGCATGTTCTCGGTGATTAAATAAAATAGAAAAGGCAAACTGTAATTTTATACACCTAATGCATTTTTTCTCAATATGTGTTTCACTTCAAAAATATAGTATTAAAAGAGAGTGGACATAATTAACCATGTATGGGATATTAATATATGCCTTTAATAGGGATAACAGCTTTCCTAGAGTGAGATGATTACTTTTATAACCCAATTAAAATTTAAGAGTTAGTGTTCCTTCATTACTTAGATTGCATTTTCTTTTAGAATCCAGAAGTTTCATATATTTTGCTTTAAGGTTTATGCATGTGAAGTGCACATTTAAAAAATGGAGGCATAGTACTAGTGAATTAATTTCCATGTTATCAGATAAAATTAAACATTTTCTTTTGATTTATTTGAACCCTAAAGAAGTGTATTATTTCTCTGCTCATTGTTTGCTTTTCAAAAGGGGGAGGGGAAATAGTTACACGGCCAAAGCCGTGTCTATGTAAGAACACGTTTATCAGCCAAACTGGGTGAACTAAAGCTGTGTTTGTCAAAATTTCTTTTATTTACTAAGCAAGATTTTGTAGCTTGGCAGGGAATCAAGGAACTGTGCCACTTTTTATGGGTCATAAATATCAAAATTACTCAATTTGTCTTTCTGGATGTGGACTAACCTTTAATTATCAACCAGTTGCATTTTATTTCTAAAGAGTTAATTTAAATATTAATGTTTAAAAATACTTATTTTGGCTCATTTAGCAATTCATTAAACTGTATTGCTTCATGAAAAATTAATAGGAATTAATGACTCAGGCCAAATATGGATAAAATGTCACTTGGAAGCATGATGTCAAGTAGATAATAGGTATTTGTAAAAAATCATTGATCCTGGATTCTAAGAAATATGTAGTTGTATTACTATGTGTTATATCTCTAATGATAATAATCATAAAATAATACTAATTTCAAACGTCCACCTACACACATGCTAACATATACCCTAAGCCTACATAGTTGTGAAAGAAATCAAGATAATATTCAGTTTGAAATGAGTTTTCTCTAAATAAGTGGAAAACACTCAAATATTTTAACCCTTTTCAACTTTTAAAAAGTTCTCTTTTAAATATCTTTACATACAGTAGCCTGATAAAAATGAGATCTTAATTGTAGGGGGGATGTATTACAAAAATGATTGCAGTTCTTCATTTCTCCCTCTCTTGTTGCCACTTGCAAGGCTGCTTTAAGCTCTTCCCATCAGGAGTTGAATCTATTTCACCATTTCTTTAGTGTAAGTTGTCCTTTGGATTTGGTTTCGTCAATGGAATGAAGATTTTTTCCAATGTTGCTCATAACTCTACCCCTATATGCAAACACACCTCCCCAGACTGCTGGTGGATGAGACAGCGTACAGGGAACTAACGGGCCAAGTTTAAAATACGGTCTCTCGCTGTCCCATAGCTCATATCAGCTACATGTGGACGAATTCTACTGAGATCTGAAGATCTAGCCAGCTGTTCTCCACCTTGATTGCTGATTGGCATGTTCAGGAACTTAAAAAAAAAAGTGTTTTGTTTTAAGCAACTAAATTTGGAGTGGACTATTTCACAGAAACAGCTAACTGATAAAATTTTCCACAAGAAATTTTAAAGTTTACATTTTGACACGTTACTTTCAATATTACCTTAAAATAACATAAACATTCTAAAACATCATGTGAAGCACATCAGACTGAATATTTCAAAAAAAAAACTACAATATAAATTCTTGATAAGCTATGCAAATTTTGTTTTAGAAAATGTAAACTTTTTGACTAAAAACACAAACTAGTTTGAATTCATTCTTTAGCTATATAAGCTTTCTGGGTTCATCCTTTTTATCTCTACCACATCATATTTTATTTCTTAATATTTTAGGATTAAAATAATATCATAAATTATGTTCTTACATTTTTAAAATTTATTCTGGAAACCACGATTTAATGACCAAGTTTTTGTTGTTATTGTTGTGCTTCTCTGTTTCTATTTTGTACATACACAATCCACCTGACTCTCTGTCATGACACTATAACCCTCCTCCCTAATTTGGTTCCTCTAAATATAACTTTTCTTTTTTGATAATCGTTTTATTTATACCACAAGCTTTTCTTATCTCACATGTGATGATTATCTCTTAAAAATAATTACTGATGTGAGACATCAAAATTATAATAAATTACTTCGTTATAAAAAGGGTGATATGTATAAGTAAAATCAATTCTACATAATAGAGACATATAATCAACATAATGAGAACCTAGATCCCAATGTGTTTATTAAGTTGTAAGATTCCAATTCCTGTAATTGGGAATTCAAATTTTAGAAGTGACTATAAAGTGCTCAACATATATATATATATATATATATATATATATATATATATATCTCCTCATCTAAATCTTCACTGGAAGATACATTAATTAGCTTTGTAATAATAACAATTTGTTTTGCTTTTAGGATGCCCATCAGGTTTTAATTTTTACATCCACAAACACGACTTTTCAAAATTTTCTTTTTAGAATTACTTATTATTCAATGGAACTTTTTTTTTTTTTTTTACCTACACACAGCTGTCTAGGGACTGCCAAGGGCAATAAGCTGAGAATGTGCATTTTTATTTGTACTGCCATTACTCTCTAAAATATTGCTATGAATCACAGGATAAACTCTTCTGTGACATACCAAATTAGCTTTACAGAGAAAACTCACTGGTGGCAGTATATGAAATAATAGTTCATTTAATAGACTTTTTAAACATATTCAATATTCACCTAGAGATATGTATTACTTACTCACAAATATTAGCATCCCCAATACAAAATGTCTCCTCAGCAAATACAAAAGATTACAACCAAAATACCAAAACATATGCTTTTTATCATCATGGTTGTTACTTTCTGATTTAGGTCAGCCTTCTCTAGAGGCTATTAAAGAAAGCATACATTTTTGCTGACATTTTGTCATGGCAATAAAATGAGATGGGAATCTATACTCAAAAGACCACTAAAATCAGTCAGCATGTTTACTGCAGAAAACAAGTTGCCAAACACTCTCGGATAATTCAGTAAAATATGACCAGATTTATGGATGAGTGTATTTTCGCACAACACTCTCAAGTTGTAGCATATTTTATAATATATGTCTATTATATCCATGAAAGATACACTCAGTGAATATATTATTCTTCTAATATGCTTACATTAATGTGTGATAAATTTTTCCCAGAAGGTCAAGAGAAATTGAATTTATTTTTAAATTTTTACTTATCAAATCACACAAAAACCCACACATATAAAACAATGTACTTGATTACATGCTTCCTGTTTATAAATCACATGTTTTTATTAGTAAGACTCGTTATACCTGTCAATGTTAGTGTGGACTCTCATATGGCCGCTTTTATAAGTTCCTGGAAATAATGCTTTTGGTCCTATGTAACTAAAACCATCCACAGTAGGCAAAAACATCACTTCGAAACATAGATTCATAAAAAATAGTATATTGTGGACAGAGCTAAAATAGATATGTAGCAGGAGCATTGTACAAGTTTTAGCCAAGTGTGAACTATAAAGTAATACTAATTAAAGTGCTGTTACTGCAATTCATCATAATTTTTACAAGTATTCTGACGAACAGGAGAAAATAAAGGCAATCTGAAAAGGAAAATTAATGTATCTTATCATTAATTGCCATATTTATACAGTGCATTCCTTATAGCAAATGTCAAACACAGCGCTGCACAACTTAATAGGACAATTATCTGTGTCTTCAAGACTCTCTTACTGGCAGTCTACGTAGTCAAACTGAATCATGATGTTGTTTATTGAATTCCTACTATGGAAAAACAGTAACCTAGATTAAAGTAGCTCACTTCCTTGTGGTGATGGAAATAGACATGATGAGATTAAAAAAAAAATTGTGGCCAGGTGCGGTGGCTCACACCTGTAATCCTAGCACTTTGGGAGGCCGAGGCAGGTGGATCACCTGAGGTCAGGAGTTCGAGACCAGCCTGGCCAGCATAGTGTAACAACATGTCTACTTAAAATACAAAAAAAAATTAGCCGGGTGTGTGGCATGCACCTGTAATCTCAGCTGCCCTAGAGGCTGAGGGAGGAGAATCACTGGAACGTGGGAGACAGAGGCTGCAGTGAGCCGAGATCACGCCACTGCACTCCAGCCTGGGTGACAGAGCAAGACCCCATCTCAAAAAAAAAAAAAATGTACAGAAGCTAAGGCGTTTTTGTTGCTGTTGTTGCTTTTAATTTTTTGGCAAACAGAAAAAAAACTCAGCTGTAGTAGCATGAGCACTGAAACAAATCATTTTGTGAATAGTACAGAACATGCTGATAACCAATGCATCATGTCAAAAGGGTAGAATTAGGTTCAGATGAAGAGTGGAGATGAAATGATTTTCAATTTTAGTAGGAATATGGATGGATGTCTCAAGGGTCTATGTCTTACTTTACACTCAGATCCTTGGTTGGATTATACACACCCCCTTAAACTCTGTTGTAATCTAATTTGAATTTATTGATAATCATTTCTTTTTCTAATCACACACATGTGCACGCACGCGCAGACACACACATAAACAGGATCGCCAGGGTTACTCCTGCAGAAAAACCATGAAGGGGAACAAAGTATGAAAGAGGAAATGTGAATCCTCTACTTTCTTAACTGGAAAGGAGGCAGCCACTTTTTTGGAATGATATGATTAGGCTTTGTGTCCCCACCCAAATCTCATCTTGAATTGATTCCCCATAATCCCCATATGTCAAGGGAGAGACCGGGTGGAGGTAACTGAATCATGACGGCAGTTTCCCCACTGCTGTTCTTGTGATAGCAAATGAGTTCTCAGGAAATCTGACGGTTTTATAGGGGCTCTTCCCCGTTCGCTCAGCACTCCTTCTTCCTACCACCTTGTGCAGAATGTGCCTTGCCTCTCCTTCCTCTTCTACCATGATTGTAAGTTTCCTGAGGTCTTTCCCAGCTATGTGGAATCATGAGTCAATTAAATTATTTTCCTTTATATAATACCCAGTCTTGGGCCATTTTTATAACAGTGTGAAACAGACTCATACATGGAACATCCATTCCATCTCTAATTCCTTAACAATAAAATTAAATACACTGTACAACTTCCATTCTTTCAGCATTTTAGGGTTATCTACTCTGGAGTATGTTTGCTAACATTCTTCAGAAGCCAGGAAGAGGAAAGGAAGGACATTTCCCTACAGCCTTCAGAGAGAGCATGATCCTGCTGACAGCTTGACTTTAAACTACTATTATTCAGAACTGTAAGAAAATAAATTCCTCTTGTTTTTAGCTACCCAGTTTATGGTAATTTGCTACAACAGCCCCAGGAAACTAACACGTTGTCAACTCTTCATTCATTAAGGTCACATTTGTATGTTGCAATCAGCTATGGTGGAAGTATTTACAACACGGAAATCAGCAAGTGCTACAAATCAGAGATTGATTTACTGCTGATGCTGAAAGAAGTTTTAGTTTAATAAATACAACTTACATGAATGTTAAAAATAGTTGACTAGTAGGTCATATATAAGAGTCAATGACCATGTTTTATTGGAAAAAGACAAGATTAGGATGCAACTTTACTTGTCAAATGATAGTTGAATTGTAACCATAGATTGGTTATAGCAAAAATCAACAAAAATCTGATAACTAATTGGCCATATACAATTTGTCATAAAGAGTATTCCCCTATGGTCTGAAAATGAGCATTTTATATGGAATGGTGATGAAGAATACATCAAGTTGTCAGTGACATCAGAGATGTGGAGTAACAAAAATACAAGGCACAAATGATAAGAATCTTATAAGACAATATATAATGTTTTCCTTCCCCATCTTTTCCTTCTTCAAAGTTATGTCAGAGCAGATACTGACTGTATTCATCCAGAATATTCTAGCACTAGATAGGCGTGGAGGTAAGTTGAAAGAAGAAAAGGCAGATCAACTTAGAGTATTTTTAAATACCCGCATTCCTGGGCCCCAGTCCACACTTAATGAACCCAAATATGAAAAGTAAAAGGTATTTCAAAAGTTCTCCAGGTGATTATGATGTATACTCAGGAAGAGGAACTACTCAGATCCATATTATTGATACTTTAATTATGAGATTTCATGATTCTAAACGTCTCTGTGTGAAGACAGAAATATGTTCTCCAATGACTCTGGGGAGAATGGCATAACCACCTTCTACTGGCAGTGGTCCATTGCTGTATGTGCAACCAGGAGGCCTGACACATATCTAACGTACCAATTTCCTAGTTTGGGTCTGCAGCTGGTGTTTGCAAAGCCTGATATTAATGCCTTTCTCCAAAGGACACCTTAAAATGAATGAAAACCAGACAGAGGGCAGTCCACCTGTAGTTCCCCAGCAGGCCTCCACGTGCTGCTTTGCTTTAAGTTGCATTGCAGAATATTATTGAAACATGTCTGAAGATCAATTACCTACCATTAGGCTTTCCATTTGATTCCACTATATACAGTCATGCACATCTTAGCATTGGGGATACTTTCTTAGAAATGCGCCATTAGGCAATTTCATCCAGCAAACTTCATGGTATAAGAATGTACTTACACAAGCCTAGATGGATAGTCTCTACACACCTAAGCTTTATGGCACAATCTATTGTTCGTAGGCTACAAACCTGAACAGCATGTTACTGTATTGAATACTGTGGGTAATTGTAACACAATGTAAATATTTGTATATCTAAATATAAAAAAGATACAGTAAAAATATAATGCTATAATCTTATGAGACTAGCACTGTATATGTGGTTCATTATTGAACAAAATGTTGTTATGTAGCATGTGACTGTAAAATCTGTTTTCTATGCATTAACTAGTGGTATTTTATATTGGCAGACTGATTCCATTTCAGTGTGATGCCAATTTTGTGTTGTCATTTAATCACAAATATATTCATTATAATATTACACCAATAAAGCCAGTTTTGCAAACACTAAAATAAAACTGGTTATCTCATTAATGTATTAATAACTACTTGACTCAGATGGAATTTCATAGCATATTGGAAGTATATTATATGCTCATCTCTCAAAGTATTGGCTAGCATCATAGTTTTAGTTTGCATCTTTAGGGGTTAAATCTATAATCATAGGATGGGGCAAAACATTCAGTGATTATTTTTAGATCTTTATTACCTGTGAAAATTACAGACTTAATGATCTGTTTCTCTCATGCTGGCTGGTTGGTGATAGCAGACTCATTTAACTTGGTCATCCATCCAAAACATAGTGCTGATTCTGCAAATTAATTAAACACTATTGGAACACCCTCATCTGCAGGTGCCTTATTTGTCCGGTAATGTAAACAATACTGGTGGAACAAAATCTTTTAGGTAAATCTTTCTATATACTTTGAAAAAATGCATATACACAATTATATTTATTATTTGTGATTTTGAAAAATAAAAGAGGTATAATATATTGTGATATGGCAAAAGCTTTGAAGACACAAAGCCATTTGAAATAACAGAGAGAAAAACAGTGACAAAAGGCAAAAAATGTCAAGAGGCCCTACATTTTTAGTTCTGTAGTTTGTATGGACTTTAGATACACAGCCTTTCCTAATTACATACCATTTGGCTGGAGCAACTGAGTGTGCACTGGCATCACAGTTAATACATAGGAAATGATGGAGTTTGTAATCAAGAAATTGTGTCTTGTATTCTTTTGAAAAACCTCACCCATATTGTTCAAAGAAGAACCACTGTTATGGGTTGAATTTTGCAACCCCTTACACCTACATTCATTTATTGAAGTCTTAACTTTTAGTATCTCAGAATGCAACCTTATTTGGAGATAGGGTCTTAGTAGAAGTAATCAAGTTAAAGTGAAATTACTGTTATCCTTATGAAAAGGGGAAATTTTGAGACAGACATGAACACAGGAATAATGGCACATGAAGAGACACAGGGAGAAGACAACCTTGTGCAAACCAAGGAAAGAGGCCTGGGGTAGATTCTTCTCTCACGGCTCTTAGAAGGAACAACCCTGCCAATACCCTGGCTTTGGACTTCTAGCCTCCAGAACTGTGAGACAATACATTTCTGTTGTTTAAGTTAGCCAGTTTTTGGTAGTTTGTTACTGTAGCCCTAGCAAACTAATACAACCACCCTCTTCCTACATGACTGCCTTCCTGATAACAGTATGTGGACTAAGTTCGGCATCCATCCATATTGGACAACCGCAATCTCACTTTCTTAGTCACAGTGTCAGGGGTTGGGTGTACGGACTAAATCAAAGGCCAGTTGGAGTTTTTTTCATGGAATTATTTAAATTGGAGTGCAGAGAATAACACCCGTTATCTAATAGAAAAACTAGAAAATATGAGTCCGGGAGCCGCTGGGTGCCCTAGTTTGTCTACATGAAGAAAACCAATCTGCAGAAATAACAAATGGATGTTGCACAAAGACAGGAATAATGACAAAAGGCACAAAAAAGGCGAGGATCACTGGTTATACTTCTCAGATACATACCCCTCCACACTTTTCTGATTACATGAGATGTTATAGCTAAAATGTGTTTTTGTTGGTTGGTTTTGGCAAATGATTCTCTGTTTGATGTTTTGCAAATTTCTTAAACTGTTTGAGCCTAAATTCCTTCCAGCAAAAATGGTGTTGATAATAGCGAACTTTTACAATTATCAAAAACTCAAAGTAAATATTTGTAGTTTCTGACACATACTGCAGGTTGAATTAAGTAAATAAGTTTTTAAGATTACATTCATCAATGCCTAAATGAAAGTAATAATACTTGAATTAATAATCATGTTATAACCTGGGAAGGAAAATCTAGAATCTTGGCTTATTGTTGCTTCATAGCCTCAGGCAAAATATATTCCTCATTGGTGCCTTGGCTGTCTGCTATGGAGAGGTCCTATTCAGTGAATGTACTTTTGCCCCTACTCCCAACTGAGTCTCCGCTGGCTTCACATTTCAGTGCCTTTCATTTATATAACTATGTGCTGCCTGAATTCATTCCCTTAGTACTCTGTCTTAATTCTGCTTGTTTATGATCCACATTATTGTGGTCACTGGCAAAATATATGGTCATTTTCTGGCAAGCCAACAACAAAAATCACCTGAATTAAAACCTTATCTCTCTCTTTTCTTGAGTTTTTGGCTGTCATATAAGCAGGTTTTTTCTACGCCAAAAAGAATATATATATATATTTACACATATATATGCAAATATATATATGTATATAATGGCAGTAGGCTAGCAACTAATTTACTTTGGTTCCATGAAAGCAGTTGTTTGAGTGAGTTCAATTACAGAAATAAAAGGAATTGGTTGATAATAGACCACCCTAAAGTATTCTAGAATCTGTTTGATAATATTGTGCCACCTTATCTACATAATATTATTCCTGTAGCACAATTGCTTAATGAAGCTTCTACAGTAATTCTATGTTCAATTTCTAAACATGGGGTCATTTTGCCTTGTCTGCATGACCTAGTTCACATTTTTGTCTCACCTGAAATATACAGAGTTTGTTTACACATCACTGCTCCTTGGCCATAACTAGAGGCCGCATAACATAGATATTTACTTTAAGAGGTGATAAAAACGAGTCACGGCAATGTGCGCTTTATGTGAAATGAAAATGGGCACTTTAGAATGGAAAAGTAAGCAAAATAAGCAAGCCAGTAATTTCCAGAGGTGAAATTTGGCGTTATTACATGGGTTTCTTTTTGTTGCTTTTTAAAGAAAACTTAAACATTTACATTGTCAGTTGGTGTGATTGTACTAACGTTTACTAGACGGAGATAAACTTTGATAAGATGCAGAACGGTGCATGTCAAATTGATGTTTACCAACTTTGAGTCTGTAATGTAATAAATGTAATAAAATTAAACCATCGATCTTGTAAAATTATAAAGAAATATGTAGAATAATTTGATTATTTTCAAAGTTTACCATTTTGTTGACACAGTTGATACTTTCAAATATTTCTTCATAAGTCAAATTTCTTCCAGAAATATCTATTTAATTACTCATCATTTATCTCAACAAATGATGTTATGTGCTATATTCTAGAAATATAGCAATGATTAGGAACAAATTAATTAAATAGTCAAGATAAGCATCGCTTTTCAATGTAGAATTAATAGGAAAGGTAGCTAATTGAGTGTTGAGAAATAAACTGCACCTTTTTTCCTCTAGGAGAAACCCAAAATTAATACCTTCTAAATCCCTAACACACACACACACACACACACACACACTCTCTCTCTCTCTCTCTGTCTTTCTTTCATGCACACAAAGCTCAACAACAAAGAATTCACATTTATATATAGACTAAGCACACACAAACACACACACACACAACACACACACACACAATCCTGTCTTTAAGGATTAAAAAAAATAGATTAACATGTCAGAGATTTCCGGTTTGAGTAGGATGTGCATAAATAAAACTGATGTAGCATAAGTGAACTCTTAGATTCCTCATGTTTTTCTTTTCTGAGAGAAAGGTGACATTCTTGAATCTACTATAGGCCACAAGAAACACACACACACACACACACACACAATTTGTCGTGACTATTCCTATGCTTCATTTTTTGTTCTGAAGTACGTAGAAGTGACAAACAATTTTAAAGCCTCAAAAAGAAAACTATTTATTCTGAACATAAGGCTTCTAACTGACTTATAAACCCACATTTACATATTAGCAGTATAGAATTTTCCTATGAAATAGGTATTTCAGTGTAAGAGCTGGAGTGATAGAGATAGTAGAGGTGGACAGAAGTACAGATGGGAAACACATAGATGGGGTTTGGAAAAATGTCAGCGCGAGGACATATTTTCAAACATTGAAAAAGATTCTCTGAGGACATCAATTGTCGGAGTAAGTTTGAGCATGCTTTTAGTGATCTGCAGGGCACCTGGTGATTTGGGGAGTGGATTGACATAAAATATCATGGGCAAAATGAATAGAAATAAGTACCCAAAAGCAGACGTTAAAGAGTGCGTGTTGGTATTAATCAAAACCTCCTATTGACAGCCTCAAAACAGAAGTCCTGATTAAAATATGGTGTGGGTTAATAATATCTTGTATCATATAAAAAGAAGAATTTAGTAAATTCAGCCTCTAGAAACTAGAAAGACTAGGAAAACTAGAAAAACTCTAGCCCACAGTCCTGAAGTCACCTTCATTTTAGCCCAGTGAACCCCATGGTGTTAGACTCCTTACCTACAGATCTGTACAATAAATTTGTGTTGTTTTAAGTCACCAAGACTGTAGCAGTTTATGAAGCAGTAATATGAAACAATATAAAAACAGAAATATCAGAAATCAAAACTAGCAGATAGAAATTTACCAGACCTATCACTAAAGTGATAAAGGACTTAGAAAAAAATAGACATCATAATAAACACATGGCAAATCTCCTCAAATACAAACTATGAAAGAAAATCAAATGAAAATGCCAGAATTGAAAAGAGTAATAACTGAAATAAAAATTTCACTATATAGGCTTAGTAACAGATGGCACACAGCCAAAGGAAAGGTCAGTGAGTGTGCAGGCCAATCAATAGAGTCTTTAACTGAAGGAGTAAAGGGTGCTGGACATGATAAATATGTGGTTAACATAAAAGGCTTTTGTGGTCAGAAGGCTTCATAGGTAGTGCATTCAATTCATTCTCTCTTTGTATGTACATTCCACTCCCTTTTAGGGGACCAAGTTTATTAGAAGACAGCAAAAGTGGCATGCTGGTACTCTGCCAACCTTTGAAAAGTTTGGCACCTTTTACTTTTTTTCTCTTTGATGGCAGTCACCATGCTTTAAGAGGCCCAAGCTGAAGGGAAAGGCCACCTGTATCACTCAGATAAACTGTCGCAGATGAAATCCCAGCAAAGAGCAGCAGTAACTGCCAGCCATGTGAATGAGCCATTTGGGTTGTTTATTTCCTGTCAAGCCCAGATGCCTGCAGCCTCAGCTGACCTCATGTGCTGCAGCGCTATCTACCTGAGCCCATCTAAGCCACCCTATTTCTGCCATCTTCCAAAGCCAAAGTTTATCATACAAATTTGGCTTTTATAATAAGCTAAAATTTATATATGATAAGTTTATCATATGAACCAATGATGATCAGAGAATCCCAGCTCTATGCCCCAACCCTAATTAATTATCAGAAACTGTTCATGATTCTTCTGTTCAGTTAAGTTGAACTTAAACTTTCAACACTGGGCTGACCTCTCTCAAGGTCGTCGAAGGATTTACAGAGGCTAAACGTGTTCTTGAGCTTTGCTCTTCATCTATTATATCTGATGGCATCCCAGCACTCTGCAGGGGTATAATATTCCAACGAAGTTTAAAGAACTTCATTTAGATCTCAAAATCCTAAATATCCTACACCCAGCAGCAATATCTGCTCCCTTCCCAGATAATATTACTTTCAAACAATCCCTAGTAATCCAGCAGACTTGCTGTTCTTCTGCACATACTCTTCTGTTGGGATACACTGTCTTTGGGTTAATAGGGAGCACAGCCCAGTTCATTTCATTTTTAAGGCTGGTAGCTGAACCAAACAAAAGTGTCAGCTTGAAAATTACCTAGGATGAGAAACACATAACTACAAAGGACAATCTATCTTCCCTATGTCTCTGAGACGATCTGATGGTCTCAGAGACATAGGGAAATAGTTTTAATCACCTTAATTCTCTATATGTCACACTCTGTTATATGGGGTATTTGTATGCCAGAAAAAATCAGAGGTCGCAGTGGACATGACCTGTCTCTGTGGCAACTGCAAGTATGAACAAATATCTTGCCTCTCTAGTCATTTGTTTTATTTTCTCTCTATCAGAAAAACTGAACAAAAACAAACTCGCAAAACAAATGAAAACACCTGACATTCTGTAGGTAATCAGATAATATGGCAAAAAGAAGTCAGAAGGAGTTATCAGAAGTTCACTGGAACTTTGCATACTTGGGAATCTGAGTAGCTTCTCTGTGAACAAGGGTGGAGATGAGAACTTAGACATTAACACAGAGCTGTGCAAAGAACCAATAGCACAGAGAAGCTCAAATCTCTAGATTAGTCAAAGAAAGTGGGTACACGAGCAAGAGTACCTCCATCTAGGTACTGTTGATTGGTATATAAATTTCAATCTTTTTAGATATTACTTTATCAAAATACATCTGGGGTATTAAATATATTCAAGTAAATGTCGAAACAAATAGTCAGAGGTGCAGGTACCTCTATCCTCAAACATTATTGCAGCATTTTAGTGGGAATAAACAACTGAGGAAAAAAGAACCAAAGAGTTTCCAAAATAGAGGAATGCTTTCATCAGTCAATAGTGAAAAATAACTCTTCAAACCCTGTTTTAAATGTGTATACAACAATGAGTGTATATTCAAATATCATGTCATCTTGAACCTTCACTTAAGAAAGTGCTTCAGCTGTCCAGTGCTTCGATTTCCTCCTCTGTAAAAAGAAAATGATATTAAGAAAATATAATATTCTTGTTGTTGAGAATTAAATGAGGAACACCTAGAAGTGAACATAATATGTAGAAATTATTAAATAATTGTTATATTTCAACCCTATTTATATAAAAGGGCATTTACAATAACTCAGCGCTTTTTGATTATTTTTCCTGGCCTGATGGTAAGAAAAGCATTTTATATTGTGATCTAGTATACAAACAAGCAAATACACATAGACATATATATGCAGTTTCATACATACTTATTGCAAAAAACGAATTCTCAGGACGTTTACTCCATGGATATAGTACCTGATTTTTCCCTTGTATCTTATGTTATGTCATGCTATGCTATTCTTTACCAGAGTCCACTATTTTATTCTACATTTTAAAATGTTGGTCATGACCCACTAAATCAATTTCATGATTGGCTAAAGTGTGCTTATAATGCTCTCAAAGATATTATATGACCTTCTAAATCAGGGTATCATTTACTACCTAATGTAAAGTAACTACTTGTATAATCTCTGGTATTTTATCTTCATTAAGTTTTTGTTTTCCCCTAGAGTGCACAATTATTGGGATCAAGAAGTTGTTTCTTCTTCAATGCCTAGAACAGTGTCTGACACCTGTATTTTTAATAGGTGATCAATTAAAATATTATGGCGTTATAAAATATTAAAATGGATAAAATATTATAAAATCAAAATGTTATATTTAAGTGAAATAACCAAGGGTGGATAAATAAAAGAAAGCAGATAGCTTGGTTGAACATTAAGTTTTAAAAAAAATTAATGTAAAGAAGTGTATACCACAAACCAAGAATAACATTGATGCTGTGGAACATTTAAAAAGATTCTAGGATGAGAAGAGCATTTTTATCTTCTATTTATTTGTTTATTTCTTAGAGACAGGATCGCTCTCTGTCATCCAGGCTGCTGTGTAGTCCACTATCTTAGCTCATTGTAACAAGAAACTCCTAGGCTTAAGCAATCGTCCCATCTCAGCCTCTCAAGTAGCTAGGACTACAAACACATGCCATCATGCCTAGCGATTTTTTTTTTAATTTTTTAGACATGGGGTTTCACTATGCTGCCCAGGCTGGCCTTGAACTGCTGACCTCACGTGATCCTCCTGCCTTAGCCTCCCAAAGTGCTAGGATTACATACATTAGCCACTGCACCCAGATAGAGGACATTTTAAGAATCAAAAGAATTCAAGAACATTCAAAGGAAAGACAATAAATTTGATTTTATAAAATTGTGAAAGTCATAATGTGCTGGTAAATATGTGTTTTAATACTTGAAATGTAAGTTTAATGTCAAAATCCACTGAAAATTAATATTCTTAAGAATATTGGTTATATTTGTATGTATGCTTAGTTTTACTTAATATACTTTGTCTTCATTTTAAGTTTGGTAGCATTCTGGTTTATATAAGAACATAATCATAGAGGTAATTACCTAGCTAAAAATGCTGGCGGTTACCAATAATGAGAGTATTAATGTATCCATCCTAATTTAGATATGTGGAGCTTCTAATGCATTATTTTCTAGTTCATTTACATTCCATATCACTCTATTAAATTGCTACAAATGTGAAGACTTGTCAGAACTGTTTTTATAAAATGTGATGGCAGACTAGTAACTGACTGTGTATACATAGTGAATTAAACTCAGTGAACTGTCAGTAGAACTTGATATTAATTGGATATTTACATCAAATTTGTAACTATGGTTTATTTAACTTTCTTCTGTGAAATACTATTGATGTTTTCAACCATCTTTTGATAAAGTGAGTTGTTTGTAGTGATTCATATATGTTGTTTACATTTTCTGAATAAAAAGATTTGATTCATTATAGATACTATTCTCACAGTGTGGCCTGTATTTCCACTCCAATTATGCATTTTTAAATAAATGCCATTCTGTATTGAATTATTGACTATCTACTCATAGCTTGTAATTCTTTGTTTTATATAAGAAGTTACTTCCTACCTAAATTTAGATTATTTCATGTTGCTTTTTTAAAGTTTCATGTTTGCCTTTTACATCTATTTCTCAATACAAGTGTTACTGATTTTTCATATTGTATGGAATGAAACTTCATTGTTTCTCATAGGAATAACTACTTACTTCATGAGCAATGAAAAATTCTTCCTATTACTGTAGAGATAATACTTAAAGTTTTAATCACCAAAACTTAGCATTATAACCTGTAATTGAACAGAGCAAGGCCTCCCACTATTTCCTTCAAGTCTTGGCTATTTCCATTCTTTCATTCTCTGTATCAATGATTCTCAATTGGGGCCATTTTGCTGTCAGTGGGACATTTGGGAATGTCTGGAGACGTGATTGTTTGCCATGAAGGTTGACTGGTGGGGAGAGACAAGGGATACTGCCAAATATCCAAATTTTCAATAATGCAAAGGCCAGCACCCAAAACAAATATGAAACTGGACAAAAATATCCACTGTTCTGAGAAAAGAGTAAGGCTTTATATAGATAGTAGAATCAGTTTTTCTAGTAATATATTATTTGAATGCCATTAAAACATTTGTAGATTGATTTGGAATTGTAATTTCATATCCACAATGTTGAATATTCATATCCACAAGCTAGCATATGTCTCTAGGTATTTTTCAATGTGTTCCAACATTTTGTAAATATTCTTCAATAAAAACTGCACAATTTGTGTTAGCTTTTTCCTATGAACTTATATTTGTTAAAATCTAAAAAGTTATTAATTTAAAACTGCATTTTCTTATTGATCATTACTGTTTTATAAAAGTGAATTTTAATTTAATGTGGATTTTTAAAATACCAGACTTATAAATGACTTGATAAATTTTAAAAATTTACCTGCATAGTCTATTAAATCTTCCGTATATTTGTTTTTTTAATAAATATGTATCTTTATTTTTTCACCCTTGCTGCACCACGCCTAGCTCATCCTTCTCAGGTGCAGGATCCAGGCCAGTAGCACAAGCTGAGAGCAGCCTGCCAGGCCAAGTGGGAGGAACAAGCCCAGCAGGTGTGAGCAATATTCAGGTACAAGGTACAGCCGGCCACAGAAGTTTCCAGCTGGCGAAGGGATACCCCAAGGATCCCATGACACAACCAGATCCTGTGAGTGCTCACCTGATTTTTCGTTCTTATTAAGGTATTTTTTTTTTCTATGCGGATACTTGTTAACTTGATGTCCTCGCAGAAGGATGATGGGTGCAGCTTTCTATTTGCCATCTTGCCCTGCCTCCTCCTACTCTTAGTTCCGTCAAACAGTTATTCCCTAGGCTATGCGGCAGGTTAATTTGGAATCATAATGGTCCAAAAATTATCTTAAGTAGAGTAGAATCCTGTAGTTTTAGAGAAAAGTAAGTGGTTTAGTTGGGTCATCTTCTTGGAAATTTAAACCTTTAAAATGAAGAAAATTAAATTCAGAAAAGGACATGGAACTTTGGATCAAAACAAATCTTACGATTTTCACTCTGTCACAAAATACGAATCACATCAGAAAGCCACTCAGGCATTTTGAAATTAATTTTCTTTAAGAGTAAAATGAGAATATAGTATTTGACTAATTTAGGCCGTGAGATAATTAAGAAAGTGCAATTAGTGGAGCTCTAAAAGAATATACAGGTGTTACTACAGTTCCCTGTTTCATGAGTGTTTCAGAGTGCGCTAAGAAGGTACCAATTTATAGTACATCTTTATGACTGGATGCAGAAGGAGGTAAAATATTTAATTATATTACATGGGAGATTATAATTCTTAAAGGGGAAAATAATACAAATTTTACATGTTAGGCAAAACCATTTTTTCCAGGGTTACTCTTGGCATTAAAAGATTGGCATTACTTAGGCATGTTCATCTAATGCATCTAGTACAATGTCTGGTATATAAGCAATGCTCAGGAACAGATTTCCTAATTTTTTTGGAGAAATAAAATTCTTTCATCAGAGGTAGGCTGATATAAATATGTTCTCTCTTTATTGAGAGAAAATAAGGCAACTGTGTTCACGGTTGCAAAATGTAGATTACTAATTGAGACAAAAAGGAAATTAAACTAGTGGTCTTGGAGTTTATTTCTGAATTCACAAATTTCCATTTTTCTTTCTCTACTTCCAAGTGAACATCTCAGTATGGGAAAAAAAGGAAATTTTCTGGAATCAGATTTGGATGCTGGAGAAGAACATCATTTTTTATTTTTTTGTTGTTGTTGTTGTTGAGGGGGTGGTGAGAGTAAAGCTGTGATCTACAGAGATTATAACTGAAAAGCACATTGACATAAAGACGGAAATAATACACACTGGGGACTCCAAAAACGGGGAGGTGGGAAGGGGTTAAAGAATGAAATACTACCTATTGGGAACTATGTTCACTATTTGGGTGATGGGTTCACTAGAAACCTAAACCTCAACCTTGCACAATATGTCCATGTAACAAACCTGCATATGTACTGCTTGAATATAAAAGAAATGAAAAAGTGAAAAACAAAAGTAAAAAAATAAAGAAAACAGAATTAGGTCGATCATTTGAAGTAAAACAAGTGGCTGGTAAAAGGTCATATCAACATATGAGCAAACGGAATGATTGAAACCATTTACTTTCTCTTAATGTTATGTTAACATAAAAATAAAAGCTTTCAATGTGTGGTTATCCCAAACCTGGAAGGTTTCATTGTGGAACACAAGACTGAGAGTGGAAGGTACACCAGGCATAATGTCTGTTTTCTTAAGTGTTTTCGCTCAGACTTCTTAGTTTCTTTCCTGTTTTTCTCTTAACCAATGCAACAAAAATCTTAGGGATTGTCCAGCTTGAGGTTTCTTTGGGGAATATTGTGTCCATTTGAGAGGTTCTGTATTAGGAAAATAGATTGAATGAAACCTAATGCACAGAAATATGTGAGTTTCATAGTGTTTGGTACCCAGTGGGTAATCAGTACTATTAATTTCCTCTCCTTTTATCTTTTTAGTTATGCAGATAAATTGTAATTTTAATCATGTTAATATAATATATTGATCATGTATTATATACAGACCTTTCGTTTGAACTTCCCAAGAAAAGTAAAGCTATGGATATTTTCCTTTAACATACTAAAGGAATTTAGTATCAGTAAACTGTAAACGATAGTTTTTAACAGTCAAAAGGGGCTAAAAGTATGTGTAAATTAAACGAGGAGGAAATGAATAAACATATGCCTGAGTAAAGTACATATGCAAACCCTATTTAAATGTATGCATGGATAGCCTTAGCTACTGAATGCTAATTCATACAATAAGATATAATTATACAATCTCAGAAGCATATTTGACTATATGTCAAATAAATGGCCTGGCCAAGGTAATAGTAAACAATTAACCAAAGACAATAATTCAGTAGTGCTTACACCACCCATCTGATTTCAAATGCTACCTTATACTACAGCATAATCCTAAGTATTATTGTCAATGACTGCTTTAAGTGCCCACTATTTTTATTGTTTTGTATTATAAAATACATTGAAATAGAAAAAAATGACATTGATAAATTCTCTATATATTAAGTCTGATTTTCGGCTACTGAAACATACTTCTATCCCCAAATAGCACTGAGATAATGACATTTACCAGATGAGATAAAGACAAATAAACCATTATTCTTTCTTCCAAATATACTTTGAAGTTTCATAGTACAGACATATCAGTCTTCCAAAAATAGGTATTAAATGAGATCAGCTACTATTGAGCTATTTAAATAAGTGTTTCAGGAGGTGGTTTATCAGAGCCTTAAACCAAGTCTTCTAATCATCCTTACAGTCTTTGTTTGCATGATGAGAAAAGTCTCATTAAATAACACACAAAATAACCTGCAATTTAATCAATATATAATATTAAATACACTATTTGATGAATTTTAATTGATGATTTAACAGTGGAAAGAAACACACTTACAGTACAAGTAGTTTGATTCTTCTCATACCTTGTATTTAGCCTACTGTGTATCTGCAGACCATAACTGAACCAATTAAACAGATCAAGCCCCCCTCACAACAGAGAGTTACAGAAAGGCTATTTGATGCAGATACCAAAGGTGTCAGTATTGAGGTAGATAAAGGGGGCATGCAGATCCTGAAGACATTTATGATCCACTATAAAAGGTGGATAGATGTTAACATACACCCAGGACTAAATAGAACACAACATTTGTGAACATGCTCCCCACTGGAAGGGCAATCATCCTGGGCCCTCAGATCCTTAGGAAAGTGCTCTGTTGCTGACTGACATTGCCAAAACACAGTAGGATCTCATTAGGGATTGAAGAATGTCCCTTATAATTATAATCCGCATGGAAACAAGGCAGGTTATACCCTCGTAGATACTCCCAATTGTTCTGGGAACTGTAGCCACAAGCCTTCCTGTTCACTATGTCCAAACATGTGACAGCTCCAGCGTTTCTCCAAGTAGTTTTTGCTAAAATGGTTTAATTAAAAGTATATCATCCAGAGTAGTCTGCAGGGATTGCATATCCCTGGCGTATTCATGCTTTAGGCATGTTTGAAGATTTTATTTTATATTTGACTTAGCTTAGCAAGCAACTGTCTGTGGGACAAATATGACCAATCACTTGTTCATGTAAATAAAGTTTTATCGGAATTCAGCCACACCCACTCATTTTAGGCACTGCCTAAGACTGCCTTGGTGCTACAAGATTAAGTGTTGAGTAGTTTCTGTAGAGACTGTATGGCTCAGATAGCTGAAATTATTTGCTATCTGACCATTTACAGAAAAAAAATTCTGGTCCTTTCTCTAATAAATGGAAGAAAAATTAAAAATATTGACCCTATTTATTACTTAATTTGTAACCACACCACTTACTGAGAGTGAAGATAAGAATTTCTATGACATCAGTTAAGGAAATTATCTATCTCTAATTGCAAAGACGTAATATTGCAAGTAATTTGTCCAAGAACAAATTTAGAAATAGTGGGGACTTCTCTGAATATTTGATGTTATTTTTCTCAATGTGTTTTTTTCATCATATCTAGAAACAATTTTCATCAATTCTAGAAACATAGTCTTGCTAATATTCATCTTATTAGAGACTATCTGAGCAACAAACTATGATGTTTTGTTGGTTAAAATAAGATAAAAATTGACCAGAAGTAAAAGGGCAGTAGTTTTTCTTTCTATGCAAATATTTTGTTTCAAGGACACTTAGGTGCATGCCACTCACAGTATCAGGTATAGAATAGATTAAAATGGCTTAATAGACTTCATGCTGATAGAATCAACAAATTTAGAAGTGCAAAGTTCATACAATAAAGAGAAGATAAGATGTTTGGATGTTTACTAGCACTCATTTTTCCTTCCATAGAATTACAAGCTCATGAGCGTAAATTCCATAGTTTTGTGAATTACACATTTAAAACTTACACTAAAACTCCTTAACTCAATTTATTCTGATGGTTTAGCAGGATTTTCATAGTTTAAAAGTCTCCTAAAACGTAATCATTTCAGTAATTCATCGAAACATATTGTGCATACTTAGTTCAGTAAAACCCTACCCGATTCATAAAGAAAAGAATCTCTGAACACACCGTGCAGTACTCTTGCATTTAGTCATCCATGCACAGTATGAATTATTGATTTCAATATTTTCAAAAGGGTGTTATAAACCACAGCTTATATTTATCATTCTGTCTTTGATAAACAGCTATGTGAGCAAGGAATGGCCCCAGCAATTAGTGTAGCTATTCATATAAAATTTTTCAAGCATCTTTTCAATATCTTACTATGATTAATTTCCTTTATTTCCTTTCCTACTTGAATAAGAAGTTTTTTTATTTTATATTTCATAAATGTAAACTTCAAAAATGTTTTTATGGCAATTATAAACTACCTAAATGGAAACAATTGTCACATATCTAAAAAGACTCCTATTAAGATAGATAAAAGGGTACACATATCAAACATAAATGTCCTTATTTTTGTTAACTGATCAAATCAAAAGAATCCAGAGAGTCTTCTATATACTCATCCCTATCATGTATAACTCATCTATTAAAACTCTTTACTTAGGTTTTTACTTTATTAACAACATTATTATCATGGCCAAGAAAAGTCTGACAATTTTTAAGGATGAGGGAAATAGGCAATAGCAAACAAAATGTTTACCATCAAGAGTCAGTTGCTGTATCCAAAATATTCTCTAGCAAAATCTATACGGTAACTAGACAGAAAAATTTTATAGTAGGTCATAAAATATCCATTATTAAAAGGGTTAAAACTTCCTAGATCAGTTTAAAATGACCACATAAGGAAATATTTACCACTATATTTGGAAATTTCTTAAATTATAGTTAAGTATTTCACTCTTCCTGAAGTTAGTATTGTTTGAATAAAAGAAAATGGGGTGAAGAGGTCATTTATATAACATATAAAAAATAATTTGACTAATTTGGACTGTTGTAGAAAGATTAAAATTTATTTTCTGCAATTGTATGAGAAATAACACACATGTACAGGGTATAAGTTATATTTAACATGATATATTAATATTCACATGCATATCAGTATGTGTCAATAATCTACTTAATATAATATTAAATTCTGAGTCTTTGCATAAGAAAATTTGGTTATATAAAATAATGTATCAACTAGGAAGTTAGAACTGGAGGAAATCTAGAGAATCATTGATCCAAACTTTTTTTGTATCTGAATAAAAAAATGAACACTAGAGAGTAAAAATTATTTGCCCGTTGACAAATACACAGTTTTTTTACTGATACAAAATATTTTATATATTTACCAGTTACACGTGGTATTTGTTATACGCACAGAATACGTAATGATCAAGTCAAGTCATTTGGGGTAACCATGACCTTGAGTATTTTTCATTTCTATGTGTTGGTAACATTTCAAGTCCTCTCTTCTAACTACTTGGAAAACAACTATACAATGTTACGACTATAGTCACCCTATTCTGCTATTCAAAATTGGGGCTTATTTCTTCTATGTCATTGTATGCTTATACCAACTAAAAACACATATTGATTGAGCTAGAATTAGAAACATAAAGTGAATTACACAAAAATAGACATGTGATATATTTATTACCTGCACATGAAAGGGAAGGAAGCTATGTTTTAAGTCTAAAGACCAAGGTTCCCGTTTGGCTTCCATCATTTAGTATGTATGTGACTTTGGGAGTATAGATCATGTAAAATTTTCTGAATTTCAGCCTTTTTCCTTCACAAAGTGGAGAGCATAAAAATTCACTTAGTATTCGTGTGAAGAGCTTAACTATATTAGATGTAAAATTGATTTAAAGTTCTCTAGCCTATTAAGCAACATCATTTAAGTGACACACACATTTTCTTATTGTGGATATTTCTAGTACAAAGTTACAAATATGAAAAAACTACTAAATGTCTCACTTATTCCAAATGTTTTTATTTTATGTGGCCTAAGTAATGGTTCAATAACAAGACACTAAGTAGATAGATGGTAGATAGATAGATAGATAGATAGATAGATAGATAGATAAAAACATGTCATAACATATTCAATAGATACAAGCAACAAAGGGCTAAAAATCCCAAAATCCTTTTTATGGTTTGGAAAGATGTGAGTAATGTAACCAACTACCAGAATATTTAGAAGTCCGTGAATAACACATTGATTCATTTGCTTCTCCTTTAGGTCTAAAGTGACACAATTATTCAAAGTAAAAAAAATCTATAGCTTATATGACAACGTCTGCGTCTAGGTCTTTCTGAAGTATTTCTAAAGAAGCATATAGAAAATAAAACTTTTTGAAAAGACGTGGGGGAGGCATGGGGCAGTGAGTATTGTCTAATGAGGAAGAACATAGCTTCAATTTTTTCGGCTTCCCACGTCAATTGCTCTGCTTTCAGATTCCTGACAGTAGTGACATTGTCCAGTGCCGGAAGACACAGCCGAGTCCTCTGCCTTCAACTGAGCATATAAAAACCCTTTCCATATGTCTCCACTCATAATTAGTGTTTCCTTATAAACTTGTCTCAACGCTACTTCTTCCTTTCAAGCAAAGAATAAACTAACAAAGATACAAAGAAAATAATAGGAAAATGTTTGCCCTAATCTAAATGTTTAAAAATGCATTTCATCCTAAAATACAAAAAAAATTGGAAAATTAAGCCAAATAAACTTCTAGTATCAGTCAGTCAATGATAGAAACAGCTGCAGCAAATATGGTAATAAGAGACAGCCTAATTGAAACAGATGTTTTAAACTGTGCAATTTTAAATGGTATACAAACATTGATGTAAATTTTAAATAAGATGGAATGGATTGGAAACATAATTAAAACCCCAAAGAAACAAAAATAATATTGATGAAAACCAAATTAGAATGATAGATAATAATCGTGTTTGCCTAGACAATGAATTATTAGTCAAGAGGGTTATTTTTAAAAATTTTAAATTCAGTACTATTTAGATAAACATGCATTTAATGAGGTTTTAGTAGACATTTTCAAAGATTATAAAATTCAGAGAAAATAGAAATCTGAAAAGTGTGCCCTCTCAATATTTTAAAATACAGTTCAATAAATTCCTGCAATGTAAATTTCTAAGGATTTTTTTAAAAAACTTCAGTATTAGACCATTCTAATAGCAACATGTAAAAGTATCACATTTGTCAGGTTTTCATCTCATCCTGGACCACTAATTGTCAAGAATGACGAAGGTTCTGAGATTCCATTGTATTTCCAAGTCAACATAAGTTGCCACAGTTTCACAGAAGATAGCAGAAGACGCAAAGCTCCTGGATCTGAGAAGAGGACTGCACTGTTCACAGTAAGTCAGGCATATGAGAACCAGAATAATCATATCAATTCTCTTTGTCCCAACTTCCACAAGGGTAATAATGTGAATGGGCCTACGTTTATGACTACACACAGAATGGGTTCCAATGAACTTAGGGAAACGAAATGCTTTATAATAGAAAGTAAGCAGACATGTCATTTTTTTTTCTTTTGAAGGGAGACATTATTTCTATCTTTCCAGGCACTTTGCTATACATCTTTGAAAAGATAGTCCACTACAAGAGGCTATCAATGACTTTTTTTTTGCAAGAAAAAATAAATAGAAAAACAAAAGATCCATGGAATATTTTCTGCCAGTACAAGTTATTTTCACTGTGAAATCATATCCAGTCCCAGTATTTGAGAAGCCCAGGTAGCTGCTTAAGTAAGAATTCCTTGTTTGACTCTTCTGTCATTATTTTTATTGGCAACACTTCTTAATTTTATTTTACTATACTAACCCTGCTGTCAAGTCATACTTGTCACAGATATCAACTCTTTCTCTAATGGTCATTCATACGAGGGAATATTGTTGGGGCAAAAGCACAAACGGTGCCTATTTGGAGCTGAAAAACTGAACACTAGAAAAGGCAGGAGCAGTTGTAAAAAGCTGTTTAAAGAGTTCCGCCACACTCCAATATAGACATTTTAAGAATGGCCAAGTATGGATTCCATGGGTGCTCCATATCTCATAAGAGTCAAACATTTCTAGAATATATAATTTATTCCTGTACAAATGTTGGAATTAGGTATAATGTGTTTGGATTTGATATCATTTAACTGTATGTAAATGTTCCTTCAAAATACAATTTTTAGTTGTAGAGAGAGTGATTGTAGCCTATTCACTCAAAGGCCAAAGAGGACTCAATGACTAAGGGCTGGACTCCAGTGAAGGTTCATTCTCTCACATGACTGTTGGTTGAGCTGGGAACTCAGCTGGGGCTACCAGTGAAAATACATACATGCAGCCTCCCCATATGGCTGCCTAGGCTCTCTCACAATGTGGTTCCTGCAGTTGATCCACGAGAAAATAAAGAGATCCAGAAAGGAGCTGAATTGTCTTTTGTGACCCAGCATAGCATATCACATAAGATTACTTTTCCTGGGGTCATGAACTCACAGAAAATCAAGGTGACTTGAGTCTGTGGAATAGAGACCAGAGAGGAGAGTATCCTTGAGTATTCATCTGTGTAATGACCTGCTTATGCATTTGAGGAAACTATCTAAGGCCTATAGAAGCGCAAACTCAATGAATTACAAGTAACAGTGCTCAGGTGCACACAGAGCTAAGAATATCACCATCCAGATGGAAAAAGTCAACAGGCACTGGGTCTTGGGTAAAATCATAGAGAATCTTACCTCAGTAGTGGTGAATATTAATCCTAGCTTGACAACAGAGAGTACTCATTGAACAGACCTTAAAATAAAAGCCTCCCAAAATAAAATTGTTTTAAAGTTAATCATATTCCAATTTCAAGAATATTTATAGAAATAAAAATGATCTAACATAAACAAGGAAAAATTCACAAAATGTTATCCTCCAAAGAACCATATGATGTTTATGGGAGAAAAATACAAAGAAATAAAAACAGAAAAACCCAAAGAAACAGAAAAATATTTTCTGTTCCATAACGGTCAGGTGTATCAATCAATCAAAAGTTATCCAGAAATGACAGAAATGTTAGAATTAGCAGACAATAAAAACAAACATTAAAACTGTTGTTATAACTGTATTGCAAATGCCTAAATCTAGCAATCTGGAAAACATTAAAAAATCAAAAATTTTTAGAGATGAAAAACTTTTAGAGATGAAAACTATAATACAGAAAATAAAATTAACAACAGCTTAGAAATTGCAGATAAAAAATAATTACCCTCAAAATATCAATAGAAATTATTCAAAATAAAATATGGGAAATATAATTTTTAACAAATAAAGAAAATGTCAGTGGTATGACTCCAAGTGGCCCACAATAAATAAAATTAGAGTTCCTAAAGAAAGAAAAAAGAGAGGTGAAAAAGGAAAAAAAAAAGAATGACAGAAAACATTCCAAATTTGATGAAAACTACAAAGAAAGTTTCAAATGCTTCAACAAAAACCCCAATTGCAAGAAAATATTTTAAAAAATGAATGTAAAGCACATTAAAATGAAATTGTGCAAGGTAGTGATGAAGAGAAATTTTTTAAATTCAGAAAAAAAGACTGATATACATAGAACTGGATCACAGCAGATTTCTAATGAGAAATAACATCAGACAGAAGGTGGTGGAATAAAACTTTTAAGTTACTGAATGGAAAAGTAAACTATCAGTATAGACTTCTATATCAAAAAACTGCTCAACAAACATGAAACAAAGGCAGTATTAGATATGTAAAAGAGGAAATAATTCATTACCAGAAGACTTGTCACGCAATAAATGTCACAAGAAATCCTTCAGACAAAAAGAAAATGATACTGTATAGAAATATGGATCCACGTAAATGAATCAAGAGCACGGAAAATACTACCTATATGTATACAATTCTAAATCATTATCTCAGTCTCCTTAAAGGATAATTGGCTGTTTAAACGAAAATAAAACAATGGAGAGAAATTTTCATAACACACTGAAAATAATAATTATGACAAAACTAACACAATTTTTGGTAATGGAAAAACAAAAGTGTACCTTGAAAAGTTCTTACACTCTAATTGAAATAATGTAATCCTGAAAGATAGACTGTGATAATTAAAAACATAAAGTAGTAAAGAGAAAACAACAAATTAGAAATATTGCAGTATTAAATATGGTATAGAAATTAGTAAAATGTAAAGCAAAAACTGGTAGAATTGATAAATCTAGAAGGTTTTTATTTAAAAGTTTCTTTAAAATTCTTATAATTCGGCAAAGGAAATCAGGGAGAAAAAATATTGTTAGACGCACAATATAGACACATTAAAATTTTAAGAGAATGCTATAAATGTATGTGAACAAATCTAAAAACTTACAAACATTCATTATTTTCTGACAAAACATATATAGCAAATTTAAAATAATGCATTACGCTTTTAGTATGGTAAAAGACATTGAAAAGATAAATAATAATCTAGCATCATGTCTGATATCAGCATCATATTAATTCATGTCTGAGAGCTATATGAACTTTAAAATAAACTGATGGCAAGATTGTTTAAAATATTGATAGAATTTTGGTAGAACAGAAAATAATTACTCCTCACTGGAAATTATTCTATAAGCAAAAATTTAGTGTCATACCCCTACAGAATAAAAATGTGTTGAATTTAACCTAATATTATATACATCTCAAATATTATAAATTTATATAGCATACATGAATTATTCGAACATTATGTAAACTTTGAAAGAAAGAACAATGCTTTTATTCTCAATGAAATGATGGAACCATTTGATAAAATACGTGCTTACGTTAGGGTTTTCATTTTGTTTTGCAATCAACTTTCAGATATTTATTAATGTTTGTGAACAGATTTCTATACTTATTTTATCGCCATCTGAATCTTGATAGAAATCTCCTGAGCTAAATTTAAGAAGTACCATTGGGTGTGTTTTGGATATTACATTGCCTTGCTCATTAAAACGAGATTGCAACTAGTCCCATTATTACAAACATTTGAACCAAACAATTTTAGCAAGTGTGATCATTAGTAATTACAAATATTGTTTTAAACATAAAAAAAGGAAGGTTGACTATTTTTTATGAAACAATAAAATCTGATAAACGGCATACTAAAAAAGGTAATTCACATGCAGTCTCAATTACCAATAAGATTTGGGAGCTAAACGATGAGAACACATAAACACAGAGGGAAACAACACACACTGGGGCCTTCAGAGGGTAGAGGGTGGGAGGAGAGAGAGGATCAGGAAAAGTAATAAGTCCTAGGCTTAATACTCTGTACTGCAATCCCCATGACACAAGTTTATCTGTGTAATAAACCTGCACTTATATCCCTGAACTTGAAAGTTTAAAAAAATTTAAAATAATTAGAATAATATTTGGCAGTGAAATACAGAAGTGTATCTTACATAATGTGGTATGTCCCATGAAGTCATATTTCAGGAATGCAGTAGTGACTCACTTATGGAAAGATTAAATTTTGAAATGTGTGTAATATTTCTAGAAAATACCTCTGAAAGTTCAACATCTATTCATAAGTAAACAAGCTATTATTACAAATATTATAGGTATAAAAAACAATAACAGTTATTCTGCAGTGAAAAAATTTAAGATTAAAAGTATAAATCTTTATGATTGACAAAATTTAAAATTAGTGGTAATATCTCTTAGCACTGAGATGTAGAAGAAACAGCCTTTATGTGTTTTTCTGGGATAATATAATATTTTATAATCATTTAAATAACTAAACATATATGCATGTATGTATGTACATATATTTGTACAAGTATATATGTGTGTGTATATATATATATACTTCCATCATTGCAACACTTATGCTAAAAAACAAAAGTTTTATATTATATATGTATATTTCATATATGCATATTTAAAGTATATCACTTTATTGCAAATATATTCAAAAGAAAAAGAAAAATCTAGGGCTAAAATGTCAGGATGCTTTGCTTTAAATGAATGTTTAATTTAACACTCTTTGCTAAATACAGGAATCTAAATTTAGGTCAATATAGGACATTTGTTGAATATCTATTATAAAGTTATTAAAAATAAGATAGAAATGGTAATTCATATTACCTTTTCATTAACTCTCCCAAATTTAAGGTTGTAAATAATCTTACATATATTTTAACATTTTTTATTATGAAGATAAAGCCATTGAATGAATGTCTCAATTATTTATATCTCTTAAATATATATACCTTAATTTGGGGTATTTTCATTTTTGAATATTTACTTCTGAGTAACAAGTAAAATGTCTAGCAGATTGGCATGTACTAAATGCTTAATAAACAATTGTGTGTTTGTCAGAACACATAATCACCATTCATTCTTATAACAAGTTTGTCATATGCAATTAAGATCGCTCTCTGATCTTGGTGATTAAAGTATCCTGCAGGATCCTATGCTCTTTCAGATGGAATTGAGCACACACATACGTCCCATGAGTCACAGAAACTGAAGGAAATCCAGGAGTAAGAAAGAAAATAAAGGTACAGCTGCTGCTTTATTTGAATGAGTTGATTCAGCAGATCAGCAACAACTGAGTTGTACAAAATGGTTGCAGTGTCTCTTGTGCCTCCGCCTCTCCAGGAAAATCTTGTAGCCCACATGTATGGAAATATGCAAATAAAAGGAAATTCTGAGAAGTATAGTTTATCTTAGCCAAGTAAGCATGTAGCAAAGTCTTTATAATGAAGACTATTGACATTTTGTCTTATTGTGAATATTGTTAAAAAAATTGTAAATAACTGACTAAAAATTAAATGAGTAACAGAAAATATGATGAAATAGTTTACACTTTCATTGGCATTAGACGAAAATTTGTGCCTACTTAGAGGCTTTGGAATATTTATTTGATCTGAATATATCAACTTAATTTTAAAATATCAGTATACAAAATATGTAATTATTTAGGCCTATTAAATCAAGCATAATTTCATTCCATTAAATATATATATATACATTAATATATATTTATATATACATTAATATATATTTATATATACATTTATATATAACAATATCTATGGTTTTTCAAAGTTTATTATATATGTATATATTGTTAAAACTATAGATTATTTTAAATTAGGGGCTACATTTATAGGTCTATAGCCTGACTGTGAAATTATATTAAATACAAAGTTAAGAAAATATTTATATCAAAGATTTTAATTTTTTAATTGCCTTGTCATTCTAGTATTTTTTTCTTGATATATAACATTTAGCAAAATGAACAGCTCATTTTGAAAGTGATTTGTAAACTCTTAGTGACATTCAAATTGAGTTGATATAATTCCAATTCTCTTGTATTACATCTTATCCTTTACATTGTATTTTTCTACTTTCTTTCTCAACACCTTAAAAGTTCTCTTGTTAACAATATAATATTCAAAAAATATTTAATTTGACCTACATTAATTAAGAAAACATATTTACAGTTATTTTTATTTCTCAATAAAGATAAAACTGCTTGTATATTAATCACATCATCAATTGATTATCTTATGCTATAATATGATTTATTTAAAATGTGCCAAGCCAATTAAAAATGAAATTTTTATAAAATCAATATTTCATCTTACCAAAAACATTAAGATAAAGTCTGTCATAACTTCAATTGTTTTTGAAATTGCTAATTAATATATGTAAGGAAACAACATGTAATTTAAGGTACTGTTAGGTTAAACAAACAGGCCGGGTGCGGTGGCTGATGCCTGTAATCCCAGCAATTTGAGAGGCCTAGGTGGGTGTATCACGAGGTCAGGAGATCAAGACCATCCTGGCTAACAAGGTGAAACCCTGTCTCTACTAAAAATACAACAAATTAGCTGGGTGTGGTGGCGGGCGCCTGTAGTCCCAGCTACTCGGGAGGCTGAGGCAGGAGAATGGGGTGAACACGGGAGGTGGAGCTTGCAGTGAGCAGAGATCGTGCCACTGCACTCCAGCCTGGGAGAGAGCAAGACTTCATCTGAAAACAAAAACAAAAACAAACAAAAAAACAGGAAGACGTAAGTGTGAGGCTGCCTCCGTACTTTGGGTTTCCACATAACAATCTGGAACATAACCCAGTATGTAAACAAACTAAAACCTAATTTTGTATATTTTGTAACAGATTTCTGAGTCCCAAACAATCATCAGCAGGCAACTGATCAGACCAGGTCCAAATAAGAAAATTGCCTACGTGTAACCAATCAAGCTATTTCTCTGCTTTATTACCTGGTTCTGTCTATAAAAACCCACTGCCAATTTGCTGCATTTAGCTCTCTGAACCTCTTTTAGTTTTGAGTACTGCTTTATTCATGATTCACTTTTTGCTCGAATGAACTCTGTTAAATTTAATTTAATGTATTCTAACAATGTATTAAAAACCATGTTGTCTTTCTCTGAGTTCTCATACATAATATATATCAATACAAATAATTCAGAAAATAAACGTGTCATTAAAAAAATCTGTTTCTATTTACAATTTATAAAGTGAATAACATCTTTAGTTTCCTGAAATATAAACTCATTTTCTTAAAAAAGAAGCACACACACACACAAATAGGTAAATAGTTACAAAGAACACACATGCATCCTGTTTCATGGTGAGCAAATAAATGCAAACCCATTCCCAAAGGCTAAAGGACAAGAGAGGCCAAAGAAAGAGGCTGATGAATCCAGTTTCTCAGGAAAAAAAAAAAAAAAATCAAAGGGGACTTAAAAACAGAAGTAATGTCTTGAGTGGCCACAAGATAATGGATTCCCACATCTACACTCCAAAACATGTTTTTTTATAAAGGAAATTTTCAGGGTAAAACAGGTGCAGCTGGTCATGTCTTCAGACTTTCTTGCCAAGACTCATGACCACTGGGGAGGTTACACAACCACATTCATGATAAATTATCCATGTTAGAGGCATTGTTTTAAGGCCTATTGCAGAACACCTTTGTACATGAGAGTCAAACATTTGTCCTCATGGCAGTTTTATTTCAAGGTGGCATCTCTCTTGCCATGCAACAGGCTATTTTCCTAAACATACCATTGAATGAATTATTTTCATTCAATCATCTCCATTGTTTTTTCCTAGATTAATGAGAATCCTTTAGGTTATATGTTTCATTGTATCTGATTCCCTTCAAATACAATATCAAGTGTAAAGATGTGTCCAATATTTCTTTAAAATATGCAAAAATAGAACTAAATGGTCATCCTCTGGAATGTTTGTCATCCCTTAGAAGATGTTTAAAAATGTCTTATGCCATTAAATGGCTATGAACAACTTTATAAAATCTTACTGTAAATCTTCTAATTTTTTTAGACTTTAGTATTGCAATTGCATTAGGCTTCATCACAGCAACTTTACTGCAAAAATCTAACTCAGACAAAAGAAATACTTAACCTAAAACATACATGATGTTTTATTTTTATCATGTGAGATCTAACATTTTATAATAAATTACTAATTTATCATGTAAAGATCCACTTTATCAGAAGAAAACACACACACAAACAACACACTTTAAATCATCTACAATTTCTACTACTTACATATTGTGTATACTTTGGCAATAGTAAAATAATTCATTCCTAGGTTTCTATTTCCTGTAACAGAATGCATTCTACTATTTTAATTCAAAATTACTTACTGTAACAGATTATATATTATAGACAATGTCAAGGTTATTTCTAAGTATACAATTGGACAATAAATCTATGATATTATTTGAAGATTGATATGGTTTGGCTCTGGGTCCGTACCCAAATCTCATCTAGAATTGTAATCTTCACATGTTGAGGGAAGGACGTGGTGGGAGGTGAGTGGATCATGAGGGCAGTTTTTCTCATGCTGTCCTCATGATAGTGAGTGAGCTGTCACAAGATCTGATGGTTTACAAGTGTTTGGCTATTTCCCCCTTTGTGCTTTCTCTCTATATATTTCTCCTGCCACCTTGTTAAGAAGTTGCTTGCTTCTCCTTCAGTTTCTGTCTTGATTGTAAGTTTCCTGAGCCATGCAGAACTGAGTCAATTAAACCCTTGTTCTTTCTTTGTAAATTACTCAGTCTCATGCAGTTCTTTATAGCAGTGTGGAAATGGACTAATGCAGAAAATCGGTACCAGGTGTGGGGAACCACCTGAAAATGTGGAAGAAGCTTTGCAAATGGATAATGGGCAGAGGTTGAAACAGTTTGAAGGGCTCAGAAGAAGATGGGAAGATGTGGAAAAGTTTGGAACCTCCTAGAGACTTGTTGAATGGTTTTGATCAAAATGCTGATAGTGATATGGACAATAAAGTCCAGGCAGAGGTGGTCTCAGATGGAGATGAGGAACTTGTTTGGAACTGGAGTAAAGGTCACTCATGCTATGCTTTAGAAAAAAGAATGGCAGTATTTTGCCGCTGCTCGAGAGATCTGTGGAAATTCAAACTTGAGAGAGATGATTTAAGGTATCTGGCAGAAGAAATTACTAAGCAGCAAAGCATTTAAGAGGTTACCTGGCTGATTCTGAAAACATTTAGTCATATGCATTTACAAAGAGATTATCTGAAACTGAAACTTTTATTTAAAAGGGAAGCAGAGCACAAAAGTTTAGAAAATTTGCAGCCTGACCTTGCGGTAATAAAAGAAAAACAAACAAACATTTTCTGGGGAGAAAATCGAGCCAGCTGCAAAAATTTGCATTTGTAATAAGGAGCCAAATGTTAATAGCCACGACAATGGGAAAAATGTCTCCAGGGAATCTCAGATAACTTCATAGCAGCCTCTCCCATCACAAGTCCAGAAGTCTAGGAGAGAAAAATGGTTTTTGCACCAGCTCCAGGGCCCTGCTGTTCTGTGCAGCTTCAGGACATGGTGCCTTGTGTCCCAGCTGCGTCAGCTCCAGCTGTGGCTAAAAGGGGCCAAGGTACAGCTTGAGCCATTGCTTCAGAGGGTGCAAGCCCCATCCTTGGTGTCTTTCATGTAGTGTTAGACCTGTGGGTACACAGAAGACAAAAATTGAGCTTTGGGACCCTCTGCCTAGATTTCAGAATTTGTATGGCAATGCCTGGATGTCCAGGCAGAAGTTTGTGCAGGGTTGGAGCCCTCATGCAGAACCTCTACTAGGGCAATGCAGAGGGAAAATGTGGAGTTGAAATCCCGCACAGTGGTACCTACTGGGACACTGCCTAGTGGAGTTATGAGAAGAAGGCCACTGTCCTCCAGACCCCAGAATGGTAAATCTACACATAGCTTGCACTGGGTGCTTGGAAAAGCTTCACAGACTCAACAGCAGCCTGTGAAAGCAGCTGTAAGGGTTGGACCCTGCAGAGTCATTAGGGTGAAGCTATGTAAGGCCTTGGGAGCCCACCACTTGCAGCAGTGTGCCCTGGATCTGAGACATGGTGTCAAAGGGGAGCTCAGAGCTTTAAGATTTAATGACTGCCCAGCTGGGTTTTGGACTTGCATGAGGCCTGTGGCCCCTTTGTTTTGGCCAATTTCTCCTATTTAGAATAGGAAAATTAACCCAATGCCTGTACTTCTATCATATCTTGGAAGTAACTAATTTATTTTATTTTTTTTTTATTTTACAGGCTCCTAGGAAGAAAGGACTTGCCTTGTCAAAGACGAGATGTTGGACTTGGAGTTTTGAGCTAATTCTGAAATGAGTTAAGATTTTGGGGGATTTTTGGGAAGGCATGATTGATATTGAAATTTGAGGACATGAGATTTGGGAGGGGCTGGGCTGAAATAATATGGTTTGGCTCTGTGTCTCCACCCAAATCTCATTTTGAATTGTAATCCCCATGTGTTGAGGGAGAGTCCTGGTGGGAGGTGTTTGGATCATGGGGGTGGTTTCTACCATGCTCTTCTCATTATAGTAAGTGTTCACAAGATCTGATGGTTTAAAAGTGTTTGGCAGCTTGTCCCTCACTCTCTCTCTCCCCTGCCACCTGTGAAGAAGGCGTTGGCTTTTCCTTTGCCATCTGCCATTATTGTAAGTTTCCTGAGCCATGTGGAACTGTGAGTTAATTAAACATCTTTCTTTTCTTTGTAAATTACCCAGTCTCAGGCAGTTGATTATAGCAGTGTGAAACGGAATAATACAAAGGTCATGGGAGATATAAATGGCCAAATATTTTAATTTATAAACCTGATATCAATATTTGAATGTACATAGTTAAAGATTTATTTTCAATTTTATTTTTGTCTTTCAGTAAATGCAAATAGGCATTGGTGGGATGACCTAATACAAATGTATATACCTTGAACATCTTAAGTTATTGTACTAGCAAATAATATTATTTCAAACTTGCCAGGTAAAAGAAATATAATATTGGGTGAGGGGAGTTATATTTAGAGATACTAACTGAATGATACCTAAGGACTTTTACATGGTTACTTATCTTGGAGAAAGTAGGGAAAAACAACAACTTCAAATTCAGGTCAGTGTCCCCACAAGTAGAAACATATATAGTTATACACTGAGGCCAAAATAACCAAGAGTAGTTTGAGGACACAGCATTTCTTGGCTCCAACATGTACATGGGGATAGAGCCTTCATTTACATTTTTGTCAGGATTGTAGTAGCAAAGCCACACCAGCAATGGAGCTGAGTAATTCATTAATTTAGCACTAAAATGAAATTTTCAAATACTAATTTTTAGAAAGTAAATTTTTTTGGAATCTTATTTTCCAGGAAGTTAAAAAATATTTAGAAAACTGAAAGATTATGATTGGTTAGAGTATCTAAAAAATGCACATTTGAATTACAGCCTTCAAAATTTCTTTAATGATTAGTTCTCCATAAAGTTGAATAAAAATAAAAGAAAACTTGGTTAAAATTATATATTTGTGATATGAATCTCACAGAGTAAGTTGGCTTCTTCTATTATGAAGAATCACTTTTCCAAGGTGCTTTTCCTTAGAGAGAATGAGTTGGATGAGAAATACTGATAGAGGAAGATCAACACAGGGGAATCATATTAGATCAGTAGCATGGTAGTAGCTAGGAATACAGACACTGCCCTTCATGTGGCATAACTTTGTTTTTGTCTCCTTGTCTGCTGTTCATGCAGTTGGCATTTATCTAGTGTTCCTTCAAGTACAGTCCGACCAACAACTGCATCAGAAATCACCTCTCAGGTGATGTTAAAATTCAGATTTCCAGCAAGAACTAATCACCTAGAATCTCAGAGTTGTAAGGCTAGAAATCTGTATTCTAAGCTCCTTCAGTTTGGGCTAATGCTAGCGAAAATTTAAGAACTTTTAATTTGCCATTTACAAAGAGTTTATGTGTAGGAACTCCTTTTAAAAGCCTTATAACACCTGATAATTATTACTTTCTTGATTTCACTCTCCTATTCCTACGAAGTCACAAGATTTTTTCCAGAAAAATCTATATCCATCCATGAAAACATAATTTTTATATTAAAAACAACTTATGTAAAATGGAAATTACCCAACATTGAATACATATGTCATGTAATTATCTAGTGCCATCTAATTTGTTTGTTGGAAAGCAAAATTGCACAGTGGTAAGACTAAAATTAAAAAGGCAACATTGTTAATGCTTTTCTTTATAAACTTAGACTGTTTTGAATTACCACTTCTACTGTTGCTGGTAGCAGGTTTTTGTACCAATTGTTACACAATCCAGCTTCCACTCTCAGGGGGGAAATAAGGAGAAACATTCACCTTGACTTTGATCTGTTTCTCTTCAGATTCAGTTGCGGGAGATGTCAGACCTGAAATTGTTTCAGGTTTGCCATAATGCTTCAGGGAAGGAACTTTTTTCTTACACACTGTATGATTCACTTTGTAATACCAGGAAACGTAGGTTTCAGAAGGCTAAACTGTTTGAGAGGTGGGAAAAACAACACATTCCTTTGGCCTTACTCATTCTCTCTCTCTCTCTCTTTCTCTCCCTCTCTCTGGCTTTATTTTATATTTTCTTATTTATTATAATAGTAATTCTAACATCAGGTCTCAGTAATATTTAACCTGATAAGGACAGTCAAATAAACCCCCAAATCCCATTTCTGATACAAACTTAGAGCATGTGAATGCAGACTTGGAAGTTTCCCCTAGCAGGTTTTGAAACATCTTCTTCACCCTAGAGCTGAACTTTCCTACTGTTTCACCAATTGAACCAGAGACTTTAAAATTCTTAGAAACAGTGTCTTCTCAATGGCTTCAGAAAGACAATTCAGTCTTTTAGCTCTTGTTGCAAGATAATCATTCAAATAGCCCATGCTTAATTTAGCTGATTCTTCCAAAGAATATGAAAGTTATGGCCATTGAGATAAAATGTAACAAAACATATATTTTAAAATTTCTTGTATATGTGTTTGTTTAGTTTGAATAAAGAACCATATGTTCATTCTATCAAAAAAATAATTTCTAGAGGGATGTATAACCCCATCCAAAGTAATTGGAATCTTATAAGACAAAAAATTGTCATATAGTTCTTTGGAAATATAATTTAATCTCTCCACTACATCATATTCTTATTTCTTTTGGAAGTTAATACATGTTTAATATACTTGTTGCTGATTTCTCACACCAATGTATTCTTATTCATTGATAAATAGGAAATAGAAACACATTTTATCTAAAATGTGTGAGTGTAGAAATTGTGTGCCGACAAATGAGAATATAATTCAAGATTTAGCATGTTAAAGATAAATGTATTTGTCTTGTTTTATAGAATGGCATGGATACTTTTAACAGCTTAAATGGTGGCTTTATACAATTATGCATATATAGAAAAATGGGAGATGCTCTTTTCTAGGTTTATACTTTGAAAACATGAAAGTATTTAAATCTATGCTGATCATTTAATGGCATTGCTTCCCTGAATACAACATGAAAATCACTTAAAATGGTAAAGCTAATTTATATCACAGTCCAAATAAAACAGAAATACCTAGCATCGACTCTTTTTCTTACTGTACAACATTAATATTAAAGCTTTAGTTTTAAAGCCTAACTCCCTAATTTTGGCTTATATTTTACTAAGTATGAAACAAAAATTTTAAGTTATGACATTATCGATGTTAAAGCAAAAACAGACAAAAATATATTCAGATATTGTATTCATCATTGACCAGGTAATTAAAATATGAAAAATTTTAAAGCAGCAAACATTCGATTAGAGGAACACAAGTAATTAAAACACATGCATTAACCAGTTCAAATTAAACCCTGCTTATTATTATTATAATACTTTAAGTTCTAGGATACATGTGCAGGATGTGCAGGTTTGTTATATAGGTAAACCCGTGCCATGGTGGTTTGCTGCACCCATCAACCCATTGTCTACATTAGGTATTTCTCCTAATGCTATCTCTCCCCTAGCCCTCCACCCCCGATAGGCCCCAGTGTGTAATGTTCCCTTCCCTGTGTCCATGTGTTCTCATTGTTCAACTCTCACTTATGAGTGAGAATATGCGGTGTTGGTTTTCTGTTCCTTTGTTAGTTTGCTGAGAATCATGATTTCCAGATTCATCCATGTCCCTGCAAAGGACATGAACTCATCCTTTTTATGGCTGCATAGTATTCCTTTGTGTATATGTGCCACGTTTTCTTTATCCAGTCTATCACTGATGAGATTTTGGGTTGGTTCCATGTCTTTGCTATCGTGAACAGTGCCACAATAAACGTGCATGTGCATGTGTCTTTACAGTAAAATGATTTATAATCCTTTGGGTATATACCCAGTAATTGGATTGCTGGGTCAAATAGTATTTCTGGTTCTATATCCTTGAGGAATCTCCACGCTGTCTTCCACAATGGTTAAACTATTTTACACTCCCACCAACAGTGTAAAAGCGTTCCTATTTCTCCACAGCCTTGCCAGCATCTTTTGTTTCCTGACTTTTTAATGATCACCATTCTAACTGGCGTGAGATGGTGCCCCATTATAGTTTTGATTTGCATTTCTCTAATGACCAGTGATGAGGAGCTTTTTTTCATGTTTGTTGGCCGCATAAATGTCTTCTTTTGAGAAGTGTCTATTCATCTCTTCCGCCCACTTTTTCATGGGGTTGTTTGTTTTTTTCCTGTAAATTTGTTTAAGTTCCTTGTAGATTCTGGATATTAGCCCTTTGTCAGATGGATAGATTGCAAAAATGTTCTCCCATTCTGTAGGTTGCCTGTTCACTCTGATGATAGCTTCTTTTGATATGCAGAAGCTTTTTAGTTTGATTAGATCCCATTTGTCAATGTTGGCTTTTGTTGCCATTGCTTTTGGTGTTTGAGTCATGAAGTCTTCGCCCATGCCTATGTCCTGAATGGTATTGCCTAGGTTTTCTTCTAGGGTTTTTATGGTTTTAGGTCTTATGTTTAAGTCTTTAATCCATCTTGACTTGGTTAATTTAATTCTTTGAGTGATTAAAATAAAACAATATTGTTAAAGCTGGAGTAAAACAAAAAAGGTTGTGCCCACAGAGTTTGGGGTGCCTTAGTGCTTATAATTGAAAAATATATTTGAATGCCACAATTTCATTGTTATTTGGGCATCCTAATTTTTTATTAAAACAAAGGAAGTTGTAGTCATCAGTCAATATTATAAAGCTGATCCATTTTCTGCACTAAGAGCCTGATACCTATACAACATAATTATTATATTTGAGTTCTCATGAGAATCTTTATTATTTTATTATGCTTCTACTACCAATTTATAATATTAATCACATTTGCACTCCTCCCAGATTATAAATTAAATCTCAGAATCATCCAGATTTCTTCTTTTAACACTAATTTCTTTAATTGGCTGTAGACTACAGGCATATTTTAATATGGCATGTCTTTTTAGATTCATATCTAAAAAGCTCAGTTCAGAACCCAAGCTATAAATCTTTGTACCTGTGTTTGTCAGCTATGTTAAGAAAATTCAGAAAGGAATATAACATATGTGACACAAAAAGTCAAAATATTGATTTTGTAACAATGGTCAAGTATTCATGAGGATTAATCAAACAGTCACATGAATTGAAGATTAAAGCCTCAGCATTGAGATCAAGAATTAACACATAAGTTGAAGAATTTATATATTCTAGGTAAGTGCTATGTTAATTATATAAGATAAATTCTCATGGTACTAATTCTTGTGGGATGGGAGCTTTGTTATATGTTCTGTCTGTGTTTTATTTTCCCTTTTTTATCTGCTGGTTATGGTCTGAATGTGTTCCCTCCAAAATTCAAGTGTTGCCAATGTGACAGTATAAGAGGTGGAGCCTTTAAGTAGCAATTAGGTCATGACCAGCTAATTACCATGATTAGCCCCAATCCCTTCATGAATGGGATTGGGTACCCTTACGAAAGAGCTTGATGAAGGGAGTTCATCTACTCACCCTTTTCCCTTCCACCATGGAAGGAGGCAGCAAGAAGGCCCTCACCAGACACAAGTTAACAGCACTTAGATCTTGAACTGCCCAGCCTCCAGACTGAGAAAATAAACTTATTTTTTTCTAAATTACCCAGTCTCTGGTATTTTGTTGTAGTAGCACAAATGGATTAAGATATGTTATTAGTTTATTTTAATAGAGATAAAAATATTCCACAATTTTTATCAAACTAATTCTAAAAGGAAACAGCAAAATAATTGAGTAAAGTTAGGTTAAGGGTCTTATTATTACCTAATCTCAAAGATTGATCAAATCTGGTGTTCTGGCATACATCATCATCCTTCCATGAATCTGTTAGGTACAAATACTGTGGATATATGAAGAAAGTAATACATCATTGTACTAAAAACCTTGTTCCTCAAAATTTTATTCAATTCTAAGTGGCCAGATGATGACTAGCCTTATCAATAGGCTCACAGTCATATGGAGTTGTCAAAACGATTATAGTCCTATATACCTTTCTTCACCCATTGGCCTGAGCCATAGTGTCACAACATTGGAAAAAAATTAAATAAGCTACAGTAGAAATATCATAGCAAAATTTTTCTATTGAGAAAGACAACAAAAGAAAATCACTTTTTCTACAACACTCTAGAACAACACTGAGTTGCTCGCTTCAATGAGAAATAAGCACCTTTGATTATTAATCATTTCATCAAAAACTGTAGGTAGACTAAGAAAAAAACATGATTTCCTTATGTAATGAATAATTTGAAAAAATTGTAAGATCTCTCCAGTAATAACAAGACTTATCTTAAGAATCTATTCATTAGTTCAATATTTCATTTTTGAAAATTAGAGAAATACTCTTTCCTTTCATTATACTGTTTATTACGTAGTTATAGCTTTTATAATAAATGTAATTATTATTACAGAGAACAATTTCTCCGACATGATATTTATGTTTAATTTGTTTTTCTAATTTGTGGATTCAAATGGAAATTCACAATCACAAATTAAAGAAGATATTTGTGGAATGCCTTTTAATCATTCTTTTAATTTCAGTATCTAGGAACCTCATGAATATATAACTTATGTATTTTTTGCAAATAATATTACATAACATTAATATTATAATAATGTATTTTTCAGATAGGACTACTTGAGAGTAAACTATTTTTTAATTAGAAAGATAAATTATGGAAATTTTGAATAAGTTTATATAAATAGTCATAAGAATGAACTTAGAGCAATCTAGGATTAAGGTACTACTGCTCACAATAAAATAAATAATCTATTCAAAATATATGTAAATATGATAGGTTTATAATTTATTAATTGTAATTTAAACAAATATTTGCTAATTAATATTAGGATGGAAAGTCACTTATTGTCTTCTGTACTGGATAACTATGCATAAGCTCTTGTTTTATTTATGAATATAATGACTTCAGTGGCCCTAAGCTTGGAAAAACATATTTTATTTATAAATATTTTTATGGATGATTAAAAGTCAGCAGAAGGCTATACCACCTGCACTCAAGCAAAACTGAAATAATTCTTCTTTATGATGATATAGTGGATGGTTTTCCTTTATTTACTAGAACAAAAACATCAAAAATGCACATAGGAAAATCCAGTCTATTATTTTATATAAGATAATATTCACGCCGGGCATGGTGGCTCACATCTGTAATCCCAGCACACTGGGAGGCCGAGGTGAGCTGATCTTCTGAGGTCAGGAGTTCGAGACTAGCCAGGTCAACATGGTGAAACCCTGTCTCTACTAAAAATAAAAATTAAAAAATTAAAAAATGTAGCTGGGTATGGTGGCTTGCACCTGTAGTCCCAGCTGCTCAGGAGGCTGAGGCAGAAGAATCACTTCAACCCAAGAGGTGGAGGCTGCAGCGAGCTGAGATTGCATCATTGCACCACTACACTCCAGCCTGGGCAAGAGTGAGACTCCATCTCCAAAAATAAAATAAAATAATAACATTTACAGGTCTGTGCAGTAGGTTTCAGAAAAATTATTGAACTATGGATATAAAGATACTGTTCTTATTTAAATCTACTTTTTTTTTTTTTTTTCAATGAAAGCCATGAACTTCTTTTCATTGTATTTTATTATGACTATTATTGTCATAAGAAACCTGTTATCTTGTAGCTCTAATAAAACATATGGTGGAAACAGTATATTTTTTCAGCAACTTCAAAATGCTTTTAATGGCCTATAAATGGTGGCTAATAAATTATATCAAAACCAGAGAAAGTTATACCTGACTCTGACAGTATGTTTAATATCCAATTTAGCTGTTAAATATGTAATAGAAAATTGAGTTTTTAAAAACTGATATAATGTAGCTATGTAGCATCTTGCTCTTTTTGTTTGTGTATATATATATATATATAAATATACAAACAATTACTCATGAAATTTAAAGGATCTATCAAATATAACTAAGTACCATCTGTTTCTCTTTTTAGATTTTAAATAATTCCTCCACCTTGAATTGTCTAAACTGTACCTGTTTCATAATATATCTTAAAAATGTTACTAATCTGCATTTACAACTTTATATTTACGTGCAAAATAAATTGTGTTTATTTTGAAAACTTCATAGATGCAGCTTCGTGGAACTAGGTAACACTAGTTGAAAATTATAATTAATTGAAGGTCACAGACTAAATGTATAAATTATAATAAAGTTTTTATTTCAAACTATGAGCAATGTTGGAAATAGTAACAAAAATACAGTGCCAAGTTTTCATTTTAGTGTTTGGGTTACTCTTGATTTTACTTGTAAGTAAATACCATCAAAGGTTTGGAGATTATACTATGATTTTAATGTATTATTTTTCCTTAATTAGCAATCTAGATAACTATACAATAAAACAAGTGGCCAGGTGTGGTGGCTCATGCCTGTAATTCCAGCACTTTGGGAGGCCAAGGCGGGCGGATCATGAGGCCAGCAGTTCGAGACCAGCCTGGCCAACATGGTGAAACCTCGTCTCTACTAAAAATACAAAAATTAGCCAGTCATGGTGGCGGGTGCCTGTAATCCCAGTTACTGGGGAGGCTGAGACAGGAAAGGAGAATTGCTTGAATCTGGGAGGCGGAGGTTGCAGTGAGCCAAGACCGCACCATTGCACTCCAGCCTGGGCGACAGAGTGAGACTCTGTGTCAAAAAAAAAAAAAAAAAAAAAAAAAAAGTAATAATGCACACCAATGTAAAAAGACGCAAAAAATAAAAAGCAGTCATGTTATAACTTTTTGTATTTAACGTAACACATTAAAGAAATCCCTGGGAACCAACAATTTTCATAAACTCATTTTATGCAATCAAATTAGATACATTTTGCAGTATGTACACAGTAGCTGCTAGTGACCACGTAAATTTAAAATAAATGAATACACTTCTATTTTTTTTTTTTTTTTTTTTTGAGATGGAGTCTCGCTCTGTCACCCAGGCTGGAGTGCAGTGGCTCAATCTCGGCTCACTGCAAGCTCCGCCTCCCGGGTTCACGCCATTCTCCTGCCTTAGCCTCTCCGAGTAGCTGGGACTAGAGGCGCCCACCACCACGCCCGGCTAATTTTTTTTTTTGTATTTTCAGTAGAGACGGGGTTTCACCGTGGTCTCGATCTCCTGACCTCGTGATCTGCCCGCCTCGGCCTCCCAAAGTGCTGGGATTACAAGTGTGAGCCACCGCGCCTGGCCTATGAATACACTTCTAATTCTTAACTTTTACTTTGTAAGTACAAAAAAATTGTTTAATGTGAGCCAAATGACATAAATTATAAAAATCTTCATTAGCAAGGTGAGTTCCAAATCTATACAAAAATAATTCTGCTCTTAAACAATTTTTGTCAAGAAAAAAATACTTAGCATGTTGATGACTAATTTTTATTATGCAAAAAGAGCTTTTCAAAAATGTTTTAATATACTTTCAAAGATTTTTAGTAATATTTAAATATTAGAAGAGTAAGAAGACACAGATTAAGGTAAGTCTTTTTGTACAAGAATCCACTTTATCACTTTATTTTTTTCTCTAGAATAGTTTGGAAGACAGAACAGGGTATGTACTTGGCAAAAGAAGAAAAAAGTGAATAAAAAAGCTGATGACAATTTTTAAATAAGATTACCTAAGTCTGTGGAAATTTTACTGACAGTGTTATATATTTACGTGAATTGATTTCTGAAAAAACTCATAAGCAATGTGTGTAACTAGAAGAGCCTAAGTAAGGTTACATGTCCGATACCATGTGGTCAGCCTAGATAATAATGACTAACAATATTAATCGGTATTTACTGGGGACTTACTATAGGTTAAAAACCTTTCTGAAATTTCTAAACTTTTTAGAGGTACCCATGATATTTTTCCTCATTTTGCAGATGAGCAAATTCAAATATAGTTGAACTTGTTTGAGTAAAGTAAAATACCCAAGATTACACAGTTAATTTTTAAACTTGGTCTCAAAATCCTGCTAGTAAAACCGTCATTATTCAACTGATTTTCATTAAATAACAAAACAGAAAACTGTTCTTTGGTTTTCTTTTATGCGGAGATGGAATATTTTTATGTGGCCCTAAGCTGGTCTGGAACTCCTGGGCTCAAGCAATTGTCCTGTCTCTGCCTCCCAAAGTACTGGAATTACAGGAATGAGCGACTACCACCTTCCAATCATGATTCTTTGTTCGTCATTGGACACACTTCCAGTTTCTTCTAAGGGCGCAAACAGCAGGTAAGAGTATTCCTCCTATCCATACAATGAAAAGCATCCTGGCCGACTGCAGATTTATGACTTTTCTTGATCCTATTAGACCAAGCGAGGTTGCAAGGCAAAAAATAAAAATAAATAACGACTCAATAATAGGGGAAGACGTACTTGTGGAGAGATATGAGACATAAGCACTGGTTTGAATGGGGTACACACAGGACACACAACTATACGTAGTTAAAATAATTCAATGAGGATGTTTTAATGAATAGGTGGAGGAAAATGTGGACTGGCAGGAAGCGTGTAACTCCTATAGGATGCTGGTATTGAGGGATTCTATTCCAGCTTATAGTTTTTGTTGCTGCTGTTCATTTGTGAAGAAAGGACAACAAATAATGTTTAAATTATGACCTTGGCGAAAAGCCACTGAATTTGGCAAAAGGGAACTGGAGGAGAAAAAAGTGCATACCCACAGGAAAGGGCAGAAATATATGCTTGCCTCAGAACAATGGAGGTGCAGGAGCACTGAGGAAGCCATGCCCTCAACATTCAGGGCACGAGCCAGCCTAACATTGAAGTTTAATCTGAGCACCAAGAAACATCTGTCAACTGCTCCCCTCACCAGCGGACTAACCAGCATCAAGTAAAAAGTAATAGCAAAATACCTAAGGGAGAAGGGCAGGAGAGAGATAAGTGTATGAAATGATACCCATTCTGTGGCACAGCATAAAAGGAACAATCTGAGCTTAGTGTGGTGCAAACAGTTACAAACACCCTCTGGAAAACCACCTTTCATCTAAATATAAGGTTACAGCAAGAGCAATGGTTCTTACCAGCAGGTCACCTTTACCTCTCCCAGGAGACATTTGACAGTATCTCCAAATGATTTTTTTTCTTATGACTTGCATCTAACATACAGAAACCAGAAATGCTGTTAAACATCTTACAACATACAGGAAATCTCCCCATAAAAATGTGGATTATCTAACCCAAGATGTAAATGGTACCAAGGCTAGCAAACACTGAAATACAAGAATTTGTAGTCTGTGTTGCTCTGAGGGTAACCAGAGCAAAACAAACAAACAAACAGAGGGACAAACAAAATCCAGTCTAAATCCCAATGGTTTAACCCATACTAATTCTCACAATAAAGGCTTAGAATGAAAAAAAAAATGTGCTTACTGCCTTTCTTTTTCTCATTTTATACTGTCTTGCACACCATGTCTGACTTTCAAACAAAAATCACGACACATACAAAAAGACAAGGAAATATTTTTTAAAAAGTTGCCAAGAAGTAAAGCAATCACCAGAAACAGACTCAGAAATGACACACATCTAGTAACTATTTGACAATAAATTTGAAGTCACTGGGATTTTATTTATTTATTTATTTATTTATTAGAGACAGGGGGTCTCTCTGTCACCCAGGCTGGGGTGGAGTTGCGTGATCCTAGCTCAGCGCAGCCTCAGTCTCCTGGGTTCAAGTGATCCTCCCATCTCAGCCTCCTGAGTAATTAGAATTACATGCATGTGCCACCATGCCTGGCTATTTTTAAACTTTTTAAAGTAATTTCAACTTCCTTTTTAGATTTGGGTGGTACATGTACAGGTTTGTTATATGGGTATATTGCACGATGCTGAGGTTTGGGATGTGATTGATCTCATCAATCAGATAGTGAGCATCGTATCCAATAGTTAGTTTTTAAACCCCTGCCTTCCTCCCTTCCTCCCGCCTCTAGTAGCCCCCAGTGTCTATTGTGGCCATCTTTTTGTCTATTTCTACCCAATATTTAGCTTCCAGGTACAAGTGAAAACATGTGGTATTTGGTTTTCTATTCATGTGTTAATTCTTAGGATAATGGCCTCCAGCAGTGCCCATATTGCCACAAAGGACATGATCACGTTTTTATGGCTGTATAGTATCATGTGAGCTATATGTACCACATTTTCTTTATCCAGTCCACCATTTTTGGGCACTAAGATGATTCCATATCTTTGCTATTGTGAATAGTGCTGTGATGAACATCCGAGCACATGTATCTTTTGGCAGAATGATTTATTTTCTTTTGAGTATATACTTAGTAACGAGATAGCTGGGTTCAATGGTAGTTCTAAGTTCTTTGGGAAACCTCCAAACTGCTTTCCACGGTAGTTTAGCTAATTTACATTCCCACCAACACTGTATAAGCAAAATAACTGTGATTGATTATGTAAAAACTCTAGTGGAAACATAAAATTACATGGGCAGTTTCATCAAGGAGGTAGTAAAGAAACTATCAGAAAGATTTGGAAATGCTAGGAAATAAAAACAGTGAAAACAGTGAAGCATGCCATTCACGGACCTCTCACAGCTGAGAAAATAATCATGAACTTGAAGATGAATCCATAGAAAGCAATAAAACTGAATGTGAGAAAAAAGAAGAAAATAAAAAGCACCTGAGTACTATCAGGCTGTATTGATTGACCTAATATATGTGTAATTGGAATTTCAGAAAGAGAAAAGAGAACAAGGAAGAAGTAATATATTTAAATAAATGATGGTCTAGGCATTTTCAAAGTAAAATGAGAGCCAATCACACATCCGAGATACTTAGAAACACTAAATAAGAAAAAGATTAAAACAAAAATGACAATAAAACAAACAATAACAAAACAGCATCCAGGCATATCTTATTCAAACTGATGGAAAAAAATAACAAAAGATACCTTGAAGATAGACGAAAGGATATATACAAAGGAACAAAGATAAAATTACAGAAGACTTCTTGTCAAGAATCATGCCAGTTAAAAGATAATGGAAATAGTTCTTTACGGTGCTGAAAGGCAAAGCAAAATAACAACAACAAAAGCTATCAACTCATCTCTATAGATAATAAAAATATCTTTCAAAAATGAAAGAGAAAAACCATTTCTTCAAACAATCAAGAAATGAGGAACCAAACAGCCAGCAGATGTACTCCACAAGGAGTATTAAAGGAACTTCCTGAAGAAGAAAAATAATACTAAATAGAAACTAGACTCTACACAAAGAAAGAGCCTCAGAAACTGAACAAATTAAGAGAAAATTATGCTTTCTTATTTTCTATTGCTCTTAAGAAAACTGACCAGCTAAGGCAAAGCTGGTAACAATGCATCACGTATTTATAGTTTATATAAAAAGTGTGGCAAAATAATACAATAAGAGAGTGAAGCGGTTGATAATGCACTGTTGTAATCCCCTTATGCTGCACACAAAGTGGTACAATGATATTTGAAGGTAGACTCTAATTAGTTAAAGTGATATATTGTCAACCTAAAATAACTTAATAGTAAGAATAAGTCCTGTATGAAATATGTAAGAATATATTTTTATAAATTATATAAAGTTGTATTTTGAAGTATTAAAGCAGGTCAAAAGTAAGTAGTTGTGAATAGGCCTACTTAATGGAATTTTTAAAGAAACTTAAAAATCACAAAAGGAAGAAGGCAGGCAAGCAGCAAAGGAAGGAAGAAGGCAGGAAGGCAGGAACGCAAGAAGGAAGGAAGGGAGGGAGGGGAGGGGAGGGGAGGGGAGGGGAGGGGAGGGGAGGGGAGAGAGAAAGCGTTGGAGGGAGAGAAGAAATTTACTCCTGGTATTATGAGAGGTTGAAGAGAAAGGAGTCTAGACTTTGTCCATTTGTCAATAAACTCCTATCTATAAAGCGTGAAACTATTTATCACAGAAGTTAGGAAATAATATTGATAAATATAACATAGAACTGTTAATTCTATATATGTAAAGATTATGAAACAAACTGCCAAAGAAGCTATGATCTCTACTGGGAAAGCTGTGGAAAGGCTTCTGGTTCACTTTATTTCACCACAAACTTATTTTAGAGTTTTGTTGTTGTTATTCCACGAAAATTAAATTGATAACAGAAAAATATTTACAATGACACTAGTTACAATAAAAGTCTTATTAATATCCCAAATGCACTCCTTAATCTTTTCCAATCTCCTTTTTGTTTTTCTGTTTCTTTGATTTCTTTGGGTTGCCTCTTTGTATTTTCCTTTGTCTCTCATTTCTCTATTTCACATATACACAAAAACTGCACACACACACTAACACGCATTGCATATAATCTATCAAGTGAATTAGGCTTTCTTATTAAAGTATGCTATATTAATCAATGAGTTATTATATATGCTCTGATATGTATACATCATTATGAGGTAAAAAAGCCTGCATATGTATATACTTTGATACTTGAATAAATAAATGAACATTGGATTAGAAAGATGAGGCTTGGATGAAGATAGGCAGATATTCATCATCTTTCTACATAAAACAGATGTACGTGTTGAGTATTGTTTATCCAAAATGCTTGAGACCAGAAGTGATTTGGATTTATTTGAATTTTGGAATATTTGCAGATACATAAGTTATTTTAGGGATAGGACCAAGGTTAAACATGAAATTAATTTATTTTCATATACTTTATTCACATAGCACAAAGCTAATTTTACAGAATATTTTAATAATTTTGTGCATGAAGCAAATTTGTATTAAATATTTATTTATGGAACTTCCCACTTGTGGCATCATGTTGACACTCAGTATTTTGGATTTTGGAGAGTTTTGGATTTTGGGTTTTCACATTAGATGTGCTCAATCTGTATGTGCTTGAATTGTAAACTATGCTTCCATTAGACATAGAAGCTTTTTCATTTGTAAATTACCACTTTTTAATGTTTATTATATTGAAAAGAATTCTACCGTGAAACTTTAATCTTTCATCTTTAATATTCTACTCTCTGTGAGAGCTTGGAATGAAGTTAGAAACCCAATCACGAGACAAGGCTGACTTCACTAAGGTTTGTGGCCATGTGCTTGAGCGGTCAGACAAGGCATAAGTTCTATTCCTGTGAGCATTGTTTGTTGTCTAATGAAATCAGAGCCTCTGAATATTGGTGACTTTGTGGGAACACACTGGGGAACAGATCACACTAGTTTCTGCATTGTTTCACAGAGGAATCCAAACAATTCACGCTTTTCTGCCTTGCTAAATGTTTGGAGTCTTGAACCACATCTAGATTTAAATCTTCTTTAAAAAGAGCCCTATGATGGGGTTCATGAAATTGTGCATAAATTCCACAGCCACGTTAGTCCCTACTTTTAATTTTTGTCCTTTTGTTTTCTAAAAAGAAAAATAACAAATTTAATCAAAATTGTGAATAAAATGCACTTTTTTCTTTATAAGAATGACCAGGTATATTGTTATAAAGATTTTCAGAAATAAAATATCATTTTAACTAAAGCCTAAAGGTGACACATCGATTAAGCATAGAAGAAACCATGGAGTTTTGTGAACTATTTATGACGCATTTCAGTGATAGATTATAAGGTCTGTGCTGAGTAATAAGCAGAAATGGTCAATGACAAATTTAGAAACATTTTTCTTTCTCTCATATGACCATATATTATTTATTTTCTTTCTTTATAGAGGGAAATTAGTCTTCTTAATAAAATCCTAAATAAATGTGAGCCATGGGCAACTTTGACCTCAATAATCTATGGAAGGCCAAAATAATTCTTCAGGAAGTCTCAGTTACTACAATGCGATGGGTTTATTATAGAGGTTCCATGGGAAACAAGGTAATTAAGTCCTGCTCAAATTACAGCACAGAACTCCAAAATTGTCTATAACACCAACCTGCTGTTCTAGGGTTATTATGCAAAGAACAAAAAAAAAATCCAAATTCATAGTCTCATAAAATGGCCATGTAATGTGAGCTCTTACATATACACTGTCGAAAAGAAGACTGCATTTCTAAAATGGTAATGAGGTATTTTATTATAGAGAGGGAGGTACGACGTGTGTGAGGCAAATCCAGTAAAAAGTGAGAAAAAACACAGATTTTCACATAAGATATACCAAAAGTGAGATCATTTAAGTCTGGAAAGATAAATGTTGAGAGGATATAATGTAATCTATAAAATTTTAAGTGTGAACATTAAATATGTTCTTGTTAAACAGATCCTTAAACTCTAGCACTCTTTATAAATACAGATTTTCTGTGTAAAACGCCTATTAGGGTGCAGGGTACATGCAGAATTAAATTTTATTACTAAAATTTTAATCAAATAAAATATCAGTAATGGGATTTCAAGATTGTAAGAATAGTTGTATTGAGTACATTATTTTAGAAAATAAGTTTCTGGAAATGCTATTAGATTTCAAAATACAAGACATTATTTTCGGAGACTTCAATGATAAAAAGTAAGTCTGTATGATAATTAGTGTAATCATTCTTTGAGGCAGACTTTTATTGTTAGCAATTTAGAAGTAATACTTCTAGCTATTCACACATATAGGAATGCTTATTTGTGAAATTATGAGGGTCACCATCAATATATTTAAATAAATTCACATTTTGAGTTAGGATTTGGGTTACAGTTATTCAAGATTTTTCCACAAAGGGTGTCAATATTTAAATTTTATAAAACCCAAGATAGGAATAATTAATGTGGCAGATTAGCAGAGAAAAAACGGATGAGTAAAAGGAGAGACAGATTGAGAAAAAATATAAGAAAAGATAGGAAAAAATATAGATAATATTATAATTGATCCACATTGCAAACTATTCCTAACTTTAATCTAATTACCATTTAATGAGTAATGTCAACAGGTTTCAAGAGATTCCATAAAATTATAATGTTAATCTTTTCTTTGAGTCACCAGAAAGGATTTGTTCAACATTTGTTTTCATGTAGCATAGTGATGATTGAAACACAGAATATAAATGAATGCCATATAATGAAAAGACACATGCCGTGTGTGACAGATAAACCCTTCATGCAGCAGGAACAAGCCATTTTTAAATAACCTTGTTAATACTCACACTTTACTTGAAAATGTATCAGAATAATTTAAGATAAAATGTATACAAGAAATTTGATATTTACAATAATTTGTCCTGTTATGGTAGCAAATATAAATGCAAATTATGTAAATACATGATGATAAATCCTAAGTTACCTGTGTATTTTGACACATAACTAGTTGTTTTGCAAATATTTTTATTTATCTATAGCAGTGTGGAATATTTGGAAATATACAATAAAAGGCTTAATTGAAATAATAGGTTAAAGTGTGTTGGGTATTTATTGTCTCTTGTAAGCAATCGTCTCTTCTAAGAATTTCATCTCCTGCTACCAACTCATTCCATCCCTCCTCTCTAACCTTATTTGAAAATAAATTCAGGCCAGGCACTGTGGCTCATGCCTGTAATCCCAGCACTTTGGGAGACTGAGGCAGGGTGGATCATCTAAGGTCAGGAGTTCGAGACCAGCCTGACCAAGATGGTGAAACCTCGTCTCTACTAAAAACACAAAATTAGCCAGGTGTGGTGGTGGATGCCTGTAATGTCAGCTACTTGGGAGGCTGAGGCAGGAAAATTGCTTGAACCTGGGAGGCAGAGTTTGCAGTGAGCCGAGATTGCTCCATTCCACTCCAGCCTGGGCAAAAAGAGCGAAACTCTATCTCAAAAATAAATAAATAAAAATAAATTCATACATTTAAAAGTCATGTTTTGCTTACTATAGTGAAACAAATGATGAAGTCAACTTTTAAAGAAGATGTCAGATTAAAAAAAAGTAATCCTCAGATATCTGTGAAAACCACACATTCACTTAGAGAATACAGTAATAGAATTAATAAGTGGATTTCACAAGACCACTTGTAATAAAAATAATAATCTAATGTCAATTGATTTCTATACCTTTTTGAAAGTGAAATTTTGAAAGACATAGTTATACATAGATATTAAAATAAGAATAAAAGACTATAACTGGAAATAAAAGCACTTGATTATGAATATAATTGAAGGTTTAACATCATTTTTCTAAGGATTTTGAGTAATTTCCCTATTGTCTTCCAGGATCATTTTCTTCAAAGGGTAATTCACAAACTGCTATCATTATTGTCACTTTGGAGCTTGTTGCTTGTGGCGCTGTATTTTAGACTTACTGACTTGGACAGAATACAGAAATCTGTTGTAATTTCTCTAGGTGATTAGATACATATCAAATTTTGAGAAATACTACTTTTATAATCTGCTGTTGCAGAACGTGAGTAAGACGCCAGACCAAATATCATTCAATTATAGAGGAACAATACCCTGTTTTTGCCACCCAAATTTAGATTATTTTATCTTAAATATGATCTAGTCCACTTATATTTTATGGAAACTATTAAGGTTTTGCCTAGAGTTGAGTGTCAGATGTGGTGAAGATATGGACCAAACCCACTGTAACTTGAGTGTAGAGGGATGAGTGTTACTACCTTTCACTCCTGTCCGTACTAGTCTTTGACTTCTGAGCACAGCACCCTCTAAAGAATAAATCCATGACACCAAGCTGCATTCAGCTGTGTTAATTGTGTTAGGCTATCATTTTCTACACTTTGTCATCCATCCAGATCACTAAATGTTCTACACTTTCTGAGCACATGTTTGAGTTTAGATTATTTTGAAATCATTGTTCTTAGCACTTTGCATTCTCTTTATGTTGAAACTTCTTCAACTGTGAGAACTCATTAATTTAATTGTTAATATTAGTTCATTCATTCTTGGATTTCTAGTAACTAGTAAATGGAATTTTTAGATTTGTCTTCCAAGTCATTATGTATTCCCATATTTTTTTTCTTTATTTTACTCTATATTCTCAGGTATTTCATCAGTTTTAATTTTCCAAATTGTATTAATTTTATTTAAATATATTTTATATTGCTAAGAAATTTCCATTTTTTTTACTTTTAAAAACATCCTGTTGTAATTATTGTATTATTTGCTTGTATATCTGTATTTACATGCAGTTATTTACTCTGAGGGTAGGCTTAGTGCTTATTTTTCTTTGACTTGGCTTGTTGGTGTGGTAGTTGGTTTATTTTGTTTGATTTTTAAGCTTTTCTTTTATAGCTTGAGTTTTCTGTTTTTCTATTGAGGTAATCTATTATTTAGGCAGGAATTTCTTCATGGTTTTGGAGTTCTTTATTTTATAATTTTGTGAGAAATATACAAACACATCACTATTATTAAGTTACTAAGTTCCTTTTTTGATTTGCGTTATGTGTGTGCATTATTGATTTAGTTGCCCAATAATTCTGTCTTCGATAGGGAATACTGATAAGTACATCTAAATTTCTTTTCTTTGACTGAGCAAAGAGCCAGCTGTCAGACCACTAGACACTCAAAGCCAAAATTCAGATAGCTTAACTCTGGAGAGTTCTCATCCACACGAAGAGGAAATTTCGCATGTCATAGCTACTGTAAGGAAAGACCTTTAGGGTTTTGTCTGGAGTTTGTTGTGAGGTGTGGAAGGAATGTGGATTGAATTCATTCTGATTTGAGTATGCAGAGGAGACAGATGGAGGTTACTACTTTCGTTCCTGCTCACAATTGAGTCTTTGAACTCTGAGCTCAGAACTTCTCCAAAGAACAAACTCATGATATTAAGCTATATTAGGTTGTGTTCGTTGTTAGACTGTCAAATTGTCAGCTTATTTTGTGCATTCAGACAGGCCTTTCCTCTTTCCATCATTCAGATTTCGTGGAATTCTCCCAACCACTGGTGAATCTCCTCATTATCATCTCTTTCATATATTTTGAAAAGCAATAGACACTTTACATTTTTCTGCACAGTATTATGCATGACACATTGCATTACTTTTGCAAATTTTTCTACTTGGATATGTTGTGAGTCATTATATTTTGGCCTTGATGAAGGCTGTATCATTTCATCACTGGTTCTTTGTCACAGACAAAGACAGAATGAGATGGGTCAGAGGAAAAGTCTTCTGCCTTCTGTCCCTAGAAGAGTGAAGGTTTCTTGGATAGGAAAATAGGATTTAATGACTGTGTATGAGAAATTCATCTTAAAATAAAATCTAATGAGTACTATATCCACTTAAGATAGAGATTACAATACAGCTAATTAGTATTCTACCACATTTTTCATTCATTTACTTTCATATGAAGTATTAATGACTAACATTTTAGGCTTCAGGATTATTTGGGCAATGCTGAATTTCAATCTTTCTATGAAAATGTGGACCTGGAAATAAGTATTATAAAAATATCATGTTTATTTTGCTTTAATTTGGTAAGTTCAAAAGGTATTGCTTAGATAATAATGTAGTAGTTAAAATTGTGATATTTAATGACTCAATTTTAAATGGCTTTAATAGAAATAACTTCATAGACTTGAATACACACGGTTTAATTTACACCATCAGGTTAATTACTATATTTTTTCAAAGCTCTGATTATTTCATTTTTTTCAAAAAATTAAGAATCTTTTTATGTTGCCCAGGCTAGTCTCAAACTTGTGGCCCCAAGTGGCCCTCCCACCTCAGCCTTCTGAGTTGCTGAGGCTAAAAGGGTTGCCCATGACACCTAATGTTGGTAACATATTTTTACAGACACATCACCTATTGGATAGAATGGCAACACAATTTTAAAATGCACTGATTAAAAAGCCTTCAGATACAGTATGGTGTTAATGAACAGAAAACTATTTTTAAGTTAATATATATTAAAATATTGGTTTATATGTATATTGAGAAAATTATTCTAAATGAGAGTACTTGCTGTTCAAGTGAATCAGAAAAATCCAACAAGCGAACAAAGAAAATGAATTGGCATTGAGGGAAAAAATGAATTACAACAAACATTTGTTTATCATTTGTAAGAAGTTTTGTTCATCATCTGGCTCATATGTATTTCATTATATGTTACATTTTGCTTTGTAGAAATCAACTCCCACACATTGTCCTCAAAAAGTGACTACATGTGGCCAAATGAGGACAGTGTGACTTTATCCTTATGCACGAAAAAGTAAAAATGTCTGCATAGATTTTGAAGTTCAGATCTTTTGAGGGGGTTGTGAGCTAATAAATGTCCATATAATAAAAGCTATGAAAACACACAGCTTAATTCAGATACCTTTTAAAAGTGGACATTATTCTTATGGAATGTGTTAACATTCAATAAACAGGTTTTTAAACATGAAACTTGTAGGACTAGTTTTATACAATGATCATAGGCTAATTACTGAACTAATCAACTGGATTCTTAGAGTAAAATCTGGTAAATAGTAAGACAAAATTAAGGGATTTTTCATGTTAGAGAGTGTATGTAAAACAATTTGTTTAAGCGAGCTTTGGAATACTGGAGCAAATTAGAAATTCCTTGATTTATGACTTAATTTGAACTCCACATAACAGTATTAGGAAGCAAATTGTAGTCTTCCATCATTATTCCTAACGATTTCAGATGATTAATGATACTTAAGTAACTATTTATGAAGACAATATTATTTTTTGAAAGATGTCATTTAACTCATAAACAACTAAAGCCTCTCTTCAAGGTGATTCAGACAACCCTTAAATTTAATTAATGTACTGTCAATTAGTTCTAATCTAATATTGGAACTGAAAAATTTAGGTGTGAGGTATGGATCAATAATAATACCTAGTTTTAATAATGGTGTATTACTCCATTTCTCTAACTGCTGTAAAGAAATACCTGAGACTGGGTAATTTATAAAGAAAAGACATTTAATTGACTTAGGGTTCAATAGGCTGTACAGGAAGCATGACGGCTTCTGGGAAGGCCTCAGGAAAGTTTCAATCATGGTGGAAGACAAAGGGGAAGCAGGCACCTCTTACATGGCTAGAGCAGAAGGAAGAGAGACAGCAGGGAGGTGCTACACACTTTTAAACACCAGAGCTCTTGAGAACTCACTGACAGAAGAACAGCAAGGGGGAAATCCACCCCCATGATCTAATCACCTTTTATCAGGACCCTCCTCAAACATTTGAGATAATAATTCAACATGACATTTGGGCAAATGTTATGCTATAATGAGTTACAAAAGTGACTGAAGTGACATGTTCATTTATGAATCCTGTGCCTCCCAGATGATTAATATGTATTTTTTTCTATAGGGGAAGATAATTCTAGCAGAATTTCTCTTCTCCTACAGGTATGAACCACTAAGGGAGACTTCCTGTAGTCTATTACTCTGCATCCAAGCTTTCAGGAAGGCCTAGTGGAAGTCTAAGAACAAGCGCCTATAAACACTTGCAAACTGTTGAGTTTTTGAGTCCCATGAGTCATGTATTTTTATGCAAAACCCTATTTGAAATTAGGAGTTTATTACAAGTATTTTCTGAATTAATTTTACCAAAATCTACGGTGTGTGATGTCTTTATTTCTTGTGATGTGACACAGGTAAGGCAGTATCTTTGTCTTGTGTCATTTTGGAGGTTTCAATACATTTTTATTGCTTTTTATTTATTGCAGTGTCCAGAGTGCAACTGAATTTTATATTAAGTTTATATATCCAGCAAACTCACCTGATTCACTTCCTGATTTTCTAGTGCTTTTATATTGGTTTTCCTATATTTACAATCTTTCATCTGAAAAAACATATATGTATGTATAATGTACAAAATAAATTGTATTTCAGTGTTGAAAATGTTGTCTTTTATTTCTTTCCCTTTTTTTAGGAACTCCAGTAAAATAGTAAATAGAAGTCAAAGTGGCATTGGGTTTTTTAACCTAATCTCAGTATGGGCAGTTTGGATGTATAGTAACAGTGGAATTGTCTGTAGTTTATACTAACATACCATATATCAAATTGAGTTTATTTAAAATAAATTTTATGAGCTTATTAAAAGATTGTTTGATTTTGATTTGTGTAGTTTTTAAATCAGAAATGTGTGCTAAGATTTTACTAAATAACTTTTTCCTATGGATATGATGAGTTGCACTGATACTGATGTGGTTTCTAATATTAAGTCATCCTTCTATTGCTAGAGTAAATCCACTGCCTGTGACCTATCATTATTTTTATATATTTTTAAAATTAATTTAGCTAACATTTTATTTAAATATGGTATTTCAATGTTTATATTTTATTAATAAATCATAAAAGGTGTTAGAAAGTCTTACCTGTTTATCAAATTTCTAGAAAACATGGTGAAAAAATTAGTGTTATTTGCACCTTAAGAGAACTTGAAATAATTTAGAAGTGAAGCTATCTCTGCTTTTCTATATGGGAGGTTTATAAAAGTCTTACCTGTTTAGCAAATTTCTAGAAAACATAGTGAAAAATTAGTGCTATTTGCACCTTAAAAGAACTTGAAATAATTTAGAAGTGAAGCTATCTCTGCTTTTCTATATGGGAGGTTTATAAAAAAGGATTTGTATGTTAATAGTAATTTTACTATTTCTAATATTGTCATATATAGTGAGTTTTAAGACATTTTGATGAGTACATAGTAGGTGTATATATTTATGGAGTACATGAAATATTTTGATAAAGACATATAATGTGTAATAGTTACATCAGTGTAATGGGGTATCCATCACCTCAAACATTAATGCTTTCTTTGTGTTATAATCATTCCAATTATAATCCTTTAGTTATTTTAACTAAAATAGTTTTAAAAAGTTAGTTAGTTATAACTAAAGGATTATAATCGGAACGACCCTGTTGTGCCATTAAATATTAGATCTTACTGATTCTACCTCACTATATTTTTGTGTTTACTATCCATTTCCAATCCCTCCTCCTCTACCACTTCCAGCCTCTGGTAACCATCATTCTCTCCATCTCCAGGAGTTTAATTGTTTTAATTTTTAGCTATCACAATGAGTGAGAACATGTGATGTTTGACTTTCTGTTCCTAGTTTATTTCACTTAACATAATGTCCTCCAGTTCCATCCACGTTGTGGCAAACGACAATTTCAGACGATTAATGATACTTAAGCAACTGCTTTATTTATACTTTGAATTTCTGCAGTATCAATTGTAAAAACTTTTTCATCTCTGGTTTTATTTATTTGGTTACTTTCTTTTATATCTTAGTTAATCTGGCGAAAACTTTGTTGATTTTGTTTCTTTTCAACAAATCAACTTTTATTTTGTTGATGTTTTGTATTTTTAAAGTTTCTAATTTCATTTATTTCAGCTCTGATATTTATTATTTATTTTCTTCTATTAAATTTAGCTTCGGTTTGCTCTTTTTTTATTCTGTAAGATGTATTATTAGGTTGTGTATTTGTTATCTTTTTAGTACTTCTTTAGCTCTATCTCATAGGTTTTGATATGTTGTGTTTCCATTTTCATTTGTATTTTTTAAAAAATTGATTAATTCCTCTCAATTTCTTCAGTGACCCACTTGCCATTAAGGGACATATTGTTTATTAAAAAATCCACATTTTTTTAAAGTTTCTAAAATTTCTTGTTACTGATTTCTTCTATTTCACTGGGGTCAGAAAAAAAATACTTCATAGGATTTCATTGTTTTTACTATTTAAGACTTATTTGGGGGCCCAATATATTGCCTATCATTGAGAATGGTCCATGTGCTGAGGAGAAGAATTTGTATTCTTTAGCTGTTAGATGAAATGTTCTTTAAATATCAATAAATATTCATTTGGTTTATAGTGCAAATTAAATCTGATGTTTGTTAGTTGACTTTCTGTCTGGATGATTTATCCAATGCTGAAAGTGGGGTATTGCAGTCTCCAGCTATTATTCTTTTGGAGGTCTATCACTCTTTTTAGTACTATAATATTTATTTTATATATCTAGCTGCTCCACTATTGGGTGCATATATTTATAACTGCTGCATTCTCTTGCTGAATTGACCCTTTGCCATTAAAACTACCTTCTTTATCTCTTTATGGAGTTTTTGATTTTATTTTACTTGATGTAATTATAGGTACTCATGCTCTCTTTTGGTGTCCATTTGCATGGAATACCTTTTTCTATGTCTTTATTTTCAATCCATGTGTATATTTATAGGTAAAGTGTATTTCTTGTAGGCAACAGATCTTTGGGTCGTTTTAAAAAAAAATCCATTCGGCCACTCTATATCTTTCGATTGGAGGGTTTTGTCAATTTACATTCGATGTTGGTAAGTAAGAAGTTAATTCTGCCATTTTGTTCTTTGCTTTCTGGTTGGTTTTTGGCCTTATTTTCCTTCTTTTCTTTCTTCCTTTTAGTAAAAAAGGAAGTGGCATAACAATGCATTTCTAGTGGTATAACTTTTATCTAGTGGTATAACTTAATGCATTGCTGTTTATCTTTTATGTATCTGTTGTTTCTTGATTTGAGGTGGCCATGAGGCTTGCAAATAATATAACCCATCATTTTAAACTGATGTCAATTTAACACTGCAGAAACAAACAAACAAACAATCAGACAAGTAAAGAGATAACAAACACAAACTCTGTAGTTTAACTTCATTGGCTTCATTTTTTAACTTTTTGTTTCTATGTGTATATTTTTATACTATGTCTGGAAAAGTTGTTATGGTTACTATTTTTGATAGATTCATCTTTTAGTCTTTCTACTCAAAATATAAGTCATTTACACAGCACAATTACACTGTTACAATATTCTGTTTGTCTCTGTGCTTACTATTACCAGTGAGCTTTCTGCCTTCAGATGATTTTGTATTTCACATTAACAATCCTTCTATCAGACTGAATAACTTCCTCAACCATTTTTTGTAGGAAAGATCTGATGTTGATCAAATCCCTCAGATTTTGTTTGTCTGGAAAAGTCTTTATTTCTCCTTCATGTTTGAAGAATATTTTCACTGGATACACTATTCTGGGATAAAAGCATTTTTCCTTCAACACTGTAAGTATGCATTTCCATTCTCTCCTGGCCTGTAAGGTTTCCACTAAGTCTTCTGCCAGACATATTGGAGCGCCTTTGTATATTATTTGTTTTCTCTTGATGCTTTTATTTTTTTTATCCTTGAGCTTTGGGGCTTTGATTATTAAATGTCTTGAGGACATATTATTTAGGTTAAATCTGCTCGGTATTCTATAACCTTCTTGTACTTGAATATTGATATCTCTCTCTAGATTTGGGAAGTTCTCTGTTATCCCTTTGAACGAACTTCCTACACCTATCTCTCTCTCTCTGCCTCCACTTTAAGGCCAATCACTCTTAGATGTGCTACTTGAGACTATTTTCTATGTCTTGTAGGTTTTCTTCATTTTTTTTTTTCTATTTTTCGTACCTTCTGGCTGTGTATTTCCAAATAGTTTGTGGTCAAGTTCATTCATTCGTTCTTCTGCTTGATCAGTTTTTCTTTTGCGAGACTGTGATGCATGCTTCATTATGTCCTTTGTATTTTTCAGATCCTGAATTTCTTTTGATTTTTAAAAATCATTTCAATCTCATTAAATGTATTGGATAGGAATCTGAATTCCTTCTCTGTTGTCTAGAATTTCATTGAGCTTCCTCAAAACAGCCCTTTTGAATTCTCTGTCTGAAAGTTCACATATCACTGTCACTCTGTGAATGGTGACTGGTGCCTTATTTACTTTGATTTTTGAGGCCATGTTTTCCTGGATAGTTTTAGTGATTGTGGATATTTATCAGTGTCCGAGACTTGAAGAGTCAAGTATTTATTGTAATCTTCACAGTCTGGGCTTGTTTGTACCCATCTTTCCTGGGAAGGCTTTCCAAGTGTTCAAAAGGACTTGAGTCTTTTGTCACTTCAGCAATAGTTGCTCCCACAAGCCCAGCAATGCTATATCTTACAAACTCAGAGGTACTGCATTGGTTGTCTTGGGAAAAATCTGAGATAATTCCCTGTATTATCAGGCAGAGACACTTTGTCTTCCTTACTTTCCCCCAGAAAGTTGATATGTGGTAATGCAGCAGGCATACATAAGTGTAACCTTGAGATAGACAAAGGCCTATGTCCTCACTGTTTTCAAGTAGTGAAGTTGTTATCAGCTAATTATCATGCTAATAAAAAGGTATGGATCACCAGGGACAACTTGTCTGATTAATTTCACAAACATTTTGTAGCAAGGTCCTTGCTCTCTGCAGGGAAGCCAGACTAGATGACACTGTAATTTTTTTTTAATTTCTTGAAAAGTGTTCTGCTCATTCTACAGCTGAACTTTTCAACAAAAATTATGTTCATGTACTTTCACCCAAATGTGACTATATTAATTCAGCCATGTGACTACGATATCTTTAGGTTAATAAACAGCAAATATGAAGAAGCTCTCTTGAACAGCATGCTAGTGTTAGTGAATAGAGGCATAGGTGTGGACAATTTTCAAAAGAAGTTAGCATGAAGAACACCATCTATGCTGTGTCCAGTGCTTGGAAGACAGTGACTAAAGAAACCATTGTGCATTCCTGGCACAATCTCTGACCAGTAACTAAATTTAATGTTGATGATGAACAAGATGGTGACTTTCAAAGATTCTATATGCTAAGTGAGGAAAAAAATGATGTCTTATCTCCTTAAATATACAAAAAGTATACTTCAGATTCCGATAAACTGAAAGAAATTGATATTGAAGACATTTTTAATGTTGATAATGAGGCTCCAGTTGTTCATTCATTGACCAATGGTTAACTAGCTGATATTTTTTAGAATCATGGTAATTATGGTATTAGGAACAATGAAGACGATGTTAATACTGCAGAAAACGTGCCTAATGACAATATGGTGAAAACATGTGATGAACTTACTGAAGAACTAGGACAGCATACATTTATAACAGAGTCAGAAATTGTCATTGTATAAAATCAAAGACTGATTTTTAAGACCAAAAAATGCTGTTAATGAGGCAAATTCCTCTGGAGGAAATATTTTAAAAGCCATCTAGCAGAGTGCTTCCTCATCTCTAGAGGACCCACTTCCTGATCTCCCCACTTCCTAGTCCCTCAACTGCTTATGATGTTCCTCCTCATCTAAAAAAATAAAATACATTGCACAGTAAACTTTCAGTGAAAACAGTATTCCTATCACACACTATAAAAAGAGTTTAATAACAGATTAAATATAATGGAAGACAAAATCAATTAACTGAAAGGCAGGTTTATAAAATTATTGAATCACAGAGAAAAAAGGACTGAAGAATATGCATATACAAAACCTGTAAATGGTGTAACATATATTTAATTGGACCCTAACAGGAGATGAAAGAAAAGATCCAGAAGCAATATTTGAAGAAATAATGGAAAATAAAAGATTTCAGACTATATCACGAAGGACAATAAACCAAGGCTAGTGGGATATATGTATTTTTAGTCCTTTTTCATTTATTTCAAATCTAGAAACCCTGTTTGATACTCATAATTGCCAATTTGGGGCTAATTTATGCATTGCTTTATGTATTTTTGTCCAAATTTCTCCGTTTTCTCAAAAGTGATATCGTATTTAATATTATGTTCTACTAGCTGCAAATTCTGGTTCACCTGCAATTCTGCTTTTATTGACTAATTACTCTTTTAGCTACCGTTCATGTGTTATTTCCTCTTCCAATGTCTACTAATTTTTACTTTTTTCTGTTAGGCATTATGTATAAAATAACATTAAAGCCTTTAAGTTATCTTCTATGAAATAGGATTGCGACTTACTTTTGTGGGGTATATGATGGACAGGGATGCGGATGTATATGTGTGTGGTAGGGTGTGATTATCAAATTAATCCAATCAGAGGTTATGCAGAGTTGTGACTGGGATGTAAGTTCTGTAAAAGTTAGTCCACCTGTGGAATGCCACTATTCCTAGGGTGATTAATGCTGAGTTTTTTATTTGGAGCAGGGCAGCACTCTGCCTCCACTGCTCTGATACCCTCCAAAAGTTTTAGTTCTGTACTTCAGAGTGCTTCAGTTGAGGTCTTTGATTTTTCATTCCATGCTGTTTTAAAATTTGCTAATTGTCTTGATGGTGAGATTGTTTATGCTTTAAGGCTTACAAGACTCCTATCTTCTCCCTCCAGTTCCACGTGTGTGCTGCTGATTTCCTTGTCACTTTTAGCAGGGCCAAGCCTGATTTGCATTCTCTACTCAGACCCATAATCACTAAGTGTTCCCAAGTGAGAAGCAGTTGTGGAACTTCAGAGTTAATCTACCACTATCTCCAGGACTTCATTTTCTGGTCTGCTTATTCATTTGTTAAGCCTTCTGGCTTTGTCAGATTTTTGTTTCTTAAGAGCCAGCATGAAAACTTCACAGCCTAACTCTTTATCTTTCTATGCAGCACAATTTAGCAAATGTATATTTGGGTAAAAAAAAAAAAAAAAAAAGTTATGAATTTGAGGTCTCTGGATGTCTCAATCATTCCATCCCCAAGCAGCTACTAAGAAATTTGCTGCTTTTTCTTTTCCTATCAGTAGACCTCAGCCTATGTCAAGCTCTGGTCCTGAAATAGCCTCCTGAATTAAAAAAAATAAATAAAGAAAAGAAAATTACTAGCTGACATTCTCATATCACCAATTAAGATATTGTCCCAGTAAATAATTTAAATGCAGGTGGTAGTCATAAAGTTGTGCATAATCTTCAAAGAATTATTATAAATTGACAAGAGAAAGCATTTAAACACTAGCAAAAGGTATATAATTCAATTTCCAGAGATGCTAATTCAAATAAAGAATACTAAAATTTACTAATATTAAGGATAAAATTAAATTTGTAGTGAAGTAACAAACACATGAGTGATTTTTAAAATAGAATAAAGACCTAAAAGCCTTATCGTTTTGGAGTCTACGATAAAAGGATGACTATCTGGTGTTTGTTGGAAAATGATGAATCCCACACATGATCCTGTCATGTGCAAAACAAGGCTCAGTTTCTCCCAAAGAGCATTTCTAAAACTATGTGGTTTTGTTCATTGGTAAATCTCCAGTGCCTTGAAATATTTCCAATAGTTTTTGACTCAGGACATACATTATTTCCTGCTTTTAATATTGTTAATTTATTTTTTGTTTATTTGTTTTTAATCTTGCCTTCTAAATTACTTTTTATTTTTGGCCTGTGAAGAATCTCTTGACATTTAGTATATCAACTAGTGAAAAAAATAAATGATGGCACTTGGATCTACATCCATTTACTTTAGTCATAAATGACCTTGAATTTAGTAGAAAATCCAAAAGAGAGTTGGATTGTTTAGTTGAATTGTTTCTAAAGCATTAATGTTATATTCCAGAACATACCTACATAGAGGTTGACAGGAAAATGTTTTAAAACTAAAAATATAGATATTGATATATATTTTCCCACTAAATAAGAGATAATAAGAAATTTTATTTGTTAGTTATGGGGCAAAGTAACATATTATCTATTTGTTAATCTATTGTCAATTCCTATACTTTAATAACATCTGAGTGTTTCATTACAGTGGAAGGATAAATCTATTACTAAACAAGGAGTCAACATTTTTTCAATCATAAAATATTCCAAACATTTCAATTAGAATATAGCCATGTTTCTACATAAAACAAGGCTGTTTTAACACACTGAAATCATCAGAATTGTCACAAGGAAAAGCCAATTCTGTCAAAAATTCTATTGCATTTCATGTCTGTTTGCTTCTGAAAAAAAAAGAAGTAAATAGTTCCATAATAGCTAAATATAGTTTAAAATGACTTTTCAGATTTCCTTTCAAGTGAGAAGAAAAATAATCTTTCATCAACAGAGAATGTCCCGGCAAGCAGAAATATTGCTTATTTGGTAAAAGCCTATGAAATATTGCAACTATCCTACTGTGAACATCAATATTTAATTTTTCTCACATGTTTTTGTTATGACTAAGTGTCCAAGAAACATAATACATCAAGAGCCACTGTATTAAAAAGCAGATGGAGAACTCGGGGAATTAAATAGCAAAAGATACAGAGCTTTGCTCTCATTTCCAACTACATTGATTTTGGTTATTACTTGTTGACTTGTCTTTCTCATTAATTTCAAATGTAGTTAATTAAAGACATAATTTTTAATCTACATATAGTTAAGTAGGGCAGACTATATTAAATAGTTCAATAGTTGTGACAAATAATGTTTCATATCATATATATTTTTGGAACACTGAAGAAAACCAGAATTGTACTGTATAGAAGCCTGACCTCTTTCACTTAGTATTATGCATTAGAGTTCATGTTCCTGCTTTTGTCATTTGGCTTGCCTTTGTTCATTTCTTTTTCTTTCTAAGTAGTATTTCATTGCATAAATGTATCACAGTTTGTTTATTCATTTGCCAGTTGAAAGAAATTTCAGTGTGTTAATTCAATTATTATATTATAATTATAAACTTTTACAAACAATTTTATGTAAACATAAGTTTTAATTATACTTTGGCAAATAGAATTGGTGAGTCAAATCATATGTGTATGGTAAACTTTATAAGAAGCTGACAGTTACAAAATAATTCGATGAACCTCAACAGTTTCCATAGAAATGAAATTATTCATGGAGATATTTAATGTGTTATGATTGATGTCTTCTTCTCTTGAAGTAATAAACCAATTTTAATTTTATAACCCATACCCTAAAATATAAACCCCAGAAAAGCAGATATTTCTATTTTGAATTCTGAGTGTCCTCAGTAGCTAGTACTGTGTCTACAAAAAAGTAGATGTTCAGTAACTATTTATGCAATGAGTAACCCAATATTACATAATTTCTGCTTACTCTGTCCTGCTATAACAAAATACCTGAAAATTGGTAATTTATAAACAATAGAAATATATTTTCTTACATTTCTGGAGGCTAAGTCCAAGACAAAGATTCTCACGGGCTTGGTTGTCTGGTGAGGGTTACATCCTCTGCAGGGGAGAAATGCTGTGTCCTAATGAGAGGTGACAGCATGCTGGCAGTCCTCACAGCCCTCACTTGCTCTCGGTGCCTCCTCTGCCTGGGCTCCCACTTTGGTGGCACTTGAGCCCTTCAGCCCACCGCTGCACTGTGAGAGCCCCTTTCTGGGCTGGCAAAGGCGGGAGCCGGCTCTCTCAGCTTGCAGGGAGGTGTGGAGGGAGAGGCACGAGCGGGAACCGGGGCTGCGCGTGGCGCCTGCGGGCTGGCTGGAGTTCCGGGTGGGCGTGGGCTTGGCGCCCCCCCCCGCCCCCCACAACTAGGAGCAGCCAGCCGGCCCTGCCGGCCCCGGGCAATGAGGGGCTTAGCACCTGGGCCAGCGGCTGCAGAGGGTGTATTGGGTCCCCCAGCAGTGCCAGCCCACCGGCACTGCGCTCGATTTCTCACCGGACCTTAGCTGCCTTCCCGCCGGGCAGGGCTCAGGACCTGCAGCCTGCCTTGCCTGAGCCTCCCACCCTCTCCATGGGCTCCTGTGCGGCCCAAGCCTCCACAACGAGCGCCACCCCCTGCTCCACCACGCCCAGTCCCATCGACCACCCAAGGGCTGAGGAGTGCGAGCACACCGCGCGGGACTGGCAGGCAGCTCCACCTGCAGCCCCAGTGCGGGATCCACTGGGTGAAGCCAGCTGGGCTCCTGAGTCTGGTGGAGATGTGGGGAACCTTTATGTCTAGCTCAGGGATTGTAAATACACCAATCAGCACCCTGTGTCTAGCTCAGGGTCTGTGAATGCACCAGTCCACACTCTGTATGTAGCTGCTCTGGTGGGGCCTTGGAGAACCATATGTCTAGCTCAAGGATTGTAAATACACCAATCGGCACTCTGTATCTAGCTCAAGGTTTGCAGACACACCAATCAGCACCCTGTGTCTAGCTCAGGGTCTGTGGGTGCACCAATCGACACTCTGTATCTAGCTGCTCTGGCGGGGCCTTGGAGAACCTTTGTGGATACTCTGTATCTAACTGATCTGATGGGGACATGGAGAACTTTTATGTCTAGCTCAGGGATGATAAACGCACCAATCAGTGCTCTGTCAGAACAGACCCCTCAGCTCTACCAATCAGCAGGACGTGGGTGGGGCCAGATAAGAGAATAAAAGCAGGCTGCCCCAGCCAGCAGCGGCAACACGCTCTGGTCGCCTTCCACACTTTGGAAGCTTTGTTCTTTCGCTCTTTGGGTCCACAGTGCTTTTATGAGCTGTAACACTCACCGTGAAGGTCTGCAGCTTGACTCCTGAAGCCAGCGAGACCACGAGCCCACCGGAAGGAAAACGAACAACTTCAGACGCGCCGCCTTAAGAACTGTAACACTCACCGCGAAAGTCTGCAGCTTCGCTCCTGAGCCAGCAAGACCACGAACCCACCAGAAGGAAGAAACTCCGAACACATCCGAACATCAGAAGGAACAAACTCCAGACGCGCCACCTTAAGAGCTGTAACACTCACGGCGGGGGTCCGCGGCTTCATTCTTGAAGTCAGTAGGACCAAGAACCCACCAATTCCGGACACACTCACATGGCAGAGGGCAGAAGAACAGCCAAGTATTGTGTGAAGCTTCTTTTGCATCAGCCTTAATCCCATTCATGAGGGAGGATCCCTAATGACTTAATCACCTTTTTTTTTTTTTTTTGAAACGGAGTCTTTCTCTGTCCCCCAGGCTGGAGTGCAGTGGCGCGATCTCGGCTCACCGCAACCTCCACCTCCTGGGTTCACGCCATTCTCCTGCCTCAGCCTCCCGAGTAACTGGGGCCACAGGCGCCCACCAACACGCCCGGCTAATTTTTTTGTATTTTTCAGTAGAGACGGGGTTTCACCGTGTTAGCCAGGATGGTCTCGATCTCCTGACCCCGTGATCCACCCGCCTCGGCCTCCCAAAGTGCTGGGATTACAGGCTTGAGCCACTGCGCCCGGCGACTTAATCACCTCTTAAAGGCTCCAGGTGTTAATGCTATCACATTGGCAACAGCTGAACTTCGAAGGGGACACATTCAAACAATAGCAAGTACAAAATATATCACAAAACTTATGTCAGATTTTATATATATATGTGTACTAGATATATACAAAATATATACACGATATATACAAATATATACACCAAAAATATACAAATATATACACAAAAATAAATATACAAATATATGCAATATATAAAAAGTACAAACACACAAAAATATATATAACTATATACACAAAACATATGATTATATATACAAAAAATATAAATATACGAATATATAAAAATATACAAATATGTGCACAAAAATATACAAATATATACACAAAACATATGCTATATACAAATGTATACAAATATATACACAAAATATATACAAATACACAAAAATATACATATACACAAAACATGCTAGATTATATATATAAAATATAAAATATACAAATATATACAAATATATAAAAAATACAAATATATACACATACATACATATATACACAAAACATGCTAGTTTTATATATATCTATATACTGCCATCATAAAATATATGGCAGTATTGAAAGGCAGGATCTTTAAGAGGTGATTGAATCATGAGGCTCTGCCCTTAAAAACGGATTAATCTCTTCATGGATTCATGGAATAATGGGTTATCATGGAGTGGAACTGGTGTCTTTATGAGAAGCGGATGACAGAAGGGAGCAAGCCCACGGGCATCCTCAGTCTGCTGGCTGACTGTGCTGCCTTAGGAGTCTTCAGTGAGTCCCCACCAACTCTCACCTGATGTGGCTCCTCAACATTGAACTTCTCAGCCTCCATTAACTGTAAGAAATAAATTCCTTTTACTTATAAATTAACCAGTTTCTGGCATTCTGCTATAAACAAGAGAAATCAGACAAATATAAAATAGGACCTGGAAGCAGGTCCCATTTGGGTACTGTCACTTGGTGGTTTGTTGACATGAGGTAGGTCATTTGACTTCTTGGTGTTTCAGTGTCTTGATAAATTGGAGACCATACTAGTTCCAAACTTGACAGGTGTTCAAAGAGCTTAAACTACTTAATGCATGTAAAAGTGTTATGATGTTGACTGTTGGATAGTAAGATTTATATAAATGTTATGAAATGTTAAAATAAACCAGTCTGATGGTTTTAAATTTGATATGGCCAAAATTAGTGTGGTGGGAGATTTTGAAAGCAACACTTTAAAAATTAAATTATCACTGTCAAAAGGCTGAGTTTAAGACATTAGCATCTCTTGGCACAGTATAAAGACAAAGAGAAATAGGCTCAATTATTTCCAAATTAATGAATATTGGATCAAAAGGCTATTGCCATATATTGCGGTAAATGGATCACAATGCATCAACAGTTCAATTTCAGAGATGACATTGTTCAGATATTGTGGGGCATGGATTAATGTAGTCAAGGTTTTACACTTACAAGTAGTTGTGGGGCTGAGTGATATCTAAAGAGGATACTATTGTATATTTCATCACTTTAGTTTTGAAAAAATAATTTCCTACTCAAAATTTTCGTGTACACAAAATTTTTCAGCAATAAGACAGCATTGGAAAATTCATTTAGATACAAAAGCCTTTATAGCATCATTTCCCAACTTTCATTAAAAGGCAGAGAGAGCTATTAAACTAGATTTAATAGCATGTGTTAGCCAGATATTTCCTTCCAAGTAAAACTTTTCCAAATAGGGTAAAAGACATAATTTGTATTTCAGTAGAGACTAGTATCCAAGCCCATGAACTTCCCTTTTTTTCTTTTCTTTTGAAACAGAATCTCACTGTCACCCAGACTAGAATGCAGTGGTGTGATCTCGGCTCACTGCAACCTTCGCTTCTTGGGTTCAAGTAATTTTCATGCCTCAGCCTCCCAAGTAGCTGGGATTACAGGCGTGCGCCACTACACCCAGCTAATTATTGTAATTTTAGTAAAGATGGGGCTTTGCCATGCTGACCAGACTGGTCTGGAACTCCTGGCCTCAAGTGATCTGCTCACCTCGGCCTCCCAAAGTACTGGGATTACAGACATGAGCCACCACGCCCGGCCTCAAGCCCATCAACTTCTAATACTAAGTTGGAGCTCTATCCCTCTGCCCTCTGCTATGCAGTTACTGCTTTCTGAAACTGTCAGAGAACATGGGAAAATTATTCCACAACCATTATCATTCCAAAACTATTTGGATACAAAACCCTCAGAAACAAACAACCAGATAAACAGGAAAGACTAATAAAGAGTGTTGTATGAGAAATATATTTTACTGAGAGGGAAGACAAACATCTGTGCATTAGATAAATACTAAGCATAGAACAGAATTTTAACTAATGTTGGGCTTAATCTGTATGTAGACACAGCAGTTGTAGATCTAAGAGATTGTGTCAATAGACTAAGTGGTAAGAGAGAAGGTGAAAGAGAAATTCACATTTGAACTTTTGAAACATATTCTTTAAAAATCACAACTCAGTCAAAAATGAGTAAAGTCTGTGACTTAGGGAATATTACTGCAAAGAAGATTGGGAGATAAGAATAGTTCAAATAGCACTCTCATTGAAAAAGTCTACCAACAACAAAATATTGACAGTGACTTAAAATTTATCTATTTTCCTTCTTTAGTTGAGTCACAGGTAAATTGATGCTCAATATAGCATTACTTTGTATATTTTATGTATAAAATATTCCATAACAAGCATTTATTATTTCCTTCTCATGGATGAAAAGAATGCTGAACATGCAGAGAAATGACATAAATGTTGCTATAATTACCTTTTTAATAATAAATCTTGCAGGCAAATAAAGATATCAGAAAATTTTTTAAAATTCTCAATTCATATTACATATTATATATAATGCATATTCTCAATGCATATGTATGATGGTTATATATATATATATAAATACAATTGAACTAAAAATTAAAACATAACATTTTCAAAGTAACAGCAGAAAACTAATATAAGAGGACAGACAACATTAAAAGACAATGTGTGGTACGGATCTGGTAGCTCACGCCTGTAGTCCCAGAACTTTGGGAGGTCACGGCAGGCAGATTGCTTGAGCTCAGGAGTTGGAAACCAGCCGGGGAAACATAGTGAGACCCCCGTATATACAAAAAAATGCAAAAATGCTGGCCATGGTGGCACATGCCTGTAGTCGCAGGTACTCAGGAGGGTGAGGTGGAAGGATAGCTTGAGCTCGAGAGGTCAAGGCTGCAGCAGTGAGCTATGATGGCACTGCTGAATTCCAGCCTAGGTGACAAAGGCAGACCCTGTCTAAAAAAAAAAAAAAAAAAAAAAAAAAGGTATGCAATAAAACTGAATAGAATGGGAGGTAAACGTAGTCAAATTTATACTTGTTGAAATCAAAGTGAAAATTAAAGTAATAAAATCTCAAAATCTACATTTGAATTAGTAAAAATACAGTATTGTGGAAAAATCTAAATCAGTAATTTTAATATTAAAAGACAATCACGTGAAGCAGTAATATAAAAGCTATTAGGAAAATCCTGATTGATGTGAGGAAAGACAAACAGAAAAAAAGCTCTATATACCCATATAGATATACATATATAAATAGGTTTAGAAATATATTTATGTAACTATAAGTAGATACAGATACACGTAAATAGATACAGGTATAGAAGTACATGTTTATATGTGTATATATATATATATATATATATATATATATAAGCTATATCTAAATATACCTACATGGATAGAGTTTGCTTATTCTCTTTTTTCCTTTCTTACAGATGTATATAGGCATAAAGATAGAGATTTAGATACAGATATTACCGAAAACACGTAAGAAGGAAAGTTAAAAATAGTCATGCTAGGGAAGTGTGACTAGGTAATTGGACTTTCCTGTGTCTATTTTGTTTTTATGTTTTCAATACTGAACATATGTTAAATTGCAGTTTAAAAATTCCTCAAAAATGTTCACATCTTTTTTTTTTATTATACTTTAAGCTCTGGGATACATGTGCAGAACATGCAGGTTCGTTACATAGGTATACACGTGCCATCGTGGTTTGCTGCACCCATCATCCTGTCATCTACATTAGGTATTTCTCCTAATGCTATCCTTCCCCTAGCTGCCCACCACCCGACAGGCCCTGAGGTGTGATGCTCCCCTCCCTCTGTCCATGTGTTCTCATAGTTCAATTCCCACTTATGAGTGAGAAGATGTGGTGTTTGCTTTTCTGTTCCTGTGTTATTTTGCTGAGAATGAAGGTTTCTGCCTTCATCCATGTCCCTGCAATGGACATAAACTCATCCTTTTTTAAAGTTGCATAGTATTCCATGGCATATATGTGCCACATTTTCTATATCCAGTCTATCATTGATGGGCATTTGAGTTGGTTCCAAGTCGTTGCTATTGTGAATAGTGCTGCAATAAACATATGTGTGCATGTGTCTTTATAGTAGAATGATTTATAATCCTTTGGGTATACACCCACTAATGGGATTGCTGGGTCAAATGATATTTCTGGTTCTAGATCCTTGCAGAAGGGTTGAACTAATTTACACTCCCACCAACAGTGTAAAAGTGTTCCTATTTCTCCACATACTCTCCAGCATCTGTTGTTTCCTGACTTTTTAATGATCACCATTCTAACTGGTGGGAGATGATACCTCATTGTGGTTTTGACTGGCATTTCTCTAATGACCAGTGATGATGAGCTTTTTTTTCATACGTTTTTTGGCGACATAAATGTCTTCTTTTGAGAAGTGTCTGTTAATATCCTTCACCTTCTTTTTAATGGGGTTGTTTGTTTCCTGTAAATTTGTTTAAGTTATTTGTAGATTCTTGATATTAGCCCTTTGTCAGATGGATAGATTGCAAAAATGTTCTTCCATTCTGCAGGTTGCCTGTTCACTCTGATGATAGTTTCTTTTGCTATGGAGAAGCTCTTTGGTTTAATTTGATCCCATTTGTCAATGTTTGCTTTTGTTGCCATTGCTTTTGTTGTTTTAGTCATGAAGTCTATGCCCATGCCTATGTCCTGAATGGTATTGCCTGGGTTTTCTTCTAGGGATTTTATGGTTTTAGGTCTTACGTTTAAGTCTTTAATCCATCTTGAGTTAATTTTTGTATAAGGTGTAAGGGAGGGGTCCACCATGATCAAGTCAGCTTCATCCCTGGGATGCAAGGCTGGTTCAGCATACACAAATCAATAAACATAATCCATCACATAAACAGAACCAATGACAAAAACCAAATGATTATCTCAATAGATGCAGAAAAGGCCTTTGATAAAATTCAACACCCCTTCATGCCAAAAACTCTTAATAAACTAGGTATTGATGTAACATATCTCAAAATAATAAGAGCTATTTATGGCAAACCCACAGCCAATATCATACTCAATGGACAAAAGCTGGAAGCATTCCCTTTGAAAACCAGCACAAGACAAGGATACCCTCTCTTGCCACTTCTATTCAACACAGTATTGGAAGTTGTGGCCAGGGCAATCATGCAAGAGAAAGGTATTCAAATAGGAAAAGAGGAAGTAAAAATGTCTCTGTTTGCAGATGACACGGTTGTATATTTAGAAAACCCCATAGTCTCAGCCCAAAATCTCCTTTAGCTGATAAGGCAACTTCAACAAAATCTCAGGATACAAAATCAATGTGTAAAAATCACAAGCATTCCTATACATCAATAATAGATAAACAGAGAGCCAAATCGTGAGTGCACTCCCATTCACAATTGCTACAAAGAGAATAAAATACCTAGGAATACAACTTACAAGGTGTATGAAGGACCGCTTCAAGGAGAACTAGAAACCACTGCTCAAGGAAATAAGAGACACAAAAAAATGAAAAAACATTCCATGCGCACCAATAGGAAGAATCAATATCGTGAAAATGGCCATATTGCCCAAAGTAGTTTATAGATTCAATGCTATTCCCATCAAGCTACCATTGACTTTCTTCATATAATTACAAAAAACTACTTTAAATTTTATATGGAACCAAAAATAAAAAAAGCCCATATAGCCAAGACAATCCTAAGCAAAAAGAACAAAGCTGGTGGCATCACGCTACCTGACTTCAAACTATGCTACAAGGCTACAGTAACCAAAACAGCATGGTACTGGTATCAAAACAGACATATAGACCAATGGAACAGAACAGAAGCCTCAGAAATAATGCCATACATCTACAACCATCTGATCTTTGACAAATCTGACAAAAACAAGCAATGGGGAAAGGATTCCCTATTTAATAAATGATGTTGGGAAAACTGGCTAGCCATATGCAGGAAACTGTTCCTATCTTTTAATACAGAATCTTTCTAACTCTTAATCAGAAGGAAATCATAAAAATGCAAATTTGTCATTGCTTCATGTTTTTAGTAAATTCAACATTTGGAAGTCATCTAAGTGCCCACAATTAGGACTAAATAACTACAGTATAAATATTCATAAAATTAAATAAAACATAAAATTTTATACTTACATTAAATCACAAGGCTCATATAAATGTATGTTACAATGTTTTATGTGATTATTTAGAAGTGAGGTAGATTTATGGATGAAAAGAGCAGGAGGTGGAGAAAATGTTTAGCAATATTTGATTACATAGTGCAAAGGTGATAGATAATTTTTATACTGTCTCACCTGTATATGCTAAGCTTTCGATAATTAACATAGATGGATTTTTGTAATAAGAAAAGTACTATATAAAGTTTTACTTAGATGGATTTTTGTAATAAGAAAAGTACTATATAAAGTTTTACTAGTTACATGAATCACTCAGAATCGACAATAAATCAAAGAAATAAGTATGAGAGAGACTAAGCAGACAAACTACAGTTAGAAATCTAAGCTCAGTATGAGACTGAGGTTAAAATGACTGCTGGAATGGTGGAAACAAAAATAAAGAATTTAGAAAAAATGAGCAGATTTGAGAACAAAACAAGGTATTATAAAATAGCTGGGTTATACTTGACAGAAGGGAATTGAGGTGTAAGTTGGGTGACTGGAAAGAAACGTAAAACTTAGTTTTTTGGAATTGACAAATATTTAAGAATAGCACCCAGATCTAGGATGTTGAAATGAAATCATCTGGCAGCATTCTGTTAATTTTCAATTTCTTACCATTAATGTAGGGGAAGTAGACATCATTTAAAAATCTGTTTTCAAGATATCATTTTTTAAGTATTTCAGCAGTATAAGAAAGAATTAGACATGCATGTGATATGATTTTATAACTGAGTACTGAGGCATGTGGACAATAGAAAGTACTTATTCAATAAACAAATGAATAAATTAATAGATTCATTAATCAATAAGATAATAATGTTTTTGTTTATGATACCAGTGTTTATATAGCTACAGAATTTTGCTCCTACAGTGGGAGATTACATCAAAACAATTTCTTAAAGTTCAGTGGTTTTAAAAATATTTTCACAAACTATAGGATGTCTTTAAAAATTGTTTAAATTTCTAAGCTATTGTGTAAAAAGTGAAGGCCATTATATGGAAAATTAAAAATATATAAAATTTTCAATCTCTTTAATGAAATTGTCAGCTCAATTTATAATTTATTTCACATTATCCGAAATGATCTCGAAATTTCCTTTAGTAAAGATTTTATAAGCTGATCTAGATAGCTAAATGTCATTTGTAATGTGATGCTTGATGATTCCGATGAAAATTACACGATTTCTTGAAAGTACAAAATCTTCAGTGACACTTTTCTCTATACCTTATGCTTAATCTTGAACACCATGAAAAAGCCATTTTCTTTTTATTTAACCTAAGATTGAATTAGCAATTGCAATTTATTCCTAATATTACACCTTACAAACCATGAGATAAAAGAGAATTAATCTTTTCACTATAAAAGTAATGGCTACCAATACTGCTTGGTAATTTCATTTTAGTTTTTTAAGTGCAAAATTATTTTACTTAAGAAAAGTCATAAATGGCCCTAAAGTGTAACCTTTAAGTGAGTACTGCACTATGTGCCTATAACAATCATTTACATTTTTAATTGCTTCCAGACCAAATATATTTTTTGATAAAATGCAGCAAAGTTGATATTGAAAGAAATATTTCATAAATCACACTCTGTTGTAAACTTATTATCATTTCAGATTAATCACAAAATTTCCCAAAAAGTGAATTAAATCTATAATAAATGGTCTTTGTGCTGTAAGTGACTCAATGACATAAATTTAAACTTTTAAATGCTGTAAGTCTCATGGACAACTGTCCTTAAAGTGAATGGTAAGCAGTTTCAAAGTATTAGCATCATCTAAAAGTGTCCTAAATATTCAAATTATGCAGGCGTCCCCTACATAATCTATGGAGGATACAATTAAAATCTGTATGTCCTCTTAAGCTTTGTGTGTGTGTGTGTGTGTGTGTGTGTGTGTGTGTTTGTGTATGTGTATATCTGACAAGTGTGTATTTATTTTTTATTGAATATGAGGGAATGATTTAAGAGCTGCAACTCAACCCTTGGCATAGGATGACATTCACCTGTTCGCACTCTCAGGCTTCACACAAAGAAGGCAAACTGATGCAAGAACAGAAAGGCTAGAGGCGAGGGACAACCTGCTGGTGAGACTGTATTACACTTCTTTAAAAAAAAATTTTTGCCTGTAACGCCATCAATTGTGAAGTTATTATGAAAAAGGAAAAATATGACTAATATCTTTTAAGTAACCAAATGGAATGATCTACTATTCCGTTAAACTTCTTATCTGTTAGCCTTTTGGGGCTTATAATAAAATATATTTGTCATATATATTTGTATGCTTCTAACCTATCCAAAGTGTAACGTTTCATATTTAAACTTTTACAATAATCATGTTTATTATTATTATTATTTTTTTGAGACGAAGTTTCACTCTTGTTGTCCAGGCTGGAGTGCAATGGTGCGATCTCCGCTCACTGCAACCTCTGCCCCCTGGGTTCAAGTGATTCTCCTGGCTCAGCCCCCTGAGTAGCTGGGATTACAGACATGTGCCACCACGCCCAGCTAATTTTGTATTTTCAGTAGAGACAGGGTTTCTCCATGTTGGTCAGGCTGGTCTTGAACTCCTGACCTCAGGTGATCCACAGGCCTCAGCCTCCCAAAGTGCTGGGATTACAGGCATGAGCCCCGTGCCCAGCCTATTTTATGTTTTTTACTTGTTGACTTAGAAGCAGAATCAGAAGGTATGGCTTATATAGCAGCAGCAGGGAGAGTTAACCATTCTTGGTTCCCAGTATCATCTATGTAACTGGTGGTAATTTATTTTCCTTCACAATTAAAATTATCTCAGCTCACAAATATGTTTAAAGTATTTGCCAGAAGGAGATTATTTATTCAAGTCCAAAATAATCTCATATTTCAATGATGATAAATTTCACAGTTTATAAACTATAGGACCAAACTTATATAGAAATTTGCCATCAGCGTCATTATCAAGATCAGCCTAAACAGAGAAAAATGCCAAAATCAGTGTTTTTGAAAAATAAGCTATTTACCGAGGTAAGCTTATCAACCATCATGCACCTGAAGGATCCAGGCTCCACACTTTGTATTATTGTCTTCCCATGTGTAGATTCCAAGGTCTCCACGAGATTGAAAGGGAAGGAAGTAGGAGGCACACTAGATCTTAACAACCTTCACCCAGAGCTACACGCCTTCCCTTTGCTCACAGTCTTTTAGCAAGAACTTAGCCACGTGATCCCAAGTTAATTATAAGAGATAAATTAAATAAAATACATCTACACAAAAACCTAAGGGGTTTTGATAAGAATAAGGTGGCTCTGCAGTGAAGGCTGAAAAAGAAAACAGTGACAAGTTTTATTCAGGAAGAATGCCAAAATAATTTTTCAACAAATGTTTTTTTACACAATACTATCTGAAATTATTTACATTAAATTTGTTTGTAAATGGAAGGAAAACACTATTACATTTTATTTCATTCTTTAAGGCTACACGTTTTTCTCACATTTCAATATATATGAAGTTGGAATTGACCTTACAATCACTTAGTGGCTGTTGATAGGCATTATGTAATTGTTATTGTCTGCTTGAATACACATAAACTTGCAAAATAGGTGTCACAATATTGATAAGAAACCTCAGAGTCAGTAATTAAGCCCTCTTTTAAGAATTTTGATTCTTAAAATTTAAGACATCTTAAGATAATATTAGGTAAAAATATAAATATCAACAACAATCAAAAATTGATTCAAAAGAATTTAATTATCAACAGAAAGATTTTTAGAAATACATTAACTGTATTTCATTCATCATATCTTTCTTAGTCATCTCAAGAGTGATATGTAATTTTATAAGTCTCTAAGAGTGAAATGGATTTTTCACGAAATGTGCAATTATTAATTATAAAAAATTATATCATGATCCTATTGGAAGTATCTATGTTTCCTTCATTCATGATGCATAAAATACTGGTTTGTTGTAGAATAGCAAAATCAGAAATTTGAGGAAATGTGATATAAAAAATTAATTAAATTATTTTAAATAATTATTTCTCCTTAGACATAATGACAATGAAATGAGTAAAACTAGCTTCTTTTAATACAAGACTTTAATTTTTTCACAAAAAGTCATTCATGCATTTGAGCTAGGAATGAGTAAAATATTCCAAAAAGTCATTTGTATGTAGAAATATTAATATTACACATTATTCAGTAAAACCTTTTATGCTTTTATAATTACCACTTTCTAACAATTTAAAATGAAATTTCAGAAGTTTTATCATAGGGCAGTGACAATAGAGTTTTGTTACCTAAAGATGAGTTAGTACACTGTTGCTATACAAAATTTTGAAATACAACTTAAAGTCCAAATATCCCAATCAATATCACAGATTATACTTTTTAAACATATTTGGCACAAATCACAATGGACTTAGTAATATTAATGCCACAAGACTTTCCAGTTAAATAGTTTCATATATATACATATATGTTGATTGATAACCATGAACTCATTCAAAGCTCAGGGCACAGCTGAATGATGTCAAGTATTTGGCAACTATGCAGATCAGTCACAGTAATACCTCATTGCTCTGGAGACAATGACAGGACTTGATGTCGAATTTGACAGGTTCGCTGACATAGACTGAATTTCACTGCAGTCACACTAGGCTGTAAACGAAACTGTAGTCCTTGAGGAGGGGAAGTGAGTCGTGATACCAGGTACTGCACAGACAAACAATGAGTAGTTACAGCTTAAAGTCAACATGCTTTATTCCTGCCATAATCTTCTTTAAATTGCATTTGTCCTAAATATCCCACTACTTCAAACAAATAAAAACAACCCAAAATATGTTTCCTTACTGCCATTAATTCTATGAGGGGAAGAAAGGATGTGTATACAATTCCCCTGCCCTCATGCCGCTTGAGGAAATGTATGTACCCTGTCCTCTCTCACACTGACTCCACAGTCTTGGCTTTTGTACTCACGACCCCACTGGGAAGCGATACACATGCAATAAACCATTCCACTGAATAGAGCTTTATGCTCCTATGAGCGATGCTGAAAGAAGACACTTGAGACTTTATAGAAGAGATTCCAAAGCATGATTCCTAAGAAAGCTTGACTTTGAGTTCATCCTTAACTGATGTGGGGACTGGAAGAAGAGTAAAGACAGGAGGATTTTAACAGACAGGAAATCAAATGAAGTCATGAGAGTATGAAAAACTATGGTAGTTTATGTGTACAAGAGTGACTTCCTCTAAAAGGAGTTGTTGGTAACTTAAAACTGCAAGTCAGAAAATTAGGGAGTGATAAAATCGAGTCAGCACAGTGATAAAAACTATCAAGGCTTTGAAAGGCTGAATTACAAACCTCAGCAATATTTACTATATAGAGTCAATTAATATTTTAAAGCTGCAGAGTGACACAATAAGAAATCCTACATTTCAGGAAAAATCAGTTCTCGGGTAAGTCAAAAGACAATTACGAAGGGATCATTGGAAAGCCCGTGTTCCAGTCTGCCTCAGAATGAATGCAATGGTGCAGGCCAATACAGTGTCAGTAAGAATAGACAGAAAGGGACAGATGTAAAAGACATTTCAAAGGATGAGTATGATGTGATATTTATTTTTATAAAAGTAGAAAGAGTGATATTTTAAGATTTTAAGTTACATTTTAGTATAATAAACAAGACAGGCCATGAGAAATATCATATAATGAAAAAACACATTTCACATAGAATCTCATTTTTGCTATGACTAAATAGAAATTTATCAAGCAAGTAGAAAGAGTGATATGTTAAAATTTTAAGTTACATTTTGGTACGATAAATAAGAGCAGGGCTTGAGAAGTATTGTATAATGGAAAAACACATTTCACATACAATCCCGTTTTTGTTATGACTAAATAGAAATTGTCAAACTAGTAGCCATGGTAGTAAAGACTGTCCTGTGAAATGTTGAAAAAACATCAAAGTCATTTACCCTTGTCTCATTTCCTTCCACTACATTATATTCAAGATGATAAAACCCTTGCATTACGATGGCTGTGTGGCTGATTGATGAATGCAAATATAGTGACTCTTCACATTTTGCAAAAAAAAAAAAAAAAAAATTCCAAGAAGGTGAGCTATTTTTCAATATGCCACGAGAGTCTGCAAGGCTGTGCCACATAGCTTTACTGAATATCAGGTCTCAGTTGATATTTTCTTGCTTCTCACTCCTAGTTTTATGGATCAATCTTCCTGAAAATTACAAAAATAAGACTTGCTTTTCTTTGACTTACCCATAGCAAAACTTACCTCATCAAAAGTGGGAGATGTATTGCTTATGATCCCAATTGCTTCGTAGTTGTAAAGCAAATGTTAATAAAACAAGAAACACATTTTTGTCCTTGGCAGGTACTCAGGAGAACAAAATTGCTTTTGCTATTAGAAGACTGCTTTTTATTCCTTCAGCTCTTGTAAGTGAGATTTTAGGAGAACTTTACAAAAAATTAACCTTTCAATTCATCTTTCAACATCTTACTGTCTGTTCTATTTATCTGATTTATTTTTATTTGTTACTGATCTATTTGGGAATAAACATTTAGTTAAATAAATTTTGGCAAGAAAAAACTATACTTGAATTCTAGGCATTGTCTGAAGAGGGAATTTATTGATAATTGTAATGTAAGGTGAAACAAATGCTGTTAAAAGTAATTTATGGTGATAGTGGTAAATGCACATTCCACAAGCTTCACAAAATGGCGGATTTTTGTATTTTTTTAGTAGAGAAGGGGTTTCACCATGTTGGCCAGGCTGGTCTCAAACTCCTGACCTCAAGTGATCCACCCTCCTCGGCCTCCCAAAGTGCTTGGGATTACAGGCATGAGCCACTTGCGCCCGACCAACTATATTATTTATACTTTGAAAATTGGCTCTTATTTAAAGTGTAAGATGAAACTATACTTGAGGACAGAAATGGAAACATTTCAGTCATATTATAATAACTCAATGACTCTGCCTCAGTGTTTTTACCTGAATAAATAGGTGTTTTGTGTGTGTGTATGTTTTTTAATTTCCTGGTTCCCAAATTCTCATAAATCTTTAAAATTGTAACTGTGGTAGTGATATACTGTGTCTTTTTTTACAATTATTTATTTCCCAACCTTCCTGTAGACGAAGGACACTTTTTCATCCCATTGAAAGAGGCTTGGGACAAATGTAATAGAAATTTTATTTCAATTTTATGTTATTATTTGTAGTGAAATCCAAAAGTTACTTTGATACCGAATTATTTCCACTTTCCCCGTGGTGAAAGTGCCCCACTTCTTAACTATAATCCCCACAAGAGAATTACAATGTAGTGTAATCTTCCATGACAAAAGTATGCATACTGAAAAAAAAAGAAATGCCCAGCTCTATGTGTGACTTCCTGACTGTATTGCTTTATCTTAGCCACTGATGTGGTCCCCGCTTATCACAATGTATCTCCATGATATAACCTCACTTTAGCCCTAATACTTCAGAAATAGATGTTTTTCTAAAAAATGTATTATTCATAATAATGAAGATGTGGAAGCAACTCAAATGTCCATCAACTGATAAATGGATAAAGAAAATATACATACATATAATATCTTTCCATCTTAAAAAAAGAAATGTTTTCCGATGTGAAAACATCAATAAGTCTTACAGATGTCATTCTAAGTGAAATAACTGAATTGCAGAAGAAAAATTGCTACACAATTCCACTTTAATGAAGTGTCTAAAATGGACAAACTCATGCAAGCATAAAGTAGAATGGTGTTTGCCAGGGGTTGGGGGAGAGAGAATTGGGGGTGTTGCTGTTTGTGGGTATAAAGTTTCTGTTATACACATTAAAGTTCTAGAAATCTGCTATACCACATGTGCTCATGGTGTACAGTATACTTAAACATTTGTTAAGGGATCAGATCTCATTTTATGTGTTTTTTCACTATAATAAAAATAAATTATAAAATAAAAAAAGACAAGAGAAAAAATATACAATAAAACATTAACAAGAGTAAAACAAAAGCTTCACAGTAGTAAAAACTTGACAAATGAAACTTAGCAGTTTATTTGAGCAAAGGAAAGATGTATGAATTCGGCAGCACTTAAAAGCAGTAAATGTTCAATGAGGTCCACCAAGCAACCTGGGCCAGCAGTATTTACAGACAGAAAATAGAAGTGACACACAAATTAGCCTGATTGGTTGGTTACACCTTGTGTTTTCCTTATTTGGACATGTCTAGGCAGTTGCCAGTCTGTGATTGGCTGAAAGCTCAGCTACTATAATTGGCCAAGATTTTCTTACTTTTATAAAAATATACCCTCAAGTTAGGTTACAGTTTGCTACATGTGGAGTGAGCTTTTGATCAAATTTAATTTATTTACAAAAGGAATGCTGACAAATCTTAACTGTAAAGCTATCAGTCAGTGAAATATGCCTAATGAAGTTAAGGTTTTTTTTTTTTTTTCGAAAGCTTTTTCACATGTACTCTGAATGACAGATAACCTTATATGTAACGTACTTAATCTTTAAAGTTATTTAATCTGTCACAAGCTTTCTAAAATGCTGTAAATATAAGAGCACATGAAATCAGAGAGAACAATTGAATGAATAACTATGTGAGCTTTATAGGCATATTTCCACTATTGCATACCTGATTAGACACTAGTCACAATTTTTCTCTTAAATAAAAAGAAATGTGAACTCCCTTTCACTCTGAAATTTGAAAATACGAAGATTTCTATCTATATTTATAGACATCTATTAAAAAAACTTACCCTCTATGAAAATCGTAAAAAATACTGTAAAAAATTCTGTGATGTTTTAGTAAGTAAATTTAAATCACATTTACAACAAAATAAATATAATTAAATTTTAGTTATGTAAAAACCTACATTTTATAATAAATTTTGACCTGGTTATGCTAAACATCCATGATAATTATTCCTACAAATGTAGTTTTCTTCATAGATGTTTGAACTATAATCTGTCATCTGAATCTGATTTTTTAAAATTTAAAAAGTATCTGGAAATCTACTTAAAATAATCTAGAAATAAATTTCAGCCATGCAAAACCATTTTAAGCAGTTTAAATATATTAGTTTATTTCCTCAAATTTAGTAGAGTTAAGTGTACCTCTTTGTCTTATGCACTAAATATATTTTGACTTTACCATCTGTTTATTATTGGAAATCTCTTTTTTTTACTTTCTCTTAAAAAAGCCACATCATTTTACATTTTATTTATATCTCTCTGATTGCCTTGTACAAACATAAAAGTATAGATAATGTGGTTGAAAGCATAAAATTTTAAAAACAGAATATAGCATGCTTACCAACATATAAGTTAGGGAATTCAAGTACATACTAAATCCCATCATTACCAAATCGCTCTAGGTCTTTTCTAGTACCAAATTTCAGAAAACAGTAAGCTGCATTCCTTCTTCAGTTCCAAGGTTCCCAAAGAGAACGAAAAGTATCTCTCTTTTTCGTCTCTTCACTATCACTCTCCATCTATTTAAGGAAGAGAAGTAGAAGTCTCATAAGATCAGAGAGAAAAGTCATAATCAGCATATAATGACCTTTCTTTTTGTCAGACTGTCTCACACATGGTGGGTCACCTTTGATAACTTGCTATCTTTCACTTAACAGTAAGAAGCCCAGTCCTGACAATTTTTCTCACCCACTCTTTGATTTTTATAATGACTTTGCTAACTCTACTGTTAGAGTATGCCCTTTAATTTTAAAGTTCAGTCTTTATGTATACTCTCTTTTACATTAAAAATATAGTAAATTAATACTATTGCAACTATGTACCGGACTTAAATGGTCTGGTGTGGGTGAAGATGCATCAGATTCAGAGGGATTGTCTATTAACACCTTCCAGTGGAAAAGTCCTAGCCATGTACATACCCCTCCTTATAAAAGGTTACAGTGAAAAAGAAAGAAAATTGCATTTCCTGCCATCTCAACGGGTGCTAATTGAGAGGCTTTATTTGAATAGTTTGCTCATGGAGAAAGCTTAAATACATTAGCCTTGTGGAGTTTATGGATGAAATTAAAAAGCAAGATATGACAAAGGGGATAAGATTCTGTCTTGTAAGTCTTCCGGCTCCGAGAATTCTTTAATAAATGGTTTATTTTAATGAGATTGAACTCAGAAATAATTATGGAGGACCCTACTGCCTCTTCTGATTCAGACTTTATCTTAATAGCATAAAAGAGTTAACACTTGCAGTAAGTTTTCCAAAATAAAATATTTACCAAATAATAGATACACTTAAGGGTAATTTGCAAAAAGGCAATTGGCCTGAAAGTAGGTTCTATCTAACAATTTACAATAGATAATTTCAAGAATAGTTATAATCAGCACGAAAGTAAAAGGCAGAGGTATTAGAAGGAAAATTACTCATTTCACATTTATAAATATCCAAAGGAAAAATGCCCTCTCCAGTAGATTTTAAAAGAGGATATACTCAGTAGGCATATATTCTTACTGTAAAGGTGCAGGTATTCTGTATGTAGTTAGCTGGTTGTCATTGAGATACGTAAAATAAAAAAGTCCTCTCCTCTGAGTTCATACTTACCAACAACTTATTGATTAAAACTTAACTTTCAAGATAGATTTCTTAGAGTGGCAAAAAAAATGCTTATAATTAAAGATGCATGTATCATGACATTTGCATTGATATTTACAAGGTAAAATTTAAATTATGGCATTTTAATCAGTCTTTGTGAGTGTTGATAATATGAGCCAGTTCCTATAAGAATAATACCCTGTGGCTGGGCACGGAGGCTCACACCTGTAATCCCAGAACTTTGGGAGGCCCAGGTGGGCTGATCACAAGGTCAGGAGTTCGAGACTAGCCCAACCAACATTGCGAAACCCCGTCTCTACTAAAAATACAAAAATTAGCCTGGCATGGTGGCATGCACCTGTAGTCCCAGCTACTCGGGAGGCTGAGGCAGGAGAACCACTTGAAGCCAGGAGGCGGGGTTGCAGTGAGCCAAGATTGTGACACTGCACTCCAGCGTGGGTGACAGAGGGAGACTCCATCTCAAAAAGTATATAAATAAATAAATAAATAATAATAACCTAGCTTGGAAACTGAAAACTTAACTGGTGGACAGTAGTGGCTTCATTTAAATAATGCCTCTGAAGTTTTCCTAGAACATTTAGCCAGCCTTCTTCAAGTAAGAATAATCCTATTTCATAACCCCTTTAATCTTTAATACCTACATTTTATAGGGAAGAAGCTATTTGAAAATGGTCCTAAAACCGAGAATACTTTATGTAACATAAGTGAAATATCTTCCAAATACTTTGTTTTTACAGAAGATTGTTACAAACTGACTTCTTATTTCCACATGGTTGATGGAATATTCATTACACCAGGTACACCTAAATATATGTATGTATGTGTATATACAGACATACAAAATATGTTGCAAGTGGCAGGAAAAGTTGACACTGAAGCATTGACATGAGTTGAGCCTCAGTCAAAGGATATAAGGTTACATGAGCTATTTTAAAGAGAGTTTTTTAATAATCATGGAAGGCATTTCAATTTGAATGTAGTAGTAGTGGGAACGGAACCCACTGTGTGAGAAAGAAAAAAGAACGTGTGTACTGTACACATTTCCTCCTTGACTCATCAGATCTTAGTTGTTAGTGTCTAATTGCTTTCCTCTTAATTCGTGTAAACCATTCAGTATGTGAAAGCACACATAATTCCTACATTGGATGTAATTTTAGGTGGATTCGTAGTATAGCCTAAGTTGATTTTAGATTTTCATTTGTTTTCTGCTCCATCACATTATTCAGGGAGATTATCTGCTGAGAGAACAGCTTGGATACTCATCAAAGAAAAACCTATTGAAATTTTAATTAAAATACTTATCGCTGACCAGTGATGATCAAAGAACAATTTCAGATAAGTCTTGGGAGTTTCTCCAACCTCATTCCCACATACAAATAGTTATAAAATTTAACTTCTTCACAACATAACCATAACCTGGTATCAGATCATGGCTGTGACTTGCATCCCTTGCTTCATTCTGACCTGGATTCATAATCTTTTCTTACTATTTTTAAATTGTTTTTATTACCTTGCAAATAAGGGCACACTTCCAGGGTTAGGTAATTTTTGGACTCAAAGTTCTGGTTTTAACTCAGCTTTATCTCTCCCAGAGCTAAAACATCTGGGTTTATTTTTTTTTCTGTTCTTCCCTCTATATCACTTCCTTTCCCTCATCAATTTTTATTTTAATTTCTCTTTTACAAGTACCAACATTTTACAATCAACTTTATCAACATTGGCTGGTTTAAAATCCTGGCTCTTAAATGTCAGGGCTTGTGAAACTTGCTTGGAGAAGACCTAGCTCAATAAAATTATATCAGTGTTTAATAAATGTGACATGACAATGATAAAAATTCAAAGGGCAAGTTTTTTCCCACAGTAACGTCAGTGCTTTGCTTTGCTAGCAAGCAAGCAGAGAAGATTGTATTTTACCATTAATTTTCATGTACATGAGGCCTTAGTTTGTTCTGGCAAAATATCATTACAGTTTAAATTACGGTCCCTTCAATTTCAGTAAGAACAGCAGAACAGACTTACCAATGTTTAATTATTCACCTTTGCAATGAGGAATTTTTGTTTTGCTTGTAGATGGCAGGAGGTTTGCTGGATAGATGCTCAGTTCCAGAGAAGCTGTTTGCTAACACTGATCACAGCTTGTCAGTAGATGTTAGCAAGGGGAAGGGCAGAGAGGAATACACACAGAGATAATAAGTGTGGTTGTCAAAACATCTGTCATGTATGAAGCAATGTCAATAAGAAAAGTGTTTTATAGTGATCTCAATGCATAACACACCTAATTTTATTTATGCATTATTTTTAGAATTTTTTGAGAGCAGAAATGAGTTCCTCAGATAGCTTATCAAATTGTGAGAGTGCAATGCATTCTTAGAATCAGATGGAAACTAATATATTTCCATTATTTTACTTGAAAAATTGTATCATGTTAATAGTAGTAATATAGTTTGGAAATCATACTAGCCTGGGGGCATTTTGTAATAGAAAGGAAAATAACAACATTAGAAGCTTTGGCATTCTCTTCTGTCCATGGTTTCTCATGTCCCCTGTTTTTCTGCTCTCAGTTCTGTTGACCTTGCTCTTTGGGAGAGTTCAATCCCTAGCAATATAGAGTAAATGATTTAAATGAAATTGAAAAGAATCAAGCACATACACTTGGCCTTCAACTTTTTTTTTCTTTTTTTTGAGCCTGAATCTTACTCTGTTACCGAGGCTGGAGTGCAGTGGTGCAATCTCAGCTCACTGCAACCTCTGCCTCCCAGGTTCAAGCAATTCCCCTGCCTCGGCCTCCGAGTAGCTGGGATTATAGGCATGTGCCACCACACCCCGACTAATTTTTTTTTTTTTGTATTTTTAGTAGAGACAGGGTTTCACCATGTTGGCCAGACTAGGTCTCGAACTCCTGACCTAGTTGATCCGCCCGCCTCGGCCTCTCAAAGTGCTGGGATTACAAGGGTGAGCCAGTGCGCCTGGCAGCCTTCAACTTTCTTAACGCTCATTGCAGTACAGGACTGTATTGATTATCATTTACTCTTGGTTGTCTTTATTTTATTTTCCTACTTTCTGATGTCTTTTTCTGCCCCTGTTATTGGCTTTTTTTTCTCCTCTTTTTCCCTTTAGATGTTTCCTAATGTCCCGTCTTTGAGGCTTTTCTTTTTCCCCTTATTCCATTAGTGATAAAGTCGGCCTTGCAATTTGACCAATTATCTCTAAGCTCATGAAATACAAATCTGCCTGTGTCATTTCTCACCCAGGAAGAATATCAAAATCAGATGTTTCTAGGAGGCTGAGGCTGATTTTGTGAGAGTCTCTTATCAGGATTTGTGTTTGTCTTCTGAAGAGAATGAAAATTTATTTTTAAGTGTTCCTTGTGAGCGATGTGTTGATAGGCCAAGACCATTTAACAATTTTCAGGCAGAGCATATATCAATAACAGCAGACATTATTTTTATTGGTTATGGCCTATGTATACAGAATGATGGTATTTTTAGAGTGGAAAGATAATTAAGAAATCATGTAATGTGAATATCTCTTTTAAAATATTTTATCTAAAACTAGTTGAATTTTTTATCTTTATATGTGGCTTAAGTTTTATTTTGTTTTTCTAGTCTTTCAAAAGATTATCACTTTTTTAAGCGATCGAAAAGTGATTTAAGAATTGCATATTCTTGGAACGTTCTTGTCGATGAGAACATGTCGAAATAATGAAATTTTCATGGCTATTTTGATCTTTAAACCAATCCTCATTTTTCTTATTTCTGATTTCAGAATTTTATCCTGAAACATTTCAAATATTTTTTTTCTCTAACATTACTGTGTTTGTTTTCTCCTTCTGTGATACATGCATGCTGAATCTCCATCTTATGTCTCTAATAGTTAATATTTTGTTTTTAATCTTTGGGTTTGTCATAATCAACTAGATTATACTACTGTAACAAACCTGAAAATTTCAGTAGTTTAAATAACTCGCTTTCCTTATTGGGTTCTAGAATCTTCTATTTAATTTCTCTAATGGCTTGCCATTATCTTTCCTGAATGCTTGAATTTAGGATTTGAATTATTTAATATATAGGATAGCAATTTTCTGATGAGTATTGTTTTGTCCTTATTTTTTCTTATAGTATCTTTGTAATCAGTAGGGGATATGCTCTTTCATTATTATTCATAAGGAATTGGGCCAGAATTTTCTGGATCAGCTAATCAAAGGAAGTTACCAAATGTGTAAAGACAAGTCATGAGAGTCTACAAGACTTCACAACAAAAGTCCCCCTTGTTTGAAGAACTGAGATTCTAGATAATTGCATGTAATGTTGAAGTGTAGTAGTTTTTGTCTTGCTAAATACCATCTACATGGATAAACTCATAAAATTATCAAAAAAGTATGCTATTAAGTAGCTAGAGTCTGAATACTCTGCCACTAAGTAGAGTGTGCTTTTGGATGAGCTACATAACTCTATATACCTAATTAAGGGTATCAGTGGAACATAATTCTGAGGTTTGTAACTGTAAAGAAACTAAAATGGCATGCTTGGTTAGCACTCAGCAAAGAGTTGCTATTTTTCTTACGAGTATGTACAAAACTTATTTTGTTTATTTAATTTTAATGGGTTTGCTTAATATCAAGAAAAGTTATTGGTATACTACTTTTAGTCTCATAACTTTTAAAACACCATTTTTTTTTTTTCAAATTTCTAGGTAAGATACTATATCACTGCAAAGAGATGAACCTGAGCATCAGTTTCTGACTGGCTTGGGACTGACCCAGGGTGTTCTTGCCAAATAGGATGACAACAAGCTGGCTAGGCATTTGGCTTTTCTTTACCTGGAGGGATGTTCAGTAACTGACCCTTTAGCAAGTAAGAGGGGCTTCACACGAATTCAATCAACATCTCCATACAGTGCTCTGGCATTTTCCAATACTTGTCCTAATAGCTCTGTTTGCTGCCTGTGATTTTTTTTCTCTAATTCAAGTTTATTCCTATGTTTATGTCATAAAAAATATACAATTAGGTAGGGCTCTTCCTCTTTATTTCAAAACCAGACCATACTGTGTTCAGCTATATCCAGGTCTAAGCAAACTCTCTTTTGATGACTAGCAAGTGACTGCAGGTCACCTTCTATTGGCAAGCACCAGACTGCACCAAGTCTTGCGTATAAGCTGCCCCTGGGCCCATTAAACAACAGTCATCTGAACATGTTTGTTCTTGACTATAGAAAATTTCAATGTTTCTTTATTCAATATTATGTTTATTTCATTACTAGTATTTTCAGTAAATGTTAAATGATAAAGTTAACTTGAAAGCAAGCTCATAGTCAATTTATGCACAGGTACATACACACACAGCCCTTTCCAAAAGGTAGCATCTGGTTCTGTTGACTACATGTTTAAAAAATTACTCTGCTATTTCAAATTTTAGTATTTGAATAAAGGGAGACTTGGAAGTTGTACTTTCCATTAATAAACTAGCACATTCTGGGTTCACAATGCAATATACAGAAAATCCTCTTTCCATAAGAAAATAAAAGCTATAAAATGATCAACTAACTGTCTATAACTACAATACAGGAAGTAAAAGCTGTAAAACAATAAGCTTTAGAACTACATATAAATAAAAATTGCAAGATTTTATTTATTTACATTGACTACATTTTATATTAAAATCCTTAGGGTCAGAATATATTTATTTGAATATTAAATTTAATGTTTAAAATAATGTATTAAAGCCAAAAAATAGGCTAAAAATGAATAAATTTATTTGAGCTTTAAATATGTTTGAAGTCTTAAATCCTGTTCTCTGCCCAATTGCTTCCATTATTACTATTATTTTCCCCTTGGGTGAACTATTTCAGAAAGTATGCCATTGGGTTGTTTATGACATGAAGATATGAACCAGTTTATGAAGCACAGAGATATAGACCCCTTTATGGAGCACCAAAATGTGCTGTTATTTATTCTACGGTATAAATACATCATAGTACATAAAAGTTTAGAAGTGGCGATAGTCCAGAAATACTTTCTTCTTCACTTTCCTGATCTAGAGTTCCTTTATAATAATCTCATACCAGCAACCTCTTCATTGATCCTATTCTCAAAAGAAACTAATGACAGATGTATTGAGGAAATAAATAAAATATTAACCTCTACTTAAACAATGCATCCAACTATTTCTAATCATTTAAAAAATTCTGATCATATATCATTTCATTTAAAAATGCTTTAGCAACTCCAAATTCTATAACAGATTAAGAAAAAACATTCTCCTGGCAATCAAGTTATCATATTCATATTCCTAATCTGAAGATATGAAATTCAAAATGCTCCCAAATCCAAAACTTTTTGAGCACCAACATGACATCACAAGTCAAAATTCCACAGATAACCTCATGTGACAGGTTGTAGTCAAAACACAGTCAAAACTTTATTTCATGCACACAATTATTAAAATATTATATAAAATTATCTTCAGGTTATATGTATAAGGAGTACAGGAAACACAAAAGAATTTTGTGTTTAGACTTGGGTCCCACCCCAAAGATATCTCATTTATATATATATATATATATATATTCACACATACACACACACACACAAATATTACATATACAAATATATATGTATATACAAATATTATAAAATCTGAAAGAAGTAAAAATCTGAAACACTTCTGTTTTCAAGCATTTCAGGTAAGTATTCTTAACTTGTAGTATGTATGTTTATTCTATTTTTACCTCTCATCCCTAGATATTTTAGTCAAACCAAACTATATACTCATTCTAAACTCACCCCGGAATCTCCAACATCAAAGTTTTGTCTACATGGTTAAGCATCTCTAGAGACTATTTCACTCCCAAGTATGGTCTTCCGAATGCTACCCATTGTTCATATCACAGTTTGAACAGAATTTTCTACATGAAGTTATTCTGAGCATCCTCTAACAGATATACTTTTCCATGGACTCCACATAATATTTTGCTTCTCTATCATGTTATATATACACAATAAAAATTATAAAAGAAATTAGATGCCTTGAAAACTAAGCTAAATTTTCCTTACTTTTAAAAATTATAAAATTTATAAAAATTATAAATTTATAAAATATTGCAAAACAGATATTCAATAAATATACAATGATTAGATTGAGTTGAATTTAACTATAAACAAAAGAAACTATTAATAATTATTGAAATAGTTATATATGTCATTATTAGTTTGAAAGGAAAATAAACCTTGGGATCCCAAAATCACTAATCTAAAGGAAAAAGTCAAGCTGGGAACTGTTTAGGGCAAACCTGCTTCCCATTCTGCTCAAAGTCATCCTTCTGCTCACTGAGATAAGGGCATATCTGATTGCCTTCTTTTGAAAGGCTAACCAGAAACTCAAAAGAATGCAACCATTTGTCTCTTACCTACCTATGTCCCAGAAGACCCCTCCCCATTTTGAGTTGTGCCACCTTTGCTTTGAGTTGTCCCACCTTTCTGGACCGAACCAATGTTCATCTTACCATATACTGATTGATGTCTCGTGTTTCCCTAAAATGTATAAATCAAGCTGTGCTCAGACATCTTGGACACATATTGTCAGGACCTCTTGCGGCTTTATCATGCCTGTTAATGGGCCCATGTCCTTAATTTTGGCAAAATAAACTTCCTAAACTGACTGAGACCTATCTCAGATATTCGGGGTTCACATTTTGACAACAACAAAAGAATTCTGGTGGAGGTGCCCCCCACCTTTGACAAATCTCCTATTGGTGCTTGGTACCAGCTTGAGCTATCTTTATGGCTCACACCAACAGGACAATTTGCTGAGACCTGGAAGCACCCCCTCCAGAGAATTCCTGATCTTACAAAATTTGGTCAAGATCTGAAGTTTATTTTGCTGTACAACTTATTTTTTTGGAGTTTTACTTGCTTCCAACACAAGGAAGGCAAGTTTTACTGCGTCCGTGATGATGGAAGGCAGAAAATTACGTTCTGGAGTTTGAACTCACTTCCAACAAAGAAAGCAAGTTTTAGGTTTTCTCCTTGCTTCTAGGATGATAGAGAGCAGTCTTCAGCCTGAAATCCATCCCAGGTAAGTAACTGAATTGGGGTTTGTCTTGGCTAAAGTTAAGATTAACAACCAGCTGGTTTTAATTTCTTTTTACCAGTAGAGCATTCAGTAATTGTATAAGTTGTGTGGTTGTTTGTTTTGCTTAACTGTTCTTGTTGTTGTTTGTTTCTGTTTTTGTTATTGTTTTGGTCTTTTTCTTATTGGATTTGACCAACTCTATCCAACTTGATCAAATCTGAAGGAAAGTTCCAAATTATGGGGAACAAGGCCTTTGAAGTGGCTAAATTCCAAAGAATAAATAAATAAATTAATTAATTAATTAAAAAATAAAGGTGATGTGTTAGGGGGAGCAAAAGGACCAGCAAAAGGAAAAAAAATAAAAAAGAAAGATTTTTTATTTTGACTACTTAAGGGGCTTCACTTATATAACAAGGCCAATTTTTGCTAGGTCAATTTTTGGCTGAAAGAGCAATGGCTATCACCCCACAATGCAGTTCCATAGCTAGGGTTCTACCATCTTTTTTTCACCACGACAGCCTGGGTTTCATTCCTAAATCAATCCGTTTCTGGTTTGCTATTTGGTACTTCTGAAGTAGCAGCAAATTGTCCTAGCTGATATATAGTAACGAGATTTTAAACGATTTTTTTTTCTTTTTTTAGACGGAATCTCGCTCTGTTGCCAGGCTGGAGTGCAATGGCGCGATCTCGGCTCACTGCAACCTCTGCCACCCAGGTTCAAGCAATTCTCCTGCCTCAGCCCCACAAGTAGCTGGGACTACAGGTGCACACCACCACACACAGCTAATTTTTGTATTTTTAGTAGAGATGGGTTTTCACCGTGTTGGTCAGGAAGGTCTCGATCTCTTGACCCAGTGATCCACCCACCTTGGCCTCCCAAATTGCTGGGATTACAGGCATAAGCCACATCGCCCGACCTAAAAATATTTTTTTAAAGGCACTCAATAGTTAAAAGTCAGCTTAATTAAAATCTAACATCCAAGATGTATGTGTGATTGTGTGCATATGTGTGTGTTTGTACTTAAAAGGCCTCATGTTTTTGTTTCTTTCTTTCCTAGGAACTTGTCTTTTTTGAGCAAAAGTTCTTTGTCTTCTCAGTTGACTGAATTCTGTTTTCTTCATACTTCTGCTGTCTCTCCTTCCTCTTGCACCCTCTGCTGCATGAGGGACCTAAAATAGTTTATGATAGCATAGGGTTCCTTAAAGAAATGGAAGAAATGGAGAAGACACCAGACTCCTTTCTGGGGAGAAAACTCTGTTTTTCCTTGTGGAACCCCAAATGTATAAACAGACAAGTTCATCTCAGTTCTGAAACTGCTTGCTTTTTCACTGTGTTACCTGGTTTTTTTTACCAAAATACCACAACAGAGGCTACTCGAGTTTTTAAGGAAGAGTTTAGACAGCTACAGATGTCTTGGTTTTAAAATAATTTTTAATATGCACTGTAAAAGCATCACATGATCTAGCCTCATAATAATTCTCCCTTTTTTGGCTGGGAGTGGTGGCTCACACCTGTAATTACAGCACTTTGGGAGGCCGAGGCGGGCAGATCCCAGGGTCAGGAGTTCAAGACCAGCCTGGCCAATATGGTGAAACCCCGTTTCTACTGAAAATACAAAAATTAGCCAAGTGTGGTGACACGCACCTATAGTTTCAGCTACTCTGGAGGCTGAGACAGAAGAATCGCTTGAATCCAGGAGGTGGGGGTTGCAGTGAGCCGAGATTGTGCCACTGCACTCCAGCCTGGCTCAAAAAATATATATACTACTACTAATAATAATCCTCCCTTTCTGGAGACCCAGGATTCTATGTGGGCTCTACCCAGAGTTCAGAGATGCAGTTAAAAGATTGGTAGTTCTGTCTAAATAAAATTGATCCCCTTATACAGTCCTATGATAGATTTCTCTAATTTTATGTTTCATTTGGCATACAACTTTAATCTCCCTCTCACACCACCAGACTTTTTCTGTCTGTACCTTGGGATGTAAATTTTGCTGTCTGATTTTTCACCTAAGAGTTGTTTCCTTCAAATACCAATTTAGGGCTATTTACCTGACAACTGCCAGGGTAATGAAACAGCTTATCAAGAGTTTGCAAGTTTAAGTTAGGGGAAAAAAGAAGGTTTTATGAATCTGTAAGATATACTACTATTGGTATGCCAGTACATCTATGTATTATGTGTTGTGTACACAGTGTTTCACTATTAAAAATATATAAAAGATCTCTAATTAATTGGCTTAAAGAAAAATAGAAGCCCTTAAATAAAATATTTCATCAGAAAAAAAGGAAAGACTGGTCAAATGCTTTTTCACGTTTGCATGACTTAAGTAAAATTTGTAATAAAATGGTAGCTTTAAAATTATTGGTAAAGTAATATTAGAAATGTCTTAAGAAATGCCAGCATACATTTTGTTTGCATTTATTGATGAAGACATTTCATACTTATCCCTGCCAAATACTATCAGGTGTCAAAATTTGGCATAGTGATTTCAAAAGTATAAACCATCCCAAAACAGAATAATCTTTGCTTGTAGAATTTTAAATAAATAAGACATTGATGCTGATTTGATGAAAATAGCAAAATCTTGAATTATTTACTAAAATAAACACAACATCTAATCTTGTGGCTTTAGATGGTCTAGTTCCCAGGCAGGAAGGAGGCTTGCTTGGAGGAAGGACTGTTATCAACTTTGTTTCAAAGCTAAATTATAAACTAAGTTCTTCCCAAAGTTAGTTTGGCCTACACCCAGGAATGAATAAGAATAGCTTCGGGGTTACAAGCAAGAAGGAGTCAGTTAGGTCAGATGTTTTTCACTGTCTCAGTACCAGTTTTGCAATGGCAGTTTCATAACTTTAAATGATGACTTTTGTGGTTTTCATAAATAATCTAGATAAATTATTAAAGTAAAATAATTAGATAAATTGAATGGGATAAATACTTGTAGACAAACTTGTCATAATTGAGAATCTAAAATTATATTTAATTAAACAATAAATATTTCATTATTTGAGTATTTCCCAATAACAGTATATTGTAGGAAAACATTTTTTCTTAAAAAAAAGTCCTTTTTAAAAAGGGTGAATAATTTTTGTTTAATTCAAAGATTATTTAAAGGTTATGTATAAAACAAGGTAAAAGGAACCAGGAAATAAGAGAGATGTAAAGAAAGTTGTAGAAATAGGCTGGGTGCGGTGGCTCATGCTTGTAATCCCAGCACTTTGGGAGGCTGAGGCGGGCGGATCACGAGGTCAGGAGATCGAGACCACGATGAAAACCCCGTCTCTATTAAAAATACAAAAAAAAATTAGCCGGGCATGGTGGCGGGTGCCTGTAGTCCCATCTACTTGGAGAGGCTGAGGCAGGAGAATGGCGTGAACCTGGGAGGCAGAGCTTGCAGTGAGCCGAGATTGTGCCACAGCACTCCAGCCTGGGCGACAGAGCAAGACTCCGTCTCAAAAAAAAAAAAAAAAAAAGAGAAAGTTGTAGAAATAAAGAGGCAATTTTTGGTAAGAAAGCTTAAAGAGAAATAATTTTATATGAGTAAGAATCTTGTATGGTAAATTTTGTCCTAGAATAAAATGAAAGGTTGTTTAAGAAAGAGGAATGTTCAGGACAAACCAGAACGTCTAAGCATGTTATAAATGGTCTGTGTATGTCATAATTATAAGATTTATTTTTTAAAAATCTTATAAAATAAAGTTATAAATAATTAAATGGAAATTATAATGGCATTTCTAGAAATTGACTTTTGGTTAAGAAAAACACTTATATACTAATGAATTTATTCAAACTACAAAATTTTCTTAAGGTATTGCTTTACTCTTAGTAAATTACAAGATATTATACTTTTTTCCTAAAAAACAGAACTTACACTTTATCAAAATAATTTCTATATTATTATTACTAAATTTGATTTGCTTAGAAAAAAATAAGATTTTTTAAAATTAAGGTTATTTCATCCCTGTAACTTTCTGTATGTGCTTTTAAAGTCCTTGTGTCTTTAAATTGCTGGGCTTTGACTCCTGTGTCTAAAAGGACACCAAATCCTGCTGAATCTCAACACTGACAGCAGTTAAAGCCTTATCTTCAGAAGCTGTCAATCCAAATAAGCTGTGTTTATGAGACATGGGGCCAGAAATTAAACTTCAACTTCTCAAATTCCAGTAACTATCATGGAAGAGGTGAGTGCCTGAGATTGTAAGGGCTGATTTTGAGAGATAACATAAGTTTATTTTCTCTATAAATAGCCATTAATGTAAAAGGTACATTGATGCAAGAAAAGCATATAGACACCTGGCCGAGTACCAAGGTTTCATGAAACACTAGCTGGCTCCTTAATAAAAGTTGAAAAGGTTATAAAAGACAGGAAAATTATATGTTATGGCCAAGATGACTAAAATGTTATAGATTGTTTACAAAATTTTGAAAAATAAATTTAATTAGCTTCATGTTGTTTTTATTAGGGCTTATTGTTTGGAAAATTAAGTCTCTTCTCTCAAAGAATGAAGGTTTTCACCTGTTTCTGAAATCCTTGAGTTATCACTATGGTTAAATGAATGACTTACTTTACAATGATCTTTGATCCTATTTTGTGATATCAAATGTTATAAACCCTTGATACTTGACAAACTTTCCAAAATCAAATATAAATTATGTCTTTTTCTGACCTGATTAATCTTTTAAGATATTAGATTCCCTAAAGTCCAAAAATGACATTTGTTGTTATAAAAATCATACAGGGAGTATTGTCAAATATGAAATGGTGTTTAGCTTTCTTTGGGATGTATTTGTGTAAATATCTTATTGGTATGTGTTACAAAATTATGGAAAGCTCTATAATTCTGACATGACTTAGTATACATTCTCAGTAATGATTATAATTGTTATATTAAATTATTGTGTGCCACAGGGGTAACAAATTTCCTTGTCAATAGTGTCTTTGACTATGTCTGTCCTAAAACATTATGTCATTCACTGACAACTGTTGCCTTGTTTTGGTCCACTTTAGAAGGTGGTTTTATAATTAGATATAAAACTTTAACAAGTGTTCTTGAATACAGGGTTCTGATAACTTTGGAGACTGTTCACTAGAATAGAGGAAAATAACTTTCATGACTCTCATAGAGAGCTGGAATGTTCATGAATATCATGCAGAACAGGAGTTAAGTGCATGAAATGAACTAATACAAGACTCAAGTAATCTTTTGACTTTTTTGCGTAAAACATTGCTGATCCTTTGTTTTGTTTAACAGAGTCAATAAAACTTTTTATTTGAGCTATTTACAACTTGTAGCAATTGAGTAAAGTATACTCCTGTGCACAAAATTTGGAGCATATTTGTTTCTCTCTACCTGATTTCTCCAGAATTTGGAAACTATTTCTGAATATTCTTAACTTATGACAATATAATTATTTGCATAAGTGCAATAAGAATATTTCCTTTTGCACCAGGACACCATTGGAGAAAAAAACCTACGTAAAAAATAATTATTCTTGCACTTTATACAAATAATCTGGCCAAGTATAATAAAACAAATCGATTCTACCATGATTTTTCTTTAGCAAAACTAGGAAACTGGAGACAGAAAAATTATGTTTCAAAAACTATAGTCCACCTGTTGTTAGCTTCTAGTCCTGCCTTATGTTTTTCAATTTTTATTATTTTCTACAGATTAGACTGGAATCTAATTTTTCCTGGCTACAAGTTTCCAAAATAATTTTTTTTTTATTTTTTTCTTCTTTCTTTACTTTTCCCCCAATTTTTTTCTAATTTGCAATTACTGAAAACTAAGCTGCACTTTCTTAAAGCCCTGTAAACTGAAGCTAGACAACTCACACTTCAGAAGAAAATAACTGCAACCTATTTACATACATTTGCCACTTTCATACCTCCTTACAGATGTATGGACTTAAGAGTAATATGACCTATATGAATTTTCTGGAAAGGGATTTTGGTTGTTGTTTTCTCCCTTCCTCCCCTTATTTTCTCTTCATAGGATATCAGACTTCACAATTTGCTAAAAATGAGATTTCCTAATAACATGTGACCTACCCATCTAGGAATAAACCTTCTTAGCCATGAGAGAGCATAGGAAACCTGAGACCAGAGACTCATTTTCTTCTAAAATTCTTTCTCTAAAAGATTTTAAAAAGAAGGGGGGCAAATGTGAAAGGAAAATATATCTTAGGATCCCAAAATCACTAAGCTAAAAGGAAAAGTCAAGCTGGGAACTGCTCAGGCCAAACCTGTTTCTCATTCTATTCAAAGTCATTGTCATCCCTGTGCTCACTGATATAAATGCATATCTGATAGGCTTCTTTGGAAAGGCTAATCAGAAACTCAAAGAATGCAACAATTTGTCTCTTACCTACCTATTACCCAGAAGCCCCCTCCCCACTTCAAGTCATCCTGCCTTTGACTTGAGTTGTCCCACCTTTTCGGACCAAACCAGTGTTCATCTTACATATATTGATTGACATCTCATGTCTCCCTAAAATGTATAAAACCAAACTGTGCTCGGACTATCTTGGGCACATGTCATAGGACCTCCTGAGGCTGTGTCATGGGCACACATCCTTAACTTTGGCAAAATAAACTTCCTAAACTGACTGAGACCTAGCTCAGATATTTGGGGTTCACGTCACACTGCATTCAGAGAAAATGCTGTGACTCATAATCTTTCCCTACTATTTAGTAAAGCTCCTTATGTGTAATTTTTAGGGAGAGTTTGGTAACCTTATGTATGTTTTACAGTTGTGTAATCCTGCCATTTAAATGTCAGTATCCTTCTCTCCCTACAGAGATTGTATAGTAGAAGTTTTAATAGAGCATAAATTAAGTTTGTCACTGATAAACAAAACTATGAGAATTGTTGGATACTTAGTGACAATCAACTTATTGGGCCCTTAATCCTAGAAAGGAAAATCTTTTTGGAATTAACTAATTTTAAGAAAAAAAGTAGATTATGTAAGTCAATTTGGTACAATCATATTGACTCAGAAAACAGAGGAGAAAAGCATATCTGAATTTTCTAATGTTTCTGTCATTAGAATTATCTCCAGCACCCACTCTGGTGGACTTGTATCTGACTACTATGGTGGGGACAAAATCTGAAATAACTGGAATATTTGCGTGAAATATAAAATTACTTTAATAAAAATGGAATATTCTAACAGAAAACATTGAAATTAGGGCAAACTCCACATATCGGAGCACCAAAAGAAAATGAGTCCAATTGGTTAATATATGCTATGGGTCAGCAGTGATCTGAAGCTACAGTATCCCAGGCTGAAAAATTCACATTGTGTGGTTGTAAAAGGTGCAACTATTGTCAGACTCAAATCCAAAACATCATCCCTTGTGACAAAAGTTTTAGCATCAGGGTGAAGCAAAGCCAGCTATGACAAGCAGGAAAGGTCAGCTATTTGGAGATAAATAGGAGAAAGGTGAAAAGGTACATTTATAAAGACCTTTGACAGCAGGTATTAGCACTATTCACAGAAGCATCAAAAAATAATGGGAAAAAATATATCAGCAGGCTATAAACCCTAAGAGACCAGATAAAGCTTTTCTTCCTGTTTGTAACCCTAGACTGAACTTACCTGGTAGGAGTGATAGTTGAAATAAATATATTTTATATTTATATAGCATATGTATTTATTTGTCATAAAAATATACTAATAACTTTTAAATAGAAACATTAGTGTACAGAATTATACATTATTAGTTATTACAATTATTTGGATCATGATACATTTATTACAATACATGAATAACTACATACTTTAAAACTATTACAAAAAATGTCTTGTTTAAATTATTTGAATTAGAGATTCTATTAAAATGTTCCTTTAATACAGAGGTCAATGCATTTTTTTCAATAAGGGCCAGATAGCAAATATTTTAGGCTTTACAGGCTAGTCTTCATCAGAACTATTCAACTTTGCCATAATAGCATGAAAGCCATCACATATAATAGAGAAATTAATGTTTGTAACTGTGTTCTAATAGAGTTTATTAGAGTTTATTTAAAAATAAACACACACACACTCAAACTTACAGTAGGTAGGGTTTTGTCTCCAGGCAGTTCACAGATGCCTACTTTAGTAGATATGGTATCTACCAAATCTTGCTTTCTCTTGATTTACTATATATCTTTTATATACACAGCTGTGCACATTAATTTCTCTATTATATGTGATGGCTTTCATGCTATTATTTCAAAGTTGAATAGTTCCCATGAAGACTAGCCTGTAAAGCCTAAAATATTTGCTATCTGGCCCTTACTGAAAAAAATGTATTGACCCCTGTATTGAAGGAACATATTAATAGATTCCTTAATTCTACATATCTTTTAACATATAGGTATGTTAAACATAATAATCTATTATAGAATGTAAAATTCAAAGCTGATTCAGATTGATCGAGCTGATGGAAATTTTTGATCTAATAATCTGACTGAAATACAGTTTGTAATTTTGTTTTAAATCAAATGTTTTTGTGGTGCTAACATTGGAAACATTCAGATACACTTAATACCTTTGCAAAACCTCCTCTAGTCTGACTGCTTCATACTTATCCTCTGAACATGTCTTCAGATTAATCCATCCCCCCTCTTGTGATTGTGTTGTTCCCTCTTCCCAATGAACCAATGAATCAGACATTTCTCCAACTTACATTGGATCCAGTGCCTCTCCAACGATTGGGTGTGATTTTAGAAAGAAGAGATCAGAAATAGTGAAGTAAAAAAAACAATATTATAGGGATAAAAGTAGAGTAGAAGATGAAAAGAAAATTTCCTCATGATGGTTGTCAGGACAAGAATATGAGGCATATTGTGTTTCAGATAAACACTTTTAAAAAATGGTTTCAGAAGCCTTTTAGCTTCTAGAAAGAAGCATCTATGGCCTCTAGTCCAGATTTATGTCTGGGTCTTAGAACTAGGTTTGGAAAGGTGGAGGTCTCTACTTCTTCAAACAGACTTCTTGGTGTTTGACAGTATCTGTTCTCAGAGAACAAGGGTAGTCTATGCTGGTCCTGAAAGTTTTAGAGACCTTAAAAACATGGGCAAGAGATATGTCTTACACGTATTTGAAAGAACTAGGGAGTTTTTAATTTGATGTGGTAACAGGGACAAGGGGGTTTTATGCTACCCCTCAGGCATCCTCTTTCTGAAGAGTAATGGGCTCATTGGAAATCTGATTAGTAAGCACTTGTTTCATGATAGAATACTATAATTAGTGGAGGAATAATTATATTTGTTGAGTTGCTTACTGTTATTGTAAGTAATGGTTAACTCCCAAAAGATATTTGTTTCTTAGTGATTGATGGCTTAATAGTAGAATGAGGGTCTCCTCATTTTTTTTTTTTAAATGGAACAATAGCTATGCTTGCCCTAAATATCTTCAAAGAGATAACTGATTAATATGCTATCTGGTTTATTTCTCCTTTCTAAATCTGTCATGTAATTATTTGTCTAATTTCTTCCAGATTCCAATCTTAGCATTGAGTCAATAGATTAAATAGCTTAATTATGATATGTGTTATTTAATGCTCTTGGTACAATTGGTGGATTGAAATATCTGCCTCTCTTTGGCTAGATCACTGCAGATACCTGACATTTACAGGTTAATGTTGTGGGAAGTCAGGGACCCTGAACGGAGGGACCAGCTGAAGCCATGGCAGAAGAACATAAATTGTGAAGATTTCATGGATATTTATTAGTTCCCCAAATTAATACTTTTATAATTTCTTACGCCTGTCTTTACTGCAATCTCTGAACATAAATTGTGAAGATTTCATTGACATTTATCACTTCCCCAATCAATACTCTTGTGATTTCCTATGCCTGTCTTTACTTTAATCTCTTAATCCCATCATCTTCTTAAGCTGAGGATGAATGTCACCTCAGGACCCTGTGATGATTGCATTAACTGCACAAATTGTTTAAACAATATGATATCTGGGCACCTTGAAAAAAGAATAGGATAACAGCGATGTTCAGGGAACAAGGGAGATAACCATTAGGTCTGGCTGCCTGGGAGCCGGGCAAAACAGAGCCATATTTCTCTTCTTTCAAAAGCAAATAGGAGAAATATCGCTGAATTCTTTTTCTCAGCAAGGAACAGACCTGAGAAAGAGAATGCGTTCCTAGGGGTAGGCCTCTAAAATGGCCACTCTGGGGACATGCGCCAGTCTCCAGGAGCGCTCCAAGGCTTATTAGGATGAGAAAATTCCTGCCTAGTAAATTTTGGTCAGACCAGTTGTCTGCTCTCAAACCCTGTCTCCTGATAAGATGTTATCAATGACAATGCATACCCGAAACTTCATTAGCAATTTTAATTTCACCCCCATCCTGTGATCTTGCCCTGCCTCCATTTGCCTTGTGATATTTTATTACCTTGTGAAGCATGTGATCTCTGTGACCCACACCCTATTCATACACTCCCTCCTCTTTTGAAAATCACTAATAAAAACTTGCTGGTTTTGCAGCTTGGGGGCATCACAGAACCTGCCAACATGTGATGTCTCTCCAGACACCCAACTTTAAAATTTGTCTCTTTTGTACTCTTTCTATTTATTTCTCAGACTGGCCAACACTTAGGGAAAATAGAAAAGGACTCACATTGAATTATCGGGGGTGGGTTCCCCCAATATGTTAAGGCTTTATAGCCATTTAGCAAGATGCTATAACTCTGTGTTCCCATGAACAGAAAAACCCAGTGTTATTTCTTCCTGAAAAGCAATTTCCAGACTGTTTCCCTTACTAGTTAATGATAGTGGTATTTTCAACTCCCTTTACTCTAATTTTCAAGATAAATTGAAGTAAGAATCCTAGTCCTTTGTGCATAACTTAGCAAATTTTCTGCAGAACTTCAGATAAGATATAAGATTTTAAAAGATATTAGAAATAATTATAGTATCAGATTTTGTTTGTTTGCATACTTGTAACTTTGAACTTCCATATTGTTATACACTGCTGCTGCACTGGTGACTGAAGTGTGTAATTTTCAACTTGTGGCCAAAGTGACATCAAATATCTTGTTTCAAACTCATGAAACAGAAGCACTGTTGCATTTGTTGATTGTTGTGGTAAAAAAAAAAAAAAAATGTAGAAACTTACATCGATATAAAGACCCAGGGCCACATTGATTGTAATTGAAACAATAAATGTAAAATAAATACACATAAAGGCTGAATGAGGCAATATACAAAACCCTAGTAAAACTGAAAAGAAAAATAGAACTGACATCCATATGTATGCCTGCATCTACATACATATGTAGTAAAAATATAAACTAAATATTATATACTATAAGTATCAATTATGAAACCTCTCTAAATTAACATGTATATTTGATAAATATAAAATTCAAGAAAATAAACGTTAATGATGCCTATTTGTCTTTGCATAAACTGACCCTTTTTAGCCTTTTCAATATTGTCACATACAAGTCTGTTGAAAATTAAGTTCCAACAATACTGAACGTATTTAAAGGCACAGTATTGTTAAAGTCTAGTGCCAAAAGACAACCTAGAAAACAACTTGGCAAAAAAAATAAATAAATAAATAAAAAGAAAAGCTAGGCTTATTAACTTGCTTAACTGAAGAAGAGATAGCATTAAAAGAATTGAGAATGCATCAGTAAGAGAGTTAGAAGGGTCTTGCTATAGGATTTTCGCTTGTATTAAGTAATTTCGGAGAGGATTCAAAGAAGCAACAATTTGTTCTGGATTACATGCTGCCAGAAAAGAGGGGCAATTCAACAATTGGATATTGAAATAATTCTTATCTATAAGGTGAGAGGAATGAAGCAGGGCTAGAGTTGCCATTGGTAAAAAGGCAGTTGCCACTTATGCTAGCCAAAGAGAAGGATTTTGGCTTATTTTTATGCTGCCGTAACTTCTTATGTTGTTCCTTTGTGCAGATATGATTCCAGAGTAGTATTGCTGTTGCTTTTTATTACCATAGTGAGTGTGGAGTGTTAGCTTGATTTTTTACTCTGTTGTTAACTTTACATGCAATTGTTTTTCTTGTACAGGGGAACTACAGATTACATCTTAGCAGCCAAACTCTATGGCCATGTTTCACCTTTATCTTCTTGTTCTCATTTTCTGATGTCTAGTAGGTCTCAGCAATTATTTGATAAATGGTAGTATATAATTCTTCTTTAGCATAATACAATATATAGTCCTAAATAATTTTTGGAGTATTATCAATATTCAAATCTTCAATTCAAAATCTTTCCCAGGTAAAGTATCATAAACTATTTTGTATGCAGTTTATATTCTGCAACTTTAGTGAATTTGTTTTTAAGCTCTAACAGTTTTTTATTGAGTTTTTATGTTTGTCAATGTCCAAGAGATCCTTTCATATGCAAACAGGGACACTTTAACTTCTTCCTTTTCAGTCTGGATCTTTTATTTCTATCTCTTGCCTAATTTCTCAGACTAGGACTTTTAGTAATATGTTGAATAGTAGCGGCAAGAGTAGGCCTCCTTCTCTCATTCCTTGTCTTAAATAAAAATCTTTCAGCTTCTTACTTCTGTGTATATTAACTGTGGGTTTGTCATATATGGCCTTTACTGTGTTAAGGTACATTTCTTCTATAACTAATTTGTTGAGAGTTTTTATAATGAAAGAATGTTGAATTTTGTCAAATGCATTTTCTGAATCTAGAGATGATAATATCAGTTCTGTCCTTCATTTTGTTAATGTGGTTTATCATATTTATAGATTTGTATATGTTGAAACATCCCTGAGATAAACCCCATTTTATCATTGTGAATGATTCTTTTAACATGCTATTGAATTCAGTTTCCTGGTATTTTTCAGTTACATTAAAACTTTACAATTCTGCAAAGTTAGCAGAAGGAAAGAAATAATAAAGATCAGAGCAGAAATGAATAAATACAGACTAAAAAAGATAAAGTCAACAAAAGAAGAGTTGGTTTTTGAAAAAATAACAAAATTAACCAACTTGTATCCACAGTAAATAAAACAGAAATGACTGTTTTTGATGATAAACAAAATCAGAAATGAAAGAGGAGACATTCTGACAAATACCACATAAATACAAAGGATCATCACAAGATACCATGAAAAATTATATGCCTGCAAATTGGTTAACGTTGAAGAAATTGATAAATTTTTAAACACAATGTAACTTATTAAGGCTGAATTATGAAGAAATAGAAAATCTAAACAAACCAATAACTCATAAGGAGGTTCAATCAGTAATAAAAAATCTCCCATTTAAGTAAAGCACAAAACTTGATACTTTCACAGGTGAATTCTATCAAACATTTAAAGAACAATCCATCTCAAACTCTTCCATAAAATTGAAGAAGAAAGCATACTTACAATCTTGTTTTATGAGGCCAGTATTACCTTGATATCATAGTGAGAGAAGGACGCTACAAGAAAAGAAAATTACAGGCCAACATCCCTGATGAACACAGATAAAAAGTTCTCAACAAAATTCCAGCAAGCAAAATTCAACAGAACATTAAAGAGATCATTCATCATGCATATAATTGGAATTTAAAAATGCCCAAACCACTAGTTTTACAAGAGAGCTAAAAGAAAACTGTATTTTATCACTCAATAAGAAATATTAAAATAGGAAATTTTATTTTTATAGTGAATAGTTTTTCTGAGATATAGATTGACATTTTCATCTATGACAGAGTAGAAATGAGAAATCTGTACAATAAAGTATTTCTAGTCAAAATTTAAAAATCATGGAGAAATACAAGACAATTTTTAAATATTTTTATTGTATTTTTGATTAAGCAGAATTGTCACTTCTATAACAATGCAAAGCATTTCATGTCCCAGGTCATGCTTGTTTTTAAGCATCTTGAGTTGAAGAGAGAGCCTAGGTTATCCAGGTGGCTACAATCTAATCACATGAATGAGGAAACACAGAATCATTCCTTGCTGTGGTTAATGAAAAATGTGGAGATGAAAGAAGTGTTAGAGAGGTGTACCATCACAAGGACTCCACCTGCTGTTGCTTGGTGTGAAAATGAAGGATATAATAATAAATTAACATGGAAGGAAACTCTGATTCTGAGGCAGCATTGTTATTAACTATACAGTCCTTTTGTCAAGTTATCTGGGTGCATGAACTTTAGCAAGTTACATAAACTCTCCAAATCTCATTGTCCACATCTATGCAATTTGCTCCCGCCTTCCACATGGTTTTGTTGGAAGTGGCTTCTAGATGTTAAACATTGTTGTTATTGTCATTTTGATATAATTATGCTCTTGTTACAAATCTCTGCAAGTTTCTGTGTAAACAGCAGACATTAATCATCTGACTTCCCACTCATTGAAGTAGTAGTTTTTGACCTAAGAATCGATAGATGAATAGAAACTAATTTAAGCAGAGGTAGTACTGCTATCTAGAGTGTGTGTGAAATACTAATGGACCTGAATGATCGAAGGGCCCCTAGGACTGGAATCCAAAAGGTTAAGGAGAAAATAGCAAAAGATGCACCTAGAAGGCAGGAGTCTGGCTGATCATCTGTTGCTTGGAGGTTTTATTAGGGAAATATGGTGATTGGCCCAGGTTTGAAAAAGGGTGGCACATAATCAAGTTTTTAACAAGAAAACTCTGTCACCAGTGGAGACAGTAGATTAGAAGTGAGTCAGAGTTGATGGAAGAAGATTATTTTGGAGAAAGTGCCAGGAGTACAGCTTAGAGGTGACATTAGCATAGATTAAATGGAAGTATAAAAAAGTGGATATTTTCAAACAAGTTTTAGGAATAAAATTGAAAAGATATTATGGATTACAAGAGGCATGAGGAGAAGAATTTTAAGAATGACTTAGGTTTCTGGAATGCTGTATGAATTAATGCTGGTGTCCTTGACTAATGGCAGTATCACCAAGTGTAAACAATTTGAATAAGAGAAGGAAGATAGGTTATATTTCAGAAATTGCTTGTAAGGTACTGTTGGGACTTCTAACTATAGTAGAAATATCAAGGTAGCAATTGGACACAAGGATTGGGATAAGCACAAACATAGCAGAGAAACAAATGTGAGAATCACTGCAATACAGTAATTGCAATTAAAGATGTAGAAGAAATTACCTAGGGCAAGCATATAAATTTAAGAGTAAAGAAAAGTAAGAGAAAGGGGTTGTCCAACATTTACTTGCCAAGCAGAGAAGGTTACTAGATAACCAGAATAAACTAGATAAAACAGAATAAATAACAACAGAAAGCCTAGCAGGGATAAATAAAATATAAAATGCACTATCACTTACCAATATCATTGTCTACCTACTAAAGAAACTGAGAATAAATGGGGAAATTGACTAACAACTAATAGACTTAGGAAATCTTAAAACCTAGGTGTCTGAAGCCTTGTTTCTCTTTCATTTTATATATCATTGTTTGTACAACAATGGAATCAAATACTCTTTAAGTTGATATTGATTTATATTATAATACATCAGTTCTCCAACTCACTACCATAAAAATCACCCTATAATCTGTTTTCATGCCATTTATGACAAAATGTAGATGGTTCTAAAGACTAACTGCACTAGAGATATCTTGAACTCGTAGTATTATTTAGCACCATTTTAAACTACATTAACTAACAAATATCCCCTCATTCTTTGCGAAAACATGTCTTAGTTACCTGGCTTTATGATTATAGATAGTACTGAATTAGAAAGTAAAAGTTCATATATAGGTCATGAAAATGTAGAGAGAAAAATGAATAAATCTCAAACACAATAAGATAAAACATTTAGTGAAATTAATACATCCTATGGAAAAATATGCACATATAATTAGACCTAGAAAAAACATAATGATTTGTTCTGAAATAAAAATAACAGTAAAAAAAGAGGAAGATTTGAAATTGCTTTGGATCAAGATTCCTTTAATAATTTATAATTATTTCTCATTATTATTCTGACAAAAGATGAATTAAAGGAGAAATTACAGCCCTGTAGAATTAAATAAGAAATGAGATAGTAAAAGATCACAAAACATGAAAGTATTAAATGAATAATTATTTCATATATTTACAAAAAAGTAATGAAAAATAAATTATTCCCTCTTTTATTAACTTTCAAATGATCTGTTTGTTACACGAGAGACCCAATTTGTCTTCAGCCAATTTAAAGACATTTAAAATTTGGGCAGAGCGCACTGGCTCATGCCTGTAATCCCGGGTGGATTACCTGAGGTCAGGAGTTTGAGACCAGCTTGACCAACATTGTGAAGCCCATCTCTACTAAAAATACTAAAATTAGCCAGGCACGGTGGCAGGCACCTGTAATCCCAGCAACTCAGGAGGCTGAGGCTGGAGAATCACTTGAATCCTGGAGGCAGAGGTTGCAGTGAGCCAAAATTGTGCCATTGCGCTCTAGCCTGAGAAAAGAGAGTGAAACGCCTTCCCCCAAAAAACAAAAACAAAACAAAACAAAATTGAATCAGCTGTGCACAGTGGCTCATGCCTGTAATCGCAGCACTTTGGGAGGCCGAGGCAGGCAGATTGCCTGAGCTCAGGAGTTTGAGACCAGCCTGGGCATCATGGCAAAACCCTGTCTGTACTAAAAATCCTAAAATTTACCTGCGCGTAGCGGTGCATACCTGTAATCCCAGCTACTGGGGAGTCTGAGGCATGAGAATCACTTCAATCTTTGAGGTGGAGGTTGCAGTGAGCCGAGATTGAGCCACTTCACTCCAGCCTGGAAGGAGGGAGGGAGGGAGGGAGGAAGGGAAAAATTTGAATTAGTATGATTTTTTTCAATTCTATAACCATATATATATATATATATATTCACCTGTTAAATATTTTAAAATTAAAATCCAATTGCAGACTTGGCAAATCCATATTTGAACCCGTTACTAAGAATTTCAAGGTAAGTAAAATGATTTGAAAAGCTGATTTGTGATCTATGGTAGACAGACTAATGGTACCCCCAGGATGTTCAAGGCTTAATTGCCAGAATCTATAAATATGTTACCTTACATGGTAAAAAAAAAAAGGAAGTTTACATATCTAAATAAGATTAAGAATCTTGAGATGAAGAGAGATCCTCCGTTATCCAGGTGGGCACAATCTAATCACATGAATGCTGAAAAATGGAATCATTCCTTGCTGTGGTTAATGAGAGATGTGGAGATGAAAGAAGTGTTAGAGAGGTGCGCCATCACAGGGACTCCACCTGCCATTGCTAGCTGTGAAATTGAAGGAAAGCAGCCATGAACTGAGGAATGTGGCGATCTTTAGATGCTAGAAAGGGTTTCATTTGTAGCCATCAAAAAATTCAGCATGTTAGTTCTACAGTATCAAGAACAACATTCTTCATATGGGCAAAGAAAAGTCTACAAAAACGAAAGCAAGCAGCTGACACCTTGGTGTTAGCTCCTGAGACACATTTCGGTATTCTGATCTTCAGAAGTCAATAATAAATTTGTTATTCTAGGCCACTAAATTTGTGGTAATTTGTCATAGCAGCAATAGGAAATGAACACCTGATCTTAAGAACTAGAGAAGGGGAACTGTTTTAGGTTGTTCTTTCCAAAGTGTTTAATAATTTATTTTCAATAAAATGTTATACATGTGCATCAAGGAGAATTAGAAACACACAGAAAAGTTTAAAAAGAAGAAAAAAATAACAATAACACTACCCACCAATAATCTTAGATAAAATAGTAGGCATATAGTCTCTGTCTGTGTCTTCTTTCTCTCTCACACACACACATAAACACATACATCCAGACATAGACATAGAAACAAATATAAATCATCCTTTTAATATTAATTATTTTGTCTGTTGTGAACTAGGTGGTGGCTCAATAAATTTATAATATCTAAAGTAAGTAAAATATTTGAAAGTACTTGCAAGCATTATGGGGAATATGTATAGGTGACTTACTCCAATATTTTTTGTTAGGGAAGGACTTCAGGGAAAATTGACCTGGTATGTATGAAGAACAGGGTAGTGAAAACTTCTAGATAGGAGGCTCAGGATATGCAAAGCCCCAGAGTGAAAAAGAGTTTCACACCTCAAATACAATGAAAACAAGATATTATGGTGGGTCACACCAAAGAAGTTGAAAAGTGGTCAGAGACCAGGGATTGGTAAAGATGTCACACATTAAACTAAGTACCAAGGAAAGTCATTGTTATAACTAATAAACAAATTTAGCAAAGTTGCAGCATACAAACTTAATATACACAAATCAGTTACACATCTATGTGCTAACAATATGCTATCTGAAAAAATTAACAAAATAATCTCACAATAGCATCAAAAACAATAAAATATTTAGGAATAAACTTAACAAAGGAGATGTGCTACAGTTTGAACATTTGTCCCTTCTGTAACTCATGTTGAAATGTAATCTCCACTGAGGCAATACTGAGAGGTGGAGCCTTAAGAGGTGATTGGCTCATAAGAGCTCTGCCCTCCTAATGGACTAATTCATTCATGGATTAATAGGTTAATGAATTAATGGGTTATCATGGGAGTGGAACTAGTGGCTTCATGGGGAGAGGAAGAGAAACCTGAGCTAGGACATTAGCAAGCTCAGCCCCCTTCCTCATGTGATACTCTGCACTGCCTTGGGACTCTTTAGAGTCCCCACCAGCTCTCACCAGATATGGCCCTTCAACCTTGAACTTCTCAGCATACATAATTGCAAGAAATGAATTCTTTAAAAACAATAAATTACCCAGATTCAAGTATCTGTTATAAGCAACAGAAAATGAAGTGAAAAGGTATCCTACAGAATGAGAGAAAATATTTGAAAAACATCTATCTGATAAGGAATTAATATTCAAAATGTACAAGAATCCTTTATGATTCAATAGCAAAAAAAAAAACCTGCTTAAAAAATGAACAAAAGAGTTGAATATACATTTATTTAAAGTATACATACAGATGACCACCAAGTATATAAAGGTGCTCAACATCATTAATCATCAGGGAAATGCAAATAAAAACCACAATAAGAGATCACTTCACACCTGGTAAGATAAGTATTATTTTAAAAAATAACATGCGTTGCTGAAGATGTGTAGGAATTGGAACTCTTATGCATTATTGATGGAAATGTGAAATATTACCTCTCCCAGTCACTATGGATAAACCATGGAGGTTCCCCAGAAAATTTAAAATAGAACTACAATATGATCCACTGAACCCACTTTTAGATATATGTGCAAAAGAATTAAAACCAGGATCTCAAAGAGATATCTACGCACCCGTGTTCATTGCAGTGTTATTCACAAATGCCAAGATATGGAAACAACCCAAGGGTCTATTGATGAATTAACAGGTAAAGGAAACATGGTATATACACCCAACAGACTATTATTCAGCCTTGAGAAATGAGATTCTGCCATTTGCTGCAACATAGGTAAGACAGTAAGCCAAGTAAAATAAGCCAGTCACAAAAGGACAAAATACTGCATGATTCCACTAATATGAGGTACCTAAAATAATCAAACACATAGAAGCAGATAATAAAGAGATAGTTACTAGGGGCTGGAGGTAGGAAAAAACGGATAATTCTTTCTCAGTGGGTTTAACATTTCTGTGATGAAAGATGAATAAGTTCTGGAGATCTGTGTATAACAAAGTACCTATAGTTGACGATACAGTATTGTACATTTCAAAATATATTCAGAGGATAACTCTCATGTTAAGTATTCTTACCAAAGGGGGAAAAAAACTGAAAACAAACAAATTAAAAGAAAAACAAACTCAACAAATAAAGACAAGAGAATTGTGTAGTGAATCTATTTAGTGCCTTGGTTTAAGGTATTAAGGATGTATGCATATATCTAAACTCATCAGCAGGATGTGGGGGCTCATGCCTATAATCTTGCTGCAATTGTTGGAGGCTGAGACTAAAGGCTGGCTTGAGCCCAACAGTATGAGATCAGCCTGGGAAACACAGAGTGACCCCCATCTCTACAAAAAACAAAAATAAAATAAAATTAGCCAAGCTTGGTGGTGCTTACCTATGGCCCAGCTACTCCCAGCTACTCAGGAGGCTGAAGCGGGAGGATCGCTTGAGCCAGGAAAGTCAATGGAGCAGTAAGCCATGATCTTGCCACTGTACTCTAGCCTGGGGGACAGGGCAAGATCCTGTCTCAAACAAAAAACAGACAGACAAAATTATCAAAATGTGTACATTAGGGCCAGGCACTCATGCCTGTAATCCCAGCACTTAGGGAGGCCGAGGCGGGTGGATCACCTGAGGTCACGAGTTCGAGACCAGCCTGACCAACATGGTGAAACCCCGTCTCTACTAAAAATACAAAAATTAACTGGGCGTGGTGGTGGGCAACTGTAATCCCAGCTACTCAGGAGGCTGAAGCAGAAGAATTGCTTGAACCCAGGAGGCGGAGGTTGCAGTGAGCCGAGATCATGTCACTGCACTCCAACTTGGGCAACACGAGCAAAATTGCGTCTCAAAAAAAAAAGGGGGGGGGAGAAAGTGTACATTAAAGGTGTACTATTTTTGTATAACAATTGTACATCAATAAAGCTTTAAAAAGATGCAATAAGAAATACCTCTCCAAAAACAGAAACAGCTAGCATTTTATCTGCACATATTTAGCTTTCATTTTTTTCTGTTCATTTAATGTGGTTTGCAGTAACTCTTTTTGATATACAGATTTAGATCTTCTGATGCCTCATCCACAGCTTATAAAATTGCTTCTGTGTGTTTAGTTTGTGCTTTTGGTCACTCTATTCTGGAATCTTTTTCAGAAAGCACACTCAGCTGTTTATTAGCTGTTCTCTGTATCTGTCATCTTCCCTCTTTTTATTTTAAATTTTGTAGTTTACGTCTGCATTCTGAATGTCTGTATAGACAATGGATTCATTTTTACATAGCATTCATTTTTCTGTAGCATTATTAACATTATAATGTACTGTTCCTCATTAATTTCTAATATTATAATCTGTTTAGTGTCTTATTATCTTTTTCATCATTTTTATTTACTAGAAATAGTTTTGTATTAATGTTGAAGGCATTAAAACCACTTAATTCTTCCCAAGGTGAATATTTTCCTAAAATATCCTCTTTTCTTGTCTTAGTAACATTTTCTTCTTAAGGAAAATATTTCAAATTTTATGACTGAGTTTGCAAAAGAAATGGTAGTTAGTCCATCTTCTATTAATGAGGGCAGGTCTATCTAGAAAAAATTTGAGCCAAAGCAGGGTTTGTGGATTCCCTTTGGACTTTACAATAGGCACATCCTGTGTGCCTGGCCAATCGGACCTTAATTAGGCCAGATGACAGATGTAAACGTACATCAGCATCTAGAATCAAAACAGCTATGGAGATTGTCAGTGAGTGAGAACTGTGGGCACTGTGTCCACTTTATCACTTTTCCTTGCGTGTCTATACATCTTGTTAATTCTGGGCAAATAGTTTTGCTTTCCTATTTCATACTACCTTTATGCATGTACAAATTGAAACCTTGACTGACTGAGGCAGGCTGGACAATATACCAGTGTATTTGTAACGTTCAAAAGATGCCACTAAGGAAATAACATGGTTACAGAATCAAGACTTTCCTATATCAAGGAAGACATGTACATCTACTTTTTGTTAAAAACTCATGTTGAGTTTATAATCACTTTCCATTGCTCTTTGCTCTAGAATCCTTTTTTAATTAATTTTGCTTAATGATATATTATTATTTATTATACTATACAATTTTATCTAATTATAAATTCCATCTGAAATATATTTTTGAGTACAACACAATTATCCCAACACCATTTGTTAAATGATCAATATCTCACACTTTTAAAAGCCATTTTTATTAAAACAGGAAAAACATTATGTCATACACAAACTTTTTCTTCACAGCCCCTTTTTGAACTATACATAAATAATATATTTTCTTTCAATTTTGAGAAAAGTTCAGGAGTTGTTTTGGTGGAATCTCATGAATAATAGATGTCCCAAGTATAACATGATGAATTAGAGATGAATATTCTGAATTTTTATGTGCATTTCTATTTGTCTATCATGGCATGAGTCCCAAAATTTTTAAATTAGTCTAGCTTTATAAAGAATTTTAATATCTGGAAATGCAAGACCATTCCCCATACTAACTTACTATATGTCAGAGGCTAATTATTTGAATGCAATTTATATAATTTTGTCAATTCAGGCCAAAATAATTTTGTATTTTTATAGTGAGTTTATTGTACTTATATATCAATTTGTGAGAATCAACATATTTGCAATATTTATACTTCCCTTAAGGGACATTCTCTATCTCCCCATTCAGTTAGAATTAACTTCTGCCTATAATTAGAATTTTATGTTTTTTTTTTTTTTTACAGACTCTGCACAGGTTTGTGGAATATTTAGTTTTTTTTAAGTTGAATAAAATTGGCTCATTGTGTTTTTTAACATTTATTTATTTTAAATCATATTTAGTGGTATATGCAAACTTCTACCTATATTCTACACAAAATTATACATAAGAAAAGTCACGTTTGAATTAATTCTTTTTTAAAACAGATTTTAAGTTATTTTATTCCTTTTGCACTAATACTGAGTGTATTAGTCTGTTCTCATGCTGCTAATAAAGACATACCTGCGACTGTGGAATTTATAAGGAAAGGAAGTTCAATTGACTCACAGTTCTGCGTTGCTGGGGAGGTCTCAGGCAACTTACGATCATGGCAGAAGGCACCTCTTCACAGGGTGGCAGGGGAGAGAATGAATGCTGAGCAAAGGAGGAAGCCCCTTATAAGACCAGCAGACCTCCTGAGAACTCACTTACAATCACTAGAACAGTATGGGGGAAGCTGCCCCCGTGATTCAGTGATCTCTACCTGGTCTCGCCCTTAACACGTGGGGATTATTACAACTCAACATGAGATTTGAGTGAGGACACAGAGCCAAACCATATCATCGAGAAGCACACATTGTGCCCTATTATGACAGGCAAGTTATGTGTGTATTAAAATCAAAGCAGTAACTAGGAAATTATGTTACTCATTAACAAGCAACCATAAAAAAGAAGATAACTTTGAAACTTCCCATGAAACTTTACTCCTCTATCAAATAGCACAAATTTCCAATATGGTATAAACAAATGTTTTCAATATATTTTATAAAGTAACATATTTGATTTAATTTAATCAGAATGAAAAAAGTGTAGGGAGTGATATTAGTAGGAATTTGTGAATAAAATATTTACCAACTAAAAAGAGTATATGCTAACAGTTAAAGTTAACTTGTCTTCAATAAGACCAATTGCTAACTAAGAAAAATATCTTCTTCAAACAGTATTATGAGATAAAAAAGAATACTGTGTTCATTTCAAGGATATGACATCCTTCTAAATTTTTCTCTTAAAATTGTATGAACTTATTAAGGGAAAGCATCACATACTCTTCAGCTTTGTATTTCCAAAATAACACAAGACTAGGTACATATCTTTTCAACAGTGTTTGAGAGAATAGATGATGTGTTTCTCATCATTTTCATTTCTTCTATTACATAGTATTTCAATGAGATAATTCAGCTTTCAGGTTTCTTTGAATGATAAGACCATGTTTCTAGATTGCAAAATTAATGGTTTATGGTGATAGCATTTTGAAATTTGTAAGAGTTGTAAGAGTTAACTTATTGGCTGTTTTAAAGGAATCTCAGAAGAAATTTGTCTCCTAATCTCTCCCAACTAAAAATAATAACAAGCTTATATTTAAAATTACACACTATGCTACTAAACAGAAGTTCTGGAAAGTGATGCTCAGACATGTACATGAACATTAAAAAATAAATGCATTCCTTGTTAAGTAACAGTAAATTACATATGTGATTACCTTTGGGGTTGATGAGTCTTTATCTAGTGATTTTAGAAAGCTTATAAATTTGGCCTAAACTTGATTATGTTTACTCAGCACCACCTCAATAAAGTTACAAATTATGTATGTATACACACACACACACACACACATATGTGGTAGCAAATAAGTCCATGTGTTTCACTTAACATTGACATGCCTAGTTGCCTCATCTTAACATATCTAAAACATTTTTGTCTGAACATTCTGTACATACTAAGTCTAAGCACGTCAGTGGCACAAGCTAGAGTCATAAAATAATTGTATTAATATCTTAGCTTTTCCCCAAAGCTGTGGTTCCAGTGTATGATCAAATAGTTGTCCTAAGGAATAATTGCTGAATTAGATATATATATATGATATATACATATTATATATCTTATATATGATATATACATATATTATAATATATACATATATATATCTACATATGTATATATATCTGCATATGTATATATTTATATATGTACATATAAGATATATATTATGCATATATCATATATATCTACATATAAGATGTATATATTATGTATATATCATACATATATATATATATATAAATTTTTTTTCTTTTTTCTACACCTATCTTAGCTGCCACCATTCTTTTGCTGCCCTTTTCCTATACCAGACAAGATATGGGAAAGAAAATTCTAACCTAAGAGAGAATGAGAGAGGAAACATAAAACTTAGACTCTGATGTGGGTGTCATGCCACCATTCTTCTCTCAGACCAGAACCCCAAATGTAGACAATAGGCTTTCCAGAAAATACAGGATCCACCAGAGTCACATAAAGTTGAAGACAAGTTAATATTTACTATAGAAAAATTAAAATTACTGTACCTTTCTTCAGGCCTTTCCCTTTTCCGCTGGTTGGAATGGTTTCTAATGGGTGAAACTCAGGCAGCCAACTTTGGCTCTGAGATGAAACCATTAATGGTGAGCATAAGGGTAGAAGAGCCTGGAAATAGAAGGGTCCTGGCTTCAGGTGACTTGAAGCTGTTTTCAAGCTGTCTTGAAGCTGTCCTTCCAATCTGGACTAGATTTCATTTGTAAACATAAGACAGAAGTGCACTTTAATCTTGTTAAAGACATATTATTTAGCAGTTCTATCCAAAAATAATATGTAGGATACCTCATACGCAACAATTATAAATAGTGGTAGAGGGAGAAACTGGAGAGAACCTTTTGAAGGGTGTTTTTTCACGAAGGCATGGATCAGAGGAGCTGCATCTGACATATTAACAGTGTCAATCAATGGCCCAGGAAAATAACAGTAACAGAAAAGCCCAGTACCTGCGACACTGGAGGAACAGCAGGACAAACACATCCTCACACACACTCCTACCAGTGACACTCAACGATAGCAGGGAGACTTCTTTTTAGGTGGGGAAGTGGGGTGGAAACACATTAAGGTCTTATAATTCTCAAAGTAAGGACCAATAAGGTAGTTAAATTTGGATATTATTACATGCCATGAGATGGTAATTTTTTCCTTTTTTGTGAAATGTAACACATTGGGAAATTAACTTCAAAACTCTACATCTTGGCCTTGGTTCCTACAAAGCATAGCCTGAGGCAAAATTTTATTTTGGGAAGTAGAATCACTGAGAAGGAAGAGAGAGAAAAGGCAGAGTGAGAATGACAGGCTTTTACACACACTTTAAAGTCAACGTGATTTTTGATTTAGTTCATCAGCCTGAAAGGCATGCACACGCATCACAAGTGGAAGCAAAAAGGTGAGGGCTGGGAGACATCTCCTAGTAGGGAAGAAGATAAAGAGGAAATGAGGTATGTATTACATGCCATAGTGGTTAAGTTTCAGTTTATTTGATCCTTGTAAGGTGCTGTGGTTTGAATGTTTGTCTCTTCTGAAGCTAAAATTGAAATTTGATCTCAATATAGCATTAATGAGAGGTGGGGCTTTTAAGAGCTGATTGAGTCACGAGGGCTCTGCCCTCACAAACAGGTTAATAAATTTCTGAGTTAATAGAGTAATGAAATCCTGAATTAATGGGATATCACAAAAGTGGGACTGGTGGCTTCATAGAAAGAGGAAGAGAAACCTGAGCCAGCATGCTCAGCTGCCTCATCACGTGGTGGCCTGCACTGACTTGGGAGTCTGCCAAACCTCCACCACCAAGGAGCTTCTCACCCCATGCAGCCCCTTAACCTTGGACTTCTCAGCCTTCATAACTGAAAGAAATAAATTTGTTTTCTCTATAAATTACCCAGTTTCAGGTATTCTGTTACAAACAACAAAAATGGACTAAGACATAAACAGTAAAAGGAGAATAGTTTGTTGATGTAGTATATAAATGAAATAGTAACAAGTCTTAAACTTATTAATGTATAAAATTAACTTTGTCGGCCGGGCATGGTGGCTCACGCCTGTAATCCCAGCACTTTGGGAGGCCAAGGCAGGTGGATCACAAGGTCAGGAGTTCAAGACCAGCCTGGACAACATGGTGAAATCCCATCTCTACAAAAAAATACAAAAATTAGCCAGGCGTGGTAGTGCGTGCCTGTAAATCCCAGCTACTGGGAGGCTGAGGCAGAAGAATTGCTTGAACCCAGGAGGTGGAGGTTGCAGTGAACCACGTTCATGCCACTACACTCTAGCCTGAACAACAAAGCAAGACTCTGTCTTAAACAAACAAACAAACAAACAAAAAAAACCTAACTTTGTCATCCAAAACAGATAACTTTAAGTAAAATCTTAAGTGTCAAAGTGTTCAAGGAATGTAATGCTATGTTTATGTCCAAGCCCTTTCCTTATCAGAAACAACCAAGTTAAGGATGAAAGTTTTAATGACAGACGTTGAGAAATATTACAGATTTCATATATTAAGATTTTGTTAAACCATTTTATTTTGATATGAAAACCCAACCTTTAGAGATATGAAGAACTCTTTTTGGAGAAGAATTCACATTCCATTTTAGTTTATTAACCTAGAGTCAACACAGGCACAGACAGCCTCTAGAAAGGCTGTTTGAATTTACCATCAGCTTGGAAAAATGTTTACTTTAGATCCACGATTAAATTTGAGGAACAGAAATTTAAAAAAATTAAAAAGTATAAGCAATCCATTTCACATTCCACAGTTTGTAAACTCTGATTTGTACCCATTTAATGTAGGAACTGCATCTGGGCTTGCTAAGATTTCAGGCCAAGGAGTGCCTGCATAATAGGCCACTTAAAACTCCTGGAATTGTAGTGAGCTCATTTTGACAGATGATTATGAAGCTGTTGGAAATGGTTTGCTGAGATGAGGGTGGAATTCCAAAGCACTGCTTGCTTGCTGAATTCCAACGGATGGTGAAGAGCCCGCTTTGGAAAGGTAACTTCATAATGATTGTCAAACACTGGGTGGATTTCCAGTAAACAGGAAGGTAGAAGCTTATGAATGTAGCCAGTTATGCTGTGGCATTACATTATTATCCCTATTGGAACTAAGAATAATGTGAAAGGATAGGCAAGAATGATAATTTTAAATGTCTTTATCAGACTTGAATAGCCTCAAACAAAACACAACAGGAACAAGTGCCCTGAAAAACATAAAATGTCAGGAAAGGAATTCCATTTAGTCCCAGACACAATTAAGTCTTGGGCAGGACTATCAAGGTGCTAGCATCTCAGTGAGCAGATCTGAGGAAGGAGGTTTTACATAAAAGAAAAGTGGTAGCCTGCCATAAGTGAGAGACGAAAGGTTTGTTGATTTGGTTGGTTTTGTTTTGTTTTTATGCATATCTCTCCCAAGGAAAAGAGAAATTTCTATTTTAGTCAGGGCAAATGTCTCTGATTATTTTAGAAAATGTTGCAGCAGTGGCAGGCACCTGATTCCCAGAAGCTAAATTGCCAAATGAACAACGTAAAGACAATAACCTTCGAGGCCATTTGGACTCAAAACCAACAAGGCTACTGTGACTCTAGCTAAATGCTGGTGTCTTCTAAAACAAGTTTTTGGCAAAATTGGAAGTTTCTGAATATTCAGGATACATTTCTTAAATTTACACTTGAGTGTGGGTGAAAGTTTGCTAAAATTCATACTAACTCAGAGTTTTTGATTCTTGGGACACTGACTCAAGGACAATGACATTTAGAAATCCTGGAAAAAAACAACGTAGAGCCAGTCATGCCAGGCAGTGGCCCTCTTAGCTCCAGGCTTCATTTTCACTTCAATCATTTGCCATTCACTGAAACCCTAAAATGTAGTGGGCGGATACATTTGTTTCCTGTTGCTGCTATAAGAAGCTACTCCAAATTAAGTGGGCTATAATAGCACAACATTATTATCTTACAGTTCTGGAGGTTGGAAATCTGAAGTGGGTTGGCAGAACTGCATTACCTTTGGAGGCTCTAGGGGAGAATCTATTTCCTGGCCTTGCACATCTAGAGGCCATCTGTATTCCTTGGCTTCTGTCCTTTTACTCCATATTCAAAAAGAGCAAAATAGCATTTTCATGAAAAAATATGTGTATACATGAAAAAATACATATGCATATACATGAATATATATATACATAGAGAGAGCCCTATCATTCATATCTAAATAAATGATGATCTATCATCTACCTATCATCTCTATCATGTTTATGTATCTATCTATCTAATCTATCATCTCTATCATGTTTATGTATCCATGTATGTATGTATCTATCTACCTATCATCTCTATCATGTTTATGTATGTATGTATCTATGTAATCTATCTACCTATCATCTCTATCATGTTTATGTATGTTTGTATGTAAGTATCTAATCTATCTGCCTATAATCTCTATCATGTTTATGTATGTATCTATCAAATCTATCTACCTATCATCTCTATCATGTTTATGTATGTATGTGTCTGTCTAATCTATCATCTCTATCATGTTTATGTATGTGTCTGTCTAATCTATCATCTCTATCACGTTGATGTATCTATCTATCTAATCTATCTACCTATCATCTCTATGTTGTTTATGTATGTATGTATCTATCTATCTATCTATCTAATCTATCTACCTATCATCTCTATCTATCCATCATCTATCACCTCTGCTTTCACTGCCACATCTCCTCTCTAACTCTGACACACCAGCCTCTGCCTTATAAGGATACTTATAAGGCACTTGGCCCACTGGGGTAATCCAGAATAATATTCACATCTCAAGATGTTTAATCATATCTCCACAGCTCATTTTTCACTGAAGGCAACAGACTAACAGGTTCCTGAGGATTAGGATGTGGACATTTTTGAGGCCCATTATTTTGTGTTTCACGATGAGGATATGAACTTGGCTTCCATTTCAATGAGTTAGGCAGCCAAGTACAGACAGTGAAACTACTGTGGTTCCAGCACATGTCTTGAGAGCAGGAAACACCGAAGGGTAGCAGAGTAGTTAAAACCTTCAAGAGATGCTCTCAGGCCTTTAAAAAGTCACTAATTTGTTATACAATTCATCAGGCTGATGAAAACTCTGCAATAAGGAAAGGCATATTAGAATCTGGATCATCAGTAATTCCTCTTTTAGTAGGTCACATAATGCTTCCCATCCCAAAGATGTCCATGTCCCAGTTCCAAGAACCTGTGAATATGTTAGGTTCCATAGCAAAGGGGAATTAAGATTTTAGATGGAATCAAGGTTGCTAACAGCTGGCTGAAGACAAAGAGATTATTCTGGATAGTCTGGGTGGGGCCCAAAGTCAGAAGGTATCTACAAGTAGAAGAAGGAATCAGAAGAGGATAGTCTGTAAAGGTGATTTGATGTGAGAAAGACTTGACCCATGGTTACTGTCTTTGAGGTTCAGAAAGGGGCCGCCAGCAGAGGAATACAAGAGAACTCCGAAAGCTGCAAAAGTCAGGGAAATGGATTGTCCCTTAAAATCTTGAGAAGGAAACATGCATAATGATTCTGCTACACAGGAATTGATACCATATGACCCTTAACAAGCAATCGATGATGTGAATCCGAGTCCGTCTAGAGAGACTATGAATAAAAGAGAGAGTTTTGAAATGAAACTCTGTATAGGACATTTTTCTTATTTCTGAGAGAGCTATTTAGTTTCCATGGAATTAGAAACTGCACTCGGGTTTTGCATGTGGACAAAATGGCCATTCCATAGCAGACAGGACATTTACTGTAGATGTGCTACTGAGAAAAACTATCAATATCATTTCTTGATAAATTTTCCTAGGAATAAGGTTAGCAACAAATACACAAACATTTTACTTTGAAGTTTACCTCTAGGTGTGGAAAATTGCTCCTAAAAATTTGCCAAGAATGGCTCACAAGTTCTAGAATGGACTATTTAGAATCATGACAATTTTTATTGAAAATCAAACAATATTTATTTTTATGTAACGGAATATATGAGATGTTTGCACCTTATGTCAATTCAACTGAATCTTTAATTCTCTTTCTATATATATATATATATCATATATGCATACAATATATCCCTACAGACTAGCTCAGTAAGGACTATGCTGAATCTTACAAGAGAAAAAATGAATTCATGCCTCCAAAAGGGAATGAAAATACTATGATAATTTTTATCTTCCTTATTACGGGCCCTGCCTTCTGCAAGACTTTCCTTGTTTTCATTTCTTTGATTCTTTAAAATCATAATACATTTGATTTCTATTTTTTTATATAGTAAAATTAAGTAAACTAACTTCATTTATATTTGCTGAATGCATGATGAGTTCAGCTCAAACAAGAGAATTTATTGAGAATCTACTATTTCTAACTTGAACCAGCATGCTTGTCTTCTAATGTGTATATATATAAGGTACATGTATAGACTTTGGTTAGGCGATCTGGCTATATGAAATTATGTTCCAAGGACAAAAATAAGGCCTGGCTATGAGTTCCAAGGAAGCTTGTAGTATAACCAAAGCCTAGCTCTAAGTGTTACACCAGTTCCTGGAAGTCAGGGGATGCTTTCTTCTTTCTCATCTTCATATGTAAAAGGTGTTCTGACTTGAAATAATTTTCCTAGACTTATAATTACCTCAGAACTTTGAATCCCTGACTCTATTGTATTTTCGTATCTAATATTCTAAAATAAAAGTGAGATGACCGTGAGGGCTTGCATTAATTTGGAAATGAACAGTCAGATGTATCATAAAGCTAATAAATCTAATCATATCAAAAAGATGCCATTTAAAATAAATTTTTTCTGGTAGTAGCTTTGAGTGCCCTGAGCAAATATGTCTATCTACTGTTCAGATCCTGGAAAAGTTTCTCATTTAATTGTCATAGGGTCACCACCTGAGTTTGGCATTGGTTACCCAAGCTTCATGCTGTTATTATATATTAGGGTCATTTTTTCCTGTAGAATAATTGTGCTTAACTCCTGATATTTTTTGGCTGTGTCCCCACCTAAATCTCATCTTGAATTGTAGTGCCCATAAACCATACATGTTATGGGAAGGACCCGGTGACAGGTAACTGAATCATGGGGACATTTTCCCCCATACTGTTATTGTGGTAGTGAATAAGTCTCACAAGATCTGATGGTTTTTTTAGGGCATTTCCCTTTTCACTTGGCTCTAATTCTCTCTTGCCTGCTGCCACGTAAGACGTGCCTTTAGTCTTCTGCCATCATTGTGAGGCCTCCCCAGCCACGTGGAACTGTGAGTCCATTAAACCTCTCTTTATTTATAAATTGCCCAGTCTCAGGTATGTCTTTATCAGCAGCATGAAAACAGACTAATGCCATTCCTGAAATGTGGTGTTATCTCTAGGCAGTTTGGTAGGCAGATGAGCAAACCTGCCCTATATCCTCTTAATAAATGTTTCATTTTTTCCAGGTTTTTGTGGCTGTTGAAGATAAAACACTCCCAAAAATTTAATTGCTTTTTGTCAAATTCATATTTTATGCACTATATCGAATGAAATAAAACTCTTAAATAGCTTGGTAAATAAAATAAAAGCAATTACAAAACCTATCAAGACCATTATACATGGGTTAATAAATGATTGTTGCTTAGCATCTGAGGGATCAGGATTCCATAATGTATTTGAATTTTTCCAAATATTTCTACTCTAATCATGGAATACTATATTCTCTCCATCAAGTCAAAATTGTCAGTAAGAAAAGGTAAAAAGTTAATTTGTTCAATGCGATTTGCCAAAGCACATGCTTCATTTCTAGAACTAACCTCTAAAAATTGTATTTTTTTAGCCTTTATTTTCAACTGAGTTATCTTGAATTAAAGAATGCTTCTGTCTTTGTATACCCTATTGAAGGTGCACAAACATGACTAATGCGTATGAATTTACCACTCTTCATAAAAAAGCAATTTCCAGCATATAAAGTCTTATGAGTTAAAATAAAGCATGATATATATCAAACACACACACACACACACGCATATAGATATATGTTAAAAAACATTAAAATGCTAGTGAATAAGCCATAATAAAACAACTTCCAAAGTTGATGTTCAACTACATAATTTATCACGTAGATTTGAAAAGATTATTTAAATTTTTCTTCAAAATGTTGATCAGATGTAAAATGGAATAACAAAATTACTCCTAGAATTACACAATTGTACAGTGTCAGGAAATTTTTATATTACATATGAAAAAATAGTTTATCAAAATTTAACTTACAATGAAATTTTATAAATATATATATACATGAAACTAAAACCTCCAGCATATACCAGGATTTTTTCCCTAATATCCACTTCATTTATAATCTACTACATACATAAGTGACATCATTGGCAGGTAATTAGATATAGAGACCTAATTGTGGGATTGGGTTAGAAAGCTTGATTTGATTCTGGTCTACATAACTCATTTATTGTGAAAATTTGAGTGAATTATTTATCTTATCTATGACTCCCTGAGTGTGGCGATTCTAATGTAGTACCCACACTATCAGCATCTGCATTACTTGGAATTGCAAATTTACCTGGCACACCTTAGGGTTACTAAATTACATTCTCTGAGGTCCTGTAATACGTGTTGTTAAACGCCCTAGAGCGGACACCAACGCAAGCTTACGTTTGAGAATGACTTGTACAGTGGGCTCTTTTATGTCCTTCCCAATTCCCTTATTCACAGTCTGCACATTCAACTCTTTAGTTTCCAGACTATCAGCTGCTGAAGATGCACAGCTGTAAAATTCACTAGGATTTACCCTCAGCTGCAGCCTTGCCCAGGTGGCTCAAACTGCATCTAGGAGCTGGAGAGAGGCAACAAATGATAATTTTGTCTGTCATTCTATGGCAATGGCCTGGCAATCCGGAGAGAAAGAGTATTATTTTTGAATTGGTGATTGAAATATGAATTAACACTTTTGACTGGAAACTTTTAATTCCTAAATCAAGAATAGGGCTTGCCACTTAACATGAGTAGGGAGCCATGTATTATTTTGCTACACAGCTAGTGTTAATGGTGGAAGAATTGAATAGAGGAGCAGGAATATTCTTTCTCAGTGTGTGATAGATGGTAGTGTAAGCTGCTCTACAGTCTCTGTACTGGCAGCTGTACAAAGCTGACACTTTCATGAACTTTTTGAGACACTCCAGAGATTTTTATGCTGTCATAAAAATTTTTTTGCTGTCCTGACAATTCCTGTAATGTGATCAATGAATGTTTCACCCATCCCTGGCATTACCTTAATCCCTTACTCACAGACTCCCACTATTGAAGTCATCTCACCTCTCCCCGTGGTTCTCTAAGACTCACTTTCAAATGGCCCTCAGCTGACTCTATCCCTCATGGCTCAGCTATGTCCCCAAACCCTCTGAGAGGGCAGACTGAACCCAAAGCAACTATTCCCATTTTTGCCTTAGACATGACATTCTGTGGTGTTCTCTAAAGGCAAGGCATATACTACAAGCTCTTAGTGATTTCATGAATGCCATTTCAATAATCTTGAGACAACTTGGATAGCAAAATCCTCATACTTACATCACTGTAGAAGCCAACTTCTCTCTCCAAAACTTTTCTTAATGTCTGCTCTGCAAATCATATTTATTTGCTTTGCGTGATTTTGAGCCTTCTGATTGATGGTCTACAGCTTACATTTCTAAATTATAAAATACCAGCTGTGACATTTCATAATGTGATTTTAAGGTAATACATGTGTGGGTGTGAATATATATAGATTTCTAAATGTAATATTTACTGTGAAATCTTCATTTCATATTCTTATTTTTAACATATCTTCATGTTTACTGAGTGATGCACTAAAGATAGAAACTATTCTTTTACTATGCTATCCATTTTTAAAATATCATACTTTTTAAAATTCAAGACGTAGATGTTCACAAGTCTTATTAGTTATGAGTTTACATTATTCTCTTAAAAACTCACAGTATTCATTAGAATCTCAATGAATCTTCATCACTCCTTGAGTCTTTAATATATCAGCAGAAAAGATATTTAAGCCTTTATCTGGTCTGCCAGACATGATAGACAGCTGCTTTATAAATCTTACATAGATCAATAAAAAGGAATTATGAAGAGTATTTTTTTTCCCTCAAGAAGTAAAATCAGAACACATTTTCTTAAAGTGACATTATCATACTGAATATCTATGAAAGACATAGTGTAAAAATTACATTTATAGCATTTAACAGAGTTTGGTCACAAGCAGTTGGAAGAAACTTCATAAACTTCAGTAATTTAGTAGAATAAACACGAAAAATTTTATTTCTCTTGAAATAATTTTAGAACAGAAATGAGTTGAGAAGTATTACAGAAAAGTGATGGAGAACTTTCTAAGATGAAGAAATGGCCCACTGCTCAAATAATTTAACATTATTTTAAATCTGACTGATTCATTAAAAACTCACTCATAAGATAGCTACCATATAACAATATTTTTAAAAAATGACAACATACTGTAATATCCAAGTGCTCTTTGTGAAAATAAAATAAGTTGCTGTAATCATTTTTATTTTTATATTTGATATCTTAGTAGTTATTATGTTAGTAAAATTAATACAAATCTGGCAAATGCCACGTATTTAAAAAACCTTCATGTTTTATGTATTTTCTATATATTATGCATTTAAAATAAATTTTGTTGACATGCTTGAAAAAATTTTGAAATATGTTTATTTTTCCACTGTGATTTTTGCCATTTAAATATATCTAGGCCTGTTTTACTTGGTGAGCAGAGTACTTTTAATAGCAAGAAATACCTTCATATAAATTATTTACTCTTTAAGTCTCCACTGTTCAGCCCTTATTGTTGTCTTCATCTATATACGCATAGATTTACAGAACGCACATGATCCCTGAGGCACATTAGTTGTGACCACAATTCTGATATCAGAATTGCCAAATTTGTCCATTTAAAACATGAGTTAATTATCTTTCTGTTTTAAGAACAGAGAAATGAGCATGTTAAAGACTTTGCTAAAACAAACTAATGTGGATATGATATATAATAAAAACCTGTAGCAAATGATGTTGTCAGCAACTTAACATATATTTCCTGAAACATACTTAGGTGATAGTCTAGTTTTCAGTGTAAGGATATTCCATTAAATGAGAGAAACAATGTTCCAGGGCTTAATGATACTATATTCAATTAAATAAAGAAAAAAAAATCAGTAAAATGCAAATAAGTGAAAACTGGTTTGTATTGTGATAAACACTGCAGTGGATATATACTAGGATATATACTGTAGTGGACACATATACTGATGTGTGTGTCTGTGAGAGAGAGAGAGAGAGAGGTGGAAGAATGGTCTATGTATGAACCTGTGAGAGGCTGTTAATTAGCATAGTCTGCCTGTGTAAATGATATTATAGCTGAGGCTAAAAGGTTGATCATTAGCCAGCTAAAAGAAGACTCAGGAAAATGGGGCCCTTAGAGGGTAAAAAAATTGCAATTTCAAGGTCATGAGACAAAAAAACCCACAGAACCAAAAACAAAGAGAATCAAATTAAAAAATGAAAGAAAGAAACACAGAAACGTGAAGTTACCTTAGAGAAGTAGGCAGGGAACAGATAATATATGAATGTTGAATGTCCAGAGGAGTTTGGAACTTAATCACAGAGCAAAGAAGAGCCATTGTGTATATGTGGCTGAATATACATAACATAAATTAACCATTTTAACAATTTACAATTGTATAATAAAGTATATTATTCACAGTTGTGCAACCATTACCAACATCTTCAGAACTGTTTCATCTTCTGCAAGTGAAATTCTATACCCATTAAATGCTATGTCCCTGTTCTTCCTCCTTCCAGACCATGGACACTGTAAATGATAAACCAGGAGTGTGGCCTACATCCTGTTACTTGCCGCACAGAAAGCCATTCACTGGAACAATGAGTATCATCAGGGAAGAAGACTTAATTTGTGTGTAGCAGCCAGTGAGATGGGAGATTACTCTCAAATTCATCTCCTCAACCCACTAAAATTAGGGCTTCATACAGCAGGAAAGAAATGTTACCACGTGTAGAATAACAGGAATTAAAGAGGGGAAAAGAGAGGAATTGGTCAACAGGAAGCAGGTAGTTGGTCAGGTAATCATGACGGGTAAGGGGTTTGGCCTCTCATTGTCCGGAAGCGGTGATCCGGTAAGTTTTAGTTCCATGATACTACCTGGGAGGGCTGATGATTCCCTGAAGTAGGAATTCACACAATACAAATGTAACTTTCTCAAATTTTAAGACTGACAGGGTCAATTTCTATGTTACTTAGAAGAAACTATGAACATTAGTTATATTGAACAACTGGGCTGGTTTCAATTCCTCCACTTTCTAATTACTAATTCCTCAATCATGGGAATCTAGTCGTTGATTTTTTTTTTTTTTTTTTTTTGGCTGTTTCATGTTGAGGGGATGTTTTGGCAGCTCCATACCATGAATGACCACATGGCCCCCCAACAATTAAAGGTTAATTTACTATTATACTTTCTTTTCTGAAACACAGTTTTTTTTCTAATCCCCTAATTTTCTCAAGGAGAAATTGTAGCAGAACTGACCTACCTGTAAAATAAGCTTTAGTCTCACTATACCAGGCCTAATTACCCACACAAAGTATAGCAAGAATCATTGTCCATAGAGGCTTTCCTAAATTGTGTTTGATGAAACCTCTCACAAGGAATCTCAGACTTGACCTCTAAAGGCCTCTCTAGCCCAGCCAAGGATTCACCGCACCTGCGGATTATCTACATGAACTGTGTGAACTTCTTTTTTATTAAGGCCTCGAAACAACTTGAGACTCCTAGGCCTGTTCAGAAAGTGATACTGTCTACTTATCACAGACCAGGAACCCTACAAAGGAACTGCACAGATAAGATGCAAGGCTATTCCTCCTTATGAGTTTTCATTGGCTCTATAAAATAAATATTAATTTTTCAAATCAGTATTCTTACATGTGAAAATATGTCATGTCAGCCAAAGCCCTGGAAAAATAAAAAGTTCCTCTATGTGTGTTTTGTTATAAAAGTAAACAGATTTTTACTGGCAAAAGTCTTAGGACAGCCATAGTTAAAGAAACCATTGACAAGGAAATTTGGTTATTTTTAGGCATATAATTATTTAATATAATTATAATCATTTCTGACAACATGTATAAGACATACTAGAATTTTACTAATCTCATAAAGTTTTGGAATATATACTATTAACATTTATGTAAATATAATTTACATAAACTTAAACACTTTATATTTGATGATTTTTTTATGTTTTTAATATACCAAATAAGCTTAATATGTCTCTCTTGGACTTCAGGGGACCCAATATCCAGAAAAATTTAGTTTGAGGTCAAAAATACTGAAATTAGAACTTGAAAGTTTGCTTTTGGAAAGTTTGTCGATGTTTTTCAAATATCACAATTGATATCACAAAATAGAATCACAGGTCACTATAAAATAGTCTTTCATTTGACCAAAATGATAATTTAAATATTTAAAACAAATGAAAATCTTTCTTTTGAATAAAATACAGTTTCTCAAACAATATGACTTAGAAAAGACAGCATGGGCCTGGCGCGGCGGCTCACGCCTGCAATCCCAGCACTTTGGGAGGCTGAGATGGGTAGATCACGAGGTCAGGAGTTGGAGACCAGCCTGGCCAACATGATGAAGACCGGTCTCTACTCAAAATACAAAAATTAGCTGGGCTTGGTGGCGGGAGCCTGTAATCCCAGCTATTCGGGAGGCAAAGCAGGAGAATCACTTGAACCCGGGAGGCGGAGGTTGCAGTGAGCCGAGATCGTGGCATTGCACTCCAGCCTGGGTGACAGGGTGAGACTCCACCCCCACCCCCCCACAAAAAAAGAAAGCATAATGCCAACTAATTCTATCTCTTTCCACTTTCTTTTATTTTGCAGTTTATTTAAAAGGTAAATAAAATTTTCAAAATTACTTTTATTAGTATTATATAAAAACTTTGGTTTCAAAGGAAAACAAAATTTTACTTTGTCAGTTGTATTATTAATGTTAAAGTTAATTTTATTACAACTTTATAAATAAATTAATTTTAATCAGTTGGACCATAAGGTAAAATTTTTGAAAAGCATTTATAATTTTTTATTAAGAAGCATATTAATGCTCCAAGAAAACTATTTTTTCTGACAGAGGGGCCCAGATGCTGGCCTTGCATTAGTGTGCTTTTGATATCAATGTTTGACTTACAGAAAAACTATGAATTAACTTTATCCCTCAAAATCAGACCTTAAAATCTCACATACCCACCTCTTCTGAAATAGTGCTTGGGCCTAGAGCAATTGAACAGTTTTAATTTCTGGTCCTGTGTCTCCCAAAAGCAGTGCATTTTTATTATCACCTTCTCCTAGGTCTGCAGATGAGGCTTTGACTGATGTCAGTGTCTAAGAATTAGCAAGATTTGATGACTTTTTCAGATCCAGGAGTAAAACCCTGTAATTTATTAGTACAAAGATTAGTTACCAGCACATTTATACTGCAGAAAGTCCTATCATTCTCTCTACTATGCCACAAATTAAAACACTGCGATTGGTGTCTAGTAGTTATTGCCCATAGCACTTTAAACCATTAAATTAAAGTGGTGACGTTACTCCTTGCATATATCTAATTGCTGGCATTCTAGAGACATAACTGTGACCAAAAGCGTCAGAAATGTGATAGGTCTTATGCCAAACATAGGAAAGTAAGACAATTAATTTTTCCCCCTATCATTGAAAAAACAATGGTAAATGCCAATATCAGTTCTCGAAATCGAGTATGAGGATACATAATCCCCTTTTATTTAAATATTATGTAACAAAACAGAGACAAGGTAAGCACAAGCACACAGTAATTATTCATTTCCTATTTAAATGAGTAACATTACATATTTTTAAGATTCATTTTTAGACAGAGTACTGACAACTGATCAGGTATCTTTTACCACTACAATCTTTAAAGGAGTGCAATATTTGTACATACTTTGTTTCTAAATACACACATGAAGTCCCAACAGTGATAAAGGCTTGGAATTAAAAATTACTAGAAAGCCTCATATTTTATTTTATTATTACTTAATCCAAGTGAATGTCACTTAATTTTAATAATGGTAAACACATCTGAAGTAATTTCAGAGAAATCCAAGTGAATATAATTTTTAAGAACAAGGCCAATTTTTTCTGAACTTTAAAATTTTGTACCCATATTATAAGTTTGTTTCATCACCTAAAGGAAAAGATCTGAAACCAACTCAAAGTATTGATTGAATTGAATTACTTAGAAAATAAACATCATTTAAATATTTTTATTTTTACTTACATTTTAATTTTAATTTAATTTTATTTATTTTTGATACAGGGTCTCACTCTGTTGCCCAGTCTGGAATGCAGCAATGTGATCTCAGCTCACATTGAGCTCACAGTGAGCAACCTCTGCCTTCTGGGGTCAAGTGATCCTCCTGCCTCAGACCCCAAGTAGCTGGGAATAAAGGAGTGCACCATCACACCCAGCTAATTGTTGTATATTTTGTAGAGATGGGATTCACCATGTTACTCAGGCTCATCTGGAACTCCTGAGCTCAAGTGGTCCACCCACCTTGGCCTCCCAAACTGCTAAGATTACAGGCATGAGTCACCGTGTCCAACCTACACTTTAAAATAATAAAGTAATGTATTATTTCTGTTTAGAATTTATAAAAAGAAATCTTTCTTTCCTCCTAGGAACTTTAAAGTTCTTCTAGCTCTTTAGATTATTAGAGGTAAGCAAAACCAATCCAATTTCAAATGACTGGTGTGGTCTATCATTTTTTGGAGTCTTGACAAAGGTAACTTAGGAATTTTAAATAGATAGAGCTAATGATGAATTGTTGAAAACGCTTAGGAAATAAAATGACTATTTATAGAACCAAATACAAGCCTTCCATTAGAAACTAAATAAATCAATGGCTTTACATATATATATGCACACACCCATGCACACATATGTAAAACCAATGAGTTATACACACATAACACACACACATACACACACACACGTATATATGTAAAACCAAAAGTAAAACAAACAGTAAATAAATGAAAATTAAAAGCAAATATATATGTGTGTTATGTATATTCATGTCTTTAAGTCCACCAACACCACTATATATTTTGTGCAGTTAAGAAATGTTCTTTAAGCACACAACCAGTTTTTTAACACAATTTACTATTTGTGCAGAATAGCAAATATAGTATGAAACCTAGCAATATAAGCATTTATGTGAAATTTGGCTCCATGCTAAATCTGACTTCATGCTTAACTATATTAAAACAAAATTTCCAAAAGTCAATGTATTTTTGTAATATTTTATATTTTTTATTTTTAAATCTACCATAAAATCATGAAGATTTTATCTACTAAATAAATTGTACTATGAATTTATCATTTACATTTCACAATTAAGTCTACAGTTTATTCAAATTTATTTTGTACTTAGTGTAAGGTAAAGTTCAATAATTTCTCCTTAATATGTAGATATCCAGTGAGGCATCACCATTTATTTACAAAGGAGACACTTTCTTTGTGGTGTCATCCTTTTATAAATTCAAGTGACTCAATAGCAAAGACATGGAATCAACCTACATGCCTATTGATGGTAGACTGGATAAAGAAAATATGGTACATATACACCATGGAATACTATGCAGCCATAAAAATGAAAGAGATCAGGTCTTTTGCAGGGAGATGGGTGGAGATGGAGGCCTTTATCCTTAGCAGACTAACCCAGGAACAGAAAACCAAATACCGCAAGTTCTCACTTATAATTGGGAACTAAATATTGAGAACAGATGGACTCATAGAGGGGTACAGCACACATTGGAGCCTGTCACAAGGGGGTGGGGGAGGGAGAACATCAGGAAAAATAACTAATGAGTAGGAGGCTTAATGCCTGGGTGATGAAATAATCTGTACATGAAACCTCCATGACGTAAGTTTACCTATGTAACAAACCTGCACATATACCTCTGAACTTCAAAGTTAAAAATACATACATACATAAATTCAGGTGATTTTAATCTAGCAGAGCTAATATTAGTGGGCCTATTTTTCGTTCCATTATTTGGATTGTCTAAAATCTACCATTAATGGAATGTCTACTTTATTAGAGGTTTATAATAATTATTATATCTGATTGTGTTGCCCTCTTTTTTAAAAAATTTTCACCATTTTTCTATTATTAGCCTTTCATGTTTCTATATGTATTTTGAGATTAGCTTGAAAAATTCTATATTCAATATATTTTGATTGAGATTTTATTAAACCTGTAAAAACAATTGAGGAAAATTTTCATCTGGTACAATATATAATCTAATTCAACTTTTATGACGTCATCTTTATTTTGGTTGTGAATTTTCTTATTTATTATGAAGTTTAATATTCAAATACCTAAGATTTCCTATCTACTGTCATGAGAGGCAGATAAATTTGTGATTCTCTCTTCTTGGAATGTCGTCTGTTTTTTTTTCTATTGCTTATTTATTCAGTTGTAAATATTACTTTTATAGAGACATAGAGATGTGTAAAATGAAACATTGTGAAAAAATACAATTTTTCAATTTCATATGAAACTCAAAGCATAAGTTTTGTTCAATATGGAATGTACCCTCATTTGTTTATATTAGGGCTCTGAAATCTCTTTAAAAATTGTTTTTCTGTTTTTAAAAAAGAAATAGCTGGCCCACCATGCAAGTTTGCTATGTATCTTGCTTGCTCAAAATAAGCATTTTCAGGTGAGGTCTGTTTTTTCTGGCCAAAGTCTGCCATGATTCCTTAGAAGTCATACTGGCCCAATCAAGGAAAGAGTTTCCATGAAAAGTCTGATGGCAGCATCTGGATGAGCAGTGGTCTGGGTAATGGAAAGTGAGTAGGGAAGGAGCTAAGAGCCCAAATCCTTACGAAGGATGACCTTCGGTTGTTAAATTTTAAGAGGCATCCAGTGGCTTTTTCAGGGCACCCAACTAAAGAGCCAGTGGAAAGAAAATCTCTCTCTACTTCCACAAATTTGATGTAGATGGATTTGGGGGAAACTCTGGGGTACCCAATAGAGCTCTGAGAGAAAAATCCGTTAATATCAACCCAATATTTGCTGAAGATTTTGGTATTCACTTAGAAATGTAAAAATAAGCACTGCTGCAGAGTCCTGACCTCAGCAGTCCTGAGGTAGCAAAAGATAATTCTGGTGGGTTTTATTTCCACCTGTAATGAGGCTTGTGCTGAAAGGATTTCCAGGTCAACCCCGTGCTCTTTTCCTGGGTCCAGGGAATGTTGCTCCATGTGTGGTGAGAGGAGCCGCTCGGTACATTCTTCATAGCCAATGGCATAAAGGCCCGGGCTTTTAGGAATAATTCCAGGCAATAAATATTGAACAACATTCCTACCGGGTGGGTTGGAGTGGGCAATGGGTCAGCAGTCAATTTCCATGTGCAGCTCCAAGCACCTAGCTTCACTAATAGTGATCTCTAAAAATGTGTAGTAAACATTTTTTCCACTTCATTCTGCACTTGTGGCATAATGATCCATCCCTCAGACTTCTCAGGGTTGAAGTACTCCTGAAGTCGCTTGCCAAGGGGCACCTGGGAGGTGATCTCAGCATAATGGTAAGGAAGATCCCCTTTCCAACGGGTGTTATAACCAATTCCAAAAAATGGCCAGTTTATTAGAAAGAAGGAGCCTTGAAAAGTCTGTCCAACTCTGAAAAAGTTCCCATTTCAACTGTACCGATTCCAAAATCTGTACAGTATTCTGCCTGATGTCTCTCTTCTGTGCTTCTTCAGAAGACTCTTGTTGAATTTATTTTTACTTTTTATTTATTTATTTTGAGATGGAGTCTTGCTCTTGTCACCCAGGCAGGAATGCAATGGCCCAATCTCGGCTCACTGCAATCTCCACCTTCCACGTTCAAGCGATTCTCCTGCCTCAGCCTCCCAAGTAGCTGGGATTACAGGCACCCACCACTACGCCCTGCTAATTTTTGTATTTTTTTTTTTTTTTTTTTTTTTTTTTAGTAGAGATGGGGTTTCACCATGTTGGCCAGGCTGGTCTTGAACTCCTGACCTCTGGTGATCCGCCCTTTTCCATCTCCCAGAGTGCTGGGATTACAGGCATGAGCCACCATGCCCGGCCGTTTAATTTTTAATTTTCTCTTTGTGATATGTATTTCATCCAATTACTGATCTGCCGGATAGCCATGGAGATCCTGGCTGTGGGTTCCCAGTACTCCTGTAAATAGTCCTCCACGGTGCTGCCATCTGACTCCAGCTCCTGGTACAAGCTACTACTGTTAATAAGTACAGGCTGGCAGGGCTGAGCATCCCATCCTCCCTGAGCAAACACCTGTTCCAACTGTTCTACTGTGTAACTGCTCTTTCTTTTCCCAACACCATGTTCTTTCACCTGACTGTAACACCTGCAAATGGTTAAAGTAAGTAAATCTGATACTGGGTTGTATAAGCAGAATAATTACATGTAAGCTATGAAGGTGGCTCTTTCTCTCTCTTCAGCACTGGTGAGGCCACAGCTGGAGCACAGCATTCAGTTCTGGGCATCGAACCAGCTTGATGCCTCCCAGCACTGGGACAGATCCACTCGTAGCCCAGCTTGGCCAGGGCCCTGGACACACGCTCCTACATGGCTGGCCCAGGGGTCCTTGCTGCCAGCCACCATACTGGGTACCTCCAGCTGCTGATACCGTGCCTCCACCAGCTGCTCATTGCCCCACACTGCGCTGAGCGCCTTCGTCTCCACTGGGTCCACGACATGCTCCTGCAGGTGGCAGCCCCACCATTGCTGCCACCAGGGGAGAAGGAGACAGCCTTGTCTGGTTAAATTTTATGTGAAGTTAATGCTGGTCTCATAAAAACAGTTGAGTGGTGTCCCCTTTTTTTTTTTTTTTTCTCTTAAAATGTTCATGTATTCTTGGTGTTACTTTTTTTCCATGTGTGAAAAAATCAATTGTAACTAGGATTTAAATTTTCTAAGATTTTTTCTACATTTTCTAAGACGTACTGTAATCTGCTTTATGTTTGTTTTGTATTCGTTTTTTTGCAGCTATTGCATTATTATTCTTTTCCAAGTTCAATAAGTTTCAATTCATGTTTTTAAGAATTTAATATATCTATGTTGTCACAGTTTTTGGCATAAAATTGTTTATAATAGTCATTATTGTATTATTTAGGTTAGTAGATCCGCTGAGATGTTCCTTTCTAATTCCTGACCCTGGTGATTTTTTTTCTGTTTACTTTTAAAAATTAATCTTGATAAGGGATTATCAATTTTTCGATTGAGTCAAACTTTTCACTATACATAATCCTATCTTATTTGTTCTGCTCTGTTATTTGTAGTTTCTTATTTCTTACTCTTATTACATGTGATTTGCTGGACTTGCTCTAGGTTTTGAGATAAGTCTTAGAGTATTGATATTTAAATGTATTAGTAAATGCACTTTTGTTATGAATTTAACATCTGCTTTAGCCTTATCTTACTGTATTTTATACCTTGTGTGTGTATATATATGTGTGTGTATGTTGTGTGTGTATATATATATATATATGGGACTTAAACTCCAGAAACTTATTTTCTCACACTTCTGCTGACAAGAAGCCCAAGGTCAAAGTGCCAGCACAGTTGGTTTCCTCTGAGAGCCTTATAAGGGATGAAGCTGTTCCTGGCCTATCTCCTTGGCTTACACATGGCTGCCTGCTTGGTACCTCTACACATGGTCCTGTTGTCTCTCTCTCTCTTCATATAAGGACATCAATCATATTGGATCAGAGCTCGGCCTTGCTGGCCTCATTTTGACTGAATTGCCTCTTTGAAGGTCCTGTCTCCTTCCTCAATTAAAAGCCCTCTACTGAGACAAATTGTGCTTTCTCAGTCCCTTGCATAAGCACAGGCTCAGGAATACCCCAAGGAAAAGGTACCCACTTTAGCTCATCTTTTAGAGTGCCTCTTCTTTGAGTCCTTAACATTTCTAGTTTTTGATCCTTATAAAGCTATTCATTGTTTGAAAATATGTTTCTCATTATTTATTAACTTCTCCTGATAGTTACTGCCGAATAATGTTCTACTCTGAACTATTGTATCTTAATAAAAAAGCAGTCTTAATTCATAAAAACTTGAAGCAGTAGTCTTGCATATGTAGTGTTTATAATTTAAAAGAATGAATAAAAATAAAAATTCTATATTAACACAAATACAGTACAAGAAAAATTAAATAACTTAAAATCCATATGACGCATTTTGAAGTCAGTGATCAAACTATGAATTCTATTATCAGTTTTTTTCTATTTTTACTGTAGAGAAAACTTTATAGTATTAAATAAACTTAGAATATCAGAATTCCATGCAAAGTTTATATAATTAGATGAAGCTATGAAAGATTCAGTCTACCTGGCAAACTACCTAAAGTAATAATTCTCATTCCTATCTCAAGTCAACTGCAGATTCTCTTTTATGGGTTTTACTGCAACTCAAATCCTACACAAAGTCCTAATTGAAAAGAATTTGACAGTCTGGATTTTAGTTTCCTCTAGACAATATGACACATCCCCAAACCATATTGTACAACTTGGTACAAATTGCAGTTTACTCAAGAGAGACCTAAAATGATGATGAATGACAGGATTTGTTAGAATGAGTTACATCTGACTTTGAAAGTGATTTCTACTCCACACTGAGATGCCATAAAATTGAGTCACATGAGCTAAATCAAATTTGGCAGGGAAGAGAATTCAGAAATCAGGAGATATTCTTTGTCATGAGAGCCTACTTTGAAACTTAAATGAGAACAGATGCAAAATACACTTTTTGAACACTGGATTTTCAAAAATAATTTTGACTCATAAGAAAAGATTCTGGATCTACCCTGTAAAAAAGAAATGGAGAAGGTACTGACTCACAACAACTTTTTAAAAATAGGTGAAATTCTGTTTTTGTTTTTTTAAAGGGTAAATGGGACTTAACTGCATGACTCATTTGATTTGATTAAAATACGTGGACTTAAGACTGGGAATAAACTAACATTAATTCATATGGCCCATAGCCATGAATTGTACACTGTTTGGTGGCAGGAACCATGCCTTTCCTGTGTTTTGTTGCCTATGCCAGACACATGGTAGAAATTACTAATAAATTCAGATTTAATCAATATATATTAAGTAGACACTTTAACTAATATTTAATTCTTTTACTTAATAAACTTAGTGTAAATATTGTAATTCCAAAATAAGAAAGAATACATATATAGAAATGTAACAAATTGTGCTATATTATGTATTAAGTAAGGGTAACAGCTAGGTTTCTAGTTAATTTCATCTGTTCTTCAGCATCTGTTCTTTCTGTTATAGTTCAAAGTCTCCAGTGGTATTCACCTCTTCCTTCCTTTGGTGCTTTGTGAAACACTTTCTAAAAACATCTTTAGGAAAATATCTCAGTAGGAAAATATAGCTGCTGACACTTGCCAGCATTAGAACGTGTGTGTGTGTGTGTATTTAAGTGTGATTCTTGATGGATTATACACTTTTATGATATTTCTTCCTATCTATGGTGATCTCAAATGAATATATTTATGATTCCATTCCCATTTTATTCTCAACTGTATATATGATGTTTCCTAGTGCTAGTCCTAGACTGTATATATATGATCTCCATTTCTGTTTACCTGGATAATTAATACATAAAATATCACCTGTTAATTCTAAACTTGGAGGCATCACTTATATTCTTCATGAAATTTTAGTTATAGAATTTGGAACTTATGTATACTTGAGTATGTATGTATTGCACTTAGGTGTCTAAGTATGAATACATATACATATGAATATACACTAATCGTTACATATGTATTAATCTTAGATTAAAATAAACTTTGGAGCTCTGAAGTAACAGTACAGTATTCTCAGGGTTTTGTTTTCAATTATGTCCAATAAGTGAGGGAGAAGAAAATGTAAAATCAGTTAACAGTCAAGTCTGGTCCTCCGAGAAGCAGCCTGCTTGAAAAATGACAGATACAGGCAAAAATAGAGCAGACTGGGGAAAACTCAGGCTGTACCTGCACAGATCAGCAGGCAGGGTCCAGTAGAGAAGCCTTTTGTTCTTTGCATAATTGGTGGGCTCCAAGGAAAAACTTTCCTCCCTTTTCAGACACGTACATGGTGGGCTCCATGGGAACTTGCACAAGGAGGAGGGGGGCTTACCTAAAACAAACCCACAGTTATACAAAAAAGAGAAGCAGCACTTTCTGCTTGCCTAGAGACATACTCACAACTACATAGATAAGAAGGAGTTGTGCAGACGACTTTTCAGATAAGTTACTCAAACAGCTACCGAGAAAAGAGGGATTTCTTATAAAAGCTTTTGAATTCAGCTGTAAAAATGGAAACCCACTCAGGCTTCCCTCTCTGCTGTGGAGAGCTTTTCTCTTTTGCTTATTAAACTTTCTCTCCAATCTCACCCTTTGTGTCCATGCTCCTTAATTCTCCTGGTCATGAGACAATGAGCTCAGATGAGAGTGGTGACCCTGACCTGTTTCATAAGTATCTGAAAAAAAAAAAAAAGATAATTGAATATATTTAAAGGGAAACAAACTCCCCCAAAAGTATAAAAAAGGCCACCCTTATTGGTCATGTTCATCATAAAAAAATGAACTTCCCTGAGGCAAAAAGAAAGCAGAACATTTAGGATAATTCCAAGAATACATACGTATTTGATTTTATTTTATTTTCCAGAGGGTTTTTCCCAATTCTGTGACAAAATAGTTGTAGCTATGGAATAGGAATGTGGGCTTTAAGAAATTAGAATATGAAGGCAAGAATTTTAATTTTCAGTGTTGAAGACAATCAAGAAGAAAATATGCTAATAATTGAGAGAGAATAAGAATTCGAATATTGGTGAAGAGATAGCTGCCAGAAAGTATAAAATGGGTATAACGGTCATCTATTGTTGTATAACCAACTGTAACAAAACAAAAAAACCATTTTATTGTACTTTGTATTCTTATGGGCAAGGACTTCAGTTGGGAATTGCCTGGGAGATTCCTTAGCTAAAGAGTGCCTGTAGGGTCTAAAACCATGTCACCCAACTATAAGGTACTTTGACGGGTTTGACTGGAGTCTGCGAGGCTCTTCTTCATGTCATGTTATTTCAAGAATTCTCCATGTGATTTTCCCAACAAGGTAGTTGAACTTACACGATTTCTCACAGCTCCAAAAAGTTTATTTTTTATTTATTTATTTATTTTTTTGATGCGCAAACTGTAGCTTCAAGTTTTCAGGTGACCCAGCCTTGGAATTCCTGGAATTTACTTCAACTATATATGATGCACTAAGACCAGCATAAAATAATGGGTAAGAGAATTAGACCTCACCTCTCATTGATAATTAGGAAGTAATTCGTGCCCAGAATCCACCACAATGTGCATGAAGTTGTCATCATTAATGAATGATACATGATTCATCCTGCTGATATTAACATGAGAAGACTTATAACAAAGTCAGATAATTCCAAAAGTCCTTTGTCTTTATTCGTGTCTTGGAAGCCAAATGCCTGAACATAACCAAATAATACAGAGGAGAAATAAAGATAGTAAATACAGAGAAAAATGCAACTACATTTATATTAAGAAGAAAGCATAATTATTCTGAGGTGCACTCAGTGTAAGAATATACTCAGAGACTTTATAAGTGAAAAAGAATGACTTCAAATGCATAGTAACATAACATTACTGATTGGAGTTCTAAATAAATGGAAGCCACACAATGCTTTTGTAAGTTCAAGACAACTATGGCTTGTAATGCAAGTATTATATATTACATATATTCTCCTGGTCATGAGATGATGAGCTCAGGTAACACCTTAGACGAGACTAGTGACCCTGACCTGTTTCATAAGTATCTGAAAAGAAATGATAATTGAATATGTTTAAAGGGAAACCAACTCCCCCAAAAGTATAAAAAAGTCTACCCTTAACTTATTGGTTACGGATTCTATTAAGTAATTTTAAAGAACTTTTACTGTACTATATACTTTATAGGTATTTGTCCATTAATTTTACAATTACTTTCTCAGGTAGGTAATATACTTCTCCATATTTCACAGGTAGTTGGCATTTATTTGCGATGGGATTGTGTCATGTTTCCCGACATAATTTACAATGTAAGGTATTTGTTACCAAATTTATAGTTTTGTTCTTTTCTTAAGATTTGTATTGATGTATTCTCCATTTCACTAATGCAGTGTAAAAAGCCTTTTCACAACATAGAATTAAATACACTGTGTAGGAACTCTATCAGCCAGACTGAAAATAATGGGCCAGTAACCTGGATCAAGGTTAAAGGTGCATTTGGCATTTTAAAACAACTGTCTTTCAGGTTCTAATTATGTTAAGCTTGCAGGAGGTGTGATCAGACTTTCTATATAAAAGATAATCCTATTTTATAAACTGGAAATATAAATGACCTCAAAGGGTCAGGTTAATGAAGCATTTTCAAAAATTCTATTTTTGTCACAGCTTGATATCTTCTTTAAAGTGACATCAAAGATTGGATGCTATAACCTAGAAATGCATTTTGTAAATGCCTTTGACCAACTTATCAAAATTATAATTTTGTAATGTACATGTAAGAAATGGTACATCAATTTCTCAATGTTATGATATACAATGTTTTATAAATGTAAAAAGTTATACAACTTTTTACAATATTATTCAAAAATCAAGTAGGAAATATTCTTTAGAGAGTATTTTTACCTGATTTATAAACAAATTTCTAAAAATGATAGGAGAGACAAAATTTAATTTAAGGACTATTGATTACTGTTGTACATACAAAGCTGTGACTCAAGGTTCAGGACAATTATAATCTATATTGTATTTTATTCAGTCACAGGTAATAAGAAGAAACTATTATTTTTTGCAAGTGTGCACTATACATAATTTTAATTGATATGGAATTCATGTAAGCAATTGGAAAACTTGACATCATTTCAGATAAAGTAACTAATACTTAGAGAGAATAATTTGGTTCTAAGGGTATGTGGGGTAAGTGGTAGGCTAGCGAGTCTTATAGATTCCAGGGCATATGGCTTATTATAATACTGTATCTCTGATTGCTATTTCAGTGAAGCATTTTAGCTTTCTGGATTTTATATTAAATTAGTTTATGAAGCAAACAATTTTCAAATACCACTGAATTAGTAATTTATATCTAATAAAATAGTAACATTTTTATACATCCAAAGAGTGGAAGATAACATTAACAAAGTGTGCATGTATTTTGAGACAATTACTAAGTATCGATATTGTCAGGAATAGGTATAATTATAAAAATTTGAAAACCCCAGGCAAAACCAAAACTCATTACATATATTATGAATTTGATTTATAAATTAACAGAAGTTTTATAACTACTATCAGATCTCAGATATTAGGAGGCTAAATATCTAAGGACTCTTTCCATGTTAAAAATGAAAAAGCACATAAAGTATAAAAAAGCATATGTGCAATAATTCAAAAAAGGATTTTGAACAGAGAAAGCATTGCAGTTAGTAAATGAAGAATTGCCAGAAAAATTGAAGAGATACAATTTTCACATACACTAGGTGAGCAATGAGATGGGTGGTATCCAGGGCTGTTTGTGAAAATGTAAAATAAAAAAACATTCTAGAGAGTTTTATTCATTTTTGAGAGTTTTTTAATTTTTGAGAGTTTTTTTCATTGTTATATCTCCTTCATGACAAGCCATTCACATTGAATAAATGTATTAAATTCACATTTCGCCTGGCTAATAAACGTGAATGGCTTGTCATGAAGGAGGTACAACAATGAAGAAAGAACAATGCAGGGTGGCTTCCACCATCCGGCAGGGCATTTGTCCCTCTGGCCTGGCTGCCCAGTTCCAGCTCAGCTTTGTTGTTCTGTCTCCTTTGTTCCAGGAGACCCCAGGTTGCTCTGCCACAGCCCCTGTTGCCCTGCGATCTGCAGGTTCCGGGAGATCTCTAAGCAGGATGCCAGAAGATCCCAGAAGACAGAAAACGGAAACAAATGGGAAGTCCAGGACACTGAAGGTCATTTCAATAATTCTGGAAAAACATCTCTGAAGTCATATGGTATAAAGACTCCGTGAATATAAAGAAGTTAGTCATTGTGGAGAAATCTTCAGCCAGATTCCAAATCTTAATCTCAAGAAGAAAATTTCTGCTGACTTAAATTCATGTGAAAGCCATGTGTGTGGAGAATTTTTTTTTTTTTTTTTGAGATGGAGTTTCACTCTTGTTGCCCAGGCTGGAGTGCGATGGCACGATCTCGGCTCACTGCAGCCTCTGCCTCCCGGGTTCAAGCGATTCTCCTGCCTTGGCCTACCAAGTAGCTGGGATTTCAGGCATGAGCCACCATGCCTGGCTAATTTTGTATTTTTAGTAGTGACAGGGTTTCTCCATGTTGGTCAGGCTGGCCTTGAACGCCCGACCTCAGGTGATCCACCTGCCTCTGCCAAAATATAGGGATTATAGGCATAAGCCACCGCATCCGGCCTGGACAAGTTTTATATATCATTCATCTCTTAATAGGCACATCTTATATCATTCTGGACACAAACCATAAGAACGTGAAGAATATGGGGTGAGGTGATATAAATGTAAACGATGTGGGAAAAACCATTATCTCTCTCATAAACGTCCAAGACACATGGTAACACACGCCGGAAATAGACCTCATAAGTATAAGACGCGTGAGAAAACATTTAAGTTTCTTTATGTACTTCAAATGCATAAAGTAACTCACATTGGAGAAAAACCCTGTGAATGGAAGAAAGGTGGTAAAGCCTTGAGATTTTGAAGTTCTTTTCAAAAGCATGAAAGAACTCACAGTGGAGAAAAACCTTGTAAATGTCAGAAATGGGATAAAGCCTGTGGATATTCCAGTCAGCTTCATAATCATAAAGTACTCATACTTGAGAAACTTGGAGCTGGGCGCGGCGGCTCACACTTGTAATCCCAGCACTTTGGGAGGCCGAGGCGGGCGGATCACGAGGTCAGGAGATCGAGACCACGGTGAAACCCTGTCTCTACTAAAAATACAAAAAAATTAGCCGGGTGAGGTGGCGGGCGCCTGTAGTCCCAGCTACTCGGAGAGGCTGAGGCAGGAGAATGGCGTGAACCCGGGAGGCGGAGCTTGCAGTGAGCCGAGATTGCACCACTGTACTCCAGCCTGGGCCACAGAGCGAGACTCCATCTCAAAAAAAAAAAAAAAAAAAAAAAGAGAAACTGGGAATGTAGGAAATGCGGGAGAGAATTCAGTTGTCTTAGTTATTTTCAAGCACGTAAGCGGGTTCACACTGGTGAAAAATCCTCTGTGGTTAATTAATATGGTAAGGAATTTACTCTTTCTAGTTCCCTACAGAAACATGAAACAAATTATACTGGAAAGAAACCCTATAAATGTAAGAAATGAGGTGAAGTCTTCAGTCATTCCTCCTCCACGCTAAGTCAAAAAGAATACATACTGGAGAGAAATCGTCTGACTGTAAAAAAGATGTGGTAAAGCCTTCAGTCTATACAGCTCCCTCAGAAGACATGAAACAGCTCATACTGGACAGAATCCCTATGAATATAAAAAATGTGGTAAAATCTTCAGTCTATACCGTTCCCGTAGAAGACATGAGAGGGCTCATTCTGGAGAGAAAACCCTATAAATGTCAAAAATGCGTTAACACCTTCAGTTGTTGTGGTACCGGTACCATGCTGTTTTGGTTACTGTAGCCTTGTAGTATAGTTTGAAGTCAGGTAGGGTGATGCCTCCAGCTTTGTTCTTTTGGCTTAGGATTGACTTGGCGATGCGGGCTCTTTTTCGGTTCCATATGAACTTTAAAGTAGTTTTTTCCAATTCTGTGAAGAAAGTCATTGGTAGCTTGATGGGGATGGCATTGAATCTATAAATTACCTTGGGCAGTATGGCCATTTTCACGATATTGATTCTTCCTACCCATGAGCATGGAATGTTCTTTCATTTGTTTGTATCCTCTTTTATTTCATTGAGCAGTGGTTTGTAGTTCTCCTTGAAGAGGTCCTTCACATCTCTTGTAAGTTGGATTCCTAGGTAGTTTATTCTCTTTGAAGCAATTGTGAATGGGAGTTCACTCATGATTTGGCTGTTTGTCTGTTATTGGTGTACAGGAATGCTTGTGATTTTTGTACATTGATTTTGACTGGAAACCATCATTCTCAGTAAACTATCTCAAGGACAAAAAAACAAACACCGCATGTTCTCACTCATAGGTGGGAATTGAACAATGAGAACTCATGGACACATGAAGGGGAACATCACACTCCGGGGACTGTTGTGGGGTGGGGGGAGGGGGGAGGGACAGCATTAGGAGATATACCGAATGCTAAATGACGAGTTAATGGGTGCAGGAAATCAACGCGGCACATGGATACATATGTAACAAACCTGCACATTGTGCACATGTACCCTAAAACCTAAAGTATAATAAAAAAAAAAAAAAGAAATATTAAATCTTCAAAAAAAAAAAAAAAAAACACCTTCAGTTGTTTCAGTTACCTTCAGATACATGAGAGAACTCATGCCAGAGAGTAACCTTATGATGTAAAAAATGCAGTAAAACCTTCAGACATTTAGGTTCCATTTTTTTTTTTTTTTTGAGACAGAGTCTCCCTCTGTCGCCCAGGCTGGAGTGCAGTGGCGCAATCTCGGCTCACTGCAAGCTCCGCCTCCCGGGTTCACGCCATTCTCCTGCCTCAGCCTCTCCGAGTAGCTGGGACTACAGGCGCCTGCCACCACGCCCAGCTAATTTTTTGTATTTTTAGTAGAGACGGGGTTTTACTGTGGTGTCAAACTCCTGACCTCGTGATCCGCCGGCCTCGGCCTCCCAAAGTGCTGGGATTACAAGCGTGAGCCACCGCGCCGGGCGAAGTTCCATTTGAACACATAGAAAAATTTCATACTGGAAAGAAACCTTATAAATGTAAAAATATGTTGCAAAGCCTTTAGTTGTTTCAGTTACCTTGAAACACATGACAGAATTTATACTGAAAAGAAATTTTATGACTTTAACAAATGTGGTAAAGCCTTCAGCTATTCTGGCTCTCTAGGTAAACATGAAAGAACTCATACTTCATAGAAACCGTAGGAATTTAACAAATGTGGGAAAACAGTTGAGTTTTTTGAAAATATGAAATTATACGAGAAAAACCCTATGTGTATGAGAAATGTGATAAAAACTTTATATGCTTCAGTTCCCTCTGAACACATTGAAAAACTCATTTGAAGGAAACCAATGAATGTAAGGAATATGGGAAAGCATGCAATTGTTTCACTTTCCTTTGAAAATACAAAACACTCATACTGAATGAAAAAAACTGCATGTAAACAATGTGGTAATGCCCTAAGTGTTTCCATTTCTAGTTGAGGACATGAAAGAACTAATTCCTGAATAACCCTACAAATATGCGGAATGTGGGAATGCCTTTCTCTCAAGTACTTTCAAAGACACATGGCATATGCACACTGGAGATGGATCGTATGAAAGAATGTATTCTGTATCTAAATCCTCGCAGTTTGCAAAATCTAGATGTCTTCATTTTAATAATTATTTCAAAAGTCATCTTAGAGCTCCCATTGAAAAAAATTCTTACAAATTTACGTATTTGGAAAGCCTGGTGCAAATTAAATATTCCCCGGGTTCAAAACCTGCATATGAATGAAACATTATCTAAATTATAAATATATTGTTTATTACTGGCTCATTCTTAATGATCTTTGGACTATTGAGTTCCACTTATTTTACATGAAAATATTGAGATGAGAATTCTGTAGCTATCCTTTAAGCAACAGTACCTGAATTCAATAGGTAGTGGGTTATTTTTCTCAGTTAATACAAAATTTTTTCTTTATGTCTAAAAGGTTGTGGGAATCTATGGGTGAATTAAAATGTATTTTTAAGGTGTAGGTAGCATTGATTTTTATGTAGCTTTTTAATTGTTCAGTAATGAATGGGTCATTGAATACTGAGACTTAAGGTCAACTGTTGCGGTCTTACTGGCCTTATGTGACAAGTTTTAGTTATCCGTCACCTATTACACATATTCCATCTTTATTTACTAAAAAAAAGTACTGTTTCTTGGAAGTAAGAAGTTTATTCCATTTTCTTTACTAATCAAGGGTTGGTATCAAATCACAAAAACAACAAAAAAGCAAAACTGCGGTAATTAAATTTAAGAATGTATGGTTTAGACATACAATGAAATGCTAAAAATGATAATTTAAAGATACAACTAATGCCAACAGAAGTTATTCTTATATGCTGAAAAATTCCAGAGAAATTTCTTCACTGGACTCACAGAGATGTGGTGGAAGAGGAAAGTGGAGGAGAGATGAGGTATAAGGAGTGATCAGAGAGACTGGAAGCATAACAACTCCATCCACATTGCTGCCCTTGAAAATAGAGAAATAAAATAAATCAAGTATTTTGGCCAGCTTTTAGAAGCTGAGAACAGCTCCCGACCAACAGCCAACAAAGGTATGTGACTTCAGTCCTAAAACCACAAAGAACTGAATTTTGCCAGCAGCCTGACAGAACCTGATAAAAGATATTCCTTCAAGATATTCCAGTAACGAATGAAGCCCTGTAAACACCTTGATTTTCACCTTTTGAGACTCTAAGCAGATGCCACCAGACTTCTTTAAGGAACTAGGCAAACCTCCTGAATGTATGACTTACAGAATTATGAGATAATTATTGGGCATTGTTCATAGCTGCTAAATTGCATTACATTTTTCCTGTAGCAATAGAAAATGCATGCCATTATTTAGCTACTCCCTTCTAGGCCCATTTCCTCCATTTCCCATTCTACACCATATAGTCAATATTCTAAGCTGTTTAATATATATCATTGAGTTAGTAACTATTTAAATAAAATAAGTACTGTTTAGTTTAATGTGTTCAAGTAATTTAATTTGTATAAATGATTTTGTGTTATGCCTTATTTTCTTTTGGTATTTGAAACTAGCTGTTTAGCTGTGTTTATGGGCTAATGCATCTAAATTCTTCATAGCTTATGGAGTGCAACCACCATATCTTACTTTTCCATTTTACCAGTAATAGTTTCCAAACTAGCTTCCATTCTTCCTAAACACAAACAATACTTCAATCAATGTCCACGCCCATGACTAATGATATACCTATAATATACAGATTCATATTTTATCTAAGTTCTTCACAATAGCTTTATAGAATGACTATATTAGATAATTCTGTCCTTAATGAACTTTTTCCCTTTATTTTTGTTAAAACTTCGTATAATCTCATAATTCATTTCATTTAATTTTCCCAGTCTAATCAAGAAACATCTTAATCTCATCGTTGTTTTAAAAATAAATTTCTTTCTTTAGCAAAGTTGAGTAGGTCTTCATATATTTGATACTTTTTCAGTTTTTTCTATCTATAACCTGACTGTTTATCTTTTGCCTGTTTTTGTTTGAGTTACCTGTTTTATTTTATTGTTGATTTTTTGGAAGTTCCTCACATGTTCTTTTAACTGTGGGTGTTTTTTTTTTTTTTACCATCTTTATAAAGATATAATTTATATGCAATCGAATTCACCAATATTCGATGTTGATAATATTGTAGCATTATCAGAGAGTTGTGTATTTTTTTTTTTGGTCATTTACATGTGTAGACAGTGGTGTCTTCTTTTCAATGTACTAATTGTATAGCAAATGAGTTAGGTATAAGGGTGAGTTTGATGAGTCAACAGGATTTCATTTTTCTTTAAACTTTTCACATTTCCATCTTGAACCAGATGGTATTAGAAAGGAAAATAAAATAAAACATGAAAATATTCTAAGCATTTTTCTAATTCTTTTTTTAACTTTTACTTAGGTATCTTCTAGATATCATACAATTAACCATTTCATATAGATAATTCAAACATTTTTACTAAGTTTTCTCTGATTACACCATCATCCTAAATAGGTTTTGGAATCTTTTTCTCCCACCATGCCAATTTATAATTGATTCTGGTTCCTGCCTAGACTTAGGCAACCACAAATCTACTTTTTTATGTATTTATTTATTTATTTTATTATTGTACTTTAAGTTTTAGGGTACATGTGCACAATGTGCAGGTTTGTTACATATGTATCCACGTGCCACGTTAGTGTGCTGCACCCATTAACCCGTCATTTAGCATTAGGTGTATCTCCTAATGCTGTCCCTCCCCGCTTCCCCCACCCCACAACAGTCCCCGGAGTGTGATGTTCCCCTTCCTGTGTCCATGAGTTCTCATTGTTCAATTCCCACCTATGAGTGAGAACATGCGGTGTTTGGTTTTTTGTCCCTGCAATAGTTTATTGAGAATGATGATTTCCAGTTTCATCCATGTCCCTACAAAGGACATAAACTCATCATTTTTTATGGCTGCATAGTATTCTATGGTGTATATGTGCCACATTTTCTTAATCCTGTCTATCGTTGTTGGACATTTGGGTTGGTTCCAAGTCTTTGCTATTGTGAATAGTGCCGCAATAAACATACGTGTGTATGTGTCTTTATAGCAGCATGATTTATAGTCCTTTGGGTATATACCCAGTAATGGGATGGCTGGGTCAAATGGTATTTCTAGTTCTAGATCCCTGAGGAATCGCCACACTGACTTCCACAATGGTTGAACTAGTTTACAGTCCTACCAACAGTGTAAAAGTGTTCCTATTTCTCCACATCCTCTCCAGCACCTGTTGTTTCCTGACTTTTTAATGATGGCCATTCTAACTGGTGTGAGATGGTATCTCATTGTGGTTTTGATTTGCATTTCTCTGATGGCCAGTGATGATGAGCATTTTTGCATGTGCTTTTTGGCTGCATAAACGTCTTCTTTTGAGAAGTGTCTGTTCATGTCCTTTGCCCACTTTTTGATGGGGTTGTTTTTTTCTTGTAAATTTGCTTGAGTTCATTGTAGATTCTGGATATTAGCCCTTTGTCAGATGAGTAGGTTGCGAAAATTTTCTCCTATTTTGTAGGTTGCCTGTTCACTCTGATGGTAGTTTCTTTTGCTTTGCAGAAGCTCTTTAGTTTAATTAGATCTCATTCATCAATTTTGGCTTTTGTTGCCATTGCTTTTGGTGTTTTAGACATGAATTCCTTGCCCATGCCTATGTCCTGAATGGTAATGCCTAGGTTTTCTTCTAGGGTTTTTATGGTTTTAGGTCTACTTTTGTCTTGCTCTTGCCTTTTGTGAAGATTTCATATAAATGGATTCATAGAATATGTGGGCTTATGTCTAGCTTGTTTCACTTACCATATGTTTTGAAGTTTATTCATGAGGTAGCATTTGTCAGTAGTTCATTTTATTTTGAATAATATTCTTTTTCATGAACATATTATATATTGGCTAACATAAACTAGTTGGTAGACATTAAATTGCAGCTTTTCTCTATTAAGAATAATGCTACTGTAAAAAATTGTATGCAATTTTTTTCTGAACATGTTTTTACTTACAAATACTTAGAAACAGATACGGCCAGGTGCGGTGGCTCACACCTGTAATCCCAGTACTTTGGGAGGCTGAGGAGGGCAGATCACGAGGTCAGCAGATCGAGACCATCCTGGCTAACACGGTGAAACCCCCTCTCTACTAAGAATACAAAAAATTAGCCAGGCGTGGTGGCAGGGGGCCTGTAGTCCCAGCTAGTCGGGAGGCTGAGGCAGAAGAATGGCATGAACCTGGGAGGCAGAGCTTGCAGTGAGCCAAGATCGCACCACTGCACTCCAGCCTGGGCAACAGTGCAAGACTCCGTCTCCAAAAAAAAAAAAAAAAAAAAGAAATAGGTAGATACATGCATGCATATATACATACACATACATAGAATCTTAGAAATGGTGTTACTGATCACCTGGTAGTTTTAGTTTTAACATTTGGAGAAAATGCCAAACTATTTTTCACAGTGGTTGCACCATTTTACAGTACAATCAGCAATGTATGAAGATTCTGTTTTCTCCACATCCTCATCAAAAACATGTGTGGAATTATTTGTCTTTTGGATTAAACTGGCTATGAAATAGTATCTTATTATGGTTTAATTTGCATCTACCTGATGACTTATAATGTTGAATAACGTTGTATTCTGAAATATTATAATTAGTTGATTATTGTGTTTGATGCATGAAGCATAACATTCATTTACAACCTACCCGGTTTCATTGACCAATATAATTATTCTGAGTCACAGTATGTAGTTGAATAAAGACAATTATGTCTAAAATATTAATATAAATCACTTAAAAGTACACAGGATACTTCTTTAAAATGTCTTAAAATTAACAACAGGAGCACAGTTCTCTATATAAATATTGAATATTGTAGACCTTCCAATAAGTTCAATCCCATATTAAATAAGCAGGATACAGTAGTATTAAAAACAATATATATATACATACTTTTGAGAATGATATGAAATTACATCATGAACTCCCCTGATAATATTAATTTATGTTAATCAGAAAGATACCCAACAAAATCTTCTTTCCTATACAACCTGGGTTAGAGTTGACCAGAAGAGAAATTTTGCACAAGATTTGGAAGGCAAAGTGAAGCATGAACCATCACATATAAATATTTTATGATTATATGAAATTTTAATATACAGGATGTGTTGCATAGGACCCAAACCATAACATTTTGAGATACCTCTTCTACCAGAAATTATTTGCCTTTTCAGTAGATAAAAACTTACACGTTAGCCTTTACCCCTACAGCTCAATACATACAAAATATAGCTAGGTATTATCTTGAAACGAAATAATGACCTCTTTACTTACTTCCCTGAAACCAATTCTAAATCAGTTTCTAAATACTATCACGTCAGTTTCTTGCAGTTGTTGGTGTAGTATCCTCTAAAATTTCTAATTCTACAAATAAATTCCTCTTCTTTTTCTAATTCTCTGATAAATTTTATCTAGATAATCACACACCTCACTAAGACACCTTTCTTTTACTTCCCAATAACATCATGTTAAAATGTACCCAAAGTGATCTACAGATTTAATGCAATGCCTATGAAAACACCAATGGCACTCTTCACATAAATATAAAAAAAATCCTAAAATTCATATCAAATCTCAAAAGAACCCCAAATAGCCAAAGCTGAAATCGTAACAGTACCTGACTTTAAAATTATCTATAAAGATACAGTAACCAAAACATTATGGTAGTAGCATAAAAGCAGACACATAGACCAATGGAACAAAACAGAGAGCCCAGAAATAAATATGTGCATTTATAGCCAACTAATTGTCAATAAATGTGCCAAGAACACCCAAGAAGAAAAAGATAGCCTCCTCAAAAAATGGTGCTGTGAAAACTGGACATTCACATGCAGAAGAATAAACAAGACTCTCTATGTCTCACCATATTCAAAAATCAACTGAAAATGGATTAAATATTTAAATGTAAGATCCCAAACTGTGAAAGCTACTGGGGAAAAGCTCCACGACATTCGTGTGGGCTGGTCAAGGATTTTCTATTTGAAATCTCAAAAGTAAAAATTAGACAAATTATATTATTTAAAGTGAAAAAGCTTCTGTACAGCAGTGAAGAGGCCATCTACAAAATGGAAAAAAAAATGCAAAATATACATCTGATAAAGAGTTAATATTCAAAATATATAAGGAACTTAACTCAATAGCAAGAAAACAAATAACCCTTTTAAAAATGGCTAAAAGACTTGAATAGACATGTTTCAGATGAAAACATACAAATGGCCAACCTGTATATTAAAATATGCTCAACATCACTAATCATTAGGACATGGAAAATCAAAACCAAAATGTAATATTACCTAATTTCTACTAGGATTACTATTATCAAAAAGGCAGAAGATAAATATTGTAAATAATGTGCCAAAATTGTGACTGTTAGTGGGAATATAAATTAGTGCTATTATGGAAAACAGCATGGAGTTTCCTCAGAAAATTTAAAAATAGAACTACCATACAATCCACTCCCTCAGTACTGGATATAAATCCAAGGTAAATTAAATCAGTATGTAGAAGGGATACCTGCATTTCCACATTCACTGCAGCATTATTCACAATAACCAAGACATGAAATCAACCTAAGTGTCCATTAGCAGATGAATCACTAAAGAAAATGTGGTATATTTACATAATGGAAGAGTATTCAGTCACAAACAGGAACAAAATCCCATCATTTGTGACAACACCAATGAGCCTGGATTTCATGTTAAGAGAAATAAGCCAGCACAGAAATACCATATGATCTCACATATGTGGAATCTAAAAAGTGGATCTCGTAGAAGTAGAGTTGAGTAGTGGTTACCAGAGCCTGAGCTAAGCAGGAGAGGGGTTGGGGGGATCTTGGTCAAAGGATATACAATTAAAGTTAGATATAATAATTGTTTAAATGTTTAGATATGCAAACATATAGAGACAAAATGTAGACAAGTGATTGTATAAGGCCAGGAAGTTTGGGGAGAGGAGAACTGGTGGTGGAGGAGTTAGAGAAATAAGGAATAACCATTATTGGTTATGGAGCTTCTTTTGGGGCTAATGAAAATGTTCTAAACTTGATTGTGGTGATGGATGCACAACTCTGAGAACACTTCATTGTACTGCACATCCTAAGTGGGTGAAGAATGTATGCATTATATCTCAATAAAGCTCTAAAATAAAAATTATGGATTTATTCTGCTACTTCTAATATCCATCTAAACTTATGCCATTACATACACGTATTCTCCATTTCCCACAGTGAGAATTCTCAAATATATTAATATACTTATCCTTTGTTTAATATATTTTCAAAAGTGTTATGCCAACTGCACTATGAACAACAAACCTATGAAGTCGGGTTCAAAATATCTTTCTTTTTAAAAGGCAGGCCCCAATTTGTTTTGATAATTATTACTCAATATTACATATATTAAAATATCACACTGAGTAATCTGAATATATATAATCTTTACTGGTTAATTAAATATGTTTAATATCAAAATTTATTTCTTTTTTAATTTTTTATGGATACATATTAGGTATATATATATTTATGGGGTATATGAGATGTTTTGATACAGGTATGCTATGTGAAATAAACACATCATAGAGAATGAGAGAATGGGGTATCCATTCCCTCAAGCATTTATACTTTGAATTACAAATAATCCAATTACATTGTTATTTAAAAATATACGATTAAATTATTATTGATGATAGTCACCTTATTGTGCTATCAAATGCTAGGTCTTATTCATTCTTTTTTATTTCTTATTTTTTGTACCCATTAATCATCTGCATCTCCCCACCCAATCTTCCACTACCCTTCCCAGCCTCTGGTAACCATCCTCTCTCTGTGTCCATTAGTTCAATTGTTCTGATTTTTAGACCCCACAAATAAATGATAACATGCATTGTTTGTCTTTCTGTGCCTGACTGATTTCACTTACATTATGATCTCCAGTTCCATCCATGTTGTTGCAAATGACTGGATCTCATTTTTTTTTTATGGCTGAGTGGTTCTCCATTGTGGATATTTACATTTTCTTTATCCGTTCATCTGTTTATGGACACCTAGAGTGCTTCCAAATCTTACCTATTGTAAACAGTGGTGCAACAAACATACGAGAGCAAACAAATTTCCTTTTCAAAATATCTAAGTTTCTTTTTGTCTTTGGATTCAAATACATGTCAAAGTTACTTGTATTTTTTTTTCAATGTATTTATGTTATCAATTTAATATATTTTGTTAGTTTTTGCATTGTTTTGAATTACCTTTTTCATTTCTTAACATTTATATCTACTGAAATATATAAATTAGTAACAATTTCAGAATTAATAACCCTGTCACTCCCATTACTTCTTACATTTATCAATCATTCTCTTTAGGTAACCAGATTTATAACATTTGCTTTATCATTTCTTTGCTTATTTTTGCCAAGGTAGTTATTTACTATAAGTGGCAACACACTATTCGTACTACTTTACACTTTCCTCTTTGTTACTTAACAATATATATCCTTGCTATCATTCCTTAGCAGTTGATAGAGACATTTTTCATTTTTTTAAATCTCCGCATTGTAAAAAATTGTGTGGATATACCTTAGTTTATTTAGCTATTTTTATGTGTGAGCATTAAGATTACTTCCAAAAGAGTGACCTTATAGTTGATGCTACAATTAATAACTGTGATTATTTTCATATTGTTTTAGGTGTGTAATTTCAAGGAATTTCTTAGTAGTGGGCTTACTGTGTCAATTTCTCTGCTTAGTGCCATATTTCCAGCCATAGAAATTGTACCATTCCTCCTTCCCTTTGGCCATATATGAGTGACTGTTTGGCATGGTTTTACCAGCAAAGTATTCTATCAAAATTTTGAATTTTTGTAATTTTAATAGGTGCGAAAAATGTTTCAATCTAAGTTTAACTTGTAAATCTCTTATTGCATGAAATTGAACGTCTTGCATATGTGTAAGGCAATGTTTATATTACTTTAATATTATCTGTTCATACATTTTGCATATTTTTTCTCTTGGATTTTCATTCCTTTTTTCCAATAACTTTAAAAAGCTACTTAGAAATGCATAACTCCTCAAATTTAAAAATAAAACTATCATAAAATCTACTAATTCTGCTACTGGGTGGGAGGTGATTAAATAACAATGTTATTTAGTGGCATAAATCCTGTATGATATACATTTTTTCAGTTTCTCATTTTACTCTTGAAGATACTTAGGATTTTGTTATTTTGCATGTAAAAGTTTTTGGTAACATAACTGAATTAATCAGATTTATCTTTTCTGCACCCAGTTTTTGAAGCATAGTTTAAAAGATTTATTATTATACCCAGAGTATGAAGGAAATCCCTTATGTATTTTCCAGTATTTTATTATTTCTTTTTTTATGTTTATATGGCTGATCATTTTGACATTCACTCTTGTGTTTGGAATGTGTTATGGATCTAATTTTATTGTACTGCTAATGGCTATCCTGTTGTGTCAATGCTGTTTATTAAAATATCAATTAATAGCACTACCTTTTCATGCATTAAATTTTCATGTTTGATTGGGCCTACTTCAACTCTTTCCACTTTTTCCCACTAAACTTCCTGTCAACTCAAGGAATAAATTATTTTACTTAAGAGAATTTCTATAATAGCACTAGTCCTCCTTCCCAGTTCTACAATTTCATGAGGATCTTAGCATTCTCTCCTGTTATTAATCCATAAAATTTTTATAAAACATAGGAACATTTACTAGTTCCAGAAATTTAAGCTTGATAGTAGTTTTGTGTCTCTGAGAATGAGTTCTTATAAATAATTGAATGTCTCAGATACTTAGCATTTACCTCCTCAATAAAGTATAAAAACATTTTATCTTTTAAGAATTATAACAAACACAAAAGTGTTTGACTAAGATATGTATTTAAATATTTCAACATATTATAGAAAGCTTGACTTATCAATGTATGAACATATTTTTAAAAGTGTTAAGGCCATGTGTTTTAAAGTTAACATATCTGTTTCTGGTCAGTGGATTATTAAAGACTTAGAACTATGCAAACTGACAGAAGTGAAAGATAATATATTTCAGAAAACTAAGTGTAGCATACAAGTCAGGTGATTGAAATTATTCATTATATCATAGATGGCTCATAGCCAATTAACCTTTCAAACTAAATAGTATTATTCAAAGATAGATGATGACAAGCAAAATGATAATTATAAACTCGGATTTTTACTGGAACTCTCTAATGAAAATGTAAAAAATTATTAATAGAAAATAGTTTGGATGTGCTCTTGTTTGAAGGCATATTGATTTTCTCATATGTGAAGGGCACACCCTAATGGTTCTATCCAAGGTCTACATTTTCTTAATAAGAAAAATGAAATTGAACAAAAGTAATTTTAAACATTGACACTTTAATTTTCATTAAATAAGTTCTACCTTTTTATGATGTAGTGTACTGAATTCTACTTAGGGTTTCTTTTATTTTGCTACTATTAATGAAAAATTAAAATTTTATATCTAAATTCATTAGATTATTGTTTCTTTTTTATCTTTGTTTTCTCCTGGAATAACTAATGTTCATATTTGCTACTTAAGACCTTATAGTAAACCGTGACTGAAAAAAACACAGCTCTAATTTTAAAGGAATTAAAATATATCTAACAGTACAAAGCTCCTTCCCTGATAGAGGATAAACATAGGGCACTCTACGTTGATGATTGACTGAGCAATGCATGAAGAAATGGCATTTTGAGAAGTAAAGGAACATTCATCATAAGACAGATGAAGTGTTTTTTTTGTTGTTGTTAATAATCTTTATAGCTACATATCATTTAAGTGTATGATTCAATATCAGCACCCAAGTAACTCTTATCTCGAAAGGTTTCCACCTGCCAAATGAAGTCAGTCCCTCCATCCTAGGCCCAAGCAATAACTCCTTTGCTTTTTGTTCTTTGGTCTCCAATGTAAGGGGTTCTTTGGTCTAGTTTTAGTCTTCTGAAATTTCATATAAATAATGTTTGGCTTATTTCATTCAACATATGCTACTAAAATTAATTCATACCGTTATATGCAACAGTTATTTCTTTTTATCGTAGAGTAAGATTTAATTGTATTACTATATTACAACTTTATTTTATTTTATGTATTTCTTTATTTTTGAGACAGAGTCTTGCTTTGTTGTCAGGCTGGAGTACAGTGGTGCAATCATTGCTTACTGCAGTCTTAATCCCCTAAGCTCAAGCAATCCTCCCACCTCAGCCTTCAAAGTAGTTGGGATGACAGGCATGCATCACTACACACAGCTACCATTTTGTGTTTTGTAGAAACGAGGTCTTGCCATGTTGCCCAGGCTGGTCCCAAACTCCTGAAAACAATCCTCCCGCCTTTGCCTCCAAGTCCCAATTGATTTAATAATTTAATTAATCAATAATAATTCAATTTATTAATTTAATTTTTATTTTATTTTATTTTAAGTTCCAGGATACATGTACAGGATGTGTAAGTTTGTTACATAAGTGAACCTCTGCCATGGTGATTGGCTGCACCTATCCACTGATCATCTAGGTATTGAGCCCAGCATGTATTAGCTATTTTTTCTGATGCTCTCTCTTCCCCCAACCCAAGTGACAGGCCCCAGTGTATGTTGTTCCACTCCCTGTGTCTATATGTTCTTATTGTTCAGCTCCCACTTATAAGTGAGAATATGTGGTGTCTGGTTTTCTGTTCCTGTGTTAGTTTGCTGAGGATAATGGCTTTCAGCTTTATCCATGTCTCTGCAAAGAACATGATCTTTTTCGTTTTTATGGCTGCATAGTATTACATGGTGTATATGTACCATATTTTCTTTATCTAGTCAATCATTAATGGGCTTTTGGGTTGAATCCATGACTTTCCTATTGTGAGTAGTGCTGCAATGAACATATATGTGCATGTATCTTTATAGTTGTATGATCTATAGTCTTTTGGGTATATACTAAGTAATTGGATTGCTGGACCAAATGGTATTTCTGGTTCTAGGTCTTTGAGGGATCACACACTGTCTTCTACAATGATTGAACTACTTTACATTCCCATCAACAGTGTAAAAGTGTTCCTGTTTCTCCACAACCTCACTAGCATCTGTTCTTTCTTGACTTTTTAATAATAACCATTCTGACTGGCATGAGATGATATCTCATTGTGGTTTTGATTTGCATTTCACTAATGATCAGTGATGTCCAGCTTTTTATCACGTTTGTTGGCCACATAAATGTCTTCTTAGGAAAAATGTCTGTTCATGTCCTTCACCCACTTTTAATGGGGTTGTTTGTTTTATTCTTGCAAATTTATTTAAGTTCTTTGTAGTCTCTGGATATTAAAATTTCGTCAGATGGATAGATTGACGAAACTTTCTCTCATTCTGTAGGTTGTCTGTTTGCTCTGATGATAATTTATTTTGCTGTACAGAAGCTCTTTAGTTTAATTAGACCCCATTTGTCAATTTTTGCTTCTGTTGCAATTGCTTTTAATGTTTTCTTCATGAAGTCTTGGCTCATGCCTGTATCTTGAATGGTATTGCCTAAATTTTCTTCTAGGGTTTTTATAGTTTTGAGTTTTACATTTAAGTCTTTAATGTATCTTGAGTTAATTTTTGTATAAGATGTAAGGAAGGGATCCAGTTTTAATTTTCTGCATATGGCTAGCCAGTTCTCCCAGCACCATTTATTAAACAGGGAACAATTTCCCCATTGCTTGTTTTTGTCAGATTTGTTGAAGAGCAGATGGTTATAAATGTGTGGTATTATTTCTGAGTTCTCTATTCTGCTCCACTGGTCTATGTGTCTGTTTTTGTACCAGTACCATACTGTTTTGGTTACTGTAGCCTTGTAGTATAGTTTGAAGTTGGGTAACCTAATGCCTCCAGCTTTGTTCTTTTTGCTTACAATTGTCTTAGTTACATAGGCACTTTTTTGGTTCTATATCTTCCTGATACCAAAACCTGGCAGAGATACAAAAAAAAGAAAAGAAAAAAGAAAATTTCAGGTCAATATACCTGATGAACATAGATGTAAAAATCCTCAATAAAATACTGGTAAGTTGAATTCAGCAGCACATCAAAAACTTATCCACCATTATCAAGTCAGCTTCATTCCCAAGATGCAAGGCTGATTCAATGTACACAAATCGATAAACATAATTCATCACATAAACAGAACTAGACAAAAACCAAATGATCATCTCAATAGATGCAGAAAAGACCTTCAATAAAATTCAACATTGTTTCATGTTAAAAACTCTCAGTAAACTAGGTATTGAAAAGGAGCATACCTTAAAATAATAAAAAAAAATCCACAGCCAATATCAGACTGAATGGGCAAAAATTGGACACAGTACCCTTGAAAACTGGCAGAAGACAAGAATGCCCACTCTCACCAATCCTATTCAACATAGTATTGGAAGTTCCAGCCAGGGCAATCAGACAAGAGAAAGAAATAAAGGATATTTAAATAGAAAGAGAGAAAGTCAAATTGTCTTTGTCTGCAGATGACATGATCCTATATCTAGGAAACCCCATCATCTCAGCTCAGAAGCTTCTTAAGCTGACAAGCATCTTTAGCAAAGTCTCAGGATACAAAATCAATGTGCAAAAATCACAAGCATTCCTACACACCAACAACAGACAAGCAGAGAGCCAAATCATTAATGAACTTCCATTCACAATTGCTACAAAGAGAATAAAATGCCTGGGAATACAGTTAGCAAGGGAAGTAAAGGACCTCTTTCAGAACTAAAAACCACTGCTCAAGGAAATCAGAGAGGACACCAACTAAATGGAAAAACTTTCCATGCTCATGAATAGGAAGAATCAGTATTGTGAAAACGGCCACACTGCCCAAAGTAACTTACAGATTCAATGTTGTTCCCATTGAACTACCAATTGATTTTTAAAGATTCATTTTTTTTGCCTTTTACTAGTGTCTTGTGCCTTCTTATTGAGTTTTAAGGGCTCTTTTTATATTCTAAATAAAAGTTCTCCATAAGATACACATATTGCAATTATTTTCTTCCAGTCTGTGGCTTGTCATTACTTTTCTTAACAGTATTTAAAATAATAATTTCAGTGAAAGCTAATATCAGAATTGTATTTATCTGTATGTTTATTATTAATTCTGCACTGTCTTTTTTGCTCCAAAGACCTATTTGTCTATTCTTTACCAGCACTGTGCTACCTTAATTGTAACTTTATAAGAAATTATAAATTCAGATGATGTAAATCCTGCAATTTTGTTATGTTTACTTCAAAATTGTTTTGCTATGCTGAGCGACTTACTTTTTTTTTGTAAATAATCAGCTTGACAACTTCTACAAAATCATATTATGATTTTGGGTGATTGTATTGTGTTCATAGGTAAATTTTGAAAGAATTACCGCTTAAACATATTTCTATCCCAATCCATGAAAACACTGCATTTTTAATTTATTTAAGCCTTTTGCAGTTGATCTAAAAATACTTTAAACTTATAGCTAAAAGACTTGCTCAGACTGTAAGCAAATTTTTCCCATAATTTTCTTATTTTTTATAAATGCAATTTTAATTTTGTTCTGTCGCAGTTTTTCTCTACTAGTATTGCAGTTTTCAATATTTTGCCTTCCATCTCATATTCATCTTTCATTTCTTCTCTGTGAGAATGGATCATAGCAATTTAAATATTTTCTATTTGCCAGCTGTTAAGACGGTTAAGATGTTAATCTTTGTTAGTAAAAGGCACTGGTGGACATTGAATGAGGACATGAAGTTTCCAGTGTGTGCCAACACCCATCTCCTATTGTATAGTTAATTTCTTCCACTGAGCACTTGTGGTATATAATGGATCTTCAGATCTCAGCAACTGCACATAGGCAGTTTCTCCAGCACCAGGTTTCTGCAGCATACACAGTAACTCTTGCACCAAGATCCTGAATTACATCTTTTATTGTGGAAAAGTTTCTATAACATATGCAGTTTCTACTGCACTAAGTAGTAGCAAGCTTTCCACTTCCAAAACCAATGTTCTAGAGCATGTACATCTTCTCTTGTGCCAGGGTACCTCAGTATGGATGACATTTCCAGTACCAAGCTATGCAGAATGTACAGATTCCCTCATGCTAGAGTCCTGTGGCAAAAAGAGTGAATCTCTAGCACCAAGCCCCTAGCATGTGAAGCTTCTCTAATGCCCAGGTTCTGTAACACAGATGGTATTTCCAGAACCATGCTTTTGCAGCATACGCAGCTCCCCTTGCATTAGAGTTTTGCAGTGCTTGGTGACCAGGACCCATCTCCTATCACCTGCTGATAGGTGATATCTCTGTTGTGGGGTTTTGCAGTTGAGAACCTCTGGGGAGACCTGATCCCATGACCAAATTTCACTAGCATCAGAGAGGGAGGATTTCTAGCAAGTTCCTGAAGTGCACTGCCAAACAGATTTCCATGCCATCCAGTGATCCATGGCAGTGCCCTATCCAAAAAAGTCCAGATTTCACCTCTAGGAGTAAAGAGATGGTCTTTTATGGTGTTTTATCTCAGCCTTATGCATAGTAGCTGCTTCTTATGTATGTAACTTGGTGAAAATGCATTGCCATATTTACATATTGCTGGATTTAGTTTTTGTAATTTAAAAAAAAAATGCATTTATGGCCGAGCGTGGTGGCTCACACCTGTAATCCCAGCACATTGGGAATCCGAGGCAGATGGATCAAGAGGTCAGGAGTTCAAGACCAGCCTGGCCAAGATAGTGAAACCCCATCTCTACTAAAAATACAAAAATTAGCTCGGTGCAGTGGCGAATGCCTGTAATTCCAACTACTGAGGAGGCAGAGGCAGGAGATTTGCTTGAACCAGGGAGGCGGAGGTTGCAGTGAGCTGAGATCACGCCACTGCACTCTAGCCTGGGTGATAGAGCAAGACTCTATCTGAAAAAAAGAGGATTTATATCCTTGTAGTGTGTTGCTCTTGCATTTACCCTCTTGCAGTTTGTTTCAGCTGTCATAGTAATCCTGGTTTTACAACAGATTATAATTTATTGCCTCTTTTTCTGTTTTCTGGAAATGTCCATATAGAATTGGTACTCTTTATTTCCTTAAGTATTTGGTACATTTTGTCATTAATGCTTTTTGGGTTTCAGGTTTCACTTTTGTGTTAAGATATTTAACTTAAAAAATCCAATTTTTCCCACAGAACTTTACAGATTAACATTTCTTCTTGGCTGAACTTTGACAGTTTTATTTATTTATTTATTTATTTATTTATTTATTTATTTATTTTTTGAGGCAGAGTCTCCCTCTGTCACCAGGCTGGAGTCCAGTGGTGCGATCTCGACTCACTGCAACCTCCGCCTCCCGGGTTCAAGCAATTCTCCTGCCTCAGCCTCCCAAGCAGCTGGGACTACAGGCACACGCCACCATGCCCAGCTAATTTTTGTATTTGTAGTACAGATGGGGTTTCACCATGTTGGCCAGTATGGTCTCGATCTCGACTTTGTAATCCACCTGCTTCAGCCTCCCAAAATGCTGGGATTACAGGCGTGAGCCACCACCGTGCCCGGCCTGACAGTTTTTATTGTTCAAAGTATGTACCCATTTTGTCAAAGCTGTCAAAGTTATTAGCGTTAACTTTTATTGTATTTATTATCATCTCTTTAATGTTACTAGGATCTGTAGCGATACCCCCTTTTCATTACTGACAGTGGCAGTTTGTTCAGTCTCTCTCTACTCCTAACCTAATCAGTCTGGCTAGAGATTTGTCCACTTTGTTAATCTTTAAACAACCATGATTATCTTTCTGTTTTTACTTTCATTGATTGCAGTCTTTTTCTTTATTTTATCCTTTTGCTTCTTGTCAAAAATGAAAATATACCTATTTAATCCGTAACTGTAATCGTTATGTTTTCTTTGCTATAATTTATAACTCTTGCTTTTAAATATAACTCATGATTGTCTTTAAAGTATCGTTCAGGTAAGCATTATGTATTAATAATAATGCTTTAAGCAGTAAAAGTGTTTGTAAAATTTAGGCATACAAGTGACTCCAAAAAAGTACTAGGTTGGCAGATACTAGGTTGGATTGGCTTCCCAGTGATAGTTCAGATCCAGGTTGACATCTCTATGTTTCTTTAACTTTTCTCTCACTGCCTCGAGATTCCTGAAACAACTCCAAGCATAATTTCAGCCTAGCCCGTTATCCAAAAGGGGAAAGCGAAGGGTGGAAAATAAATTGAATTAGACAAATATCGCTCCCATTTTTTTTTTTTTTTTTTGAGACGGAGTCTTGCTCTGTCACCCAGGCTGGAGTGCAGTGGCGCGATCTCGGCTCACTGCAAGCTCCGCCTCCCAGGTTCACGCCATTCTCCTGCCTCAGCCTCCCAAGTAGCTGGGACTACAGGCACCCGCCACCACACCCGGCTAATTTTTTGTATTTTTAGTAGAGACAGGGTTTCACCGTGTTAGCCAGGATGGTCTCGATCTCCTGACCTCATGATCCACTTGCCTCAGCCTCCCAAAGTGCTGGGATTACAGGTGTGAGCCACTGCACCCGGCCTCTCATTTTTTTTAAATCAAAATTCTTACACTTTCCATAAAGTCACAATGGTTAGAACTGGTCATGCATGTAATGGCAGAACCCTGTCCCTACAATTTTTTTTTTTAACTTACGTGGGCACGGTGGCATATACCTGTAGTCCCAGCTACTAGAGGGGCTGAGGTGGCTGGATGGCATGAGACTGGAAGGTCAAGGTTGCAGTGAGCCATGATACTGCCACTGGATTCCAATCCGTGCAATGGAGTGAGACTCTGTCTCAAAAATAAATAAATAAATAAATGGAAGGAAGAAAGAAAGTAAGAAAAGAAAAAGAAAAATGAGTTAATTGGATGGTCAAGTAATAGCGTTTGCTTCACCCCAGAAGTGGAAATCAAACTATTAAATATTGAAGAACTTTGCTTATGCTGAATTTTGAATGAGTTTAATTTTTATTCATTAACTTAGCTAGTATGTTTTTTAGTTTTGTGTAAAATACTAAAATATTGAGAAAGAAAAATGTAATAATTATTATCGATATTGTAGGAAAAATTTCAGGTAAAATATGGAGTGTATTTTTATTTTTCCCACATTAACCATGTAAAGAATTGCTCCATTTGGTTTAAGTTTTGTTGTACTCTAGTTTTGATCTTGGTGAGTTTAAGCACCCCTGCATGTTTGTGTATATTTGCCTTTGTGTCTGTGGAAAATGAATTTCTAATATATGACTTGTAAGCGGTACTCAATAAGTACCAGCAACACAGAATTATTTTATTCTGCCTAGATAAGTTTCTTCAGTATATTCTTCATCTCGGCATGGTAGAAAGATGTAATTTCTGAGAGTTCAATATGGAATGCCATAAGAGATTATTAAAATTTAAACGTTTGATTTTGAATTTGGTGTTTGCTTGAACTTTAACTATTCTACAAAACAAAGAAAAATGATTTTCAAGAAATAATCATAGTATTTGTATATTTGTATATTTATAGAAATTCTTGATTTAAATAAAATAGGAAACTTTCCATGTATTGAATCTTTTCCCGTTATTTAGTAAACTAATGAAAAAGAAGTTTTTATTGGAATTCTATAACTACTTTGACATATTCATTTATGATCGCATCCATGACTATTCTTAAAAGATGACAGTATCTATCAATACTCATTTCATAATAGTAAATTTTTCAAAATGCCACTTTAACACATCATTTATAATAAAATTATCTGAATGTTTTTCTTGACCTATACATTTAGAAAACATTTGGTCAATATAGAATTAGTACTTTAAATGTCTTTAAAGGTAAAAATCTTATATGCTACATTATTCTAATATTTTCAAATCATTAGTTCTCTGAAAGCTAACTTATAAAGAGGAAAGCAAAATAAATCAGCTTTCAAAGGGTTCAATGATTCAATTAATATTTCTTTACAAGATTAAAGATATTTTCATAAATGGTTTTTTAAAGCTGAATGCTAGAAATCATACTTTGAATTTGAATTAAAATACATTTGATTTTAATTTATTCTATTCCTCAAATATGTTTTTAAAACTATATAAGTTGCTTCATTTTTAGTATTAAATGTGGGCTATTACTTCCATTCCAATGCAAGTGAGGCTTCTTGGCAGGGGGCTGAGGAAAGGTAGTTTTTTTTTTAAAAAAAGACACTAGGAACACATGGATTTATACAGCTAAATGCTAAACTTGGTGTAAAATCACTATTTGTACGTAGGATTGACAGCATAGATGGTATGCCTTTAAGAAACAAAATATTGCAAGAAACTAAATAAATGTGGAACTACTGAGCTAAAACTAATAATGATGACAATAATAAGTATGACAGGCATAATGATAATCATGTCTTTTCACGACAATCTTAAAGCATAGATAGCATTAAAGCTGCATAAATATAAGTAGTTGGCTAAGTTTAGACACTTTAATCTCAATTTACACAGTATGATATTACTGCAAAATGATGAACTCAAGAAATGCACATGAAAGTTGCTTTGGATAGAAAGTTGGAACCATGAGTCAGTCACTATTTAATTTGCAGATATTAAGGTAACATATTTCTTAAATTTACTATAGTTGATAATATACACACATTAAAAATTACAATGTTTTGCAGAGTTGGAGGAAGATGTGTTCTAGATGAACTCTTCAAATTACCCAAGAGAAAATTTCCAAAACAGATAATTGTGGTCTACTTGGTTCTCAGAGACCACTCAGGAAAGGAGCTGTTTTGAACTCTCAGTTCTAATTAACAAAAACATCCCCTTCACTTTCAAACAAATCCTGAAATTCTGGTGAATTCCCTTCTCTGTCCTCATATAAACAGAAAACATTTTATTCTCTACATTTGAGTAAATACTCCAAAATTAGTTGATGATTCAAAATACATTTTCTCAGGCTAAAACATTTAAAGGTGTCCAAGCTATGGCATTGCCACGCAGACATAATGATTCTGTCTCCTTGATCTTTTACCTTCCTCTCAGATCCTGTTTAGCCAGGGGCTCTAAAGTTTTATTTCTTCCAGAGTGAGTGTCAGCAGAATAGGTGATGTTATTAAGAAAGTTGGCACTAAAAGCACAGCATAGAGGACAGAACTGTCTTCTTGCCTATACATTATCATTGGAAGTTTGAAGCATATTGGTTGTCCTAGTTTAAGATCTTCTGAATGTAGAACCTGACACAACAATTGGTGTTTAAGATTTTTGAGAAGTTATTTCAAGAAATATGCAGGGAGTCTGAAAATAATGCAGGAAGGGAGGAAAACCAACAGAGTTTCATAACTGGCAAGTTGTCTTCATAAAAAACTGGAACTCGATACCACTATTATACTCTTTACAGAAAAGAAGCTGGGCTATTAATCTATCAGCTCAAAAACCACATCCCTTTAAGGACACTCCTAGGCATTAAAAACTCTGCACATGTGGCAGGCAGGAACAACATCTGACTACATTCCAGTGGCTAAAACACACCCTCAAGCAGAGAGATGCAGGGAGGGACACACCTGTCTTACAGTCTCTATCTATACTGGAGCAGCAAACTAGGTGGGTGGGAGGAGTGCCCATTCAGATCCACAGGCGCCTCACATTAAGTTCTCATGGCCTGTGATAAAGTTATTCAAATTGTTTCATTTTAATCCTGAAGGTAATTCAAAAATAAAATGGAAAAAGTAAACAGAGAAACTTACACCAGAAAAGAAAAAAAAAACCTAAGACAACAACAAACACTTGGAGTAAGTCCTGGTATTGCCAAAATAAAATTATTTTTTAAGACATCACATGTATTTTTAAAACTTATATTTAGAGCAGGCACTGGCAAGAAAGTAAGAGACTAAGAAAAATAAGAACCCTATTGTATATAAGGATGTACAATAAGATACAACCGTTATTTCAGGCAATTAAATTACATGTAATTAAAAATATACAGGTGGGCCAGGCACGGCAGCTCACGCCTATAACCCCAGCACTTTGGGAGGCCAAGACGGGCAGATCATGAGGTCAGGAGATCGAGACAATCCCGGCTAACATGGTGAAACCCCGTCTCTACTAAAAATACAAAAGATTAGCCAGGCGTGGTGGCGGGCAACTGTAGTCCCAGCTACTTGGGAGGGTGAGGCAGGAGAATGGCGTAAACCTGGGAGGTGGAGCTTGCAGTGAGCCGAGATTGCGCCACTGTACTCCAGCCTGGGGGACAGAGCAAGACTCCGTCTCAAAAAAAAAAAATTATATATATATGTATGTATGTATATATATATATATATGTATGTATGTATGTATATATATATATATATATGTATGTATATATGTATGTATATATATGTGTATATACAGGTGGAGGATATTTAGTAAGAATATTGTGAAAACATTAGAATTATAACATATTCCTCATTATTTATTAAATATAGAAACTATAGCACATGTAAAATCAGAATACATATCAATATTTTACTTTGCAAAAAAAATCTTTTGAAATATAAACAAAGGAAGAAATCACAGCTTTTCCACATTAATAAAGAAACTTACAAATGAAAAACACAGAAAACATAATTTTAAATGATGGAGACTTAATGATTTCATTCTTTTTAATTGCTTTCTGATTCGTATTTTTTACGTCTCAATTATAAAATGTATTCGTATTATTGTTTAAGATACAAGAAACTACAAAGCAATGACAATATTTTAGAGCAATCAACAATTATTGAAATAGGATATCTAAAAAAGTATGGATATGTGTAAAGAAGTGGTTAAGTTACTGAATAACTTTTAAAAGCAAAAGTTTTAAACTTAAGTAATGACAATTCAAATTTTTCTTCTGACAGTAAATAGCATTTGTGCTCCAGTAAGTCACTTAAGTATTTCCAGATCATACTTTTTCCATCTTAAATGAGACAACTGAATTGCATTGTAGTGAATTTAAGATGCAGTAAAAACAACTTTAATGAAACTATGGCATCAAATAGACAAAGGAATTGATATCTGGTAATGAAAATAGAAGAATCTTACTTAACAATTATCCAGAGCTTTGCATGAGCCTGTATAAATGAGGCATTTTGCAGAGCTTTGTAAATTGCACATTTAAAAAGTTATAATCAAGAATAAAAATACTCAAATTATCACAGAGCAAAAGTGCCTTTTTAAAATTAACACTGTTGCTTTTTCTTTGTATTATAACTGTATGATAAATTATAATAAAACATTCTATTTTTGTTCGACTGCATTTTCCAATTAATTAAAACTATTAATTTTTATTATGATTTGTTATTTCATGTAAATTTATCTTTTTCTTTAAAATTCAAACTAGGAATAGAAAATATGTTCAGAAAACTTTAGGTATATTTTACCACTTTTTGAGGCAAGGGCAGGAAGACATCACATTTGTAATGTTTCATGTAGTGAGCAGTTTGCTGTTTATTTACTTTTTAATTCACAGTTGAAGAAAGAACAAAATCAGCAGTACAAAATAAATGACTGCAAATAAAAAGTATAAGCAGAAGGCATTCACAGCTATTTCAAGTGATATCTTTTTAAAAATATGCTGCACATATAGCTCCACCTCCTGGGTTCACGCCATTCTCCTGCCTCAGCCTCCCAAGTAGCTGGGACTACAGGTGCCCGCCACCACGCCCGGCTAATTTTTTGTATTTTTAGTAGAGACAGGGTTTCACCGTGTTAGCCAGGACGGTCTCGACCTCCTGACCTCGTGATCCGCCCGCCTCGGCCTCCCAAAGTGCTCGGATTACAGGCGTGAGCCACCGCGTCTGGCCAGAGTACTCCTTCCTTTTTAATGAAAGGTATCATGGGCTGCTTTTCACTCACTTGCTGCTGATAGAATTTTGTGGGACAAAAGCCCTCTTTTCATGTTGTGTTATCTTTGTCCTTTTCAGTTCAATATGGTATCATATCTCAATCTGGAATTCCTTTAAAAAGTGTGTAAATCTTATTAAGATCTGTACCATTAGATAAAATCCACGTTCATGATCTTTTGGGGATGAGACCTTCTTTACTTTGCATTTCACCTGGGAAGTCTGAGGGACACTGACCTTATGGTTCTTAAAAGCTCTACTGTTCGACTGTAAGGAAATATGAGGAACACATTTTATCTCTTTAGAGGGCCTTTTGTCTGACATACAACCTTTGATTTTCCTGAGGTCTCCACCAAAGATGTTTTAGTCACATCTTCAGCTTTATCTTTGGTCTGTGTTTTCCTAGGAGTATCTGTAACTTTATCTTTCCTCAGAAAGTTATCATCCTTTGTGAAATGAAAACCCTAAAAATGTTCAGTCCTTCGTTTTATCTCCCTCCTCTGACATTACTATAAGCAACAGCAGGAAACAAGGACGCGTGTTCAACACTGATTGGAAATCTCATTGGAAGATGATTCTCTATAAGTCTCTAGTATATCTGCATCTCTGACATCATTATCTCACATTTCTGAAGGTCAAAAATCAGAAATTTAACTCAATGGGCCAAAATCAAAATGTCAATCCAAATGTCAGAACAGCTGCATTTCTTTCTAGATCCTCTAAGGGGAATCAATTGTCTTGACATTTCCAGCTTCTAAAAGCTGCTTGTATTCCTTGGCTCACGGCCCCATTGAATCTTCAAAGCCATAAATGGCTGATCAGTCTTTCTCTAACTCACCCTAACATTGAATGGTCTGCCTTCCTATTTCACTTATAAGGACACGTGTAATTACAGGGTAATCCAGAATAATTTAGGATAATCCCTATCTCAAGATCTTTAATTTAGCCACTTCTGAAAAGTTACTTTTGCCATGTAAGACAGATAACATATTCACAGGTTCCAGAGTTTAGAACATGGGTATCAATGAGAGGCCATTATTCTGCTTATGATAGTCCACTCTTTGGACTCCAAAGATTCAGTTCCATCCCATTTGCAAAATGCAATCACCCCATAGCAACATCTCCAAATTTTCAACCAATTAATGAATAAATTTAAATCCAAAATGTCAAAGTCTCAAATCTTACTCCCTAAATCATCTCAAAGTCTCAAATCTTACTCCCTAAATCATCTAAATCAGGTATGAATAAAGCTCTGGATGTAATTAATCCTGGGAGAGAATCCCATCAGTGGGCTTGTGATACTAGAAAACAAGTTATCTGTTCCCAACATGCAATAGTAGTTGAGGATGAAATAGCACTTATATATATATTTCCTTTTAAAATGTGAGAAAACGAAAGAAAAACAAGTATTCACCAGTCCAAAATTTTTAAACCCAGTTGGGCAAATGACACAAGGTCTCAAGACCTAGTAATAATATTCTTTGATTCCTGGCTCTACTTGCTCAGAGGATGATAGCTCTGCCATTGGAGCCACCTCTTCTTTTTAAGAAATGCAGGATATGTTCTCAGCTAAGTAATATCTGTTTTGTGCTTCTAGAATTTTGGGATCAACATTCTCTTACTATTTCTTCCTTTCTCAGTCTCTTTCTATCTCAGCTGGTAGAGTTTCTGCTGGTAAATTTTTTTTAAAACCCTTGTAAGTCTCCTGTATATGTCATGGGAATTCACTCTGTTAGTCAAGATACTATCACACAGATATTTTCTGAATGATTTGTTTCTCTTCCTGTCTTCTTCCAGATAGCTGTGCTATTCTCTGATTCACTAATATCTTTCAAGAGACTTCTATATGAATAACACTGTAACTATTAGTTTCTTCTTAGGCACTTACAAAAAGCTTTCCAGTCAAATGCTAGTTTTAAAGTATGCTTTCTTGACAGTGAACCTCTAAATTTAGCATCTTTTGCAATCTGAATAGGCTCAGAATTTCTCAAATAATCAAGTTTTGGTTCTTTCTACTTCGTAATTCTTCTCTCAGTGTATGTCTTTTCTCCCCCATTTTACTATAAGCACCAAGAAGCAACCAGGTCACATCTTTAACATTTTCTTTGGAAATCTCCTCAGCTAACTATCCAAGTTCTTCTTTTACAAAGTTTGCTCTCCGCATAATTGTAGGACACTATCCCACTAAGCTTTCTGCCATTATATAGCAAGTACCTCCTTTCCTCCTGTTTCCAATAACATATTTCCCATTTCCCACTGAGCCCTCAATATCAATACCTTTAAGGTCCATATTTTTAACCATAGTCTGCAGACAATAATTTAGCAATTCTCTAAGGTGACATATGATTTCTGTGCCATGATCATCAGTTTCTTCTGAAGTTTCACCAGCAGTCTTAAATGACTGTATTTCAACTACCAGTCAATACAAGCCAATCTAAGCTTTTTCTAGCACGATCATCAAAATTTTCCAGCCTCAGGCCATTTTTCAATTCCAAAGCCACTTTCACAGTTTTTTTTTTTTTAAATTTATTAGAGCAGCACACAACTTCTAGGTACCAAAGACTGTAACAGTTTCCTAAGACTGCTATAACAAGGTACCATAAACTTGGTGATCTAAAACAACATAAACTTATGATCTTACAGTTCTGGAGGGCAGAAGTCCACAGTGTCTCTCACTGGGCTAAAATCCAAGTACAAGCGGGACTGCCTTCTTTTCTGATGGCTTTAGGGAAAAGCCGTTTGGTTTTTTTGTTTTGTTTTGTTTTTTGGGTTTTGCTTTTTTCAGCTCCTTCCATCTTCAAAACCAGCAATGGCCACTCAAGTCTTTCTCATGATACACCACTCTGACACTGACTCTTCTGCTTTCTCTCTTTCACTATTCAGGAGGACCCTTCTCTTTACCTTGTATCCACCTGAATATTTCAGGCTAACCTCCCCATCTCAATATCCTTAACATAATTACACCTGCAGTATCTCTTTTCACAAGTAACGTTCTAGACATTAACAAAAAGTCATTTTTGAGACGAAACGTTATTTCGTCTACCACAGTTTGCTAGCAGCTCTCTCATAAGATTGGGAGTTTTTGTGTGTGTGTGTTTGTGTGTTTACTTGTTTTTAAAATAGTTCTTTCACTGTGACAAAACTTCCTTCCTACGCAACATCCCCCTGAGCCACTGCATCACCCCTGGGACTTGAGGAACAAGGAACATTGAAGCAAATGTGAAACTTGTGCTGCATTCAGTATTTTGAGGAAAAAAAGTTCTTTTTCTCTGACCTAGGAGTTGGATAGCTTCTGCTAGCATCAGTGGAACTGTGGCAGTCTCCACTGTTAGCCTGCAAATCAGAATAAGATTTCAAATGTGTCACAGTATATGACTACGTTAGCCTGGTCAACCATTTATGACTTGCTAATTAACTTTAGTTAAGTATGATATTGCTAAGCTCTCTGCCATTATATTAAAACAATCTCCTTTCTCTAATTTCTAATAACGCTTGTCCCACTTTTCCACAACCCTGTAGGCACAGCCTTATCCAAGAGCATACGTCTTCTATTAACAGTTTCCTCAAAGCACCCTGGGCTTTCACTGTAATTCTCTTCGAGGTCTACTTTCTAGTTTCAAACTCACTCTCACATTGCAAGTTTGTTTTCTCGCATCTCACTTTTGGTTCCGAACAGAAATTTTGGTTCCAAAAAAAAAAAAAAATCAGCTTTCTTTTGCTGAATAATAAATTATCCTAAAGTATAGGAGCTTAAGACAACACATATTTTGTTTTCTCTTACAGTTTCTGAGGGTCAAGATTGAAATTCTTAAGAGTAGCTTAGGTGAGAACTTCTGGCTCTGGAAACTAAGAGATTGCCCCCAAACTGTTAGCTGGTGATTCCGACACCTCAAAGCTCAAATGAGGCTTGCGAACCTGTATGCAAGCTCCTTCATATGGGTTTTGGCAGACGTCAGTTCTTTGGTTGCTCTTGGCTGTCACAGAATGGGTGATGAGAGCAACAGTGAGAGGGGGAGAGAGAGAGAAACAGAGAGAGAGAGAGAGAAAGAGAGAGAGCACATGCAATATGAAAATATCAAATATCAGTACTTTATAACCTAATCTTAGTAGTGACATATTTTACTTCTGCCATATATTATTTGACATCCAGACCAACCATGGTACCATGTGAGTGGAAATTATCTGGAGTAAGATACATGAGGGCTCTCTTGAAGGATGAGCATTATAAACTGTATTCTTGAATACTATTATTCCAAAATTAGTCTTCTTTGTATATCAAAAATATTGATATTTTAAAATAATATTATGCAGAAACCATCTCTATCAAATATCTTTTGTTACATATCTAAGATAGAAGAAATCATTTTATACCTATACCAAGTAAATTTTTAAACTTTTAGGGGCACAAATATTTTAATAGCGTATTTAATTATCTGTATTAGTATATTTGCATATGGAATTATCTAAAATACATTCATAATGTTAGATGGAAAAACCTGATTGAAAGTCTGAGTAACATGTGGCCTGGCTTAGTGGCTTGCACCTGTAATCCCAGCACTTTGGGAGGCCGAGGCGGGCAGATCACAAGGTCAGGAGATCGAGACCATCCTGGTTAACGTAGTGAAACCCCATCTCTACTAAAAATACAAAAAAATTAGCCAGGTGTGGTGGCGGGCGCCTGTAGTCCCAGCTACTAAGGAGACTGAGACAGGAGAATGGTGTGAACCAGGGAGGCAGAGCTTGCAGTGAGCCAAGATCGCGCACCACTGCACTCCAGCCTGGGCAACGGAGCAAGACTCCGTCTCAAAAAAAAAAAAAAAGAAAGTAAGTCTGAGTAACATGATTCATGGCACACAAGAATAATCAGTATTTGTCATTGGCTGGGTGACCATGAGCATAGAGCTTCATCTCCATGATGTGGCCCCTGGTCATCTCTCCTACCTCATCTATTCTCATCTCCCTTCACCAGAGACACACTCTGTCCTCCTTGCTAATTCTAAACTGAAGAGATACATTCCTGACTCAGGACTTCTACTCTGGCTATTCCTTCCACCTATAATCCTCTTTCACATATATCCTCATAGTTTCCCACTTCACTTCTTTCAAATTTTTTGTCAAATGCCATCTTCTCTCTGAGACTTTCCCCGATTACAATTTACATTAACTCAATACGTGCAGCTAATTCTCAATTTCTGCTTCAAATTTATTGCGTGTACTTACAAGCCTCTATAATATTGTGTAACTTATTTTTTTGTTGTTTTTATTGTCTGCCTTCCATACTAACCTGTAATTTCCACAAGGCAAAATTTTTATTTATCATCATCTTTAGTCAAGTGCCTCTGGAACTTAGAATACTGACTGAAACAGTGATAATTCAAAGAAAACTGCTGAATGAATGAGTGAATGGGGCTTCTTGAGGTAACAGGCTAGTAAATTAATCAGCAGGTTGAATAGTGTATATTGGATGTTTCCTTTGCACCAATGAATAAGTTGTTATATTGAAATATAAAGAAAGTGGTATAAGTTACAGACTTAGATCATCACTGAATATATTTGGAAATACTGCTTCTCTCCTTGGTTGTTGTCACACTGGGAGCTATTAAGGGATATAAGACTGTTTTAGGTTATCATAGTAGCTCCAACATTCTTATTATCAGTTAATATCAAGTGACCATTGCTGAACTGCACGAAACAATATTGATGGTTTTAATTTTAAAGTTGTTCCATGAATTTTTTTAGCACAACTTTAAAGCAATGGACCAAAGTTATATTCTATAGTGACTTGAAAGGCTGTATAATCTAGTTGATTTTTAGCTTTCCTGTGGAGCTTGAATTGTTACTAAGGTTATATGATAATAAACTCTATTTTTACTATTGAGTGTCATGCCAATATATAATTTTTTTCCAGATAATGGGATTTCTATTGTATTTTATAGTAACATTTGCCAATTCAGTATCTCCTTTACTCAAAGCAAGATCAAAGGACTTTTTGCTCTCTGATCTCCAGTTCTTCAAACATCCTTGAATGACATTTCTCATTACTTTCTGAAAATACCTAAGGTAAGGCAGAATGTCTCCAATATAATATAGAATCACTTTGTGCCAAAAAAGACAGAGTGGCTAAAATTATTAATTTTATGTTTGCCGGAACTGCTGTCAGCAGTTCTGTTACCACTTTAAAAGAAATGTTCAGTTCATATGATATTTGAGAAGTATTTTCTCTTTTGCCCTTAGATTCTGCTAAACATCAATCCAATTAACAATAGACTTCTCAAGCTAAGCTCTTGTATCTTCTAGGCACTATCAGACGAAAGGAAAGCCACAAGGGTACTGTGATTTAGCGCTTCTTACCCTGAATTATGTTGCAATCAGATAAGCTTTGACCATTTTCATTCTATTTCTTGAAACTTCATATAAGATTAGCTTGAATACAATGAAGATTCCTTTGGATAGAAAAATATTTAAAAATAAGTTACAAGCTATATTCTCATGTGGCTCTCTTGCCTCAAAAAGATATATTACTAAGTGCAATGTAATGAAGTGTCTCTAACCCAAAAACAAAATTTGTGTCCACCCAGAAACTCATGTGACTTTATGTGGAAATAGGGTTTTGCAGATATAATTAGTTAAGATGAAATCATACTGATTTTGTCGACCTGAATTCGAAAATGGATGTCCTTATAAGAAAGCAGATATAATTAGTTAAGATGAAATCATACTGATTTTGTCGACCTGAATTCGAAAATGGATGTCCTTATAAGAAAGCCATGTGATGGCACAGAGACACACAGGGAGAATTCCATGTAACAGGTGAGGCTAATTGAAGTGATATCTACAAGCCAAGGAATGCCAACGGGGACCATAATCATCAGAAACTAGTAAGAGCCCAGGAAGGATTCTTCCCTAGCCTCAAATGTCACCACTCTGCTGACACCTTGATTTTACAATTCTAGTCTTGAGAACTATAAGAAAATAGGTTTCTATTATTTTAAGCCACCCTATTTATGGTGTTTTGTTATAGCAGTCCTGGGAAACGAATAGACTAATATCGACTCTATGAGAAATGTGTTTCAAATGATTTATTTCAACATATTTTGAAAGTCTATGTATTTCCCATAATGCATCAATTTCTGATGTATACATTCTTTTGAAGTCCTTCCAGGTTAATGTCATAATTAGGTGTGATTACCCCAAAATCACCCATTTTAGAAATTATTAACATTCTTAAAATGTTTTTCTTGACTAATGTGTTCTATGACTCAAATTATATGTTTTTAAATAAATCTAGTTATAGAATTATAAGAAATAAGACAATGTGGTAAGTCCTATAGAACATCAATTTGCATATGATTCTATAACGAATAAAGGAAAAATGAAGATATTCCAGAGATAATAGAGATCTGCATTACATTCCCTGGCCTAACTTATTTTTCCCTTTAAATATAATTGAACCCATGGAGCTAGAGAGTGAAATGATGGTTGCCAGAGGTTGGAAAAGGTGGCAGGGATGGGAGGGGAATGCGGTGATGGTCAATGGGTACAAATTAATGCAGTTGGATAGGATGAATAATATCTAGTATTCAGTAGCACAATAAGGTGACTATAGTGAACAATAATTTACTGTATATTTTAAAATAACTAACAGAATGGAATTGGGATGTTCCTAACATAAATAAATTATAAGGGCTTGAGGTGGTTAACTACCCTGGTTTGATCATTACTCATGGCATGCTTGTATCAAAACATCACATCTACCCCATAAATATATACAACCGTTTTATAGCCATAGTAATTAAAATTTTTTTAAACCCTGTAGAGAATGAATAAAGGTACAAATGAAGGGGAAATAATTTAAACACCTTTAGTTGACAAAGAGTTGTATCTAGAATAAATAGAAAAGTATTTTAATTAAAAAAAATTTAAGTGACAACAAACATTTAAAAAATAAAAACAACATTAGAGTTGGCAAGAACGTAGAACAACTTTAACACTGATACGTTGCTGGTGGTATTTGAAAATGTTAAAATTACTTTGGAAAATATCTTGATAGATTTTTATAAAATTTATTTTCCCTTGCCATATTTCCTAGCAAATCTAGTTTTCTATTTATCCTAGCGAAATAAAAACTTAAGTCCCTAATTTATTTGTGCAACAATATTTACTCCATGTATTTTATAAATGTTTAAAGCTAGAAATGACTCCAAATATCTATCAATGGGTGAAAAGATATACAAAATCCAGAGTATTTATACACGGATGAATCGCAAATTATTTTGCTCAATAAAATAAGCCAAAAAAAAGGAATATGTACAGTATCATTCCACTGATATTGTTTTAGAGTAGACAAAACTAATCTACAGTGAGAAAATCAGATAAATGGTTGTCTGAATAAGTTGTATGAACACCTACAGCTGGTTGCAAATAATAAAGTCTGAAGGGCTTGAAGAAATCTAGACTCTTGGGAAAAGTCTCTTACAGAGGAGAATCTATGGTAAAAAAAAATCAAAGCTAGGTCAGTTGCGGTGGCTCACACCTCTAATCCCAGCACTTTGGGGGGCTGAACTGGGCGGATCATGAAGTCAGGAGTTCAAGACCAGCGTGGCCAGAACGATGAAGCCACTTCTCTACTAAAAATACAAAAATTAGCCAGGCGTGGTGGCACGCACCTATAATCCCAGCTACTTGGGAGGCTGAGGCAGGAGAATCACTTAAATCCGGGAGGTGGAGGTTGCAGTGAGCCGGGATCGTGCCACCGCATTCCAGCCTGGGCAAGAGACCGAGACTCTGGCTCAAAACAAACAAACAAACAAACAACAACAACAACAAAAATCAAAACTAAGCAGGAAATGGTTAATGGAGCCCAAAATATAAGGAAGGCTTAGATGAAATTTTGGAACTTAAGCAATTTCAGGAGAGTTAAGAAAATTAACCTAATATTTTTGAACTTTTCACAAAACTAGCAGTGGAGGAAATTCTAGAACTACAAAATTAGACAGGCTAACTTTAACCATTCTTCTCTTCTAGAATTTAATAAAACTAATTCACAGTAAAAATGTAGTAAGAAACCTGATTAAGGGCATAACTCACACAAAATTATCATTTTAAAAATTACCTAATAGTATATATTGGAATTATATCCTTATAAATAATAAAAATATATTCTAAAGATATGTCAATTGAACATACAACACTGTAATCCAACAGTATAATTTTAAAAAAAGAGAAGATAAAAATGAAAACAAGTTATTAAAAAACATCATAAATATGTTAGTGAACTCTGGAAAGAACTAAAATAAAAGAAAATCATTTCAGGAATGAAGATTTTCCCGAGTAACATATGAGCAAACAAAAGCAAATCATATTGTATGTGAAAAAGATTAAAAGGTGAAAGCTTTTAAAATTAAAAGAAATAAAAAGACAAAATTGATTTAAGAAAGAAGGGCTAGGCGTGGTGGCTTACAACTGTAATCCCAGTACTCTGGGAGGCTGATGTGGAGGATCACCTGAGGTCAGGAGTTTGAGACTAGTCTAGCCAACACAGTGAAACCTCATCTCTAGTCTCTACTAAAAATACAAAAATTAGCCGGGCGGGAGTGGTGGTGGGTGCCTGTAATCTCAGCTGCTCGGGAGGCTGAGGCAGGAGAATTGCTTGAACCTGGGAGGCGGAGGTTCCAGTGAGTTGAGATCAGTGACAGAGCAAGGCTCCTACTCAATAAATAAATAAATAAGGACAAATTAAAACATAGGCAACACATACACACACGTAATAGATTTTTCTGACAAAGAACAACCAAAGCAAGGAAAAAGAAAATGAAAAATGCTACTATTCAAAATCGTCCCTGAAACTACATTTTGAAAGAGAACATCAATTTATTGGAGGAAATTAATCAAGAACAACTAACACTGATACATATTCCAGTATAGTTGACCTTGCATTTCTTTATTGCTGCTATAGCAAATGCTACAGACTTCAAAACTAACACAATTTGTTATCTTTCACTTTTGGAGGTCAAAAGTCAGTATGTTCCTTCTGGAGGCTCTAGGCGAAAACCTGTATCTTCACTGACTTTTTTCACTTCTGGAGATTTTCCACGTTCCCAGGCTTGGAGTCTCATATTACTTCCCCCTCTGTCCTCATCATTACATCTCTTTCTCTCACTCTGATCCTTCTTCCACCCTGTTAATAAGCACTCTTATGATTACACTGTAGCCACTCAGATAATCGAGGTTAACCTCCCTGTCTCAAAATCATTAACATAATCACAACTGTAAAGTCCCATTTTCCATGAAAGACAACATTTTCATGGGTTCTGGAGATTAAGAGATGGACATCTTTGGGAAACTTTATAGTGCCTATCGTGGATTATAAAGAAAGAAAAGATAATGCTTTAGGCATCCAGACAAACAAAACCAACAAAACAAAGGAATTATAAAATACAATCAGATTATCATCAGACTTTCCAACAGTAACACTGAGGCCAGAGAAAAAAAGAAAATTATCTTTTTTAACAGTTAATAATAGAATATATGAGCTACAGATTTATTTTCCAATTAAACATATTTCAAATATAAAAGCCCCTGAAAAACTGTCGTGGAGTATTTTAAGTGTTCATAGAATGAGACTTTGAGAGGTCACTGAATGTGCTTCAAACAATTCTAACGACTGGAAAGACATCAAAATATGTAAAAACTGGTGCATAACACTGAATATATATATATATATACATAGAACTAAGAATACTTGTTATAAGAGATATAAGAGGTATAAAATACATTTTGATGGCTATATATTTCATGGTATACTTACAACTGTAAATGGGGAAAACACACAAACAATTTAAATATAATTAAAATGATGAAAAAAATGATACATCCATAGGGTAGAAGAGATTAAGTAAGCAATCTTTAGTCTTGAATTGCAAGTCACAGTGTCAGAGGTCAATTAATGCTTTTCCGTGTATTGCTCTGCCAATTGAAAATGGCTTGAAACAATAACCAAACCAGTATTAAGAACTATTCCTAGTTATTAGATTGAAATGTCATTTCTCAGTAGAACAAAACATGGCTTCTTGAAGTATAGTTGACCCACACCCAGGTCAGAAAGTGACCAGTATGTGCCTAGAACATCTTCTCATACCAAATGACAGGGCCATGTCCAAAGGACTCAGAAGCCAATTTGAAGAGGTGTCCCCTATCCAAAGAAAGAATAATTTAGGGATAATTAAGGAAAAGCATAGTTGCAGATTGAACCCCATCATATATGTTTACATATATAAAATTGCAAATTATAATAATAATAAAGTCATAATTTTTGGACAATGTTAGAGACCCAATTCATTCTTTAAAAAATTACTGCTATGATTTTAATATGGTTTGTTTGGCCCCACAAATCTCATGTTGAAATTTTGATCCCCGGTGTTGGAGGTGGAGCCTAGTAATGGTGCTTGGATCATGCAAGGAGATCCCTCATGAAAGGCTTGGTGCTGTTCTCACTGGAGTGAGTGAGGTCTCCTTCTTAGTTCCTACAATATCTGATTGTTGAAAAGAGCCTGACACCTCCTCCTATCTATCTTCCTTCCTCTCTTGCCAGAAGATCTCTGCATGCCAGCTCCCTTTCTCCTTCTGTCATGAATGGAAGCAGCCTGAATCCTTTGTCAGAAGAAAATGCTGTTGCAATGTTTCTTATATAGCCTGCAGACCTATGATACAAAGAAACCATTTTTTAAAATAAATTACACAGCCTCAGGTAATTCTTTATAGCAACACAAGCAGATTAAGGCCATTAGTAATTAAAAGAAGAGATAGAATGCTTCTTTAATAAGGATGAAACCACTGGGTAACCAAATGATAGATGTTTCTTTTTTCGGGCAAACAGCTGAAGAAGAAATAATAAAATTATAATATCATCATTTTTCAATACCTATTGGAAAAATGGATTTAGACTTTGAGCATTAAGAACTGCTAAAACTATAAAAAGAAAGAATTATGGTATATGCCTCCTGTTGAAGAACTTACCGCCTATAAATTAGACAAGCAAAAAAATTGAACTTTAATTCTGATTAAGTCTCTCAACTTAGTTATTAATTTATAGGGAGTCACACTAACCTATACCATGTAGATATATATGGAAGAAACTACAGAAAAAAAAATACAATGGTTTTTCAACAAGTTAATTACAAAGAAAGCTAGACATACCTTCTTTAGACAATTAAAGGATAGTTTAGGGGAATAAGGAACAGAAGAGCTCAACTATAGTGTTAAGTGGTACACAACTGGGTGGTAAAACTATAAAGAAAAGAAAGGGAGTATTTACTGTAAAATCAGGCTAGTCATTGTTCTTAGCAAGAGAGGGTTTGTGATTGGGAAGAGGCAGGTAGAACGTTTCCAGGGAGGCTATATCTCCTGCCTCGACTTTTTGAAGTATAATAATTCATAAAATTATATGTTAATTTAGTGTAAAAATGATATTTAACGGTAAAAAGTTGAAAATAACAAAAAAGATAATGTTTAATCCGGTAAATTGTTCATTATAGTGAGTGATATCATGTACCATTTATCTCTTATCATCAGGAATGAGAAAGTGACTACACATCCATGCAGTAATGGTTTTTATTATTTTCAATTATAAAATTGAAAATCATTTTCTGTGGGTGTACTTGGCAAGAAATACCAAATATTGAAATGGTCACAATCCTTGACACAATCATATCATTTGTTAATTTTTTAAATTGGCAAACGTGAAGAAATTGGAATCCTTATACACTGTCAGCGAGAATGTAGAATGATGCAGCCAATATGAAAAATAGTATGGCAGTTCCTCAAAACATTAAAAATATAACCATTATATGCAAATCCCACTTCTGGGTATTTGCCCAAAGTCAGGGTCTTAAAGAATTTTTAGCACTCCCATATTCACTGCAGAATTATTCACAATAGCCAAAATTTGAAACAATCTACATGTCCACTGATAGATTAATGTATTCTTAAAAATTATAAATACATACAATGGAAGATAATTCAGCATTAACAAAAGGAAATCCTGCAATATGTGACAACAAGGATGAACTTTGAGGACACTGCACTAAGTGAAATAAGCCAGTCAGAGAAGGTCAAGTATTGCGTGATTCCATTTGTCACAGGTATATAAAATAGTCAAACTCATAGAGGCAGAAAAAAAATTGAGGTTGCAGGAGACTGGGGAGAGGAAAATGAGGAATTGTTGCTCAATGGCTATAATATTTCTGTTATATAATATTAATAAGTTCTAAAGATCCATTGCATGACATAGCACCTACAATTCACAATACCTTATATCTCAATAACTGTTCTTACCACACACGTGCACACACACACACACACACATACATACACATCGCCAACAAAAAAATTATAGACACAGACACAAAAAACAAGGAAAGGTATGGGCGTGGTGGCTCACACTTGTAATCCCAGCACTTTGGGAGGCCAAAGCAGGAGGATCACTTGAGGCCAGGAGTTTGAGGCCAGCGTAGCTAACATGGCAAAGCCCTATATGTACTAAAAATTCAAATAAAATTAACTGGGCCTAGTGACACATGCCTGTAGTCCCAGCTACTTGGGTGGTTGAGGCAGGAGAATCACTGGAACATTTGAGGTGGAGGTTGCAGTGAGCCGAGATCATTCCAAAGCTCTACAGCCTGGACAACAAAGCAAGATTGTCTCAAAAAGAAAAGAAAAAAAAAAATAGCTATGTTAAGCACCTTAATTGTGGTGATGGTATCATGGGTGTCTACAAAGTCTAAACTCATTAAAATGTATAAATTAAATATGTGCTATTTTTACATATAATTTCTAATTCAATAAGGCTAAAAATGAAATCTACAAAAAACTATTTTTTAAATTTCTAACCATAAAATTTGTGCATTATAGACTGTAACATATATAACTATATTATGTATTTAGAGTATAGCATATAACGAGGAACAATATAGGCACATTAAACAATTAACAGCGTGCACACACTGGTTGACTATGAATGAAACATAGTAAGAGATTTTGAAAGATTTCTCCCTTGCCATTTCTATTTATTCTAGACCCCTTACTGTGGAACTTTCTACATACCTAGCTTTGACTTCACTTATCCCTTTTGCTCTCTTATTTTCTCTCTTTAGCACTTGTCATTATCTTACTGATGTTTAATTTGCTTGCTTTTGTTGCTTATAGTGTCATTAAAAGTTCTATGCAGGCAACAATTTTTCTCTATTTGGGTCACTAATGAATCTTTAAAGACTTAAAATAGTGTCTGCAATGCAGTAAAATTATAACAAATGTTTATTGAACTGGTAGATACATGATTAAGCCTATATTGTTTTGTAATTTTAAAATAAATATTATCTTTAAATGTTTATATAAATCCCAGAGTAATGAAAAATTTATGGGCATTACACCCCAAACATATGTCAAACTTATACCCTTAAACTTGGGTCAAACTTATTATAACTTTAAATTTATGTCAAAAATTACTATGTTGATCATAGAAATGACCATGTTTTGCTCTTCTTTCAGTTTTTACAGGCCTTGACATTTTTTATATTTCAACATTAATAATATTACATTTAAAATGTTACATTGATGTCTGTACTCATGCACTGGCCTTTCTTAACCCAGTTTTATTTTTTAAATGAACTCCACTCTAGCCACCTTGTTTTCAAATGTTACCCTCATGTGAAAAAATTACTATTGACATGCACCTCGTATTTATTTTTAACTGGAGCTGAATTGTAACAAAGAAAATCTCATGTTTCTCGTCTATGGCAGGAATGTAACAGACTAAATACCACTTGTCTAAAATGCTACCTGGTTGTGTTGTCCCACTAAATGGATTCACATTGAAATCACAACACTTTTAACAGAGAAAATGAGAACTGCGCAATTTGTATTATTTGACAAGGACATGACATTACGTGTTCAGTGTAAGTTTGTGAACTGCATATTCTAAAATGGGTTTATTTTATAAGGATTAAGTTTGCCTTTCAAATACATCTTAGCTGCTTGAATTAAGTAACTACTAATGTAGGAAATCACAGTTATTTCAATAAAGAAAACTCAGCTATTGTGCAAGTATACAGGAGCACACTCCATTAACCTTTCTGTCCTTGGAAATCAGATTGACATATTGTGCAACTTCAATTAGCTTGTCAAATAAATGCACTGCCACTACAATTCTTTTCTTTAGTTCAGTTTTAGGAAACGAGGTATGCCAAAAACAGAATAAGCATTATAATTTTTTCTCTGGGAGAAATATTAGGTAATGCCTATTGAAGTAATATTTAAAACTGATGATATTTCTTTATCAAATGTAACATGAATGATAATAGACACGGCTCCTGATTTGACATTTCATTCCTTTTTTCTTTTAATAATGAAGACCATGTAGCCCATTTAAAATCAAATGGGCATGGTATTTTCATGATGTTGGCTATATGCAAAGCAAAATTTGACTAGATTTTGTTTGTTGTAGATAAATAACTTACATTGTTGGCCATGCACATATAGAATAAAAAAAGTGAGAAATGGAATCATGTATATATATCAATATGTAGATATAGATACAGAAATCATGTATCTATAGCTACTTCTATCTATCTAGCTATTATATATATATAATTGTCTGGAGGTAAATGTATTTCTCTTGTCAATTTCCATAAAATACAAATAATGGCAAACATCTTTATCTTCTTTTATTACAGACTTGAAATTTGTGTAACTACTGCTTACTTTCAATAATATATTTGACAAAAGGTAGGTACTCCTCAGGAAAAATAATCACAATTATTTTAACAAATATTCCTCAAAATATAGTTTTACACCAAATCAAACATAATTGCTTAATTTTTTATTGCAGTGCCCATATATGATGGTAAAGAAAACAAATTTACCAACTAAAAATGTGTGTGAATGAGCACTAATGTTTAGAATATGATCAAAACTTGAATGTTATAAAAATAAAGAATATGCAAGGTCAGGCTTGAAGACATTTAGCAACTCTACATTTTTTCTTTCACTATAAATATACATTTTTTAAATTCAAAGAAATGTCTCTTTAATGGAATGAAGCCAATTATTTTCTAACATGTCTTAATATGTCAATAATTTGTTAGTTTTCTACCTTTATTCTTCCCAACATCACAGTCTAACTCATCTCTTTAGACATGATCCAATACTTACATATAGTTCTCAACTTTTTTCTGATCTGATACTAGTTCTCTTCCTATTCTGGGTGACTGAAACAAATAGCAATGTTGAAATTGAATTCAATCTGTAATATGGATTAGGAAAAAATATCTTGGTGATAGCAACATGTAGAATTTTTATAAGGATATATTAATTTTATCTGTTAAGGTTATATCTATATTTTGATGTTTTAATATATACACACATTTTACTCACATTTATTTGGTTTATAGACATGAAGTAAATAAATTAAAAGGGATCCCTGTGTGACTAGATACATACTTGCCAAAAGATGCATCTATTGTGTTCTATTGCATATCTATTGTGGTTTTATTACAGAAATAATATACTTAACAAATATTTCTAGTGATCTTTAGAAGGTCTGGACACTGAGAACACTTTTAAAACGAAACACATTTTCTTTTATTTCATTTCTGCATATACTCTGAATAAGAAAAGTAAATAAATGTTTTCAACAAAGTGATTTGTGGCTGCACAAGTGGTGTCATAGCCTGAGTTATACAGAAAGAAGTGTCCTAGGCAGCAATTCATAAGCTATTCTTTTACTAGGGAAAGAATCCCTGAGTCAGTAGTACGAGGTGAGGGGAATGAAGTGAGAAAGTTGGGAGGGGTCATTGCTTTTCTAGAATCCTGACCGTTACTACTGATTACATGATCCCTCTAAACCAGCAGTCCCAAAACTTTTTGGCACCAGAGACTGGTTTATTGGAAGGCATTTTTCCACAGCTGGGTGGGAGGATGGTTTCAGGATGAAACTGTTCTACCTCAGATCATCAGGCATTAGATTCTCATAAAAAGTGCACAACCTAGATCCCTCTCATGCACAGTTCACAATACGGTTCCCACTCTTATGAGAATCTAATGCTGCTGCTGATCTGTCTGGAAATGGAGCTCAGATGGTAATGCTGGCTCACCCACCACTCACCTCCTGCTGTGTGGCCCATTTCCTTTCAGGCCACAGGCCAGTACCATTCCATCGCCTGGGTTTGAGGACCCCTGACCTAAATGATCCAAGAAACTAGCTAAACTGCATGTCTCAATTGCCCATGGATGAAAAGAGAATGAAGACTTTATATGTTAGCATTCATTGGCCAAAGGTTTTAACTAACTCCCCCATATTCCAAAGTTGGATCTGGAGGGCACTGAGCAGCATTCCATTTTGGTAATGAATGGTAAACATTGTGAGAGAAAGAAAAACTACTGCGGACATACAAGGCAGTGGCACAGAGAAACTACGAGGTTTTGCTCCCATGAAGCAAGCTAAAGCTGATGTGCTGTAACAGCCAGGAAAACAGACGGATGATATCAACAGACCTGCAGCAGTGAATGAATGTCTGATTTGGGAAGTTACCTTTGCAGTCTCATAATATTCAATCATTGTCTTGACATGACTGTAGTTTTTCATTAATAGAGACTAAAAGAATAATTACTATATTTAAAATTATGGATAGCTCTTTTTGTTTCTATAACACTAAAAATATTTTTGAAAATGTCAAGGGGAATAAATTAATGTATTAGTATACATACTCTGGCTTTAGTTTGATTATCAAATAAGAAGAGACACCAAAGGAACAATGCTTCTCTGTTAGTCAAAAGTAAAGTTTATTTTCAATCTTAGTTTTCCGTTTGTACTGCAGAATAGGGAAGACCCAAAAAAAGTTTTTAACTAAATATGAGAATAAAATCAAAGTTGAAAGTATATGAAAACGTCAGATAATGTTAACTGGGGATGGAGAGGTGCTGTTTAAAAGAAAGAAAGAAAGAAAACTGACTTAAATGTTGATGTATTGAAAAACTATGAAAAAATAACATTCGCCTATGTTCATTCGGAGATTCATTATTGGAAAAAGGCAGTTCTTATATAAATGCTAACACTATCAAAATGTGATTTTGTGCTAAAGCAGTAACTTTCTCTTCAAGCAGCAGAGCACGTTGCTTTCTGCATTGTAAAGTAAAAAAGTCAACATGATATGAGAGATCTTAGTGAAATAGGTTTGGAAACTTACAAGTCTTTCTGCAACATTCTGGAGGAAAATTTTCCTTTCAAACAAAGTTAAAACTGAGAGGAAGTCTATATATTCTGAAACAGAGCACGTATAATTTTTGGCGATGCAAATGCCTTTCCTACTTCAGTAAAGAAAATCTTCCTCAATATTTTGTGATCTGTGTTCTATAATTTTATTTTTTTACCAGCAAGCCCTCTTCACACAATACAAGAAAAAAAGCTTTGTCTATTATAAATATCATCCATCACATTTCATAATGACAAGGCTTAGAATAATTTGCACGTATTTAGAAGCTTAACAAGTTATTAAAATATAGAACAGAATAACAAGTTGTTCTCAATTTCTTTACACAGAAGTAACAAGAGTTTCTGGAGGACATACCCAGAAAGAAGAATTTGATTAAAAAAAAAAAATCCCATTAAAAAAAAAAAAACTAGAAGAATTGCTAATGCAGTGAGGTTGAGGAGATATTTTTAAGAATACAATTAGGTAAAATTTCTATTTCGGCATTTACAGTTAATACATTGTATGTTGCTGAAAATGCTTTTATGACATGTTGGCTCTAAAGATATAACCTGAACAATTGTATCATTTTTTCAATTTTGAGGGAAATGCTTCTTTAGACTTATCAGAAAATTGTCTTTGAAGCAGAAACCATGAGATGCTACAAAAATCTACTAAATTGGCAAATTAAATGCTTTGTGAAGAGAGCATTACACTTAAATTATGAATCTGTAATTTTTCTCTTACTGTTATCAATAGCATAACAAAGTATAAATGGTGGAAAGTAATCTTATTTCCTCAAGAAATAAGAAATGAGAACTATTAATTCAAAAATACAATTCTTGAAATAGACTGGTGGAACATAGCCTAATTCAATTTTCATGTTGTAAAACAACCGAACACTTTTGTTAATGTTCCCAGCACTTTTTCTTTGCCATCAGCGTAAATAGTAAAAGTGTATTGGATGCCAATGATATTGTCATTTCTCACGTTGAAGACCATGCCAAATTTCAACATCTAAAAGTTTTTAGAAAAATAGCATGGTTGATAAAAGTTTTCATTGTGAAAAGTTAAGAGAGTTGGGAGTAGTTTCCTCTTTTTTGATGTTTTCGATAATGTTTTTGTATATAATTAAATGAAAAAATATATATTTAAATATTGTTTAAATTTGATCATAAAAATGACAAAAGGAGAATGTCATAAATACATCTCATGGAAAACTTGCTTGTATGAAGTTCATGGGGAGATCAATATTCGATTTCCTAAAGAATGAGTCAAGAAAAATAATCATACATCTATCTATCTATCTATCTATCTATCTATCTATCTATCTATCTATCTAATCTATCATCTATCTTCCCATCTATTTCTTCCTTCATCAGTTTCTCTACTGATAATGAAATCTGTCTCTTGACAAAAGTTTGGGAACATACAGGGGCTCAGGTACTTCTGACTGTGGAACTATAAATGAAAACAATTAATCATTGCAGTAAAGTGAACATGAGTTTCTCAAAGTTAGATTTTAGTATTGTTTTTCCAAATTTGGAATAGTGTATAATCCATTTTTGTTATTTTAGTTACTGTTAAGTCATGATGGCAGCAGTAGCTATAGCAGTAAAGGTAATGGTTACTCTTAGAGCAGTGGAGAAACTTCCCAGTCTCTGTCCACATAGATAGCGAAAGGAAGACACACTTCAAACTATGTATGTGGCTGTCAGTTATATTTATAATTTTCTATTGGTTTTTAACATTCAGTATTTTAAAAATTAGGTTAAAACCAAAGCTTTACCAAAATATAATAGTGATAAATATGAAATCATATATATTTAACTATATATCTTTATCTCTCCATTTATTTATATTTCTATATCTCACCATATCATGGTCTTTCATTTGTGCTTATTTCCCCAATTATAAGCAATGTTTCAGAACTTCTTTCTTTTTTTTTTTTTTTTTTTTTTTTTATTATACTTTAGGGTTTTAGGGTACATGTGCACAATGTGCAGGTTTGTTACACATGTATCCATGTGCCATGTTGATTTCCTGCACCCATTAACTCGTCATTTAGCATTAGGTGTATCTCCCAATGCTGTCCCTCCCCCCTCCCCCCACCCCACAACAGTCCCCGGAGCGTGATGTTCCCCTTCCTGTGTCCATGAGTTCTCATTGTTCAATTCCCACCTATGAGTGAGAACATGCGATGTTTGGTTTTTTGTCCTTGCGATAGTTTACTGAGAATGATGTTTTCCAGTTTCATCCATGTCCCTACAAAGGACACGAACTCATCATTTTTTATGGCTGCATAGTATTCCATGGTGTATATGTGCCACATTTTCTTAATCCAGTCTATCGTTGTTGGACATTTGGGCTGGTTCCAACTCTTTGCCCAAAATCTCCTTAAGCTGATTAGCAACTTCAGCAAAGTCTCAGGATACAAAATTAATGTACAAAAATCACAAGCATTCTTGTACACCAATAACAGACAAACAGAGAGCCAAATCATGAGTGAACTCCCATTCACAATTGCTTCAAAGAGAATAAAATACCTAGGAATCCAACTTACAAGGGATGTGAAGGACCTCTTCAAGGAGAACTACAAACCACTGCTCAATGAAATAAAAGAGAATACAAACAAATGGAAGAACATTCCATGCTCATGGGTTGGAAGAATCAATATCGTGAAAATGGCCATACTGCCCAAGGTAATTTATAGATTCAATGTCATCCCCATCAAGCTACCAATGACTTTCTTCACAGAATTGGAAAAAACTACTTTAAAGTTCATATGGAACCAAAAAAGAGCCCGCATCGCCAAGTCAATCCTAAGCCAAAAGAACAAAGCTGGAGGCATCACGCTACCTGACTTTAAACTCTACTACAAGGCTACAGTAACCAAAACAGCATGGTACTGGTACCACAACAGAGACATAGATCAATGGAACAGAACAGAGCCCTCAGAAATGATGCCACATAGCTACAACTATCTGATCTTTGACAAACCTGACAAAAACAAGAAATGGGGAAAGGCTTCCCTATTTAATAAATGGTGCTGGGAAAACTGGCTAGCCATATGTAGAAAGCTGCAACTGGATCCCTTCCTTACACCTTATACAAAAATTAATTCAAGATGGATTAAAGACTTATATGTTAGACCTAAAACCATTAAAATCCTACAAGAAAACCTAGGCAATACCATTCAGGACATAGGCGTGGGCAAGGACTTCATGTCGAAAACACCAAAAGCAATGGCAACAAAAGCCAAAATCGACAAATGGGATCTCATTAAACTAAAGAGCTTCTGCACAGCAAAAGAAACTATCATCAGAGTGAACAGGCAACCTACACAATGGGAGAAAATTTTTGCAACCTACTCATCTGACAAAGGGCTAATATCCAGAATCTACAATGAACTCAAACAAATTTACAAGAAAAAAACAAACAACCCCATCAAAAAGTGGGCAAAGGACATGAACAGACACTTCTCAAAAGAAGACATTTATGCAGCCAAAAAACACATGAAGAAATGTTCCTCATCACTGGCCATCAGAGAAATGCAAATCAAAACCACAGTGAGATACCATCTCACACCAGTTAGAATGGCCATCATTAAAAAATCAGGAAACAACAGGTGCTGGAGAGGATGTGGAGAAATAGGAACACTTTTACACTGTTGGTGGGACTGTAAACTAGTTCAACCATTGTGGAAGTCAGTGTGGCGATTCCTCAGGGATCTAGAACTAGAAATACCATTTGACCCAGCCATCCCATTACTGGGTATATACCCAAAGGACTATAAATCATGCTGCTATAAAGACACATGCACACGTATGTTTATTGCGGCACTATTCAGAACTTCTTTCTATTTATAAAATAAAATATCACAAGTCACTTTTCAAAATATCAGTAACATATGTTGTAGACAAATTTAGAGGAATACACAATTCTGCATTCTAATATTCAACATGAATGCTATGTTACATAAATCTATAAAAGAATCAGGAACAGAATGGAATATATTTCATGCACAAAAAGTGTTCAATAAACATTAATCATATTATCAAAAATGAGTCAATGACGTATATGCTGCACCATAAACGACATATATTTTTAGTCAAAGCATTAAATATAGTGCTAATTCTTATGGTTTTCTTGTTTTGTTTTGTTATTAAAAAAAAGAATATATCCATCTCTTAGATTATTATGTCTTTTCAATTTAAAAGATTAATATTATACTAAATGTGCCTGATGTACTTATAAAAAATTTTGATATGCAATATTTTATTATTTGAAAAGTATTCTGAACAATATATTCCTTCTCATGTATACAAAGCATATTTTTACCTCTGGGCCTTTCTACTGCCTGTTAGTTAGGCATGAACTATACTTATCCAGATTTTTTAGAGCTCATTCCTAAACTATAATCAAGTCTTTTGAAATATTGCCTTCTTCTCCCAAATTGAAACATATAGAAACATGAGTCTTTTTAGGTCCAACTTTCCTTCATATTCCTATTTGAAATCATAGCTCCCATCACTTTGTCTCTTTACTATGGTTTATTTTTATTGTGTATATAAAATCATAATGATACATTACATATTTATTTATTCATTGTTTATTTCCACACTGTCACTCAGGGATCTTAGTAGCAGTCAATGAAAGTGATTCTGCTAATGAAGCGAAAATTGTCATTAAAAAAAAAAAGAAAAATAAAATCAGTTTACAGAATTGTTTGTAGAGTTGGGGAACTAGCCTCAGAACTCGACAACATGATGGAGAAAAAAATTGCCCGTCAGGGAAACATCATGATTGCCATTGCCTCACTGAGCCCTGGAGGCAACTGCTACTTCTAATGATACTGCCAGTTTCATTGATGCCTTTTCTGTGCCCAAAACTCAATCCACAGCTGCTCCTGAAATTAAGATGCCTGCTGAATTAGCCAAAAATTAATTCCCATCTCCTTAGAGTTTCCTTCCTCAATTTGCTCACTTCCAAATCAAAGTCTCACATTAATATGTTTGAATGGTAGGGGTTTGGCTCAATAAAGTTTGAATGCATTTTACAGATTGTGATTTTCTTGTATATTGTCTCTGTGCGCTTAAGCTGCCATAACAATATGCCACAGACTGCGTAGCTTAAATAATATAAATTTATCTCCTCACACTTCCGGAATGAGGAAGTCCCAGATCAGGGTGCTGGCACTGTTGATTTTTGATGATGGTTCACTTCTTATCTAGCGGAGGGCCAGCTTCTTATTGTGTCTTCAGAAGGTACAGGGATGGGAGACTGAAGTGGAAAAGGGGGGTTAGAGAGAATAATCTCTTTGGTGTCTCTTCCTATAAGGGCATTAATTCTATCACAAGGGCCTCAATGCCATGACCTCATTGAGCCCTACTTACTTCCCAAAAGCTTTCTTCAAATTATTTGAGAAAGAAGTTAGTCTGATGATTTTATATTTTTAATGTATTTTACTGAATTTTACAGAATAATTATAATCTTTAAAGATGATCTCATTGCAGAGATATCCCAAAACAGGACAAAATTATTATTATATTAATTATACATCCAAAACAATAATATAAGAGTGGTTTCAAGTGTACATAAATTAATTTAAGTCAGTCACGATCATTTGAAGTTTTGAGAAAGCATGTCATGACTTATTCAAGTTGGACAGTTGAGATGTCAAACATATGAACAAATTGCATACAGCTCCCCTTTTTCTCAAAAAGAAGACTCTCTCCTATATTTTGAGAGTAATTGATTCAAGTTTCCAATCATTTTTCGATGTAGGTTCAGAATTTTATATATGTATATACTAATAATATCTTAATAAATAGACAAAACATTTCTTGTAATAACATATTATATTAAACCTTCACTAAAAAAATTGTTGGCATCATGAAATCCACCTGAAAAAATTGAATCAATCTATGATTTAAGAAGTGTGCACTTTTTGATACAGTGGGTAGATAGGACAGATGTTGGAAGATAACAAAACAGATGCTAAATGATTTTCTTTTTACAAGACATTTATAAAAGAGAAACAAAATTAAATGTCAAAATGATAGAACTACTCTCAGTTCAGAGATGTAAACCTCCCCAAACTCATTAAACTGGAAACAACAGCCAAAACAGGTGTTTACATAAGTGGGAGCTTAAAATTTATATGGTGTATGGGAAAATAGGTTCTTCACTAGAATAAGATACATATGCCAATTTTTCTGTTCCTATTTAAAATACTTTACAGTGATATTTTGATAGAGGCTACTTTATTATCTCTCTCTGTGAGTGAATTTAAATGAATACAATTTCAACATCACAAATGTATAACTAAAGAAAAATGTGCCTATGCATAAAGCAAAATAGAAAAATCGCTGTCAAAAACAAAGAGAAAGTGCATTATCATTTGAAAAATAACACTACTTTCTTCAAATTATCAAAAATAGATATATTTAATTGTGACATTTAGAAACAAGCTTAGAGGAAATTGTAGACACAGGCACAGATGTGATTTTGTGCAGCTGATATTAAAATAATACATAATTACTACCACAAATAGAATAAATGTCTGTGTCTAGTTCTGTAGGTATTTCTTTCTGTTTCTGGGGATGCTTAGATTTTAAAACCGAAATGAACAGTATATTCACTTTTTCTCATGTGTTTATAATGAGGCACAAAGAGGGAAAAGTGAATTCTCCTTTTGGCCAAGCAATGCAGAAGGCTGTCTGATAACCATTTGACTCACGGTCACCGATATATTGTAGCTTCTGAACTGAGGTGACTTTAAATCAGGTATGAGACAATAAAATAACAGGTGAGTATATTTTAAGATGCTTAAAATATGGTACTTAATTGCAATCCAAATTGATTAACATAGGTATGAGACAATAAAATAACAGGTGAGTATATTTTAGGATGCTTAAAATATGGTACTTAATTGCAATCTAAATTGATTAACACACATTGTTCTAATTGTTTCATAGGTCAATTGTTTCTGTCCATGAAAGTTAACTATATGAAAAGATGTAAAAATTTATCGCGTTACTCCTACATATATATTTATCTTCATTTAAATTTAACTATATATATTTTATAATTTTTAAGTTCAGGGGTACATGTGCAGGTTTGTTACATAGGTAAATTTGTGTCATGGGGGGTTTGTTATACAGATTATTTCACCCTGCAGGTATTAAGCCTAGTGTCCATTACTAATTTTTCCTTATTTTCTCACTCCTTTCATTGTATAAGAAAGATTTTCCAAAAGATACCATTTTTATTAGTCATTTTAAGTTTAAGTATTTGTATAAATGGCAAAATGAATTATCCTAAGTACTAGAGATAAAACAGTGTATACCTACGTTTCCAAAGGTATCACTAAACTTTTGATTGAATTTTGCATTAAGGTTAACCTGTTTTTTTGTTAAACCAAGGTGTTAATAAAATGTGTATGTCACTGATTGTTTTTTATTATAAATTTATATTGAATACTGAGAGTAAACAGAATTTTTATTTTAATAACTGTGCTAGGCAATAACTTGATTTACATCCTCAACATGCAGGGGCATAAACTAAGTAGAATGCAGTTCTCTTGCATTTCAGTGGCATTCTTGGTTAGCAGATTGAAGATAAGCAACACTATTCTAAGGTGTTTATTGAATTAATTTATTTAGTGTATAGCTGTTAAATGTTGACAATGTCTAGAACATTGCCCTGGGACTAGAGATAGATACGCTGGAGAACAAAGTAAAGACAATTCCTAGACTCCTGGAATTCAGAGCGTAGTGTGTGTAAAAAATATTAAGCCAATATTCACAAGAAGCATAATGCAAATGCTTATTGAACTGTGTTCTAGACTGTTTCCTCCCTAGAAAATTATTTCTTTTCCTCATAATGATTTATTTTACATGCAGTATAATTGGGGAAATATTCTGAAAAAAATTAAGATTCTGTTTACATGCGTAACAGAGAAACCACAGACTTGGGCAAGTTTCCCTTGAGGATAAAACATAAAACCAAATATTGATAGTGGCAACTGAAAAATGAGTACAAAGGGTAAAATAGGAGAAATTGGCTGTTATAGGTTAAGAAGCAGCAAGGTTAATGTCCTGAGGCAGGTGAGGGAACATCAAGTTCAAAAATCCTAAGGATTGGCCGGGTGCGGTGGCTCATCCCTGTAATCCCTGCACTTTGGGAGGCCAAGGCAGGTGGATCACCTGAGGTCAGGAGTTCAAGACCAGCCTGGCCAACATGGCGAAACCCTGTCTCTACTAAAACATACAAAAATTAGCAGGTTATCGTGGCAGGCACCTGTAATCCCAGCTACTTGGGAGGCTGAGGCAGGAGAATCACTTGAACCCTGGAGGCAGAGGTCACAGTGAGCCAAGATCATGCCATTGCACTCTAGCCTGGGCAACAGGAATGTAACTCCATCTCAAAAAAAAAAAAAAAAAGTTAGAATTTAGCCTTGAAATAATGGAAAAATCACTGAAAGGAAAAAGAGGTAACATTATCCTTTTTACATAGCTGAAATTCCATATTTGTTTATAATTTGATATTAAGTTTCATTATACACAGTTTGATTCAGTTGGTGTTAATTTGACTATTGTGAAAACAATTTTCCATAGGACAGAGCAAAGTATATTATTATAAGATAAGGTTATTATTAAGTCAGTTAAACATTGGAAAATAAGTTCCTATTACTTTCAGAAACTTTTCCCAGCTGCAGTAATTAGGCTAGTTTGATAAAAATTATTTTGGTTTGAAGTTGCTTTGTAGAAAGTTCAATTCTATAACTCACTCTTCCACTGACTCACTATGTCACAGAAAAGTCTAGTGACCTGAGTATCGCAATTTGTTTATCAAAATGCTAGTAAAAATATTTTTAAAGAAAGCCCATTGAGTTTCAATTCTGTATACAGCCCTTGAATAGAAACACTTGCACAGCATCAATTCTCTTCTCAAGTATCTTGTGTCCAGAGATGAGTACTAAAAACCTTGATCCTCAGAGAAGTTAACTGGTTTCAGTTACTCTACGGAACAGGCAATAGAATAGAGATATGCTGATGATTTGCCAATGTGCAACTTGTATTGGTATATAAGTGGCTTTCACATTTATTTAAGGTGATTCTTTAAAACCCTATAAAGTAAACACAGATAGATCAAGTGACCTGCTCAAGTTACAGAGCCATTAATACACAGGGCCTGATATATTTTCTATGATACTTTCAGGTTTTGCATTACATCTCACTGTCTCTATATCCATTTGACCCAAAGCACATTTACTCTTAAGGCTACATAATACCTTATAAGTGAGGTGGTGTCAAGCTAATGGTTTTATAACTTGAGAAATAGGGGTAGCATTAATTTTTATTCAAAAACTGCAACTCTTAAAAGTATCACATCCACTTCCCTGACTTAATGACAACCAATGAAGCAGCTGCATTCACAACAATACAACTTGAATGCACTTTTGGTGGTATAACTTATAGATGATACTATAATTGCTCCTTATAGATGATTTAAAAACTGCGTAAATTAACCCTTGTAATTGCCCCAACATAACCATAATGCTCTACATAGAAAATAAGTTCAAGATACAATACTTGAGCCTCAATATCCATAACAACCTTGTGAAGCAAATGACATTAAATAAATAAATCAATAGCAGCATTTAAAAGAAGGAGTATTAGGACGAAATTGACATTCTGATGTGACTGCATAATAGTAAAAATGCCATCTGACTACACACAGGAGTGTAGATACAGGCTTAATCTAACTTTAAAATGTAAATTAGAGCACAACAGTACCCACATATATGACGAATATCACATATTTTTCATTAGCCTAAAAAGTTATGAGGGATATGAAACATTCTGAAAAGGGCAACATTTCTTGTGTCAATAAGGACTAGGATACCATAAAAGAAAGACTCTTCTGCATCATTCAGTCTATCTTTTTTTTCTTAGATACCACTTTTATTCCCATGAAAAAGAAGATACAGCCTAGATTACAACACACAAGTCCTTTTAAATATCTGGAAAGCCTTCTCAAAGAAGACAGGTACCAACAAGCTCAGATAGTGAAGACTATAATAAATACATAATTCTTCAATGGCCAGACATAGATAAACATCTACCAGTATCAAGACACTCCAGATAAACATGACCTTACCAAATGAACTAAGTAAGATACCAGGTACCAATCCTGGAGAAAATGTGAACATTCAGAGAGAGAATTCCAGATAGCCGTTTCAAGGAAACTCAGAGAAATACAAGATAATGTAGAGAAGTAATTTAGAACTCTAACATGTATATTAAACAAGAGGTTGAAATAACTAAAACAAATTAAGTAGAAAAATGCAATGGGCATACTGAAGAATGGCATCATAGTCTTTTAATACCAGAATTTACCAAGCAGAATAAAGAATTAGTGAGCTTGAAGATATGCTATTTAAAAATATACAGTCAGAGGAGACAAAAGAAACAAGAATGAAAAATGATAATGCATGCCTACAGGATCTAGAAAATAACCTCAAAATGCAAATCTGAGTTATTGCCCTTAAAGAGGAGGTAGAGAAAAAGATAGGGATAGAAAGTTTACTCAAAAGAATAGGGAACTTACCAAACCTAGGGAAAGAAAACAATTTCCAAGTACAAGAATGTTATAGAAACCTGGCAAATTTAACCTAAGGAAGACTGCCTCAAGGCATTCAATAATCAAACTCGGAAAGATCTAGGATAAACAAAAGATCTTAGAAGCAGCAAGATAAAAGAAACAAATAGCATACAATGGAGCTCTAAGACATCTGACAATACACTTTTCAGTGAAAGTCCTACAGGCCAGGAAAGAGTGGCATAACATATTTAAAGATTTAATGTGCTGAAATAAAAAAATACTCTAGAATAGTACATCTAATAAAAATATGTTTTCATAATGAAGAAGAAATAACAACTTACCCAGACAAACAACTTTCCCATGGATGGATTTCATCAACATCAGATCTGTCCTATAAGAAATGCTCAATCAGAAAGAAAAGGATGGCAATAGGCAATAAATAATCAATTGAAGTTACAAAACTCACTGCTAATAATGAGTTCAAAGAGAAACAGAATATTATCACAACTGTGGGTGGAAACTATCCTTATTCATACTAGAAAAACTAAATGATGAACCAATCAAAAATAACTACAGCAATTTTTAAGACATAGTACAATAACATATAAATAGAAAAAATTAAAAAGCTGGTGGACAAAGTGGAGTTCTTATTAGTATTTTATTTGTTTATGCAAAGTTATTATCAGCTTAAAATAATGGGTTATAAGATAGTATTTGTAAATCTGAGGGTAACCTTGAACCAAAACACATACAACAAATACACAACAAATAAGAAAGCAAGAAACTGTATCATATCAGCAGAGAAAATCATTTTTCCTAAGGGACAACAGGAAGGAAAGTAAGAAGGAAAAGAAGAGGACAAAACAATCAGAAAACTCATAACATATTGGTAGACTTAAGTAATTATTAATAATCACACTGAACATAAATAAGTTAAACTCTCCAATCAAAAGACATAGACTGGCTGAATAACAAAAGACACACACGGACAAAAACTAAAAGGACAGAAAAAAATATCCATGCCAATGGAAACCAAAAAAGAGCAGGAGTCACTATATTTTAACACAAAGACTGTAAGAAGAGATAAAGAAAGTTACTACATAAACCCAGGAGGCAGAGGCTGCAGTGAGCTGAGATCGCTCCACTGCACTCCAGCCTGGGCAACAGAGTGAGACTCTTTCTCCAAAAAAAAAAAAAATTAAAAATAAAACAAGCATATGACCATAATACATGTATATTATATACACACAAATGCATACATATATATTATATAAACATGTGTATTATAGTACATGTCTACATATAATATATAATGTATATATAGCATATGCGTGTATAAAATATACAGTGCATGTGTGGTATATGTATACATTATTGATACGGTTTGGCTCTGTGTCTCCACCCAAAGCTCACCTCAAATCATAATTCCCATAATCCACAAGTGTCAAGGGCGGGGCCAGGTTGAGGTAATTCGATCATGGCGGTGGTTTCCTCTATACCATTCTGTGATAGTGAGTCTCAAGAGATCTGATGGTTTTCTAAGCATCTGGCGTTTTCCCTGCTTGCACTCACTCAGTTCTGCCGCCCTTTGAGGAAGGTGCCTGCCTCTCCTTTGCCTTCCGCCATGAGTGTTAAGTTTGCTCAGGCCTCCCTAGCCCGGCGGAACTGTAAGTCAATTAAACCTCTTTCCTATATAAATTACCCAGTCTCAGTATTTCTTCATAGCAGTGTGAAAACGGACTAATAAAGTGCATGTGTAGTATACATTATGTACACTGTATATTATATATACACACGTACTATATACAAAAACTACACATGCACTATATATGTACATATGTAGTATACATAGTATATATATATACACTATGTACAATACACACACTATATATACAATATACATACAAAATAGATCATATAATATCTGTATGAAAAGCAAATGGATTTATCCTTTTTTTTTTTTTTTTTTGGGACGGAGTCTCACTCTTTCACCCAGCCCGGAGTGCAGTGGTCCTATCTTGGCTCACTGCAAGCTCCGCCTCCTGGGTTCACGCCATTCTTCTGCCTCAGCCTCCCGAGTAGCTGGGACTACAGGCGCCCGCCACCGCGCCTGGCTAATTTTTTGTATTTTTAGTAGAGACGGGGTTTCACCGTGTTAGCCAGGATGGTCTCAATCTCCTGACCTCGTGATCCGCCTGCCTCAGCCTCCGAAAGTGCTGGGATTACAGGCATGAGACACCGCGCATGGCCGGATTTATCCTTAATGTAGTTAAAATGATGTTACAAATTTGTTGTACATTTATATAGTATATATAGATATATTTAGTATACATATATACTGTGTACACATATGCACTATATAACATATATAATATAGTATATATACAGAATGCATAGACTATAAATTATATATAATAGGTAATATATATATTTGAATAATATGTATTATGATAAATGCCATTAAGTCATGTTTTTATATTTTTTAATATAAAAAAGCATTAAAATTTTAGATTGAGTCAAAGTGAAAGTATATCAATCTAAAAATATGAAGTGGCATAACTGAAAACAATTGGAATAGAATATACCTTAAAAGTAATTCTCCATAGAACATTTTTAAGGTTCAATCATTGACCTTTAATTTTTCTCTCCTAGTTCATTCTGCTATATTAAAGTTATGATACTTGATGTACAATTATTTTTTTCAGAAGCATGTATATAAAATATATATATAAAATCTATACATGTTATATAAATAGAGTTATATGGATGTACTGTTACTTAGAAAATCTCACAGGGAAGTTAGTTTTGTGCAACATAATAAAACAGCCCCTTTGCCAGTACAAATTAACAAACAAATGAAACCTAGAAAATTATATTATTTGATGATAAATGCTTGATACAATAAAATTACAATTGCAAAATTCAGTTACTGAAATTCATTAAGTGATATATAAAAATCAACTTGCTTTATTTTAATAAAAATAAAAAATATTGTATTAATAATTACAAATCTGAAAAGCAAGCTTTAACCCTAGCCTCTTAAAGATGACAAAAATTTCTGTAGGAAGTAAAAATGATTTGCCCATGGTCTCATAATTATTTAATAACAACAGTAGGAATTAATGCTTTGGCATCATAACACAAAGCTATTTTTAAAAATTATTTTTAGCCTTTGTCATAGATTGTCGAAAAAATTACTTGTGAATAAATCTTAAACTTTTAAAAGATTTATTTGCATTTGTGTGAATTCGAAGTTTTAAAATATCAAATTGTGAGCTCCAGAAGCATAGAGATTCACTGGGCAATTATGACAATATGTGCAATAAGCCACGTTGAATTCCTGACTGAGAAAACATTGAATTACAGACTACAGAGATAATAACAATAGCAACACTTGTGTGTTACTTGGTATATTCCAGGCACTGTTCTAACGGCTTTGCAACTATCACTTTATCTATTCCTCATAATAATGCAGTAAAATGGATAGTATCACTGTTCTGATTTGTGTGTGTGTGTGTGTGTGTGACTCTGTGTGTGTGTACAGAAGCACAGAGTGGTTAAGTGACTTGATCAATTCCTCAGGTGGGGATTCAAGCTCTTAAAGCTGTAGACTATGTCATCCAAACAAACACTGACATGAATATGACTTCCGATAGGCAGGAAAAGAGGCATAGATCAAGATACTGCAGGACATGCAAGCAATCCACTAATGGCATAAAACCTGCTATCTGAATTGTCTAAAATTATGTATTCTCCCAAAATAAAGGCTTCAGAGTATGAGTAATTTTTATTTTTACATGGACAAAGATACTAATTCTTTCATAAGATATGGCATCTCTCAAATGCTGAAACTTTGGTTCCCATATATCATAATTATTTTCTCTGACTCAATAACAAAATTAAAAATCTGGGCAATCAAAAAATGTTGACTGAAATTCTCATATTTTTAAGGATTTTATTGACAGTGTGATATTTATTACCCACAAAATGAGCAGGCTGTGGAAATTTGGCAGTAAATTTAAACATACCCTACTGACTGACATATTACGATACTTATAATGTCAAACCAAGCAAAAACAATACAAACATTTTTTGGTGACTTTTTTTGGCTTTATTAAACACTTTTGATCAAATTACTTAAGCTGTTTTAGATAAATGACTTTTTAAACAAATGTCTAGTGTATTAAGTATTCTGGTTCTATTTAATCAATTTGTGCCTAGTGTTCCATTATTGGACTGCTAAGCATGTGGAAGTTATTTATACCCTACTGCTCAAGGTCATCGCCAGGGTCTGATTGCAAAAATTCAAAAAATTGCAACCTCAGGCATAAATAGGTTAAAGTTGATAAAAACCACATACAAGAAAACATATAAATGCTCAGGAAGAAAAACCAAATATAACCTTCCAATAAGTAGTTTCCTACCTTACTCATGAAACATCCAAATAGTTATCATAAATACATATTCAACCCAATTCAAACCAATTTGATTTGATGTGATGCACGTTTATCCTGCTGACATATATTGTATGCTGCTCTATAATCTGCTTGTCTGATTTACATGAAGATAGTATTTATAGAATAAAACATTGACAGTTTAATTGTGGGGAACTAGAGTAACATGATTTAAGAGCTCAAAATTACCACTTGATAAAAAAAGAAAAGCAACCTCAATGTATGAGAAAATCTTGTTTCTATGTATTGACTTTTATTTCCTACCACTAACTCCAATTATAGTTGCCTTTCATTCACTCATTCATTCACTTATTTACAACTCTTCTGAGTACCACTATGTTTCAAAAATTGCACTTAATGTTGTTGACATAGTGTGATAAAAGAGACTTTGTCCAGGACTTCACAATATTTACTGCCCACCAGTCATTCAATATTTCGTACTGGTGATTTAGAAATGATTAATTTGAAGACATTTTAAATTTTCTTTAAATCAAATGTACTTATATATGTATTAATACATACTATGTGATGCCATATGTAACAATGACAAGCTAACACCTTTACTTATAAGAAGAAATTGACATTACTTTCAAACAGTAAGTAAGGTAGGAGTTTTGAATGATGAGATAAAATTCCCAGAGCACCGAGACACAGAGCCGATCATTTCCTTGCTAAACTAGATGCAAAATCATTGATGCTGATGGAGTAAAAATAAAAACTAAAAACGAAGGCTGTTTTTTACTTATCCTTCACCCTTTGCTAAATCTAGGCATGGGGAGTAGGTTTCCAAACAGTTTAAAAGCTGTCATGAGATGAAGATGTTTATGGGATGATAGAAATGCACATGATTTCCCACAAGTGAGAGAGGGTTGCCTAGAGGTGACTCCTTCAGTCTTTGGGCCTCAGAAAATACACTGAGAACGCAGGCAGGAGTTGGCAAAGAAGGACTCATACCACTCAAGTCCATCTGATGGATGGGAAGAAAATTGAGGCTGAATACTTAAAAAGGGAAGATCAGTAGTATTATATGCTATATATTTACAGCTTTATTTTTTGAATATATTTTTGAATGCTTGAGCTAAAAAAGTAATAAACAGATTAGGATAATCTACTCTGATCCATATTTTGGATATCCTTGGGAGTACTGACAGAGAAGATTATTACAATAAAGGCAATAGTCTACTAAATCTGTGATATATGCATGTGAGGTTCAATGAAATACAGATTGTATCAAATATAAAAGTTCAAAAATATTTTTAAATAAAATTATAAGAGAGAAAAATTGGAGAAACAGAAATGAATCTTTAACAGTTCCTTTCTTTTTGGAAGTCTGTAATTCCATATTATATTCAGATATCTTAAAATTCTGCATAATTAAATAAAATAATTATTTCTTTTTTCAGAAGGTAAGAATGAAAAAATGTTCCTGTAAAAATATCTGAATATGCCAAAATGCACAACCCAGCTACTGTGCTTATGTTCTAAAATACTATTCAGTTTTAAATATTTCACGTCTCTCATTTTCTAATGACCCCTGTAACTATAAAACATGCCATTAATTTTAGATGTCCTATAAGTTTTGTGTATTTCATTTAGCTGGTACTGCTGCATAACATTAACACAATATCCTTTCAAATATCACTCTTATATTGAGGGCATTTAAACTAGTCTTCCATTTTAATTAATAATTTTAATTCATTCTTCATATTAACTCTTCATGTTAATTTTCAATTTTTAACATACAAATCACTTAAAATCTGTACACATCAATTCAAGCTTGGTAAAATTATGCGTTTGCTAGGTTTAAGTAGCATAATTTTATTCTGGTTATAAATTAAATTTATGAGTCAAGTTAAAAATTTAGCTTTATGCGAAAGAATAAAAATCACTCACAGTACTATCACCGTTCATATATTACTATACCCAAGACTTCTGTTAAGTTCATTCTTTGAGATTCAAATAAAATTTCTGCACACTCCATCTCTGTCTCTTTTGTGGTTTCTCCTCTTCAGTTCCAAGACCAAAAACATCATCTATACAATGCATCCTCGTGTACAGCAAGCTTAATTGACTTCTGCTATAACAGTGAGAGCTTACTTCATGACTCCATGAAGAAAACAGCCAAAATTGAATATTAGACCCAATTAATACAATGAATGCATATTTTAAAGCATTAATTTTCCTGTTAAAAATGGCCAATTTTGCATACTTTGTTCTTTCGCAATAACAAATAATTGTAATATTGAAATTTTAGTCTTTCCCTAATTTCATAGCCTTTAGCATGAAGCGTACAAGAAGGCAGATTAGTTACTTATGTCACAAATTCACTATAGTACTATATCAACTATTATATCACTAGTAAGACATACTTGACTGAAAATGATAAAAGTGAACATAGTTGTATCACAAATGGCTTTTTTTCTGTTAGTCATGTATCTCTCAATATTTAATTATGCATTTAGACATACAGAATTACTGTGTGTTTATTATAGAATATATAGTGTTAAAAACAATTTAACACCGTTTTTTGATTTCATGCTTTTAAAAGAATTCTGTATTTTTGTATCAGGTATTACATGCCTATATGATTTGTCTTCTTTGCTTAACATTGCTTATACCATTTGAAATAATTTTACTACGTGTTATAGAAAAAAACAAAAGATGTCAATAAAACATAAGCACAACCACTGCAAATTATATACTACAGGGTCAGAATAGAAGAAAATAAAATAAACATATGAATAACGAAACAAAAAAAGTTTTTACGAACACAAGCTTATCAGGATACTAGAATCCTAGTGATTCCTAAGACTCTTGACATCTCAGGGAGAGGCAGACTGGGACCATGTGGACAGACTGGTCTCTGCTTTCAGATAACCACATCAAATTCTTTGCCTCCTTCCGCAGACAGAGAATGTGGACAAATAGACTGAGTCAGAAGACACTGATCTTTACAAGACATGGTTGCAATCTTCAAAAAATAATGCTCTTTATAAATGCTAAATTCCTCACAATTTTGAATATCAGCATTGGGTTCAGCCAGAAGCTATGAAGTCCAATTGGACTTCTTAATTACTAGGCTGCTTAAGGGACTTCATTGCTAGGCTACTGAAGGGAAAACAGCCAGGGCCATCCAGAGAAGATACTGCTTTTTCTCATGAAAGTGGGTCTAATGTAATATTTCTTTCAGATTTTGACCAATTTTTCCAAACCATCTATGTATTAGATGTAGTCTCTTTCTATTGATATGTGATTAAAAAATCATTTACACAATATGCATATGTACATCCTTATATGTGTTAAAATATTTGAGGGAGTACTTCTAATCTATTCTATTTGATCCATACTACTGTGATAAGGTCCAAAGCAGTGCATGTTCATAATAAATGTTATTATCTGTCGGGCCATGACCTTCCTTTATCTCTTGTATTATTCAGAATCTCCAAATTATTGATACCTCTTTATTCAGAATCTCCAAATTAGTGATGCCTCTTTATTTTCTCAGAAAAAAAAACTTCTTGGCAGAGTATCCTAATCCACTTGGGCATATTCTAGTAATAAAAGGTGTAGAGTCAAGATGAATTTGGATAGCATAATGTTGATTGAGGACAAAATACCTCAAAAGTTCATTATTGCAAGTAAAGCACCTTTCATACCACATGTCATGCTGCTTATCCTGCAACACTGAAGCAGTTTAACAAGTTAGAGTTGAGAATCAGGGAGATTTGGCTTATTGGTTAAAACATAGGGAAAGGTAAGTTAAGGATGTGTGAAATTAGAGGGGAGAGTTAGAATTCCAAAATCATAGAGAATTCAGTTCAGGATGTCAGACCGAGTAAATATGCTTACATTAGTTTATTTGAAGAACACCACTGATATTCTGAAAACAGGAACTGGTATGAACAGTAGACCAAAATAATTCTAGAAATAGTTTTAATTATGAGAGATAGGACTGACAGAAAAAGTTGATGTCACCTAATGTAAAAAAAAGGGAGTTGCTACAGAAATGATGATGATGATGATGATGATGGTGTTAATGGTGGGTGATGATGATGACAATGATAATATTTCAGAGAATCCTGGCAAAATCATAGCTCTATGGGTAGACTAATATCAGACACAGAGCAAGAATTTACTAATGGAATTATTTATTCAAGGAGAAAATGCTTCATGTCATGGCCATTTGTGTACAAGGGTGATTCTTTTAATCAATCTTTAAATGGTGAGAGGAGGAAGAAGAACAGGAAAAACAACTAATGGGTCCTAGGCTTAATACCTGGGTGATGAAATAATCTACAAGACAAACCCCCATGACACAAGTTTACCTATGTAACAAACCTGCACTTGTACCTCTGAGCTTAAAATAAAAGTTAAAAAATAAAAAAAGAAATCTGACCATTTGGTGAGGTTCATTGCAGACAGATCAGACAATGTGAAATGCCTGGAGGCTGCAGAAACTTGGAAAGTTAACATCTTACTTATGAACCCCATAAAACAGTCATAAGAAAGAGGCCCAGAGTATTCCTTACGGAAATAAAAAAAAATGGCTGAGGAAAGCACACAGTAGCAGCTAGGAGAGGTAAAAACTAGGCTTAGATCCTTTTTCCCCATCTCTCCTACAAAGTAGCAGCATTACTATCTTTAACCCTACCTGTATTAGTCAGGGTTCTCTAGAGGGACAGAACTAATAAGATAGATGGATACATGAAGGGAAGTTTATTAAGGAGTATTGACTCACATGATCACAAGGTGAAGTTCCACAATGGGCCGTCTGAAAGCTGAGGAGCAAGGAAACCAGTCGGAGTCCCAAAAACCTCAAAAGTAGGGAAGCCAACAATGTAGTCTTCGATGTGTGGTCAAAGGTCCAAGAGCTGCTGGCAGATCACTGGTGTTAAGTCCAAGAGTCCAAAAGCTGAAGAACTTGCAGTCTGATGTTCAGGGTAGGAAGCATCCAGTCCGGAAGAATGATGACTGGGAAGACTCAGCAAGTCTGCTTTATTCTACTTGCGCTGGCAATTGATTAGATAGTCCCAACCCACATTAGGGTGGGTCTGCCTCTCCCAGACCACTGACTCAGAAGTTAATCTCCTTTGGCAACACCCTCACAGACACACCCAGGAACAATACTTTGCATCCTTTAATCAAGGTGACAGTATTCAAAAACACGTAAGTAAAAGTGCATTGCAGCTGAAGGAGGACAGCACTGGGGGGTGGCGGAGTGAAACAACCAATGGGTACTAGGCTTAATACCTGGTATTAATACCTTAATGCCTTAAGGTACCCAGAGGTGACAACGTGCCAGCAGTCCTTGCTCCCTCTCGGCGCCTTCTTGGCCTCGGCGTCCGCTCTGGCCGCGCTTGAGGAACCCTTCAGCCTGCCCCTGCGCTGTGGGGGCACTTCTCTGAGGCTGGCCAAGGCCGGAGCCGGCTCCCTCTGCTAGCAGGGAGGTGTGGAGGAAAAGGCGCGGGCGGGAGCCGGGACCGCGCGCGGCGCTAGCGGTCCCGCGCGGTTCCGGGTGGGCGCGGGATTGGCGGGCCCTGCACTGGGCGCAGCCGGCCGGGGCCTGCCGGGCTTGGTCGGGGGATGAGCTCCCTCTGGGCTGCTGCAGTACCCAGGCTGGCTGATGCAGGGCTGGGTGCTGCAGAGCCTCGCGAAAACAGACTATGAGAGGTGAAGCCGGCTCGGCTTCTGGGATAGGTGGGGACTTGGGGAGCTTTTATATCTAGCTAAAGGATTGTAAACACACCAATCAGCACTCTGTGTCTAGCTAAAGGTGTGTAAATGCACCAGTCAGCACCGTGTCAAAACAGACCAATCAGCTCTCTGTAAAATGGACCAATCAACTCTCTGCAAAATGGACCAATCAACTCTCTGCAAAATGGACCAATCAGCAGGATGTGGGTGGGGTCAGAAAAGGGAATAAAAGCAGGCTGCTTGAGCTAGCAGTCGCTACCTGCTGGGGTTTCTTTCCACGTGTTTGGTTTTTGTTTTTTGCCTGGCAGTAAGTCTTGCTGATGCTCACTCTTTGGGTCCGTGCTGCCTTTGAGAACTGTAACACTCACTCTGAGCGCTCGCGGCCTTCGTTCTTGAACTCAGCGAGACCAAGAACCCACCAATTCCGGACACATTAATACCTCAATACCAGGTATTAAGCTTAGCATTCATTAGTTGTTTTTTCCTGATCTTCTCCCTGCTCTCAACATCCACTGTCTGATAGTCCTCGTTGTGTGATGTTCTCCTCTATCTGTTCTTGTGTTCCTCTTTATGTGCCCTTAATCTTTTACTGGACCCACAACTAGAGCCATCAGATGATAAGGAAATCAAGAAGACCAAACTCCCAGATTGAAACTCTCAAGATCCAGAGATGCGTACATGTCTAAAACCAAGTCTTAATTAGGACAGATTTTCACCAGCTTCCACTGGCTAACAAACATGCTTTGGAGAAAAAGTAATGGGACAATTAACTGAGAGTAGAAGAGAAAAACCGGTGTAGAAAGGATTAGATTGGTAACTCAGTAAAAACACAGCTGCAGATCCTGAACTCACTTCTCCCAGGCTCGTAACTACCTGGAAGTTTAGGCCCCTTAGGGTGGTCTTTAATAGCTTTTTGTTGCCTTTTTGTAAATACCATTTTTTTGAGAGAGTAATTGTTTGAATTTTTCTGGTTATTTTTATTTATTTTCTTTGAGACAGAGTCTCTGTCGCCCAGGCTGGAGTGTAGTGATGCGATCTCGGCTCACTGCAAGCTCTGCCTCCCGGGTTGACGCCATTCTCCTGCCTCAGGCTCTCGGAGTAGCTGGGACTACAGGCGCGCCGCCACAGCCGGCTAATTTTTTGTATTTTTAGCAGAGACAGGGTTTCACTGTGGTCTCCATTTCCTGACCTCGTGATCCGCCCGCTTCCGCCTCCCAAAGTGCTGGGTTTACAAGCGTGAGCCACCGAGCCCGGCCTGATTATTTTTATTGAGATTGTTATTCTGCCGTGAGTTACTCCATTGTGCTTGCAAGGAGAAGTCTTGAATATGATTTAAAATCTAACACAAATTACATTTTTCTTGCCATTTCTCATCCTACTTTTAAAAATCCAGTTTGCCTTATATCTTATTTTCTGTTTATCTGGGTTGTCATTCTCATGTTAAGTATACTGGTTGTGCCTTTTTGTCCTATCTATTCATTTATTCAAAAATATATGTGAAATTTTCTATTTTATTGGAAATAATGTTAAGTAAGATGGTTAAATACTCATCTGTTAAAACTGGAAGGTTAATTGAAGACTATTTTTGCAGACATCAGATAATAAAATTTTAAATTTTACAATCTTTTTTTTTACATTTATAACCTGTGCAAGGTCACTAAAGATCAGCATATTGTGCTCTTTAAAGTTTTTCTTCAAAATAGGAATAGTAAGCATATAATCATTCTTCTTTGCAAAAATGTGTTTTTTTTTATTTTATTATTATACTTTAAGTTTTAGGGTACATGTGCACAATGTGCAGCTTTGTTACATATGTATACATGTGCCATGTTGGTGTGCTGCACCCATTAACTGTTCATTTACCATTATGTATATCTCCTAATGCTGTCCCTCCCCCCACCCCACAACAGTCCCCGGAGTGTGATGTTCCCCTTCCTGTGTCCATGTGTTCTCATTGTTCAATTCCCACCTATGAGTGAGAACATGCGGTGTTTGGTTTTTTGTCCTTGGGATAGTTTACTGAGAATGATGATTTCCAGTTTCATCCATGTCCCTACAAAGGACAGGAACTCATCATTTTTTATGGCTGCATAGTATTCCATGGTGTATATGTGCCACATTTTCTTAATCCAGTCTATTGTTGTTGGACATTTTGGTTGGTTCCAAGTCTTTGCTATTGTAAATAGTGCCGCAATAAACATACATGGTGCATGTGTCTTTATAGCAGCATGATTTATAATCCTTTGGGTATATACCCAGTAATGGGATGGCTGGGTCGAATGGTATTTCTAGTTCTAGATCCCTGAGGAATCGCCACACTGACTTCCACAATGGTTGAACTAGTTTACAGTCCCACCAACAGTGTAAAAGTGTTCCTATTTCTCCACATCCTCTCCAGCACCTGTTGTTTCCTGACTTTTTAATGATGGCCATTCTAACTGGTGTGAGATGGTATCTCATTGTGGCTTTGATTTGCATTTCTCGGATGGCCGGTGATGATGAGCATTTTTTCATGTGTCTTTTGGCTGCGTAAATGTCTTCATTTGAGAAGTGTCTGTTCATGTCCTTCATCCACTTTTTGATGGGGTGGTTTGTTTTTTTCTTGTAAATTTGTTTGAGTTCATTGTAGATTCTGGATATTAGCCCTTTGTCAGATGAGTAAGTTGCGAAAATTTTCTCCCATTTTGTAGGTTGCCTGTTCACTCTGATGGTAGTTTCTTTTGCTGTGCAGAAGGTCTTTAGTTTAATTAGATCCCAAAAATGTGTTTATTAAAGTTCATTTATAGTCAGTATTTTGAAGGACAGAGAGAAAACAATGTATCTATATAATAAAACGGTGATTCACTGTCTCTTCAAACCATGTGACACATTCAGAAACTCTGTTACATTCTAATTACACATGGTAAAAGTCAATATGTGTCCAAAAAAAAGTGTTTTCTCAGTTTAGTCCAGAACTTGCAATAAATTTGCAATAGAATGTGACATCATACAGCAACAGAAGAACAAAACCTTTACTCACAAACCAATAATTTACTGTGGCTGTTTTTCCCTAGTTATTATAATAAAACCTCAAATAGTAAGTAAAAAGAAGAAAATCCTGCCAGATGAGCTGATAGTAGTAAATACAGGCATTACTGGGTAGTAAGGTGAAGCACAGCCATATAGGGGAAGAGTTTGAAATGAGTCTCAGCTAAAAAGAAGTAGTTATTTAAGAACTAGAAGAAACGGCTACCAAGGAGTAGAAACAGCAGATCCTAGTGTCTTGGAGCAAAAATAAGCATAGAAAGTTCAAACTGACAAAGGAAACTAGTGTGGCTGGACTAACATGAGATGAATTAGTTGTTGGAGGGAAAAAGTGAATTCAAGATCCTCATTACTGTGCTGTGATCTAAGCCCTGTTTACTTACCCAACTTTATATCCTACCTGTTTTCCTTGCTCATTGCACATCATTACTTCTTAATATTCAAGCAAAAATGCTATGAGGCATCTTGAATTTCTCGTGTTATCACCCTCCTTTCCCAGTTCTACCAAGCAAGTGAGTCATTTTTTCAATGGTGTCCTCCTCCTCACATTCATATGAATGATTCTTAAATGCCATAATGGATCTAGAGATAGAATATGATGTCTATGGGATCCATACAACTTCCTCATGGAGTCCTACTTAACGGAGGGGGAATCTTCATCCCTAAGATAATTTGCAGGTGGAAAATTAACATATGTTGAAAGCTTATGTACTACTAGAAAATGTTCAGTTCTTCAGCCTCTACTAATATCCTTTATCTTCTTGACATCCCAACATATTAGAGGTAGTTATACTACAGATGAGGAATCTGAGGTGCAAAGATGCTTGCTTACTTCCTCAAGATCTCACAACAAAGAAGAGATACAGCTGAGACTTAGAACAAAATGGGCTTACTTCAGGGCCCATGTTTTAATCAGTACAACATATCTCCATTTGTAGGAATCGCTGTATGTTTTCATCTTATTCCCAGGCAACTTTCAACCATAAAACAAAGGTAAAAACGGGGAAAAAACAAAATCTATTCATTTCTAATGAATGAGTTCAATTAACAAATGCAAATAATTCATAATTTAGTATGTGACACATATAATCTCTGGGGTTATAGTGACTATTTGTCCTTTAGCATGATTATCCATTTCACTTGCTTACCAGCAAAGCCATTCTTATGTCATTAAATGCAATATTTATCCGTTAAACACAGAACCACATAATTTTTTTTACCAATACCAGTGACATGAACCATTACACAGCAGTTATTCATAGGAAGTGAGCTCAACATATTGTAACTACATTAAGGAAGCTCCCACATATCTGAGTAATAGCTATATAATTTTTTTTCCTGAGATACAGCTTCAGAGTTTCTAATTCATAGATGGTGAGTTGGGGAGAGAAACTGAGGTTTTCTGCACCCTGCAAGTGTGTTAATTTGCTCTATTTTTAAAAATCTAAAGGCTGGGACAGTGGTTCATGCCTATAATCCCAGCACTTTGGGAAGCTGAAGCGGGTGCCTCCCTTGAGCCCAGGGGTTCGAGACCAGCCTAGGCAACATGGCAAAACCCCACCTCTACAAAAAATGCAAAAATTAGCCAGGTGTGGTGGTGTGACTGTAGTCCCAGGTACTCAGGAGGCTGATCCAAGGAGGATTGCTTGAGTCTGGGAGGTGAAGGTTGAAGTGAGCTGAGATTGCACCACTGTACTCTGGCCTGGGTGACAGAGTGAGATCCTGTCTCAAAAAAAAAAAAAAAAAAGAAAAAAAGAAAAGAAAACCTCAGCCATGGTGAGTTTAAAATGCTTTTTAAGGTTCTATTGATATTACAGTTAGTTAAAGTAAGTCCTAGACTCTAAGTACATATCAAATGCAAACTTCAGTTTGCATGTGTATTGTGGAAGGGTTGTGAGTTTTCCACTTATTTCATGTATTCATAGACATCTTAGTAGTTATTGGGATAATCTTTCCTGGAAGCTTATAGTGATTGCTATTTATAACTAGTAATACAGGTTATATAATCTAAGCATAAATTTGTTCAATGTTTAAATATGAAAACATTTTCATTGCTTCTAATATCTACCTTTTATTCTATGTTTTACATTCTTTTTTTAAAATTAAGTTTTGTGAGTACATAGTTGGTGTACATATTTATGGGGCATATGATATATTTTTATCCAGGCATATGGCATATTTAAATTGAGATCTATCAACCCAAACATTTATTTTTGTTATGACATTCAACTATACTTTTAGTTATTTAAAAATGTATATTGACTACAATCACCCTGTTGTGCTATGAAATTATATTTGCTTTTTATAGAGCTCATTATCATTTGTCTTCATTATTCAATCATTTTTCATTTATTTTCTAAGAATAAATTATTTTTCTCTTTGGAGGAACATAAAAATTTAATAATGTACTTCATGTTGAAAACTTGGAAGGAAGATAAATAGATGATGATAGATACACGGATAGATAAATGATAAAAAGTGAAATAGAAAGTAAAGCTGGATGGTCTTAATATTTCATATGATCAACATAATATTTGAAAAAATCATTAAAAATGACGAGAAAGTGGACAGTGAGTTGTTAGGGAAAGCTCACGTCAAGCAGGAGGAGGGCAGAGGAAGCCCATATCCCAGAAGGTGGCAGTGTGTTTGACATATTTGACCAAGAACACACAGGACGACAAATGCTGGAGTAGTGTGAGTGAAATGGGGAATCTTAAGATGTTAAATGAAGGTCTGGATGTTGTAGGCTATTGAAAGTCATTGTGAACTTTTCATTGCTTTCAAAATTGGAGCCATAAAGTCCTTAGTCTGAAGCTGAGAAGGGACATGATGAGATGTGGTAGACATTGTGACGTAAAGGTCATCTCACATTTTGATGAGACTTGTTGCTTCAGCTACTAGGATAGTGTTGGCAGGCGGGCAGGCAGCCTTTACCTTCCAGATGATTGAGTTTGCCACAGCTGCAGAGAGCTTGCCCAGTATTATGCTCTTTTCAGGGTGCATCCCACAAGAATGGGCCTCTAAGCTCATCTTGGAAGACTTTGAGCTAGCCCTAAAAGGCTTTTACAGCTCCAGAGCACCCAGTGAGACTCGTGGTGTCTGCAATTGGGTCTTCTTTCAACTTTGACTTCTCCTTCTGCCTATGTTGCTTCTTTCTTCTTCCATCCATAGCTGTTAAAGGAAAAGTTACACCTTGATAAACACACTGTGTATTAAACCCCATCTGAGAATCTGCTTATTGAGGAGACCAACTTGTGTGTATGTGACACAGGTCTTAACAAGTTAACTATGGTGGTTGTGTTGAGAAAAACAAAAGAGGGATATATAGAATTAGAGAGAGTATTTAGGAGACTACTGAAATCATACAATGGTTTAGGTGTCCTGAACCTAGTTTATAGTAGATGAGGTAAAACAAAATAAGTGGACAACTTCCAGATGTATTAACAATTTAATATCAAATATGGGATGTGAGAGGAAGATAACAGTCAATTGTGACTCCCACATTTTGAAGACTAAGAAAAAAAAAAGTTGCTATTAAATGAGATACGAAAGGCTGCATTAGCAGCAGAATTTGGGAAAAGTTCCTAAGTACAGTTTTGTCATTTTAGGTTAAGATGTCTTTTACACTTTGGAGTGCAAATGCACAAGAAGCTTGGAAATGCCAATCTGGAGTAAAGTGTAAAACAAAGTAGCAAACATAAAAAGCCATGTTTACTCATTTCTGCTTGCCAGCGTAATTTCGCAATGCCTCTGGCTCTGTGACGACATGTAGGTCTCCAGAAAGACGCTTTGAAGACAAGTAGGTCTCCAGAAAGACGCTTTGAAGACAAAATAGAATAGAGAACATGGTCCTCTACGTCTCTTGCCTGAGCCACTACATTCCTTAAAAGATAAATGACCTAGGCCGGACACAGTGGCTCACACCTGGAATCCCAGCACTTTGGGAGGTCGAGGCAGGTGGATCACGAGGTCAGGAGTTCGAGACCAGCCTGACCAACATGGTGAAACCCCGTCTCTACTAAAAATACAAAAAATAACCGGGTGTGGTGGCACGCATCTGTAATCCCAGCTATTCAGGAGGCTGAGGCAGGAGAATCGTGTGAACCTGGGAGGCGGAGATTGCAGTGAGCCGAGATTGCACCACTGCACTCCAGCCTAGGCAACAGAGCAAGATGCCATCTCAAAAAAAAAAAAAAAGAAATGACCTTAGCCCCTTCCTTTTCTTACACGTAAGATAATAATGTCTGTCAGGGTTAGTTATTATGCTTCCGTAATCTAGAACTAAATGTACTCTTACACCCAAACCACAATGTGATTCTACTTTAATGTAACTTGTAAGCAGGTGTGATGTGGTTTTGCAAGTACTGAACCTCCACCATGGGTATATAGGAAGTGGGCTGAAATACTGATTGAATCTCTCTAAAGGGCTGCTCCTGAGGCTAAGGCTTCAGTCTCTTCTCCCCAGTAAGATTAATGAATAAAATTCACCTTAATTCTGTAACTTGATTTATTTTCTGTAGTCAGTGTGAATATAGCCACAGGCAAGAGGTATACGTTTAGAAATAATACAGGTTTAGATTATATTTAAAAACAATGAAGCGGGTTGGGAACACAAAAGAGTGTATATGGAAAGATAAAGGATTCAAGGACTCAGGCCTGGAACCCTCCAGTGTAAAGAGGTGGAAGAATTGAGATGAAACTAAGAAAGACACACTAAAAATGAGTTTCTGGTGAAGGAAGACAGTGGTACTTATGAGGTGAGTGAAGAAAATATACGAATGAGGGGAGACTAATAATGTGTGTTAAATTCCGTGATGAGATGAAGAGGACTAAGACTTGACCATTACATATTAAAAAGCAAGGATCCTTGGTGATATTGACAAGAACAGTGTTAGTGAAGTGATGCATTGGTCAAAAGCCTAAACACAGTTCGTTCTGACGAGAACTGAAGAAAAGCTATTGTGAACAGCAAGTAAAGGAAACTCCTTTGGAAGAGCTTTCTGTAACGGATGTAAATAAATGGGTTAGTGATTAGTGGGAAAATTAAGTCCACTGAAAGTGATTTTAAGATGGCTGAAATAACGACATGTTTGTCTACTGCTGAGAAACAGCTGTAGAGAGAGGGAGGTTGAAGGTGTCGCCATGAATAAATGAATCTGGAACAGTGACCTTCAGGAAATGAGAGTGTCTGTGATCTAACCTCTGAGAAGAGGCATATGGACTGCCAAGCCAAAGTAACAGAAAAGAAAGTATAGAACATGGGGACGACCATGGGTAGAAGGGTAAAAGTGCTAATATGAGCTGATAAGAATTTCCTTCTTACCAAATCTATTTTCATTATCAGATAAGAAACAAAGTTGTTTGGCAGGAATGAAGACAGGAGGAGATGTTGGAGGTTTAAAAAGAGAGCAGAAGATCTTAAGTACAATTGTTGTGAAGTATTCATTTTTATATTCTAAGAGCTCTTAAAATTGTATTTGTAGTTGTGGCTTATTCTACAAATTAATTCATCAATAAAATAATAGATTTATATATACTGTCCTACATAATCGTTTGATAAGAAAATTGATTGTTTATCATCATAGTGTTAGAGGCAATAAAAAGATGATTTACTTTCTCAGTAGCTTTCTTTTTAATCTGATTTTATGCTGGAGGCAAAACATTGCATTGATTTTCCCAAGCAAATTGCTTATACAAAACTCTGGTAGCAACTCTCCTGGCAGTCCTTAGATCAATGATAACCAATAAACAGTGTCTATGTCTTTTTTGAATTATTTGTTTGCAAGCTAGAGAAATAAATTAGGCTACCTTTAGCAAAATAAGGTAATTGGAAAGATATGGGACAACCCACAGAATCAAAGCAAAGACTACAGAAAACAATGCTTGAAAAGGACTGAAACAAGAGAACTCCTGTAGTTTCTATAAATCGATGGGCAGTCTCCTCAGAAAACAAAGACAGGATGGATTAACGTAAACAATGGCTCAACGTATCTAAATATTTTACAGGGACTGTAAAACCGGTGAAACACTTGTTCATTCTTTTTTTGCCATTTACAGCTACTGCTCTGTAATACCTCATTAGCTCCAGCGTTGTGAAAATTCAAAGCAATAGAAAATTATTTTCAGTTTAAAGCTGGAATTAAGCCATATCTTTTTGGTTTCATCCATATTATACATTTTAGAATGAAGCCAGTGATGATGGATTATTAATTAGGAAAATCAGTGGAATTTATGATTATAAATGTTTTATCTTATGCACGGTATGTGTTATATGACTTACTACCCAATGGTAAAATGTTACTCTGCTGATCTGGCACCTGTAGTCCCAGCTACTCCAGAAGGCTGAGGCAGGAGAATGGCATGAACCCAGGAGGCGTAGCTTGCAGTGAGCAGAGATCGCGCCACTGCACTCCAGCCTGGGCGACAGAGCGAGACTCCGTTTCAAAAAAATAATAAAAAAAAGTACTCTTAAGTAGCTTGCAATTCACTTACTCTTTTAAAACAGCTGATCCGAAATAGGTACCATCTTTCTCTCATTTTTCTACCCACCTTCTGCTCATTACATCTGTTACACTAGGTTTAGTGTATTATTTCAAATACTGATGGGCAAGTGTAAATTCTTAAAATGTCAAAAACTGGGCCTCTGCCAACAGAATCTCAATATTTATTCTTTTTCAAATATTTATGGCATGCAGTTGAATATACTAGCGCAGTTGATGCATATCATTTTCTCATTTCAATATAAAGAGCATTTTTTATTTGCTGATTAATTGTATAGTTTAGAATTTACAGCACATACTGTAACTAGACTATAACTTCTCCAACTTTAAGATTACATCACCCCAGCCTTTAAATCTCTTAATAATTAACCATATTAGTATACATCAAAACAGTTTTAGCTGTAAGTTTGTCATAATAACCTTACTATGCCATCATGTTCTAGGTTTCCTCATTGCCCAAATTCAATGCCAGTTCTTAAGTTTATTGGAAAGAAAAATAATGCAATCAGAGCAGGAAGAAATAGAAGGAGAGCACAATCAAGGTAGACAAAAAATGAGAAAGAAGCAGGAGAGACAATGAATAGAGATAATTGAACTATTTTACTTGTTTAAAGTAGGGGGGAAATGACCACAATTAGCAGTATTTCTGTTATGCATAAAGATCACTTCTGTATGAAGCCTCATGGAGATGTGATGGAAACAAAATGAAAATTGGAAATTTCTGGCAATGTGACTACGAATTCAATAACTAATAAAACTTAGAATTCTATCCGTCTTCTTTCAATCACTTGTGATTTATGAGAATTTTCTATCGTAGTTTTTTAACTTCCAGATTTTTAACACTGTTCATTTCCTATCATTTAATATTTAAAAATAAGATCCATCAAAAGTTATAAATTTTTCTATATGTGTGCTTTAGATAACTCAATTCTCTGCCTTTTCATTTACTCTTTAGCTTTCTCCTCTCAAACTTAGCATTTTGCTACCTCTTTCCTCTCTCTCTCTCTCTCTCTCCATTCTCTCTCTTTCTCCCATTACTTTAAAGAGGTTCTGATATGGTAGAAGAGAGACTTCTTTCCAATTCATTTCCTCATCCAAGATATGAAATTTGTCTTTAGATGACAGTAGAGTTTTGCAGCAAAATAATCTGGAGAGAAGATGAAGAATCACATTTCCTACTGTCACTGTTTATGATGGCCTTGCCAAAGTAGTCTACTGGACAACTAGACACAGGCAAGGCCATTTTTATTTTAACTTCATAATGCAGGATGGGTGGAACTTCAATCTTCAGATTTTCTCAGGAAATTTATTTCTTTTAAAGTTCTGCTCACTCCTCTTTGATGAATGGTTAGAAAGGTAAACTCACTCTTCCATTTAAAAATAAATGCCTCAGGGTCAATAATGCAATTTCTCCCACTGGACATTTTATAGGTACAAAATGCTCAAAATAGTTTATTGCTGAAAATAAATTGTGTGTGTAACATACAGCCTGATTTTTCCCCCAGTATATGTAGAACTTCTGTTTCTTCAGTTTTGTTTGTTTTAGTGAAGTGAGACTGTTGCATGAGGAGAAGATATGTGACATGGCCATAGTGTTTGACTCAGTGACACACTGGTTAAATATGAGTCTGTTTGTCAAAATTGTTAAAAATTTGTGTGAGATACAGTGGCCCATATATGTTAGACACAAAGTAGTAAAATGAACAAAAACCATAGAGGGTAGAATTTTTACACAATAGAAATTCACATATTTTTCTAATAGGAAAAAAAATCTGTTAATATACCTCAACCTCATCTTTGTCAATTATTTTCAACTTTTTTCTTTCTTTTTTTTTTTAACACAACAGTGGATTAAAAACATTTAATTACATTGTGACCTCATGGTGGCCAACAATCTTACAATCAAAACACAATCAATTAATCCCTGTCGCTTTCCTGAACCATACTATCCTTGTAAGATTATCTGCATGTTTTTCCTACTTAAATTCCTGGAAACAGGCTCTTTGTTCGTCTTTTCCAAGTCCAGAAAGGCTCAGTTTTTCCACTGCGTTTTAGTTTCATCTATTAATAGCAGAGTCTCAAAGTGTCAAAGGGTAGATTGATATCCCAGGAGGAGTAAATACCTCCCTAAAATGTGCCTTGGAAATAATCTGTTGGTAAACGAGCAGATGCTCTTTTTCAGAAAAGGTTCAGAAGAATCTCTTGAACTTGCTGTCACCAGGTGTGTTAACATCCCTCCCTCAAGACCGTAGTGACCCTACTTCAGACTTACTAGAGTCTAAGGTTCTTTTTTCACATAAAATAATCAAGTTATGCACAATTACAGATGACTCCAAGAACTGGGAAATCTCAGACAGCTACGAGTACCGGAAAGCAGTTTTCACCCAATAGAGATCAGTTACACAATTTGGATGTAGGGAAGCCTCATGGGACATGTGATGGAAACAAAATGTCTGTTTTCATGTAACTAAAAGTATCTTCCTCTTAACCCCACATAAATATTTGACTCCTTCCTGTAATTAACCTGGGTTTGCTATTTTCTTATGATCAAATTTTCTCTCGTGCAAACATTTGGTACACATATTTACGCTATTATTGTTATTATTGTAGATCAGCATCATAGTCTCTAGTCTATCACATTTACTTTTCAAACTATATTCTCAACTTCACCTTCATTTATATCTAGTCTAACTTTAAAACCACTGTCATCAGAGCTAGCTCTTTTAGCATAATCTACCCTAATTTTATAAAATATAGCAAAGAATTTAAGATAATTTTTGTAAGAAATTACAATTTACATCTATTTCTCAAGGGCCAGACTTGTTTTGTTAAAGTCATTCTCTAATTTTTAACAGAGTTTCTGACATAAATTTGGTGCTCAAAAGTATTTATTGAATTGAACATTTAATTAAAAAGCGTTAGAATCTCCTTGAAGACGTAATTTATAATTTCATACTGATTGAAAGAATAAACAGTGCTTGGCACATCGTAGGTTTTCAAATGATTATTTGAGTGAATGGTTACTTAAAATGTAAAATAATGGTAATATTTTAAGAGTTTCTCTGCTTTAATGGGGATTCCTATTTTCAGGGCAAACAATTCTTAACATCTAGGGTGGAAGTTCAGCAGGTGGACAAGCAACAATAATAATACATTTAAAAAGTGAGAAATGCATGGTGATGGGCATTGTGGCTATTGCTGTCATGTCTACAGATTCACACATAAATATTAGGAAAACTGTGGTAATTAAATTATTCTTGTTTCGGGCTGTTGTAGAAAAGCAAATGTTAAAACGTTCTGCCTAGTGAAACAGGAGGCAGCTTCTGAAAAAAAAATGTATTATTTCTCCAGTGAAATAGCCAGCAGGAAGAACTGTTCTGTCTCTTTGTCTGAATCTGTCATGTTAGGACGAGATAACCAGAATTGTTGCAGCAATCTTGCTACCTGGATGAGAGTGAAACCAATCCAAGGATTAGACAATTAAGATACATGGAGAACTTAGACACGTGAAAATATTGCTAAACTGATCATTAAACCAACCTGAAATGTACCATAGTCTTGGACTTCCTGAGGAAAACACTGTTTTTCTTATTTCCAAAAATAATTGAGTCATATTTTCATCATTTATAGTCCACAGCAGCCTAAGAGACTGACAATTTTTTGTGTTACTTTCTGTGGTGATTTGGTGTTTGCTTTATTTACTTAGTGCTATCCAAATTCAGTTCCATGAATAGTTAAGTTACTTAACACAAATGCACAGAATGAAATCGAATTTAAAATAAGGATATTATAGCAAATTGAAGGCAAAATGAATTCACTGATGAAAACATCATCAGCTATTCTGTAGTCAACAGTGGTATGGAGTTAATTTGATCCTCAGATTCCTATCAGCCTACTTGAGGAAGAAATCCTATTAATTCAAAATGTGTATTAAATTAAGTAAAAAGAAAGCAGGCCTGGCACGGTGGCTCATACCTGTAGCCTGTAATCCCAGCACTTTGGGAAGCCACGGCAGGAGGATCACTTGAGCCCAAGGAGTTTGAGATCAGCCTGTGCAACACAGTGAGATCTCCTCTCTACAAAACAACTTTGTTAATTATCCTGGCTTAGTGGTGTGTGGCTATAGTCTCAGCTACTTGGGAGGCTGAGGCAAGAGGATTATTGAGCCCAGGAGATGAAGGCTGCAGTGAGTCATGATCACACCACCACTGCACTCCAGCCTGGACTACAGAGTGAGATCCTGTCTCAAAATAAATAAATAAAATAAGAAAAAGGAGGCCGTTGTACAGAAAAGAAACATTAGGTTTATTTTGGTGTGTGTGTGTGTGTGTGTGTGTGTGTGTGTATTTGCTTTGGTTTGTTTTTGGCATGAAGTAGAGATATAAGTCTTTATATGGCAACAACTTTAAGAAGTACTTATAAGTCAATGTCATTTCCAATTCAACTTGAGATAACTCTCTTTCAACATGAGAGAACAGGAGACATTGTATTTTTGTGTTTATCTACCTGTGAGAAAAATGTGAGCTCCCCGTGACTAAAAAAATCCAATTCAAACTGTTTTGAACATTGGAAAAAAATGTTTGGTACATTTTGCTAACTCAAAAGTTAAAGCAGAAGGCAATGTTTGACCTAAGACTTCTCACCAGTGTCACCAAAGATCCAGCCTCTGCCTAGTACATTTTCTGTTATTTCTCTCAGGCCCAGCCTTCTGGGAGACCATGTGTTTCTCTCAGGGAGCATCAGGTGCTTTTCTTGGAGTCACATAGGAAGATGAACCTCCCTCCTCACAGAATTGCTGTTCAGATGCAGAGAGCTTCACTCTCAGAGTAGCCAAACAAGCATAATTCCTTAGGCTAGTTTTCAGTGGCTTAAAATCTGAGACTCTTTCCTGAAACCAATGAATATAATTAAGCTGATTCGATTAAGCCAGTTACTAAGTCTCTATAGAGCTTAAAGTGTGATCTGTCCCACCAAAATTTATTTAAGAGTTTTCCAAAATATTGTCAAAATTAATATTAAAGAACAGAGATAGAACAAAAAGTCATTGGAAAGGAGATTTTCCTCCCCGTCTGCCTGTCCGCCATCGTCCTCTCTCCCCATCCCCCTGTCACCCCCTCTCGCTCCCCCTTCCATCACCCTGACATCTCTCTTGTAGAGCTGGGATACCCTTATTTTCCTGTCCTTTGACATCAAAACTAGGATTTTTGGTTTTTGGACTGTGGAACTTACACCTGAGACCCTCTGGGTTTTCAGGCCTTCAGCCTCCAGCTGAGAGTGATGTCTTTGCCTTCCCTGGTTCTGAGGCTTTGGGAGTTGGAATGAGCCACACTACTGTAATATTTTAGGGCCTCGAGCTTGCAGAAGCTCGGAGGGAACTTCTCAGCCTCCATTATTATGCGAGCCAATTCCCCTAATAAATTATTTCTGATCTATATCTATCTGTATATATTCTACCACTTCTGTCTCTCTAGAGAATTGTAACAAATACAGCTGTCTTGTAAGTTAGAAAGATTTAAGGATAGCTACAAGTAATCCATTCAGGAGAAAAAACATAGCACAGGATATTTTTATTAAATCAATTTGATATGAGAGATAGATTTATTAACTGGTAGAGCATCAACATAATTAAAGCATGCCTAATTCTAATCGTAATTATGAATGGAAAGCTAGCTTTTTACTTCCACTTATACAGGAAGGAATATTCCAAACGTGGGAGAGTTATATAGACTAACAAATTGTTCATGCATTTGTTTGCAAATTCTATTGTTTTCTTTTTGATAGAAACTCTGTGTTAAAAAATATGTGCAATTATTCACCATAAACCTGCTAAATCTGTGCAGCTGATGAATCAAGGGTGCTGTAAAATTCATTTAATTTACAACAGGTAAATACACAGAGATTAGTAAAATTGCCAATTTGATACAAATTCACATAAAATTTCCTAAACTTGAGAATACATTAAAATAGCTCAAGGCTTTAGTATAAATGTCAACAAATAGCTATGCAGGACTAGGAAGTGATAAAGTGATTTTATATTCTTATTTATGTTTTGAATATTTGTTTTGTTTTTTAATTTTTGTACTGTATGACACTATTTCTATATGCAAATTGTCCATTCTAACCACTAGTGACAATAGAATACATGTATCATTAAATTCACCTGGCTTTGCCTATCTTTAAAAAAAAGTCATACTGGATAGCTTTTCTCATGGGGCAAATAGGATAGGCAGTCATTAGTGTTAACACAATCCTTTTCACCTCAAGAAAAGTCTATATATTTAGAACTTTCTCTTCAGGGTCAGTTCTCATAAAATTGTATGCATAAACAGATTTTTAAAACTCTCATATTCCTTGAGTTTATTAAAAAATCGCCTGAATTTTCCTTATCCTCATGTTGTGCAGAAAGCTTCTGGTATTACAAAATTAATAACAAAGAGAAGAAGACTTCACAGCTAAAGTAATTAGGAAAGTTAAAGCAACGAATATAAACTTAACATTTGGTTGTATTAATTTTATTGTAATCTAAAATTTACAATATAGTATTTTGGATATTAATGCTTGATGTCCAGACTTGGACATAAAATGTTGTATGTTGAATGCTAAAAGCAAAGTTTATATTTTTTTTATTTTACTTCCGGGATACATGTGCAGAACATGTAGGTTTGTTACATATGTACACATGTGCCATGGTGGTTTTCTGCACCTATCAACCTATCATCTAGGTTTTAAGCCCTGCACGCATTGGCTATGTGTCCTAATGCTCTCCCTCCCCTCGACCCCCACTGCCCTACTGGCCTCGGTGTGTGATGTTCCCCTCCCTGTCTCCATGTGTTCTTATTGTTCAACTCCCACTCATGAGTGAGAACAGGTAGTGTTTTGTTTTCTGTTTCTGTGTTAGTTTGCTGAGGGTGATGGCTTCCAGCTTCATCCATGTCCTTGCAAAAGACATGATTTCATTCCTTTATATGGCTGCATAGTATTCTACGGTGTATATGTACCACATTTTCTGTATCCAGTCTATCACGGATGGACTTTTGGGTTGGTTCCATGTCTTTGCTATTGTAAACAGTGTGGCAATAAACATACATTTGCATGTGTCTTTATAGTAGAATGATTTACATTCCTTTGGGTATTTACCCAGTAACGGGATTGCTGTGTCAAATGGTATTTCTGGTTCTAGATTCCTGAGGAATTGCCACACTGTCTTCCACAGTGGTTGAACTAATTAACATTCCCACCAACAGTATAAAAGTGTTTCTATTTCTCCAAAGCCTTGCCAAATTCACCCTTCTGAGTGGCGTGAGATGGTATCACATTTTGGTTTTGATTTGCATTTCTGTAGTGATCAGTGATGTTGAGCTTTTTAAAATATGTTTATTGGCTGCATAAATGTCTTGTTTTGAGAAGTATCTGTTCCTATCTTTTGCCTACTTTTTGATGGGGCTGTTTGTTTTTTTTCTTTTAGATTTGTTTAAGTTCCTTGTAGATTCTGGATATTATACCTTTGTCAGATGGGTAAACTGCAGAACTTTTCTCCCATTCTGTAGGTTGCCTGTTCACGCTGATAATAGTTTCCTTTGCTGTGCAGAAGCTCTGTAGTTTAATTAGATCCCGTTTGTTAATTTTCGCTTTTGTTGCACTTGCTTTTGGTGTTTTTGTCATTAAGTCTTTGCCAATGCCTATGTCCTGAATGGTATTGCCTAGGTTTTCTTCAAAGGTTTCTATGGTTTTTGGCTTTACATTTAAGTCTTTAATCCATCTTGAGTTAATTTTTCTGTAAGATATAAGGAAGGGGTCCAGTTGCTACTTTTGAAAGAAAAACGTAATATCAGTATCTTCTCTAATTCAGAGATATTTAATTGTCTAAATAAAACTCCTTTTTAAAATATAGACTCAATTTATTGGAGTTCAAACTTATATTGTTTCCAAAATGCTCACTAGCCTTGCATTTTCTATGTATTCAAAAGTTTCAGTTTCTTTAAAATAGCCTGAAAACATCAATGTGACAGTAATCTGAAGGCAGGATTCTTTCAAACATTTACAATTTATTTTCAATCTTTATGCTTTCATTGCCTATGCCTTTTATAAAAATGTGTTTTTAAAATACCTGAATTTCGTAGTCTTTCTATGGTATTCAATTTCGTTTCCACAGCAAAAACGACATTCACATTTATATTTCACTTGATGATGGGACATGCGGCTAAGTTATGTAATCAAAATATCGATTGAAAATGTCACAGTCAAGTTTGGAGACCAGTGCTAAATAATCTTAGTAAGACTAACACGCAAATGCCAGTAGAAGTACCTCAGCTTAAGGAATGGGTGCACGGGGTGGTGGGCACTGGAAAAGGGAACCGAACACTTGGCTGCACCAGTACTAGCCTACCCGATGACCGTAATAGGATTGTCTGTGGCAATTATGTCCATCTTAAAAATATGTATGCCATCTGCATGGGCTAATTCCATATTCTACTCTTCATTTTGAATACTGCTGTTGCAAATATTATCATCCTAGTATTAAATAAATTGTTTCATGGAAATTAGTAATGAGGCCACGTCATGGCTCCATTAAACAAACAAAAACAGAATAGAAATGGAACTTCGACTATCTGGTTTCTACTATCTAACTTCTACTCTAGGCCCATTCTGAACAAACATGATCAAGTACAGCAAGAATTATGTACCTATTGAGACAAGACCAGGAAATCTCAAAAGAATAAGCAAATATTGACTTAAGTTTAAAAACCTACCGAGAGAACTGTGACAAATGAAAAGTGTTTGATGGGATTGGATATCGATAATAATTCTAATGAGACTTTCAGATCTAGGCTCATGGTGAGTACATTTTAAGAAAGAGAACCACTAGAGAAAAAAGTTGTTTACATGACATTATTTTTTCTTAATTAAGGTGCACACAGTTTTAATAAGATAATGGGTAAGATATATATTTTTGAGGATATATTACTTAATGTTATGTCTTTGGAAGATTATCTCTAAATTCTACAATGATGTTTTAACAATTACTAATTTTTTTAATCCTGTTGACTTTAAAATATCTACCATTATTTCATTTTCAGCTCAATGATATTAGAGACAGTTAATTCCACCCAACATTTAATACTTTTCCTCTTGCTGAAATACATGCTACTTTTGCCTGCCACTTTCCTTTTATCTGAGCTATGCTGGGAGAGGCATCTTATGAAGCAGTGGGACAGAGGAGATTGTGTGTAGACTCTGGAACCAAACAGCCAGGCTATGAATCTTGAGTCTGCCACCTGGCAACGTTGTAACTTTTGGCCAAGTAGTTAAATTCTCTGTACTCCAATTTTCTCAACTGTAAAGTGAGATAACAATGTTAACTTTGAAAGTAACTTAGCCCTTTCTCATTAAAAAATTTAATAATGAGGCCCATCAAAAAGTGGGCAAAGAATAGGAACAGATACTTCTCAAAAGAAGACATTTATGCAGCCAATAAACATATTTTAAAAAGCCCCTTAGGGAGCCAAACTCTGTATACATTCTGGAAAGTTACTAGATTTCTAGACAAACTCAGGTGCTAAATAATTATTAATGTCAAGCATCACAATTTGATTAAACGCCCTAGTATAAGGTAACCTCCTGGGATAAGTACATTGATGGCTGTGTCAGGTAAAACAGCAAAATCAATAAAAACGTAGAGAAAGAAACAGTAGGAGACAAATGAGTATGCGATGATCGTGTAAAGAGAAGAATAATATATTGAAGAGAAAATGAGGTTATAATTTACAAAAATTACTATCATTTCTTGGTTTTCCACATTCTACATTGAACAGTTTGGAAAAGTCATTTAATCAGCCTGAACTTCTCTCAAAGCAAAACTATTCCTTTAGTTGTTATGAGAAACAAAAGAAAAAATAAAAACTACTTATAAGAACTGCAATATAATGCCCTTTGTACTCATTAATATTTTATTTATGAATTGGTACAAGATATTATACACCAACATTATCAGTACACTTTATGATTTCTCCACGTACCACGATGGTATGTTTCTTCACATATCACAATGTTGGCCCTTTGTGGATGAAACTCATTTACTCTTATAATGAAACAGTGCTTGATAATAGGCACATCCATTTACCAAACAGTCCCAAAAGATTCGTACATTTTAAGAAGATTCCATCTGATCAACCCAGAATTTTCACTAGACAAATCATGCTAATTCAACCATAAACACTCCCATTAATTCTTCAACACTAATAGACTTTTAAAACTTTTATACATCACTAAACTTGAAAAAGATTAGTTATGAATTTTAAGCAAAATTCATCAGATGCCTCTTATCTTCATAAGAGAATTGATTAACGAAAACAATTTAAACATTATCAGCTATGGTTTATGGTCTTGAGAAACTGCAAATATGTATATTCATTTTTATAGTTAACATATCTTTTCGGAGCCTTTTAAAAATTTGCTGTGGTTCTCAATATTTTCATTTCATTCTATCAAGCCTTACTAGCTCTGGGCAAGTGAGTAAATAGTTTCGCTCTAGGTGAGCATCACTAATAATTGTATTTTTGTGAGTTGGGCGAGTACTGTTTAAAGCATGCTATTCTGGATTATGCTAGATAATAATTTGGAGAAGTATTAAATGTGTATCCTTGTAAATTGAAATAATTTAAACATATACATATATAATTAGTATGTTTAAATTCTGTTATTTGAACAATCATAATAATACTGATTTAAAGTGATATTTATTAATTGCTTGTTTTTAGATAAGATTTTGTTTACTCCTAAAGTCATACTGCCACTAAGTCGGACAGGTAGAACTTGAACCATAGTTCTAAATTCAACAACTCTGTGTTATTACAATCTCTGCTACCCTTATTGAAAAAAAGTTATCTATATGCAGAACTTTAAAATTTTATACAGTTATTTGGAAAAATAATTTCAGGCTTGGAGACTTTTATGACTTTTCTTGACTATACTATTGGTCATAGTATAATGGAGACATATGAAGGTTTTCTTTCTAAAATATTCTATTCAAGCATGTAATCTCAGTAACAAACATGTTTTAGATTTGAAAATTAATTTAAGGCCATATGAAACAGAATGATTTTGTGTGTATACATGCACATTTGTGAGGGTTTAATAAGTTCTTATGGGGAGGTAAATTTCTTTCTTTTTCAAGAGACAGGATTCTGCTCTGTCACCAAGGCTGCAGTGCAGTGTTGTGGTCACAGCTTACTGTGACCTTGAACTCCTGGGTTCAAGTATTCCTTCTCCTCAGCCTCCCCAGTAGCTAGGATGACTACAGATTAACCATCATGCCTAGCTAATTTAATTTAATTTAATTTTTCTATAGAGATGGTGTCTGTGTTGCCCAGGCTATTCTCAAATTCCTGGCCTCAAGCAATCCTCATGTCTCAGCCTCCCAAGTTGCTGAGATGACAGACATGAGCCACTATGACTGGCCTGGAGAGGTACTTTCTAACCAAATAATTAGGTATGATCTTCCTAGTGAGTGCTGGAGGCTCAGTGATTTCTCTTTAAAATATGGTTTCTTTATTCTGTGAGCTGCTTCATTTATTTATTCTTCATTAACTAATATATTTGTTGTTATTTGATTTAAGGACTAAATAATGTATTGGGTATGATGGACCAAAACACGACAAAAGAGTGAGGTACCCAGAATCATTAGATGTGGGAAGAAGGATATGAGGCCAAGAGAGGTGGGAAAACAGAAAATGAAGCTGGCGAATTGAACAGAAACAGCACTTAGACCATGTCATCCAGGATAAAGATTTTAGTCACTATGGTTAGAGCAATGAAAATCTACTAAAATGCTACATAAAATGGGTATTATAATCATGTTTTTAAAAGTCCTCTTTCAGTTGTTAAATATAAAAGTTAAACTAGCAATTTACCAAGACTACCATATAATACATAATAACCAGTATACTCTGGCCATTTATAATCACATACTACTTGATATCTTCGTTTGGGACAATTGAATACATTGTCAACATTTCAATTTCTCATTTTCAAATGGAGACAATACTAAAAATATTTGCAATTCAGGGTTATGATAACTAAACAATGCTAAATTTGTAAAGAGCTTAACAAAGTGACTGACACATAGATAACACATGAAGATTTACTAAGTAAAACAAATATTTAATTGCTTCTCACTGCTACACTTTGTATTTATTGCACTGATTTAAAAAGAACACTAACATTGTCAAAATTTCGCTCTTCATCTATGTATTGCAGTCTTACTTAGTTTTGGTAAAATCTCATTTGGTGATCATATACTAGGAATTTTGAGCTATTATTAGTGCTCAGGAACTAAGTAAACTTGCAGTAACAGCATGAGATAATCTTCTCTTACAAAATTAGAACAACAGAAGTGAAATCATACACATTTCCAACCTTTTCTCTTAAGTTATTCTGTGTATCATTCCCAAGATAGAAACCTGAAAAAGGAATGCCACTTTATTTTCTATACTAAAAACATCAATTTTAGTCTACTCTAGCTTAAAAAAAAAGCCAGTTTCACAATTAACAGGAATAAAAATTTCTCAAATTTTGTAAGGTTGAGTTTTACTTCCCATAAGACAATTAAAAATATGATAAAAATTTTTCTTCATGACTTTAAAAACACAGTTAGTATAATTAACTTTTGAAGTGATGTCACTTTTCTTTTCAGCATTATAGAATTCTACTTCATTAGTCAGGGTTCCTGAAAGAAACAGAAAAGGTAAAAGACTCTGTCTCTCTACATGACAGTCTTTATAAATTTCTAAGGGGGAGAGAGATATATATAATAAAAGAGACTGATTGATCATAAGGAATTGGGTCACATGATTATGGAGGCTGTGAAGTCCCAAAGTCTATAGTCAGCAAGCTAGAAACCCAGGAGAGGCATTGAGGCATTGGTGTAAGTTCCTATTTAAGGAAAGGAGAACACCAATGTTCAAGCTCAAGCAGAGGGGTCAAAAAGTTACCTTTCATTCAGACTTTGTGTTCCATTCAGGTTTTTAATGACTGCTTGAGGCCCATCCACACTACTCAATCAATGAGATTCAAATATTAATGTCATTCAGAGGCACCCTAACAGACACACCAAAAATAATGCTCCACCAAATGTCTGGGTACTCCTTATCCCAGTCAAATTGACATATTGAATGAATCATCATGTCCAATAAGACCAAAAAATTATTTTGAGCAATAGTGCCAAAGACATAATTTATAAATTAATACTGAAAATGCATCTGGTGTTTGTTATTCTTTTTTTGCAGCTCTTCATGCATTTTTAAAATTTTTTAAATTTCAGTTGGTGTTTGAGGAACAGGCAGAGTTTAGTTACACGAACTAGTTCTTTAGCGGTGATTTCCGAGATTTTGGTGCACCAAGCAGTGTAGACTTTAGCCAATGTGTGGTATTTTATTTCTCACCTGCCTCCCACCCTTTCCCCTAAGTCCCCAAAGTCCGTTGTATCATTCTTATGCCTTTGTATCCTCATAGCTTAGCTCCCACTTATGAGTGAGAACGATGTTTTTTTTTCATTCCCAAGTTACTTTACTTAGAATAATGTCTCCAATTCTATCCAAGTTGCTGCAAATGCCATTATTTCATTATTTTTTATGGCTGAGTAGTATTCCATGGTGTGTATATATACATCGTTTGTGGATGTATATATAAATATATATTACCATATTCTCTTTATCCACTTCTTGACTGATGGGCATTTGTGCTTGTTCCCTATTTTTGCAATTGCAAATTGTGTTGCTATAAACGTGTTTACAAGTACCTTTTTTTGTATAATGATTTCTTTTCCTCTGGGTAGATATCCAGTAGTGGGACTGCTAGATTAAATGGTAGATCTACTTTTAGTTCTTCAAGGAATCTTCACACTGTTTTCCGTAGTGATTGTACTAGTTTCCCTTCCCATCAACAGTGTAAAACTGTTCCCTTGTCACCGCATCCATGCCAACATGTATTTTTTTTATTATGGCCATTCTTTCAATAGTAAGATTGTAATTCATTGTGATTTTGATTTGCATTTCCATGATCATTAGTGATGTTGAGCATGTTTTAATATGTTTGTTGTCCATTTGTATATTTTCCTTGGAGAATTGTCTATTCATGTCCTTAACCCACTTTTTGGTGGGATGGTTTGTTTTTACTTGCTTTTGTTCGAGTTCATTGCAGATTCTGGATATTAGTCCTTTGTTGCATGTAGTGCATGTATAGATTGCAAGTCCATCTATAGATTGCACAGATTTTCTCCTACTCTATGAGTTGTCTGTTTACTGTGCTGATTATTTCTTCTCTTGTGTAGAAGCTTTCTAGTTTAATTAAGTCCCATCTATTTTTTTGTTTTGTTTTTTTTTTTTTTTTTTATTATACTTTAGGGTTTTAGGGTACATGTGCACAATGTGCAGGTTTGTTACATATGTATCCATGTGCCATGTTGATTTCCTGCACTCATTAACTCGTCATTTAGCATTAGGTGTAAGTCCCATCTATTTATTTTTGTTTCTGTTGCATTTACTTTTGGGTTCTTGATCATGAAGTCTTTGCCTAAGCCAATGTGTAGAAGGGTTTTTCTAATGTTATCTTCTAGAATTTTTATGCTTTCAGGTCTTAGATTTAAGTCTTTGCTCCATCTTGAATTGATTTTTGTGTAAAGTGAGAGATGAAGATCCAGTATCATCCTGCTACATGTGGCTTGCCAACTATCCCAGCACGACTTGTTGAATAGGGTGTCCTTTCCACTACTTTATATTTTTGTTTGTTTTGTCAAGGATCAGTTGACCATGAGTATTTGTCATTATTTCTGGGCTCTCTATTCTGTTCCCTTGGTCGATATGCCTACTTTTATACCAGTATCACGCTGTTTTGGTGACTATGGCTATATAGTAATGTTTGAAGTAAACTAATGTAATGCCTCCAGATTTCTTCTTTTTGTTTAGCCTTGCTTTGGCTATGTGGGCTCTTTTTTGTTCTATATGAATTTTAGGGTTTTTTTTTCTAATTCTGTGAACAATGATGATAGTATTTTGATGGGAATGGCATTGAGTTTGTAGATTGCTTTCAGCAGTATGGTCATTTTCATACTCTTGATTCTACCCATGCATGAGCACGGGATATGTTTCCATTTGTTTGTGTGGTCTGTGATATCTTTCAGCAGTGTTTTGTAGTTTTCCCTGTAGAGATCTTTCACTTCCTTGGTTAAGTGTATTCCTAAGTATTTTATTTTACTATTTTATTTTTTTGCAGCTATTGTGAAAGGGGTTGAGTTCTTAATTAGATTGTCAGTTTGGTCACTGTCGGTGTATAGCAGGGCTACTGATTTGTGTACATTAATTTTGCACATTAATTAATTTTGACACTTTGCTTAATTCATTTACCAGTTCTAGGAGCTTTCCGGAGGAGTCTTCAGGGTTTTCTACTTATACAATCATGTCATCAGCAAATAGCGACAGTTGGATTTCCTCTTAGCTGATTCGGAGGCCTTTTATTTCCTTCTCGTCTGACTTCTCTGGCTAGGACTTCCAGTACTATGTTGAACAGAGATGGTGAAAGTGGGCATCCTTATTTTGTTCCAGTTCTCAGGGGGAATACTTTCAACTTTCCCCCATTCAGTATAATGTGAGCTGTGGATTTGTCATAGATGGCATTTGTTATCTTAAGGTATTTCCCTTCTGTGCCAATTTTGCTGAAGGTTTTAACCATAAATGGATGCTGGATTTTGAGAAATGCATTTTCCAATGAAATAATCATGTGAGGTATGTTTTAAAAATTCTCATTGAATGGTGTATCACAATTATTGACTTGAAGATGTCAAAATATCCCTGAATCAAGTAGGTTTGAAACCTAATTGATCATAGTGGATTATCTTTTTGATATACTGTTAGATTTGGATAGCTAGCATTTTACTGAGGATTTTTGCATCTCTGTTCGTCAGGAATATTGTTCTATACTTTTCTTTATTTGTGAAGTCCTTTCCTTGTTTTGGTGTTAAACTGATACTGTCTTCATAGGATGATTTAGGGAGGATTCCTTCTTTCTCTGTCTTTTGGAATAGTGTCAATAGCATTGGCACCAAGTGCTTTTGAATATCTGGTATAATTCATCTGTGAATCAGTCTGGTCCTGGAGTTTTGTTGTTGTTGCCGGTAACTTTAATTACAGTTTAAATCTCACTGCTTGTTATTGGTCTGTTCAGAGTTTCTATTTCTTCCTGATTTAATCTAGGAGTGTTGTGTATTTCCAGGAATTTATCCATCTCTAAGTTTTCTAGTTTATGCATGTAAAGGTGTTCATAGTAACCATGAATGATCTTTTGTATTTCTGTGGTATAGGTTGTAATATCTCCCATTTTTCTCTAATTGAGCTTATTTGGATCTTTCATCTTCTTTTCTGGGTTTATCTCACTAATGGTCTATTAATTTTATTTATCTTTTCAAATAACCAGTTTTTTGTTTCATTTATTTTTTGTATTTTTTTCTTTGTTTCAATTTCATTTAGTTCTGTTCTCATCTTTGTTATTTCTTTTCTTATGCTGGTTATGGGTTTGGTTTGTTCTTGTTTCTGTAGTTCCTTGAGGTGTGACCTTAGAATTTTCTATTGGTGCTTTTTCAGACTATTTGATGTGGGCATTTAGGGCTATAAACTTTCTTCTTAGCACCACCATTGCTGAATCCCAGAGGTTTTGATAGATTGTGTCAATATCATCATTCGGTTCAATGAATTCTTTAATTTCCATCTTGATTTCATTGTTGAGCCAACGATCATTCAGGAGGAGGATATGAATGGAAAAATCTCCAGTGAAATAGATAGCATAAATAAAAAAACAAGCATAACTTCTGAAAATAAAGGACACAGAGAATTGCAAAATGCACTGGAAAGTCTCAGCAATAGAAGAGAACAAGTAGAAGAAAGAACTTCAGAGCTCAACGACAAGGCTTTGGAATTAACCCAATCCAATGAAGACAAAGAAAAAAGAATTTTAAAAAATAATGTCTCCAAGAAGTTTGGGATTATGTTAAACGACAAAACCTAAAAACAATTGGTGTTCCTGAGGAAAGAGAAAAATCCAAAAGTTTGGAAAGCATGTTTGATGATATAATTGAGGAAAATGTTCCTGGCCTGGCAAGAGACTTAAACATTCAAAACAAGAAGGTGAAAGAACATTTGGTTAAATTCATCATAAAAAGATCATCACCTAGGCACAGTCATCAGATTATCCAAAATCAAGCCGAAGAAAACAATCTTAAGAGCTTTGAGGCAAAAGTCTCAGGTAACCTATAAAGGAAAACCTATCAGATTAACAGCAGAAGCCCTGCAAGCTAGAAGGGATTGGGGCCCTAACTTTAGCCTCCTTAAACAAAACAATTATCAGCCAAGGATTTTGTATATAGCATGGTGTCTCCGTGATTGGCATAATAGTCCACCTTCTGAATTCTTTTTCTGACAATTCAGAGATTTCATCTTGGTTTGAATCTGTTGATGGTGAGCTAGTGGGAACTTTTAAGGGTGCTAAAGAACGTTGTTTTGTCATATTGCCAGAATTGTTTTTCTTTTTTTTTTTTTTTTTTTTTTTTTTTTTTGAGACGGAGTCTTGCTCTGTCACCCAGGCTGGAGTGCAGTGGCGCAATCTCGGCTCACTGCAAGCTCCGCCTCCCAGGTTCACGCCATTCTCCTGCCTCAGCCTCTCCGAGTAGCTGGGACTACAGGTGCCCGCCACCACGCCCGGCTAATTTTTTGTATTTTTGGTAGAGACGGGGTTTCACCGTGGTCTCGATCTCCTGACCTCGTGATCCGCCCGCCTCGGCCTCCCAAAGTGCTGGGATTACAAGCGTAAGCCACCGCGCCCGGCCAGAATTGTTTTTCTGTTCTTTCTCATTTGGGTAGACTATGCCACAGGGAAATTCTGGGACTCGAGAGCTGCTGTTCAATTATGTTGTCCCATGGGGTGCTCCCTTGATGTGGTGCTCCCTTGATGTGGTGCTCCCTTGATGTGGTGCTCTCCCATTTCCCCTATGGATGGGGCTTCCTGAGAGCCAGATTTCAGTGATCGTTATTTGTATTTTGGATCTAGCCATCCAGCAGAGCTGTCAGGCTCCAGGATGATACTGGAAAGTGTCTGCAAAGAGTCCTGTGATGTGATCCATCTTCAGGTCTTTCAGCCGTGGATACCAGCATCTGCTCTGGTGGAGGCAGCAGAGGAATGAAGTGGACTCTGTGAGGGTCCTTGGTTGTATTTTTGTTGAGTGCAGTGCTTTTATGTTGGTTGGCCTCCAGCCAGGAGGTGGCGCTTTCAAGAGTGTATTAGCTGTACTTAAGTACGGAGGGTACAAGCTTGTCCTAGGATCACCTTTGGATAAGTATTCCGGTTTCTCATGAAGTGGGCAGGGCCATAGAGGGATTATGTCCCTTGTCTTCAGCTCCCGGGGTGGGTAGAGAAAGACCATCAGGTGGGGGCAGGGTTAGGCATGTCTGAGCTCAGACTCCCCGTGGGTGGGGCTTGCTGTGGCTGCCTTGTGGGATGGGGGGTGTGGTTTTTCAGGCCAATGGAGTTATGTTCCCTGGGGGATTATGACTGCCTCTGCTGCATCACCCAGGTTGCCAGGGAAGTGGGGGAAAGCCAGCTGCCACAGGCCTCACCAGCTCCTAAAGAGCTTGCAGCCCAAAAGGCCAGCCTTACTCCCACACCATACCCCCCTAACAGCACCAAGTTTATTTCCAAGCAGCTGGTGAGCAGGGCTGAGAAATTGCCCCAGGCTTCAAGCCTCCCAGCTGAGAAAGCAAGCCAACTCACAGTTCCTCAGCTGTTCCATCGAACCTGCAGCGGTAATCCACCTCCTTCAAGGGTCTGTGCATTCTCTCGGCTTTCCTGGTATGTTCCTGTGGTAGTTCTTGGAGCAAAAGTTCATGAGGTGGGTCTCCACAGGCTGCTCTGTCCTTCCAACTGTGAGCTGCAAGTTAGTTCTGCCTCCTATCTGCCATTTTCCCCGCTAGTGTGTGTTATTCTATGTGGAATATGCTTTATACTTTTGTAACATCAAATCAATTATAGTTAACAACAAAATGAACATTCCAAAAAAAGGAAAACATTCTCACTAATACAGATATTCAGTGGACAATAATTTCTGCTCCCCCTTTGCTTGGATGATGTAGGCTTTGTAGGAAATCAGACGTTTGAGCTGCATAGAAGTAGCGGATTGTATGCTCCATAGATGACTACAAATAATATCTCCAACCCACATGCTATTCTTACAGTGTAACTTTGAAGTTATTCTAACTAAAAGATGAGTGTCTGCATTTCTTCATTTGGAGCTGGGTGGTAGACTTTTAATTTTGGCAGATATCATGTGATATGACATCTGAGGCTGGTTCATTTAAGGAAGAGTTGAGATCTTTGAAGCCATGAATGTTAAGGTAAGAAGTCCAAGGTTTCTGTGCTCCAAGGAAGGACAGGATATGTGAAGTACTGGTCTGGAGGACAAAGCCAATAGAAATCTTGCTTGCTGCCAGCATCTACCAACGGATGTGTGAGTGAGCATGCCACCACTTGACACCACTTGATTCCTTTGCACAGAAATTGAAGCCTCTCAAGTGAAGCTTCTGCTCTCATGAGCAGATGAAAATTCTTTTTGCTTATCTTCTGAATTTCTGCCCCAGAGTACCTGTAAGCATAATAAATGATTGTTTTAAACTGAACATTTGGAGTAGTTTAATATGCATTTGCAAATAATTGGAGCTGATAATGGAATCGCTTGTAGGATCTGCCATAACCCAAACCTAAAATATACAACATTTCTTTGAGCCTTAAGGTTTCTGTTAATGACAGCCTAAAGGGAGTTAGGAATAGTCTTAATGAAGCCTGCATGGCCTGGAGAAATCTGTCAGTGAAAGCTTAAAGGAGATTAAGGGAAATGACAGTGGGAACTAGAAGAGAGGTGACACATCATACAGTACCACTAAATTTGACAATACTCTAGCCTGGATTAGTTTGCAAAAGAGTAAACATCCTTAGTGAACTCAGTGATCTAGTGAAGGAAATCTCCAGGCAAAATTTTTGAAGATGCCACCTGGCCTTTTCTCTCTGCATTTAAATCAAGTGAAAGAGAAGAGATATGAGCTAAAGAATTGATGGTTAAATATTTAAGCAGTCAAGGATTGCAGAGTTTTAAATTAAAACTGCATCTTTTGCCAACCTCTCCAGATGGCAAAGCATTCTTCATTTAAGAAATAGCTTCCAGGAAAAGATTCAATCCAAGGTAGAACTGCAAGATCTTATGTTAAAATCTTAGAAAAGATCTAAGATGAGGTCTTATGTAACCTTTCAGACAGACAAAAATTCTTCCAAAGTGCATGAGGTTATTCCTCAAAGGTCTTCTCTATTAAACAAATGGTTTTCTAAGAATCTTAAGGACTGCCCTACAGCAGTATAATAGGGAGACCAAATAGATATGAGATTATCTTGATGAGATTGTGGGTATGACCCTTGTCTATGGAATAATTTATAAATTGATATATATTCCAAAGCTTTAAAAGTTTTGTTTAATGGGGTTCATAAACTCATACTTAAAAGGATAGTTTAAAAAAAAAGATTTTTGTCCTTCAAACTTCTACAAGCAAAACAAAGAATGCTAAAAATCTTCTCAGAGATACACATATGTACTACCCCCAATGAAAAGAAAAGGATGATTTAGATGGTGAAACCAGAAGTCTAGTAGGCAGATTCAAAAGCCCCAGAGAATAACTGAGTCTTAATCTAATAAATAACCCAATGAATTTTCAAATAACTATGGACCAACGACTGTGGTGTGCCTCCTGATTTTCTCATTTTAAACTGGGGACGTCTGTCGTGGTTACATGTCTATCCCGCCATGACTATGTGGTAGAGTAGAGAAATACATTTTCATTTCACCTTTAAGCATATATATTATTACTTCCCTGGTCCTATATATGTCTGCTTATCACTTGGGTTAATATAAGGATCCCAGTTTTTCCCCTACTGCATGACAATATATTTGCAAAAAAAAAAAAACTGAAGTAATTTTTTTCAACATTCAAATCAAATGTAGTCCCTCTTTGCCCAAAATTCTGCAATAGCTTCACATCTCACTCAGAAAAAAACAAAAAAACAAAAAAAACAGTCTTTACTATGAACAGAAGACCAGCCACCTTCTGTACCAGGATACTGAATGGCTGATTTTAATATTTCTTTCTGTGTAATTGGATAGTATGCCCATACTCTTTGCAGCATAGCTCTGTGTGCTCTGCCGTTGTAGATTAAAAATATTTCTCTCCCATATTAATATTAGACTTGGCTACGTAATTTGCTTTGGCAATGAAATATGAGTCTTTTTGGCATAAATAGAGGCACAAAATACGCTCTTTTTTTTTTTTTTCTCATTTCCCATCTACTATTTTCCATAAGAACACACCTCAGCTGCAGATCTAAAGAGGGACAAATGGAGCAGCTCTTGACTCGTTTTATAGACAAATAACAAATGCATCTGGCCCTCATCCAAAAGTAGAAGAGCCCAGTCAAGTCCACACTAGATCAGTTGAACTCCAGGAGACCTGTAGACACTTGAGTGTGGAAAATACATTTTTTTTTTCTGGCAAACCAGGTATCTGTATGCCTGCTTCCTTGTTTTAATCAAATATTTTCACAAATGTTACCTCTACCCCTCCCACATTTTAACCATCTGGATTTTTCTTTTTAGTATTTGTACATCTCATAATTGCATATTTATTGTTAATGTCTTTTAATTGTCTGCTTCCCTCTCAAACCTACAAACGTTATGAGAAAGGGGAAGTACGTTTTTGGTTTGGTTTTTGGTGTGTTCACAGCACCCCAACTATTGCATAGTTCATAATAGGACCTCAAAATGTATTTAATAAACTAGGGAAATATGTACATACTTGACAGTGTATTCACTATGAGTTTTTATTCATGTTTCAGGATACATCTGAAAAAACAAACTATGTAGATTGACCTGTATTAGGTGAAAGACTATTAGAGGTGTAAGTAGTTTGTTTTATTCTGATCTGATGTGATTTCTGTGTGTGGTGAAACCCACAGTATAATATAGAGAATATTTCTGCATAAGGCCAATTTATCCTGTGGTACCAGAGAGGATTAGCTACAGAAATTATCAAAGGACCTCAGTAGAGTTTATCTTTACCTACATGGTGAGTTCATTAAGTGAATATTAGAGACAGGATTTTAATGAGTACAGTTTACAGAATACTGCTTTCATTACATTCTATAGGAAATAATAATACTGAGTGAAAGTAATTTTAAATATTTTAAAGGATTATTGATTTAATCAAAACAAATACATATGATCTTTTAATGAAGATTTTACTTGTCATTCTTTATAATACCATACATAGCAAAGATGTATTAGCTTCATTAAATAAGTCTTGCATCTGAGATTCTTGTTTTTCTAACCAGCTTAAATATTAAGAGGCAAAAGGCAAAACTTTCCTTTTCGATATTTCTCTACCTTATAACTTTCCAAGTATATCTCTTCTATATGATTATTGTAGATTTGGTACCTTTGAATATTGGAGGCATATAAGTCAGTCCTCTAATAATGAGCATCACATGAGGTGTCTGTTGATTACCAATGAGTGCAGAATACTTAAACAATTTGTTCACTTCTGGTTTAATATTGCACAATTTTATTGTTATTGTAATAATGCCTTTGTTGTAATAATGCTTTTTGATACTGTTATATAATAATGTTTTTATTTGAGAATTGTTTTTATAATCTATTTCATTATCTTTTTATAAATAACATTCAAATTATTTTATAATGAAATGTTAATAAAATATTTTTTATTCTTAATTTTTTGTGTACATAGTGGGTGTATATAATTATGGGGTACATGAGATGTTCTGATAACAGAACATGAAATAAGCACACAATGAAGAATGAGGTATCTATCCCTTTAAGCATTTATACTTTTAGTTATAAACAATCCAATTGCACTCTTTGTTATCTTAATATGTACAATTAAGTTATTATTGAATATAGTCACCCTGTTGTGCTATCAAATAGTAGGTCTTATTCATTCTCTCTAACTAATTTGTGTACTCCTTAACCATCCCCACTGCCTCCCTGCCCCCTCCTTCCATTTTGAGCCTCTGGTAACCATCTTTCTACTCTCTATGTCCATGAGTTCAATTGTTTGGATTTTTAGATCCCACAAATAAGTGAGAACACATGATGTTTTTCTTTCTGTGCCTGGTTTGTTTCACTTGACATGGTGATCTCCAGTTCTATTCATGTTATTGCAAATGAATGGATCACATTCTTTTTTATGACTGAGTAGTACTCCATTGGGTATATGTACCACATTTTCCATATCCATTTATCTGTTGATAGACACTCTTTTTGTGCTGCTGATAAAGACATACCAGAGACTGGGTAATTTATAAAGAAAAAGAGGTTTAGTGGACTCACAGTGCCATGTAGCTGGGGAGGCCTCACAATTATGGTGGAAGATGAAAGGCACGTCTTACATGGCAGCAGACATGAGAGAAATGAGAGCCAAGCAAAAGGAGAAACCCCTTATAAAATAATCAGATCTCATGAGACTTACTACCATAAGAACAGTATACGGGGGAAAGTACCCCCATGATTCAATTATCTCCCGCCAGGTCTCTCCCACAACAGGTGGGAATTATGAGAGTTACAGTTCAATATGAGATTTGGGAGGGGACACAGCCAAACCATATCAGACACATAGGTTGATTTAAAATCTTACTTATTATTATAAACAGTGCTGCAACAAACATGGGAGTGCAGACATCTCTTTGATATACTGATTTCCTTTCTCTTGGGTATATACCCAGCAGTTTGGGGGTGCTGGATTATATGGTAGTTCTATTTTTAGTTTTTTGAAGAACCTCCAAACTGTTTTCTGTAGTGGTCATACTAATTTATATTCCCATCAGTAGTGTACAGGGGTTCCCTTCATATCTTCAGCAGGATGTGTTATTGACTGTCTTTTGGATGTAACTCATTTTAACTAGGGTGAGATAATACCTCATAGTAGTTTTGATTTGCATTTCTCTGATGATCAGTGATGTTGAGCACTTTTTCCTAAGCCCATTTTCCATTTCTATGTCTTTTGAGAAATGTCTATTCAGATTGTTTGTCCATTTTTTATTGGATTATTTGATGTCTTCTATAGCATTGTTTGAGATCCTGAAGTATTCTGGTTATTAATCCTTTGTCAGATGGGTAGTTTGCAAATATTTTCTTCCATTCTGGGAGTTGTCTCCTTACTGTCTTGGTTGTATCCTTTGCTGTGCAGAAGCTTTTTAACTTAGGCGATCCCATTGTCAAATTTTGCTTTGGTTGCCTGTGCTTGTGGGGTATGGCTCAAAACATTTTTGTCCAGAACAATGTCCTGGAGATACTCCCTAATATTTTGTTGTAGTGTCTTCATAGGTTTAGGTCAGAGGTTTAAGTCTTTCTCCATTTTGATTTGATTTTTATATGTGGTGAGAGATAGGGGTCTAGTTTCCTTCTTCTGCATATGGATGTCCAGTTTTCCCAGCACCATCTATTGATCTTTTCCCCAGTGTATGTTCTTGGCAGCTTTGTAAAAAATGAGTTAACTGTAGGTGTGTAGGTTTCTTTCTGGGTTATCTATTCTGTTTCCTTTATCTGTGTGTCTGTTTTTATGCCAGTACATGCTCTTTTAATTACTATAGTTCTATAGTATAATTTGAAGTTAGGTAATGTGATTCCTCCAGGTTTGTTCTTTTTGCTTAGGAAAGCTTTGGCTATTCTGCATCTTTTGTGGTTCCATATGTACTTTAGGGTTCTTACTTTATTTTTGAAGAATGTCACTGGTATTTTAATACGGATCACATTGAATCTAGATTATTTAGTATAAACATTTTAACAGTATTATTAATAATTCTTCCAATCAATGAACATGGAATCTTTTTTCCTTTTTTTGGGAGGGGGGTGTCTTCTATTTCTTTCATCACGGTTTTATAGTTTTCATCATAGAGATCTTTCACTTCTTCGGTTAAGTTCATTCCCAACTATTTATCTTTATATGTGGCTATTGTAAATAGGATTATTTTTACTTCCTTTTCACATTGTTCATTGTTAGGATATTGAAATACTACTGAATTTTGTGTGCTGATTTTTTATCCTGCAACTTCACTGAATGTGTTTATATGCACTTATAGTTTTCTTGTGGAGAACTAATAAAAACTCTATGCCTTAACTTCATCCGCCTGCTTTTTAGCTTTTCATTTTTTCTTTATATCTTTTTGTACTATGTCTTGAAAAGTTATAGTTGTAATTATTTTTATTTCATTTTGTAGTCTTTTTACTTAGAATAAAAGTAGTTTACACACCATAGTTACAGTGTTATATTATTCTGTGTGTTTCTCTGTACTATTACCAGTGAGTTTTAGACCTTCTGGTGATTATATATTGCTCACTAATGTCATTTTCTTTCTGTTCCAATTACTTTCTTTCTGTTTCAATTACAATTGAACTTTCTGTTCGATTAGCATTTTTTGTAGGAAAGACCTGGTATTGATGAAATCCTTCAGCTTTTATTTGTCCAAGGAAGTCTTTTTTTAAAATTATTACGTTTTATTTTAATATTAAAATGATTCTCCATTTTCTAAATGACATTTGTAGGCAATGTGATAAATCTGAAAGTTTTTTTTTATATTTTGATAGGTTATTAGGATACAGGTGGTGTTTGGCTACATGACTAAGTTCTTTAGTGGTGATATGTGAGGTTTTGGTGCACCCATCACCTGAGCAGTATACACTGCACCCTATTTGTAGTCTTTTACCCCTCACTCCTCTCCCACTGTTCCCCCAAAGTCACCAAAGTCCATTATATCATTCTTATGTCTTTGCATCCTCATAGCTTAGCTCCTACATATCAATAAGAACATACGACATTTGGTTTTCCACTCCTGAGTTACTTCACTTGGAATAATAGTATCCAATCTTATCCAGGTTGCTGTGGGTGCCATTAATTCATTCATTTTTATGGCAGAGTAGTATTCCATCATATATATACCACAGTTTCTTTATTCACTGATTGATGGACATTTGGGTTGGCTCCACACTTTTGAAATTGTGAATTGTGCTGCTATAAACATGCGTGTGAAAGCATCTTTTTCGTATAATGAATTCTTTTCCTCTGGGTACATACCCAGTGGTGAGATTGCTGGATCAAATGGTAATTTTACTTGTAGCTCTTTAAGGAATCTTCACACTGTTTTCCATAATGGCTGTACTAGTTTACATTTCCACCAGCAGTGTTCCCTGATCACTGCATTCACACAAACATTTACTGTTTTTTCTATTATGGCCATTCTTACAGGTGTAAGTGGTATCGCATTGTGGTGTTGATTTGCATTTCTCTGATCATTAGTGATCTTGAGCATTTCTTCATATGTTTGTTGGCCATTTGTGTATCTTCTTTTGATAATTTTCTATTCGTGTCCTTAGCCCACTTTTTGATGGAATATTTTTTTTTCTTGCTGATTTGAGTTCGTTGTAGATTCTGGGTATTAGTCTTTCGTCAGATGTATAGATTGTGAAGTTTTCTCCCACTCTGCGGGTTGTCTGTTTACTCTGCTGACTGCTCCTTTTGCTGTGCAAAAGCTCATTAGTTTATTTAAATACGAGCTATTTATCTTTGTTTTTATTGCATTTGCTTTGGGGTTTTTGGTCATGAAATCCTTGCCTAAGGCAATACCTAGAAGAGTTTTTCAATGTTGTCTTCTATAATTTTTATGGTTTCAGGTCTTAGATTTAAGTCTTTAATCAATCTTGAGTTGATTGTTGTATAAGGTGAGAGATGAGGATCCAGTTTCATTCAGCTACATGCGGCTAGCCAGTTATTCCAGCATCATTTGTTGTAAAGGGTATCCTTTTCCCATTTTATATTTTTGTTTGATCTGCCAAAGATCAGTTGGCTGTTAAGTGTTAGGGTTTATTTCTGGATTCAGGGTTTATTTCTGGATTCTCTATTTTGTTCCATTGTTCTATGTGCTTATTTTTATACCAGTGCCATGCTGTTGTGGTGGCTATCACCTTATAGTCTAGTTTGAAATTAGGTAATGTGATGCCTCCAGATTTATTCTTTTTGCTCTGTCTTGCTTTGGCTATGCGGGCTCTTTTTTTGTTCTATATGAATTTTAGGATTGTTTTTCCTAGTTCTGTGAAGGATGTTGGTGGTATTTTGATGGGAATTGCATCGAATTTATAGATTTCTTTTGGCAGTATGGTCATTTTCACACTCTTGATTCTACCCATCCATGAGCATGAGATGTGTTCCACTGGTTTGTGTCATCTATGATCTCTGTGTACTTAGTATTACCAGTGAGTTTTGTACCTTCTGGTGACTATACATCACTCATTAATATCCTCTTCTTTCTGATTGAATCACTCCCTTTAGCATTTCCTGTAGAATAAAGGTCTGATATTGATGAAATTCTTCAGCTTTTATTTGTCCCAGAAAGCCTTTTTTAAATGTTATGTTTTATTTCAATATTAAAATGATTCTTCATTCTCTAAGTGACATTTGTAGGCAATATGATAAACCTTCATTTTGAAGGATATTTTCAACATATAATATTATTCTAATAGTACTCCAGGGTGAAGGGGTAAAGGTGTTTTTCTTGTTTGTTTGTGTGTGTGTTTGTGTTTTCCCCTCAACACTTTTCAATATATCATGCCAGTCTCTTCTGGACTGTAAGGTTTCCACTAAAAAGTTGGCTTCTGGATGTATTGAAGATCTATTCTATCTTATTTGTTTCTTTTCTCTTGCTGCTTTTAGAATTCTTTATCTTTGACTTCTTGTATTCTGATTATTAAATGCCTTCAGGGAATCCTCTTTGGATTAAGTCTGCTTGGTGTTCTATGATCATCCTGTATTTTGATATTGATATCTTTTTCCACGTTTGGCAAAGTCTCCATTTTTATTCCTTTGAATATACTTTCTACTCCTGTTATCTTTGTCTGCCTCCTCCTTTAATGCCAACAACTCTTAGACTTGCCTCTTTGTGGCTATTTTCTAGATCCTGTAGGCATGCTTTATGTTTTGTATTCTTTTTTCTTTTGTCCCCTGATATAGTGAGGCTTTGTGTTCCCACCAAATCTCATCTTGAATTGTAATCCCCATAATCCCCATGTGTCTAGGGAGAAACTGGGTGGGAGGTAAGTAGATCATGGTGAGTGGGTTCTCATGAGATCTGATGGTTTTATAAGGGGGGTTTCCCCCTTTCCTACTCACTCTTATCTCTCCTGCTGCCTTGTGAAGAAAAATGTGTTTACTTCCCCTTCTGACATGATTGCAAGTTTCCTGAGGCCTCCCCAGCCATGAGGAACTGTGAGTCAATTAAACTTCTTTTTCAAATAAATTACTTAGTCTCAGATATTTCTTTGTAGCAGTGTGAAAATGGACTAACACGTCTCCTCTAACTGTGTGTTTTCAAATTGTCTTCCAGTTCACTCATTCTTTCTTCTGCTTGATCAATACTTTTGTTAAAGGACTCTGAAGTCATTCTTTGGTATGCTAATTGCATTCTTCAGCTCCAGAGTTTTTGCTTTTTAAAAAATTATTTCAATCTTTTTGTTAAATTTATCTGATAGAATTCTGAATTCCTTTTCTGTGACATCTTGAATTTTTTTGAGTTTCTTCAACACAACTATTTTGAATTACGTGTCTGAAAGGTCACATATTTCTGTTTCTCCAGAATTGATTCCCTGTGGCATATTTAGTTCCTTTTGTGAGGTCATGTTTTCCTGGATGTTTTTGATGCCACTAGATGTTTTTTGGTGTCTGAGCATTGAGGAGTTGGGTATTTATTGTAGTCTTCACTGTCTGGGCTTATTTGTAGCCATCTGTCTCAGGAAGGCCTTCCAGATATTTGAAAGTACTTGGATGCTGTGATCTAAGCTGTATCTCATTTAGGCAGTACCCCAAGCCCAGTAATGCTGTGGTTCTTGCAGACCCATAGAGGTACTGCCTTGAAAGTCTTAGGCAAGATTTGGGATAATTTTCTGTATTACCAGGCAGAGGCTTTTGTTCTCTTCCCTTACTTTCTCCCAAACATACAGAGTTTCTGTCTCTGTTCTGAGTCACCTAAAGCTGAGGATAGAGTGACACATGCACCTCTGTGGCCACCACCACTATGACTGTGTTCAGTGGGACCTGAAGCCTTCAAAGTTCTAGGTCTCACCCAAGGCCTTCTCTGACCACTCCTTGGCTACCAACTATGTTCACTCATGGCCCTGGGTCTCTACATTCTGCAGGTGGTAATGCCAGCCAGAATCGTTTCCTTCTCTTCAGAGCAACAAGGTCCCCCAGGCCCTGGGCAGGTCCAGAAGTGCTGTTCAGGAGTCAGGGATTTGACTCAAAAACCATAGAAGTCTACCTGGTGCTATATTGTATTGTGGCTGAGCTGACACTCAAACCACAAGATGCAATTCTTTCCATTCTTCCTTCTCCTTCCCAATGGCAGAGAAGCCTCACCTCATAGCCACTACCACTTGAGGCCACGAGAAGTATTGCCAGACTACCTGTGATGTTCCCTTAAGAGCCAAGATACCTTATGTCAGCTTGTGGTGTATGCCGCCAGGCCTGGGACTCACCCTTCAGGCCAGTGGGTGCCCTTCTGGGGCTCAGAGCAGATCTAGAAATGCCATCTAAGAGTCAAGTCCTGAAATCAGGGACCCCAAGAGCCTGAATGGTAGCTCTACCCCACTGTGGCCATGCTGGGACCTAAGGTGAAAGAAAAAGTCCCCTTCACTCTTCCCTCTGTTTTTTCAAGCAGAAGGAGTTTTGCCCCAGAGCCACCACAGCTGGTGATGTACTGTGGTAGCTCTGGGGACTTCACCTGAAGTCCACAAGTCTCAGAGGCTTTCCCAAGGCCCTTAAGGTAGTACCTGGGTATCGCTGCTGGTTATTCAGGGCCCAAGGGCTCTTCAGTTAGCAGATGATAAATGCTACCAGGACTGGGTCCTCTCCACCGATGCAGCAGGTTCTCTTCTGGCCAAGGATGTGACTAGAAATGTTGTCTGGGAGCTAGGGCCTAGAATGGGGGCCTCGCAACTGACTGATGCTCTGAGATGGTATGTGGTATCTGAGATGGTATCCTGGATGCAAGACAAAGTCCTTCCCACTCTTTTCTCTCCTCAAGAGGAAGACAGGGGTCTCGTTTGGAGCTACGAGCTGCACAGCCTGGGGTCAGAAGAGGGGATGCCAGCACTCCCTTGGCTGACCTAGCTGGTGTCTCAGCATGTCACATGCCCCCTAACACACTGTTTCTGGCCCTAGTTCAGCATTAGGACTCTCCTAAGAATTGCAGTCCTATGGCCTAGACTGCCTTGCAAGTTTACTTGGAGACACAAAGTGTTGTACCCCTCGGTGGTGAGGTTTGCAGGCACTAAAGTTCAGACATTTAAAAATACTGTAAATTAATTGCCAACATTTCACAATTAAGATAATTCACATAAAGTTGGGATTTCACAGGTTCCTCTCGAACCCATCTAGTTTAGGGTAACCTATTTCTAAAATATTTACTTGGCTCTTGTTGACATTTCAGTTTGAGACTCCTGGGTTACTTGAGACCCCTGAATTGCTATGGCAATTTGGTTGTTGTGGCATTGTTAGGGATTGCAGATTCCCCTCTGGTTAGGGCTGGTTTAAATGCTTCCTCTATGGGCAGTTGTCAGCTAAGTTTGGTCTGATTTTCCTTTCTGCTCTTACAGAAGAGCACAGGGTTTAATGTTGCAAGATTGCTGTGTTTCCCCTCTCCCAGCACCAAGAGATGCTCTCAGCACCATGCCACCATTGCCAGAGCATGGGGACAGGGTGGCGCTGGCAATTCTGGACTGTCTTTTCTGTCTCTTCAGTGTCTTTTTTTAGTGATACAAAGTTAAAACCAGGTACTATGAGTGCTCATGTGGTTTTTGGTTCTCATGAGAGTGTATTTTCTATGTAGATAGTTGTTAGCTTGGTGTCCTTGCTGGGGGAATGATCAGTGAAACTCTTTATTCTGCCATCTTGCTCCACCCCCGGGAATATAATTTTATACCATGAAGGAATTATTCTGGACATTGTAACTCAAAACTTTTATAGAATTAATATATACTTTTTCAAGAGAAAAGTATCTCAGAGTTTTGACATAGAGTGAAACCAAATCTGTATAGTGAGATAGCAAATTCCTTACTTAGGAAATTTCATGTCTCTCTCAACTCCTGGAATTAATTATTGAGCTTTAATTTACATAAAGTAAAATAAGTGGATTTAAAGTGTCAAGTGTAATGGGTTGTAAGGGATGTCTAAAACAATATAATCTGCTCGCATTTATTAAGATACATAATGTTTAACTCCCAAAATTCTATTTAGCCTTTCCCAGACAAGGAAAAGTTATCCTAATATGGCAATATCATTGATATGTAACAATTTAGAGCTCAGCATACTATTAAAATGTCATCCTTATCGTATGACGAAGAAGGTAAAGAATCAGACTGTGCATGTGCTCGTTTCTGTACTTCTTCAAAAGTGATGAAAATTATAACTATTTTACAGCTGATTAAAAATAAATGAATTAAAAATGTAACTGTAGGTTTAACTGATAATTTTATAAATATTTAAAAGCACATAATTCTACATTTTGAAATGTTTCATATGGTAAAGAACGATGGCACTAACCTAATAACAAAGAAATTTAGGATTACTTTGCATATTTGAAACATCGTATCAATTGTTTGGCTCTTTATTAATTGAAAGAAAAATATGCTTAATAATTTGCCTAAATAGGAAGTCACCACAAATTACTGCACTACTCTTGCTAAAATTTAATATGAATTATTAGTAATTTGTTTCAATATTTTCTCTCCTAATTTGATGATTGTCCTCTAGATTGCTATTAATAGTTTTCCTTCAATATCAGTTTCCCCCCCTTTTCTTCTTTATAGTAAAAGACCTATATTTTATTTGTTTCCTTATTTTGTTTGGTTTGGGGCTGGATGTATGATTCTGTAGAAAACTAAAATCCTACTCCACATCATCTCTTGTATTAGATGGTAAATGTGGTAATATGACTGTGACCTTATCAGTGGTACATACGGGGAAGAACTGTGCTTTACTTGCAGGTTATTTTCCTAACAAGGAATGGTGCCCCCCTCCCTGTCCTCCACCTTATTCCACTAGACATGGAAATGAGATACATTTGATCAGGTAGATCAAAGAAACATGCCAGAGATGACAGATCTAAAGTGTAGTGGGAGTGTGGGGCTCCAGATAACTTGTGAAGGTAACCTTTATAAAAGCTTTAGCCTTTCTCTTTCTAGATGGTTATGTGAGAACAAACTATAGTTTAATTTTTGGATAACTTGTGAAGGTAACCTTCATAAAAGCTTTAGCCTTTCTCTTTCTAGATGGTTATATGAGAAAATCTAAAGTGTCTTGCTTAAGCCACTGTATTGTGAAGTTTCTGTTTGGATTAGCTAAAACCAAGTCAGAATTCATACTGTGATTTTATCAATCCAAAATTTTCTCAATAAGTAATTTGTTCTTGAAATATGTATAGTCAGAATATTTTTTACTTTTATTATATTTATTATTTACAGCCCTCTTGGTAAATTTAACAAATCAAATCATTAATATTTATTAGGTTTATCATCTATTTTTAGTTTTATCAGAACTAATTTCTTGAAAGGTTATTTTATTTTCCATGTGGTAGCAGTTCACAGACTCATGTAAAAACAACAGTCTTAATATGTTTAGTGTCTTCTAATAACAATAAACATTGGGTCTAATTGTTATCATTAATGACTTTCAAAATACACACATCAATAGTAGATAGGTCTTCAGTGATCAGTATATTGAGTAAATATTTTTGAAAACATTTTTATACAGCTACAGTTAACTATCTCAACAATATACAAAACGACTTTAAATTTTGTGAGAAATATCCACTTAAATGAGAGAAATACGCACTTAAAATTCTCACCTTGTATCTAATAACTTCCTTGTTTAACTTGTTTAAAAATGAAACAAATGATCTGGTGGGAAGGAACTGAGATTGAACATATCTTTTCTACTATAACCAATTATGTGTTATAAAGAGTGGAATTAATTCTGGTAGTTTAGCAGTCTGACTATTAATAAAATAAAAATGTGATTCTTTCCTCATATGTATATTTCACTCATACATGAGAAGTGGTGTTGGTCATTTGAATATATTTGATAAACTGCTCTGAGTTCAGAAACATAGCATGAATTGTGTCATTGAAGAATTTTTCCTATCAATTTAGTTCTAATTTTACAATTATCAAGTTCTTAAATATGTAATCACAACAAAATTTTTTCAGCCTTCACATTTAACTAATATCCAGACTTCTGAGGTTTCAGTCTTTTTTATGGGTTAAAGAACTCTATTAGTTATAGCTATGGTGGTTTCTAGTGATATATTATTTTTTCCTACTGGCATAATATTTGTCTATGAATATTAATTTTTCACATTTAATACTATTATCTCAAACACAATGAAAAAATGAAAAGTAATGACTATGGAAATTCAGGTGTCAATTGATTTTACTTTGTTTCTAGGCGTGTATCCCATCTGCTGACTTAGTTAACTGAACACACTGATTACTACAATGGTATAGAAAATAAAAGTAAGTCAAGATAAGAAATATTAGAATTAACCACTACTGTCAACAGACAAAATGTCAATATATTTAGTTTTTTTTTAATTGGCTTTTCCCAATGATTTTGAAATCAAGCAGCATCTCACAAAATAGAATGAGTGCTCTGATGAGCTGAGCAAAAGGGGTTGGTTTTAGGGCAGAAAAGGGCTGAAGAAAGCATAAATGAGAAAAAAGCTGACTAATCTTTTGAAAGTTACTTTTTTATAGTGTTAAAGCAGATGGGACTTCCTTATCATGACAGCTCAAGTAAGTTGGGCTTCTTCTGATGGGTTGCTGTGAATCTTCTGTTTTTCACAAAATTAGTCCAGTTTGATTACATGGCATTGAGCTCAAGGGACTCCATTCTGGTTTAGTCTGCTCTGTTGAGGCCTAATGCAGGAGCTCAGTCTAAAACAATGACCTCCAATAAATTTTTATTTAATATTATTATTTGTATTAAAAATAAAAGAAATATATTTAATTTAATAAAAGAATTGTATTTTATTCCTGTGAATTATTGTATTTTTACTATTAATAATTTTATTTTTCTTCCAGGATATTATCTTCTGTTTCCATTAGCCAATGAAATAATAATAACAAAGAGTGAAAACATCCTTATTTAGAAGATGAATATTCAAATTTTGATAGATCAAGGTTTGCAACTCATATTTTAGAAATATTTGAAACTTTAAAGGTTAGAATAAGAGCCAATTCGGGGAAGTTAAAAAAAAAAAACTTTCCATTATTAATTTCATATTTCCAATAGTTAAAACTAATCAGCAATTGGAAGAGTTGGGGAAATATAATTAAAAGTAAAATCTCCTCCCAAACCAGAAAGCCTGTCCACAAAAGTAGAAGAGCAGTAAAGAAGTTTTATTATTCAATAAGCAATAAACAAGAGTATTAGGGGATCACAGGCAATCTGCTAAGAGATCATAGAGTTAGGAAGAAATCTCACCCTTTTGCAGAGCCCAGCAGATATAACCTTTTGCATACATGCTCTCAAGATAAACAACTAGTTCTCAAGTAGAGGACTTGAAAGTGCCATTTTTCATACATAATTCATCATAAACTCACTTGCTATTTGGGGTGACTATCTGAGTTAGCCATTTGGTTTTCTTTAAAGAAAAAAAACCTCATATTTTTATGTTTTATAAAATAAGCTTTTCATGTCTTCATGTTTTTATACCGTGTGTGTGTGTGTGTGTGTGTGTTTTGAGATGGAGTCTTGTTCTGTCTCCCAGGCTGGAGTGCAGTGGTGCAATCTCGGCTCACTGAAAGTTCCACCTCCCGAGTTCAAGCGATTCTCCTGCCTAAGCCACCCCCAAGTATCTGGGAATACAGGTATGAGCCACCACACCCAGCTAGTTTTTGTATTTTTGGTAGAGACAAGGTTTCACCCTGTTGGCCAGGATGGTCTAGAACTCCTGACCTCAAGTGATCCGCCGGCCTCAGCCTCCCGAAGTACTGGTGTTATAGGAGTGAGCCACCACTCCCAGCTCATTTTATATCATTTTTACGAGTTCATTTTGCAAGTTGGAGCAAGCCACTTTTACAGAAATTAGATTCCTACCATCCTACAGAAACTGGAAAATAGGTGAGCTGGTCTCCCTTGATGAATACATCAATGAAATTGTCCCATGTAATTAAGAAAACATGTCTGCGTCATAAAGCTAGCAAGGTTATTTAACTCTGTTTCCTGAATGTACATACATTTCCAAGAAACAGAGACAGATACTAAACATTTTGTAAAGTAAATACTCTAAGAAAAGGGAATGGGACAAGTCTCTTCTTTTATTTTCAATAACGAGAAGTTGTTTGTTTGACATTTCCCTTTTTTTCTTAAACTTTATATATTTGTAAGGTTTCTCTGTTTAACTTTCATTTTAAGTTCTGGGGTACATGTGCAGGTTTGTTACACAGGTAAACTTGTGTCATAGCGGTTTGTTGCACAGATTATTTCATCACTCAGGCATTAAACCTAGTACCATTAGTTATTTTCCTGATCCACTCCATCCTCCCACCCTCCACCTTCGGATAGGCCTTAGTGTTTGTTGTTCCCCTTTATGCGGCCATGAGTTCTCAACATTTAGCTCCTACTTACAAGAGAGAACATGCGGTATTTAGTTTCTCTTCTTGTGTTAGTTTGCTAAGGTTATATTTTCTCTTATAGGAGAAGGGTAAGGGATTCCCATTGACTTAATGACAAGTTAATAAAATTCAATTAATCATTGTAGTTTTAATAGTATTATAATGTTGGGATTAGACATGTAAAATAAGGTACAATGAGTATCTCCCAATGTTGAGATTCATGAATTATGTTTTGTTTCTGAGATTCTATCTCTTAGTCTTCATATGCATATACTTCTGCCCCTTAGTATCTCTATCTTTCTGTCTCTTTGTCTCTTGGAACATATGCTCTCTCCCTTATTTTCTTTCTGCCTTTCTAAAATGTAGCACTAGTACCTGGTGAATGATTCTTAATAAATCAGACCTATGTATCTGTCTGTCTGTCTGTCTGTCTATCTATCTATCTACACAAATGTATTCCTCTCCAACATCAACTGATGTAAATCCTTCACTTGTATAGACCTTTGAAAATAGTGCTTAGCAAAATTTCAATGGACATTCTGAATAATTAAAATTCTGGTGCATTCTTAGAAAATTCAGAAAAGTCAGAGTTTTAATGAAAGCCTAAATTTCAAAGGATGTATGGAGATGCCAGTATGTCCAGGCAGAGGTGTGCTGCAAGGGTGGAGCACTCATGAAGAACTTCTGCTAGGGCAATGTGGAAGGGAAGTGTGGGGTTGGAGCCCCCACACAGGGTCCCCACTGGGGCACTGTCTAGTGGAGCTGTGAGAAGAGAGCCATTGTCCTTCAGACCACAGAATTGTAGATCCACTGACAGCCTGCCCTGTGCTCCTGAAAAAGCTGCACACTCAATACCAGCCTGTGAAAGCAGCCAGGAGGGGAGCTATACCTTGCAAAGCCACAGCAGTGGAGCTGCAGAAGGCCATGGGAGTCGACTTCTTGCATCAGCATGCCCTGGATGTGAGACATGGATCAAAGAAGATAATTTCAGAACTGGCCTATTCAATTTCAGACTTGCATGAGGCCTGTAGCTCCTTTGTTTTGGCCAATTTCTCCCATTTGAAACAGGTATATTTTCCCCATGCCTATACTCTCATTGCATCTAGGAAGTAACTAAGTTGGTTATCATTTTATAGGCTTATAGGCAGAAGGAAATTGCCTTGTCTCGGATGAAATTTTGGACTTGGACTTTTTATGTTGGAATGAGTTAAGACTTTGGGGGATTGTTGGGAAGACATGATTGTGTTTTGAAATGTGAGGACATGAGATTTGGAAGGAGCCAGGGGAAGAATGATATGGTTTGGCTGTGTTCTCACCCAAATCTCATTTGAATTGTAATCCCCATGTGTCACAGAAGGGACCTGGTGGGTGATAATTGAATCATGGGGGTGGTTACCCCCATGCTGCTGTTCTTACTTGAAATCCTGCTGTGCAAAGATAAACACATTAAAATGTTGGTGAATTTATTTAAGATATAAAAATATCTATAGCTATATAATGACATGGATATATAATTTTACAGATTTAATACATATTAGTATATGTATTCTAATCTAAACATTATGAGTTTTTGCATATAATAATGAATATTTAACTTCATATACTTACTAATATATAGTTATAGGTGTTGATAATTATTTTAGACATTAATATATTTGTATTTATAAATGGAGATATATAAAAACATACGTTCCCATAAACACACAGGTATATGGCTATAGAATGCGAAAAGAGATATAAATGTATACATTTCTAACAAAATTTGAACATTTTGCATACAGCTTTAATACTGTTCAATATTGTACTTTTTAATGACTATTAATAGTTTTGCATCAGAAATGATTAATTCTTCCTCTCTGAAAAAAATTATTGTTAATAAATATTGATTAGCTACAATATCTATAGATTTACTCATGCATAAATAAAATTTATTTTGGCTTTTGCTTTTTATGCAAGATTATAGTGATGGGTTTTTATATAGACCAATGAAACAGAATTGAGAGCTCAGCTGGGCATGTGTAGCTCATGCCTGTAATCCCAGCACTGTAATTCCTGTAATCTGGCAAAGGCTGGCAGATAACCTGAGACCAGGGGTTCCAGATGGGCCTAGGCAACATGATAAAACCCCATCTCTACTAAAAATACAAAAATTAGCCCAGTGAGGTGGCGCATGCCTGAAGTCACAGCTACTCAAGAGGTTGAGGCACCAGAATCACTTGTTCTTGAGGAAGAACAAGTCACTTAATATTTTGTGCCTAAAGTTTCTAATATTAAAAATGGACATAATTTTCACGTAGAGAAAATGCTTATAATCATAAGCACTCCATGAATTTACCTTTTTGTGATATTAATATTTCAAATATTAATATTATTTGAAGTTTAGCTCTGTTATTCATACATGCTGATCATATTAGCATTTAAATAATTTGAGACAGTATTATTTCTTCGTACTACTGGACTTGGTAGTCTACTACAAAGACAAATTTCTACCATCTAATCCAGGTAAATGACTATTTTGTTTACTATTATAAAGGTTACTGGGTTGCTTACCTTTACACTGTCATACTGTATTCTGCTCTGCTGAAGTGGGACGGCTAATCCTACAAAATAGTGAAGATGGAGAAAGATACATTCTTAAAAAATCAGAAATAGAGATATTTATGAAAGATAAATGTTCTTTTATCATCATGGAATGTTTATGAAGTAGATAATCATAAAGAGAAAAAAACGGTCAAGATAAACAGAAAAATGCAGGCAGTTTTACAATGGACATAAAGCTATTTAGCAAATACTAAATGCTTTCTCTCACTCGAAGAAAGCAATACCAGCATGAAACTCTCAGTTGAACCAGGTTGAGCACAAACTTGTACAAGTACACATCATGAGTTAAATATTAACATTCAATTCTTGAAGTCTCAAGACTTCTTTAAAAGATTAAAACTGAAAATGAAAAAGTAAATAGGTCTAGATTTGGCAAAAGTTATTTGATGTTTAAAACGATTAGGCAAATAGTTACATCATTCTGCATTTCTTCAAACTTTGCGTATGTAATATTGTTAAGCAAATGTTTCCGATAATACTGGTACTCAATGATTACTCACCTTCTGTAGTTAAATTTCCTTCTACAAAAGCAGTATTATTGACTGAGTGGTACACCATGCTTCTATTCTCTCTGAACTATTGTACTATTTGAGAGGTTAAGCTTATAAACCCATACAAATATTACCCATTTACCTAGTAAATATTGCTCAGGTTGCTTACCCAGTATTTCTTAAGTAATAAACAGCTCCAAGAGGAGTAGTTAGGAAAATCCAGTCTCTGTTACACATGAGCAGAAATCGCACATAAACCAGCAAAACATCCTGTGTGCACGGGAAAACTCAAGTCCAAATGGAAAGGAGCCATGTGTAAGGATGTGTGAGCATTCAAAAAGAGCTAAGCCACCACAGATATATCCATTTTTTTGTCCAAGGAAATTTTTTTTCCAAAATGAAGAATATTGATATGTATAGTTATGTATATGAAAGATATCTTAGGATATTTCACATTCAATCAAAGTGTTTCAAATTCAGTTAAACAGTGGCTTAAAGCTTATCTCTTGTAGACACACTTAAATGCATGCAATGAATGTTATTACAAATAAGAGTAAAGGTGTTAAATAGTACACATAGGTTAGATTTTAGGATTATATTCTGGCATTACATTACATAGTTGTCCTAAACCAAAATTTCTGATACCACTAGGATACAAATGTCTGTTCCATGTTTCTTTGATATCTCAGTCTTACTCATTGTTCTCTAAGTCAATTCCATCACACTTGTTCAGGGCATCTCATCTCAGTGTGAAATGTCTATAGTAATCTTAGAGCCTGTCTCTTTGATCAGAATGTCTGTTCTCCAAATCATATAAAATGCTGCCTCTTTAAAAATTTGACTAATTGTTTATTAGTAATACAAAATAATATAGTTTAAACTCTTATACATCTTTTTAAATTGTAACACTTATTTTAGAGTAATTCTATTTCTGCAAAGACCGAATTCAGATGCTCTACTATTAAAATTAAAACAACTGATAGTTATCTGTATTCCAAATACATGGTGTTATTTCCCACACTATGACAAAGTGGCATAACAGGCCATTGTTCTTGTACTCTAATTATTGTCTATATGAGCAGTAACACTGATTATTCTAAAAACAAAACCACCCTCTTTGTAAATTGTTTTTCAGCATTTCATGGCATATGTTCAGAAATCCAATGTAGTAGTTATGTGAGAGTTAAATTTACAACCCTCATTTTGAAGATTTCAACATAACCGCATTGCTTAAATGAAATGCCTGTGAGGATTTAATTGGTTTTTTTAAACAAAAACCACGCTAGGACATTGTTTTGAATATTTTCCAAACTAAAAATCATTACATCTAATCTCCATGACATAGAACTTTGGGGCCATGACAGTCTATAAGTATTATTGGAACAGATGGACTTAGAGCGTTTTTCTGAGAAAGGCAAGACCAAATTTTAAATTTTTCTGAGAGGACTTAACCCTTCCCTCTGCCTCACTGAATATTAAAGCATGCATGCCTGCCATTAGCAAGCACTGTGAAATATTTGCTCTCCAATTTCTTGCAGAGTAGAAATTTTGTTGGTCACCTAATAGAACCTTATTTTATCATGTAAAACAACCAAACACTTCTTAATATTCCAAATATCAGTTTAGCAAATTCCTGATATAATAACAGAACATTTATGAAGGATTTATCAAAGAACATATGAGCCATTCATTTATCTGAATATTCAAAATTTTATTTTGGATTAAATACGAGAAGCATAAAAGTAGGCATATCAATTACATAAAGAGCTTGACTTACTTTATTGAGAGTGTTTTAATATTTTGACAATTATCAGCATAAAGCATTTGCATGGACTGAATGTTTGTGGTCACCCAAACTTCATATGCTGAAATCTTAATCCCCAACGTGATAGCATGAAGAGATGGACCTGTGAGAGGTAATTAGGTTGTGACAATGGAGCCCTCACGAATGGGATTAGTCCCCCTATGAAAGGTACTATCTGCACTGTTTTTTTCCTTCTATCCTCTTTTAGAAAACATTCACTGACATTTTGTTTTGTTTTGAGATGGGGTCTCACTCTGTCACCAGGCTGGAGTGCAGTGGTGCGACCTTGGTTCACTGAAACCACCTCTTGGGTTCAAGCAATTCTCCTGCCTCAGCCTCCCGAGTAGCTGGGACTACAGGCGCACCTACACCCAGCTAATTTTTTTCTGCTTTACGAGAACATAAAATATTTTTCGTATCACATTCAAAACAGATTATTAAAAAACATTCCTAATTTTCAGGTAACTATCTTGCTCTCTTTCAGTCATGTGAGAATAAAAGAAAAAGTTGGCAGTATGCAACCAGAAGACGGCCCTCACCAGAACCCAACCGTGCTGGCTTCCTGATCTCAGACTTCCAGCCTCCAGAACTGTGAGAAATAATTTTCTGTTGTTTATAAGCCACTCATCTATAGTGCTTTCGTGTAGCAGCCAAAATGACTGAGACAGCATACTATATGTTTTTTTTTTAAACTTCGAAACATTTTTTCTGGCCACTTATAAAGATAACTTAAAGGATACTTTTTTAGTATTTTCATAAGCTTCTTTTAAAGAGAGCATGTGGAAGAAATTTTTTTTACCTAGTTCTCAATATCAGGAAATATGCTTTTCTTAAAAATGTAGTTTTGTTTCTTTGTGCTTTCTGTCTTCCTTCTGCATGCTATGAATTGTTAACTGATGATGTATACATTTTTGGTTTAGCTGCTAAATCGCTACATCTCTAGCAGTAGAGGCATACTGTATACAAATCTTCTTTGGCAATATAATTTTTGTGTCATTCTTTGTAGTAATCTTTGATTCTCTGGGATTATTTTTATTATATTTTATAGAAGGCAAATTTTCTAATCACTGCAAAATCTCTTGGAAATAAGGCAGAACCTTGACAAATGGCAAATCTGGTGAACCAACATAAACAACTTCTAACTAGGCAGGATGCTGCCCCAACAAGGATGAACTGAGTAATGGCCAGATGGTGCCACTATCTCCTCACTCTGGCAAGATTGTTGAGTCTTGCTGACAGTGTCAGCTCTACTAACTCAGGAAAAGTAATGTCCAGCTCCATACCATAATTTCTACACTGTTCCTTGCAGACGACTGCTGAATTTCATTAAGCATAAAGGTTCTTTCTGTTTTGCAAGAAAACATCAAGACTAAATCAACTTCACCACTTGCCACTATTTTTCTTGGTCAGTGTTTAACATGTATGTTTCTCAGAGCTTCAGTCTTACAAGTTTTCTAGTAACTTTTTAAATTGCTTTTCCCCGATGGAGTTTCCTCTTCATTTCCCCATCTCTTCTAACACTGCTGTTATGGACACTGCATGTTGTGTTCTAATTTCAATAGCATATAATGTTCTCTTAAAATTCTTTTGTCCAAAAGTTACTTCTACCTCTATCTTTTAACTAAACACACTCTTTCCTCTTCATTCCATTCAAATAGAGGCCTTTTTATTTTTTCACATTTCATATGCCTCGTGTTGGGAAGTAGAACCACTCTTTTCCTTATTTCCAAACTATTTATCCTTCATTCTCTTGTAGAACTCACTGTTCCTTGATGATTGTGCCATTTGATACACTGCTTTCTACTACATAATCATCTTATTTTACGCATATTATCTTCATGCATCTAAGATCTTAAAATCTGATCTACAGAATCCCACGCAACCCACCAGGATGCCTTCATATTTTTGAGAAAAAAACACAATCCCCTATAAATAACTTTTTTCTATTTCATTTTTATCTTCCAATGTGTGCTCAATGCTGGATCATTGGGAACTGAAACTTTGAAGTTACTATCTTAAATATCCTAATCTCTAACCATATCCTTTTATTATCATGGTCTGTGTTTGTCTTCGTATTCAATTGAGACCATTATTCATGGACCATTATTCAGTTGTTCTTTTAACTCCCTTGCTCTTCCATAATTTGTTAACTTCCCAAGTAATACCTATTCATGTGTAAAATATCTCAATCAAATTATGTAAATCTGCTCCTGTACAATAAGTGCTGATGAATAAAATCAAATAGATACCACTATAGCATACATTCACAGTCACTAGTGACAACTAGTTCTTAATCCTACATTATTTTTTTATGATCCTCAAGGAACTTTGTTCTGTGTTCACTCTTCATGATTACGTCAAGCCATTGCAGGCCATACCACTTTTCAAACTTTCTTCTCTAATAAACTAATGAACATTTTTCATGTAGAAAAGAACAAATAAAAGTCATGAAATGGTAATTCCCCAACATGTTGGTATTAAAATTGATGATTTCTGCTTCCCCCCTTCCCTTCAGCAACAATGAGAAAAGTATCTCTTACTAAAACCCAATACTTCCATCTGCATACCGGTTTTTTCCCTTCTACCGTCGTTTAGAAAACATTCGCTGGCATTTTCTTCTGCTTTACCAGAACATAATATATTTTTACTATCATAGTCAAAAGAAATTATTAACAACACTTCTAAGTTTCAAACGTAATAATAAAGTAGAATTTAAAAAGTTTTAACTTCTAGTATACCGTCTAATTCAATCTCTCAAAACCAAGTAGAAAACTTACATATACATTAATTCCTAGCACAAGGCTGTCAAAATGGGCCTTACTTGCTTTTCTATAATTGTGGAATTTTATAATGGAAAGATTAGATCATTTAGTAAACAATCCTTATTTTAGAGATGGAAAATTGTTTTTAATTACATAACTGTATAGTGGAAGATTTATGATTACAAACCAATTATGCAATTATTTTGTTCTCTTTATTTTCACTCCATTATTAATTTAAAACTGCACTAACCAGCTTTGAAGTTGGTTATCATTTGAGCAGCCTACAAAGTGTTTAGGGACATGATAATTGAAATCAGACATCCCTGAGATTGAACTACAGGTAATCTTACAAGAATGAGATTTTGCACAATTTGCTTTACATTGCCAAGTCTTTTTTTTTTTTTTTTTTTTTGGAGTCTTGCTCTGTTGCCCAGGCTGGAATGCAATGGAGAGATCTCGGCTCACTGCAACCTCCGCCTCCCAGGTTCAAGCGATTCTCCTGCCTCAGCCTCCTGAGTAGCTGGGATTACAGGCGTGCGCCACCAGGCCCAGCTAATTTTTGTATTTTTAGTAGAGATGAGGTTTCATCATATTGGTCAGGCTGGTCTTGAACTCCTGACCTCGTGATTCACCCGCCTCAGACTCCCAAAGTGCTGGGATTACAGGCGTGAGCCACTGCACTCGACCTACATTGCCAAGTCTTATCATACTTGTAATATATTGTCCAATTCATATGCTGATTGAGAATATCAAATGTAAGAATGTATATAAAAACTTGCTTATTGAAGTTCCAATGGTAATACCAAAAAATGGCAACTTTTTCTGCAATTATTACCATAAAATATTCCACTTTATTTAACCAATTATTCATCAAATACTCTTATCCAGCAGCTTTATTACTTTCTATCATATACTATTTATATTACCAGTTTTCCATCATTTTGTGATGTGTGGATTTGTTGATTTGTAAAATCTACCAAATGCCAATCACTCAGCAAACTGATAGGAATTCAAACATGAAAAAGAAAATCTATGAACATGGAATCATTTGGGCAAAGGGTTGTCATTTTGATCTCTGTATCATTTAGCACTCTCCCTAGCATTTATGATATTTACCTTTTGGAACATACTCCTGTCTTCTAGGGATGTAGACGACACCTATAATATCATTCAAGAGACCATCTCCTCTATGCAAATGTCTTTGCTTTTTCTATTCGATACAGATTCATTTATTACCCAAATTTTTAATTAATTTAAAGAAATCAAATTAGTTATGAATTGCTACATAATAAAATTTTCACAAACTCAGTGGCTTAAATCAAGACACATTAGTTATTTTAATTTCTGAGGGTCAGGAATGTAGGCATGAATTAGCTTGCTACTCTGCTTCAGGATCTCTGACATATCTTCAATCAAGGTGTCAACCAGGGCCGGGGGTTCATTTCAGATCTTGGAAAGGATTAGCTTCCAACCTCACATGGTTGTTGGTAAGACTCAGTCCCTTATAATATTCTGGTGTGAGAGAATCATTTTTTGTTGTCTATCAACCAGTGGTCCCCCTCACTTTTTAGCTGGCTGTTGGACAGGAGAAGTGCTCAGTTCCTTACCACACAGGCCTCTCTTTCGTGGTCATTTGCTCCCTGCAAACATTAGAAGCAAAAAGGCAAAAAACTGAGGTTATGAGCAAGAAGGAAGTTGCAGTGATACATAATGTCCTAATGGAAGTAACAATGACATCGCCTTTGCCATAGTCTGTGGATTAGATTACATCACAGCTCCTATCTGTACGCAAAGGGAAGAGATTATATAATAATATAAATGTCAAGACTTGGGGATAAAGGGGGATAGGTGGAGGGAGCATTTTAGGAAAGTCAGCTACACATACTTGTATTCATTCATTTATTCTTTCATAAAAATATTGTTGGTTGAACAAACTTGAATGTAAGTAACTGGAGGTCACATTTTTGTGTGTCTTATGACTTAAAAAATAATTCACTTAAAGTTGGATGACTAATATGTGCTATTTTAGATTGGCTGTATTTAGATTTAGCTTATTTAGGGGATAAAAAAAAAACCTGGTAGAATACATTGTAGATGTTCTACAGTGTTGTAATGATATGCTGATTTTATAACATTAATAAATAATTAGCCAGGTAAGTTTAGTGGAAACTTTAGGGCTATTTGGGGATAAATTTACGAGACCAAGCATCCTACTTAAAAAGAACATATTACATGTAATTTACCACAACTCCAACTCACTTTATGTGACTTGGAAGACTTCTTTTTCGCTATTACAGTTAATCATTTTATTTATTTCAGATTTGGGGCATCGGCTATGCCACTGGGTTCTATTGATTTCAATATGAACATTTCAGCCTGCATGAAGTAGGAACATTGGTAGAATTTGAGAGAGAGCTATCCCTCTTAATATTGCTTGTGGAAGCTCTGGACAGACTGCTGTTTGACCTTCTTAAATGAGCAGCTTGCTTTAAACACCCACAGCCGATGTACATACATGATCACTTGGCTGTCAACACTCATAACCATCTGTTATGATGGCAACATGCCTGCGCTCAAATGATACTCCAGTTTAGGCTGCAGGTGCCAACTGAGTAGATTGGCAGTCTGAATTCTGAAAATGCTTTCTCTTGTGCGAAAAGGAAGCGATGCCACGTTAACACCCACATGACTTCTTACCACACCACCACCTGTTCATTATTTTTCAGGCCAAAAATATCCATGAAAAAGCCAATAGTGTGTGGTTGATGAAAAAACACTAGGCACCAATGGGATATTTCAAAGTACAACATGCTGTTCTGTTTTTAAAAAAGTCATCTTATTATTGAAAAAGCACCAATATGTGGGTGTGAAATAGTGTAGCACCCAGAGATGCTTTTACGGAAAATGATTCTAAGACTATATGATATTCAACATAACAACATCTTACTGTTTAATATTTTAGTATCTTTGTTTTTGTCTACGTTGGTGGGAAATAGCTGGCTGCTCATCTGTATAAATATCACAAGAATTATATAAATTTCCTTGCTTATATGCAGTGGTCTTAGATATTTTGTGTGAATTCACATCTGCGTGCATTTCTCTGCAGCAGAATTCCAAAAGTGAAAAAAAGAATTAGACAGAAGCTACTCTATTATACTTCAGTGATTTCAGCATTAGTTTGCTTTCTGAAGAAGAGTACATATCTTCTTCTCCCCAACATTCTATTCAATTCCATCCTCCTCCTACACCACATTTGAAGCAAATAATAAAAGGCTGCTATTAGTATATGAAGTGGGTTAAGTACCAGGTTTTAGCAAAGCTGAAGGAACAAACATTACCCTCTATAGCTATTTTATATCTTCTCTGCAAAAATGGTCCGATTTACCTTTGTCTGCAGCTTATGACTTTGTCTTACATTTCATGTAATTATCTTTCATCAAACAAAAATTAGTGTGCCACTACTAAATACAAAAATGTGCCTAATCTTCTAATTTGTTTCTCCTCCTGCACAAGATAAAACTCTGCACTTGTGTTCATCCCATCTGTTCAGGAGCTGCTGTTCATGAATCGCTTCCTCCTGCTCTGGCAAATTCAATCCTGTTTCCTCAGTCTCCCAGCTTGTTGGCATGTAATCATATTTCTCCTCATAAAGGAATACAAGCTGTCCTAACACTATATCCAGTTTCTGCCCTCAACATATAACCTTCCTAAAAGTCTTGTGTTCCAGAATGTCTCCACTTTGTCACCTTGTTCCTCTGAATCAGTTCCAATCTTAATATGGCACTTAAACAAAATTATCACTTAACTTATCTTAAACAAAACTATACTTACTAACATTTTCTGGCTTTCCCACTTGCTAAGTCTAATTTATTTTTTCTCTTCTCATCACACTTAATCTCCCATAGCATTCTTCAGAGCCTAAAACTCCTACTTTTTTTTTTTTGAGACCGAGTCTCACTCTGTTGCCCATGCTGGAGTGCAGTGGTGTGATCTTGGTCCACTGTAACTTCCACCCTCCCAGATTCAAGCAGTTCTCCTGCCTCAGCCTCCTGAGTAGCTGGGACTACAGGCACGCGCCACCAAGCCCGGCTAAACTCCTACTTTTAAAAAATACTTCCTCTTCGCATTCTCCTTCGCTTCTTCCTTATTTTCCTCTTGCACCGAAACTATAGGCTTTCTCCCCTACCTCTGCCCCTCCTTTTCGGACACCTGTGCTGGCCCCTTTTACTCTAGCTTTCTTGTAAATTGTTGAAATTCCTCAGAAATCAGGACTGGGTATTCTTTTTCACTAAAGAAATCTTAGAACATTTCCATGGATCCTAATACAAACTAGACGCTAATTACCTGCATTATATATATTTTTTCCATGATGTCCTCCAAGTTCCAGATAAGTATATTTATTAGTGATTGTCATTTTCATGTGGATGCCTGTGTTTCTGGGAGATCTATGCCCTTCTCCAAGTTCTGGTGAAGAAGGGTTGGGAACAGCCACTACCTGGAATGTATTTGTCTTTGTTCTTCACCTTGCTAAATCTTACACATTTTAAGGTCCCAGCTTTCTATTTCTCCATTCAAAAAACATAATTTGATTATTTGCTTCTATTCCAATATTCTTTGTATTTCCTGCACAGGATATATTACCTTAGGTGTCCTAAGAGATTTTTGCCCTTCAATGTACCCAAGCCCAGCACGTGCCATGATACATAGTAGAGATTTTCTCTCTCTCTCTCTCTCTCTCTCAGAGAGAGTGTACACATACATTTTGAACAAGTTTATATATTTTTACTCCAAACTCAGTTCTGATGCCCAGATGGAGAAAAAATAGGAGAAAAATATTTTTCCATGTAAGAAAAAGTATACCAGTGAAGCAAAATGCATCATGCTTCATATCTAATTATTGCTACATAAAAACACAAAATTTTATCTCTACTATTTCAGAGCTATTTACTTGAAAACCTAATAGTGAAAGTTAATTTTGTATGTTCTCATTTTGCACATTGTCTCATTCAGACTTTTTTATGTATTATCTTCAGTGTTAACATATTTTAAAATGTCTCATTGTCACTCATGTTCTGATTTTAAGACTTCTGTACATTTTAAGCATCAATTCCAACTTACACAAAATTGCCTTCTCATAAAATTGGCTGTTATTCTGATAACCAAAAGAGCTAAGTGGAAGAGACATATAATTACTTACTCTAAAATTGTAGAATTTGGCAAGAATTGAGAATTATTTGATTCATTTATAAAACATGTAAACAAAAGACAGTTATCCTCTGCCTGATTTAAAATAGATGAGTTTTTCATAAAAGTAAATAAGTGACTGTTCTCATGCACTGAAGTAAAATTTCACCTTGATTATGAGTAACTCTATAGTCCAAGTAGGTAGAACAAAAATATTAATATTTGAAATCTCAACTTCTATTTGAAAGGTAAGTTCAGAAGATAAAGACATTTTCTTAAAAATATAAAATAGAGAATAAAAAACTTCGTTGTATTTCTTAAGCATTTAGTATAGTATAGGAAGAAATCATTACTATGGTGTTTTCATCAAGTTGTGTTTTTTGTTACTTTTGGTGCATTCAGAGTATTAAAGATGACAAAGTTCTGGCCAAGAAGTTAGAAAACTTAGCTATTGAAATTGACTTTTATTCTAATCAGCCACAGTTTCAGCCAATCTACTTAAAAACCTGGTATCTTAACTTCTTCATCGGTAAAATGAAACTGATGATGAAACTAATGATTACTGACACAGTTGACAGCTAAAGTTCCATATTAGATGAAAACCTAAACTCACAGATCCAAAAAGCTAAATAAATGCTAAGACAGAAAAACACTAAATTATACTGACAGAAAATATGTCAGTGGTTGCCTAGAAGGTGGGGTGGGTGAGAGATGACTATAGACAGAGCAAGAGGAAATTTCTGAGTCTGCAAAAATATTCTAAAACTTTATATGGGTAATATTCATCCAAGTGAATACATGTGTGAAAACATATTTAATTGATAGCTTAAAATATGTTATTATATATGTATTATACCCCAATAAAGTTAATTCAAAAGATGTACACACACATTTTATGTGTGTGTGTCTGTGTGTGAACTAGTAGTATAATACGATATCAAGAATTTCATGAATATGCCTTCTTCATAGCTACAATCTTATTATTTAGGTTATTTAAGATGTTTCTCTGTCTCTCATACTTTAAATGTACACATACTCCATAAAATTATCACATATATGGTCATAGTCTTAGAAATCCAAATTGTCAGTTGTTCAGTTTTCACATGCTAAAACAAGTTAGCAGGTATTAAGTGAGTTTATTGCCCCAAACAGAATTTTGTCTCTGTTGGTTTACACTTTTCTGGAAGTTAACTAATTCTGTGATACCTTACTATTTATTTATAAACAAATGGAAATTAATTATTTAGCATAAGTCTACAAAATATGGAATAATAAAATAATATGTGGACTTTAATAAAAGAATGTATTGCTTAATTAGAACACCCTTTTAGAAATACTGTATGCTAAATGTAGCTTCATGAGATTGAGACAAATAAAATTGCCCTAAGACTTGATTTCTTCAAAACCTACATGCTTATGAGCAAAAAAGTTTTATTAAACTCGGTGTGTTCCCTGCAGTCAATTTTAAATCAACATATTTGTGATTGATTTTCCAACATAATGGAGTCAAGATCTTAGATATAATTAGAAAATGATAATAAGACAGGTAAGATGTGAAATCAGACTTTTGAAAAAAAAGTTAAACTGGGGATTTAGTAATCTATCTTCAAAAATATAACAAGTAAATTATTGGGTGCATGTAAAAAAGTTATTTAAAAATACAACAAAAATTTGGCAAGTTATTTCATATAACTTACTGTTATTAAATTATATAATTAATGATTAAAATGTGTGAGAAATATTTTTTATTAAATTTTCAAGAAAATTTTAATATAGATGGCTCTTGCTTGGGATTCCATCCCCTCTTGGCATTTAATCTGACTTTGTTTGACTAGTGGTTTACATGCAGTACTGTTTCTAATTCAAAGTGTAAACAGGATATTCCCTCATGTTCTCTTGCAGATCATATATTATGTGAATCTATGATTTTCCTTCTGTATTACACTGTACTACAATGACAGGTTTATCAAAGTGCCCAGGTACAACAGTGACTTTTTCCATAAAAATACAGGAACATAGATTAACTTGCCAAGGTCATAAGGCAAGTTTGTGACAGAACCAGGATTAAAACTCCCAGAGTTCCTGACCAGTTACAGCAATTTCACGATAGCATTCTTGTAAAGCTATAACTTGGATCTGTGTAATTTATATTTGAGTTCACATGCCTAGAATCAGTGTGATCTAGGTCTACTTTAAATCTCAAATGAAAAGAGTATCTTTTAAGTTAAAAAAAAAAAAAGATTAGATGTGATGCTTTTAACTGAATAAAACCCACTAAAACATTTGAATTGTGAAATAAAACTGATTTCAAAATTCAAACTTACCCTTTATAATATGCCATATAAAAATTTGGAGATTAGTCTAAATATATGATAGTGTGATATAAGAACAACTGTACTTATTTTAGATAAATAGGTAGTTGCACATGATTTAGGTTGCACAAATACAAAAAACTAAAGAGAATATGTATTTGTCAGCTATTAAAACATATATATTGCATATAGGCAGTTGCAATTTAGGCCAATAATGGAATGATTTATATCGGAAATATATGCTGTATTTCACAGGCAAGAGAGATTTCCAATATGAAAGTGGGTTAATTGGATTTTGCCAGGAGTAGCAAGAATGTATGAGTAACGCTGATTTTTTAGGCCTATAGAGAAAACAGAGCGTTATGGTATTACAATTATCCAGCTAGGAATAATGAGGACAAAGAATTTGCAATAGATGCACTAAGGAGCTTGGGCTTAGGTGCAACGTATCAGACACAGAATAAGAGATTATTTTGACTAAGAAAATGAGAATGTGGAAAGAAAGAAATGACTAGACAATGATATAAGGTTTGTGGCTTGTATACTCTGGAAAATGGCGGCATGATGAGCCAAGTCATCTTATTGGAAAATGAAGAATATTAGAAAAAGGAGGGACGAATTCATTTAAAAGAGAAAGTAATGTGTTTAGATTTCAACATGTTGAATCACAGTCTAGCAGGATATTTATGTTGACTTTTAGCAGATAATTTGAGATATGAATTTAGCTATTTACAATAAATGTTGGAGATGAAACATGAGTCATTCATATCTAGATTTTAAATAAATCTTGTAGTAACAGATGATGATTTTTAAATAAATTGTGTAGCCAAAGATGATGTAACTAAGGAGTATAATAACATGGAGTTAAAGAAGGCTAGGAATGAATTAGGCTTTTCTGAAGAATTTCTGTCACTAGTCTGGAACCTGAAAAGGTTATAGATAGACGTTGATGCTCTAGTGAACTGCAGAAAAGCCAGTTTATGCCTGGGTTCATGCAGCTCAAATAATGTTGAGTCCATTGTATTTGGTCAGCCATAGAGAAGACCCCAAGACTTCCCAACTTTTAAAGACCAGAAACAAAGTCAATCTTCTATGTCAGTTAAAGAATGAGACAGGAGAGGATGAAGGAGGGGGCAGGAGAGAGAGAGAGAGAAAATAATGAGGAAGAATGTAAGAATTTAAGATGATTAAGAAAGTCCTGTATCTTAATTGTGCTGGTGGTCACATAAATTAACTTATGGAGCACAATTGCATAAATCAATACAGGGAATACAATTGCAAACACACACACATAGGTTAAGTTTAAAAAGGTAAACCTGTATAAGATTTGTAGTCTTGTTAAAAGTAATATACCAATGTGAATTTTCTGGTTTGATACTGTGCTACAGCTATATAAGGTCTCACCACTTTGGGCAGCTGAGTGAAGGTTACATAAAATTCTTTATGCAGTTTTTGAAACTTTTAGTGAATCCATAATTTTTTTAATGAAATTTATTTAAAATGGAAGAGATGAGTTTCCACATTGAGAGAGTCCACTGTGCACTCAATTCCATGGATACCCCAGACAAAGATAAATCATTCTAAAATTTGAGATTATCAGGATAAAGAACTAATTCTTAAAGATATCTGAATAAAAAATAGCAGAATAAAAAAAATTATAGGAAAGTATTAGACTTCTCAACATCATAACCAAAGCCAAATGACCAGTATTGCAATATCTTTAACAGTTAAGGACAATTAATTCCAACTTCTCTTTTTTACCCAGCAAACTATCATATAGGTGTTCAAGTAGAGTAAAACTACTTGGAAAAATGTAGAGTCTCAAAATTGTCCTGTTTACTATTCTTTCTCAAGAAATAAATGAACTACATTCTGTACCAATTAAGTCAGTAAAGAACTACAAAAACACAGGGTTCTAGAAAAAAGTAGATCCTATTTAGGATATAGGAGAGGAAAAATTCCTACTGTGACAAAAAGTCAAACAACAACGACTGCAATTTTCCTAGAGTCACAAGTCCAGGTTGAAATAAGAGGATAGAAACCTCTAGAAAAAAAGAAAAGATAAAAAGTCTCCAAAGGGCAGAAAAATTACATAATGGGCTCTTTGGTAAGTTTGATTGTTGAAAAAATTGTTTTAAAGGGGGTTTTACTAATTTGTTGGAGGTTAGGTTGGAGATTTTATAGAACAATTAAATGGTCTTGAAAAAAGTCAAACAAATCTGAAAAATGAGAAGAGTGGAACTAATGCTGGAAAATTGGAAAAGGTTGCAGGGAAACAAATGTGACTAACAATAACTACTTATTTATTACTTGATAATATTTCCATATTCATAAGAGGTTTCAAACTGTAATGTAGTTTTACCGCACGTAAAAGAAATATATTAAAATTATCTGGGGAGGAAAAATTGAGAGAGAGTGGGAGTATAAAAGAGTTAAATTGTCATCATCACTCATAGAAAATCAGTAGATAAATAAGTGTAACTAAAAAGTCAAAAATATATGGAGCCTGCTATCCAGAAAATAATGATAAATATTAAAAGAAATAACACTTTGAAAACAGATTCAGAAAAGTAGTAAATAGCTAAAGAAATTATGAGCAGTAGGTAGCATTTTTGTTGTTTTTTGATTTTCAGTTTTTCAGTACTATTTTTATATTATTGCATTTAATATTTTCAAAAAAATATTTTTAAATAACCCAGCATTTTAACTAACCGAGGCTCTCCTATGGTTTGAATGTGTCCCCCAAAAAGTATGTGTTGAAAAGTTAATGCTTAATACAAGAGTGATGGGTGAGTGGGTCTAGTGAAAGATAACTAGGACATGAAGGCTTTTCCTTTATATAGAGATTAATGTTATTATCATTTGGTGTGAGTTTCTTGTAAAAGGCTGAATTTCAATTTGGATTTTTTTTTTTTTTTTAGACAAGAGTCTTAGTCTTATTCTGTCACCCAGGCTGGAGTGCAGTGGAATGATCTTGGTTTACTGCAACCTCCACCTTCCGGGTCCAAGTGATTCTTATGCCTCAGCCTCCCCCAAGCAGCTGGGATTACAGATGCGTAGCACTACACCTGGCTAATTTTTGTATTTTTAGTAGAGATGGTGTTTCCCCATGTTGGCCAGGCTGGTCTTGAACTCCTGAACTTGAGTAGTCTTCCTGCCTTGGCCTCCCAAGTGCTGGGATTACAGGCATGAGCCATTGTGCCTGGCCCTGAATTTGGACTTTTATCCCTCTATCTCTGTTGCTCTCATTCTTCCACCTCCTGCCATGGGATGACACAATAAGAAGGCCCTCACCAGATGTCATTAGCTGGATCTTGGACTTCCCAGCTTTCAGAATCATGAGGCAGTAAGTTTCTGTTCATTACAAATTACCTGTTCCATGGTGTTCTCTTACAGCAGCACAGAAAAAAAAAAAAAAAAAAAAAAAAAGACAGGTTTCATTTAATTGCCAACATCCGAAAAGCTCTTGAACTAAAGAGATTGCCTAATTAGTTATAATAAGTCCAGGAATAAAGTAAAATAAAGAGATTTGGCTACAAAACAAATGAAGAAAAAAAGAGGTAAAGTTCTGAGAGTAAGGTAGATTCAAGAAAAAATTATTTTTTAAGGGTAGAAATACTTGAATGAGAGAGGGGTATATGATGCAGTACAATAGGGAAAGAAAATAGTTCTTTGAACAATTATTCTAGAAACTAAACTTTCTGAGACAGAGTCTCACTCTGTAATCCAGGCTGGAGTGCAGTGGAATGATCTCAGCTCACTGAAACCTCTGCCTCTCAGGTTCAAGTGACTCTCATGCCTCAGCCTCCCGAGTAGCTGGGATTACAGATGTGCACCATCATACCCTGCTAATTTTTGTATTTTTAGTAGAGACAGGATTTCGCCATACTGGCCAGGCCAGTCTCGAACTCCTGACCTCACATAAATCCTCCCACCTCAGCTTCCTAAAGTGCTGGGATTACAGGTGTGAGCCACCATGCCCTGCCTAAACTATATTTTAAAGTAAATATATGCAATCAAAATATTTATAGAAAAGAGGATCATCGTTAACAAGAAAAAAATGTGTCTGATTATTAATTTCATGAATTAGGCCAAAGGGAAAAAAAAAGGCAGGGGAGTTTTGGTGAGGACTGATGTTTAGTGTTGGCGAAGAGTTATACTTTGTAATGCCTACTGAAGAATAGAAAATAATTTCCATTGTAGGACACAGAACCTGGTATGTTTATATGCAGATTTCAGAAAATGAAATGGGTTTATTTTAGAATAGATATTTATTTTGATGCCAGCAATAATTTATTCATCCCATCTTGGACCAGGTCCTTTTGTAGGCACTTGGAATAAATTATTGGTAGCAATGAAGGGCAGGGGGTATAGGGCAGATAACAACCTGAAACCTTAATAAGATTAGACCATATTTTTTCTTAATTTCTTATGCTTCCACACTCCTGCCTATGTAATTTCTTTCCGGTACAAACCTCTGATGTGAAAGTTTAAGGCTTCATGATAAGACATAGTAACAGACAACCCTCTTGAAGGACAGGTTTTGTGTCACTGCTGTTACATGTTATTGGTCAATGCAGCACTGATTTCAGTGTGCTAGAGGTTTGAACTTAATCTCTAGATGAGTGAAGTAGGGTGGTTCATACATACAAAGATAAATTTATGGCAGTCCATTTTCTTTTTGATAAGCCAATATGTTGGTTATTTTGATTTCTTATTAGACTCTAGTTTGAGGCTGATCATAATTTCACAATTAAATGAATGGAAATCTGCACCTCAAGTGAACTTTAGAAAATTGTTTGAGCAGATCATGATAATAGACTGTAAGTTCCAATCTGGTTTAAGAAATATAAAAGTGACAATAATTTAAAAAGTCTTCCAAAGAGATATATTTGAGCAGAGAAACTGTAAGGAGAATTTTTAAAACCCCTAAAAGTAAAGAGTAATGTTCTCGACCATACCACCAGTTCCTAAAGTAGAAAGTGCCAGTGATTGAGAAAGTAAGCCAGTATTGGAGCTAGTAAACATTAAAGAACAGGCTCTTGTTCTTACACTAATACATTTTTTTGTTTGACCTGGAAAAATTTTTCTTACAACCATGGTACTCCAATATGAAATTTTTTAATATGATCAAATTCTAATGTTCAAAAGATTAAATATGGCATGTATTGGCAAGTAGAAGACAGATTATATTAACTGTATAATAATAATTTGGCATGCTTTATAGCATTTCTCCCTTTAAAAATTAATTTTAGTCACAATTGGTTATAACTATTACAATACACAATATTTCAAATAAGGATGTCTTACATTGGGGCATATGATGTTAAGTAAAGATGTGGGTAAGAGATCATCAAAGGAAAAGCTTCAGAAACAACACATTAATAAACATATGCATTTATTGAATAAACTCCTCCAACTGCTGAAGCTTTTTAAATATTTTGTTTAATCCAACAAGAAGGTGAAACCTCTAGGCTCCAGGAACTGAAGATATACTACTTGATATATATTAAATTTTATCATTTAAAAAAATTACATTGAAAGAAGATAAAATCAAAATGATGAGAAAACATAACAAAGTAATGTATTAAAATATACTACATTTTAAGGAAGAATTGCATGTTGAACAGTGGGACTGATTTACACAAAAGTTTTCACAGGCCTGGCATGGTGGTTCATGCCTGTAATCCCAACACTTTGGGAGGCTGAGGCAGGCGGATCACCTGAGGTCAGGAGTTCGAGATCAGCCTGACCAAATATGGTGAAACCCTGTCTCTACTAAAAATACAAATATTAGCCAGGCGTGGTGGCCTGTACCTGCAGTTCCAGCTATTCAGGAGGCTGAGACAGGAGAATTGCTTGAATCTGGGAGGGAGAGGTTACAGGGTGAGCCAATCCGTCACTGCACTCCAGCCTGGGGCATCAGAGCAAGACTGTCTAAAAAAAAAAAAAAAAAAAACTTGACACCTTTCCCCTGAGTTCATCATATTCAGAAAACTTGTTTCTCAACAAAATTAAAAAAAAAATCTGTCTTTGATTTGGGTTACTTCACCCCTTTAAACTAAACACAGTGTTTCTTATTGACTCATGAGGCTAGTATCAACATTAAAAGCTACATAGTTTCCAGAAAGAACATCCTTGATGAGAAATAGTGTTGCACTATGTTGATATTTTTCTCCTTAGGATAATTTTTTTTTCCCTAAAAGGATTTCACAACTCAAGGGGTACTTACATTTCTGAAGATTATTTTAAGATATTATTTTATGTTTAGAAAAATTAATGTATAACATTTTTAAAAAATTTAGAAAAATAATAATGCCCATAAACTCAGTACATGCAAATCTTATAATTATCTGTGATTATCTTTATAATTTGGGTTGATAAGACAATCTCTCACAATGTGAAAATTAATAATAATATAACATTCCACTGGTTGTTGAATAAATAAAAAGTAATTCAAGCAGATTTTACAAGAAAAGTGTAATTTAAAGGTGAATTATCTGTCTTTTTAGCCACAGAGACATGGAAAGAAAAAGTTTCTTGAGTTCCTTAAGACAAAAGTTTCTGGAAAGGGAAGAGTAGAGAAAGGTGGATATTAAGACAGAAAGTGTAGTGTGGGAACAAAACAGAAGGCCTTTGGGGGTAGAAGCATGTGAGGCTATTTGGAACTGTGGTTTAAATTATTGAAATGTATAAATCTTAAATAAGTCAATGCAAGCTTTTTGGTTGCAAGTTCTTTATAATTTTCAAAAGACACAAACATATTTCTTACCTGCCCAGTGTCTGATTGAAGGAAACACGTTTTTGGATCCACAGAAGGATTGGAAAGACGTGACATATGATTTTAGCAAGGGTTTTCTCTAGTGGAGGAATGCTTGGCCTTTATTCTTACTTTTTAACATGTATAATTTTCAAGTTTTCAACTTATTTTGTCAGTAGAGTTTTTAAAGTTTATTTTAACATATAAATATATTTGGAAATTCAGACTGTTGAGAGTCTTACAATGGCACATAATGACACATTTGCAATACTCATGATGGTACTAAGTAGGTTTTTGATTCAGATAAAATACATGCATCCCTAAGATCTCATGGCCAGGCAGTAGGAGGGACAGAACTCCCACCAGATTCTACCAAAATCTCTGGTTTAAAATTTTAAGTCTGGTTTTATTATTCTGAACTGTCTATGTAAAAAGAAAAGTGTACCCTTAAGTATTAAAATTTCAGATGGATATAACATCTTAATTTCACAAAGTAACATGAATGTGGAATCTGTAAATAATATACAACTTTAAGAAACTATCACTTTATGAATATGTAATTTTGCCAAAACAGAAAATCACCAACCACATCCTTGAAATATATGTACATATGTGTGTGCATGTGTGTGTGTGTGTCTTCCATCTTGGTATACATACATATGTATATAATTTGTAGCTGAGTGGCTAAGAGATATTTAATAATAACAATAAAAAGATTTACAACAGTGGTAACAACACAACCAACAATATTTATGGCTATTTATTAGGTAACCAGGGCTCTTCCAACAGCTTTGAATAATTTATGTCAATTATTTCTCATGTGAAACCATTATATATCTATTATTTAGATTAAGAAAATGAAGTTTATAGAAGTTCCACAACTTGTCCAAGGTCACAGAGTTATTGGGTGTCAAAGTCAAGATTCAAATCTTGTAATCTCAGAATTTGCAGTGGTAATAAGTTAGGTTTAATTTGTGTTTGCCCGACAAAGTTGTAATAGTAAAAGCACTTACATAATTAAGAACGTGAAAAGCCTGCAATTTTATTCACACTCTTTATATCTATGTCTATGTCTACATCTACACCTATATCAACTACATCTATTTCCATGTCTATATTGATTATCTATCACTATCTATATGTATAGGTAGTGACAGGTGATGAAGCTTTATTTTTTGAATAAAATAAAATAGCTTTTACCACTTACTGCAGTGATATTTATAGAATATATAAAATTTAAAGAAAAAAATAATATGCTATGCTGGAAGTTCTTTGAAAAATAAGACATAAAAAAATGAATATATTTCTAGAAGTGCAATAATCCTTAATTTTTTTAAACCACACATCAAAGTAGGCATCTATTTCAGGACGTGATTAACATTAATCCAACTTTTAGACAAACTGTTTGACAAATTTTACTTTAATTGACGTTTTGACTGAAGTTTTATTGGAAAATGCTGGCAAGCTCATATCCAAACAACCTTCACTATAAAGAAGAGGTTCTGGAAATATGATGAGAATTTATTACAGTCTTCAGCATTTACTCAGATATACTGAACAATGAAACAAAAGAAATAAGACCATTTATCACCTTCTCACAAGAGGACCAAGGCTCTTATGTCCATTAATACTGTTACATTCTGCTACCTGTCAATGTTAGAGTGTCCCTGAAAAATTCTTACAAAAGTATTAAGTTATAAATATGTCTATAGCAAAGGCATTGCCTGGATTCTGGATGAACTTGATCCAATACCACTTTATTTTTTCTGAAAAAATTCAACATTATCATGATTGCTATCTAGTCATTTAACTACCTTATCTCAGTGAGTTGAAAAAATTAATGATGCATCTTTTATATCATACATATAAATGTGTATGCATATAAAGAAGTGGAGCCTCTTGAATTTTCTAGGCTCTGAAATAATATTTACATCACAATCTTCACATCAGGGTGGAAGAAAAGTTTAAGGTATGCGTCGGGTATGTCTTGGTGAGAAGTACCTTTTCCACCAGGTGTATGCATGTACGATGCAAATTAATTACCTTCTGGTATAATTGTTTGCATGACCAAATACTATCTCACACTACCTTTTTAATCCCGTTGACAGGCACAACAACTAGCCAAAATAAACAAACATCTGGAAAATATCCTACAAAATTCCTTAAAATTCTCAGTCCAATGATTCTGAATCCCAAGGCACGGCAGAGAACATTTCATAACGATGTTTGGGTTTAATACAGTGAGGTTTCCAACAACCCAATGGGAATGGAGGCAGTGTCCAGTCCATCCTCTTGACTAGCTCTGCTAATTCTATATTATAAGGTTTGTCACTTGCAAAACCCTCTGTTACATATCAATACCTGCATTAAATTTCTCTCGGGTTACAAGCAATGAAACCCAACTCAAAATATGCAACCAATATTGGGGCACGTAGATATATAAAGCAAATATTATTAAGCTAAAGAGGGAGATAGGCCCCAGTACAGTAATAGCTGGAGACTTCAATCCCCAACTCTTAGCACTGAACAGATCTTCCAGACAAAAAATCAGGAAACATCGTACATAATCTACACAGTAGACCAGATGGATCTAACAGATATATACAGATCACTTAATCCAACAACTACAGAATACATATTCTTTTCCTCAGCACATGATAATTCTCAAGGATAGACCATATATTCTGTCTCAAAACAAGTCATTCTGACTGGTATGAGACAGTATCTCATTGTGGTTTTGATTTGCATTTCTCTATTGATCAGTGATATTGAGCTTTTTTTCATGTGGTTATTGGCCGCATGTATGTCTTCTTTTGAAAAGTGTCTGTTCATGCCCGTTGCCTACTTTTTCAGGGATTGTTTGCTTTTTTTTGTAAATTTCTGTAAGTGCCTTAAAGATGCTGAATATAAGATCTTTGTCAGATGCATAGTTTGCAAATTTTTTCTCCCATCGTGTAACTTACCTGTTTACTCTGTTGGTAGTTTCTTTTGCTGTGCAGAAGCTCTTTAGTTTAATTAGATCCCATTCATCAGTTTTTGCTTTTCTTGCAATGGCTTTTGGAGTCTTCATCATGAAATCTTTGGCATTCCTGTGCCAAGAATGGTATTTCCTAGGTTCTCTTCCTGGGTTTGTATAGTTTTTGGTTTTACATTTAAGTCTTTACTCCAGCTCAATGAAATTGAAATTTCATTGAAATGGAACAGAATAGAGAGCCCAGAAATAAGGCTGCACACCTATAAAAACCCGATAAAGCTGACAAAAAGAAGCAATGGGAATAGGACTCCCTATTCAATAAATAATGTGAGATAACTGGCTAATCATATGCAGAAGATTGAAACTGGCTCTATTCCTTCCACCATATACAAAAATCAACTCAAGATGTATTAAAGACTTAAATGTAAAAGCCAAAACTATACAAACCCTGGAAGACAATCCAGGCAGCACCATTATTGCCATAGAAATGGACAAAGATTTCATGATGAAGACACCAAACGCCATCTCAACTAAAGCAAAAACTGACGAATGGGATCTAATTAAACTAAAGAGCTTCTGCACAGCAAAAGAAACTATCAACAGCAAAACAGACAACCTACACAATGGAGAAAAAGTTTGCAAACTATGCATCTGACAAAGATCTAATATTCAGTATCTATAAGGAACTGAAACAAATTTGCAAGGAAAAAGCAAACAACCCCTTAAAAAGTAGGCAAAGGGCACGAACAGACACTTTTCAAAAGAAGACATACATGCAGCCAATAATCATATGAGGAAAGGCTCAACATTACTGATCAATAGAGAAATGCAAATTAAAACCACAATGAGACACCATCTCCCACTGGTGAGAATGACTATTACTAAAATGTCAAAAAATAGCAGGCACTGGCAAGGCTGAGAGCAAAAGAAATAAATAAAGCAAAGATAGCTAATAACAAATGTCATGGGAATCTAAGTTAGTTCAACCAACTGTGGAAAACAGTGTTGCAATTCCTCAAAGACCTAAAAACAGAACTACTATTCAACCCAGCAATCACATTACTGGCTATATGCCCAAGGAAATATACATTATTCTATCATAAAAACACATGACAGTATCTTCACTGCAGCACTAGCCACAACAGCAAAGACAAGGACTTAACCTAAATGCTCATCAACAGTAGACTGTATGAAGAAAACATGGAACATATACACCATGGAATATTATGCAGCCATAAAAAAGCATGAGAACATTTCTTTTGCAGGAACATGAATGGAGCTGGAGGCCATTTTCCTGCAAACTAATGCAGAAAGAGAAAAGCAAACACCTCATGTTCTCTCTTGTAAGTGGGAGCTAAAAGATGAAAACACATGAACACATAGAGGGAACAAGACACTGGGGCCTACCAGAGGGTGAAAGGTGGGAGGAGGAAGAGGATCAGGAAAAATAACAATTGGCTTCTAGGTTTAGTACCCAAGTGATGGAATAATCTGTACAACAAACCGCTGTTACATGAGTTTACCTATATAACAAATCTGTACACATACCACGAACTTAAAATAAAAGTGAATAAAAGACAAATAAAACAAAGTACAAAGAGGTCACAAAGAACAAAATTTAATCATAATGTTGATAAAAATATTTAAGTATGATATAAATGTCACTTCCATTGTGTAGTGAGCATAAAACAACACTTTCCCAAAAACATCTATATGAAAATTCTGTTATATTAAATTGTTATTAAATTAAAGAAGCATTTTTATAACTTTTTGTGTTCAGTGCAATTGTATTGAAATGTAAACATGGAAAAGAATCACTGAATTTCACATTACTCCATTGGCTCTTGATCAAAAATTTAGTTATAATGACTTATCTTCAAATCTTCAATTCTGTAGTCCTGTTGTTAAGTATCCTTTTGAAATGTTTGAACTAAATGTATAAACGTGCATGTCCAGAAAGAGGTAACTCAAAATTAGATTAGGCTACACAGAAAACGTAGAACATAAGATTCTCTCCTTATTCTTTGTTCTTTCTAAAAGTATGCATTTTATAATAAATTATTTATATGCAGAAAAGATGGTATAGGAGATTATTGATATTAGCTATCTTTGCTTTACCTTATTCATTCATTTACTCTTTCATTAGTCAGCCTTCTAGTATGTAAACTATGTAAACAATACATTGCTAAAGCTTTTTTAGACACAGATTCTCATTCACTACCCATTGCTTTGTCACAAGAGACTAAAAATGATAATTAGTAAAAACACAAGTTCTCCAAATTTGGGAATTTATTCAAACTCAAAACACAAACTCTATGAATTGATGCAAGACAAAATGCTTTGCACACTATCGGTTCTGGTCAGGGTATGGTTCAATGTTTACTGAAAACAAAAAGTTGTGACATATTAAATGACCCTACCAATATTCCCCTACTCCCAAGGAACAATATCTCGAAGACTTTTAAATTAAAGAGATCTCGGCTGTCAGGTTCAGCCTTTCTCTCCTAATTATATGAAGAAATCTTTGAATAGGCAACTTGCTTTTCTGCTTCTTAAACCATGAAAAGTCTTTCTGAGAGACACATGAAACAGGCAGTTAAGCAGGCAGGTATAGATAATTCCTTAATAGTGAGATAAAATTACAACATTCACAGATCAAATTTTTCCTAATTAAATTTAATGAAAATGTTGGCATTGGGAATATTTACTTCATAAATCAATGTAGGGACTTGAAAAAAAGGGATAGATTCACACTTAATTTTCAAGTTTTTTTTAGGTAATTAGTTTTAACATCAAAGCCAATAAACACAGGTATATTCTTATGCTCTTCAGGAAAGAAAATTAGGAGGAATGTATAAACTTAATACCATATTTTCCTTTCCCTGATACTTGCTACTTTTCCTTAAATATGGTAAGAACAATTGGGAGAAATTCAATGATTGCCTTCAGAGACACTAGATTATGCTACTAATTAACTTACCCTCAAGGTCCTGCTGTACCCGTTTTTCCAAAGAGAAAAAAGGAGGGTGTTAAAGGTCGCACAAGATTTTATAGTACGAATTCCACAAAAATAGAAGATTATTTCTTTCAGAATTATTTTACAACTAATATAGAGGGACCAATATTAATCTATCTATACAGATTTATGAGAGTCTATTGAATTCAAGAGTTTTTAATCAAATTGAAAAGAAAACAGTAACCTTATAAATTGTGATGTAGGTTTTAGAAGATAGAAAATCTCATTTTCTAATTTAAATTGAACTTACCTGAAAAAGCACCAAGAGAGTTTGTGGATGGAGTCAACACAGAGAAGAACCAAGAGAGGCACCCAGTTCTGATCCTCACTGCCAGATTTACATCTGATCTTTTTTTGGTGGAGTGCAGGATGGCAAAGGAACCGTACATTCTCATTTTTCTAAAGTCATTTGCTGAGATTTTAAAGAAGAACAGGTTAGGATTTTTTTTTCAGTTGCAAATAACAGAACACTGGGCTTGAAATTGCTTACAAAATAAAAGCAATTTATTGACCCACACAACTGTGGTAAGTGAATTCCAGTTCTAGATGGAAAAATAAAGTACGAATAAGCACAATTTTAATAGTAAACACTAAATTAAATGGCATATTAAGAAAATATGCATGTAATTTTTATAAATTTTAGGTGGAAATATCCTCTGTATATAACACAAAAGAACCAAAGTTTATTATTTACATATTACATGCATATAAATTAATACTACTACAGGTTAAACACACATACACATCATGAGTAACATGCAAATGTGTATATGTATATATAATATATATATATAGTCTATGTACACATAAATAATACACATGTATATGTATACAAACACATGCAAACAAATATCTGTATGAAACATATAACTTCTATAAATATGTTGTAAGATAGACAATCTAAAAAGTACTCACAGTGTATATAGCCAAGAGAAACCCAAAAGGCCGATTATCTTATAAAGAAAATGTATTTATAAGGAACTAATCTTCAATTAAATAAATGGAATATTTTACTTTTTTAAATGGCTGATTAATAACGTTTGACAATATCTGCCACTGCAGTGGTAATGATAAGAGTATATTAACATATATCATGTATAGCATTCCTTTCATATTAAACATTAAGTTGACATACATTTTAATTAAAAATTGTTTTTAATTTATATACAGACTTAAAACTAGCAATAATTATTGCATTATCTGTTAAAAAATTAAAAGGATAACTTTGCTTATATTAAGATGAGTCATAATTTTTTTAGGTCACACATGTTTGAAAAATATCTTCCAAATCATATAGTTGAAACAGGACCTTTGGTTATCTTTTTAATACATCAATGCAAAAGTATCAAGGAATAATTAGAACTTTTTCCATGATTATATTAAAAAAGTAAATTTCTTAGAGTTAGAAAAATTATATTTAACCTTATTCTTTCCTTATGGTGTATTTTTCAAATAAAGATATCTTTTCAATCTTTAAAACATGCAACTATTTCTAATCAAAATATACACAGTAGTTATACAAAGTTTATTTTTAATGGCAAAGTTAGCAAATGTATAGTGTAGTTCTTCGTGTTCTTAGCGATTATGCACTAAAATTGGAGATAAAATATTATTAAATGTGTTACCTAACTAATATATGACATCGTGATCATCTAAAATAAATTATTTCCCATGTAGCAGATGTTTCTAGTAGCCGATGGCACATCCTCCCTTGGCTCACCTTTGATTTCAGCTGCAGGTTTTGTGGACGACACTGAGCATGGTGACTTGCACCCCACAGCAGAAACCTGCTGCATTATATATTTCTGTTTTTTGGCTTCAGGCCTTTCTTCAAAGTCATAGCAACATCTTCAGAAGGCACACACATGCAACCTAGGATTGTGGGCTAGATAATGTCCTGTGAACAACCCTCAACCAGTCTGCGACAGTGCTGGTAAAGAAATGTCCCAGTCTCTTTTCCTTCTCTTGTATTCTTAAGAGGCATTTCACAATTTCTTAAAGGGACCCCAGCATAACTAACAGCCAATGCCACAGAATCACCTAAATAACCCACCATTTTCTGGGTTTTCATACTTTGCTGTCTCACTCCCTTCCTTGATTTTTATTTCCCACGATAGCCTTCCAAATACATAAACTTGGTTCAAGACCTTATCAATGTTTCTGCTTTTGGCTAAATTCAACCTAAGGTACGTGGCACTAGAAATAAACTCAAATAACAAATCCTTGTTTGCTTATCAGACAATGTCAACTGGAACTCCATTGCTGTTGATATGTGAGTTACTGATAACACTTAATGTGTTGCAGGATCACAACTACTAAGAATATCAACTTCAGCAGGTTAGGATTAATGTCAAGTAGAAGAGAAACCTTTGTGTTAAGCAGTAACTCTAGCTTGTGATCTCCAGAATTCCATAGTAACATTAAAATTGTGACATTGCTGGCCTTGGAAAAAAAATGACCAGTTCACCTCAGGCAATTATCACCTGAGAGTACAATGAAAATCTTCATGCTGGCAATTTAAAAAGCCCTTCTAACACAATAGGACAAATAGTGTTAGAAATTAGGCCCATGACTAATCATAACAATAGCAAAAGTGAGAAGAGACTAAATATTTTTGAGATGTCTTCTATTTTAGAGTTAGGGCATCGATAGGGAAGACATGAATCCTACTGTTCAGTACAGGACATCTGTATGAGTACATTGGATAATTTTAACAGTCCTCAATTCTGAAATTTCTGTTTGAGCAGAAATAACCCTCCTCTTGCATGCAGAAGCAGCCTTTCCTGGCCTGGAGGCAGTACAAACACCTCACTAAGGCCGATATCCCTTGGTGATGTTTTGTTTTTGTTTTTTTTTAATGTCTTATCCAGCTTATCTTCATTTCATCCAGACTAATCATTGTGGCCAGGCCTCAGTATAAACTGCAGAGAGAAGTCTGTACCCGTGCTTCCAGAGAAAATTGCTTATTCCCTGAAGGAGTTGCTAGATCAAGATAACTAAGAAGGATGGAAAACGTGTGAGGATATATTCTAAGTATGCTGAACTAGAATCTACAGATTATATGGCTAGATATGAAAAACTTAATTGACATGAAGTCATGAGAGTACTTTCCTAGTCTCAGGATTTAATATTTTATCAATAATACATATAGTGTTCTGGGATGTCATCTAGCATGGTTCCTTGAAAGTTGCATTCAGCAATGCTCTAATATCATGAGTTGAGGATGACAGAACTCTTTTGTAGAAGAATTTAGAAGACTCAGGGAATTGAGCATGTTATACTCACCAGGAACCCCTAGAGGGCATACATTACTAAAGCAGGAAGGAACAGAACCTGCATGATTGGGTAGCTACATATCAAATGTCCCCTATAGTTCTGGGTTGATGATAGAACTTTTTTTTTTTCCATAGAACTAGATAAATGTGGGATAACAGTGATAATATGATGTGATTTTGAATAGCAAAAATGCAATGTTGACCCTTAAACATTAGAGGCAATGTGAGCATAAACATCGAAGGGCAACAAAGCTACAGTGAGAACCAGGGGGTCTTGATCTTAAGAAACTCAAATCATAAGTCTATGGCATTGGCTAATAAATTGCAAAGTCTTAACCATGAAGATAGAAAGGCAATTAGATAATGACTTTACTTTTACAAACCAAAAAGAAAGAGTTGGTAAGAAACAGGCTGATGTCAGCTATGACAATGGAAAATTAAAAGTCCTCACCCATTTCTTGATCTGATCAGTTTACAGACCCATTGTCAATATATTGAAAGGGATACGGAGTTACCTTGCAAAAAGATTCTGAAATAACTGCTATACCATAACCATACAAATGGCTTTTTTACCTCTGGTTTTTCCCAAATGAAAAGTGTAATGGAAAAAACTGAATACCAAAAGAATTTGATGGCTATTATTATAGGATCTTGATAGTAAGAAACAGGAATGCTATTACAGCCTCCTATTTATAATGGGGGAGCTAATAGATGCAAGACACAAATGGGGTATTATGTCCGGACTCTTAAAATTTGACCACAAATTTTTGAATTTTCAATTAGTGACCATTTTCCCAGTTCTCACATGCTTAACTAACATAGATATATTAAGCAACAAACATAAACCACATATTGTTCCCAGATGTGAGAGAGTATTGTCATGAAAAGAAATTACAATCAATTTCATATTCTGAGGTCAATTTCAGCAATGACTGAAAGCTTGCAGGCATGACGATCCCCATCATATTCTCTTTCAAAACCAGATCAAGCTGAATGATATGGAATACACTAAACTTAACTAATTAATTAACTTTAAATCTCAGCATACTTGCCAGTTACGGGATATTTTCCTACCACTAATCAACATGGCATCTGGCACTCAATATGCAGCAGTTGATCTGACAAGTGTATTATTTTCAGTCTTCTTCATTATTGGAAAGATTGAAAACAATGAAAGAACAACAGGAGATTTTACTCTTTTCCCTAGGGCTATGTTAATTTTCCTTCTGTCGGTTACTATACAGTCTACAGGGAACATGATCATCTAGACCAAGAATTGGCAAGCTGCAGTTCATGAGTCAAATCTGGCCTGTATTTTCATGCCTGTGAGCTAAGAATGGTTTTTAGATTTCAAAGGATCATAAAAATAAAACAAAACAAAAATATGGTAGAAATATTTGTTTCTTGCAAAACTTAAATATCTACTGTCTTGTCCATTATAGACAAAACCTGCCAACTTCCATTGTAGATTCTAGTAGAATATCTCTCTTACCTAATGATGTAATAAAAAAACCACATGTAATTTTCTATTATCCAGTATTCTAAAATTTTTAAACATATTAACTCATTGAACCCTCACAACAATCTATTATGATGAATTTTATTAACTTTTTACAGATAAAGTATTTTAAAAGAATCAAGTGATTACATGACCTACCAGAGTCATAAGTGTTAGAGCTAGGATTCAAACCTAGGTATGTGCTCTTTCATTTATGCTACTTATATTATTGAAAACACTTACTAGAGCCCCATAAGCTAAGGAGAAATTAAATCTGTCCCAGACAATCACTAGGAAAGTTTTTTACCACTAAACAGACCTTCCAAAGAGATGCTTAAGGGGGTTCTAAACTTGAAAATAAAAGGACTATTTTCTAACACACACATACACACACACAATACGTAAGGACACAGCGCAAAGACTCTGTAAAGGAACTACACGATTGAGACTACAAAGCAACCAGGCAACAACAATATGAAAGGAAAAAAGAAAATACACATATCAATCTTAACCTTGAATGTAATAGGTCTAAATGCTCCACTTAAAAGACACACAATGGCAAATTGTGTGTGTGTGTGTGTGTATATATATATATATATATATATATATATATATACATATAATAAAAAGTTAATTGACATGAAGTCATGAGAGCACTTCCCTAGTCTCAGGATTTCATATTCTATCAATAATACATATAATACATATAGTGTTCTGGGATGTCATTTAGCATGGTTCCTTGAAAGTTGCATTCAGCAATGCTCTAATATCGTGAGTTGAGGATGACAGAACTCTTTCGTAGAAGGACTTAGAAGACTCAGGATTTAGAAGACTCAAATTGTGTATATATATATATATATATATATACACACACACACATATATATATATATATATATATATATATATATATATACACACACACACACATCCCAAACTTAAGCTGCCTTCAAGAGATACATCACAAATGTATTGACATCCATTGGCTCAAAGTAAAGGGCGGGGGGGGGAAATGTATCATGCAAGTAGAAAACTAAAAAGAGAAGGGGTCTTCTGTCAGATAAAACAGACTTTAAACCAACAACAGTAAAAAGGGACAAATAAAGGAATTACGTAATGATAAAAGATTCAATTCAACAAGAAGACTTAACTATCCTAAACATATACACATCCACATTGGAGCACTCAAATTCATATAATGATTAATTCCAGAAACATGAAAAGACTTAGACACCCACGTAATAATAGCAGAGGATTTCAACACCCCATTGAGAGCATTAGAAAAAAGTCAGAAAACAGTCTAATAAATTCTGGACTTAAATTTGACGCTTGACTAATTGGACCTAACAGACATCTACTCTATCCACCAGCAACACTATATACATTCTTCTTATCTGCAAATGAAATATACTCTAAGAACAAGCACATGCTCCATCATAAAGCAAGTCTCAATACAGAAAAATTGAAATCATACCAAGCATACGCACAGGCAACAGTAGAATAAAAGCAGAAATCAATACCAAGAAAATCTCTCAAAACGACAAGATTACATAGGAACTAATCAATTTACTCTTGAATGACTTGGGTAAACCACAAAATTAAGGCAGAAATTTTAAAAAAAAATGTAACAAATGAAAATAGAGACCAAACATATCAAAACTTTTGCAATGTGGCCAAAAGAGTGAAAGTTTATAGTGCTATGTATCTACATCAAGAAGATAAAAAGATGTCAAATTAACATTCTAACATCAAATCTAAAGAAACAAGTAAAACAGGAATCAGCTAATCCCAAACCTAGTGTAATAAAAATAGAAAAATGAAAGTAGAACAAAATGAAATTGAGACTCCCCGCAAAAAATATAAAGGAAAACAGTGAAAAGTTGCTGTTTGAAAAGATAAACAAGGTCGATAGACCACTAGCTTTATTAACAAAAGAAAAAAGATATCCAAATAAACACATTCAGAAGTGACAATGAAGGCATTGCTATCAAGCCCACGGAAATAAGAAAGATCCTTAGAGACTATTATGAACACTTCCCATGTGCACAAACTAGAAAATCTGGAGGAAATAGACAATTCCTGAAAACACACAACCTTGCAAGTTTGAACGTGGAAGCATTTGAAACCCAGAACAGACCAATAACAAATTCTGAAATTGAATCAGTAATAAAACCTTACCACATACAAAAAGCTTTGGACCACATAGACTTGCAGCCAAATTCTACAAAGATGTACAAATCAGAGCTGCACCAATCCTAGCAAAACTATTTCAAAATATAGAAGAGAAAATATTGCTTCCTAACTTACTCTACAAAACAAGTATCCTGTTACTAAACTCTAGCAATGACACAACAAGGAAAAGAAACTACAGTCTGATATTTCTGATGAATATAGACACAAAAATCTCCAGTAAAATACTAACAAACTGAATCCAGCAACATACCAAAAAGTAAATTCACTATAATTAACTAGGCTTTGTTCCTGGGATGCAAGGTTGGTACAATATGAGCAATGCAATAAATGTGATTCACCACATAAACGGAATTAAAAAGAAAAACTATATGATCATCTCATTAGATGCAGAAAAGCATTTGACAAAATCCAACATCTCTTTGCAATTAAACTCAACACACTAGGCATCTTATTATTAAAAATAATAAGAGCCATCTGTGACAAACCCACAACCAACATACTGAATGGGCAAAAGCTGGAAACATTCCCCCTAAGAACTGGAACAAGACAAGGATGTCCACTCACACCACTTCCATTCAACATACTACTGGAAGTCCCAGACAGAGCAATCAAGCAAGAGAAAGAAATAGTATCCAAACAGGAAACTAGGAAGTCAAATGATCTCTCTTTGGTGATGATATGATTCTTTACCAAGCAAACCTAAAGGCTCTGAGACATGATAACAACTTTAGTAAAGTGTCAAGATACAGAATCAACATACAAAAATTAGTAGCTTTCTGTATACCAATAACAAGCTGAGAGGCAAATCAAGAATGCAATCCTATTTACAATAGTCACACACACATACAAATACCTAGAAATACATATAATCAAGGAGATTAAAGACCTCTGTAAGGTGAACTACAAAATATTGCTGAAAGAAATCAGAGATGACACCAACTAATGGAGAAACATTCCATGCTCATGGATTGAAAGAATCAATATTGTTAAAGTGGCCATACTGTCCAAAATAATCTACAGATTCAATGCTATTCCTATTAATGACTAATGTCATTGCTCATAGAATTAGAAAAAGTATTACAAAATTCATATGAAACCAAAAAAGAGTCCAAACTGCAAAAACAATACTACCACAAAAAGCCCTGGACCACACAGATTTACAGCCGAAACAAAAAGAACAAGGCTAGAGGCATAACATTACCTGACTTCAAACTATACTACAGAGTAACAGTGACAAAAACAGTATAGTACTGGTAAAAAATATAGACACATACTTCAATGGAAAAGAACAGAAAACCCAGAAATAAAGCCCTACACCAGCAACCAACTGATCTTTGAAAAAATCAACAAAATAAGCAATGGGGAAACCCTATTCAATAGAGAGTTCTGGGAAAACGTGCTAATTAGATGCAGAAGAATGAAACCGGACTCCTAAATCTCAGTATATACAAAAACTAAATAGGGATGTAAAACTTAAATGTAAGATCTCAAACTATAAAAGCCCTAGGACAAAACTTAGGAAACAGTAATCTGGACATCAGCCTAGGCAAATATTTTATGACTAAAGGCTCAAAAGCAATTGCATCCAAAATAAAAATTGACGAGTGGGATATAATTAAACTAAAGAGCTTCTGTACAGCAAAGGAAACTATCAACGCAGTAAACAGACGACCGATAGAATGGGAGAAAATATTTGTAAATCATGCATTTGACAAAGGACTAATATCCAGAGTCTATAAGGAATTTAAGCCATCAACAAGAAAAACAACCCCATTAAAAAGTGTGCAAAAGTTATGAACAGACACTTTCAAAAGAAGATATACAAACAGCAAAAAAAGGTCTAGAAGGAGTCTATGATTTCATAATCCACAGAAAACTATGATATAAGTAAAACACTTTACATTCATAAGAAACATTTGTGAGTTCTGCCATTAACTAACAAGGGGGGTAGAGTTTCAGAAAGCATAGCTCTGTCTGATAGCAAAGGGGGTATTTGGATGGAATCTTCTTCATTAAGTATGACTTGTTTTTCTTCCTTAATTTTCCCAGGGTATTACGCACAATGGCAATTGCATCTGTTTTCAGTGATAATATCGTTTCTTTTAGGGAATTGTTTTTCTTAAACGTAATAGATTTACTTTTACCAGAAAAGCAAAAATGCTCAACATCACTAATTATCAGAGAAATGCAAATTAAAACCACAATGTGGTACCCTCTTATACCAGTCAGAATGGCTAATACTAAAACATAAAAAAAAAATAGATGTTGTCAATGCTGAAGATAAAAGAGAACACTTTTACACAGTTGGTGGCAATGTAAACTCATTAAGCTACTTTTGAAAGAAGTTTGGAGATTTCTCAGAGAACTAAAACTAGAACTACCATTCAACTGAGCAATCTCATTACTGTGTATACACCCAAATGAAAATAAATCATTCTACAAAAACACACCGGCACTTGTATGTTTATCACAGCACTATTCACAATAGCAAAGACATGGAACCAACCTAGGTGCTCATCAGTGATGGATTTGATAAAGAAAACATGGTACGTATATACCATGGAATACTACACAGCCATAAAGAAGAACAAAATCACTTCCTTTGCAGCAATGGGGATGCAGCTGGATGTATTTGAGGTCATTGTCCCATGTGAATGAATGCAGAAACAGAAAACCAAATATTGCATATTCTTTCTTATAAGTGGGAGTTAAATTATAGACACACCAATAAAGATAAAGATGGGAACAATTAACACTGGACTCTTCAAAACGAGGGATGCCAGGATCAGGGAAAGGGTTGAAAAATATCCTATTGGGTACTATGTTTACTGTTTGAATGACTCGATCAATAGAAGCCCAAATGTTGGTACCACACAATATACCCATGTAATAAACCTGCACATGTGCCCCTTGAATCTAAAACAAAAATGAAAATTTAAAAAGTAAGCAATCTGGAACAGCAAAGGCTGATACATCAGCAAAATCATATGTACATCAGCAGTATTTATATTAGCAAAGGAAAATCTGGAAACATAACTATAACTAGAGGGTGACTGGTTAAATAAATTATGCTAAATCCATTAGGTAATATATACTATGACATTATTAAACATATTTTTAAAGATATGTTATGACATGGAAAATATTTTTAAAATTTTGATTAGAGCACAATAAAAATTTTTAATATTAAAAAAGTTCATTGTTTGCTTAGCATACTTATGTTGAGGTGGAATTGATGAAACAAAGATATATCCTACAATTTGAGAGCAAATAGAATATGAAAGCAAATTTAAAATAATTCAAACAAATAAATGTAAACATAAAATTTTCAAGTAAAGCAGCCTTATAGTAAATTTCTTGTCATAAATATTTCTGATATGAAAACACCCATTAAAATTTATAAAACATGGGAATAAGTGAGGGAAAACAATTCTTATTACCTACCCAGCAATACCATAATCTAGGATCTTGTTTGGTGGGATGATTTAAACAAAAATTCACTTAATCTCTGTAGCTACATTTCTATCTTTTACTTATTGTATAATAGGCTAAGAATAAATTCAATGTGTAAATCATAATTATGTGTATGTTAATACATTGCTATCTTAATTGGAAAAAATCATTCTGTAAGCATGAATGTGAACCTCTTGGGTTTGCAGGAATAATTTGTACGGAAAGTTAATAATTAGTTTAAATATTTAATACCATTGCTAACTAGAAATCCTTGTCTTTTAAATGGGAAAACATTCTCTAGGGCATTTTATTTCTCTAATCTGTCATGATTTTTTAAACCATACATGCTCTTCTGTTCGGAAGATATGTCAAAAACCCCATTCAAACAACTGAGAACGAGATTTTAGAATGACATGTTTGTCATCCTAAGTTGTTTTGAATGGGGTTTTTGACATTCTATGATTTGTTATGCTTCTTATAACAAATTGTGTTTATGTGTGTTGATTTTTTTTGCAGAAAGTTTTAATGTATAATTCCTACCATTTATATTGACTGAGTTTAATTTTGTAAGTGACTTTAGAAGTTTTTTTGGAAATAAACACATAATAAGCCTAACATAAGTAAATACCAGCATGTAAACTGACTTCTAATTTTGAAGAAAATGAAAGGGCTTGCAAGTGAAATATATTTGGAAGAATAGTAGATAAAGCAACAGATTACAAAACTGCCTAACTAGGAAGTGTCTAATAAGTATACAAGTCAGGCAGTGCTGAAACTCAGCAACTACTTGGTCATTAGATTCACGACAGTGCTATGTTTGAGAGCTAGAATATCTCTAGTTTTGCAGTGCTGCCATGAAAGCAAATCAGTTCCTTGCCATCCTCAGTTCCTTAATTCCCTCTTACAAAGGTTTTTGTACATGTACTGGTTTCTATCACTCATATATGGCAAATAATTATTGATATATTACCTTCTATCATTTTATCTTCCCTAATTGATAGTAACTCCCAACTTTCCAAGATGCTTTAAGATACAGTGTAGTGCATTATATTATTTTTATTATCATTTACCTTTGAAAATGTTCTTTGGAGTCAGATGCCTCTAATATATTCAATAATAGCTTAAGCTCATTGGGGAGTTTATTCTAAGACACACTGAAGGGAGAGGAATAGCAGAGCATGGTTATACATGAGGGAATATTTTTCATGAGCCGTTGAGGAGACTTCTGAAGAATGTTGCCAACTCCGAAGCATTATTTTTCTCTAAGGCAAGAGTCTTCACAAAAAACAAACACAAAATGCCTTGGGGATAATCAAGATTTAATATGTGAGTACCCAGCCCTATCAAGCTTCCTCTGCTCAAGTGTGTCATTGAAATTAGCAGAATTATCAAACTTCAAACCTGAGGGCCATTTAAGAGTCAGAGATTTTTTTTTTTTTGAGACGGAGTCTCACTCTGTTGCCCAGGCTGGAGTGCAGTGGCGCGATCTCAGCTCACTGCATGCTCGGCCTCCCGGGTTCACGCCATTCTCCTGCCTCAGCCTCCTGAGTAGCTGGGACTACAGGCACCCGCCACCATGCCTGGCTAATTTTTTGTATTTTTAGTAGAGACGGGATTTCACCGTGTTAGCCAGGATGGTCTCGTCTCGATCTCCTGACCTCGGGATCCACCCGTCTCGGCCTCCCAAAGTGCTGGGATTACAGGCGTGAAGGAGTCAGAGATTTAAACAGAGTATTTAGATGAGGGAGCACCAGTGGGCATTGATGCACTAAACCACTGAAACATACTCATTATTCCAGGTTGGAAGGTAAGACAGAGTTAAGTCTAGGTTGATGAGATAAAGATAACAGAAAAAATAGATGTACTGCTCATTTTGACACTTATTTTATTTCATTTTATCCACAACATAAGTGCCTGTTTAGTCAACTGAAAATTCTCTGTATGTGTGTTGATACTAGCTCTCCCTCTTATGTCTGCATTTACACCAGGACAAATAAGCAATTGTCTATCACTCAATAAACATTAGCAGTATTATTAAATTATTATTTTTATTTTATATTGTTTCTGTAAACAGCTTTAAAGTTTCTTCATAATAAAACACAAGATGAACCAACAAAAGCATGAATTGCCTATAATTTTCCTGCAGACTTTTTAGTTGCATCGACTTGAAAACATTTCATTAACAGCAGTCAAAAAAATCAGAATTATAGATGTATAGTTTTCTGACATTGTAGGAAAAAGAACTAGGCATCAAGAACATAGCAACTTAATAAGTGTAGTGTGACCATTATAAGGTAAATTTTTGGTTGCTATTTTATACTATATTAAAAATGTGTTCTGTGTGATCATCATATAATGTTAGATCTCAGTCTAGAGAAAATAATCTGGTTTTAGTCTTCTAATTTTTTCCCTCATAGCATGGCTTTCTACCTTTCGTTATTGCAATTTTTAAGCTTGGCTGTTTACAATCTGTTTTCCTTCCTTTCTGATATGTTAAAGCCTATTCACTGACCTACAAACCTTACTAAATTGCACATATCTTTTAATCACAGACCTAACAATTTTGCTGACACACTATATTCTCAGGGGCATAAATTACTGTTAGATGGTTTAAAGGAATAGCTTTCACTAGCAGTGTTTGCTTTCACATATTTTTTCAAATGCAAAATATAGGTGGTTGATAAGTGTCACAGCAAAAACCCACATCATCAGCATGTGTTTTTAATGCTCTATTTCAAAAGAGCCAGAGGAAAAAGTGAAGGAAAAAAACAAGCTTGTTCTACTTCTTTGTTGTCACTCATGTTCAAATAAGCAATTTGTGTTTTTTTAGATACTTGACACCTCTCCAGTATAAGACATTTTGGGGGAATCATCCCAATTCTAGTATTTGATTCCACTTTGGGAGTTTAGAGGACTTTAAAATAGTTTCTTATAGATTAATAGTAGGCAATTTCAGCCACCTCAATAAAAGTTGAGTCTCTCAAGTTTTGAAGTGCCAAAGCCCTGCAGGGAGGCGAAGGGACAGTAACATCTCTAAAGATGGTGCCAAGGCACAGCAAGATTGAACCTCTGATTTGGTTAATTAGAGTTCAGTGGAGGACAACCTTCTTTCTTGTCATGGCTTTATATCTACCTCAATAGCATGTGTACGTACGAAATCTAAGTACTGCAGCTTTTAGGCCGTCCTTTGTAGGGACATGGATGAAGCTGGAAACCATCATTCTCAGCAAACTGTCGCAAGGACAAAAAACCAAACACCGCATGTTCTCACTCACAGGTGGGAACTGAACAGTGAGAACACTTGGACACAGGAAGGGGAACATCACACACTGGGGCCTGTTGTGGGATTGGGGGAGAGGGGAGGGACAGCATTAGGAGATACACCTAATGTAAATGATGAGTTAATGGATGCAGCACACCAACATGGCACATATATACATATGTAACAAACCTGCACATTGTGCACATGTACCCTAAAACTTAAAGTATAATTTTAAAAAAGATGATTAAGCGCTTTATAAATTATTCCTTGCTTTTCTGGCTTTTCATTGCTCTCTTGGTTGTCTTTTTTTTCCTTAATCATTGTTGCATCCATTAGCAGTTGCATAATAAAATGTTAAAAGGAGATGGCTAACTAGTTAGATTTCCCCCAGAAAGGAATTCTCCTAAGAGCTTCGGATGAGAACGGACTCAAACTATTGGCTGCAATGAACTAAGTAGGCTTTACTTCTATGCGTGCCAGTGCTATTGAACACTACCACAATATATGCTAACTCTGAAAGTTTACAGAACTGGGATTAAATATTTATGTGCTGACTATATTACATTAGGGGCATTAATTTTAAACCTTTAAATATTTAAGTCACTGAAGTGTTTAGCATGAGGACACTTAATTATGTTTTGTATTGCACTTTAGTGATAAGAGATTATCTTTGAAAAAGTGAGAAACATCTGAGAAAATACTGTGCGAATAAGCACATGGAGTATTTTGCATAGATAAATATGATGTTAATCTCTTCTTTCTACATATTACAATGTTTGAATTATAAAATTTAAGAGCACTACCAGCACATACTACATTTTTAAATTTTTTAATGTACTACTCATATGCACTAGAAAGAGGTATACTGTACAGACATATCCCATTGCTCACTTACACTCTTATACATGCACATGAACACACGTGCGTACACACCATTTCGGTGGAGAATCTGTTTGGCATTTTTGAACAGTTCCATTGTGTTTCTCCACATGTCAAAGGACATATATCCAGAAAATCAGTTTGGTGTGTTTACTGGGACTCTTTACTGCACATTGTTTGGATCATATCAGAAAGAAAATTGCTCTGGTATTATCTGGTTTTGACTTTAAATCCTTTTCTGTGGGAAGTGAAAAAAATTTGCTGAGCCGTGACGATTTTCAGTCCTCTCACATTAAAATTAGGAAAACAACAGCATCATGATAATTTGAATTAAATGCCCTTATTTATAGAAGTACTCATTGTAGAGCCTGGTATGGAACGACCCCCAAATAAATACCTGTTTCCATTCCGGACTTAAAGCCAGTTATCAATAATATATGTTATCAATTAAGGGCATGAAAAGAAGTGTGTTTGTGAATATATTGCTGAATATTTTAATATTATTTTATGTAAAGTACTAATGTAAGATTAACATGCAGAAAATTTGTGTTCTACCTCTACCTGCCTCTTGGGACATTACTACACCAACCCTGCCCCAGCCATAAGAGAGATCTTGTCTAGTGAACTAACCAATCAAATCTTATCCCTTCTGAAAATTGATTGTACAATGGTTTACCATTCCTCTTAGAATAAAAGCTAACATCCTAATGATTATTGGACTTTGTATGAGCAGTCCCTGTCTTAACTGGCCAGCTTCAATATGCACCAAGCTCATTCCTGATTACTGCTGTCTGCCTTAACTAGACGTTTCTATTATTCGAATATAGCATGCTTCTTGCTTTCATATTCAACTTCCCTTAATGAGTATTTCCCATTGTTGCCTGGTTACTGTTTAATCATTGCATACATTTTGCTGCTGTAAAAAAAAAAATACCACAAAGTGGCCTATAAAAATACAAAGTCATTGTCTTATAGTTCTGTAGGTCAAGAACCTTACATAGAACTCACTGAGCTAAAACCAAGACGTCAGCATGTTGCATTCGTTCCAGGAGGCCCTAAGGAAGAATCTGTTTCCTTGCCTTCTCCAGCTTCTAGAAACTGCTCACATTTCTCGCCTCATGGCCTTCTTACTCCATCTTCAAAGCCAGCAGCAGCAGGTTAATTCCCTCTCATGGTTTAGATCTCTCCTCATTCTTCTTCCACCTTAAGCCTCTGACCCAACTGAGAAAGGTGCTCAGCTTTTAAGGCCCTGTATGATAAGCCCACCACAGAATTTTAGTTCTAATCCAAGAGAATCTTCCTATCTCAAGATAAGTACTTTTAATCTCATCTGGAAAATATATTTTGCCATGTAAGGTAACATGTTTACAGTTTCCAGATATAAGGGCACAGACATCTTTGGAGAAACTTATTTTGCCTACCACACTCATTGGTCAAAACTGAGTATGAATAACAATTTATTATGATAACTTTCTTGCAACTAGTGAACTGTCTGAATTAAGAACTTTCACAGTGCTCTTTTTTCTCCTCTTCCATTAATGCAATTCTAATTGAACAATTATGTGTCTCTTTTATAGTGAAATATAAATTTTAATAAGGGCAGACATTAATTTTATTTATTTTGTTGTATATTTAGAGTCTGTCATACTGTCTTATTCATTTTGGTGTCAAACATATATGTATGTGTGCGTGTGTGTGTGTGTGTGTGTGTATATATATATGTATATTTTCTTTTTTTTTTTGAGATGGAGTCTCACTGTCACCCAGGCTGGAGTGCAGTGGCACAATCTTTGCTCACTGCAAACTCCGCCTCCCGGGTTCAAGCGATTCTCTTGCCTCAGCCTCCCGAGTAGCTGGGATTACAGGCATACACCACCACACTCGGTATTTTTTGTATTTTTAGTAGAGAAAGGAGTTTCATCATCTTGGCCAGGCTGGTCTCAAACTCCCAACCTCATGTGATCTGCCTGTCTCTGCCTCCCAAAGTGCTGGGATTACAACTGTGAGCCACTGCGCCCAGCCCAAACAAGTATTTTTAAAGTGACTGAAGACATGTTTGAGTAATGAGAAACCAAAGATTATCATATATTATAAAGTAAATTTGAGTAATTGAAAGAACATGGGCCAGGCATACAAGAGGTACTCAACTTTTTAGCAGTCCCATTGATCAGGGCTTTTGTATGTCTGAATCACTTAAAATCTGTGGGTCTGATTTCTCAGTTTCTTTTTCTTTTTTTTTTTTATTATACTTTAAGTTCTAGGGTACATGTGCACAACGTGCAGTTTTGTTACATATGTATACATGTGCCATGTGGGTGTGCTGCACCCATTAACTCGTCATTTGCATTAGGTATATCTCCTAATGCTATTCCTCCTCGCCCCCCACCCCATCACAGGCCCTGGTGTGTGATGTTCCCCACCCTGCGTGCAAGTGTTCTCATTGTTCAATTCCCACCTATCAGTGAGAACACACGGCGTTTGGTTTTCTGACCATGCGATAGTTTGCTGAGAATGATGGTTTCCAGCTTCATCCATGTCCCTACAAAGGACATGAACTCATCCTTTTCTATGGCTGTATAGTATTCCATGGTGTGTATGTGCCACATTTTCTTAATCCAGTCTATCATTGATGGACACTTGGGTTGGTTCCAAGTCTTTGTTATTGGGAATAGTGCATACCCAGTAATGGGATGGCTGGGTAAAATGGTATTTCTAGTTGTAGATCCTTGAGGAATTGCCACACTGTTTTCCACAATGGTTGAACTAGTTTACAGTCCCACCAACAGTGTAAAAGTGTTCCTATTTCTCCACATCCTCTCCAGCACCTGTTGTTTCCTGACTTTTTAATGATGGCCATTCTAACTGGTGTGAGATGGTATCTCACTGTGGTTTTGATTTGCATTTCTCTGATGGCCAGTGATGTTGAGCATTTTTTCATGTGTCTGTTGGCTGCATAAATGTCTTCTTTTGAGAAGTGTCTGTTCATATCCTTTGCCCACTTTTTGATGGGGTTGTTTGATTTTTTCTTGTAAATTTGTTTAAATTCTTTGTAGATTCTGGATATTAGCCCTTTGTCATTTGGGTAGATTGTAAAAATTTTCTCCTATTCTGTAGGTTGCCTGTTCACTCTGATGGTAGTTTCTTTTGCTGTGCAGAAGCTCTTTAGTTTAATTAGATCCCATTAGTCAATTTTGGCTTTTGTTGCCATTGCTTTTGGTGTTTTAGTCATGAAGTCCTTGCCCATGCCTATGTCCTGAATGGTATTGCCTAGGTTTTCTTCTAGGGTTTGTATGGTTTTAGGTCTGACATTTAAGTCTTTAATCCATCTTGAATTAATTTTTGTATAAGATGTAAGGAAGGGATCCAGTTTCAGCTTTCTACATATGGCTAGCCAGTTTTCCCAGTACCGTTTATTAAATAGGGAATCCTTTCCCCATTTCTTGTTTTTGTCAGGTTTGTCAAAGATCAGATGGTTGTAGATGTGTGGCATTATTTCTGAGGCCTCTGTTGTGTTCCATTGATCTATATCTCTGTTTTGGTACCTGTACCCTGCTGTTTTGGTTACTGTAGCCTTGTAGTATCGTTTGAAGTCAGGTAGCATGATGCCTCCAGTTTTGTTCTTTTGGCTTAGGATTCTCTTGGCAATGCAGACTCTTTTTTGGTTCCATATGAACTTAAGTAGTTTTTTCCAATTCTGTGAAGAAAGTCATTGGCAGCTTGATGGGGGTGGCATTGAATCTGTAAATTACCTTGGGCAGAATGGTCATTTTCAAGATATTGATTCTTCCTATCCATGAGCATGGAATGTCCTTCCATTTCTTTGTGTCCTTTTTTATTTCATTGAGCAGTGGTTTGTAGTTGTCCTTGAAGGGGTCCTTCACATCCCTTGTAAGTTGAATTCCTAGGTATTTTATTCTCTTTGAAGCAATTGTGAATAGGAAGTCACTCATGATTTGGCTCTCTGTTTGTGTGTTATTGGTATATAGGAATGCTTGTGATTTTTGCACATTGATTTTATATCCTGAGACTGCTGAAGTTGCTTATCAGCTTAAGGAGATTTTGGGCTGAGACAATGGGGTTTTCTAAATATACAATCATGACATCTGCAAACAGGGACAATTTGAGTTCCTCTTTTCCTAATTGAATACCCTTTATTTCTTTCTTCTGCCTGATTGCCCTGGCCAGAACTTCCAGCACTATGTTGAATAGGAGTGGTGAGAGAGGGCATCCTTATCTTGTGCCAGTTTTCAAAGGGAATGCTTCCAGTTTTTGCCCATTCAGTATGATATTGGCTGTGGGTTTGTCATAAATAGCTCTTATTATTTTGAGATACAGGCCATCAATACCTAGTTTATTGAGAGTTTTTAGCATGAAGGGTTGTTGAATTTTGTCAAAGGCCTTTTCTGCATCTATTGAAATAATCATGTGGTTTTTATCTTTGGTTCTGTTTATATGATGGATTACGTTTATTGATCTGCATATGTTGAAACAGCCTTGCATCCCAGGGATGAAGCCAACTTGATCGTGGTGGATAAGCTTTTTGATGTGCTGCTGGATTCGGTTTGCCAGTATTTTATTGAGGATTTTTGCATCGATGTTCATGAGGGATATTGGTCTAAAATTCTCTTTTTTTGTTGTGTCTCTGCCAGGCTTTGGTATCAGGATGATGCTGGCCTCATAAAATGAGTTAGGGAGGATTCCCTCTTTTTCTATGGATTAGAATAGTTTCAGAAGGAATGGTACCAGCTCTTCTTTGTACCTCTGCTAGAATTAGATTTTGAATCCATCTGGTCCTTGAATGTTTTTGGTTGGTAGACTATTAATTACTGCCCCAATTTCAGAGCCTGTTATTGTTCTATTCAGGGATTCAACTTCTTCCTGGTTTAGTCTTGGGAGGGTGTATGTGTCCAGGAATTTATCCGTTTCTTCTAGATTTTCTAGTTTATTTGCATAGAGGTGTTTATAGTATTCTATGATGGTAGTTTGTATTTCTGTGGGATTGGTGGTGATATCCCCTTTATCATTTTTTATTGCGCCTATTTGATTCTTCTCCCTTTTCTTCTTTATTAGTCTTGCTAGTGGTCTATCAATTTTGTTGATCTTTTCAAAAAACCAGCTCGTGGATTCATTGATTTTTTGAAGGGTTTTTTTGTGCTCTATCTCCTTCAATTCTGCTCTGATCTTAGTTATTTCTTGCCTTCTGCTAGCTTTTGAATGCATTTGCTCTTGCTTCTCTAGTTCTTTTAATTGTGATGTTAGGGTGTCAATTTTAGATCTTTTCTGCTTTCTCTTGTGGGCATTTAGTGCCATAAATTTCCCTCTACACACTGCTTTAAATGTGTCCCAGAGATTCTGGTATGTTGTGTCTTTGTTCTCATTGATTTCAAAGAACATCTTTATTTCTGCCTTCATTTCGCTATGTATCCAGTTGTCATTCAGGAGCAAGTTGTTCATTTTCCATGTAGTTGCGTGGTTTTGAGTGCATTTCTTAAACCTGAGTTCTAGTATGATTGCACTGTGGTCTGAGAGACAATTTGTTATAATTTCTGTTCTTTTACATTTGCTGAGGAGTGCTTTACTTCCAACTGTGTGGTCAATTTTGGAATAAGCGTGATGTGGTGCTGAGAAGAATGTATATTCTGTTGATTTGGGGTGGAGAGTTCTGTAGATGTCTATTAGGTCTGTTTGGTGCAGAGCTAAGTTCAATTCCTGGGTATCCTTGTTAACTTTCTGTCTCATGGATCTGTCTAATGATGACAGTGGGGTGTTAAAGGTCTCCCATTATTATTGTGTGGATGTCTGAGTCTCTTTGTAGGTCTCTAAGGACTTGCTTTATGAATCTGAGTGCTTCTGTATTGGGTGCATATATATTAAGGATAGTTAGCTCTTCTGTTGAATTAATCCCTTTACCATTATGTAATGGCCCTGTCTCTTTTGATCTTTGTTGGTTTAAAGTCTATTTTATCAGAGACTAGCATTGCAACTCCTGCATTTTTTTTGTTTTCCATTTGCTTGGTAGATCTTCCTCCATCCCTTTATTTTGAGCCTGTGTGTGTCTCTGCACGTGAGGTGGGTCTCCTGAATACAGCTCACTGATGGGTCTTGACTCTTCATCCAATTTGCCAGTCTGTGTCTTTTAATTGGAGCATTTAACCCATTTACATTTAAGGTTAATATTGTTATGTGTGAATTTGATCCTGTCATTATGCTGTTAGCTGGTTATTTTGCTCATTAGTTAATGCAGTTTCTTCCTAGCATCGATGTTCTTTACAATTTGGCATGTTTTTGCAGTGTCTGGTACCAGTTGTTCCTTTCCATGTTTAGTGCTTCCTTCAGGAGCTCTTTTAAGACAGGTCTCATGGTGACAAAATCTCTCTTGGAACCGCAAATCTCTTAGTTTCTTAATTCCTTTTCTTTCTTTCTTTTCTTTTTTCTCCTTTTTTCATTTCCCTTCTTTCTTTCTTGTTTGTCTTTCTTTGTCTTTCCTTCCTTTATTTTTTAATTGCTGAAATATCTTTTTTATAGGGCAACATTTTAAAAGGATATTTATTTGCTTGGGCATATAATTTTATATCTAACATTCTTCTTTTGGATGGGGAGAGCATCCATTTCCTCAAGCATTTATCCTTTGAGGTACAAACAATCCAATTACAGTCTTTAAGTTATTTAAAAATATACAATTCGTTAATTATTAAGTATAGTCACCCTATTGTGCTATCAAATAGTAGTTCTTATACATTTTATAACCATTTTTTGTACTTATTAAACATCCCTTCCTTCGTTTTTCTTTCATGTATTCTTCTTTCCCTCCTTCTTCTTCCTTTCATTCTTAATGAGATAAATATTAATCAGAAAACCCACAATTACTTTTGCACCAAGCTAATAGTTCGGTTGGCAATCTCCAAGTTTCCTACTAATTATACCATTAAATATTTTTATTTTATTAATTACATTAAAAATTAAAACCTCTATCAAGTGTGCAGTAGTTGCAGAATTTTTTAAAAAATAATGAAATTGATGTGAAGTAATCTATTGTAAAATAATATTTCACTCAAGGATGCTTTTGCATGCTTTTCATATACAAGTGTTCACTGTGTGTTTTTTATGCTATGTTATTCCTGAAACAAAACAGAAAGATTCACTTAACTTACTCATTCCTAGTAACTTTATTTTGATATATATATTCAGGGAGAAGTTTCCAATGTTATCTAATAACAGTAACTTTAATAAAAATGCAGTTTGATACCTACCGTTTCGTTAGGACTGTCATTATAATCTGCCAGAGAACAGTACAATGCTTCCTTATTTTACCCTTAGTATGCTGCCTATGTATTGATTAACTTTATCATATTAAATAATAAATATTTCTTAAATAAACCTGAAAACTCAATTTATCTCAATATATGTTGAGTGCCTTCTATATGATAAAACTATTTTGGTTTTAGACCTCCAAATCTAGCAGAATTGATGGTGAAAGTACAGTATCTACCTGTTGGTGAGACACAAGGCTCTTCTACTCAGAACTTTTGATGATAGTGCTGAGCATAGGTTGAAGAGGCCTTGCTGTGAAGTGCATGAGCTCTAGTTGCTTGGTTGTAGGGGGAGATTCAGGCAGGTCAATTTTGTTAAGGTAATGGGGAGAAATTAAGCAGTTCACAACCCCAGTTATTTAGTAATTGGCATGGAAGTGGCTTAGTGTTTTTACAAGCAATACAGTTCTAACAGAATATTTCTGACCTTTTCTCACATTAAAAAAAACATAGTACATATCTTACTAAATTAGTTCCAGAATCAAATAACATAATGAAAATTAAGCATGCAGAATAAAATTTTTTTATCATTGATATTATCTTAATCTTTATGTTTCAATCTTACACGAAAAGTCTACCTACAATGGTTTTTGTTGTAATTGGTAAATTAGATTAGCATGGAGGCTTAACCAACTGAAAACAATTCTGGTTTTATTTCTGGTTTGTAATATAAAATGTCTAAGTGTTTTATATCATATGCAATATTTTTGTTTATTTTTATAAACAATAGTTTTAGCATCTTGTAATTGTGTTTACTGTAAAATGCATGTTGACTTTTAGCTAATTTTCAGCAATAGTTGAATTATCTGTGTAGGGTGTTTGGGTCTAAAAAATTAGGTGTAAGTAATGTATTTGCCAATTACCTCCTTTATGATTCAACTTTGCTAGTACTAAGTAACATAATAATGTTTCTCTGGATATTATTAATTAATCATTGCTGTGCCATGCATGAACTCTAGTTGCTTGGTAGTGGGGTGATTTAGGTAGGTCAATTTTGTTAGGGTAGTGAGGAGTAATTAAGATCCTCACCACCTCAGCTATTGACTAATTGGTATGGTATATGTTATGGTGTATGAATATATGAAAGTTATTAAAGTACATTAAATCATAATTATTCAGTTTGATTTTGATAGTTTATAAGTCAACATGTAATACTATTGAAAACAAAATAGTATTTTAGCCATATAAATTATCATAACATTTTTAGGAGGTAAGATCTTTAAATTGGGCAATATTTATATTTTAGGATAACATAGTAATATGAATTTCAAGGATTTAGGTGGATTACAGGATCATATTAGATTTGTATTGATACACAAAATTTAATCAATTGCAGTATATACATCTGAGAGAACTCAATGTGTAAAACCCTCTGATTATTATACATATTTTCATTTAATGTAAAGGTTGATGCAAAAATAATTGTGGTTTTTGCTGTTACTTTCATTTACAAGACCCACAATTACTTTTGCATCAACCTAATATTATATTGTGCTGATGATTTAATCTATTGTCTAGTATATATTTTCATAACTCCTTGAAACTTCACCTATTCAAAATTTGTCCATTATAAATAATATTTTTGTTGATTATTAAAACTTTAGACAGGAAAGAAAAATGGGAGAAATAGATAAATGTACTTCTACCACTAGATTATGATTATTGTTAACACCGGATATGTTAATTTCCAGTATTATAGTATAGACTATGTTAATAGTTATCTCATTGTGTGATTGTTATGAACTGAAAGTTGTGTTCCCCTTCCAATTCATATGTTGAATTCCTAACATTCAATGTGATGATTTAGAAGGTAGGACCCTTGGGAAGTAATTAAGTCATGAGAGTTGAGCCTGCTTGAATGGGTTTAGTGCCCTTATCAGAGACCCCCCAGAGAGCTGCCTAGCCCCCTCTTCTGCTATGTGAGAACAGTCTGTGAAAGGAAATGGGCCCTCATCATACATAAATCTGCCAGCACTTTGTAGCTTCCTGAACGTGAGAAATAAGTATTTGTTGTTTAAGCTACACAGTTTGTGGTATTTTTGTTATAGCAGCCTTAATGAGCTAAGATAGTGATCAAACAGGTTATTTAACTTTGAGTTTTTTTTAATAATAAGCAGTTGTTTTTGTTTTAACAAACATTAATCAGGTGTAGTAGTTCTCCAACTTTTTTGGTTTACTAATTGTAATTTATATGGATTGTCTGCTCATGTTTTTAGTCCTTTTATTTATGGGGATTATAGTCAAACAAGCAGTTTGAATTGGTTATGTTATTCCGATAAAGATTCCAAACTTTCATTATCTTGATTAATTGTTAAAACATAGAATCATATTTGTGTGCAGCATGGAATAGCTGCACTTATCTTGCCAAAGAATATAGCTACTAGTTCTTTTACCAACACTTCATCAGTTACAGTATATTTATTAAAGTCATCCTGAATTCCTTGGCAGGAAAGGAGGCCAGTGATTATTGGTGGACTCTGCATGGTTATGTTAATGGCTATGCCTTCTAGAAGCCCCAGTCCCATTGAGCCATCTCTCTAATGTTGCAGCTCTCAATTAGGCTCCAACAATTATATTCCCTTTTCTTGTTCATCAGGCCCAAAGATGTTAATACTTTTCTATTTGCTAAGGCTTGAGTGTTTGTTCAGCATCCCTGAGGCTTCCCTTAACTCAGCTCATTCTTGTTAATTAAAATGTGTTTTTAACATTCATGCCTCAGTGTCCTACTGGAACTATAATGAATAAGATCTTATGGACTTTTTCTTTTCTTATTTATTAACATGAGTCGACTTTAGCAAAATAATAATCTTTTCCAATTGTATTTGCTAGCTACATCCACACTGCTATGTCCCACCCCTCACATTTTATTTGCCTTTAGGTTTCAGTAAAATGATTTTTATAAAACAGCCTTTTGCTTCCTGAAATACCATTTTATCACTAGAACACAGAAGATACATGTCTGAGTGACAAAATATGCATGTTAAAAGAGGACAGAACCAGGGTCCAGGAGTCCTGTGGTTAATTACAGATCTGTTTCAGGTTGGTTTTTGGAGCAGCAAAAAGTCATTCAAATTTTCTGCACTTCAATTTCCTAAGCTATCAAATGAGGATACTTCTTTAGTTCTGATATTGGCAAATTGTTTTCTGGATCCAAGAATAAATATTTGCTGACAGATGAGGCTCTACCCCTTCTTTGAAATCATTGTTCTATTTTTATTTGTTTACATTGCTTTTGTGTGAATTGTCTTCTTTTGAGTAATGGATTATTGTACGAAAGTATATAGTGTTTGAAAAACACCTGAATTGTATGACAAGGTCCTTTGAGTTCTTAGGCAATTTGATTTATATGTTGAAGCCCAATATGTTGAAGTTTGTATATTGAAGCTCAGTCAGCCCATCATCAATATTTAGGATCTTCTTTAAGTTAGCAAATATAAAATCTTCAGTGTAAACATTTATTTATTATTTTTTCAAATGATTTCTTTTAGTTATAGCAGTGTGTGGTTTCAAACACTTTAGTTGTGCTCATTTCTTCTGTTATATAAACAGAAATAGGGTCCTAAAATAGTAAGTTATGATCTTTGCATCCACATATGAACTGAAATCCCTTATTTGATACAACTGCAATATAAAACTTCATTTTTCCTCTATAAATTGTGATGAAATAAAAGAGTAGGTACATTAGTGAAAGAAAATTAACCGAGGCCTCACTTTTAGGACAAGAAGTAGTCTTTACAGTTGAAGACCAAACTGTTGTCCTGGCTTAAATTCTTTATGACTTTACAAAAAAGATACTGATCTCACTCAACTGAAATTTGGCAAAAGTCACTAAACTACCATTAATAAACTAAATTGTGATGAGTGTTTCTAGTTTTTATTAGGTGCTGTAAATTCTACCAAGTGTTATAGAGGCATTATTTATTTTTGAAAGATTATACTCTTTTCTTAAAGCCATATATTAAAGCCAAATATACAGTTTTCAACTGGACTCAAAAACTGGCCCCACTAGGAAAGTACATTGGAGAGTCACCATCTGCTTATCTATATGTTTAATATTAAATCAGTTTGTAGCATTGCTCTATTATAGTAAAAATAAAAAAAACTATAAGAGTAAAAATATGACAACTATTAGAGTTACAGTTTCAGAGTAAGTTCTCATTAAATGGCAGCAATTATTATTATCATTGTTATTTTTATTAGTAGTAATAGTATTGTCATTATTCCCTTAACCATTATATGTTTTTGAATCTGGAGAGACAAAGGAATGAGAGAATTTAACAAAAATATATATGGTATTATAATTTGTAGTTCTCTGAAGTTGTGGTTCCTAAGCAATCAGGCACAAAGCAGAAAATGTAGGCAAGAGGATTTGAATGAATCTACGTCTTTTTTCTCCACAATTCTTTTTAAAAATGACAATTTACATCTAGCCTGCCAGTGACTAATAATCCTGTTGTTTCTGCACAGCTAGTAATGTGTTCCATTGTGGAAACCTTCTTAGAAATATTTCTTAAGCTATAGTTAATATTACATTCTAATTATGTGACTGAACTTTCAGATAAGTTGAATGGATTAATTAAAACTAAATAATGCATAACTCCAAACTTTGTGATTATGAGAAGCTTTCTTAGGCAAAATCCAATGTTCTAATTCCATGAATGAACAAGAAAACAGCTACCAAGATATTTTTAGGAACTTCAGCAGAATGATACCAAGAAAAATGCTAAACTGAATCCTTAATCAACATGATCCAATATAAAATGGCAAAACTGATATACCAGTGAATGTTATTTTTTTTCTGGTCAGATAATTATTTGCTAAAGCAAATTTTGTCCAAACTAGAGTGGAAGAAATATTAGGTAGAAAACTAAGTCTAATTATATATTTAACTAATAAATGTAACTGAATAAATGATTTTTTAAAAATCATTACTTTTAGAATGGTAATTTGAGGTGGCTAAATATTAACATGTGAATTTAGAGAATACATATAATATGCACGTATTTATGAAGAAAAATCTATGCTTGGAAAATAAATGGTTAAATTAATTTACAAATTTTATATTATAATAAATTCAACAGTGGGAAGACCTAAATGTATTCAGTTATTTAAACTATTTGATATTTATACTTGCTATGTGAATTGCACATATTCAAATTTAAGGTAAAATAGAGTTAACTTAAAATGTATTTAAAACTTACTAGTTTATAAGCACCTATATTAGAGTGATATAAATTATAACACAGCATATTGTAATTTTCCTTATATGAGTACAATTTTGGCTTATTTGCTTTCATTAGTAGCTTGACAAATTTTTACATTTAAAATTTAACATTTAAAGTCTCCAGAGGAAATATTTATTTATTCTGTAATTTTGGAGAAATATATGTTACTATTCAAATGTCAATTACTAAAGGTAAATTTTATATATATAGGAAATTTAACTTTGTATGTTGCAAGAATAAGTTTTTTAATCTTCGTTTTCTAGAATAATCTGAGATACTTTAGGAAGATGAAGTGAATAAGTTGTTTCTTCTTTACCAGAAATCCAATGGTTGACTCTTAATTATGTCTCTGAGAACTGATGACTGTGTCACATTGAATGTTCTCAAGATCATGATATCAAAAGTGTTTTCATGCATTATGTTTCTCTTCTAGTAAAAAGTTTAGGTAGCACCTGAAGTTCAATGGAAGTTAAATTGAGTATCTCATTCCAAAAATAATGAACCAATGACAATGATAATACATATTGACAGGAAACAATTCCACAAGAATTCCTCTCTTCTACTTCATAAAGTGATTAAATTATTTAAAGTAATGAAAATCTAATTTGCAGAATTTCTGAAAAATCAACTTCTAAACTGTAAGAATAATTTGGTTTACAATATCCTAGATTACAGCATCTTCTACCAATATTTACTGAAAACATTGAATGACACACATATTTGAAAATCGTAGATTTTTTCATGTACTGTACAAATCGTGTCATTGTTTACTTAGTGTTTACTTTTCCCTAGAAAAGTTTCCTGCTGGAAGAAATGAAAAGCATGGCCCCACAACCCTTTCTGTGTCTCACATGGGATAGTCAATATTTTTTCTCACAGAAGGACAAACACCATAAGCAAATCAAATGATTGCCTATGATATTTCTCTCAAATATTTACAGATGAATTAGAAATACTATAATGTATGGCTATCATGAATATTAAATTTTCATGGAAATACAACTTTTGTAGTCCCCTATAAGGTTAGTGTCATTTTTTTAGACAGTAATAGCCAATTTAGTAATCAAATATTTGATTCAAGGCTTTTTTTAGTATTTCATTTTTCCAATCATCTTTCGGTTTTTGAACACATAAATATTGCTTATTCCTAATTTGATTACTCTAATGAGACACTATATATCCTTTAAGCACCCTTTTTTAAAAACAGAAATCATTGACTTTTTGACCCAATGCATATCCATGTTGATTTTGTAAGTGTTCTATGGACGGCCAGGTGCAGTGGCTCACGCCTGTAATTCTAGCACTTTGGGAGGCTGAGGCGGGTGGATCACGAGGTCAGGAGTTCAAGACCAGCCTGGCCAGTATGGGGAAACCCCTGTCTCTACTAAAAATACAAAAATTAGCTGGGTGTGGTGATGCAAGCCTGTAATCCCAGCTACTCAGGAGGCTGAGGGAGGAGAATCTCTTGAACCTAGGAGTCAGAGGTTGCAGTGAGCCGAGATTGGGCCACTGCACTCCAGCCTGAGAGACAGAGCGAGATTCCATCTAAAAAAAAAGGTACTTAGTAACAGTGTTGTTAAAAAAAAAAAAAAAAAAAAAGGAAATATAGTATAACAACAGTGGAAGTGTGAAAGATAAAACACAGATGCGTGTCATTATATAAACTTTAATACTGAAATACAATGATATGAATTTCACAAACCAGATATGAAATGCTGTCTTCTTACTTTGCAGTCATATCTAGTAGCCAGTGGAATTTAATGTCAACTTTATTCAGAGACTTCAACATCCTCCATAGTTGTCACCACTCACCCATGTCATTTAACACAAATGTCACAGAGAAGAAAATGGTAACATATCCTAACATCTCCTGTACATAAAAGGGACCTGTATACGACTTGTAATTAAAATAAAATTATCCACACATATATTCTCAACTTTACTTTCTTCCATTTGCTCTCTGAGTCTTTCTAATAATGATGTTTTTTTCTGCATGTAGAGCTGACGATGTTAAAATTTTTCCTATTAAAGTGACATGACTTTGATTTATACACATCTCCTTTTTCTGATCAACAGACATGTATTTGCATTTGTCTACACAAAGACTGTAGAAAAGTCTTAGCACTCTGAAATTACTTGAATATCTCTATTTGATATTCTTTGATCAGACCAGGACAAATATACGAAGCTTATCTTCAATACCTACCTCTCACTCCTTTGGGATTTCCTTCGACTCAAATATACCACCCTCTGGTACAGACTTTTCTGACCTCATAAGCCCTTGAAATCTACACTAAAGGCACATAGAATAGAATGGATTGGAGTGGAACGGAAATGGAGTAGATGGAATAGAATGGAATAGAATAGAATAGAATAGAATAGAATAGAATAGAATAGAATAGAATAGAATAGAATAGAATAGAATAATAGAATAATTCCAACGGCTTATAATTTCAGATATCTCTCTTCCCAATGAAATGATAGACATGAGGCTATTTTTTAAACATGAGCTGGGACGTAACGAGGTAAAGTATATATTCTATATAATTAATTAGGAATATAACATTACTGAGTATCAAATTAATGAAAGATATGTTGTCATAATATGTAAAGTAGAAAGTTTATGTGTATGACTGGGTTCAGTTAGCAAATGTTAGCTGTAATGTGAAATATTATTCTAATTAGTAACATTCAAGCTTATAAATTATTGCTTACAATGTAATAATGTAATTTACTTTCAATAAGCACCTTAGTGTTTTCTCTTTCTCTCTCTGTGTCTCACTCACTTTCTCTCTCCCTCTGTGCCTTCTTCCCCTCCTTCCTCTCTAATTGACCACTCTCATTGTACTAACATTATGGTGGTATTAGCCCCTGGTGGGAAAGCAGACACAGTGACAAGTAATTACGTTGTATTATCACAAATGCCATGAATGCAAAAAGATTGCTGTGACAAATCCATCCTGAGAAAGGTGGAAAACCATGTTTAATCCAGGTCTGTAGGACTGTAAGAGTGGGTTGTATTTTATTAGAATGATAAAAAAAAAAAAAGAACATGAAAGTTAAACCCAGATACTTGTAGCAGAATCTTGTGTTTGAGAAACTGGAAATTCAGTACAAATAGATCGTCTAAAGCATGAACCATGGCAGTAACAGAAAATGGAATTAGAATGAGTTCTCAGAGACATTTCAGGAACTCCCTTTGTCCTTCAGTGATTGGCAAGTCCATGATCTCCAGTAATTTAATTTTTCAGTTAAAAGTAGAAGAGTGAAGAACAAATAGAGAAGAATGGATAGGGATGATTATCTATTAAAATAGTCATAGCATGAGATAAGGACAACCAGATACTAGTCAGTGGCAGTGGGGAATTTAGAGAATCAGGAAATACTTAATCAAGACTTTGGACTGAAGACGGTGGTTGTTGCTGCTTCATTCTATTAGATCACTGTGTTGATAACTAATAATAAATAGATACATTCAGGAAGTATAGCACACTGAACTATTACTGGCATTTATAATTTGTAAAACAAAATATTTTATAAAATTTAAGTGAATTTTATTTACTTTTATTGCACGTACCTCAAATAAGATGTTGTTTAATTACAGCAACATTTTGAAGCAGGCATTATTACCAGTTTGGTAAATGATCAAATAAAAAGTTCAGCAATTTTAAATTGTTCATCTTCACACCTGAGAATGAAGTTTCAAATCAGCTTAGGTTTTGCTACAGTGTCATTTTTTTTATTCAATAGAACAGTTCTAAATTGCTTAAATATCTGTATGTCTTTCCTATACATTAAGTAAGCGGCAACAGTGTGACAATATTGAAGCAGTGAGGCAACTGAGAGACAAGAGGGATCATTGGTGTAAACGCTGAAGATGTGTTAAAATTAACTTGTTTGGTTTTAAAAGTCAAAACAGGATGATAGAAATAAATTGTATCTATCCTTACCCAAAGATTAGCATACATATAAAATATTTATATTTTTATCATGTATAAAACATATTATCTCCAAACCTTTGCAAGCAGGAAAAAAAGTATATAAGGGTTTAATTTCACTTGTCATGGGATTTAAAGGTAATACTGTGGGGCAAGAAGGCCTTTTTTGTCATTGTCACTTTTTACCACAGGCAACATCTGGAATGCCAGCACTGTGAAGCTCATTAAGTCTCAAGGACAGATATGAATACAAATCGATGACACAGAAAAAAATATGTATATATGTCAGAGGATCTTTATCATAACTTTAATTACAGATCTAAAGAAATATGTTTTGATTTCAGCATGGATCTACTTGTATAATTGCAGCTGGCCAAGGAGCAAATATAAATGAAGCCACAGAAATATGAAAGTTAATGAGTTTCTAGAAGTCATTTATTTATTCATGCCTTCTCATAATTTTTAAAAAATAGGAAGGCCTAGAAATATAAATATCCTGCCCTAGTCAAACTTTTAATGATATCCTAAATTACAGTTTAGGATTTCTGGTGTTCATTAGATGCCTCTTCACAAGGCCAAACAAATAATCTTGTGATAATGTCTTAAAATATTATTTTCATACAACAAAGCAGTGGCTTAGTCCTTTGTGAAGAGAATGAAAGAAGCAAAATTGTACTGGTAACCTGAAGAAGACACATTAACTGATTTCTTTTTAAAGAATGATCACCTTCAAGGAAGGAAAGTTTATTTTAATTTGTCTTCATCTCCATGTATTTTTTCTTGTTATAAGTTTATTTTTTCTATTAAAAAATGGTATCAAAGAATTCAGCCAGGGATTTATTGAAGTGAATGAAAGCGTATTGGCAGGAAACACTATCTTAAAGGCAATTGGCAGATGCATTTTCATAATTGCTTCTATCTACCCTTTAGAGCAGAAGGGATGGAACATTTTTTCTTTTTTTTTTTGTTCTTATTTTTATTATACTTTAAGTTCTGGGATACACGTGCAGAATGTGCAAGTTTGTTACATAGGTATACACGTGCCATAGTGGTTTGCTGTACCCATCAACCCGTCATCTACATTAGGTATTTCTCCTAATGCTCTCCCTCCCCTAGCACCCCACCACCTGACAGGCCCCAGTGTGTGATGTTCAGCTCCCTGTGTCCATGTGTTCTCATTGTTCAACTCCCACTTGTGAGTGAGAACATGTGGTGTTTAGTTTTCTCTTGGGATGGAACATTTTCAATTGCTCTGTATACCACTATCTCAATTAGACAATAAGATTTAATTAGAATACTCGAGCAAAAAGAGAGTTGCTTACGTGGCATCCTAAGACAGGTCAAGATGAAGCAGGTGGACTAAAAACACTGCAGCATGTCAGTGAGAAGCAACACTTCGGTGACCACCCTATCTATAGAAAGTAAGCAAAAGAAGATAAATGCAATGAGAGTTTGAGTGTAGCAGTTTCAATCCTGTTAATTAGGCTGCATTCATGCTTCAGCGAGGCAGCAATTATGCCACTCCATCGTTCTATAGCCCATTGTGCAAATGCTGCCGTGATGTTCCTGGTAGATATAAAGGAGTTCCATCTGAGCCAAATGCTGAGATTTCATTACAATACTGTCTGCTTAATGGTGGGACTCCTAAAGTTTATATTTATTTGCCTTACAAATAAAATATGTTAGTAAAATTATTACTAGTGTATTTTGTTATTGTTGTTTTGAGAAAGGGTCTCACTCCTTCACCCAGGCTGTAGGGCAGTGATTCAGTCATGATACACTGCCACCTCAATCTCTTGGGTTCAAGGGGTCGTCCCATCTCAGCCTCCCAAGTATCTGGGACTACAGGTGCATGCCACCAAGCCAGGGTAATTTTTGTGTTTTTTGTAAAGATGGGTTTTTGTCATGTTACCCAGGCTCGTCCTGAATTCCTGGGTTCAAACAATCCTCCCACTTCGACCTCCCAAAGTGCTGGGATTACAGGCATGAGCCACCACGCCCGGTTTTTAAATATTAACTTTGTAATTTTCATATGGTTTCTGCCAATGAGGGCTTATGTGCCTGGAATCACCTAGTGATCATTTTAAACTTTTTATAAAATTAGAGACACACAATTTTTATATATAGTGCCACTTCTAACTTTGATCTTGATGGTATTTTTTATATTGGTGATGATTAATGTGCATTCATCCACAAGGAATCATAATAGTTTATATCTTACAAAAAGAAAAACAATGTTACAAGTGGGGAAAAAAAAATAAAGCACAGTTAGGCATTGCTTAATGATGATGATATGTCTTGAGAAACCCATCCTTAGGGGATTTTGCAATTTTGTGAACATCACAAGGTATACTTACACAAGCTTAGAAGGTATAGCCTTCTACACACCTAGACAATATGATGTTATAGCCTATTGCTCCCAAGCTACAGACCTATACAGCATGTTACTGTGCTGACTATTGTAGGCAACTATATTCCTATCTATCTATCTATCTATCTATCTATCTATCTATCTATCTATGATACAATAAGGCCGGGCACGGTGGCTCACACCTGTAATTCCAGCACTTTGGGAGGCCGAGGCAGGCGGATCACAAGGTCAGGAGATAGAGACCAGCCTGACCAACATAGTGAAACCCTGTCTTTACTAAAAATACAAAAATTAGCCAGGCATGGCGGCACACACCTGTAATCACAGCTACTCAGGAGGCTGAGGCAGGATAATTGCTTGAACCCGGGAGGTGGAGGTCGCAGTGAGCCCAGATTGTGCCACTGCACTCCAGCCTGGGCGACAGAGCGAGACTGTGTTAAAACAAACAAAACCGAAAAAGAAAAAAGGAAAGGTACAGTAAAAATACAGCATAAAAGATGAAAAAATGGTACCCTGTATAGGGCACTTACCATGAATGAAGCTTGCAGGACTGGAAGTTACTTTGGGTGAATCAGTGAGTGAGTGGCGAGTGAGTGAGAAGGCCTTAGACATTACTATATACTACTATAAACTTTATAAATACTGTACATTTAGGCTACACTAAATTATAAAAAATTTTCTTCAAGAAGACATTAACCTTAGCTTACTGTAACTTTTTACTTTATAAAAGTTTTAATTTACTTAGCTTTTTGATTTTTGTAATAATACTTAGCTTAAAAATTAAACACATTGCACAGCTGCACAAAAAATATTTTATTTATATCTTTATTCCACATTTTTTCTATGTTTTTCTTTACTTTTTAAAATTTTCAGTTAAAAACTAAGATACAAACACATACATCAGCCTAGGCCTAGACAGGGTGAGGATCATCAGCATCACTGTATTCCACTTTCTTTTTTTTTTTTTTTTTGAGACGAAGTCTCGCTCTTGTAGCCCAGGCTGGAGTGCAATGGTGTGATCTTGGCTCACTGCAACCTCCGCCTCCCAGATCCAGGCAATTCTCCTGCTTCAGCCTCCTGAGTGGCTGAGATTACAGGTGCTCCCCACCACTCCTGGCTAAGTTTTTCTTTTTTTTTTTTTTGTATTTTTAGTAGAGACAGGGTTTCACCTTGTTGTCCAGGTTGGTCTCGAACTCCTGTCCTCAGGTGATCTGCCCACCTTGGCCTCCCGTGAGTCATGGGCATGACAGGCATGAGTCACCACACTTGGCCTCCACTTTCACATCTTGTCCCACTGCAAGATCTTCAGGGGCAATAACAGGCATGGAAATGTCATCCTCTGACAATAGTACTTTCTTCTGAAGCACCACCTCAAGGACATGCCTGTAGTTATTTTATGGTCAACTTTTTTTAATAAGTAGAAGGAGTATACTGTAATACGAAGATAGAAGATATAGTAAATATTTAAATATATAAATCAGCAACATAGTCATTTATTATCATTATGTATTGTACATAATTGTATTGCTACAAGTTTATATGACTGGAAGTATCCTAGGTTTTTTTTACATCAGCGTCACCACAAACGTGAGTAATGCATTATATGAGGGCAGCATGATGGTTACACTGTCACTAGGTGATAGGAATTTTTCAGCTCCATTATAATTTTATGGTACCACCATCAGATAACGTGTTGCCTTATTTACTAATATGTCCTGACAGGCTCAGCCTGTATTATGTTACGTAAGTTACATACATGTAACACACATAATATTCTTTTATGTCATCTTTCAACAACTTGATGAACATTTGCCTTTAATGTCCATATGTGTGTATTCACACACACATAGACACACATATATATCTACCTATTCATATTAGCACAAAAAGCATATTATATATGAACTACATTACATTTGGTTTAGTTTTATAAAAAGTACTCTGTATCACTGAGTTATTCTAATATAGATTTAAATAAAAACCAATTTGAATCATGTCATCCTAATGTTTAATTAATGTGATATCAAAGCCCATCCAAGCCTTATTTTTGATGTTCGGTTTGTCATCAATGAGATGATGTTGTCATCAATGAGAATGCAACCACTGTGAAAAGTGTGCTATCAGTCACCTCTGAACACCGGACACTTGCTCAGTTTGACAACATTTTTTCAGAATTATCAAGGCAAGTTTGTCTCTTCCTGCCCTCGAGTAAGCTAACTATTTTTTCAACTCTAAATGCCTACCACTTAACCAAAACAATAGTAGCTAACAGCATAGGATTTATTTATTCTGCTCTTATTTGGACCAAAGGTTTTAAATTCGTCTGGAAAATATACAGTCATCCCTCAATATCTGCAGGAGATTAGTTCCAGGGCTGCTGCAGACACCAAAATCTGTGGGCACTCAAGTCACTTCTATAAAATGGCATAGTGTTCACATATAAGCTACACACATCCTCCTTTATACTTTTTTTTTTTTTTTTCGAGATGGAATCTTGCTCTGTCGCCCAGGCTGTAGTGTGGTGGCGCGATCTCGGCTCACTGCAATCTCCACCTCCTGGGTTCAAGCGATTCTCCTGCCTCAGCCTCCCGAGTAGCTGGGATTACAGGTGCCTGCCACCATGCCCGGCTAATTTTTTGCATTTTCAGTAGAGAAGGGGTTTCACTGTGTTAGCCAGGATGGTCTCGGTTTTCTGACCTCGTGATCTGCCCGCCTTGGCCTCCCAAAGTGCTGGGATTACAGCCGTGAGCCACTGCAACTGGCCACCTTTATACTTTAAATCCTCTCCAGATTACCTGCAACAACTAATGAAATGTAAATGCCATGGAAATAGTTGTTGTATTTTTTATTTGTATTGGCTTTTATTGTTATGTTTTTTGTTTTTATTTTTTCCTGAATATTTTCCAGCTGCGGTTGGTGGATACAGAAAGTCTATTATAAATATATTTTTGCTTTCTTTTTTTCCTTGCCTGCTTTAAACATACAAAATTCATCCACTTTTTGTTCTTAAGGACCCAGAATGAATGAGCAAGGTGCCCTCGTTTGGTGAAGGAAAACAGCCTCTTTTCTTCTGTGATCTCAGGAAACTCTCCTAGGCTAATGAACATTGACAGTAGATGTTTTTTCAGGCTTTAGTCTGGATTGTGTTGATTAAACACTTCTGAAAACTTTACATCAGTTGTTTTTTTTTCCTGTCCTACCATGACTCAGGAACAGGCTCTGAATATCGGATTAGGCAAGAAGGAACTGACCTTTCAGAGTGTTTCTATTTTATAATGTGATTAACATGGTCCCCAGATTCCTGACTCCTGTGGTCATGTAAAAGAATTTTGCTGATATATTAGAATAAAATTGGTGATTATAGATATACCTGGAAATCGACTCCACACTTCTGTAGTCTCCTAAAATGAAAGTGGTATAGAGTTGCATAGATAAAATGAGGTGAATAGGAAATTGCCCACTGTTTTTCTTTTCTGGTCTTAGCCAGAGACATTTTGACATAAAGGAACAGCTATTAGCCTGAGGACTTTTGTGAAAATGAATGAACCTGTTAAAAATGTGCAATAAATTATTATTAAAATTGGCCTGGCGCGGTGGCTCATGCCTGTAATGCCAGCACTTTGGGAGGCCGAGGCAGGTGGTTCGCCTGAGGTCAGGAGTTTGAGACCAGCCTGGCCAACATGGCAAAACCCTGTTTCTACTAAAATATTGGTTTTTGTTATTATGGCAGGAATTAGTTTTAGAGAAATATTACACATGTCCACTTGGTAAGAGCACAATTCAAACAAAGCTAGTATATATTCAATGGCTGAAGTAGAGAATTATTTTGTTTCTCTCACAGATTCTACACATATAGATAATATTTCAAATTCCTTAATTTTATCATTTTTAAAATAATTTGAAGAGGCGTATAGTTGGTTGTTTTGTCTTGGCCTAAAGATTAGTATTTAACTCTATGACTTGACTTAGTGTTATTATTTGTGAGGATAATAAAAAACATTGGTTAAAATGCAAAACAAAATCATTATGAACAATTAAGATAGGTTTATTGTCTTGTTTTATCAAATGACCTTCTTTTACTTTTGGAGTCTTTATTGACTTGGGAAGTAGTGAAACCTGTAAGAGTTCTACATGGAGTTGATAATGTAACTTGGTGGTACCATGTCAGTGTCTTTTCCCTCCGTTTGATAGGCTTCACTTGCTTTATGCTCTTTCTGTTTTCATCTCTATTGTAAGTAACATGTCGTTTCCCTCATGGGTAAAAAATATAACCAGGAGAAATTTAATAACAATTAAATTTGGATGGGATGCCATGTTAGAAATACAAATCTCCAAATCTCAAACAAAGTCGTTATAGTTGGTTTCTTCAGAGAAACAGAACCAATTGGATAGGTAGGTAGGGAGATGGATGGATAGATAGATAGATAGATAGATAGATAGATAGATAGATAGAGATAGACGTATAGATATAGACATAGATACAGATTTATTATTAAGAATTGGCTTATGAATTAGGTGGAAAGTTCATTGTCTACATTTGGCAAGCTGGAGACTCAGGAGAGTTCATGGTGTAGTTGCAATCTGAATCCAAGTCTGAAGGCAGAAGACTGATTTCCAGTTTGAAACAGTAAGACAGAGAGAAATAATTCTTTCTTACTCAGCCTTTTATTCTATCCACGCCTTTAACAGATTAGATGAGGCCCATCCACATAGAAGAGGACAATCTACTCAGTCTACTGATTTAAATGTTAATCTCACCCAGAAACATCCTCACAGACACATTCAGAAGTAATGTTTAACCAAATATCTGAGCAACGCATTTTCCGGTCAAGTTGACACTTTAAAACTGATCATCAGAGCAGCTCTCAAGTGTGAGTTTTAAAGTCACTGGTAGATTACTGTTTTCTGTACAATACAACCTGTAATTGCCTTGCCATCTTGTCAGGCCCTGTGAATTTGCCATTTTTTCAGGCACTTGAGCCCCTGCAAGTTTGTCCACCTCTGATTTGATTAGGCAATCACTGTCATCTGGCAATCTGAGTAAGTAACACTGTACTATGCTCTAAACATAACACAATTTATCCCACCATACATTATCCTCCAGACATCTTTTTCTTGAGCATTTTTTCATAGCACTTATAACATACTCACTTTTAGAGAATGTAAATATTTCATATGCTTTTTCACTAAAATGTAACCTTCCTAAGGGCAGAAATATTTGTCAGTATTGGTCTACTAACATATCTTGCTTTAATAGCAGGTACTTAATAAATAGCTTTAAGTGTTTCATAAGGCCAAATTGGCCTCCAGAAATTGTTGCCAAGATTATGCCCCAATCAAAACTATCACCTATGCACTTTCTTCTCATATTTACCGGATCCTATTCACACATATTTCCAAAATTCCTGATAGGTTCCACTGTTTATCATCCATGTGCGTGCACACATACACACACACACAAACACATACACACATAGCCATCCTCCCTTATCCGTGGTTCCTCTTTTCATGGTTACAGTTAACTGCAGTCAAATGCAGACTAAAAAGATTAAATGGAGAATTCCAGAAATAAAAAAATACACATTTTAAATGGCAGCCTTTCTGAGTAGCATGAAGAAATCTCATGCCATATCACTGTCTTTCCGAGGATATGAATCATCCCGTTGTCTAGCATATTATGCTGTAGACACTACCTACCCTTTAGTCACTTAGTAGCCAACTTGATTACCACATCAAAAAAGAGTATTTACATAGTTTGATGCTATTTGCCATTTCAGGAATTCATTGGGGGTCTTGGAACCTATTCCTTGCAGATAAGGGATACTAGTGTACTTAGTTATGTATCAATTATGTGCCAAACACTTTGGTAGTTTCCAGGGATGTAACATTGTCTTAGGGACAAATTCATTAAAAGCATAGCCTGAGACATCATTTGTTAAGGGAATATCCTTAGGAAAGGAAAAATATGTAAGGGAGTAAAGAAAACATCTGAGGTAAGAGTGTTGAATTGCATGATGTCCCTCAAAAATTCATGTCTACCCAGAACCTCACGATGTGACCTTATGTGGAAATACGGCCTTTGCGGAAGTAATTAGTTAAGATGATGTCACACTAGATTAGGGTGGGCCCTAAAATCAATACTTAGTGTACTTAATAAAAAGGGAAGAAGAGACACAGAGATATGCATAGGAAAGAAGGTCATGATAAGAGAGACAGAGATTAGAGTTATTCAGCTACAAACCAAGGGATACCAATGATTGCTAGAAGCCACCAGAAGCTAGGAAGCTTGGAAGGATGCTTCCCTAAAGCCTTCAAAGGAAGCATGGACCTAGCAACAACTTGATTTCTAAATTTTACCCTGCAGAACTGTGAGAGAACAAATCCCTGCTGCTTTCAGTCACCTGGCCTTTGGTAATTTGTTATGCAAGCTACAGGGATTTAATATAGCAGGGAATGAATCTAAGCAGAGAGATGGTTATGGCTGAAGTGGAGAATTCCAAGATTTGGCATGTAAACAGCATCAATATTCTTATTTATTTATTTATTTTTAGTTATTAATGCCTTTTTGTCCTACCTAAGGTTATAAGAACTTTTTCCTATGTTTTCTTTCAGTAATGTTTTAGTATCAGCTATTATATTTTACTTATGTGTAAGCTACTTTTTAAAAAAATGTTTTGTATAAGGTTTATAATTTATACACACAGACACACACACACATATTTATATATATTCCATTTGGTTAATCAGTTCTTTCAGCATGATATTTTGGAAAACCTATCCTTCTCTCATTGAATTATCTTGGTATCTTTATTAAAAAACAATTGGCCAAATCAACTCTGTACAGTGTCTGCGAAGATACAGATCTTACTTATGAAGAGAAACTTGGTTCTAATTTTAGTGAAGTTTCAGGGTAGTGGTAGAGATAGAAAATTACCTGTTGAGTTAATTTAAAAACAGAGTAAGAGTATCTGACTTTATTCAATAAATATATAAAATAAAATATGCTTTAGAATAGTTTAAGTCCACCTGTCTTCGTTAACTCTTGAAATGAATTTTGTATTAATTATTAAAGCCAGGTAGTATAAATCCTCCAACAACTTTATTTTTCAAAAATACTTTGTTTGCTTTGGCCCTTTGCATTTTCACATAAATTTTATAGTTGTCCATTTCAACTAAAAAAGAAAAGTCTCCTAGGATTTTGATTAAAATTGCTTTGCATTCATAGATGAAATTTACACAATTGAAGTTTTCACAACAGTATTCTTCTAACCTAGAAAGCATATTTCTACTCTAATTTGTGTTCTTTTAAAATTTCCCCAGGGAAATTTTACGGTTTTCAGTGTACAGTTATTACATATACTGTGTAAAATTTATTTGTAGTTATTCATATTTTATGCTATTAAAATTTTATATTTAGAAAATATTTTCATTTTAATTACTAGCTCATGGACATACAATTGTTATTTGTATGGTAATCTTGTATCTTGCAAACTTAAATTTTAAATTTTACTAGATTGTTGCATCAATTACTTAGCCTTTTCTACATACACAATAATGTTTGTAAAAAAAAATGTTTTACTTCTTTTCCAATCTATATGCATGTATGTAGGATCTCCCACATAGTAGTGAATTAAAGTGGTAGTAAGTGTTCAGTCTTTCACGACTAGGAGGATGTTGGCTATATATAGATTTCCCATTATCAGACTTGAGGAATTTCTCTTCTATCTCTAGTTGCTGAAAGTTTTTATCAAGGTGTTGAATTTGTTAAATTACTCTTCATTACAAGAATTTATTATGAGAAAATGAGATTTTAATGAACAATTGAATGCATATTCTAATAAAAAGAGCCCTCATTGCCAAGGCAATCCTAAGCCAGAAGAACAAAGCTGGAGGCATCATGCTACCTTGCTTCAAACTATACTACAAGGCTACAGTAACCAAAACAGCATGGTACTGGTACCAAAACAGAGATATAGATCAATGGAACAGAACAGAGCTCTCAGAAATAATACCACACATCTACTACCATCTGATCTTTGACAAACCTGACAAAAACAAGAAATGGGCAAAGGATTCCCTATTTAATAAATAGTGCTGGGAAAACGGGCTAGCCATATGTAAAAAAGCTGAAACTGGATCCCTTCCTTACATCTTATACAAAAATTAATTCAAGATGGATTAAAGACTTAAATGTTAGACCTAAAACCATAAAAACCCTAGAAGAAAACCTAGGTAATACCATTCAGGACATAGGCATGGGCAAGGACTTTGTGTGTAAAACACCAAAAGCAATGGCAACAAAAGCCAAAATTAACAAATGAGATCTAATTAAACTAAAGAGCTTCTGCATATCAAAAGAAACTACCATCAGAGTGAACAGGCAACCTACAGAATGGGAGAAAATTTTTGCAATCTACTCATCTGACAAAGGGCTCATATCCAGAATCTACTAAGAACTTAAACACATTTACAAGAAAAAAATCAAACAACCCCATCAAAAAGTGGGCAAAGGATATGAACAGACACTTCTCAAAAGAAGACATTTATGCAGCCAACAGACACGTGAAAAAATGCTCATCACCACGGGCCATCAGAGAAATGCAAATCAAAACCACAGTGGGATACCATCTCACACCAGTTAGAATGGTGATCATTAAAAAGTCAGGAAGCAAGTGCTGGAGAGGATGTGGAGAAATAGGAACACTTTTACACTGTTGGTGGGACTGTAAACTAGTTCAACCATTGTGGAAGACAGTGTGGCAATTCCTCAGGGATCTAGAACTAGAACTACCATTTGACCCAGCCATCCCATTACTGGGTATATTCCCAAAGGACTATAAATCATGCTGCTATAAAGACACATGCACACGTATGTTTATTGTGGCACTATTCACAATAGCAAAGACGTGGAACTAACCCAAATGTCCAAGAATAATAGACTGGATTAAGAAAATATGGCACATATACACCATGGAATACTATGCTGCCATAAAAAAGAATGAGTTCATGTCCTTTATAGGGACATGGATAAAACTGGAAACCATCATTCTCAGCAAACTATCGCAAGGACAGAAAACAAAACACCGCATGCTCTCACTCATAGGTGGGAATTGAACAATGAAAACACTTGGACACAGGAAGGGGAACATCACACACCGGGGCCTGTCGTGAGGTGGTGGGGAGGGGGGAGGGACAGCATTAGGAGATATACCTAATGTAAATGATGAGTTAATGGGTGCAGCACACCAACGTGGCACATGGATACATATGTAACAAACCTGCGCATTGTGCACATGCACCCTAGAACTTAAAGTATAATAATAATAATAATAATAAACAATTGAACCAATGAATTCTTTGAATCTAAAATTCTTTACCCAGCCAAGTCTACAAATAAATATTACACAGGCTGCTGAGACAAATTCTGAATAATGAAAGCAACAATGTTGATGATTATGATGATGATGATGTTGATTATTTAATTTTGAAATAATGTAATTTAAGGAAAAGCTTCCCAACCTCAACTAGGGAAGTAGATATAAAAGCAGCTCTAGGAATCTAAATGAGAGTGTCTAAGTAGTGTGCAGTTCTTTTAGGGCATTACAAGTGATATGTATCAATACTAATTATGTTCTCTTTACATGCAACTCCACTGATAATACAAATTCCAGGCTGTTGGAACTGAACAGAATAAACAGACCATTAATTAATTAAATATTCAACACTGTGACCATTTGTTCTTCATCCACTCAGATTTTGCAGCATACAGATTAAAAGGAAATGTATTTTATTAGTGGATGAATTGGAAATAATTTTATGTTAGTTAATAGGTATATAAAAATTCTTTGCTGTGTATAGTTGTAAAGTCTGTAAGCCTGGGAATCACTGTGTAAGTTGTTATACCTTTGTTAACCTTTATATATGTTTAGTATAGTAAACATATATATTAAATATATATATGCTACATATATTTAAAATTATATAAAAGCAGTTGGCAAGGACACTGCCATTTGTTTCAATTGCTGTGGGCATGTGACTGTACAATGGAACAGATAATCTGGTTAAGACTAAAGTGAGACTTTCTCCTAGCTACTACACCAGCTTCTGAGCATACACTGCCATTAGACTTTAATTCTATTAGAAGAGCGGCCCCTTGACCCTTTCTCACAATTTAGATGGATTTTTGACAAGCAGACTGAGATGTATACATATGCCCACACAAGACTCATTGTAGGAAAAGGAGAGCAAACTGAAAAAGGTTGATGGAACACAGGACTGGTTCGTTCCACAACACCTTGTTCTGGCCTAGAACACAAAAAAATACATGAAATCTAAGTTTACATCTGACCATCTCTGTCATTTTAAAAATACACTTGTGAAAGTGGAGGGAGGACAGAATCTATATTAATAGACTGTTCAATACACATTTAAAATAATAGGCATGCATACAGACATACATTTTTATTCTTGACCTAGGACATGCAAATTTAAAAGGGTGGGGCTACTGTTTTATTCCTCTTCGATGTTAATGACCATATGTTTAAAAAGAACTACATGCAACTGAAGCAGAGTAATAAAGGTTCAAGTGAACACCATTATATATTGAATTCCCTACTGAACTGAGGTCTCTAAAAGAGATTAGTAAGTCTTTGTTTAATGGATAAAAATGTGTCAGTAGTGCATGGCCTGGGGTCATAAATTAAAAAGAATATACTAAACCTAAGTGCTTGGAAATACGTCAGAAAAAATACATATGCCTTTGACAATGTGGTTGCAATAAAGTATGAGTAAATTAAATTATTTTAATCCACACTGACTCAGCTAATATACCTAATACTAATGCCCCAAGTCTAGGAGACTACAGTTCAGGCTACTGATATTACCACTTCTGTGACTTGATAGAGTTAAATGCAAATGTGGTGCTTTGAAAGCTTGAATTGTTTTCTCTAACTGATAGAAACACTAAGTAGGACCCTTGCCACCTGCTACTTCCTCCCTGGGGACCTAACAGAGAAGTCAAGTTAACACAGACTATTGTGGAATATAAGACTCTTTCTTCTGGAAGCTAGAAGTTACTTAATGGTTACCACATTGGCTCTGCAAATTCCCTCCCATTCCTGCTGTGATGAGAGAGTACATTTCATTTGCAGTATCTTCAACTTACTTTCCTGGTTTGAAGTACCATTACGAATCTTGTCAAACTGCAAATTTTTGGAATTTTGGCTCCCTGCACCAACTAGTACACCAAATGCAGATGCACATTACATTTTACAAACCCACATAGATATTTAAAAAAGATCTGAATCCACAGTTCAACATTTTCTTCCTTGGCATGAACTCCAGAAAGTATTTCCAACAATTCTCACAATATAAATCAACAAAATCCAGCAATTCTTTCTGGAAATACATCTTGTCTTACTCACTAAGGTTGTTTTCATTCTACCCCACAAGTAATGCTGATACTGATTAGTATCTGATTATAGGGTTGGCACATAGATATGAGTGAATGAGGGGGATTTTTTTCTTATTCTGGCAAAGAAAATTGAAAGGAAGATGTTTTTCTAGGGGCATTAGGTCAGGGATTGGCAAACTTTTTCTGCAAAAGTAAAAATAGTATGTTAGGCAAATTCTTCTATGTTTTCTTTTGCACAATTCATTAAAAAATATACAATTCTTAGCTCAATGGCTACACAAAAAGAGGCTGTGGACCTATCTGGCCATGGACATTAGTTTACTAACTCCTGGTATTCAAACTTTCTATAACCTTGGAGATATGTCCAAATCAATGGTGTAGGTGTCCCCCTTTCCCATTCCAAGGCATACCTTTCACTTTCAAGAATTTGTGAGACTCTAAATTCAGTCAGTGAAGCTCTTCAACACACATAGTCGATCTCCAATTTTTGATTTATCTTGTCCTTACTGCTAAAAGCAATGAGAAAATAATTCAGATCAGGCACAAAAAAGTGATTCATTATGTGCAGTGCCTTGAGGTAAGCATTTTAATTGTTTAAAACTGACACTCTTTCGGCTTATTCAGTGCTACAGTTTGAATTTCTCCTTCAAAATTTGTGTTGAAACTTTATCCCCAATGTGATGGCATTAATAGGACACCTAAGAGGTGATTAGATCATAAGTGCTCAGCCCTCATCAATGGATTGATACAGTTATTGCGGGAGTGAGTTCATTATCTCAAAAGATCAAATTATTACATAATTACAGGATTATCTTTGCTAGAGAATTCCAACATTTTCCTGTGGGCTCTAGAGGGCTACTGGTTATTACTGACTTTTTGCTTCTCCTACTGACCATTCAAATTAATACCTGTAATAAATTGTGTCATTTTTACATGTATTTTTTTTTCTTTGCAAGCATACCTGCATGAATTTTTGCTTAGTGGTCAGGAACTCTTTATTAGGAAAAGATCAATGTTTGCTCACCTAGGGTTCTGCTTAGCACATAAGCACATGAATGTACTAAGCACACAATGTATGTAATGTGTACACATTGCCTCAAAAGTTGACAAATATGGGTTTCTTTAATGTCTTTTGGCATATAAAGCATAATGGCAACCTTTGATTACAGTAAAAATTTAGGTTCCAATTTTGCCTAACCTAAGTTGTCTCAAATTGATGTCATAAGGAAGTTGACTAAATTATTCCACTGAGAGGAGAAATTATTTTTGTGATAATAAGCTAATTTCCAATTTCAGATTACTCTGTTTTACAACATGCCATCTGTGTTATACTACATTTGCCTCAGTATCATTGATAGAGATAGGAGACAACCAAATTCCACCCAGGGCACTGTGCACAGAGGCCTATACATGGCCACGGTGAAAACTTCTGTCCCTTAACACATGTGCAGTAAGGAAATAAATCAATGTGGAGTGGCTCAGACTAAGGGCCCACCTGCAAACTAGAAGAATTGGGTGGAACCACTGGGAATTCTTGCTTGATGCAGCAGGGAGGAACCTGGCCTTCAGCCCATGTGTGGTGGCCTGCTGTTCAATCTGTGGGGTGGGGGCCTGTTGGCAGGAACCCCTTTTTTTGCTGAGAGCTTTCTTTTTTTTGAGACAGAGTCTTGGCTCTGTCACCCAGGCTGGAGTGCAATGGCGCTATCTCACCTCACTGCAACCTCCACCTCCCAGGTTCAAGTGATTCTCCTGCCTCAGCCTCCCGAGTAGCTGGGATTTCAGGCATGTGCCACCATGCCCAAATAATTTTTGTATTTTTAGTAGAGACAGGGTTTCACCATGTTGGCCAGACTGGTCTCAAACTCCCAACCTCAGGTGATCTGCCCACCTTGGCCTCCCAAAGTGCTGGAATTACAGGCATGAGCCACCATGCCCAGCCGAACTTTCTTTTAGTAAATTCTGCTCTCCTCACCTTTCAATGTGTCCACGTGTCTAATCTGTCCCGGTTGTGTTACAAGAACCTGGATTTTAGCTGAACTAAGGAGCATCCTGCATTATCATGAACTATAAAAGTAAGCTGCAAGTAATAAAATACTAAAATATTTTACTTCACAAATGCTCATATTGTCATAAAATGGCAGGTTCTAACTCTGGAATCCATTTCTATTAATATCATTGTGAAAATTTCTTTGTCTTAACACCTAGCATAAGTGTTGGAGTCATCATAATTTTATCTCTCCCTTTTAAAAGCTAGACCGCAGTTTATAAAAGTGACTATTCTGATAGCCTTTTGAATATGCTAATAAAATAGAGCAGCATTTTTTCTTCAAATAGTTAACTTATATGTCAAATAGAAGAGAAGGAAATCAAGTCTCACATACACACAGACACACCCACATAAAACACATTAAAGATGCATAAGTTATTCTCTTGAGTACTGTTTATTTTATTCATTACCTGTACATTTTTTCTTTATAGCAATGATTTCCACAAGGATTGGCCTTGTGCATGCAGCATCTTACTCACTCATAACTCATTACTGTGAGCATGGCACTAAGCCATTCATGAGAGACCTGACCAAGTGACTTGAAAACTCCCCATTAGGCCCTACCTTGTACATCAAGGATCAAATTTCAACATGATGTTTAGAGGAACAAACTTCCCAACTATAGCATCAATATTATACCAAACCTGGCCCTGTAGTTTCTCAGTGGATGAGCTTATTACCTTGCAATTGGGTTGTCTGTGGACTTCATATTCTGCCTTACAAACCAACAGATGTAATAAAAGCAACCCCCTTGGCAATAGTAAAACATATTAAAGTTAAAAAAAAAAAAAGATGTAGAGAAAAGGGAACAATTATACACTGCTCGTAGAAATGTAAAGTTCAACCACTCTGTAATGCAGTTTGGAGGTTTCTCATAGTACTTAAAACTACCACCTGACCCAGCAATCCCATTAGTGGATATGTATCCCCCAAAATATAAATCATTCTTTCTACCAAAACTACACATGCACTCGTATGTTCATTGCAGCACTATTCAAAATAGCGAAGACATAGAATCAACCTAGGTGCCTATCTACGGTGGACTAAAGAAAATGCAGTACATGCACAGCTTGAAACTATGCAGTCATATAAAAAGAATGAAATCATGTCATTTGCAGCAATATGGATGGAGCTGGAAGCCATTATCCTAGACAAATTAACACAGGAACAGAAAACCAAATACCAGATTATCTCACTTGTAAGTGAGGGCCAAATATTGAGTACACGTGGACTCGAGGAGGGGAATGATAGATACTGGGGATTACTTGAAAGTGGAGGGTGGGAGGAAGGTGAGGGTCAAAAAACTACTTATTGGGTGCCATGCTCACTCCTGCGTGATGAAATCATTTTGTGTACTAAACTCCAGTGACATGCAATTTACTCATGTAACAAACCTGCACATGTACACCCTGAACCTAAAATAAAAGTTGGAAAATAAATAAATAAAAATAAGAATACAATCGTTAAAAAAAGGTTTTAGTATCAAAAATCATAATAACATTTTATATTCTCTAGTGTTTTAAAATATTATTTGGTTCTCGCAAACATATGAGGAGAGCAGATTAGATACTACTAGTGATGGTCATACATTTCTTTTGGGGGGCTTTATCTGTATAAGAAGACAACCTTTGTTCACAGTGAAGTTCCACTCCACACCCTCCCACTACCTTCCCCAGAGCTCAGAGGAACTTTGTCCCAGGAATGTTTGAGTTCATTCATTTCCCCTAAAAATAATTTACTACTGCTCTAAAATTACATACAGCTCCCCACTTCCCTCTCTCCGGTGGAAAAAATATTTAAGCCTCTACCATCTGCCCCTTCTTTGAGTATCGTATTTGTGGGATTCCCATGTCTGTATGCATGTTAATAAATCTGTGTGCCTTTTTCTTCTAATAATCTGTCTATTGACAGTCATTTTAGTGAAACTCTGATGAGAGGAGAGGAAGCTTCCCCTCCACCCCTACAGATGCAATACTATTAATAATGTTGTGCAAATTGTTCTAATGTCTCACCATTGGGAGCTCTTTCAGTTTTACCCCCTATCCCTTTGACATGCTCTCTTTCTTTTTATTTTGTGGGCATTTCTCTTCTTTCTGGTACAATTAGATTATCTAGCCTCATCTTATATATACCCTGTCCAAGCCTTAAAATTATAGTCCTAGTTACTTTTATCATGAATGGTATTTAGAAACAAGTTATATTATTTGGGTGTGTTCATTGTTTTTGGGTTATCACTGTTGCTAGACTGACTTAGTAGAAGTGTTGGGGTTCAGGACACTATCCCAAAATATTCTTCTTTGCAAATTGGTTATTAGCTAGTTATTTTGAGAAACTGCAGACACGTGGGTAGTTTGGAAAAGCTGCCGTTTTGTAAAGAAAGTTTGTATCTACAACAGAGACAACTTTTATTACCTGAGAGACTCTTATCTGAATATAATGCAATCTTATTCACCATACATTTCCTCCCCCTACCCTTTTATAGTGCTTGACTCCAATATCACCCCCAAAAGCTTCAAACCCTTCTTTCTTTCTGTAGCTAATGAAGCTTTATATTCCTTACTAATCTGACCATTCTTTGAATCTCATACTGTTGTGGAACTCCTATGTATACATACACAATTAAATATAGCCTCACTCCTTTTAATCTGTGTTATGTCAACTTAATTCATAGCCTAAAGAACCTAGGAGGGCAGAGGGAAGCCATTTTTTCCTTCCAGAAATAGGGATGCCTGTCTATGAAATAAAACATATATACAAACATCTATAATTTGTTCTATATCCATCTGCATGTATGTTGTATATTTAAATATAATGTGTTTGTATATACCCAAATGATATATATGTATATAAATGCATATGTTTATGTACACATTTTGAACATATGGAGTGTAGTTATAATAACCATTTTAATGTCTTTGCAAATTGTAGCATTTGTGGCCATTATGGGATTATTTCCATTGATTGAATATTCTCATTATGTCTTATGTTTTCCTGATTCTTTGCATAATAATAATCTTAGAAGACAATTTGAATTTTACCTTAAGAGGTGCTGGCTATTTTTGCATATAAAGAACTTCTGAGCTTTGTGGGAGGATTTAACTAAGTAATTTTGAAACAGTTGGATGCTTACTGGTATTGTTCTGAATGTTTTTAGGCAGAATAAGTGCAGTCCTCATTCTAGGACTCATTATTCCCTAATACTTAGATAAACCTTGTTAAGCAGTCTACCCAATGTCCCATGAATTATGAGATTTTCTAGCCTGGCTGATAAGAAAGGTACAGCTCTGTTTGAGCACTGGGCACCAGTTCATTCTAATGTTTTTGGACGGTCCTTTGCAAAAATATCCATAAAAAACAATGAGGTAAATAAATATATATATAAATCATGATAATACAATTGCATGGATAAATTATTTCCAAAAAACACAGAGACAGCTCCAGCATAAACAACTTGTCTGCTTCTAGTCGACCTTCTCCTTTGTCTTTAATATAGTCAACTTTAGCATTGCCTTGACACCCTGGATCCCTACTGGCTTGCATCATGCTGGCAATTCTACCCCCTGCATCCAATTCAAGGGGAAAAACACAAACTTTCAATAGACTAATCAAACTCACTTCCATGCTCTCTAGGAAAGCAAATTAAGTTGATTATTTTCATTGCTCAAATGCAAATGCTATAGCACTAGAAATTCATGGCACACAATGCTTAGGTTGCACTCAGAGTAAGAATTGTAGTATATACTCTTGTAGAAAAACCCTCACAGTGTTTAGAAATTTACACATAATTATAGACAATTATATGATTAAATTTTAGTGTGGAGCTATTAAGCAAAAACCAAAAAGTCTTAAGTAACTGTAGACAACTTTTCCAGTTTTAAAATGCCATTGGATATTTAAAAAATGGTTTATGTTATTTCTGATATAATTTCAAAACACACACAGTGGAAGAAGCAATGAAAAAAATACGTACTTTAAAATGGACACATTACCATTTCATTTACAAGTGTCTTTGGTACTCAAGTAAATCATACACATCCAGGTGATACAGGGAAACATTTCAAATTGTACACATCAAATTACCATATGTTACAATTGCACCTTATAGAACCTTTATATTAAAAGTAGAACCCCTTTGAATAAGATTTAGAGATACACACAAATATGATACAACATTTATGGAGAGATAAAAATATAATATCCAAAAGTTGTATTTGTAATCCTCCCAACATGAGATAAAAGAATGGTTAGTGGTTTGAATTACATTCCAATGCAGTACATGAAGAAGTCCTTACAAAGGCAGATGTGTAATCATTGACATGTGAACACAGTTTCTAATAGCTTGCTTGGTATGACATATACTATACTCCAGATTTATATTTACTTTATAAAAGAATAAAATGATATGAGTAAGTTAAATATTTTCTATAATGAAATTTTTTGCCATATTATCATTCATTTTTTCTTAAAACAAATAGCCTTGTGTATATGTATGTGTGAGTGTGTGTGTTTATATATGTATGTGTTACCATCAAAACAGAAAATTACAAATGTAGTTGTAGATCAAATTGGCTTTTATTATTGATTCATGAATCAGGTCAGCCTCCATTATGCAAAATAGCATGAGCCTTCCCTCTGGGCAATGGCAGAAGGGTAAGTATATTTTTGGTGGGGACAGTGAAACAGAACAATAAGGAAAAAACAAACAACAACGACAAAAACCACCTAATTGGTTAACATCAGGTTATTTCAGGTTTCTTTTTTATGAGGGTTAAAGCAGAGGGAGATTCCATGTAAAGCTGACTCAGGTAGATTGGAATCTCCTGTATTCGGGAAAACCTGCTTTGTTTGGGGATCTATTTGCTTTCTTAAAGTTTCAGTTTGATTATGTGGCATTTAGTGTAAGTAATTTCATTTTGGTTTGGTCTGGTATGTTGAACACTAGGGCGGGAGCTTAGTCCAGAACAATGACCTCCCATAATTGTGTTTAACTGTATGTATGTATATATGTACAATAATTACGTTCTGTGTTTTCTAATAGAAACTCTACCACGTGAATAATCATTTAGAATGTGTTTATGTGTACTATGTTTTACACTCTAAAACATCTTAACAGATGATATAACTACTTTTCAAAAAAAGATTGTTTTACATTTTATGTTTAAAAGATACATGTAGGACAATTTCGTTATCTAAAGTCGTTCTTTCATAAAGTTAGGGAGATTCCTTGGAAATTCTTCATGATGCATTTGTAATTATAGCTATGAACAAGGCAATCATGCAATATAAATCTGTAGGTTTATCTGTCAATAGAAAAGGTCATTATTATAATATTTAAACAGTATAAGAGATGTTCTGAGTTTTTTCACATGATCTGAGGTGGTTGTACTCCCAACATGTCAGAGCATGTGAAAGAAAACAGAACGTCTGGTCTCTTCAACTGTTGGAGGTACAACCATCTCAGTGCATGTGTTCTATTTTCAATTCTTTATGTGTTTTTCAAATATAATTAACTGCCTAAATGTAACAGAATAATTGTTCACACTTACTTTAGCCAAGTTGGTAAAAAGGACCTCACTTCAAAAGCTTCCTGGATGTATGAGTAATTTTATAAAATAATTATTTATCTCTTTTCTTTTGAGAGAAATTAGAATAAAATGTCTTTAGTGTTCTATAATCAAAAAGGTGGTAACTACAATGTGGCCTTTTCAGGACTTCATCATTTCTTGTAAAAATGGGAGAATTTTTTCTTTTGTTACTGATTTTCTTCAAAATAACTCAAACTTGTAGATTGTCACAATATTCAAATAAATGTAAACAAATAAACCCATTTTTGTAAAGATACAAGAACAACTTTGATGCTAAAGTTAAGTGAAAATGATAACACAATTTTGAAATATATCATAAATAACTTTTTCTCAAGCATAGAATAACCAAAAATGAATGAGGAGAGAGACACTACAGAGTTATACAAGATCACAATACATAGGAAAAGAAAAAAATAAACAATTCTAGAATGTGAACTAAAGCTTAACACTATATTTAAAAGCACACTATAAACTGAAAAGCACTTTCCTCATCTACTGTTTAATAATATTAACATTTTTGGAAATCTTTCATTATGTACAGTAAGAACACTCTTGATTTCTACGTATTGATGAAGTACACTGGTGTCTTCTATTCTCAATACATCATTCTCCAGCAGATCTGATCCTTCGGAGAAAATAAACTCTTCCGTTCTTTGCAAAATTATTTGAATATTCCTTGTATTAAATAGCAAATTGCAAAAGTACGATGGACTTAAGGTCATTGGAAACTGATCTATACAGATGACCTGCACAAATACTAGATATGCCAAAGAAGCCATAGAATCTGCTGTTTATTTTATTCTTCTTTATATTAAAAATAACCCTAAACCTCTTTTGCTTTCTGTAATTAAAAATCACTTTGCGGGCTGGGCACAGAGGCCCACACCTGTAACCCCAGCACTTTGGGAGGCCAAGGTGGGCAGATCACTTGAGGTCAGGAGTTCGAGACCAGCCTGTCCAACATGGTAAAACCATGTATCTACTAAAAGTACAAAAATTAGCTAGGCGTGGTGGCAGGCACCCATAATCCCAGCTACTCAGGAGACTGAGGCAGGAGAATTACTTGAACCCGGGAGGCGGAGATTTCAGTGAGCTGAGATCGTACCATTGCACTCCAGCCTGGGTGACAAGAATGAAACTCCATCTCAAAAATAAAAAAATAAAAAATCACTTTGTGGAAAGGGTCTACAATTGCTGAAAACAAACAAACTTTTTTTTCATGCAAAATACTTTCAATGATCATTGCCAGACAGTTCAAGGAATTGTGCTGCAGCAAAGCGAATTTCTATCCTTTGAAACAGAATTTTGGTAATCCATCCTTTCAGCTTTTCTGTTTTATTTTTCAGTGACTTTTCTTTGTCATCAGTGACTTCTTCCACAAGAGGTTTGTGAACTGTATTAAGGCTTACAACACTGACAAAGACCACAGTTATCTTTTTGTATTTGTTGTTTTGAGAATGAAACAAAGAGACCAAAACTAACATGAATTAGGAAAATTCAAAGATGTTTTATTCAAAAACAGTTTCGTTCCATTGAATTGAAGTTAGAATCTACAAAATTATGAAAATAAATGTGCTATGAAATTTCAGAAGTGATATCAAAGTTCATTTATTTAAACTCTAACTAGAAGCAATATCTAACAAATATCCTATTGCACATTTTCAAGGATAACCCAATGAGGCAGCATGTCATGAATCCTACATTTTGGCTTTTTATGAATGACTGTATTGTTTTAGAGTAGGATACTGTGTTTATGAAAATAATGCCCTTTCTGAAGGAAATTAAATGTATATTTTATTTAAAAATTCAGTAGGGAACACTTGTTTTTTCAGGATGGCATATCTTATTGTTATATTCTGTCTCAATGGCCACAGTCAGGTTCCCTGCTGCCATTATAAATGAGTATGAAGCCACTTCTCTGGTGGAAATAGCTCTAGGACTGACATTTCATTATAATGCAGGGTGCTAGTGTTCTACCAAACACAACAAAACTAAATGCTTCCCCTCATTCACTTCTCGTATTAAGAATCTCAAAGGGGATAGAAACAAAAATGCAGCTTAGGTTAATGTAGGAAAATTCAATTGGTAATTTTAACATTTTTGCATCTATTGTACACCATCGTTTATGGGCATCTAATGGCCTTTATACCTAATGATCACCAACATTACAGTATTTGTCAAAGATCCAAATTATTGCTGGAAGTTTACATAAGCAAATCTAATTCAAAATATTTTCTTCTTAGATATGATTATATGGTTTACATATCCCTGACTGACAGTATACAGAGTATATACTATGAACAATGAGAGTTAATTTTCTAAGGATTTAAGAAACAAAATATTTCTCACTGATTAGGTTTTAGTCTCTGTAGTCACTTGACCTTACAAACTACTTTTCTAAATTTACTCTTTTTACTTATTATTCATGTACTTCACTAAGCTTGAAAGACTTATTAATGATAGAAAATGACCCAGGCAAGTCTCAATCATTTTAAGGGGTTAGTTTGCCAAGGTTAAGGATGTACCCAGAAAAAGAATACAGAACCACAGGAAAAATCTGTGTTCTGTGCTTTTTTTGAAGAAGGTCTGAGGACCTCAATATTTAAAGGGAAAACAGTGTGTACTGGGGGATAAAGGAAGAAAGACAAAAAAGTGTGGGTAGATAAGAAGCAAGTGGTTGCATTCTTTTGAGTCTTTGGTCAGCATTCACTGAATATACATTTTACATGTGAGGGGAGATAGAGGAATAGTCACTTATGCATTTGTCTTGCACTCAGTGAATCTGCATTTTTACGTAAGATAAACGTAAGGCAGATAAATCTATATGCATTGGGTTGAGGTGAGCAGAGGGATGACTTTTTGTTCTGACCTTTTCCCACACCTATGAAGATGAGCTATCAATTTACACTATCAGAATAAAATTCAACAGAACTGTTTTAGGGTAAAGAACTTGGGGCCCACAAGGAATTTCCTGATGGGCAAATTGTGATGGAGGTGTATAGCTTTCTTATCTTTGTAGCTATCTTATATAGGAGCAAAACAGAAGGAAGGTTTGCATGATGCAATTCCCAGCTTGACTTTTCCTTTTGGCTTAGTGAGTTTGGGGCCCTGGGATTTATTTTCCTTCCGTAGACTCTATCTTCTTGTCTGTTATAGAGGCAAATGTTGCTTTAGTAAGTGTACTATTTCACTTGCAGTAGTGCAATGAGAAGAAAGATACTGTATTTTTTTGTGGCTTCCAGGAATTGAAAGTTTCCTAATAGAAAACCAAAATTATTTTCTTGGTTTGTTGTAGAAGCCACATAATGAGACAGAGTGCTTTTGCTTTCATACTTTATCCAGTAGGGCTCATCATCATTTTTTTCCTGTTAATCAATAATATTTGCAATATAGTAAAAAACATTTATTTATTCCTTGCCCCATTTATTCAATCAATAGTTATTGCTCGCCTTTATGAGTAGGTGCTACATAAAATAATCCATCGAAAACTGTGAGCCTTAAGAGACCTATCATTAATTACTCTTATGTTTTTGTCAATTCAGTTCTAATGATGAATAATAGAAAGCATATTTGAAAAAGATAACTAAGTGATTTCCAATGGTAGATACTTGTCATTTGATAAAGTTCATCAGTTAAAGCATTTCAGCAAACTTACAAGATGTCTTCTCTAAACTTCATAAGTTATTTATTAAAGAAATTTTTTAAACTGTGTAATGAAAATAAGTATTGTTTTGAATAGCCTCTAACTTTGTCTATGTATTTTCAAATAAAAGTGGCCATATGCACAAAATTTTGAAAAAAATTTCTTTAACAAGAAAACATGAGATGGACTTGCCTGATTAAACAGAATTTCCCCAGAGAGTTGAAAAGAAGTTATAAAATTTGATATTGATAAAGCAATCATTTTGGAAGATTACAAGTAAATCCATAGGTTATTTGCACACCCATATTTAGTTTCATGCCATTATATTCAACTTGACTTAGTGTCTGATTTACTTAATTTCATACTCTGCATGTCCATAAAGGAAGTAACACAAGATCAAATTTGCCTCTGTTGAATAGCTTTTGGTGAAAAGATTCCAAATATTAATCTATTGTCTTGGATAGATTAAACTCGTTAAAAATATGGAGAATTAAGGCTTTATTTCTTGGCTAAATATACATGAATACATTTAACACCAGATATAAAAGAGTAGTTGAAAAATTTTGCCCTCTTCTCACTGTGTAACTTACAATGTAGAGAGAGCATATTTTCTATGCTGTGGCAAATCGTCATACTGCTTTTTAACGTTAGATCAACTTCCAATATTTTGTTGTCATAAAATATCTTTGAGAATTCCTTCAATGTAAAATTTTGACTGGCATCACTTCCTCTGAAACATCATCTTTTTATTATTTTTTTTTAACAATTACTTCCCTAGGCCAGGTGCAGTGGCTCACCTCTGTAATCCCAGCACTTCTGGAGGCTGAGGTGGGTGGATCACTTGAGGCTTGGAGTTCAAGAAGAGCCTGGCCAACATGTTAAAACCCTGTCTCTGCTAAACTAGAAAAAAAAAAAAAAAATTAGCTGAGCATGGTGGAATGCACCTACAGTCCCAGCTACTCAGGAGGCTGAGGCAGGAGAATTACTTGAACCTGGGAGGCAGAGGCTGCAGTAAGCCAAGAGTGTGCCACATCACTCCAGCCTGGGTAGCAGAGTGAGACTCTGTCTCAAAAAAAAAAATAAGTAAAGAAGTAAATAACAATTACTTTTCTCATTTTGGGAAATGGGAAGGAGGAGTAGGCAAAGGAAAATTTGCACTTCCAGGGTTATCACTTTTATTTTACTTTGCAGAACTCTTATCTTTGTTGGCCAATTCCCTCTTCTAATTATGCATTTTTGTGAAATGTCACTTGGATGTATCAGTGGGAGACGTGAAGGCAACACAACTACATGCTTGCTGTTTGAATGAACTGAATAAAAGATGCTCAGTGGCCTGTCACCATCAGACTATGAAGTGTCTGATCATCAGTGGTCATGAGGAATAGGTTATTTATGGAGTGACTTGTGGACAGAAGAGCTAGCAGTGAAGTTTTTACTTTATACAATTAATTACAGTTAATACACCTTGTGATATGGTTTGACGCAACTCCACCCAAATCTTATCTGGAGTTGTAACAACCCCCAGGTGTCAAGGGTGGGACCAGGTGAAGATAATTGAATCAGGCGAAGATAATTGAATCAGGCCAAGGTAATTGAATCAGGTGAAGATAATTGAATCAGGCGAAGATAATTGAATCAGGTGAAGATAATTGAATCAGGTGAAGATAATTGAATCACCGGAGTCGTTTCCCGGATATTGCTCTCAGGATAATGAGTGAGTTCTCACGAGATCTGATGGTTTTATAAGAGAATTGCCCCTTCCTTTGGCCCTCATTCTCTCTCCTGCTGCCCTGTAAAGAGGTTCCTTCTGCCATGATTGTAAGTTTCCTGAGGCCACCCCAGCCACGCAGAACTGTGAGTCAATTAAGCCTCTTTTCTTTATAAATTACCTATACTCAGGCAGTTCTTTATAGCAATATGAAAATGAACTAATACAGTAAATTGGTACCACAGAGAGTGGGGTGCTTCTATAAAGATAACCAAAAATATGGAAGCAACTTTAGAACTGGGTAACAGGCAGAGGTTGGAACAGTTTGGAGGGCTCAGAAGAAGACAGGAAAATGTGGAAAAGTTTGGAACTTCCTAGAGACTTGTTGAATGGCTTTGACCAAAATGCTGTTAGTGACATGGACAATGAAGTCCAGGATGAGGTGGTCTCAGATGGAGATGAGGAACTTGTTGGGAACTGGAGTAAAGGTCATTCTTGCTACGCAAAGAGACTGGTGGTATTTTGCCCCACTCCTAGAGATCTGTGGAACTTTGAACTTGAGAGAAGATTTAGGGTATCTGGTAGAAGAAATTTCTAAGCAGAAAAGCATTCAAGAGGTGACAGAGAATAAGAGTTTGAAAAATTTGCAGGCTGACAATGTAGTAGAAAAGAAAAACCTGTTTTGTGGGAAGAAATTCAAGCTGGCTGGAGAAATTGGCAAAACTAACAAGGAGCCAAATGCTAATTGCTACGACAGTGGGGAAATAGTCTCCAGGGCATGTCAGAGACCTCAGCAGCAGCCCCTTCCATCCCAGACCCTGAGATCTAGAAGAGAAAATTGGTTTTCTGGGCCAACCCCTGGGCCCCATTACTGTGTGCAGCTTTGGGACTTGGTGTCCCGAAACCCAGCCATTCCAGCCATGGCTAAAAGGGGCCAACGTACAGTTCAGGCTGTGGCTTCAGAGGGTGCAAGCCCCAAGCCTTGGCAGCTTCCATGTGTTGTTGGTCCCGTGTGTGTGTAGAAGACAAGAATTGAGGTTTGGGGACCTCTGCCTAGATTTCAGAAGATTTATGGTAAACACCTGGATGTCCAGGCAGGGGTGTGCTGCAGGGGTGGAACCCTCGTGGAGAGCCTCTGCTAAGGTAGTGTGGAAGGGAAATGTGGGGTGACAGCTCCCTCACAGAGTCCCTACTGGAGCACTGCCTAGAGGAGCTATGAGAAGAGGGCACCCGTTCTCCAGACGCGAGAATGGTAGATCCACTGATAGCTTGCACTATGCCCTGGAAGAGCTGCAAACACTCAATGCCAGCCATGAAAGCAGATGGGAAGGGAGCTGTACCCTGCAAAGCCACAAAGGCAGAGCTGCCCAAGGTTGTGGGAGCCTACCTCTTGCATGTGGTAGGCTGGATGTGAGACATTCCGTCAAAGGAGATCATTTTATAAATTTAAGGTTTAATGACTGCCCTATTGGATTTCAGACTGGGATGGGGCCTGTAGCCCCTTTGTTTTGGCCAGTTTATCTCATTTGGAAGTCTGTATTTACCTAATGCCTGTACACCTATTGTATCTAGGAAGAAAGTAACTTGCTTCTGATTTTACAGGTTCATAGGCAGAAGGGACTTGCCTTGTCTCAGATGAAACTTTGGACTTGGGCTTTTGGTTTAAGGCTGGAATGAGTTAAGTCTTTGGGGGACTGTTGTGAAGGCATAATTATTTTTGAAATGTGAGGACATGAGATTTGGGAGGATCCAGGAGTGGAATTATGTGATTGGCTGTGTGCCCACCCAAATTTCATCCTGAGTTGTAATAATACCTATGTGTCAAGGTCAAGGCCAGGTAGAGATAATTGAATCAAGGAGGTCATTTCCCACATACTGTTGTCATGATAGTGAGTGAGTTCTCAGAAAATCTGATGGTTTTATAAGGGGCTTTCCCCTTTACTTGGCACTCATTCTCACTCCTGCTGCCTTGTGAAGAGGTGACTTCCACCATGATTGTAAGTTTCCTGAGGCTTCCCTAGCCATGCAGAACTATGAGTCAATTAAAGCTTTTTTCTTTATAAATTTCCAAGTTTCAGGCAGTTTTCTTATAGCAGTATGAAGAGGGATTCATACACCTTGATGACAAATTTCAACCCTGTTTTGGGGGGACTGATTTTAATGAACTAACAGTAGTAAGTACATTTTGTAAGTATCAGAACCATGCAAAGTGAGGATTGCCTATGTATAATTTCAGACAAAACCAATTTAAAAAACTTAGGATTTTTATGTAACTGTATGCACTGAAGAATTACCCACAGACAATAAAGATGGATATTGTATTTCTCCGTTTAACCAAATGAAGGTTTATGGACAGCAAATATTTTCTCCATGTTTCTAACTATAGCCATGCCAAATGTATTACACTGTGCATTCCAAATATTGCATACATGTAAATAACACTAATCTTCGAGGAAAGCTTATCTTTCTGTATTCTTATTTTTAAAAATAATTGAACTCTGTGCAATTTTTGCTTATTTTTTATAAACTCACACAGGTCCAATGTTTTTTCAGTGTTGCATTATCTAAACAGCACATGCTTTCAATTTTAATATACACTTTATACCCAATCCTTTTCATTTTATATGAATGTATGTATAGCAGAGCTTTATGATTTAGGGTACATCATAGATACTCTTGTGAGTGTCAAAATGGAAATGAAAGAAGGCAATAATTCTGCCACTCTCATACAACTGTATTTTGTTCTTATATCATTGCAAACAATCACTGGGAAATGTAGTTGGTGAAGAAAATGTTTGCTCCTGGTGGGAACAGATTTTTTTATAGGCAGAGTGGCTTTAGTCATGAGTTAAAAGTACTGTCCTGAGAGTTGGTTGATTTCATGTTTTAGCTGGGTTCAATCACACAAAGTGTGAAAAAAGCAGGGAGGTCACCAAACTAATGTCTGGCTAGAAAACATTTGACAGTAATCTAGTGGCATGCTGATATCAAATGAAGAAGCAAACAAGGCAGGCATTAAGGAGCACAAAGAGGTAAGGACAGGAAATGTTAGCTCTCAAGCACACACAAGTTGGCAAACTGGCCCACTAGGGACAAGCAAATTTGACTACAGTTCCCTGCAGCAAAAATCTTGTTTTTGTGTTTACTGTGTATTCTGCATTTTGTGCAAACACTGTCTTTTTTTACCCCTAAAGTATTAATGGATAATGTTTTCACTGCTAATACTTCTAACACTCCAGGAATGTTAGAAATAAAAAATCTCAAAAGGAGAAAGATTTGTGGTAAAGGAAAAGATTACTTTAAGGAAAGAAAAATACTTATTCAATGAGACTTTTTTTTCTCTTTCCCTACCCCTCCTCCCTATTTCTGAAATTATAAATGAAATATGCACTTACTAAAAAGGGTTATGGTAGTAAAAACATAGTGGACTATATATTGAAATTAACAATCTAATCCTTCTCATAGTAACTTTCTTATTTTATGTTATTTCTTTCAGACTTCAATAGATTAGTATATAATGGGATGTTGATTAAGCTTTTCCTGTTACTCTGGGTTTGGGATAGTTGACAAGATTATTAATCAGAAGCCAAAGCTAGGAAAGAAAATAGTTACTGAGTCCCCCACCTTCTAAAGAGAGGCAAAAATAACTTGGACAGGTATTAATTCTGGGTTTACTAAAAGAGGGAAAAAATGTTCCCATTACCAAGTATCGGATCAACCACTGCTTTCCAACATAAATAAAGTGAATGGAAAGTAGGATACATGCAAAAACCTAGGAATCGGGGGTCCTTTTCCTCCTAGATAAAACTGATGTGGCTCTTCAGACCCATAAAAAAGAGGAAAGTGCTTTTCCTCCTTTGTGGTTCAGCGGAGGAGAACCTGGCTCTAAGAGAGCCGCTATGAAAGATGAATATTATTAAGAAGTTGAAGCTAATGTTTTGTTGCCTGGTTGGATTTCTATAATGGACTCCATAGTCCGAGAGACTAGAATTCTTGGGATATCTTGATGTGTAAATCTTGGATTTCAGCAAAGATATTAAACAGAAAGACTGATGCCTAGGCCTTCCCAAGATATGCAGTTTAAAGAAATAACTCACATGTCCCGGCTTGGGCTTTGGAAACTTGGGTGAGTCACCCCCACCTCCCAAGCCTGGCCTCTCTCCCCAGCAGGGACACTTTCCTTACTTCACTGGAGCTCCAACATCCAAGGGTAGCACTGAGATGTCCTCTCTCAAGGGCATTGTTCTGAGACCACTTGGGTTAACTGGTTGGCCACCGTTCTGTGTGGAAATTTTTATCACTCGGGCTGTTCTCTCACATTATCTCTGGGCTACCAGGAATCTGCAACCAAATTTATACTACCTTCAGCATACATGAAATATTTCCTTCTATGTACTTTTGTCTATATTTGCTATTGATAAAATTTTTTAAATACAACAATCTGATACATGAATGCTGGGGTCTCTTAGGGTTTCAATTTGCACTTCTTAATTAAGAAATAGCTTTCATACATGTGTTGGATATTTGTATTTCTTTTGTATGAAATATTAGTTCATGGCTGGGCATGGTGGCTCATGCCTGTAAACCCAGAATTTTGGGAGGGCAAGGCAGGTTGATCGCTTAAGTTCAGGAGTTTGAGACAAGCCTGGGCAACATGATGAAACCTCACCTCTAACAAAAATACAAAAAAAAGAAAAAAAAAGAAAAAAAAATAGCCAGGTGTGATGGCACTCACCTGTGCTTCCACCTACTCAGGAGGCTGAGGTCTGAGGATTGCTTGGGCCGAGCAGGCAAATGTTGCAGTGTGGTGAGATTGCGCTACTGCACTCCAGCCTGGGTGACAGAGCAAGACCCCTTCTAAAACAAAACAAAAAAAAAACAAAGAATAAATATAAGTTCATGTGTTTTTTGTTTGGTAGAAATCTTTTTATATTATGTTGATTGCTAACTATTATAAATCTTTTTATTAAGTTAGCCTCTATCTGTCAGGTGCGATATACTTTTAAACTGTTTACTTTCTTTTTTTATAACCAAAGAAATATTTAATTATATGCAGACAAATGTATGTAAATAATGTACATTTCTAATTTTGTGGCATATTAGAAATGCCCTCTCAGACCACACCTATGTATGCCTAAATTTGAGTAAAATGTGAGTATAATCTAGCACTATGGTAAAAGTAGTGATCAAACTGTCATCACTATTATTATTATTTCCACATATCTAATAACTTTTCCCATTAGTTTTATAATGGTAAAACTAACTTCTACTGGTTTCCATTTCATATCTCTTATAATAAATTATCTCATGTTTGTATTCAGATATTTTTATTGACTCATCTTTTCTTCAGTTAGTACTATAAATGTTTCAATTACTATATTCTATGTTTTATTGTCTAGCAAAAGTATACCCCTTGTCAATCTCCCTTTCCCCAAATTCTCATAGGTACTTGCATTTATTTCTCACTCTCCTGTTTTACCAGATAATTTTTAGAATCATCTTGTTAACTGCTACCTTCCTCAAAACATGTCATGGTTTATTTTTATTGCCTTGATTTATAAAATAACTCAAAGGGAATTTACAATTTTATGACACTGAGTTATCATTTTTTTAGGACAGGCAATAACTAATCATTTATTAAGGTCACTTAAATTTTCATCTGTTATATTGCTTTTATATCTGTCCATTATGTTTCTTAAGATAATGTATAAAAATTTTCAGACACTATAGAGAAAGGTTGGCAATAGATAGTCATATGTATACTCAGTGGTTATTTGTTCTCAACAATTACTTAAGTGTGTTTCTGGGAAAGAACCAAGGCATTGGGAGGCTGTGTTCATGTCCTTTAAGAAGTGAAGGGAAACTCAGGTATGCAATAAAAACAAGAGCAAACCTAATGAGAGAAATTTGAAAACTTCAGAAATGAATTCGCAGAAGAATGATTAAATTTACCAATGAAATTTCATTGAAAATTTACCTCCTTTATAATCTAAGGAGTGCAAATGAAGTAAAAAACTTAAAATATATCTACCTTATAGAATTCTTAAAAAATTTCATACTCTCTGATGGCAAGATTTGGAATTGTTTACAATGACAGTTTTGTTTTCAAATAAAAGACACTGAAAACTTGAAGTATCAATTTAAATAAATGATAGTTCACACATTATGTGGCTTGAAATAAGCAAAGCATGGGTTTAATTGTACAGGCTCACAATCCAGACTACGTAGCTTCAAATTCTCACTTTCAAATTTACTATTAGTAGTAGGCTGAGTCTTATCTTGTCTGTGACTCAGTGTCTTCATTTGGGAAAGAGAATAAAATGATAATAATGTTTGATGATCATGTTATCTCCACCTATCTCAGAAAGTGCATTGAAAGAAAAACTCTGGGCAAATTAATCTAGCAGAATTTAACAGAGCAAAGAATGATCGGTGAATCAGGCAACATTCAGAATGAGAAGAGCTTCAGAGAGCTCTGGCCTCCAATGTGGGCAGGCAGCATTCGTGGACAGACAACAGAAATGAGGTCTAAAGGCAGCTTCATTGATTAGAGCCCATCAGCTACCTTATTTGAACATGGTCTGATAAGTTGGCTGCCTGTGACTGATTGAATCTTGACTGCTGTGATTAGCTGAGCCTCAGCTGTTTGTTATAAAAGTATACTCTAGTTAGGTTCTCAGATAGTTGAAATGCTAAGTTAGGTTGCAGTTCATTATTACATAAGGTCTCAAGTAGGAGGCGTCCTCACACCAAATTTAGTTTAACAGATGGCTCATGAAGAATAAATGAGATAACACAAGTCATGGCTAAGAACAGTTTCTGACTCATTCTTAACACTCTGGAAACAGAGGGTGGAGCAAAAATGGCAAAATAGAAAGCTCCACCCATCTTCTCGACGCCCCCGCAGAAGACACCAAGTTAAAACTGTCTACACAGAAAAGAAATACGTAACAAACCTGCACATTGTGCACATGTACCCTAAAACTTAAAGTATAATAATAAATAAAAAAAACCCTCATACAACAAACCCTCATTACATAAGTATACCTATATAACAAACCTTCACATGTACCCCCAAACCTAAACGTTAAAATAAAAGTTAAACACACCCTCATTAGAAGCAAACATCAGGTGAGCACTCATAGCACCTGGTTTTATTTAACACTGTAAACTCCACATCGCTTCAAGAGGCACTGAAAAGATGTAAACTTCACCATTGGGAGCCAAAGTGCTCTGTGCCTCCAAGAGAACTTGAAAGGCAGTCTAGACCATAAAGACTGCAACTATTAGGTGACTCCTAGTTGTGAACTAGGCCCAGAGACAGTGGACTGAGGGGCACGTGACGTACTGAGGCACCAGCTGGGGTGGCTAAGGGAGACTTGGCATCACCTTTACCCTAACCCCAGGCTGCACAGCTTGCAGCTCCAAAAAAAAAAAAAGTCTTTTTCTTTTGCTTGAGGAGAAGAAAAGGAACAATGGGGAGGACTTTGTTTTGCAAAATGAAAGCCAATGTTTCTAAGTAGGAGGACAAAAATTAGTTGTTGTCTACTAAGAGCCTGGGTCTTAGTAACACCTTTTTGCTTGTCTCGCATATCTATGTCTTAATGTCTAATTCTTTTCAGTAAATAATGACCAGAATAATTCATATTATAATAGAACCCAAATTCACATCACTACCATGCTCAACAATTCTTGGACTGCAGAGTAAGGTCAAAATGCATGTTACCTTATACTCACATTATTCTGTGTAGAATAACTCATGTTAGCTTGCAAAAGAAAGACTGAAGGAAGAAAACTAATGCAATGGGTAAAGAATTTCTTGAGAGGTGATAATCAGCACTCAACTAAATCTAGTGGAGTTCGGTCATGATGAAGAAAAGTGAAAAACTATTCAAAACACTTTTGCTCCCTTAAATGGTCAGCCTGAAAAATATTAATAGGCTGACATGCAGTGTACTATAATTGCCTCTCTAAATTTATTGTACTATTAAATATGATTTAGAATTATTTCTCAAGATAGCATTTAAGTATGTTTTCTACTTAAAAAGCACATCTTTATACTATTTCTTTTATTTTCTACACAGTGGTTCTTTTCCATCAAGCTTTTTCATGTAAATTTCTGGCTGCCTATTATTTGTTGTTATAGCTGTTTTCCTCCTTCTTTGCTTCTATGTATTCTTTTGTTGCACGGTACAGGAAAAAGGAATTATAATAACTTTGATTTTAGCCATATTCATTATTTTTATGCTAGTGTCTCACATGCTTTTATATAGTATTACAGTTTACACTGGCAGTTTTTAAATTCTAAAAATATTTTAATAAGTACTTAAAAAGTTTCTACTATTCTACGGAACTTTTTGTTTTTAGATAGAATATTTTTTCCCATGAAGTTATATTTTTAAAGTTTAATTAATTGTTTATTTATTTGTTTTTATTTTTTATTTTATGAGTCAGGGTTTCACTTTGTTGCCAAGCCTGTGCTAGAACTCTTGGGCTCAACTGATCCTCTTGCCTCAGCCTCCCAAGTAACTGAGACTATAGGCATGTACCACCACGCCTGGCAGATTAACTGCTTTAATTTAATCTTTCCATCCTACTGTACAAAATGGTGTAAAATCAAAATTTGGTCAAAGTTTTATAAATAGCTCTGCATTTTTCTTCATATTGAAAGGAAGACAACAAACAGTTTCAGATGATGTTTTTCCTTATAAAAAATTAAAATTCACAAAGTATGTATATATTTAAAATATAAAACAATGGCGTTTAAAAATAAATAATATAATATCATTATGATAAATATGCCTTAAACTCTTTATCAATGGCCTTAAATATATTGTTTCTTTACACCTCAGAAAACTTTGAGAGTTAAGCACTCACTGGTATTTACCACATTTTAAATAAAAGCAACTGAAACTTAGAAATGGCAAGTGATTAATGTAAGGCCATGGCTGATACACGGCAGATTCCAGGCAGTCCAGCTTCAGAGAAAAAAATGTATAATTGTCATAACTGTTGCATTCCTTAATAAGGAAGAAAAGAAAATCCTTAGAATTGGACATATTCGGAATGAACACTCTTAAGAGATAATAAAAACTAATATTTATTGAGCATGTTAGTACTATAACTGTTTTGTTATATCACATTACATTAATTACATCATTTGATCTTCATTCCTCATAACAGAGGTTACTTTCATCCCTGTTTTCAAGATAAAATACCTGTTGTTCATTGAGATTAAGTAATCACCCAAAAGTCATGCAATTTGCAGGGAAGGATTCTAACCCAGGATTGTAACTCAGGAAGTCTGACTACAGGAATCATAGTTGTTAACTAGAAATGCCTCTGAGTTATCATGGTTTGTTGTTCACTGGTCTAGATTTGAATAAACAATATCGAATGTTGAACCCAGGTTTACTTATTTTTGCTTCCTTTTGCATTTTTATCAGCTTTATTCCGGTATTATTGATATGCAAATAAACACATATATTACTGTATACAATTTGGTAAGTTTAGACATGTGCAAACACTTGTGATACTATCATCACAATTGAGGTAATACACATGTCCAGCACTTGTCAGTTTTCATGTGTGTACTTGTGGTAACAATACTTAACATGAGATCTACCCCTTAAAATTTTAAAGTGCTATACTGTGCTGTATCATTAACTATGAGCACCATGTTGTACAGCAGACATCCACAACTTACTTGTCTCATATAACTGAAACTCTATACCCATTGAACAACAACTATGGAAACTTTATCCTTAACAAAGACTCTTCTGTGTAAGAGGTATGAGTTATTTAATACTAGAATTATCAGAGTTGTACTAAATAATAAAAGTAATTCTAAAAGAGAAGCAACAATTATCCAATTTCAAGACTTTATAAATGTTAGATGGACTCGAGATAAAATTTTGTAGCGGGGGATATTACTAAGAAAGCAAAAATGTCTGCATGCAAATGCTAGTTAGTGTCAACATAATCAAAGACATAAATGTAACATATCGTAAATTATATGTTAGGTATATATCAACTATATGTTTACAAGTAAATGTCATTTCATACCTAGAAACTCCAAAGAACGTGATGTCTTAACCATTGATGTCAATGTACATCTGTCTGCACTATCTTTATTTTGCACCATCCTATCAGTTCTACCATTGTAACAGAATTTAATTTTTTTTTCTTTTTTTTTTTTTTTTTGAGACCAGGTCTCACTCTGTTGCCCAGGCCAGAGTGCAATAGTGTGATCATGGCTCACTGCAGCCTCGATCAACTAGGCTCAAGTGATCCTCCCACCTCAGCCTCCCAAGTAGCCAGGACTACAGGCGTACACAACCATTCCCAGCTAATTTTTGTATTTTTTTGTCAGATGGGTTTTTGTCATGTTGCCCAGACTTTTCTCGAACTCCTAGGCTCAAGCAATCCTCCCACCTTGATCTCCCATGGTGCTGGGATTACAGGCGTGAGCAACTGTGCCCAGCCAGAATTTGAATTCTTGTTCTTCGCTTTTGGAGGCTGTGACTTTAAAATGTTATGAACTTATGAGTAGCCAGAGTTTAAAGTTTGTAAATATAAACCGTTTTTAATTTAAGCAATATGTCAGACTCTTCCTAAGTCAACACAATTAAATATTTCTACTTTAAACAAAACTTCTATTGTATTAGTTTTGGTATGAATAATTAAAAATACTCAACTCTATAAAATACTAAGAAAAATTTCCTCTATAATTATTTAAATCTGAATGCTAACACGAAAATTAAAACCTTGGTTCTCCATCATTCTTACATGACTGAACATGTCAATGATATCTGTTCACTTGTGTTAAAAAGTGATTTTATATTACGATTTTTTTATTGTTTAAATTCACTAACGTTAAGATCTCTTTCATATAGGTCTATATTAATCATTAAAAATTGTATAAATGATTAAATTATTAATGTTTCTCAATACTAAAAGAAAGAGTGTCTAAAATTGTCAAATACGTTTATACTCATGTAAATACATAGTATTAACCAAAGCATAAACCCGCTCATCAGGGCAAAACCCTTCTTGTAGAAGTTACGAAATATGTGTTTCAATGAGTTTGTTACTTCTGGTTTTCCTAAAGGAATTGATTGTTCTGTGTGAATGTCTTTAAGTGGGTATGAGAAGATGGTGAAAATATCTAAATATAAAATATATGTTACAAAAAAGTCGTTAAACATATTTGTATTTAGTTATTAACTTTATAATAGTACATGAGTTTCTTTCAGTCATCAACACGTATGTATCAAGTGTTTCCTGAAGTACATTTCTGTGGTCTGGGCATTTTGGAGAGCAGAAAATAGTTAAGAAGGTTATAACTTCTCTTAAGGAATTTTTAGGAAACTTTCTTTTCAGATTTTTACCTAAAATATCCCTAGCTAAGAAACACAATCTTCCATGAAAACATTTCTAATCATGTTGTCATAATGATAATAGATATATTTTAAATAACATTTATCTATTTGAAAAATCTAATAGGTTAAATTTTCAGTCAAAATGGTTTTTATATTCTCTATTAAAAGATGTTTTTAAAATCCTATGTTATTTCTTGAATTGAAACTATAGTAACATAGGTCTGCTCTCTGAAATATTTTTTTGTTTGTTTTTTTTTGTTTTTTTTTTGAGATGGAGTCTTGCCCTGTCGCCCAGGCTGGAGTGCAGTGGCACGATCTCAGCTCACTGCAACCTCTGCCTCCCGGGTTGAAGCAATTCTCCTGCCTCAGCCTCCAGTGTAGCTGGGACTACAGGCGTGCCACCACGCCCAGCTAATTTTTGTATTTTTAGTAGAGACGAGGTTTCCCCATGTTGGCCAGGATGGTCTTGATCTCTTGACCTTGCCATCATCCACCCACTTCAGCCTCCCAAAGTCCTGGGATTTCAGCATGAGCCACCACACCCGGCCTGAAATAAGTTTTATTTGCACAATTACTTTCAAAGATGATTTGGGAAGTACAAATTCTGGATATCAAAATATCTTGTGTCATAATTTATAAGATTACCATATTTTTAATTAAATAAATGTATTCCATTATAGTAAAAATTGTTACCTAAAATCATCTGACTCATGTTTGAGGCCCTACAGTTCTAAAAGTTGTGACCATTCTTCTTACTATGAAAAGGCTGTGAAATTAAGTAAACCCAAACCATTCTACCCCAACAGACATGCTGTAATGGAAAATATTTCAAAAATTTCATCAGTCATTTTTCCTATGCCACGGCCAAAAATTATACCTTTACATATCTTTTGGCATTGCTGTCCTAAGCAAAGCTCTATTATAATGTCTCACATCTGTGGGTATTACTAAAAGCGTTTTGATATTCCACTTCAACATTGTAAATTTGTTGACCGTGAAAATGTAGCAGAGGAACTCTATTTTATCAAGATGAGAACTTCGGGTACTTCTATTCCACTTAGACTAAAATTCAAGAAGCTAGAATTTGACTTTTATCTACTACTTTAACAACCAAAGTTCAACTTTAATAAGAGGACTATTTTTCCTTTAGCTTTCAAATATATCTAGAAATAACATATTTTATAAATTTCCTACCCTGCTTATCACCTGCTGTGATATGTTTCATTTGTGGGTTTGTAGTTGTTTATGAAATGCAAAATTCCTCAAGAGAATTGGAAAGTGCATTATTATATCTAGACTGAGAAATGTTTAAAATAATTGAGAACCATCTTATTCTAGAATTTTAGATTAAAATAGAAATACAACATGCTTTACTTGTACATCTTTATACTCAAAAAGAGAGAATGCCAAACGTGTTTATATTAAACACTAAGTCAATGAAACTATCAGTTCTATGATATAGGGAAAAGAAAAATAAGAAAAAAATGAATGGCAAGATAAAACAAAGATTGAGAAAGAGAAGCATGGGAACCCATGTATATATTGGAAAACATGAACACACATCCAACATATAAAAACACCAAGTGTATGATAAAGTTGTAAGAAATGCTGCTTATTCAAACAATTTCTATTAAAAATCTTTTCTGTTCTGTGTTTAGAATATTTGATTCTCCAAATATTAATATTTGGATCATGGAAAAAAATGAATAATGCCACTGAGTGGGAAAAACATTCACTTAAACATTTGAGGTAAACAAGTAGTAAAACAGGGTTGTTTCTGCTTAGAGTTATTGGTTCTGCATTTTCAGCAAAAATAGGATTAAAGGTACAAGATAGTGTCAGACATGAATCCTGACCATATCCCAAGAATATGTTGGTGTGCCTTCCTTTCCTGTCACACCAGCAGTACAGCCATGGAGAAACACAGAAAATGATCCTAACATAAGCTACAAAAAATGTTTAAAATAAAAGCTGAGCATTACCTCTGGTAATAAGTAGAATCGTTCTATATGCTGGCTAAAGCCAAAGGGAATACGGAGAGGGTTATAATACAGAAATTCATGAAAAGCAATCTCAGAAGATAATACATTACATAATAAGTTACATGAAGACCATAGCCTGTGCTTATAATACCATCTTTATACTGTCTGTGTGTGTATGTCTAGGCATGCATATTAATTTATCACTTTTTTTACTTGTATCATCATTTTTACTTTTATTTCACATTAACATTTTATGTAGATGTCTTTATGAATACATTTTCCTTTTAGTTTACTTTGATATAATACAGAGACATTGTATGAGATGAGAAAAGCACTATCTCTATGTCCTAGAATGTGCTAAATAGAACACATTACATTATATTTCTGTGGGTGGGCAGTGAATGTAAATTCAGTCAAATAGGCATTGTTGTTTGGCAGGTTAAATTTTGAAATTAATGTGAGGAATGGTATGTGGGTATCGGACAATCAAAGAATAAAATATAATGGATATATTTGTCCTGCCTTTTATATATGTGATACACATATATATGCATATATGGTATCTATTCATATACGTATATTCATATATACCATATATGTATAGTCATATATATTCGATTCTATTCCTATTTATATTCTATATGTGTGTATGAATATACACACACACATATAGTCTATTCAGAGTAGCCTAATTTTCCTATGAGGAGAACCAAACTCTTTGCACAATATATATTCTTAGAGGAAAAGTTATTCAAGTTTCTGTTCCGTTGCTGGTTTGGCACACACTTCAGGCCTAAGAAATGCCCTTTTGCTGTTTCTGTGGAAAACACTGAAATAATTGAAAATAGTTAAGAGTTATCCGACTGTGGTCGTTTCTTCTTTAGGGAAGGTTGGTTTGTTTGGTTAGCCAGAACCTTTGGCTTCCTTTGTTCGGGGCTTTTCACTTCACCCTGCTAAACTATGACACCCTAAGCATGAAAATATTTATTTTTTCTGCCTTCATTATTCTGAGAAAATTTCTATTTGGTACAACCAAACAAATTAGAAAATATTTGAGGTTTTCTTTTCTATCAATGCTCATTGGGTTCATACTTATTTCTTAAAATGACAAATCAATAAAAATAATAAGATTCTGAAATGTGAAGAAAAACAGTCTCACTGCACAAACACCATATGCAAAGATCAAGAAAATTAGCTTAAAAGTAGTTTAGATGGCAGGACGCAGTGGCTCACAGCTATAATCCCAGCACTTTTGGAAGCCAAGAAGGGTGGATTGCTTGAGCTCAGGGGTTGGAGACCAGCCTGGGAACATGGCGAGACTCTGTCTCTGCGAAAATACATAAAAATAACCAGGTGTGGTGATGCGTGCCTGTGGTCGTGGGCAGTGGGGTGGGGAGCAGAGGTTGCAGTGAGCCAAGATTGATGTACTGCACTTCAGCCTGGGCAACAGAGTGAGACCCTGTCTCAAAACAGAAAAAAAAAAGCAGCTTAGAGGCTGGGTGCAGTGGCTCATGCCTGTAATTTCAGCACTTTGGGAGGCCAAGGCAGGAGAACCACTTGTGCCCAGGAGCTTGAGACCACCCTGAGCAACATAGCAAAATTCCATCTCTACAAAATGTGAAAATTAGCCTATAGTCCTAGCTACACAGTATGTTAAGGTAGGAGGATCACTTGAGCCTGGGAGTTCACGGCTGCAGTGAGCCATAATCACACCACTGCGCTCCATCCTGAGTGATGGAGTGAGACCCTATCTCAAAAATAAATACATAAAAAATAAAAAAAAGCAGCTTAGAGATGATTAGCGGTACAGATCTCTAGAGCTGTTTCACTGCCACCCAGGACTCCCTGATATGTAAGTCCTAATAAACTCATATACTCAACAACAACAACAAAGTCTCCAATTTCTCCTTACATGAGCAAAAGTAGATGCTTCTATTTTCTGCTTTATGGTTGTTCATCACACCTTTCTACTTTGAAGTTTTCCAATTAAAAGTTTGAGTTGCATGTGATTGAATATGTTTACATTCTTCTAGAAAGTTTAATTGAACGATTTCCTAAAATAAGCTCTGTTTAATTCAAATCTAGTTTTTTATGTTTTTAAAGAAATATTTCTTACAAATAAGTTTGTCATTTTACAAACATTTGAAATGAAATCATTACATGTGAGATGGCATCACTTGGTTGTAAATGGAGATACATGTGGCAGAATCCTTCAAAACCATCAAGCAGTTATTCTTCCTTTCTTAGTTTTCAGAACTCCAGTTTTCTTTCAGCAGCAAAGTGCCTACTCCAGGCCTGTTATTATAATTGAATTCCCTTTTGTCAATCAGTTGATTTAGAGAAGGTGTGTAAACACTTCTGGCTAATGAGATGTTCATGGAGCTTTGTTACTGTACCTCAGCAGAAGAGTTTATTTTCTGATTTAAAGAATGAAGCATGTGAGAAAAAGTAACCTGCATCCTTCCCTTGTTTTCTGCTCTCAGCTGTTATAAAGCAAGTAATAAAATACTCCAGATTTTCCTTTTTTATGATTGTGCACCTTGGCACTGCCAAAACCTAGAGAGCACCATTCTTAGTAGGGTCTTAGTTGTGACTGCTGTGGATATTGATGAGCATGTGTCCCTGGTATTACAGAAGGTAGTAATACATATGCTTGTGGCACATGTATCTGTTGGCCCAAATAAGTGAGATAATAAATGCATTTACTGTATATCATTTTTATTGCATAAATCTTGTGTTTTTAGTTAGAACATCTGTATACAAAACAATCTAAAGAGTATATTAATGGTTAGTTCTTTTGTAATAAACCACTGTAAATGTGAATACACATTAATATCTTAAAATATGAATTGTCATGAACAATGAATATCATCCATGATTAAAGAGGCAATATTGAAATTAAAAGTGGGACACCTATTGTTGCTGGCAATGAATTCCTGAGGGTCTGCAGTAACCTCAATTTTTGCCTCTTCAGAAGAAAAAATTCAACTGAGGGGCAGAAGGCAGAAGAGACCCAAGCAAGTTAGAGCAGAAGTGAAAGTATACTAAAAAGCTTTAGAACAGGAATGAAAGGAAGTGAAGTACACTTGGAATAGGGCCAAGTGGGGGGCTTGAGGGATCAAGTGCATGGTTTGACCTTTTGACTTGGGGCTGTATATGTTGGCATGCTTCTGAGGTCATGTGTTTCTTCTCCCCAATTCTTCCCATGAGGTGGGCTGTCCACAGGTGCAGTGGCCTGCTCGCACTTGGGAGGTGAGCATGCAGTGTGTTCACTAGAGTTGTACACATGTTCACTTAAGGTGTCTTGTTTTACCAGTCAAATGTCCCCAGAAAGTAGTATGCCACTTAAACTCCACCGTTTTGCCTCTTAGTACTCCTGCTGGAGCCCATTCACCCAACTCCTGATATCTTACCAGGACGCTGCTGATCACCAACTTCAGGTGTTGCTGTTTATTGGGAGACTGCCTTGCCCTTGTACTGGTTGTATTTTAGAAAGACATTTAACAACCACCTCACTACCACCTGATGGCCGCCTAACATTCCCAGTGTGTGTATACCTTGCTCATGTCTGACTAGCTACCTACTGTAACACTATTAGAATAGCCCAAACCAGAACACTGACAAAAAATGCAGGCAAGGATGTGGAGCAACAGGAGCTTTCATTTATTGCCGGTGGGAATGCAAAATGGTGCAATCACTTTGGAAGATAGTTTCTTACAAAAGGAAACTAACTCTTAACATAGGAGCCAGTAATCGTGGTCCTTGGAATTTACCCAAAGGAGTTTAAAACTTACATTCACACATAAACCTGCACACAGATGCAGCTTCACTTATAATTGCCAAAACTTGCCAGCAACTAAGATGTCCTTAAGAAGGTGAGTAGGTAAATAACTTATGGTACTTTCAGACAGTAGAATATAATTTAGTGCTAAAAAGAAGTGAAAAATGCCTGCCTTAAAGTCTACATACTGTGTGATCCCAATTATATAATAATCTGGAAAAGACAAAACTATAGAGACAAGAAGATCAATGGTTGCATGGTTTAAGGGAAAAGGGAGAGTAAATAGGCAGGCAACAGATAATTCTTAGTGTAGTAAAATGATTCTGTAGTGTAGTAAAATGGTACCATAATGGTGGATACATGTCATGATATATTTGTCCAAACCCATAGAATGTATAACACCAAGACTGGACACTAATGTAAACTATGGACTCTGTTAATATTGATGTGTCAACATAGGCTCATCAATTGTAATAAAGGTACCACTCTGGTGGGGGATTTGAGAATGATGAAGGCTTTGCATGTGAAGGGGCAGGGCGTATATGAGAAATTTGTACCGTTTCTGCTCACTTTGTTGTGAACTTAAAACTTCTCTAAAAGATAAAATATATTTTAAAAAGTAGACTAACCATAAGATTTAACTACAATATTAAAATTTTTATACTTAATTACTGGATTATATCTAAGTTTATAGGAACTTTAGCCAAATTTCATTATTATTTTAAATTAGTATTAAATAATTTGTCATTATTCTGCTTAATAGGAAATAATGAATTGGTTATTGCTATAGTTGATCTAGAGTAATATAACCATGTTTCTAAGGATGCTATTCTGGTTACAATCTTCACACAAAAGAATATGAGTCTCATGAAAAAGAAATGCAGATTTAAATAAAAATAAAAATGAAAATGAATCCAGAATTTATAAATTACAAGTGAGATATAATAAAAATGTAATGAAAACCTCACTTCCTAATTTAATTAAGTTAAATGTATGTAAATACTTTTGATATTAGTTTAGGAAATATATAATTTTTCAGTTTGATTTAAATTATACACCAATATATTCCTTCATTTAATTTTATTAGGAAGTTTTTGTTTGGGGTAGTTCCAAAAGAAGTTAACATCACAATTTACGGCAGACATGGTTTTGCTTTCAGCTCCAAAGAAATGTTTTATATTAAAGCACTTTTCAGACCCCAAATCACATGGGTGTTAATTATACCGGCTTTCTTATAAAATAATATAAAGCATGGAAGTTACGGAAAGAAAGAAAGAAACCACATACTGTTAAAAAGAAAGCGCTTTTGCCAAGTCTGACTTAATTAAATATGAACCAGTTTGCAGAGCTTAGTAATCAAGGATACAATATATTCAAGATATTTAAGGAGCTAGGTTATTGTTTTACGTGGGTTCTACTTTATACCACCTAGGAAAATTAAATACATGATTGCCTTTATCAGGATACCTTATATTTCTCTCAAAATATTTCATCCCCCTCCTAATGCTGCTATAAATAGGGTCAATGCAAAAGTAATTAATTAATCCACTGTGCAACAAAAGAGAAATGCACTGTGCTTACTTTGACTTCTTTTAGTGTGAGTTGGTTCACAATCAAAGCTATTGGAAACCGTTAACTAGTTTAACACTTAATTGACACATTAATTTCATGGAATGCATGTCTACGTACTGTGGTTCTTGGGTATACAGTAAATGTGTTTATTAAATTTGTGCAGTACATAAGAGAGGTTGCTGAGGAATGTTTGTTAGGTGTGTTTGCATTATGAACACATTTGCACTGTGACTCAAGACTGTCGCACTGCTTACAGATCTGTAATCATGCAGTTGATCATGAGAAGTTTATTTCAGCTAGGATTAGGATGTCTACTCTACAAAATATTTTTGCATTATAACTTCAGAACATAAAGAATATTGACTAGAACTAACACATTTAAATAAGTGTGTTTTGACTTAAAATATTTGGCAATTCAAATATTTTCCTCATATGAAATGTTATCTTACTAACATTGAATTTTTGTTGAATTTCTCCAAAAGATGCAAAAATATTACCAATTTCAGTTTTTCTGTACACCTGAAAATTTTCAACACAATAGCCCTAAAGCTCTAATAGCTTTTTTTGTGATTGGGTAAAAACATATTTTCTTCTTCCAAAAATTGTCAAAATTGTATTTGCATAATATTTTGACTATTGCTTTTTTATGTCAGTCAAATGTATTAGAAATACACTTCTAATATATTTGCTTTTTTAGTTTGACAAAGTTTTGTTTTGCTCTAAATAAGTAATTCAGGTGAGCAAATGTGAATACAGAACACTAGCAAGATGATGTGAAAAGCCGGGAGATAGAAACATTGGAAGGAGTGAGACACCAACTCTGGTTATGTTTACATTTTCTGCTTTCAAAGCAGAAAAAAAAGGCATCCCAGCAGAGTTTGCTAAAATTTCTACTTCTTCTTTCTCTTTTATTATAGGAAGACTCTATAAACCTGCAGGTTTACACTTTTTTTCCCCTTTTCTCACATCTTTTTATCACCAACTCCTCAGAACTGTTAAGTCTGAGTATCATTGTCATGATTAAACAATCCTAGTAAGAATCAGTTGGTTTGCATCAAGTAATAGTGTCTTTTTTTTTTTTTTTTTTTTGAGATAGAGTCTCCCTCTGTCACCAGGCTGGAGTGCAGTTGTGCCATCTCAGCTCAGTGAAATCTCCACCTTCCAGGTTCAAGCGATTCTCCTGCCTCAGCCTCCCGAGTAGCTGGGATTACAGGCCTGTGCCACCACATCCAGCTAATTTTTGTATTTTCAGTAAAGACGGGGTGTCACCATGTTAGCCAGAATTGTCTCTATCTCCTAATCTCATGATCTGCCCATCTCAACCTCCCAAAATGCTGGGATTACAGGTGTGAGCCACCGAGCCTGGCCCAGTATCATTTTTTAAAGTGCCTTTTATTACTAGTAAAAAGAAAAGACTTGGGAGAATTTTCAAAATCTACTTAAGATCTAAAATCATTTGTCAGATATTTGGGTAGATAAATAATAGACGATTGGAGACAAAAATTAAAGTGGATGTGTAGTTAAGAAACTATTGAAATACTACAAATAAAAGTTAATTGACACTGAACCAGTTTGAAAATAGTGGGCATGATGAGAAGTGATTGATATGTTGATACATTTGGAAAGGTAAGCAGAAAAGATTTCCTGAAGGACTCAATGTAGAATGTAACAAAAGGAAAAGAATCAAATGTGTTCCAGTATTTTTGGCTTAAATAACCTAAAAAAAAATGGAATTGTTACTTATCAAGATAGACTATGAGAGAAAAGTTTCTGGGAACAAACCAGTAGTTCAGTTTGTGGCTTGTTAATTTGCAAAGATCTAAGAAACATCTATGTGTTAGATATTTTGAATGGGCCATTGGACAGATGGAGCATTGTTTGAAGTAGAAGTCCAGGATTGAGATGTAAATTTGGATGTCTTCTGACTGCAGACTTACATCACTTAGTGATCACTTAGACAGTGAGAGAATATGGAGAGAGAAGAGGTCCAATAACTGAGTGTGGGTCCAAAGGCAAAATTTAAATGTCTGGAAAATAAGTAAGAATCAGCAAGAAGGTAAACCATGGTTTCTCAGTCTCAGCACTAGTGACATTTGGGGCCTCATAATTCTTTGATATGAGAGACTATCCTATACATTGTAGGATGTTTAACAGCATCATTGACCTTTACCTACTAGATGCCAGAAGCATATCCTGTCCCCAGGTGAGACAAACCTGGAGGTTTCTTCAGATATTGCCAAATATCCCTGGCTGGGCTCAGCTAGAGTGGGAGTGGAGGCAGCAAAATAACTCCCCTGAACTAGACTCCTGGGGAGGAAACTAGGTAAATGTTATGGCTTGGGAGGCTAAGCAAGATTTTAAAAATTGTCATAGAGGAGTGAGTGATCAATTGTGTCAAATAGGTGAAATAACATGCAGACTCAAAATGAATTAACCATATGATGGTCATTAACATCACCATATGTCGACATCTTCCTGGGCTAATGCAATAGCCTCATAGCTAGTGTGCCTGCTTCTACTCTGATTTTTCATAGTCTATTTTTAACACAGAATCTAGAGTGATCCTGTTAATATGCAAGTTTGATACCTTCCTTTTTTATTCAATGTTAACAAAAGGTCTTTTTAAGGTGACAGTGCCCTGTATCATTTGGACCCATACTACCTCTCCGATCTTATCTCTTAACACTGTTTTTCTTCCTTATTTTTGTGAAGCTTTTCCTGTGATATATAAGCAAGATATCACTTCAGGCATTGGAACTTTTTTTCCTATTGCCTGGGACTCTCTTTCTTTAGATGACTATATGATTCACTGCTTCATTTCCTTCCAGTCTTTGATCAAATGTCAGCTTCTGAGACAAGGTTTTCTTATGATCTTATTTAAAATTGCAAACACTTTTCCACCTGGCTAGCTTATTTATTTACTGTTTTATTTATCATTATAACACTTGGCATTTTTAACATATTTTATGTATTTTTAAGGTCTGTGTTCACTAACAATTAGTTTAATATCAGCAATGCCTTTTCATTTGCTTGTTTCACAGCTATTCCTTACAAGTAGGATATGCTGAGTGATATCAGGTACCCAATAAATATCATTGAACAAATTAGTAAACTAATACGCTAAAGAATATTTTCTTCACTTTAAATGCAAACAGTCAGCTTTTAGAAAGTATTATTAGAAACAGAAGCAAGAGTTAGGACAGTTGTCTGGACAAAAGGTAGGGTGAAGTTCTATTAGTGATATCACATCCATTTATTTGAATTGAAGTTATCAAGCAACACTTATTTATATCAAAGTATTTGGGGATGTAATGCAAAAATCCTTAAGTTGTGCACTCACAACTCAGAAGACGGTTGTAATAATTAATTTTATGTGTCCATTTTATTGGCCATGAGGTGCTCAGATTAAATGATTTCCGGGTGTGTCTGTGTGTGTGTTTCAAGATGCAATTACTTTTTGAATCTATAGACAAAATAAAATAGATCGCTCTCCCCAATGTAGATGGACATCATCCAGTCTCTTTAGGGCCTGAATGGAACAAAAACTGGAGGAAGGAGAAACTCACCCCACCTCCTATTTTTTCCTGCTTTGTGGATTAAACTGGAATGTCTCATCTCATATTTTAGGCTATCAGACTGAGAGTTATACCATTGAGTTCTCAGGTTCTCAAGCATTTATACTCGAATTACACCACTGGCTTCCCTGGGTCTCCATCTTGCAGAAAGGAGATTGTAGGACTTCTCAGCCTCCCCAATCGGGCGAGCCAATTCCTCATAGTCTCTCTCTCTCTTTTTCTCTTCACTCTCTTCAAGAAACAACTGGGGCTATTTGTCTGGAGAACCTTAACCACTACAAGAGCATTTTCAGCTTTAGAAAAATTGATTTTCTATGTCACATATAGAAGATAAAATATATATCCGTTAACAAATGTGTGTTTCATCATATTTTTGACATAATTTTATTTTAAATTTTTATGTAATTTTTTAAGTTATAAAATCAGTGTATTCTGTCTTTGTTGTGTTCTGCTATAAAAATATGTTAGATTGGGTAATTTATAAAAAGAAGAAATTTGTTTATCACAATTCTGTAGTCTGGGAGGTTCAAGATCAAGACATCAGCATCTGGTGAGGACAAACTTGCTGTGTTCTCTCATGGTTGCAGACAAAAAGGGCAAAAAGGGAAAGAGTGCTGTGTCCTCACATGGTAGAACATGAGGAGAAAAGGAATCCACTCCTGCTAGCCCTTTTTACAACAGCATCAATCCATTCATGAGAGTGGAGCCCTCACCACCTAAACACCTCCCCAGAGGCCCTACCTCCCAATACGGTTTCATTGGAAATAAAGTTTTTAACAAATGAATTACGGGGAACACATTCAGACCACAGTCTGTACTCATAATAACATGTGAATATTTTCACATCCCTAACTTTTTAAAGCAACATTTAAGCCATGAAAGTGTCAAATAATATGCTGAGTATATCCATGCATTGTTATATTTTAATTCTTACAACTACCTTATGAGATAAGATTTTCTCAGGTTTACATAGTTACTGAATGCCATTCACTGATTCAAACATATCACCATTCCAACACTGTGGCTAACACACTATGTTCCATTTACCCCATTAAAGTTTCTTAGAGGAATGGCTGTCATTGAATTGCTAATAGTATTACTCTTAACATTACCCAGTTTTATCAATTCTAAAACATATTTTTGTACATTTAACATTAATAAAATGGAGAAGCATCATACAATTGATAGTGCTTATAATTGCTGTCAACCAGGGAGCAATTATAATTAAATCATGTCAAATCCCTCCTGTGAAACCTTCATGTAAGGAAGAACTCATTAGCACTGGAGTTCTTAGAAAAGATGATATGAATAGAAGCAGTGTTTCTTTTACAACAGTATTATAATTGTCATTTATTGTGTGCTTACTCTGCAAGCATTTTTGTAATCTATTTGCACGCTTTAATACTTGTAACAATTCTCAGGACAAGAATTTTGATCCATGTTTTGCAGATGTGTATCATTTGTATAAATTTCTCACTGCTTCTTGGTGATGGAGTCCACATTGGAACCCAGGTATTCTGAGATCTCAGTGCTATTAGGTGGAAGAGTTGAAATTTTAACTAATCTGTGTTTTCAATTGTTTTTTTTTTTTATATTATACTTTAGGTTTTAGGGTACATGTGCACAATGTGCAGGTTTGTTACATATGTATCCATGTGCCATGTTGATTTCCTGCACCCATTAACTCGTCATTTAGCGTTAGGTATATCTCCTAATGCTGTCCCTCCCCCCTCCCCCCACCCCACAACAGTCCCCAGTGTGTGATGTTCCCCTTCCTGTGTCCATGAGTTCTCATTGTTCAATTCCCACCTATGAGTGAGAACATGCGGTGTTTGGTTTTTTGTCCTTGCGATAGTTTACTGAGAATGATGTTTTCCAGTTTCATCCATATCCCTAAAAAGGACATGAACTCATCATTTTTTATGGCTGCATAGTATTCCATGGTGTATATGTGCCACATTTTCTTAATCCAGTCTATCGTTGTTGGACATTTGGGTTGGTTCCAAGTCTTTGCTATTGTGAATAGTGCCACAATAAACATACGTGTGCATGTGTCTTTATAGCAGCATGATTTATAGTCCTTTGGGTATATACCCAGTAATGGGATGGCTGGGTCAAATGGTATTTCTAGTTCTAGATCCCTGAGGAATCGCCACACTGACTTCCACAATGGTTGAACTAGTTTACAGTCCCACCAACAGTGTAAAAGTGTTCCTATTTCTCCACATCTTCTCCAGCACCTGTTGTTTCCTGATTTTTTAATGATGACCATTCTAACTGGTGTGAGATGGTATCTCACTGTGGTTTTGATTTGCATTTCTCTGATGGCCAGTGATGATGAGCATTTTTTCATGTGTTTTTTGGCTGCATAAATGTCTTCTTTTGAGAAGTGTCTGTTCATGTCCTTTGCCCACTTTTTGATGGGGTTGTTTGTTTTTTTCTTGTAAATTTGTTTGAGTTCATTGTAGATTCTGGATATTAGCCCTTTGTCAGATGAGTAGGTTGCAAAAATTTTCTCCCATTGTGTAGGTTGCCTGTTCACTCTGATGATAGTTTCTTTTGCTGTGCATAAGCTCTTTAGTTTAATTAGATCCCATTTGTCAATTTTGGCTTTTGTTGCCATTGCTTTTGGTGTTTTAGACGTGAAGTCCTTGCCCATGCCTATGTCCTGAATGGTATTGCCTAGGTTTTCTTGTAGGATTTTAATGGTTTTAGGTCTAACATTTAAGTCTTTAATCCATCTTGAATTAATTTTTGTATAAGGTGTAAGGAAGGGATCCAGTTTCAGCTTTCTACATATGGCTAGCCAGTTTTCCCAGCACCATTTATTAAATAGGGAATCCTTTCCCCATTTCTTGTTTTTGTCAGGTTTGTCAAAGATCAGATAGTTGTAGATATGTGGCATCATTTCTGAGGGCTGTGTTCTGTTCCATTGATCTATGTCTCTGTTGTGGTACCAGTACCATGCTGTTTTGGTTACTGTAGCCTTGTAGTATAGTTTGAAGTCAGGTAGCGTGATGCCTCCAGCTTTGTTCTTTTGGCTCAGGATTGACTTGGCGATGCGGGCTGTGTTTTCAATTGTTATAACATTTGGTCTTTAATCTATGTTTATTGTTCCATTTTCATTTACCAAGTACAGTGCCTGTACATAGCAGGTATTTAATTATATTTTACGGTCAATTATTAATACATTACACAAGGTATAGGTCAAATGCCAACTGTTCCTTATATTATGCTATATCTTTTCCATTTTTGACCCCAGAAAACTTTGTATGTATTGTAAAATTGCATTTAACTATTCTTAGCTTTTTCAATTTTAAGAGATAGAGGTTTACAGAAATGAGAAACATTTTTAATTCACCTTTATATTCCCAAACAATTTTTATAGTACACCAAACATCAGAAATCTCACTGAATTTAGTATTTAAAGCAAATTAATGTATTTTAAGTTTAAATCTTATGGCAGCCCAATACAGAAATAGACTAACTTGGGGTAAATTTAGGTAGATAATTATAATTTCTTGAAATCTTTTTAAAATTTCACCTCACTGTGACTCAATCGTAATAGTTGAATCTTTAAAATAGGCTCCAGCCTTAAAAATTCTGATCCAATACAACTTGTATCTATATTACAATATGAGCTTTAAGGAATTCTGATCCTGTTATATACAGAATTCAGTTCAAGAAATGTCTTCATCTTGAATCCTAGGGTTCTGCAGATTGTTCTCTTTTCCTATATATTTTGTTTTTCTTTATTCATGCATTCTCATGAATGCATTTCTATGTGAATAATTTATGTAATCTATATGCATGAACAAACAAATACATACATATCATATTCCAATAAATAAGAATTTATTCCAAATTTGTGAAAATACATATGGAGGCAATGATAGAATCAACTTGCATATTTTTATAACTTGTCTTACTCTGAAAGTGTTTTTTAAAATAATCTACAGATTTATCAACAAAGAGTAATATGGAAATAGAAAAATATTAATATAATTGAACCTGATCATCTCTATTAACATTTATGTTTTAGGTGCAACGATGTTACTTAGAATTATCTAGATTTTCATCACTCCACTTTGTATGGTCACAGCTTAGAAAAAGTAAACTAGGTCCAGACGCGGTGGCTCACTCTCAGCACTTTGGGAGGCTGAGGCAGGCGGATCACGAGATCAGGAGTTTGAGACCAGCCTTACCAACATGGTGAAACCCCGTCTCTACTAAAAATACAAAAATTAGCCAGGCATGTTGGTGTGCACCTGTAATTCCAGCTATTCAGGAGGAGACTAAGGCAGGAGAATTGCTTGAACCTGGGAGGCGGAGGTTGTAGTGAGCCGAAATCGTGCTATTGCACTCCAGCCTGGGTGACAGAGCAAGACTTGGGGTGGGGGGGAACATAACTAGACATTTTGGGAGAAAATTTCATAATAAAATTAATATGACAGTGCTTAGAATACATCTTAGTTTTATTGTCTTTTAACCTGAAATGTAAGAGTGTAGGCTAAAGCAAATTTAACTATGTCTAAATTTATCAGCATAATGAATTAACAAAGTCTGAAATAGTTCACATGATGCCTTTTTTGAACACCTCTCCAGTGTAGCATCCACACTGGTGTTTTCAATGTAACCGTTTTTATTTCAGCTAACAGTATATGCTATGAGATGGAACTAAATTATGTATTTGCATAAAATTGTATGTATTTCATGTCAGAGTAATCTTTCAAATTTGTCACTTTCCAAAAGACTAATGAATCAGTGGAAATATGTGATTTTGCTCCATTATTCAAACATAATGGGAGCATTGGAATAGGTTAAATACATTCAGGTGAAACATGATTTATAACTTTTGGATAAAACTTACTGATAATACCATCTCAATATTATGCTTCTTCATCTGAGTTATTTATTTTAAAATGTATTCCATATTTCAAAGGGAGGTAGCATATTCTTATTTTAGTGATGGAACATTAATTGTACATTCTTGCACAAAATGTGGTTTCACCAAATGTCTCCTGCAGAATTGCACGTGTAAATTTGTTTTCTCTGTATGAATAGTGATCCTCAAAATGATAGCATACAATCTTATGACTGATAACATTAAAGTGTATAAATAAGTATCAAATCAAAATCTAGGATAACACAGAACCTTTTTTATATGCTTTATAGCCAGAAATATACGTTAAAAGTGATTGGCTTAGCAAAAGTATGTTTAGCAAGGTCCTGGGAGATATGTGCCACTGAACATTTCGCCAAAATGTGTCGATGATGTGAGAGGGATATTTTCTTTGTGAATTGTCTTAACCCTCATATCAATACAGACAGGAGACAGCCAAATCCTGCCCAGGTCATTGTACACAGGGGGCTTGCCTAACCATGCCCATAGTGAAAAATTCTGTCTCTTAACACATGTGCAGTAAGGGAAATAAATCAATGTGGAGTGGCTCAGACTGAGGGCTTGGAAGAATAGAGTGCAGCCAGCAGGAATTCACACCTTAGGCAGGTGGGAGGAGGCTGGCCTCTTCAGCTCTCAGTGTGGTGGCCTGGTATTCAGTCTGTGAGGAGGGAGCCTGTTGGCAGGACCCCCTTTTTATACAGAGACCTTTATTTTAATAAATTCCTCTCTCCTCACCTTTCAATGTGTCTGTGTGCCTCGTTTTCCCTGGTTGTGACACGAAAAGCCAGATTTTAGCTGAACTAAGGAGCAAAAAATCTGCATCGTTTTGGTGGCCTGTACAGGGATATGATGAAAGATGAGTAAAGTGTGGACCAAAAAAATCTTTTTCTCTCTCATTTCTGAGCCTTCATGTCCTCAGACTTCTGAGGGTAGAGAAAGCTGCATCCCCCCATCCCAGGCTGTTGCTCTCAGGGATCTGGTATGTCGGCCTAGATCCAATCCAGTCTTTTCTATGGCATTTTCCTTTTTTTCAGGACTGTAATGGCACCTATCTTTTCATTTGCAATATTGATGGTGTTCTGCCAAAACTGGCAGCTTCCCAATCTCTTCCCTGCCAGCCAGGGCTGAGACTCATGGCCCAAGGGCCCCACATGGCAGGCTGGCCAGCATTCCTTGCCACGTGCCCACAGAGTCTTTCCCCTCGCCTGACCAAGAGGTCCAGCTCAGTTCAACAGCAATTAAAAGCTTCACTCCCTATTGGAGGAACCCACTTGCATAAGAAAAAGAGGTTCAGGGCCGGGCGCGGTGGCTCACGCTTGTAATCCCAGCACTTTGGGAGGCCGAGGCGGGCAGATCACGAGGTCAGGAGATCGAGACCACGGTGAAACCCCGTCTCTACTAAAAATACAAAAAATTAGCCGGGCGAGGTGGCGGGCCCCTGTAGTCCCAGCTACTCTGGAGGCTGAGGCAGGAGAATGGCGTGAACCCGGGAGGCGGAGCTTGCAGTGAGCGGAGATCATGCCACTGCACTCCAGCCTGGGCGACAGAGCGAGACTCCGTCTCAAAAAAAAAAAAAAAAAAAAAAAAAAGAGGTTCAAACCCCAGGAATCTTTCCAGCCCTGCAATTTAAACATTTTTTTTTTTTTTTTTTAACCTTTTTTTCCACCAGGTCAGGAGTTGGTAGATTGGTGCAAAGTAGTTGTGGTTTTTGCCATTACTTAGATGGCAGGGGAGGTGATTGCTTTTGCACCAACTAATAACACAGCCCTGCATGTAGAGAGGGCTCTCTATGGCAGAGGCTGTTTTTCCTTTTAGAAGATGTTTTACTAGGCCAGGACCCCAACAATCACTGTTTATATTCTCTGCAAAGTTTTGAGTATGAAAAAGGATTTGTGAGGTTGGTCTTAGACTTTAGCCAATCTGGTGTACTTTACATGTCTTCCTGTATGGTTCTGTCAAGAAGACAGTTACCTTAGGATGGGATGTGGGCCTGGGACTCCATAAGCCCTCTGTTAAAATTAGCCTGGCGAACTGGTCAGTAGCAAACTTTGCTGTAGGCCTCTAGCTTGTTTTATATCCTTGGGAGAACCATGTGGTAGTGCTTTGTTTTAGCCTCTGCCATTTTGTAGTGGCAGCCGGTGTTCAATCTTGGCCTAGGGAATGAGTCCTTCCTGGTTATATCTGTGTGAACTTTCCCATTTATTGATTCTCTTCCCTCAGAGAAACTGGGAGGGTTCTCTGAGCACCTGGAAGGTTACTTTTGGTAAAATTTGAAAGCCAAACATATTGTCCACTTGGCATCAGCTAAAGTGGGGTAATAAAGGATTTAAAAGTATTTTCTTAAAGAATTATCAGCTTAATTAATAGTGGATATCCAAGTTATAGGTATATTTAAAAGGCTTTTATGTTTATCTCTTCTTGGATCTTGTTTTGCTGGAAAAAGGTTTTTTCCTCAGTTGACTGAATAATTTTTCTCCATTTTGTCTTGGCACTCCTAATGCACACATGAGGGACCCTAAGATAATTTCTGATGGCTTGGGACTCCTTGGGAAAAAAAGAAAAGGCACCATGGATTCCTTTGGGAGAGACCTCTATTTACCTCATGGAGCCCCAGGAATTAGAGGCAGATGGATTCTTCTAAAAATTCATGTTTGTCTTCCAGCTATACTTGTGTATTAGGCCCTAGAAACTGCATACTTTCCTACCCTTACTGTTAAAGGGCTCCACCTGGAAACCAATAATCCAATTAGGAGGTTGGCAAACAAAAAATCTTATCGCAACTGGATCGCCTTCTGTCTGTGTAGTTATATATGTGTTGTGTGTGATGTCTATAAAAAGAGCTCTAATTAATTGGCTTAAAAGGAAAATAAGTGCTTAGCTCAAATATTTTTTAAATGCTGTGGTACCTTTTGGTTCATGTGACTTTAATCTTTGAGAAATAAAAGCAACCTTAAAGATTATTGGTAAAATGCAGATGTCACCAAAAGGTAAATTTTTGCCTGGGGTTAAAGAAGTTTTTTTAAGTAGATAATATAAAGCTAAAAGTTTAAACAAGATATGGAAAGTTCCTTAAGAAATTAATCTTGCAAAAGAAATTCTGTGTGTGAACATTGACTAAATTCAAAAGGCTTATAAAAGGTTTTTGTTTTTTAAAAAAAAATTTGAGTCATCATTTTGGCAAAATAAATAATTTGTGGTAATCTGGAATTCTATTTCATAACATCAAGTCTTTTAAACCTCTAACGTATTTAACAGGCTTCCTCAAATCAAACTTCACTTTCAAAATTGCCTTTCCTGATGCTTGGCTTGCTCTCAAGGGTCTGATATGTCAGCCTCGATCCGATCCAGTCTTTTCTATGGCATTTTCCTTTTCTTCAGGACTGTAATGGCACCTGTCTTTTCATTTGCAATATTGGGGGTGTTCTGCCAAAATTGGCAGCTTCCTACTCTCTTCCCTGCCAGCCAGGGCTGAGACTTATGGCCCAAGGGTCCCACACAGCAGGCTGGCCAGTATTCCTTGCCATGTGCCCACAGTGTCTCCTACAGAGAGCCCCTGGAGGATCCAGAAGAGAGCTAAACTAAATTAAAAGAAATGGAAAAGACTGCCAGGCATGGTGGTTCTTGCATGTAATCATAGCACTTTGGGAGGCTGAGACAGTAGGGTCACTGGAGATCAGGAGTTTGAGACTAACCTGGGCAACATAACAACACCCCATCTCTATGCAAAATAAAAAAAAATTAGTCTGCTGTGGTAAATGCACCTGTAGTCAAGAATTAAGAAAAAAATGGACAAGAGTTCTGAACCGACACTTCACCAAAGAAGATGCAGAGAAGACAAAAATTTTATGTGAAAAGATGCATAATGTTACATGTCATTTAGAGTTGCAAATTAAAACAATAAAAAACATTCACTACATACCTATGAGAATGGCAAAAATCCAGAATACTAACAACACCAAATGCTGGTGAGAATGTCAAAAAACAGGAACTGTCATTTATTGTTGGTAGTAATGAAAAATGGCACAGCCACTTTGGAAGATAGTTTGGCAGTTTCTTACAACACTAAATATACAGTTACTGTAAAATTCAGCAGTCACACTCCTTGATATTTATACCCAATGAGTAGAAAACATATTCTCACAAAAATATGCACATGGATGTTTATCACAGCTTTATTTATAATTGTTAAAACTTGGAAATGACCAATATGTCCTTTAGCAGGTGAACAGATTTTTTAAAGTGTACATTCATACAATGAAATATTATTCAATGATAAAAGAAGCAAAAAGACATAGAGAAACCTTAAATGCTAAGTGAGAACTTATACAGTAGATATTATTCACTACCATCAAACCATAAAAAATAGAGAAATCTTACATACTAAGTAGAAACCTTAATACGACAATCTGAAAAGGTGACATACTATATAATTTCAACTATACGATGTCCTAAAAAAAGATGAAACTATGGAGATGGTAAAAATATTCATGGTTGCCAGAGGTCTGGGAGGTAGGAGGTATTAATATAGGCAGAGCACAAATCACAATTGGAAAGTTGATTTTGATACACTCAAGCAGACTTAACGAATCTTAGTTTTACATGCAGTTATTTATGTGTGTGCATTTAGTTCAATGCAATTATATAATGTATAAGTTTACGACTCTACCACCACAATTAAGATACGAAGGACTTCTGTTATCACAAAGATCCCTAGTGCTGCCCTCTCATAATTACATCCACTCCCCCTGCAAAATTCCTAACTCATAATCTTCTCCATGCTGAAAATTTTGTGTCACTTTAAGAATAATATATGAATGGAATCAAACTATGTTGCTTTTGGAGGTTCATGTTTTTCACTCAGCATAATTTTCTAGAGATTCAATCATGTTTTTTACACATATCAAGAGTTTTTTTTTAAATTTCCATATAGTATTCCATTGCACATTTTTTAACAACTCGCCATTTATTTCTTTTCAAATTCAACTTTTATTTTAGATACAGGTGGTGCATGTGTAGATTTGTTACATAGGTATGTTGCATTATGCAAAGTTTTGTTGTACAACTGGTGTCATCACCCAGATAGTGAGCATAATAAACAATAGGTAGTTTTTCAACGTTGCCCCCTTCCCTCCCTTCCCCCTCTGGTAGTCCCCAGCGTTTTATCCTTCCCATCTTTATGTCCTTGTGTTCCCAAAATTTAGTTCGCTCTTATAAGTGATCATGTGAATTTGGTTCATGTAGTGAGTACAATTTATTGATTTGTGTATGTTGAGCCAAATTTGCATTCCAGGAATAAAGTTTACTTGATCATGGGGAATTAACTTTTTGATATGCTGCTGGATTAGATTTCCTAGTATTTTGCTGAGGATTTTGCCTCTGTGTTCATCAAGAGTATTGACCTGTAGTTTACTTTTATATTCTTTAATATAAAATTTTTATATTTAATTTTTGTAGGTACATAATAAATATACATATTACGGAGTGCATGAGATATTCTGATACAGGCATAAAGTACATAATAACCACATCAGTGTAAATGGGGTATCCATCACCTCAAGTATTTATCCTTTCTTTGTGTTTCAAGGAATCTAATTATACGTTTAGATTTTTAAAATGTATAATACATTCTGTTGTAACCATCCCCACTTTCCTCACCCCCACTACCCTTACCAGCCCCTGGTAATAATCACTCTACTCTCTATGTCCATGAGTTCAATTGTTTTAATTTTTAGATTCTACAAATACATGAGAACTTGCAAAGTTTGTCTTCCTGTGCCAGGCTTATTTCACTTAACATAATGATCTCCAGTTCAATTCATGTTGTTGAAACTGACATGATCTCATTATTTTTGTGGCTTAATAATACTCCATTGTGGATATGTACCACTTTTTTTTTTTTTTTTTTTTTTTTTTTGGAGAGAGTCTTGCTCTGTTGCCCAGGCTGGAGTGCAGTGGTGCAATCTCAGCCCTCTGCAACCTCCACCTCCCGGTTTCAATCAATTATTCTGCCTCAGCCTCTGGAGTGGCTGAGATTATAGGTGCATGCCACCACACCCAGCTAATTTTTGTATTTTTAGTAGAGACAGGGTTTTGCCACGTTGACCAGGCTGGTTTTGAATTCCCGACCTCAGGTGATCTACCTGCCTCGGCTTCCCGAAGTGCTAAGATTATAGGCTTGAGACACTGAACCCAGCCAATGTACCACATTTGCTTTATCCATTCATCTGTTGATGGACACTTAGGTTGCTTCCAAACCGTGGCTATTGTGAATTGTACTACAACAAACAAACATGGGAATATAGATATCTCTTCAATATCTTGATTTTCTTTCTTTTCAGTATATGTCTAGCAATGGGATTACTGAATCACATGATAGTTCTATTTTTAGTATTTTGAGGAACCTCTAATCCTCCAACCACTGTTCTCCGTAGTTGTTATACTAATTTACATTTCCCTAATTGTGTATGAAGGTTCCCTTTTATCCACATCTTTGCCAGCCTTTGTTCAGTGCCTATCTTTTAAAGATCATTTCCACGGGGGTAAAATGATATCCTGTAGTTTTGATTTGCATTTCTCTAATGGTCAGTAATGTTGAGTACCATTTCATATGCTGGTATGTTATTAGTATGTCTTCTTTTGGAAAATGTTTATTCAGACTTTTGCCATTTTAAATTGGATTATTAGATTTTTTTCTTATAAAATTAGTTGAGATCCTCACATATTGTGGTTAGTAATCCCTTGTGAAATGGAAAGTTTGTGAATATTTTGTCCCATTCTGTTGGTCATCTTTTTACCTTGTAAATTGTATTATTTTCTGTGAAGTTTTTAAACGATGCAAACTCATTTGTCCATTTTTACTTTGATGGTTTGTTTTTCTGGGCTATTACTAAAGAAATCTTTGTACTGTTCAATGTTCTGGAGAGTTTCTCCAATGTTTTCTTTTAGTAGTTTGACAGTTTGAAGTCTTAAATTTAAGTATTAATCTGTTTTGTAAGTTTATATTTTATCTACTTTGTAATTACATATTTTGTAATTCTATATTTTATGTATTTTATAATTATATATTTGAATATATTTTCATTTAAGTATTAATGTATTTTGATTTTATTTTATATATGGCAAGTCATAGGAGTCTAGTTTCTTCTGCAAATGTATATCTAGTTTTGCAGCACCATTTATTGAAGAGACTGTCCTTTTACCAATGTATGTTCTTGCCACCTTTGTCAAAAGTGAGTTCACTATAAATGTATGGATTTATTTATGGGTTCTCTATTCTGTTCCATTGGTCCATGTGTCTGTTTTCATGCCAGTATCATCCTGTTTTGGCACGATTCCTCTGAAGTATAATTTGAAGTCAGGTAATGTGATTCCTCCAGTTTTGTTCTTTTTGCCTAGAATAGCTTTGGCTATTCTGGGTCACTTATGGTTATGAGTACATTTTAGGGTTTTTTTTTCTATTTCTGTAAAGAATATCATTGGTAGTTTGATAAGAATTGCATTCAAGTAACAGATTGATTTAGGTACCGTGAGCATTGCCACAATATTGATTTTTCCAATCATAAGCATGGAATATCTTTTCATTATTTTGTGTCCTCTTCAATATCTTACATAAATATTTTATAGTTTTCATTATAGAAATCTTTCACTTCTTTGGTTAACTGAATTCGTAGATATTTTATGTGGGGCTACTGCAGATGAGACTACTTCTTTATTTCTTTTTCAGGTTGTTCACCATTGACATATAGCAATGCTACTTATTTTTGTACATTGGTTTTGTATCCTGTAACTCTTGGTTTGGGTATGCTGTGCTTCCATTTTCATTTGCTTCAAGAATTTTTTAAGTTTTCTTCTAAACATTTTCATTGATGCACTGGTCATTCAGAAGCATGTTGTTTAATTTCCATGTACTAATATAATTTTCAGTTTCTCTTGATATTTATTTCTAGTTTTATTCCACTGTAGTCAGAGAAAATATGTGATGTAATTTCAATTTGTTTGAATTTTTTAAAACTTGTCTTGTGGCATAACATATGGCCTATTTTGAGAAAGATTCATGAGCTGAGGAAAAGAATGTGTATTGTACAGCCACTGAATGAAGTGTTCTGAAAATATCTGTTAGGTCCATTTGGTCTATAGTTGCACACTAAGTTGAATATTTCTCTGTTGACTTTTTGTCTGCATGATCTATCTAATGCTGAGTGGATGCTGATATCTCCAGCTATTATTGTAATAGGTCTATCTCCATGTTTAGCTCTAATAACATTTGCTTTATATATCTGGGTGCTCCAGTGTTCAGTGCATACATATTTACAATTGTCATATCCTCTTGCTGAATTAATACCCTTATCATTATATAATGACCTTCTTTGTCTCTTCTTGTAGTTTTTGTCTGGAAATCTATGTATAGCTATTCCTGCTTTTTTTTTTTTTTTTTGGTTTCTGTTGGTATGAAATATTTTTTTCCAACCCCTTATTTTTAATCTGTGTATATCTTTATAGGTGAAGTGTTACTTACAGGTAACAGATCATTGGGCCTTGTCATTATTTTTTCTATTCAGCCTCTCTGTGATTACAGTTGTGAGCCACGCATGCCCAGCCAAGCTCTTAATTCTGTTTCATTGTTCTGTATATCTTTCTTTAGCCTAATACCATACTGTTTTGATTACTATAGCTTTGTAATATGTTTTAAGTTAGGCAGTGTGATGCCTCCAGTTTTGTTCTTTCTTCTCAAGATGACTTTCTATATCCTGAGTCTTCTGTTGTTCCATATGAATTTTAGGACTATTTTTCTATTTCTAAAAGAAATGTCACTGGGATTTTCATGGGAATAGAATTCCAATTCATTGTGTAACATAAATATTTTAACAGTATTAAGATTCCAATTTATAAACATTATATTTCTTTCCATTTGTATGTATCTAATTTCTTTCATTAATATATTATAGTTTTCAGTGTAAAAAAAAGTCTTCTACCTCCTTGGTTAGGTTTATTTCTATTTTTAATGGGTCTAATTCCATTATAAATGAGATTGATTTAATATCCTTTTCAGATTGTGTGTTGTTAGTATATAGAAATACAAATGCAATTTTTTGTAGGTTGTATGTTGATTTTGTTTCCTGTAAATTTATTGAATTTGTTATTCATTGTAAGTTTTTTATTTTCTTTCAGATTTTTGCAGTAGTTTCAGTAGAACTGGTACCAGCTCTTCTTTGTATGTCTGGTAGAATTTGGCTATGAATCCATCTGCTTTAGGGTTTTGTTTTTATTACTGATTCAATTTCAAAACAAGATATTGTTCTGTTCAGGATTTCAATTTCTTTCTGATTAAATAGTATGAGTTTGTGTGTTTCCAGGACTTCATCCATTTCCACTAGATTTCCTAGCTTCTGTGCATAGAGATGTTCACAGTAGTCCCTTAGGATCTTTTTTATTTCTGTTGTAATGTCACTTTTGTCATTTCTGACTGTGCTTATTTGGATCTCTCTCTTTTTTGGTGTTAATCTACTCTAGCTGTATTGATCTTGTTTCTCCTTTCAAATAAGAAAATTTGGGTTTATTGATCTTTGGTGTGAATTTCTGGGTCTCAATTTGCTCTTATTTTAGTTATTTCTTTAGTTATCCTCTGATTTTAGTTATTTATTTTCTTCTGCTACTTTTAGGATTATTTTGTTATTGTTTTACTAGTTTTCTCTAAGTTTCAATGTTTGATTTTTAATTTGAGATTCTTCTAACTTCTGGATGTAGGTGTTTACATTAAAAACTTTTAACACTGCTTTTGCTGCATTCCAGAGATTTTGGTATGTTGCATCTCTATTTTCATTAATTTCAAGTAATTTTTTATTTCTGCCTTGACTTTGTTGTTTACCCAAAAGCAATTTAAAAACCAGTTGGTTGATTTCCATGTAATTGTGTGGTATTAAGAGATCCTCTTGGTATTGATTTATATTTTCATTCCACTGTAGCTGGAAAGTATGCTTGGTTTGGCTGCAATTTTTAAAAAATTGTTGATACTTCATGGCCTAGCATGTTTGGTCTTAGAGTATGTTCTGCATGCAGATGAGAAGAATTATACTCTGTGGTTGATGCATGGAGGATTTTATAGATCTCTATTAGGTATAATTGTTCAAGTGTGAAATCTTCATCCAGAATTTGTTATTTTTCTGCCTCAATGATCTAACACTGCCAGTAGGGTGATGATGTTTCCAACTATTATTGTCTGTCTGTCTTCAATGTTTCATAGGTCTGAAACTACTTGTTTTATGAATCTGCATACTCCAACATTGGATGCATATATATTTGCTGTAGTCAATTTTTTCCTGTTGAATTGAACCCTTTATTATTATGTAACGCCCCTATTTGTCCTTTGACTGTTGCTGGTTTAAAGTCAGTTTTATCTGATATAAGAATAGTGACTCCTACTGTTCTTGATTTCCATTTGTGTGATAGATCTTTTTCTAGCCCTTTACTTTGAGCCTATGTGTGTCATTACTTATGAGATGGGTCTCTTGAAGACAGTAGTTGGATGGGTCTATTTTTTTTATCCCACTTTCTACTCTGTGTCTTTTAAGTGGGCTGTTTAGGCTATTCACATTTAAGGTTAGTAATTATTTGTGAGGTTTCGAATATATCATAAAGTTACTAATTGGTTGCTTTGTATTCCTGGTTGTGTAGTTGCTTTAAAAGGTCACTGGGCTGTGTGCTTATATTTATTTTTGTGGTAGCAGATATTGTTCTTTAATTTCCATGCTTAGAACTACCTTAAGGATCTCTTATAAGACTGGTCTGGTGGAATTCCCTTAGTTCTTGCTTGTCGGAAAAAAAAAATTATTTTTCCTTCACATATTATAAAGTTTAGTTTCTTGAGATATAAAACTCTTGGTTGGAGTTTCTTTCCTTTAAGAATACTGAAAATAGGTCTGCAATCTATTTTACCTTATAGTGGTTCTGCTAAGAAGTCCATTGTTAGCCTGACAGGGTTACCTTTGTATATATCTGGCCCTTTTTTCTGGCTGTCTTTGATTTTTTTTTTTTTTCTTTAGTGTTGACCTTGTGATCTGGCCTTTTTTTTTTTTTTTTTTTCTTCCTGATTGCCTTTAAGATTTTTCTCTTTAGTGTTGACCTTGAAACCTCTGGTGACTACATGTCTTGGTGATGTTCATTCTGTATAGCCTGTCCTAGGTTTTGTCTGAATTTATTGTATTTGGATTTCAACTTCTCTAGCAAGATTAGGACATTTTTTCTTGAATTAGTCCCTCAAACATATTTTCCACATTGTTAACTTTTTCTCTCTTTCTCTCAGGAATGGCAATAATTGGTAGATTTAGTCACGTTACATAACTCCACTTTTAAAAAAACTTTGTTCATTTTCTTTAATTTTGTCTGAATTTGTTTGAAAAACAATTTTTCAAGATCTGAAATTTTTCTGCTTGGTCTATTTTACTGATAAAGCTTTTGATTGTATTTTGTAATTCCTTAAGTGAGTTTTCTAACTATATAAACTCTTACTGATTTATCTTTAATGTGTTCATCTCTTCCGTCATTTTCTGGATTATTTTAATAGTTTGTGTTGATTTTCAGTCTTGTCTTCACTATGTTGAACTTCCTTGTCATCCATGATTTGAATTCTTTATTTGTTATTTCTGAGTTTCCCTTTTGGTTGGGGACCATTGCTAGAGAGATAGTTTGATCCGTTAGGGCTGTTACAACATAATACATTTTTCATGGACATGCTGGCACTTCTAATTTGTGTAATCATTTTCATGCAAATACAATTATTCCCTTTCTTTTCCTATATTACTGTTGGGTTTTCTTTCCTCTCCCAGGTAATGTGACTGTAGAGTAAAATGGGTAGGGCTCTTTAGTTTTGCTTCTATGGCCCTATGCACCTCTGTCAGCAGCTCTTATATTGGGCTGTGCCATTTGACCTACAGGCCAATAGATAATGCTAACCCACGAGAGCCAGCCATGGCACAAGCAGATCAGTACATAACTCATCTTTTAATTTTACTGTGAGGTACTCTGTTATCTCAGGTGATGGGTTGGACAGTGGTGAGCCCGGTGCTCTCTGCTTCTTGCTCTATGTTGGTGGGAGAACAGAGCAGGGCAGCGCTAAAGTCCCTGGTTGCCCCACAAATAGCCCTATGGCAAGCACAGGCACCAGCCCCAATGAGTATGGCTGGGGAAGCTCCTGGTGAATTTTGCTGACGCGTTTGCTGGAGTATGGGGGAGCTGTACCAGCTCCTCATCATAGGGAGTCAGAAATGTGGACTGTTGCCCTATCACACCCCTGTTCTACAGCTGTGACTCTTAATTTAGATCTTACAATGTGGATGTGAGCCTTAGGAAATGCCTGATTTGTGACTCTCCTTGAGAATGGTTTTGGGTCAGAACTTCATCACTCAGCCTGATTCAGATAGCTTTGTGGCTCTCCTGTTCTCCATTCTGGCAGTACTGATTCTTCATGTAAAGCAGGGCCTCCACCTTTGGGCTTGTGCAAATGTGGATTGGTAATGGTAATGGCTGCCTCAGCCTGACCCCAGGCCCTGAGGAAGGTGGTCAGGTGCCAGCAATGTTGGAATGGGGTGGATAGTTCTTTAATTCCCCAGCCCTTAGATGCCCACTGGACTGTGTATGGACTGGGTGTATGAGTCCAGAATCAGCTGGATAGGAAAGAGAGGGCTCAGGTTAGCCCAGGGCTCTAGTGCTGGCCATGATGGGAAGGGATGGGCTTGTCCCAGGGTCACAGGCTGAACTCTCAGGCAGGGGCAGGCAGAACACTTAGGCTGTGGGAGTCCAAGAGAAGACCATGGGTGCTTGAAGGTCAGGTTTCCAGAAGGTCTCTGGGCCACAGCTGAAATTCTCAGGTCAGGGCAAAGTGGGTACACTGAATCCAGAAGGACATAAGCCACAATTATCATTTTTTTTCTTTTACTAATAGTCCTTTTGGTTGCAAGTCTAAAAACCGTTTGTTTAATTCTCGATACTAAAGATTCTTTTTTTTCTAATATTTTAAATATTTTATTGTGTTATATCTTACATTTAAGTCCATGACCCAATTTGAGTTAATTTTTGTATAAAGTATGATGTTTAAGCTGAGGTTCTTTTTTTTAATTTTTTTCTTTTTTGCCTGTTAGTGTCCATATGACTCATATGATGATGAAAAGTCTATCATTTTTCTATTTAATTACGTTTACAACTTACTAAGAAAGGCCAGACACAGTGGCTCGTGCCTGTAATCCTAGCACTTTGGGAGGATGAGGCGGGCAGATCGTGAGGTCAAGAGATCAAGACCATCCTGGCCAATATGGTGAAACCCAGTCTCTACTAAAAATACAAAAATTAGCCGGGCATGGTGGCACAAGCCTATAAGTCCCAGCTACTCGGGAGGGCTGAGGCAGGAGAATTGCTTGAACCAGGGAGGCAGAGGTTGCAGTGAGCAGAGATTGTGCCACTGCACTCCAACCTTGTGACAGAGCGAGACTCTGTCTCAAAACAAAAAAAAAAAAAAAAAAAGACTTACTAAGAAATTAATTGGTCGTATTTGTGAAGGTCTATTTCTGACTTCTCTATGATGCTTTATTTATCTATGTGTCTATTCCTTTCACCAATATCACATACCTTGTCTTGAATACTGTAACTATATAATAAATATGTAGTATTTATAATATGTATTATATATTCATATTATAATGATATTTATTATTATACATATGTAATATATTTATATTATAACAATATGTATTATTTACTATGTAGTAACCATACTACTATGCATATAGTTAATATGTGTGTGTATATCTATTATACATTTATATATAATATAAAGTGAGGACTACTTAAAATCATGGTGTTATTTTAAAGTTAGAAGAAAACATAGTATGAGACATTTTCGGGGATAATATAGCAGAGGAAAATATTTTTACATATTATGTAAAAGTTATTTATTTAAAAATTAGAAATAAATGAACTCGTGCATTTCATAAATTCCAATTTAATGTTGAATAATAAATTATATTCTACTAATATTGTTATTCAACATGTAAATAATTAAGAATATTTTGTTAAATATTCTTAATTATTTACATGTTGAATAACAATATTTTGTTAAAGTAACAATATTTTGTTAAAATTATTTACATGTTGAATAACAATATTTTGTTAAAATATTCTTATTCTTAATATTAATAAAATATTTTATTAAAATATTCTGATTTTACATGTTTAATAACATTATTAGTGTTCTTTTCTATTTTGCAGAAAATAAGATGATCACAAAAGTAGCTGATATTATTATTGTTAAATCTAAACTCAACTACTTTTTTTAATGACTACTGCTATTTAAGCTTTCTATCTCTAATTATACACCACTGCCCACATGCAATTAGTATCCATTTCTTTAGTGGATAGAGTTATGTATCCCTTTGGCTTCTTCAATAAAGACATAATAAAGTGATATATCTTTAAATAAAAGTTTTATAAATGATTTACATGTGGAGACTTGCATGCCTGGTATCATAGAAATATTTAAATCAATATACTAATGAGGAAGGTACTCTAGACAATTAAGATATTCCCTAGGGACTCTTTAGGCACTTCTGAAAACAAGTTTACAGTTTTGAGCACACTTTTGGACCATTTAGTGCAATGAAGCATTAGTTATTTAAATGATACCCTCAGGACCTAAAATAATTAAGTGGCATTAAACAACTTTCCAAGTTTTCACATATAAATTTTAAGGACTCCTGTAAACAAAAAGATCATATACATGTTTTATGTTGTCATCAACTAAGTTTATATCATTGTTATTTTATATTACAAAGTGACAAAAACCTGGGAAGAGATTATTTAAGGCCATCTACTTGTGTTCTCAGGAGTCTACATATTTTCCTTCTATTGATTCATTAAGAGAAAAAAATGCCAAATTCTCTGTGATATCTCATAGGCAATTTATAGTTTATTTTCAAATAGCCTTCAATACGATTTCTTATTGGCCAGTTTAAATCTTTTATTTCAGGAAAATTGAGATAAAGTGGTAATGGTGTTTAGCATATTGCTACCTAATAAATAAGTCTAACTTCAGAATTCGCTTATTTTTCTACTAATATTAGTTCTTATCACCGTAAAACTCATTTGTAGGTCTTCTAACTAGATTAATACTTTAATAAGCCACTGGTTTCCATTGAGCCCTTTTCAAGTTTGTTCTGGAGATCAGAAAAAGGTAAAATAACCAGACTCTGACCATGATAAGTCTGATAATATGCATAAAATGGCACTTAAAATTTAATAGCAAGTAGAAAATAAATGTCTGTTTAGCAGGTGAATGATTAAGTGATTGTACACTTTGGCAGTTCAGGACACAGCCAAGCAGAATGAGCTTGACCTCAGCTCTGTGATCTTACCCTATTTAGGCCTTAATTTCATCTAGTAAATAGCTTTGCTAAATGCAAATATCTTCTCTCACATATTTGCATAATATCACCCAATGAGAGTATATTATCTTTTTAAAATAATCTTAATAAAACAAAAAAGTAAAGAATATAAATTCATATGCAGCCCCATATATTATGCAGAATAATTATGTAGATGAAGGGTCTGCAAACTTTAGTCACTCCCCCAAATTTACCTCACTGCCTCTTTTGTAAATAAAGTATTATTAAGAAATGGTTATACTCATTTCTTTTTACATAGTCTATGGCTGCTTTTGTGCTAACATGGCAGAATTCAGTATTTGAAAGAAACCTTATGGCTCATGATGTTGACATGATTTACTATCTGACCCTTCACATGCACACAAAGGTGTTAGGAGACATCTGATGTAAATTATAAAGAAGAAAAGATATGCAGAAATAAATGCATAGATTTAAATTACATAAAAAATAAGTTAGCATTCTGATTTTTTTTAAATGTACAATATGTCAAAGACATTCACATCTAGAACTAAAAACTGATAAAATCAATGTTTCTTTAAAATTTGTTAGAGGCGGGGCACGGTGGCTCACGTCTATAATCTCAGCACTTTGGGAGGTCAGGACTTCAAGACCAGACTGGCCAACATGGTGAAATCCCCTCCTACTAAAAATACAAAAATTAGCCAGGAGTGGTGGCGCATGCCTGTACTCTCAACTACCCCAGAGGCTGAGGCAGATTGCTTGAACCCAGGAGGTGGAGGTTGCAGTGAGCTGAGATTGTGCCACTGCACCCCAGCCTGGGTGACAGAGTGAGACTCTTCTGTCAAAATAAATAAGTAAATAAATAAAAATAAAATCGGTTAGGCTTGCTCTGTGAAATATTAATATGTTTATAATTTGAGCGGATACTAGTGCAAGTAAAAGAGTACATGTTAAATCCAGAAGATATTTAAATAATAAACAATGTTGAACACTGCATTTTGATGTGCAACTAACAATGCATATTAATATTATTTTAAAGCAAAAAAGGGACGATGCAGTCATCTCCAAAACAGATGCATATACAAAAGTAAATGTGTATTATGTCACAAAGCAAACCTCAACATATCCTATGTAGTAGAAATTGTAGTTTTTGTACAAACTCCACAAAATAAAAAAGCCTAACAAAGCAAAACAGCTATAGATATTTACAATTGAGTTTTAAATGTCTGAAAATTATATACTCAAAAGAATAGTTCAGAAAAAAGGTTACACATTAAGAATAGCAGTAGAAAAAACACAGTATATAAAATCTAGCCAAAGATGTAATAATAAAATGCATGCTCTTGAACCTTTTTTCTTACAAAATAAAATTTATGAAGCATCAAATGAGGGGAATAGCTATCACATTGAAGCTACAACAAAATAAACAAGCATATAAATGCCAAAGTTAATTAGAATTCAGTTGAAAGCAACATAATTGATTATAAAATTCAAGTATTCTTTCTTGGATAAAGATTTTTAAGACCACAGGCTGATTTAATTTGATGTAACCTATTAAATGATATATAGAATAAACCTGAGAGACTGATAAATCATTGTAAGTGGGAGTTGATACATAGTTAATAATTAATTAGTTCAATAGATGGTTAGTTTCAAGGTCTAAGGTATGTTAGAATAGGGGAGAGGATTAATTATGATTGATGAAAGGGAAGTGATAGAAAGTGAAAGATTTAAAGTAATGTTTTCAAAAGTGTCAATGTATATTATATCTACCATTTGAGATCACTGGGAATTAAAAGGATGGGAACTTAGCAAAGAAAATATATCAATTCTTCTCAAATTGATATTCCCACTTAATGTAATTCCTAGCAAAATTCCAGCAAGAACATTTGTTGACCTAAAGTATATCTATCATTTATCTGTAAAAGTATGAGCCCCCCAGGATCGCTAAAACGATCTTAAAAAGAATAAAGTAAAAGAGGCATTCTATTTTATATCAAGCCTTATTACATAACCGTAATAAGACAAAGTAGTACTGACAGAGGAGTAGAAACAAGGATCAATGGAGTAGTATAGAAAACCCAGAAATAGACACATTTAAAAAAAATTCCCACATTTATTAAGGTATAACTTATTATATATAAATATGATGTTTGATGTATGTATAATGAAATTATTAAACAAAGCTAGTTAGCATAATCATCTCACATACTTGTGTTTGTGTGTGTGTAGTTAGAACACGTAAAATCGACTCCGTATGCAATTTGAAGTATATATTATGCTATTATTAACTATGGTCACAATGCTTTACAATAGATCTTTAAAACTTAGTTATGCTAACTAAAACATTGTACCCTTTAGCCAACATCTGCTGATGTACTTCCCCACCCACTGATGCCCTCAGCCCCTGGCCACCACTATTTTTCTCTCTGCTATCGAATCTACTATTTTGGATTCCATATGGAAATAAGATAATACGGTATTTACCTTTCTGTTCCTGGCTAACTTTACTTAGCATAATGTCTTCCAGGTTCATCCATGTTATCACACATGAGAGGATTTCCTCCTTTTAAAAGTCTGAGGACTAATCAGTTGTGTGTGTTTGTGTGTGTGTGTGTGTGTGTGTGTACACTACATTTTCCTTATTCCTTCATTTGTTGATAAACAGTTGGATTTCAGATCTTTCTTATTGTGCATAATGCTGCAATGAACACGGGAGGACAGGAATGCAGATATCTCTTCAAAATACTGATTTCATTTTGCATATATATATAAGATATATATATATAAGATATATATGATAGGTATATATACGATATATGTATGATATATATACGATATATATGATATATATATGACAGATATATATGATATATATACGATATATACTATATATGCTATATATATAGTATATATATGCTATATATATAGTATATATATGCTATATATAGTATATATATGCTATATATATACTATATATATACTATATATATGCTATATATATGCTATATATATATATACTATATATATACCCAAAAATGGAAATGCTAGATCATATTATTGTCCTACTTTTCTTTTTTTTTTTTTTGTAAATCTCCATACTGTTTTCCATTATGGCCATACTACTTGACCTTCTCAACAACTGTGAGTAAGGATTATTTTTCTTCTATATTCTCAATATTTTGTCTAATAGTCATTCTGACTAGTGTGCAGTGAAATCTCATCATAGTTTTATTCTTCATTTCCCTGATGATTAAGAATGTTGACCATTTTATCATATACCTGTTGGCCATCATGATCTCTTCTTTTGAGCGATGTCTGTTAAGGACCTTTGCCCATTTAAAATCCAGTTATTGGTTTTCTTACTGAATTGAGTTCAATGTGCTATTGATGTTATATATTTTGAATATTAACCGCTTATCAGATGTATGATTTCCAAATATTTTCTTCTATTTTGTAGGTTGTCTTTTTATTCTGTTTATTGTTTCCTTTGATGTACAGAGCAATTTAATTTTATGTGATTTCATTTCTCTATTTTTTACAATTGTTTCATGTGCTCTTGGGGTCCTATTTTAAAAATTATTGCCAGATCAATGTTAAGATGTCCCCTATGTTTTCTTCTAGTAGTTTTACAACTTCAAAACTTTTAAGGATTAATCTATTTTGAGTTGATTTTTGTTTATAATGTCAGATAAGAATTTCATTTCATTCCTGTCCATGTGGATAGTATATTTTCCCAATACTATTTATTGAAGACATTTCTTTCTTCATTGTGTGTTCTTGACAACTTTATTGAAGATCAGTTGACTGTGAATGCATGGATTTATTTCTGGGTTCTCTATTCTGTTCCGTTGGTCTTATGTTTATCTTTATGCCAGTATCATGCCAGTTTAATTATTATGGTTTTAGAGTATATTTTGACATCAGATACTATCCTGTCCCCAGCATTTTTTTCTACTTTGGCTATTAATGGTCTTTCGTGGTGTCATATAAAATTTAGGATAGTGTTTTCTATTTCTCTGAAAAATGTTATTGTAATTTTATTAAGGATTGCTTTTAAAGCTGTAGATCACTTTGGGAAGTATCCATATCTTAACAATAATGAGTCTTCAAGTTCATGAAAAGAGGATACCTTTCCATTTGTTTATGTCTTCTTTGATTTTTTTTCATCAGTTTTTTTTGGTTTTCAGTGTAAAGATCTTCCATCTCCTTAAGAAAATTTATTCCTATGTATCTTAACTTTGCAGCTGTTGTAAGTGGGATTGTTTTCTTAATTTCTTTTCTGAATAGCTTGTTGTTACTGCTATGTAAATGCTACTTATTTTTTATGTTTGTTTTGTATTCTGCAACTTTATCGAATTTGTTTATTAGTTTTAACAGTTTTTTGTTGGAATCTACAGAGTTTTGTATATGTAAGATCATGTTATCTACAAATAGGTAATTTTACTTCTTCCTTTCTAATTGAATGCCTTTTATTTATTTCTCTTACCTAATTGCTCGACTATGCCTTACAGTTCTATATTGAATAGAAGTGATTAAGAATGAACATTCTTGTCTTGTTCCTAATCTTATAGGAAAAGCTTTTGGCTTTTCACTGTTAATTATTAGTATTAGCTGTGGGCTTGTCATATATAGTACTTTATTTATTGAGATAAACTTCTTCTGTACCTAATTGGCAAAGAGGCTTTTGTGTGTGTGTGAGAGAGAGGATGTTAAATTTTGTCAAATGCTATTTTCTGTGTCTATTGGGATGTTTACATGCTTTTTATCCTTGATTCTGTTGAATTGATATATTTTGTCTATGTGAAGCCATCTTTGAATCCCAAGATAAATCTTAATTTATCACAGTGTATGATCGTTTCAATGTGCTATTGAAGTTAATTTGCTAACTTTTGTTGAGGATTTTTTGCATTCATTGTTGTCAGGGATATTGCCTATAAATTTTCTTTCCTGGGCTATCTCCTTGTCTTGGTTTGGTATTAGACTAATTCCATCCTCATAAAATGAATTTAAAAGTGTTCCTTTCTCTTTAACTTTTCGGAAGAGTTTAAGAAGGATTGATATTAATTTTTGTTATATGTTTGGCAGAATTTACCAGTGAAGCCATCAGGCTCTGGGCTTATCTTTGTTGGAAGTTTGCTGATTACTGATTTGATCTCTTTGCTCAACATTGTTCTGTTCAGATTTTTCTAAGTTTTTATGATTCAGTTTTGCTAAGTTTTATGTTTATATTAATTTATCAATTTCTTCTAGGTCATCCAATTAGTTGGCATGTAATTGTTCATAGCAGTCTCTTATGATCTTTTGTGTTGCTGTGGTATCATTGTGCTGTCTCTTCTTCCATTTCTAATTTTATTTAATGTAATCTTCTGTTTTTCTTTTTTTACTTTAGCTAAAGTTATGTCAATTTTGTTTATCTTTTTGAAAAATTAACTCTTCCATTTACATTTTTGTAGTTTTTCTAGCGTCAATTTTATTAATTTTTGTCTCCGGTCTTTATTATTTTCTTTCTTCTGAATCTTGGCTTAGTCTGTAATTTCAGGTTATTTGAGATATTTTGTCTTTCTGAATGTAGGCATTTATCATTAAAAACTTTTCACTTACAACTGCTTTTGTTGCATTCTGTAAGATTTGATATGTATTTCAATTTTCATTTATCTAAAAATATAATTTTTAAAATTTTCCTTCTGATATTTTTGATCCATTAGTTCAATCAGGAACATATTGTTTTAATTTTCACATATTTGTGAATTTTCCAATTTTCTTCCTGTTGCTGATTTCCAGATTCATACCACCATTGTAGTCAGAATATAAACTTGATACAATTTCAATCTTCCTGAATTTGTTAAGACTTGTTTGGTGGACTAATATTTGGTCTATCTTGCAGAATGTTCAGTTGTTCATGAAAATAATGGATATTCTGCTGCTGTCGGATGTAATGTTTTGTATATTTTTGGACTATAGCGTTATTTGGACTATAGAGTTATTGGTGTTCACTGTTTCCTTATTGATTTTCTGTCTGGATGATCTATCTATTGTTGAAAGCTAAAGTTCTCTACTATTATTATATTGCTTTCGGTTTCTGCTTACATTTCTGTTAATATTTGCTTTATGTATTTAGTAGCTGCAGTGTTGGCTACATACATAGTAACATCATGATATCCTCTTAAGAAACTGACCATTTTATCTTTACATAATGACGTTTTTGTTACTTTGGACAGTTTTTAACTTAAAGTCTGTTTTGTCTGGTAGAGGTATAATCTTACCTCTCCTCTTTTGGTTACTGTTTGCACAAAGTATCTTTTTCAGTCCCTTCACTTTCAGCCTATGTGTATCCTTAAAACTAAAGTGAACCCCTTGTAGACAGCATAGAGTTTGATCTTACTTTTGTTTGTTTTTTTTTTTTTAAATCAATTCAGCCAACCTATGTCTTTTAATTGGAAAATTTGTTTCATTTATTTTAAAGTAACTACAGATAAATAGGCAAGGGCTTACCAATGTCAGTTTGTTAATTGTTTTCTATTTCACAAGCCATTTGTTTTACTCTTCCTCTGTTGCTGTAGTCTATTGTGATTTGTGGTTGTATGCTTCATTTCCCTTTTCTTTATTTTTATTTTCTTTATTTCTATGTCTCTACTCAGGTTTTCTTATTTCCTTTGTGGATATTATGTGGCTTATGTAAAATATTTAATAACTGTGATGGTCTATATTATGCTGAGAACATCTTCAACTATGTACAAAAATCATCTATGTTTTAACTTCCGTTCCCCTCACATTTTATGTTGGTGATGTCTCAATTTACATTTTTATATTATGCATCCATTATCAAATTATTGTAACTATAGTTATTTTAATCCCTTTGTCGTAAATACTTTTGAGATTTAATTGGACATTCATCATATGATAGGAAATGTCACTTATTTACTTTCTTCAGATCAACTGACTGTACCTTTAAGTTCCATTAATAAAACCCCTTCAGTTCTTTTACTTGCCACAGTGAATAACATTTCTGCAACTGGCAAGAATTCTTTAGCACTCAAAGACTAAGGTCTAAGCTCAAAGACTAAAGTGTCCCTTAACAAATCCTATATTTACCTTCGTAACATCATCTTGCTTTGAAGATATAAAGTACATCTTTGAATGACTGTATTTGTAGAAGTTTCCTGACATATTTGCTAATGGAGATTCTTGACAAAGTTAACTTGGTCAATACTTACTGACAAGTTTGACAGGAATTTATAACCTTGTCAAAAGTCTAACAGCTGTCAATATATGACAGAGTAAGTATTATCTGAATATTAGAATTGTTTCAATATTTGTTTTCTCTGTGAGCTTTACATACCATTATGCTATTTATTAAAAATAAACATTTTCTGGCATTGATATGCAATAATGACAGCACAAGCAGAATGCTTATAAATAACAGCTGAGGGCCAGAAAACTAGGAAGATTATTGGCACCTCATTTATTCTGTTTAATCAAACAAATGTGTGTGCCTCTGCTGATCATATTGTGCATCTGGACAGGCACAGACATTACCAACCTAAGGTACAGCTGCCAGCATGGAAGGGAAAGAAGGGTTTTCAAAAATGAAAATGATTAAGGCAACATTCCCATTCATCTTCAACTGTGGTAGAAAGAGAAACTGCTACAATTCCAAGCAGCAATGGTAATGAGCAAGATAATTATCCTCTTTGCATAACATATACATAATTTAATTGAGCCCAATTTTCCTCCTAAATTCCAAAAGGGAGGTCCTCCTTGATGTCACAAAGTTTACCCTGGGAAATTCTTCCCTATTCAGTATATTCCCTGGATGCCGGGAATTACATTGACTGTAAAAATCCCACTTATTTTCCAAACATCGTTTTAAAATGTTCCATTAAAAATCATTTTACCAGTTAGTACTTCAGTTTGTTTTCCTACCAAAACTGAGATAAAAAAAAAATCAAAGCTATGTTTTCAATCCATTTGAATGTTTAATAGTATACAGACTAAAACAGGCATGCGTGTGCACAGGTGCATGCACGGAACCATACACACAAATAAAACAAATTAATGATAATAATAAAAAAAGAAAAACTTGTGATCACCAATCATTTTTAAAAAGGGATTTTGGCAAAAAAGCAGCTACTTATTTCCTTGGTTTCCTTAACATATTTTTAAGAAGATATAAATAGGGTTGAGTTCAAAACCCATACATGTATTTCTATTCCAAACTTTTGATAATACAGACATAAATGCAAAATAAGATTGTATTGGTTATATATTTATTTTACAGGCATTTATTTTTATATGAAATAATAATATTCTCTACTTCCCAAAAACTTTGTTTAAAAGTTATTTGAATGTCATTTTTTGGAAACCTCAGGTAGTTATCAATTGTGAAACAGTACAAAGAAGCTGTGCCTAAGATACTAATATATTTATTGGCTAAGAACCAATTTTTGTCCTATGAATGTATGAACCTATTTATTTTCTATAAACTCTCCTTTTCTCCTGAATTTCACAACAATGTGTTCAGCATATAAAATTTGAAAAGTACAGTAAAGCATAAAGAAACCGCTCATAGCTACTTATGATTTCAATGCCTCCTCAAAGAGAGAAAACTCCTGTTGAATTTGTTGATTTACAATTCTCTTTTTAAAAATATTTTAAGTAAAATATATTTTTCAGAAAAATAACTGTGATAATTGCCCCACATTCCTGCATAAAATAACATGGTAAACTACTCCACCAAAATTTTCACCCGTTGGAGGAAATACATACTAGAAGATAGTAATATTGTTTGGATATTTGTCTCTGCCCAAATCTCATGTTCATATGTGATCCCCAGTAATGGAGGTGGGGCTAGGTGGGAGGTGTTTGGATCATGGAGGCACAGCCTACATGGCTTGGTGCTGTCTTTGCGATAGTGAGTGATGCTGTCTTTGCAATAGTGAGTGAGTTCTCATAAGATCTGATTTTGGTGTGGTACCTTCCCCACCCTGTTCTCCCCCTCTCTCCCTTTCTCTCTCTCTCTCTCTCTCTTGCTTCTGATATTCCTGCTCCTACTTTGCCTTCTGCCACAATTGTAAGCTTCCCGAAGCCTTCTCAGAAGCTGAGCAGATACCGGAACCATGTTTTCTGTAAAGCCTGCGGAAGCATGAGCCAATCAAGTTTACTTTTGTTATAAATTACCCAGTCTTGGGAAATTCTTTTTAGTAATGCAAGAATGGCCTAACACAGACAGTAGTCATTTTTTTTTTTTTTTACATGTATCTTCTTCTAACCTAAGGAAAGTGAAAGCTTTAACAGTTTGTGTAGGATGGTGAGAGCATGGTGTTCACAAGCCACATTTCCCTATTGAGCAAGTTGAAAGCGGCAATTATAAACCTCAATGAAGACCTTTCATTGACTACGTTGTATATTCAGACACAGTAGATACTCATGCATTTATTTTCCATGGAGAAAGCAAATAAACAAGTGGAACTTGCTTACCAATTCCCATTATTTTCTATTCTATTTGGTTAGGACTCGATGACTGTTGGTTACTTGGCCGTCCAAATGGCTAGGTTTTGCAACTAAAGTAAATAACAAAGAGACCTGCATGTATTACATATTGATGGACAAATGCCCTCTCATGTTAGGGAAACCTAGTACTTTTATATATTGACTGGCAGTCCTTGTGAAATTCTCAAGTAAAATGTCCATTGATGGTGGGAATGGCAATTGTAACTCCAAAACATAATTATAAAGAAACCACAGGTAAAACGTGCTTCCACTTTTTTATCATGTTTATCATGTTTATAGAGCATTTACTACATATCTGGAAATGTTCCAGTTTCTAGAGTTTTGTTAGTGAACAGCATAATAATAGTATGTATTAGCAATTTTCCATTATTTTTAAGTTATCTCTATGATCTTCATTTTTTTAATGTAACACACCATTCTCGGCTAATGTTTTTTCCCCAAATTTTTCCTCTATTATCAAATACGCTGTGATAAACTTTGTTTATATTCAAATTGCCCCAATGACAGAGTCCCATCTACAATGTTGCTGTGTTAAAGAATATGATAGAATTGCATAGTCTCAGTAACATGTTCCTTCAAAATCTTTATTAATATACATGATATAGGCAGTGATATCTGTTATTTTAAATTGTCTGTTTTAACAAATCCTTACCAGCACTGAGGATTTCATTTTAACATTTCGTTTTGCTAATGTGAGACACATAAATTCTAAGTTTTAAGCATTTTACCTTCCATCATGAGCATTTCATCTTTTGTGAACATTTTGTTAATGTCCTTGATTATTTATCTTTTGGGTGAAAAATAAGGAAAGAAGAAAAAAAAGATGAATAGCATGCTAAATACTTTAAGATGATCCATCCAAAGATCCTGTGCTCATCGTGATGTGCTCCTGGATGGGCCCAAGCCTCACCCATCTAAGGTAGAACTGCCAGCAAGTCATGTTTCCATGAATACCACGATAGCATTACATACTTTTGTTTTCAAAACATGTTACAATTATATTTTTCTTTTAATAAATGTTTTAGCTTCCTTACCATACTAACGATGTAGTTTTCATCATTTCTTACTATTTTTTAGTTTTTACAGTGAGTACAATTCCCTCTGTTGCATTTTATAAATATTTACTGCTACCCTAACAAAAGCATTATTGATTTCTGTTTCTTAACTACTGATTGACTTATTAATTTAGAGAGTTTTCATTTGATCAAAATGAATGTTTAAATGTTTTTGGTTTCGTTTGTTTGTTTGTTTTTGAGACGGAGTCTCGCTCTGTCGCCCAGGCTGGAGGGCAATGGCGTGATCTCGGCTCACTGCAAGCTCCGCCTCCCACGTTCACGCCATTCTCCTGCCTCAGCCTCCCGAGTAGCTGGGACTAAAGGCGCCCAGCACCAAGCCCGGGTAATTTTTTGTGTTTTTAGTAGAGATGGGGTTTCACCGTGTTAGCCAGGGTGGTCTTGATCTCCCGACCTTGAGATCCACCCACCTCGGCCTCCCAAAGTTCTGGGATTGCAGGCATGAGCCACCGTGCCGAGCCTAAATGTTTTCAGTGAAATAAACCATATAATCTGCACACCATATGTGAAATATTAGTTTTTTATAAACAGTATTTTTCTATTTTTTATAAGGGAATAAGATACAGGAGAAAATGCACAAGAACATTCTGGAAAATCATGTAGTTTTAAATAATGAGCATGTTATAAACAAGAGGTGGAAAAGTTCCATACCTTGTGTTGCAATCACCTTTCATTCAATTTTATTGTAAGAGATGGAATCGTACATGTCAGACATTGTAAAAAGAATACAGTACTCTTAACAAATATTTATTGAACACTTACTGCGTATCTGGGAATGTTTCAGTTCCTGGGATTTTGTTAGCAAACAGAATATAAAAGAAAGCCACAGCCATTATGAAGTTCGTAGTCTAGGAGCAATTACTAATCCAGAAAAAAAACTAAATTGTTTTAACCCATTCATAGATTATAAAGATGCCCCAGATTGGAAATCTAAATGAAACTCTCAAATATTAACAAATTAAATGGGGATAAAAATGCATTAAATAAACGTATTCTGGGGGTGTATGTTTATGTTGCTGAATACAATGGTTTTCTTTCCCCAAGTACATGAATACAGTTTTTTAAATGAATTATAACAGTCTCAGCTATAAGTGGTGTTTGGTAAGGTTTTCTTTTGTTTTTTTCATTTCTCTTTTTCTTGCATATGGACTGTGATAAAAAGAACTAAAAAATAATTTTTGTTGCTATATTTGTTTTGGTTTTATTTTCCATGGCCTGTGTGCTTTAAAAGAGAATTAATGATATATTTTATAATCACCACCACCAACAAAGACATTTTGCTGTATAATTGTAAGATTCGATTATTATTTTTAAATTTAGTTTTATTTTCTCATAGACATTTGGACAGCTAATTTAAGAAATAAGTTTGGCCGGGCTCGGTGGTTCACACCTGTAATCCCAGCACTTTGGGAGGCCGAGGCGGGTGGATCACGAGGTCAAGAGCTCAAGACCTGCCTGGCCAAGATGCTGAAACCCCTTCTCTACTAAAAGTACGAAAACTAGCCGGGCATGGTGGTGGGCCCCTGTAATCCCAGGTACTCTGGAGGCTGAGGTAGAGAATTGCTTGAAACCGGGAGGCAGAAGTTGCAGTGAGCCGAGATGGTGCCACTCCAGCCTGGGCGACAGAGTGAGACTCCATCTCAAAAATTAAATAAGTAGGCTGGGCGCAGTGGCTCATGCCTGTAATCCCAGCATTTTGGGAGGCCGAGTCGGGCGGATCACGAGATCAGGAGATCGAGACCATCCTGGCTACCAGGGTGAAACCCCGCCTCTCCTAAAAATACAAAAAATTAGCCGGGCGTAGTGGTGGGCGCCTGTAGTCCCAGCTACTCGGGAGGCTGAGGCAGGAGAATGGCGTGAACCCAGGAGGCGGAGCTTGCAGTGAGCCAAGATCACGCCACTGCACTCCAGCCTGGGCGACAGAGTGAGACTCTGTCTCAAAACAAACAAAAAATTAAATAAATAAATAAATAAATAAACTTTAAGAATGCAGAACCTACAAGAAAAACAAATATTCCATGAATATATCTCACAGGGGAAGATCAAACATACATATAAAAGACAACTGGCAGATTTCTAAGTTATGATAATTAGTACAGTAAATTACCCAGTGAAATCACTTCAACTATGTTTAATAAACATATCTGAAAAAAATTAGATGTTTTGGTTGCCTCAATTAACGAGTACTGTATTTCACTGCTGTCTTGAGGAACAAAGAAGATTTGACCATACCTCATGGTGAATGGTAACAAAGGGAATGTATGCCTTATTGGGTTTATAGATATGTTTCCTTTTAGTACAGTCATACATTATTTACTTATGTAAGTTTGTGTTTTCATTGCTATAATTTAAAAAAAGAAATGAAATTGAGGTTGGATATTTTTCATATCATAAAGTGTCTTGGTTTTTAATGTATTGCTTCCAATACATTATTGCATACAAGTGACTTTGAAGTAATAGCAAAGTGATTAATTTCCCTTCTAATTATTCTCAAGTTATATAGTTATGTCATTAGAGAAATCAGCCTCATATATGATACATTCAGTAACTCCTTCATATTGTCTAGCTTAACATTCTGAGAAGGAAAGGTATAAAATTTTATGTGAATTATTGCACTAGATCTGAAATTGCCTGCTCATTACCATTCAAATCATTGGCAGCTTAACAAGTCAACTCTAGTGATGATAAAGAAACATATGTTGTCATACTGTACATGTTGTTGTGCTTGGACAAAAATAGCATTTTTACGCGTAAGATACTACAGGGAGTATTTTCATTGTAGTTTACAAAATTAAGTTCAAAGTTAATTCTGTCTTGTTTACTAAAATTAGTTGTATGTTTTTCATTAATATGTGATTTATGTGTCTTTTTAAGGCACATATGCATTTCTTCTTTTCCAAATATTACAGTTTTATAAATATTCAATAATAATTTGGTTGTAGTCTAGAAAATCATAATCACATAGCATCAGTAAATGTATATAAGATCTCCTGCACAATTGAATTGAAATAGATAGCATGAAAGAATCTCATGGATTAAATCATTGTGGTAAAAGTTGAACAAACATTTACATTAAAGTTTATAATAGAACAAAATAAAAATAAATTGAAGTAAATAACTTGTGTCGTATTATAGATAAAACAACATACTATATCAAGAAAAACTTTCTCCGTAATTTTGCTCTGTAACACTGTGTACTAATATTGTGCCTTGTGATTTCATGGTAATCATGTTGTTCGGTTTTGTGATTTGTTGTCTGTCACAAAAGACCTTTTGTTGTTCAATAAAAAAGTCCTGGAGAGGGAATCTATGAATGAGTAAAGCATGGCAATCATGTTGTCTTTAAATAATGTCTTTATATAATTAATATATTCTGAATCTCAAGAACCATTTATGTGATTCACTGACAAAACCGAAAGGGATTTGGTTCCCAGAAGTTTGTGTTGTTTGCAGCATTCCAGAAGTAAAGGGTTGAATCTGACTAAAGTGCCCCGTCTTCAAACTCAATTGTCTTTGATGACAATACAAAGAAAAAACAAAAGAGAAAAATTTATAAAACTCTCCAACTTTCCAGAATGCTATAAAGGACCAGGATTCGAGGAGTTAAGTAATGTCAGAAATGTTAGATTATGACTGTTGCAATGTGCTACAGCATTCGACCTGTTATTTGTAGATGTATCTTTAAAGGCATGAGACGGACTCCTTAGAAGTTTGTTTCAACTGAAGTATCTTACTTATGTTGTGAGCATATTCAAGTGAACTGATATCATTAAATGTCAAAATACATCTCAGGAAATACTTTTAGTAGAGATCCTATGCTAGATCGAGGACTCAGTGAAATGTTTTAGGCGTACTGGTACTCACTACTTCTCAAGCGTAGACCAATTAATGATCTTTTAAAGTAGATTTTACTATTTACAGATATGAATCTGAGGCTGTTCAGAAAGGCAGTAAGCCAAAAACTTTTATACTTGTGTTCTTTTGATTGAATAACTATAAATCTATACATTTTTATATAGAAGACTTTGAGAGGAAACTGCCAGGCAATTATTTTTGTGACCATGCGGTGGCATGGAATGCGACCTATCTTATAGTGTTATGTATTTTACAGAGATTGAAAATAGTATTACTCTTTAATTCTAGAATGATGAAAGCCATTGCACTCTCTTAAACAACTAGAAAATCGACAGGAGGATAATTAGGAGGATAATGCAGAGGTTGCATTTTAATGAGAACATAATTATTCATCTGAGTTTCTCTAAACAAAAGTTTTTGCATATGATATGCTGAAATCATTAAAGAAACATGGTATTTTGAGAAAAAAATGCAATGATATTTAAATGAAGGGTTAAGTGCCACAGTAAAAATAAGGCATAAATTTGGAAAATCTTAACTCATTGACATCTGTAGTAATTGTATTTATTGTATCATTAGGCAAATGAAATTTTATAATATAAATGAAATAATTAAAATATGTTGGCTCGCAGAAGAAAAAAGTTATCTATATCAACAAGTTCGTAAACCTGAAATCATAACAAAGAAACTTAATCTTAGCATACATGTTAAATGCCTTAAAAATACTTATTTAAAAAACTATTGCATACTTCTCAATTTCTGACATTAACCCTCTTCTTGTAATGAGGGTAATTAAACTTCAATGACTTTTTATGCAACTTTAAATAGAAATATTTATGATAAAAAATCAGCCTATTTTAATTCATTCGTTTTTAATAAGATTTCTTTATATTATTTGATTTTAAAAAGGAGAGTAAAAACTCGAAGCAGCTATGAAAATTTTTATATTCTCCTTCCTAGGATCAAAGGATCCTAGAGCCTAAATCAGAAAGCCTAGACGAAACTTCACATATTTTACCATTTTTTTTAAATTTAATGGGAAAAATATCTGCAAAGAAACTCTTCAGCTTGAATCCATATCATTTTCCAACAAATTTTGAATTCTCAGCTTGCAAACTAGGTAGTAGGGTCAATCAGAAAATTTTTGTGTGAAAAAAACAATCTGTGAAGACAGCTTTAAAGGAAGAAAGAGATACTAGAAGTGAAATAAAAATGCCATTAAGTTTGTATGTCATCTGATGAGAATCGTTGTTTGCTGTGTTCTCTGTGTTTTCATTTTTAAAAACATTTTATTTATTTCAGTTTTGGAACAGTGTCTCACTCTGTCACTCAGGCTGGAGTGCAGTGGTGCAATCGTTGCTCACTGCAGCCTTGACCTCCCTGGCTTGAGCAGTCCTCCCACCTCAGCCTCCAGAATAGTTAAGACTATAGGTGTGCCACCACACTCGTCTAATTTTGTTAATTTTTTTTGAAGAGACAGAGTCTCACTATGCTGCCCAGGTTGGTCTCAAACTTCTGGGCTCAGTTGATTCTCCTGCCTTAGCTTCCCAAAGTGCTGGGATTACAGGTGTTAGCAACTGTGCCTGGCCTCCCTAAGTATTATTTTCATAATTGATCCGAAAGGCTACGAATGAGGTAGCAATAGGTGACTGGGATGAACTGAAAGTGTTACTGGGTTCTGCCTCAGAAACCACTGTGGTTTGAGTTCAGAAGATAAGTAGGAGAGAATTTTGGAGGAACTGAGATCCTTCCTTATAAAAAAAAAATTGTAATCATCAAAACAAATCAGCTAACATATCTGTGCTTCTGATAAATATCTTACATCCTTCCTTCCTTCCTCCCTTCCTTCTTTCCTTCCTTCCTTCCCTCTTTCCTTCGTTCCCTCTTTCCTTCGTTCCTTCCCTCTTTCCTTCGTTCCCTCTTTCCTTCCTTCCTTCCCTCCCTCCCTCCCTCCTTTGTTCCTTCCTTCTTTCCTTCCTTCCTTCTCACTGTCTCTCTCTCTTTTTTTTCCCTTTTGAGACAGGGTCTTGTTCTGTTGGCCGGGCTTGAATGCAGTGGTGTGATTATGGCTCATTGCAGCCTCCACCTCCCAGGCCCAAGATCCTTCCACCTCAGCCTCCTGAGTAGCTGGGACTACAGGCATGCCCCATGACCCTGGCTAATTTTTGTATTTTTGTAGAGATGGGATTCCACCATTTTGCCCAGGCTGGTCTGAGCTCCTGAGCTCAAGCAATCCTCCTGCCTCAGCCTCCCAAACTGCTGGGATTGCAGGCATAAACCACCATGCCCAGCTGGAATATACTATACTGTTCTTCATTTCTCTTCTTTTAGCTTATGAACAATTGCCTACCCCATTTTTCTTTAAACATTACGTATCATTATGAGAGTATTAGTCTGCTGAGGTTGTTATAACAAAATAGCACAGCCTGGGTGACTTACAGGCATTTATTTCTCACAAATTTGGAGAAGGCAAAGTCCACCATCAAGGTGCTGGATCATTTGGTTTCTGATGAAGCCTTTATTTCTGGCTTGCAAATGGCTACATTCTCTTTGTGTCCTGACATGATAGCAGAAAGAAAGAGAGCTATGATGTCTGTTCCTTTTCTTATAAGGATGCCAGTTACAGCATGGGATCCCACCCTCATGGTATCATCTAAGCCTAATTACTTTCCAAAGGCCCCACTTCCAAATACCTTCCCATTAAGGGTTAGGGCTTCAGCACATACATTTGAGGGATGTAAAACACCCAGTTCATAGCACATAGGGATTATTATCTTTGACTACATATCCTCACACCAGAATTTTCTCTGAAAACAATCTATTTGGAAAGTTGTCAGGAAAAGAAATGCATAAGCAAAATATACCTTTTAAATTGTAGATTACCCTGTAGGTTTCCTGGTACATTTCTTTGTCACCATCATTTGTAAGATTATAGCAAGTAATTTATTTGTAATGATAAGCAGAGTGATGCAATTTACACAAACCTTATTCATGAAAAAGAACATATGTATAATTTTTTCAAATAATGTTATTAATTGCTTTCTAATACCTTTTATTAAGTTGGAGAGGAAATGGCATTAACTGGGAATTTGGTGTCAGCTAACATGTAGAGTTTGAATGTTATAACTATACGGAATGACTTAAAAATATAGTAAATAGTTGGTTGCAGTATAAAATTCTATAGTGATTTTTCTGCCATAATCTCTTTGACATGAGAGCGTGTCTTGCATGTGAACCTCATAATTTCAGGCCTTGGATGCAGAAAAAGAAATGAGACTTACTAGGCTTATGGTATTAGCATTGTTTTTGTGCTGTCTCTTATTTGGATTCATACGTGTGTTTTTATAATATTTATTACAAAACTTTATCAGCTTCCAGTTGTAACTGTGAAATTTGTGGATCCAAGTAGCTACAAATTGTCTGAACTTGTGATTATATCTCTAGTTTAAAGAATTATATCAAAGAATTTATTAAAATATTGGGAACACCAATATTTTTTAAACATTATAGTAGTTAAATAGTAAGAAAATTTTAAAATCTAATTAACTCATTTTAAAGAGATCAGAGTTCAGTTTCTAAAATTCTTAAACAAGTTGGTCAATGGGGATTACTTGAATCTTTGTGGGTTATATTTTAATAAGTTTAACTTCAAGGCTTTAATAAATTAGTAAAAAGTAATTTAAGATGTTGGAGGGAAAAGATATCCTATTAACACACATACATTGTTACCTACTTTGTTCAGGTAATTATCCAGATTCATGTGAGCAAGTAAGTTCTCATGTCTCATAGAGTTTATGGTACCGAATACATCATTTCCAATATAATTGACATTACAGCGGTGTATTCATCTATTCTTGCACTGCTATAAAGAAATACCTGAAACTGGGTAATTTATAAAGAAAAGAGATTTAATTTGCTCATGGTTTCACAGGTTATACAGGAAGTGTGGCGACTTCTGCTTCTGGAGAGGCCTCAGGGAGCTTTTAATTATGGCAGAAGGCAAAGGGAGAGCAAGGCATCTTACCTAGGAGGAGCAGGAGGAAGAAGAGAGAGGGAGGAGGTACTACACACTTTCAAACAAGCAGATCTCATGAGAACTCACTATCGCCACAACAGCAAGAGGGATGGTGTTAAACCATGAGAAACCACTTCCATGATCCAATCACCTCCCAGCAGGCCCCACCTCCAACACTGGGGATTACAATTTGACATGAGATTTGGGTGGGGACACAGATCCCCACTGTGGCAAGCAGAGTTCTCTTCTTTACACACCTATTTTAGCATGTCTCTAGCAACAAGTAATTCAAATGAATGTAGTGGGAGGAAAACATGAGAAGAGTATTCTAGGCAGATGGAACATTATGTCTTTAGTTTTTGTTTGAGAGACAGTATTGTATATATGATGATTGAACAAGAGGGAGAGTGACAGACAATGAGACTGAAAAGTAGGAGCTAAATCTTGAAAGAACTTTCAAGTAGTACTAAGGAGTTTGGATGTTATCCCAGGTACGATGGAAGTCCATTAGAAAATTATACACAAATACATAAAATTAATCAGTATTTATTTAGAAAGGAAGATTTTGGCTCCATCTGAGCATCTCACAGGTAAACAAGAGTGAAACAATTGTATTAATTTGGAAGAAAGAGATGATAATGACTTAGATTAGAGTGATGGTAAATTGATTTGATAGAATTAACCAGGTTTAATAGACATATGGAGATGTAACCAATAGGACTTGGGTTAATAGGACTTAAATTTGATGGACTGAAATAATGAGAAATTGTATGGTATTATTTTCTCCCTATAAATGTATTCAGTACTGTTGAGAATTCAAGTTGGTAATGGACAGGAAAGTTCAGTGGATTTAGAAACAGGAATAATTTTGGCAACAGGAATGTCTTTGGCAACCTTTGCACATTTAAACACACACACACACACACACCCCTACCTGCTATAGCATTGTATGGAGGAGTTATATATTTTCCTGACAAGTATGTCTGTCAGATTTTGGTGAAATGATAATCTCAGAGATTTTCTTCTGGAGAACGTAACTGAAATGAACCTACTGAATTCAGTGGGAATAGGAGCATCATAAGATGGTAGATCCTAATTGAGAATATTTAGCCATTAAAACCTGAATTGGCACAATTATAGTCAACATACCTAATGGCAAGGCAAACTTAATAAGCAATTATCTGCAAATGGTCTTCTATTGCCTTCCCATAGTTCTCATAATCATTACTTGTGGCTCTTATGAAAATATTCATAGAATTTAGCAGAAATACTACATCAGGATATTCCATAGTGAACTTAGAAATATGTATTTTCCCAGCAGTTTCTTAGGATGAGGTGAATTAGAAAAATATTGGTATATTTCATAGAGATCCCTTGCTATGTATAATAAGTAGGTATATAGATATTAAACTGATAGAGCCCGTAAAATACAATTCAGTTTATATAAAGAGAATCTATAGCTGGTAAGGGAAGTATAATTCCAGCTAACTCTTTAGTCTCAAGTTCACCACAACTTTTTTGTACTGGCTAGACGGTGGACATTTTGGGCTCTGTGGGCCATGTGACATATGTCAAAATTACTCAATTCTGTTATTGTAGTATAAAAACAACTTTAGATCATTTATAAATGACTGAATGTGCTCCAATAAAACTTTATTTTTAAAACAGGCATAGAACTAGATTTGGTCCATAGGTTAACATTTGTCACTATTGGATTTACAGTATAACAACCAGCTGCGAATTTTCCAAAATAAGTCAGTTCTAATCTTCAGTGTCCCTTAAAATTGCAACATTGTAGACTATCTGTGCTGTATCACTCTACGTGTGTAGTCTGATCACTTCTCCATTTCTTCCCACCTCCAACCTTTGAGTATTTACCTGTATAATTATGTTGTAAAAAATCATTATTATTGGTGAATCTTTAAAAATATACCAAAAAATAATGCCAATTTCAGGGACCCAAGATGCTAACCAGGGCTAACACGCAGAGATGTACGTGTGTGGTGATAAACCCATTTTTCACTAAAAGGACTCTTTATACTAGTCCCCGCGTTTATTCCTTCAGACCATGAACCATGAAGTAGAGCTTAACTATTTTGATAGATACAGTTCAGTAAAAAATCACTGGAATTTCTCCTGCTTGCCTAAAGAATAAATTACAAACAACATCAGATCTGCATGTGTGTTTGTCTATGTGTGTATTGGTGGTGTCAGAGTCATTATTAAATATTAGAAGGATGCATAGATGATGATGTTTCCAGCACCCAATTATAGTTGTTTTTACAGATATCTTCTTATAACTGGATCAAAGCAATTCAGTCACTGGCATCAGATAACCAGCAATTAATCTTGAATGTCTCTTTTCCCTTATGTGAATAAACAAAGAATAGTTTGCTTTCACATGACAGGGACAAAAACAAAATACAAAAAACCTGCCACAGGCATGTGACAGCTCTCTAGATCCATGCCAGAAGGATGTCAACCTTCTGAATATAACAGAGAAAATTATTTCAATTACATTTACGGTATACTGAAATGATGTGGAGAATAGGAAATTGTGGGTTACCATGAAGCAGTTCATTTGAAAGTGACTTTTCAGTCAGGCAGAGCGGAGAGAGCTTTCCTTCTGTGTATCCCTCTCAGCCGTTTTGCCCCTCTGACTCAGTAGATAAGCCTGTGGCCTATCTACATACTATATGGAGGCTAAGCAAATTCTAATGGGAGACTTTTGGGACAAAACCAACATTGTCTCAGGTAATCATTAGACATTTGTGAAAATGTTATTTTTAATGCTGTAGGGCCTCAGTTGAGATGGAACATCTGGCTACCAGACTTCAGATGACTGCAATTTAGAGTGTGCATGAGGAGGCTGATACCATATAATCCTCCTAGTCACAAAATAGGGCTTCCTCTTCAGCATTCTCTGATAAGTTGGGTATAGTTTAGAGGCAACAAATGTTGAACATAAACTACAGTTCTATGAGCATGTCACTTGCAAGGCTATTTAGTCTTCTATGTCACTGCTAGTTCACTCCCAGCTAAAATTATTTCATTCTAAGTTTTTTCTGTTTTTACTAGAAATAAAAGAAAAAATACCATCAATTACAGATGGTTTTGAGTGATGTGCTGGCACCAGTGAGAAGTGGATCATTCTGGAATTGTAGCAAAAGAAAGGAATTCTACGTTAGCCATTTTTGTCCACTGTTTCTGATGTTGTTTGAACTCTTTTTATCAAATTAATGTTTTTGAAAATGCCCCCATAACTAATATAGAAATGCAACTTTCTAAATTGTACACAGTAGTTTCGCCTATAGTAATGATATATTCCAATTATAACATCTCCAAGTAGCACACAGAAATAAATAAACCAAAAAATATGTTGAGACTTCTGAGGCAATAGTCATGAATGTTCCTTGTTTAGGCTCGTTTCATGAATGTAGAAGTTGGTAGAGAGTGAGAGTGGATTGTAAGGAAACACAGAGGAATTAGTAGTGCTTCTAATTTGTTTTTTGCCCTGATACTAAAATATATGAATCTTTATGTGTCGTTTTGCTTTTTATTGCTTATGATTAGGTGTTATGGCTTTCGTGGACAATATAGTTGAATGAGGAGGCACTGAAGTAAACTACTTGTAAGTTATTCAACATAACCTACATAACTACCTCTAAGTAGTTATGTTATTCAACGTAACATAACTTATGTTGAATAACAGAAGTTACTGGTGTAAAAAAAAAAAGTCATTTTTGCTGCAAAGATGTTGCGAACATATTTGAGTTGTTGCTTACATGTCTGTTCTGGTTATTTCCTACATGCTTTTGAGTTGGTGATGGCAAATTCCTACACATTTTTCCTCCAAAAGAAGCATAAATACTGTTTGGAGAAACTGGTTGAGGAAAAGCCACTTCAAATCATAAACTGACAGAGTTAAAGATTAGATTCCATTCTGGATCCTAGCAAAATCATGGAATGATTTTCTATATTTCTATTTCCAGTATTATAATCTGTTCACTTATGTCCCATTTTATTTGTGGTGTTTTAAAACAAACAGCACAGTTTTATAAAACCAGAAATTTTATCACAGTTATACAAAAATAATCAAAGAGAAAGGGAAAAAATGGCAGAAAATTTTATATCATAAAAAAGACAAATGTGTAAGAAAAATAATTATTTTGCATTATAATTAAAATAAAACATGCTTTTTGTATAGCTTAATCAGACAATGGTTTCGTTTTGGAAAACATAAAATTGCAGAGCTTAACTTTTTTTTTTGTTGCCCTAATTTATGACCGTGCATATTTGCAAGGAGACAGGCCAAAACACTAACTGTGGGTAGGGCCAGAACATTCCTCAGAAAACTCCCTAGGATTCTTCCAAAAATCTCGGTCATCTGTTAAATAAGCTGGTGAGTTTTGTTATGGGTTTTATTTCTTCTTCAGCTTTAGCATTGCTTTGGGTGGGCTTCAGAAACAGTATTTGATACAAGAGCTGTCATGTATAAAGTTTAATTAGGAGGTGGATTCAGGGAGCAACAACAGGGAATGGGAAAGTGAGACAGAGGAAGGAAGAAGTCCAATAAAGAAGACAGTAATGACCAGTTTATTGCTGTGGATAACCGAACCTTTTTTTTCCACTGAGACCTCTGGGAGACAGCATAGATCTGTCCCACTCCAGATTCCAGGAAGCAGAGGTAGTTTTTCACCAACCTGAATGCATTTTCAGCTTAATGCTATCCCTGGAGTGTTAATTACTGGCAATGCTCATCCATCCCACCCCCACACCTGATTACGGCACAGAAATGTATTTGAGTTTCATTCTAGGATTTTAAATTATGTTTTCCTTAGTACTTTGAAAATTATGAGTCCTAATTGTGAAGGCAAATTTTTGTCCATTTGGAAGCTGATTTTTACAGACTTTATCTGATCCACTGTGACTTGTGATGAAATATACTGGATTCTATTTCTTCAACTTTTCTATTGCAAAATGAAGCTGAAAATGTATTAGCTACAAATTGATTTTTTAAAAATTTTATCATGACAAGGAATACTCAAAGAAGTATAGAACAGCAATCAGATAAATAAAGAACATAATAGAGAATTAATCCAGAATAGATATTATAAAATCTTCATTTTATATAAAATTATTTTACGACTAAGATATCATTAAAACATCATAATAGGTTTTTGTTTTAAAATCATATTAATTTAAAGTAATATTAACATTGAAGTAAAATGTATATGATGAAAATTATACATATAATAATTTGTATAGCTGGATATATTACCACAAAGACAACACACAATTTGATGAACACTCACATCAAAAGACACAACATTAATATTTCCAGAACCTCAGAAGCACTAATCCTGTCTCATTCCAGTCACTAGTACATAATCATAATTTGATTTCTACAAACAGGTTATTCCTGTTTGCTTTTAAAATTTATGTAAGTAGTGTATGTGTATGTATTCTTTCGCAACTGCTTTCATTCAATAATAATTTTTTATCTTTCATGCATGTTATTGCATACAGATATGTCATTGATTGTCATTGCTATTCAGCATTTCATGATATAAAAATATGTGTTTGTTTCATCTTTCAGTTGTTGAAGGATGAAAAGAATACCTATCTGTATTTTTGTTCATGCACTTATGAATAATGCTGCTTCAGTCGTGGAACATTTGTCTTGGTTGATATTTATAACCATTTATGTTGCAAATATACCTAGAAGTGAAATTACTGGGTCGTTAGTAATGTTAGTATTGATTTAAGTGGATACCACCAAACAGTTTTCCAAATGGTAGCAGCAATTAGTATTTACATCAACGATGTGAATCCCAGTTGCTCTGTAATTTAGCTAATACTTAGTATCATCAGTCTTTTGATTTTAAATTTTCTGATAAGTACTTGGTGACATTGCATTTCTAGGGGTTAACAAAGTTGAGCAACTTCTCAAATGTGCTTATTGGTCTGTTAGATATCCATTTTTGTAAAGTACTCATTTAAATATTTTTCCTATTTTTTTTGAAATTAGGTCATATGTCTTTATGTAGCATTCCTTTACATATATTATATACGCATCTTTTGTCAGATGCATATTCACAAATGTATTCTTTCACTCTTGTTACTTTCTTAATGGTGTCTTTAGAAAAAAAATTTCTTAATTTTAATCTTAATTTTCACTTAATAAAGATTTTAAAGCAATCTTTAGCTTTTTTCTTTGATAGTAAACTCTTTTTCAATGCTAAATAAGAAATCTTCATCTTCTGTAATGTCATAAATTGTTACGGACTGCATGCTTGTGTCTCCCTTCACCTTTATTTGTTGAAATCTCACCCCTTAATGAGATGGTTTTAGGCTGCAGGACCTTTGATATGTAACTAGGCTTACATGAGGTCATGAAGGTTGAGGCCCTAATGGGATTAGTGTCCTAGAAGAGAAAGAGACTAGAACATTGTCCCTCTTTACTACTCTCTCTCTGTCTGTCTCTGCAATGTGAAGATATCAAGAGAAGACAGGCTTCTGCAAGTCAAGAAAAGGGCCCTCACCAGAAACGGTATATGCTGGTACCTTGATTATGATCTTCCCAGAACTATGAGAAATATATGCTTGTTATTTGAACCACTCAATCCATGGTATCTTTTTACTGTAGCCTTTACTAAGACATAAAGGTATTCTATGTTTTGTTATAAAAGTTTTATTTTTTTACATTTTACATTTAAAACTACTAAAGGTTCTTAATTGATTTTTATTTATAGTGTGATGCTATGAGTAAGAATCATTTCTGTCCAAATTCAGTTAACCAAGCACCATCTATTGGAAGACTATCACATTTGGGGAAAAAAAAAAAGCTGGCCATCTTTTCAGAAATCAGGTGACTACACATATATGGGTTTATTTCTGGATTTACTATTTTGTTGTATTGGTCTACTTGTATATTTCTATAGTTGTACCTCAAACAATTTTTATATGTCATTCTCACATTACCCATCCTCTCTATATATGTCTCTTTAACTGAATACAAATTATTTACTCTGTAATTCAACAGTGTGACCATAATAAGCTAACAAGTTGTGGTATTATACCTACTAAAAGACACTCAAAGAAAAATAATGTGAAATTATTTTTGAAAAATACATACAAAATTTCAGATTTCTGAGAATTTGCTAACTTAATAATATAGTTCTGATTTAATTCTCTGCCACTCAGACAACTTTTTGACAAGTTTACATGATTATCTGTATTCATATTATTGTCTGCATACTTTTTGACTTTTGTAACTATTTCTACATGTCTATGTCTCAGTCTACGTATAAGTTGGGAGTTTTAATCCCCTTTGAAAATAAAGGGGAGAAAAAGAAAGTTGCAAAGATTAGAAAAGAATAAATAAACTATCATTATTACCAAATGACATGATTGTGTATGTAGGAAAATCAGACTATAGTTGCACTATTATAATTAATAAATAAATCTAGAAAGGTAATTGGTTATCAAATCAATTTAAACATAATATTTTTCCATATATTAACAATAAAATATGAGAAATGTTATTTCCAAAATAATATGACTTGGATTAACATCAGCCTTTACATTATCAAATACTAACACAAAAAGGGAAAATATTAAGAAAAGATACATTAGAACTTTATGCATTAAATTACATTACTGAGAATAATTAAATAAATCTTTGCAAATATTAAATATACCTTGTTCATGGATTTATTGAGCTAATACTGTAAAAACTATGTTTCCTACCCAGTTTTTCTATATTCAGTACAGTGTCATTCAACATCTCAGTAAGTTCTGAGTATAAAATTCAACAAAGACATTATAATATTTTCATAGCAGTGCAAAGGTCCTATAATAGAAAGGGAAGCTTACCTAAGGTGGAAAATAAAACTGGAGAATACAGAGTACTAAAGAGTATGCTATTTTCTAGAATAATTATAATGTTATATTAACACTGTCTTTAATACACTATATAACAAAGATAGGCAAACAGAAAATAATTCATACAAGAGTTAAATATCGGTCCAAACACAAACCCATAAATGTATGACCACACAGTTTATGATAAAAGTGATACTTTAAGGCAGGATAAAAATTATAATTCTTGGCCGGGCGCGGTGGCTCACGCCTGTAATTCCAGCACTTTGGGAGGCCAAGGCGGGCAAATCACGAGGTGTGTATATATATATATATATATATATACACACACACACACACACACATATATATACACATATATACACACATATATATACATATATATACACACATATATATGCACACATATATATACACACATATACACACATATATATACATATATACATACATATATACATATATACATACATATATACATATATACACATATATACACACACATATATATATATATACACGTATATATAAAATTCTTTTCAACAAACAATACTGGGTCAATTAGATATATACATGGAAAAATTAATCAGAACCCTACTGTATACCATACCAAAATGTCAATTTGTGGTGAATTACAGATCTTAATCTGAACATTAAATACTAAAATTATTGTCAAAAATGTCAAAAATAAGCTAAAATAAAAATCCAAAATGTCAAGCAAATATCCACAAGTCATATAAGACAAAGGACTTGTATTAAAATTATATGTGTGTTTGTTCACACAAGTGTATATACACAAGAAATAAAATATAAATTAGAAAAAGAAAGTTCAACAGTAAAATTGCAAAAATTTCTTTTCCTTCAGGTAGATATCCTGTAATGGGATTCCTGGGTCAAATGATAGTTCTATTTTAAGTTCTTTGAGGAATCTTCAAACTGTTTTTCACAGGTGCTGAACTAATGTACACTCCTACAAACAGTGTATAAGCATTTGCTTTTCTATGCAACCTCTCCAACATCTGTTATTTCTTGACTTTTTAATAGCCATTTTGACTGGTGTGTGAGATGGTGTCTCATGGTGGTTTTAATTTGCATTTCTCCGATGATCAGTGATGAGCATTTTTTTTTCATGTTTGTTGGTCATTTGTATGTCTTCTTTTGAGAAGTATTTCTTTATGTCCTTTGCCTGCTTTTTAATGGGGTTATTCGTTTTTGTGTTATTGATTTGTTTCAGTTTTATATACTGGATATTAATCCTTTGTTGCATGGATAGTTTGCACATATTTTATCCTATTCTGTTAGGAATATTCTATTTTATGAAGTCTTCTAAGTCTCATCGGAGTCACATTATAATAGAAAAATATTCTCCTGCCCAGGCCTGGTGGCTCAGGCCTGTCAGCCCAGCACTTTGGGAGGCCAAAGTGGGCAGATCACCTGAGGTCAGGAGCTCGAGACCAGCCTGCTCAACAAGGAAAAATCCCGTCTCTACTAAAAATACAAAAAAATTAGCCGGCGTGGTGGCATGTGCCTGTAATCCCAGCTATTCGAGAGGCTGAGGCAGAAGAATCGCTTGAACTTGGGAGACAGAGGTTGCAGTGAGCCAAGATCGTGCCACTGCACTCCAGCCTGGGCGACAAGAGCAAAACTCTGTCAAAAAAAAAAAAAAAAAAAAAAAAAAAAAAAAAAAAAAAAAAAAAAAAAGGGAAGAAAGAAAAAGAGAAAGAAAAGAAAGAGAAGAAAGAAAGGAAAGAAAAAGAAAAGAAAGTTCTCCTATATATACAAGAGGGTGACAGGAAGTGCAGGGAAGGAAAGGGCGTGGTCTTTGGCTAGGGCTTCACCCCTGCACCTGTGCCCATGAACCTATGTGAGAACAGGCATTTCTGTTTTCCTGCCCAAATGTTGCATTTCCCAAGACCACCCTGGCCCACCACGCCCTGCATCCTGTGCCTGTAAAACCCCAGACCCTAATGAGAAGAGACACAAGCAGCTGGACGTCAAAGAAGATGGCAGAAGTTAGACCAGCAGAAGAAGACACAGGAGCTGGTCATCGAGAGGAACACACCAGTGGGAAAAGACCCAAGCGGCTGGGTGTCAAGGGGCATGCAGCAGCATAAGAGCACAGGTATAGACGTGGCAGGCCAGCAGGCCATCCACCAGCGGAAGGACGTGGGAGTTTGGGTAGGAGGGGAGCCAGGGCTGCTGAGCAGCCCTGCTGCTGGGAAAAACCACCTTCCTACTGCGTCTCCCTTCTGGCCTCTCCATTTGCTGAGAGCTACTTCCACTCAGAAAAACCTTGCACTCATTCTCAAAGCCCACGTGTGATCTGATTCTTCCGGTGCACCAAGGCAAGAAACTCTGCCATACAGAAAGCCCTCTGTCCTTGCCATAAGGCAGGGAGCCTAATTGAGCTGCCTAGCACAAGCTGCCTACAGAAGGCTAAAATGAAACAGCATATTGTAACACACGGCCACTGGGACTTCAGCTGTAAACCTTCCACCCCTAGACACTGCTGTGGGGTCAGAGCCCCACAACTTGCCCATCTGCATGCTCCCCCTAGAAGCTTGAGCAGCAGGGCACTGAAGCAGCAGCAAGCCACGCTCCCATTGCATGCCCTGCGAGGGAACAAGGGAACTTTTCCAGTTTCACTATTGTCCTAGGTTTTCTGTTTACTCTGTTGACTGTTTCTTTTCCTGTGCAGAGGCTCTTTAATTTTAATAAGTTTCATTTGTCATTTTTGTTTTTGTTGCATTTGCTTTTGAGATTTTAGTCATAAATTCTTTGCCTAGGCTGATGTCCGCCAGTTTTCCCTAGGCTTCCTTCCAGAATTTGTATAGTTTAAGGTCTTATATTCAACTGTTTTAATCCATCTTGAGTTAATTTTTGTATGTGATTAGAAATAGGAGTCCAGTTTTATTCTTTTACATGCGGCTGGCCAGTTTTCCAGCACCATTTATTAGATACAGTTTCCTATCCCCATTGTTTATTTTTGTCATCTTCGTCAAAGGTCAGCTGGTTGTAGGTGTCTGATTTTATTTCTGGGTTCTCTATTCTGTTCCATGGATCTATGTGCCTGGTATTTTGGTACTGGTACCATGTTGTTTTGCTTTCTGTAGCCTTGTAGTATAGTTTGAAGCCAGGTAATGTGATGCCTGTGACTTCATTATTTTTGCTTAGGAAGCAATTAGTATTTATTTATCTTGATTTCTTTTAGACCAGAACACACCCCAACCTCAACCCTACCACTCCGTTTCTTCGATTGTTTGATTTACATGGCATAGACTCTTTTGACACATCTAAGTCTGTTTCACCATAGATCAGTCTATAATTTTAAATTGTTGTGATCATTTCCATACATAGCAAACTGATTTTGTTTGGGTGGGCAGGTGGTGAGAATACTAAAGTAATGTGTGAATTTACACATTAAATTCATTAAAGGGTGTACTGTACAATTGTTTCACTGTTGGCAATGATGTTTCCACAGTTGAATAAGGTGGTAGCTGTCATATTCCTCTATTGTTACACTTACATCTTTTATTTATTTTTATTTTCTCTTTCTTTCTTCCTTTCTTTCTCTTTCTCTCTTTTTCCTTCCTTCCTTCCTTCCTTCCTTCCTTCCTTCCTTCCTTCCTTTCCTCCTTCCTTCCCTCCTTTCTTCCTTTCTTCCTTCCTTCCTTCCCTCCTTCCTTCCTTTCTTTTTTTTTTGATGGAAGCTCACTTTTTCACCCAGACTGTATAGTGCAGTGGCAGGATCTCGGCTCGCTGCAACCTCTGCCTCCTGGGTTCAAGCAATTCTTCTTCCTCAACCTCCCTAGTAGCTGGGATTACAGGCACTCACCACCACGCCCAGCTAATTTTTGTATTTTAGTAAAGACGGGGTTTCACCATATTAGCCTGGCTGGTCTCAAACTCCTGGACTCAAGTGATCTGCCCGCCTCGCCCTCCCGAAGTGCTGGGATACAGGTATGAGCCACCATGCGTGGCCTACATCCTTTTAAATTAATTAGTTTGGACAATGATGCTTTGTAATGACTATAGGTATTTTTCCTATTTTTTATGTCATTTTCTAAGCCTCGTCAGAGGGACATTTTAAGAGGTAAAAAATCTTTTTATTTGATCACTGCAGCTGCTGAAGTGAAATCCCGTTATCCTTCCCACCTGTCATCCCTCAGGTTAATGTGATACACAGGCACACCTTCAACCTCAACTTATCTACACTGAATTCATTTTCTTTCTTCCTTTTACTCAAATATGCTCCTTTTCCTATATTTATCTCTTTAAAATCTTATTTCCCCATCATTTATGAAAGCAGGATTTTGGAAACAATCTTTCAAATTAAATTCAAACTTCATATCTGCCCTCTGTGTCCCTCCATAATCTGGTCCCTGCTTCCTTCTCCTCATTAACTTCCCTTCTCCTGCCCATTTGCCTGCTCACTTATGTGACCCTTCTCTCTTTACAGTTCCTGAAGCCTGGAAAGCCTTTTTTCTCTGATGCTTGCCTGCTTTCCCTTTGTCTAGATGCTTGTTCTCTGGATATTTCATGATTGTCTCTTTCCCCAAATCCAAGGCTTTCCATTTTTATTTTCTCCTCTTCTTATGTGTGACTCTGTGTTCCAAATAAAATTAATTTCAGGAGAACAAAGACTATGCCAGTTTGATCCAACTTTTCATTGTGGCACCCCCACCTCCTTGCACACTGGATTGCCCTTAGAATATGCTCTCTATGTATTTGGTGAATTGATATATAAATGAATCAATGTGTCTTTGATGTCTCCTTTTCTTATGCTATCACTCTGGCACTGATGAAAAGCTGTACAGACAGTTCCTGACTTACAATGGTTTCACTTATAATTTTCTACTTTACGATGGTGTGAAAGTGATAAGCCATACTTTGAATTTTGAATTTTGATTTTTTCCAAAGCTAGTGCTATGTGATACAGTCTCAGGATGCTGGGCAGATACAGCTCCCCGTCAGTTATGCCATCATAAGGGTAAACTGATACTTTCCAGTGTACTATCTACTGTTTCCAGATGATTTTGGCCAATAATACACTAATATAAGTGTTGTGAGCATGTTTAAGGTAGGCGAGACTGAGCTATTTTCAGTAGGTTAGGTGTATTATATGCATTTTTGACTAAACAATATTTTCAACTTATGATGGGTTTATTGGAAAGTAACCCCATTGCAAGTCAAAAAGTTCTGTACTTGCTATAGAGAATGATGATGCTGGGTGCAGTGACTCATGCCTGTAATCCTGGTGCTTTGGGAGGCTAAGGCAGGAGGATTACTTGAGCCCAGAATGTCTAGGCTGCAGTGAGCCATGATGGCACCACTGCACTCCACAATGAATTTTGTATTGCAGCTATTTTGTAACAGAATATTGATTTTTGATAATGTAGTTTTTGTATAATTTTTTTAATCAAAAAACCTCATCATCTCTTGCGTCGACTATTAAAGGATTCGTGTTTAATGATTATGAACTGAATACAGATCATTCCTAATTGATAAAATATAATCTAATTATTTAGTTAAACTAATAATTTATTTAAATGATTAGATCATTCATTTGATATTAGAAAGGATAGTCACTCTACATATATGGCTTAAACATCTTGAAGATGTTCTACAATAACAAAATTATGTCCATTATTATATAACACAAACGAGCATGCACAAACACACACACGCATACACACACACAGAATCACACATAGAAGAGAAGTGAAAAAGATCAATAATTTATCAGATAACATAACATAGATATAAAGAGATTACTTCAAAATATTTTTCTATTTGTTTCTTTTTGTTCTCATATTCAGCTTAATGATCTCAAAAAATACTTTCTTTTAAAAGATTAATTGCATTTTTAATATTCAATTTGATTATCCATTATTAATGTAGCTAATTTTGAGTTTCCATCATGTGCGTTACATTATGGAAAACATATTAAATTTATTACTTTACTCAAATAGTAGGTAGTCTAAGTGAAGTATTCATAAATTGAAAGATCTTTAAATTAGTCACCATATTCTTCACAAAAAAATCTTCATTTTCATCTTCACTGCTTTTATGGAAGTTATTATATTGAAATATTATTTTATTTTCTGAACAGCCATCTATGCTTTGTTATTAAGGGTTTTAATGTTTTAAGGTGAAGGTAATAAAGTATAACGTGGTTAAGCGCAATTTCATGAAAATTAAATAATTTGGTAATTATTTAACTGGTTTAACTGTAAAATATTCAGCCATCAGCCTCCCTTGATCAGCAGGGTCTAAGAAGACTTGGAGAAAATATTGCCGTTGAGCCACACCATAAACCACTAGGTGGCAGTATATCCTTTCTTATTTAATAAAAATAGTCACCGTTTCCATTTATTCTTTTAAATATTTAGTGGTAAAGAATGATAGTACTTTATTTGCAAAGACAAGTTTAGTACTGTCTTATGTTTGTATTATTATTTCATTTTTTGATTTGGGATTTTTCCAATGTTCCATTTTATAAATATAAGAAGCTACAATAATTTTTATTGTTGAGGGTTCTGTTGTCCAGAATACGTATCAGTAGTGTTTCTTAATTTATAAAGAGAAATTTAAGTATTTTTTATCATCATATATTAAAATATTATTTCTGTTACAGTCTATATTTTGAATACATAACTTTTACAGGAAAAAACCCTCCATCCACACACAAAAATTATGGATATAATTGTTTTGTTGTAAATACTATTATTAATGAAAAGCTATTCTCATTCAATACGTCAGAACTCTCAGGAAAGCCAAGAGGTCAATTAAAAATAATATGTTGTTTCAAAGGTTATGCCACTGAGTAATTAATTCCTTTTTTCCTTTGTTTTTCCCCCCCAAATAGTCCATTGTAACCCTGTAAGAGCAGATTAACTGCATGTGGTTTTTGATGTTTTCAATGTTTGTGGTAATATTAGCATAAATTTTATATAGGCACCTGCTTGAAAGTGTTACCACTTGTAATTGGTATAGGTTGGTGTAAAAGTAATTGCGGTTTTCACCATGTAAACTAATGGCCCACAGTACAATTAATTTTGCAGCAACGTAATAGATGTATCCATCAAATAAGATGATTACTAATTGCTACAAATAGAGAATTGGACTTTCTCATATGCTATCGCTAGGGATCAAAGTTGGCATAAAGGCTATTTTAAAATGCTTTGTAAAACAGATAATCATTGACATGGAGACCATGGTTCTAGAAATGTGTTTGCAAATTTGTTTATGAAAATGTGCAACAATTAAGCTACAAAGATGTTTATTACAATATTGTTCATAATAGTGAATAATTTGATACTGTCTACACAATAGTATCCAATTTTAAAAATCCTTAGTGACAACTCATATAATAGGAAACTAACAAATATATGTTTCTATATTAATTCACATGGACATTTACAGAACATTAATTCACATGGACATTTACAGAACATTAATTCACAAGGAAAAAAAAATGTTACACTCTTTAGTAAAATGGTAGGTAAAAAATATTGGAATCCAGGTCATGTATGTAAGAAAAAACTGATGAGCTATATGCCAAATTCTGTATATATTTCTACATTTATATTTGTATATATATCATAATCCATGTACTAAGGCAAAATAATCTATATTTCTGTAGCACTGGAGTAGAGAATAGATCCATATTCAAATTCTATATTTATGTTAAACATATAAACTTGTACAAGAAATTAATAATATATACAAATTGTACTTTAATGAAAATATTGACAAATACATATTATTCATTATTATGTGAAATGAAAAATACAGGTTTCATATGTTTTTGTCATTTCTTAATATAACAAATTTAAACATATAAACAATGAAAATAACAAATACTAGTAGTAGAACAGTTCACAAAGCCTTTTCAAGTGAATTAAATTATATAAACTTATGAGGTATAATTTATATAATAACTGTGATAACTAATCTGGACTCGATGGGCTAGTGAGTAAAAATGGGCTACCCTGGGGAGTATATAAAGAAATTCTCCCTCAGATTTTTTAATATAATAAAGTATTTAACAATAATCTTACTTGAATTAAAATAGGAGTGCTGAAAGTTCTATAAAAAATCAAATGTATATACATATTAATGTAATTATATATAAAGAAAAACGCATTTCTTGATATTTTCAGTAAGGTCAATGCTCATTTGCATTTTTAATTATTCATAAAATATTAGATTTTAGTCAATATATCATAGAGCAAATCAGAAATCTAAAATACATCAATCAAATTCCATTAAACTATTAAGTATAGAAATTGTTACTTGGATGTTTATTACTGGGTTATAACTATCATTTTATATTTTATTTTTTGTTTTTCTTTTATTTCAAGAGTTTTTGGGGTACAGGTGTTTTTTGGTTACATGGATAAGTTCTTTAGTAGTGTTCTCTGAGATTTTTGGTGCACCTGTCACCAGAGCAGTTTGCATTGTACCCCATATGTAGTCTAATTCCTCATCCCGTTTCCACCCTTCCCCACAAGTCCCCAAAGTCTAGTATATCATTCACATCCCTTTGCATCCTCATAGCTTAGCTCCCACTTATAAGGGAGAATATAAAATATTTGGTTTTTCATTCCTGAGTTACTTCATTTAGAATAACGGCCTCCAACTCCAACCAAGTTGCTGCAAAGGCCATTATTTGATTCCGTTTTATGACTGAGTAGTATTCTACGGTGTATATATACCACATCCTCTTTATCCACTCATTGGTTGATGGGCATTTAGGTTGGTTCCATATTTTTGCAAGTGCGATTGTGCTGTTATAAACGTGTGTGTACATGTGTCTTTTCCATATAATGACTTCTTTTTCTTTGGTTAGTACCAAGTAGTGGGATTGCTGGATTGAATGGTAGTTCCACGTTTAGTTCTATAAGGAATCTCCACATTGTCTTCCATTAGAACTGTCTTCCTCTTAATCATATCACTAAGGAGTTCTTATTGAGCTCCTCCTGGCTATAAAGCAAAATTTTAATTATGATTTATTTATGTATTATATTTGCAATATAAGTTTTTCTAATTATTTTCAATTTTCTATAGCCTCCCTAGAAGTCATGGACAGAAAGCTATAGCTCAGAGGAGGTGCACAAAAATCTTGAACTTTTGCAGATACAGGAGGAGAGAAAAGCAGGAAGGAATAAAGAAAATAATAATTTTCATTAATACTTATATTAGAATGAATTTTACTTTTTAAATAAAATTGTATATTAATCTATATATTATATATGTATATTCACTTATTTCTTCATAATACAAATCATATTTAATAAGATACAGAGGCAGATAATGAAAAGATACATATGCATACATTACACTTATATATTAATTAGAGAAAAAACAACACCTTACCAACAATGTGTTCTGATTCCTAAACATAGCATATCTCTTCATTTCTTCTGTGTTTTTAGTTTATCTCATCAGTGATTTATTACATGTTTATATTTTAGCTGATATAATTTGTTAAATTTTTTCTTAAATATTTCATATTTTCTGTTGCTATTATAGATGATACATACTTTTAAATTTTGATTTTTAATTCTTTGCTGCTGAAGTACAGAAACATAATAGATTTGGGTTATTGACTTTGTACTTTACACAGTACTAAACTCACTTATCGATATTTTTGAAAATTTATTGAATTTTTTCATGTAAATGTTCCTGTGTCTGCACATGAATACAGTTTTGTCTTTTCATTCCATTTTTGTTTTACCTATTTTTTTTTGCTTCATTGTGCTGGCTGGGACTTTCAGTGTAATGTTGAATAGAAGGGATATCCTTTTGTCTCCCTAACCTTGGAGAAAAGTCGTCTGTCACCCATGGTTAATTATAATTTCTATTAATATAGGTCTGCTGGTGATATATTTACTCATGTTTATTTGTTTGAAAATATTTTACTGTCTGTACTTTAAAAATATATTTTGCCTGTGTGCAGAGTTATAGGTTGACAGTGGGATTGTTTTGGCTATAGTAACAATGTCATCGCATTCTCACATTCTCTTTTAACCTGCATCATTTCAGATTAGTAGCATATTTTTATTCATATATTTGTTTCTCTGTACCTAATGTTTTTTATATATGTCTATTTTAAGATTTCTCTTTTATTACAGGCTTTCAGCTATTTGATTTTATGTACTCTGGTGTAGTACTTATCTTGCCTTGGGTTAATTGAGACTTTAGGGTCTGTGAGTATAGAATTTTGGTAAAATTTATAATATTTTAGTAAGTTCTCTGGTACTCAAGTAACATATATGATTGAGTGCTTGATATTTTTCCAGCATATTAAGGAGCGTCTGCTTAGTCTTTCAGTCTTTCTTTCTCCCTCTCTCTCTGTCTTCATTTTGGATATTTTCTGCTTTTATATCTTCTACTTAACATCTTATATTCAATAGTGCCTAAAGTTCTCTTAAAATTTAGATGTAATTTTACCTTTAAAAGTTCCATTTGGTTCTTTTTATATCCTTAATTTCTTTCTCATTATATTTATAATTAGTTTTGCATATTGAGCAGATATGCATGAGTATATATGGCAAACATACACTGGCTTTTTAAATATACTTGTCTACTTATTTGTCAGTTGTGTTTCTGTTTCTATCGAGTGACTGTCTTCCTGGTAACATTTTTTCTACTTGTTTATTTGTTGCAGGTATCAGATATTGTTAATTATACAGTGTTGAGTGTTAGATTCTGTTTTACTCATTTAAATAGTGTTAAAATTTTTTCTGAAAGTTAAGTTCTTGAAGATCAGTTGGAATCCTTAGATGTATACTGGTAAGTGCTCTTAGGATAGGTTCAGAATAGATTTTACTCTAGGGTTAATTAACCACACTTCTTAGGTATGGCCAGTTAGAGATCTCTGATGAACACACTGTGTATTTAAAGTGGTCTTTCAATACTGACCGTCTTCGTGTGAACTCTTGGAATTTTTCTTAACTTGTAGCTCCCTGAGAACTAATTGTTCTTTTCCTAAAAGATGCCCTGTCTAGGCCTCATAGTATTTCACCGATGCATTCTCAAATAGGTGGGCAGCTGAAAACCCCAAGGGGATTCTTATTCATATTTCCAGATTCCTTCTCTTGGAGTCACCTCATCTAAGAAACTCTATTCCGCAAATTATTAGTACCTTAGCCTTTTCATCTGCTGATCCTTGTTTCATCAATTCATTGAGAATGTTGAGCCCTTTTTGGCTTTCTCCCTTCCTGAACTACAGAACATCTGGTCCCTACATCTTAAAGCCTAGGAGCCACCTGATTTGTTTTCCTTCTCCTGGATCACAGTTCTGTGCTGCCTGTTCTACAATGTCAAAAATGGATGCTTTCTGTATTTTGTCTATTTTTATAATTGTTTGTATTGCTTGGGTAATTTAAGGCCATGTTACTCTTTCAATCATAATATCAGTGTCAAGAAGCAATGCCACATGAACTTTTTATTGTTTTCACCTTCTGGACTTTGAGTAAAAAAATACCACGGACAACTAAGGTTAAAGGATGAGTTAGTGAGTTCAGAGTTAAGAGACTGTGTATTTCTTAGTAGAGGTTTACAGTTTTTCCTTCCCTGGGGCCACATGTTTACATTTCAAATAGTAATGAACTTAAAGATTTCCCCCTCTGATGCATAGTAAGGATTTATTTTAGGAAGATAAGGTCTTTTCCCTTTTTCTGAGGACAAAATGGGAGTTGTACAGCCCGCCCTACATAAAATGTGAGATTTGTAATTTCGGAGTTTCCTGTAATGCAAAACCCCCATATCGGATATGTATGTGACATCTGAATCTCATTATGTTATTGAGATATTGGGGCATGAGGACTGTCATTAAGATATCATGCAAGTAAATAATCTTTCTTTGATCCAGAAATCTTATGTTTACTGTCAAAATAGTTGTTTTAATAAATACAATATTAAAAACATCAAACAAATATCACAACATTTTATTTTAGGATGCCATTATCCTTATGCTTAAACCATAGTTTTCATCAAGTTAATATGGTTAGTCATGTATAAAGGAGAAATTGCAGTTAAAGGTAAGATATTATAGCAAATATTTCAGAATGTATTTCCAGGGAGTAGTCTATCATTCTAGTTTATTGTTAAAGGAATTACTAGATTACTTTCTTACTTTAAGATTTGACATGGCTTTTAAAATAAAATTTTGTAAACCTCATAGCCTTATTTAATTATCAAATACATACTGTAATCATGGACTGCATATAAACAGAACAGTCATTAGCAAATGTAAAAATTCGATGCTTTTAATTTACATTTTAAAATAGACTTTATTATTGCTTGAATCACCTCTGTGATATTTGTGAAAGAATATTTGATTTTTTTTGTAAAGCAGTATTTTAAAATTAGGCCTTGTTGTCCCAGGAAAGATACTTCTGAATATTACAAGTAGCCATGACTTTTATATATATATATACACATCATAGTTTTAGAACAGTGATACTTCTAAGAAATATTTTTCAAAATAAGTGCTCTAGAGCTGACATTGGATTGCTTTAGGAGTGTAATTAATGATTTTGCTAAAAGCTGCTTTTTGTAAGGCAAATGCCCAATGTTGCTTTTTCACCCAGAGACTTGGGTATTTTTAAACTGCCCTTGTTAGTTAGAAGTCTTTGTGTACACACATACACAAAGGTGAGTTTTGTTCCTTAATATTTTCACATACACAAGTATTTTGAATTAGAATTTTAAGAGAAAATACTTCCCAATGCAATCTTTGTTTAAAAATAAAAGAACCAAGAGGTATAAGTACTGTTTAAAGCTCAGTCATTTGGAAGGTAAAATCATTTGTATATATTTTTGCCTTATTAAGATGTTCATATTCTGGAAGTTAGTTTAAAACTCAAATAATCAATGAAGTAGATACCAAGTTAAAACTACAGCACTGGCTGGGGGCAGTGGCTCATGCCTGTAATCCCAGAACTTTGAGAGTCCCAGGCTGGTTGGTCTTTTGAGGTCAGGAGTTCAAGACCAGCCTGGCCAACATGGTGAAACCCCATCTCTACCTAAGTACAAAAATTAGCTGGGCATGATGGCAGGTGCCTGTAATCCCAGCTACTTGGAAGCTGAGGCAGGAGAATCGCTTGAGCCCAGGAAGTGGAGGTTGCAGTGAGCCGGGATCGTGCCACTGCACTCCAGCCTGGGCGACGGAGCAAGACTCCGTCTCAAAAACAAACAAACAAACACAAAAATAAAATAAAACCACAGCCCCACCTATCCTGTATCACAGGCAAGTACTAAATTGTGTTTGGAGGGGGAGCACCCTGAAATAAGGCCATCCTGCCTCCCGTAGCACTTTTGCACATAATATATACCCAATAAGTGATTATAATTCATTTATTGAATGAAAAGTAACCCTGAGATTTTATGCTTGTCTTACACTAGAACATTCCAGATTTTAAAAATTTGTTCTTGAATTATCCGTACTGATGAAATTGGTGCGCTTTTTTAATAATGATGAACTACCAGGATGGTCCTAGCCAGGCATTCTGATCTCTAAGGGTAAAATAGTCATCATATGTCTTCAAGGCTACCACTGACTTTCCAGAACCAATGTCACTTGAAGCCTCACCAATTCTCTTTACTGAGCAACTTCACTTTTCATTCTCTAATAGTCTACCTTCCATCACCGACAGTTTTCTTATAGCTTTCATTTATTTGAAGCTTCCTCAAGCTCTTAAGTATTTGTTTTTCAAAGGCATCTGATCATCTCCTCAAGACTTCATTCTTTTTCCTTCACATTTTATCTTTTTGCTAAAAAAAAAAGATAAAGCTGTTAGTAATTCATGGTCAAATATACAGGAAACAAAATGAGTATGTCATTTGTCAATACTAATACATAAATTCCTTAGAATATAATCCACTGAAAATGTAAAAAACAGATAAATAATCACAGAATTTAACAATGGAGTAAGGTTTACACTTAAATATATATTTAATAACTCTTTGCTTATTTTATGTGAGTTCAATAAACAAGTAGTTAATTCTTTTTTTTCTTTTTTTTTTTTTTTGAGATGGTGTCTCACCCTGTCACCAAGGCTAGAGTGTAGTGGTGTGATCTCGGCTCACTGCAACCTCCACCTCCCAGGTTCAAGCGATTCGCCTGCCTTAGCCTCCCGAGTAGCTGGAACTATAGGTGCGTGCCACCATGCCCAGCTAATTTTTTTTTTTTTTTTTTTATTTTTAGTAGAAACGGGGTTTCACCGTGTTAGCCAGGATGGTCTCAATCTCCTGACCTCATGATCAACCCACCTTGGCCCCCCAAAGTGCTGAGATTACAGGCATGAGTCACGGCGCCTGGAATGTAGGAGTAATTATAATAAATTTCTGGCCGGGCACGGTGGCTCACGCCTGTAATCCCAGAACTTTGGGAGGCCGAGGCGGGCGGATCACAAGGTCAGGAGATCGAGACCATCCTGGCTAACACGCTGAAACCCCGTCTCTACTAAAAATACAAAAAGTTAGCAGGGCGTGGTAGCGGGCGCCTGTAGTCCCAGCTACTCTGGAGGCTGAGGCAGGAGAATGGCGTGAACTCGGGAGGCAGAGCTTGCAGTGAGGCCCAGATCACGCCACTGCACTCCAGCCTGGGCGACAGTGTGAGACTCCGTCTAAAAAAAAAATAAATAAAATAAATAAATAAAAATAAATTTCTACTGAAGAACAGGTTATTTGATGGCCATAATTTATGTATTTTTCATGGCAGTTCTGACAATTTAAATGAAAGTGCTTCATTTCTTTCTGTCTTTCCCTCTTTTCTGTCAAAGTAATTTCTAATAACTCATTAATAAATCACATGACTTCAGTTATTAAATCAGTACTGAAACAACTTGATCTACTGTTTTATGAGTAACTTTAGCTCCATTCTGCTAAATCATCTGTCACCCCAAATTTCCTGTACCAAAACTAATGGCAAAAGAATATTTGAACATTCAAATTTTAGTATTTAGAATATTTAGATCTAGATTTTGTTATTTTTACTTCCTATAATTTCCAAAGTTAGCGATGTAACCTGTATTTTATGAACAACCTTGTGGTCTACAAAATACAATATGCATACAATATATTTTGCTTGTAATCAGTCACATAATACTAGATAAATATTTGCTGCATATAAATACCTACTCTTGAAGAGCAGCAAAGGAAAAGTGTATATATATTGCTTTTATTGCAAAAGCTTGAAGAGAAGCAGAGCCACTATAAATAAGGGAAGTGATAGCAGGTCCCTACAGAATTAAAGAAAAGAAAAACAACAAAGTACAGAGATTGAAACAGATATACATATGTAGGTGAAACATTCCAAGATTCTCTTTTACCATTTTGTAACAAATACTAGAATCTAGAACTTAGAACCATAGCTCAAAGATTTACCAAGTCGTCGGTGTTCCAGATATGCTCACAGGAGGTTATTATAGATAGACAGAGATATAAATATAGATATATAGATATAGATATACATAAAGAGTTATAAAATTAAGCTTATAAGTAGAATAAGCAAAGAAGAATTTGGGCCAAAAAGTTAAGTTTATAGATAGAGTATCCAATGAAGAATTTGTCCAGTATCATTCTACATTACTGAGGGACTAAAGGCATTCAAGATTCAGAATGTTTTAATTATTTTGCTTTGTCTTACTACCACAAATCTCACCTTAGTCTTTCACCATAGTATTAATAACTCCATAGCAAGGAAGTTGAAGATGAAATATATATAAAGGGATCTTTGTTAGTATTTAGAAACAAGTTTAGTATTATGATGATCATATTATTGTGTAGCTTAAAAGTTTTTATATCTTTTTTTCTGGCACAGAAGCATTACTTGCATTAAGCCACTTCTATGTTTTGTTAAGATATAGAATGATTTAATTGGTGATTGATTCCTCATAGCAATAGGGAAATATCAGATACATTCCATTTTTTTAAAGAGACTCATGGTTGCAGGGCCATGATAAGGGGGGAACAAACTGCCATAGAAGAGCATAAGAAGATAACAGCTGGACTTTAACCTCCAGATGTGAATTGGTGGGAAAGGGTGTAATTCCAGTGTTCTCAGTCATGGCACCATTCCCATCCCATGAAGCAGTTACTGCATGCATATCAGCAGCACACTGATCATTCTGGACAGTTAAGAAGGACAACAGGAATCTCTTGGAGGTTCATGAAGCCTTGACCAATGACACAGTTGCTTCAAGGTAAATAAAATCAGAACTATCTGCTCTTATGCATGGTTTATTTTCACTGTATTATAGTACCCCACTAATACTGGGCATAGGGTAGCAGGATGGAAACATATTTTGGAGGTGCAGAAAATGGAAAATGAAGATAGAAAATAAGGTGAATACCACAGTGAAAACAAAATCTCATAGGTTTTCTGTAAAGTTACTGTAAAGAGAAACATCTGCAGGTTACAAAGTATCTGAATTGGAAAATACACAGACATCTACAAAGTTAGTTCATGTTCAGATGCCAAGAAAGGCTTAACCTGTCTTACAAGTATTTGAAGCCGTGATAAAATGAACCTAAATAAAGCTGCAGCATTGCCCAGATCCAGCTCAAATACAAAGAAAATTAATGCCGTCACCACCTCTCTCCACCTTACAATAAAAACAGATTGAAAACAGAAGTAATGTGTAGGCTTTTCTGGGGATAAATTGCCTACTGCAGTCTCTAACAAGTAATTTATAATATACTATCAAAAATTTCAAAATTCATAAAGGAAAATGTATCTAAAATTTAAAACATAAACAGTTAATAGACACTGACCAACAGTAAACAAAATGCTTTTGAAATGTGGGATAATATCAAAAGGTATAACATTTGTAAAATTGGAGTCCCTTAAGAAGTGAATGTAGAGAATGAAGCAGAGTAATTATTTGAGGAAAATAATGCTAGAATTTTTAGAAATTAATAAAAGACAATAACAAGCATATTCAAGAGGCTCAGTAAAACACAAAAAGGATACATAATAATAATAAAAGCAAAACCCCAGATAGACGAAATGCTTAACAGTGGACCTAATTCACGAATAAAAAGGATATAAAAGCAGAAAAGAACTAAAAAAGAAGCAGGTATGATAAATAGAAAACGAATATCAAGATATTTGACTTAAAATATAGTATGCAACTGTGTTAACAGTAAAGGAATAAACAAGTTCACTTAAGTGGTAAAGATTTTCAGGTTATACTTGAATATAAAATCTAAGTTTGTATTGTTTGCAAAAACATACTTTAAATATAAAGGTTGAAACAGGTGGGTTGAAAATAAAATGTAAAAACATTAAATAAGATACATCAGTAGTACAAAAATATTTAACTTAAGAATGGTATATTAATACAGTAATATGTTAAGCTCTATTAATATCAGACTATATTAGTCTGCGTGGACTGCCATAACAAAATTCCACAGGCTGGGTGGTTTAAACAACACACATTTATTTCCTTACATTTCCCGAGCCTAAAGTTCACGTTCAATATGCTCATAGTGTTAGTGTTTGGTGAGACTTCACTTCCTGGCTTGTAGGTGGCCAACTTTTCGTTGTGTCCTCACATGGCCTTTTTTTTTGTGCATGTGCTGAGAGAGAGAGTTAGTTCTGGTGTCTCTTTGTCTTACAAGAACACTAGTCTCATCAAATTAGGACTGCACCTTTATAAATTCATTTAACCTAAATTATCTTCTTAAAGACCCTATCTCTACACACTGTTACAGTGGGGCTTGACTTCAACATACGAATTTGGAGGAAATATGATCCAGTACATAACACAAAGTAGAATTCAAGATTAGGTGTATTGCCAGAGTTATTTTATAAAGAGTATAAAATTTTTTTAAGAAAACAATTTTTAAGTATGTTTACATCCAATAAAAATATATTATTTGAACATAAATGGAAAAGTCTTAATATGTTAAACAAATATTGACGGAACTAAAGGAAGAAATGCAGATAAATCCACAATTATAGTTGGATATATTAACATGACACTTGCAGTAATTGCTAGTGAATGCAGGAAGAACAATGGGAGAATATCTATGCACTATGGACTGAGCTTGACCTAATTGACGTTCTTTTTAATGTATATAGAATATTCATCAATATTGCCTGTATAATGCCATATTCTGACCCATGAAAAGCCTCAGTAATTTTAAAATAAAAGTTTGTTCTACTGTAATTGCATTTAAAGAGAAATTAATCATAGCAAGTTATTTGTAATTTGTAAATCCCTAACATGCCAAAATTGAATAACCCACTACTAAACATAACATAGAGAAGAAAACATAAAAGAAATTAGAAAATATTATAATGATAGAAAATTTAAAAGAAATATCCACTTTGAAGATGTAGCAAACATAATGCATAGATGAAAATTTGTCTTCACATGACTATGATAGAAAATAGTATATATCAATGATCTAAGTATTCTCATTAAGAAAATAAGGAAAAGAGAAATGCAAATCAAAACCACAATGAAATGCAATCTCACACCAGTTAGAATGGCTATCATTAAAAAGTCAGGAAACAACAGGTGCTGGAGAGGATGTGGAGAAATAGGAACACTTTTACCCTGTTGGTGGGACTGTAAACTAGTTCAACCATTGTGGAAGACAGTGTGGCGATTCCTCAAGGATCTAGAACTAGAAATACCATTTGACCCAGCCATCCCATTACTGGGTATGTACCCAAAGGATTATAAATCATGCTGCTATAAAGACATATGCACACGTATGTTTATTGCGGCACTATTCACAATAGCAAAGACTTGGAACCAACCCAAATGTCCAACAACGATAGACTGGATTAAGAAAATGTGGCACATATACAACATGGAGTACTATGCAGCCATAAAAAAGGATGAGTTCATGTCCTTTGTAGGGACATGGATGAAGCTGGAAACCATCATTCTGGGCAAACTATCACAAGGACAGAAAACCAAACACTTGATGTTCTCACTCATAGATGGGAATTGAACAGTGAGAACACTTGGACACAGGAAGGGGAATATCACACACCGGGGCCTGTCGTGGGGTGGGGGGAGAGGGTAGCAGGGAAGGATAGCATTAGGAGATATACCTAATGTAAATGACGAGTTTAATGGGTGCAGAACACCAACATGGCACATATATACATATGTAACAAACCTGCACGTTGTGCTCATGTACCCTAGAACTTAAAGTATAATTAAATATATATATATATTTTAAAAAAAGAAAATAAGGAAAAGAAACACTAAGTGAACCAAAGTAAGAAGTAAGAAGGTAGAAAATAGTAAAATTAAGAGTAGAAATCAGTAAAATAGAAAAAGCCAACAACAATTAGAATTTGTTTTTTGGAAAAGATTAATAATAGTGATGACACTTTATAATGGTAATGTAAGAATGACATACAGAATACTCTATAACCAATCTTTGAGTGTGAAAATGCATGGAAATGATGATAAGAGAATATTATACACAACTCAATGCCAAAAAGTTTATCAAAATAGATGTAATGGAGAAAAATCTTTTAATACACTCAATATCTTGTAATACACCACTTTACTAACCCAAAAAGAATTAGGAAATTTGAGCACTTTTCTATTTAAAAAAGAATTTGTAATTCAAAACTACCATTCCTCAAAGAAAATTTCATACCTAGTTTACATCACTGCTAAATTCTATTAAACATTGTAAGAAGAAATAATAAAATAATAACAATCTCAGGAAATCAGTAGTGAGAGTAAGACTCTGCTCCTTTTATATGCCCAGAAAACACTGATACTAGTACCTTGCACAAATATTACGAACAAAAATCTGAACACTTTAAATGAATAATAAGGCATTAAACATAAAAATCTATAAAAATGTTTCATAGAAACAGAGAAATTTAAAATATACATATAATTGTATACTTATATATAATTATATATATATAAACTATTCATGATTCTAAAAAGATCTCCAGAAAACTGGGAATAGAAGTTGTTTTGGTTTTCCAGGACTGCCTTAGGAAGGTATCATAAACTAGGAGGCTTAGAACATCAGTAATTTATTCTCTCACAATTCTGGATGTCAGAGGTCTGAATTCAGGGTGTCAGTAGAGCTACTCTCCCTTAAAGACATTAGAGAAGGATCTATTTCAGTCCTCTCTCCTAAATTCTGGTGGATTTTTGGCTTCTAGGAGAATAACTGCAGTCTTCACATGGTGTTCTCCCTATGTGTACGTCTGTGTCTACATTTTCCTTTTTCAAATTTTTTTTTTAAGACAGACTTTCGCTCCTGTTGCCCAGGCTGGAGTGCAGTGGCATGATTTCGGCTCACTGCAACCTCTGCATCCCGGGTTCAAGAGATTCTCCTGCCTCAGCCTCCCAAGTAGCTGGGATTACAGGCGCCCGCCACCACGCCCAGCTAATTTTTGTATTTTTAGTAGAGATGGGGTTACTCCATATTAGCCAGGCTGTTCTCGAACTCCTGATCTTGTGATTCACCCACTTCAGCCTCCCAAAGTGCTGGGATTACAGGCGTGAGCCTCTGCGCCCGGCCTACATTTTCCTTTTTATAAATACACTAGTTGTAAACAAATTAGGGGCCAAACCTAATGCATGTGACCTCATTTTATCTCAATCAATTGTATCTGCAATGACCATGTGTTTTAGAAGAATATGATTGAATCCATAACAGAAGTAAACTTCTTTATTCTATAAAAAAAAAAATAGCCCATGAAAAGAAATGTCAGTTATATCCTAATTTGTGGTGAAACTCTAAACAACATCTTCCCATGAAAAGGAGGAAAGGGGGCCGGGCATTGTGGCTCACACCTGTAATCCCAGCACTTTAGGAGAATAAGGTGGGTGAATCACTTAAGCCCAGGAATTCAAAACCAGCCTGGTCAACATGCTGAAACCCTATCTCTAATAAAAAATACAAAAACTAGTTGGGATTAGTGGCATGCACCTGCAGTTCCAGCTACTCGGGAGGCTGAGGCAGGGGAATCACTTGAACCCAGGAGGTGGAGGCTGCAGTGAGCTGAGATCGCGCCACTGCACTCCAGCCTGGCAGACAGTGCAAGACCCCGTCTCCAAAAAAAGAAAAAAAAAAAAAGAAAAGGAAAGATATCCATTATTAATGTTTCCAGTCAATAATTGTTCTGTAAATTCTAGCCAGTAGAGTAAGGCAAGAAGAAAAAAAAAATTTCATAAACATTGGCAAAGCAAGAGTTACAGTATCTTAATTCATTCACAGATATAATTATTAATTTATGAGGTCTTAATGAATGCTCAAAAACAAGTATAATTAACAAGAGAATATAACAATGCCACAGAAACAAAACTCAATAGCATCTTTATATAATGGCAATAAACAATAAAAAAATTTTTTTTTAAATAAAACATTGACTGCAGCTTCAAAGATATAAAATACCTGCTGTGGTCTGAATGTGTATACCCAAAACTTACATGTCAATACTTAATCACCAATGTGATAGTATTAAGTGGAGGAGCCTTTAGGAGATGATTAAGTCACAAGGGCAGAGGATCCACAGATGGCATGAATGCCCTTATGAAAGCGCTGGAGGAAATTAGGTAGGCCCTTTTGGCTTTCTGTCCTGCTGCCAAGTGAAGACACAGCAAGGTGACTTCTTGAAAACCAAAACTAGACCTGGCTATCACCAGGCTCTGGGCCTGCTGATGGCTTGATCTTGAACTTCCTAGCTTCCATAACTATGAGCAATAAATTTGTCCTGTTTATAAATGATGCCATTTAAGATAGTTTGTATTAGCAGCAGGAACAGACTAAGAGAATACCCATGAGTACATATAACGTATAATGTGCTACAGTTCTACCTTGAAAGACAGAAAACATCACTGTAATAAACTAATGGAGACCTATATCAATATAAAATTATACCGTATTTATGTATTAGAGAACACAATCAAATTTATATATCTGTTTTTCCCAAACTGATCTATTTATCCATCATAATTCCAATTAAAATAATAGCAAATAACTTTCACTTTTGGCCAATATGGAGTAACAGAGAGCTGCTTTGCCTTCCTGCCTGAAACAACCAAAACCATCAAACAAAGGAAATTAAAATAAAATACATGAAGCAATGGCTTAGAAGACAATAGGCATCACGCAATGAATGACAGTGATTGCTAATACAAACTAGATGAGCTCTAAGATTGTTCTCACTTAACACCTTGAGGGAGCAGCACTTGGTGATGGTAGTGGTGGTGAGGGCAGGGGAGGTGGGAAGGGCCAAATCGGAGGTTCACTGAATCCCTACATTGAAGGGGAATAGCTGGGTGTCCTGGAAACAAGAGAGGTGAAACTTCACAGGGTAGGGTAGGACAGAGGAAACAGCTGAACAGAGAGAATCCCAGAGATATTCAGAAATTCCCCCTCAAGTACAGACCAGAGTACTTATCAATGTATCCCTGTGAGGAAAATACCTGTCTTAAACACCATGCATTTTAAGGCTGTATGCATTTTAATTTACAGCTTAATTTTACTCAAAGTAAGCTCATTCTCTGGCAGTTCACTATTCCTCAAATGAGTAAACTGAGATCAGATGGCTAGTCTTAATATCATAAAATTATTCTCCAATGGGAATACAAAATAAACTAGATTTAATGTATTAAAGTTAAATATACAACCTCATAAGAGCCTCAAATATATGGCTCAAATATAGATTCTCTAAGTCGCCCTAAGGAGAATGGCGTTCCATCAAAATATGTGCTGTTTTATGTGGCAAGAGTTAAATAATTATTATTTTAAAATTATTCTGCAAAATGTCATAGATAATTTAGTATCTTGATCATGATGTATAATACACTTATCTACAAAGGGAAGAAACCAGAGAAATGTGAATGGGATGTTTGGATCAATATTTCATTATTATTTTCAACCACATTGAAGAGGTTCAGTCAGCCACTTTAAAACTGTGGTTTGCTAACTTCCTCCTAGAGTGATCTCTGTCATTATTCATGCTCTGGTGTAGCATAAAGACATCACTTAGAAGTCAGACAAAAATCAAGAGCAGTCAGGCCAAATTTTGAGGAGACAAAAATTAGGCACATGAACTCTCATCTTGTTTCTCCTCACAGAAATTATGAAATGGTGGATAAACCCTATTAATATCATCAGAATAATTATTACATGATGAATGAGATTATTGGACAAGATTTACTCTGTGTAGGTAATTATAAAGTGGAAGGAATTTATTATAAAAAATTTCTCATAATCTACATACAAGTTGATGTCTTACAAAATCACAAGGTTTTATTTAGTTATTAAAAATGAATAATTATTTTTAATTAAGTGATTTCATATGTTTTTATATTTTACATGCTCCTGTGATTTTTCCCCATTACAGAAACATTCACAATGTTATTAAATACATCTGTACTTCCTTAAGTCAATTTCTTATCAAATTTATACATCCTGGTCTCCCTCATTTCCAAACTACAATCATCTCCTGTAACTGAAATACTTCTCTCTAAACCTATTATTTCCCTGGAAAAATCCTGTTCTTCGTAAAAAAAAAAAAAAAAAAAAAAGTTTAAATAAAATTTTTATTATTGAAACTTTGAGGATATTACCACTTTTGTTAAATTCTGCTAGAAGTGTCAATATATTCAAGGATACCTAACTATGATGCAAATTAGACAGGTAATTTGCTGGAACTAGAGGTTTTGAGTTAGGAATAAAACATGCATACGTGAACAGATTTTTAGACAAATGCTTTTATAGGTAACATATAGTGAGACTTTTACACACCATATGTACAATTGTGATCGGAGTGATTATTTGAATGATAATAGTAGAAGCAAATAAGTGTATTTTTGTCTGAATATCTCAACCACAAAGCTAAATAAATAGCAAGTTCAAAGTTTTTCATCCTTCTTTCTTGTGCTTATTGTATTATGTGTTGATGAAGTCGGCTTGCTGGGCTTCCCTCTTCTCTGCCTCTTGTTTTTCACGTATCACTGGATATTGTGTCCAAATCCCAGCCATTCTTATGCTATTACCATCATTTTTCTGTGCTGGTACCTTATTACCGATAATGACTCCATGACGGTCTACATCTTAATTTTTGACGCACCTTGAAGAAAAATAAAAACATCATTTATGCTAACTTTTGTTACATGATGTCAAAAGGTGGAGTTGATTTGTTTACCCCAAGCAATGTCATTTAGGTACATATATTCTTATTAGAGCATAGTAGTTAAGGGTGCAGCCTCTGTAGGCAGGTCGTGGAATCACTGGCTCTGACATTTGACTCTGAATCACAGCTTCTAATACTTCTAAAAAGTCATAATGACACATTCCTCATTGGGCGGTGAAGGTTATGCAGATCATCGGAAATAGTGTAGATAAAGTGTTTATCAGAGTGCTAGGTAAATTCCGGGCACTCAAGAAAGTAAGGGTAACAGTATTGCATCATTATTAACATTAAAGAGTATACATTTTTTTCTGTATTTATTAAGTGGCTCTTAGAAATTCAATGATAATTAAGTACTTAGAGACAAAGCAGAAGTAGAAACCTAAATCTACTATGGGGCAGAGCAAGATGGTGGGAAGGGAGGCTATGCCCTTGGTTCATCCTCCACCTCCCACCACAAAAACACCAAATTTTAACAACTATCTGCACACAGAAAAGCATCATCACAAGAGCCAAAACTCAGGTGAGTAACCACAGTACCTGCTTTTAACTTTGTGTCGTGGTAAAATTCACTGAGAAGTGTAGGAGAGACAGTGTTGAATCACGGGCGTCGCGCCTCCCCTATCCCTGGGCAGTGGCCTCTGTGGAGCAGAGAATCTGTGTACTTGCAGGAGGGAGAGCGAGTGACTGGCAGACATTGCATTGAACTCAGTGCTGCCCTGTCATACCAGAGAGTAAAGCCATGCTGGGCTCATCCAGTGCTTGGACAAGGAGGAGGGAGCATTTGGGCCAGACCTAGTGAGAGGGGAGTCATACCTCTCCTCAGGAGAGGAGAATTATTCCAGCAGTGGGAGCTAGAGTTTCTCAGCAAGCCTTTCCACTGCAGGGTTGAAGTGCTTTGGGGTCCTATATAAACTTGAAATGCACTCTGAGACAGAAGGACTGCAATTCTTAAGCAATTCCTAGTGTGGGGCAGGGCCCACAGACAGCACTAGGGTGGCATGTGACCTAGGAAGAGACGAGCAGGGCAGCTAAAGGCAGTTCATGCCGATCCTCCCCCAACCCCAGGCAGTGCAGCTCACATCAATGACAGTGTCTGCTTTGTTCTTAAGGGGAGGAGAATGAAGAGTAAAGAAGATTTTGTCTTGTATCTTGGATACCAGCTTAGCCATAGTAGGATAGGGCACCAGGCAGAGTCCTGCAGTCCCTATTCTGGGCCCCAGACCTCTGACAACATTTCCAGACACATCCTGGGCCAAAAGGGAAACTGCTGCCTTGGTGGGAAGGACGCAGTCCTAGCAGGACCTGTCACCTGCTGACTAAAGGGCCGCTGGAACTTGAATAACCAGCAGCGATAACTGGATAGTGTACCT